>NC_133418.1:5727500-8632500 GCF_049350105.2 Macaca mulatta
TGCACTACCATGCCTGGCGAATTTTTTGTATTTTTAGTAGAGATGGGGTTTCACCATGTTGGTCAGGCTGGTCTCGAACTCCTGACCTCATGCTCTGCCTGCCTCAGCCTCCCAAAGTGCTGGGATTACAGACGTGAACCACCGTGCCTGCCTGTTTCAGTTGATTTAAAAGTTCTGGGCCGGGGCGGTGGCTGTAATCCCAGCACTTTGGGAGGCCGAGATGGGCGGATCACGAGGTCAGGAGATCAAGACCATCCTGGCTAACACGGTGAAACCCCGTCTCTACTAAAAATACAAAAATTAGCCAGGCGCGGTGGTGGGCACCTGTAGTCCCAGCTACTCAGGAGGCTGAGGCGGGAGAATGGCGTGAACCCGGGAGGCGGAGCTTGCAGTGAGTGGAGATCACGCCACTGCACTCCAGCCTGGGTGACAGAGCGAGACTCTGTCTCAAAAAAAAAAAAAAAAAAAAAAAAAAAAAAAAAAGAAGTTCTGGAGGCCAAGTGCCTCAATCTCAGCACTTTGGGAGGCCGAGGCAAGTGGATTGCTTGAGGTTAGAAGTTCAAGACCAGCCTGACCAACATGGTGAAACCCCGTCTCTACTAAAAATTAAAAAAAAATTAGCTGGGTGTGGTGGCATGAGCCTGTAGTTCCAGCTAGTTGGGAGCCTGAGGTGGGAGGACATTTGAGCCTGGCGAGCAGAGGTTGCAGTGAGCTGAGACTGCACTACTGCACTCCAGCCTGGAGTTCTGAAAATAAATAGTGGTGATGTTTACACAAAACTGTGAATGTTTTGAATGCCCTTAAATCGTACACTTAAATAGAGTGAAAATGGGCCAGGCATTGTGGCTCATGCCTGTAATTTCAACAATTTGCAAGGCTGAGGTGGGAGGCTCACTTGAGGCCAGGAGTTCCAGACCAGCCTAGGCAACATAGTGAGACCCTGTTCCTACAAAAACTTAAAAAATGAGCTGAGTGTGGTGACGCATGCCTGTAGTCTCAGCCTTGGGAGGCTGAGGCGGGAGGATCGCTTGAGGCCAAGAGTTCAAGGCTTCAGTGAGCTATGATTATACCACAGCAGTTCAGCTTGGGTGACACAGCGAGACTTTGTCTCTAAATAAATAGTAGAAATGGAAATTTTATGTTAAGTGTATTTTACCACCACCACCACAACCACAGAGCTAAAGCCAAGGCCCAGGGAAGTCCTCTTTAGCAGAGAGCTGAGACGGAGGAAAGGGTTCTGAACCACAGCTGTCGCTGAAGGAAGCTGTGCAAATGCCAGTGAAGTCTCTCCTGAGGGTGCCTGGGCTGTGCGTCGGGAGCGAAGGTTGAGGGTCGCCTTAGGTGTGAGAAGGAGCGACCGGGACAGTGGCACTGATGCTTCCCCCCAGGTTAGGAGGCATTCGGATCACAGAGCGATGCCTGTTCGTTCCTGCTTGCGAGGGAGCAGATCTCTCGACACCCGGTGGGTCTCCGTTCCGGCAGCTGTCCGTGTCAGGAGCGCTGGGCTTGCTTCTCCCCATGGAGCCATCACAGAGGCCTCGGGCAGTCTGCATAGACCGCTGCCTGGCCGGTGACCAGGAGGGGACGAATGAGCAGATGCAGGTAGCACTTGCAGTCCCTCTCGCTGTGCCTTCAGCACCTGCTGTCTAGGAGGCAAAGGCCTTGTTCTCGGCCTCCCAGGTGACCCCGGTGTCTCTGAACGCGGCCCCGTATGTGTAGGAGGCGGGTGATTGCACCTGAAGATGGGAGAAGAGTTGGGGATTTGGGAAGCTCCCATCACCCCTCAAGAGCCCACTGACCGGCCCAGCACCCGCCAGGTGAGCCTTGGCATTGGAGGCCACAGCTCAACTCTGCAGTTCCCTCTGGGCAACATTTCCAGGGACTCGTAGGTCCCCATGGTCCTCAAGGAGGGGTGGTGAGAGCAGCTCCTCATTGTCCTGGTGACCCTCATGGTTCATTTTCTGGTGTTTCTGTGGCGAGCTCCTGTTACGTCGAGCGAGTAAAAATCACCGAGAACCAGCAGCCCCAGAAATGCACCGAGAATAAATATAGGATGAGTGGGGTTTGTGAGGACTGTTTTCTGTGTCTTAGCAGGGAAAGCCTGGAAGGGAAGGTAAAACTTCTGCTTCCCAGGAAAGCCAGAAGCCTGAGAACTTAAAAGGGAAAGAGAACTTAATACGTTTCAAAAATGTAACCCTCATGGATTAGCAACAGTTTTATAAACAGAGAGCTTTCCCAGCTTATAGAATCTGTTCTGATTCATCTGTGCCCCCACAAACTTTACCCTATTTTTAAGAGTCATCTTGCGAACAGCCTCAAAGGTGCATCAGAATGACAACGGAAACAAGAAGAATTATTAGGGCACGAAGTATCGGGAGATCTGAGGCCATATATCTATAGTGCACAGTGTTTACTGCCCAGGATATCTCAGACAATCACAGTTTTCTGGAAATGATTTCGGTAGTTGGAGTTTTCCTTCCCAAGACAAGGCATTTTAGGGAATAGCGTCCTATATCCGTGGAGTTTGCGTCCTGTAGTCACTATATTCATAGACTGCTTTAGGTACTTACAGAGCAAAAGATATCAGTCCTGCATTGCTGCCATTAACGTGCCTTTGTTTGCTTCACTGGAGATGAAATTCTACTGCAGGTGTTTCCCAAGGTTCCATATGACCCGTCATTTAGCGAAACAACAGCAGTCCGATCCATTACAAAGACAGACATGAGAAAAGGCAAGTGTATGCCGTTAACACAGTAAGTGCACACATTTCTGTAGGCCTATGTGTTGTCTTCAATGTGCTGTTATCATCCTAGCAGTCTCTAAACCAACTGCTGCTGGCGGGGCAAAGCCAAATGGAGATAGGAAGGAAACAACTGTCTGAAATCCTCTCTGTAACCTTCCCCCCGCTGTGGAGTCTGTGCTCCGAAGCGTGACTATCCCTGTATTTTGGGGTGATCCTTGATGTGCAGTGTTAGGCAGGTTCTGCCACCCTGGAGGTATTCAGAGGACAGAAACCTGATCTGCAAGCGGGGTTCCCCGTTCCCGACAGCAGGAGCCCCTAGCAGCATTATAACTTTCAACCCAACACACGAATCCTAAGTGCACAATGTGGTTTGAGAGGGTTAGTGCAGTCATTAATACCCCATTCAGTGGATGATAAAACAAGACTAAAAAATGACTAGCTTAGGCACATCCAGAAAAATGACACATGTGAAAAGCGCACTCTTTCCCAAAAAGCAGCTTCATATTAGGGGAAACATTTAGCACGTTGGGAATTAGGATAGGTATCTGCTCACAATAATAAGGATAGAATAGTGTACTGGAAATCTGCCAGCTGTGGGTGCAAGTGCCCCAGGCAGGGAGGGGGAATGGGCACTGTGTTGGTATTCTGCAGATGTTTGCGCCCCAGTTCCTGAGGGTAGTCTCCATGAGGGTAGTCAGGACAACTGCCTGGGCACCTCTGCAGTCGGCAGTGAGGCAGCCCCGCTCTCTACATCAAGGCATTCACTTTCAAACACACATTTGCTCTTACAAGTTGAGTTCTATATTAGCATTTCAACTTAGAAATGGAAAATAAGATCAGGCGCGGTGGCTCACGCCTGTAATCCCAGCACTTTGGGAGGCCGAGGTGAGTGGATCACTTGAGGTCAGGAGTTCGAGACCAGCCTGACCAACATGGCGAAACCCTGTCTCTACTAAACATACAAAAAATTAACTGGGCGTGGTGGCACATGCCTGTAGACCCAGCTACTTGGGAGGCTGAGACATGAGAATCACTTGGACCCGGGAGGTGGAGTCGTGCCACTGCACTCCAGCCTGGGTGACAGCAAAACTCTGTCTCAAAACACAAAAAAACAAAAAATGGAATACAAAATATGGGCCCAAGGTGCTTGCAAATGTGTACTGATGAAGATCCTTTTTCTTCTTCTTTTTTTTTTTTTTTATGTGTCTTATCAAAGCAACCAGTGTTGCTTGGAATTCTCCTGGACCAGAATATTTCCTTGGCAGTGTGGACAAAATTCCCGATAAAGGTAAATGCAAATGCATAACATTGGAATTGAGGGTCGATAAGTCGTCGTTCTTCTTCCCCCCCCCCCTTTTTTTTTTCCATGGAGTCTCGCTCTGTCACCCAGGCAGCACAATCTCGGCTCACCGCAAGCTACGCCTCCCAGGTTCAGGCCATTCTCCTGCCTCAGCCTTCCAAGTAGCTGTGACTATGGGCGCCCGCCACCGCGCCTGGCTAGTTTTTTGTATTTTTTAGTAGAGACAGGTTTTCATCGTGTTCGCCAGGATGGTGTCGATCTCCTGACCTCGTGACCCGCCCGCCTCGGCCTCCCAAGGTGCTGGGATTACAGGTGCGCTGGGATTGCAGGCGTGCAGGGATTACAGGCACGCTGGGATTACAAGCATGCAGGGATTACAGGCGCGCTGGGATTACAGGCGCGCAGGGATTACAGGTGTGCTCGGATTACAGACGTGCAGGGATTACAGGCGTGAGCCACTGGGCGGCCCCTCTTTTTCCTCTTACCTGACCTGAGTTCAGAGCTGAGGGTCTGGCAGATGGTGCTCAGACTCTCTTGTAGAGAAACACCTGTACTTGGCTGCACAACGTGGGTGCTTCACCCTGAATTAGAAAGAGTTCCCCAATCACTGGTAAGGTTTTGGATACCCATGGTTTCCCCAGATCCCCCCCTGTGCGAGTCTGCTTCTGTGATGTGTACAGCAAGGAGGAGCAGATCAGAATGTTTATTCTCTGCAGGCAGACAGATGCTAGCCAGGAGGGAGAGAGAGCAGGCCACAGACAGCTGGTGCCTCCTCCCAAACTGACCTGGGCTGGTCCTTTCCCCTCTGGGGTGGTGGGGCTGGGCAGGGGCTGAGCACATTCGGGAGGTGCTGCACCAGAGGGATTCTCCCCTTCTCCTCAGGAGTGTGGGAAAGCGCTGCCTCCAGCCAGGAGCAGAGGTTCATCTGAGCGATCTGATCATGCTGGAGGGAGACTGGCTCCGAAGACAGGATGAGCAGCTAGAATCCATGAAGCATTTCTCCCCTAGAAAGACTTAAAATATTTAAAAGAAAAAAACCAGGCCAAATAGGTCACTGTCCGAGCTGGGAAAAACGTGGTCTTCCCTGGGTGCAGGATTATGAACCTCGCCAGGGGTTCCCGGGCCGCACCGTGCATCAGCCAGAGGTAGGGGCTAGGGAATGGGAAGAGCTGATTAAAAATCCTTATTCCTGGCCGGGCGATGTGGCTCCCCTGAAGTCAGGAGTTCGAGACCAGCTACTTGGGAGGCTGAGGCAGGATAATCTCTTGAACCCGGTAGGCAGAGGTTGCGGAGAGCCAAGATCGCGGCACAGCACTCCAGCCTGGGCGACAAGAGCGAAACTCCGTGCTGGGATTACAGGCGTGAGCCACTGCGCCTGAAAACAGTATGTTTTCATGTCTTGTCAGACTAGTTCCCCTTTTGCAGTTTTTGTTTTTTCATTGTCTTCCTGGCTATTTTTGCATGTTTGTTTTTCCATGTGAACTTTAGCATCAACTTGTCTAACTTCATCCAAAGGCTTTTGGTATTCTGATTGGCATTGCATCAAATTTATACGACAATATTCACTTTGGGAAAACAGATGTTAGGTCATCCTATGCTAGAAATGGGAATGCCTTTCCAGTTCTTCAAGTTTATTTTCAGTGTGTGTTAAAGTTTTCCTTACATAGATTTTTACATGTATCTTCTTAAGTTTATTCCTAAGTCACTTAATTTTCTATGTTGCTATTGTAAGAGAGGGGGTTTCTCTATCATTATACCTTCTACCTACTTAATGTTTGGGAATAGGAAGGCTTGCTTTTTGGATATGAATTTTATGTCCTATTGCCTTATTCAATTCTACATATACTGTTACATAGATAGTTTTACTTCTTCTTTTTTTTTTTTTTTTTTTTGAGATGGAGTCTCACTCTGTTGCCCAGGCTGGAGTGCAGTAGCATGATCTCAGCTCACTGCAACCTCTGCCTCCCAGGTTCAAGCGATCCTCCTGCCTCAGCCTCCTGAGAAGCTGGGACTACAAGCATGCGCCACCATGCCCAGCTAATTTTTGAATTTTTATCAGAGACAGGATTTCACCATGTTGGCCAGGCTGGCCTCCAACTCCTGACTTCAGGTGATCTGCCCTCCTTGGCCTCCCAAAGTGCTGGGATTACAGGTATGAGCCACCATGCCCAGCCAGTTTTACATCTTTACCTATTGTTATGCCTCTACCTGATTTATTTATCGTGTTTAATTGGATTGCTAATACCTCTAGGTTAATCTTGAGTGGTTGCTGGAGATACAGTGGGAATCCTGCTTTGTTCTCGCTCTTGGAGAAAATGCCTCTTGAGTTTCCTGCTTAAGAGTCTGGTTATAGGACTAATATGAATAAGAGATTATCTATCTGTATATCTATCCTTCCATCTACACACATACATGTAAATATATACGGATACATATATTTATACTGAAAATGATAATCTGTCCAAAAAATACTTTTGGGTATTTTTTTCTGTTTCTATGAGTTGAGTTACTTTAGATATCTCATGTAAGTTGCATCATACAGTATTTGTCTTTTTGTGATTGGTTTAGTTCACACAGTATAATGTCCTCAAGGTTAATCCATCTTGTAGCATATGACAGAATTTCGTTTCTTTTTAAGCTGAATAATATTCTATTGTATGTATATACCATAGTTTCTTTATCCATTTATCTATTGTTGGACACTTGGGTTGCTGTCATGTCTTGGTTATTGTAAATAATGCTGCAATTGGCCGGGCGCGGTGGCTCAAGCCTGTTATCCCAGCACTTTGGGAGGCCAGGACGGGTGGATCACGAGGTCAGGAGATCAAGACCATCCTGGCTAACATGGTGAAACCCCGTCTCTACTAAAAAAATACAAAAAGCTAGCCGGGCGAGGTGGCGGGTGCCTGTAGTCCCAGCTACTCGGGAGGCTGAGGCAGGAGAATGGCGTGAACCCGGGAGGCGGAGCTTGCAGTGAGCTGAGATCCGTCCACTGCACTCCAGCCTGGGCGACAGAGGGAGACTCTGTCTCAAAAAAAAAAAAAAAAAAAAAAGCTGCAATGAATATGGGTATGCAAATATCTCCAAGATCCTGTTTTCAGTTCTTTAGGATATGTATCTAGAAGTGGGATTGTGGGGTCATATGGTAAATCTATCTTTAATTTTTTGAGGAACCTCCATATGGTTTCCATAGCAGCTGCACTGTTTTACATTCCCACCAATATTTGCAAGAGTTCCCACTTCTTCACATCCTTACTAACATTTGTTATCACATATTTGCTTGAGTATTTGAAAAATCAGGAATAGGCCGGGCGCGGTGGCTCAAGCCTGTAATCCCAGCACTTTGGGAGGCCGAGACGGGCGGATCACGAGGTCAGGAGATCGAGACCATCCTGACTAACACGGTGAAACCCCGTCTCTACTAAAAAATACAAAAAAAAAAAAAAAAAACTAGCCGGGCGAGGTGGCGGACGCCTGTAGTCCCAGCTACTCGGGAGGCTGAGGCAGGAGAATGGCGGGAACCCGGGAGGCGGAGCTTGCAGTGAGCCGAGATCGCGCCACTGCACTCCAGCCTGGGGGACAGAGCGAGACTCTGTCTCAAAAAAAAAAAAAAAAAAAAGAAAAATCAGGAATAGGTGGGTGTTGAATTTTTGGAACTAATCATATGATTCTTTTCCTTAAGTCTATTAAGATTATATATATGATAATAATGAATTTCCTAATGTCAAACCAACCTTGCATTCCTAGAATAAATTCTACTTGGTCATAGTGAGGCTTGGAGAGTCCAGTCACTGCTCAGGAATCTTGGGCTTGGGCCCAGCTTTTTCCCTGCTTCAGCACATCTGTGTTGTCACTCAGACTGGCAGGGGACTGGGAAGGAGCCTTGGGGTTCCTTTAGCCACCAAGAAAGCAGCAGGTCCTTGTATAGATATGTAGACTGAGCCATGATTTATAACTTTTAATTATTGATGGATATGGTAGGTGTTTCTCCATTTGTATTCTTTTTCAATTTTTAAAAATTATTATAGAATACACATAATATGAAATTTTACCATCTTAACCATTTTTAAGGGCACAATTCAGTGGTATTAAATATATTCATAATGTACAACCATCACCAACATTCATCTCCAGAACTCTTTTCATCTTATAAAACCAAAACTCTATATGCATTAAATAATAACCATGCATTCCCCCATCTCTGCATCCCCTGGCAACCACCGTTCTACTTTCTGTGATTTTGACTACTCTAAATATCTCACGTAAGTTCAATCATACAGTATTTGTCTTTTTGTTACTGACATTTGATTTTGCATAATGTCCTCAAGATTCATCCATGTTGTGGCATATTTCAGAATGTTCTTTCTTTTTGAAGCTGAGTAATATTCCATTGTATGTCTCTACCATGTTTTGTTTACTCACTTATCCCTTGATGGATATTTGGGTTGCTTCCACATTTTAGCCTTGTGAATAATCCTGTTATGAACATGGATGTACAAATAATTCTTTGAGACCTTGCTTTCAGTTATCTTGGGTACATACTCAGAAGTGAAATTGCTGGATGATATGGTGATTTTGGTTTTAATTTTCTGAGGAACTGCCATACTGTTTCCTATCATGGCAGTAACATATTACATTCCTACCAACAGCACACAAGGGTTTCAGTTTCTCCACATCCTTGCCAACACGTGTTATTTTCTTTTTGTTTGTTGCCCGGGCTAGAATGCAGTGGCACAATTGATCTCAGTTCACTGCAGCCTCCGCCTCCCAGTTTCAAGCGATTCTCCTGTTTCAGCCTCCCAAGTAGCTAGAACTACAGGTGTGTGCCACTGCACCCGGCTAATTTTTTATATTTTTTAGTAGAGATGGGATTTCACCATGTTGGCCAGGCTGGTCTTGAACTCCCAACCTCAGGTATTTCACCTGCCTTGGCTTCCCAAAGTGCTAGGATTATAGGTGTGAGTGGCCGCACCCAGCCTATTTTCTGTTTTTTTGATAGTAGCCATCCTAATGGATATGAGGTGGTATTTCATTGTAGTTTTGATTTGCAATTCCCTAATGATTACTGATGTTGAGCATCTTTTGAAGTTCTATTTGCCATTTGCATATCTTCTTTGGGAAAATGTCTATTCAAGTTCTTTGCCTATTTTTGAATCAGTTGTTTGTATTTTTGTATTTTGTTGGGTGTCAGGAGTTCTCTCTGTAATCTGGGTATTATTCCCTTACCAGATAAACAATTTGCAAATGTTTTCTCCCATTCTGGGTGGGGTACCTTTTTATTCTGTTGACACTGTCTTTTGATGAACAAAATTTTAAAATTTGCTTAAAGTCCAATTTGTCTATTTTTTCTTTGGTGGCCTGTGCCTTTGGTATCAAACCCAAGAAATAATTTCCGAATCCAATGTCATGAAGTTTCTGCCCTCTGTTTTCCTCTAAAAGTTTTCATAGTTTTAGGCATTACTTTTAGGTCTTTGGTCCACTGTGAGTTAATTTTTGTTTATGGTGTTGGATAAGGATCTAACTTTATTATTTCGCATGTGGATATCCTGTTTTCCTAGTACCATTTGTTAACCTATTAAAATTATTGTGCTGGTTTTGCAAATGTTAGGTGTGGTCTGCCCAGGTATGTATATTACAGTGCCAAGATACCTCTGCCCCTGAATAATGTACCTTCACCCCTGAATAAGAAAATGCCCCTGAATAATTTACCTTCACCCCTGAATAATCATTGTTCAAGTAAAATTAAAAGATATGCTTGGGGAATAGAAAGCCTACTATCTAGCTTGATCTTTTGATTTCTAAAACTGTTTCTTCAGTCAATTGCTTTCACATACTTTTACTTTCAAATCTTTATTTTTCCTTCAGGAGGAACCAGGATGACATTTTTTTCTTTTCTCTTCTTTTTTTTTTTTTTTTTTTTTTTTTGAGATGGAGTCTCACTCTGTCATCCAGGCTAGAGTGCAGTGGCACAATCTCCGCTCATTGCAACCTCTGCCTCCCAAGTTCAAGCGATTCTCCTGTCTCAGCCTCCCGAGTAACTGGGACTACAGGCACACGCCACCATGCCCGGCAGTCTTGGCTAGCAAGACAGGTTTAGCAGGGTGGTTCTGGCTCAGAGTCCCTCGTGAGGTTACAGTCAAGATTCTTCCAGATTCATTCTCTCACTCAAGACCTAACTACTGATCTCTCCTACCCAGCGGAAGGTACTGTGCTGGAAGCTAGTACTCAGTGAGGCATTCTTGTCCTCCAAGAGCTCCCCACAGCTCTTAGGAGAGTCAATCGAATCAATAAATAACTGTTAGATATAAACAGGCTAACACTGAAGGTCTTTAAAAAGTGCTTATGTTGTATTTGCACAGAGTTCTGGGAGAACAAGAGGCTGATCTCCTTAATAGGGTTTTTCCAAGTAGGAAGAGTGAGGGAAGAAGAGGGCTGAGAAGAACCCGCAGGCAGTGACAAAGCTCATGTCTGGCAGCTGAGAGGGCTGATCAGATCCATCTTCAGAGGGTGGGAGCTGCTCTCAGGCTACTCCGCAGGGACAGTAAATTCCAGACCACACTGTCTGCACCTCCTGTTTGGCAGCAGTGACCACTCAAAAAAAAAAAAAAAAAAAAAAGAAGAAGAAAGAAAAGAAAAGAAAAAGGAAAAAAGGCTGGGTGCGGTGGCTCACGCCTGTAATCCCAGCACTTTGAGAGGCCGAGGCAGGTGGATCAACTGAGGTCAGGAGTTTGAGATCAGCCCGACCAACATGGTGAAACCTCATCTCTACTAAAAATACAAATATTAGCTGGGCGTGGTGGTGTATCCCTGTAATCGCAGCTACTCGGGAGGCTGAGGTAGGAAAATCGCTTGAACCTGGGAGGCGGAGCTTGCAGTGAGCCGAGATGGTGCCACTGCACTCCAGCCTGGGGGACAGAGTGAGACTCCGTCTCAAAAAAAAAAAAAAAAAAAAAAAATCAATGGTCAAAAACATCTCAATAGGAGGAGGAGTGGAGAAATGACCATTCTGAGAAGTGAAGTGTCTTGTAAAATGTGTGCCCAGGTCTGTGGACAGCAGCTGTAGCTGTCGATGATCTTATGTCCACTGAATGGAATGTAGCATCAGTCCTAGCAATAGCATGCTGTTAACTTGTAACCAAAGGCTCACGTCAATGTTAGAGTCTCCAAAACACAGAGAATTATGAAGATGTAAGACTTCAACTTTTCCTTGAGCACAAAGTCAAACTTTCTTGGTTCTGCACTCCTTTAAGAAGGTTTTCACCAAGCCCAGCACATGCTTGATTGGCAGCTTGGGTTGAGCCTACAGCATGGAAGGACGGGAGAATTGCTCTTGTAATGGGTGGCTGCTCCTGTCATAGTTAATAGCTGTAAAGTTGAAAAGAAGTCTGGAAATGAAACTGTGTTGGTTAAAAATTTGATAATTGTGCTTGTTTTTTCCCACAAAAAAAATAATCCAACAATTGATCAAACGCAACCCATCAAACGCAAAAGACGCCTTCAGACTCTTCACAGAACCTTAGGTAAATGAAAACTTCGTCCATACTGACGATAAGAATAGGCAGTGGCTCTTAATTCTGTCGTCTTCTGCCTCCGGTGGAGAAAGAGTGAAAATGTGTTCCCGTGTCAGGTCTACCATTGCTACAGCTCTGTGGAAGAGCAAGCCGAGCGCGCCCCCTAGTGGATAACTCGATGCTCGCCAGGGCTTTCTGTCTGCGGCTGTTAGTCTCTGGATTCCGATTTGACATGTTTCATTTCAAAAGTCAAGTTAATTATCAGTCTTATTAAAGTGGGAGTTTTCTCTCTTTTCTAAGCCAAGTTGAAGAAGGAACAGATTTCTCTCTTTTTTTCAGGAATAACTAGAACTTCATGAGACGGTTATCAGACGCCCACATGGTAGTCTTAATCATATTGTGATAATTTTCTGTTATTTTATTTTATTATTTTGTTTAATTTTATTATTCTTTTGAGACAGGGTCCCGCTCTGTTATCTGGGCTGGAGTGTAGTAGTGTGATTATAGCTCTCTGCAGCCTTGATCTCCCGAGTTCAAGCCATCTGCCTATCTCAGCCTTTCTAGTAGCTGGGACTACAGGTGTGTGCCACCATGCCTGGCTAATTTTTTTATTTTTTTAGTTTTTAGTAGACATGAGGTCTTGCTATGTTCCCCAGGCTGGCCGCAAACTCTTACTGCGACAATTCTCTCTCTCTCTGTGAACGAGGCCAAGGAAGATTTACCAAGCTCATCCAAAGCTGCCCTGCCCCCCTTCCAGCCCTTGGAGGTCTCCCATCTGGGGCTGGGGGCTCCAGCCTGCTTTGAAGTCTTCTAGGGTGTGAGATTCATTACTTCTCATCCTTTCCCATTCCCTTCTTGATAGCTCACTTTCTAACCGCTAAACAGTCCAAACAGATTTCCCTGGAGCGCCTACCCATTGGTTCTAGTTTGTTCCCCACAGCTTCTCCAAACATCTCTCAGCCTCTTCCCAGGCCATCCTGCATCTGGCAAAGACAGGCAGGCCATGCTGGCCTCCCAATTTTCTCCAAGCTAAACTCAGGCCCTTTGACAGGTCCCATATGCCAACGAGTCAGGCACCAAAGGGCAAAGCTAGGATGCAAATATTTCTCATTTTCTTTTCTTTTTTCTTTTCTTTTTTTTTTTTTGAAACGGTGTCTTGCTCTGTCCTCCAGGCTGGAGTGCAGTGGCGCGATCTCCGCTCACTGCAAGCTCCACCTCCCGGGTTCACGCC
Organism: Macaca mulatta; assembly: GCF_049350105.2. Taxonomy (NCBI): domain Eukaryota; kingdom Metazoa; phylum Chordata; class Mammalia; order Primates; family Cercopithecidae; genus Macaca; species Macaca mulatta. The sequence continues at coordinate 5,740,286 of NC_133418.1, forward strand.
ATTCTCCTGCCTCAGCCTCCCAAGTAGCTGGGACTACAGGTGCCCGCCACCTCGCCCGGCTAATTTTTTTTGTATTTTTAGTAGAGATGGGGTTTCACTGTGTTAGCCAGGATGGTCTCGATCTCCTGACCTCGTGATCCACCCGCCTCAGCCTCCCAAAGTACTGGGATTACAGGCTTGAGCCACCGCGCCCGGCCATATGTCTCATTTTCGACTGTCTTCTTTCTATTAAACTCTTCTGCAATCCGTCTACCAATACCTGAGTATTTCAGTGTGGTTAATTTTCCTCTCTTGTCCTTGCAACTCAAGAAAATTTTTATAGTACTTTGTGGTTTCAAAATTATTTTCATGAACATTATACAATCTGTGAGGTAGGTCTTACTATCTCTATTTTATGCAAGTGGAGAAGTAGGTTGGGGCTTAGAGAGGTTCTCACTTGGGTCCTCTAAGCGTGGTCCTCTACCCACAGAAGCAGCATCTTTCAGGATCTGTGAGACATGCACATTCCCAGGCCTACCCCAGACCTACGGAATCAGAAACTCTGGGGTGGGGCCTGGGAATCTGTGTTTTCAAAAGCCCTCCCAGTGTGATTCAGATGCACACTTAAGTGTAAGAAATGCTGCCTCAGCTGTGGGTGGGTTGCCCAGGAATTTGTTAGATTTTTTAAAAAGCAAACAGAAACAAAAAAACACCAAAACGCTGAGGTTCTGTAGGCTTTATTTAGACTTTTCCCCCAAATCCTCCCTAACGCCTCACTTTGAGTCTAGAAGAAGCTACTTTTATCATAAATGCTGAAGTAATCACAGGCCGTGGTTGTTTGTAGATGAACACATTTTATCTTTTGTAGATCACCTTTCAGAGGAGAAGAGGTTTAAAGAATCCTCTCTGTCCGACAGGGATTTAAGAGAGCAGTTAACTACTGTAGATAAAGAAACACTTCAAGGGGCAGCTAAACCAGGTGGGAACCTATATGGTATAAACCAAGTATGATGCTTAAATACAGACAACTTCTGAATGTGTCTTTTGCCTTTCATGGTATTTTAACTGACACCTTTAGTTCACCCACAAAAGTGAAATAAATCTGCCGTGAATACAATCTGCAGTTAAAATTTATGAATTAAACCAACTCCAGAGGCTGGGCATGGTGGCTCACGCCTGTAATCCCAGCACTTTGGGAGGTCAAGGTAGGCGGATCACCTGAGGCCAGGAGTTCGAGACTACCCTGGCCAACATGGTAAAACCCCGTCTCTACTAAAAATACAAAAGAAAAAATTAGCTGGGCGTGGTGGCAGGTGCCTGTAATCCCAGCTACTCGGGAGGCTGAGGCAGTTCAAGAATCACTTGAACCCAGGAGGTGGAGGCTGCAGTAAGCTGAGATCGCACCAGTGCACTCCAGCCTGGGCAATAAGAGCGAGACTCCATCTAAAAAACAACAAACAAACAAACAACCGAACTCCAGGAATTTCACCACTCTTCCAAAAAGATGCTACTTTTATATTGTTTCTGCACAGCCAGGGCTTCACCCCTGCTCATCCCTGTGCCCAGACCTGTTTAGAGTGGGCAGAAACTTACCCATGCTGGCACCAAGCGCAGTACACCCCTCCACACTGCCACTCCCTGTCAAAATTATACCTGGTTGTCACTTCCTAATGCTTAGAAACTAAATGCCGAATTATTGCAGCAGAGCCTTTGAGCTGCTGGACACGCTGCCCCTTGGCATAGCAGAGCTGAAGGTGGGAGGCTGGACATGCCCTATTTTCTCCCCATCACCAAGAAGACCCTTGCTGAGCACTCCCCGTGTCTACATCACCAGCTGCCCTGGACAGCTCTCCACAGGAAACCAGCCGATACCTGGGATCCTACCTCCATGCCCGATTTCCCTGATGTCGTTTTCTTTTTTGGTCACATTATAAATGGATGCTGATGTGGGCTGAGATCTCCTTGCTTTGAGATCTAGCTAAGACTGCCGTGTTTTCCCCAGCCCGTGCTCAGCGGTATTCCCATCCACTCTCACACTTTCTGTAAGTCCTCAGAGGGGCTCAGGAGTTCAGGATCATCCGTGGCGTTGTGTTTGCCTCGTGCTGGTGCAGACGTGAGGTCCCCCAAACCTACACCCACGAGGTGGACTGTGTATGCAGTACCCCTTCCTGAGGCCAGGGGGCAGAGGAGGGGCAGCAGAGAAGAGGTTCTATCACTGCCTATGAAAAGCTGCAAACGGAATATTTGTCTCCATTGTTCTTCAAAGCCTTTGCAGTAGGATTTCTCAACCTCCTCTAGTGCCCCCGCCTCCTGTCACCCACCTGAGCTCTCCTCTGTTCTTCTCTTTACCTCTTACAAACTGGTCTGTGGAACTTTATTTCTGGTTGCTTTGTTGCGTGCCAGCCCATACCCTCAGTGTCTCATCTCCACCTCCCAAAAGCATCTCATCTTATCGCCAAATAGCAGATGAATGCATTTCCCCAAACAGCCAGTTCCTTCCCAAGAAGACTTCTGGAACCGGTGGCTAAGACGCCAAGGTTTTTATTCTGTTATGAATGGAATGAACAGGTGTCCCTTGCAGGTTTCGTCCTGGTGGTGGGGGGCCCAGCGGGGATCTCTGTTCACTCTGCGCTGTGTCTTCTCATTTAGATGCTCACTTTAGGACTATGCCCTGCAGGCAGCTTCTGCATTTCCTGCAGAGGAACACCATCATCGCCGCCATCTCAGGGGCGGTCATCCTCACGGCCACCGTGCTGTTGCTGCTTGGTTTGGCCTCATACATCAGGAAGAAACGACCATCGTGAGTAGTGCCGGCATGGCCTTCCTTCCAAGAACCTGCGGGTGTTTGAACTCACGCTGCCCCCAGGGCTTCCTGCTGATCCGGTTTAGGAGGAGGGCGGAAGCTGCAACCCTGGTCGTGCTTCGGCATCCCCTGGCCTGCTCTGTCAAAGCACACAGGACCTGGGCCATGGGTTTTAGGCACAGCCTGGGTGATTCTGATGCACAGCCAGGTTTGGGGATCCCTGGGTGGGCCAGGGTTGCCTCTCAAGGCCACTGCAGTTAGGCCAGACCTGTCCCCATATTGAGGGCTCTGGCTGAAAGATTGGTAAATAGAAATATGGATTTACAAAAGAAAGGAAAAACACAAATCTAAGGGGGCGAGGAGGGCTGAAGCCACAAAGGAGAGTGAGAGCAGGGCTGATATCAGCTCATTCACACTGACACAGCTGCCCTGCTTGTTAGAATACTGAAAGCCTTCCCTGAGCTTCCCACTGACCTCCTGATCTTCTCTGTGCTCCTGCAAATGAAGGGTTAGTGCCTGGCATAGCTGTGGCCCTCCAAGGCTCTGCTTCAGTGGTGGTCATTTTGACCGGTCAGTGCCTGTCTACACCAGTTGTTAAATATTTTGGTTAGGCCTCTAGATGAGGGAGCTCAGGCACAGAGGCACTCACCATGAGCAGGCACTAGAAAGCAAATGGTTTGCACGGTGATGTGTATGCATAGCTGCATTTTGAGATTATGTGCTTCTTGCTGCATCCCCGGGGACACGTATTCCTGACCGCAGAAGGAAGAGCAGCTCCCCACAGTCCCTCAGGTCCTGCCCGACACCGGGCTGAATGCTCAGCTTGCCCCTAGAGCAATGGGGTGGAGGCGTGTGATGAGGGGAAGTGTCCGTCCCCACCGCTACCCACCGTCTGACTCCAGAGGTAGCAGGGTTTGAATTTTCCCACAAGAGTGGCATTGCTTTTCCTCCATGCCAAGGTTCCTGGGACTGGTGATCCATTCAGGCCACCTCCCCCCATCCCCACCTCCAGCATCCTCTTCCTACCAAGGCTCATCCATTGGACCTGCCATTTTCCCTCCATGCCCCTTGAGATGCCAGCAGAAAGTGGTTAGAACTGTGGCCCCATCCCACAGGGACCAGTCAAAGCTGTGGATGGCCTGAGTTAGTTAAGAGAAAGTGGGGGGAAGAGAGTTTCCCAGAGGCTCTGTGCTGCCCAGAGGTAAAAAGAATTTCACAGATGACAAACCCTACTGATGGGAAACAGAATCCTCACCCTGGGAAGCGCCAGCCTCCACCACTGCCCAGCGAGTAGACGGCAGGAGCTCCTGTGCACTGAGCTGAGCACTATGGTTTTTATTGTTTTGTTTTAGATCTCCTCCGGCAAACACGACATATAATATTTTTATAATGAATGGAAAGACATGGTGGCAAAATTCTGAAGAAAAAAATTTCACAAAATATACAAAAAAAGAGAAACAGTTGAAGAGCAGCTCCTGTGTCTAAGCCAGGTTGCGGGGCAGTCAAACCAGGACTTGAAACCACGATGCGAGGACATTTCTCCATCCACACACCACAGGGAGGCAATTCCATTTCTGCCCGGGGAGGTGTATTCTACAAAAATGTCTGCTTCCCGTCCCAATTTGAATGGACCAAGAAAAACTGCTTTGCCACAGGACACCTGTGGCAACATGGCACTGATGGCCGGCGTCGGCGAACCCAACAGACTATAGACTTATCATTTAATAAAGCATTGATTCATTTATTCAGTCATTCATGGAACAGATATTAATAGACCACCTCACATGCTGACAATATCAAAATACAATGAGGAAACTTAAGAGTGACCCAGATATGCATTCTGTCCCAAGCAAGATCATAGTCCAGGGTGTGAACACAACCACACTAAACAGCTTTTATGGGAGGTGGGAGTACAGAAAGTTTTGTATCTACAAAGAAACTGCTAAGAATTATGGAAGCTCCCCACGAGGTGATTTCCTGCTTGCATGACCAGGAAGAAGAAATGGGGTAATTGAGAGTGTCATGAAGTGGGGTTATTTATTTATTTATTTATTGAGTTGGAGTCTCGCTCTGTCACCCACGCTACAGTGCAGTGGCGTGATCTTGGCTTGCTGCAACCTCTGTCTCTGGGTTCCAGTGGTTCTCCTGCCTCAGCCTCCTGAGTAGTTGGGGTGACAGCTACGTGCCACCATGCCTAGATAATTTTTGTATTTTTAGTAGAGACGGGGTTTCACCATGTTAGCCAGGATGGTCTCGATCTCCTGACCGCATGATCCTCCTGCCTCGGCCTCCCAAAGTGCTGGGATTACAGGCATGAGCCACCGCACCTGGCTGAAGTGGGGTTATTTATAAAGCTGTGATCAGGGTTAAGGGAAACTGATGAAGAGTGGCGCGGCACCTGGAGCGAGCGGGAGCGGGAGCTGATGCCATTAGGGGAGGCTAATGACAGGCTGTAACCTTTGGTGGAGGAACAGGGACACATTGGAACCACTCAACAGGGAGAGATCAGGGCGATGAACACCCTGAACGCCTGCTCTTGGAGCCCTTTGATTTCCTACAAGTGAATTCCATTGGCCATACGTATGGCCACTTACCAGGATGACTTTCCTCAATGCACAGTCACCGTGGTAAGTGGCCACAGGTCCCCTTGGAGACCACTGAGAGAAAGATGAACAGTGTACATTTTTGACAGTGTAGTAGGGCTCTTCCTCAAGGAGATCCAACCTCCCCATCATTTAATGGGTTTGGGGTATATAACCTAGCTCATGTCTGGGAAATAATTGAGGGACTGTTACTCTCTATTTTGCTAATTCAAGTTAGACGTCTAATTATACAACATGGAACTCTGCTTGCACAGATCAAGTCAGAATTTAGTAGATTGCTTATCTACTTCTTTTCTAGGGACATCATGATGAACTAGACAGTGCCAAAGGTCCCTGTGAGTTCGACTATTCTGGCTGACATTTTGACACCACTGTTCATAACAGCAGCCATATCCACCTTGCCTTTGACAATAAGTATGGCCACTCAGACCTCACCGTCCTGGGATCCAACTATCTGCATTGCATTTTGGGATCCCAGTTTGATGGTAGCCGTTTCCATCGTCATTTCTGACCTGCAGAAAGGAATTACTACAGAGCTCTCAAGGACTCTGGAGCCCTCCTCACCAATTTATTTCTCATAGTCATGATAAAAGGTGTATTGTTTGGACCCTTCCAGGGTGGGTGAGCAGGTCTTACATGATAAATCCACTCTAATATTCCAGATTCCTTAAGCCTTTGGGTCCCTTCCTCTACAGTATAAGAATAGAGTTCTGGCATTTCAACTTCATTTACTGTGGGTTATCTTTGGACTCATGTTTCAGCTAACCAACCAAATGGAGCCCTTTCTAATCCCTCCAGCTAAAACACGGAGCCCAGAACCTCTGCTCAATGGGCTCATACCAATAAATGCAGCCTGATACAATGCCATGTTCCTTCCATCATTACCCCACATCCTTATATCTATGTCTATGCACATTCCTCACGTTTACGTCAGTATACATTAGAAAAATCATGCAGTTCTTTCAGTGCTTAGTGTACCTTTTGTTGTATGGGGTGCTTTATCCTCACTCTTTGGGACCTGCTGGAATTTGAGTCTAGTTATGGGTCTAGAAGCAAAGAGGAGTGGTAGAAGTGGGTCCTGAGGAGAATTGGTGGGGTCTTGTTAGAGGACCTTGGGAGAGGCCATTACAGGGTTCTACAGAAAAATCAGGGTTAACCTCCTCAGAGAGGGTGGAAGGGCTACTTCTGCTGGCAAACAAGACTCAGCAGAATTTAGGGGTTTGATACTCCCAACTTCACTGGGATCTTCCCATATGTCCCCATTCCAGTTTTTTAGGATACCATTCATTTTCAGTCAGTTCTCTCACTTTAACACAAGACCAGTCTGCAAGGCTAGGCATTCAGGTGCATTGCAATTCAGTCGCTTTGGGTTTGGTGTTCAGAAATCTCAGCCCTGCAGCTACAGGAGATAAGGATTTCTTTCAGGACAGACATAGGAGTTTTTCTCTTTTTCTTTCTCTCTCTCTCTTTCTTTCTTTCTTTCTTTCTTTCTTTCTTTCTTTCTTTCTTTCTTTCTTTTTCTCTTTCTCTCTTTCTCTCTTTTCTTTCTTTTCTCTTTTTTTTTTCTTTTTTTGACAGAGTCTCACTGTCGCCAGGCTGGAGTGCAGTGGCGTGATCTTGGCTCACTGTGACCTCCATCTCCCGGGTTCAAGCAGTTCTCCTGCCTCAGCCTCCCGAGTAGCTGGGATTACAGGTGCCCACCACCACGCCCAGCTAATTTTTGTATTTTTAGTAGAGACAGGGTTTCACCATGTTGGCCAGGATGGTCCTGATCTCTTGACCTTGTCAGGATGTGCCCACCTTGGCCTCCCAATTTTTTTTTTTTTTTTTGAGACAGAGTCTCACTCTGTTGCCCAGGCTGGAGTTCAGTGGTGCGATCTTGGCTCACTGCAACCTCTGCCTCCCGGGTTCAAGCGATTCTCCTGTCTCAGCCTCCTGAGTAGCTGGGATTACAGGCGCCTGCCATCACACCCAGCTAATTTTTGTATTTTTAGTAGAGATGGAGTTTCACCATGTTGGCCAGGCTGCTCTCAAACTCGTGGCCTCACGTGATCTACCCACCTCGGCTTCCCAAAGTACTGGGATTACAGGCGTGAGCCACCGCGCCCAGCCCATAGAAGCTTTCAGTTCATTTATGCAGAGTTTAAGCTGGGAAAGTGAAAGCCTAAACTCATCCCTTTCTTTCCCCACTTTCTCCAGCAACCAGTGAATATTTATTGTACTCCTCAGTTTAACTAAAATGTTCTCAGGTGTCATCAAACACATGGGCACCCAGAACCTTGCCTTTTATATGTGTTTGATTGAGAGTATCCAATGGTAATATTTTGTATATCTCTATTGCCACATCATGCTATGGAGTACCTAAATGCCCCCTTGGCCACTGGAAATAGATTTAAGATTCTGTTCCTGGCCAGGCGCGGTGGCTCAAGCCTGTAATCCCAGCACTTTGGGAGGCCGAGACGGGCAGATCACGAGGTCAGGAGATTGAGACCATCCTGGCTAACACGGTGAAACCCCGTCTCTACTAAAAAAAAATACAAAAAACTAGCCGGGCGAGGTGGCGGGCGCCTGTAGTCCCAGCTACTCAGGAGGCTGAGGCAGGAGAATGGCGTGAACCCGGGAGGCGGAGCTTGCAGTGAGCTGAGATCCGGCCACTGCACTCCAGCCTGGGTGACAGAGCGAGACTCTGTCTCAAAAAAAAAAAAAAAAGATTCTGTTCCTGTCTTCTAGTACCAAAATTTGTATCAGTCAGCATCCCGTGAGAGAAACAGAATTAGTAGGAGGATATGTAGAGTACTAAGAGATTTTTTTCACTTTTTGTGGGTACATAGCAGGTGTATGCGTTTATGAGGTACATGAGGTATTTTGATACAGGCATGCCATGCATAATTACCATGTCAGGGTGAATGGAGTATTCAACACCTGGAGTGTTTATCCTTCATGTTATAAACAATCCAATTATATTCTTTTAATTATTTTTAAGGTACAATTAAATTATTATTGACTGTGGTCACCCTACTCTGCTATCAAATACTAGGTCTTATTCATTCTTTTATTTTTCGTACCTATTAACCATCCTTACTTCTCCCCCACCCCCACGACTCTTCCCAGCCTCTAGTAATCATCCTTCTACTCTCAATCTCCAGGAATTCAATTGTTTTAATTCTTAGCTCTCAGAAATGATGAGAGCATGCAGACTTTGCCTTTTTGTGCCTGGCTTATTTCACTCCACATCATGACTTCCAGTTCTATGTATGTTGGTGCAAATGAGCATTTTTTGAATGGCTGAATAGTACTCCATGGTGTAAATGTACCACATTTCCTTCAGCCATTCATCTGTTGAGGGACTGTTAGGTTGTTTCCGGATCTTGGCTATTGGGAATAGTGCTGCAATAAACATGAGAGTGCAGCTGCCTCTTGGATACATGGATTTCCTTTCTTTTGAGTAGATACCCAGCAGTGGGATTGCTGGATTGTCTGGTAGCTCTATTTTTAGTTTTTTGAGGAACCTCCAAACTGTTCTCCATAGTGGTTGTACTAACGTCCATTCCATACATTAGCAACAGTGTATGGGAGTTTCCTTTTCTCCACATCCTCGCCAGCATTGCTAACACCTCAGTTTCAGACTCTGGCCTCAGTGACAGAATAAATTTTTGCTGTTTTAAGCCACCGGGTGTGTGGTGATTTGTCATGGTAGCCCTGGGAAACGAGTACATGGCCACGCAATCTTTCTCTGATACTTTGAGTCTCGAGGGTACATGAGATGGATTGGGCTGGGCCCAGGGCCACTGCAAGGCGTGGGAGAGTGTGTTTAGGGAATCAAGGGACGTAGGTCATGGCCCTGGTGCTTGTGGTCAGCAGGTTCGCAGATTCCTGGGGGCAACTGTTGGGTCTGAAGGGTTCCTGGCTACCTTCTCCATTCATGGATGGGCTCTGGGAGCTGGGCCTCAGGAAAGGCAGGGGGAGGGGTGGTCAGGAGAAGCTCAGAGGTGGTCCAACTGGGGCCTGAGAGCTTTGGACCTATCTGCATGGGGAGTGAAGACGAGGTGGCCCTGAAAGGCTCTGCAGTTCTTTACCAAGATGGAAAAACAGCTCCTCCCTAGAAAAACTGTTTCCACCACATCGGGCCATTAGTTAAAAACTGCCCAGTTAGTGGTCTTGGGACTTTGGTCCTGCTGTAGCCACAGAGGGCCTGATGTACTGGACAGAGCTGGCTCCCAGGCCTACCCAACCCACCTCCCAAATCAGGGGCTTCGAGAACCAAGAGTCCCAGTCCAGATGCTTGTCTCATTCTCAAGGATCCCCCGACTGCTTCGGACATTTGGACAGAAGCTCCTCTAATGTAATAATTTCCTTCCTTCCTTCCTTCCTTCCTTCCTTTTCTTTTCTTTTTTTTCTTTCTTTCTTTCTCTCTTTTTCTTTCCTTCCTTCCTTCTCTTTCTTTCCCTCTTTCTCTCCCTCTTTCTTTTTTTCTTTCTTCTTTCTTTCTTTCTCTCTCCTCTCTTTCTTTCCCTCCCTCCCTCCCTTTCCTTCCTTCCCTCCTTCCTTCTTTCCTTCCTTCCTTCCTTCCTTCCTTCCTTCCTTCCTTCCTTCCTTCCTTCTTTCCTTCCTTCCTTCCTTCCCTCCCTCCCTCCCTTCCTTCCTTCTTTCCCTCCCTCCCTCCCTTCCTTCCTTCTTTCCCTCCCTCCCTCCCTTCCTTCTTTCTTTCTTTCTTTTTTTGAGACTAAGCCTCACTCTGTCACCCAGGCTGGAGTGTAGTGGTATGATCTCCCCTCACTGCAACCTCCGTCTCCCAGGTTCAAGCGATTCTCCTGCCTCAGCCTCCTAAGTAGCTGGGATTACAGGCACCTGCCACCACGCCCATTTTTTTCAATGTCATTTGGTTGTAATGTTGATAAGAAAAAAAAAAAAACGACCAAACCTGATTCCCAGCTGGGGCCACTGTCTGTGTGGAGCATGCACGTTCTCCCCATGTCTGCAGGGGTTTTCTCTGGGAACTCCGTTTCCTTCTACATCCCAAAGCTATCGGTGCATACGCGTGTCTAGTGTCCCAGCGTGAGTAAGCGTGGGTGTGTGTGAATGTGTCCTGAGAGGGGATGGGGTCCCGGCTGGGGGTGGTTCCCACCCTGCGCTGTCCTGAGCTGCCGGGCTGGGCTCTGGCCCCTGCCACCCTGAACTGGGTAAGTGGATAAATCATGATCTGACTTATTTTTTAGTAATCATTCTTAAAGGTATGTATAGCTTGCAATTATTTTAATGTTTAATATTAAAGTATTTGGGGTCCTTATGTAGATGGTTGGTGATGTTTTTGTGACCAGGAATATGCCATAGGAACTTACCTCTTGTCTACAGCAATTAGCCTATGGGAAAATTGGTTTCCCTACTGCACTTCAAGTTGCAGTCTCCAAGAACCTATCGGTGAGCTAAGTGAGGACTCACTGGACCCGCCATGTGCCTCTGCCTTTCTGGCCATTGGGAGGCTCAGACCCCTTCCTGTCTATCCGAGCAGCCGCTGCCCTCTGTGCCGAGGGGACGAAGCTCCAGTTAGGTGCTTCCGAGGAGGGTTATCAAAATCCCCAGCTGTGCCTGAAGGGCCCCCGCCTGACCTTCCTGGACTGGCACTCAGGGTGTGGGGGGTGTGGAGGGGGAGCACTGGGGGACTGTGGGGAGGGTGGCTCGGGGTGACGGAATGGGGTGGCAGAGACAAAGGGGTAGAGTAAGCTGAGAGAGATGAGGGCCGGGATAGGAGAAGGGAGGAGGGCAGGACAGTGGTGTGGGTGGGGAAGAATAAGGTGGAGGGAGCGGGGAGAATGAGCTGGGGGAGTGGAGTGGGGAAGAGGAAGGGAGAGGAATGGGGGAGGGAAGTGGAGGAAGCAGGAACAATGTGGTAGGTGGGAGATTTGAATGGAGGAGGTGTTGGAAGGAGGAGGGTTAAGGGGAGAGAGCGGTGAGGGGAGGGAGTGGTGATGGGCCAGGAATGAGCCCCAAGTAGTCGGTTCAGCCCACTTGTTCCAAGAGGGTGAGGAAGAAGAACTGGGTGGGGGGTGGGTGGCTGCGTGGAGAGCTGGGGCAAGGGAGAGCCCACTCCCTCGCCAGCATCAGCAGCATCAACAACGGGTGTAACTTACCAACTGGTTTCTGCTCAAGTCAGCACTTACTGGGCACCTCCCCATGCCAGGCACAGTGCCCAGGCGGGCAGGTACACCCCGCCGTGTGGCCCTCCCAGAGCTCTCCACTGGGGGTTAACTTTGGAGCCTGCCCTGGCATCTGTGCTCCAGCCCCTTTGCTATGAGATGAACACCACCCTTTCCATTTCTCAGATGGAAGCCGGCGGGGAGGTGGGGAGAGTGGACTCCCCAGGAGAGTGGGGCCCGGGTCCCCCCGAGGACCTGCCGGCTGTCCAAAGGTCTCTGAGTGCTTGGCCAAGGCAGGTGCCCCAGGAGAGGATTGCCGGCAACTGAGGTGTGGCCTGTGACACCTGGCATTCGCCTGCCTGGACCTCACAACTCTGGGAGTTTCCCAGGCATGGTGCTGCGGAGCTGGGCTTCAATACTGGTCCTGCCTGGACCTTCTCAGACCCTTGGCTTCCTCTTCTTGGCAATGAGGCTGATAATTTACCCCCTTTTTTTTTTTTTCCTTGAGACTGAGTCTCGCTCTGTCGCCCAGACTGGAGTGCAGTGGCCGGATCTCAGCTCACTGCAAGCTCCGCCTCCCAGGTTCACACCATTCTCCTGCCTACCTGCCACCACACCCGGCTAATTTTTTGTATTTTTAGTACAGACGGGGTTTCACCATGTTAGCCAGGATGGTCTCGATCTCCTGACCTCGTGATCCGCCCTCCTCGGCCTCCCAAAGTGCTGGGATTACAGGTGTGAGCCACCGGGCCCGGCCAATTTACCCTCTTTACAGTGCCATTGGGTGGTCTGTTCAGCAGCACGCGTTTATCAGACACCTGCCGGGTGCCAGGCCCTGTGCTGGGCTGGATGTGGGGTGGCTGTGGGGCAGCAGGTGACTGGGGTCCTCTCTGCTTGGAAGGAGATGCAGTTGCCCCAGCCTGGGCATACAGCAGGCACAGCAAGCATACCAGATTTTCCTTGAGCTCTCAACAGGTTGCACGTGCACCCTCGCCCCATCCTCACTGCAACCTGTTGGGACCCAGCCCTGACAGGCAGCTCACCCTTCTGCTGGCCTCCTGCCTCTACCCTGGGCTTGCATTTGAGGACAAAGCCCCATCAGTGCCTACAGCCTCTGCCAACAGTCCCCGCGTAGCCCTGGGCCCCTGGGAGCTGCCCTGCGCTAGCATTTCCATTTCCCTTTCTCCATCAAAGAGGTGGCTGCCTTTGCGCTCTCAGTCTGCCTTCACGCTAAGTGAAGCCTTGCAGCTGTAGCTCAGGGTTGGTTCGGCCCGCTTGTCCCTAGCTTGATGAGAGCAGTCACCCTGATCGCACAGGGGATTTCAGGGTGGAGCCCTATGGAAGCTCCAAGCTCCCTTTGAGCCAGGAGGTCCCAGGCTCCCCACTTACTAGGTGTGGAATTTCAAGCCTAAGTTTCCTCTTGGACTCAGTTTCTAGATCTGTAAAATGAGGCTAATCTCCTACTCGCTGGGGCTGTTGTGAGCGTTAAATGTACCTGAGCTGGGGCCAGCATGTAGTCGTGCTTGATAGAAAGGAATAGATGCATTTAAGCTGTTATGAATATTCTGCAAGACTTTGGCGCTTTGCTTGCCCACCCAGCATCTGTCGTCCCTCCAGCCACTCCTTCCTTCCAGACTGTGCTGTGGGTGCGGCCTGTGGCCTGGTCCTAAGCCACTTCCCCGTGCCATCCGCTGGCATCAGGGATAGGCTGGGGGATGGACATGTGATCTACTCAGCCAATGAGCTGTGTTGGGGGTTTTTCCAGTAATACTGAGAAATTGATTCTAGCTCCTGGAATAGGATTTGAAGTTGAGTCACTTTCTTGGACCATAGGAAGAAATCTTGTCTGAGAATGAAGCCAGCAACCTTGGGGCCATCAGTTGAGCCCAGAGCAAGCTGTTCCTGAAGCACATATGTGGGATTTTTTCACCCATCCATGCAATATTTATTGAGTGCTGTTGTGTTTGGTACCACTCCAGTTGCTGGGGCCACAGCTGGGAACAAGACAGTTCCCACCTCACAGATACCACAGTCCCGCTTAAGACATTTGTTGGGAATGCTGCTCTTCCCCCAATATCGCTGTGGCTTTCTCTTGCATCTCCTTCAAGTCTTTTTTTTTTTTTTCCTGAAACAGAGTCTCGCTCTGTTGCCCAGGCTGGAGTGCAGTGGCGCGATCTGGGCTCACTGCAAGCTCCGCCTCCCGGGTTTACGCCATTCTCCTGCCTCAGCCTCCCGAGTAGCTGGGACTACAGGCGCCGCCACCACGCCCAGCTAATTTTTTGTATTTTTAGTAGAGACGGGGTTTCACTGTGTTAGCCAGGATGGTCTCGATCCCCTGACCTCGTGATCCGCCCGCCTCCCAAAGGGCTGGGACTACAGGAGTGAACCACCGCGCCCAGCCTCCTTCAAGTCTTGATTCACAGGTTATCCCCTCCGAGGCATGCCCTGACTGGCTCAAAATTACATGCCCACAGACCTCGCCTACCCTTTCTGATTTATTTTACTCCTTAGCACCTGTAACCATGTGACATACTCTATGAAATACTTATTTTGTTCATTCTCTGTCTCTCCCACTAGAAAGTCAGCTCCACGAGGGAAGGGATTTTCATGTGCTGTTCACTGCGGATCCATAGAACAGAGTACCTGGAAACGAGTCTGGCATAGCACGGGTGCTCAGTGTTGAATAAATAAGCAGCCAGGGGGTCTCAGGAGGTGGCAGTGCCATGGCAGTTTGAAGGCTTCCGAAGGTGCCATCCATTTGAGAAACCCCCAGGGGAGAGCACAGCATGTGGCTGCTGTGGCCCAGCAATTCTCTTCTGACTTAAACCAGCTGGATTCATTTTTATTTTAATTTTTATTATTTCAGGGCAGGGCGGTGGTCACGTTCAGCCTTCAGGGAGGCCCGAGTTGTGCTCGGCAGCCTGCAATACTGGAGAGCTGCCTCTGGAGGGCGCACGGGAGTCTCGTTGCCGCGCTGGGGCGCGCAGTCCCTAGAGGTGAGAGAGGACCGTGGTGGGGGCAGTAATGGAGCATTTGCCTTTAGGCCTCTTTTCGCTTTCACAGCAGCCCTATGAGTCAGGTACCATTATCCCCATTTCCCTTTTTTTTTTTTTTTTTTTGAAAAAAAAAATGCTACTCTTCCCCCAGTATCTCTGTGGCTTTCTCCTGCATCTCCTTCAAGTCTTTTTTTTTTTTTTTTTTTTTGAGACGGAGTCTCGCTCTGTCACCCGGGCTGGAGTGCAGTGGCCAGATCTCAGCTCACTGCAACCTCCGCCTCCCGGGTTCAAGCCATTCTCCTGCCTCAGACTCCCGAGTAGCTGGGACTACAGGCGCCCGCCACCTCGCCCGGCTAGTTTTTTGTATTTTTTAGTAGAGACGGGGTTTCACCGTGTTAGCCAGGATGGTCTCGATCTCCTGACGTGATCCGCCCGCCTCGGCCTCCCAAAGTGCTGGGATTACAGGCGTGAGCCACCGTGCCGGGCTCATTATCCCCATTTCCTAAGGGAGGAAACCAAGGCGCAGGGAGGATAAGTAACGTGCTCATGGTCCCTCAGGGTTAAGTGGCAGAATCAGAAAAGAACTAGAAGGAAAGGAGATACAAGTCACCATTTTTCTGTACACCCAGAGGGAATCCAGGAGGGACCCTGGATGGAGGGGCTGTCGTCTTTTGAGGCTCATTGTGCTGGGGTGTGACTCCTCTTGGGCCTGCTGCAGCCTCCACCCCGTCTCCCTGCTGCACGTCTCCTAGCAGTGGCCTCTGTCCTCTTAACTGTGCAGCCAGATGGGACCTGCTCAGCTCCAGGTGAAATGGACAGAAGGCCCCATCCCTGCCTGGTCTGAGGATTGGGAAGGGTTCCTGGAGGAAAACATGCTTAATTGGAGACCTGAAAGAGGACTAGGAGACAGGCAGGTGAAGAGGTGTGGGCAAAGACCTGAGGGTACTGGGGTGAGTGATGAATTTCTTCAGAGCCTCTTGGCATGAGTAGAGTGAATGTTTACCCCAACCCAATGAGGCAAATGCACCGCAACTTTCCTAGCCCACATTTCCATCTTTGCCCTTTACCGTAAACATTCAGAAGATGCATCCGCCTCCTTCCACTCGGGCAGAACAGAGGACGTTATCTGCATGCCAATCTCAGGTTATCTGTAGCCCAGTCTCAGAAATGTCTGAGCACTGGGCTTTGTAGTTTCCTGACCAGCCTCCGGGACAGGAAGCAGGGGGGCTCAAGGGCTATAGGGCCAGTGCCTTGCCGAGGCTGGGAATCCTCTTCTCAGGATCCAAAGACCCTGGAAACTGGAAGTCCCCCACCCACACAGAGGCACCCTGTTCCATGACTGGCTCAGCTTCCAGCTCTCTGGGGAGCTGGCCCCCTTTGGGGAGATATTTTACAACCAAAGTTTTCTTCCCTTATGTCCACCAGCATGTGGGTGTGGTCAGGCTGCCTGGGCTGCAATCCCACCTGACCACTTGGCATCTCTTAGTTAACCTCTCTGGGCTTTACTTACCTTATCTGGAAAATGGGTTGAATGGCTTATTAATTGTGATGTGCCTATAGCAATGTCTGGCATATAATCAGTGCAACTCTCATTATTGTAGTATGAATGTGATTTGATGCTGTAATTTCTCCTCTCTTTAGTGCGCCAGGGTCATCTTCTCTGAATATTCCAAGAAATGAGTGTCCAGCATGGATGTGAAGGAACGTTTTCTACGCCTGGAGTTTCAAGATGCCGCTGGGGAAAGCGGAGACTGCTAGCAAACACCATTTTGGAGGGGGGCTCTATGTAGAAGAAAAGTATCCTAGCTTAGAGGTCGGAACTCAGATTTTCTAAAGGGGATTCAGGTGGCCAGAGGATAGTAGAGGCCCAGAAAGGAGGTCCCCAAGAAGGGGTGGGGCATGAGGGGATCCTCAGGCCCACTGGGGAGCTGAACCTGTTGTAACCGAGCGAGTTAGAAACGCCACACTTTGAGATGAATTCAGGAGTCCTTTATTAGCCGGCGACCGAGAGACGGTTAGTGCTCAAAATTCTCTCAGACCCGAAGAAGGGGCTTGATTTTCTTCTATACTTTGCTTTAGAAAGGGGAGGGGGCAGGGTCTAGTTAAAATAATCTTACAGAAGTAAAGCAGGCAAAAAGTTAAAAGGATAAATGGTTACAGGAAGGCAAACCGTTCCAGGTGCAGGGGCTTTAAATCTATCACAAGGTGAAAGACACGGGGCTTTGGGCGTTACCAACCGGACACAAACACGGGGGCTCTGGGTACTATTAACCAGGAGAATTCCTGGGAACTGCGGATAAAGCTTGCCACAGTATCTTCTCAGTTAATTGCATTTTTGGATGTGCTGGGAGTCAGCTTGCACAAGTCCTTGAGGAAGGAGGGTGGGTAAACGGCTGCAAATGAAATGAGCCAAGATGGAGTCTGTCTGGCTCTCTTAGCAAAGGGAGAGTCAATTCAGGCTAAAACAAGGTAGGGTATCACAAGCCCACTTAACAAGAGCAGCAGGACCCCAAGAAGAAGAGCTTTAGGCATCTCCACAGTGGGCCCAGGGCAGTTCCACACAGGTCTCTGAGACCCCACAGACAGGAGAGCTGTGACGACTCCTAGTGCCCAAGAAAGCAAGGAGGGGGTGGGCGAGAGACTCCCAGAGGCCTTGGGGCACTAGAGGAGAGATGGAGCCGGGAGATAGTGGCTCTGCAGGCCCCCCTCTGAGAGAGTGCGTGAGGTGTGGCCCCAGGCCCAAAGGTGGGTGGGTACCGTCGTGGGGGGTGCACGGGGTGAGGGAAGGGAGGACAGGAAGAGGAAGAGGAGGTGGTGGCCACAGCGGCGTGGTGCTCAGCCAGATTCAGCTTCGTGGGAAAAGTCCCCGGTGGGCCGGGCTGGCACTGGGGGTGCCCTGGCTCTGTGTCTCGGCTGGGTGGCTGACTCCTCCTGGAACGCATCCCTGACATCCTCTAGGCGGGGCTGGGGCTCCTATGGGGACACACAGTGCCCAGGCTTCCAGCCTCCCAGCGCTGGCTCCCTGTGGACCCAGCTGCCCCCCACAAGCCTGCGAGCCACCGGAGAGCGAGGGCAGGCTGTCCTTGCCGTCCAGATACCTGGCACAGGAGGGGGTCTCAACCTTCAGGGTATGGGCTGACTCAGTGGGTTTCTCCTCTCTCCAGCTCTAACCTGCCTGTGGAATAAATAAACCACTCCTCTGGGTCGTCTGGCTGGTGCAGGCCCCGGGGCAGTGCCCCTTTGAGGGGAAAATGGGGCATTCTAGTTTCCGTGAGCCCTGGGACTCCTCTCCCTCCCACCACTGCTGCCTACCCTCCCGTTCCAGGCACGCAGGCTTCCTTCCGTCTGGCGAGTCCTGCTGGAGTCGTCCTTCCTGACCCCTGCCTTTGCTTAGCCTCATCCCCATCTCTCAGTCCCATCCTGCAGCTGGGCAGGCAGTGCTGGGCCCCGGAAATGCCCGCTTCCTCCCTGGCGCACGTGGCCTGTGATTTTCCTTGAGCACAGCACTTTGTGACTTTGATGTAAACATCAAACACAGCCCCCTTTCCTGTCTTCGCATCCAGGAAATAGGTTAGTTTCAGACAAGCCTGCTTGCTGGAGCTCAGCAGACACCAGGCCTTCCGGCCAGGCCTGGCCCACCGTGGGCCTCAGAGCTGCTGCTGGGGCATTCAGGTGAGTGACTGTCCTCGGGCCGTCTGCCCGTGTCCTGCCACCAGGGCCACCCCAGGGGGCTGTGGGAGACCTGGCAGAGGGTGAACACCCCATCCATGAGTGAGAAACCCTGGCGGGGTGTGACGTCCTCCCCCAGAGTGTGTGCGGAGAGTGTGAGTGGCAGGGCCTCCCTCTCAGGCTGGGGGCTCGGCCTGCAGGGAAATCTAGACTGGCTTTGTAAGTCCTGATTCTTCACCCAGAACCGGCTCTCCGTTGGCGTTGGGACCAGAGACCCCACAAGTGGCCTGTCTGCCTGGACATCCACCTGTACGTCCCCAGGTAAGTGGTGCCTGGGTGGAGTGGCACCTGGCCACCGTCTGCATGGTGGGCTGTGTCTGGAGGAGGAGGAAAGAATATTAACCGGGAGTCAGGAGGCTGCTGGGAGGACCAGGAGGGCTGGAGGACTGGGCTGGGTGGTGACCGGCTGGAGATGGAGGCAGACAGGGCGTGTGGCCATGCTGAGGGAAGCAGCTCCCCCTCCAGAGGCTTGGCCAAGCCGGGCTGTTCAGGGGACACAGCGAGGCCTGCTTGGTTCCTGGGCTCCTGCTGGGCCCTGTCTGGCTGCATCCTTGGCTCCCGGAAGCAGAGAAAGCTCCAGAGAAAGTGCAAGTGCACTGTAGTCCCCAGGCCCTGTGAAGATAAGGGGGCTGTTCACCAGGGCCATGAGCTCCATCAGCAGAATGCTGTCATTCCTGTGAGGGGTCCAGGGCAGGCTTGAGCCACTTGTAGCCGAGCTCAGGTTAGAGGAAGACCTGGGGAGAGAAAGAGCAAAACCCCGGGTTCTGCTTAAGTACTGTGTGTTCTTGGCAAGTTGCTCGGCCTCTCTGACCTCAGTTTGTGCATCTGTTAAATGCACATGCAGATATGGGCACCTGGCAGGTGCTTGGTTCCTGACTGTTGACGAGAGGCTGGGAAACGTGTCCCGGGTAGGAAGGATCCCCGACAGGAAGAACAGGGGTTCATGAGGGGAGCAGCTCGAGATGATTCATGATTCTCGTCTTGGTTAGAACAGCAGGCAGACAGGAGGTGCTTAATAATGCCTTGCTGAGAGATCAGGGTCAGGGACTCCTAAGGTGCCCCCTGTGAAGGTGCCTCCTGCTGAATCCGGAGCTTGCTTTCCCTCTTCTCACCGGCCCTCCAGCCTCAGCCCCGCTGCCCTGGCAGTGTTGGCGGGGGTGTTGATGTGCACACTCTGGAGCCTGGGGGCCTGGCTTCACGTTCTGGCTCTGCCACTCACCAGCTGTGTGAGTGGACCAGTCACCGCATCACTCTGTGCTTCCCTCCCAGTCACCGCATCTCTCTGTGCTTCCCTCCCAGTCACCGCATCTCTCTGTGCTTCCCTCCCAGGGCTCTCGGGAGGATAAAGAGACTGACTGTATCCACAGTGCCTGGCACATACAGGTGTGGAGAAACGTCTCGCTAAAACCCTCATTATCCTCACTAGCCCTGGGTGGCCTTGGGCTCTGGACTCCACAGTTCCTATATATTCTCTGGGGCTGCAGCACCTAGACCATCCCGTGCTGACCATTCCCTGCCCCACCCCAAGCTACAGGGTTAAGGCAGCCGTTCTCATCAAAGCCAATTTTGCCTCCTCCCATCCCCCCGGGACAGTTGATAGTGCCCGGAGACGGTTTGGGTTTTGACCCAGCGGGTGTTACTGGCATCTAACAGGTCCAGGACAGGAATCCTGTGAACAGCCTACAAGGCCCAGCACAGTCCCACGCTGTCCCCTTGTCTCTTTCAGCCCCTATCCTCCCGACTCACCCGCCTTTTCCCGACTCCCTTTTACAGTCACAGAGCCTGAGGCCCAGAGAGGGACCGCTGGTTGCTGAGGTCACACAGGCAGTGGAGGGCGGAGTTGGGGGCCTCCCTGGAGGGGCGGTGGAGGGGCGTTGTTCAATCCACAGACACTTAGAGAGTCTGCTGGGTTCGGGAATCTGACCCTGACCCCGCCCCAGCCCGGCTCTCCAGGGTCTCCTGATAGCCATTTGCTGGAGAGGTTAGTGCTGCCTGCTGCGTTGGACACACCTGGGTTCCAATCGTGGCAGCCCCTTGCAGGCTGCATGTTCCGAGCGTGACATTGACCTCTCTGAGCCTCAGTTTCTTTAGCTGAGGAGTGGGATAACAGTCCCCACCAAATGGAGTTATGGTGAGAATTAGAATAAATGACTAATGCTCGTGAAGGGCTAGGCCGTCCCCAGCACAGAGGCTGTTGTGGTTGTCCTTACACACTTGACAAACATTTGTTGGGAGGAAGCAGGAGCTTCCATAGAAAACAAGACAAGAGCCGTGGGCCCTGCCTCGGGGAGCTCAGCCTGGTCACGGACCGAGGAGCAGAGACAGAGGCCATCAGGACTGTGATGCGGCAGGATGGGGACCCTGGAAGCCTAGGGGAGGTGCCTGACCCAGGCTGGGGAGGGGGCAGGGCCCATGGGATGCTTCTGGGAGGATGGGACAACGGAGGAGGCCTGAAGCCTGAGGCCCAGGAGAAGGATGCAGTGCTGTTCTGGGCTGAGGGAACAGCCGGTGGCCAGGATCCTCAGGACGGGCCCCTCCTCTCCCACCGTGGGTCAGTGGAGGAAGTCCCTAGGTCCACCGTCCCCCACCCAAGGAAGCCCCTGTAGCCCTCACCCCTCCCCAGGTGTCAGGTTCCACGGGTGTTCAGAGGCGTCCCCACCCCCCCCAGCGGACTGCAGACCTTTGTAGGTACCTGGTATATTGAGCACCTACTCTGTGCCGTGCTGGTATAGGTAGGGGAACGAGACAGTCTCCACTCCTGTGGTGCTTACATTCTGGCAGGGACAAAGGTACTGTGTCACCAAGTTGATACAATGTCATCTTTTAGGTGGCGAAGAACCATAAAGTTGGGTCAGGTCTAGAGAGAGAAGGAGAGGCTATTTTAGAGAGGGAGGTCAGGGAAGGCCTCCTGGAGGAGGTGACTTAGGCAGAGACCTGAATAAAGTGGAAGGTGTTGGGGGAAGAGTGTCCAGGCAGAGGGAACAGACAGTACAAAGGCCCTGAGGCTGCACCATGCCTGGTTTGTCCAAGGAACCTGAAGGAATAATACGAGGATGCCCGTGTGACTGGAGGGGAGCGGGTGACGGGGGGTGACGGGCATCATGAAGGGCCTTGGGGGCCACCCTGAGGACTTGCATTTTCACCCCAAGTGAGGTGGGTGAAAGCCTAGAGGGCTAGAGGGCTTCCAGCAGAGAAGAGGAGGATGTGATGGCATGACGGGGGGCCAGCAAGTCTCACCCCAGGGAGTCCCTGCAGCCCCAGGCTGGGCACCTTCGCTGGCCCTGCTTTCCAGAGGTCTGGCGAGCTTCACTCGCTGCTCAGGCTGCACCGTGACCATGTGGTGGCTCCACGATCCCATGGTTTGAATCCGATCCCTGCAGTCAGGAAAGACATATGAAAGAGGAGCCTGTCGCCATGGCTAACTGCTGCTGTGTGGCTCATGGTTCCAAGCTGGCATCTGCTGATGACCAGTGCCTATGCTGCCTCTGTTGGTAGGCACAGGCAGCCCAAGCACATCTTGGGGATTAAGGAGCAGGAAACACGGCTTCAGAGGGACTTAGGGTCTCAGGCGAGGACTGGGGGTTCAGAGAGAGAGAGCCAGGAGTGGGTGTGGGAACAGCATGGTAGGGGGGCAGTAGGAGGAGGTGGGGGCAGTAGGGGGCCGGGGCCCCGTTCCAGCAGTGCCTTGGGTGGGGACATGTCAAGCCTCTGGCTGGGGGGACACGCGGAGCCTCTGGCTGGGGGGACATGCGGAGCCTCTGGCTGGGGGGACAGGTGGAGCCTCTGGCTGGCGGGACGTGGAGCCTCTGGCTGAGGGGACATATGGAGCTCGTGCTGCTCCTGCCCGCTCCCACCAGGTCCTGTGGCTTTGGCGTGATAGCTCTGCTCTGACGATGGGCATGTAATGGGGGCTTTTGATGCCCAGAGAATGTCCTGTGAAACAGTAGACCTTCACGGCTTTGTTGAATAGGTGTGGGAATTAAGTGACGCTGAAAGGGGTCCTTCCACGTGGTCTTCTCGGAGCCTTTAATGTGCTTTTCACAGCATTTGAAACTGTATTTGACCCCTTGACTCTTTTTTCCTTTGAAGCATGTTTGGGGAATCTGATCTCTCCGCAACAGCTGTAATCTAGCACTGCCTTTACCCCAGGAGGCCGGGTGAATGGTGGGGTTCCAGGCCTTTACCCCAGGAGGCCGGGTGAATGGTGGGGTTCCAGGCCTTTACCCCAGGAGGCCCGGTGAATGGTGGGGTTCCAGGCCTTTACCCCAGGAGGCCCGGTGAATGGTGGGGTGCCAGGCCTTTACCCCAGGAGGCCGGGTGAATGGTGGGGTGCCAGGCCTTTACCCCAGGAGGCCCGGTGAATGGTGGGGTTCCAGGCCTTTACCCCAGGAGGCCCGGTGAATGGTGGGGTGCCAGGCCTTTACCCCAGGAGGCCGGGTGAATGGGGGGTGCCAGGCCTTTACCCCAGGAGGCCGGGTGAATGGTGGGGTTCCAGGCCTTTACCCCAGGAGGCCCGGTGAATGGTGGGGTTCCAGGCCTTTACCCCAGGAGGCCCGGTGAATGGTGGGGTTCCAGGCCTTTACCCCAGGAGGCCCGGTGAATGGTGGGGTTCCAGGCCTTTACCCCAGGAGGCCGGGTGAATGGTGGGGTTCCAGGCCTTTACCCCAGAGGCCGGGTGAATGGTGGGGTTCCAGGCCTTTACCCCAGGAGGCCGGGTGAATGGGGGGTGCCAGGCCTTTACCCCAGGAGGCCGGGTGAATGGGGGGTGCCAGGCCTTTACCCCAGGAGGCCGGGTGAATGGTGGGGTTCCAGGCCTTTACCCCAGAGGCCGGGTGAATGGTGGGGTGCCAGGCCTTTACCCCAGAGGCCGGGTGAATGGTGGGGTTCCAGGCCTTTACCCCAGGAGGCCGGGTGAATGGGGGGTTCCAGGCCTTTACCCCAGGAGGCCTGGTGAATGGTGGGGTGCCAGGCCTTTACCCCAGGAGGCCGGGTGAATGGGGGGTTCCAGGCCTTTACCCCAGGAGGCCGGGTGAATGGGGGGTTCCAGGCCTTTACCCCAGGAGGCCGGGTGAATGGTGGGGTGCCAGGCCTTTACCCCAGGAGGCCGGGTGAATGGGGGGTTCCAGGCCTTTACCCCAGAGGCCAGGTGAATGGTGGGGTTCCAGGCCTTTATCCCAGGAGGCTGGGTGAATGGGGGGTTCCAGACCTTTACCCCAGGAGGCCCGGTGAATGGTGGGGTGCCAGGCCTTTACCCCAGGAGGCCGGGTGAATGGGGGGTTCCAGGCCTTTACCCCAGAGGCCAGGTGAATGGGGGGTTCCAGGCCTTTACCCCAGAGGCCAGGTGAATGGTGGGGTGCCAGGCCTTTACCACAGGAGGCCGGGTGAATGGGGGGTGCCAGGCCTTTACCCCAGAGGCCAGGTGAATGGTGGGGTGCCAGGCCTTTACCCCAGGAGGCCGGGTGAATGGGGGGTTCCAGACCTTTACCCCAGGAGGCCCGGTGAATGGTGGGGTGCCAGGCCTTTACCCCAGGAGGCCGGGTGAATGGGGGGTTCCAGGCCTTTACCCCAGAGGCCAGGTGAATGGGGGGTTCCAGGACTCTACCCCGGGAGGCCGGGTGAATGGGGGGGTTCCAGGACTCTACCCCAGGAGGCCGGGTGAATGGGGGGGGTACCAGGCCTTTACCCCAGGAGGCCGGGTGAATGGGGGGTTCCAGGCCTTTACTCAAGGAGGCCGGGTGAATGGTGGGGTTCCAGGCAGGTCCTTCCGACCAGGCTCCAAGGCTTCCTCCCATCGTCCTCTCAGGGCCTGGGCTGTGAGCGTGGGGCAGGTGCCCCGTGGCTGCTCTGCTGTGATCTTTCTGCTGGGATCCTGGGGCTGTAAGCTCTGGGAAGGCCAAACTAGGATCTCTGAACTGTGAGCTCAAGAGGAAGCTGGCTGGGGTCAGCCTAGGGAGAACCGTAGGCCAGGCTTGGGGGATGAACAGGTTCACTGGGGACTGAGGGTGGGGCT
This sequence comes from Macaca mulatta, assembly GCF_049350105.2. NCBI lineage: Eukaryota > Metazoa > Chordata > Mammalia > Primates > Cercopithecidae > Macaca > Macaca mulatta. The sequence continues at coordinate 5,764,540 of NC_133418.1, forward strand.
CCTAACCTAAGTCCTGCCCGTTGGGGTGGCCCAGGCAGGACGAGGGCCGGGGTGGGTCTCAGGGTGGGTGACTCCTGGGAGGGCCGCGAGTCTGCAGGGACACAGCTGAGAACAGAAACATCTGATCCCCTGCCTGGGGTCTGGGGTCATCCCGGGGAGCTGTAGATCGGTGCAGCTCACTGACAGCAGACACTCTGGCTAACCACTGCGTGGCAAATGCTCCCCCTCTTGCCCCCGGACTTTTCTTTTCTTTTCTTTTCTTTTTTTTTTTGAGACGGAGTCTCGCTCTGTCGCCCAGGCTGGAGTGCAGTGGCGCTATCTCGGCTCACTGCAAGCTCCGCCTCCCGGGTTTACGCCATTCTCCTGCCTCAGCCTCCCGAGTAGCTGGGACTACAGGCGCCTGCCACCTCGCCCGGCTAATTTTTTTGTATTTTTAGTAGAGACGGGGTTTCATTGTGTTAGCCAGGATGGTCTCGATCTCCTGACCTCGTGATCCGCCCGTCTCGGCCTCCCAAAGTGCTGGGATTACAGACTTGAGCCACCGCGCCCGGCCGCCCCCGGACTTTTCATCTCTGCCACCTCTGCCCACCTTCTCTGGCCTCCCCAGCATCTCTGGCCATGGGGTCCCTGGGAACTTGGGCCCCATGTTTTACTAGTGAGGACAGTCCAGAAAGGCCCCAGGGGTGGAAGAGGAGCCGCCCACCACCCGACCTGCCTGCTATGGGTGGTGCTTGTGATTACGGTTGTCCTCGTGGGCCGTGGGACAGCGACGCTGGGATGCAGCCGAGATGCACAGGAAGAGAGCCTGCCTCTGGGACTCCTTAGCCTCAGGTCACGGATGGCAGCCCTGGGCTGGGCGCCGAGCCTCCCTCATCTCCTCTTCTGCCCTAACCTGCTTCCAGCTACCCAGGCTGCACCTGTGGCCACGTGGGGAGGAGCTTCTCAAACTGTGTTGGCGACAGTTTCCTGCCACAGCTTCCGGCCCCAGAGACCAGCTTTGCTACCCTGCACCCATGGTCCTTGGACAAGCCCTCAGTTTGTTGCCTCATCCTGCGTCCTCATGCTTTGTGGGAGTGACTCTAGGAGTCTTCAAGGAAGGGCTGGCTGGGCTGGAGAAGACGGAGGGGAGACGGAAGGGTGCACTAGGTGGAGGGTGCTGTGTGGATAAAAGTATGAACGTCCTTTGAAGGAAAGCAAGTAGCACAGCTCAGCTGGGGCAGCGGGCTGGGGAGGTCCAATGCAGTAGACAGTAGGGTCTTCAGCAAGGGAGGCCTGGGGGAAGAATTGCCAAGGAGCAACTTGCAGACTGTGGAGCTCAGCTCTGTGGAAATGGACTGTGGGGTTCAGCCAGCCACAGGCAGCATGAGCGTGCCATCTGGATCTTAGTTGGTTGTATTAATGGAAGCAGTTGGTGGAGATCAAAGGAAATGATGCCAGCACCAACCGACCTCAGTCAGGCGAGAGATCTGGGCTCCGGGAGAGGTGGGTGTGGCAGCATGTATGGCTACTGACAGGATGACCCAAGTAAGGGGACAGTGAGCAGGATGGTCAGAGGGTGGAGGCAAGCCACGGGGTTGTGAAGGACCAGAGAGGTCTATGAGGCTCAGGCAGGAGGGAGGAGTCATTGGTGTCGGCCACTCAGGGGACCCAGGATTGAGGAGGTCACAGAGTGCTTGTCTGGTGCACACAGACTGCCAGGGGTGCTATCAGTGCTGGAGAACAGCCTAGGGGGTGGGCGCAGACCGTGGGTCTGGCTGAGAAGGCTGGGAGTCAGGGACATAGGGATGGGAGTGTAGACAGCCCTTAATCACTTTTCCTATTTTCATTAGCATTTTTAGTGTCCATTGTGTTTGTATCTTCCAATTCCTTTCCCCCTTAATCAAAATTTGGGGTATAAGTTACATACAATAACATTTTTATATCATTTTAGTGAAAAATTCTGAGATTTGACAAATGCGTACAGCCCAGAGACTACCACATCAATCAAAATACAGACTGTTCCCCCAAATTCCCTCCTGCCCTCTGTCATCACTCCTTCCCTAATCCCCAGCACCCAGCAACCCCTGGCGCATTTTCTATCCCTGCAGTTGTGTGTGGAATCACAGTTTGTAGCCCTTGGAGCCTGGCTTCTCTCACACAGCCAGAGGCCTTTGCGATGTATCCGTGGAATCGTGTGTCTCCGTATGTCGTTCCACATATTGCCAGTAGAATTCCACGGTAGGCATGTCCCACGGTGTATCTCATTCATCTGCTGGGAAACATTTAAGTTATTCCTAATTTTTGGCAATTGTGGCTAGAACTGCTATAAAGGTTCCTGGGTAGGTTTTTGTGTGAATGCCAATTTCCATTTCTTTAGAGTGAATACCTAGGAGCCCTCATGACTTTTTTTTTCTTTTTTTGAGATGGAGTTTTGCTCTGTTGCCCAGGCCGGAGTGAGGTAGTATGATCTCAGCTCACTGCAACCTCCACCTCCTGGGTTCACGTGATTCTCCTGCCTCAACCTCCTGAGTAGCTGGGACTGAGTAGCGTGGTGCCCGCCACCATGCCTGGTTAATTTTTGTATTTAATTTAATTTATTTATTTATTTGAGATGGAGTCTCGCTCTGTCACCCAGGCTGGAGTGCAGTGGCACCATCTTGGCTGCAAGCTCTGCCTCCCGGGTTCACGCCTTTCTCCTGCCTCAGCCTCCTGAATAGCTGGGAATACAGGCGCCCGCCACCACGCCTGGCTAATTTCTTTTTTTTTTTTTAGTAGAGACAGGGTTTCACTGTGTTAGCCAGGATGGTCTTGATCTCCTGACCTCGTGATCCGCTCGCCTCAGCCTCCCATAGTGCTGGGATTACAGGTGTGAGCCACCATACCCGGTCCTTAATTTTTGTATTTTAATGGAGACGGGGTTTCACCATGTTGGCCAGGCTGGTCTCAAACTACTGGCCCCATGTGATCCACCTGCCTTGGTCTCCCAAAGTGCTGGGATTACAAGCGTGAGCCACTTCACCCAGCCACTTCGTGACTTTTTAAAAAACACTCTTGTGGAATGGTGACCTGTTTCTCCAGGTGGAGCCACAAATGCAGTCCCTTATGAATCTTTGGAACACCCACCTGTCTGTAACTGTTGGGCCATCCAGGACCCCCCTCAAGCTTGGCCCTCCCAACCTCACCATCACAATTAATCGGGTTACAATGCAGATCCTGGCCCCTCCTCCAGCTACTCTGACCCAGACCTCACCTGATTCCCATTCCAGTACCTTCCTTTCAGCTCCAGAGCCCATCCCTGGACACCCCGGGCAGAGAGAGCCTCTCCTGATTCACAAAAGCATTCATTTTACCCCTTGGTTCCATTTGCATAACTAAGAAGGGCACCCAAGGTCACTTCTCCAGTGCAAACTTATGCCTGAGTAGCCTTGCTGGACCTCTCTTAGTAGAGAAACACCTCATAACCGCTATGGAGAGGTATTTTTTCCCAACATTCTATGAAAACTTACCAATATGCAGAAAATAGAATTAACTGTACACCAATAACTCACCTGCTAGATTCAACAGTTAATGATTTGCTATAATTGTTTTATCACATACAGTTGATCAACACTGTTTGTGAAGTTCTTATTTGTGAATTCTCCTACTTGTTAACAGTTATTTGAAACCCTAAAACCAACGTGGCACTTTTGTGGTCATTCTCAGACATACAGAGTGGCAAAAATATGAGTCACTCGACACATATGTTCCCACTGAGGATGCACAAGGCAAATGCTCTCATGAGGCAGACAAGTGTCTTTTTCATGTTCTTTTTTTTTTTTTTTTTCTTTTTGAGATGGAGTCTCGCTCTGTCACCCAGGCTGGAGTGCAATGGCGTGATCTCAGCTCACTGCAAGCTCCACCTCCTGGGTTTACACCATTCTCCTGCCTCAGCCTCCCGAGTAGCTGGGACTACAGGCGCCTGCCACCACGCCTGGCTGATTTTTTTTTTTTTGTATTTTTAGTAGAGACAGGGTTTCACCGTGTTAGCCAGGATGGTCTCCATCTCCTGACCTTGTGGTCTGCCCGCCTCGGCCTCCCAAAGTGCTGGGATTAGAGGTGTAAGCCACCGCAGCTGGCTAATCTTTTTCATGTTCTATTTGGTGGTGCCACATATTTTGTTTTTATATTTTATGTGTGTTTTTTGTGTGTGTGTGTGTTTTTTTGTTTTTTTTTTTTTTTGAGATTGGAGTCTCACACTGTTGCCTGGGCTGGAGTGCAGTGGCAGTGGCGCGTTCTCGGCTCACTGCAACCCTCTGCCTCCCAGGTTCAAGCAATTCTGCTTCAGCCTCCTGAGTAGCTGGGATTACACGTGCCCGCCACCACGCCCGGCTAATTTTTTGTATTTTTAGTAGAGACGGAGTTTCACTATGTTGGCCAGGATGGTCTCCAACGCCTGACCTTGTGATCCACCCGCCTTGGCCTCCCAAAGTGCTGGGATTACAGGTGTGAGCCTCCGTGCCTGGCCTATTTTATCTTTTTAAAGACAGAGTTTCGCGCTTGTTGCCCAGGCTGGAGTGCAGTGGCCTGATCTCGGCTCATTTCAACCTCCACCTCCTGGGTTCAAGAGGTTCTCCTGCCTCAGCGTCCCAAGGAGCTGGGATTACAGGTGCCTGCCACCACCTCTGGCTAATGTTTTGTATTTTTAGTGGAGACGGGGTTTCACCATGTTAGCCAGGCTTGTCTCGAACTCCTGACCTCAAGTGATCCACCCGCCTCAGCCTCCCAAAGTGCTGGATGACAGGCATGAGCTGCCGCACCCGGCCTCACATATTTTGAATGTTTGTGCTTTTTGTTGGTGATTTCACTGGTTAATGTGGCCCCTGACCATAGTGCCGAAATGCTGTCTAGCATTCCTAAGGGCCAGAAGGCTGTATGTGCCTTACGGAGAAAACATGTCAGATAAGCTTATCGTTATAGTGCTGTTGGCTAAGTGTTCAATGTTAGTGAATCAACCAGGTATATTAAATAAGGTGCCTTTAAGCAGAAACTCGCAAAAAAACAAGGTTATGTCTTGATCAGTTGATGAAAATGTAAACAGAGGCTCCTAGGAATCTAACTCTACATTTCCCCTAGGACGGATAGTTCTCTATTTGCTAGTTCAGTGTTTGCGTTGACTTTACAGAACTGTGGAGAACAACAGGAGTCAACTGTGTCTCTCTGGCTGTCTAACCTTTTATCCGTCCCTCTCGCTCTGTGTGTCCGTCCATCAGTGTTATTTTGGGGGGTGCTCTCAAACTAGATTACAGTCCTCAGTTCCCATCACTCCTAAACATTTCTGCACACAGATTGTTACCTAGGGGTCAATATTTTATGTTTCTTTTTTAATTGAGGGAGGCAAATACAATTAAATGAACACATCTTAAGTGCAGGTTCTCTTAGTTGTGGCAAGATCAAACACTTGTGTAACCCAAGCCCTGTGAATATACAGGACGTCACCATCACCCCAGAAAGGTGAGGGCAGGCAATTTTAAGTTATCTGCCTTACCAGATGTCCATCTGTCTAAATAGCCTTAATTCCTCCTCCCCTCAATCACACGTTTTGTTTAATAGCTGTATCAAAGTTCACGTTTTGTTTAATAGCTGTATCAAAGTTCACTTTGAGATTAAACCCTAATGTATTTAACCAGTCCCCTAGGGATGGATATTCAAATTAGCATATGCTCCGTAGAAACTTGCCAAGGAAGGCAGAGGGCAAGGCGAGGGGGGCCTGCTAAGGCCGAGGGGAAAGGGTCAGTGGAAGGGACACGGGAGGCTGAGAGGTAGGGCCCTTGGGTGAACAAAGCTGGGTGCGGCCTCCGGGCTTCTGTGCATGCCGTCCCCTCTGCCTGATGCGCTGTCCCGCGAGCTTGTTGAAAAGTTGGCTCCTCCTTCAGATCTCCACTCAAATGCTAGCTCCTCGGAGAAGGTGACCGTCCTAGCGAGAGCCACCTCCTCTCTCTCTTAATGTCACTCCACTTATTTCCTTTGTAATGCCGACCTCAGTCTGTAATGATTGTTTTTGTTTCTTTCTCAGTTTATCTCACGGCTCTCCCTCCATAGAGCCGTTGCGTTCCCGAGGACGGGGTGGGGACCGTGTCTGCCTCCAGCGTGCATATCCCCAGCACTGGGCCTGAAACACAAGAATTCAGCACGTAGTTGGGACACGAAGGGATGGGTACCGGTGTTGGTGCCTGGGGACCAGTTGGCGTGCCTGAGTGTCCACATAATGTCTCCGGAAAGTCAGAGGGGGGGGTTGGGACTTCTGGATCTGTGCCCAGCAGGCTGCGGCTTCTCTCCAGGTTGACGGGCACAGAGCAGGCTCTGCCCCCTTGGCGCGCTCAGCCTGCGGCACTGATGCCCTCCACGCGGAGTCTCTTGGGCCGTCTCTGGGCCCCACGCACCGGGTTCAGGAAGGCCCTGATGTGCCTCCGACCCTCTGTGAATCCGCAGGTTTGGGGAGGCCCAGGGGCGATGCCAGACCCCGCGGCGCACCTGCCCTTCTTCTACGGCAGCATCTCGCGCTCCGAGGCCGAGGAGCACCTGAAGCTGGCGGGCATGGCGGACGGGCTCTTCCTGCTGCGCCAGTGCCTGCGCTCGCTGGGCGGCTATGTGCTGTCGCTCGTGCACGACGTGCGCTTCCACCACTTTCCCATCGAGCGCCAGCTCAACGGCACCTACGCCATCGCGGGCGGCAAGGCTCACTGCGGACCAGCCGAGCTCTGCGAGTTCTACTCGCGCGACCCCGACGGGCTGCCCTGCAACCTGCGTAAGCCGTGCAACCGACCGTCGGGCCTGGAGCCGCAGCCGGGCGTCTTCGACTGCCTGCGCGACGCCATGGTGCGCGACTACGTGCGCCAGACCTGGAAGCTGGAGGTGAGAGCGCGGCCTGGTGCGCGGGATCTGGAGAGGCGTGGCCCGAGGGGGGCAGTCCGGGGTTTTGGGGGATAGGAGGGAGGAAAAGGTCGTCTTCCCCATTCAGTCCCCTTTGGAAGCTGGAGAGGTGGGGCACTGGTTGGGGAAGAACCTGAAAGGAGGCCTCAGAGGTAGGGGCTCCGTGGTGGCGGTCGCCTTCCGCAGGCTGAGCGATGCTATGGTGCGCTACTGTGCCAGATGGGAAGGTGGAGGGATGCACTGGGCCGGGCGAAGGCGAGGCTTGGACTGGGGGCGGGGCTGGGAGGAGGGTGCGTGGGGCCAGGGTGAGCCCTTAGGGTAGGGCGGCTGTCCGGGAAGATGGGCTGTAGTCTTGCACAGCCTGAGTGACGCCACCGTGCACAACCACCTGAATTAGATCTTCAAGCTGGAGATACACTTGGGGCCGTGCTGGAAGGTGGGGGTGGTTCCTCCCTAGCTGGACTGGGGAGGGGACCATGGAGGTGGCAAGGAAGTGGTCCTCGACAACCTGCATAACACGCGCTAGGGACGCCTGGGTGAGGTGGGGTGGGGAGTCCTCTGGGACGGGGCTCCCGGAAGGGGATTCCTGTGGCGAGCACTTGGCCGCACCTACAGACCTTCTTGACTCTCCTTTTATAGGGCGAGGCCCTGGAGCAGGCCATCATCAGCCAGGCACCGCAGGTGGAGAAACTTATTGCTACGACGGCCCACGAGCGGATGCCCTGGTACCACAGCAGCCTGACGCGTGAGGAGGCCGAGCGCAAACTTTACTCTGGGACCCAGACCGACGGCAAGTTCCTGTATGTGGGGCCCGGGGTTTGGGTGTGGTGAGGACTGGGGCTCGTTGGCAGGGATCCTGGGGACTGGGGCAGACGTGAGCGTGCAGGTGGGCCGTGAGGGTGTGCCTGTGCTCCCGTGTGCAAGTGGGTTGTGCGTTTCTGATGTGCAAAGGAGCTTGTGCATGGGGAGGTAGAGGCAGTAACCAGGAAAGCCTCCAGAGTGGGTCCCTTGGCCTGGCTTGGAATCCCGCTTCTGCCACCTGCTGGCTGTGGCCCTTGGGCAAGTAGCAGACCTTGTTTGTCTGCCTGTTTCCCCTCCTTCAATCAACAAATATTTACTGCATACCTACTGTGTATCAGGCACTGAGCACATGGCGATGAGCCAGACAGACACAGTGCCTGGCTTCATGGGGCAGGTGGACAAGAAAAGGAATCAATAAAATAGAGACCCTGTCAGATGGTAGTCAGTGCCATGTGTGCAGGTGGGGAGGGGTCGCAATTTGAGATTAGGTGGTCGGAAGAGGCCTTCCTGAGAAGGTGGCTTTTGAGTAAGGGAAAGAAGCTGAGGAGTGAGCTGTGCAGCTTTCAAGGGGAAGGGTGTTCCTGGAAAAGCAATGGCTGGTGCAAAGATCAGGAAGCAGGAGTCCACCTGGTGTGTTCCGGAAACATTGCCATGTGCCTGGAGCTGCGTGAGTGAGGCGGAGAATGGGAGGAGGTGATGGGCAGGGCAGGGACTTCAGCTTTTCCCCCAAGTGAGATGGGATCCCCGGGAGAGTGATGAAGCAGCCCCTCTAACTGTCCTGTGGTTGACAGCGGTACCTCCCCCCGGGGTCCTCTAGGAGGATTACATGAATTCGTACGTGTGAAGCGAGAGGATGGTAACTGACATAGGAAAAATGTGGTAAATGTTAGCTTTTATATGTGGGTGAACGTGCGTGTCTGAGCCGCAGCTGAGGCCGTGTGGCTGTTTGTGAATTTGTTAATGTGAAACAAATCTCTCAAAAGCTCTTTTCAAAACTCTGAGTGTTCGACAGCCCTGCTGGGGCTGTTGCTTTCTGGTTTGGACACGGGATCTTTTCTATAACAGATGGTGTCCAGGTGCAGCTGAGGTCACTCCGGCCTCAGAATACAGAGAAACTGGTGCTGCCTCTTTCCCATGACCTCAGGAAGCCCAGTGTTTTCCCCCAAGAAATCTGTGGGGACAATTCCTGGGCCTTCCTTCTCGTGAGTGCTTCTTGGCCCGAGCCCCTGCCCGGCAGATCCCTCGGGTCACCTGCTTCCCCCAGGGCTGTTTCCTCTCCTGAGGTCAACCCACTTGGAGGAAATGACCACATCCCTTGATTTTCCTCACCCATGTGAAGTTTCTGTAGATTGCCTGCAGGCTTCTTCGCAAGATGCAGCTCCCTCTCCAAGATTCTGTTGTGGACTGATAAAACAACTCTTTTTACCCTACCATACAGATTCAGATTTAGGCTGTAAATTGGAGTGGAGTTTCCAAGGCTTCTGAGGGAGTTCTTAGATACATGTTGCAGATAATGGCACAACTTCTGAACAGCTCAGGACAGGGCTGTTTTCTCTAAGAGGAAACCTTTGCATTTGTATCAGTTAGCTTTTGCTACGTAACAAACAGCCCTAAGATTTATTGGCTCAAAATGAGTTATCACTCTTCCCGATTCTGTGAGCTGACTAAGCAGTTCTGGTTTGGGTCATCTAGGCTGGTCCTGAATAGGCTGGGATGGATACACTCACATGACTGGCCATTGGCTCAGTGTCACCTGGGTGATGGGGATGAGCTGGCCCAGTGGAGTCATCATCCAGCAAGGAGCTGGGGCTTGTTCGTGTGGTGGTGGCGCAGGGTTCCCAAGATCAGTCAGAGAGGAGAGGGCAAGTTCAAGCCTTTGTTTCTGTAATGTCACTGATGTCCTATTGGCCAAAGCAAGTCACACGACCAAAACCAAAGTCACTGTAGGGAAGGGACTCCCTAAGGGAGAGGAATGCAGGGAGCCATTTTTGCAAAAGGTTGGTTGTAGGATTGGACCAAGGGGGTTGTCATGAAGGTATGGGCATTGTGAACATGGGTGTTGGGGGCTGTCTCTCTTTTCTTTTGGACTGTCAGCCTGAGGGCAGGGGCTGCATCTGGAGGGCTCCGTCTTGCAGTACATGGTGATGGCTGGTCCAGGTGTTACCCACCTTTCTCTAGATGTTGCATCACCCCACCCCAGGTGTGACCCTCGCCAAGAGGTTACTAACATTAGCTCACAAGTCTCACATGCTCATATCCCCCTCGTCCAGACATGCTACCCCAGGTGCCTGAGAGCCCAGGGGCTCTCCCCAGGCTGGACACAAAGAAGGCTCTAAGCCCTTCCTATTGATGTAACTGATTCTTTCCTCCCGTCTCTGCTTTCTCCTTCATAAAATGTAAATTCATCTGTCTTTGATTTTATAATCTGAGTTTCTACTCTGGTTTCCCCCTACATCCCCAACGTAGCTTTTCATCCCCGCAGTCTCTGCCTCTCTTCTTAGTTTTCCTTTCTTATTCTCTTTCCCTCCCCGCCCCCATCTCTCTTCTTCATCCTGCACTCACACACACACATACAGGTCATAATTCTGCCACTGTAATGGCTTAAAAATTTCCCCCAGATTCTCTAAAGCCTCCTGAGAGTGACAGAGGATTCTAGGGGGTGGGAGAGTGAGCGGAGGATTGAGCAGGTGGGATTCAGGCCCCCATTCCACTTGAATGACAACAGCAGCTCGGCTTTGATCTGTTTGCTATCTTAGGCTTCCATATACAGTATTGTGTGGCAAAGGTTTCACTGCCCGAAGGAAAAGTTCAAACACTTTTTGTGTAACACAGCAGAGCTCATGGCAGGCTTAGAGTTAACCAGTCTACTGAGATTAGAGGAGTCTCAGGAGAGCCAGGGCCAACAGCTGTAAGCAGCTGTCTGTGCATTGCATGTCAAACTGGCATGCAGTCTCCCAGGCCAATAGGACCAGCGTTGGTGGTGGGAGGGTGTGGCTAGGAAGGAGAGATGCCCAGCATCTGGGCATGACATAGAGCCTATGGCTGGCAGTGAGGTCCAGAAACAGCTGGCACAGTGGTATGAGGGACAGTGATCATTCTGGGTAAATGTCAAGAGACCAGAAGCAGCTACAAGGAACCCGGCTCCTGGAAAATTAGGCAAGGCACGCTTTGGACAGAAACTGTGAGAGCTGCTTCTTACGGTTCCTGAAGTCTATAACAGCTTTCTCAGGGCTCGGGGTGTGAGAGAAAGACACGTGCCACTCAGGCCTGGAGTGAAGACCAGGACCATGCTTACCGTTGAGCACAGTTCATAGTTGCTGAAGAACAGATGGAATTGTACCCAAGCCTGTGCGCTGCCAATGCTGGCCTGTTTCTGTGTTATTGGCAGCATTTTATGGAATCGGCTGATTTGACTTGAAAAGAAACTTGCCCTGGAAAGGGCCTTTAAGAGAGTACATTGTCCAGTGTTTCTTTTTTTGAGACAGAGTCTTGCTCTGTCACCCAGACTGGAGTGCACTGGTGCAATCTCAGCTCACTGCAACCTCTGTCCCCCGGGTTCAGTGATTCTCCTGCCTCAGCTTACCTGAGTAGCTGGGACTACAGGCGTGCACCACCATGCCTAGCTAATTTTTGTGTTTTTGGTAGAGACTGGTTTTTGCCATATTGGCCAGGCTGGTCTCAAACTCCTGGCCTCAGGTGATCCACCCGCCTCGGCCTCCCAAAGTGCTGGGATTACAGGCATGAGCCACCACGCCTGGCCTGTCAAGTATTTCTTATCCTCTCCTGGAGCGCAGACCTCTTTGGAATCCTACTGACTGCCCCTTTCACAATCCCCCAAAACATATTCACCTCAAGGACTTTGCAGACAGTTATACAAGATCATGGTTGGTCCTGAACCTCATCCTTCGAACCTGTTTCAGGTCAAGAAGTTATGATTTAGACCAGTTATCTCATTTTATACATAAGGAAACCGAAGCCCAGCGAGGATTAGCAGTTTATTCAGGGTTTCACAGGTAATCTGTGACAGAGCTGGGTGTTAGTTCTAGGTAGCAATTAACTGTACAGTCAGAAATGCATTTGAATCCTGGCTCCACTTCCCACCTCTTACCAACTCTGCAGTTTAGGCAAGATACATAATCTTGTGCCTCAGTTTCCTCATCTGCAAAATGGAGATAACAATATTACCTACTTTGTGGGGAGTGCTGTGGTTATAGGACAAATATGTGAAGAATTTAGAACCAATATCTTAATAAATAAATGGTAGCTCTTTTGTTTTACAATCATGAACCAGAGACAGATGCAGCTCTTAAAGGTTCTACGTATTATTTTAAGAGCAGAGATACAAATTGATTTTTTAGCCTGTACTTCTGGCTTAAGTGCAAGTCCCAACTGCAAGAACAAAGAACTGCCACTATCTAGCATTTTTTTTTTTTTTAAATAAAGTAGAACTTATGGTACTGAAATATATGTGGTGATAACACCAATGTCTTAGCCTGTGTGGTTATTATCTGGGAATTTACGGCTGCTCTTTATGAACTCACGTGTCTCTTTCCAAAGAGTGTATTGGTTAGCATTTGCTGTGTAACAATGTGCTGTATTCACACCCTGAAATGTAGTGGCTTAAAACGATGGTCATTTACAGCTGGGTGTGGTGGCTCACACCTGTAATCTCAGCACTTTGGGAGGCTGAGGAGGGCAGATCACCTAAGGTTAGGAGCTTGAGACCAGCCTGGTCACATGGTGAAACCTTGTCTCTACTAAAAATGCAAAAATTAGCTGGGTATGATGGTGAATGTCTGTGATCCCAGCTACTCGGGAGGCTGAGGCAGGAGAATTGCTTGAATCCGGGAGGTGGAGGTTGCAGTAAGCCAAGATCGTACCATTGTACTCCAGCCTGAGCAACAAGAGCAAAACTCTGTCTCAAACAAACAAACAAACAAACACCAGTCATTTATTCACTCTTGTTTTACTTGGCAATGTGGCTGGTTTGCTTGGTAATTTGGGCTAAGTTCAGCTGGGTGCCTCTTCTGCTGGGTTTTTGAGCTTACTCATGTGGCCACAGCCAACTGGAAGATTGGCTGGAGCTGGATGGTCTCTGGGATGGCCTCACTCACATGAATGGCTATTGGACACTCATTGGTTGGGGCACATTGAGTGTCTATTGGCTATTGGGGCACATTGGTTCTCCTCCATGGGCCTTCTCTAGCAGGCTAGCTTGGACTCATTCCCATGGTGTTTGGAGAGCTGCCAGGAAAAGCAAGTGAGGGCAGGCCAACCTCAATGCTCAACTACTTTTCAAGTCTCTGCTTGTGTGATGTTTGCTAATGTCCTGTTAGCAAGGCACATGGTCAAACCCTGATTCAGGAGACAGAGGAGGAGACCCCACCTATTGATGTGAAGAGCTCCCTAATATTGTGGCTGTTTGTCTCCAATATTCCACACAGAAGTTTAAATAAACAGGGAGGAAATTATTAGTTCCAGAAGAAAGAATGAAAGAGACAGACGGAGGGCCAGACATGGTGGCTCATGCCTGTAATCCCAGCACTTTGGGAGGCCAAGGTGGGTGGATCACAAGGTCAGGAGATCAAGACCATTCTGGCTAACACGGTGAAACCCCGTCTCTACTAAAAATACAAAAAATTAGCTGGGTGTGGTGGCAGGCGCCTGTAGTCCCAGCTACTAGGAACCCAGGAGGCAGAGTTTGCAGTGAGCCGAGATCGTGCCACTGTACTCCAGCCTGGGCAGCAGAGCGAGACTCCATCTCAAAAACACAAACAAACAAAACAAAAACAAAAACAAAGAAAGAAAGAGACAGAGGAGGGGAGATGGGAGGGGAGGTTTGCTGTTTGTTGGTGAGTGACTTGGCATCGAGTCTCCGTTGTCAGTTTAAACTTCAGGTTGTGACCCTTAGGAGGTGTTTTCACGTCTCACAGTCCCTGGAGACCATTGCCTCCCGGCCAGCCTGCCAGCTGCCTCTGACTTCCACAGCTCTGAGACCCCCAGGGCCAACAGCCCTCCCTCCTCACTGGAAAGCTGCACTTTACAGGAGCTTTTGTGCCAGTGACTCAGAATAGAAATGTTTTGGGGGAGATGTTGACTGGTGTCACCGTGGGGTTTCACGTGATGGCATTGCATCTGCTATCCCAGCCTCATGTCTCTGTGGGATGTTTGTTTCCTAATTTGTGGCAGGCTTCTCTTCCTTGCCCTTTTGTGTGCCCTCATTGCCCCCTGCCTTGATTTCCCACCTCTCCACGTTGTCTCCAGACTGTTGTGGGCTAGCCTGGGAACTGCCCCACCCTTCACTGTGCTGTTCTTTGGGGAACATGCTGTCCAGGAATGGAGGGGATGGTCACAGCTGGACCTCTCTGCCTCACTCAGGGGACATTTCCTAAGGAAGGGCCTCATTGCAAGGTGGGCCCACGGCTGCCTTGCTCACTGCTGTATCCCTGCACTCAGAACAGTGCCTGGCCTGTGGTCCACAGTCCGTAAAGACTTGTCCAGTGAATGAACACCCGCAGGCAGGGCCAGGCCCGGTCTGAGAATTTGCACCTTGGAGGGTGCAGCTCACAGGCCATCCCAAGGGCTCTTCTGTAGGGCAGTGCAATCCCTGAGGTCAGGAGTTGGCTGCTTTTGCCTTCCACAGCTTCCCTGGGGCCAGCTGCCCTCCCTCCTCACTGGAAAGCTACACTTGATCCTGCAGTAGACGCTTGTGCCAGTGACCCCAGACAAAACTGTTTTGTGGGGGATGCTGACTGGTGTCACCGTGGGGCTTCATGTGAGGGTGCCAGTGTCCGACACTAAGTTGGTCTGTGTGTATGGGGGATGTGTGTGTACTCAGGGCTGGAGGGGATGGGGGGACAGTTTCTCACCCCACAAACACACCACCTTTGAGGGGCTCAATTCCCATCACAGACATGGAAGATTTATATATTTATTTTGACAAAATTCCAGCAGAAAGCAATCGAGGGTCTCATTCTAGGAAAGGTCCATCTGTTATGGAACTGGTCAGTCTTGTGTTGAGAAAGTGACTTGTTCTGATTTGCACAGGGTGCCCTGTGAGCTGGTCATGAAGCTGCACCTACCTGTGTGTGTCTAGGTGGAAAAGGCTTTTTCTCCCCAGGAGAATGGTGCTAGGTCCACCTGTTGAAGGCTCTGTGTCTGTCGTAGAAGACCAAGTGCCCCCCATGGTTGGCTGACTGTGTGGCCAAGTGTACCCTCAATGAGTGCCTGTGGATGGCTCTCTCCCTGTGGATGGCAAGTGTCTGGCCACGGATGGCCAAGTGTTCAGCCATGGGGGACCAGGTGTTCCCCAGTGGATGGGTGTCCCCCTCCTCCATGGCTGAGTGTCCACTGCGGGTGGTCAGGTATTCTCTGTGAATGGCCATCTGTTGGCTCTTGGAGGACTGTGCATTTTCCTGGGAACACAGCCATGGCCCCTGCACCGCCCTCTGCCACTTAGCCCATCATCAGCAGATCTGGAGGCGATGGGGGCCTGGCCTGGCTTCCCCAGTCCCTGCAGCTTCTCTGCAAGGCTCCTGGGTGTGGAGCCCATAGGGTGTGTGTGGGGGGAACCGGGGCACGGTAGGAGGCCCCCAGGTGGCTCTAGGGGTTACATCCCTTCCCTTCCCCTGCCAGGCTGAGGCCGCGGAAGGAGCAGGGCACGTATGCCCTGTCCCTCATCTATGGGAAGACGGTGTACCACTACCTCATCAGCCAAGACAAGGCGGGCAAGTACTGCATTCCCGAGGGCACCAAGTTTGACACGCTCTGGCAGGTAGGCCGCCCGTGCAGCTTGTTCTGGGAGATGCTGTGCTCTGATGGGGTGCCGGGCTCTGGGGAGTTGAGGAGCCTCTGCCAGCTGCCTGCTCCCTGCAGCTGGTGGAGTATCTGAAGCTGAAGGCGGATGGGCTCATCTACTGCCTGAAGGAGGCCTGTCCCAACAGCAGCGCCAGCAGTGCCTCAGGTGCCTGCAGCGGGCGGGCGGGCGGGCGGGCGGTGGGCGGGGCGGCAGAGACCTGGTCCCCAGCCCTCACTGGCCCTTCTGCTCCCCCAGGGGCTGCTGCTCCCACGCTCCCAGCCCACCCATCCACGTTCACTCACGTGAGTTGGGGGCACCTGGAGTGTGGCCTTGGGGACGGAGCTGGGGGTGGCTGTGGGGTAGGCTGGGGTGGAGGCTGGGGTGCCTGCGGTGGACATGGGTCTCCTGAGAGGGGATGGACATCCCCAGCTCAGGCCTTGCTGACTCTGTGGCCTTTAGCCTCAGAGACGGATCGACACCCTCAACTCAGATGGATACACCCCTGAGCCAGGTGAGCGGGCAGAGGTGGGGTGTGGGTTGGGGCTCATGCCAAGCCGAGAGCAGGGTCCCTGTCAGGGCTGTGGGGTTTCACGGGGATGCTGTGGGCCGGGCCAGGCTGTGGCAGTTGGCTTGGTTAACCCCTGTGACACACATGCGCATGCCCATCACGCCTGCCTGTGCACACGTACATCCCAGTGCGTACTGATGTGCAGGGAGCACACCTGGCCCCGCCTGGGGCTCCCCAGACACACGTTTATTGAGCGCCTACCATGTGTCAGTCACGTTCCGAGGTCACTGTGTGTATGAGCCACCGAGCCCTTCTGACATGCCTTATGAAGTGACTATGGTGATTACCCTCACTTTACAGATGAGAGAGGGAGGGCTCTGTCTACGGGGATGTGGGGCAGTGGTGGGGGCGGGATGTGAACCCAGGATGGACCCCAGAGCTCATATTCCTAAAATGCTGCAGGTGCTCCTGTGTCTCATGGGTGGGTGCAGACCTGAACACATGTGTGCACCGAGAAGATACATAGTTACATGTACACCCAGAAGCTCACCTTCGGAGGCCTTGTAAATGTGGCTGTGTGCTGCATACACGGACAGGGACAGGCCTGGCCATAGGTGTACACGTACGAATGCACACACATGCACACCCCAGCTGGCACAGTAACGGTGCCATGTGGATACCAATGCACCCGCCCCTAGAGTCCACCCTCCTGTGGCCGCACGGTGCACCCACAGCTGTGGCCAGGAGTGTATGCCAGTGCCTGCGTGTGGATGTGCAGGAACACGCATGGGCACCCACCTGCCTGTGCATGCTCCAGGGACGGCACCCTTGTCTGGGGCTGGTGCTTGTGGGGGCTGAGGCTGCCCTGCTCCCCACGCCCCTGCCCCTGACCTGGGAGTGTACGGCTGTGTGTGCCCAGCGCGCGTAACGTCCCCAGAGAAACCGCGGCCGATGCCCATGGACACCAGCGTGTATGAGAGCCCCTACAGCGACCCAGAGGAGCTCAAGGACAAGAAGCTCTTCCTGAAGCGCGATAACCTCCTCATAGCCGACATTGAACTTGGCTGCGGCAACTTTGGCTCAGTGCGCCAGGGCGTGTACCGCATGCGCAAGTATGGCCGCCCCTGCCGTGGTGGGGCCTCCGCCGCATGGGGACAGAGGGGAGCGGCTTCACTAGGCTGTGGGGTGGGAAACGGGATGTCTGTCTCACAGCAGTTTGCCTGGGAAACAGACTCTGGGGCAGGACATTGCACGCTGGAGGATTCCCTGAGAGAGCTTGGGACACCTGACGGGGGTGGGATGTGGGCCTGGGCAGGGGGAGGTGGCTGAGCTGCAGTTACCCAACCCAGCGGAGCCGCAGTGGGGTCCCCGATCCGTGAGTCCACTGGCCCCTGACAGGCTGCCCCTGGGGAGGGTGTCACTTTGGATTCCTTTTGGCAATGGGCCGTTCCCTGTGAGCAACCCGGCTGGGAGCTGTCCTCAGCAGACACTCCCGGCCGCAAGGACATTGAGCGCCTGGGTTCCAACCTGGGTGGCGACCGCAGTTGTCTACCGCACAACTCAAGGGAGAAGAGAGATGGGTAGGTGGGGGTGTGGGGCCGAGCAGGGCCGGTGCCCCTTGCCCACACGCCTCCCGTGGCCGGGTCGAGCAGGAAGCAGATTGACGTGGCCATCAAGGTGCTGAAGCAGGGCACGGAGAAGGCGGACACGGAGGAGATGATGCGGGAGGCACAGATCATGCACCAGCTGGACAACCCCTACATCGTGCGGCTCATTGGCGTCTGCCAGGCTGAGGCCCTCATGCTCGTCATGGAGATGGCTGGCAGCGGGCCGCTGCACAAGTTCCTGGCCGGCAAGAAGTGAGCACCAGCACCGGGTGGGCCCAGCCATCGGGTGGGTGGGGCCCGGGCTCTGCCTGGGCACGGTGGACACACACCCGCACGCATGCATGTGTGGGAAGGACCTGGCTCGGGGGCAGCGAGGAGGAGACAGTGGGAGACAGTGAGGAGGGAACAAGGGCCTGGGCGGACCTGACGGTTCCTGCCTGGGGGTCCAGGTGAGTGGTGCCGTGGCTGCCTTCTGGTGGCAGAGGCAGAGGCGAGGAGTGCGGTGGGTTCTGGGGAGATTCTGATGGCAGACCTGCCAGGGTTTGCTGACGGATTGGGTGTGAGAGAAAGAGGAGCTGCTGGAGCGGACAGTGGAGGAGCCACGTGGGTGTGCACGTGGGGACAGGGACAATCAGGCCACATTATCTTTGAGATGCCCGTGAGACCTCAGCACGTCACGGGTGCAGGCAGAGGTCTAGACTTGGGAGTCATGGCGTGTGGGTGATCCCTAAAACCTCGAGACTGGATGAAGGCAGGCATTTTGCCTGTTTTGTTCACCGCTGTGTCCCCAGCGGGTACTCAATAAGCATTTTTGAACACATGGTCACCTGGCTCATGCCCAGCTGGGTCAGAGAAGCGTGCTTTGCCCCTGGGAACTTGGCTGGTCTCCCAGCTGACCCCGCCTTCCCCGCCACCCCAGGGAGGAGATCCCCGTGAGCAATGTGGCCGAGCTGCTGCACCAGGTGTCCATGGGGATGAAGTACCTGGAGGAGAAGAACTTCGTGCACCGTGACCTGGCGGCCCGCAACGTGCTGCTGGTTAACCGGCACTACGCCAAGATCAGCGATTTCGGCCTCTCCAAAGCACTGGGCGCCGATGACAGTTATTACACTGTGAGCCTCTGCCCCTGTGATGCCCAGGTGGACAGGCTGGGTGGGTAGAGGGTCCCCGAGCCCTGACCCGGCAGCATCTCCCCCTCCCCAGGCCCGCTCAGCAGGGAAGTGGCCGCTCAAGTGGTACGCACCCGAGTGCATCAACTTCCGCAAGTTCTCCAGCCGCAGCGATGTCTGGAGCTACGGGGTCACCATGTGGGAGGCCTTGTCCTACGGCCAGAAGCCCTACAAGGCAGGCGAGGGCAGAGGCGGGTGGGCGGTGCGGTGGGGAGGGGGAGGAGGAGGAGGACCCTGGTCACTCACAGGTGTGTCGGCCCTGGTTTGAGCAGAAGATGAAAGGGCCGGAGGTCATGGCCTTCATCGAGCAGGGCAAGCGGATGGAGTGCCCATCAGAGTGTCCGCCTGACCTGTACGAACTCATGAGCGACTGCTGGATCTACAAGTGAGTGCCGGTGGGGAGGGGACCCGGCCGGGCTGACCCCTGGGACGTCCTGGTGCCGGATAAGTTGATGTCGACATAATGCCATCCCACCCAAAGCCCTTCACCCAGTTCATGGCCCTTGCATCTACCCCCTACCCCCGTCCCCAGCTCTCTGACACACCGGGGTTTGCTGTCCTCCAGTGTGCCCTGCCCTGCCACCCCACCTGTGGGCCTGTGCCTCAGCATCTAAAACCTCAGTCATCACTCAACACATGGACCCTGCAACACACAAACACATCCATACTCTGCTACTCAACCTGTGACACCAACACTCAGGGCATGAGATGGTTCTCCAGTACCCAACACTCCAGTCCCCACCAGCCAGCACGCAGCACCCAGCTACCAGACAGGCGAGCACTGAGATACCAAATTCTCATCTGTTCCAGCCCCTACCTCTGCCTGGTGGAAGCCCAACCTTCAAACATCTCAACTCCTAACACCATCAATATCCCAACTTCCCATCAGACAACAGGCAACACACACCCAAACAAGCGGACACCCTAGACTGCCCATGCAACGTGTGGACACTCTAACGCATGACTCCCCACCGGCCAGCACTTAGGACACTGACACCCAAATACCCAAGCAGCCCAACAGATAGACACCGTCTCTGGCCGGTCCACCCTCCTGTGACACGTGTTAATTCGACCTCCATCAGGAAACACCCAGGGTACCACACCCCAGTAGCCAAAGAGGCTAGCACCTAGCACCCCAACACAGTCCATGGATACCCCATGCCCAGTACCATTAATACTGCAGCTCCTCACTGGCCAGACCCACTGCCGTGCTCCAGGCTTCTGCTGCTCACCAGCCTCACGCTCCCTCTCGTCTAAGCCCTCGCCCAGCCCACTGATACCCTGGCCCCGGGTGCATGCGCAAAGCATTAGCTTTCTGTATCCCAGGTCCCCATGGTCAATAGCTGCCACTCTGACACCAAGTACACTCAGTCCCCTGAGTCCTCACTGGTTAACGCTCAGTAGAGGGTCATCCCCGCACCCTGTGTGTGGGCAGCTCTGCCTCTTAGGCTGTGTGGCATCGCCCAACGCTCTCACACCCCAGAGGCCTCTCCACCACCCCAACAGCCCTGCTGACTCTCTGAGCCCCGAAAGTCTACCTCAGCCAAGCACTGTGCATGCCCACCCTGTAGTGAAGCTGGGTCCTGGGGGTGTGGTCAGCAGCCTGGATGTACCCCACCCCCACAGGTGGGAGGATCGCCCCGACTTCCTGACCGTGGAGCAGCGCATGCGGGCCTGTTACTACAGCCTGGCCAGCAAAGCGGAGGGCTCCCCGGGCTGCGCGCAGAAGGCCGAGGCTGCCTGTGCCTGAGCTCCCACTGCCCAGGGCCTGCAGCCCTCCACGCCGGCTCTTCCCCTGCCTCGGCCCCACCCCAGGCCCTGCAGCCCGGCTGAGCCCTGCTTGGTTGTCTCCACACACAGCTGGGCTGTGGTAGGGGCGTCTCAGGCCGTGCTGGCCTTGCATCCCCTGCCTGACCCCTGTCCCGTCTGGCTGCGGAGCAGGGAGGCCCCGGAGGCTGGGGCCGTGCAGCCTGGGCTGGTGGCTCCCGGAGGGCCCTGAGCTGAGGGCGTTGCTTACACGGATGCCTTCCTCTGGGCCCTGACCCTGGAGCCTGGGTGTCCTCGGTGGTCGGGTGTAGATAACCAGAATAAACTCAACTTCCCTCTTGTCTGAGCGCCCTCATCTTTTCCGGGGTGGGGGTAGGTGCCAGGGGAGGGGTGGGTTATGAACAGTGCAGGGAGGTGACTGTTCTTGTGTGGACTGAGCCTGGAAGGGACCCCCGGGAAGACGGAGCTGGGTCCCACTCTCCACCCTAGGGGCACCTTCATGTGAGGGAGGGGCTGGGGTGGAGTGGGGAACCTGAGGCCAGGTGGGTGTGGGCCCAAGGGCTGCGTGCCCCGCTGAGCCCAGCTCCCCTGCCTGTGTGGAGACGGGTGTGCTCCATGCCGGGTGCACGTTCGGATCACCTGGAGCGATTTTAACCGATGCTAACCCCCTCCCCCATCCACATGGGGTCTTCACCACCCCGGGGGCGCCTCGAAAATCCTGAGAGATACCGTTTTTCCTGGGTGGATGCACGTATTAGCTCCCACATAAACTATTACTGAATTTGAAAAATACCAAAATGCAAACATTCTTTTTAAATTGTTTTAAAAAATAATGAATGAAGAAAAATTACATCAGTTACTTTAGTGGTTGCTTAAATCATCTGGTTTGCAGACAGTTCCGTTTTATTAAAATTCACTCGTGAGTCGCTGAACAATGACTTACATTATTATGTAAAATATATCGGACAGCAAATAAATTTGTGACTTTCTTTCATGGTCATCATTCTTGCTGAAAGTAATTTTATTTTATAAGAAGGAGGCATTGAAAAATGGTCCTCTAGGTGTCAAGTACACTGGGGACGCTAACGGACCCCCCAGAAATGTCCGGTGAGGAACCAATGAAAGAGGGTGCAGTTCCGCAGAGCACCCTCCAGAAGGCGATGTTCCCCCAGGCCGGGGCCAGCTCGGGTCAATCCTGCCCTCACCTCCTGCCTCACCTCTGGACCGCAACTTTTCTGCCAGCAGCACGACCTCAGGCCCTCACCTCCAGGTCCCCATTCCTGTCCCCTGTTGGGGTGAGCAGACCCAACGCCAGGTTGTGAGGGTGACAAAGTCTGGCAGAGTCAAAGGATTGAGAAAAAGATAGTCTGAGAGATAAAGATAGGACACCAGGGGGCCGTCGCGGTCCTGGAGGCTGCCAAGGCCCTGCGCTCTGGGAGCCCACGGTATTATTGATAAGCCCACAAAGAAACAGGTGGTGAGAATGTGGAGGTCAAAAGGACACGTTGCATTCGGCGCATGATTTACAGCTGTGATGGTTTAGCATTTATAGGGAACATGTTCTGCTACTTGAGATAATGGGAATACAATCGATCTAGGAGCCTAGGAGGGCTAGAAGCAAGGAGCCAGCAAGTCTAAACACATTCCAGAGGACATTATTTCAGTCCTGCAAGCCCTACTTCAGTTTCCCTCCCAGCACTGCCCTGCAAGGTGCTTGCAGGATCTTTTCTCCTGGCAGCTCTGACCAAGCCCCTTCGCCCTCCTCCAGGGTTTCCAGCGCCCGCAGGGACTCCCCTCTGGGCCTCTGCATTCACTGCTGCGGCTGCCTGGAAAGCTCCCCGTCCCCACCGGGGTGGATGGTCGCTAGGAAAACTCTCCTTCCCCCCCCGGTGATATCCACTAGGAAAGCTCCCGTTCCCTCCGGTGATATCCACTAGGAAAGCTCCCGTTCCCTCCGGTGATATCCACTAGGAAACCTCCTGTCCCACTGGCTGATGTCCGCTGGGAAACCTCCCCGCCCAGGCTCCCGGGGTACGAAGGAGAGGGGCTGAGGGATGCAGTTTCTGATCACTGCTTGCACACCTCCGGTGATGGGCAGCTCATCCATTACCTCTCAAGACAGCCTGGGCTGGTAAGTGAGTTACAATTCTCAGAAAGGTGTTCCAACTGTTGACACCAACCTGGACCCCCATTCCCTTCACCATTCCAAGACCATACCCCTTCCTCCAGATATCTCACTCCTCCTCTGTCAATCATGTGCCTATTCCAGACGTGTGTGTCATGAGGCCCACGGGCCCAGGGTGATAACCACTGGCATGGTGGCAGCCCACTGGGCCCTGGAGGTCCAGAGAAGCTCCTGAGCCAGCTGAGAGGGGCCAATCTGGTGGGCTTCCTGTAGGAGGGAACGCCTTAGCTGAGTTCTGAAGGGTGAGTGACATTGGTTGGGGACGAGGTAAGGAAAGTATCCCAGGGAGCAGGAATAGTGTGTAGCTGGAGAGAATGTCCTTCTGGAAACAGAGATTTTGTGGGGCTGGAAGGCTGAGTTTGGACATGGGAGGAAAACAGGAGGCCTGGTGCGGTCGGTGATCAAGGTGGGAGGCGAGTAACATCCTCTTTGTTTCATATTTCCTGATTGCTTGGCCAGGAAGCAACTAACATCCCCGTCTACCAGGTCCATGGCTTCCTAGCATTGAGTTTTACCATTTTAAAAACATTTTTGAATTTTAGGTGGGAAAAATATCTCATTGTGTAAATGAAGACAAATTAGCATTTCTCTCGTGAGTGGCGAAGTTGAACAGTTTTCAGATGTGCGCTGGCTTGACAGATGCCACCTCTTGCTGTCCTCACACCCAGGACAGAGCTCGCCTCTTCTCAGGCCCCATCCTCTGCTCTGAGCAAAAGGCCAAGGGCGTGGGCTGCCCTGTGGCCACAGGGGTGAGGACGTGGTGAATCAGTTTCCTGTTCTGCTTCCATCACCTTTTGTCCCTTCAGGGTTTCAAATTTCTCTCTTCTCTGTTGGAGGCTGGGGTCCCACATGTCCGTAGCTTTGTCCTTGTCTAGGACTGAGCTCAGATTAGAGGGCTGTGAAGCCCCAGGAAGGTATTTGTGGGAGGCAATGCTGATGTGCTGTGTGCCTCGAACACACAACTTCCTGTTTAATTCTCAAAACATCTGCCTGGGGTGGGGACTCTGGAGCCCATTTTACAGTTGAGGAAACCGAGGCTCTGAGGACTTAAGTTACAAACCCAGCATGCCTACTATCACTATTCCATGGCCACTCTGTAAGAGGCAACTCTACTGGCAGCTTTTCTGGGCTTCATTTAACAAACTCTTCTGTAGACATTAAGGTTCTGTTTAATTCACGTTCTAGAGGAGTGAGGTTGTTAGCTCTCCATCTTGAGGTGAAACCCTTTGTCCCGTCCTGCCCAATCAAGGCATGGAAGCCTGTTTCTCATCTAGGAAAGGGCTGTGGTGTTCAGCTCAGCACCAACCTTATATTTCAGTGAGAGAAATGGAAAAGAAAAATAAGGGAGAAGAAAGCACATATATTCATCCTCCTCGGAACCAAACTCCTGAGTTAGGCCTTGGTTCTGGCTCCAAGGCTGCCACTAAAATTCTACATGGCCTTGTTAAATCCCTCCCACCTCTGGCTCTCTAGTTTCCCTTCTGTGGAGTTTAATTCTAGCAACGATACTTTTCACACCTAAGCTCCTGGTTCTTTTTTATATCTGCCTGCTTTTGTCTCATAGTCTCCTGTTATTTTTTTGCTTTGAGATAAAGTTTTGCTCTCATTGCCAGGCTGGAGTGCAGTGGTGCTATCTCGGCTCACTGCTATCTTCACCTCCCGGGTTCAAGTAATTCTCCTGCCTCAGCCTCCCAGGTAGCTGGGATTACAGGCACCCGCCACCATGCCCAGCTAAGTTTTGTATTTTTAGTAGAATGGGGTTTCACCATATTGGTCAGGCTGGTCTTGAACTTCTGACCTCAGGTGATTTACCTGCCTCAGCCTCCCAAAGTGTTGAGATTACAGGCATGAGCCACTGCACCCAGCCTTCTGTGCTTGTTTATGGCTGTTATTCCCTTCTTTTTCTGTTTGAGTTTTTAATATGTTTCTTGCAAAGTCCTTTTAAGTTTGCACTATTACTCCCTATTTCCTCAGATGTAAATTCTTCCAGTTGGGGAGTTTGTGGAAATTTCATGAAGTGGTTGTGAATCCACTGTCTCTTCAGAATATTTATTGCATGTGTACCTGGTCAGGGCCGTATGTGAGAGCCTGTGCTCTTGGCTTCATGCATTAGGGGGCTCTGCGTTGGTACTAGCCTCCTAATGGGTGGGGGGTGGGGAGCTTCAACCCTTGTCTCTGGGCACCTCTGCAGTGGTCTCTTGTGCACCTGGTGTTTTCCTGTCATTGCTAAGTGTTTAAAGAATGGTTTCTGTGTGTATTTGGTCTGCCATCTTGAATGAAAGTCCAGTTTCACCATCTGTAAACATTTCACAGATGAGGCATGGGAAGTTCAGGGAGGTGGCCTGACTTGCCCCAGTGCACACAGCTAGGAGGGAGAATTTGAACCCAATGAAACCCTATCCACTCCCGCTCCTTGGCAGGCCTCGGCCTGGTGCTCCCCTCAGCTCTGACTCATTGCTAGCTCTGCGTTCCCTGGACACCTTCTTCCTCAGTGAGCTGGGAGAATGGCCTCTACCCTGCAGACATGCTAAACAACTCAAAATTTTGTCCTGCTGGAAGAAGTGAAAAAACCCAAAACTGGCAGGTTAACTCGGTATATTGACAAGGCCCTGGACTCTGCAGTCTGGCTGTGTGACCTCAGGGAGGTTACTTAACCTTGGGGAGCCTCATTTTTCTCATTTATCACATCATGATAGTAATTGTATTTACTTTTCTGGGTAGTGATATGAAGTGAAAAAATGCATTCGTCTAGCACTTAGTAGCTGCTCATTAAATGTTCCTTCTTTCCATGGAGGAAAGCAAACTGGGGATGGGACCAGGAGAATGTGATAGCTGATCCATCAAATTCCTGAAAGGTTTCATGGGCCACAGGGAGGAGAGCTTTTCCATGGTCTGAAAAGGAGAACAGGGAATAACGTGGAAGGATTCAGGGAAGGCAACACAGCTGCTAAGTCTGTTCACTGGGGGGAAGAATAATCACTTCAACAAATGGTGCATAAGGATTTCCATAAACAAAACAAACAAAAAGACTTCTACCTCACACATACACAAAAACCAACCAAAGTGGATCAATGACCTAAATATTAAATATAAGAACCAAAACCATAAAACTCTTAAAACAAAGGGGTAAATATTCTTGGATTTCACAGTGGATTCTCAGGTATGACACTCAAAGCACAAGCAATAAAAGAAAAATAGATAAACTGAACTTGACCAATATAAAAATCTTTTAATTTTAATTTTTAATTTTTATTTATTTTATTGTTTTTTTTGAGATGGAGTCTCGCTCCGTCCCCTAGGCTGGGGTGCAGTGGTGTGATTTTGGCTCACTCCAACCTCTGCCTCCCAGGCTCAAGCAATTCTCCTGCCTCAGCCTCCTGAGTAGCTGGGATTGCAGGCACCCATCACTATGACCAGCTAATTTTCATATTGTTAGTAGAGATGGGGTTTCACCATGTTGGCCAGGCTGGTCTCGAACTCCTGACCTCTGGTGATCCACCTGCCTCAACCTCCCAAAGTTCTGGGATTACAGGTATGAGCCGCTGTGCCTGGCCAAAAAACCTTTTAATTTTTAGATTAAAGGACATCATCAAAGGGTAGCCCAGAGAATGGGAAAAACGTTTGCAAATCATTTATTTGATAAGGATTTAAAGTGTAGAATGTACAAAGAATTCCTACAATCCAACAACAAAAAGATATTCAACCCAATTAACTGGGCAAAAGACTTGAACAGATATTTCTCCACAGAAGCTATACAAATGGTTAACAAACCCATGAAATGCAAACCTCACTAATCATAAGAGAAATGAAAATAAAAACCGCAGTGATAAGCCATACCTCACACCTCCTAGGATGGCCGTGTGCAGTGTACACACCGTAACTATAGCTGCTGAGGGTGTGGCGAAGTTGGAACCCTCGTACGCTGCGGGCGGGGATGTGAGATGGCGCAGCCTCAGTGGAAAGCAGTTTGATGTTTCCCCACAAGGCTCAACATGGGCCGACCATCCGACCCGGCACTTCCACTTTTAAGTATACACGCCAACGAATTGAAAACAAGGTCTCAGAGCATAGTAAGCCAATGTTCATTGCAGCATTGTTCACGATAGCCAAAAGGTTGAAACAACCCAAATGTCCAAATGATGAACGGATGAACAAAATGAGGCGTATACGTTCCATGGAACATTATCCAGCTGAAACAAGAGGGAAACTGTTGCCTTCTACAACGTGGAGGAACCTTGAAAATATGCTAGCGAAAGAAGCTAGACACAAAAGGACAAATATTGTATGATTCCACTTACAGGAAATAACTAGAACAGGCAAATTCATAGAGACAGGAAGCAGATAGAGGATACCAGGAGCTGGGGGGAGTAGGCATTCCCCAATGAGGAATCATTGATTGACATTTACAGAGTTTCTATTGGGGGTGATGGAAAAATTTCGGAAATAGATGGGGTGATGGTTGCACAACACTGTGAATGTAATTGATGACACTGGGTTGTGTACCTAAAAAGAGTTAAAATGACAAATATTGTTAAATATGTTTTACTACAATTTTAAAAATAGCTTAAAAAGCCCACCACCACCACAAAATATACAGTTACTCTCTGTAAGTCCAGTGAGGATTAAGATACAGCAGAAGGTCTCTTGCTCAAGCACACCCAACGTTGTCTATGCCACAATTTATAGACCTGTGTTTTTGTGTTTTGGCTTCAGCAAGGAGGTGAACAGAACTTTCAGAGGAGGCTAAGGGCTTGGCAGATTTTGCTGGTGACACACCCGGACAGGAGTAGCCTTGATCTTGGTTTTCCCAGCTTCCAGAGCTGGGAGCAATACATTTCTGTTGTTGATGAATGACCCAGTCTAAGGCATTTTGTTACAGCAGCACATACAGACTAAGACACAAGAGCACCAGCAACAAAAGAAAACAACAGAGAAGGTGGACTTCATGAAACTGAAACTCTTTGTACAAGAAAAGTATATCAAGAAATTGAAAAGAGAACTCACAGAATGGGCCGAGTACTTGCAAATCATATATTGGGTAAGAATCTAACATCCAAACTGTATAAAGACCTTTGTGTAAATCAACAATAAAAAGACAATCTAAGTAAAAAATGGACAAAGGATATGAACAAACATTTCTTTAAGACATACCAATGACTAATGAGTGCATGAAAAGATTCTCAACATTATGAATCACTAGGGAAATGCAAATGAGATAGTACTTCAAAAAAAAAAAAGGTAAAGGAAAAATGGGCAGAAACAAGTGTGGGAGAGGATGTGGAGAAATCAGATCACTCATGCATCGCTGGTGGGGATGTCACAAAGTGCAGCTGCTTTGTAAAACAGGTTGGCACTTCTTTAGAAATTTAAACATAGATGGGCCGGGCGTGGTGGCTCACACCTATAATCCCAGCACTTTGGGAGGCCGAGGCGGGCGGATCATGAGGTCAGGAGATCGAGACCATCCTGGCTAACACAGTGAAACCCCATCTCTACTAAAAATACAAAAAATTAGCCGGGCGAGGTGGCGGGCGCCTGTAGTCCCAGCTACTCGGGAGGCTGAGGCAGGAGAATGGCGTAAACCTGGGAGGTGGATCTTGCAGTGAGCTGAGATCTGGCCACTGCACTCCAGCCTGGGCGACAGAGCGAGAGTCCATCTCAAAAAAAAAAAGAAATTTAAACATAGATGAACCATCTGACCCAGCAATTCTACTCCTAGGTAATGGAAACATGTTCACACAAAAACTTGTACATGAAGGCATTATGTAGACAGTGGCATTATTCACAGCAGCCAAAAAGTGGAAGTAACTCAAATGTCCATCAACAGATGAGTAGACAGATGTGGGGTATACACATACGAGGAAGCCTTATTCAGCCATAGGAAGGAATGAAGTCCTGATGCATGCCGCAGCAGCTGCTAACCTCAAAGACATTACCTAGGTGACAGATCCAGACACAAGAAGCCACATATTGTGTGATTCTATTTATATGAAGTGTTAAGTATAGGCAAATCCAGAGAGACAGAAGGTAGATAGTGGTTGCCAGGGGCTGGGGGCAGGACAGTGGGTAGTGACTGCCCATGGGCATGGAAGTTGGTTTTGGAGGTGGGGGAGGTGGCAGTGTGGATGAAATGTTCTGGAATGAGACAGTGGTGATGGTTGCCCAACATTGTGAATATACTAAAAAGCAGTGAGCTTTATACTCTAAAATGGTTAAAGTGCATGTATTTGATGTGAATTTTGTCTCAGTGTGAAAAAATCCTGCTGTCAGAAGAGTATCTATTGGACCTGGCCTGTCCTGGCACGAGGGCGGTTTTTTTTTTGTAAAGCTGTTGGTGACTGGCCGAGCCATCTGTTGTGAAGATGGCTGCTTTGTAGTGTGGAAGGCTCTGGGCAGGATGTGTCTGCCAACTCGAATACAGACACTTGCCAGGAACTAATGACGATGAGTCCTTGTAATGCATCTTGGAGCCAAGCGCCTAGATTTTAAAACCCCAGTATGGGAGACACTGACAGTGAAATTTCCCAAGTACTGGGTGGTCTGTACCCAATCCACAAGGAGAGAGTGACAGGCAGTGGCTGCTCCGCCTGACTCTCCACGTCTGTGTGGTGTACAATATCTCACCTGGGGCCATGTTTCTCACCTGTTGAAAGTTTATGAGCACAGGGCAAGGGCAACGTTAGGAACATTTATTCACAATGTCGATGATGGACTAAACCCAGCTCAGTCATGGCTGGGGGAAAACCAGTTCCTTATAATCGATGTGTTGGTACAGGATTTATAACAAATGATTGAAAACTGTTAATCCACTTGGCAAGTTTAAAGCAGGTTTTCTTTGATCAAGAAGACGCTCAACTGTGTGTTTTTAAGAAGTCGTGGCTCTTCCTTCTCTCTGTAATTTCGTGTTGGTCTGATTTTCATCAGGTGAGGAGGCAACAGGCTAGTGGCCATGAATAGTCAGTTCTGCTTCCCGGCCTGCCATGGGCTGGGCTAGTGAACGGCAGACGTGCTCTCCACGGAGCAGAAGAACCAGCGTCTTCCTCATGTATGATGCTGCTAGACTGACCCCTGGTGGCCTCTGTGCTGTGACTGGTGCGTGAGGCCTGGTGTGGGTTCTGGGCCATCTCCTCATTCCGTGTTCAATGCCATACGCCAGCTGGGCGGGGTTCCCTCCCACTCAGGGTGTGCTCAGTGGGGCGCCTCCCCAGCCTGCAGTCTCCAAGGTTCACACCACCTCTAAAAGACACTGGATTCTAATTTGATAAAACATACAGCTCCGTAGCACTGTAAGGCCAAATTTTAGTTTCTTTTTTTTTTTTTTTGAGACGGGGTCTCGCTCTGTCACCCAGGCTGGAGTGCAGTGGCCGGATCTCAGCTCACTGCAAGCTCCGCCTCCCGGGTTCCCGCCATTCTCCTGCCTCAGCCTCCCGAGTAGCTGGGACTAC
The DNA here is from genome assembly GCF_049350105.2 of Macaca mulatta. NCBI lineage: Eukaryota > Metazoa > Chordata > Mammalia > Primates > Cercopithecidae > Macaca > Macaca mulatta. The sequence continues at coordinate 5,794,708 of NC_133418.1, forward strand.
AGGCGTCCGCCACCTCGCCCGGCTAGTTTTTTGTATTTTTTAGTAGAGACGGGGTTTCACCGGGTTTGCCAGGATGGTCTCGATCTCCTGACCTTGTGATCCGCCCGTCTCGGCCTCCCAAAGTGCTGGGATTACAGGCTTGAGCCACCACGCCCGGCCAAATTTTAGTTTCTCTGTACGGCTTCCCATGACATCGCTCCTGAAAGCAGAGCTACAAGCTTCCCTCCAGTGGGAGCCCATGAGCCGGGGGCTGATCCCCGATCTCACACGCTCTCCTTAGGTCCGTGATGGTTTAGTCCGGGAGTGCATTCGTAGAGGGGGTATTGCTTATAGGGGATGTGACACCTCCCGTTTCTTACAAAAGGGGCTGACTAAGAGCATGCACAGTGTGCTGTCTGTGTGGGAAAGGAGGGAGATGGGAGCGCTTTTCCCAAAGGGACATTTATAGAGCAGGGACAAGGGGATGATGGCAATAGGTCTTTTTTTTTTTTTTTTGAGATGGAGTCTCGCTCTGTCGCCCAGGCTGGAGTGCAGTGACACGATTTCGGTTAATTGCAAGCTCCGCCTCCCGGGTTCACCCCATTCTCCTGCCTCAGCCTCCCGAGTAGCTGGGACTACAGGCGCCCGCCACCACACCCGGCTAATTTTTTGTATTTTTTAGTAGCGGTGGGGTTTCACTATGGTAGCCAGGATGGTCTCGATCTCCTGACCTCGTGATCCGCCCGCCTGGCCAGCGATAGGCCTTTCTAGGCAGCAGCAAGCCCTGCTGGCTCTGGAGTTCTGGGTGGACGAGGCACCGTCAGGGCTCGGGTCTGTGAAAGCTGCTGGGAGCGTGCATTCTGGAGAAGTGGGAGGGGGACTGAGGGCAAAGCAATTAAGTTGCAGAAGGATCCTGAATGCATGCAAACTTGCAGCCCCACACTGGCTTAACTGGAAAAGGAGGTGGTGCTTTGTGGGCATAGGAATCTGATGCGTCCTCCTCTCCCTGCTGCAAAAGATCTGGCTGGGAGGAATGGTCCAAATCCAGTCCCTCTAAGAACCTTGTCCCTGGAGTTGCTGCCACAGGTGTGTTGAGAGGCGGGGCTGAGGCAAATGGCAGCCCAGGGTGGTGGTGGACCCAGTGGTGAGGGTGGGATGGATGAGGGTGTGGGAGGAGGGGCCCCAGGAGATGGCGAGGAGCTCAGGAGGCTCCAGATTGGTGGCCTTCTGCCCCCTGGCAAATGAGTTCCATCCCTATCAGGAAGCTGCCATTTCTAGGGGATTAACACTTGAAACGTCTTTGGAACACCACAGTAACAGACAAGAATAGGAAGTGCTGCCATTTATTTATTCGGCCTCATGCTTCACACCATCCTCCTGAGATAGGGTGTTTGTTTTGCGTATGGGGAAACCGAGGTTCTGGGAGGGGCAGAGAGTGCTCAAGGGCCATGACTAGTAAATGGCAGAACCAGGACTGGAACCCAGGCCACACCCCTCCATGCCCCTTCGCCCATGTGTGCACCCAAATTGTCAACGTCTTTCCCGGAAGAGCAGCAGCAACGGCCTGCAGTGAAAGCAGCTGGACTTGTCGCTCCCTGCAGCAAGGGGGGCCTCCACAACAGCGAGCTGGGGTGTCTCATAAGAGGGTGTTAGCAAGTAGCAATTGTAGGATGTGGGCCTTGGTTATGAGCTTATTTGGGGGGTGGGTCTATGGAGTCAGGGCTTGCTTTAGAGTACAGGCTGGTTCAAGAGTGTCTGTTGAACACAGTCTACAGTTACACCAGAGTTAACAGCTTTTTCCTCTCTGTTGTAAAGCGAGTTGTTGAACCGCATGACATAAGAACTGTTGTGCGGTAGCATCTGAAACTCGAGACAGGAGATGCTAGCTGACCATTTATAGGTCATTATGATAAACGCAATGACTGTCAGTTCTCGTAACCGGTCTGCAAGACAAGGGCCTAGAGCACCTCCAGGTAATGGAGCATGTTCCAGAAGCCAACTGAGTTGGCTTTAGAGGTCAAGGGCTTTTACTAATAGTCAAAGCTGTCCTGTTCCCCTGTGGTGTTTTTCTAGGTATAAAAAAGAAGTATTTGCTGTGGCATGACCTGTCCCTTTGCTAAGAGGAAAATAAAATAAAGCTTATATGACTGTCCTTGGTAACTCTAACGAATGGACTTGGTCGGTTGGACTTTCAGAGCAGAGCGGTCTTGTTTGTGGCTTTAGCTAAAATTACCAACGAGTTTTGAACTCTGTCTCTAGTCGTTTTATTCCCTTGGTGGGAAGTGTAGTTTGCAGGGTATGCCTGAAGAGCAAATCAAGGATCACTCCTGGAAGGTTTTGGAATCATCTATGATAATTTTACGCTGGATCGCTGGGTACTCTTTCAAAGAATGCATTACTGGATACGTGGTTGTTGTAAATATCTGAACATATCTAACCACTCTGAATATACGTGAGTGTGTGGCAGACTAATATAAGCCTGACATGGACTGATAAGACGTAGTGTCCCGCTGATGTGCAGATTGTATGGGGAGCATATTATTGTAACAGGAATACATTTCGTGTCTTTGTGGGCCTTTTGTGTAGAAGCTGCAGATCATGTAGAGGCGGGTGTGTTTTGGATACACTGTACAGTTCATGTTCATGTTGAGATAAAGCTGGAAATAAAATGTAATCTGTCATGCGCGTCCGTGTGAAGAGACCACCAAACAGGCTTTGTGTGAGCAATAAAGCTTTTTAATCACCTGGGTGCAGCGGGCTGAGTCCGAAAAGAGAGTCAGCGAAGGGAGATAGGGGTGGGGCCGTTTTATAGAGTTTGGGTAGGTAAAGGAAAATTACAGTCAAAGGGGGTTGTTCTCTGGCGGGCAGGGGTGGGGGTCACAAGGTGCTCAGTGGGGGAGCTTTTGAGCCAGGATGAGCCAGGAAAAGGAACTTCACAAGGTAACGTCATCAGTTAAGGCAGGAACCGGCCATCTGGATGTGTATGCACAGGTCACAGGGGATGTGATGGCTTAGCTTTGGCTCAGGAGCCTGACATTCCTGTCTTCTTATATTAATAGGAAAAATAAAACAAAATAGTGTTGAAGGGGCGGCGAAAATTTTTGGGGGGTGGTATGGAGAGAGAATGGGCGATGTTTCTCAGGGCTGCTTCAAGCGGGATTAGGGGTGGCGTGGGAACCTAGAGTGGGAAAGATTAGGCTGAAGGAAGATTTTGTGGTAAGGGGTGATATTGTGGGGATATTAGAAGGAGCATTTGTCATATAGAATGATTGGTGATGGCCTGGATGTAGTTTTGTATGAATTAAAAAACTAAACGGAAGAGACAAGATCTGAATAAGAGAAGGAGAGAAAACAGGTGTTAAAGGACTAAGAACTGGGAGGACCTAGGACATCTAGGAGCGCCTAAGGAGGCTCAGCATAGCCCTGCCAGCAAAGATTATTTATTTACTTTAAGAGGGAGTTAAGAGTGGCGGTTTGGGGATAGCACCAGGAGATACCAGCTGTGATGGTTTGGAGAAACAGTGTACACCGGCAGTGTAAACACGAGCGGGGCATTTATGAGTAGTTAAGAACGGTGAATAGGAGTATGACTAGAGAGAAGACAGTAGGGATGACTAGTTTTTTGGGGCACAGTCCAAGTTGGTCTGGTGTCTGGAATGAGACTGGGGCTTAATAAAAAGGAGCGTCTATACAGGAGCTCAAATGGGCTGGAACCTGTAGCATTCCGCGGACAGGCCTGAATTCTGAGAAGGGCAAGTGGTAAAAGTATTGTCCAGTCCTTTTTAAGTTGGTGGCTGAGCTTGGTGAGGGTGTGTTTTTAAAAGACTATTACTCTATTCTACTTTTCTTGAAGATTGAGGACCGTAAGGGGTATGAAGGTTTTACTGAATACTAAGAGCCTAAGAAACTGCTTGGGTGATTTGACTAGTAAAGGCTGGTCTGTTATCAGACTGCATAGAGGTGGGAAGGCAAAACCGAGGAATTACGTCTGACAGAAGGAAAGAAATGACCGCGGTGGCCTTCTCAGACCCTCTACCCATCCAGTGAAAGTGTCTACCCAGACCAAGAGGCATTTTAGTTTTCGGGGCATGTCAGTAAAGTCAATTTGCCAGTCCTGGGCAGGGGCAAATCCTTGAGCTTGATGTGTAGGAAAGGGAGGGGGTCTGAACAATCCCTGAGGGGCAGTAGAATAGCAGATGGAACACTGAGAAGTGATTTTCTTGAGGATATATTTCCATGATGGAAAGGAAATGAGAGGTTCTAAGAGACAGGCTAGCGGCTTGTAACTTACATGGAAGAGGTTATGAAATGACGACAGAATAGAATGGGCCTGTGAGGCTGGAAGGAGATATTTTCCTTGGTCTAAGAACCATTCCCCTTGTGTGGGAAGAGATTGATAGGTGGAAATTTCAGTGGGGGAGTAGGTGGGAGTGACTAGATGAGAAGGAGGAAAATTGCCGTGAGGGATAGAAGCTGGAACACTAGCTGCTTTTTTAGCTAACTTATCAGCATAAGTGTTGTCTTGAGTGATGGGATCTGATGCCTTTTGATGGCCTTTGCAGTGAATGACTCCAGCTTCCTTTGGCAGTAAAGCGGCTTTGAGAAGCATTTTTATTAAAGAGGCATTGATGATGGAGGACACCTGTGTAGTGAGGAAACCTCTTTCAGCCCATATAACAGCATGGTGATGCAGCATATGGAAGGCATATTTAGAGTCAGTGTAAATATTGACACGTAATCCTTTTGCAAGAGTGAGGGCCTGAGTTAAGGCAACTAGTTCGGATTGCTGAGAGGTAGTGGAGGGGGGCAGAGCGGTAGCCTCAGTGATAGGTGTGGAAGCTACTATAGCATAGCCTGCCTTTGCTGGTGAGTGGCGATTAGGCCTGGTGGAACTGCCATCAATAAACCAAGTGTGATCAGGGTGAGGAACACGAAAGAATATGGGGAAATGGAGTGAATGTCAGGTGTTTCGGAGAGATACAGTCATGGGGGTCAGGTGTGGTATCTGGAATAATGTGGGGGGCCGGATTGAAGTCTGGGCCAGGAACAATGGTAATTGTGGGAGACTCAGCAGAGAGTGAGTATAGCAGAAGGAGCCGGGGAGCAGAAAGTATATGTGTCAGGTGGGAGGAAGAAAATACATTTTGGAAGTTATGAGAACTGTAGAGAGTGAGTTGAGCATACTTTGTGATTTTTAGGGCGTCTAACAGTATTAAAGCAGCGGCAGCCGCTGCGCGCAGACATGAAGGCTAGGCTAAAAGAGTAAGGTCAAGTTGTTTGGACAGAAAGGCTACAGGTCGCGGTCCTGGCTCTTGTGTAAGAATTCTGACTGCACTAACCATGCCTAGGAAGGAAAGGAATTGTTTTGTAGAAGGGATTGGGGTTTGGGAGATGAGCCGAACACCATCAGCAGGGAGAGCACGTGCGTTTTTATGAGAATTATGCCGAGATAGATAAATGAGGAAGAAATCTGGGCTTGACTGAAGTAATGGGGGCTGTCCGTGAAGCCTTGTGGCCGTACAGCCCAGGTAATTTGCTGAGCCTGATGGGTGTCAGGGTCAGTCCAAGTGAAAGCGAAGAGAGGCTGGGATGAAGGGTGCAAAGGAATAGTAAAGAAAGTATGTTTGAGATCCAGAACAGAATACTGGGTTGTGGAGGGGGGTATCGAGGATAGGAGAGGATATGGCTTTGGCACCACGGGGTGGACAGGCAAGACAATTTGGTTGATAAGGCGCAGATCCTGAACTAACCTGTAAGCCTTGTCTGGTTTTAGGACAGGTAAAATGGGGGAATTGTAAGGGGAGTTTACAGGCTTTAAAAGGCCATGCAGTAGCATGCGAGTGATTACAGGCTTTAATCCTTTTAAAGCGTGCTGCGGGATGGGATATTGGCATTGAGCGGGGTAAGGGTGATTAGGTTTTAATGGGATGGTAAGGGGTGATTGATCGGTCACCAAGGAGGGGTAGAGGTATCCTATACTTGTGGTTTAAGTGGGGGAGATACAAGGGGAGGATGTGAAGGAGGCTTTGAACTGGGGGAAAAGGTGGCAATGAGGTGTGGCTGTAGCCTAGGAATAGTCAGGGAAGCAGATATTTTAGTTAAAATGTCTTGGCCTGATAAGGGAGCTGGGCAGGTGGGGATAACTAAAAAGGAGTGCATTAAAGAATCTTGTCCAAGTGGGCAACAGAGTTGGGGAGTTTTAAGAGGTTTGGAAGCCTGGCCGTCCATACCCACAACAGTTATGGGGGCAAAGGAAACAGGCCTTTGAAAAGAAGGTAATGTGGAGTGGGCGGCCTCCGTATTAAGAAGGGGACGGACTTATCCTCCACTATGAGAGTTACCTAAAGCGTCTGTGATGGTCCAGGAGGCTTCCGAGGCGATCGGGCGGCGTCAGTCTTCAGCCGCTAAGCCGAGAAGATCTGGGAAGGAGTCAGTCAGAGCCTTGGGCCAGTTGGATAGTCCAGTTTTCAGTGGCGTCCCGCACAGATGGGACACGTCTTAGGAGGAATCCCGGGCCGCGGGCATTCCTTGGCCCAGTGGCCAGATTTCTGGCACTTGAAACAAGCTCCTGGGGGAGGAGGTCCTGGAGGAACCCCTGGCAGCGGCGGTTCAGGCGTTTGGAAGTTCTTGTGTGCCGGAGATGTGGCTGGGGTTTGTCTCACAGTGGAGGCAAGGAACTGCAACTCAGAAATACATTGCTACTTGGCTGCCTCTACTCTATTACTGTATACCTTGAAGGCGAGGTTAATTAAGTCCTGTTGTGGGGTTTGAGGGCCGGAATCTAATTTTTGGAGCTTTTTCTAATGTCGGGAGCTGACTGGGTGATAAAATGCATACGAAGAACAAGGCGGCCTTCTGGCCCCTCTGGGTCTAGGGCGGTAAAGCGTCTAAGGGTTGCTGTGAAGCGGGCCATGAACTGGGCTGGGTTTTTATATTTGATGAAAAACAGCCTAAATGCCAACTGATTTGGGAGAAAAGAGGAGCATTAACCTTGACTATGCCTTTAGCTCCAGCCGCCTCTTTAAGAGGAAACTGTTGGGCAGGTTGGGGAGGGCTAGTCACGGAAGGAAACTGTAAACCAGACCCAGTGTGAGGAGAGGAGGTGATAGAAAGATTATAGGGTGGGGGAGCAGAGGCTGAGGAAGAACTGGGGCCTGGCTCGGCCTGGGGAGGAGCAGCCTGGGGAGAAGGGGAGAGGTCAGGCGGGTCTGTAGAAAAGGAAGACTAGAAAGACTCAGCGACGCTTGGGGTTGGGACAGAGAGGACAGTCGGGCGGGAAAGGAGGAGGACTTGGGACGAGTCGCATTGGGAACAGGGAACAATGTGTAAAAGAATGCCGGGACCTCAGGCACCTCAGACTATTTGCCCATTCTACGACAAGAATTATCTAGATCGGCCGGGTGCGGTGGCTCACGCCTGTAATCCCAGCACTTTGGGAGGCCGAGGTGGGCAGATCACGAGGTCGGGAGATCGAGACCATCCTGGCTGACACGGTGAAACCCCGTCTCTACTAAAAATACAAAAAACTAGCGGGGTGTGGTGGCGGCGCCTGTAGTCCCAGCTACTCGGGAGGCTGAGGCAGGAGAATGGCGTGAACCCGGGAGGGCGGAGCTTGCAGTGAGCCGAGATGGTGCCACTGTACTCCAGCCTGGGCAGCAGAGCGAGACTCCGTCTCCAAAAAAAAAAAAAAAAAAAGAATTATCTAGATCTTGTAGGATGGAAAAATGGAAAGTGCCGTTTTCTGGCTATTTGGAACCCCTGTCGAGTTTGTACTGGGGCCAAGCGGTATTGAGAAGAAAATAAGACACTTAGATTTTAGGTCAGGCGAGAGCTGAAGAGGTTTTCAGTTCTGGAGAACACAGGCTCAGGGAGAAGAGGGAGGAATGGAGGGTGGAAAGTTGCCCATAGTGAAGGAGGGAAGTTTAAAGAGAAGGGAGAGACACGGAGAAAGGTGGGGTGAGCAGCCAAAGCAGGCGTCCCCGTGGAGATCAGACACCAATGGAACGCGGGTGAATAATCAGAGAGGCGTCCCTGCAATGATTAAACACCAAGGGAAGAATGTTTTCCCGAGTCCGTGACCGGCGCCGGAGTTTTGGGTCCATGGATAAAACGCGTCTCCTTTGTCTCTACCAGAAAATGAAAGGACTTGAAATTTAGAGAAGGGAGAGATTGAAGGGTGGCGCCAAGATTGAAAGGAGAAAGAGGATGAGGGATAGAGAGAGAGGTTGGAGAAGACAGTCAAAAGAGGCTGCTTACCTGATTTAAAATCGGTGAGATGTTCCTTGGGCTGGTGGGTCTGAGGACCCAAGGTCGTAGGTGGATCTTTCTCATGGAGCAAAGAGCAGGAGGACAGGGGATTGATCTCCCAAGGGAGGTCCCCCAATCTGAGTCCCCAAATTTCATGCACGTCCATGTGAAGAGACCACCAAACAGGCTTTGTGAGAGCAATAAAGCTTTTTAATCACCTGGGTGCAGGTGGGCTGAGTCCGAAAAGAGTCAGCGAAGGGAGATGGGGGTGGGGCCGTTTTATAGAATTTGGGTAGGTAAAGGAAAATTACAGTCAAAGGGGATTCTCTGGCGGGCAGGGGTGGGGGGGTCACAAGGTGCTCAGTGGGGGAGCTTTTGAGCCAGGATGAGCCAGGAAAAGGAATTTCACAAGGTAATGTCATCAGTTAAGGCAGGAACCGGCCATCTGGATGTGTAAGTGCAGGTCACAGGGGATACGATGGCTTAGCTTTGGCTCAGAGGCCTGACACAATCATGTAGAATCTAAGCTGGGATGAAGCTTCAAGCTGTATACAGTGGCATGTTATGAATTCATAAGGAGGCAACATGGGACCTACAGGTGGTTGATCTTATAACGCTGATGGTAATCTCTTAAGATGTGGAATTTTGGAGGTTTCTGAGAGGTATGCTATCTTAAAAAAATTCCATTAGTTCTGTCTTTCTAGAGGACTGGAGAAAACAAGGACAGTGAAATCTCTGGATTGAAGGCACGACTTCAGTGTTTCTTAATAACAGTATGTTTTTTTTTTTTTTTTTTTTTTTGAGACAGAGTCTCGCTCTGTCACCCAGGCTGGAGTGCAGTGGCCGGATCTCAGCTCACTGCAAGCTCCGCCTCCCGGGTTCACGCCATTCTCCTGCCTCAGCCTCCCGAGTAGCTGGGACTACAGGCGCCCGCCACCACGCCCGGCTAAGTTTTTGTATTTTTAGTAGAGACGGGGTTTCACTGTGTTAGCCAGGACGGTCTCGATCTCCTGACCTCGTGATCCGCCCGTCTCGGCCTCCCAAAGTGCTGGGATTACAGGCTTGAGTCACCGCGCCCGGCCAATAACAGTATGTTTTAGTCCCTTTGTGTTGCTGTCAAGGAACAGCTGAGGCTGAGTGGCGTGTGAAGAGGTTTATTTGGCTCAGGGTTCTGCAGGCTGTACAGGAAGCACGGCGTAGCATCTTCTTCTGCTGAGGGCCTCAGCACGGGTGCACTCCTGGTGGAGGCGAAGGAGAGCCCTGTGCAGACCACATGGTGAGAAAGGGAGGAAGAGGGAGGTGGGGGAAGGTGCCAAGCTCTTTTCAAAAACTAGTTCTTGTGGGAACTAAGGGTGAGCACTTACTCCCGTGAGAATGGCACCAAGTCATTCATGAGGGCTCCACCCGCTCCACCAGGCCCCACCTTTCACACTGGGGATCATAGTTCAACAAGAGACTCAGCAGGACCAAACCAACCACAGCATTGGTCTGGAAAACGAGTATCTCTGTCATTAGAAGTAAGTGGGGATTTTCCAGGTTGGAAAACAAAATCAAGCCCTTTTTGTCACTCTCTGGCAGGGAAATTTTCAATCCACAGTGAATATAAACAAACAATAACCAGAACGTATTGATAATCCACGGCAGAAGGCATTTGTATGGAGTCCACCTGGAGGGGTCTGAGGGCCTTCGAGCTCTCTAGTTCCTGCTCACGTCTACATTTAAATGTTTTCTCAGGATTTCATTCACAGGGGGATGTTTTGTAACTGTTCTTGGCAATACCTCTAAAATTACCTGGCTTATTATTATTGCCAATTTATCTTTACAGGCATCCAATTTTGGGTAATATCATAAAGAATTTTTGTTAGAGTCCACTATCACCTTTTTGATGACATCAGCTGCCTCTCCTAGGATGTAATAGGCATCAGAACTTTCCTCATTTTCTTTTTGCAAATCAGGGGCTTGCTCTGACGCTAACAGCAGCATCTGAATTTCTCAAGACCGGTGAGATCACAGGAGTGTTCGTATGGGCTGATCTGGTTCCTTTCGCATAGTGGTCAGCCCAAACATTGCCATTAGGATCTGAGTCTTTGTATTTGAATGACCTTTTACCGCTTCTATAGCTAATATAGCAAAGCATCTAAAATGTCTCTGTGACTCAACTTTTATAGGCATTTGTCAGGGTTAGAAGCCTGTTTCGAAAGCATTCAAACTTTGTGGACTAGCCCCAGTCACATTTCTTTATACTATCAGTCTAAACATTTGTTCTTTATTTTTTCCAACCTGCCCACGTGGGAGCAAATGTTTGAGTCGTCTGCAGTGACCTAATTTCTGGGATCGGTCTATATTTTAAGGGTGAATTTAACTCTGTGGTAGCATTTTGAAATAGGAACAAGTAAAATTAGGACAAGGCTACTCAAGGCATCTCTAACAAAATTACTAAAGGGTATGTATTTTTTACAGTGAGAGTTAATAATTTGGTGACAGAAAGGAATCTTCCTTCAAATATAGCATAACTTAATCACTTTACATGTGTGAAAATAATTCAAAATCAAAGCTGTTGGAATTTTATTTAGAGCCTTAAAGGAATGTGATTATGAGGACTGAGTCATGCAACAGGCACCTGTAACCTCTGTTTCTCTGATTATAGATTATCCTTTTTCTTTGCCTACACTGTGTCATGCGCGTCTGTGTGAAGAGACCACCAAACAGGCTTTGTGTGAGCAACAAAGCTTTTTAATCACCTGGGTGCAGGCGGGCTGAGTCTGAAAAGAGAGTCAGCGAAGGGAGATAAGGGTGGGGCCGTTTTATAGGATTTGGGTAGGTAAAGGAAAATTCCAGTCAAATGGGGGTTGTTCTCTGGCGGGCAGGAGTGGGAGTCTTAAGGTGCTCTGTGGGGGAGCTTTTTGAGCCAGGATGAGCCTGGAAAAGGACTTTCACAAGGTAATGTCATCACTCAAGTCAAGGACCGGCCATTTTCACTTCTTTTGTGGTGGAATGTCATCAGTCAAGGCGGGGCAGGGCATTTTCACTTCTTTTGTGAATCTTCAGTTACATCTGGGCTTACACGTGCAAGCCACAGGGGATGCGATGGCTTGGCTTGCGCTCAGAGGCCTGACATTTTTGCCGCCTTATATTAATAAGAAAAATAAAACAAAATAGTGTTGAAGTGTTGGGGTGGCGAAAACTTTGGGGGGTGGTATGGAGAGAGAATGGGCGATGTTTCTCAGGGCTGCTTCAAGCGGGATTAGGGGTGGTGTGGGAACCTAGAGTGGGAGAGATTAAGCTGAAGGAAGATTCTGTGGTAAGGGGTGATATTGTCGGGTTGTTAGAAGAAGGATTTGTCATATAGAATGATTGGTGATGGCCTGGATGTGGTTTTGTATAAATTGAAAAACTAAACAGAAGCCACAAGGTCTGAATAAGAGGAGAGAAGACAGGTATTAAAGGACTAAGAATTGGGAGGACGTAGGACATCTAATTAGAGTGCCCAAGGAGGCTCAGCATAGCCCTGCCAGCAAATATTATTTACGTTAAGAGGGAATTTAGAGTGGCGGTTTGGGATAGCACCAGGATGTATCAGCTGTGATGGCTTTGGAGAAACAGTGTAAACACGAGCAGGGCATTTATGAGTAGTTAAGAACGGTGAATAGGAGTACGACTAGACAGAAGACAGTAGGGATGACAAGTTTTTTGGGGTGCAGTCCAAGTTGGTCTGGTGTCTGGAATGAGACCGGGACCTAATAAAAAGGAGCGTCCACACAGGAGCTCAAATGGGCTGGAACCTGTAGCATTCTGAGGACAGGCCTGAATTCTGAGAAGGGAAAGTGGTAAAAGTATTGTCCAGTCCTTTTTAAGTTGGTGACTGAGCTGGGTGAGGTGTGTTTTTAAAAGACCATTAGTCCATTCTGCCTTTCCTGAAGACTGAGGACGGTAAAGGGGTATGAAGGTTCCATTGACTATCAAGAGCCTGAGAAACTGCTTGGGTGATTTGACTAGTAGAGGCCGGTCCGTTATCAGACTGTATAGATGTGGGAAGGTCTTCCTCTACCTACCCAAATCCTGTAAAACGGCCCACCCTTATCTCCCTTCGCTGACTCTTTTCGGACTCAGCCCGCCTGCGCCCAGGTGATTAAAAAGCTTTATTGCTCCCGCAAAGCCTGTTTGGTGATCTCTTCACACGGACGCGCATGACACACCGTTTTGTAAAATGTTATAAAAAACTCAGGGGCAGCAGGGAAGGACCCCTTCCCTCCTGTTGATCCTCATTATAATTTCCCTCTTTCTTCTCTTACACAAGGACCTCACGACGACTACACTGTCTAAATCACAATGTTAAATATAGTCTTTCAATTGGAAGGAAAAAACATCAAGCTGTAACTAATCAAATCGCTGTTCCTCATAAACCAGACTCATACGGAAAATGCTGTGATTCCACTAAATTTGCTTTCTGCCTGTATAAAAGAGACCTTAACTTTTTAGCTTTGGAGCACTGATCCCATTCCTTTGGAGTCTGTGTTTCCCGGATGGCTATCCTCGGCTTTTTCCTTAAAAACAGCCTTTTTAAATGAGATTCTGATCCTTTAAATTATTTCAGGTTGTCGTGAAAAATCCAAATTCTTATTTCACTCTTTTGATACACAGTTTAGGTAAAAAACATTTTTAAAAGATTATACCTTTATTTACATGTGTATTTATATAAACATACAAGATACCTGGGCATAGTGGCTCACGTCTGTAATCCCAGCACTTTGGGAGGCTGAGGCAGGAGGATCGCTTGCACTCAGGAGTTTGAGACCAGACTGGGCAACAAAGCAAGACCTCGTCCCTACAAAAAATAAAAACATTAGCCGGATGTGGTGGTCCGTGCCTGTCGTCCCAGCTACGTGGGAGACTGAGGAGGGAGAACTTGCTTGGGCCTGGGAGTTCAAGGCTGCAGGGAGCCTATGATTGTGCCAACTCAGCCTAGGTGACAGAGCAAGACCCTGTCTCAAGATAAACCCATAAAGACATCCATTATTATTTCATGTAAGTACAATTCTTTATATATAACCTTTTTAAATTCAGCCTTGGCCTAGTCCAAAGCGACTGTCATGTGACAAGCGTCCACTGTAAACAGACCCAGTTGTGTCGAGTCTTCAGATTTGGGGGGTATGTTACCACTCAAATACCTACCTTTAGAGTAATTATTTCAAAAGCACAGGTAACAGAAGAGACCCTTGTGTGTATCTCCCCCCAAGTCCGTAGTGTTTCTCTCAAGCCTGCTGGTGAGCCTCATGGGGTGAAATGAGAACTTAAAAAAGGAGTCTGGGGGGGTCTCAGGACGTTGTTCTGATGAAGCAAGTTTAGGATCGATTTCTTGAGATACTCTTTCTGAGGGAAAGTCTGTCAATACAGGTTTTTTCTTTTCTTTTTTTTTTGTTTTTTTGAGACGGAGTCTTGCTCTGTTGCCAGGCTGGAGTGCAGTGGTATGATCTTGGCTCACTGCAACCTCCGCCTCCTGGGTTCAAGTAATTCTCCTGCCTCAGCCTCCTGAGTAGCTGGGATTATAGGTGTGCGCCACCACGCCCAGCTAATTTTTGTATTTTTAGTAGAGACGGGATTTCACCATGTTGGCCAGGGTAGTCTAGAACTCCTGACCTCCACTGATCTGCCCACCTCGGCCTCCCGAAGTGCTGGGACGACAGGTGTGAGTCCCGGCGCCTGACCCAGTTTTTCTTTTGTTTAAGTGAGGGTTTCTAGGACGCTCACCTGTATACAGAGCTTTCCACCTCATTATCTGCTTTGGTGTAGAAAGAGAAACCCAAGCCCTGAATTTGTCCTGACCGTGCAAGTGCATGTAGGAAACCCTGCTGCGAGCATTGTACAAGGCCTGATGTCAGCCTACACACCACAGCTCCGGTTGCACAGGAAATCTGGTGTCCCCGAGGGACACATCACAGGTTGTAAAAATAATGTGGCTTGTTCTACTGACCTTTGGTACAAAGCAGATAAAAGGTCAGATTCACAATCACGCCAAACAACATTCTGACTAAATCACTCCCACCTTCATGGGGATGGTTTTGATTTCATGATGTAACTAGCCTCCAACAGAACACTGACGTGCAGCATCTCCTAGCAAAGGCTGGCTTTAACACAGGGAAGACGCTGAGAAAAGCAAGTTGGAGCAGGCAAGATGAAACCAACCGATGCACTGTGGCTACTGAGACTCGCCTCGTGTCTGTGTGGGCTCGACAGGGACCATGGAGGAGCTGAGAGTCTTAACATTGGAAAAGGGTCTACACACTTCTAGTTAAAAGAAAAAAATACAATTTAGATGTGTAGCCTTTACTACTGCACCTAACAGACTTGGCTAAGTCATTTCCAGTCTGTACTGAGGCTCCGTTTCCAGCAGCCCCAGCTGGTATTTCTACGTGGCACCCTGTGTCACTGTCACCTGTGGCTCCATTTCTCAGCGTCACACAGGTTGCTTTCCATCCAGCCTGGCCTTGGGGTATAGCTGTATCAGCTGGTAAACTGCTAAATCATTTCAATACCAGTGGGTAAACAGCGGTTTCTAGTACCCCCAGCCCCTGTGCCACAGCCCAAGGCATCCCACCTTGTCTCCAAGCCACTGTTTAGAAATGAAATGGCACAGGGGCACTGCATGCTGTGCTGCTGCTGGTGAGCTCCCACAGGTGGCCGTCAGGGCCCTCCCCCAGGCCGCCCCTGAGTCCCTGCTGTCTGCCCTCCGTGCCCCACTTCTCTCCTTCTCCGTCTGTCTTCCTCTCACCACACAACTTCTTAGACTGAAGGCTGGTAGAGGTTGGCCAGTGTTAGAACACGCAGGGGTGAGTTGGACACAGACTGTTCCTGAGAATGGTGACTGTGACCAGAGGGGAGGCGGCACAGTGGGTGCCGTGTGCATCTGCGGTCAGCCTGACCTGGGGCCTCTGAGCCAGCACGGCCCAGCCGGGTTCCTCAAGTGTAACGGAGTAACCCAGCACGTCGAGTGTTAGCCAGGTACCTGACGCAGAGTCAGTACTCAATACATGGTAGCAATGACTGCTTTTTATGAGGCCTTTTAGGATAGTGGCAGAGGGAAAACGCGTACTGGATGAATCCAAATAGGCTTTCAAGTCGTTTTCGATCAAGGACCCTCCATGATTGCCACGGGAGCACACAGAACTCCATCAGACGCTGCAGGGAGTTCCAGCAATGAGAGAGCAAACCCCATCTTAACCTGTCCGCTCCAGCAATGAGAGAGCAAACCCCATTTTAACCTGTCCACGCCACCGAGCAAGCCAAGGATAAGGGGGTTTACTCCGGTGTGAGAAAATCCTAACAAATACACCTTGTGTGTAAAAAACCACAAAACAAGTCAAGGCTTTTGAAAAAAGCATTTATTTCAAAGTACAACACAAAGTTGTATTTTTAAGAAATACACATTCAATCTTGTATCTCAAGACTTGGCTATGTGCATTTCAGTTCATCTTTAAAATAAGTTCAGGTATACAAATGTTACATACCTCAAGTACAAACAGCACAGAAAATGCATATGGTCTCAACTGAATGTTTTTACATTCATTCACTGTTCTTAAGTTGACTTACATTTCTGTAATCTGCTTTTAAACCAAGACAGCCTTACTTTAAAAAAATACTCTGTATTTTCAGCACAAAGTCCTCATACAGTTTTAAAATTAGATCTTGGCGCATAATATTGCGAAATTATTAAAAACCAAACTTGGTAATTTAACAAAATTGTCACATGCCAGGACTTCTGAATCAACTCAAATTATTTCCTTAGCTGTAATGTCAAATGTGTTCATACAGATAAATAAAGCATGGGGAAGACAGGTGGTCAAAACGCAGTTAACGGGAAAGGTCCTCAGATGTACAGGTCTTATTAGAGTTTGTGGCTCAGTCCAGACTTTTCTCTAAAAGCACAACAGCAAATCTCATGTTATCATAATTGCAAGAAAGATCTGAAAGAAGCGAGTGGTCTGAGCCTGCCCTGCTTGGGTCTGTTTTGCAAAGATGAGGAGGGTGGGGAGGGGGAGCTGCAGTAAGAGCCTTAAACAGATGTCTCAGAAACTGGCACATCATGATCTAGACGAGGGCCCACTATGTTTGTTTGTTTGTTTGTTTTTTGCCTAATTTAATTCTCGTGAGGAAAGTGCGAATTAGACCAAGGGTCCGAGCTTCTTCTTCCAATCGTGGGGCTCCATATCCGCCACGGGTTGTAGGTCTGTCCCAAGTCGTCAGCTGGGCTGGAGGCAGAGGGGGCGTGGGGAGCAGAGGAGTTTTCTGTGCCCATGAGGCCGATGCTTGCCAGCGTGTTTGCTGGAGTTGTGAAGGGAAGGGCGCTGCTAAGGTTGCTGGACCAAATGGAGTTGCTGAATGGAGTGGTGGACCACAGGCCGCTGGTGTTACCGAGGACCGACTGTGACAAAACAAAGTGTCCAGCACTGAGCCCGGCAGGCAGAGGGTCAAGTGGGTAAGGGGGTAGGGGTAAGGGGGTAAGGCTACAGAAAAGATGAGGCTGGGGCACGCGTTCCTCTCACTCTGCTCACTTTAGAACAAATGTTTTACACATATATTTATGAGCAGATGATTCTGATCTTTTTGAGACAGGGTCTTGCTCCATCACTCAGGCTGGAGTGCAGTGGTGTGATCATGGCTCACTGCAGCCTCAAACTCCTGGGCTCAAGCGATCTTCCCACCTCAGCCTCCCAAAGTGCTGGGATTACAGGCATTAGCCACCGTGCCGGCTGGTTGTGATATTTTAAAAAAGACAGCCCGTGGACCAATCCAGCTCTGCCTACTTTTGTAAAGAGAGTTGTATGGGAACACAGCTGCGCCCATCGGCCTGTGCACTCCCATGGCAGCGGTGAAGCACGGCCTTCAGAGCCTACAATAGTCACTATCTGACTCTAAAAGAGAAGTCAGCAAACTTTGTATAAAGAGTGGTTCAGGTGGTTTTAAAACAGAAGGTTGAATAATTACACATGAAGACAAACTTTGGAATCTGTAAAGCTGAAATATCTATTATGAAACCTTGCATGTCTAATTTAGTTTTTCTGAGAATAAAGAGGCAAACGCAGTGGGGTCATATTTTTCTGTCATAATTTTGTGGAAGCCAGAACCACTAATTATTTTCCTTGGCAAGAATGCTCTTTTGGTGCATGATCTTTGCAGGAGACTTCGGCCAAGAGGCAAACAAATGCGCTCTAGAAAATCTAAGCTAAGAGACAAGGGCTTCTCAGCAACGAAGTAAACGCAGTATCGAGCTTGCTCCTGGGAGCCCAGTGCCTGCACTGCACAGATCTAAAGGCTTCCCTCAGCCATCTGAACCTGCCACAGGCCTATGGCCACCCTTGGGGTCCATCTACAGGTGGGGAAGATGCAGAAAATGCCCTTGATCTATTAGGACGGACTCCAGAGACCAACCTCACAGCAGTTCCTAAAACTTCCTGCTTGTAATGGCTCTGAAGAACATCGATCGATCATTTTGACAGAATACGAAGACAAAGCAGTGAAGATAACAGAAGGACTAACCCACCCCTCTGATATTGCTATTGGTTGTTTATAACTGTGTCAGTGCCATCCATGTGACAGCAATGGCAGGTGGCGAGTGAGTGGGCCAGGGCCAGGCCTCAGCCCCAGCCCCAAGTACTCACTGTGGCTGTGTGGGTCGGGGAGCCGGAACTGGCTGGCCAGGAAGGACTGGGATCTGTCGCTGGCGAGTCCCAAAGGTATGAAGGGCCACTATTAAACTCGTTCCAGCTCCTCTGTGAGGCCTGATTGCACGATCGAGATAATCCGAGTTTGCTGAAAACTTCTGGAAATAAAGCAACAGTCGTCAAGTCCGTATTTGGTTTTGCCATGATCACCACGGCATGGGGCTTCACTCAACGGCATACCTCCCACCACTGCTCCTGGAGCCACCACACCCACTGCCCCAGCCCCACCACAGCCCAGCGGAAGCAGGGGCAGGGATGTCCTCCAGAACTTGAATGCACAGTGCACGAGCTGATGTGCCACTGATGACATCCAAATGCAAACATTCCCCACTCCCACATGATAGCTAATGCGAAGCTTCCATGGTGACCTCCGGTTCTGGACAGCAAGAAGAGGACCCCTGGCATGCTCAGGGCCCCATTTCAGATCGGAACCCTTCTGTGAAGCCCTTCAGTACCTGCCGTGGAACTCACACCAACTGGTGCACGCACCATGTCAAGCCCGGTCCTCTGCCCCTTTGGGCTGCTGGTGTGTGTGAGGGAGGAGGAGGGGAGGGGACCCTTCCCAGGGAGCTTCCTGCGGGGCCTCCTTCCACAGCGCTGCTGTGCCGTGTTCTCCAGCACACAAAACCACACCTCCTCTCCCTTCCTCTGTCCACAGGCTTATTAGTTACACATCTAGTGTTAAACACTCACCACCAGTTAGATTAAAAGAATTTCCAAAGGCGGAGAACGAATTGAGGGGAGTGAAGTCAGGGCTGCTTGGGTTGCTGACGGGACTCCACAAACCCGAGCTAAATGTTACAAGAGGAAAACGCAACACACAGAAATGTATGGTGGTTAGTGAAAACGGATCCATAGTGCACAGCTTCACAAACAGGAGACACTGCTTCAACTGGGGGTACTCATATTAAAAACGAAGACAAAAGGAGGAGCTGAACAATGGCTGCTTCCCACAAGGAATGAGCCGGAGGGAGCCTCCAAGCTCCGGATGCCCTATCACTAGCCCACAGCCCGGTTCAGAGCAAGTGTTTTGCAGAGAAACAGACCTTTTTTTCCTTCTGTTTGCTTTTTGGTAATGGAGGGTTTATTTAAAAACTATTTCAGGCCGGGCGCGGTGGCTCAAGCCTGTAATCCCAGCACTTTGGGAGGCCGAGACGGGCGGATCACGAGGTCAGGAGATCGAGACCATCCTGGCGAACCCGGTGAAACCCCGTCTCTACTAAAAAACAAAAAAAACCAGCCGGGCGAGGTGGCGGGCGCCTGTAGTCCCAGCTACTCGGGCGGCTGAGGCAGGAGAATGGCGTGAACCCGGGAGGCGGAGCTTGCAGTGAGCTGAGATCCGGCCACTGGACCCCAGCTTGGGCGACAGAGCGAGACTCCGTCTCAAAAACAAAAACAAAAAACCACAAACAAACAAAAAAAACCAATTTCAAATCTAGGACTCATTTCCTATTAGTGCAGAGTAGGTACATTGGGGCTCTATTGTGGCTTGTCAGGAAAAGTCAACCAAGGTGACTGTTGCATGGACAAGCCTGGCTCACGAAAGGGCCGTGGCCAATGATTTACCATAAACTGTCTAGTATTCGCTCCAAATTTCCCTCCTCCCAAGTAACTGTTGCTCTTCTGTTTTTAACGATCAGATCCCATCTCACCACAGGCCAGGAGACGGAGGAGAGTGAGAACAGGTTTAACATGCATGCCTGCTGGGCTGAGACAGGCGTGGGTGCCCCTTTCTCTACCTGGACCCCCCCAGGGAAGGCACCACAGCCGGCTTTCTGCTTCCACCCAGCAGACACGATTTCTTAGAGGCACCTGACCACTTCTGACAAACGCCTCCTTGTCAATCAGGGGAAGGATGCCCTGAAACCCACTTATGGATAAAAGGTGCTAACCCAACTTGAGAAGCCTTCCGTCTTTCTAGTGGTTAGTGGTGGTCTACCGTACCTGTCTGAGCCATCGCTGTCAACAGGAGCGTGTGAAATGCCCAGGGTGCTGGAGAAACCTGTTTTGTTCGAAGAAACTTTAGCAAAGCCATTCCCACCTGTAACAATGGACGCTCAATCAATGGAAGGTACATCAGGGCAGAGGTCATTCCACCAGGCCTGGCGCCCGGCGTGGCAGGTCCCTGAAGCAAAGGCACTGACCTGGGCTCTTGTCGTAGCCGGCCGTGACTGCAGCAAAAGTGGGGTTGCCGTTCTTGCCCGGGAGTGAGGCTGCCTTTGTCAACTTGTGTTTGCTTCCATTTGGCTGCTTTATTTTAGGGTCACTTGAAAAAGAAGCAAAGAGAGAACTCATTCCTCAGCAGTGCCCTGCCTCGGAGAGGGTGTGGGGCTGGCAGGACTGAGCCCTGAGTGGGCTTCTCTGCAGCGGGGCAGCTCACAGAGCATCGCTCAGCCTCATGTCACATGCTCTGGGGCCTCAGACCACTTAATCAGAGATAGAGGGCATTCTGGAGAAAGGTAAGAAAACGAAAGATCACCATGAAAGAGACCAGGGCGGGGATCAATTTAGGGACTGGCAGAGGCTTTGATCACACTTTTGTGAAGAACGCTAGAGCCACCCGGCAGGAAATGCAGAGGGCAGGCACTGACACTGGGAAGGGCTGGGCCTCAGGGAGTCCCCTTCCCTGCCAGGACACAGCGAGGTGCTCCTGTGGCAAGGCCCCTAAGCGGGGTGGCTCCCCCAGCCTCAGTGGTTACTGCCTCTTGGGCAATGGGGGGGACCCCAGGCTGGCCGGTGATGCGGTGCACAGAAACCCATGCCACGGCGAGGCACACGGTGAGAACGCCATCTGTGACTGTCAGGCTTGCGCTACACTGTGGCAGGCGGACACAAGCGAGGCTCTGTCCTCGGAGAACAGCATGGTTCCTGCATCGTCTGTGTGGTCAGGAGGCTGCCGTCCCGGGTGTGCACATCCCCTACTCCAGCACCTCACCCAGCACAACAGTCTTGGACCAGATCCTGCCCTTCTAAGTCCTAAGCCAAATTGTCCAAAGGCCAAAATATAAACCCATATTCCCAACTCACAGGAATCCCCTTTAGGTCTTCACGTAATGCTTAGTAAATGTTCACTGGCTCCTCAATGAAAATATCCCTCTAGTGAGTTAAACGGTGCATTTCTCGGTCCACGGGTGGGAAGAATGACTGGATTAGAATGGGAAACGGGTTACTGTTGGAGCTGGGCACCAGCACAGCAGCAGAAGAGGGGGTGGACCCCATGTAAAGGGGCCCACACAAGCCGGCAGTCGTCAGAAGTAACACCAGACAGTGGTCTCTGGCTGGTGTTTCTACGTAAAGGGTGTGACACTGGGTTTCAGGCACGTTTCGAGCTGAGGACTGGAAAGGAAGCAGCAGGCCTACCTGCTGGAGCTGCTGTTGACGATGCTGCTGTAGCTGCCCCGGGCCACGAAGGGGCAGGGGGCGGCCGGGGGAGACGGGGAGGCAGGTGTCGGTGAGGTCTGGCGTTGTTTTAAGAAAATGTCTGCGTTGAGGGTTTGCAGAGAAAGTTTATAAAGACTATCGGTAGCTGGAAATTAAAAACGAAAGGGCTTGTTAGTGTCGTGTTTTGATGAGCAGTCTTCCAATCACTCTGAACGTTCTCTAGACGATGCAGAACTCAAGCTCTTCTACAAAGAAGAGAACAAATGAAAGCTCTTAGATGTGTTCTGTCTGTTTCACAGGTTTTAAAGGGAAAGCAGCCACATCTCTGCACTGGGGATCTGAGGGGAGCGAGAGCGTGCCCTGTCCCTGCCGTGCTGCGTGGCGACAATTCTTCACCCCCCGCCTCAGCGTGCCCTGTCCCTGCCGTGTCTTCACCCCCCGCCTCAGGCAGGGGGGAGGGTCTTCCACGGCCTCCAGGGGTGGAGCGCTGAGGCCGCTGCCTGGGGACCCGGAAAAGCCTCGTGCCTACACGCAGGTTTACAGCTGCGGGAGGTGCAGCGTTCCAGGCTGAATCCCCCAGTTCAGTAAAGCCTCTCTGTTGGCGTGATGGGAACGTGCAGCTCTGATCCCTATGCAGCCCCTGGTATACTCCCTCTGATCCCTATGCAGCTCCTAGTATATTCCTGTGTCCTTTAAGGTAATGTCTACACAGCTGTTTTAAAAATCTAAAACAGGCTGGGCACAGTGGCTCGGACCGGTAACCTCAGCATTTTGGGAGGCTAAGGTGGGAGGCCTGCTTCAGCCAGGAGTTTGAGGCTGCAGTGAGCTGTAATCACACCATTGCACTCCAGCCTGACCCCGCCTCTAAAATTAAAACAAAAAATTTCGGTCATAAAATAACATTCTCAGTACATGGAAATATGTATACCTTTTATCAGAAAAATGTATCATTTTGCACATCTATTGTATGCAACGTGGTGCTGCTGTAGCTACTGCAAGAGGAAGAAGGTGAGGGGAGAGCTGTGAATTCCCGTCACCACAGGGCACAATCCCCAGTCCAGGTCTGCCCAGCTGGGCGTCCTCCCCCTGGCTCCCTGGCTGGCCCCTCCTGCCTTGTGAGATTTCTGCATACCCTGAGTACCCCCCGCTCCACTTCTCCCGTCCCCTCGCTGCCACATTGCAACCGCTCTGCCTGCGGCCACTGCTTCCCTGGTCATACTCTCTAGCACAAGCTACTTCTCCCCCACCCCCAGGGCTCAGGGCTCAAGGCTCAAGGCTCCCCAGGGCTTGGCTAGGTCAAGGCTCTAGCGTGGCCCTACCGAGTAAAGCAGCCTTCCCTTGGAAGCCCGTGCTCTCCACTCCCCACTCCCCCATCCTCAGGGCCGCCTGCTACCTTCTCTCTCACCTTCCCCAGTGCTGCCGGTGCTGGTGCCAGACTCCCACCTGCCCACTCTCACCCCTTGATGACGTGGGCCCCTCCTCGCTGGCTCTGTGGATCTGCTGGCCTGATGCCCACACTCAGGACGTGTCTCACACTGCTCTCCTGTATGAGCCCTGCTCGAATCTCCATGTCCCCCTCACGCTTCTCTGAGGCCTCCCATCTGACACCACGTCCACACTGTCAGCTTGCTATCTGCACAACTGTCCTGACCCTTCTCTAGCCACCTTCTCTGGCCTCCCTCCACCCCGCAGCGACTCATCCCCTCGGGCAGCGCCCACACTTGGAGCCGCTGTGCTCCGTTGTGTGCGCTGGATCCTCCCAGGTGCCTGTCCTGGGGAAAGGTGTGGGCAGCTCCTGTGGATGGAATATGTTTCACAGGGCCCAGTGCTGCAGATGCTCCCAAGACTGTGATGATGAAATGAAACAGGAAAAGCCCCTACGGAACAGTGCTTGAGGCAGGAGTGAGGGGGAGACTCAGAACAGTACGGGGGGTGCAATTAGAGAATGTTTTGATTCAAATATTATTAAAATTTTCCTTTGTGTCTTCTGATTTGCCTTTTATTAACCCTTTGTATTTTTTGCCTTTGTAAATCATGAAATTATTCAAGGAGAATTTTCTCTGCAACTCATATGGTACAGGGCACCATGCTAAGGGGTGCTACTTGGGATGGAGCGATCTTTACACAGAGGCTGCACAACTCCACCAGTAACTACTGCCACGTGCCGGCTGCACAGTCTTGGGTGGGACCAACGCTTTCACCCCAAGGAACTGCACTAAGCTTGGCACTGCTGACAGCACTCGCAGAACTTCAGGTCTGAGCAAGACGAAACACCAAGGGAGGCGAAGGGAGGAAAGGGGATGAGAAAGCGGGGGCAGAGCAGGAAGGTAAAAGTGATGGGGAGCATGTGGGACCGACTCTCCTGGGTTTCCTGCACCCATATTCTCTATCGAGTGGAGCTCTGCTGGAACATTTTAGTAAGGCTGGCAGAGCAGAGAGGTCACAGGGCTTGGAACCAGTGTAAGGGATTGCTGGGCTAGAAAAACAAAAGGACTGCACAGACGTGGGCTGAGGAGATAAGCTCTGCATCTCTCCCCACTGCACACTGGGAGCTCTGCCCCGAGGCACCATGCTCAGATGCACCAGCTGGCCTCTGCAGAAGAGCCAGGCAGGAAACTGAGGCCTGCTGCACCGGGCTCTTCACAGTTCCTCCTCCAGAGAGCTGGCCTGCCATTTCCCACATCCCCCCCGAGGGGTGGCACCAGAATCTCCTGCCTAGGGTCAGGTCCTGTCATCCTTTCCCATCCACAGAGGGAGTGATGCCAACACGTGGCTCAGGTGCCACTGGCTGGGGATGCTGCCCGCCAGCTTGTGGCCGTGTCTGGCTGTCGCCCGCTCTCCCGGCAGCATGATGCCTGTGTTGTTACGTCACCAGCACAGCTCATGTCGCCTCACTGGGCCTCAGAACGCCCCTGTGAAACTGGCTCCAGGGGCTGTGTTCTGTTGCTGAAAGTGGCATCTGTTTAATGGGGAACTGCCTAAATCGTGGAGTGTTAAGCCGAGGGCCAATGGCCAGCAGAAACCTCAGGGGGCTCCAGGAAGCAGAAGCATCCCGCCTGGACACACGGACCACCCACGGGCTTCTTCAAGATTTGTTGAGTGAAGGATTTAGGATTGTATCTCACCCCAGGCAAAAAGTAGTAGTAAAAGGTGCCACAAAGTCTCATGGCAAATAGGGCTACAGGATGTATCTCAGACAGCATCCTTTCCAGGATGTATCTACACATCCTGGCGAGAGCATGGACGCCCCAGCCGAGCCTCCAGGCTCTCTGCCCTCATTCGGCCCAGTGAGCCTGTCCTTGGTCTAACCCTTTCACCTTCAATGACCCAACTGTTGCTCAAACCTGACTGCATCTCTGGTCTTCCTCACTCGCCCTCTGGCACACTCCAACACAGTGGTGAGCGCGGACCGGTCAGTCCTAAGGCCAGGACCTCTCTTGGTCCCAAATCCCTGCTGTCAGCCCCTCCCTTTGCTGGTCTCTCTTGTCCCCTATTTCAGGTCAAGTGTCTACAGGGTGAGGACTTCTATTTTGGTTGACTGTGCCTACTGTCTTGATTTACTGCAGGCCGAACTGCAGAAACAAGGTCAAGAAGGTAGTAGGAAAAATAATGAAACCTTTGTGTAGGGTGCTTATATAAAAAGACATGGGTGAAGTTGAGAGGAAATGGAATTTTTACAAAAACAATTACACTATAAATGAGGAATTCGTCAGGTAAAGGACTGCTGAGTCAATGCTTTTATAAGGCAAAAACAATTCTTTAGAAGATTAACCACTCCAAACAGACCATTCCATTTTGCACACTGGGCAGTGGTGAGCTAGAATACCAGCTCCCTGAAAAAAAAAAAGCCGATGTGAATTGTTGAATGATTCCCCTGATGTAAATAATCTTACCAGGACTGATTTCAACCTACAGCAGTTTAGTCACTGATTAGGCTAGTTAACAACGGGCTCTTAGCTGGCAAAGCGCTGCCAATGGGTATTTTAAAGCAGCATGCCCCTGAAGAGTTCCACGCCCAGAGTGGGGAGGACTGCGGGTAAGTGGAGCCCTGTGGTTTCTCAGCCACTGTACTTACAGCTGCCGGGTTTGTGAACTGGAACAGAATCCCACTCCGGTGGGGGCGAGTCTTTTTCACCCTCTGAGCTACTGGTGTTGCCTAATTCTTGACTATTCGGGAGGAATTTTGCTAGGGCAGGTGGTCTGTTATCCACTAACTTACTTGTACCTGCACAAACATCAGAAAAGAACATGGTTAATGGAGGATAATTCCCTTCTTTCAGGTCTACTTCAGTGAACCTTCTAATGAGGACAAGAACGCAGCCTTAGCCTTGCATGACTAATAACTACTGACTGCGTACTGATAATGCACAACAACTGTTAACACTACGAAAAGATCTGTCAGACATGATCACAGAGAACAAAATGACAATACCTCTTGTTTTCTGGGCATTTCGTGATTTGGATCCACTTGTCATTGCAGTTGGAAGAGGAATCTTGCTTGGGAGATTTCTACGTTGCTTACTTTCCAAAGGGGGAGTATACGGTAGTTCTAATGAACTGAAAGACAAACATGGATGGAAAATACAAATGTATTCCTTTGTCTTGGAGGACGGAAGTCATTAAGATTGTAATTCTTCTACAATACAACTGCATGCAGGAAGCTAATGTAGCTTCCTGGGGAGTTATCTACCCTTGGTCCTCACTCAGCACCGGCTGCGTGCCCAACTCTGTCGCTAAGACTGCCCAGCAGTCGGTCAGCACTTGCAGACTGAACCTTTGCTATTCCGAGTGCTGACAATGAACCGAGGTCCATTATTTAGTAACACGTACTGGGAGGGAGGATCTGTCTCAGATAAGGCACAGAAAGAAAACCCTTAGCACCAACTTGCTGCTCAGTGCTGGAAGTGCAGTCATTCTGCCCGTGAGTGAGTCCCCTCCCAGCATCTAGACTCCCACCACTGAGATTCCTGAACACGAAGACTGTGAAAGGTCTCAGATCTGCAACATCAGAGGCTCCACTATTCAAAACTGAACACATTTTCCTCATAGAAAATTATGAGGTGACCCAGAGCTATGTTCCTAGTTACTGCAGGGCATGGGCTGGGATGAACTTTCTTCCTTATTCTTGAGCTCGGGGTTAATCTTAGGCAAAAAATTTAAATATTCTTTTTATTGATTTATTTAGAGTGACATGCTTTCTGAAAGATTTTGAGGTAAGCCTAAGATAATAAGCATGTATAGATAGGACAATTAATTGACTCTCAACTTCCTGTCAGCCACACACAATAGGAAGTGTGATGAGCGATCTTAAATTTCCAAAGCTCAGTGAGTGAGACAGGAAAACCTGCCGGGACAGCAGCTGGAAAGAATGAATCTCAGAGAAAAGAACTGGGTAGCTGGCCCACGGAAGACAGCATGGTGAGTGGAGTACCTGTATGGGCTACAAAGGCATTCTTTATGAAGCCGCATCTCTAATGCCCGCCAAGACCATGTCCGGGACTGGGAGGACCTCCGGAAGGAGCTCAGCTAATGTGGTCCAAGAAAGACCTTTTCCAGCAAAGGCTGAGATGCAGCTCAGAGAGCCCAGTGGCTCCTTTGGAGAAATCTTCCAAGAATCCTCAGGGATCTCCACGGAGCTCCTGGTGACAGCTGTCAGTTCAGGGCTGAGCTGACAGCTAGCTTTTCATCACAAATTTGCAAAGTCTACACAGACGGTATAAAATGGATGCATCTCCAGCATTTCCCACATTTCAGCATGCTTCCTGCCCCCACCCCTCAGGTGTGTGATACCACTGAGGCCTCCTGGCCCCATCCTCCAAGTTCTTCATGCACCATGTTGCCTTCTGTCCTCCCGAACCACAGGATACAGTGTGAGAAGGGTTCCAACTTTCCAGATCTAACGGCGCCACAACACCCTCGCTCCCCAACATCCTCAGTGTCAAGTGTGAGCTCATAAATGAACAAATACATTTAAGAAGGCTGTTTACAAACATTTTATAAGGTGGTAGGGTGAAAGGACATTTTCTTTTCACTCTTTTGTTGCTCTGTATTTCACATTTTCCATAGTAAGTAGGTATTATATCTGGAATTAGTAAGAGTAAACCAAAAAGCCAAGGGTTTCCATTAGCCCAAATAAGTAGAATTTTAGGTAGGATAACAAACTGAAGTGAAAAATCCACTGTTTATGGACCAGATGATGAATGCTACAGTATTATAAAATCTTTTGTATCTCTTCCACTTCTAACCGACAGGGTTATTTAAAAACCCCATCTTCTAAAAATAACCCCAAAGGCTCCCATAGTAGACACCAGCCCTCTGGTGGTGGAGGTGGTGTGGGTGTGATTTTTAAGTGTGTGTGGGTATCTATACAAAACTAAATTCTGTGCCCCTGTAAAAGTAACTGGTTTTTAAGAAGAAAGGTGCCAGACTTCTGTTATTTTTGCTGATTCATACTTTCCTAAATTAAGCCAGATGATCTCTATCAAGAAACCTTTTTTAAGGTTTCTGAATAAAATGGATAATGGCCAACTTAATTGAAGCAATTCTTTTTATTTTTTTGAGACAGAGTCTCACACTGTCACCCAGGCTGGAGTGCAGTGGCGCCATCTTGGTTGACTGCAACCTCTGCCTCCCAGGCTCAAGTGATTCTCCTGCCTCAGCCTCCTGAGTAGCTGGAATTACAGGTGTGTGCCCCCATGCTTGGTTAATGTTTGTATTTTTAACAGAGATGGGGTTTCACCATGTTGACGAGGCTGGTCTCGAAGTCCTGACCTCAGGTGATCTGCCCTCCTTGGCCTCCCGAAGTGCTGGGATTACAGGCGTGAGCCACCGTGCCCAGACTCAAGTGATTCTTTTTAAAAAGGAAAACAGAAAGGTGGTTCAGATGCCAGGATTTATTTATTTATTGACAGGGTCTCACTCTGTTGCCCAGGCTAGAGTGCAGTGGCGCAATCACGACTCTCTGCAGTCTCTTAACTCCTGGGCTCAAGCAATCCTCCTGCCTCAACCTCCCTAGTAGTTGGGTCTACAGGTGTGTGCCATCATACCTGGCTAATTTAAAAGAAAACATTTTTGTAAGATGAGGTCTTGCTATACTGTCCAGGCTGGTCTTGAACTCCTGGGCTCAAGCAATCCTCCTGCCTTGACCTCCCAAAGTGCTGGGATTATAGGTGTGAGCTACCACACCTGGCCTATTTTTATAATATATTTTCCCCCATTTTTTAATAATAATGTTTTTCTTTTTCTTAATATTCTGAGATTTCGCATTTTTATTTTTGCTTTTCACAACGTTACACCTGACTGGGGCCTGGCCTATTTTTATTCCTGTAATACACAGTACACACCTCTGTCTGGGGAGGAGAGAAGCAGACCTGAGGACACAGCTCGGGACGTGACCGGCCGTGGAGGCAGGGTTTTCCCAGTGCTGACAGGTCTGGGGCTGGCGTGCGCAGTGTGGTGTTCACGGCCCCTGGCCCTGAGTTGAGCATGTTATTTAAGCAGATTTTTAGAGATAATATGATTAGTTTATCTACTTAACTTCTTTTGCTTATTTTAGATGATTACATTTATGTAAACATATACTGTTGATAAACAAATAGAAAAACAAAAGGATCAGTGAATACTCAGGATCCTAAACCAGGGATGCCCTGGGTCCTTCCTGGTTCTGCGGAAACCTTCAGTGCCTGAGATCTGATTCCCATTCCCTGGCATCTCTGACACAGACTTCAGGCTTCTGGAGGTCTGCAGGCCCGTTTCTGTGTTGCCACAGCTGGAAAACATGGTGAGATCAGACTGCTGCTGCAGCCCCACACTCCCATTTCCTAGAAATGATTTTTTTGAGGTCA
Organism: Macaca mulatta; assembly: GCF_049350105.2. Classification (NCBI taxonomy): domain Eukaryota; kingdom Metazoa; phylum Chordata; class Mammalia; order Primates; family Cercopithecidae; genus Macaca; species Macaca mulatta. The sequence goes on from NC_133418.1 coordinate 5,823,878, forward strand.
GCTCTTGGGAGTGTGGATGGATGGGAGTGAGCCGTTCCTTTGGCTTTATCACCTCTTATAAAGCTTCCAAAAGAAAGTGATGATATATGCCTTATTAATGACATAGCTTATGAAAAGATGTGTACCTGTCCTTCAGATATGTGGGATCATATATTAACACACTAAAAGGTGACAGGAATTTCAGGAGTCACTAAAGCTAGGACTGGCCGTGATTCTACCTGAGGGACAGTGTTTGACATTTACTATCAGAATGCAGTGGAGTCAGAGAATAGCTCTGTTCAGAAAGTCAACCTTCTCTGGTTATTAAAAAAACCAGTCTTTATCTGATTAAATGACTGATGAACTAATACATTCTGACTCTCAATACTTTCATCCCCGAGTTCAGAAAAACGAGAGATCAGTGAGTTTAAAGAGATTAGATAAGGGAGGTTAGAAGACAGGTTGCATACAGATTTCTTCAGTTACAAAAGACAGTTTCAAGTACACAGCTTGAATTGTGTTCTGGTGATGATTTATCTTTTTTATTTTTGAGACGGAGTCTCGCTCTTTCACTCAGGCTGGAGAGCGGTGGCGCGATCTCGGCTCACTGCAAGCTCCGCCTTCCGGGTTCACGCCATTCTCCTGCCTCAGCCTCCCAAGTAGCTGGGACTACAGGCGTCGCCACCACGCCTGGCTAATTTTTTTGTATTTTTAGTAGAGACGGCGTTTCACCATGTTAGCCAGGATGGTCTCAATCTCCTGACCTTGTGATCCGCCCGCCTCGGCCTCCCACAGTACTGGGATTACAGGCGGGAGCCACCGTGCCCAGTCGATTTATCTTTTAACTACATATTGAGAGAGCATGGGTTATTGCCATAACTGCCCTTTGACTGGGCGGTTCAGGACTGACCAACCTACGCTTTTTGGTTTACCAGAGAACTAAAAACCCTTGCAAAGGTAGTGACACTCAAGCAATGTCTCTGACTAACTTTCCAAATGCAAATTTGCTAATGGTCAACTTGTAAAAAAAAAATCAGAATACAACAGAAGTCAGTGGAACAGGAATGGGGGTTAGGATTAGTGTGTTCTATCTGCTTCACAATACTGAGCTCAGGCATTAGGGCTAATCAACAGGGCCAATTTGGTGACAGTCACCTATGGAATGGTATCTCTAAGGTAATTCTTAGAAGCCCTGATTTTAAAATTTATCATCATAGGAATTATTGCATGTCTACCTCACAAGATTTGTGCAAATGTAAAAATGAGGATTTTCATTATTTGGACTTATTAGCCTCATTTACTTTAAAATATCTGATCACTCACCTAAGCCTGTAAAAGGCCTAGAAGAAGAATCTCTAGCCAGTAGCCCAGTGTTATTCCTGTCCTGGGGTACCAGGATATTGGTGTCTCAGGTGGGTTTCTCTCAGGAGAGATCCAAGTATGTGAACCTCCTCTGCAGAAGAGGTGATCTCCTCTTCTTTCTCCCCTCAAATGATCAACCACCTGACACCATTCTGCTAGACGTTCCTTCTACCTGGGCCAGACTGCTCTCAAACTGTGGGACCTGGTCACTTGAACTAACAATTTCCACAGAAGAGTAAATTTTAGGTACAAATACTTCATTACTAATCACCACCATATACTGTATTATTTCATAAATTCAGGAACAAGGTTACATTTTACTGCAGTAACCACTAATTTCTTACTAGCTTTTGGGTTCTACAGCATAGGACTAGCCCTGCCTGAAGCCGTAAAATCTAAGGACAGAGTCTAGGTCAGTGGTGCTTTTGCAAAACTCAAGTACGTTTCCCAGGATGAGAGTAACAACAGACCTTCCACAGATCTAAGGTTCACACTTCCGATGACAGACAAGCTATGTCTTCCTTTTAAATTCACACCTAATTTATTCGATTTCCTCTATCACTTCCCACTGATCACAACCCACAAGCAGGCAGATAGCAGCTCCCATGCTGATGACGGTTCCATACGATGAACCAGGAAAGTTATTATTGACGCACCAACACTAAAATTATGAGGTAGACGCTGAGCCAAGGTTAAATGAAAATGTGAAGTAACTTCAGTTAACAACCCAACAGTTCAACTCACTCATCTCCCTGGGGAAACAGCCTGCACGAGCCCTCCCCGTGGGGGCCACTGAATCCCGTCCCATGGGGAGGAACTGGAATTATTTAATGGTAGAACTGTCTGACTGCTGACATCTGCCCTGAACCACTTTTACGGAAGAATAAACTTTTCCAAGTTTCATGGCACAGAACTCTAGATCCCAACTGGCTTAACAATTCAACAGACCCAGAACTCTTTTGGAGGAAAGTCATGCTTGTGCCTGTGGTTCAATCTTCAAGGTCATCTTTGTGCAGAAGTAAAATGGATCTCAGCCTGGGACTGAATCACCAACAGAAATTTTCCTTCTACATTTTTATAACAGATTGTGAGCTCTGCCCTCTGCACATCTGACTTGAGAAGCATATGGCTGTTCCGAGTCAACAAGAGTACATGTCAGGTGACAGAAAAATCCCAAGAGGAATGTGATGCCGCACCTGGATTTTGCTATAAACCCCCCTAAAAGCCAAGCAGCTGACCAAATCAAAACAGCACCTGGCGTTTGCCAGCAACTTCTTTATAGACCTTATTTCTCTGTACTTTTATTTCTCTCACCTGGGTTTCACATCTGTTGGGATTTCTTTCTTAATTAAGAGTTTTTTGCTTTTTTGCTTCACTTGAGACATTTCACTTTCTTGTTTTTCAGGCATGGCTTGTTTTCCCTTTTGCTTTTCTGTATCCTGTAAAAAATGGACACTTAATTGCTGAGAAGGATTAATAAAATGACTGAAATTAGTTCCATTTTAAGATACAGACACAAAATCAAAGATGTAAAAATATACAAATCATATATGTAAAAACAAACCCCTTTCTTCAAATCTGTCTTCATTGTGGTTCTGTCAATTTTTCGGCCTTCTTTAATTTGTCTCGGCCGGTGCGGCGGCTCATGCCTGTAATCCCAGCACTCTGGGAGGCCAAGGCAGGTGGATTGCCTGAGCTCAGGAGTTCAAGACCAGTCTGGGGAACATGGTGAAACCCTGTCTCTTCTAAAAATCCAAAAAATTAGCTGGGCATGGTGGCGCATGCCTGTAATCCCAGCTACTCGGGAGGCTGAGGCATGAGAATCACTTGAACTGGAGAGGCGGGGCTTGCAGTGAGCCAAGATCATGCCACTGAATTCCAGCCTGGGCAACAGAGCGAGACTCCATCTCAAAGTAAAATTTGTCTCGACTATGTTTTGGTGAGTTGGAGTTATAAAGAACATCATTTTAATTTACACTCATATCCTGACTGGAGGTGATGGTGGCAGTGGCAGTAGCAAACTGGTAGCTTCTTTTCAAGCACTGGGGAGTAAAACATGTATTTCCCTAAAAGAAAAGTTCAGTAGAGACTGCAGTATAAAGTCAAGCACTCCAGCCATGCACCCCATCCTGAGCACAAACTGTCAGGACAAGAGAGCAGTGCCGGCAGCACACAGGGGCCACGCTCGCCTGCCTGCGACTGCGGCAGGGTTCCGACTGGTTTAATGCTAACAGCTGCTCCTTCAATGGGAAGGGCTATTCGTCCACTTCATCCACACACATTTACAGGTCACCCACTTGGTGCCAGGCCATGGGATTACCAAGAGGGCCCAGTTTCTCCTCCTAAGGATGGTGAAGTCTAGCGGGAGGGAGACACATGATGGACGCCAGCAGGGACCTCTGCTGTGGAAATGTTACTGGCCATTGCAGCAGCACCGAAGGGCCGTCCTGCCCACTCGAATGTGGAATCTGGACTGGGTGGCCACACTCAAGATGCATCTTAAAGCCGTGCTACCCAGCACAGCCAGGACCAGGAAAGTACAGAACCTGCCCCACGTGTTTCTGTGGCAATCTGACATCGTTGCAGCATCCGAGTGTGAGATCAGTGGACCTGTCTCCCGAACAGGGTATACATCTACTCATGTATTGTGTGTGTGGTTTTTTTTTTTTTTTTTTTGGAGACAAAGTACTCATTCTGTCGCCCCTGGGCTCAAGCGATCCTCTCACCTCAGCCTCCTGAGTAGCTAGGACTACAGGTACATGCCACCACGCCCAGCTAATTCTTGTATTTTCTGGAGAAACGGGTTTCACCATGTTGCCCAGGCTGCACTCAGGTGCTGCTGAACCCGCCTGGGGAGCTGCATGTGGAGTGGGCTGTGTACTAAGAGCAACCTGGTTCTCCGCCACAGACAATCTGTGAAACTGTTCACGGGAGCACTGGTGGGGACCGACGGGGAAGCACGGACTCAGCAAAGGGGGACGGCGATGGCTGTGCAGGGGAGCTATAAGCATGTGGTGAATTAGCGTCTACCCAAGAGCTTTACAATTTATGATTATGAAGACAGCTTGGATTTTAGTAGGTCACACCCGGTGACTCCATTTAACTGTCAAGAGTAAATAGCCAGAGCTAGGGCTGAAACAGCTCCCTGGCTCACACATCGTTTGAAACCATTTTGAGTTACTCATGAAGTCGCTGAATACTTGGCCCATCGGGTATTTTGTAAACCGTGAGCTTTTCGAGGACTAGGGATGTGGCCTTTTGTCCACTGTTGGTGCCTGTGCACCCAGCACGTGGCCTGGCACGTGGGTGCTCAATTCCTGTGTGTTGACTGAATGAGTAGAACAGAATTGGAAAAGACGTGCAAGAGAAAATGACCTATCCAAGTTGGGATTTAGTTGAGAAGAAAATACACATTAACAGACAGACTGAGATCAGTCGCAGAGAAATAAAAGCAGCCTCTATGCAGATTGCCGAGCAGGAGGAATGACAACGCGCTGGAGGGCAGGAGGAATGACAACGCGCTGGAGGTGACAGGGTAGTAACCAGACAAGCAGGTCTCACGAAGGATGTCAGTTCTGAGCTGCACAAATAGCATGGAAGGAGCTGGGGACACAGGAGGGAATGAACAACAGGGAGCTAAGAATGACACCAATGGCTGAGCACAAAGCACTGGCCGCTGGGGGCCACTGGAGAGGGGCCGCAGTGGGGTGAGCAGGAAGAGGCCGGCAGGTGGGAAGGGAGGTGGCAGAAAGGTGTGCAGAAAGCCTGGCCTGAAAATGCCTTCCTAGCTCTGATGCACAGGGTTTCAACTGCTGGGATTTTACTCAAAGTTCAGCACAGGGCTTTCTGCTTCTCTGAAGTCATTTGTTAAAGCGCTAGAAACCACAGAGCTCCAGCACTAGCTCGGAGTTGGGCTGGGGGTAGACAGAGGACCTCGGTAACGGTAAGGGAACGCAAAGGGGAAGGCGGCTGACTTGAAAGTAAGTCACATATAAATTTCATTTTAAACATTAATGCATGTGAACAAAACATTGATGCTGGAAATCTGTAAGAAGTCATTCCTCGGTCACTAGACTAAAACTAAAAAAGAAAGTCTGTTCTATAACATTAAAGGCTATATTAGGATCAGTTTAGATTTGAAATCTATTGATCTAAAAATCAAAGTGCCAGAGTGGGATGATTGCCCTTTGTTGCACACCCCATACTACTCACAGCAGTAATCTGACCCCGCCACTAAGGCCCACTGGACCCGACACTTTGCACTGCTCTTCCTGCTGTGCTAACAGCCCCGGGAGCCGAGGCCTCCCGCGGGCAAGGCAACTTCTTGGCGTGCTGATGTATCCTGGGCTGGGCTCCTTGTCCCCGGGGGCCATTAAAGCCTGGGGTCTTTCCTGGGGCCACGCTCCCTCCAGGGCAGTCACCACTCTACTGCTTGGGAGTAAGCTGCCACCAAAACCCCGCTTCCAGCAGGTGCCAGGAGCAACATGACAGGAAAACACAACCTAATTAAAATGGTAGCGTTCCTTCTCATTCTTCTGATCCTTAAAATCTGAAAGAAGTTTCATGAGCTAGAACAGTTACTACTCCAGACAGTCCCTAGCTTTCAAGCAGTGTTTCCAGTTTCTAACCGTCTTACTTTATTAACATGCTTCCAACTGTTCCTCCCCGGAGGACGTGGAGCCATTCATCCCCAGAGCTGTGAATGCTGTCTGCAGGGGAGTGACTCTGGAGGCATGGCCGGCACATGAACCACTCCTCAGTGGGTGTTCATGCTAGATTTAAACATTACTTTTGTACTAAAACCAGAATCTAGGAGATGGAAGGTCTTGTGCGCTGCAGGAGACCTCTCTTTCTCCCTCGTGTTTTGTTTTGTGAGATCAGCCCGTACCTCCTTGAGGAGCGGCTCTGTGTCGGGGTTGGAGGTCTCTGTGGTGGTGGAGGAGCTGTCATCATCAGCCAAAGAGTCCTTCAGCTCATCTTCCTGCGGCTTTCCCTTTCCCTTCTTCTCCTTCTCCTCTTGCTTCTTAGGTGGTTTCACCTTGCGCTGAAGAGGTTTTCCTTTCCCTGAGGATAAAAATTAAGGTAAAAGAACTCTTTATTTTTTTTTTTTTTGAGACAGAGTCTCGCTCTGTCGCCCAGGCTGGAGTACAGTGGCACCATCTCGGCTCACTGCAAGCTCCGCCTCCCGGGTTCACGCCATTTTCCTGCCTCAGCCTCCCGAGTAGCTGGGACTACAGGCGCCCGTCACCACGTCAGGCTAATTTTTTGTATTTTTAGTAGAGACGGGGTTTCACTGTGTTAGCCAGGATGGTCTTGATCTCCTGACCTCGTGATCCGCCCGCCTCGGCCTCCCAAACTGCTGGGATTACAGGCGTGAGCCACCGCGCCTGGCCAGAACTTCTGATTTTTAAATAGCTAGCTTGGAAAACAAAACAATTACAACTTTTTTTTGAAGAGGCTGGACTCTTTTCTGATTAAAAAAGGTTTCTTTTTTTCTTCTCTAATTAAAGCTTCCCAAATCCATTTGACTTTGTGATGAGAACAATTTAAAAAATCAACTTTACTGAGATACAACTTACATACGATAGAACACACCCATTTTAAGGGTACAGGTCAGTGAGTTTGGACAAACCTGACAGTTTTGACAAATCTGTATGTCTGTCTCAGAATGTTCGTAATATTCTCCAGAGGGTGATGGAGCTTAGAAAAGTTACAGAAGTGGAAACCAGAGATCCTCTGACATCTGCTGGGAGATGGAAGCCTGACGGTGACATGAACAATGAGGAACCCAAGTCCTGCCCTTTAGGTATGCTGAGTCCCCGCAGTGTAGCCACAATGGCTGGGTTCAAACCCCGGCAGCTTTCTACAAACCAGCTGCCTGATCATGGCCTCTCATCTGGAAGATGGAGAGACAAGACCATCCAGGGCTGTACTGAGGAATTATACAATCCCTGGGAACGGTGACTGGCGCGTGGGTGCTATGTAATGCTGTATATATATGGACAGAGAGTAAAATGGACGTACAGAACGCCAATTACTTTTAAAAATCTGGATGCTATCAAGACAAACGAGAACCAACCCCGAACGTACTTCCCAGCGGTGTTGTGTGTGCTGGGAACACAGCAGTGAACAACATAACCCCTGCCCTCATGGAGCTTACAATCCAGCAGGACTAGACAGAGGCAGAGAAAGCCCCGGGTTCTAGCACCTCAGATTGTGCCTGCAAAATCACCTGGGCAGGCAGGCAGGTGCAAGCTGCAGAAGCCACACAAGCCACATTTTAACCCAGTCTGTATGGGTCATAATTTCTAATACATCCCTTCAGTAATGGTGACTTAATACAAATTAATTAAAACTCCAGTGTTTTATGCGTTATCCCAAAGAATATCACCATTAATGGGTGCCTGCCAGAGACTCAAACCTCAGTGTTTAAAACGGGTTGTCAAACTGTGGCTCATGGGCCAAATCTGGCCTGCAGTCTGTTTTGTATGGCTTGTGAGCTAAGAATGATTTCTACATTTTTGAAGTGGTCGAAAAAAAGACACACATGAGAAAAGGCAACAGAGATAGTTTGTGGCCCACAAAGCCTCAAACATTTACTACTTGGCCCTTTATAGAAGAAGTTTGCTGAGCCTGAGCTAGAAAAAGAGTAAGTAAATCTCTTAGTGATTTCCAGGAATTGTCATTTCATCATTTATTGCACACTGATTCCAAGAAGTGTTAGATTTGAAACCAAACTGGGATAGTAAGTCTCAAAAATGGAAAGGGCATGGACTAACTAGTTTGTTTAATTATAATCGTGCCACTGTGCCCCAGCCTGGACAACACAGCAAGACCCTGCCTCAACAAACCAAACCAAATCAAACCAAATCAAACCACACCAACAAAAATCTGGCCCCTGACCTACATCGAAGAGCCAGAGCTTCTCCCACCACGGCAGACAGGAAGGGCAATGTCCTGCTTTGCTCCACGAGCTCTGGGATTTCTTACATTCTGAGAGTTCAACAACAGCACAGGCTGAGAAGACCTCAAAATTTCCCATACAATCAAGATCAGTTCCCCATATAATAAACTTCTCATCCGCAATTATATAATTTTATCATGCTTAGGTTTACTGCGTGAGGGGTAGTAAATCTGTATAAATAATCCATATTTATAATAACCTGAAACTTCCATAATAAATACAAAATGGCTGGAAATGAGTTTTCAAAAACTAAACTCAAAAAGTGAAGCAATGAATAGACAGATCAACAGTTTTTGATTTGTTAGATCAAAAAATACCTAACAGATCAACAGTTAAGCTGAAAACTTCAATAACAAAAGGTTAATTCAGCTCACGCCTGTAATCACAGCACTTTGGGAGGCCCAGGAGGGCAGATCACTTGAGGTCAGGAGTTTGAGACCAGCCTGGCTAATATGACGAAACCTCATCTCTACTAAAAATATAAAAATTAGCTGGGCATGGTGGCGAGTGCCTGTAATCCCAGTTACTCAGGAGGCTGAGGCAGGAGAATCGCTTGAACTCAGGAGGTGGAGCTTGCAGGGAGCCGAGATTGTACCACTGCACTCCAGCCTGGGTGACAGAGCGAGACTCCGTCTCAAAAAAAGAAAAAAAAAAAAAAAAAAAAAATTATTGCACGAAAGAGTAATTTACCCTTTTTACCTTAAAATCATCACCTTATTAACTCAATATGCAGCCCTTGGACTTCTGTCCCTAGCACCTTAACAGATGTGATTTCGAAAAGGCTGACAAGAATCTCTAACCTGTTGAAGCCCATGACGCCTGTCATTCCTCTTTCTACACGACCTTCCTGTTCCACTGCACACCGCAGAGTGTACCCCCCGAGCCCATGACGCCCATCATTCCTCATTCCACACCACCTTCCCGTTCCACTGTACACCGCAGAGTGTACCCCCCGAGCCCATGACGCCCGTCATTCCTCATTCCACACCACCTTCCCGTTCCACTGTACACCGCAGAGTGTACCCCCCGAGCCCATGACGCCCGTCATTCCTCATTCCACACCACCTTCCCGTTCCACTGTACACCGCAGAGTGTACCCCCCGAGCCCATGACGCCCGTCATTCCTCATTCCACACCACCTTCCCGTTCCACTGCACACCGCAGAATGTACCCCCTGCCCCTGCCGGGCCCCACCACGAACCCCTTCTTCTGACAACTTCACAACTGGCTCTGTCTTTGCTGGTATTCCCTAGAGATCTGCCCTTGGAGCTTTTTCCTTTACATTCTCCCTAGGGCTCAATTTCACTAACATCAACAATCCGAACCCCAAATGTCTGAAACTGAGTTAACGATCCTAAAAACATCGCATGGGTTCTCAAGTTTGTAATTATTGTTCTTAACCAGAAACACTTTAGAATAACCCACGGAATGCTAAAAAGAAAATACTGCAGTCTGGGCCCGACCCCTCAGGGTCTAGGCGCCACCCCTCAGAGAGGTTCTGACTCAATAGTTCTGGATGGAACCTAGAGATTCTCCTGGGCACCAGGCTGAGAGCCCCCGGTCCACGGCATCAACATCAACCACCCAGAACCTAGAGATTCTCCTGGGCACCAGGCTGAGAGCCCCTGGTCCATGGCATCAACATCACCCACCCAGAACCTAGAGATTCTCCTGGGCACCAGGCTGAGAGCCCCCGGTCCACGGCATCAACATCACCCACCCAGAACCTAGAGATTCTCCTGGGCACCAGGCTGAGAGCCACTGGTCCACGGCATCAACATCACCCACCCAGAACCTAGAGATTCTCCTGGGCACCAGGCTGAGAGCCACTGGTCCACGGCATCAACATCAACCACCCAGAACCTAGAGATTCTCCTGGGCACCAGGCTGAGAGCCCCTGGTCCACGGCATCAACATCCATCCAACCACCCAGACTAGGAGCTACCTCAGGGCCATGTATGATTTCTTCTGCTGTTTGGATTCCCAAGTTCAAATGTTAGTGGGAGGGGAGACAACGTGCCTTCCCTAACCTGATTAGACTGGATGGCCAACGTCTGGCTGCAGGCAGTCCCTGTCCCCACAGGCCGCGCAGGGAGTGGCCCGTGCCTCCCGCTTGCCCCTGGGTGGGCTGGAGCAGGAAGCTGACGCTCAGGGCAAGCGTGTTCCTAAGGGTCTCGTCTCTTCCTCAGGGCTGGGTTCCAGGAGAAAGACTGGGCTTCAGGGAAAGGAGAGACTCCTCCAAATCTTTTGTTAGGTCAGTAGTTCTCAAAGTGTCCCCCATTGCCCCAGAGTCCACATCACCTGGGACCTTGTTAGAAATGCAAATTCTATGGCCATTCCAGACCTACAGAACCAGAACTCTGCGGGTAGGCACAGCAATCTGTTTAACAAGACCTCCAGGTGACAGTAATAATGCATGGTCCATTTAGGAATCCCTGGGCTGGGCGCAGCAGTGGCCTGTAATCCCCAAAGGTTTGGGAACCCAAAGCAGGAAGATCACTTGAGGTCAGGTGTTCCAGACCAGCCTGGGTAACACAGTGAGACCTCATCTCTACAAAAAATTTTAAAATCAAACTAGCCGGGTGCGGCGGCACACACCTGTAGCTCTAGCTACTCAGAGGACTGAGGCAGGAGGATCTCTTGGGCCCAGGAGTTTGAGGTTACAGTGAGTCATGACTGCACCACTGCACTCCATCCTGGGTCACAGAGTGAGACCTTTTCTCCAAAAAACCAAAACCAAACCAAAACAAAACACAAAACAAACAAAAAAAAGCAAACACAAAAACAGAAGAATTCCCTGGCTTTTAGGTATAAATTTTATCTAGGTTTATCAGAGACCTGTTGGGGGAATTGCTGGTGAAAATGCAGGGCCTCATTTCCTATTTCTCTGTCCCCTGGGACTCTCTGGTGGGTAGGTGCCGTCATTCAGAGCAGAACTGGGGGAATTCTGAGTCACTTGGAAGAAATGATCTAAACGATGCAATTTTGCCATCAATCCATCAGTAGGAATGGATTCTACTTCTAAAACCTCCAACTCCGTTCTCATGCACCCCCACTGCCCTCCCTAAGCCCAGGCCTTCCTCAAGTGTTGCCTGGCCACCCACAACGGCCTTGTCTCCCTGCTGAGCGTCTCTTCCTGCCCCACTCTCCCACCCCACTCCGTTTTATACACTGTCAATAGCCTGACTTCCTTTTGAAACATTTTTAAAGCTTAGAAATGTTATCCTGTCCCTCATTTTCTATAGGATAAAGTTCAAATTTGGATTCACCTACCTTACCAGTGTCTGCTCCAGCCTATCCCTAACTCTTCCACATGCTCCACCCTTGACCTATCAGGGCCAATTGTTGTATAACATATATAATTATTATTTACCAATTAAAAAACCAGAATTCAGAGGGAGACTGTCCTTTCAAGGAAGAATTAATGAACTCAATGAACAGTGGAGAAGACAGGATGTCTCCTGGATGAAGCGTCCCTGAGGCTGGTCACCCTGCCTGTCTGCTCCCACGATCTCCACACAGACTCCTCACCTACTGAGGTCATGTAATCATTCAGGTCTGTCTCTGGACATGAAGCTCTTCTGCAACATTCTCCCTGAGATCGTCCCTTTCCAGGCTCCTGGCATGGACTCCCTTGACTCTATTTGCCATACAGCATAAGCACCTAAGGGCCGGGATAAGGCCTTACTCATCTCTCCAGCCACAGTGCCTTGCACAGCACCCAGCACGTGGCAGGTGCCCAGCAGCATCTGCCAGGCTGCACGAGTCAGTGTTTCGCCTTCTCAACAGTGAAGTGTACCAACACTGTGTGACCTGCTCTGAGACTCACTAACCCAAGTCCAAATGCTTATCCCATCTCAATCCTTTATAAGTCACTTATCCCATCAATAAGTAGACTGCAATGCTCTTCTGGGACGAGTGCTTATGACCAGTGAGTTTGGTTTTTGTGAGATCAGTACCAATCTGTGGCTTTACACTGCGAATTTCTACAAATGACTTTCCAATCCCATTTCAGTCTCTACACTTAGTGGAGCCCAAGATTTTCCCTAATTGGGAAACATAAATCTCATTTAAACAAACACACCAACCAAACACCTGGAGATTTATACGTTTGGGAAGATGGAGCAGATCTTTTCCTTATTCTTCCCGCCAAGCACAACTGAAAACTCTAGGCAGTGTACAAAAAGCAAAGAAGATGACTGAAAGGCAGAGAAGGTGACAGACTGGAGGGAGACTGGGGTCTGAGGACAGGCATGATGGTAAGGTTCCCGGGTTTTCTTTCTGCCACACACATCCACTCAGAAACACCAATGTGCAGAGATAAACAAAGCCTCAACAAGTCAGCTCTCTCTTGCCAAAGGTGCAGGAAAGGGGCAGTCTAGCAAGACAAAGGCTGCAGGCCAACACCACAATAAGAACTGGGGTGCCATCTCTACCCATGCCAACAAAGGCCAAAGTGGGAGCCAAGACTTCCACCTTTGCAAGGCTGTAACGAGACATCCCAGCATGCTGGTGGTGGTGCTGTCAGGGAGGGCTAAGCAGGCAGCTGAGCCTTTCATTCCCGACAGTCAGTAACGAACACCCCTTCCCGGCCACGCACTAAGGAGCCAACTCCAGAGGAGGCCTAGTGGACAGTCAGGACTTCTACCACTGCCCAGCGGGGTCAGCAAACACAACATGGGAACCGGAACTCCCAGCCCTACCCAGCAGTAATGAGGAGCCTCCCTGCCCTTGCGTGTCAACAGAGGACAGCAGGAAACCAGGACTTCTAACTCTGCCTGGCAATAAAAAGGGGGTACAACCCCTTCCTCTTCCTCTGCCACAGCAGTCAAAGCCGGCTAAAACAGAAGGTTTAGTTAGGTAAGATCCAGTCTCAGAACATTAATACCCAAATGGTCCAGGTTTCAATCTAGAGCCACTCTTCATACCAAGAATCAGAAATTTCTCAAATCAAATGAAAACACAAACAAAATAATAAAGAGATGCTGCCAACACCAAGATGAGAGAGATGTTGAAATTAGCTGACAAAGCCATCATAAAAATGCTTGTTCAATGAGCAATTATGAACATGCTTGAAACAACTGAAAAAACAGCCTCAGCAAAGAAATAGAAGCTAAAGAAGAACAAAATGGAAATTTCAGAACTGAAAAATATAGTAACTGAAATAAAAAGCTCACTGCATGGGCTCAGAACAGATGAGACAGGAAATAATCAGTAAACAAATATAGACAATTAGAAATTATGAAAGAAAACGGACTACAAAAAAGAACAGAGCTTCAGGGACCTGTGCAATTACAACAAAAGATCTAACATTTGTGTTATCAAAGTCTCAGAAGGAAAGGAGAAAAAGGGAGGGCTGAAGAAGTACCTAAAGAAACAATGGGTAAAAACGTCCTAAATCTGGCGAGACTAAACCTATATAGATTAAAAAAAAAAAAAGAGCAAACCTCAAAAAGGGTAAACAGAAAGGAATCCACATCAAGATGCGTTGCAATCAAATCTGTGAAAACTAAAGACAAAAAAAAACCTTGAAATCAGCCAGAGAAAATGACACATGACCTACAGGGAAAACACAATTAGAATGACAGAGTTCTCATGAGAAACCACGGAGGCTAAAAGGAAGCATTTTTCAAGTTCTCAAAGAAAACAAGTGTCATTCCAGAATCCTATACTCAGATGAAAATATCCTTCAGGAATATTCGGACATTCTCAGATGAAAGAAAACTCAGAGAATTCAGATCCAACAGACCTACCCTAAGAAAATGGCCGAAGAAAGTGACTAAAACAGAAAGGAAATCATCAAAGAAGGAACCTTGGAGGATTAGGAAAAAAATATATAAACAAAACAAGATTTCCTTCATATCTTAAGATTTCTAAATTATGTTTGATGACTGATGTAAACATTCAAACACTATCTGATTTGGTTCTAAATGTACGTAGAGGAAATATTTAAGACAACTAAAGCAAAGACACATAAAGGGAGATGAGGTTTCTACAGTTCACTTGTGAGGGTAAAATGATGACGCCAGGACCATGAGGAGTTAGGTACATATAATGTATGTCTAAAGCAACCTCTAAAAAAAAAAAAAAAGCTATATGAAGAGATACATTAAAAAATGCTACAGATGAAACAATTCTAAAAAATATACAAGTAACCCACAAAAAGGCAGGAAAAAGAAAATAGAGGAAACGAAATAAAATGGCAGATTTAAGTCCTAACATATCAATAAGTACATTAAAAGTAGACAGTCTACTTATATAACAAATACAGAGACTGGCAGACTGGATTAAAAATCATGACCTAATTATATGCTGTCTATAAGAAATGTCCTTCAAACGTAATGATATGGGCAGGCTGAAGTAAAAGGAGGGAAAAAAAATCATGGGAACATTAATTAAAGTAAAGCAGGAATGGCTATATTAATACTAGATGAACATGAGAGGAAAGAAAATCACTAGAAACAAAGAAGGACATTATATAATGATAAAACAGTTCATCCACCAAGAAGTTACAGCAATCTTAAATGTAAACGCATCAAACAAAAACACTGCAAACTATGTAAAGCAGAAACACCTAAAAGAGAAATCCACAATTACATCTGGAAATGTCAACAACCTTCTCTCAACAGTATAACAACTAGACAGAAAAATCAGAAAGGAAAGAACTTAACACCATTATCAACCAACAGGCTCTAAAGAACATTTATAAACTAGTCCACACGAAACAGGAGAATATACATTCAAGTGCCCGTGGGTCATAAGCCAAGACAGACCATATCCTGGGCCATAAAACAAACCTCAACACATTTAAAATAAGTGAAATCATTTGTAGTGTATTCTCCAATATAGTGGGTTCAAAGTAGAAAGCAGTAACAGAAAGATAGGCCAAATCTCCAATCTTGGAAGACTGGAAACTAAGCAACACACTTCTAAATTATTCATGGGTCACAGAAAGTCTCAAAAGAAAAAAAATGGAAGGGAATAAAACTGAAAGTTCCATGTATCAAAATTTGTGGGACAGCAACAAAGCAGGGGTGAGAAGGAAATTTATAGCACTAAAAGCATACATAAAAAGGGGGGAAAGTCCTGTATTCACAATTTAAACTCCCACCTTACGTAACTAAAAAAAGAGCAGAAAAATAAACCTAAAGCAAGCAGGAGGAAGGTAATAACAGAAGGCACTGGGATGAAACAGATAAGCAATGGAGGCAAATCAATGAAACACAGAGCTGTTCTTTGATGAGATCAATAAAACTGACAAACCTAGGAAGACTGACCAAAACCCCCCCTACAAAAAAAAACAAAAAATAACTAAAAAAGAAGACACAAATTACCAATACCAGAAATGAAACAGAATATTCCTATAGACCCTAAAGACATCAACACGGTGGTAAGGGAATACTATGAACAACTCTATTCACATAACTGTGATAACTTCGATGAAATGATGGACCACCTGATTGAAAACACGACCACCACAACTCACCGAATATGAAACAGATGCTGTGACCAGCCCTGTAACTATTAGGAAAGCGAGTGAAAAATTAACATCTTCCCCCTACTTTAAGTCAAAGTGAACTCCAAACTAAGTTTCACACTTCATACAAACTGAACTCAAAATGAATCATGGACTATAAAAGGATAAAAAGACACACTACGGACAAGTGAAAAATATTTGCAAACCACATATCTGACAAAGTACTAGTATCTAGAATATGTAAACGACACTCAAAATCAATAGTAAAAAAAAACCCCAAACAATCCAATTAAAAAAACGGGCAAAAGACATGAAGAAGAGATTTACCAAGGAGAACAGACAGACGGCAAATAAGCACATGAAAATATGTTCAACATCATTATCCATTAGGAAATGACTGCAAAGAAAAAACACAAAGAGGTATCACTTATCTACACACTTATCAGAATGGCTTCAACAGAAAAAACGGAGATGCTGCTGAGGACGTGGAGAACCTGGATCATGCCCACGCTGCTGGTGGGAATGGAATACAGCACGGTCATCAGAGAAAACGTTTTGGCGGTTTCTTTAAAAAAATGAAATATGCAACTATCACGAGACCCAACAAATTCACTGCTGGGCACACATCGCAGAGAAACGAAGCTCTGTGTTCGTACAAAAACTTGTACACAAATATTTACATCATCATAAGAGCCCTAAATTACACATAATCCAAACGTTCTTCAATGAGCAAATGACTGAAAAACCTGCGGTACACCCATACGATGGACTACTATTCAGCAATAAAAAGCGACAAACTGGTGAATCTCCAGAGAATTAAACTGACTCAGAAACACCAAAATGGCACATTCCTTTCGGGAAAAAGTTCTCCTTAGTCTGGCAACTATTAATCTCCTCCATGTCCACAATTTTGTCATTTCAAGAATGTTACATGAATGCAATCACAGCTGCCAGACTAAGGGGTAAGCTGAAGAAGGAGGGAAGTGAGTGTGGCTAGAAAAGGGCCTATGAGGATTCCTGTGGGCTTGCAAATGTTCTGTGTCTTGGCTGTACCAGCATCACTATCCTGGGTGCAATATTGTACAGTGGTTTTGCAATGTGTTACCATTGGGGGAAACTGGGTAAAAGGTATATGGGATCTCTGAATTTATTATTTGCATATGAATCTACAGTTATCTCAAAATAAAAAGCTAAAAAAACAAGTGGCCAGATACGAAGTGGCTCATGCTTGTAATCCTAGCACTTTGGGAGGCTGAGGTGGGGGGATTGCTTGAGCCCAGCATGGGCAACACAGGGAGACCCTGTCTCTCCAAAAATAAAAAATAAAAATAAAAAAATTAGGCATGGTGGTGCATGCCTATGGTTCCAGCTACTTGGGAGGCTGAGGTGGAAGAATCCCTTGAGTCTGGGAGGCTGCACTGGGCTGAGATCACACCACTGCGCTCCAGCCTGGGTGGCAGAGTGAGACTCTGTCTCAACCAAACTCCCCAAAACCAAAAACCAAAAGTCTTTACTGACAAAAACATTTGTCTCTGACTGCGGGGTACCTTGGGGCTAACCTCAGTGTGTGGAAGAACACTTCGGCTGCTAAACATTTAGCGTGGACCACCCACTAGCTATACTTACCCACGGTCACCGTAAATGCTGTGCGTGTGGGGGAGGGAGGCTGAGTGTGCATCTGGGAGGCACGGTGTAGGTGAGGAGCTCTCATTCAATGTGAAGATGTTGGGTTTGACAGGGGGCCAATAGAAAAGATCTATGTGAAGAACATTGCCATAGTCTCTGTAACAGAGACACGATAACTGTTCTACTATTCGATGTCCTCAGATTCAGGCAGGAATTCAATGACAGCAAACTCTGTTTTCTTGTTTCAGATGAACTCCTATGCCCCCTTTTCCTTCAGGAGAACTATATGACATTCTTCCTCAACCATAACCGCCAGAAAATCTGCAGTTCAATTTAACACTTAATGGTAACAACTAACTTTATTCTAGGTTTCTGCTGATAGTACCATAACTAAAAAACAGATGAAACACCGAAAACCATTTCTGACTTTCATTCATTGTTTTACATGTGCTTTGATAATTTAAACTATCTCTAATCTGTTTTAAATGTAGGCAAACTATGAATTACTTATGTAAAAACCATGTCCGAGACATTTACTTCATCTTTATCGTCACTAAATGCTGTACAATGAATTTGTCTGAGCTACTTGCTCTGAATGAATCGCTAGTCTAAGCTAGTTAGTTGCCCCTCTCCCACTTTAAATCCTTTCATTTAATTGCCACCCAAAAGAATTACTTCAGGGAAGTTTCAATCACTAGCAAATGGGTTCTCTGAACGTGTGTGGTCCCACGTCAGGCCCTGTCGTATCAGTGACAGCACCTGAGAGGGTCATCTCTGGAAAACCTCCAGAGAATCACCAATGGTGACCTCCAGAAAGAATCTCCTGATTGTAGGCTAGGGGTGGAGCAAGATGGCCAAATAGGAACAGCTCCAGTCTCCAGTTCCCAGAGCGAGCGACACAGAAGACAGGTGATTTCTTTATTTTCAACTGAGGTACTGGGTTCATCTCCCTAGGGAGTGCCGGACAATCGGTGCTGGTCAGCTGCTGCAGCCCGACCAGCAAGAGCTGAAGCAGGGCAAGGGATCGCCTCACCTGGGAAGCGCAAGGGGGAAGGGAATCCCTTTTCCTAGCCAGGGGAACTGAGACACACAACACCTGGAAAATCAGGTAACTCCCACCCCAATACTGCACTTTACCAAGGGTCTTAGCAAACTGGCACACCAGGAGATTATATCCCATACCTGGCTGGGAGGGTCCCACGCCCACGGAGCCTCCCGCATTGCTAGCACAGCAGTCTGCGATGTAACAGCAAGGCAGCAGCCAGGCTGGGGGAGGGGTGCCCGCCATTGCTGAGGCTTAAGTAGGTAAACAAAGCCCCTGGAAAGCTCGAACTGGGTGCAGCCCACAGCAGCTCAAGGAGACCTGCCTGTCTCTGTAGACTCCACCTCTGGGGACAGGGCACAGCTAAACAACAACAACAACAACAACAACAACAACAAAAAGCAGCAGAAACCTCTGCAGACACAAACGACTCTGTCTGACAGCTTTGAAGAGAGCAGTGGATCTCCCAACACGGAGGTTGAGATCTGAGAAGGGACAGACTGCCTGCTCAAGTGGGTCCCTGACCCCTAAGTAGCCTAACTGGGAGACATCCCCCACTAGGGGCAGACCAACACCCCACACCTCACACGGCGGGGTACACCCCTGAGAGAAAGCTTCCAAAGCAAGAATCAGACAGGTACACTCGCTGTTCAGCAGTATTCTATCTTTTGCAGCCTCTGCTGCTGATACCCAGGCAAACAGGGTCTGGAGTGGACCTCAAGCAATCTCCAACAGACCTACAGCTGAGGGTCCTGACTGTTAGAAGGAAAACTAACAAACAGGAAGTACACTCACACCAAAACCCCATCAGTATGTCACCATCATCAAAGACCAGAAGCAGATAAAACCACAAAGATGGGGAAAAAGCAGGGCAGAAAAGCTGGAAATTCAAAAAATAAGAGCGCATCTCCCCCTCCAAAGGAACGCAACTCATCGCCAGCAACGGATCAAAGCTGGACGGAGAATGACTTTGATGAGATGAGAGAAGGCTTCAGTCCATCAAACTTCTCAGAGCTAAAGAAGGAATTATGTACCCAGCGCAAATAAACTAAAAATCTTGAAAAAAGAGTGGAAGAATTGATAACTAGAATAATTAATGCAGAGAAGGCCATAAACGAACTGACAGAGATGAAAACCATGACACGAGAAATACATGACAAATACACAAGCTTCAGTAACCGACTCGATCAACTGGAAGAAAGAGTATCAGCGATTGAGGATCAAATGAATGAAATGAAGCGAGAAGAGAAATCTAAAGAAAAAAGAAGAAAAAGAAATGAACAAAGCCTGCAAGAAGTTGGGATTATGTAAAAAGACCAAATCTACGTCTGATTGGGGTGCCTGAAAGTGAGGGGGAAAATGGAACCAAGTTGGAAAACACTTTTCAGGATATCATCCAGGAGAACTTCCCCAACCGGTAGGGCAGGCCAACATTCAAATTCAGGAAATACAGAGAATGCCACAAAGATACTCTTCGAGAAGAGCTACTCCAAGACACATAATTGTCAGATTCTCCAAAGTTGAAATGAAGGAAAAACGGTTAAGGGCAGCCAGAGAGAAAGATCGGGTTACCCACAAAGGGAAGCCCATCAGACTAACAGCACATCTCTCGGCAGAAACTCTACAAGCCAGAAGAGAGTGGGGACCAATATTCAACATTCTTAAAGAAAAGAATTTTAAACCCAGAATTTCATATCCAGCCAAACTAAGTTTCATAAGTGAAGGAGAAATAAAATCCTTTACAGATAAGCAAATGCTTAGAGATTTTGTCACCACCAGGCCTGCCTTACAAGAGACCCTGAAGGAAGCACTAAACATGGAAAGGAACAACTGGTACCAGCCATTGCAAAAACATGCCAAAATGTAAAGACCATTGAGGCTAGGAAGAAACTGCATCAACTAACGAGCAAAATAACCAGTTAATATCATAATGGCAGGATCAAGTTCACACATAACAATATTAACCTTAAATGTAAATGGACTAAATGCTCCAATTAAAAGACACAGACTGGCAAACTGGATAAAGAATCAAGACCCATCAGTGTGCTGTATTCAGGAGATCCATCTCACATGCAGAGACATACATAGGCTCAAAATAAAGGGATGGAGGAAGATCTACCAAGCAAATGGAGAACAAAAAAAAGCAGGGGTTGCAATACTAGTCTCTGATAAAACAGACTTTAAACCAACAAAGATCAAAAGAGACAAAGAAGGCCATTACATAATAGTAAAGGGATCAATTCAACAGGAAGAGCTAACTATCCTAAATATATATGCACCCAATACAGGAGCACCCAGATTCATAAAGCAAGTCCTTAGAGACTTACAAAGAGACTTAGACTCCCATACAATAATAATGGGAGACTTCAACACCCCACCGACAACATTAGACAGATCAACGAGACAGAAAGTTAACAAGGATATCCAGGAATTGAACTCAACTCTGCACCAAGCAGACCTAATACACATCTACAGAACTCTCCACCCCAAATCAACAGAATATACATTCTTCTCAGCACCACATCACACTTATTCCAAAATTGACCACATAATTGGAAGTAAAGCACTCCTCAGCAAATGTACAAGAACAGAAATTGTAACAAACTGTTTCTCAGACCACAGTGCAATCAAACTAGAACTCAGGCCTAAGAAACTCAATCAAAACCGCTCAACTACATGGAAACTGAATAACCTGCTCCTGAATGACTACTGGGTACATAACAAAATGAAGGCAGAAATAAAGATGTTCTTTGAAACCAATGAGAACAAAGATACAACATACCAGAATCTCTGGGATACATTTAAAGCAGTGTGTAGAGGGAAATTTATAGCACTAAATGCCACAAGAGAAAGCAGGAAAGATCTAAAATTGACACTCTAACATCACAATTAAAAGAACTAGAGAAGCAAGAGCAAACACATTCAAAAGCTAGCAGAAGGCAAGAAATAACTAAAATCAGAGCAGAACTGAAGGAGATAGAGACACAAAAAACCCTCCAAAAAAATCAGCGAATCCAGGAGTTGGTTTTTTGAAAAGATCAACAAAACTGATAGAACGCTAGCAAGACTAATAAAGAAGAAAAGAGAGAAGAATCAAATAGACGCAATAAAAAATGATAAAGGGGATATCACCACCGACCCCACAGAAATAAAAACTACCATCAGAGAATACTATAAACACCTCTATGCAAATAAACTAGAAAATCTAGAAGAAATGGATAATTTCCTGGACACCTACACTCTCCCAATACTAAACCAGGAAGAAGTTGAATCCTTGAATAGACCAATAGCAGGCTTTGAAATTGAGGCAATAATTAATAGCCTACCAACCAAAAAAAGTCCAGGACCAGATGGATTCACAGCCGAATTCTACCAGAGGTACAAGGAGGAGCTGGTACCATTCCTTCTGAAACTATTCCAATCAATAGAAAAAGAGGGAATCCTCCCTAACTCATTTTACGAGGCCAACATCATCCTGATACCAAAGCCTGGCAGAGACACAACAAAAAAAGAGAATTTTAGACCAATATCCCTGATGAACATCGATGCAAAAATCCTCAATAATAATACTGGCAAATCGGATCCAGCAGCACATCAAAAAGCTTATCCACCATGATCAAGTGGGCTTCATCCCTGGGATGCAAGGCTGGTTCAACATATGCAAATCAATAAACGTAATCCAGCATATAAACAGAACCAAAGACAAAAACCACATGATTATCTCAACAGATGCAGAAAAGGCCTTTGACAAAATTCAACACCCTTTCATGCTAAAAACGCTCAATAAATTCGGTATTGATGGAACGTATCTCAAAATCATAAGAGCTATTTATGACAAACCCACAGCCAATATCATACTGAATGGGCAAAAACTGGAAAAATTCCCTTTGAAAACTGGCACAAGACAGGGATGCCCTCTCTCACCACTTCTATTCAACATAGTGTTGGAAGTTCTGGCCAGGGCAATCAGGCAGGAGAAAGAAATAAAGGGTATTCAGTTAGGAAAAGAAGAAGTCAAATTGTCCCTGTTTGCAGATGACATGATTGTATATTTAGAAAACCCCATTGTCTCATCCCAAAATCTCCTTAAGCTGATAAGAAACTTCAGCAAAGTCTCAGGATACAAAATTAATGTGCAAAAGTCACAAGCATTCTTATACACCAGTAACAGACAAACAGAGAGCCAAAATTCAAAATCCTCAAAATTCAACCTCTTGGATTTCCCATCCCTTAACTCATCCATGTTCTCCATCTGTGAAGTTCCTTCTGGCTAAAGGTCCTCCCCCACGCTGCTAATTCCACACTGCCAGCACAGCACCCCACCGCTCTCCTGCCAGCACTCCTGTGACGTCCTCTCTTGCTGTCTTTTTGCTGTCCCTGCCCCACACAACTCCAGCACTGTCCTACTCCACCAACTACCCAGTTTTCATTCTTCACCACTGGGCTGCAGGGTACAACTGAGAAAGTGACACGGGCCGGAGGCAGTGCCTCAGTGGCCCTCGGCAGGGCCTCCAACGTTGCTGAAGGGGCCGTGTGCAATCCAAGTTTCCTGCCCCTGCTGACTCCCCCGGCCTACAACGTTCTCAGCGACGTGGAATTTGACTATTCCAAACTTTGTCTATTTTGTGTTTCTACCCTACCACTCACTCCAAGCAGTCTCAGAGGATGACTTGTTCAAGTAAAAACCTCCCTAAACCCACATGCTGCCTCAAGTTGACTCCTCAAGTTCAAGTGAAAACCTGTATCCTGCCTCTCCACCTCTACCAACTCACCCGCACCGGCACACCTGCGGAGTGTCCATCCTTTTATCATCTACCTAACTGGGCCTCGGCCCACTCCACCACCTGGGCACATGGTTTCACCAATTATCTCCTCATTTGCTTCCCCCTCCCTCTTTTTCTTTGAGGAGGCAGCACAGTGTAGGAGTTAGAATCACACACACTGGGGCTTGCTCCTGTTCTGCCCAGCGTTGCTTTACTGGAAAACTGTAGCAAGCAGTGCCAATCACCAGGGCGCACGAGACATTGTGGTCACGTCTGAAACCTTGGCAAGTGTGGATCAGCACTGCTGTCTCAGCCCTATGGGCTTCTGACCTTGACCCAGAGATATTTTCAAGCACCACGTTTCCATGTATTATTCATTTTTCATAAAAAATACTGTCTTCTTGGTTGTAACTCTATATGTCTAAAAATAAAAAAAACCTACTATACATACATACTTTTTTCTTGTTAAAAATTAAACAGGGGGCCGGGCGTCGTGGCTCAAGCCTGTAATCCCAGCACTTTGGGAGGCCGAGACGGGCGGATCATGAGGTCAGGAGATCGAGACCATCCTGGCTAACAAGGTGAAATCCCGTCTCTACTAAAAAATACAAAAAACTAGCTGGGCGAGGTGGCGGACGCCTATAGTCCCAGCTACTCGGGAGGCTGAGGCAGGAGAATGGCGTAAACCCGGGAGGTGGAGCTTGCAGTGAGCTGAGATCCAGCCACTGCACTCCAGCCTGGGCGACAAAGCGAGACTCTATCTCCAAAAAAAAAAAAAAAAAAAAAAAAACAGGGAAAATACAGGTTAAAGAGTAAAAGCCCCCAACACACTCACTAGTTAGTGGCCACTCTTAACAGTCTGATGTGAAAGTTACTCTAAGCCACAGTGACTTGGTCTCAGAGGTGATTGCACTTCACACAAACTGTTCTTTCCAAGGTCACAAATAACGTCCTCAAGTCCAGGCTCCGCGCGCACTCTTCAGCCTCTGCTCCGCCGGGCCCTGCCTGCTGGGATGTGCTAACCACACCTTCTACTGCTTTCTGTCGTGCTATCTGCTGGCTGCCTTCTTGTTTGGCCTTGCTCTCAGGATTCTCTGCTTGTCCCAATTCTTACCCTCGAGACCAAGTTCCAAACACATGCTTCTGCTGGGATGCTCCACAGCCACCTTCAACGCAGCAGGCTCCTGCCCCAATAATAACCATGGCGGTGGTGACACCCTATGATGTGGGGAGTAACTCTTCTCTTCACTTTAAAAATAACAAGTGGAGGCTCAGGGGAGTCATTTTTTCCAAAGTCACACAGTTAGTAAGGGGGCGGGGTCAAGATATAATCTGCACCTGCCTAACGGCAGAGCCTGGCCTCTGGACGCCACAATTCTCTGCCTCTCCCTACCCTCGATAAAGCCAAAGCCAGAAACGAGAATGGCCAGAGACGCCACCATTTCTCTGGGTAATGCAGACACTGAGACCCAACTGTGCCAGACTCATGGTTTTCTTGGGTTTTAGCCTTCAATCCTGCAATGGCCGCTGTCCAATCCATGGGGTTTAAGTGTTACAGGTGGGAGAAACCAAAGAAGTACAGAATCTAATTCAGAATCTTAGTCGGCAACATGAGTCCCTGCTCAGGCCAACCACCAAGAGGCGGCATTTCTGGGCATCACCTGCCACCGGAAGCAGGGACTGGAGAGATGGCACAGCATGGCTGGGCGGCTTGCAAGCCATTCAACCGCTGAAGGCAAGATCCAGGAAGATCAACACATTCACTCGAAGAGGTCACTTGGAGCAGCTTCCAAAAGCCAGAAACTACACAAGCTCATTACAAGAAATAATTTTAGTATGAGATACCAGGGGGAGAAAAAAAAGAACGTGTTGCCCCTAAAAAGAGAATGTTCATATGTAATGTAAACCCGCTATTTGCAGGGGTGTGGGGGTGAGCTTCTGAAAGATTATAAAGGTTCTGTACAGCTGGAAGCCTATAGTTTCATAACATACTACTAGTTTGCAACCCCAAGGTCAATGCCCACCTTTTAAAGTTCATTTTAAAGACTGTCTTTCTATATGCATGCTATACTTCAATAAAAACACTGAAGAAGAAAAAATATATAGATACAGTCTCCTTCCTTTTTACCAAACAGCATCATTGGGAAGCATAGTGAGTAGAGAAGCCGCTCCTGTGAAGCCTGTAACCACTGTCTCCTCACAGGCTCAAGAGCCACCAATAATGTGGCATCCATGCTCCCTCACTGAGTGTCTTTTAGTAGGATGACTCTAGGACCACTGAAAATTAAAAAGTATTTCACTTTAAAATTTAGGTTCTCAATGAGTGATCCTGAAAACAGAACTGGACCCATCATGCTGATGTTGGAAGACTGTGTTAGACACAGGAATGAGGTAGTCAATTTGACTGCCCAACTCTTTCTTTGTGATAAGAGAGGATAACACAGATTTATTTTATTCATGCCCTAAATGTGGGAAAAAATGCTATATAACTTGATCTAATTAAAAAAGAACTTCTAAGTATTCACTTAAGATTATTCTAAAAATTACCCTAAAATATGTAAGCTCAGTTAATAATGGGTTAGCCAAAAAAGGACTTCTGTAGAAGGTTAACCAATCATATTCAAGACGTCTTACTGTTTTACAAATCCGAGTGTGTGTAATTCCAAGAGGACTCAACAGAGCTAGTTTTCATATTACTGGGACTAAAAAATTATCTGAAACTCCTAGACTCTGGGATGTCAAGTTTCTTCTGGACTCTTAGGGCTGCCAAGATCCCTGTTTTCTGTATAAACTGAAGCCAAAAACTCCTTGGTAAATCATTCTGGAAGGGACTGATATAGGCTTGGAATCAGGTATATTAGCATGCTGCCACGAGAGAGAAAGGAGACGCAAAAAAGCTCAGGCTGTAAAGGATGAAATTGCAATACAACTAGAGGCTATTTACTGGTTTTTACCTCTTGATTCTGGAGCTTACAAACTGGTCTACCTATCTGTGTGTGGTGCAGACTTCCAAGCTCCCAGTGGTGTCTACCTCTTGGTATTTATGCCCTTGTGTGGTTCTCTCTCCTGGAGTGTGGGCTGGACCACACTTCGAATGAGCACAATACTACAACATTGATGGGATGTCACTTCCCAGATCATAAGAAACAGTGACTTCCGTCCTGCTTCCTCCTTGCCCTCTTGTTTGTTCTGGGGGAGCCAACTGCCAAGCTGTGACCTGCCCTGTGGATAGGAACCACGACAGACCCCTGGCCACAGCCAGCAAGGAGCTGGGGCCCTCCATCCAACAGCCCATGAAGAACTGAATCCCGCCATCAACTGCCTGTGTGAACATGGAGGCAGGTCCACCTTCAGCTGAACCTGAAGATGACATCAGCCTTGGCCAACACCTTGACTGCAGTCTTGTGAGGGCCATGGGACCCAGCTAAGCTGTACTCATGTCCCTGACCACAGAAGCTGTGAGACAAGAGCATATGTTCTTTTAAGCACCTGGGTTTTGGGGTAATCTGTTACTCAGAAATAGGTAGGTAACTAATACAGTAAGCAGAACTCTAAAGCAGGGTTGGTAAGCTTTTTTGGTTAAGGGCCCGATAGCAAACATTTTCAGCTTTGTGGGCCATACTGTTTTGGTCACAATTACTTAACTCTGCCATAGAAGCAGGAAAGCTTAGGATATACCAACAAATGAGCATGGTTCTATTCCAATAAAACTTTATTCATAAAACCAGGTGGTGATTTGGTCTGCTAATTTAGTCTGCCAACCCCTGCCCGAAAGTGAAGAAATCCTAATTTGGGGTTAAAAAGCAGCTGATCTCCATTTTACTCCTGTGCTCAAAACTATTTTAACAATGAAAAAAAAAGCTAAATCTATCACAATAACACAATCACAGGCAGCTGAAAAGAAAAACAGTAGATGTCCACGGAATTTCTGATTTTGGTAAACAATCTAAGAAATACAAATATATCTTTTATGACAGATACCTCTAATCGCATTTTGATGGAAAAGTTGAAGTCCAACACTGGAGATAAATCTGAGCCAGAGGAACCTACTACATTAGCTGGTTACCACAACTATAATCTTAACAGCTCCTGAAACATGCACTGGCTTTTCCCTCACACATCATGGATCTCCAGCAGTGGGGGCAGAGGATTACCTTTGCTTTTTGGCAATGGCGATGGAGGCTGCTCTGTAAACACTTCTAGGGCTGGGGAGTCATGGTGGTCGAAGTCTTTGTCCATGGCTTCTATGAGACTGGTGATGTCCGAGTCCTCGGAACTGTGCCTCGTGCTGCTGGCACGTTCTGGGTGGGAAGGGTGTGCGAGGGGGGCGGGAGACAGCCGTTCGGGCTGCGGCTCCTGGGGCTGAGGCACTGGCGGTGGCGGAGGCGGCTGAGGGTGCTGCTCCAGCGGGCTGTGGGCATGGTGCTGGCTGCCGTGCTGGCTCTGCTTTGCCCCTTTGGACTTTCTGCCTGCTGTATGACCTTGAGTCACTGTGTTCGAATCTAAGACAAGGGGGCTTGTTTTGTTAGCAGACTGTGAAGAAGCTGCTTGAGCAGAAGTCCTACTAGAGGTACTTGAACTGTTTTTGGCTCTGACGTTTTCCACGTCAGCTGAGTTTCTATTGCTGTGACTGCTGTGTGGGTGGACCGATGGGCCACACTGCTTATGAGTCCCGGCACTGGGTCGGGATGATGAACCGCCTGCTCCACAGAACCCCCTACTGTGACCGGGGTCACAGCTGAGTGTGTTCAAGCTGAAAAAGGGACCAACTGCAGATCAGTAAATAGCAACCCACAAAATCTAATATTAAAAAAAAACTTACTTCATCAGTACAGCCACCATAAATATAAACCACACTCGGGAAAAAAGAGCAAGAAATAGGGAGAATTTCTACTAGTCTCTAAAATCTGTTCTATCTGAACATTGATAATTTACCGTCAGTGATCTAACTAAAAGTATTTGAACCCTTACCAATATAATAAAAACACAGTATCCAGTACGAGCTCTAAGTCACCCAGAGTTCCATACAGGCTGCTATTAAGTAATCAGAATTAAGATTTTTTTTCTCCTGAGCAAAGATGAAAAGCAACTTATTTTTTCTTGTAATTTTATCAGCCAAATCTATGTACACGAGGGAATTTATTGCCAGCATATGAACATACTTTCCTTCAGATGAAATACCAACGATTCTCCTGAGATCAAATGGCCTTCCCACATCGAAGGGCGGGTTCGAGGCCTCAAAGGATAGCCGCCTTCGAAATGGCTCCCATATTCCTTGAGCTTCCAAATAGGCTGTTCCAATGACCAAAAGAAACAGTGCACTGCAGGGGTAAAAAAATTGGAAAATCAGGATTGTTAGTGAACAAGCAACAAAATTCGATGTTAAAGGCAGAGTTTCTTGGTAAAGTACAAAATGATATAATAGAAAACCAAGTTGTCTGTGACAACTTTTAACAGACAAAACCCACAGTTTTATGGACAAAAGTTTGCACATCAGTTATTCTTTCTTTCTCTTTTTTTTTTTGAGACGAAGTTTCACTCTTATTGCCCCGACTGGAGCTCAATGGGGCGATCTCAGCTCACTGCAACCTCAGCCTCCCAGGTTCAAGCGACTCTCCTGCCTCAGCCTCCCGAGTAGCTGGACTTATAGAGATGCACACCCGGCTAATTTTTTGTATTTTCAGTAGAGACGGGGTTTCGCCATGTTGGCCAGGCTGGTCTTGCACTCCTGACCTCAGGTGATCTGCCCGCCTTGACCTCCCAAAGTGCAGGGAATACAGGTGTAAGCCGCCGTGCCCGGCCTGCTCATCAATTTTTATAGAATGCCACCTTACATGGAGGTTTTATATGGAGGCAATAATTACGTGTATTAGAAGAAATGCCTGGAATCTGATTTTTCTTTTACTAAGAAGAATTTTAGTTTCAACTCTCCAACCTGTTTCCTCTAAAGGATGTGTGATATAAATATGTAAATTAGTTTAGAGGTGAATCTATCTGATTCTTGAAACACAAAGTAATATACTGAGAACAGATGAAGACACTGAGAATTTAAAAAACATTTCTAATCAGTGTCATGTGGCCTAGGTACTATTAAGTATATTATATATATGCCTCAGTCAAGTAACTATCTGAGCATTTTAAAAAGACGTCAAAATGTACTTAAATTTGTGTAACCAATTTCAGAGGTAAAGACGACTGTTTATTATATATGCCACCCAAGAAGGGCTCAGTTTTCACTGTTCCCACCAGTCTGTGAGCCTGATTAAGGCAGAGTTCTATCTTGTTCGCTGGCATATCCTAGAACTCAGAACAGTGGCTGGCACACAGCGGGCACTCGATCAACAGTGTTAAATGTTGAATGAATATGAACCTTGAAACAAGACACAAGTACCTCATTATTCCTGAGATGATGATATACAGAGCCAGTTCCCAGTTGGGTCTGGGTAGGGCTTCTGCACAGGTTGCTAACATATGGTAAGGAAGGGATGCGTTCAATATAAACACAAACTCAGAGCCACTGGTTGTTATAAACTTCAGTTCCCGGATAACTCTAGAAGCTGTAAAATCAGGAGTAAACCTAAAACACAATGATGGTAGTAAGGCTAAGTTTTAAAAATATCTCACAAGCAGTCTACATATAATACCAGTCCCATAAGCCTTTGAAATATAACAGAATTTGAGTTTGACGCTTTTACTCAACTTCCTCATTTTAGGACAAAAAAAGTATTATCCCATGGTCAATAATAGGAACAACCGTATTCTGTGAATAATCAGAGAATTTACACTAAAAAATAACAATAATCAGTTTCCTGTAACTATTAATTTAGAAAATGGTCCTGAGCTTTGTGTCTTTCTCTCCTTCTTTCTTCTTTATCTAAATCCATGCTCTTCTCCCAGGCTACAGTCCCAATAATGTCTTTTTTAAAAAAACAAACCGTCAGGGGCCTAGTGATTTTTCCATCATCTCCTGCAGTATGGATTACTGCTGCAATTATTTTATTTTTATTTTTTGCTAATTGTATGCACCTTGAGGAAAGGTGTCTTATTCCTCATTGCGTCTTTAGGTGTCACACATTATGCCTTTTATACAATAATGTAGCTACTTATTAAGTAAATATCCATCAAAGATCACAAAATTAAATATTCAATTAAGGGACAGAAGTTGCATTTTGTTGCATAAACTTTATAACAAAACAAGTTATTAATTGTTCAAATATGCTGCAGCTATTACTGAGATAGGCATTAAAACTGTCTTTAACCAAAATATTACATATCTTCATACTGCAAAACATGAAAAAATTGTACACGTATGAAACAAATCTCTGTTGCTGAGGGACTGTGAATTTACACCAACATCTTTTGCTTTAACATAACCCTGAAAATAATTTTGAAATGGATTTCTAAGATTATCTGATCCACTTCAGAGATAAAAGTTTTACAACTCTGAAAACTGAGATATGAAGAAATGCCTCAACCAAAGATTAAGTGAAAACAAATTTACAACTTTGAAAACTGAGATATGAAGAAATGCCTCAACCAAAGATTAAGTGAAAACAAATTTATAACTTTGAAAACTGAGATAATGAAGAAATACCTTAGCCAAAGATTAAGTGGAAAAAAAAAAAATCAAACGAATACATTTGTGGATAAAGACTTTTGGTAAACATGAAAACATATCTTTGCATAGAGTTTGAGCAACTCTAGTATAGAAAGTCAGTGATTCATTATACCTGAAAATAAAATACTTACAATATGATTATATCTCTAGAGGCATTGGCACTTAGGGCAAACTCCTGACAATTAACCACTTTAAAGCCATATCCTTCGCAGGAGTATCCACTGATTTCAATGGTTTCTATGTGAATTTGAAGTTGTCCTGTATTCTCTACCTTAAATGTTCTTTTCAATGTGAAATTTGGTTCTCTTAGTTTTAAACCTAAAGGATAAAAAATCGGGAATAAGACTAAATCTTGCCATTATGTGTTCCCAGTCCAAACGATAAGCACACTATTCATGAATTACTATGTGTCACAGGTTATAAACCATCCCTGCACGTCAGAGAGATCAGCTGTTCCTCAGATTTCATCATGCGGTAATCTACTCTGACACATCATTTTAGATAGCAAAGGTTTATTATACTTTACGTTTCACACTGAGAGTAAATCAGCTAAGGTATGCAATGAGTGCAAATACTTTAAATCTCTTATGATCCAAATCAAACAACTCTAAACATAAGACATAGAATTTCCTTAACATCTTAAGCATTCATAACTAATATACACGTGTGCACATATAGAAATAATGTTGTTTTTGAAATTATTTACTGTTGAAAGCAAATTCTGAAATTAGCGTCCTTGGAACTGTTAGGAAGACTTACTATCTGTACAATCTTTTAACAAGGCTTCCGTGATTTTAAAGCGTAAGGAACTTCCTGGACCTGGAAGCTTGCCTGCCACCCTCAAGTTCTCAGTTGTTCCTTGTCCTTGGACCATCACAGCATCCATCACAGTCAGGTTATTTCTATGCAAGAACAAGAATTACAGATTTTCTTCTCACTAAATTTGCACAATCTTTTGATTTGCAATTTCTACTGTTATTTTACAGAGCACCACATAGAAATTAAATTTAATGGTGAGAATTTATACTTTAAGAATTCAAAAATACACAGAGAAGAGCAAGAGTTTTTATTTTTAAGAGACACACATCACAGTAAGACACTATTCATGGTTTTGAACTATGCATTTGATAACAAAGGTATGTTTCATCAGGCATGGAGTATGTGTGCATGTTTTGGACAAAGTGAATTTAAACTATTTCGTAAGTTAGACATGCAAATTCATCTTAAAACAAGTAAGGCCTTCTAAGTGAGTAGTAAAAATGAACCCACACTGTGTCACAGAACCTACCTGACGATGATAAGTGAAGAAACAGTTCTGTTGTGAACTGGCGTAAACTTTACTTTGACAGATTTCTTTTCTCCGGGTTTTAAAATTAGGTTTAAAATTAAATGTCGAGAGACGCCCTCCATAAATCCCGTTGAACTCTGCAGTGGATGAGCCTGGAATCATTGGGTAAACAAAGAGGAGTCATGAAGATATTCTCTGGAAGAAGTTTCTTCCTTTACACCCCATCTGCAGCCCAGCAGAGGTTCTCAAACTGATCAAATGCGTCAACAACTTTATCTGTCATGTTTAGATGCGGGTTAGCTGGAAAGCAGTGCAGAGGAACCAACGATGAGATGCATATTCTGCATTAAGTCCAAAAAGGGACTTTGCTCCCCAGGTCACCAAACAAAGTCCTCAATGTTTGCACAAGGCATTTGTTTTTGGATACATATCTCTTTTGTTTTTAACCTTCTAAAAGTTTGAAATATTACACACACAGAAAAGGACAGAAACCTAAGATGATCACCTAGACACATTAGCACAAAGCAAACACTTGTGGAACCAATGCCAGCACCCCAGGCCTCCTGATGCTTCCTGCCACTGCTCCCTTCTAAAGGGGACCAAGGCCAACACCTCAGGCCTCCTGCCACCGCCACGCCACTCCTCCCCTCTGAAGGGGACCAGCTGAAGGGTCTTCAGGCTGCACCGTACGTTTACATGTAAAAAGATTTCCAACTCCTATAAGTTTCTCCTTGAATCTTATTTTGAAGGTTACACATGATTACTGTTTCATAAACACCCGATGATTTAAAGTTTAAAGCATAGCTTAGTTTAATATTCAAAATACGACTTTTTGACAGCCAGTTATAGTTAAGGTTAAGAAAATTTGCTTGTCTATTTACAAAAACAGTCACAGGTCACATATAAGGATATACTGTTCTGGTTTTTAAGCAACATTAAGTGTAAACTTTTTTGAGGGAAGGGTTGTCAACACTTGGCTATAAACATCCACCAGTTCTTCACGGCTTCCGCTAACATGGAAGGAGGGTGAATTCTGTATTGTTTTCTACTCCCCCGGCATAGCTCGGTGTGTGTTTCACACATACAGATCTAGCTACCTGCTTCAGCATGAGTCCACAAACATTAACTTACAGTCAACAGACTTTATGAAGCACACTACTTTTAATTCTTGCTTCTGAGGCAAATATGGTTGTCTCTGTACACGCCAGAGATTGTTTCCAGGATCCCAGGCATAACCAAATCTGCGCATTTTCAAGTCGCAGTTGGCCACTGTGGAATGTGCCTATACAAAAAGTAGGGCTCTCCATATATGCAGTTTTGCATCCTGAGAACTGTATTTTCCATCTGCGCTTGACTGAAAAAAAGTATGCATGAACCAGCACAATCCAAGTCTGTATTGTTCAAGTGTTAACTGCTATTTTTTTCCTTTCTGTCCAAGTCCACTGAGACAAGGGAATATTTCAGCTGCTTCAAGATGGTTGGTAAGTTCCCTTTTAAATAAACTACTCTGAGTAACTGATGGACACAATGATGTACTATACATATATTCCCAGCAAACAGTAGCTAATTTAAACTCTCACGATTTGGGGAAAACTTTAAGATGTTGCGATGCCTCCCGTACACCATTCAGGACCTTAGTAATTTCACGGTGGAGGTTCTCCAAAAGTGACCTTGGACCCCAGGGATCTCAGGGATCCTGTCAGAGTGTCCACCACAATGTCAAACTATTTCCATGATGATACCGATAGATGTTGTCTTTTTCACTATGTTGGCATCTGCACTGACAGTCAGCAAAAGCTACGGAGGGTAAAACTGCTGACCCCTTAGCACGCATCAAGGCAGTGGTATCAAACTTCCCTAGCAGCCACTGTGTTCTTCAGTGTCATGCATTTGTAGTTAAAAAAAAAAAAAAGTCCTTGGTGATGCCGTAAAAACTTCAACCCTGGAGCACGTCTTTAAAGTTCTGTGGGATACAATGGGAAGTATGTAAAAAGTATTTCTGCAGCTACCATGTTGTTTTGCAAAGCTGTCTGAGATGGAAGCTGAACTAGTGAACTAGCTGCTTTTCTCATGGAACACCGTTTATGTCTGAAAGAATGACTGACAGCCAATGGTCATTCAGGCTTGGGTATCTGGCAGAGATTTTCATAGAAATAAGTAAGCCTATTGAAGTATTTGTTTCCAATAAAATTCAAGCTTTCCAGCAAAATTGAGGATTTTGGATAATTTGTATTCACCCTTGTGAGCCTGACAGCTTCCCAATACTTCAAGAGTTTCCTGATGAGCCTGGTGGTGAGTGAGTATGATTCATTTGTGGATAGTGCATAGTGAATTGTGGCAACATTTGTAAGGTCTGCATGTCTCTGTGCACCAGTGTTTTCCAAATGACTGATGTACAGTGTTATAAATAAAAAGGCAGCTAAAATACTCCTTCTTTAATTACATGTCTGTAGCAGGTTAGATTTTCATTACATACTTCAATTAAAACAATGTATCAAGAGAGACTGAATGTAGAGGCAGATATGAAAATCCACCTGTCCATTAAGTCGGGGAGACAGCCATTAAAGAGAGTTGTAAAAATTTAAAACAATCCATTCTCCTTGCTAAATGATTTTTTAAAATACAGGTAGTTTTCATTTTTGATGTTACCTATGTTGAATGGAATAGGTTTTTTATTATTATTTTAAACAAATTAAATCACTCTTTTAAAGATCTCCCGCGCCCAGCCTCAGTTTCAGTTTCTAATATGGCAAAACACTGATGGATGTAAACCATATAAACGAGAAACCTCTCTGGGGTCCTTAATAATTTTAAGACTGCAAGGGAGTCCTGAGACCAGGTATCTTGAGAACCACATTCTGCAGCACTGTAGAGATGCCTGAGATAGAATTTACTCTAAGCTCATTCTAGGACCTCCTCCTGAATTTCTTATTTAGAATAAATTTCTGATGTCTAGAGTACTCTTATGTATTTTCCTATCTCTCACAGTGCTTAGTTCAGTATTCTACATCTTGTAAATATGGCTTGTAGTTAATAAAATAAAAAAGTTAAATATTAGCTCACTTAATACTTACGTGAAATTTCCCCCTATTATAAAAGCAGAGTGGGCCGGGCACGGTGGCTCACGCCTGTAATCTTAGTGCTTTGGGAAGCCCAAGGCAGGCGGATCACCTGAGGTCAGGAGTTCGAGACCAGCCTGGCCACCATGGTGAAACCTCGGCTCTACTAAAAAATACCAGTAAAAAAAAAATTAGCCATGTGTGGTGGAGACAAAAAAAGAAAAAAAAAGAAAAGAAAAAGAAAAAAGAAAAGCAGAGTGAAAGGAAGTTCCGGTTACTGAGCCTTCTAGGTAACTTCCAGTAATATTTGTTACTTTGGCATTTTACAGATGGGAAAAAGCAAAGCACAAAAGGATTCCTAGAGAGGGGCATGAGGCTGGGATACAAGACTGTCTAAACTTCAGTCTAGTGTCCAGCCATTATTCGACAGAAAAAAATACAACTTTGAATATTACTTTCTTATGTAAGCTTGCCTTAAAGACAGAGTTACAAAAACTATTCTAATAAGGACTGGGCTAATATATGCTTTACAGATAAAAACATGGAGCTATGGGAAAGAATACAGTATTTCAAGAACTACGAGGGATCTGGTTTGAAAAGGCTCACAGCAATTCCTGGTCGGCAATGACCACATGATACAATGGTAAGGGCAAAGCTTCTGGAATCAGAGAACCAGATGTGAACTTGGCCCTAGGCAGAAAGAAGGGCATAGTGGCCAAAAGGCTTGGACCATTTTGCAGGGAGCCCTAGCTCCAAGTGCTAAGTTCCTAACACACACCCTTAGGTCTTATTTAATAGTGAGTGGTGAGTGGTTGCTCCACCTGGCCTGAATGATAGAAAATAGTTTGGTTCCTAGAACAAACCAGTTTATGTATATGTTTATAAATAGAAGATTATCCATTGAGTGAAAATCATGCATATCACCCTGCTAAATACGAACACAGTCAGCCGTGGGTTTACCATTCATGGATGGCTTACAATTTAATTACAAAGTATCCAGAAAGAAAATTTAAATCACTGAGCTCAATAAAAGTTAATTATGTATTAACATTTACCTCATCTATATATTCTCAGAATTTCTGTTATTATTATTACAAACCTTCATGGGCTTAACGTTTAATGCCCACAAATATGAACCTTCTACTCAATGTGCCTCACCTTGATCTAAATCCCACCTACTCTTCCTGATTTATTTGCCTCTAAAATAATTACTGGACTGCTCTGACTTCTTCAGTAACTTACCCTTCAGCCAAATTTACGAGTAGCCAATAATTTTCTTTCATATTTATATTGATCATATTATAGAATAATTTCCCTGGAATATTATGAAGTTTGAATACTTACACTGTTTCTGAAGACTTGAAATTCTAGTGTTCTCAAATCTATCTTTGCCACCTTACTCAAGTTAAACCTAAAACAAAAAATGTACACATATTTATTCATAAGCAACATCATGGTTAAGGGGGTGATGGAGTGATTATCAGGTGTGTGCTTTATTTTCAAATTATTGTCTGGCAGGTTTTGAGATCAGTATGACCAGATTTATAGCCTTAAGAAAATTAAAGGCCACAACTTGTAAATTAATATTTTGTTCACTTTTTAAAACTAGAATATTTGAAAGGTTTCATCTGCTTTCTCTTTACACATTTTTAGAAGGGAGTTCCACATTACTTTTTCTTGCCTTATATTGAAAGTTTTTCTGGATGCTTCACACAGTATCAACCTAAACCTCCCTAAAACCTTCTCTCAACCGTAGAGATCCAGAACTTCTCTAAGTCAAATCTGTCACTGTATGAGCTGCAATAAGGCTTTTTAAGTGAATACAATACTGATTCAATACTACACAGAAACACCGTGATGATCCAAAACAATACCTACCTGGACACTAGCTTATCCACGAACACGGAGGGGCTGGAATATAAAGCCAGAGGAATAAACTGAACATAGACAGGAACATCTGCAGGATTTTCTAAAGTAATCTCTTCTTCCTTAAACAAGAGAAATGAAGTATTAAATGAAAGATTTCTATAGTGAAAGCTAAGAGTAAATACTTTATAACCCTAGTACATATTTCCAAAAACCAACGTCACTTTGAATACTTACTGAGGAGCAGTTTGTATTAGTAAGTGGAAATTTCAAGTGCCGGGGTGAGCTAAGTATGGAAGGCCAGGAGAGCTCGGCAGTGATTTTTGATATTATATTTTTTTGAAGGTCTGTATTTACTTCAAATATAGCACTCAATCTAGAAAAACAATTTGTAAGTCACTGTATCAAAATGAAATATTTGAGTCTTCTGAACATAAGAAATTCAATTAGGCTTATGTACTTGAGAAATTTTTTGCTGGCCCTGAAAAAACACATTTACTCATTCTAATATTTTACTATGCTTGTAATGCTATTTGATGTCTCTATATTGGCACAAAGAGTTGCCAAAATATCTGTCACAGATCCTCTGTTTCTGTACTGAATATGGAAAGGATGATAAATCTTAGGCAGAGTACCAATGACATGAATGTAATCCTGTAAGTTTAGAAAAAACTTTCCAAGTATAAATTCAGTAAGAAAAGCTGGCCTATAGCAGATAACCTATTTAGAAAAGGCAGGCATATAGAGATAACACATGATGTTACGCAGATCCTAAAGGATCTTACGTGCCTAGGGGAAAGATCCAGACATCTACAAGCAGGGTGCTAAAAACGTGTTCAGTAGAACTAATGAGAAGGCAGTGCATTGCTTGGCATATGGCTTTTACCCCCCTTGATATAAAAACAAAACAGAGTCCTCACACTCAATGAAGACATCAGTTGACGACAGAGGTAAAACCTATGAGGGTTTTGTGCAGATACACGTAAAGTTTTCAGCAATATTTGAGACCTCATCTGAGTATATCCCGACTCAGAAGTGTGTATAAGCCAGTTGCTTAGAACTCAGAACACATTCCCAAAGACACAATATTATAAATGGAGCTGAGATCCCTGGGACTAAACGCTGAAGCATATTTTAACCCCTAATTCTATGGCTGCAGTGTTACGATACTCTAATACTGGTAAGAGTACAGGTTTATAAGACTAGCAGCAGAAATCCTCTGTAACACACACATAACAAAGTAACACAAAGGCGGGATCAGGGAGAATATCACGTCCACTGTGCACTCAGGATAGACAGGGAGCCCGGGGTCTTAGCAATGGGGTGCTGGGGACAGAGAGGGGAGGGCAGGCTTTTTGTGGGTAGGAGGTGAAGGGGTTCCTTAGCAGCTGAGTCTAGGGCAGTATTGTAAGTTATTTGGTCATAATTGGACAGTAACATTTGGGACTTGCTTGTCCTTTATAACGTCCACTGTGGAAACACAGGGCACAAAGGAGAGTTTTCATTAGTGTTCTCTTAGCAAGTCCATTAGAGGAAGTGTCTTTTTTATTCATTTTAACCATCTTTTTAAAGTAAACATTCAACTTTCTTTTGCCTTAAGAAAACTTTTCATAGCAGACAGTTCAGATAAACAAATCCTTCAATTATTAATGGTTTGAGAATTTACAGTACTCTTTAATGGGAATACCTTGATACTAACAAATGTATTTCAAACTTGCAGCTTGAGAAGAGCAGTTTCCATCAGTTGCCATACTATCATTATTCTAGTCAAATTCTTTTCTGAAGTACATGAAAAGATCAGATTTCTATACTACCAAATCAATACATTTTTTGTTTTTGAATCCAGGTGCAGTACTGATTTGTCATTAGATGCACATTTCCTGCCTAACAAAGAAACGCTGTGGAGCCTGTCTGAACGGAGCCCTGTGTGCTCCCAAACGGCTCGGCACTTAGAAATGAAGGAGGTGGGCTGGGCACAGTGGGTCACACCTGTAATCCCAGCACTTTGGGAGGCTGAGGTGGGTGGATCACAAGGTCAAGAGATCGAGACCATCCTGGCCAACATGGTGAAACCCCATCTCTACTAAAAATACAAAAATTAGCTGGGCATGGTGGTGCGTGCCTGTAGTCCCAGCTACTCGGGAGGCTGAGGCAGGAGAATCACGCCACTGCACTCCAGTTTCATGACAGAGTGAGTTTCTGTCTCAAAAAAAAAAGGAAGGAGGTATTCTTTTCACAATAAGCAAACACTCTGGTCTTGTACCAAGTGTCTAGGTGGGGGTAAACCTAGAAAATGTTGTCCTTGCCTTTAACAGAGGTCAGTGGTAAGTAAAAACTTTCTTTCCTATGCAAATGGATGAGTCTAAGGTGAATACTGTCGTCATCCTACATAAAGACAACTTCAAATATTTTCTTGGAGTGTAAGAAGTATCTAAAGCACCACAGAAAAGAGAAAAATGACAGTATGTGTATTTCTAAGCAACATACAGTTAAAACGGCAATTTAAGATGCCTCACTAATAACTCTCTGAAAATCAGGCATTCTTTCTTAGCTATAAAGCAAAATAATTTAATATAAGAATAAAACTTAGAAAGCATTGTTTCAAGCTTATAAAGATGGCTAAAATAAACATAAACCACTCACCTATGACCTGAATTTTCCTTTATTCCTGTCCATCCCTTGAACAGGCTTTGATGCAAATCCCAGTCAGCATCCCACATATCTTCCTGCATGGCTACACCAGGCTGCACTTTGGGTTCAGCTAAAACAAGGAAATATACGTTATGACATACTTAACCTGCATCTATACCCACTTGCCAATTTTCCTTTGAATAATTCCTATAGTAACAAAAGACAGCAATGTACTTTAAAAGTGGCAGCCTCTTACTAAAAGAGTACTTTGGGGGAAGTGAAGACACGAGAGAGAACAGCAAGGTCACTTACATTTGGATAGAAAAGGCAGGCCAACATAGCAGTGATCCCCACACTGCAGTCCAGGATCAAAATAAATGTTTGCGATCTATAAAGAGGCACAGGAGAACCATGAGTCCCGAATCCACAGGAGGCCACAAAACAAAACGTTACCGATGGGAATTCTCAAATATAAACATCTTCAAACCTTTGACTTTTTTCCTGGCTCCAAGTCTTCCTTATTCCCCCGCAATCGTTTATAGTAAAATCGCACATCTTCTGACAAAGATCGTATTTGCTGTATTTTTACCTTCTGTGAGAAGGAATTCATAATATTTAAACTTTGATGAACTATTTTCCCCTGAAGGAAGAAAGAAAAAAAACAAACTCATTTGTATATGGTTAAATTTTCTTAAGATCACAAGCTTCAGAGCAGACAAGCAGACTTCTAGGAAACCAAAGCCCAAAAGACATTTTAGAATGTTCATCAGTTGATAATCTCTAGATTGTAATCAAGAGCCAGAAAACGTCACAAAAAAGAAAGTCTTTTTTCTTGCTATGGCATGTTACAGAAAAATCAGGAGGACAAATTTTTGCCATCTTGTGACAACTGCTTGACGTAACATTCACACTTTCACGTCAAGATATTAAGGATGCCAACAAAGGTACAAACAGAGATAGCTTTAAATAAAGGGAACGGTCACTTTCAGTTTGGTAAGCAAGGTTTCTTTATATCCAGGCAAGAATGCCCTGAAATAACTGAATTCTAAACTCTAAAGCCAAATGGGAAAAAAAATCACATTTTTTTTTAAAAGAAAGTCTTTTCATTAGGAAAAATATATGTCATTTGTGTCAAAGAGAAATTAGACATCTTTTAAAATTATGGGTTGTCAAGTATCTTATTAAAACAGCACACAGGCTGGGCGCAGTGGCTCATGCCTGTAATCCCAGCACTTTGAGAGGCTGAGGTGGGTGGATCACTTGAGGCCAGGAGTTCGAGACCAGCCAGACCAACATGGTGATACCCTGTCCCTGCTAAAAATACACACAAAAAATTAGCAGGCATGGTGGCACACACCTGTAGTCCCAGCTACTGGGGAGGCTGAGGCAGGAGAATCACTTGAACTCGGGAAGTGGAGGCTGCAGTGAGCCAAGATTGTATCACTGCACTCCAGCCTGGGTGACAGAGTGAGACTACATCTCAAAAACAAACAAAAAAATCCCAGCACATAGATGAAACTGTTAAATAACCAGCGATTGCTCTTACCAGTCACAAGCTTCTCTCTGTGACAGAGTACCAAATTTTAAATTAAAAAATTAAATAATTTATGTAATACTCCAGAAGAATTATATTACAATCTTTCTTTTGGCTAAATACAAAATTTTATCTTTTTGTAGATTCCTATTCATCTGAAGAGGTCTCTAAAATGATTAAACCCACTTTTTAAATATGTGGAATAAACAATACAGAGGTGAAGAGCGCGCACAGGAAAAAGGGCAGAATGACCATGAGGCCGAGGCCAGCGATCCTCATTCACAGCCCAGTGAGGCTAAAACACCCGGCAGCCAGCAGAGGGCAGGCGTGCAGCTGCGATGCGGACGGGACCCTCGGGCAGACGCTGCACTTGGCATACTTGGAATAACTACTTCCCTTGTGCCTTGTCTCTCAGGCGTGTGGGGGATCAAAAGAGCGCACAGATATAAACGCTGCTCTCACAATTCTACTCAAATATTAAGCTATGAGTTATGTGAAATGTTTATTCTGAGGTATTGTTTCCAGTCAGCTCTAGTATTCTCCATCTGATAGAGATCTATGATAGGATTTGGTAATACAGAGGTAATTTAGAATTCCAAGCAAGTACCTGGTCCTGCAAGCCACCTAGAGATATCGGAAAGCTTAATCTGAAGCAGTTCAAAACCAACCCCCCCAAATCTCACGCTGAAATGTGCTCCCCAGTGTTGGAGGTGGGGCCCTATGGAAGATGTTTGGGGCATGGGGGTGGATCCCTCATGAATGGCTTGGTGTGTTCTGACCCTGTGGTAATGAGTTAGCCATTAGTTCACACAACTACTGGTTGTTAAAAAAGAGCCCGGCACCTCCCTCTCCTCTCTCTCGCCATGTGATCTTTGCACATGCCAGCTCCTCTTTGCCTTCCAATATGAGTGGAAGCAGCCCGAGGCCCTCACCAATGCAGATGCTGGGGCCATGCTTCCTGTATAGCCTCCAGAACCGTGAGCCAAATACACCTCTTTCTAAAAAGTAAATCACCCAGCCTCAGGTATTCCTTTATAGCAACACAAATGGATCAAGACCAACATCTTGCTTTTATACACATGCTTTCTCATTTATTCCACTCGTGGGGCTTTTCACTGGGTCATCCGCTGTCTTCTGAACTGAACTTTTCCCTGCCAGAGTTTACGCAGAGATTAAGGACGTCACCGATTGAGAAAGTAATGGAAGGAAGAAACATGGCTCTTCTGGATAAATACCGAAGTCAAGAGTTTAGTAGAGTAAGTACAAAGTGGAATGACAGGAAGATGAGGATTTAATTAAGACCCAAACTTAAATGTGATGAAACTAGTAATTCAAAATTTATATTTTTAAGGAGCTAAATGAATTTAGGTTTTACTGTACAGGTTGAGTATCCCTTATTTAAAATGCTTGGGGCCAGATGTATTTTAGATTTCTTTCTCTTTTTTTTTTTTTGGATTTTGGAATATTTACATATATATAATGAGGTATCTTGGAGACAAGTCTAAACATGAAATTCATTTATGTTTCATATACATTCATACGCACAGCATGAAGGTAATTTTATACAACATTTAAAATAATTTTGTGCATGAAGCAAAGTTTTGACTGAAACCTGTTACAAGAAGTCAGGTGTAGAGTTTTCCACTTGTGGTCTCAAAATGTTTCAGATTTGGAAACATTTTGGATTTCAGATATTTGAGTTAGGGATGCTAAACTTGCATATGACATTAAGATTTTGCAGTGTCTTGTTTCTCTTAACCCACTATTGTCTCCCACCACTAGGATCTGAGACACTTTCACATTTTCCCTGGTATTCCTGAATGGACTGCACCATCTTCTTGCAAAAGGCAGCATCTTCTCCTGGTTTTCCCATTTGTTTTTTCCTTGTTCTCCAGGCTCAAACTCTAAGCCATATTCCTGCCTCCTCCATCCACCCTCTTTCCCCATACTTGTTTCAGTCTGTATGGCCGCTTTAGGATATAAGCACAGTTCAAATGATTCACCTGCAATGTCTCTGGCCTATGTTCCCTCTCCATCATTTGTTCCTTCATCTATACATTATGCACTAAGTGCCTGCTATTGGGAAGAAATGATCTCTCATCAATTTCCTAGAGGATCTCAGACTCTCACTGGGGAGGCCAGCTTATAAGGAAATATTTATAGCACAATACGAGGCTTGCAACAAGAGGTGTAATTTCAGAGTATTCTAGGATCACACATGAAACAACCAGTATTGTCTGGAGGAGTCAAGAAATCTTCAGGGAGGAGATGACAATGGAATTGAATCTTGAAAGACATGGAGTTCTTTGAAGGGAGGAGAGGAGAAAGGGCATTCGAGGCAGAGAAACAATAAAGGCTTGGAGGTATGAAGGGACCTTACTGTCTCTGCCACAGCCACAGGCTCAAACCTCCCCTTGGCACTTTTCCCCTGGACTCCGGCCAGTCTGTGGGTTGGCCTCCAGGCACTCTATTGTTACTTTCATCGGTGTCCTCTACCTCTTTCTGCAGAGAGCCAGTCTTTAAAGCTCAGCTCTGATGATGTCAAGCCTCTACTCAAAAACTTCATATTCCCATGAACTTAAGTGCATTTAAGTTTTTTCCCAACATACCATTCCATTTTCCCTCTTAAAACTTTTCTCCATTCTTGCCAAACTGGACAACTCACTACTGCCTGAACCCATTTCAGACTTTACTGCCTCTGCATCCCTGTTGAGCTTGCGCCCTGGCCCTGGATTCACATCTCCGCCACCCCTTCTCCATCTCTGTCGGAAGAAATTCGAAGCTGGCTCCCACGGCCCCTGCATCAGCGAGATGTGTGTTTCCCTCACAGCACTTTATTTTGACTCCTCTTAGGGCAACTTCTGCTCTGAATTGTGGGTCCAATTTCCGTTCTAGATAGAAAACTTTTTGAGGAAAAGGACTGTATCTCTTTATATCTTCTAAAGAACCTGGTATAATGTCTTTAAGATAAATGACTAATAAAGAATAACTGACTTCACTGTAAGATTCCAGGAACACAGAGCCAAGGGCAAAGGCAAAAAACGAGCAATAGAAAAATGTGTGTACGAATGGTCTTACTGGAAAGGAAGGTGGAAGAACCATGTGCTTAGGGAAGCAGGTCAGTGAGCCTACAGCAATCACAGCCTTCACAGGGATTGTCAGGATCTGTGGAGTCATGAAGATGATGATAAGTAAGTATTTAAGACTTAGCCTGATCTTGATAACTACTGCATTATATTTTGGGGTTATCCTAATTTTGGGACTAATATTGACAATAACCAGTTCCAAACCAATATTAAAATCACCCATAGATACTGTTTAATCTGTGCAATGTATTCCATAAAAAGTAACCAA
Organism: Macaca mulatta; assembly: GCF_049350105.2. Taxonomy (NCBI): domain Eukaryota; kingdom Metazoa; phylum Chordata; class Mammalia; order Primates; family Cercopithecidae; genus Macaca; species Macaca mulatta. The sequence goes on from NC_133418.1 coordinate 5,868,441, forward strand.
ACATTTGCACGGGTTTCTCAGCGATTTACTGAAAACATGTAAAAAAGACCAAAAAATGGGGAAGCAATGAAGACAGGTTTTTTAAAATACAAATATTTTTATATTTCAAAATACAAATAATCTATAATTATTTTAAAAAAGAAAGTCAAACTGTATTCCTAAAACAATGTATGTAAAATCCAGCATATCTAGAGTTATATAGCTTTCTAGTTTTTTGATATAGAAATAGACATCAACCTTATTTTTAAAAATGCACTGAACATTCTAGAGTTAGAATCCCATCCCATACTGTTAGTAACTCTCAAAGCTACTTCTCTAGGGTATTTTTCTTAATTCTTATTTTCACCCATATTAACAAAATTTATCTGAATTCTGAAATGTACTTATTTCCGTCATGAGTGATAACCATGAATTCCTCACCTGACTTACTCTCAACAAATCATTTATTATTATTATTATTATTATTTTTGAGACGGAGTCTCGCTCTGTTGCCCAGGCTGGAGTGCAGTGGCCGGATCTCAGCTCACTGCAAGCTCCGCCTCCCGGGTTTACGCCATTCTCCTACCTCAGCCTCCCGAGTTAGCTGGGACTACAGGCGCCGCCGCCACCTCACCCGGCTAGTTTTTTTGTATTTTTTAGTAGAGACGGGGTTTCACCGTATTAGCCAGGATAGTCTCGATCTCCTGACCTCGTGATCCACCCGCCTCGGCCTCCCAAAGTGCTGGGATTACAGGCTTGAGCCACCGTGCCCGGCCAAATCATTTATTATTAAATGGCCAATTCTGTTTATTTTATAATTACATTTTTTTTTCACGTGGGAGTTGTGCACACTGAAAACACCTATGAGAGCAAAGGTGGCAACTTGCTGAATTTAGCAGTGCTTGACTTTCCTAAGAGCTTTTAAATATAAAATTAAAAACATTTAGGTTTGGCAGAAATATATCCATTCAAAATCTTACTGAATGCAAAATAAGCTCCACAGAGAATATTTTAATTAAAAGCTTAGTAACCTTTAGTCCCTTGACTTTGAATGACTCATGAAAATATAAACGTGAGCACTCAGATTAAGACATGATCTCCTGATTTTATCCTCCTTTTCAGAAATGTTAGACCCTGACTGCTCTTTATGATTGTAGGAACAATCAGAGATATCTAACTCAGGACCTCAGTCGGGGTCTGTGTAATGATATAACCATCTGTTTAAGCAGGTTTCTAACAAAGCAATTCTAAACGTGCTAAAGGCATTTTTCTGAAGTTGCTTTTTTAGGTTAGGAAGGTTGGGTTTTATCATAAAACTACGAGCCTAGCCGGGCACAGTGGCTCATGCCTGTAATCCCAGCACTTTGGGAGGCTGAGACGGGCAGATCATCACAAGGTCAGGAGATCGAGACCATCCTGGCTAACACGGTGAAACCCCGTCTCTACTAAAAATACAAAAAAATTAGCCGGACGCGGTGGCAGGCACCTGTAGTCCCAGCTACTCGGGAGGCTGAGGCAGGAGAATGGCGCGAACCTGGGAGGCGGAGCTTGCAGTGAGCTGAGATCCGGCCACTGCACTCCTGCCTGAGCGACAGAGCGAGACTCCATCTCTGGGGAAACAAAACAAAACAAAACAAAGAACTACAAGCCTATAAACACCAATCTTCTATAAGCTATTCTAGAAAGCTCAGTTTTTAAGATAGGAAACTGGTAAACTGTAACTTTATAAGTAAACTTAATTCTTTGTTTTCATACAGACAAGAAAGGACTTATTCAGAAAAACCCCACTGCCACGAATCCCCAAAGTCCTTACCTCATAGTCTGTTGTGATCTGGATGGCTCCATCATGAATCCCCTCTAATTTTTTTGCAGTAAGTTTGACTCTGAAGACTGCAAAATAGCCTGAAGCTAACGTTACCTGTAGATGGTAGAAATGGTATCATTCATTAGCCTTGTTAGTTGAAGCTTCCTATTAAAATGGAAATGAAGGGCCTAGTGATAAAATGACTTACAAATCCTAACATATACCAGCATGACACTGAATTACTATATCACTGTGTACAAATCTCTCAAAATAACATCCTTTGACAGTTCTCTACGACCCCTGTTCCATGGGCCAGTGAAAAAGCTGGTTCCTGAAGGAGGGAGGGGTGTGGAACTCTTGCTAATAAAGCTCCTCACTCTTCACCCGTGGACCTGTACGGCCAAAGAGGCTGGAGCAGGGTGACACGGCCTTCCCCCAACCTTTCAGGCACACTGGAGCCACAAGTGTATACACAGGTGGCTCTGCTTCAAGCTGTGGCTGTCACTCTGTAATGTTAATATTCGTATCTTCAGGGCAGCTGAGGTCGGATATAACAAAACACCAGACCTATGGCATTCCACGGAAACGTGTTTGGCAGCACTCTCTGTGTGTAAGGACATTTGCTTTTCCTTTTGTAAAACTGCCCCAAGAAGTTCTATTCTAACCTGCAGATGAGATATCCGGTGCTCCTTCTCACAGAAGGTGATTCTCATCCTTTTCCCAGCAAGTATAAACTCCAAGTTCCCCTTTCAGTACTGGTGAGTGCTGAAACTAATGTATTTGTTTTCTATCGTTCAGTGCTCTCTTACAACCAACTGTAACATGCTTATTAGACAGGTAACAATATGTGGGCAGACTCGCAGTGATCAAACAATGTCTGCCTCACTGATACTGAGGCAGTATCTGGACAGACGTATTATTGTGTAATTGAAAATACTGGCCGGGTGCGGTGGCTCAAGCCTGTAATCCCAGCACTTTGGGAGGCCGAGATGGGCGGATCACGAGGTCAGGAGATCGAGACCATCCTGGCTAACACGGTGAAACCCCGTCTCTACTAAAAATACAAAAAATAGCCCGGCAAGGTGGCAGCGCCTGTAGTCCCAGCTACTCGGGAGGCTGAGGCCGGAGAATGGCGTGAACCCGGGAGGCGGAGCTTGCAGTGAGCTGAGATCCGGCCACTGCACTCCAGCCTGGGCTACAGAGCGAGACTCCGTCTCAAAAAAAAAAAAGAAAATATTTTCTACCAATGTTCAAGGCCATCTCTTTTTCCCAGTAAACTCGATGAACACAAGGTTAGTTTAGTATCCATGGGAATTTCTCCTGTAATGACACTTGCGTTACAAAAAGATAATTTAAAATTTGTGTCTTACAGAACTTTTTATGACAAGGCAGAATTAAACCCCTTTGGGTTTCAGTGCCCTCATCATAAAAAGAGGGGGTTGAATTACATTACCTATAAGGTCCTTTTAATAGCAAGTAACCAATACTATCATGAACTGCATAAAAATAATGGTGATGTATGTAACACAGCAATGACCTCCCGCTTGCAGTTTAGACAGCATCTTACTTTAAGGAGACAGTAAGAAAGTTTACTTACCGATGACTGGTCTGATAAAGAGGATTTTTCAAACTCTGGCAGGCTTGAAATTATTGTAGTTCTATTGCCTCTTTCCATAGCTACAAGTTCTATTGATAAACCATCTCCTATGATATGCCAACTTTTTATAGCCAACTTTAAAAAAAGATATGAAAATGATTATCACAACACAAACATAAAATCCTTAAATGCGATTTAGAATAAAAACAGGTTTTTACCTCAATTGGATTGCTGTTTATAATTGCAAATAAAATATTACTTGCTTCTGTAGCGCTCAGTACTCCAAAATCTATGAAACGCTCCTCTATTTTGGGGGGCAATACAAAGTACTGGAGAGATATAAAAGAACCAGATTAAACAAAAAGTCACACTGATGTAACAATATTATGAAGAGAAAGTAACTATATTACAGATGTATTAAAGTTCACCAAAAATCAGCTGGGCATGGTGGTGTGCGCCTATAATCCCAGCTACTAGGAAGGCTGAGCTGAGGCAGGAGAATCGCTTAAACCCAGGAGCCGAGATTACACCACTGTACTCCAGCCTGGGCAACAGAGCGAGACTCGGTATCAAAAAAAAAAAAAAGATGTATTAAAGTTCCTATGCTTTCCTATGCTTTATGTAGATATGCATAAAACCACACAGTTATACAACATAGTTGAGGGCTTTGTATGAAAAAAGTCTTTTGAGTAATCAGAAATGAAAACAGCCATGGCTTCTGCTGAGCCGCTATTCCTCCTCTGAGGGCACATGAAAGAAGCAGGAAGCTAAACTACTAAGAGAGGTTTAGTGGAACCCTGGGGGATCAGGCAAAAAGCATGTGTTCTCAGCAAGCCTCACCAATGATCGCTGAAACAAAATAACTGAAGCAGGAACGAGACATTAGTGAAGGTCCCTCCAGCTCTAAAATTCTAATCGATGCCAACTACTTAAAGGGCTACATTTCTAGATGTCCTCGCTCTCTTTTTATCTTTCCTAACAGTTTTATCTCTTATCTAAGCTTCTTTCATTGATTACTCTCAAGATAGCTTTGTTTGGATTTTTCCCCCCTGCTTATTTTCTGTACCAGGAGTACCTTCATTGTTTCCTTCTGTATCACATACAATCTTCCAACTTTGCGTCTTTACTACCCTAGTTTCTTCTTTACTATCTGGTTCTCTTCTTTGTCCCAGTATTTCTCGGTTTTGATCATCTCTTCCCTGCGTATTTCCCTCTTCACCTTCCTTGTATTCTTCTTTTTCTACCTATCATTTTTCTTCCATTTAGTTCTTTCCTATATTCCCCATTATTACAATAGTTTAAAAGCATATCCCAGAGAAAGCAGAGTGTGGAAAAGATCTAAGTAGAGACTGTAACTAGAGAAGTCAACTATATCACAAGAGAGAGCTGCTGGAAAGGTAAAAACTGACTAGGAGAATGAGATCAATTTGCAGAGCACAGACAATGGCAAACCATAAGAGTATGTAACACGATTGCCTAATAAGATCTGAAAACATTAAAGGTGGGCAGGGAGTTTAAATGTTAAAGGTGGATAATATACTTACATCTAAAAAGCCTGTGTATACCCGCACGGGTAAATGAAATTTAGAAGCATTGGTAATAAGTAAAATGTTGTTATCTATGTGCATGGATGATGTGGAAGGCATAAAAAGCAGGGTAAAAATGTATCCTGATTCATTAGGAAGAATTAAGACTGGTTTGCTGAAGTTGTGAACCTGGGAAATGACAGAAGAGAAAAAAACAAAGTATCAGCATCACCTAGTTGGTAGACCAGGAAAATTAAAATTATGAGGGCTCCTGGACATACTTTAAACATTGTTTTGGCTTCTTCTGGTAGCAACACATCGTGAATGAGGATCGCAAAACTGAAAGTGTTAGTAAGGTAAATTGGCCTTTCCACAGGACCAGCAGGACTGTCTCGGATGTGAAATAATGTTGCAGCGTGATCAAATCCCAAATAACTATTCAAAAAAACAACAAGAACAAAATAAATCATTTTTATTTCCATATGTTAATTTAAAATCCAAGTTCTTCTGTTGTAAGTATAATTTACATTTAGCATTAGGGACTGTACTAAAGAATTAGAACTATAATATTTTAGTGATTGATTATATAATTTAAAACAATTTAGCCTGCAAAATATTGAAATCTAATATCAAGAACCATTCTCTAATGAATTATATGAATCACACAATTAGAATCAAAGACATATCAACAAAAAAAGCTTTACTTTGAAAAAAATCATGTTTATCAGTGAATTGCAAGGAGCTTCGTTAAAATGAATCTTTGCCAAGTTAAGTATTAAACTATTGGTTAAAGTATAATAGAAAATGAACAACATGTTACTTCCCACTTATAAAAACTTGTAATTCTAGAAGTGTTTATGAATTTACAAAGGAATATAAAGAATTTTGTTTCGAGTGCCAAAATAATAATAATAGTCACTTACATATCACAAACACATGTCAGAAAGGAAATGGTTCGAATCATCTAAATAATATTGTAAAAAATCAGAGTTTTGAATTATTAAGTCTTCATTTAAGCCCAAATCCTATCATCCCACTTACCCTTTTCTTCTAAGAAAGTAAAATATAAACAAAATATAGGAGGTTTTCTCTTTTATAGTTGGGGCTGTTCTTTTAAAAAATGATTCCATCAAGTTTATGTGAACATGGCTAGTATTTCAGAAGGTCATTTAGTAGGAAAACGTAATTTACTGATTAGTAAAAAGTTATAGAATTTATTTTAAAAAGAAACTTACCCATCTAAAACTTCTGCTTGATATGGTATTTCAAGTTTAGAATAACTCTTTTCCTTTGCTTTAACTGTTATTTTCCCAGAAAACTGAGATGGCTTTTTCGCCTTTGATGCTGAAAGGAAGCATTTAAAAAAAATAATCTGTCACCTTTTACTACCAAAGACTTTATGTAAACTGACAAAATCTTAAAAAAAAAAAAAAAAAAAAAAGTTGAGCTTCCAAACTGGCCAACAGAACACTTCTACAACACTTTAAACGAACCATCACATTTTTCATACAAAAGGGGTAAAATGTTTTATTTTTCCTATAGTAAGATAAGCAGATAAAGAATTAGCCGGTGAGCATGGTTCAGGAGGCAAAACACCGGACCTAAGCTGCTTCGCTGTAACCACAGGCTTTGGCTCCACTTACAGCGGAATTTTTCATCCTCGGCACTATTAACATTTTAGGCTAGATTAATTCTTTGTTGCAGGGGCTGTTTTGTGTACTGTAGGACGTTTAGCAGCATCCTGGACTTCTGCTTCCTAGATGGCAGTAGCATCCCTGCAGCTGTGACTACTCAAATGCCTCTCGACATTGCCAGGTATCCCCCTGCAGGCACAATTACCCTCCCACTCAGCCCTGCTGATTTACATTTGACCTGAGAAAGAAATCACATTTCTTGTATAGCTAAAGTCTTGCTCTATCACCAATAAAGTACCATGGTATAAGAAAAGTTAAGAATTAAGAGCTCTTACGTCTCAAATTGGCCAACCCTAAAACTCATGGTGTAAGACGAGATAAATCCCCTCCTGTCATCGTATCATATTGTCTTCATCTTAGATGAAGAAAAACCTTTAGATTTTGTAGCAGTTTTAAATAATCCTGGCTGGGTGTGGTGCCTCACGCCTGTAATCCCAGCACTTTGCCAGGCCGAGGTGGGCGGATCACCTGAGGTCAGGAGTTCAAGACCAGCCTGGCCAACATGGTGAAATCCTGTCTCTACTAAAAATACAAAAATTAGCCAGGTGTGGTGGCACGTGCCTGTAATTGCAACTACTCGGGAGGCTGAGGCAGGAGAATCGCTTGAGCCTGGGAGGCGGAGGTTGTGGTGAGCTGAGACTGTATCACTGCACTTGAGCGTGGGTGACAGAGTGAGACTCTGTCTCAAAAAAATAAAAATTAAAATAAATAAACAAATAAATAATCCCATCTGGAATTACAGAAATTGATTCAGTTGGGTCCAGTCTAGGCACCCATTAGATGGTTCTTTTCAAAGCAAATAAAGAAGCTGTTTATGTTTATCCTCTTAAAGTACTTTAGGAACACTTCCATTTATGTGAAGAATTCATATGTGAGTTCCGCAAATGTATGTCGTCCAACCTCACGACAAAAAAGAACAAAGAAATGGTATGACATATAGTGTTTGACTATGTGCAGACACAGACTTTCCATTTTAAAAATTCCCATTCGGCCTCTTATTTCTCTGCTTGCTAGTTAGCCATCTCTGGATGCTTCCAATTTTTCACTATTTGTTCTGATGTAAGACTGATTACAAGGGCCACATTTAAGCATTTCATGACATTGCATCATACACAGCAAATGAAGTGGTCAAAAAGCTCACAAAAATTCAGTTGAAAATCATAAAGAATGACTTTTGATGAGAAAGATGCTTAAGTGAACACTGTAGAGTTAACACATATATAAGGTGCATTCTAACAATATTAAAAGTAAAACACACTTCCTGACTGATTTTCACGGCAATCTCAGAAGTGTTTTGTGTGGGGATCCACCATGGTGGTGGGAGAGGTAAATGGTGGGGGGATTTTCATATGATATTAAAAACCCACTTCTAAGAAATGTAGCATTGGCTCTTAAAGATGCTTTCCCTTTGCTGTTATATTTGATTTTACATATTTCTTTAAGAAACAATGATCTTAGAGCCCATGATCTCAGAAGAACCAACACTAATGTCATCGCATTTATCTCGAGGAGGGAGACATTCACTGGGTGGTCAATACAGGAGCTAGAGAAGAGTAGCTCGTCACCCTTGCAGAGCACGTGGAGAACTTTCTGGCATGTCCGTGTAGGGTGGGTCCTAAATGCTCTCAGGGGTCAGGAATGACCATTAGCCTCTTTCTCCTCTGTAAGGGAAGACAATGCACCTGGTGATACTGACACGGGTGAACATGAATGTAGTCTCTCAGCAGCATAGAGGACGCTACCACAAATGTAGAAATAACTGTGGCATTAATGCCTTCTATAATACTATTTCTTGACAATTATATCATGAAGTATGCTGCCTATGTGTTTTTTTTTTTCTTGGGAGTCCTCACTGAGCTCACAGGATGAACCCTGAGGCCAGCCCCACCTGCGTAGCTGCTCCAGACCCTCCCTAGAACTCTCCACAGTGAGCAGCAGGCATAGATGCGCTCATGAACACTATACGAAGTGTGCCAGCATCTGCCTACGTTCATTGATCAAATACTCTCATCCAATGAGGAGCTGAGCTTTACCATGCAGACTCTAAGCAGAGATGGCTTTATCATAAAGCCAAAGTTGAAGCTCTACAGCAGCTACTCACTTGCATGGGTGCCTATGAAAAAAGCCCTGTTCAGAGGTTCAGTTCTCAGTTAATTATCTATATGGTTAAGCAGCCATTAAGTCATTATTTTAAAAATGTTGTGACAGCAAATTTAATGAACGTTTCATGAAAGTAGGCAAAACTGAATAAAAACATGTATAAAAATGGTCTAGTCTGGCGTGACTTAACACTTCAAGTATCAAAATATATACTATACACATTAGAAATAATAGCTAACTGGACAGTTCTATTATTTTAGCTTAAGTAGGGCCACCTGCTTTGCCTATAAAAGCCAATATATGAAAATGTTACAAAGAATACTTTTTATTTTTGCTCTCAAAATAAACATGCTTCTGAACTTCAAATATATCATAACTTCATAATTAAGATGAATTACAATAGATACATGTTTAAAAGGCTAGCCCAGACTATGGAAATGATTCCAATCCTAATGTATTTGCTAGTGTTTTTCTATTGCTAATACTGATTTAGCTTTATAAAGTTGTGGTATCTTCTCTCATGAATCAATCAAACAAGAGTTCATGATGGTTTACGGGGCGGGGGAGGGGGAATCAACCTAAGCAGTGATATAAATTCTGATGGTAAAACAATCTGGATTTCTATATTAAGATGTCAATACAGATGCTTTCTAGTTTACCAAAATAACATCACTCTATCAGAGAGAAAAAGGTGAATACTTGCCATCAAAACTAATGCTCGCAACCTTGGTGTATTTACTTTCTGATGCTTTTAATGTAATTGGTTTAAAGTGTACCGTTATAGCATCATTTTGTGGTGTAGGTCGAACACTCTGCAAAGAGAACAAAAATACATACACGGCATTATTTCAGTCTAATGGTTCAGGTGCCTGATACTTACACTGGAAAGTATACAGGAGTACACTGGAACGTGTACTGGAAAAGTAAAGTGGACTCTAAATTTGAAAAGTTTAACTTATGTTGTCCCTTTAAATGGAGTAGGCCACACTGGAAAAACTTCAAATTAATTTCATCAGAATGTCTTTATAAAAGAAAATGACCAGAGGAGAACAAACATGACACACTGGTAAGTGTAAGAATCTGAAGACCAACTATTACATTGGGTGTGAGTACAGAAAACATTTAAAAAAGGTACTTATTTTCCAAATGAATGACTAATTCATACACCAGAGGAGGTGACATCAAAAAGACTTATGGATCCCTCTTAAAAAAATTCACAATACTGAGGAAATATCTGAACCATACGATGGTGAAGAATAAATATGAACTTGGGAGCTGGTGTCTCAGTGCCAAGGTAGTTCTGCAGACTTCCTTTCTAGCGGCATTTTCTCTTTCTAGACACGGCTCTGCGAGTGGGGCGTGCTGTCCAGGGAGAGGGCTGTACTGCTGGCTATGGGACTGAGCACGGAGGCAGACCACAGGGATGTTCAGCTTGGAAGGCAGAATGCTTAAATAACAACAAACAGAAAAGCTCGTACTTGGAGAGCACGCTTTTTAAAAATACAGTTTAAGGTACAGTTATTTTTTATTTCCTCACTGACACAAAGCCCTTTCAGTTGGAAGGGACCTAAAAGATTCCAACCTCCTTCTCTGTTTTACTAATGAAATTTGAAATATTGATGTTTCAGTAGCTAGGCATCAACAGGTAGGACTAAAACAAGAATTCCTGGGTGGGTGCGGGGCCTTCACCTGACATCCTGTTGCACAAACATGTATCACAAAATCCTGGTACTGTATACAACTCTTGATTAAAAAATAATCTTCCTTTATAATTACTCTGAATCTGAACCCTCATGGATTGTGCTTATTGAATTTTGAAGGGCTTTATAAACTTGTCAGAGCCTGCCATTTCCTGAAGAAAAGAACATGGTCCTTTCTGTGAAACTTATCAGGCAAGCCCCTTAACAGGGGCACAGTCAGATCCTGCAAGTCACTATGTTCTTCCCCCTCGATCCCTGCCTGCTCTTTCAGCCCATTTATAAAGGTGAAATCTGCCTCAACGGAACATCAAAGGGCAGTCTCTTGAAGGTGCAATAAGCACCTGAGAAGAGCATGACGAGAGAGAACTATCCTTGTGCCCTGTGTGTGGGATCACAGGGTATGAATCTGATTATATGATAATGATCAAAGATACTGCTGGAGCAGCTCCCTTTCTATTCGTGGGCTAGTCCTGGGCTGTCAGCGAGTGTTCACAGGGTCTGAAATTAAGGCCCTAAGGATGGTTCTGGGGCCTCAGGCTCTCTTGGCATTTTAACTCTTTTTAACTTCCTTCCTTTCTCTTCTTCAAGAACTCCTCAATTGCTTTTGGATCTCTAGCTGGGGCTGGGAATGATTTGTTCATAGAATACTTTTACTTATCAATAAGCTTGCTGTTATTAGCGACATTTAAAATACAAATTTCTTCATTCACTGAAAGATGTGTGTGTGTGTTTTTAATAACAAAACAAAGTAGAGTTTGAATTGTAGGACAAATTGGGAAAAGTTCCATTTGGTTATACTATACTATATTACCATGCTAATACTTTCTCCAAAGAGAGGAAATCAGTACAGAAGTGTATGTGACAATCCAGTGGCATCACTTTATGCAACAAAAGGATGCTTAACTAGAGAGATGTGAGCTTGAGTCAGCTGCCCGTCTACTCTGTGGCTCATTTCTCCCACCTGTAAAAAAAAAAAAAAACCTGCCTTGGGAGGCCAAGGCATGTGGATCACGAGGTCAGGAGTTCAAGACCAGCCTGGCCAAGATGGTGAAACCTTGTCTCTACTAAAAATACAAAAATTAGCTGGGCGTGGTGGTGGGTGTCTGTAATCCCAGCTACTTGGGAGGCTGAGGCAGAGAACTACTTGAACCCAGAGGCAGATATGGCAGTGAGCCAAGACTGGGCCACTGCACTCCAGCCTGGGCGACAGAGTGAGACTCCTACACACACACACACACACACACACACACACACACACACACACACACACACACACACACACACACACACACACACACACACACACACACACACACACACACACACACACACACACACACACACACACACACACACACACACACACACACACACACACGGCAAATCCTAAGGGGATGGGTTATTTTCTGAGATCTAATAATCTACAACATTTTGAATTCTAAGGGGATGGGTTATTTTCTGAGATCTAATAATCTACAACATTTTGTGAGTCAGTTAATCTTGGTTTTTTCCCCCACAAATGAGCCACTTTTATCTTGAGGCCAAGCTTTGTTAGAGGTGATCACATGAAACTCTGTAGTTTGCAGAGGACTTCCACAGATATGGCTCCTGAAGTTCCTCACTTGCTCTGCTGAGAGGTGAGGATTGAGAGGTGAAGTCAGCTGGACTTCCTGGGCCGAGTGGGGACTTGGAGAACTTTTCTGTCTAGCTAGAGGATTATAAATGCACCAGTCAGAACTGTGTCTAGCTAAAGGATTGTAAATGCACCAATCAGCACTCTGTAAAAACGCACCAATCAACGCTCTGTGGCTAAACGACTATAAATGCACCAATCAGCACTCTGTAAAATGGACCAATCAGTGCTCTGTAAAATGGACCAATCAGAGGACATGTGCAGGGCCAAAAAAAGGAATAAAAGCTGGACACCCCAGCCAGCAGAGGCAACCTGCTTGGGTCCCCTTCCATGATGTGGAAGCTTTGTTCTTTCACTCTTTCCAATGAATCTTGCTGCTGCTCACTCCTTGGGTCTGCGCTACCTTTATGAGCTGGAACACTCACCACGAAGGTCTGTGGCTTCACTCCTGAAGTCAGGAAGACCATGAACCCACCGGAATTCTGGACACATTTTGGTGACCATGAAGGGACTATTACCAACTGGTGAGCACCATCGGACCCCTTTCACTTGCTATTCTGTCCTATTTTTCCTTAGAATTCGGGGGCTAAATACCGGGCACCTGTTGGCCAGTTTAAAAGCAACTAGCACAGCCACTGGGCTAAAGACACGGGTGTCAGGTTTTCTGGGAAAGGGCTAAGAACCCCCGATTCTTTGGAGTTGGGAGCGCTGGTTTGCCTGGAACTAGCTTCCGCTTCTCCTGTACTTCTGGGTTGACCTGAGGGTCAACAGAGAGCAAAGTAATTCAGCTCCGGGATCCCGACAAAAAGTTGGTTGACTGTGGCCATGAGCGAACTCTCAAAGTTACGTCGCCCAAGCGAGACTCGCCCATCTATCCTATCTATCCTGACCCTTGCCCTCTGGGTCCTAATACCTGTCAGACAAACTTCCTCTCGCCTCTCTTCTCCGAGGCTAGTCCCGCTTCTAAAAACCACTGCCTGTCTCTGGTGCTGTTCTAGTTTCTCCTGTAAGAATGATTTCTAGTATAAACTCCAGGACTCTGTTCCCTCCTTTAGGCACCCGGGCTCACCAATCAGAAAGACATAATTTTTGCCCAAAGCCCCGTTGGGGGGTTGGGGGGACTACCTGGAATTTTAGGATCCCTCCTCAGACTAGCAGGCCTAACAAAAGCTATTCCTGAAGCTAGGATGGGGGGAGCCTCAGAAACGATATCCTTCCTATTCATATGATGAGAAGTGATGATAAAAGGCATCACTCTTCCATCCCTGGAGATCCCTTCCCTCGCTCAGGGTATGGCCCTCCACTTCATTTTTGGGGCATAATATCTTTATAGGACAGGGGTCAAGTCCCAACACTAACAGGAGAACGCTTAGAACTCTAACAGGTTTTCGAAAATGCATCCGTAAGGGCCACTAAATCAGTTTTTCTCAGTTCTCTCTGTGGTCTAGGAGGACAGGCAAGGGTGCAGGTTGAGAATGCGTCATTAAGGGCCACTAAATCTGACCTTCCTCAGTCCTCGTTGTGGTCTAGGAGGAAAACTAGTGTTTCTGCTGCTGTGTCGGTGAGCGTAACTATTCTGATCAGCATGGTCCAGGGACCGCTGCGGGTTCTTGCGCTGGGGGAAAACAAACAAACCAAAACCATAGGTGGTTCTGTCTTTCAGGTGGGAAACACTCAGGCATCAGCAGGCTCACCCTTGAAATGCATCCTAAGCCACCGGGACCAATTTGACCCACAAACCCTGAAAAAGAGGTGGCTCATTTTTTTCTGCACTACGGCCTGGCCCCAATCTTCTCTCTCTCTGATGGGGAAAAATGGCCACCTGAGGGAAGTATAAATTACAATAGTATCCTGCAGCTTGACCTTTTCTGTAAGAGGGAAGGCAAGTGGAGTGAAATACCTTATGTCCAAGCTTTCTTTTCATTGAAGGAGAATACACAACTATGCAAAGCTTGCAATTTGCATCCCACAGGAGGACCTCTCAGCTCACCCCCATATCCCAGCCTCCCTATAGCTCCCCTTCCTATTAATGATAATCCTTCTCTAATCGCCCCTGCCCAGAAGGAAATAAGCAAAGAAATCTCCAAAGGACCACAACCCCCCCCAGGCTATCAGTTATGTCCCCTTCAAGTTGTAGGGGGAGGGGAATTTGGCCCAACCCCGGGTACATGTCCCCTTGTCCCTCTCTGATTTAAAGCAGATCAAGGCAGACCTGGGTAAGCTTTCAGATGATCCTGATAGGTATATAGATGTCCTACAGGGTCTAGGGCAATCCTTCTATCTCACTTGGACAGATGTCATCCTATTGTCAGATCAAACCCTGGCCTTTAATGAAAAAAATGTGGCTTTAGCTGCAGCCTAAGAGTTTGGAGATACCAGGTACCTTAGCCAAGTAAATGATAGAATAAAAGCCAAAGAAAGGGACAAATTCCCTACAGGTCAGCAAACCGTCCCCAGTATGGATCCCCACTGGGATCTAGACTCAGATCATGGGGACTGGAGCTGTAAACATCTGACCTGTGTTCTAAAAGGACTAAGGAGAATTAGGAAAAAGCCCATGAATTATTCAATGATATCCACCATGACTCAGAGAAAGGAAGAAAATCCTTCTGCCTTCCTCGAGCACCTACGGAAGGCCTTAAGGAAATATACTCCCCTGTCACCTGACTCCCTTGAGGGTCAACTGATCACGAAAAATAAGTTTATTACCCAATCAGCCACAGATATCAGAAGAAAACTCCAAAAGTGAGCCCTGGGCCCTGAACAAAATCTGGAGGCATTATTAAACCTGGCAACCTTGGTGTTCTTTAATAGGGACCAAGAGGAACAGGCCCAAAAGGAAAAGTGAGATGAGAGAAAGGCCGCAGCCTTAGTCATGGCCCTCAGACAAGCAAACCTTGGTGGTTCAGAGAGGACAGAAAATGGAGCAGGCCAATCACCTGGCAGGTCTTGTTATCAGTGTGGTTTACAAGGACCCTTCAAAAAAGATTGTCCCACGAGAAACCAGCCACCCCCCATCCATGTCTGCTATGCCGAGACAATCACTGGAAGGCACACTGCCCCAGGGCAAAGTTTCTCTGGGCCAGAAGCCCCCAACCAGATGATCCAACAACAGGACTGAGGGTGCCTGGGGCAAGCACCAGCTCACGCCATCACCCTCACTGAGTCCCGGGTACGTTTAACCATTGAGGGCCAGGAAATTGACTTCCTCCTGGACACTGGTGCGACCTTCTCAGTGTTAATCTTCTGTCTTGGACGACTATCTTCAAGGTCTGTTACCATCCGAGGAATCCTGGGACAGCCTGTAACCAGGTATTTCTCCCACCTCTTCAGTTGTAATTGGGAGACTTTGCTCTTTTCACATGTCTTTCTTGTTATACCTGAAAGTCTCACACCCTTATTAGGGAGGGATATATTAGCCAAAACTGGAGCTATTATCTACATGAATATGGGGAACAAGTTACCCATTTGTTGTCCCCTACTTGAGGAGGGAATCAACCCTGAAGTCTGGGCACTGGAAAGACAATTTGGAAGGGCAAAAAATGCCCGCCCAGTCCAAATCAGGCTAAAAGACCCCATGACTTTTCCTTATCAAAGGCAATATCCCTTAAGGCCTGATGCTCATAAAGGATAATAGGATATTATTAAACAGGTAAAAGCTTAGTAAGGAAATGCAGCAGTCCCCGCAACACCCCAATTCTAAGAGTACAAAAACCAAATGGTCAGTGGAGACTAGTGCAAGATCTTAGACTGAGCAATGAGGCTGTAATTCCTCTATATCCAGTTGTACAAAACCCCTATACCCTGCTCTCTCAAATACCAGAGGAAGCAGAATTGGTCAGTTTTGGACCTCAAGGATGCCTTTTTCTGTACTCCCCTGTACTCTGACTCAAAGTTTCTCTTTGCCTTTGAGGATCCCACAGACCACATGGCCCAACTTATGTGGATGGTCTTGCCCCAAGGGTTTAGGGATAGCTCTCATCTGTTTGGTCACACACTAGCCCAAGACCTAGGCCACTTCTCAAGTCCATCCACATACTGAAGAATGATTTCTAGTATAAATTCTAGTATGAAGAATTCAGTATGTGGATGATTTATTTTTGGCTACCAGTTTGGAAGCCCCATGCCAGCAGGCTACTCTAGATCTCTTGAACTTTCTAGCTAATCAAGTGTACAAGGTGTCTAGGTCGAAGGCCCAGCTCTGCCTACAGCAGGTCAAATATCTAGGCCTAATCTTAGGCAGAGGGACCAGGGCCCTCAGCAGGGAACGAATACAGCCTATACTGGCTTATCCTCACCCAAGGACATTAAAACAGTTATGGGGGTTCCTTGGAATCATCAGCCTTTGGCAAGTATGGATCCCCGGATACAGCGAGATAGCCATTCTATACTCTAATCAAGGAGACCCAGAGGGCAAATACTCATCTAGTAGAATGGGAACCAGGGGCAGAAACTGCCTTCAAAACCTTAAAGCAGGCCTAGTACAAGCTCCAGCTTTAAGCCTTCTGACAGGACAAAACTTCTCTTTATATGTCACAGAGAGAGCAGGGATAGCTCTTGGAGTCCTTGCTCAGACTTGTGGGACAACCCCACAACCAGTGGCATACCTAAGTAAGGAAACTGATGTAGTAGCAAAAGGCTGGCCTCACTGTTTACGGGTAGTTGCGGCAGTGGCCATCTTAGTGTCAGAGGCCATCAAAATAATACAAGGAAAGGATCTCACTGTCTGGACTACTCATGATATAAATGGTATACTAGGTGCCAAAGGAAGTTTATGGCTATCAGACAACCGCCTAGACAGCAGGCGCTATACTCGAGGGACCGGTGCTTCAAATACATACGTGTGTGGCCCTCAACCTTGCCCCTTTTCTCCCAGAGGATGGGGAACCAATCGAGAGTGACTGCCAACAAATTACAGTCCAGACTTATGCCACCCGAGATGGTCTCTTAGAAGTCCCCTTAGCTAATCCTGACCTTAACCTATATACCGACGAAAGCTCATTTGTGGAGAATGGGATATGAAGGGCAGGTTATGCCACAGTTAGCGATGCAACCTTACTTGAAAGTAAGCCTCTTCCCCCAGGAACCAGTGCCCAGTTAGCAGAACTAGTGGCACTTAGAACTGGGAAAGGGAAAAAGAATAAATGTATATACAGATAGCAAGTATGCTTATCTAATCCTACATGCCCATGATGCAATATGGAAAGAATGGGAATTTGTAACCTCTAGGGGAACCCCCATTAAATACCACAAGGAAATTAGAGAGTTATTACACGCAATACAAAAACCCAAAGAGGTGGCAGTCTCACACTGCTGAAGCCACCAAAAGGGGAAGGAGAGGGCAGAACAGCAGCATAAGTGGCCGACAGAGGCAGGCGAAGACCAGCAGAAAGGAAAGAGAGAAAGAGAAAATCAGCGAGAGAGAGGGAGGAAGAGACAGAGACAAAGAAGGAGTCAGAGAGAAAGAAGGAGACAAAAAGTCAAAGAGAGAGAGGAAGAGACAAAGAGGAAGTCAGAAAGAGAAACAGAGACAAAAAAGAAGTCAAAGAGAAAGAAAAAGAAACGGAAGTAGTGAAGAAAAAAAGTGAACCGTATTCCTTTAAAAGCCAGGGTAAATTTAAAACCTATAATTGATAATTGAAGGTCTTCTCTGTAACCCTATAACACTCCAACACCACCTTGTTGTCCGTGTAAGTAAGGACATACCACAAAAGCACTGAGGGCACTGACAACCCGTAGCCTTCCTATCAAAAATCCTTAAACCAGCAGGTTTCCTAACAGGAGATCTAAATCTTTACTAATTACCATACAAAGGTCAGACCAGACCTAGGAGAAGCTCCTTTCAGGACAGGAGATAGATGGTTCCTCCCAAGCGATTAAGGGAAAAAGACACAATGCGTATTCAGTAAGTGATAAGGGAACTCTTGTAGAAGCAGTTAGAAAAACTGCCTAATAATTGTTCTGCTCAAACCTGCAAGCTGTTTGCACTCAGCCAAACCTTACAGTATTTACAAAATCAGGAAGGAGCCATCTATACCAATTCTAAGTTAATATGGACTAGATGAGGTTTTATTAATAGCAAAAAATTTTTTAAATCCCAAACTTACAAGGCTTTCAACAAAAGTTTGCTAAAAGTTAACAGTGTAACATGTACTATCCTAACTTCTAATCTTACGGAAATCAGTGCCCCTCAAAGCTCAAGTCCCTCAGCGCAGGGTCATACAACTAATACCCCTACTTACAGAAATGTCCACTGCTACAGGAACCGGAATAGCAGGTTTATCTATTTTATTACCCTACTACAATGAACTGTCAAAGGACTTCTCAGACAGTTTGCAAGAAATCACAAAATCTATCCTTACTCTACGATCCCAAGTAGACTCTGGCAGCAGTGACTCTCGAAAACCGCGGAGGCCTAGACCTCCTCACTGCTGAGAAAGGAGGACTCTGCAACTTCTTAGAGGAAGAGTGTTTTTTTACACTAACCAGTTGGGGATAGTATGAGATGCTGCCCAGCGTTTACAGGAAAAGGCTTCTGAAATCAGATGATGCCTTTCAAACTCTTACACCAACCTCTGGAGTTAGGTGACATGGCTTCTCCCCTTTCTACGTCCTGTGACAGCCATCTTGCTATTACTCGCTTTGGGCCCTGTATTTTTAACCTCCTTGTCAAATGTGTTTCTTCTTGGATCGAGGCCATCAAGCTACAGATGGTCTTACAAATGGAACCCCAAATGAGCTCAACTAACAACTTCTACCGAGGACCCCTGGGTCGACCCACTGGCCCCTTGGCAGGCCTAGCGAGTTCCCCTCTGGAGGACACTACCACTGTAGGATCCCTTCTTCGCCCCTATCCAGCAGGAAGCAGCTAGAACGGTCACTGTCCAATCCCCAACAGCAGTTGGTGTGTTCTATTTAGATGGGGGATTGAGAGGTGAAGCCAGATGAACTTCCTGGATTGAGTGGGGACTTGGAGAACTTTTCTGTCTAGAGGACTGTAAATGCACCAATCAATGCTCTGTGTCTAGCTAAAGGATTGTAAATGCACCAATCAGCACACACTGTCTAGCTAAAGGATTGTAAATGCACCAATCGGCCGGGCGCGGTGGCTCAAGCCTGTAATCCCAGCACTTTGGGAGGCCGAGACGGGCGGATCACGAGGTCAGGAGATCGAGACCATCCTGGCTAACACGGTGAAACCCCGTCTCTACTAAAAATACAAGAAAATTAGCCAGGTGAGGTGGCGGGCACCTGTAGTCCCAGCTACTAGGGAGGCTGAGGCAGGAGAATGGTGCGAACCCGGGGGGGCGGAGCTTGCAGTGAGCTGAGATCACAGAGCAAGACTCCGTCTCAAAAAAAAAAAAAAGTAAATGCACCAATCAGTACTCTGTAAAATGGACCAATCAGAGCTCTGTAAAATGGACCAAATAGCAGGACGTAGATGGGGCCAAATAAGGGAATAAAAGCTGGCCACCTGAGTCAGCAGAGGCAACCTGCTCGGGTCCCCTTCCACACTGTGGAAACTTTGTTCTTTCGCTCTTCACAATAAATCTTGCTGCTGCTCACTCTTTGGGTCCACACCATCTTTAAGAGCTGTAACACTCACCGTGAAGGTCCGTGGCTTCATTCTTTAAGTCAGCGAGACCAAGAACGCACCAGAAGGAACCAACTCTGGATATACAATGAAGGACTGACCATTTTTCAATATGCTTAAAGGCTAGAAGTGGGAGTTCATCAGTAACAAGCACACCATTTTTCGAGTGCTATCAGCCTGTACACCACCAAGTCAGAAATAGCTAAGCAAGGATGTTTGTTAAAATATAGTCACTGTAAGTAGTAAGAACTTAAAATAGCTGATGAATCTTTTTCATATGAAACACACCACTTTAAGATTTTTCTTACCAGATAAAAACTTTACATTAGTATTGCTACCTTAAAATATGCTGCAGTAATAACAAAGAAATATTCAACTGAAAAATCGTGTTTTATACAAATGGTCTGAATTGTTCACTCATTATCAGTAAAAACAAACCCAAATTGTTAAAACCCATTCTCCAAGGAAACGAAAACAGAGCAAACAAACAAACCCAAGACAAAACATTTAAGTAGCTGGCCCATTCTGGTGTGGCTTTAAATGAGAACTAACACACAATCACCACCTTGTAGTAAGCATATTTATACAACCAACCTGTTTTATATTAGTGACTATTGCTAACTCACAGATAATCAAGAAGTGGAAACACTGTTGCAAGTTCCCAGGAAAGGCAGCTCACAAGCTGGCATATGTTCTAAATATAGTTCTAGGCTTTTCTCACAACATTCAGACCCAACTAAAGCTCAGTAACCCTCAAGTGAAATTCAAGGGTCCGGAACATTCTAAAACTGCTTATAAAAGCACTTGAGCAAACAAGGGAAATAACCTTTCAGCATTTAACATTGTATTTCTAATAATGTGTGTACCAATTCACTAAAGCGTATGTTAAGCTGATATGCTTACAGACATGGAAGGACAGAAAGCAAAGGAGACCACTTGGATTCCAATTTGTCCATTACCAAGGGAAACCTCATCCAAACATTCCTCTGAAGACATCTCAGGCAAACTTACTCCATCATTTATATAGCACTAATGTTTTGTAAATGCTGAGGAAAGCCATTTTCTCAAAGTTGCATTAGAGACATACTAGGAGAGTTTGGACCTGAGCATCCTGTCTGTTAGCAGGTGAGGAACTCATAATTGGAATTGCTTGCTTTAGTAATCCCATATTTAGAAAGAGAATGAATTCCCTGAAGGGGAATTAAAAAAAAAATCTCCAGCTTCTAGTACTGCTTAGCAAATCCTAAAAATTCTGTGTTTGTGAAATAGGAGGAGGCAGGAACCCTTCTAAATAACTGTCAGTCTAAGCCTGGTGAATTATGCAGAAAATGCTGAAACACACAGGAAAAACCTTAAGAAGAGCTCTGAAAACTCAGTTTCCACGGTGGGTGGGCTTGCCCCATAGCTGATAAGGTGGGAAGTCTAAGCCACCATCATTTCTCAGGCTGATTGCTAAATCAGATCCCAAATGGTCTCCTTTGCTTTCTGTCCTTCCATGTCTGTAAGTTCACTCTCCACAAAGTAGCTACAGTGACCTTTTACATTTTACAACACATAAATCAGATGATGTCACTCTGCTGTTTAAAATCCTATTACTAATTTCCCATTACACTTAGAATAAAATCTAAGTATCTCCCAGAGTTCCAGGAAGCCCTGATTAACAGTGAGCTCCATGGGGTAGGGAACTCCGGTGGTCTGATCCACTGCTGTATTCTCAGTCAGCACAGCAGCTGGCATAGTTGATGCTCATTAAATATTTATTGAATGGGTGAATGAAGGAGGAAACAGAAAACCACCAAAACACTGGCAGAGTTTGGGCTTTGGATATTATAAAAGACACACACACAGGTAGGTACAGATGTATTATATTAATAGATATATATAGGTTTTTAACAGGAATATTGACTGTGCAATTAAAATGATATATTCATAAATATGTGATTGCTAAGTGGCACTGTATAATATACTTTCATGTTTCATATACCCTTTTTTTTTTTTTTTTTTTTTTGAGACAGAGTCTTGCTCTGTTACCCAGGCTGGAACACAGCCGTACGATCTTGGCTCACTGCAACCTCCACCTCTGAGGTTCAGGCAATTCTCCTGCCTCAGCTTGAGTAGCTGGTACTACAGGCGTGTGCCACCATGCCTGGCTAATTTTTGTATTTTTAGTAGAGACAGGGTTTCGCCATGTTGGCCAGGCCGGTCTTGAACTCCTGACCTCAAGTGATCCACCCGCCTCAGCCTCCCAAAGTGCTGGGATTACAGGTGTGAGGCCACCATGCCTGGCCTACTTTTGCATTTTTTATAGTTGTGTAAGTCACTTCCAGGAAAAAAAAAAAAAAAAGCTCTCAGTTTTCCTATTTAGAAAACTAGGACCACTGCACCTTATAGGTATTAAAGTAATACATTTACTACATAACAGCACTAGCCTAGTGCCTGACTCAGCAAGAGCAAAAATGTTCACCTACAATGTATCCAAAAACTCCTTAGTAAATAAGAAAAAGGAAAAACAGGGGCCTATTTAATGCCATGTCATAAGTGAACTGAATACTAGTTCTTCACATTCTTCAGGTTAATTGCCAATTTCATTTTTCCATAAAATGTTCATTGAAAAAGATATTTGTGTTTCAGTCCATTTATTGTATGTAAAAAGTTAGGCTGGTTTGCTCGGGCTTCGTAAAGGTACTTTCCCATCAAATCCCCAAATCACATTAGGAGAAATGCCAGATCAGATACGAGGACGCTGCCTGCACCCCGATCCCACTGGTGAGGCAGGTCACTGCGCGTCAGAATGTGGTTACCTGGGAAGCCCATCTCCACCCCGATCCCACTGGTGAGGAAGGTCACTGCGCAGGGGAATGTGGTTACCTGGGAAGCCCATCTCCACCCCGATCCCACTGGTGAGGAAGGTCACTGCGCAGGGGAATGTGGTTACCTGGGAAGACCATCTCTTGCTTCCTGGCTGGGGTTTGTATATTCTTCTCTCTTTGGTCTACTCCACCAGCTGGTGATAAAATCTGGGTATGGCCATCGATGGACAAAGTTCCCTTAAATCTCAAGCCCACATGATCTATATCTCATTTTATCAGTTCACTGAAGTTAAGTTTCTGGTATCAGCACAAATTATAGTAAAAATGTTCTATTTTCCTATATAATGATTCCCTATGTATATATGTTAGGGACCTCATCAGAAAGAGAGGTTGTGGGCCAAGGCAAAACTTAGATATCCCCTTTTCCCCTAAAACGATCTAATGGCACCTCAATTCCACTGTATGGCCTAAAAGTTACTTATTTGGTACATATGTGTGAGGGAGAGAGGGCCTTAGTTTATAATGTGCTGTCTAAGGTAGTTCAGTAACTGCTAGTTAGGGAGCCTGCGACAAGTGTTAACAGCACTTTACCACTACCTACAACATTTTTTTTTTGCTTATTTTCTTCCCAGTTCATCTGACTCTTTTTCCTCTTTCCTGCCCATACCTTAATCTGATAAAATCTGATAAAATCCTTATAACCTGTTTTTCTTTCCACATGGCCCACAGATTTTAGGATCTATCAGAACAGGCCTTTTATATGACTGTGCCTGTATAAGAAACTCATGAACTTTGGTTCAAACTTACTTTGAAAAGACTGCCTATATTTCCCTCTCATCCTTAAAATCTGGGTGGCTGGGGCGGAACTGGTTTCTCACATCACACTTAGAACCAAAATGTCACCAGGTCATCACAAAATAGAATTCTTTTAGAGTAAGGGTTTAATTATTTTTAACTTCGTAATACATTTAAAAACAAAGAATATATAAATTAGAAAAAAAAAAAAGAAGTAAAAACTTACTGTTATTGGTACATCTTTTGTTCCTGAATTTAATAAATGAAGATTTAAAACTTTTGGTAGATCTGTTAAAATTGAGGAAAAGAAGTATTTCTTTAAAAGGTGTGCTTTTAAACCAAGTTAGAATCTTTACCTTGTAAGATATCAAACTGAAGCTATCAATTTGTGAAATACAATAACATTAATAAAAAGAAACATTAGGTGGTAATTGCTTTACTCATAAGGACACTGTGTATTATAAGAACTGTTCCCTCTTAAACCAGATTTTTGAAAACCCCAAAATATATACTTTTTTTTTTTAATGAGACAAAATCTTGCTCTGTCACCCAGGCTGAAGTACAGTGGCGCACTCTTGGCTGACTGCAACCTCAGTCTCTTGGGTTCAAACGATCCTCCCACCTCAGCCTCCTGAGTAGCTGGGATTACAGGCGTGTGCCCCCATGCCCAGCAGACTTCTGTACTTTTTTTTAGTAGAGGCGGGGTCTCATCATGTTGGCCAGTCTGGTCTTGAACTCCTGGCCTCAGGTGACCTGCCTGCCTCCACCTCCCAAAGTGCTGGGATTATAGGCATGAGCCATCATGCCCAGCCCCCAAAATATTATTTTTTTAGTGAACTCAGACATTACTAAACTTCTAGCTTTTCAGCAAAACATAATGAAGCAAATTAATAATTTATAATGTAAAAATATATTAAAAGCAAATCTAACTTTTAAAGATGTGGTCTTCAATCTTAACTACATTTTATTATATATAGTGCATATACATCCCAAATTACAAGTACTCTTAGTTTTTCCTTAGTAAAATTCTTGACTTGGTTGTTTTTAATTGTAGAATTTGAATTTTCTGAACAGCTGTGACAAGCTTTTAACATTTTGTCATAATATAATTTAATAACTCATATCTAAACAAAATCCAGAAGCAAAAATCAACATTCAGCATAACTAAATCCATGAGCAACTGGATTGAGAAACTAGAAAACTACTTTCTGCCTCAATCTTCCATTTAGGTGACTTAAATTATCCCACGGCCTTGTTTTGCAACCTGGTAAGCAATGCCACCCCCCCTCGGAGGAATGGGGTATAAACTGGTAAAGGCACTGAGTCTGAAAGGAAGATTTGTACAAGATCATGCGACCCACTGAAATGATGTTAAAGCTGAATTACAAAGTACAGTAGAGCACTGAATACAGGGATTTAAAAAACAACAACGACTCCATAAAGACTCTTTTAAAAGATTTTTTACCTTGTGTTCTTAGTGTACCGAAATCTAACATTTCAGTTGAGGAATAAATTCCAGGAGCTTGGAAAAAAGAAAAGTCAACAATTATTGTTCACTTTGCCCGAGTAAGCTGCACTGAAAACAAAACAACTTTCGATTTCCTCAGTTTTCCACTAACCTGTTGTAACTTCAACCTCAACAGGAAGAATGATAAACTCTGTGCTGTCTGAAGCATTCGTCTTGATTCTTATGAAGGCTGTGTGATTATCTGCTTCTCTAGATGAAAAACTGGCTCTCATCACTCCCTTGGTTTCATAAGGAGGAATTTCCTGACAAGTTAACAGACCACAATGTAGCACAGCGTTTGTAATGGAGCAAAACCACCATATTTTACTGAACTGGATGACACTGACTGAAAGATGAGTATTTTATATACCTATTAATAAAAAATGCATTGCTAATTAAACCAATATGTAACACACACTCCATTTCTGGAGAACTTTAAAATGTGAAAAACGTGCTGTTTAGAATCTATCAAATATGATACGAAAAGTAGGCAAAGTAAAAGAAGTCAAATGATCTGAAAACAAATTGTCAGTTACAAAAGCCCCATTAAAAGGTAAAACTAACCTACAAAACCAGTTATTTTTAAACATGCTAGTTAGTGGTGTTTGTGTATATAACTCGGTCTTGAAATTTAACCAACAGAAATGTCACCATCAGAGGAAAAGACTTTTCTAGAAGTCCACAAGAACCTCCATAAATGGCTTACACTGCTCTTTCATGGAAAACCTAACAATGCAAAGCTTCTCTAGGAAATCTAGTTTACCAACTGCATTCATGTAAGACAGCAAACATTTTCAGTCCTGTAATGAGAGAACATTTATATACTAAAAGGAAGACTTACTGGAAAAAACATTTTGAGGGGTACTCTCTTTCCTGGTTTTAGAACAACATGGCTCCCTGGGGACTACTGGAATTTCTTCTCTGCACAAACCTTTCAGCATATTTTAGGAGATCCCTGTATTCTAGAGCTTAGTGGGCCTTCACTTATCCCTACTCTCTTTTTAGTTCCAAAGCAGAAAACAGGAGATTGGAACCCTCCTAGGATCGGAGGGATGGACCATCCACTCCCCAACTCTAGAGAGTTGCTTTGGTCTCTGGGGTTTCCTCATATACACTGAAATAGGCTGGAGGTGAGGTCACAGCCCGCTGGCTTTTTTCTCAGTCTAGGTTTGTAGGAGTAAGAATTACTGTATCTTTTTTCGCAGCCACTAGGACTATAAAAACATTATGCTATTCTCTGTTATCATTCATTATCATTCTTGACTATTTAAAAATCTGAATTCTCTATTTATTAGATACCAATTATATTTCACAGGAAGTTCGTAGTTATTCTGTCTAGAAGCATAATATATACAGATTCAATAGTCTGAATTTAATCCTCTGAAGCATTGCTTTGTAAATGATTTTTCACTCAAACACCATAATTTCAAGGTGAAACATTTTTGTGAAAGGACATAAATAAACTGTCCATTGCATATTTCTTTTTGCTACTGTGTTTATATATTCTGAGAATTAACCAAATTAGTGGCTGATAAATTTGTTTCTAAATGTTTATATTAACATCCTAAACATGTAATCTCCACATCTCTTCCCTGGTCAAGACTGGGGTCAGAAGACAGAATCAAGAGGCTGTGTGTGTGTAACAGTAGTTAATAAAGAAACTCTGATTCTCAAACCTTATTCCTGGTGGCAAAATTTGTGTTCCTCCAATTACAGATGAGCAGTGATCTGAGTGACCTGGGTATGGAACTGAATTGACCACAACTGGCTTCTCCCTCTTGGATTAAAGCATGTAAACATTTTAAAAACTCTCACATGGCAAGAACCTTTACAAATAAGGTTCTCTTACATATCTTTAATTTGGTTAATATTGTTAAATATTCAACAATATTGAAGGTGAACACAGATCACCTTCAAGAATTAAAAATTTTCTAAGTCATCACAGGTGCTTGCCTAGGTTCCCTCTGCAAGTGCCATCTCCTTTACCAACGGTGAATATGAACGTTCAATTACTTACCTTCAAAAACAAAACAAAACCATAATGAATCCTTCCTACATTTTTTTAATCCTTTACTTTTTTCATGTGTAAAGCACATCATAAATTATCAGACTCAGAGACAACTTTACCCATATAATTCTGAGAAAGAATAGCTGAAGTTACTTTCCATGTAGTGGGGTAGAACTCCCACCAATTTTATTCACTGCCCTTTCCAAAAATTACTACTTATATTCCCTCCTCAATCTCTCCTCCAATTTTCGTATATACTTGACATAAATTAACATTAAGACAATGATTAAAGAGAAGTCATCCATATTTGTTCAGCCTATAAGGAGTTAAGTATTTTCCAATTTAAGAATAATTGGTTTCATGGGAGCACACACAAGAGAATACTAGGTTACAACTCACCCACAGTTTTCTGGTACCTCCTTGTTGACCCGTTGGGAGTTCTAGGTGAAGGTCTCCTCCACTAGAGTACATTTCTACAACCTGGGGCAAAAGAGCACACGATGGCTAAGTTCAAAGTCATATTCTCAAAGCATGTGATTGCTATTACAGAGAAATAATTCTGACATCCTAATTGTTTATCACAAAACATTCAAAAACATTTAAAGATATAAATGTAGGATACGTATCATATCACTAAATTCAGTGCTCCGTATGTGTAAGCAATAGTGGTATTTTTAATTAAGGTAACTTTGAAAATTTTACTTAGAAACAGTGTAAGTATAATAGTTGTTCCAGGGACCAGATTTTAGAAGTAACAGGATACTTTTTTTTTTCCAAAGGGAATAATTTACAAAAATTACCAAGTTTTGGAAACATAAATTTTGTATTTCTTATAGTAACATAAAGTGCTTCTTTATCCATACATTTATAACAAGATCCAGCAGTGGATCTACCGTAACTGTGAAATGGTGAAGAGTGTAAATATTATTTTGAGATATATACAACTCTTGTGGAACATGAAAATACGTGGTTTCTACTGGAAGCAAAAATATTTCTGTGGCTTATGTGTAAGCTTATGATTTTTTTAAAAACAGCTTTATTATCATTGATGTAAAATAAACAATACCTATTTAAAGTATACAACCTGATGAATTGTGTTTGGGCATAAAACCATCACTGTAATTAAGATATTAAATATATCCGTTATCACCAAAAGCTTCCTCATGCCTTGTGCAATCCATTCATCCTTCTCTGTCCCTTCTTACTTTTCTAGGCAACCACTGATCTGCTCTCTGTCACTTCAGATTAGCTCATGTTTTCTGGAGTTTTATGTAAATGGAGTAATAGCGTATATATTCTGGTGTCTGGCTTCTTTTGCTCAGTGTAATTATTTTGGGGTCTACCACATTGTTTATGCATTAATAGTTCACTTCTATTTGATGATTATATTGCAGTTTTTCAATCCACACACCGAAGGGACATTTGAGTGGTTTCCAATGTCTGGCCATTAGAGAAAAAGCTGCTGTGGACACTGAGTACAAGTATTGGTGTGGACATCTGCTTTCCTTGCTTTTGGGTAAATATATACAAACAAAATGGGTCATAAGGCAGGAGACTTTTCTTTAAAGGTAAGTTAACCCTAGCTCTTAAAATAAAACATACATTTAATTCAATTACATTTGGGGTGAAGCTATGAGAAGGGGTGGAAAACGTTCACTTGTTTCATCACAAGAAGTCCTCCAGGAGTGAACAAAAAAGGACAAAGCAAGAAAAATGGCAATTCTTCAGTATAAGCTTAAAGGTTTTTTGTTTTTTTGTTTTTTTGAGACGGAGTCTCGCTCTGTCTCCCAGGCTGGACTGCAGTGGTGTGATCTCGGCTCACTGAAAGCTCCGCCTCCTGGGTTCAAGTGATTCTCCTGCCTCAGCCTCCCGAGTAGCTGGGATTACAGGCGCATGCTTCCACGCCCAGCTAATTTTTGTATTTTTCGTAGAGACAGGGTTTCACCATGTTGGCCACGCTGGTCTCGAGCTCCTGCATCGTGATCCACCCGCCTTGGCCTCCCAAAGTCCTGGGATTACAGGCGTGAGCCAACCCGCCTGGCCCCTTAAAGGGTTTTTTTTGTTTGTTTTTTGGTGGGGGCTGGGGAGTTGCTGCTGTAAAAGTAATGCATTTACAAAAGACTGATAAGCTGTAGATTTTGTGTGTATTATTACTTGCCTCCTGATTTATTACAGTGCTCATCTATAGTGCTTATTGTATTAATAATAACAGCACCTTAACTGAGATGAGGACTGTAGAACTTTTTCTGGAAAACCAGAAAACATCACATATTATTTCATTAATCTTTCCAGTATCAAGCAAACAAGCATAACAATGCTTGAAAACAGAAGATTAGACCAGGCACAGTGGCTCATGCCTGTAATCCCGGCACTTTGGGAGGCCAAGGTGGCGGTGCTTAACTTGAGCCCAGGAGTTGCAGTCCAGCCTGGGCAACATAGTGAGACTCTGTCTCCGCAAAAAAATAAAAAACATTAGCCAGGTGTGGTGGCGTGCACCTGTAGTCTCAACTACTCAGGAGACTGAGGTGAGAGGATTGCTTGAGCCTGGGAGGTCAAGACTGCAGTGAGCCAAGACTGCACCACTGCACTCCAGTCGTGCCTGGAAAACAAACAAACCAACCAAAAAAAAAAACCAAAAAAAACTCCAGAAGATTAAAAGGTCGCTTACTGATAACAGAGAAAATGAATAAAGAAATAGAGACAGAAAAAGTCTAAATTACAAAGTCAAAGAAATAATTACATTAAAACTAGGAACCTGACACATTCTTTACTTTTAGTCCAGTGCTATTTGTTCTAATTTAGTATAGTTTGGGAAAAAAAGGAAGCCAAGCATTATATACAGAATATATTATGTGTAAAGAAATTCCCAAAATAAATGTTTCTGTGCCCACATGCTTGCACGCACAGAGAAAGGTGTAGAATGACACATACAAGGTGGCAAAAGTGGTGTCCATGAGGAAGGGCCTGGACTGCAACTGTGCTGTCTATGCAATAGCTATCAGCTACATGTGGTTATTTACATTTAAATTAGTTGAAATAACATTTTGGCCACCCTAGCAGAATTAAAGAGCTCAACAGTCACACGTAGCTAGCAGCTATTCTTTTGGACAGAGCAGGGAAAGAACTATTCCATCATCACGGAAAGTTCTGCTGGACAGCTGGACTGGGAAGCAGGAAGTTAAAAGGGACGTTTTTGCTTCACTCATGTTTGAATTGTTAATATTTTTTTCCTGAGAACATACTCATGTGTTTATGTTGTATAATCAACAAATCATATGCATTTTCTCATTTTACAATATTTTCTTATTGTAATATTGACAAGACTAGTGACACAAAATAACACTGGACTATGAGGTTAAGAACGTCTTCCCAGGTAAACAATCTATATTTGGTTTTAAGAGAGCAGCTTTGGTGTTCCACTTGCTCTCTTGTGTAAATCTTGAATTAAAATGTTTTAACTGGAAAAAGACTAGATGAATTGAATTCAAAGTGATCACTGTGCTGGGCGATAGCTTGATAACTCCAAAGGCTGAGGAGAAAAGGTACAGACTGCAAGGCGATTCCGGCAATTGTAGACTGACCAACATCTGTTGAGTCCTGCAAGCTCCATCCTTGTGGTATGGACACCACAATGAGGCAGCAGCCTTGGGGTGTAACAGCCCTTCTACGGGAGAGCGGGCAACTCATGCAGCCGGGTCTACCAGAGTAAGAGGTCAGGCACAGTGGCTCATGCCTGTCATCTCAGTACTTGGGAAGCTAAGGCAGGAGGAATGCTTGAGGCCAGGAGTTCAAGGCTGCAGTAAACCATGATCATGCCACTGCACTCCAGCTTGAATGACAGAGGGAGACCCTGAACCTGTCTTTTTTTTTTTTTGGAGTCTCACTCTGTCACCCAGGCTGGAGCGCAGTGGTGTGATCTCGACTCACTGCAAGCTCCGCCTCTCGGGTTCACGCCATTCTCCTGCCTCAGCCTCCCAAGTACCTGGGACTACACACGCCCGCCACCAAGCCTGGCTAATTGTTTTGTGTTTTTAGTAGAGACAGGGTTTTACTATGGTCTCGATCTGACCTCGTGATCCGCCCGCCTCGGCCTCCCAAAGTACTGGGATTACAGGCATGAGCCACTGTGCCCAGCCTTGGGAAAGCAGCAAGAATTTCAGACGTTTCTATATAGCTTTGTAATAACAGCCAGAACAGGGAAGCTACACCATTACCTAAAGTATCAAAAGGATGTAAACGACAGAAGGATAGTGAGGATAAGAGGGAATACTTCCCACCTGAAAAGCAGGACATAAGAGCAGGTTTTTCTGTGATGTAGACATCCAGCTACAAAAATTAAAACTGGGGCAGAGTACTTTTATCAGTAGCTATCTTCACCCAGATGTTGCCAAGTGTTGGGGAGCGATTTCTTTCTTGCTGCTTTCACTTATCATTTCTAAGCATTCACTATTCAGGCTCTGAACATTTCCCCCAGTTCTTCCTCATTTCCCCTTCTGTTGTTTACGAACAGTTATACCAGGGTGGTCTGGGACAACCATTTTAGTTGCCAAAGCCCTACACTTACCACCAAATACAGTATTTTTCCTCCACCTGTCATTTTCAAGCTGCTTTAAGTCCTTCAGTGTTGGTCCGAAAGAACTCTGGCATCCTGGACTATTCTAGAAAGCATTCGCATCTACTTTTAACACAGACAACACAGCTAGAAGCCATCGAGGCTGCACATGTCACACACTGAAGTCTCTAGGATGTAAGGCACAGATTTCAGAAACTCTCTGAAGGAATGACACTAGCCACTCCCACTGTGAAAGGCACAAGGAGCTGGTGAGGAGGAATTTCACACCTGAAAACAACTACTACTAGAAGATTAGGTAAGACAAGAAGTTGCATTTTTTAAATAAAAAACAAGTTTGCTTTTACTCATAATTCTATATTACCCTTTCCCTGGATTTTAATTTCTAGGCTGCCATCACCAAAAATTTATTTCCAGAAATAAACTTGAACTGTTTTAAAAAACATGGATATTGGGCCAGAAGGTGTTGAATTGCAGGGGAAAAAAAAAGCAGCCTTGTGTAGCTAAAAACTCTTCTTTAAATGCAGAGCTGCCTAAACTATAACACCAGAGAAGCCACAGTCATTTTAAAAATGATTCCAAAAATTCAAAATCCAGACCACTGTATTCCAAAATTCAGACTACAGCAAGCTGTACTAAAAGTAATAACCCTCTTCAATACATCTATAAAACCCTATTATTTTAAATAGTCTTGGAAACTGTAACAAACTGAGATTTCACGCTAAGACATTAATTTCCACCAAAATGAAGCTTATTCAAAATCAGCATCATAAACTCACCTGTAAAGGCTCACTGTGAGGGTTGTGGATGTTTATTATAGGTGAGAAACTACTATTTACAGGGACTCTGGCCCCAAGGAATGGCCTCAATCGATATGGATTTGGAACTCCAACACCAAATACCTGTTTCAGTGGAGGAAAAAAATGCAATTTTAGTTGTTTTTAAAATTAATATTTTTAGTTATAACTCATCTAGGGAGACTGGCAAATTTAATTTATATGGAAAAATATTAACAATCCCTTTATTTTAAAAAAACCCCACAAATGTTGTTTCTGTACATGATTTGGCTACATATTTGATTTACTATGTACGTGAATTTAGAATGATTTCTTTAATATATTAGAAATCGAATAACAGTCCTTCAAGAAGGCATGCAATAGACAAAAGAAGAAAATAGGGAGTCAAAAGATTTCCTGACCCCAGCCATCAGAAGATGGATCTACCGCCCAGATAACTTCTCAAATACCAAGCCCAGCCCCAGGTCATTCCCACATGGGATGGCCCTAGGTTGACTAAGCAGGGTAAACCAGTAATTCAAATGATATTATTAACATATTGCTATTTATTAAGTGTCTATGAGGTGCTAGGCACATATACAATAGTGAACAATTCAACAGTAAAAAAAACAGATAATGTGCTGGGTCTCATGAAACTTACATCGTAGTACTGGAGACAGACTGGAAACCAATAAAAAGATTTTTTAAAAAAATCCCTCTGCTAAAGTGAGTAACAGACAGTTGTAGGTGTTGGGGGAGAGTGGAGGGCATTCAGACAGCTAACGTGTAATCCAGCAAGAGTGGCTTGGAAGACAGCAGTGGTAGTGAGGAGGAGGGAGGTAAACAGACTGTAGATATATTTAGGAGGAAGACTTGATGAAAGATTAGATGTGAAGAGGTAAAGAAAGAAGACAGCTGGCCACCGGGGTCACCATGGGAACAACCTGATCATGACCCTCAATAGTCCAGATTGGCTGTGATCACCCAGGTCTGCTGGGAGACGCCGTCGCGGGGCAATGACTTTCATTTTTGTGGCAGTCTTTTCATTTACTCAACAAGTACACGTGAAATAGGTATGATCTGTCTAGCACTTCAAAATTACTGAACCAAGCATCAACAGCGTACTGAATGTCTACTAAGCAATCGTTAGATTTAGTCACCTTACAGAAACAGAAGACATGGTCCCTACTAAAAGGGAACACTGCCTCTGACCCTTATTTTATATGATGTGTCAGAGTTAATGGATACTGGGGAGGAAATGTTTTTAAAAAAAAACAAAAAACACACAAAAGCACAGGACCTGTAATGTGTCAGAGCTAACACTCGAGTTCCAGGCAGCACAGCACAGTGGTAAAGATTACAGTCTTTATAGTTACAAAGACATGAGTTTGAGTCCCCTTTAATAACTTACTAATAGCATGGGCAAACCTTTTAAAACTTCTTCAACAATAACGGTATCTATAACATAGGCAGAAGGGCATGCGTAGTACACTGCTGGACAAATATGAGCAATTACTGTTAAGAATCTTTGTTTTTTTTTCTTTTAGAGATGTGGTCTTGATCTGTCACCCAGGGTGGAGCACAGTGGTGTAATCGTAGTTCACTGTGGCCTTGAACTCTTGGGCTCAAGGGATCCTCCCACTGTAGCCTCCCGAGTAGCTGAGGCTACAAGTGCTCACCACTGTGCCCAGTTAATTTTTAAAAATGTTTTTTGTAGAGATGAGGTCTTGCTTTGTTGCCCAGGCTAGTCTTGAACTCCTGGCTTCAAGTGATCCTCCCACCTTGGCCTCCCAAAGTGCTGGGATTACATGTGTGAAGTATCATACCCAGCCTTAATAGTCTTGACATACAAAAATCTTGATTCACAAACAGAATAATAGCTGATATACAAAAAGATTTACTATATGACTCCTATATACATTAACTTCCCTTAATGACCTAAACCAAAATTCTATGTAAAAATAAGTTTATCAAAAAAATACTTACTAAAGTAGGCATGAATTTTAATTGTTTTAAGTGTTTTAATCAACACTATTATCAAGCGTGCTTCATAAGTGTGTAAAAGTAAAAATTAAACAAGAATGTGTAAGTCAGTATGAAAATACTTTTCACTATTGTCAACCTTATGTTAACACTTTAGCTGTCGCTTTAAAATCACCTGTTCGGTCTGATTTGAATAGAGATATTCACTGTAAGTATAAAAATGCTCTAAGTCTAAACTCCTACATTTTCTATTATCCTCTGAGTTTCTGCGTTCTTAAAAGGCTGGCATATAAGGCAGAGGTAATGATCATATTGTATAAAATAAGTTTTAATTCTGGTTCTTACCTGGTAAGTAAATACCCCATGATTAGATGTATTAATAAATAAAGTATTTTCTACATTTCCTACTACTCTTGCAAGAAAAACTACATCAAACGATGTATTTCCTCCTGGAAGAATTTTCTGAAACAGAAAATAAATAAAGTTAAATTCATAACAAGAAAAAAAATTATACAGCTCAACTTCCTTAAATAAGTATCTTAGAATCATTTCCATAAACTAGTTTTTCCTTTAAAAGTTTAAGCTTTAAGTTAGCAATGGAAAGTAATTAAAAAGATGTCTTCCGTATTGAATGTCTACGGTCACATATCCTTTGTCCATTAGAGCCACAGCCTTGTACAACAGATGGTTTCCTAGATTCTGTTCATTTAACAATCACTAGGCTGGCATGAAGTACCTAATTACAGGCTGTTCCATGATCAAAAATCAGATATAAGTTGCATTGAAGCTGAGCTTTTCATATAGATATACTACTGTACTACTAAGCAGTGACTTGTTTTAGCCCAAAGAATAAACCCAGGCCTCAACCTTCTGAAATCTGCCTTCCATTCACACAAGAAACAAAATGTCCCGGCAACTTAAATAGAAGAGAAGGCGGGGTGAGTGTATGTGCAGGAACTCACTCCTGTTACTTTCTGCAAACTGAGAATGTCACTATAGTTAGTAAAGTAAAATGTTATTACCACAAAACAATAGGGCTACTCCCACGTTCAAGAGACTGAAATTACGGTTCTGCCCTGCAACAAAGCCTTAAAATACATTTTAATATGTAAAGCCATCAACCTGTCTCATTCTGCCTCTATGGCTAGAACTCTAACATGCTACCTAAATTATAGCTCAAAATACATGGTAGTAAGACTCTGGCTTCACCTTAGTCTGAAGAAAGATGTCTAGACAGAGTATGTCTCCTACATTACCACCAACAAAAGAATAATTTACAAGTTGCAAATTATTGTAACTATTCTTTTGTTGCACTACATTACTGTAATAAAATGCAGCAAAAGAATAATTACAGTAATTCACGACTTTTCTTGAACCCATCACAGAGTGGATTATCAACTAGTTCAAAACTGTAGAAAGACAAGCACTTCCGAGGACAGACGGAATGGGAATACCGGCTCACCCATGGCAGAGAAGGGAAGATGATGAGGCTATTATACAGGAGTGTCAGCTAAAAATGCAGCTAACATGTTTACACATTGCTAGAGGCTGACTGTGTGAACGTGCACCAGAGCACAAAAACCCTGGAAGCTGTAGACACTGGTGCTATTCACACCCGAGCCAGAAATCAGCAACAGAAAGACATCTGGCAAACCCTCGAATAGTCTGAAATTAAACAACATGTTTCTAAAATAAGCCACGGGGGAAGTAAGTAGTAACAAAAGAAATTATAAAATATTTTGAATTGACTGGAAATGAAAGCACAATATTAAAATCTGAAGGCTGCAGGTAAAGCAATACTTGGAGGAAAATTCATAGCATTACATGCTTATTTGGAACAGAAATGTTTCACATCAATAATCTACATTTCTGTTTTGAGACACTAGAAAAAGAATAAATTAAACCCAGAGTAAGCAAAAGGAAGGAAAATAGAGCAAAAATTAATGAAACAGAAAACAGAAAGTAGCAAAAAAAAAAAAAAAAAAATCAATAAAACCGAAGCTGGTGCTCAAAAACTCCATAAAATGGATAAAACCCTGCAAAGAGTGACTGTGTATAAAAAGGGAGAAGTCAAAAATATAAGGAACTAAAATGTGGATATCACTGCATACCTTTACACACAGAAAGAATGATAAAGGAGTATTACAAGCAACTCTATGCCCATAAATTTAACAGCTAGGAGAAATGGACACATTCTTTGACAGTTGGCTAGATATGACACAATCTGCCAAAGCTCATTCAAACTGAAATAGTCCTGCACACAGTTAAAATTTAATTTGTGGTTTAAAATATTGCCACCAAGAAAAGCCTGATCTTAAATGATTTAACTCGTGGAAATGAATTCTCTACCAACCATTTAAGAAAGAAATAATACCTACGTTACATAAACTTTTCAACACACAGGAGAGAACATTCGTAATTCAGCATTACCCTGATATCAAGACCACGCAAAGACTTAAAAACTATAAGCCAATATCCTTCATAAACACAGAAACACAAGTTTCTACAAAGCATTGGCAAACTGAATCAAGGTAAGATATAAAATGGATAACACATCTTGACCAAGTAGTTTTTTTTTTTCCCATGTTGTGCTTTTCTATTTTAATGTTCAATTTATGAAAAATATGAATACTTTTTTTAACATTAGCCAATATGCACACACACAGAATTTCTTTTACAATATTAAATGTTTTATAAACCTTTCACAACTCGCTCAAACCTTTGGCTTAAAATAATTCTGTAACCCTCTAAACAAACCTGCCCCCACCAAATTTGCCATATTATCTTTTGCCAAAACACCTTGGATGTAAAACTGTTTCTTAAGTAGCCTCAATTACATGGAACAATGTTAACTCTTAGCAACTTTTAGTTTTGGTGAAAAACTTGGCAAATGTAAACCAAATATGAAATTCTAAGACCCACCCCCCCACCCCCCCCATCCCCCGCCCCACCATCTGAATGAACTCCTCCTCTCGGCCAAGAACACTTCAGAGTTAATCAGAACATCTAGTTCTGGCATTGTGGAAAAGGGGATTAGACATGCCTCATTATATACCTCCAGCATTAACATTAACACAAACATTAAGTCTGGTAAGAAACATTTACAATCTATTTCCTCTGAAGCCTGCTACCTGGAGGCTTCTTCTACACGATAAAACTTTGGTCTCCACAACCCTTCATCTTGACTCAGCCACTCCTTTCTACTGCTGGTAACTCTTCTAACCAACTACCAATTGTAATATGTTTAAATCTGGCGAGTGCGGCTGCTCACGCCTGTAATTCCAGCAGTTTAGGATGCCGAGGAGGGTGGATCCCTTGAGCTCAGGAGTTCCAGACCAGTCTGGGCAACACGGTGAAACCCAGCCTCCACCAAAAAAAAAAAAATACAAAAAACTTAGCCAGGCATGGTGGCAGGCGTCTGTGGTCCTAGTTTCTTGGGACACTGAAGAGGTAGGATCACTTGAGCTCAGTGGGCAGAGGATGCAGTGAGCCAAGATCACACCACTGCACTCCAGCCTGGGTGACACAG
Organism: Macaca mulatta; assembly: GCF_049350105.2. Classification (NCBI taxonomy): domain Eukaryota; kingdom Metazoa; phylum Chordata; class Mammalia; order Primates; family Cercopithecidae; genus Macaca; species Macaca mulatta. The sequence goes on from NC_133418.1 coordinate 5,906,046, forward strand.
TGAGACCCCATATCAAACATAAATAAATAAATTAAAAAGAATATGTTTAAATCTCCCTATGACCTGGAAGCCCTCACTTAAGCTGTCTTGCCCACTCAGATCAAACCAATGTAAATCTAACATGTATTGACTGATGCAGGATGCCTCCCTAAAATGCATAAAAACAAGCTGTGCCCCGACCACCTTGGGCACATATCATCAGGACCCCCACGAGGCTGTGTGACAGGCATGGCTTTAACCTTGGCAAAATAAACTTTTTAAACTGACTGAGACCGGTCTCAGATATTTTGGGTTCACAATTAGTAACCACAGGGATTCTGAGTGGAGGCGCCCCTGATCTTTGACAAATTTCCTGTCAGTGCTTGATACCAACTTGATCTATCCTTACGGCTCAAACCAATGAGACAATTTGCTGAGGCCTGGGGGATCCCCTCCCTCAAGAGAATCCCTAATATCCCCAAATTTGGTTGACATCTAAAGTTTGTTTTGCTGTACAACTTCTTTTATGGAGTTTTGCTTGCTTCTGACAGTGAAGGCAAGCTGTCCTGCTTCCATACTGATAAAAGGAAGGTAACTCCTTTCTGGAGTTTCAGCTCACTTCCAACACAAAAGGTGAGTGTGAGTTTCTTCTTGCTTCTAAAATGGCAGAGAGCAGTCTTCAGCCAGGGACCCATTCCTAGGTTAAGTAGCTGAATTGGGTTTCATTTGTTTTGTAAATTCTCCTTAACGACTAAAGGGTACAACTGACAACCAGCAACCAAGTAGTTTGTATCTTGGAAATCCAATTCTAGTTCAACATTCAAAAATCAAATCAATGTACTTTACTTAACAGACTAAAGAAAAAGCACAAGATCATCTCAATAGCAGCATGTAATTTGACAAAATTTAATATCGATTCATGATTAAAAATCTCAGTAAACTAAGTCAATAGAAGAGAACTCCCTCAATATTATAAAGAACACCTGCAAAAACCCTAAAGAAGCTTGTCCATTTTGTGGTCCATGGGCTGCATGAAGCCCAGGGTAGCTTGAAATGGGCCCAACGCAAATTTGTAAACTTTCTTAAAACATTAAGTTTCTGTGTGTGTGTGTGTGTGTTGTTGTTGTTGTTGTTGTTGTTGTTGTTTTTTTAGCTCATCAGCTATCATTAGTGTATTTTACGTGTGGCCCAGGTAAGCAAAGATTGGACACTCCTGCCCTAGGAGCTACCATAGTATTTAATGGTGAATGACTGAATGCTTTTCCTCCAAAATTTAAAACAAGGGAAGGATGCCCTCTCTTATGACAGCTATTTAACACTGTATCAGAAGTGTAAAGAGGGCCGGAAGCGGTGGCTCATGCCTGTAATCCCAGCACTTTGGGAGGCTGAGGTGGGTGGATCACAAGGTCAAGAGATTGAGACCATCCTGGCCAACATGGTGAAACCCCGTCTCTACTAAAATTACAAAAATTAGCTGGGTGTGGTGGCACGCACCTGTAGTCTCAGCTACTCAGGGAGCCAAGGCAGGAGAATCGCTTGGACCGGGAGGCAGAGGTTGCAGTGAGCAGAGATTGCGCCACTGTACTCTAGCCCGGCGACAGAGTGAGACTCGATCTCAAAAAAACAAAAACAAAGTGCAAAGAAGCACGAAAAAAAAAATAAATAAAAGGCATTACACATTAGTACAGAAGAAAAATCAGTTTTTATTCAGATAACACGGCTTTCCATACCGAAAAATCCCTACAAAAATGCTCCTAAAAGAGTTTTAAGAAGTCATGGGAATCAAGGTCAACATATAATGATCAATTGTATCTCCATACACCAGCAATGAACCAGTGACATTCTAATTTTTAAAAACATACTATTTAGGGTAACACATGCACAAAGAAATACTGAGGTATAAATCTAATAATGTGCAAGTTCTGTAAGCTGAAAACTATAAAACATTAGTGAAAGTAACCGAAGAAGACAAATAAATGGAAATACTGTGTTCACGGGTTAGAAGACTCAATATTAGATGTTAGTTCTCCTGAAATGGATTTACATATCCAATGCAAGTGCAACCAAAATTTCAGTCTAAGGAGAAGTAACAACTAAATGCAATGTGAAATAGGATCCTAAAACAGAAAAAGTAGTACACTGATAGAAAAACTGATGAAATTCATACAAATTCTTTAGTTAATGGTATCGTACTAATGCCAGTTTCCTGGTTTGAAAATTGTACTATTGAAAGAAAACAGGCACATTCCTCAACCCCGGACCCAACACAAACAGGCCCAGTACAAACACATCCCACCATATATCTCTCAACTTCCTGAGCCCAGTACAAACACATCCCACCATATATCTCTCAACTTCCTGAGCCCAGTACAAACACATCCCACCATATCTCTCTTAACTTCCTGAGCCCAGTACAAACACATTTCTCAACTCAGAGACTACCATATATCTCAACTTTAAAAAAACACCACCTGGAAAGTCTCCGATAAGGACACAGCCGTTCGTGGTTTTACTGGAAGCGTGGGAACCAATAGAAAACTGCTAAATGTATAACTTAAAATGTTAACCAATTGTAGTGCTGCAACCAAAAGAATTCCCTTGTTCCTCTATAACTTTACGTATCCTATTTACATCGGGCTATAAAAGGCAAGCACTCCCATTGTTCGAGGCCCTCTTGTATGCGGTGGAATGGAGGGATCAAGTTCGAACTTGCAGTAAAAGATCCTTGCCGCTTGGCTTTGACTCTGGACTCTGGTGGTCTTCTTTGGGGAACAAACGGTCTGGGCATTACACTATGATTATATAAGATGTTAACATCAGAAGAATGTTAGAGTGAGGAATACATGGAAAGTATTACTTTTCTGTACATTTAAAGTTAATTCAAAAGAACATGATAAAATCTCAGATTTTTTTTTTTTTTTTAAGAAACTGATAGGCTGATTCTAAAATTTAGATGATAAAGAAAGGAAATAAGAGCCAAGGAAATTCTGAAAGAGAAAATCAAAATTGGAGGAGTCATAGTGTCTAATTCTAATAATTAATATAAAGCCACAGTTATCAAAACAGTATGGGCTGGTGAAAGGACAGGTATTTCAGAGTCTATTAGAACGTATTAGAACATAGTGAAGAGTCCAAAACCAGACTCACACATACACAAGGTCAACTGACTTTCAACAAAAATACAGTGGGATTTTAATGAAAACGGATAGTCTTTTTCAATGGATAGTCTTTTTCAACGGATAGTCCAGGAACAAACGAATATCCATATGCAAAACAAATCAAAACAATCCTCAATCCATATCTTATACCATAAACAAACAGCAGCTAAAAATGGGCTGTAGATCTAAATCTAAAATCTAAAACTATGATGGTTGTCCCTCGGTATCTGTGGGATTGGCTCCAGGACTTCATGCAGATTCCAACATCTGTGGATGCTCAAGTCTCTGCTATAATACAAAGCAGCATTTGCATATAACCTATGCCTATCCCCCTGGCTATGCACGTATCTCCCGGGGAAACTTTAAATAATCTCCACATTACTTGTAATACTTAATACAATGTAAATGCTAAGTAAATAGTTTATACTGTATTATTTGTCTGAACATGTATAGACAAGAAAAGTCTTGTTCAGTACAGAAGCACTTTTTTTTTTTTTTTTTCTCAAATAGTTTTGACCTGTAGTTGACTAGATCCATGGATAAGAAGCTCATGGCTGCAGAGGGCCAGCTGTACTTCTAGGAAAGAAAAAAATGGAGAAAATCTTTGTGACTTTGGATTAGGCAAAGATTTCCTAGCTACAACTCCCAAAGCATGACCCATAAAAGAACAATTTGATAAACTGGACACCATGAACATTATAAACCTCTGCTCTTTCAAAGATATAGAATGAAAAGGTATGACACAAACTAGAAGAAAAGACTTGTAAAATCACGTATCTCAAGAAAGACTTGTATCCTGAACACATAAGGAACTCTCACGAACTCAATGAAAAAACAAATAACTCAACTTAAAAAACAGGCAGAAGAACTGAACAGACACTTCACCAAAGGAAACATATGGATGGCAAATAAAAAGATGCTCAACATCAATTTTCACTGGAGAACGCAGGTTAAAATAAAAATGGCCTAACACTGTACACCGAGCTGAACCACTCGCATCACAAAACACACAAACCTCAGAATGCAGCGTGCTAATAGCGACGTGGGGCAACGGAAACTCTCACATGTTTCTCATGGGAATACAAACGGGTACAGTTGTTACAAAAAAACTGTTAACATCTGTATGTAAATATTTACAGTGGGTTTAAATAATAGCTCCAAACTGGAAACACCCCGAAAGTCTTCAACTGGTGAATGAATAAACACACAGTGACATTGCCAGCCAATGAAATACTATTCCATAATAATAAAGTGGTACAAAGAACTGATACAGCCTGCTACACCAACCAACATGAAATGCATTATGCTAAAAGAAAGAAGCCAGACTAAAAACACTATATGCTACATGGGTCCCAAATCAATACAGTCTTCTGGAATAGGCGACACTCAGTGGTTTGAGTTGACCAAGTTGTTGATTATATGACCTTATGGGTTTGTCAAAACTCAGAACTATATACTAAAAGGGTGAATTTTACTGCAAGTATACTGTAATTTAAAAACAAATACATATAGAATATATATTAAATATATCTGTGTGTGTATATGTATACACATATACATATATATATATATATATATATATATATTTTTTTTTTTTTACTGTTTTGGGTGAATCCACAAGGGTTGCGGACTCACTCAAGCATATTTTAGCCTGGACCTTTTTTTATGAGGGTCTCAGTGTTCATGTTCCCTTGGAGTAAGAACAAATAATTGAATGTTTAGGTTTAACTCTTGGTGGGCAAGATTAAAGCCAAATTAACTTTAAAACAACAAAATCTTGAAATGAAGTGGGTAATATCACTGAGTTCAGGCAGTCCACCCACACTTTTTATTGTCGTGAATTTAATTCCACAGAATCATATGACTGGTCACCCTCTCATCACCTTCCTAACTCCCTCTGACAATGTAAGGATTCACAGAACTGACACTGAGAGACACAGAGAGGACTCTGGCAATACGAACAAAACAAAACGAAACAAAATATGACAATATCATTTTCCCATCTAAGATGCCAGTGCCTGTAATACCGATGTTTTATACCATACCAAGAATAAAAAAAGAAGAACAAGAGAACGTTCTTCAAATAAAACAAGGAGTGAGGATGACAAGTACAAACCCAAGCCACAGAAAGGGGCAGTGAAGAAAACTTATGTGACTCATTCTGGGCACCGCAGGAAGGGAGAAAAACTAACTTACTCTTAAAATTTGCACTGTGTATCAGTACTCATGGAGGTGTGTGGTCTGAATCCCTATCAGTGGTCTAATCAAGCAGAAAATTTAATGTTTCCTTGGTAGAGTTGAGACCACCAGTGCCATTCTCTCTGGGAAAACACACCCTTAAACCGGGCTGACCGTGACGGTAAGGTGCCCTTGACTGTAACGTGGGTCTCAGTTTCCGATATTAAAAAAAGTGAAAAAAAATTTACCTACGTAACGAACCTGCACATCCTGCACATGCATCGCTGAACTTAAAAGTTGAAAGAAAAAAAAAGGTAGCAAAATTAGTACAATAAATGCTGTGTATCCACCAAAAAAAAAATCTGAAATGTTCTCTAAAAAAAGTGACAGTTACAGAATTATGGTATTCCCACCCAAGACCAGTTCTAGTGTCAATGAGGAGATTCCTAAAGCCTATGTGTATAATGGAAAATGTATCCAGAGGAAAACCGGTGTCCTTTAAAGTGTTTATGGGAACTTAATTTGATTTAAAAATGTCTCTATTCAAACAATACCCTTTTAAGGCCCATCTAAACTCCAAAGAGTTAGGAAAATCACCATGGAATGTTTAATTTTTAGTGCAGTTTTCTGCCACTATTGGAACTGGCCATCTAGTATATAGCTGATCGACAGGAGATCTGAGTTTCTAGTAATACCACTAACAAATCGTAATTTTCCCAAGTCAGCACTGTACCACAGCTCAGTCCCTGGGTGATCTCCTTCCTTGGTGATCTCATCCAGATCCATGGCTTCATATCTACACTAGTGACTCCGAAATCTCTATTTCTAGTCTAGTCCTCATATAGCAAACTCATAGACTAACTGCCTATTTGCCACCTCCTCTTGGATATCTAGGAGATACCTGAAATCTAACATGTCCAAATTGAATTACTGGTTGTACCTCCGAAACCTGCTCTACCCTCTGCCTTCTTCAATTCAGCTGATTGCAACTTTGTCCTTCTAGTTGAGGACTAGAGTTCAGGACAAAACTCTAGAGTCAATTTTCACTCTTCTCTTTCTCTCAAATCCCACATCAGGAAATCCTGTTGGGTGTATCTTCAAAACATACAGGCATATGTCATTTTATTGTGCTTCGCTTTGCTACACTTCACAGGTACTGCCGTTTTGCAAGCCTGCATTAACCAAGTCTACCAGTGCCATTTTTCCAACCGCATGTACTCACTTTGTATCTCTGTGTCACATTTTGGCGATCTTGCAGTATTTCCAAATTTTTCATTATTATAATATCTGCATGATCTGTGATCTTTGATGTTGCTACTGAAATTGTTTTAGGGCACCACAAACTATGCCCATATAAGATGGCAAGCTTAAAATGAAACATGTTATGTGTGTTCTCATGGCTCCACCAGCCACTGTTCTCCCAACTCCCTTCCTCTCCTTAAGCTTCCCTATTCCTGAGATACAATAATATCACAATTAGGCCAATTAGTAGCCCTACAATGGCCTGTAAGTGTTCAAGTAAAAGGAAGAGTTGCACATCTCTCACTTTAAACCAAAAGCTGGAAATGATAAGGTTAGTGAGGAAGACATGCTGAAAGCCAAGAGAGGCTCAAAGCTAGGCCTTTAGTACCAAACAGCCAAGCTGTGAATACAAAGGAAAAGTTGTTGAAGGAAGTTAAAAATGCTACTCCAGTGAACACACACCTGGCAAAGAAGGAAAACTGCCTTACTGCTGATAGGGAGAAAGCTTTAGTGGTCTGGATGGAAGAGCTAAGCAGCCCAAGCATTCTCTTTTTTTTTTTTTTTTTTGAGATGGAGTTTCGCTTGATGCCCAGGCTAGAGTGCAATGGCGTGGTCTTGGCTCACTGCGACCTCCGCCTTCCGGGTTCAAGCGATTCTTGTGCCTCAGCCTCCTGAGTAACTGAGATTACAGGTGCACACCACCACAACCAATTTTTGTATTTTTAGTAGAGGTGGGTTTCACCATGTTGGCCAGGTTGGTTTTGAACTCCTGACCTCAGGTGATCCACCTGCCTCAGCCTCCCAAAGTGCTGGGACTACAGGCGTGAGCCACCACGCCTGTCCGTGCCACAGCATTCTCTTAAGCCAAAGCCTAATCCAGAGCAAGGCCCTGACTCTCTTTAATTCTGTGAAGACTGATAGAGGGGAGGAAGCTGCAGAACAGCTGGAAGCTAAAAGAGATCGATTTATGAGGTTTAAGAAAAGAAGCCAGCTCTATCACATAAAAGTGCAAGGTGAAGCATTAAATGCTGATGTCCAGGTTGCAGCAAGTTATCCAGAAGATCTAGCTAAGATCACTGATGAACACGGCCACACTAAACAACAAATTTTCCATGTAGATGAAACAGCCTTCTGTTGGAAGATGCCATCTAAAGAGGGTATGTCAGTGCCTGGCTTCAAAGCTTCAAAGGACAGGTTGACTCTCTTATTAGGGACTAACACAGCTAGTGACTTTAAGTTGAAGCCAGTGCTCATCTGCCATTCTGAAAATTCTAGAGACCTTAAGAATTGTGCTAAATCTACTCTACCTGTGGTCCATAAATGGACAAGGCCTAGATAACAGCACATCTATTTATAACATGGTTTAGTGAATATTTAAACCCCACTGTTGAGACCTAATGCTCAGAAAAAAGATTTCTTTCCAAATATTACTGCTCAGTGACAAGGCAACTGGTCACCCAGGAGCTCTGATGAAAATGTACAAGAAGATGCAGTTGTTTTCACACCTGCTAACACAACATCCATTCTTCAGCCAAGGATCAAGGAGTAACTTCAAGTTGCAAGTCTTGTTATTTAAGAAATACATTTCTTAAAGCTATAGCTGCCACAAAGGGTGATTCCTCTGATGGATCTGGGCAAAGTCCATTGAAAACCTCCTGGAAAGGAGTCACCATTCTAAATGCCATTACGAACATTTGTAGCTGGGCACAGTGGCTCAAGTCTGTAGTCCCAGCACTTTGGGAGACTAAGGGAGGTGGATCACCTGAGTCAGGAGTTCGAGACCAGCCTCGCCAACATGGTGAAACCTGTCTCTACTAAAAATAGAAAAAAAAAAAAAATCAGCTGGGAGGGGTGGAGTGGGCCTGTAATCCCAGCTATTCAGGAGGCTGAGGCAGGAGAACTGCTTGAACCTGGGAGGCAGAGGCTGCAGTGAGCCAAGATTGTGCCAGCGCACTCCAGCCTGGGCGACAGAGTGAGACTCTGTCTTGGTGGCGGGGGAAGAACATTTGTGATCCATGGGAGGAGGGTTAAAATGTCAACAATAGGAGGTTGGAAGAAGTTAATTCCAACCCTTTTGGATGACTCTGAAGGGCTCAAGACTTCAGTGGAAAAGTCACTGTAGATGTGGTAGAAACAGCAAGAGAAAAGAATTAGAAGTGGCATCTACAGATGTGAATGAACTGGTGCAATCCCCTGATAAAACTTGAACAGAAGAGTTGTTGTTTCTCAGGGATAAGCAAAAAAAAGTGGTTTCTTGAGATGAAATCTACTCCTAGTGAAGATGCTGTGAATATGTTGACATGACAGCAAAGAATTTAGAATACTACGTAAACTTAGAGGCAGGGTTTGAAAGGATTGACTCCAATTTTGAAAGAAGTTCTACTGTGGGTAAAATGCTATTAAACAGCATTGCACGCTACAGAGAAATTTTTGTGAAAAGAAGAATCAATGGATGCTGCACTCTTCACTGTTGTCTTATTTTAAGCAACTGTCATGGCCATCCCAACCTTCAGCAACCACTACCCTGATCAGTCAGTGGCTGTCAACACTGAGGCAAGGCCCTCCACCAGCAAAAAGACTATGACTTGCAGAAGGCTGGCATGATCATTAGCAGTTTTTAGCAATAAAGTATTTTTGAAATTAAGGTATGTACATTTTTTAGACACAATGCTACTGCACTTAATAGGCTACAGTATAAACTCTTTTTTTTTTTTTTTTTTTTTTGAGACGGAGTCTCGCTCTGTCGCCCAGGCTGAAGAGCAGTGGCCGGATCTCAGCTCACAGCAAGCTCCGCCTCCCGGGTTCACGCCATTCTCCTGCCTCAGCCTCCCGAGTAGCTGGGACTACAGGCGCCCGCCACCTTGCCTGGCTAATTTTTTGTATTTTTTAGTAGAGATGGGGTTTCACCGTGTTAGCCAGGATGGTCTCGATCTCCTGACCTCGTGATCCGCTCGTCTCGGCCTCCCAAAGTGCTGGGATTACAGGCTTGAGCCACTGCGCCCAGCCTTAAACATAACTTTTATATATATGGGGAAACAAAAAAATTCTGTGACTGGCTTACTGCAGTGGTCTGGAACTGAACCCATAATATCTCCAAGGTATCCCTGTATCCCAAGTCCAACTCCTTTCTTCACCTCTTCCATGTATCACTCTGGTCAGAGTAATCATCTAATCATCTTCTTACCCTGGAGTATGGCAACAGCCAATATGACTGGTGTCCCTTGTCCTACTTTTGATGAACAATGATCCTTTTAAAACCTAAAGCTACAATTTCATTCCTCTGTTCAAAACCCTTTGATGGCTTTCCACGTCATTCAGGAAAAAGAGTCAAGTCAAACCACAGTTTGTAAGGCCCTTCATGGTCTGCCCCCTTACTTCTCCTCTCATCTGTGCTCACTCTGGTCTAGCTGTCTTTGAACACCAGGCCTGCTTTCAACAATGGAGCCTTTGTACTGCCTGGTCCTTCCCGCTAGAATGCTTTTCTTCCATGTTTCACTTTCCTCCAAACAGTCCCACCTCACCCCTTTGAGTTTTCGTTCCAATGTCACCTTCTGAATAAAGCCTACCCTGACCACCCTATTGAAAATGGCACGCCTAAGCCTCTGATCTCATACCCTTCCCTGTGCACGCCTAAGCCTCTGATCTCATACCGTTCCCTGTGCACACCTAAGCCTCTGATCTCATACCCTTCCCTGTGCACACCTAAGCCTCTGATCTCATACCGTTCCCTGTGCACGCCTAAGCCTCTGATCTCATACCCTTCCCTGTGCACACCTAAGCCTCTGATCTCATACCGTTCCCTGTGCACGCCTAAGCCTCTGATCTCATACTCTTCCCTGTGCACACCTCAGCCTCTGATCTTATACTCTTCCCTGTGCACGCCTAAGCCTCTGATCTCATACCGTTCCCTGTGCACGCCTAAGCCTCTGATCTCATACCGTTCCCTGTGCACGCCTAAGCCTCTGATCTTATACTCTTCCCTGTGCACACCTAAGCCTCTGATCTTATACCCTTCCCTGTGCACACCTCAGCCTCTGATCTCATACTCTTCCCTGTGCACACCTAAGCCTCTGATCTTATACCCTTCCCTGTGCACACCTCAGCCTCTGATCTCATACTCTTCCCTGTGCACACCTAAGCCTCTGATCTCATACTCTTCCCTGTGCACACCTCAGCCTCTGATCTCATACTCTTCCCTGTGCACACCTAAGCCTCTGATCTCATACCATTCCCTGTGCACGCCTAAGCCTCTGATCTCATACTCTTCCCTGTGCACACCTAAGCCTCTGATCTCATACTCTTCCCTGTGCACGCCTAAGCCTCTGATCTCATACTCTTCCCTGTGCACACCTAAGCCTCTGATCTCATACTCTTCCCTGTGCACACCTCAGCCTCTGATCTCATACTCTTCCCTGTGCACACCTAAGCCTCTGATCTCATACCATTCCCTGTGCACGCCTAAGCCTCTGATCTCATACTCTTCCCTGTGCACACCTAAGCCTCTGATCTCATACTCTTCCCTGTGCACACCTAAGCCTCTGATCTCATACTCTTCCCTGTGCACACCTAAGCCTCTGATCTTATACCCTTCCCTGTGCACACCTCAGCCTCTGATCTTACACCCTTCCCTGTGCACACCTCAGCCTCTGATCTCATACTCTTCTTTTGACCTTGTAACATCTTCTAAGATCGTATAAAATTTACTTATTTATCATGCTTGCCTTCCCTCTGCTGCTGACTTTACCCAAACTCCCCAGAGTATGTATGATAAGCATCTCTGTTTTCACTGATGAAAGTGCCGGGCACTTAAGTAGACACTTCATAAATATTTGTTACATTAATTCCTTCTTTCCACATAGGTGGGGTGGCAAAACTATAATTTACATTTTCTTATACATTTTAAACTGCAAAAGTAACAAGTGCTGATTTTACTTAGTGATACAGACCAAAGATGACTGAATAAAAAGCTAATACCCTCAAACCTCCTCCATTCTCACCATTATTAGGTTATCCAGTTAACCTGGCAAATCTAATCTGTGCTTTATTCCGGCTCTTATTAATATACCCAAATAAATATACACAGATTTTTTGCTTTTTATAAAAATGGCATTATAGGCCGGGTGCGGTGGGTCATGCCTGTCATCCCGGCACTTTGGGAGGCCAAGGTAAGCGGATTGCTTGAGGCTGGGAGTTTGAGACCAGCCTGGCCAACATGGCAAAACCCCATCTCTACTAAAAAATACAAAAATTAACCAGGTGTGGTAGAAGGTGCCTGTAGTCCCAGCTACTGGGGAGGCTGAGGCACAAGAATTGCTTGAACTGGGAGGCAGAGGTTGCAGTGAGCTGAGATCACGCCACTGCATTCCAGCCTGGGCGACAGAGAAAGACCCTGTCTCGGAAAAAAAAAAAAAAAAAGGCATTATATTCGACTCTACAATATGCTTTTCTTACATATTAGCATGTCACGTATATTACTGCAGATCTATAGAGACCTATTTCATTCTCTTTATTATCTGCATAATATTCCATACTACCGCTCCATCGCGTTTCCTTAAATTCCCAATAACATGCATGGAATCAACAGAACAATGTCCTTCTACATCTAATTAAAATAATCATTAATTTTTATTAATGCCCCTTCAACCCATGAGAAGAGACTGATCATTAAGTATACCGAAATGAGTGAACTATAACATTTTAATTTTAGTCACAGACTGAAACAAAGTGTATCCTAATCTTCAGTTTATCTGAAAATTTAATTAATCAAAAGGTTCTAGTCAATAAAGAAAACATCATTGTTTCCTATTGTGTGTAAGGCACCCCATTTCCACAATTGGACTTGTTAGAATATTATTATAAAAATCTGTCTTTTCTGATGCAAAACATATGTTGCATATTTTATGGCCTATATACGATATGGCCATGAAAGATGAATGGCCTAAATGCAGTCTGTTATGTAATTTTAAATTATAATTGATTAGATAATTATATTCAATCAACAGATAATTACAGATAATTACAAAAACTTATATACAGAGAAATAAATCGTTACACAACCACATCCCGTACCTCTCATAGTATTCCTATTCTTTTTGATTTTCAGGTGGTCTTAAAATCAAAACCTAACAAGATTACTTGCATGTGTGGATTAAAATACAATTATGTAAAACTTGGTTTAAAAAATAATTTAAAAATAATTAGTCTTTTCTGTATTTCCTACTTTTTGGTTAAGGTAGAGATGATAACAGCAATTAAAAACTCTGAGTTATAGACAACGTTTTATTGTCAAAGAAATAACACCTGACCAAGAATTCTGAGCATGACAAAGGCAATTAGAGTAAACATACAGAAAGATTTTGCTCTCCTCCACATAAGAAAGTCTATTCATCTTTCCCCAAGGCTCTTATTGTTGGCATAAAGCTGAGGTGGAGAGGAAATAGGTTATTTCTTCCCCCAAGAGTCCACTCCATCTCTCCCCTCTACTTCTTGAGCTTCTTAAGTCAGTGTCTTACTGTAGGGGAAAAAAGATGGAAAGCAAGGAGAAGAAAAAAGTGTAAGAGGAGAGAGTAAAGATTTTGGCTATCTCCTTTGAGCTAAATCTTGACTATTTAAATGTGGAATTTGGTAGGTGTCATTATTTTTATTGTTTAATTCCATCACCTGACAGCACAAAACAGATTGGTTAACTTGTTCCTTAATTACCTACACATTTAGTTTATCTTTTAAAAAATTTCCAGAGACCCTATTCTCTGCATAACATTCATATATAGAAATAGTCCCTAGGAGAGTCTAGTTCAGAAATGTCAAGTTAGTAGCCTATGGCTTATGTTGTTTGGCTCATACTGTCTTTCTAAAATTGAATTGATTTTCAATGTGTAAAGACTGGAAGATACATGAAAATTCTTATTTCTGACTCTTCTTGGGAAATGAGCAGAACTGCACATGGGCTTAGACTCCTCACACGGTAACCACTGGCCGGAGCCCAGGGGAGGCTGATCTCTTTGAATGGGTCACATGTTCTCTAGGACACCCCTCATCCCACTCGGCTTGCTTCCTTCATTTATACTGTTTACCTAGCCCAGTTTAAGAACCTGTTTGCAACTCTTGTTCTAGTCTCTGTATTATGATAGCAAAGAAAAAAGTAAAAACCCTGGCCTTTAACACAGGTGAAGCTTGGAGTGTTCAGAAACAACAAAATATTGCTTGACTTAGCAAAAAGTTAACAAGCTAGAAATAAAATGTATAGTGCAGTTGTGAACTATTTTTGAACTGATTCCATTTTTACTTCACAATTTGGCCCTTTAACCCAACCTGTCTCTGCATACTGACAATGCCTGAAAGCTGGATGGTTTCATTCCACATAAATACATCTCTCTATAGAAACTATTAGGTACAGGCCACTCACTGAAGTGTAATATGATACAAATCACTGGGGATGATAATAGAACACCTACACCTTCACCTTGGCTCCTGTCACTCACTGCACGACGGGAGCAGACCTCTCTGGCGCTCGGCCTGTGTAGACACAGGCCTCTCACAGCCTCAGAATTATATTATTGGAGGCTATTATTAACAGCACTTTTATAAAAAGTGTGAAAATGTCTTTTAGATAACAAAGAATAACTCAAGGGAAAGCTATTTTAAGAAATAATTTAGAAAAGGGATATTTCCACAAGAATCACAAAACAATTAAGCTTTTTATTACCAAAAGTAATATGCTGATTTATCAGTCCCTTGTTTATAAAATACCTTTAAATGAAAAAGTTATGCTTTTTTGTTTTACTGTAAACAACAACATATGATGAAACAGGATTTTAGAAAGGAGAAATGTAAACATCAAATAATTGATACAAAAATATAGCAACCAATATCTTATATGGTTAAAAAGGTTTCTTCTTTGTTACTCAATCACATCCCTTCAAAGGAGTCAGTGAAAACTCTGGGAAGATGAAATTTGGTTCCATTCATTTACTTCCCTCTGATCTTTGTTATTTTGTTAATTATTTTGGAAACCTATATATTAAAGCTTTAGGTATTCTCTCAGATTTAAAATGTACTTAAGAAACCATTTTTATTTTTTTGGTCAGAGAAAACGTTTTTAATAACAAGTTTACACACTTCCTATAAAAATAAAAAATAAAATTTTAAAGGATATTTGTGGTAAGGAGAACCTTAAATTGGAGCCCAAGACTTTATGTCCTAATCTCTGAGGCCGTGACTAAGATGTAACTAAGGCTCCCAACCGGCTGCCTTTTAGTTAATCAAAAGGGAGGCTCTCCAGAGAGTCCTGACCCACTGACAGGAGCCCTTTAAAGCAGAGTTTTCTCGCTGGAGGCAGAAGAGGACGCCAGAGAGGTACACAGTGCCAGCGGAGAGATGCCCTGTTGCTGGCTGGAAGACGGATGGCCTGTGAGAAGGAACCCGGAGGCCCTGAGTTGCTGGGAGGGGTCACTGGCCAAGAGCCAGCAGCCAAACAGGGGTTTCAGTTCTACAACCACAAGGAACCTAATTCTCTCGACAACTTTAATGAGTTTGGAAGTGACTTCCCCTCAGAGCCTCTGGACAAGGACTCAGCCCGGATGACATCTTAATTTCAGCCCCTGATACACTGAACGAACTGAACAAACTCAGGAAAGATCATGTATAGCAGAGAAACTTACCCTATTTTGAAAAAATGATGCATGAAAATGTGATGTTGTAGCAGATATTGATACTAAAGTAATAGTTTCTTCAGAACTAGGATTATGTAAGTAGACTTTTTCCATTTTTGGCATTCCAACTGGTCTGTAAAACAAAAAGAAAATTATCACAAATACTTCACAGATAATTATGATTGAATTATGATTGATAAGATGATTTCTAGTTGTTAAAAATTAATCAAAACTGTTAGACAAACACATAGCTAAATATATTAAAATGCTTTCTGAATTTATCTTTAAACTTACACATAAAAATGCATTTAGTCACTCAATAAATATTTCTTGAGTGCCAATGATGTCACGTACAGTGCCAGGTGCTGGGATACAATGAAGCAAGTCTCATCCCTGTGAAGCTCAGAACCCAGTGAGGTGGTGGACGGGGCACAAAATGGTCAGTTCCTTTTCTTTCTTTCTGTACCACCACCTGGCCTCCTACCAATCGTGCCCTCTTCTCAAATTCCATGGATACGTGCTCTTCATTTTAGGAGTGGAAACTGAGTAGCAAAGTTGTGTGAGGAGATCTTGTGAGTTAGGGGCTTTTACTATATTCATTTCACAAGAATACTGGGGCACAGAAAAGTCAATTAACTTGTCAAAGGCACACTTGGAACCTGGATGTGAATCTAAGTCTTCTGGGTCTAGACTGCGCTTTAACTGCCAGTACTGAACTGCCTCTTCTCAAAGTTAAACACACTCAATGGTTTGAAATCCCCAAATCCATTTTAATGTCTCCCTTGGCATCCATGCCATGGTTTGCCTTAGAAGTGAAACTTTATTCTATAGTCCACTTACTACTTCTGTAGCTAATCTTACTGGTACAGGCCTCCTACCTTCTACAGCTTCCTTGCTTTTTCTAACTACCCACACACACTCACTAGTTATTAGGTTCCTTCCTAATCTCACATGACCCAACCTAAACAAGTAACTCTGTTTTCAATCCAGACCTTCCACCTGAGCCAGGCTAGTTCCATGGGCAAGTCCCCCACGGCTCTGCTAATCTGCCTGCCCTGTGTTTTCTCCCTATCCTCCTCCACCAATCCAAACCCTCTTTTTCTAATTCAAATATACACCCTTCTTTCACAAGGTCCTCTCCTCATGCAATCATTTTGGTCCATGGTTTTTGAAATTGTAAATTTCATATTTCATATTTAAAGTTTACATATAAACCTCAAATCCCAAGCAGTTGAAAACGCAAAGCCAGAACTGCATTTTATACTTGGTTCAACTGTCCACCATGCTTTTGTTCTTCAAGAAGTTCTGTCCCTACCTTTTCTTCAATTTAGTTGCTCACCTCTAATTCAAGACTTGGGAAAGTTGATGAACAGTGAACAGCTGATAATTTTCAATAGTTTAAGAAAATGGAATGCAGGTGGAAGGGCAGGGCACGATGGCCAAATAGAAGGCTCCACCATTGTCCCTCTCCCCACAGAAATACTAAATTTAACAACTATCTATGCCAAAAAAAAACACCTTCATAAGAACCAAGAATCAGGTGAGCACTCACGGTACTTGGTTTGGTTTTAACTTCGTATCACTGAGAGAGGCACTGAAGAGGATAGGGAAGAAAATCTTGAATCGCTGATGCCACCCTTTCCCACCTACGCCCCTCCACCCGGCAGCAGCCAAGTGGCACAGAGAGAGTCTGCGCACTTGGGAGAGGGACAGTCCAGCGTCTGTGAGATTTTGCAGTGAACTCAGTGCTGCCCTGTCACAGCAGAAAGCAAAATCTGGCTGAACTCAGCGGTTGCCTTCCCAGGAAGGGAGCATTTAGATGAACCCTTGCCGGGGGGAACTGCCCATCCTAGCAGTCCTAACTCGAGTTCCCACTAGCCTTGCCACCTCAGGTTAAAATGTTCTGGGGCCCTCAATAAACATGAAAGGCAGTCTAGGCCACAAGCACTGAAATTCCTAAGAGAGTCCTAGTGCCATGCTGGGCTTGGAGTCAGTAGACTTGGGGGGCATGCAACCTACTGACATACGAGCTGGGGTGCCCAAGGGAGTGCTTGCCCCACCCCTCCTCCAACCCCAGGCAGCACAGCTCACGGCTCAGAAAGTGATCCCTTTCTTCTGCTTGACAGAGGAGAGGAGAGGGAAGAGAAATGAGGCCTTTGTCTTGCATCTTGGATACCAGCTCAGCCACAGCAGGATGGGGATGCTGTGGACTGGGGAGGGAGCCCAGTTCCCAGTCCCAGACCTGGCAGCATTTACCACAAGCTGACTGAAGAGCCCTTGGGCTTTAAGGGAATACTGATGGTAGCCTGGCAGTATTCTCCATGGGCTTGTGGTGATGGTGGCCATGGGGGTAAGGATCCTCTGTCTGTGGAAAGGGGAGGGAAGAGTGGGCAGGACTGCATCAAATGGGTTGAAAGCCAGCTCAGCTGCAGCGCAACAGAACACCAGGTAGAGTTCTAAGGTGTCTGACTCCAGTCCCTGGCTCCTAGACACACCGACAGACCCACCTGGGGCCTGGGGGAACTTGCTGTCCTGAAGAGAAGGACACACACCTGGCTGGCTTCACTACCTGCGGATTGCAGAGCCCTGTGGCCTTGAAGAAACACACCTGCAAGCCAGGGAGTGGTTACAGTGGGCCGTGGGCGAGACTCAGTGCTGTGCTGGCTTCAGGTCTGACCAGTGCGGTTCCAGTGGTGGGGGCCACAGGGATGCTGTGTCATTCCACTCCCAGATCCAGGTGGCTCAGCACAGAAAGAGCGATGTTTGGGAGAAAATAAGGAAAGAGAACAGGAGTCTTCGCCAGGTAATCCAGAGAATTCTTCTTGATCTTTATCCAAGACCACCAAGATGGTACCTCTATAAGTCTGCAAGAACCACAGTGTTGCTGGGGCTGGGGTGCCCCCTAACTCAGACATGGCTTAGATCACTACACCCAAGTCCTTTTGAGTATCTGGAAAGCCTTCCCAAGAAGAAGGGGTACAAACATGCTCAGACTGTGAAGATTACAATAAATACCTAACTCTTCAATGCCCAGACACTGATGAACATCTATCTGCAAGCATTAAGACCAGCCAGGAAAACGTGACTTCCTTAAATGAATTAAATAAGGCACCAGGGACCAATACTAGAGAAACAGAGATATGTGACCTTTCAGACAGACAATTCAAAATGGCTGTTTTGAGGAAATTCAAAGAAATTCACGATAACATAGAGAATGAATTCAGAATTCTATCAGATAAATTTAATAAAGAAACTGAATTAAAAAGAATCAAGCAGAAATTCTAGAGTTGAAAAATGCAACCGACATACTGAAGACTGCATCAGAGTTTCTTAATGGCAGAATTGATCAAGAAGAAGAAAGAATTAGTGGGCTTGAAGACAGGCTATTTGAAAATAGTCAGAGGAGAGAAAACAAAAAAGAATTAAAAAGAAGGCACACCTACAGGGCCTAAAAAATAGCCTCAAAAGGGGAAATCTAAGAGTTAATGGCCTTAAAGAGGAGGTAGAGAAGGAAACAGGGGTAGAAAGTTTATTTAAAGGGATAATAACAGAACACTTCCCAAATCCGGAGAAAGATATTAATAATGACGTACAAGAAGGTTATAGAACACCAAGCAGATTTAACTCAAAGACTACCTCAAGGCATTTAATAATCAAACTTCCAAAACTCAAGAATAAACAAAGGATCCTAAAATTAACAAGATAAAAGAAACAAAATTAGGTACAACGGAGCTCCAACACGTCTGGCAGCAAACTTTTCAGTGGAAATCTTACAGGCCAGGAGAGACTGGCATGACATACTTAAAGTGCTGAAGGCAACAACAAAAAACCCCCACACTTTTACCCTAGAATAGTGTATCTGGCAAAAATATCCTTTCCAGCGAAAATATCCTTCAAATATGAGAGAGGAATAATGACGTTCCCAGACAAACAAAAGTTGAGGGATTTCACCAACATCAGATATATCTTACAAGAAATGCTAATGGGAATTCTTTCAAACTGAAAGAAAAGGACCAATTAATTAGCAACTCTCCGGGACGCTGGAGTGGGCAGATTTCTTGAGTAATATTCCGTAAGCACCGGTAACCAAAGCCAAACTGGACAAATGGGATCATATCAACTTAAAAAGCTTCTGCACAGCAAAGGAAACAATCAGCAAAGTGAAGAGACAGCCCACAGAATGGGAGGAAATATTTGCAAACTACCTATCTGACAAGGGATTAATAATTAGAACATATGAGGAACTTGGCCGAATGAGGTGGCTCAAGCCTGTAATCCCAGCACTTTGGGAGGCCGAGATGGGCGGATCACGAGGTCAGGAGATCGAGACCATCCTGGCTAGCACGGTGAAACCCTGTCTCTGCTAAAAAATACAAAAAACTAGCCAGGCGAGATGGCAGGTACCTGTAGTCCCAGCTACTCGGGAGGCTGAGGCAGGAGAATGGCGGGAACCCCGGGAGGCGGAGCTTGCAGTGAGCTGAGATCCAGCCACTGCAGTCCAGCCTGGGCGACAGAGCGAGACTCCATCTCAAAAAAAAAAAAAAAAAAAGGGGGGGGGGCAAATTATCTGAATAGGTATTTCTCAAAAGAAGACATAGAAAAGACAAAGAGGTATATGAAAAAATGCTCAATATCACTAATTATCAGGGAAATGCAAATCAAAACCACAATGAGATATCTGATTCCAATTAAAATGGCTTTATCCAAAAGACAGGCACGACAAATACCGGCAAGGATGTGGAGAAAAGGGAATGTTGGTGGGAATGTAAATTAGTACAAACGCTAGGAAGAACAGTTTGGAGGTTCCTCAAAAAACTAGAAGTAGAGCTACCATACAATTCAGCAATCCCACTCATAAGTATACGCCTAAAATAAAGGACATCAGTATACTGTAGTGTTATCTGTACTCCCATGTTTATTACAGCACTATTCACAATAGCTGAGATTTGGAAGCCACCTAAGTGTTTATTAACAGATGAATGAATAAAGAAACTGTGGTACATATATACAATGGAGTACTATTCAGTCATGAAAATGAATGAGATCCTGTCATTTGCAACAACCTGGATGGAGCTAGAGAACATTATGTTAAGTAAAATACGCCAGGCCTAGAAAGACAAACTTTCCATGTTCTCACTTATTTATGGGAGCTAAAAGTTAAAACAATTGAACTCATGGAGATAGAGAGTAGAAGGATGGTTACCAGAGGCTGGGAAGGACAGTAGCGGGGATGGGTAGAAATGGGGATGATTGATACGTACAAAGAAACTGAAAGTATGGTTAAGACCTAGCATCTCCTAGCACAACATGGTGACTACAGTAAAAAAATAAAAAAATAAAAAAAAATTAACTGTACATTTTTAAATAACTAAAATAATATAAATGGATTGTTTGTAACACAAAAGATAAATGATTGAGGTGATGACTACCCCATTTACCCTGATGTGATTATTATGCATTGCATGCCTGTATCAAAATATCTTATGTAACCCATAAATATATATATCTACTATGTACCCACAAAAATTTAAAAATAATTGAATAAAAAAGCAACAAATTAATCAGGGGCTAATTTAGGTTCCTTTAAAGATAGTGAATTAGTACATGCTGGCTCTCCCTGCCATCTTCTCTCCCCCCAACAATAATGCTGAAAAAATTTAGAAGTTAGAGGGAGGTACTAACTCCAAGAAATAACCAAAAAACAGTGAGAAGCCCTTGGGAGAACTGAAGGCTGCCTTAAAGTGGCAGGCGAAGGAAAGTGAGTGGCAATGGGCAGCCTGAGCTGACGAGAGGCTAGGCTAGGGGAAGGCTTCCAAACTTTATTATCCTCCACTTTCTTCCCAGTCTGCCTTGAGATACAGCCTGATCCTTCAACCTAGAACAGAAAAGCTTGCCAGGGTAAGGAGCTGATGAGCAGCTGCCCTTGAAATGCTCTCCTCTAACGTCTCTCTCCGGTCCTACACAGTCCTAGGGCTACTGAACTACGATTTAGGAAGACACCTTTGTCCCACTATGCTTCTGCCTAAGCACTGTCAGTTAAGAGTGGTGACAAATATGGGGCAATCAACAGTTCTTATGTGTATGTGTGGAACTGGGGCTCTCCATTTTGGGGATCATCTCTCCTTTTAAATTCACAAGAAGAGACAAAGACCAGGACTTGGTCTTCTGCCCTTCTCAATACGCATTACCAGACAGTAGCTGGTAAGTTCACACACCCAAGTAACGTGACATGTTTGGAGTAAATCAATCGGATAATACACACAATGCTGTGACAGAGTGTAATGCTGTCTATTGCCATGGTCAAACATGGAATACAATGTTGAAGAGAAGTGACAAGAATGGATTTCCTTGTCTTGTTCTTGATGTAGGCGGAATTTTTTCATTCTTTCACCATTAAGTATGATGTCAGCCTTCGGGTTTTCATCACAGATGCTCTTTATTAGGTTGAAGAAAATCCCGTCTATCCTAGTTTGTTAGGCATTATTATCATGAAAGGATGTTATTTTCTCAAATGCTTTTTCTGTGGTTATTGACATGATTATTGGTTTTCCCTGTATTCCCTATATTAATTGATTTTTCTGATGTTAAACCAACCCTGCGTTCTTGAGATAAATGTCACTTGGTCATGGTGTAAACTAGATTCTTTTTAGACTCTATTAGCATTTTGTGGAGGATTTTTGCGTCTATATTCAGAAGAAGTATTTTGTCTATATTTTCTCGTAGCGTCTTTGGTTTTGGTATTAGGGTAATACAGATCTAACAGACTACGTTGGGAATTGTTTCCCTTTCTATGGTTTGGAAGAGTTTGGGAATGATCGGTATTCTTCTTTGTTTCATAGAATCCTTAACTAAAGCTGTGTGAGGCAGGGCTTGCTTTCTGGCAAGTTTTTGTTTTGTTTTGTTTTGTTCTGTTTGAGACAGAGTCTTGCTCTGTCGCCCAGGCTGGAGGACAGTGGCGTGATCTCCACTCACTGCAAGCTCCGCCTCCCGGGTTTACGTCATTCTCCTGCCTCAGCCACCAGACTAGCTGGGACTACATGCGCCCACCACCACGCCCGGCTAATTTTTTTAAATCTTTAGTAGAGGTGGGGTTTCACCATGTTAGCTAGGATGGTCTCGATATACTGACCTCGTGATCCACCTGCCTCGGCCTCCCAAAGTGCAGGGATTAGAGGCGTGAGCCACCGCACCTGGCTACTTTCTGGGAAGTTTTTAAATGACTAATACAAACATTTCACTTGTTATAAGTCTATTCAGATTTTCTATTTATCCGTGAGTCAGTTTATATATTTTGGGTCTTTCTGGAAATGTGTCCATTTCAACTAAGTTAATGAATTTGTTAGCATACAGTTGTTCATAATATTCCCTTGTAATCTTATTTCTGTAAGGTTGATAGTAATGTCACCACCTACATTCCTGATTTTAGTAATTTAAGTCTTTTCTGTTTATTCCCTAGTCTAGCTAAAGGTTTGACAATTTGATCTTTTCAAAGAACCAACTTTTGGTTTTGCTGATTTTCTGTTACGTTTTTCTATTCTGTATTTTATTTATTTCCCCTCTAGTTTTTATTATTTCTGCTTGCTTTAGTTGGCTTTTTGCTAGTTTTTTTAGGGAGAAGGTTAAGTTTCTGATTTGAGATATTTTGCTACGTATACGTTTCCTTTCCAGCAATGTTTTTGCTGCATTCTGTAAGTTCTGATATGTTTTGTTTTTGTTCATCTCAAAGTATTTTCTCATTTCCCTTTTGATTTATTCGATTCACTGATTATTAAGGAGTATGTTTATTATCCCAAGAGTTTTTTTGTTTTTGATTTCCAATTTATTTCAGTAGAAAATAAAGTCAGAGAACATACTTTGTACAGGATGAGTATCACTCTTACCTGAAATGCTTGGAACCAGAAGTGTTTTGAACTTCAGATTTTTTTCAGATTCTGAAATATTTGCATTATACTTATCAGTTAAGCAACCCTAATCTGAGAATCTGAAATTCTTCAATGAGCATTTCCTTTGAGCATCATGTTGGCACACAAAAAATCTCAGGTTTTGGGGCATTTTGGATTTTCAGATTAGGAATGTTCAGCCGGTATTGTTTAAATCCATTTAAAATTACTAGTGTTTGTATTATGGATTAGCATATGGTCTATCTTGGAGAACATTCTACAAATGCCTGAGCTGAATAAGTATTCTGTTACAGAGCACGGTGTTCTAAAGATGTCTACAAGTCAAGTTGGTTTATACTTTTTCCAAGTCTTCTATTTCTTTATCTTCTGCCTAGATGGTCTAGCCATTATTGAAAATGGGGGTACTGAAGACTGTCATTACTGTTGCATTGTGTATTTCTTCCTTTAGTTCTGGCAGTTTTGCTTCATATATTTTGGGTGGGTCTCTGTTATTAGTTTTTTATATATATATATATATATATGTTTACAATTGTTTTATCTCCCTGGATTGACCCTTTTGTAATCATAAAATGTCCATCTTAATTGTAGTAACTTTTTTGTTTTAAAGTCTACGTTGTCTGATCCGCTTTTCCCCTAGTGACGCCCTGCTGTACAAGTGGACACTGGGGAAGGGGTGGTAGACCCTGGTCTTCTCAGCTTGCTCTTCCTAGTGTGGAACTTATCCTACTAGTGAGGTGAGCAGGATTGGGTTCCCCAGGTTTCAGGCCTGCTGCATATAGGGTACAGCATCTGTCCTAGAGAGGGGTGGGTGAAGAGAGACCCAGTCCTTTCTAAAACGTGCCTGAAACAGAACTTCTGCAACATAAAGTTGGGGATGATGAGAAATGCTAGTAGTCCTCCCCTCTCAGGGTGAAACTACAGTCGCAGAGTACAAACTGGCGTTAGAGGGAGCTTCTATAACAAGGAGCTGGGGCTTGAGGGGTATGTGGTGGGGAGAACACAATAGGTTGTAGCCCAAATGTCAGAGACTGCCACTGTTCTTATGAAGATTTAAAACATTTTTTTGAATGAACAATTTCCTGGAACTTTAAATAACTGTTTTTTAAAAATAATTCTCATCAGTTAAATTGCTGTTTGTTGAGATGGTCCATTGAGCTCCTTATGCCATTCTTAAAATCCCATGCCCTAAGGGTATATTTGCTTCAAGTATTCGGAAGCTCCACTGTTAGATGCATGCTTATTTTGAGTTGTTATTTTTGTGTGTGTAAATGAACCCCTCTATATTTATGTAATATCTCCCTTTATCCCCAGTAATGTGCTTGTTCTGAAGTTTACTTTGTCCAAATTAACATAGTCCTTTCATGGTTCTTTTGGTTAGTGTTTATATGGTAATATCTTTTCCATCCTTTCATTTTTAACTTGTCTATGTCTGTCTCTCTCTCTCTCTCTCTCTCTATATATATATATACACATATATATGTATATAAATAAAATATTGTCTATGTCTTTATATATACACACACACACACATACATATGTGTAGGTTTTTTGCTAGTTGTGTGTCGCTTTTTTATTCAATCTGACAATCCTGGTCTGTTAATTGGTGTGTTCAGATTATGTATATTTAATAAAATTATTGATAGAGTTAAAGTCTATCATCATGCTATTTTATTTTATTTTTACTAACTAGGAAAGCCGTGCCCACAGACTGCACTGGAAAGGTAGGATCCCAGAGAGTTTCTCTGCTTTACCCAGGGAAGCAAAATCCTGGCCAAAAATAATTCTGTGGCTGACATTCTTTGGACTGCACATTATGAGGTCCACAATCATTCTGTGGCCTAACAGTCTAGAACAACAACAACAACGTGGAAACAGGGATTGGGTCCTGAGGCAGTGATAGGTAGGTATCCAGAACAGGTCTGGAAGAACATATTTGGAGTTAGACAGTAGAACTCCTCAAACCAAGCAGCACTCAAACTGTTGAATTCCTCTTGCTTCTGGGGGGGACTCAGATTCTTTAAATAACAGGCTCATCAATCCCAGGTGGGGTTACGACACCATGAAACAATTAGGGAAATGGGTACAGACCCAGCTGGGGCCTCAAACTACAGCCATGACACTGCAGGAAGAAGCTGAATGATACAATATAGAAGATAAAAGTCTTCTTCCTCAAGCTTCATATAGACATATATGGAGAACAATAGCACACAGAAATAAAAACATCCTCCTTGCATCCTGAAAGTTCACCAACTGTGTGCTTCTTAAAAAAAAAACGCTTTTATAATTCAAATAGACTTCACGCTAACTGGCAACCATTCAAGCACATCTCTGTGAATTCCTTCTCAATGTTTTTCCTTGTGTGACTTCAGTACAGTCAATCTCAGCTAAGATAAAGAAGACAGGATATAAAATGGACAGGTAATTTGGGGTATCCTTCAAGAAGACAGGATTGGAGATGGCCTCCTGCAGGAGAGGGCTGTGGGGAAAAGAGACAAGTGTGGAAGTGCAGGAACCTGGAAGCAGGGAGTGGATCAGAATGCTTGATCTGCAAGGCTTCTGAGGCTGGCCCTGCCCTTTCTTCCAGGGATCAAAGAGGAAAGGCATGGGCCACATCCCATAGAAATGAATGAACCCTTGGCTCAGAGGAGAAGAGTCATCTACTTATGTTGTTCAAAGTAGTTTGGAGTAACAAGAACAGAGGGAAGGTGTCAGGAAGGACATCAGCAGGATATTTTAGTCGTTGCGTGCTCACACAGAGCAGGCTGCCGCTAGCTCTGGGCAGTCCACGCCACAGGAAGCAAAGGGAGCGGGCACTCCTTGGACAGACTAGCTCACAGACCTCACAGGAACAGCTTGCCTTCCTCCTCATCATCCTCTGTTACATGAGCAGAATCTAGGCCATGAAAAGTACATGATTATTTGTAAACTCACAATGTGCTGCTTTTCTGTGCTATGTAATAAATTACCACAAACTTTGAGGCTTAAAGTAATGCCCATTCATTATCTTATAATTGTGTAAGAATGCCTGGTTTATCTGCTCGAGGTCTCACAAGGAAATGCGGAACTTGGCAAGATGTGTCCTCATCTGAAGCTCAGAGTTCTTTTAAGTTCCTTCTGGTGGTTCATAAAATTCAGGTTGCTCTCAGTCTTTTGCCATATGACCCTACCATTTTCAAAAGCAGCACGAAGAAACTCTCTTGCATCCAGTATCTCCCTTACCTCAAATACCTGACGTTTCTGTTTCTGATTGCTAAAGCCAGATTTTAAAGGTTCATGGACTAGGTCAGGCCCACCCCCCCAAAAAAAATCTATCTTAAAGGTCAATTGATTTGGGGCCTTAGTTACAGTTTCAAAATCCTCTATAGCAACACCTACATTGGTGTTTGATTGAATAATTGGGAGAATGTATGTACGTACAGGTACATTAGAGGCCAGACATTTTTGGAATTCTGGCCTATCTTAGAATTCTGCCTATCACAAGCAGGATATATGACTACATGGCTGAACAGGTAAAATTTAGAAATAAAACAAAGATTTCCAAATGCCTGCCAGCGCTGGTCCTGTTTGTTTCTATTCTTGGCTGTCCAAAGACAGAAGTAGGGCCAAAAGGGACAGTGTGAAGTATTTATAAGCCAAGCTGAAGCAGGCACACAACTGTTCTCTGTGTTGTTGCAGCAGAACTAGGAACTGTCCGTATTTTCGAATAGTCTGAGGCTCAAAAGAATTAGAAAGCAGCAGCGACGAATTAGAGACTAGCTTGGAAAGTAAACTGCAATCTTGTGGTCAAAGGCAAGTTTCCTTCACCACAGAAAGATGACACTGCAGTGCCAAGAAACAGCTGAAGAAATGGCTTAGCAACTGCCCTGAGGCAGACCTTATGAATGACAGTGACACAGCACTCTGTTAAGCACAGCTTTGGGCAGGAAGTTGGGCCAAATCAATATGCAGTACTTTGTACCACTCAATTACCGCAAAATATTACTATCCTCCTTTCAAAAACATTTTAGGTTGAAGGCTGAGCTAGGGAGTTGATGTAAAATCTTTTATGGAAAGACTGGGTAGGTAGGAATTGAAAAGCTAAGAGGCACCAAGTATCCCTTTAGGGGGCCTATTTGATTTTCTTGGAATACCAAAAAGTCATCAGAGAAAAACTGCCTTTCATAAACTGAATTTATCTTGACAATAAAGACATCCATTTTTAGCAACAGTCTATTCAATGTCCTCTTTTTTTTTTTTTTTTTTTTTTACAGCCATGAAGTACCTACTTTAAACTTTAGATCTGAAATCAAGATTTTCTGAATGTAATAATTACATAAGCCAAAGATTTTAGTAAACCAAGTTTCTACCCAAAGCATCTTTTGCAGCCTGCAATAAATGTCTGGAGGGAAATCGCCTTTGCAAAATTAGGACAGTAAGAGAAATGTGACATAGTTGACTCCATCTTGCTTCTGACCTCCAAGCTGTCCTTTGTCATTTCTGGGAACAGGTAAAGCTAACTTTGGGAGGAATTTAGTTTATAGTTTAATGTGAAAACAAGGATAATAACCTTTCCCAAAACTAAACTGCTTCTGAAAACTGATGAAAGGCCATGAGGTGAGGGTTATGAGAGGGGCTGAGATAACTGGACATTGTCTGGGAGATCATAAGATTTCTGTTTCCCAATCACTCCTGTAGGTGGCATTACTACTGTAGAACCTAAGGTTGGTCTTTTGAGAGATCCTTTCAGACGTTTGCGTTTCTGACAACTGGCTGGCTCAACCGGTCCTGCGGCCCCCACCCAGAGGCTGACTCAGAGCAGGAGGACCATATTCCACACCCCTATGATTTCATCCCCAACCAATCAACATTCCTCATTCCCTAGCCCCCTGCCCACAAAACTATCCTAGAAAAACCCTAATCTCCAAGCCTTCAGGGAGACTGATTTGAGTAATAACTCTATATCCTATGTGGCTGGCCTCGTGTTAGTAAAACTCTTTATTGCAATACCATGGTCTCAGTGAACTGGTTTTGTCTGTAGAGCAGGCGGGAAGAATCCATCAGGCAAGTACAGGAGTTGCTATGGAAACAGGAAAACATTTAACAGCACTGGCATAAAAACGGGGTTGGGGGGGGAGTAGCGGAGAATGGGAGGGGAGCCAGTGGTGTCTAGATTGCCCCATGGGATTGTTACAAGGCGAGAGGAGGAGACAAAGGGGAAAAACAAAAGATGGGGAGGGAAAGGGAGGGAGGGCAGAGAGAATAAAAGGTAGGGCAGGCAGAGAGAATAAAAGGTAGGCTCAAAGAATAAATTTAAATGAAAAGTCTGAAAACAAAGCTAATTTGATCTGTTTGTTGTGACGCCAATTCTAGAGGGGAGCAGGATAATGACAGGAGTCAGCACTGGGGTCAAGAAAGAAGCAAGGGAAATTCTAGATGTACCCTTACTTAACGGCCTGATACTTTTTAGAAGGTGCCATGAGTTAGAAAGACTCTACCTCCATTTTTGATATTCGACTGTTGACAGTTTTCAAGCCCCAGTGATGCCCCTTTACCTTTAGCCCCACATCTGGGCAAGTCAGTGAGAAAGCCCTTCTCTCTCGGACCTAGTGTGAAGTTCCAATCATGCAAACTCACTCCCGCCTCGCTCCCCGACCACAGTAAAAACCGACTGCTGGCCAGATGGTCAAACAGGAACAGCTCGGGTCTGCGGCTCCCAGTGAGATGGACACAGAAAGCGGGTGATTTCTGCATTTCCAACAGAGGCACCTGGTTCATCTCACTGGGACTGGCTGGACAGTGGGTGCGGCCCACGGAGGGCGAGCTGAAGCAGGGTGGGATGTCACCTCACTTGGGAAGCACAAGGGGTCAGAGAATTTTCTCCCCTACCCAAAGGAAGCCGTGAGGGATTGAACCTAAGGAACTCTGGCACAGATACTGTGCTTGTCCCACAGTCTTTGCAACCTGCAAACCAGGAGATTCCCTCTGGTGCCTATCCCACCAGGGCCTTGGGTTTCAAGCACAAAACGGTGCAGTCATTTGGGCAAACACCACACTAACTGCAGGAGTTCTTTTTTTCCATACCCCAGAGGCACCTGGAATGCCAGCGAGACAGAACCGTTCACGCCCCTGGAAAGGGCTGCTGAAGCCAGGGACCCAAGTAGTCTTGCTCAGCGGGTCCCACCCCCATGGAGCCCAGCAAACTAAGATCCACTGGCTTGAAGTTCTTGCTGCCAGCACAGCAGCAGTCTGAGGTCAACCTGGGACGATGGGGCTTGGTGGGGGGAGGGGCGTCTGCCATTGCTGAGGCTCGAGTAGGTGGTTTTACAATCACAGTGTAAACAAAGCCACTGGGAAGTTCGAACTGGGTGGACCCCACTGCAGCTCAGCAAGGCTGCTGTGGCCAGACTGCCAGATTTCTCTTCTCTGGGCAAGGCATCTCCGAAAAAAACGCAGCATCCCCCATCAGGGGCTGATAAATAAAACCCCCAACTCCCTGGGACAGAGAACCTGGGGAAAGGGGCAGCTATGGGCGAAGCTTCAGCAGACTTAAACATCCCTGCCTGGCAGCTCTGAAGACAGCAGTGGACCTACTAGCACAGCGTTTGAGCTCTGCTAAAGGTCAGACTGCTTCTTCAAGTGGGTCCGACTCCCGTGTATCCTGACTGGGAGAAATCTCCCAGTAGGTGCCAACAGACACCTCATACAAGAGAGCTCTAGCTGGCATCTGGCAGTGCCCCTCTGGGACGAAGCTTCCAGGGGAATGATCTTTGCTGATCTGCAGCCTCCGCTGGTGACACCCAGGGCAAACAGCGTTGGGAGTGGACCTCCAGCAAACTCCAGCAGACCGGCAGCAGAGAAGCCTGACTATCAGAAGGAAAACTAACAAACAGCAAGGAATAGCATGTCCACTCAAAGACGCCATCCAAAGGTCACCAACATCAAAGACCAAAGGTCACCAACATCAAACACCAAAGGTAGATAAATCCACAAAGATGGGGAGAAACCAGCACAAAAAAGCTGAAAATTCCAAAAACCAGAAGGCCTCTTCTCCAAAGGATCACAACTCCTCACCAGCAAGGGATAAAACTGGACGGAGAATGAGTCTGACAAACTGACAGAAGTAGGCTTCAGAAGGTGGATAACAACAAACTCCTCCAAGCTAAAGAAGTATGTTCTAATCCAATGCAAGGAAGCCAAGAACCTTGAAAAAAGGTTAGACGAATTGCTAACTAGAAAAACCAGTGTAGTGAAGAACACAAATGACCTGATGGAGCTGAAAAATACAGCATGAGAACTTCATGAAGCATACACAAGTTTCAATAGCCGAATCGGTCAAGTGGAAGAAAGGATATCAGTGACTGAAGATCAGCTTAATGAAATAAAGAGCGAAGACAAGATTAGAGAAAAAAGAATAAAAAGGAATGAACAAAGCCTCCAAGAAATATGGAACTATGTGAAAAGACCAAATCTACATTTGATTGGTATACCTGAAAGTGACGAGGAGAATGGAACCAAGCTGGAAAACACTCTTCAGGATACTATCCAGGAGAACTTCCCCAAACTAGCAAGACAGGCCAACATTCAAATTCAGGAAATACAGAGAACAGCACAACAACATTCCTCGAGAAGAGCAACGCCAAGACACATAATTGTCAGATTATGTGACACTGACCAAGGTTGAAACGAAGGAAAAATCGTTAAGCGCAGCCAGAGAGAAAGGTCGGGTTACCCACAAAGGGAAGCTCATCAGACTAATGGGATCTCTCGGCAGAAACCCTACAAGCCAGAAGAAAGTGAGGCCCAATATTCAACATTCTTAAAGAAAAGAATTTTCAAACCAGAATTTCATATCCAGCCAAACTAAGCTTCGTAAGTGAAGGAGAAATAAAATCCTTTACAGACAAGCAAATGCTGAGAGATTCTGTCACCACCACGCCTGCCTTACAAGAGCTCCTGAAGGAAGCACTAAACATAGAAAGGAACAACAGGTACCATCCACTGCAAAAACATAACAAATTGTAAAGAATATCAACACTATGAAGAAACTGCAACTAACAGGCAAAACCACCAGCTAGCATCATAATGACAAGATCAAATTCACACAAAACAGTATTAAACTTAAATGTAAATGGGCTAAATGTCCCAATTAAAGACACAGACTGGCAAACTGAATAAAGAATCAAGGTCCATCAGTGTGCTGTATTCAGGAGACCCATATCACATGCAAAGACACATAGGCTCAAAATAAAGGGATGAAGGAATATTTACCAAGGAAATGGAAAGGAAAAAAAGCAGGAGTTGCCATCCTAATCTCTGATAAAACAGACTTTAAATCAACAAAGTTCAAAACAGACAAAGAAGGGCATTATATAACGGTAAAGAGATCAATGCAACAAGAAGAGCTAACTATCCTAACTATATATGCGGCCAATACAGGAGCACCCAGATTCATAAAGCAAGTTCTTAAAGACTTACAAAGAGACTTAGACTCCCACACAATAGTAGTGGGAGACTTTAACACCCCACTGTCAATATTAGGCAGATCAATGAGAGAGAAAATTAACAAGGATATTTAGGACTTGAACTCAGCTCTGGACCAAGCAGACCTAATAGACATCTACAGAACTCTCCACCCCTAATCAACAGAATATACATTCTTCTCAGCACATCACACTTATTCTAAAATTGACCACATAATTGGAAGTAAAACATTCCTCAACATATGCAAAAGAACAGAAATCATAACAAACAGTTTCTCAGACCACAGTGCAATCAAATTAGAACTCAGGATTAAGAAACTCACTCAAAACCACACAACTACATGGAAGCTGAACAACCAGCTCCTGAATGACTACTGGGTAAATAACAAAATGAAGACAGAAAAAAGATGTTCTTGGAAACCAATGAGAAAGAAGACACAACGTACCAGAATCTCTGGGGCACATTTAAAGCAGCATGTAGAGGGAAATTTTTACCACTAAATGCTCATCAGAGAAAGCAGCAAAGATCTAAAATCGACAACATAACTTCAAAATTAGAAGAACTAGAGAAGTAACAGCAAAAAAATTCAAAATCTAGCAGAAGACAAGAAATAACCAAGATCAGAGCAGAACTGAAGGAGACAGAGATACAAAAAACCCTTCAAAAAAAATCAATGAATCCAGGAGCTGGGTTTTTGAAAAGATCAACAAAATAGACGGCTAGCTAGACTAATAGAGAAGAATCAAATAGATGCAATAAAAAATGCTATAGGGGATATCACCGCTTATCCCACAGAAATACAAACTACCATCAGAGAATACTATAAACACCCCTACACAAATAAACTAGAAAATCTAGAAGAAACTGATAAATTCCTGGATACATACACCCTCTCAAGACTAAACCAGGAAAAAGTCGAACCCCTGAATAGACCAATAACAAGTTCTGAAATTGAGGCAGTACTTATTAGCCTACCAACCAAAAAAAGTTCACGACCAGACAGATTCACAGCCAAATTCTACCAGAGGTACAAAGAGGAGCTGGTACCATTCCTTCTGAAACTATTCAAAATAATAGAAAAAGAGGGAATCCTCCCTAACTCATTTTAGGAGGCCAGCATCATCCTGATCCAAAACCTGGCAGAGACACAACAAAAAAAGAAAATTTCAGGCCAATATCCCTGATGAACACCGATGCGAAAATCCTCAATAAAATACTGGCAACCTGAACAGCACATCAAAAACCTTACCCACCACGATCAAGTTGGCTTAATCCCTGGGATGCAAGGCTGGTTCAACATAAGCAAACCAATAAAGGTAATCCATCACATAAACAGAACCAATGACAAAAGCCACAGCATTATCTCAATAGATGCAGAAAAGGCCTTTGACAAAATTCAACACCCCTTCTGTCAATAAACTAGGTATTAATGGAACATATTTCAAAATAATAAGCGCTATTTATGACAGACCCACAGCCAGTATCATACTGAATGGGCAAAAACTGGAAGCATTCCCTTTGAAAACTGGAACAAGACAAGGATGCCTTGTCTCACCACCCCTATTCGACATAGTATTGGAAATTCTGGCCAGGGAAATCAGGCAAGAGAAAGAAATAAAGGGTATTCACATAGGAAAGGAGGAAGTCAAATTGTCTCTGTTTGCAGATGACATGATGGTTTATTTAGAAAACCCCACTGACTCAGCCCAAAATCTCCTTAAGCTGCTGATAACCAACTTCAGCAAAGACTGAGGATACAAAATCAAAGTGCAAAACTCACAAGCATTCCTACATACCAGTAACAGACAAACAGCCAAATCATGAGTAACTCCCATTCACAATTGCTACAAAGAGAACAAAATACCTAGGAATCCGACTTACAAGGGATGTGAAGGACCTCTTCAAGGAGAACTACAAACCACTGCTCAAGGAAATAAGAGAGGGCACAAACAAATGGAAAAACATTCCATGCTCATGGATAGGAAGAATCAATATCATGAAAATGGCCATACTGCCCAAAGTAATTTACAGATTCAATGCTATCCCCAAGCTACTGACTTTCTTCATAGAACTGGAAAAAACTACTTTAAACTTCATATGGAACCAAAAAAGAGCCTGAATAGCCAAGACAATCCTGGGCAAGAAGAACAAAGCTAAAGGCATCACACTACGTGACATCAAACCATACTACAAGGCTACAGTAACCAAAACCAGTATGGTACTAGTACCAAAACAGATATACAGACCAACAGAACAGAAGAGAAGCCTCAGAAATAATACCACACATCTACAACCATCTGATCTTTGACAAACCTGACACAAGCAATGCAGAAAAGACTCCCTATTTAATAAATGGTGTTGGGAAAACTGGCTAGCCACATGCAGAAAACTGAAACTGGACCCCTTCCTTACACCTTATACAAAAATTAACTCAAGATGGATCAAAGACTTAAAAGTATGACCTAGGACCATAAACATCCTAGAAGAAAACCTGGGGAATACCATTCAGGACATACGCATGAGCAAAGACTTCATGACTAAAACACCAAAAGCAATGGCAACAAAAGCCAAAATTGACACATGGGATCTAATTAAACTAAAGAGCTTCTGCACAGCGAAAGAAACTATCATCAGAGTGAACAGGCAGCCTACAGAATGGGAGAAAAGTTTTGCAGTCTATCCATCTTACAAAGGGCTAATATCCAGAATCTACAAGGAACTTAAACAAATTTACAAGAAAAAAAGATCCCATCAAAAAGTGGGCAAATGATATGAACACTTTTCAAAAGAAGACATTTATGCAGCCAACAAACATAAAGAAAAAAGCTCATCATCCTGGTCATTAGAGAAATGCAAATCAAAACCACAATGAGATACCATCTCACACCAGTTAGAATGGCGATCATTAAAAAGTCAGGTAACAACTGATGCTGGAGAGGATGTGGAGAAACAGGAACGCTTTTATACTGCTGGTGGGAGTGTAAATTAGTTCAACCATTGTAGAAGGCAGTGTGGCGATTCCTTGAAGATCTAGAAGTAGAAATACCATTTGACTCAGCAATCCCATTATTGGGTATATACCCAAAGAACTATAAATCATTCTACTATAAAGACACATGCACACATATGTTTACTGCGGCAGTATTCAAAATAGCAAAAACTTGGAAGCAACTCAAATGTCCATCAATAGACTGGATAAAGAAAATGTGGCACATAATACAACATGGAATACTATGCAGCCATAAAAAAAGATGAGTTCATGTTCTTTGCAGGGACATGGATGAAGGTGGAAACCATCATTCTCAGCAAACTACCACAAGAGCAGAAAACCAAACACCGCATGTTCTCACTCGTAAGTGGGAGCTGAACAATGAGAACACATGGACATATGGAGGGGAACATCACACACCAGGGCCTGTTCAGGGGCTGGGGGGCTAGGGGAGGGATAACATTAGAAGAAATACCTAACATAGGTGATGGGTTGATGCGTGCAGCAAACTACCATGGCACATGTATATCTGTGTAACAAAACTGTACATTCTGCACCTGTACTCCAGAACTTAAAGTAATTAAAAACAAACAAACAAACATAATGAGCAAACAAAACAAAACAAAACAAAACAAAAACAAGAAACAAAAACCAAGCTAGTATTTCTCTGCTCTCTCCAGCCCTTTCTCACATCTGCCTACCATGGTCATCCCCCAGAAGCTTCATTCGGTGAGTATAATAAACCTTTTCATCCTGCTGGTGTGTGTCCACGTGTGACATCAACAGTCTTGATCTCTGAACCAAATTTTGGGCGGGGCTCCATCTCATCTCAGCAGGACTACCACCACCGTGGAAGCAGAGAGAAGGCAGTGTCCACCCCTGCCAGTTAGACTGGGGAAAGGCTTGCTTTACAACAGAGCTTCCCAGTGGAGGGAAGACACAGAATGCAAGGCCGAAGAGCGGTCAGCGAACCTCTTCCCGCTGCTGTAGGAAAAGGACACTGGCAGTGAGAGAGACGCCAACACACAGGGACGCAGAGACGAGAGACAGAAGACTCCTGGTGGCGTCAGAGCAAGTGAACGCTGTTGCTCCCAGGTGCCAGCTGCATCTCTGACTTCCCTGCAGATGTATTACGGTTCTCAGTCTTCCAATATTTTCCCGTTTTTGCCTGAATTAGTTTCAGATTCCTGTCACTTAAAAGCGAACAACTACAGCCTTGATGAAAACAGAGGGAGATTAAAAGCACTCCATAATTACTATTAATTTTCTTACAATGTCAATAATGGCACTGTAGTTATGCAGAATGTTCTTATACAGTTGACTCCCGAACAATATGGGTTTGAACTGTGAGAGTCCACACAGGTTTTCTTCCGCCTCTGACGCCTGTGACAGCAAGACCATCACTTTCTCTTCAGCCTACTCAATGTGAAGACGAGGTGAGGACCTTTATGATGATCCACTTCCACTAATGAATGGGAATTTCCTTATGGTTTTCTTAACATTTTTCCTTTAGCTTCCTTTATGGTAAAAATACAGTAAATACAATACCTATAACATACAAAATATATGTTAATTGACTGCTTATATTATCAGTAAGGCTTCTGGTCAAAAGTAGGCTGTTAGTAGTTAAGTTTTTGGAGAGTCAAAAGTTATATGTGAATTTTCAACTACGCAGTGGTGGGGAGCCCATGCCCCTAACCTGCCATGTTGTTGAAGGATCAGCTGTACGGCAGTGCGTGCTAAAGAATTAGGAACCAAAGTCATGAGGTCTGCTGCTTTCAAATGATTCGAAAACAAAAGTATAAAGTAAATATGCAAAAATGGTAACAACACCTGAGTTTATGTTAAAAGTACATACATTATTTGTTCTTTCCACTTTCCTATATGTATGAAAACTTCCACAAAAAAACTATCTTTAGAGGGGAGACTCAAGGTATTAATAACACGCCCAGCCCTGAGGAAGATCAGTGCTTTCGGGAAATGACATGTAGTTCTCCACAGGTGTGGAGGACATACAAGGAAGGTAAAAAGGCAAGTTTTATAATAAGAAATTTAACATTTATCCTGAAAGCAAATGGGAAACCATTAAAGGAATTTCTGCAGAGAGGAAGTGGGGAAAATGACATGATCAGATTTTGACGTGAAAAATATTTCCCTGTTGGCAGCACGAATCCTCAACTAGAAAGTGGCAGGCATATGGTAACAGTCCAGATGAGAAATGATGCGAACCGGAGTTAAGAGGAGAGGGGTAAGTAGTGAGGATTACAGAAGAACAGACATGAAAAATTCATAGGTTTCCTTACCGGAATGGATTTGACAGGGAAGGGGATGGAGTGCTGGGAGGGAAAGGGAAGAATCCAGGAAGCCTGAAGATTCTGGCTTTGGTGTCTATGGTACCGTTCATGGACTGGAGATACAGAAGAGCAAGACATGGTGAGTTTAGGGTGGTGGTGGAGACACATGGTGAGGGAGGAGTATGACAGAGACTGGGAGATTACAGGCATATGCCAAAGGCATGGAAGAGCCCACCCAGTAAGAAAGTGCAGAGTTGGCTGAAATGAGGTGAGGAAAGAAACGCAGCTGCACACAGCCGCAATTTGGGGATAAGCAGAGGAACATAAACCCTTGAAAGATAATTTTAAAAATAGCCTCAGGCACAGGAGGAAAACATGGACAGTGGTTCACAAGGGTACAGGAAGGGAAAGATCTGAGAGGGAGGAAGAGGTCAGCGGTGCCAGGTACCATGCACTCTCCAACAGATCAAAGTGTCACCAAACAAAAAGACCTAAAGTAGGGCAGTTCCAGGGTTAATTTAGCAGTTTAACAACATTATGAAAGACGCAGGTTCTTTCCATCTTTCCACTCTGTTAGACAAAATGCCTGTCTTTGGTGACTTCATGGTATCAGTCCTCAGGCTAGAACCCCTCACTGATTGCAAGAAGATTGCCATAGTACCCTAGGCACTGCGTGCAGACAGTTATCTGGCATAAAAGATGGGTATTTCTTTCTTGTGACTTCTTTTTTTTTTTTTTTTTTTTTGAGATAGGGTCTGGCTCTGTTGCCCAGGCTGGAGTGCAGTGGTGTGATCTCAGCTCGCTGCAACCTCTGCCTCCTGAATAGCTGTGACTACAGGCGCACACCACTATGCCCAGCTACTTTTAAAAAATTTTTTGTAGGGATTGGGTTTCACTATGTTGCCCAGGCTGGTCTCAAACTCTTGAGCTTAAGCAATCCTCCCACCTCGACCTTCCATAGGGTTGGGATTACAGGCGTGAGCCATGGCATCTGGCTGTGACTTTTTAGAGTTAAAAAAAAAATCCTTCCCCAGAAACACCTCACTTGACCTGCCCTCATATTATAGAGTAAAACTGGGTCACATTCACCCTTGAACAGACCACAAGCAAGAAGAATGGAATTATTACAACTGTCTTGATTAATCAAGATTTACCCCTGAGCTAGGGACAGGGTGCCAGGCCTGAAGGCTGGATAATTTGGGGCAGCGGGGGGGGGGGGGAGGGAAAAAGGATGGGGGTAGATGTTGAATAGGTAACTAACAGGTATTAAGAGGGGCCATTCTGTATTATGGTATTCTAATCTTTTTTCACTTAATAACATTCATGTTAAAAAGAGCAGAGATTTGTGGGGGCAAAAATAAATGTAGTTAATGCAGGAAAAAACTTGAATCAACAAGTTGTATGCTTCTGAGAGTGGAAAAAACATACAATAACTTTAAAAGAGTATATATTCTAAAATATCTGATTTCCTTTAGCAGCCACTTTCTGAAGACATTGATAATTTACTTTCTGCAGTGAAAATGTACAAATTTCATTTTCTTTGTCCCAAGACTACTTTCAAGTTTCATAAAAAGAACCTTAACTTGGCCAGGCGCGGTGGCTCACGCCTGTAATCCCAACACTTTGGGAGGCCGAGGCGGGTGGATCACGAGGTCAGGAGATCGAGATCGTTCTGGCTAACATGGTGAAACCTGTATCTACTAAAAATACAAAAAATTAGCTGGGCGCGGTGGTGGGCGCCTGTAGCCCCAGCTACTCGGGAGGCTGAGGCAGGAGAATGGCGTGAACCCGGGAGGAGGAGCTTGCAGTGAGCCGAGATTGCACCACTGCACTCCAGCCTGGGCGACAGAACGAGACTCCGTCTCAATTAAAAAAAAAAAGAACCTTAACTTAAAATTGCTAAGCAAATTCTTTCAACCACATCTCTCTTCATTTTCTAGAGTCAGAAGTTCTAAATTTAGGAAACTGTTTGTATCTATGGGGTAGCTTTGTGGTATCAACTTGGCTGGGCTGAACTACAGTCCCCAGAATTCCCTTTCTAGTATGTTTTTGGTTGGGTGAGTTACAAGTAATATTATCTCCTCGGAGCCAGAAGAGAAAAGGAAGATTAGCAGCTATTTTGTAGCATAATATACCTTTTCCCAGTTATTCAAACACTAACCTAAGTGCTGCTGGGAGAGATTTTGCAAACATCATTAAAGTCCCTAATAGGTTGATTTTAAGTTAATAAAAATGATTATTCTAGGTGAGTCTGCCTTAGTCACTGGGAAGCCCTTTCAAAGAAAGCTTAGGCCCTGTCTCAGCCAAGAGGCTTCAAACAGCAGCTAGACCTGCAATTTCTCTCTTTTTTTCAGGATCCTCCCTGGATACCTATCTGTGGACAAGAAGCTTCAGTGTGTGCCCTTTGGGCTCCAGCCCGCTATCTTCCCTTCCTGACTGCCTGGCCCTGTGGGCTTTGAGCTTGCTTAACCAGCTCTCTCAACTGTATAAGCCAATTCCTTATTATAAATCCACGTGCGTGTATATATACATACACATTCATTTAAAATCTGACTGGTTCTGCCTCTCTGAACCCTTACACACGTTGGTTCACACCTGCCCCAACCCCTACATCTACAGATCCACTTCTACACTTGTGAAACATAAACTCCACTAGGTGTTCTCTGACTTGATACAGAAAAGTTTTAAATAATAGTAGAATGGTGGCTCAGTCCTTTTGGGCTGCTATAGCAGAATAAATGACAAATTTATTTCCATAAATCTAGAGGCTGGGAAATCTGAGATCGTGGCGTCGGCTTGGTTGGGTTCTGGTGTGAAGCCTTCTTTCTGGGTCACAGGTGACACGTTCTAGCTGGGTCCTCACATGGTAGAAGGGGGACAGTAGCTCTATGGGGCATCTCTTACAAGTCCACTCATCCCATTTGTGAGATTAGGTCTGCGCTCCGGACCTAAACACCTCCTACGGCTCTGCCTCTGAACACCATCACATCAGAGATTAGGTTTCAACATACGAATTTTGGGAGGACACAAACACTCAGACCATCGCAGTTTTTTGTTTGTTTCCACTATTTTGGAGCAGCATGTAAATGTGCTGCTTCGGGGAACAGTCTTATATAACTATACTCCTTTGCTATGCTTCGAATACATTTTCTTTACTGTGTCACCTGACCCTTGCTTGTACTGGAGTTCATCTATCCATTCACGCTTCTTCCACAATTTCTCTCAGCTCATGAGATTTCACGTTCTCTATGACTAGTAACAGTCTCTACGAGAAATCCCATTTATTTCCTCACTGGTCACAGACTAATTCTTTTATTTCTTTAAGTTGCTCCTTGTTCATGACACCAAACTGCTCTCGAGGCTAAAGGTTAACTCAAAACTTTAATATTCTGTATATCCTTTCATTAAGACTCTCTCTTGAAGAAAAGCAAATAGTTATGGTTGTGTTTAAATCATCAGTTTCAGCACTGATCACAAAATACAAAGTTTAAAACAATTAAAAATAAGTGAATTTAACAAATATACCCATACATTTTGATGTTTTTAATACTATAAAATAAGAGAAAATTCAATGGAATTTTTTAAAGTATGCACATTAAGTTTAAAAAGCAGATTATAAAAATGGTATATTGAGATAATATAATTTTTATAACTCAACAAATAAATACAGATGTTCCCCACTTTTTGTAGGTATTTTTAGTCTCAATTTCATTTACTTTGATCTTACTTATTTCCTTCCACTAATTTTGAGGCTTTGGTTTGTTCTTTTCTAGTTCTTTTAAGATGCATCATTAGGTTGTTTGAAACCTTTCTAGTTTTTTAATGTAGGATTTATTGTTACATAAATTTGCCTCTTCATATTGCTTTTGCTATGCCCCATAGGTTTTGGTATATTGTATTTCTATTTTCATTTGTCTCAAGAAATATTTTAGTTTACCATTTAATGTCTTCCTTCACCCATTGGTCATTCAGGAACATGTTGTTTGATTTTCATGTATTTGTAGTTTTGAATGTTCCTCTTGTTACTGATTTCTAGTTTTAAATTCCACTGTGGTCAGATAAGATAGTGGATAAAATTAATTAAAAAAATTTTTTTGAGATTTGTTTTGTGTCCTAACATATGAGCAATCCTGAAGAATGTTTCATGTGTTGATGAAAGAAATTGTATCCTGAAGCTGTTTGGTGAAATGTTCTGTAAGTGACTGTTAGGTCCATTTGGTTGATGGTGTAGTTTAAATCCAGTGCTTCTTTGTTGATTTTCTGTCTAGATGACCTGTCCAATGCTGAAAGTGGGCTGCTGAAATCCCCAATTCTATTACTGTACTAGGGTCTATCTCTCCCTTTAGATCTAATAGTTGCTTTTTATTTCTGGGTGCTCTAGTGTTGGGTGCATATATATTTCCAACTGTTATATTATCTTGCTTAACTGATCCTTTTATCTCATAATGTCCTTCTTTGTTGCTTTTTACAGCTTTTCACTTGATGCCTGTTTGGCCTGATACAACTAATGCCACTCCTGTTGGCTTTTGGTTTCCATTTGGATGGATTATCTTTTTCTATCCCTTCACTATCAGTCTGTATGAATTTACAGGTGAGGTGAGTTTCTTACAGGCAGTGTATAGTTGGGTGTATTATCCATTCAGCCAGT
Source organism: Macaca mulatta (assembly GCF_049350105.2). Taxonomy (NCBI): domain Eukaryota; kingdom Metazoa; phylum Chordata; class Mammalia; order Primates; family Cercopithecidae; genus Macaca; species Macaca mulatta. The sequence goes on from NC_133418.1 coordinate 5,947,546, forward strand.
CCATATCTTTTAAATGGGGGAACTGAACCCATTTACATTCAAGGTTATTGACAGGTAAAGACTTGTTCCTGTCACATTGTTCTCTGGATGTTTTATCGTTTGTTCTGTACTTCCTTTCTTACGGTTTTTCTGTGTTTGGGTGGTTTTCCACATTGATACAGTTTGACTCTTTTTCCTTTCTTTGTGTCTGGACTCTACCAGTGAATTTTATAGCTTCACATGTTTTCATAATGGTGGTTATTTTTTCATTTCCAGATATAAGACTCCCTTGAGAATTTCTTGTAAGGCCAGTCTAGCAGTGACGAATTCCCTTCATTTCTGCTTGTCTGTGAAAGATTTTACTCCTTTTTCATTTCTGAAATGTAGCTCTGCGGGGTATAGTGTTCTTGGCTCACAGGTCCCCCACCCCCACTTTAAGTATTTTTAATATATCATTCCATTCTTTCCCGGCCTGTAAGTTTTCTGCTGAGAAATCTGCTGTTAGTTTAATGGGAATTCCCTTATATGTGACTTGACACTTTTCTCTTGCTGCTTTTAGAATTCTTCGCCTTTAACATCTGGTAATTTGACTATAACGTGCCTCAGAGATAACCTGTTTGGGCTGACTCTAATTGGAATTCTTTGAGTTTATTGGACCTGGATGTCCATCTCGAATTTCAGGACTTGGGAAGTTTTCAGCTACTATTTCATTAAGTGTATTTTCTACACTTTTCTCCTTTCTCTTCTCCTTCTGGAATGACCACATTGCTCACTTCATGGTATACAATACATCCTGTAGGCTTTCTTTACCATTTTTTCTTTTTTTGTCTGCCTGTGTTATTTCAAAAGATGTGTCTTCAAGTTCAGAAATTCTTTCTTTTGCTTGGTTTAGTCTGTTGTTGAAGCTCCTGACTGTATTTTTTATTTCACTCATTGAATTCTTCAGCTCTGGGATTTCTGTTTGGTTCTTTTTTGTGTTACCTATTTCTTTGTTGAATTTCTTATTCAAATCATAAATTGTTTTCTTGATTTTGCTGAACTGTGTGTTTTCTTGTATCTCATTGAGATTCTTTAAGTTTATTTTGAATTATTTCTCTGGCATTTAGCATATTTTCTTATGACCGGGGTCTGTTACTGAGAATTATTTTTTTCCTTTGGAGGTGTCATATTTCCTTTTCTATATTTGATGTGTCCCCATGTTGATTTCTATACATCTGGTAGAAAAGTCATTTCTTCCAATTTTACGGAGTACATTTCACAGGGATAAATGGGTCTTGGAGTGTCAGACTGGTGGGGTGCATTGGCTTTGGCGCATCTGTGTCTAGGTGGGCACTGTAGTGTAGTCTCTGTGTACTTTCCTCAGTTGTGAGTCACACCTGACGTCTGCAAGTATCTCAGCAGCCTAGGCTGAGAGAGTCTGTGGTGGCAGTGGTGCAGCTTTGTTGAGGGTGGGCTCACAAGGCTTTCCCAGGTCAGGGACGTGTGCATCCATGCAGCGGGTTAGGCAGCTTGGAATCTAGCCAACTTAGGGTCTGGCTCTACACCACAGGGCTGTCACTCTGGGCAGGAGCACAAGCACGTGTTTAGTTGGATGGCGTGGGGGTATGCCTGCTAGGAGTAGCCCAAAGGGCTGTTTCTCAGGCCTAGCTATCTGTGAAACTGCTTTGTGATGTGTGGATTTATGTCACGGAGTTAAAATTTTCTTTTGACTCAGCAGGATGAAAAAACTCTTTTTGGAGAATCTGTGAAGGGACATTTGGGAGCCCACTGAGGCTGCTCAGCTGAACTGGGAGTGTGTTTGCCAGGGATGGCCCGCAGGGCTGTTTTCCAGGCTTGGGATGCAGTCTCACGGCTTCTCAGATGGCTTGGCTATCTGTTGGCTTGGAGTGGCCCATGGGGCTGTTTCTCAGGATGGGGGAGCAGACACATGGGTGTTTAGATGGCTGTGAAGCGTGTCTGCCAGGGGCAGCCTATGGGGCTGTTTCTGAGGTCCAGGATGTGAGCACAAGGCTGCTTGGCTGGCGTGGGGACATGTTTGATAGGGACGACCCAGAGGGCTATTTCTTAGGCCTGAGACACAGGCACAGAGCTGCTCAGCTGGTATGGAGGTGTGTCTGCTGGTGGCTGCCCACAGGGCTGTTTTTCAGGCCCTGATTTCAGGTGCAGGGCCATTGGGCAGGCCAAGGAAATATCTTGGTGGAACACTGTGGGGCTCTTTCTTAGGTGCTGAGTGCAGGTACGTAGCTGCTTTGCTGGCCCTTGGGTATATTAGGTGCTTAGAGGCTAGGGGGTCTCTCCTGCTTGGGGGAGAGTGTGCAGTGGTTTGCTTAGCTCATCAAGGCAGTTCTGTGACTGAACCATGTCTGTCTGTGCATTTGCTTTTACTTGCCATTTTGGGTTGCTGATAATACTATTTGGTGATGTATAAGAGCTTGTATATTAAAAGCACATATATTAAATGAATAGAATATATTTTATTCACAAGAAGATTTTTAAATAGTAAAAATAAAAATGAAGTGCTAATCAAAACAGCTAACGGTAAGTTCTTTGCCATTTCCAAAGATTCTCTGAACCAGAGACTACAACATGAGAGTATTTTTCAAGCTTTAAAAACACTATATGTTAGACTCCTAAAATAGTGTATGTTAGACTCCTAATAGATACTTGCTTCCCATTTTCAAACTGCATTCAGTATCATTTGTTTTCCTGATGACTAGAACATGTAACTTTCCCATATAGATATAACACAGGCAAAAGACAAGACAAATGCATGTAAAATACATATAATAGTTTAATGGAAAATTCAAAAATTTTAAACTTACTGTTCATGGAAATCCAGCATTGGTGGCTCAAATCGTATGGGCCTGCAATTCCCCCGGTAGAGAGATATACTGTGAATAAAAAGAAAACAACATAAGAAGCAATTCTTCAAAATATATGTTTCCCCAAACTCTATTCAGACAGTTGACTTTTGTCATAACAATGCATTTTTTAAGAAAAATTGGGTCTAACAATCAGAAATATGTGTTACTTTTTAAATTAGCAGAAACCAATAAAGATTGCGTTTTAGAAAATGAAAAAGTGGGAGTATTTTTCTTCTTCAAAGGATATGAAAATAGAAAATGCTCAGGCAGACTGAATGTTGAAATTTGGTTGGTATAATTGGTAACGATACACTTTAATAGGTCACTTGGATTTTTTGATACATGTATGATGAATAAAGAGTTGATACAACAACATACATTTAGCAGACAATATATGAAGGCAAAAATCAAGATCGTATTGTTAACTAGAGTAGCAAAGGACTAAACAAAAATGAATCTGAGACAGAGATTTCCAAGAACTGAAATATCTATTTCATCTGAAAGTTTGGAATACACTAGAACTGATCTCTGATGTCCTGGCCTCAATATTTCAGTAGCCTCTTCTAACTAACCCACCTGATACCCAACTTCTCAATGAAACAGATTTCTGAATAGCAAACCTCAGATATCATCAGGGGCTAACACTGACATAAAACATAAATGACCTTTGGTGAGGGGGGAGGTGGTTCACATGCCTAAAGTGTTTATATACTGAGAAAGTCAGAAATTCAGTCAGCCACTAAGTTTCAAAATAGTAGATTTTGATGTTTTTGTTCTAGGAAATGATGTCAGAGCAAAACCCATTTTGTGAGGCTACTTTATTTCCACCATCACTGAAATTCATAGTAACATAAGCTTTGAAATGATATAGTAATTTCATTGAGGATTCAGGAATCGGAGGAAATATCTAGGATTTAGGAGATATAGGAAATAATTAGAAATAGACAAGGACATTCATAATATGGAGGAAATTTGGCTTTAATTCAATTCTACAAAGATTAAATAATCTGAGTAGTGGAATAATCTAGCTGGAGGTAATAAAATCCAAACATGTTTTTAGCCCTACCAATTTAGAACATTCTTTTGTATAGCTTGAGAACCCTCTGCATATGTTGAACAGAAAAGATGACAAACAAAAAAAGAAAGCAAGCACCAGATATAAGATTACATTTTACTAAAGAACGAAACTAAAGACACCGGGAAACGAAGGCACAATTCCTTGCAACAGTCAGTATAGGCATCTATTCCTTCTTGCTTTCTGCCCTTCTTAGATGTGATATAACAGCACTACTCTTTGGCTCCTTTAAAACAAGAGACACTCCTCAGCTCATCAGTTTTATTAGTATGAAACTCAAATTTACATAAATCTTAATAAAGTAAAAATAAAGCATAAGGCTTAACTGTATGTCATTAATTCCTATACTATATTCCTATATAATATATATTCCTATAATGTAATATATATTCCTACATATAATATACAATTCCTATATATTAATTCCATGGACTGTTTAGATGTTGGAGAAAAAGGAGATTAAGACAGTGTTTTTCTCTCACAGAGCCAAGAGGCTGTTCTGCAAATTACAAACGGAAATGTCTAAAGTGGCCAGGAGGGGTAAAACAGTATATACCCCATCCACTGAATACAAACATATGAATGTGTACCCTGTGCCAGGTACTGTCTATTGGCTGGGGCTACAGTGGGGAACAAAGAAAAGCGGCTGCTGTCATGGCAGTAACATCCTAGTCGGGGGATCAGAAGTTGAATATATTAGGTGAAGATGTGTGTATAAAGAAAAATCAAACACCCCGGGGCTGTGGCTGGAACCGAAAATGCCTCTCTAAGGAGCGACACTAGTGCCAAGTTCTGAATGGCAGAGATCGAGGGGAAGAAAGTTAGGAATGTATTTGGTGAGTTGAACAAGGAGGCTTAAGTGACCATTGTGCAGTGAGGGAGGAGTAGGAGGTAGGAGCTGAGCTCAGAGGTATAAGAGCAGGTCTCCTTGTAGGAGCATGGATTATTCTAAGTGTAACAAACTACAGTGTTTTTGAGCAAGGAGTAGCATGATCTCACACATATTAAACGGTTAATTCTGGCTACTTTGTGAAGAACCAAGGAAATTCCTGTAGGAGCCCAACAGTGGGAAGCAGGGAAGTCCTGGAGTGCTCCAGGCAACTGGTGATGGCGGCTACAATCCAGGGTGGCTGCAAGGGAGAGTAGCGAGCAGTGGCTGGTTCTGAATATTATTTGGAAGCTTGAGAAAACTGGTTGTGCTGATGGACTGATTTTGAGGGATCAAGGGTAACTCATTCTAAGATTTTCACTGGATACACGGTCATGACGTGGGAGGAATGGGTTGGAAGTGGGAAGAGGAAGATTTTCAAGGGTATTACTGATTTTTCACATACTGATCTTAATCACCTTGGTGAGTTTAATTCTAATTGTTTAGATTCTCCCCTGATTTTCCACTGTTGCTACATGTGCTGCCAAAATGAGCACTATCTCGAATGATCACTGCAGACAAATCATCTGCAAGTAATAATTTGATTCCTCCTTTCAAATCCTTAATTTTATTTTTTATGTCTTGTCTCCTGTAAAATGCTTCAAAGATGTGATGTCCAGCAACTGTACTGTGATATTTACAAAGTGCTCACAGAATGAGATAGAGGAAACAGTATATCAAATATGATTATCTCATAAATAAAAGCATATTTTCAAAACAACAGCAGATCTATATCTAAGGAACAGTTTAATACCCGAGTAAGTACAATGCAAGCTGACACAGGTACAATCCTATGTTAACCAAACCCAAAATGCAGTAACACAGCTGTCATGTCTCCAGAGCTGATTCAAATGGTTGCTACCCATGTTTATTCAGAAAGGGCATGGCACTGTTTAGTGCTTTATTAACAGAAAGCAAATGTCTGCAAATATGTAATGTTGACAAATGGGGGAAGTTGCAATATAAAGAACGGTAGCCTTTGCTAATGTCATTGTAGTTTTTTTCCTGATTTTTAAAATTATTATTATTACTATTTTTGAGAGACAGGGGTCTCATTGTGTTGCCCAAGCTGATCTCCTGAGTAGCTGGGACTACAGGTGCAGCACGCCAGTGTGCTGGGCTCACCCTTTGACAATTTCAAAGCAACAAAATCTGAGACATTATGATAGTATATTGCATTATTTTATGCTTTCTGCAATGATTATATATGTTCTAAAGTCTCAATACAATTGGTTTAATAAATTTTCACTAAAATCTTATTTATATGGAGATGAAGACTATTTTCTGATTTCAAGCTAGGAAACAGCTGAAGAGACAAGAAATCTTGCGGGAATGGTCGTACTGCCTGTTGAACTGTCAGGTCAAAGTTGAGCAGGAAACTCCCAAATCAGACATAGGGCTTCTTGGGTCTCTGGGAGTTTCAAATGTTTTCCTAGGATCAACTACTACCTAAACAACAGATACTCTTTGGCCCAGCATTTTTAAAACAATTGTTTGTGATGTACCTGCATCATAAACACCTACAATGCTTGTGGAAATGCAGATTCTAGGGCCCCACCTCCAGAATCTAGTTTCTTGTAAGCAGAATGGACCCCAGAAACCTGCATTTTTAAGCATCCTCACATTTAGGAGCCACTATTTTGCATCTTGATCCACAAACATTACGGTCACAAATAAGAGGTGGGGAAGGAAGTGCCTTTACTAGTAAAACTATCAAAGTCACCAGCAGTTTAAATTGATGTCAAATATGATTTTTATTAAAGAGCCAGCTAAATAAACAGTGATTTAAAAGAAATGAATAGGACTTCTCCTATATGATATATATTCTCCCATAAATGCATTTTTAGTTTAAATTTGCATTTCCCAAATGATGAATAATGTTGACCATCTTTCCACTTCCTTGGTGTACAATTAGGTACCTTCTTTTGTAAATGTCTGTGGAAAGTTTTTTTAACTGGGATGTCTGTCTCATTCAGTTGTAAGAGTTGTCTGTTATGTGCTGCAAATATTTTTACCCTGGTCCTGGTTTACCTTTTCCTTTTATTAATGGTTTCTTTTGAAAAGCCTAAGTTTTTAATTCTGATGAGGTCGAAATGATGATTTTTCTTTTTTGAGATAGGGTCTCACTCTGTCACCCATGCTGGAGTGCAGTTAGTGGTCCAATCATGGGTCACTGCAGTCTTGACCTCCTGAGCTCAAGCCACCCTCTGGCCTCATCCTCCCAAGTAGCTGGGACTATAGGCACATACCACCACAACTAGCTAATTTATTATTATTTTTTGTAGATACAGGGTCTCACTATGTTCCCCAGGCTAGTTTCAAACTCCTAGTCTCACGTGATTCTCCCACGGCAGCCTCCTGAAGTGTTAGAATTATAGGTGTGAGCCACTGCGCCCAGCCTCATTTTTTCTTTCATGGTATGTGTTTCTGGTATTTTAAAACTTTGTCCAGTTTACAAATATTTCTATGAAAAGATTGGTTTTATTCTAAAAAGTCTTACACCTTTAACTTTTAGATATGAGCCTATTTATTATTGTCCATTTTAATTATGGCGATGGTGTGAGTTAAAAGATTAAAGTTCACTTTTTCTTTCACTGTAAATATCCAGTAGGCCTAGTATCCTTTGTTGAAAAAGACTTTTTTTTTAAATCCTTTAAGTTCTGGGGTACATGTGCAGAACGTGCAGTTTTGTTACATAGGTATACACGTGCCATGGTGGTTTGCTGCACCCATCAACCTATCACCTATATTAGGTATTTCTCTTAATGCTATCCCTCCCCTAGCCGCCCAACCCCCGACAGGCCCCAGCGTGTGATGTTCCCCTCTGTATGTTCATATGTTCTCATTGTTCAACTCCCACTTGTGAGTGAGAACATGAGGTGTTTGGTTTTCTGTTCTTGTGTTAGTTTGCTAAGAATGATGGTTTCCAGCTTCATCCATGTCCCTGCAAAGGACATGAACTCATCCTTTTTCATGGCTGCACAGTATTCCATGTTGTATATGTGCCACATTTTCTTTATCCCGTCTATCATTGATGGACATTCGGGTTGGCTCCAAGTCTTCGCTATTGTGAATAGTGCTGTAATAAACACATGTGTGTACATGTCTTTATAGAATGATTTATAGTTCTTTGGGTATATACCCAATAATGGGATTGCTGGGTCAAATGGTATTTCTAGTTCTAGGTCCCTGGAGAATCACCACACTGTCTTCCACAATGGTTGAACTAATTTACATTCCCCAAGTGTAAAAGCATTCCTATTTCTACACATTCTCTCCAGCATCTGTTGTTTCCTGACTTTTTAATGATCAACATTCTAACTGGCATGAGATGGTATCTCATTGTGGTTTTGATTTGCATTTCTCTAATGACCAGTGATGAGCTTTTTTTCATGTTTGTTGGCTGCATAAATGTCTTCTTTTAAGAAGTGTCTGTTTATATTCTTCACCCACTTTTTGATGGGGTTGGTTTTTTTCTTGTAAATTTAAATTCGTTGTAGATTCTGGATATTAGCCCTTTGTCAGACAGATTGCAAAACTTTTCTCCCATTCTGTATGTTGCCTGTTCACTCTGATGATAGTTTCTTTTGCTGTGCAGAAACTCTTTAGTTTAATTAGATCCCATGTGTCAATTTTGGCTTTTGTTGCCATTGCTTTTGGTGTTTTAGACATGAAGTCTTCGCCCACGCCTATGTCCTGAATGGTATTGCCTAGGTTTTCTTCTAGGATTTTTATGGTTTTAGGTCTCACTTTTAAGTCTTTAATCCATCTTAATTTTTGTATAAGGTGTAAGGAAGGGGTCCAGTTTCAGTTTTCTGCAAATGGCTGGCCAGTTTTCCCAACACCATTTATGAAATAGGGAATTCTTTCTCCATTGCTTGTTTTTGTCAGGTTTGTAAAAGATCAGATGGTTGTAGATGTGTAGTGTTATTTCTGAGGTCTCTCTTCTGTTCCACTGGTTTATGTATCTGTTTTGGTACCAGTACCATGCTGTTTTGGTTACTGCAGTCTTGTAGTATAGTTTGAAGTCAGGTTCAGGTAGTGTGATGCCTCCAGCCTTATTCTTTTTGCTTAGAGTTGTCTTGGCTACATGGGCTCTTTTGTGGTTCTATATGAAGTTTAAAGTGGCTTTTTCCAATTGTGCGAGGAAAGTCAACAGTAGCTTGATGGGGACAGCATTGAATCTATAGATTACTTTGGGCAGTATGGCCATTTTCACAATATTGATTCTTCCTATCCATGAAAATGGAATGTTCTTCCATTTGTTTGTGTCCTCTTTTATTTCACTAAGCAGTGGTTTGTAGTTCTCCTTGAAGAGGTCCTTCACATCCCTTATAAGTTGGATTCCTAGGTATTTTATTCTCTTTGAGGCAATTGTGAATGGAAGTCCATTCATGATTTGGCTCTCTGTTTGTCTGTTACTGGTGTATAATAATGCTTTTGATTTCTGCACACTGATTTTGTATCCTGAGACTTTGCTGAAGTTGCTTATCAGCTTAAGGAGATTTTGGGCTGAGACGGTGGGGTTTTCTAAATATACTATCATGTCATCTGCAAACAGAGACAATTTGACTTCCTCCTTTCCTATGTGAATACCCTTTATTTCTTTCTCTTGCCTGATTTCCCTGGCCAGAACTTCCAATACTATGTCGAATAGGGGTGGTGAGAAAAGGTATCCTTGTCTCGTGCCAGTTTTCAAAGGGAATGCTTTCAGTTTTTGCCCATTCAGTATGATACTGGCTGTGGGTCTGTCATAAATAGCTCTTATTAGTTTATGTTCCATCAATACCTAGTTTATTGACAGTTTTTAGCATGAAGGGGTGTTGAATTTTGTCAAAGGCCTTTTCTGCATCTATTGAGATAGTCATGTGGTTTTTGTCACTGGTTCTGTTTATGTGATGGATTACGTTTATTGATTTGCATATGTTGAACCAGCCTTGCACCCCAGGGATTAAGCCAACTTGATCGTGGTGTATAAGCCTTTTGGTGTGGTGCTGGATTTGGTTTGCCAGTATTTTATTGGGAATTTTCGCATCAATGTTCATCAGGGATATTGGCCTGAAATTTTCTTTTATTTGTCGTGTGCCTGCAGATTTTGGATCAGGATGATGCTGGCCTCATAAAATGAGTTAGGGAGGATTCCCTCTTTTTCTATTGTTTGGAATAGTTTCAGAAGGAATGGTACCCGCTCCTCTTTGTATCTCTGGTAGAATTTGGCTGTGAATCTGTCCGGTCCTGAACTTTTTTTGGTTGGTAGGCTATTAATTACTGCCTCAATTTCAGAACTTATTATTGGTCTATTCAGGGATTCGATTCCTTCCTGATTTAGACTTGGGAGGGTGTATGTGTCCAGGAATTTATCAATTTCTTCTAGATTTTCTAGTTTATTTGCATAGAGGTGTTTATAGTATTCTCTGATGGTAGTTTGTATTTCTGTGGGATAAGTGGTGATATCCCCTATATCATTTTTTATTGCATTGATTTGATTCTTCTCTCTTCTTTATTAGTCTCGCTAGTGATCTATTTTGTTGATCTTTTCAAAAACCCAGCTCCTGGATTCATTTATTTTTTGAAGGATTTTTTTGTGTCTCTATCTCCTTCAGTTCTGCTCTGATCTTGGTTATTTACTGTCTTCTGCTAGATTTTGAATTTGTTTGCTTTTGCTTCTCTACTTCTTTTAATTTTGATGTTATGGTGTCAATTTTAGATCTTTCCTACTTTCTCTTGTGAGCATTCAGTGCTATAAATTTCCCTCTGCACACTGCTTTAAATGTGTCCCGGAGATTCTGGTACTTTGTGTCTCTGTTCTCATTGGTTTCAATGAACATCTTTACTTCTGCCTTCATTTCGTTATTCACCCAGCAGTCCTTCAGGAGCTGGTTGTTCAGTTTCCATGTAGTTGTGCGGTTTTGAGTGAGTTTCTTAATCCTGAGTTCTAATTTGATTGCACTGTGGTCTGAGAAACTGTTTGTTATGATTTCTGTTCTTTTGCAATTGCTGAGGAGTGTTTTACTTCTAATTATGTGGTCAATTTTAGAATAAGTGTGATGTGGTGCTGAGAAGAATATATATTCTGTTGATTGGGGTGGAGATTTCTACAGATGTCTATTAGGTTCGCTTGGTCCAGAGCTGAGTTTGAGTCCTGAATATCCTTGTTAATTTTCTGTCTCGTTGATCTAATATTAGCAGTGGGTGTCAAAAGTCTCCCACTGTTATTGTGTTGGAGTCTAAGTCTCTTTGTAGGTCTCTAAGAACTTGCTTTATGAATTTGGATGTTCCTGTATTGGGTGCATATTTATTTACGACAGTTAGCTCTTCTTGTTGCATTGATCCCTTTACCATTATGTAATGCCCTTGTTTGTCTCTTTTGATCTTTGTTGGTTTCAAGTCTGTGTCATCAGAGACTAGGATTGTAACCCCCACTGAAAAAGAGTATTCTTGTGTCACTGAATTACCTTGGCACATACGGACAAGAAGTTTTAAACTGGATCTTCAAAACATGTAATTTAGGCCGGGCGCGGTGGCTCAAGCCTGTAATCCCAGCACTGTGGGAGGCCGAGATGGGCGGATCACGAGGTCAGGAGATCGAGACCATCCTGGCTAACACGGTGAAACCCCGTCTCTACTAAAAAATACAAAAAACTAGCCGGGCGCGGTGGCGGGCGCCTGTAGTCCCAGCTACTCCGGAGGCTGAGGCAGGAGAATGGCGTGAACCCGGGAGGCGGAGCTTGCAGTGAGCTGAGATCCGGCCACTGCACTCCAGCCTGGGCGGCAGAGCGAGACTCCGTCTCAAAAAAAAAAAACAAACAAACAAACAAAAAAAACCATGTAATTTAAATCTTCTAATTTGTTTATTCTTTTTAAAACTTGTTTGGTCTATTCTAGATGCTTAACATTTTCCATCTAATCTTGAAAAGCAGCTTATCAATTTGTGGAAAAAAAAAACTGTCTGTTGAAATTTCTATTGGAATTGCTTAATCTAAAACCGATCTGGGGAGAATTATCTTCACAATCTTTCAATCCATGAATGCAGGATCTTTCTCAATATATCTAGGAGTTCTTTAATTACTCTATTATATTACAGTTTTCAGTGTACAGGTCTCAACACTGTTTTGTTAAATTTATCCCAAGGTATGCAATGATTTATGATATTGTAAATGACATTTTTCTACAACATTTTACTTTTGTACTTGTTATGAAGAAATCAGTTACTTCTGATTATTGACTGTATTACTTTTTGGTATATTCCTTAGGACTTTCTATCCACACAATCACATGGTTTGTAGACAAAATCCTTTTTGTTCTTCCTTTCCAATCTGATGACTCTTATCTCTGCTTCTTGTCTTAATGTAATGACTACTACATCCAGTACAATGTTTAATGTAAGTGATGAAAGTGGACATCCTTGCCACTTTCCCAATCTTAGAAAGCAAGCATTCAATCTTTCACCATTAATATCATGTTAACTGTTACTTTTCCATAGATACTCCTTATCAAGTTAAAGACATTCTTTTCTATTCTTCGTGTGCTGAACAGATGCTGAATGTTGTCACAGGCTTTTTCCACATCTATTCAAGTAATTACAAAAGTTTTTGAAATTTTTTTTTTTTTTTTGGAGACGGAGTCTTGCTCTGTCGCCCAGGCTGGAGTGCAGTGGCCAGATCTCAGCTCACTGCAAGCTCCACCTCCCGGGTTCACGCCATTCTCCTGCCTCAGCCTCCCAAGTAGCTGGGACTACAGGCGCCCGCCACCGCGCCCGGCTAGTTTTTTGTATTTTTTAGTAGAGACGGGGTTTCACCGTGTTAGCCAGGATGGTCTCGATCTCCTGACCTCGTGATCCGCCCGTCTCGGCCTCCCAAAGTGCTGGGATTACAGGCTTGAGCCACCACGCCCAGCCGAAATTTTGTTAAGAAAAATTATATTGTTTTCAAATATTAATCTTGCATTCCTACGATAAACCCCTTTTGGTCATGATACATTACCTTGTTATACATTTCTGGATTTGATTTGCTAATATTCTGTTAGAGATTTCTGAATATATGTTTGAAGAGATGTAGCTTCTAGCTTTCTTGTAATGCCTGCAATAATCGCCTCGTAAAACGTGTAAGGAAGGACATTCTATTCCTCTCTTTTCTAAAAGGATTTATGTAAGACTAGTATTTTTTCACTAGTTGTCTGATAGAATTTACCAGTTTAGACTAGTACTTTTTCACTAGTTGTCTGATAGAATTTACCAGTTTAGTCATATGAACCTGCAGTTTTCTTTGTGGAAAGGTTTAAAATTGTAAGTTCTATGTCTTTAAAAGATATTTAAAAACTCATTTTCTTATTCTCTCTTGGTGAGTTTTAATAATTTGTATCTTTCAAGTATTTGACCACTTCATGTAAATTGTTGAATTTTTGAGAACGGATTCATAATTTCTCTCATTCTTTGAATATTTATAAGATCTGTAGTGACATCCCCTATTTCATTACTGATTTTTGTCTGCCTTATTTTCTGAACCAATCTAGCTAGATTCAAATAATGTTTTTGTTTACACTGATTTTTCCACTTTCTATTTAATTGATTTCTAGTATATCCTTTATTTTCTTCTACTTGAAGTTGATGCTCTGTGTCTTAAACTGGAAATGTAAATTGTTCATTTAAAAATTTTTCTTCTATCTGATATAAACTTTTAAAGCTATAAATGTCTATTTAAATACTGCTTTGGCTAAATTCCAGAAAACTTGGTATGTTGCTCTATGAAGTGAGCTCCCCCCAACCACCCCCACTTCCCAAATTCATATATTGAAGCCCTAATCCCCACTATGACTGTTAGGTGGAGACAAGGTCTATAAGCAGGCAATTAAGGTTAAATGAGGTTATGGGGGAGGCCCTAATACAATGGGATTAGTATCCTTACGAAAAAGGACACCAGAAAGCCCCCATGCACACATGCGCACCAAGAGGGCATGTGAGTTACACAGGGGAATAGCTGCCACCTACAAGCTAGGAAAACAGATGTCAGTGTAAACTGACTACGCTGGCACCCTGATTTCAGACTTCCAGATTCCAGACTGTGAGAAAATAAATGTCTATTGTTTTAAGCCACCCAGTTTATGGTATTTTGTTATGGCAGTCTAGCGCAAGCAGACTAATATATGTTATATTTTTGTTTTCAAAGCATTTTCTAATATCCCTTATGATTTCTTTCTTAACCCATGAGTATTGAAAAGCTCTGGTTTAATTCCCAATTATAAAATATCTAGATTTGCATTGTTACCGATTTCTAATTTAATTTTGCTATAATCAGACAGTATAATTTATATAATCTGATCTTGGTGGATGTAGTATTTAATAAATACCTATTAGGTCAAGTTACTTAATAGTATTCTTCAAATCTACACCCTTACTGATTTTCCATCTATTTTATCAGTTATGAACAGATGAATGTTGAAATCTTCAGTAATCACTGTGGGTTTGTTCCCTTAGTTTTACTCATTTTTTTTCTTCATGTACCTTAATGCTCTAATATTAGAATTTGGGATTGTTGTATCTACCTGGGGGACTGTCTCTTTCATAATTGTAAAGTGTCCTTCTTTGTCTCTGATAATATTCCCTGTCCTAAAGTCTACTTTGTCTGAAAGTAACATAACCACTCTAGCATTTTAAAGATTAATGTCTGCTTGTTTTCCTACGTCTTTTTACATTTAACCTAATTGCATACTTACGAAGAAGTGCATTTCTTCAAAATCAAGACTACTGATGAACAGGGAGAAGATACTTGCAAATAAGACTAATATCTCCAATATATAAAGAACTCTTAAAAACAATCAGAAAAAATTAAAAGCACTAGAGAAAAATGGGTAGAACAGACATGAACAGACAACATCAAAAGACAAATATAAGCATGGCTCTTAAATACTAGGAGATGGTTAACGTTACTCATAATTAAAGACCAGCTAAAACTACACTGTGATAAAATTTCTGACCTATCAGATCAGCAACAATTAAAAATACAACACTTTCTGTTGGAAAGGATGTGGGAAACAGGTACTCTTTTTCACCGATGAGGGAATGCAAGGTGGTACAGACCTTGAAGGAGAATCTGACAATACTTAATGAAACGATGTCAGCGTTTACTTTTGACTCACCAATCCCACTTCCAGGAATTTATCCTAAACATAAACTTTTTATCCCTTTCCCTACTTGACAAGTGAAAACTGTATATATTTACGATGTACAACATATTTTAAAATATGTATACATTGTAGAATGGCTACATTGAGCTAATACATGCATCACCTCACATAGTTATCACTTTTTATGGTAAGAACACAAAATCTACTCTCTCAGCAATTTTCAAGTATACAATACAGATGCTTCTTGACTTATGAGGTGACGTCCCGATAAATCCATCATAAGTTGAAAATAATCATAAGTCAAAAATGTATTTAATATACCAACTTACTTTTCAGGTAGCCTAGTCTCCCCTTAAACATGCTCAGAACACTTACATTAGCCTACAGTTGGGCAAAGTCATCTGGTAACATGGTACAGGGTAGAGTATCAGTCGTTTACTCTCTGGATTGTGTGGCTGACTGAAAGCTCCAAGAGAGTATTGCACAGCTAGCCCAGGAAAGATCAAAATTCAAAATCTGAAATACTGTTTCTACTGAACATATATTGTGCTTTGGCACCATCACAAAGTCGAAAAACTGCTAAGCTGAACTTATACCTTCTAACTGAAATTTTGTGTCTTTTGACTAACATCTCTCTAATCTCCCTGGTCCCCACCCTCAAGCTCTGGTAACCACCATTCTACTCTCTGCTTCTATATTCTCCATTTAAGTGAGATCATGCGTTATTCATCTTTCTGTACTTGGCTTATATCACATTTAACATAATGTCCCCCAAGTCCATCCATGTTGTCATAAATGACAGGATTTCCTTATGTTTAAGGCTTAATGGTATTCCACTAAATATGTGTGGAATACCATTAAGAATCCACATAGACATACACACATACATCCCCACGTTTTCATTATCCATGTGTCCACTGATGAACCTTTAGGTTGATTCCTCCCTGTCCTGGCTATGGTGAATAATGCTTCAATGAACATGAGAATGCAGATGTCGCTTTGACATAATTATTTCATTTCTCTTGTATATATACCTAGTTATGAATCTGCTGGATCACATGGCTGTTCTATTTTTAATTTTTTTTTAGCAACTGCCACACTGTTTTCCATAATAGCGACACTAATTGACCAACCAACAGTGAACCAACAGTGAACCAGGGTTTCCTTTTCCACACACTCTTGGTCAATATGTGTTGTCTTTTGTCTTTTTGATGACAGCCTTTCTAACGGGTGTGAGATGATAACGCGTCTTTGTCTTGATGTGCATTCCCCATGACTGGCGATGCTGAGCATTTTTTCATATAACCGTTAGTCATGTCTAAACATGTATTTTCAACAATACAAATTACACCTACACTTATCTTTTGATTGAGCAATTCAAGTTGTAGGAATTTACCCTGAGTGTAACCTTCAAAAATATGAAAATACATACGCAAGAGATTATTCTTTGAAGCACTGTCTGCAATTGCAAAATACGGGAAACAAATGAAATGTTCACATATAGGACAGTGGGTAAAAAAATAATGGCCCAAAAGTAAATTTTTTAAATGGGGATATTTTATTTTTGTTGCTTATGCTTTTGAGATCTTAGCCATAAAAATCTTAGCTTACATCAATGTCTTGGAACATTTCCTCTATGTTTTCTTCAAGTAGTTTTATAGTTTCGGGTCTTAGATATAAGTCTTTAATCCATTTTGAGTTGATTTTTGTATATGGTGAGGGAGGGGAGTCGACCCAGCAATTCCACGACTGGCTATTTATCCAAAGGAAAAGAAATCAGTATTTCATACACCTGCACCCCCATGTTTACGGTAGCACTACTCACAATAGCACAGATATGAAATCAACGTAAGTGTCCATCGATGGAAGAACAAAGAAAACTGGTACATATTAAACATGATGAAATATTATTCAGCCATAAAAAAGAATAAAATCCTGTTATTTTCAGCAACATAGATGGAACTGGAGGTTAAGTGAAATAAGCAAGGCACTGAAAAGCAATTATTGCATGTTCTCACTTATAGAAGGGAGCTAAAAAAGTTTATCTTGTGAAAGTAAAGAGTAGAATGACAGTCACCAGAGGCTGGGAAGCATTTGTTTTTTGGTGTGAGAAGGAGGAAGAAGAGAGGTAGGCTAATGGGCTCAAGCGCAGTTATTGACAGACAGAAGGAATAAGCCCTAGTTTTTAACAGCAGGGCAGAGTGACTATAGTTAGCAACCATATTTGTATATTTCAAAGTCACTAGAAGAGAAGACTAGAAATGTTCCTAATACAAAGAAATGATGAATGTTCGAGGTGATGGATAAACACCCTGATTTGATCATTACACAGTCTATGCATGTATCAAACTATCACATGTACCCCATCAATATGTACAATTATGCAATTAAAAAATTCAAAAAGTAGAGTAAAAATCCTACATGGAATACAGATAGAAACAAATCAACCAAACTTCATTTCAAATGTACAATGCAGATGGGTGTGGGGGTGGGAGAAGGATGAAGAGAAAGATGAAGAACACTATAACCCATGTAAATTTAGAATATAGTATTTTGACAATATACACTCGGACTAAAGAAAAAACAAGAACTCTAAACAGACACCGTACTCATTTTTTTTATGGCCGTATCAGTTAACAATTTTGAAGCTAATTTATCTGTATTCTAGGATTGAACAAATCAATACACTTACTGTAGATAGGTAACTAGAGCCAGATTTCTAATTGTTGGAGAATGGACAGAAATAGAATAGACAGAACACTGGTTTTGTATCAAAACTGGAGGCATCAGTAACTCCTGGTTTTTAATATACACAGATACAAGAACAGGAGTATGTTAGTGTAAACTGTACATATTTATACACATAAACACAAACATTTTCTTCCTTTTACTAAGAGAGTCTAGAGATAATGACACCTCACTAGTAATGACACCACTTGTGATGGTTAATACTGAGTGTCAACTTCATTAGATTGAAGGATATGATACAAAGTATTAATCCTGGGTGTGTTTGTGTGGGTGTTGCCAAAAAGAGATTAACATCTGAGTCAGTGGGCTGGGGAAGGCAGATCCCACCCTTAATCTCGTGGGCACAATCTAATCGGCTTCCAGCAAATATAAAGCAGGCAGGAAAACATGAAAAGAGAGATGGGCCTAGCTTCCAAGCCTGCGTCTGAGTTCTCCTGCGTGGACGGTTCTTGCCCTCGAACACTGGACTCCAAGTTCTTCAGTTTTGGGACTCAGACTGGTTCTCCTTGCTCCTCAGCTTGCAGACAGTCTATTGTGGGACCTTGTAATCGTGTAAATTAACACTTAATAAACTCCCCTTTATATATTTATCCTAATAGTTCTGTCCCTCTAAGAGAACCCTAATACATCACAGTAGTAATGAGTATGCATGGCACATAAAGATTAATTTTTCAGTATTCTCTTCCACTAAAATGAAGCAGGGGTCTTTTGAGAAATAGGTTGTTCCAGGGCTGTGGCAGGAAAATTACAAAACAAGCCTGGAACCTCCTAACGTACCAGAAAGTAGGAAGTGCTCAATGATTGTTGGGGACATGTAAATGACACAGAATAGACCTAACTACGCACATGTGATTTTTTTTTTTTTTACGACAGTGCAAACGATGGTGAAATACCTGGATAAAAATGAACCATGACCTCAATCTTAATTTCAGTCAGAATGTCAACTAAGAAACATAGAAAGTGTGATGGAATTTTTTAAAAACCCAGCCAGCGCAATAACTGCTCCAGGCAAGAATCATCAATAGATTCTAAAACTATTCAGAATTTCATGTAAAACATATTTCATGTAAAACACATTTGTATAGTCTCAAAGTACTCTGCAAGACACTTACGAATTATAAGAGGAAAATGGAACGAGACATCAAGCGCTTCCTGATAGGATGCACTGGGAGAGACACAAACTTCAGTAATATTCCGCCAAAAACGCAAATTCTGAATCAAATAATGAATAAATATCAGAAAACTCTAGCTGGGTTTATTTTATTTATTTATTTATTTATTTATTTATTTATTTATTTATATATTTATTTATTTAGAGACAGGAGTCTTGCTCTGTCTTGCCCAGGCCAGAGTGCAATGGTGAAATCTTGGCTCACTGCAACCTCCGCCTCCCGGGTTCAAGCAATTCTCCTGTCACAGCCTCCTGAGTAGCTGGGATTACAGGCGCACACCGCCATGCCCTGCTAATGTTTTGTATTTTAGTAGAGGTGGGGTTTCACTGTATTGCCCAGGCTGGTCTTGAACTCCTGAACTCAGGCAATCCACCGCCTCAGCTTCCCAAAGTGCTAGGATTACAGGCCATGAGCCACCGTGCCCGGGTCCATCTGGGTTATTCTATAAAATAAATGGCATCTACTCTTCAAAAATGTCAATTTCTAAGACAGTAAGAAAGACAAATTAATTGTTCGACATTAGAGACTAAAGAGAAGTGAAAATTAAATATGAGGGTCTGAACCCTGGACCCAAAATTTTTTAAAAATAAAAGACGTTAATAGGACAATTTACAAAATCCCAATGAGGACTCTACATTAAACAGCAGTATGAGACAGTCTTAATTTCCTGAATTTCATGAGTGTATGATGATCTCTAAAACAATGTTCATAAGAAATATACACTGAAATATTTAGGGGTAAAATAGCATCATGTCTACAAATGATTTTCAAATGCTTCAGAAAAATTACAAATATATGCACATGTATGTATAAAAAGGTAGCTATGGGGAGGGAAGGAAAAGGAGAGAGTTAAAGCAAGATTAGGAATGATAAAACAAATATGAAAAAACATTAACAAATGAGGAATTTGGGTCAAGAAGATATAAGAATTATTTGTACTATTTTTCCATCTTTTCTCTAAAATTATTTCAAAACAAAAGGTAAAATATTAAATACAAAGTTAAAATAAAGTTCTTGTAGACAAAATATGCTTGGGTCTTCCCTTTTAAATATAATCTGACAACTGGTGTTGAAATTATTCATTTACTATAGTTTCTGATATGTTTGAGTTTAAAGTCTACCATATTGCCATTTTTTCTATTTTTCCCATCTGCTTTTTATCTTGTTCTGTTTATGCCTTCTTGTTCTGTTTATGCCTTCTTTTAGATCAACTGAGTATTCATTTAGTATTTCATCTTCATGACTAGTTTATTGGCTATAGCTCTTGTTACTTTTTAAAAATGATTTTAATGTTTCCTGTGGAGCTTATTTCGTATCATCACAGTTTTACTTCAAATAATATTCTACTACTTTACATATCATGTAAGAACCTTATAACTCTCTTTCGTGCAACCTTTCTTTGTGCTATTATCACACACGTAATGTATACATGCTATCAACGATTATTTTTGTTTTTAAATCATTGTTTTTAAAATGTTAGAAATTAACATTTTCTTAACCAGAAAACATTTTTTATATTTTTCCACATATTTTTGCCTTTATTGATGGTCTTTGTTCTTCATAGGATCTGTGTTTTCACCTGAAATGGTTAACTATCTTTAGCCTTTAACATTTCTCAAAAGTGCCAGTCTACTGCAAATTTTCTCAGTTTTATCTGAAAATGTCTTCATTTTTTTGAAGGATATTCCTGCTGGATGTAGTGTTTTCGATTAGCAATTTTTCCTTTTGGTACTTTAAAAATGTTATTTCCTTGGTTTGGGGGTTGCATTTGTCCTTGATGAATGACCAGCAGTCATTCTTATCTTTTGAACTACTATATTTAGTTTTCTTCCCTGGCTGTTTCTCTATTTGTGACTGATTTTCAACAACTTGAATATTATCTGGCTTGGTGTGACTTTGTGTTACTTTTGCTTCAGGTTTATTAAAGTTCTTCGACAGCTACTCCCTCTCCCAATTCCTGGGAACTCACTCACACATGTGTTAGACTGCTTGCTACTCCTGTATCAGAGGTCACCAAGGATTTATTTGTTTTTTAGTTATTTTTCTCCCTGTGCTTCAGTTTAAATTACTGCTGTCGCTGTCTTCAAACTCACTAAGCTTTTCTTTTGCAATGTCTAGGTTGTTCTCAATCCTATCCAGTGAAATACTCATTTCAGAAACAGTATTTTTCAACTCTAGAGGCTTCATTTTTTTTTTTTATATTGTCCATTTTCCCTCATTATGTTCATGTCTTCCTTTAAATCGCTGAACACATAAAACTGATGTATTAAATTCTCTGTAGGGGAACAGGCATCACCTGGCTGCCGCCGGCCCTCCTCAAGATAAGCCTCTGTAGCACAAAGCCTGTAGAAAATGAGATCTGCCAATGTCCTCTGGATGTTAAACACATCCAAATAGCTCTGGAGGATATCGGAGACACCACTTCTGATGAGGTTATAAAGCATATGTGTTGATGAAATGACAAAATGCAATCTCAAAGAAAACAGTGCTTTTGAAGAGGGTCTTATAAACAGATGCTGTAAGCCTCTCAGGGTTTAGCTGTAGGGGTATAAGACACCTAAGGTATATGTTAGTGGTCCATATGGTTATCAGTTTTTCATTATCATCAAAACGGTTTGCCAGGCCCAAGTTCGCAAGACCTTGATCCTAGACTTCTGAGCCTCTGGAACCATGAGAAATAAACGTCTGTTGTTTAAGTCACTCAGTCTATGGTATTTTGTTATTGAATTCCGGGCTCACTAAGACATATGTTTTAGTGCTTAACCCAATCCCATACCCAATCTGCATACTAATTTCAATTAAATGTTTACCTAATTCATGATCCTGGTCACACACACACAAAATGTAAAATGTGAAAGTTGTAAATTGTGTCTACAAATCTAATATTACTGCCTTCAGTAGGTGGGGAGCTCTTTCTCCCCTCCCTTATCTTGAATCTAGGACAACCTAAGTGACTTGCTGACGAATAGCATACAGCAGCAGAAGTGATATTGTGGCTTCCAAGGGCAGATTAAGGTGATCCAGCTTTCACTAGCTTCCTCTGGGACATTCACTCTGGGAGTCCAGCCATCACACTGGGAGGAAGCCCAAACTAGCCCACGTGAAGGCCACACAGAGGCCAACATACAGGCATTCTAGTTGAGAGCTCAGCTGAGGTCCCAGCTAGCAAACTAGCATCAACACGTAATGAACATGCCTCCAGCTCTCAGCCATCAAGTCATTCCCAGCTCTGAAATCTCCCCAGCTGAGGCCCCGGATCGTGCAGAAGAGACAAGCTGTCTTTGCTGTCCCCTGCCTGAATTTCTGACAGTTTGAGAGCATCATAAAATGGTTATTTTATGCCACTAAGCTTTAGACAGAGTAGACAAGTAGCACGAGATGAGAACATAATTATGTCCTGATGTCAATTCTTCACTATACTAGGAAAATACTTAAAGCCCAGATTTTCATCACGAATGAACATCCTCATCTTCATAAATGTAGTGCAGTCTAATTCCACAGCTAATTTCCTAATTGCTGGAAGAAAGCAGGAAGAGGCACAAGATAACATATATGTTTTTCTCACCATTCTTTTGGCTCTAGATGTGGTTGGACAGTTCTAGGGTTCTTAGATGGTCCAGCCAAGGAGGAATCAGACTAGACATGCAGTAGTTTGGACACAACCCAGGCCAGTGTTAAATATTTGGGCAGGAATCACAGATAGGGCAGGTCCCCACAGGACATATAACATTAGGGAGAATGACAGAACAATGGGGAAGAAGGGCCATGTTACTGCAGAGATGAAAGAGTGAAAAGAGAAAAAATAGTGAATACTGAAGAATTTTCATTATTTATGAGGTAAGAAGTTTTAACTGTCCTACTAATAGTCTGAATAGTTTATATTTCTCTCTCAAAACAAAATTCTTTGTTGATGCAGTCTGCATTTTGCTAGTCTGGAGACATTCATAGATGTACTTTAACACGAAGGCCTAGGAGGAACAAATGCTTCCCTGTTCCTGCTACCTCAGAATGGAAACTGCAGTGATGACAGCAAGAGTGGGGGCATCTTCTGTTGCCATAGCCACTTTGGTGGCTAAGTGTCTGATTTCAGTGGATATTAACAATTTTTAAAAATAAATCTGCTTTGCTGTCTTTTAAGGAATAAATATACGGACAGAATAAAACATACTTCTAAAAACACACACTGTAAAATAACTGGGTTCTTAAATCCACGATATGGGCTCCTTACCTGTAAGCCCTGTTGACACCACTGCCAGCCTTTCAATTGTTACTAAAGGACGCTCACTAGAACAGGTACTGGTGCCTGATCAGATGTTTCTGGCAAACAGGAAGAGCAACTACACCATCACACTGAACCTTGTAAGCTAACTTCCTTTACATCTATGGTCCCCCGGGGAGCAATCATTAAGAGCTGGGAGTGAACACAAAATAGCTGCTGGAGGGACTGTTTTATCCAAATCAAAGAAAGCTCTCACTCACCTTTAGGTACCAGAACAGACTTTCACCGGATATGGAAAGAGAATCAGCACAGTATGTCTCTTTACAGATGTGAGAAGGTACCAAAACACCAAATAATTTGGGCGTGGGGAGGCAGGAAAAGTGTCTCCAAATTCACATGCATGTACCTATTTTCCTTAACACCTGAGGTAAAACCATCCCCCTGTTATTATGGGGAAGCTGTATTTAAAAGTGGTCTCTCCAAGTCACAAGACTGGGTTTACGCAGGTCTGAGATCCTCCTCTGGGGACCTGCAGGCAGACCCCTGGTAACTGAGGGCAGCAATGGTCAGTACATCAAAAGCAGGGATAGCCACAAGAGAAGCCACTAAGGAGTTACACAGCTGAATCTCTCAAAAAGCAAGGGGAGTTTCAGCTCTGAGTAACAGCCCTCCGTACACGACAGGGGAAGCACGCTACACAACTGCATGAAGTGCACATTCGAACTTAAACCTGGTTTCCCACACACTAAAATACTTAGAAATAATCATATAATGTGATTTACAATTTGCTATTCCTTCTTCACCAAAAAGAGCAAGGGAAAAGTGGAGGGGAGAACCACAGGAATCCCCCAGAAGGAACTGAAAGTATGTCAGTGATCTTACTAAATATGCTTACCTTTTCTGCTGATATGAACTGAGTCCAAGTGTTGTCTCGGTCTGCAAAAGGAATAACATAATGATTAAAAAACTGAAGCCAAATATTTACACTACAGACATAGGGAATATCCAAAATATTCTATTTTAGTTCCAACATTCATTTTATACCCACTTGGATTTTAAGGTTAAACCTGGTCTCCAAATCACATACAATGACTGGATCAAATTGTAAACACACATGAAGTAACAGAAAGGAATGCGATGAATTTTTATCCTGAAAGCAGTCCCTGTGATAATCACCTTGTGAGGCTGCGGTGCCTCGGACTGCTCCCTGCTCACTAACTGCGTGCCAGGTGCTGGTGGTAACGATTCCCACTGTCAAGGAACTCCAGGTACAGCGGGTGGTGTGTGTGAGGGAGACAGTCATTAAAAAATACATATTTATATACCGAAATAGGATTATCACAATATTGAAAAGGTGCTGTGAAGAGGAATACATAGTTGCCATACTTAAACACATCATGAGGGAAGGCCTGTCTGAAGAGATAATATTTACATAAAAACCTGAAGGATTAAAAAAAGGCAGTGTGGCAGCTGGATGGGCGGTGGTACAGAAAACAGCCCACGTGAAGGCCTTCACAGAGAGCAGAGGTTGGTACGCTCAAGAAACAGGTGGCAGGTCTCTCTGCTGGAGCTGGGAGAGGAGGAGAAAATGAGGCTGCAGGCTAAGCAGAGGCCAGATAACGCTCTGCCTTACAAGGAAGTCATGGGAAGAAGTTCGGTCTACTTTAGGTTTTAAAGATAAGGAAGACAAGAAAAAGTAGGAAGTTGGAGGCAATAGCTGTATTTCAGGTGATGAAGAAAAAGTTCTTAATGATGTATGAGAAAATGCCAACACTATGAGGAATACCATCAGTGAACTTATCCCAAAAGGTTATCTGCTACATCAAAATGAGAACAAAACAGCATTATTTTTCCCGGTAATATATATTATTTTGTAAATGTTCTGGAGACTGTTTATGCAGAAAATGTGGCAGATGTAGAAAACTGTCCTAATTTTTTGAAGGTGCGTACTAGGTAAAGTGTAAGGGTGTCTCTAATTTTCTTTGAAATGTCTTGGCAAAATAATTTGTGTGTGTGAGGGGGGCTGTATGGATAAAGCAAACACAGCAAAATGGTAGTAACTGTTGAGTCTGAGTGGTAAATGAGTTGGTATTGGTCGAGCTCTTCTATTTTCTGTAAAGAAAAATTTCATTTAACTTTTTATTATGAAAATTACATATATTCCCCATGCAATGGGAGAAAATATTTATAAATCAAATATCTGATGAGATTAATATTTAGAATATATCAAGAACTCCTGCAACTCAGTAACAGAAAAACAATCAAACTAAAAGGTGGCCAAAGGACTCAAACATTTCTCTAAAGAAAATACACAAATGGCCAGTAGGCATTTAAAAAGATGCTCAACATCACTGACCATTAGGGAAATGCAAATCAAAACCACATTCATACCACTTCCTACCTGTTTGGATGACTGCTATTTAAATTTTTAAAAAGAAAATACGGATCTTTGGCAAGGATGTGGTGAAACTGGAACCTTTGTGCACTATTAGTGTGAATGTTAAAATGGTGTAGCCACTATGGAAAACAGTATTGTGGTTCCGAAAAAAAATTAAACATAGAATTACCATAAGACCAGCAATCCCACTTCTGTGTATATACCCAAAAGAACTGAAAACAGGGGCTCACCCACATTCACAGCAGTATTATTCACAACCGTTAAGGAGGAGGAGCAGCCCACATGCCCAGTGACATGTGAACAGATTAACAAAATGTGATTTATACATACCAAGGAATACGATCCAGCCTTAAAAAGGAAGAAAATTCTGACACATGCTACAACAATGGGTGAACCTTCAAGACTAATGAAATAAGTCAGTTAAAAAAGACAAATACTGTATGATTCCACTTAGGAGGTACCTGGAGTCATCCAATTCATAGAGATAGAAAGTAGAATGGTGGCTGTTAGGGGATAAGGGAAGGGAGGAATGAGGAATGACTATTTAGGTTTCAGTTTGGGAAAATAAATTTCTGGAGCTGGATGATGGTGATGGTTGCACAACAATGTGAATGTATGCAATGTCACTAAATTGTACACTTAAAAATAGTTAAAAAGGGCCAGGTGTGGTGGCTCATGCCTGTAATCCCATCACTTTGGGAGGCTGAGGTGGGCGGATGACCTGAGTTCAGGAGTTTGAGACCAGCCTGACCAACATGGTGAAACCTCATCTCTACTAAAAAAAAAAAAAAAAATACAAAAATTAGCTGGGCTTGGTGGCAAGCACCTGTAATCCCAGCTGCTCAGGAGGCTGAGGCAGGAGAATTGTTTCAATCTGGGAGGCAGAGGTGGCCGAGATCGCGCCACTGCACTCCAGCCTGGGCGACAGAGTGAGACTCCCGTCTAAAACAAACAAAAAAAGGTTAAAGTGGCCATTTTTATATTATGTCTATTATGTCACATACACAAAAAAGCAGCAGTCATCAAGACAGTGTGGTACTAGTATAAAGATTGATCAATGGAACTGAACAAAGTCTAGAAACAGACACACATGTATACAGTCATTTGGTTTTCAACAAAGGGATCAGTGGATTCCGTGGAAAATACACATCTTTTCTAAAAATGGTACTGGAACAACCAGACGCTATGGTTTGAAAGCGTTCCTGCAAAATTAATGTGTTGGGAACTTAATCCCTGTGCCCTCAGGAATGGATTAATGTCAACTCTGCCTTCATCAATAGATTAGTCTATTCATTATTATTAACTACCTTTTAATCTATTAATGCTGCTACTGTGGGAATGATTTTGCTATAAAAGCAAGGTCTCTCTGGCTCCTTTGCGATTGCCCTCTAGTCACGCGACGCCCCCCGCCACGTTACAGCGCGCTGAGCAGGCCCTCTAGTCACACGACGCCCCCCGCCACGTTATAGCGCGCTGAGCAGGCCCTCTAGTCACACAACGCCCCCCGCCACGTTACAGCGGGCTGAGCAGGCCCTCTAGTCACGCGACGCCCGCCACCTTACAGCGCGCTGAGAAGGCCCTCACCAGATGCCCGCACCATACTCTTGGACTTCCCAGCCTCCAAAACTGTGAGCTA
Source organism: Macaca mulatta (assembly GCF_049350105.2). Classification (NCBI taxonomy): domain Eukaryota; kingdom Metazoa; phylum Chordata; class Mammalia; order Primates; family Cercopithecidae; genus Macaca; species Macaca mulatta. The sequence continues at coordinate 5,974,687 of NC_133418.1, forward strand.
ACTAAACATTGTTTCTTTATACTTTACGCACTCTGTGGTATTCTGTTATAGCAACAGAAAACAGACTAAGACACCAAACAAACCTATGTTGGAGGAAAATGCTCTTTTATCCTTAACACCATGTACTCAAAATAATTTCAGATAAATCACAGTTCTATGCATAAAAACTAAAATTATAAAGCATCAGCAAGAAAACACAGGAGACTATCTTTGTAACCTTGGAACAGAAAAGATTTCCTGAACAAAAAAATCACTATCAATAAAGGAAAAACTGATAGATCAAACTTCAACAAAATTAAAAACATATGCTCACCAAAATTACGCCATAATGAAAATAAAAAGGCAAATCACATACTGAGAAAATATTTGTAAATCATGTATCCGATGAAGGACTTATATGCTGAATATATAAAGAACTCATGAAACTGAGTAAGAAAAGAACCTAATATTTTAAAGTGTGGAATTATACAAATGTTAACTACACATGAAAAGATGCTCGGTATCAATTTTTAAGAAAAAGGAAATAAAAACTACAATGAGATACTACACACCTATTTTAATGTCCAAAATTAAAAAGAATGCCCACGTAAAATGTGGTGAGGACGCCCAGCAACTGGAACTGGCACATATTGCTGGTGGGAATGTAAAACAGACCAACCACTTTAGAAAAAGCTTGGCAGTTTCTTTTTAAACATTTTTTTTATTATACTTTAAATTCTAGGATACATGTGCAGAACACGCAGGTTTGTTACCCAGGCATACACATGCCATGGTGGTTTGCTGCACCCATCAACCTGTCATCTACATTAGATATTTCTCCTGTTATCCCTCCCCTACCCCCCCCCCCACCCCCCAGACAGGCCCTAGTGTGTGATGTTCCCCTCCCTATGTCCATGTGTTCTCATTGTTCAATTCTCACTTATGACTGAGAACATGTGGTGTTTGGTTTTCTGTTCTTGTGTTAGTTTGCTGAGAATGATGGTTTCCAGCTTCATCCATGTCCCTGTAAAGGACATGAACTCATCCCCTTTTTTTTAATGGCTGCATAGTATTCCATGTTGTATATGTGCCACATTTTTTTTTATCCAGTCTATCACTGATGGGCATTTGGGCTGGTTCCAAGTCTTTGTTATTGTGAATAGTGCTGCAATAAACATACGTGTACATGTCTTTATAGTAGAATGATTTATAATACTTTGGGTATACACCCAGTAATGGGATGGCTGGGACAAATGGTATTTCTAGTCCTAGATCCTTGAGGAATCACCACACTGTCTTCCACAATGGTTGAACTAATCTACCCTCCCACCAACACCGTAAAAGCGTTCCTATTTCTCCACATCCTCTCCAGCATCTGTTGTTTCCTGACTTTTTAATGATCGCCATTCTAACTGGTGTGAGATGGTATCTCATTGTGGTTTTGATTTGCATTTCTCTAATGACCAGTGATGATGAGCTTTTTTTCTCATATTTGTTGGCTGCATAAATATATTCCTTTGAAAAGTGTCTGTTCATGTCCTTTGCCCACTTTTTGACGGCGTTGTTTTTTTCTTGTAAATTTGTTTAAGCTCCTTGTAGATTCTGGATAGCCCTTTGTCAGATGGAAAGATTGCAAAAATTTTCTCCCATTCTGTAGGCTGCCTGTTCACTCTGATGATAGTTTCTTTTGCTGAGCAGAAGCTCTTTAGTTTAATTAGATTCCATTTGTCAATTTTGGTTTTTGTTGCCACTGCTTTTGGTGTTTTAGTCATGAAGTCTTTGGCCCATGCCTATGTCCTGAATAGTACTGCCTAGAAAGTTTTCTTCTAGGGTTTTTATGGTTTTAGGTCTTACGTTTAAGTCTTTAATCCATCTTGAGTTAATTTTTGTGTAAGGTGTAAGGAAGGGATCCAGTTTCAGTTTTCTACATGTGGCTAGCCAGTTTTCCCAGCACCATTTATTAAATAGGGAATCCTGTCCTCATTCCTATTTTTGTCGTGTTTGTCAAAGATCAGATGGTTGTAGATGTGTGGCATTATTTCTGAGGCCTCTGTTCTGTTCCGTTGGTCTACATACCTGTTTTGGTACCAGTACCATGCTGTTTTGGTTCCTGTAGCCTTGTAGTACAGTTTGAAGCCAATTTCTTACAAATTAAACATACACCTACCACATGACCAAATCACTCCATTCCTAGATATCTGCCCAAGAGAAACAAAAGCATTTGTCCATACAATGAACGGCATGTACATAAATGTTCGTAGCAGCTTTGTTATAGCTCAATATTGGAACAGCCCAAATTTCCACCAGCCCAAATTTCCATGTATCCAGGTGAACAGACACATGAGTTGTGTTATATCTGTACAATGGAATACTACTCAGCAATAAAAGGATAAGCTATTGATACACAAAACAACACAGATTAATCTCAAAATAATTATACTGAGTGGAAGAACCCAGACCCTTGAAAAAGTACATTCTCTGTGACTCAATTTATATAAAGTGTTTTAAAATGTAAACTACCTGTTAGTGACAGAAAGCAGACTGGTGGTTGCCTAAAGATGAGGAGTGTAAAGGGATTACCAAGGGGTACAAGTAGACTTTTAAGGGTGATACGTATGTCCATTATCTTGATTGTAGTAATAATTTCACAGGTACATAAATATGCCAAACTTTTTAAATTACGTAAACACATGCAGTTTATTGTATGTTATTCATACATCAGTAATGATTGTGACAGAATTCTAGAGCATGAGAAGCTGTGGTCTCACATGAAGTCTACAGAAAAGGAACTCAGGAAGTGTAGCACTCGTGCACTTTCTTGAGGAGAAAAAAATTATCATGAAGACAGAATCTGACCACTGAAATTACTCATACAAAGACTCACAAATGAGGAAGCTGTCTTATGAAAGATAAGCAGATACTCAGTGCAAAGGATCTGTGGAAATAAGGTTAGAAAAGCAGAAAATAAATATTGTTTTTGAAGTATATGCCACAAAACAAAAATAATCATTTAACTGTAATAAGAATAAAAATCTCAGAACATGCCAACACACCCTTAAGTGTTATGAGAATAAGGAAGATCACAATAGACACTATTTTGTTTCTGAAGTCATTTAATAAAGGCTTAAACATATCTTAAAAGTGTACCTGAAAACTGAGCCCCATTATCAAGAGATTAAAAACAAAACCAAAACCAATATGAATGCATAAAAAGTGGATGGAAAAGATTAAACACATCGACAGTGAGATTAAATAAGATAAACTCAACTGTTTGTATAAAAACAAAAGGATTCCGTCAAACAACTGGAACCCAACTATAACGACTTAATACAAAATGCAGAAAAGTCAAAGATCAGAGAATGAGCAAAAATAAGCACTGAATAAGGATAAAAACAGGCAAATAAGGATTACAACATTAATTACAATGTAAAGATATGTAAAAACTGTTATAATTCAACAGTGAAAAGGAAAAAAGGAAATGGGAAAACCAATGTTGTGACTGAAATGTAAGCAAAGGGCAAGAAGACAATTCACTAAAGAAAAATAAATGGCCAATAACCACATGAAAAAGATGATCAACCTCATTAGACAGTAAAGCAATCTCTAGAGGACAGGGAAACGCCATAGTTTGCCATTTGACTGGCAGGGACCTTTGAACCTCATGAATTCATATCCAGAGATAAGGGTCTATTAAGAGTACTCAGAGCCCTCAAAAATGCCCATGCCATGCATTTTTTTAACCTTCTATCAAATATAAGACACTCCTACAATGTTTCAAAAGCAATTTCACTGAATTACAGAAACTTTAGTAATTCTCAACTAGCTGCAAATTCTCTTCACCACATCTCTTCAGAACTGACAAGACATAACAGGGTGCTGTCTCACCTCAGGTGTTAAGGAAAATATGCACACGCATGTGAACTTGGAGAGACCTTTCGTACCTCCCCACTCCCAAATTCTTTGGTTTTTTGGTACCTTCCCACCCATGCTTCTGTCATACTTAAGGACTTTAGCTTCAACCTCGCTCCTCACTAGGCTGTGGATTCCAGATAATCCAAGCACAGCTTTTCTCAGAACGCACTCCCAACTCCAAATGGGGATATGCGAGAGGAAAATGGACTCTTCTTCCAATCAAACAGGCCAGTCTTGGCAAAAATATATGTGGTATGCTTTAAAATACTATTAAATCCTTTTATAAAACGAACACATCTGATAATTTTATCCCTGTAACTCAATGGTTCTCAACTGAGGGCAATTTTCTTTCCCTGGGGGCATTTGGCAACATCCAGAAGCATTTTTCTGTGTGTGGGTTTTTATTAACACCAAAAAGACATGCTGGACAAATTCTAGAAGAGTTAAAAAACTAAGAGGCATTTTTGTTTGTCACAAATCGTGGGGCCGCTAACATTAAGTGTGTAGAGTCCGGCCTGCTGCTAAACACCAGGTACTGCACAGGACACTCTTTCTTCTACCCTACAACCAATCATCTGGTCCAAAACGTAAATAGGCCAAGACTGAACACTGTACTTTAACCTCAGTTTTACAGAGATAGCAATAATTTAGATGTTCATTTGTAGTAACATCTCCTCGCATTTTAATTCAAAGTGCCTTCCTGTCTTCACAACTGTGTTTGTATTTCCAGTGCTCCTTGCAGCTCTTAACACACTGGAGATAAACACAGAATTCATTTTACAGATAAAGAAACTAAGCCTCTAAATGTTTTACATGAGTAAATGATAAGAGAATTCAAATCCTTCGATCTGGTCTAGTATTGTATTCATATGATAACATATCCTTCACAGAACTGAGTATGCCTAAAACCAACTTTTAGCTTACATGAGCTGAAAGTTGGCTATATTATTGCTAACAAATTTTAAGACGGCCATACTTGTATACTGCATTATTGTTAAATAGAAGACTTAATCTTGCTAGAAAAAAAAAATCAGCTAAATGAAATTCACTTCAGAATGAGGTACGTGGCAGTTGTGTACACGGCATGGATGCTTAGAGATAAGACAAGGTCTGCACACCCTAGAATTTAAGCTTCTTGATGGTACAGGCAGCACAAGCACATACACCCGGGGTACCAGAAGCCACAGCGGGCGCCACGTGAGTATTACTTACGTAAAGGGCAGCTTTCCCCAGGGATATACCTGGGAGCCAGTTTCCTTGCAGGGGATGAGACAATGATGGCTCTATCACCTTTAGAGATAAAATTACATACTTCCTCCAGGACTGGGTTGGGGGAAGGTAGAGGATGAGGTCTGCTTTTGATTATGAAGATCTCAACATGTAATCCTACTTCTCATCAACCCAGTCTCCCCCACAAAGTTCTCTGCAAATCATCTCATAGTGAAAATGGATGACATCTGTGAGGCAGTTTTAAGAATTCTTAACTCACAAAAGGGTCTTTCCTGACTTTCTAATTGTTTTGCTTCCTGTGCTTCTGTGTGTATTTTTAACATGAATTTTCACTGAGATAACTGTAGATTCACATGCAGTTGTAAGAAATAGTAAAAAGAGCTATACTTTAACTCAGTTTCCCCATTGTATCATTCTGCAAACACTGTGGCAAAATATCACAAGTAGCACAGCGACACTGGTATGATCCATTTGTTTGTTCAGAAGTTCTCAGTTTTGTATGTCCTCATTGGTGTTTATACATGTATTTAGTTCTACACAATTTTCTCCACTGTGTAAGTTCATGAACACCACAGTCAAGACACAGAACAGTGTCAGCACCCTGAGGATCCGGTATGTCACTTTTATAATCACACTCATCTTCCTCCTGTCCTCCCTCCAGCCCTGGCAACCATTACTCTATTATTCATGACTAAAACTTTTTCATTTTAAAAAGGTCATATAAATGAAATCATGCACATGTAACCTTTTGGAGTTGGCTTTTTTCACTCAGCCTAATTCTCTGGAGACTTATCCAGGTTGTGGTGTGTGCCAACACTTCACTCCTTTTTATTGCTGAGTTGTATTCCATGGCATGGATGTATCGCTGTTCAACAGCACATCTTCTGAAACACATCCGGGTGGTTTCCCATTTGGGGCTAGTATAAACAGAGCTGCTATGAACATTTATATGCAGGTTTTAGTGCAAATATAAATTTTCATTTCTCTGGGAGAACCCTCAAGAGTGCAATTAGTAGGTCAATTATAGTAACCGCATGTTTAGATTATATGAAACTGCCAAACTGTTTTTTCCAGAATAGCTGCATCACTCACATACCTACTAGCAATGCATGCGTGATCCAGTTTCTCCACATCCTTGCCAGTATTTGGTGGTGTCACTGTTTTGTGTTTTGTGTTTTAATTTGCATTTCCTGGTGGCTAATGATGTTGAACAGGTTTTCATGTCCTTTTTACCATCTGTGTTTCCCCTGCAGGGAAATGTGTGTTCATGTCTTTTCCCCGTTTCCTTTATTTTTATACTACTGAGTTTCGACAGTTCTTTCTATATTCCAGAAACTAGGTCCATTGTCAGATATGTGACTTGCAAATATTTCCTCCTATTCTATATTTATTTTTACATCTTCACATGGTCTTCTGCAGAGAAAGGTTTCATTTGTTTGTTTTTGTGAGACCAGTCTTGCTCTGTTGCCCAGGCTGGAGTGCAGTGGTGTGATCAAGGCTCACTGCAGCCTTGACGTGCCAGGCTCAAACGATCCTCTGCTTCTGACTCCCGAGTAGCTGGGACTACAGGTGCACACCACCACACCCGGCCAATTTTTTATTATTTACTTACTTTTTATTTTACTAGAGACAAGGTCTCACTATGTTGCCTAAGCCAATCTTAATTAAACTCCTGGGCTCAAGGGTTCCTCTTCCCTTGGCCTCCCAAAGTGCTGGAATTATAGGCATGAGGTACTGCGTCTGGCCCAGAGCAAGTTTTAAAGTCATCGATCTTTCCTTTATGTATTGCACATCTGGTATTAATTCTCTGGTGTCAAGAACTCTTTGCCTAGCCCTGTAAGCTGAAGCTTTACTCCTACTTTTTTCTCCTTAAAGGTTTTATTATAGTTTTACATTTTACATTAAGTCCATGATCCATTTTGAGTTAGTTTTTGTTTAAGGTGTGAGGTCTTTGTATATTCAGACTTTCCATACCATTTTAGTATTTTGTGGTATTCTTTGTTCCTAGTTTTTAAGGCTATTTTATTTTATTTTGACATGGAATCTAGCTCTGTTGCCCAGGTTGGAATGCAGTGGTGCGATCTCAACTCACTGCAACCTCTGTCTCCCGAGATCAAGCAATTCTCCTGCCTCAGCCTCCGAAGTAGCTGGGACTACAGGCATGTGCCAACACGCCCAGCTAAATTTTTTAAATTTTTTGTAGAGCTGGAGTTTTACCATGTTTGTCAGGCTGGTCTTGGACTCCTGACCTCAAATGATCCTCCTGCCTCCGGCCTCCCAAAGTGCTGGGATTATAGGCGTGGCGCCCAGCCTTAAGGCTGTTTCTGAACCTGCTATTTATTCTTCTTTTGTACCACTTACTGTACTACAACAGAGGGCAGGAAATAGTAGTAAAGGGAGAATCAAAACAGGGATGAAGCAGGGAGCAGATATTTCTGAGAAGCCCAAAATTTAAAGTAGAAAATAAAAACCTGTGTTCAAACACCAGTTCTGCCCTCACTAGCCAAATACTCTTGGAGAAAGTCTGTAGAAAGCAGCATTCTGCCAGCTACAAAGAGCTGCAGAGCTGTTGGCCTCTGATGACAGCTTTCTAGTGTCCCACCCACTTCTCCCTTTAGCCACAGGTAATCAACTTGGCATGACACGAAGTGGCTCTTCTGAGCACAAAATTAGTTGCAATATTGTAAAACTGATTATGTAGAATGAGAAAATCTAGCTTTGTTTGCAGAGAGAAAAATAACTGGGAAAAAAAAAAAAAAAGCACTACCTTGTAGTACATTTGGGTAATGGGATACAAGGGTAACGACCCCTGCCCTATGCTATTGCAGAGGGGTTAAGAACTTAGGCTTTAGAGTCAAATGCTTGGTTTTCAATTCTAGCTTTATCACTTAATAATCATTTATTTGCTTAGTTTAAACTCTCTGCACTTTAATATGCTCACTTGTAAAATCATCATAGAATGAATACCATCTCACGTATTTAAGAATTTAGAATACCTGACACTTGTCAATACCCAATAAATATTACTTATATTTATTATTTTCACATTTTTCAAATTTTCTACAAGCGTATATATTTTTTATAATAGAAGTCCTTTAATTTGAAACAAAAGATGAGTACTTCTAGGTCTCCGTACAAGTCAAAAATCACAGTTCCTTCTCCGTTTCATTTTCTCCTAGGAGAACATTAAAGCCCATTCCCAAGACAATTTAGAAAAGAAGCTGGTAATCTATAGCCCATAAGCCAAATCCAGTCTTCTACTAGCTTCTGCAAATAAAGTTTTATGCCCATTTCTCACGTACTGTTATGGCAGCTTTCACACTACGATGACGGAAGTTGAATAGTTGTGATAGAGACCATTCGGGACACAAACCCTGAAGTAGTTAATATCTGGCCCTTTACCAAAAAAGTTTGCCAATATCTGGCTTAGATCAACAGAAATAATGCCACAATATCTTATTTCCCTACATTAAATCCCTACGTAAGAAAATCTGTGACCTAAAAATCTACGACAATCTGGCATACCGTCTCCGCATGAAAAACACAGACAATGGACAGTCCCACTAGTGAAATGCAGTACAATTCTGATGCTAACCACCTGCATTAGTCTGTTCTCACACTGCTAATAAAGACATACCCAAGACTGGGTAATTCATAAAAAGAGGTTTCACTGACTCACAGTTCTGCAGGGCTTGAGAGGCCTCAGAAAACTTACAACCATGGCAGAAGGGGAAGCAAACACGTTCTTCTTCACATGGCAGCAGCAAGAAGTGCTGAGCAAAGGGGGAAAAGCCTCTTATAAAACCACCAGATCTCGTGACAATTCACTATCATGAGAACAGCAGCATGGGAGTAACCGCCGCCATGATTCAATGACCTCCCAGCGGGTTCCCTTCCACAGCATGTGGAGATTATGAGAATTACCAATTCAAGACAAGATTTGGGTGTGGACACAGCCAGACCATATCAACATCCAGACAGTGTCAGAATCTACAGGGTAAAGGGCACAGTCTCTAACAAGACAGCCCTCACTTCGGATACCAGTTACAAGTTTGGGGGTCCCCAGCCCACCGATACTTCTGACCAACCAGCTAAAAATCTAGGGGGTTCCCATGAACGCCAATCGGGCTTGAAAATTTGCTACAATAACTCAGTAAAGCACTATGCTTAATTATTACAGTTTTATTCTAAAGGGGCATAGAGGAAAAGGTCTGAGATGAGGGTCCCCGTGAACACAGAACTTCTGTGTCCTCTTCTCCACGGATCAGGGCATATCAGTCTTTTGGCACACTGATGTGTTCACCAACCAGAAAGTTCCAGCAAGTTTCAGTACCCAGAGTTGATTCAATCATTGACCACCATGTGACCCAACTCACCTCCCAGCTTCCCTAGAGGAGGGTGGGTCGGCTCAAAGCCCAACCCTCTAATCACATGGTTGGTTTTTTCTTTTTTCTTTTTTTTTTTTCTTGAGACGGAATCTTGCTCTGTCACCGAGGCTGGAGTGCAGTGGCACGATCTCGGCTCACTACAACCTCCGCCTCCCGGGTTCAAGCAATTCTGTGTCAGCCTCCCGAGTAGCTGGAACTACAGGCGCATGCCACCATGCCTGGCTAATTTTGTATTTTCAGTAGAGGTGGGTTTTCACCATGTTGGTCAGGCTGGTCTCGAACTCCTGACCACAGGCGATCCACCCGCCTCAGCCTCCCAAAGTGCTGGGATTACAGGCGTGAGCAACTGGGCCCGGCCAACACTGTTCGTTTTTCTGATGACCAACCCTATCTTGAGTTTTCTCATTAGGTATAAACTCAGATGTGGTCCAAGGGACTCAGGAATAACAAAGACACTCTTATTATTAAGGAAATTCCAACATTTAGAGCATCTCCAGGACCAGAGACAAAGACCAGATTACTGCACAGCTAGCCATAAAATCTTCTTGCTAAGAAAAAAAGAAATGAATTTAAACCTAATCCAGACTCTAGATTTAGCTAACAGTTTACAGAAAATTCATGTGGTAAGTGAATGTTAAATGACACCAAGAGGATGAAAATAGCCAAACGTAGAATGTAGGAAGTCCTATAGACAAATGAGCCAATTTCATTAACAACAAAAAGGTGAGTGGGGGGAACAGCATACAAGAGACTTAGGAGACATAGGACCCATGCAATGTGTAGACCTTGTCTCAATCTTGTTTTGGACAAACCAAATGCAAAAAGGCATTTCTGAAGCAGTGGAAGAAAACCGAACACAGACCAACCAGGTCCAATATGATATCAAGCATTCTGGTTATCTACTGCTGCATAATAAACCACTCGAAGGTTTAGCGGCTTAAAACAACAATTTATTCTCACTTAATGTCCCTTCTGTGTTGCAGTTACATGTGAATTCAGGCAGCATTTATCTGAAAGTTCAGATGTGCTGGTTGTCTAAGATGGCTCATTCACAGGATGGGAAAGTGATGCTGGCTGTCAGCTGGGAGCTCAGCTGGGACTGTGATCAGAAGACTACATGTGGCCTCTCCTTGTGGCTTACCTTTCTCACATCATGGCGATTCACTTCCCAAAGGAAATGTTCCAAAACGGACAGACCCAGGTAGAAGTTGTCAAACTTCATATGATTTAGCCTTAGCGGTACCAAAATGTTCTGCCACACTGAATTAAGTCAAAATACTATTATTATTATTCTACAGAGTATGCATTCATTTAGTTATCCACACACTTAAACATTTTTAATGTTCTTTATTCCTTTGCATTTCTGAGCTTCTAAAATCATTTACCTTCAGCCTAAAGACTGTATTATTTCCTTTGGCATAAATTTTCTGGTGACAAATTCTCTCCATTCTTATCTATTTTAAAATGTCTTTATTTCACTTGCATTTATAAAGGATATTTTCATTGGGTATAGAATTCTAGTTTGGTAAATTTTGTCAGTAAACTTATTATATATTATTTTTGTCTCTCATTGGTTCAGTTTATAAGTCAGCTGTCAGGCTAATTCTACCTTCTTTGAAGGTCTCTTTTTTTTTCTCTTATTTGCTTTTAGAATGTATTTCTTTGGCTTTGATTTTCTTTTCTTTCCTTTTTTTTTTTTTTTTCTTTTGAGATGGAGTTTCACCTTTGTTGCCCAGGCCAGAGTGCAATGGCACAATCTCGGCTCACTGCAACCTCCGTCTCCTGGGTTTAAGCGATACTCCTGCCTTAGCCTCCTGAGTAGCTGGGATTACAGGTATGTGCCACCATGCCTGGCTACTTTTTTATTTTTAGTAGAGACAGGGTTTCACCATGTTGGTCAGGCTTGTCTCGAACTCCTGACCTCAAGTGATCCACCCGCCTCAACTTCCCAAATTACTGGGATTATAGGTGTGAACACTGCGCCCGACCTGGCTTTGATTTTCAATACTTTTTCTATGAACTGCTCAGATCTCCCTACAAGGAAGAACTTGCCATTCAGTTATGAAAAACACTGCTGGCTGCCAGCCTCCACCTATAGCCTTTGGGATCAACGGTGGCATTTGAGGTAAGGCCAAGTTCTTCTTGGGCTCCTCCCAGACAATGAATGAGCACAGCAGGTGTACCAGGGGCCTGGCCAACTCTACCCAGTGCAGGATGCTTCCAACAGGCAGTCTTTGCTCCAGAGCTCCCCACTGGGTTGGCCGAGATTCTGCACCACAGTCTGAGACTCTCCTGGCCCAATCCTGCTTTCTCCAGCTTATTTTTCACAGGCAGTAGCCCTCAAGCTCTTGCACTCCTAACTCTGTCTAAGGATCTTGTTGAGAACTCAAACTGACATGTGATAAAGGCTATCTTGGGTGGGGGCAGCAAAGGGGGTAGTGAAGAAAAAATCATATTTAACCGTGAAATATTGAAGGCTGTATTTCTGAGATGAGGAAAGTGTCAAAGAGGACTACTAAATACCACTGTATTAACATCATACTGTCTGTAGCTAGCAAAGTTAAGGTATAAAAAGAAAGGGTAGAATGTGTGATAGTTGATTTTGGGTGTCAAACTGAAGAAATGTCATCAAGCTCAGATTATGATAGTTTATGGAGGTTGTTCAAAAGCATCTAGAGCTAAGTTATTAGAATCAATAAGTAATTTAGCAAGTTTTCAGGATACACAGTAAATATATTAAGAGCAACCACATTTCCACATTTTATGTTGAGCTATATGAAATTGCCACTTTTATAGATCAATAAAGGCCGGGCACCAGCAATATGCTTCAACCTAACAACCACAAAAAGCGAACATTTTGAAAAGATGTCACTTACAACAGTATTAAAAATACCAAAGACCCAGAAATAAGTCTATTGAAAGACGTTCAAGATCTTTATGCAGAATATAAAATTATGAGAAAAAGAAGACCTAAATAAGTTGAAAAATATACTGTCTCAGACTGTCAGACCGAATACTGAAGATTCTGAAAGATTTTTAATTCTTGCCAAATTGATCTTCATATTCTGAGTGATGCTAATAAACCCCGATTTTGTGTGTGTGTATGTGTGTGTGTGTGTAGAGCTAATTGAAAAGATACATATGGAAGGCAAAGGACTGAGATTAACCAAGATGTTACTGAGGAGAACAACAAAGTGTCAGGATTTGTTCTACCACATATCAAAACTTTAAAAACTATACTCATTAAAACTGTGACCCTGGTATTAGGTTAGACAAATAAGCCAAAGAAATCCAATACAGTGCCCAGAAACAGGCTCACACATATATGGACACTTGATTTACGAATGAGGTGTCACTGACAAATACTAGGGAAAGAAAACATTGGGAAAGTCAATAAAGGATGCAGAGACAATCAAATATAAGGAAGAAACAAAATCCTGACCTCACATCAATAACAAAAATTTATTCCAGACGGAATTTGAGCTCACTGTGAAAGGCAAAACAATAAAATTCTAGAATACAGGAGAATATCTTCACGACCTTGGAATAGAAAAACATTGAACAAGACATAAAAGTATTAACCATAATGGAAAATACTGACAGACAACTTCATTAAAATTAAGAATTTCTGTTCATCAAAAGTCACCATTACATAAACCAAAAGGGCAATCCATCCAGCGAGAGAAGCTATTTTCAATATATGTAACCAATAAAGAACTCATGTAATGGAACTGGTTTTTATTACTGGTGTGAGGTCAGGGTTCCAATAAAGAGCTTGTATTCAAAACTTACAAAACAACGGGAAAAAAGACATGCAAACCAACAGCAAAACGGGTAAAAGACTTAACGGATGTCACAAAGGAAGATATCCAAATGGTCAAGTAAACATGAAAAGTTGCTCAGCTTTATGAGAAATCAGGGAAACTAAAATAAAATGGCAATTAGAGATCATTAGCCATTCTCCAGAACAGAAGGAGGGAAGGAAGAAAACACTTTGCAAAGTTGTTGCAGAGGAATTCCTGATGATGGATTTGCAAACTAAAACCACCACTTTGGAAAACTGCATGCACTATCTACTAAAACTGAAGACACACATACTCTATGACAGCGGTCCCCAACCTTTCTGGCACCAGGGACCGGTTTCACGGAAGACAACTTTTCCACGGATGGGGGGTAGCGGGATGGTTGCAGAATAAAACTGGTCCACCTGAAATCATCGGGCACTAGTTAGATTCTCCTAAGGTGCGCACAACCTGGATCTCTCATGTGCAGTTCACAGTAGGGTTTGCACTCTGATGAGAATCTAATGCCACCGCTGAGCTGACAGGAGGCAGAGCTCAGGAGGTGATGTTCACTCACTCATCCACCACCCGCCGTGTAGCCCGTTCCTAACAGGCCACGGACCAGTATTGGTCGACGGCATATGGGGGCTGGCGATCTCTGCTCTATGACCCAACAACTGCACTCTAATCCCTCGGGAAAAAATCATTGGAACATACATATTATGTTCACCAAGCGACAGCATTATTCTTAATAGTAAAAAACTAGAAGCAACCAAAATACACATAAACAGCAGAAATAATACATAAATTGCGGCATTTCCATACAATGCAATACTATTCAGCAACGAAAACGAACTAACTATAGTTACGCTCAACACATAATGCTGTGAATCTTAGAAACATAATGCTGAGAAAAAGGAGCCAGAAAAAAAAAAAAAAGAAATACCAACTGTATGAACTTTAAAAAAATATGTGACCCTGTAGTATTTGGAGATACACACTCAGATGCTAAAATTACAGGGAAAAGCAATTATTATAAAATTCAGGAAATGGCTAACTTTATGGGTAGTAACTAGGAGAGGGCTTGAGGGGAAACTTTGGAGGGTACTGGCCTGTTTTTAGTTTTTAACCTGAGTGGTGGTTACACAGGTGTTTGCCTTGCATTCCCTCCCCAAATTTAAGCATCTATATGTAAATTATATCTCACAATAAACACTTTAAAGAAAAAAAAATAAATGAATTAAAATCGTATACTCTTTGGAAGAAGGCTCAATATAGGTTCTCTAAGTGGTGAGAATTCCACTTATAAAACACGGTTTTTGCCGGGCACGGTAGCTCATAACTGTAATCCCAGCATTTTGGGAGGCCAAAGCAGGTGGATCCCTTGGGGTCAGGAGTTCGAGACCAACCTGGCCAACATGGTGAAACCCTGTCTCTACTAAAAATACAAAAATTAGCTGGGTGTTGTGGCACACGCCTGTAATCCTGGTGGCTGAGGCAAGAGAACTGCTGGTACCCAGGAGGCAGAGGCTGCAAAGAGCTGAGATTGCCCACTGTACTCCAACCTGGGTGACAGAGCGAGACTCCATCTCAAAAAAAGTAAAGAAATAAAATAAAATAGGACTTTAAGTTTTAAAAGACAAAGTTCTGCCAGGCATAGTGGCTCAGGTCTATAATCCTAGAATTTTGGGAGGCTGAGATGGGAGGACTGCTTGAGTCCAGGAGTCTGAGACCAGCCTGGGCAACATAGGGAGACCCTACTTCTACAAAAACTTAAAAATTAGCCAGATGTGGTGGCATGTGCCTGTAGTCCCTGCTACTTCAGAGGCCGAGCGGGGAGGGTCACTTGAGCCTGGGAGGTTGAGACAATAGTGAGCCAGAATTGTGCCAGTGGCCTCCAGCATGGGTAACAGAGCAAGACACTGTCTTTTTTTTTTTTAAAAAAAAAAGACAAAATTCTGTTTGTGTTTTCAACTCACAAACATTCTAGAGCTTGCTTTCCAAACTTTTAAAATTATGGCAGGATAGTGAAAAAAATACAGAGCTAGTTTTTTTCCTGAGCTTTATCTTCATAAAAAGAAGTTAAGATTAGGCCGGGCGCGGTGGCTCACGCCTGTAATCCCAGCACTTTGGGAGGCCGAGGCGAGTGGATCACGAGGTCAGGAGATCGAGACCATCCTGGCTAACGTGGTGAAACCCTGTCTCTACTAAAAATACAAAAAACTAGCCGGGCGAGGTGGTGGGCGCCTGTAGTCCCAGCTACTTGGAGGCTGAGGCAGGAGAATGGCGGGAACCCGGGAGGCGGAGCTTGCAGTGAGCTGAGATGGCGCCACTGCACTCCAGCCTGGGCGACAGAGCGAGACTCTGTCTCAAAAATAAATAAATATAAATAAATAAATAAATAAATAAATAAAAGTTAGACTAGAGGCCGAGCATGGTGACTCACATCTGTAGTCCCAGCACTTTGGGAGACCAAGGCTAGAAGATGGCTTGAGGCTAGAAATTCAAGGCCAGCCTGGGCAACACAGAGTCAAGGTTGCAGTGAGCTGTCACTGCGCCACTGCACACCAGCCTGGGCAACATAGTGAGATCCTGTCTCTATGACCTATATGGTCAATCAGCCGCGGAGCTCCGTATGCTGGTCAAGCTCTGATGTGCTCTCCGGACCCTCTAAGGTCAGGACATGCGGGTCCACTGGCCTTGTGGGGACGGGCATGCATTCTTTACCCACGCTCAGCCACCATCTTCCTGCCTGTGGTACACCTGGCCCCTGTCCCCACCACATCCCACCACCTGTACAAGGGGACCCTCGGGTACCGTGCCATCAGCTGCTGGTGAGGCCCAGGTGAGTTCGCTCCTGTAATGCCCTTAGGACAGCACCTGTCACCAGGAATCTTTAAAGCTCGCAGGTGATTCTAACGTGGAGCTGGGGCTGAGACGTTCCGGGTTTTGAGGACTTCGGCCAAGTGCGCGAACCTCTTAGAGGAGGAACGGCTGGGCAGTAATGGGGGCTTTGCCCACCACTTTAGCTCAGGACTCTCAGGCCCCCTTTTAAAATGAGGTGCAAAATAAGTTTGAGGGACTTGAACTCAGGGAACACTTTTTTGTAGTTGTTGAGACAGGATCTCATTCTGCTGCCCAGGCTGGAGTACAGTGGCACAAGCACAGCTCACTGCAGTCTTGATATCCCAGGTTCAAGCGACCCTCCTGCCTCAGCCACCAGAGTAGCTGGGACCACAGGTGTGTGCCAACACACCTGGCTAATTTTTTGTATTTTTTTGTAGAGACAAGGTTTCCCTATGTTTCCCAGGCTGGTCTTGAACTTCTGGACTCAAGCGATCAACCCACCTCAGCCTCCCAAGGTGTTGGGATGGCAGATGTGAACCACTGCATCCAGCCCTGCCTCTATTTTTTTTCTTTTTTTTTTAAAAAGTAAGATTAGGAAGCAGATTCAGGTTTATTAACAGATCATGCTTGTAAATGAAAGAATCTTTTGTTATTCCATTTTATAATCTTTCAAAGGAACAGGTTAGAAGAGCCAACCATTCTGATGAGTTAGGATGGGAATGATGGTTTGAGATACTTGACCAGGGCATCCTGTGGTTATAGCCTTCACGTGGACTTCTGTTGAGATGCAGATTCCTCAGAGTCTGTGTCATCTCAGGAACTGTCTGATCTTTATGTATTCTGGATGCTAAATCTTAGTCCAGCCAAACAGGAATGACAATGGCCAAAGCATCAACTATAGAAAACATGATCTATGGGGGTTATAATTTCTATTCGTAACAAGCGCGAACCCATGGAATATCCGAGAGCACTGCACGTGCATCCTGCCGTGGAGAGTTTTGAAATCAGACATGGTAAGTATGGTACATATCAGATACTGGATTCCTGCTCTAGCAATTGAGTACTACGGAATAAATTATTCAACTTCCATAAACCTAATTTTCCTTATCTTTAAAAAATAAAGAAAACAAGCATAATCTTTTTGGCAATTTTTAAAATTTATTTTTTACTGATTTCTTATCAGTTGATTTTTGAGGATTAAAAAAATTACTGAGTTGGCCGGGTGTGGTGGCTCACACCTGTAATCCCAGCACTTTGGGAGGCAGAGGCAGGTGGATCACGAGGTCAGGAGATTGAGACCATCCTGGCTAACATACTGAAACCCCGTCTGTACTAAAAATACAAAAAAAATTAGCTGGGCGTGGAGGCGGGCGCCTGTAGTCCCAGCTACTTGGGAGGCCTAGGCAGGAGAATGGCGTGGATCCAGGAGGCAGAACTTGCAGTGAGCCGAGATCATGACACTGCACTCCAGCCTGGGTGACAGTGCGAGACCCCGTCTCAAAAAAAAAAAAAAAAAAAATTACTATGAGCCAAGCCACATGAATGTACATGAATTCCAGATCTAAGAAGGAATGTTCTTGGGCAAAATTCTAATTTTAAATAATGTAAAACAAGGTTGTTGCTTTGACACTCTCCCTGCTTTAGCTTAAATTTAAATTAGAGAAAGGATATATATTCTGTCATAGAAATGCTACCTGTATATTTTTCTGTTCTGATCATAGCATAAGAAACCAGGAGTTATTTAAAATAGTTAAACCTATTGGTAAATTATAGTCAGAAAAAGGTAAGTTTTATGTCAAAATAAAAACTTTCTGAGAAATACTCAACATTAAAATGAGTAATTTTATATGTATTCAAAAGGGTCATATTCAGCTATTTAGGGGCCATATACTATATTATATAGCATCTCAATATTAGACATTCTACAGAACTCTTAGGTTTTTTTTGTGGCTTAAGTAACCAACTGATACTACTTGCCCTCAACATTTTTCTAGACCAAAATTACCTTTGCCACAGAATTATGAGGTCTCACCCAAGCTCCTGTCCAAGCATCTGAGCAGAACCAAAGACTATTAGCGAACCACATCCCAGTTCACAAGCTTTTCCATACCCAACTTCTTCTAGATAGAGATTAGCAGCCTCTCTCAGCAAAAATACAAATCATGCTCCAGAATTTTTAGAACGGATTATCCACCTGCAACCTAGATGTCCAGTTCCTAACAGACACAAATCCTTCCTCAATCAATAAAGATCAACCACACTTAGGGAATTTTCCAGAAATTCAGTCCTGATTTGCCTGCCATCCAGATCCTGTAAACAACCACCTAAAGGAAGATACTTAAAACATTTGTTCCCATAGGTTCTTCAAGTTCTCACCTTGAAACAGATTAAAGAACTAGAAAAAAGAAACTTACGATCATTTTTTAGTAGGAAGGCTTTATAAAATTAGACCTCATTATGTTCAGTTTTTATTCAGCTTTAAAACATACCACGCTGACTCTAGGCAAATACTACGCAACCACTGTCTATTACGTTTCTCAACATTTCTTACGTAAAGAATGCTAAATTTATTAAAAAATTTAGAAGAAACAAAAGTTCGTCTTCTAAAAGACTTACTAGCTTCACTGCCAGAGAAAAAGATTCTTAAAATCCATCACTTTTTTTCTTGCTCTCTTCATCTAGCTTAATGTATAAAATGTAATCTAAATTTATGCTAAAATGCAAATAAAAATCTTGTTCCATGTCCCTAGTATAATTATTTTCTCTATTGTCTTGATCTTTTCCTGCCTTTATTATAAACTACAGGAAATATTTTTCCAAAATTGTTTAGGTCACTTAGTTATAAATAAATTAAAAATACTACAGGTAGTATTTCATAATAAAGAGGCTAACAATCATATCTGGAAGGAGAACACTGGGATTCTCGTGTCAGTCCCAGTACCAGAAAGTCATGGGATCTTGATTACCTTTCCTAACCTAAACATTGTTTTCCCTTGAATATAAAACTAATTAAAAAATTATCAGTCATGCTAGCAAACAGCACATTACTTGAAAAACAAAAGTTATCATTACAAAGTTACTAAGAAAGGACAAGCACAGAATATGATAAAAGTTTGTAAGAAAGGAGAAAACACCTAGCCATAAGAAATCAGAGGGTTCGTTAAGGTGGCATTTACTCTCTTTCAGCTCTGAAATTCTCAAACTCATTTTTAGCTGGGATGCCTGAAATAGGCTTCATGGTGATATCTGAACTAGGTCTGAAAGGAAGGACAAGATATATATTGGATTACACTTTCAAATTTTATGTATACTTAATGATGTGACTTAGGATAGCAAGTAGAAGTACAGTACAGGTGAAATCTATAGTACTTATCCTCTCTAGAGAAGTTCTCTTCTAGATAAATATTTTGAGATCCTCCATCTGAATTCACACTCAGAGAACCCCTGCTCCTGATCTGAAGAGAACCCCAGGTCCTGATCTGACCCCTTCCCCTCAGATCCACGGGCACAAACCGTTGCCACAGATTGATGATGTACTTATTTACAAGCTTTTAATACCACAATGAGTCTGCATTTTAAAGAAAGATTTAATCTAAAAGATAACTCATGTAACTACGGAGGTTTTTATATTATTAAAGACTCTACTGACCTATCTTCAAAGCTCATAAACCAATTACAATTCAGAAAAACCAATTGCATTTTTAAAAGAAAAATAATAACCAGATATTATTCAAGGCTTAACAATAACTTTTCAACTTAAAAAAAAATTACCTGTAGTAGCCCTCCATCATCAAAACGCAGTACTTCTATTATGCTCTCGGACTGAATGAATGCTGTGAAGAAAACAAAACATACCATCACTTACAGGAACATAAATTTGATTTGCGTAACATCTTTGACCTTAAAGTTAATTAACATAATTTTATATCTAAAAATGGACTGCTTAATGGTGATGGTTAAAAAGAAAAATATGACTAATACTTCAGAATTTTATAAACTAAAAAATACTTTAAAATAAAATAAAGCAACTTCAACAACCTACAGGCTACATGCCTCCACTTCAAAATATCCATTACTGTTATATTATGAGAAAGCACAAATCATATTCAACAAGATGCAACTAATTATTTTCCCTGATAGATTAACTGAAAATGTCAAAAGCATATAGAAAAGATCACTACAGTATTCTATTTCCCCCAAGAAATGATCAGCTGAAATTCTGTATCACCTGCTCTTTGTAGTGATGATATGACCTGGGATCTACAGTCCAAGGGACTTGGGGAAGAAATGGGCAGGGAAAATAGCAAGATCATTCTGATGCAAGAAACAGCAACACAAAGGTAATATATTTAAAAGCTAACATAGTTATACCACACAATCTGGCAATCATGCTCCTAGTATTTACTGAACTGATTTGAAACCTTACATATAAAAATCTACATACAATTCCTTAAAGCAGCTTTATTCATAATCACCAAAATCTGGACATAGTCAAGATGGCCATCCAAGGTGAACAGACAAACTGTGGTATATCTATACAATGGAATATTACTAAAAGAAAAAGCTACATACTGTATGCTTCCAAGTACATGACATTCCAGAAAAGGCAAAATTATGGAGACAGTAAAAAGATCAGTGGTTGCTAGGAGATCAGGGGGCGATGGGAAAGGTTCAATAAGTGAAGCACAAATATATTTCAGGGTGGTAAAACCATTCTTCATCAAATTGTAACGGTGGATACAGGACATGATGCATTTATCAAAACAGAAACAGAACTTCACAGCACAAAAAGTGAACCTAAATATATGCAAATTTTAAAAATAATTTAGGAGGCTGGGAGACTCCAGGATGGAATGCATAATATGACAAAACAATTTAACTGTATTACAAATGAATGTATCAGCTTTACTGATGTTGGGGGAGAGGGAAGAGTGCTCACCTAAGTAACTCTGGAAATGAGTAGAATCTGTAAGACTAAAGGCGAAAGAAACCATACATATGCACTGTATTCTAGTTGATAATGCTTTTTCCCATGGGAGTTTGGGTTAACCATTCTGATGCCACATTCAGTATACATGTACACTGAAATCAAACAATTAAGTACACAGATGGTAGACACTGGGAGCCAGGTGTCTCACTGTTGGAAGAGCAATTTATACAGAAACAAGGGGGGAAGCCAAAATGATCCAGGTAGTAATGGTTGAGTCAGTGATATCAGTATGAATTCATGTTTAGTGAAACATATAATTACATACATATAAGAATATTTATAGATGTGTATATTCATAGGTTAGTATACATACATGTATTTCCTTGCTCTGTCAGCTCTAAGGGCCTAAAGCAATGACATGCCAATAGCAACGAACGCACCTAGAACTCAGATCTTGTGTTCTAATATTATTTTCCAATAAAAGAAACCAGGGCTTCCTGGAGCAATGGCTGATTTGAGGACAGGGGCAGGAAATACACGAGATGAGAATGGAGCATCCCATAGTGCCGGAAAGTAAACAGAGAAAACCACCCAAATCCTACACTGATGGGGACAGGGGAAGGAAGGTAAGAATGAACAGAAAGAGCTCCCAAATGACCAAAGCTGAAACAATCTGAGCAACAAAATGAAGTAGTACTAGATGTAGCCCAAAGTATAAAATAAACATCCATAAACCCATACTGCTGTAAATTGCTGAATAAATGGGAGAAAAGGGACAAAGTTCACATGCAGAATTTCAACTTATGTGATATTTCATTTGGCTTAATATGGAATTCACTGACTCCCATTAGTTGGTCTTTTGGAATTCTGGGAAGACGCTCACTGTCCCACACATGTACCTGGCTGTTCCGGTATGACAAAAGTGGACAGTCAAGCCGCAGAATAACACACTAGTTAATTAGATTACATTACCTAGTTGGATGTTTTTTCTGCCTGCCAAGCATCCTTTTCTCCCTAGTCTAGCAGTCACATCCTGATTTTATTTTGGGAAAACTCCTGTCCTCCCTTTCCTGTGTTTCTCTTCAATGACAGTGCCAACCTGCTCTACTTCCATTCATGCCCTACCAGTCTGTGGCATATAGAGAATATTCAATAAATACTGAAAGCATGAATGATAGCCTGCCTTCTTGTTCAGGTACAATAAGCACTGGCATTTGTACTCACTGATGCAAATGACCTTTTTCTGGTTATGTTCTCTCTAGTCCTGGCTTATAGTGGGATTTCATTATCAAGATCAGAGCTAATGGCTCCAACAGAATTACTGACACAGTATACTTAGAATGTCTCTAAGTAAAGTGATAATCTCTTTAGAAGAAAGGACTATGAATATAAAAGGCTCTACTCAGCTCACCCATCCCATTCCTCACCTGTTCCCCCCACTTTTTAACACAAACTGAAATTTCGCAGGATCCAGAGAATTTTTTGGTTATTCCCTACTGAACACAAATTTATTGACATAAGAACACAATAAACTAACAAGAAATAACTGAACAGCCAGATGCTCACAATATCAAAGGGCCTCTAATTAGAAACTTTGTCTAACTGGCAGAGGAAACCAACAAGAAACACTGGAAACGAGCTACAGGTGGCTGCTATTAGAGTTCCAATAAAACGACCACTGAATGAGTTCCCACCATCGAGCCAGAAGAAATGTCGATCTAACTGAAGGGAACTACACAAAGACAGCAGGTTGGGTACACTGCATTTTAAATTAGAAGCTTTAAAAATATATATAAATTAGGAGCCGGGCGCGTTGGCTCATGCCTGTAATCCCAGCACTTTGGGAGGCTGAGGCGGGCGGATCACGAGGTCAGGAGATCGAGACCATCCTGGCTAACACAGTGAAACCCCGTCTCTACTAAAAATACAAAAAATTAGAATTAGCAGGGCGTGGTGGCGGGCGCCTGTAGTCCCAGCTACTCGGAAGACTGAGGCAGGAAAATGGCGTGAACCCGGGAGGCAAAGCTTGCAGTGAGCCAAGATCACACCACTGCACTCCAGCCTGGGCGACAGAGCGAGACTCTATCTCAAAAAAAAAAAAAAAAAAAAGAACATATATATATATATATATATATATATATATATATATATATATATACACACACACACACACACAAATTACATTATGAATTATTAATTCATAGTTTTAAAAGTATGAGTTATGTTAAAAATATGAATGTTAGTTAAAAAGATTAGTAACAGCAGCTGATTATAAAGTCTCAAAAGGAAAACACTTTGTTACACATCGCTGACTTTCCTTAAAAGATACAGAGATAAACAGAATTCAACTCTGGCATAAAACAAATTAACATATTTTGCTTTAAGCGGCCAATTATAATACCTTTCAATTATATGCCTAAAAAGCTAGATAGAACACTAGCTATAGACTTAATCATTTCACATGCAAAGTTAAGCTATAAAATATAAATGTAACAAAAGTAAGTCATCACACCTCCAGATTCAAAACCACAACTAGTAACAGCTTCCTCTCCCAAAAATATTTCCCCTAATTTTATGCTGTTAATGAATTCCAGAATTTCCTGATGTTCCCTAGTTCAAGCATCAAACAAATGTAATTGAAATAAAAATAACCTAATAATTACTGATCACTTTTATTAAAATTCAAACTAACCCTATGACACAGACATTATGATCCCATTTTAAAGTAAAGAAATAACCTGCTCCTGAATGACTACTGGGTACATAACGAAATGAAGGCAGAAATAAAGATGTTCTTTGAAACCAATGAGAACAAAGATACAACATACCAGAATCTCTGGGACACATTTAAAGCAGTGTGTAGAGGGAAATTTATAGCACTAAATGCCCACAAGAGAAAGCTGGAAAGATCTAAAATTGACACCCTAACATCACAATTAAAAGAACTAGAGAAGCAAGAACAAATACATTCAAAAGCTAGCAGAAGGCAAGAAATAACTAAGATCAGAGCAGAACTGAAGGACATAGAGACACAAAAAACCCCACAAAAAAATCAATGAATCCAGGAGTTGGTTTTTTGAAAAGATCAACAAAATTGATAGACCACTAGCAAGACTAAAGAAGAAAAGAGAGAAGAATCAAATAGACCCCATAAAAAATGATAAAGGGGATATCACCACCGACCCCACAGAAATACAAACTACCGTCAGAATACTAGAAACACCTCTACACAAATAAACTAAAAAATCTAGAAGAAATGGATAATTTCCTGGACACTTACACTCTCCCAAGACTAAACCAGGAAGAAGCTGAATTCCTGAATAGACCAATAGCAGGCTCTGAAATTGAGACAATAATTAATAGCCTACCAACGAAAAAAAGTCCAGGACCAGATGGAGTCACAGCTGAATTCTACCAGAGGTACAAGGAGGAGCTGGTACCATTCCTTCTGAAACTATTCCAATCAATAGAAAAAGAGGGAATCCTCCCTAACTCATTTTATGAGGCCAACATCATCCTGATACCAAAGCCTGGCAGAGACACAACAAAAAAAGAGAATTTTAGACCAATATCCCTGATGAACATCGATGCAAAAATCCTCAATAAAATACTGGCAAACCGGATCCAGCAGCACATCAAAAAGCTTATCCACCATGATCAAGTGGGCTTCATCCCTGGGATGCAAAGCTGGTTCAACATATGCAAATCAATAAATGTAATCCAGCATATAAACAGAACCAAAGACAAAAACCACATGATTATCTCAATAGATGCAGAAGAGGACTTTGACAAAATTTAACAGCCCTTCATGCTAAAAACTCTCAATAAATTCGGTATTGATGGAACGTATCTCAAAATATAATAAGAACTATTTATGACAAACCCACAGCCAATATCATACTGAATGGGCAAAAACTGGAAGCATTCTCTTTGAAAACTGGCACAAGACAGGGATGCCCTCTCTCACCATTCCTATTCAACATAGTGTTGGAAGTTCTGGCTAGGGCAATCAGGCAAGAGAAAGATATAAAGGGTATTCAGTAAGGAAAAGAAGAAGTCACATTGTCCCTGTTTGCAGATGACATGATTGTATATTTAGAAAACCCCATTGTCTCAGCGCAAAATCTCCTCAAGCTGATGATAAACTTCAGCAAAGTCTCGGGATACAAAATTAATGTGCAAAAATCACAAGCATTCTTATACACCAGTAACAGACAAACAGAGAGCCAAATCATGAATGAACTTCCATTCACAATTGCTTCAAAGAGAATGAAATACCTAGGAATACAACTTACAAGGGATGTAAAGGACCTCTTGAAGGAGAACTACAAACCACTGCTCAGTGAAATAAAAGAGGACACAAACAAATGGAAGAACATTCCATGCTCATGGATAGAAAGAATCAATATCATGAAAATGGCCATACTGCCCAAGGTAATTTATAGATTCAATGCCATCCCCATCAAGCTACCAATGAGTTTCTTCACAGAATTGGAAAAAACTGCTTTAAAGTTCATATGGAACCAAAAAAGAGCCCGCATCACCAAGACAATCCTAAGTCAAAAGAGCAAAGCTGGAGGCATCACGCTACCTGACTTCAAACTATACTACAAGGCTACAGTAACCAAAACAGCATGGTACTGGTACCAAAACAGAGATGTAGACCAATGGAACAGAACAGAGCCCTCAGAAATAATACCACCCATCTACAGCCATCTGATCTTTGACAAACCTCAGAAAAACAAGAAATGGGGAAAGGATTCCCTATTTAATAAATGGTGCTGGGAAAGCTGGCTAGCCATAAGTAGAAAGCTGAAACTGGATCCTTTCCTTACTCCTTATACGAAAATTAATGCAAGATGGATTAGAGACTTAAATGTTAGACCTAATACCATAAAAACCCTAGAAGAAAACCTAGGTAATACCATTCAGGACATAGGCATGGGCAAGGACTTCATGTCTAAAACACCAAAAGCAATGGCAACAAAAGCCAAAATTGACAAATGGGATCTAATTAAACTAAAGAGCTTCTGCACAGCAAAAGAAACTACCATCAGAGTGAACAGGCAACCTATAGAATGGGAGAAAATTATTGCAATCTACTCATCTGACAAAGGGCTAATACCCAGAACCTACAAAGAACTCAAAAAAATTTACAAGAAAAAAATCAAACAACCCCATCGTAAAGTGGGCAAAGGTTATGAAGAGACAGTTCTCAAAAGAAGACATTCATACAGCCAACAGACACATGAAAAAATGCTCATCATCACTGGCCAGAGAAATGCAAATCAAAACCACAATGAGATACCATCTCACACCAGTTAGAATGGCAATCATTAAAAAGTCAGGAAACAACAGGTGCTGGAGAGGATGTGGAGAAATAGGAACACTTTTACACTGTTGGTGGGATTATAAACTAGTTCAACCATTATGGAAAACAATGTGGCAATTCCTCAAGGATCTAGAACTAGAAGTACCATATGACCCAGCCATCCCATTACTGGGTATATACCCAAAGGATTATAAATCATGCTGCTATAAAGACACATGCACACGTATGTTTATTGCGGCACTATTCACAATAGCAAAGACTTGGAATCAACCCAAATGTCCATCAATGACAGACTGGATTAAGAAAATGTGGCACATATACACCATGGAATACTATGCAGCCATAAAAAAGGATGAGTTTGTGTCCTTTGAAGGGACATGGATGCAGCTGGAAACCATCATCCTCAGCAAACTATCGCAAGAACAGAAAACCAAACACCGCATGTTCTCACTCATAGGTGGGAACTGAACAATGAGATCACTTGGACTTGGGAAGGGGAACATCATACACTGGGGCCTATCATGGGGAGGGGGGAGGGCGGAGGGATTGCATTGGGAGTTATACCTGATGTAAATGACGAATTGATGGGTGCTGACGAGTTGATGGGTGCAGCACACCAACATGGCACAAGTATACGTATGTAACAAATCTGCACGTTATGCACATGTACCCTAGAACTTAAAGTATAACAATAAAAATAAATAAATAAATAAAGTAAAGAAATAGACACAGTGAGATATACTCAGCAAGGAAGTGGCTAGAGAACACTATGAATTTCAGCAATGTGAATCTATGCTTCTAAACCCATCCCTATTTACTTTCAAAATAAATTTTACAGAATGCTCATGACTAACGGCACCTTGAAGAAACCACATTTTTTAAATTGGGCATATATTTCTGACAATAAGTGAGGAAAGGAAGATTGATAAAGGAAAGGAAGGGATTTAAAATTCTGGCTTTTATGATTCTACTCAAATTTACTCTGAAGCTGGGCTCCGTAAGATCTACTTGAAGCTCCTCACACCGACCCACATCTCTGAGCTGTCTGTAACAAAGCCATTTATAATCTGTGTAAAAATGTCAGTGTGTCAGTTGTTGCAAAATAGGAACACTTGCTTTCAAAACAGAAGTTCACAAATTGTTTACTTCCCTATTTAGTTAAGATTAAAAATAGCTTCAGTTTAAAGACAAATCTTTGTCTACAAGTTTTTGTTTTTTCTTTTAGGTGAAGATATTTTTCTGAATATTACAACTGATGAATATAATTTGCGATTTTAATACATCTAAAATAACTCATGAAAAAAACAAATGCTGTAAATAACTAGTAGAAAAACATATGTCACATTGTGGGGGGTGGTGTCAGGCATTAGGAACCTAGGCTGTCATTGTATATCTTTACCTTCCAGCCTTCACAATCTCCTAACTCATAAAAGGAGAAGGCTGGAACAGTCAAATCAGTGATTTTTAAACTTTCTTCTACAAAAACCAGGAAGAGAAGAAAGGGCCACACAGGCAGGCCTCAGGAGGGTCCCCAAAGCTGTGTTACAGAGCCACCTTGCCTAGCATACTTTTGTTGTGGCTGGCGTCTTCTCCTCCTTCAAGTCTCAGCCTTGACCCCATTCCCAGTGTGGCCCTCCTTGGCTTCTCAGAGCAACCCGGTTATCCTCTATTATATTCCCTATCTTAACTCTTATTACAACCTGTAAAAGTTCCTGGTTTGCTTGCCAACAATCTGTGCCTAGGAGCAAGTCTGAAAAAACAGAAGATAAGAAATTCTGGTTAAGATAATGACATTGTGCTTGAGCCCAGGGGGCAGAGGTTGCAGTGAGCTGAGATAGTGCCACTGCACTCCAGTTTGGGTGACAGAACAAGACCCTGTCAAAAAAAAAAAAAAAGACACTGCCATTTTAGAATTCAACATTGTTACAGACATCAATATGTCATTTATAGTTACGCTTGCTCAATATTTTGTTTCAACAAAGGGCTCAATAACAATTTTAAAACATCCTGGACTAGGTCCACATGGGTCCCTTCAAACCATAAAGACATTTTATGATCAAAGCTTTGCTTCTTCCCTCATTAGTTTTATTATCTGAAAAATGTAATGTATACGTGTCTTCTTGCCACATTAAAAGTACAAGGAAATTCATATAAACCATATTCTATCAAGACCACTCAATATCATCAAGTTCCTAAAGAAGCTATGCCCATGTTGTTTACTAAAGACTCATAATATAATCTTATGTAATTCAGATGTGCAGGATACACGCCATGTTGTTTACTAAGACTCATAATATAATCCTATGTAATTCAGATGTGCAGGATACGCACCATGCATCTAAAAAGATGGGCCAGAAAGATTTTTCAAAATTCAGTTTATAGCTAAAGACAAAATACCATAATTTTCACCTTATCCTAAAGTATCAAAGTCATCTAAAAAGATCTGTAAACTTCAGTTATAAAATGTAGAACTAATGCTCAAGAACCACCAACTACTCTTAGCAGCTTCAGTATCAGAACAATCACTAAAACTCTGAAGCTCACACTGCAAATGCTCTAAACATTAAGCTATTATTGGAACTACAGCCCGTAACAGTAGGCCCTAGTCAGAACCGATATGATAAACCTAAATAGGCTGACTGTTAAAATATTTAAATGCAGTCATGTACCACGTAATGTTTTGGTCAACGATGGACTGCATATATGATGGTGGCTCCATAAGATTATAATACTGTATTTACTGTACCCTTTTCTATGTTTAGATACACAAAAACTTGCCATTGTGTTACAACTGCCTACAGTATTCAGTATAGTAACATGTTGTACAGGCTTGCAGTCTAGGAGCAATAGGCTGTATCATATACCTTAGGTATGTAGTAGGCTATACCACCTAGGTTTGTGTAGGTACACTCTATGTTAGCACAAGGATTAAATGGCCTAACACCACTCAGGATGTTTTCCACACTGAGTGATGCATGACCACAGTACCCAAAGTCTCGAAACAGAAACAACCCAAGTGTCCATCACAGATGAAAGGATCAACACGGCAGTTACATAATGAAATGTTATTCAGCCACAAAAAAAGAATGAAATTCTGATATATGATACAACATGAATGGACTTTGAAAATATTATGCTAAGTGAAATAAACTAGACAAAAAAAGGGCAAATACTGTGCTTCTACTCACATGAAAAATCTAGAATAAGCAAATTCACGGGGACAGAAAGTAGATTAGAGGTTACTAGGCAACAGGGTAGGGGGAAGTGGGGAAAGTGAGGAGTTGTGGCTTAATGGTTACTGAGTCTCTAGGGTAATGAAAAAAGAATGGTGGTGTTTGTATAACATTGTGATTAATGCTACTGAATAGTACACTTAAAAATAGTTATAAATGGTGAATTTTATTCTACATACATGTTTTTAAAACCACAAAACAACTCATTAACTTAGACAAAAAAATAAAAAATATTACAAGTTGAACCCAGCAATGTATAAAATTATGCATTATAACCAAGCGATTTTTACTCAGGGTATGCAAGACTCTTACCCAAAATTCAAAAACTGATCATTGTAATTCACCCCATCAACAGGCTAAAGAGGAAAAACACATGATCCTATCAACTGAAACAAAAAGTATTTGACAAAACCCAACACCTCTTCGTGATAAAAACTCTCAACAAGATGGGAGAAATGTAGAACGACCTCAACCTCAACCTCTAGATAATATCCTTCTTACTGGTAAAAGACTGAATATGTAGGCCCTGAGACTGGGAACATGTCAAGGATGTGGCTCTCTATTCAACACGTGCTAGAAGTTCTGTGGCCACTTTAACAAGGCAAGGGGGAAAAAAAGACGAACACACTGGAAAGGAAATAAAACTCCCTAATTGCAGGCTACATACTTGTTTATGTAAAAACCCCAAGGACTCAAAAAGAAAAGTCCTTCTTAAAGGTAATAAGTACATATAGCAAAGTTGTAGAATACAAGGTCTAAATCCCAAAATCCAGTACATTTCTATATACTAACAATCAGGATATGCAAAAATCAACATTAAAATGCCATTTACAACGCCATTTATGACTCCAAATAAAATGAAGTACGTCAGATATAAATCTAAGAAAGCATGCACAGGATATATGTACTGAAATATACAAAATGCTGATGAAAGAACTCAAAGAAGACCTACATAAACAAGAAGACACACTATATTCATGGACTGAAAGACTCAAAATGTAAAGATGCTAATTCTTCCCAAATTGATCTGTGGGTTTAATGTAAAGCCTATAAAAATCCCAGGATGATTTTTTGTTGACAAGTTTATACAAAAAATTAGATAGGAATAAGCCCTAGAATTGCTACGAGCAATCTTCAAAAATAAGAATAAAGTGAGAGGAATCACTCCACCAGACAATATGTCTTACTGTGTAACTTCAGTAACCACGGCAGTGTGATACTGGCAGAGAGATAAACACATAAATCACTTGCAGAGAGTAGAGCACCTAGAAACGGAACCATATATGCCTCACTGGTTTTGACAAAACTGCAAAAGCAATTCACTGGAAGAACAGCATTTCCAACAAATAGCACTGAAGCAATGAGACATCTATAGACCAAAACAATATTTTTTTTTAAAGAACCCTGACCTAATCTTTACAACTTATACAAAAATCAACTCAAAATACATCACTGCTCTAAATTTAAAATGTAAAACTATACAACTTTTTTAAAAGGATAGAGGAGAAGATCTTCAGGATCCAAGGTTTGGCAGTGTTCCTAGAGTTGACACCAAAAGCACAATCCAGAAAAAAAAAAAAAAAAAAAAGAGATAAATTGTTGTACCTCATCAAAATGAAAAACTTTGCCCTTCACATGACCCTGTTAAGAGCAGGACGGGACAAACTATGAGAAGGTATAAAATATTTGCAAACTACATATTTAACAGAAGTCTAAAGATCTACGCTATATAAAGAACTCAAAACCAGAAAAGAACAATCCAATAAGCAAGGGAAGAGATGTTCAACATCCTTAACCATCAGGGAAATGGAAAATTAAAGCCACAGTATCAGGAGGGTGAAAATGAAATACTCATTCCTATCAAAAGATCAACATCCTGGTCGTGACTTTGTAGTATTCTTTGTCAAGATATTGCCATTGGGAGGAACCAGGTACGGGCTACACAGGATCTCTCTGTATAATTTCTTGTAACAGTATGTGATTCTAACATGATCTCAATAAGAATCTGTATTAAAAAACAAAATAGCTAATGATAAATTCTGGTGATTATTTCTGCCTGCTCAACAGTTTATCTTCAAACTGTTTTTCTAATAGTGGTTCTTAAATGGGTTAATATTTATAATATTAAGATAATGAAATTTAATTTCAGGACCTACATGCCATTATCAATGTTAATTCAATCAACTGGTTTGACAGCGAGAGTTGAGAATGGTTTGAAGAAACAAAATAGTACAGGAGAAGAAAAAAAAGCAACAGAGAGTACTGTCAGTGAAAATGGCAAAGTTAGGGACATTTGAAAATTCTAACAACAAGAAAATTGGCAGCATCAGAATAAACTTTCTAAGAACTCTGGCAATTAACCAAAAGCTTGCAGCAATCCGTGGAGTGTTAATGCATTTTTAAAAAGCTGAATCTCAACAAGAACAGTGAAATATGTGGCGTTTAACTTTTCCATTCTCATTCTCTTCTCTCCAGCTCTGTGACAGCACTGTAACCAACAGCCCAGTCACAGTGAAAGCCAGCAGCCTGACAGGCAGTAAGGGTGGCAGAACAATGCTGGAGCTCCTGGAAAGCCTGATTTCCAGAGAACTGTCTTTACCTGATGAGTGTGGTGAGTCCCAGTGAGGCCCCACCTGGAAGGCTATTTTTATTTGACCTGACTCAGAGCTTCCCCACTGTGAAAAGCCTTGACCCCGGTAACAGTTGTCAAACACCTTTAGGGGAAATTTTTAAAAATCTGGCTGCAGAACAATGTGGTAGATGACAGTTGGGCCAAACAATAAGCAGACCCAAAAGTTTAAAAGGAAAAGTTGGGAATAAGATGTCCACAGGGCTGTAAAAAGTGTTGACACCTTCCTGCCAATCTAGAAGGTCCTGTGTACACATCGGGCTCTGGCTCTGCATGTGCTCAGAAGAAACCTGAGACATCCCTAAGCTCTCACACCTGGGGCTGACCCCAGGCTTTGTGCGAACAGGAGGTGAAGGCTAAGGAACAGCTGTCAACTGCCTGGCTGAGTGTTTTGATGTACCCCAACACACGTATGTGCACGCAAATACACAGGCCTCTCAACAAAGACTGGGAGAATTACTGGTTCCAGGTTTTTAAGGAAATCTCTGTTCGATCATTAGATGACTATGAAGCTCACCACACGGCGACTTCGGTAGCCATGCACCACAAATAATATAGATTTAAAATAACTTGTTCAGAAAGTCACTAAACAAACAGCAACAAAAACAACAACAAACCTTAGGGAGGGGAAAATCTAATTTCCAGAGTTGCCACCTTATATGTTAATTGTCCAGTTTTCAACAAAAAATTGAGAGACATACAAGGACAAAAAAGTATAAAGGGACAAAAAATATTTAATAGAAACTGCCCTTGAGAAAGCCCAGGTTTTAGGATTACTAAATAATTTAATTCAGCTTTTTAAATATATTCAAAGAACTGAAGGAAATGACGTCCAAAGAACTAAAAGTCTCACCAAATGGAGAATGTTAGAGAGAAAAAGAAATGATTAACATAACCAAATAGAAAAGTATAATAACTGAAATGAGCCCCTCCCACCACCAAGTTTTCAAAGAAATTTAAAGAAACAAGAAGATATGGCTCATACATAGGAAAAAAGGCCATCACCAGTAATGGTCCCTGAGGATAGGACTTACTAGAAGACTTTAAATAAGCTATTTCAAATATGTTCAAAGGAAAAAAGGAAACCACGTGCAAAACTAAAATACGAGAACAATGCTTCACCAAATAGAAAATATCAATAAAGAGAAAGAAATTGGAAAAAGTAAGCAAATAGAAATTCTGGACATAAAAGTACAATAACTAAAACAATTCATCAGAGGGGTTCAATAGCATATCTTGGCAGGCAAAGGGAAGAATCAGCAAACTCAAAAATAGGTTGGTTAAGATTATCCAGTCTGGGAAATAGAAATAAAAATGAAGAAAAAGGAAGAGCCTGAGTGATTACAAAACACATGAAGAGTACCACCATCTGTATAACGGGAGTCTCAGAAGAGGACAGAAAAAAAGGCATGAAGAATATTTGAAGAATAGGTGATATTAGTCCAAACTACACTGTTACAAGTTGAAGTTAATTGTAATTCTCACAACCATTAAAAAATAAAATTTTAAATTATTTAAAAAGTCTGAATTCAGACTAAGACAAAAATTGCTACTAGAGAAAAAAAGACATTTAATAATAATAAAGCCATCAATCCACTAAGATGACATAATTATAAACATACATGAACCTAACGAGAGCTCCAAAATACAGGAAATAAAAACATACAGGATGAAGGGATAAATAAGAAATTCAATAAAAATATTTGGAGAATTCAATATCCCACTTTCAAACATGGGTAGAACAACTAGAGAGAAGGTCAATAAGAAAATAACAAGGAAATTTGAACTATACTAGAAACTAATTATAGAGTCCTCTACCCAAAAACAGAATACACATTCTTCCCAAGTGTACATGGAACATTTTCCAGGATAGATCATGCTAGATGTTAGGTCATAAAACAATTCCAATAAATTTAAAAGGACTGGAGTCATACAAAGTATGTCGTTCAACCACAATGGATATGAATTTGAAATTAGAGGGAAATTTGGGAAAACTCAGAAATTATGTGGGTATTAAAAAAAATACAAACCTTCATAATCAGTGTGACAAATAAGAAGTGAGAAGGGGAACAAGAAAATATTTTGAAATAAAAACAAAGACACAAAATACTTTATGGGATATAGAAAAGCAATACTAGAAGAAAAATTATAACCAATCATGCCTATATTAAAACAAAAATCTCAAATTAATAACTTAACCTACCATTTAAAGAGAAACTAGAAAAATAAAAACAACCCAAAGCAAGAAGGAAAGAAACAATACAGGTTGTTAGAAATATAGACCAGAAGAAAAAAAGAGGAAATTAATGAAAACAAAAGTTGGTTCTTTGAAAAGATTAACAAAATTGGTAAGGCTTTAAGCTAGGCCAACCAAGAAAAAAATCATGAATGAAACAGGGAGTGGAACAAAAGGCAGCAGAAACTTCTGCAGACTTAAACGTCCCTGTCTGACAGCTTTGAAAAGAGTAGTGCTTCTCCCAGCACAGAGTTTGAGATCTGAGAACAGACAGACTACCTCTTCAAGTGGGTCCCTGATCCCTGAGTAGCCTAACTGGGAGACACCTCCCAGTAGGGGCTGACTGACACCTCATACAGCTGGGTGCCCCTCTGAGATGAAGCTTCCAGAGGAAGGATCAGGCAGCAACATTTGCCCATTCTGCAATATTTGCTGTTCTGCAGCCTCCGCCGGTGATACCCAGGCAAACAGGGTTTGGAGTGGACCTCAGCAAACTCCAACAGACCTGCAGTTGAGGGTCCTGACTGTTAGAAGGAAAACTAACAAACAGAAGGACATCCACGCCAAAAACCCATCTGTACGTCACCATCATCAAAGACCAAGGTAGATAAAACCACAAACATGGGGACAAACCGGAGCAGAAAAGCTGAAAATTCTAAAAATCAGAGTGCCTCTTCTCCTCCAAAGGAAAGCAGCTCCCTGCCAGCAACAGAACAAAGCTGGACGGAGAATTACTTTGACGAGTTGAGAGAAGTCTTCAGACAATCGGTAATAACAAACTTCTCCGAGCTAAAGGAGGATGTTCGAACCCATTGCAAAGAAGCTAAAAATCTTGAAAAAAGATTAGACGAATGGCTAACTAGAATAAACTGTGGTGAGAAGACCTTAAATGGCCTGATGGAGCTGAAAACCATGGCACGAGAACTACATGACACATGCACAAGCTTCAGCAGCCGATTTGATCAAGTGGAAGAAAGGATATCAGTGATTGAAGATCAAATGAATGAAAGGAAGCGAGAAGTTAAGTTTAGAGAAAAAAGAGTCAAAAGAAAAGAACAAAGCCTCCAAGAAATATGGGACTATGCGAAAACACCACATCTACATCTGACTTGTGTACCTGAAAAGTGACGGGGAGAATGGAACCAAGTTGGAAAACACTCTTCAGGATATTATTCAGAAGAACTCCCCAACCTAGCAAGGCAGGCCAACATTCAAATTCAGGAAATAGAACGCCACAAAGATACTCCTCGAGAAGAGCAACTCCAAGACACATAATTGTCAGATTCACCAAAGTTGAAATGAAGGAAAAAATGTTAAGGGCAGCCAGAGAGAAAGGTTGGGTTATCCACAAAGGAAAGCCCATCAGACTAACAGCAAATCTCTCAGCAGAAACTCTACAAGCCAGAAGAGAGTGGGAGCAAATATTCAACATTCTTAAGGAAAAGAATTTTGAAGCCAGAATTTCATATCCAGCCAAAATAAGCTTAATAATAGAAATAAAATCCTTTACAGACAAACAAATGCTGAGAGATTCTGTCACCACCAGGCCTGCCTTACAAGAGCTCCTGAAGGAAGCACTAAACATGGAAAGGAAGAACCAGTACCAGTCACTGCAAAAACATGCCGAATTGTAAAGACCATCGATGCTAGGAAGAAACTACATCAACTAACGAGCAACATAACCAGCTAACATCATAATGACAGGATCAAATTCACACATAACAATATTAACCTTAAATGTAAATGGACTAAATGCTCCAATTAAAAGACACAGACTGGCAAACTGGATAGAGTCAAGACCCATCAGTGTGCTGTATTCAGGAGACCCATCTCACATGCAGAGACACATACAGGCTCAAAATAAAGGGATGGAGCAACATCTACCAAGCAAATGGAAAACAGAAAAAAGCAGCGGTTGCAATCCTAGTCTCTGATAAAACAGACATTAAACCAACAAAGATCAAAAGAGACAAAGAAGGCCATTACATAATGGTAAAGGGATCAATTCAACAAGAGCTAACTATCCTAAATATATATGCACCCAATACAGGAGCATCCAGATTCATAAAGCAAGCCCTTAGAGACCTACAAAGAGACTTAGACTCCCACACAATAATAATGGGAGACTTTAACACCCCACTGTCAACATTAGACAGATCAACAAGACAGAAGGTTAACAAGGATATTTAGGACTTGAACTCAGCTCTGCACCAAGCGAACCTAACAGACATCTACAGAACTCTCCACCCCAAATCAACAGATTATACATTCTTCTCAGCAACACGTCACACTTATTCCAAAATTGACCACATAATTGGAAGTAAAGCACTCCTCAGCAAATGTACAAGAACAGAAATTATAACAAACTGTCTCTCAGACCACAGTGCAATCAAACTAGAACTCAGGATTAAGAAACTCACTCAAAACCGCTAAACTACATGGAAACTGAACAACCTGCTCCTGAATGACTACTGGATACATAACGAAATGAAGGCAGAAATAAAGATGTTCTTTGAAACCAATGAGAACAAAGATACAACATACCAGAATCTCTAAGACACATTTAAAGCAGTGTGTAGAGGGAAATTTATAGCACTAAATGCCCACAAAAGAAAGCAGGAAAGATCTAAAATTGACACCCTAACATCACAACTAAAAGAACTAGAGAAGCAAGAGCAAACACATTCAAAAGCTAGCAGAAGGCAAGAAATAACTAAGATCAGAGCAGAACTGAAGGAGATAGAGACACAAAAAAAAATCCTTCAAAAAAAAAATCAATGAATCCTGGAGCTGGTTTTTTGAAAAGATTAACAAAACTGATGGACCGTTAGCAAGACTAATAAAGAAGAAAAGAGAGAAGAATCAAATAGACCCCATAAAAAATGATAAAGGGCATAATCACCACTGAGCCCACAGAAATACAAACTACCATCAGAGAATACTATAAACTTCTCTATGCAGATAAACTAGAAAACCTAGAAGAAATGGATAAATTCCTGGACACATACACTCTCCCAAGACTAAACCAGGAAGAAGTTGAATCCCTGAATAGACCAATAGCAGTCTCTGAAATTGAGGCAACAATTAATAGCCTACCAACCAAAAAAAGTCCAGGACCAGATGGATTCACAGCTGAATTCTACCAGAGGTACAAGGAGGAGCTGGTACCATTCCTTCTGAAACTATTCCAATCAACAGAAAAAGAGGGAATCCTCCCTAACTCATTTTATGAGGCCAACATCATCCTGATACCAAAGCCTGGCAGAGACATAACAAAAAAAGAGAATTTTTTAGACCAATATCCCTGATGAATATCGATGCAAAAATCCTCAGTAAAATACTGGCAACCCAAATCCAATAGCACATCAAAAAGGTTATTCACCATGATCAAGTTGGCTTAATCCCTGGGATGTAAGGCTGGTTCAACATATACAAATCAATAAACGTAATCCAGCATATAAACAGAACCAAAGACAAAAACCACATGATTATCTCAATAGATGCAGAAAAGGCCTTCGACAAAATTCAACACCCTTTCATGCTAAAAACTCTCAATAAACTAGGTATTGATAGCATGTATCTCAAAATAATAAGAGCTATTTATGACAAACCACAGCCAATATCATACTGAATGGGCAAAAACTGGAAGCATTCTCTTTGAAAACTGGCACAAGACAGGGATGCCCTCTCTCACTACTCCTATTCAACATAGTGTTGGAAGTTCTGGCCAGGGCAATCAGGCAGGAGAAAGAAATAAAGGGTATTCAATTAGGAAAAGAGGAAGTCAAATTGTCCCCGTTTGCGGATGACATGATTGTATATTTAGAAAACTCCATCATCTCAGCCCAAAATCTCCTTAAGCTGATAAGCAACTTCAGCAAAGTCTCAGGATACAAAATCAATGTGCAAAAATCACAAGCATTCTTATACACCAGTAACAGACAAACAGAGAGCCAAATCATAAGTGAACTCCCACTCACAATTGCTTCAAAGAGAATAAAATACCTAGGCATCCAACTTACAAGGGATGTGAAGGACCTCTTCAAGGAGTACTACAAACCACTGCTCAACAAAATAAAAGAGGACACGAACAGCTGGGCACGGTGGTTCATGCCTGTAATCCCAGCACTTTGGGAGGCCGAGACGTGCGGATCATGAGGTCAGGAGATCGAGACCATTCTAGCTAACATGGTGAAACCCCGTCTCTACTTAAAATACAAAAAAATTAGCTGGGCGTGGTTGCAGGCACCTGTAGTACCAGCTACTCAGGAGGCTGAGGCTCCTAGGAGAATGGCATGAACTCGGGAGGCAGAGTTTGCAGTGAGTGGAGATCGTGCCACCGCACTCCAGCCTGGGCGACAGAGTGAAACTCCACCTCAAAAAAAAAAAAAAAAAAAGGACACAAAGAAATGGAAGAACATTCCATGCTCATGGATAGAAGAATCAATATCGTGAAAACGGCCATACTGCCCAAGATAATTTATAGATTCAATGCCATACCCATCAAGCTACCAATGACTCAATGACTTTCTTCACAGAATTGGAAACAACTACTTTAAAGTTCATATGGAACCAAAAAAGAATCTGCATTGCCAAGACAATCCTAAGCCAAAAGAACAAAGCTGGAGGCATCATGCTACCTGATTTCAAACTATACTACAAGTCTACAGTAACCAAAACAGCATGGTACTGGTACCAAAACAGAGATATAGACCAATGGAACAGAACAGAGCCCTCAGAAATAATATCACACATCTACAACCATCTGACCTTTGACAAACCTGACTAAAACAAGAAATGGGGAAAGGGTTTCCTATTTAATAAATGGTGCTGGGAAAGCTGGCTAGCCATATGGAGAAAGCTGAAACTGGATCCCTTATACAAAAATTAACTCAAGATGAATTAGAGACTTAAATGTTAGACCTAAAACTATAAAAACCCTAGAAGAAAATCTAGGCAATACCATTCAGGACATAGGCATGGGCAAGGACTTCATGACTAAAACACCAAAAGCAATGACAACAAAAGCCAAAATTGACAAAAGGGATCTAATTAAACTAAAGAGCTTCTGCAGAGCAAAAGAAACTACCATCAGAGTGAACAGGAGACCTACAGAATGGGAGAAAAGTTTTACAATCTACCCATCTGACAAAGGGCTAATATCCAGAATCTACACAGAACTTAAACAAATTTACAAGAAAAAATCAAACAACCCCATCAAAAAGTGGGCAAAGGATATGAACAGACACTTCTCAAAAGAAGACATTTATGCAGCCAACAGACACATGAAACATGCTCATCATCACTGGTCATTAGAGAAATGCAAATCAAAACCACAATGAGATACCATGTCACACCAATTAGAATGGCAATCATTAAAAAGTCAGGAAACAACAGGTGCTGGAGAGGATGTGGAGAAATAGGAACACTTTTACACTGTTGGTGGGACTGTAAACTAGTTCAACCATTGTGGAAGACAGTGTGGCAATTCCTCAAGGATCTAGAACTAGAAATACCATTTGACCGACCCAGCCATCCCATTACTGGGGACGTACCCAAAGGATTATAAATCATGCTGCTATAAAGACACATGCACACGTTACATTTATTGCAGCACTATTCACAATAGCAAAGACTTGGAACCAACCCAAATGTCCATCAATGATAGACTGGATTAAGAAAATGTGGCACATATACACCATGGAATACTATGCGACCATAAAAAAGGATGAGTTCATGTCCTTTGCAGGAACATGGATGAAGCTGGAAACCACCATTCTGAGCAAACTATCGCAAGGACAGAAAACCAAACACATGTTCTCACTCATAGGTGGGAATTGAACAATGAGAACACTTGGACACAGGGTAGGGAACATCACACACCAGGGCCTGTCATGGAGTGGGGGGGTGGGGGAGGGATAACATTAGGAGAAACACCTAACGTAAATGACAAGTTAACGAGTGCAGCACACCAACATGGCACACGTATACACAGGTAACAAACCTGCACGTTGTGTACATGTACTCTAGAACTTAAAGTATAATTAAAAAAGAAAAATAAAAAAAAATTACAAAAAAAAAAGAAACAGGGAGCATTACTACTAATACTACAGAAAGAAATGAACTTCCCAACCTTGCAGTAAAAGGAATTAAAAGAGAACACGATTAACAACTATACACAAACAAATTAGAGAGCCTACATGAAATGAACAAATAACTAGAAACACATAAATTACTGAAATTAAATCCAGAATAAACAGAAAAGCTCAACAAACCTAATTAGTAATCAAAGTTTCCTGCAAAGAATAGCCTAGGGACAGGTGGCTTCACTGATTAATTCTACTAAACATTTAAAGAAGATTAAAACATTACCCTTCACAAACTTTTTTTTTTTTTAAAGCACACAGAAGGACAAAAAACAGGCTGGGCATGGGGAGCGGCTGTAATCCCAGCACTTCAGGAGGCCAAGACTGAAGGATCATTTGAGCCTAGGAGTTCAACACCAGCCTAGGAGTTCAACACAGCAACACACCATGGCTATAAAAAAAAAAAAAAAAAAAAAAGAGCTAGGTGTGGTAGTGCATGCCTGTATTCCCACTACTCAGGAGTTTGAGGCAGAAAGATTGCTTAAACCCAGAAGTCTGAGGTGACAGCGAGCCATGACTGTACCACTGCATTCCAGCCTGGGTAACAGGGCAAGACCCTGTCTCTAAAACATTTTACATAACAAAAATTTTAAAACTCAAGAGAAAACATCATGTTCCAAATTATTATATGAAGCAATTCACACCCTGATACCTAAATCAGACACAGTCATCACAAGAAAAGGAAACTACAGATACCCTTATGAATGTGGATATATAAGAATTCTCAACAAAATACAAGCAAACCGTATCTAGCAACATATAGAGGATTATACATCTCAAACAAGTACAAGACTTACACACTTTGAACTACAAAGCATCACTGAAAAAAATTTTAAAAGACCTAAATAGAAAGATATCTGGTATTCATAAGCTAGAATACTTAATAATGTTAAAACGGTAATATTCAGATACAACGCAATCTTTTCAAAATCTCACCTTTGCTGTTGGTGAGATTCTCACCTTGCTCTTTTGCAAATCGACAAGCAGCTCCCGAAGTTCATAAGAATATTCAAGAATACTGAAAACAATTTTGAAAAAGAAGACAATGGAGGACTCAAAACTTCCTGATTTCAAAACTTAACTACAAGCTACATTAATCAAGACAGAACAGTACTGGAATAAAGATAAACCTTATCAAGGCTCAGCACAGTGGCTCACGCCTGTAATCCCAGCACTTTGGGAGGCCAAGGCAGGCAGATCATAAGGTCAAGAGGACCATCCTGGCCAACATGCTGAAACCCCATCTCTAATAAAAACACAAAAATTAGCTGGGCAAGGTGGTGTGTGCCTGCAGTCCCAGCTACCTGGGAGGCTGGGGCAGGAGAACTGCTCGAACCCGGGAGGTGGAGGTTGCAGTGAGCCAAGATTGTGCCACTGCACTCCAGCCTGGCGACAGAGCAAGACTCAAGTCTTAAAAAATAATAACAAAAAAAACCCTAATCAAATAGAATGGATCAAATAGAACAGAACTGAAAGTCCAGAAACAAACCCTCGCATTTATGGCCAATTGATTTTGGCCCTCAAATGATGAAAGCCAAGACAACTCAGAGGAGAAAAGAACAATCTTTTCAACAAATGGTACTAGAATAACTAGATACCTGCTTGGAAAAGAATGAGGATGGACCCTACCTAACCACATATGCAAAAATTAACTCCAGAAGGAACAAAGATCTCAGTGTAACAGATAAAGCTATAAAACTTTTAGAAGTTAACACAGATGTAAATCTTCACAACCTCTGACGAGGCAATGGTTTCTTAGCTAGAACAGGTAAGCAAAGACAACACAGATAAATTACACTTTATCAAAATTAAA
The DNA here is from genome assembly GCF_049350105.2 of Macaca mulatta. Classification (NCBI taxonomy): domain Eukaryota; kingdom Metazoa; phylum Chordata; class Mammalia; order Primates; family Cercopithecidae; genus Macaca; species Macaca mulatta. Next base: position 6,017,144 of record NC_133418.1, read on the forward strand.
ACAGTTTGTGCTTCAAAGGGCACTATCAATAAAGTGAAAAGACAACCCATAGGATGGGAGAAAATTTCTGCAAATGATGTATCTGATAAGAGATACATACAGAGAATATATAAAGAATTCTCGCAATGAATAAAAGACAAACCTCCCAATCAAAAAACGGACAAGGAATCTTAATAGACATTTCTCCAAAGATATATACATGGACAATACATACATACACGAAAAGACACTCAAAACTGGTCCTTAGAGAAATGTTAATCAAAAGGAAAACAACATACTGCTTCATAAACACAAGGACGGCTGTAACAAAAAAGACAACAATAAGCGCTGACGAGGATGTGGAGACATCAAAAACTCCTAAGTTGCTGGTGGTAACATAAAATGGAGCAGCCACACTGGAAAACAGTTGGGTAGTTATTCAAAAAACTAAATATGAAGTTACCATACAACATACCAATTGTACTCTTATGTATATACATAAGAAAACCGAAAACATTTGTGCAAACAAAAGTGTTCATAATAGCATTGTTCATGATAGTCAAAAATGCAAACCACCCAAGTGTCCACTGACTAATGAACAGTTAACAAAATCTGGTAAACCCATTTAATGGAGTATTTTTCAGCCCCAACAAAAAGGCATGAAGTACTGACACAAAGCTCACAGACGAATCTTGAGGACGAATGCTAAGTGACAGCAGCCAGATCCAAAAGGCCATATATCTTAGTATTCCATTTATAGAAAATATCCAGAATAGGCAAAAAGAATCTAGATTAGCAGTTGTCAGGGGCTGGGAAGAAATATGGTGTGACTCCTATTGTACAGAGGGTTTCTTTTTGGGGTGATGTAAATATTTTGGAATGAGACAGTTGTGATGGTTGCACAAGTCTATGACTATACTTCAAAAACCCACTAAATTATACACTTTATTTTATTTTATTTTTGAGACAGAGTCTCACTCTGTTGCCAGGCTAGAGTACAGTGGTGTGATCTTGGCTCATTGCAACCTCAGCCTCCTGGCCTCAAGGGATTCTCCTGCCTCAGCCTCCCAAGTAGCTGGGACTACAGATGTGCCACCACGCCCAGCTAATTTTTGTATTTTTAGTAGAGATGGGGTTTCACCATGTTGGCCAGGATGGTCTTGATCTCTTGACCCGCGGGTGAACTATGATATGGGAAATTGTATCTCAATATTTTAAAAGTCAGCAACAGCAACAAGCGCGTTTTTGTGTCCTATTCCCTAAATCTTTTCTAAAATGTTTATCTAAATGGTATTTTAAATACTGTGTAACCACAGGACAAAACGTAATCTCTGCTCCACAAGAGCTTTAAGCTTACAGTTCTTTCATGGATACAAATTCATTCATTAGATTGTGCATGGGGAGGAGAAAACAGCAAATGATAAAGCAAGCGGGTCAAACTGTCAACAGCCGGTCAATCTGGGTAAAGAATGAGTGTTTTTGACTATTTTCATTCTTAAAAATGTTCTGAAAGTTTGAATATATGCCACACAAAAATGTGAAAAAAGAAAAGTACTACTGCAAGACTTCTAAAAATCTCAACGTTTGAACACATTCACTCTTTTAAAAGGATATACATCAAGCGATTGTAAATTCACTTAAATTATGCTAAGCTGGAAATACTGATTACAGAGGAGGCTGGTATCCTTACTGTAGCCACAGATTAAATGTGCCAAGAATAAGCTGCTGACATGTCTGTGACTACAGTGGTATTATAGCTTTCTTAAAACACTCAGTTAAAAAAAAACAAAAACACACTCAGTTAAAATGATACTTATGCCAACACAGCTATTGTGCAAGGGATTTTTACCTTGCATTATATCTTGTAATATAATATATATGACTGGAAATATGGTATATCCATACAGTTATCTACATTGCATACCTTTAATCTATAAGATCGCATTCTAAATATTAGATAAGTAATCCATATCCTTTTTATAGAAAAAGAAAAGAAATAATAAAGAATACAAATCAAAGTAGAAAGCAGAAAACAGAGAAAAATCAAAGGAAACAAAAGTTTTGTTTGGGAAGATTACCAAAATTGATAAACATCTAGCCAGTCAGTTTGAAAAAAGAGAAGTCAGGTATTGTGAATATAAGAAATGAGAGACTGATTATGACTACACTTTCTACAAACATTGGAAGACTAATCAGCAAATATAATTAACAACTCCTAGTTTATGATACGGACAAATTCCTTCAAAGACTCAAAATACCAAAGGTCACTCACAAAAAACTAGCTAACTTGAATAGGCTTGTATGTACTTAAGAAATTTATTTTGTAGTTAAAATCTTCTCACAAAGATAACTCCAGGATTAGATGGATTCAATGATGAGTTCTCCCAAATATTTAAGGGGAAAAAAAAAAAATTGTACACAAACTCTCCCAGAAAACAGGAGAAACTCTCCAACTCATTTTACGAAGCCAGCAACACTCTGCTCCCCAACACAAATAAAGGTATTAAAACAAAAAAACTACAGACCAATTTCACATCTTATTACAGATGCAAAAAGTCTTAACAAAATTTCAGCAAACGTAATCTGTCAGTGCATAAAAAAGATAAAAAACACCATGACCAAGTGGGATTTATGCCAGGAATGAAATACTCTTTAAATATTAAAAAAATACTTCAACATGTAAGACTTAAAAAACAAAATTAATCACTTCAAAAAGAGAGAGAAAAAACATTGGACAAAATTCATCATCCATTCACGATAAAAGATCTTGGCAAATGGGCACAAAAAGAACTTCCTTAAGCTGATAAAAGGCATGTACAAAAGATATACAGCTATCATCGGACTTAATGGTGAAAGAATAAATACTTTCCATTTAAGATTAGAACAATGTAAGACTGTTCCTTCTTACCACTCCTATTTAACATCATAGTGAAAGAATGAATGAAGGTAAGAAGGCAATCTTCTTGCCGATAAAACGCAAAGAAAAGAAAGTATGTAGACAGGAAAAGGGAAAATAAAACTGTCTTTAGACATAAACATAATACCGGAATTTTTTTGATTCTGGTAGAATTTTTACAGGTGTTATAGGATATAGGAAAGTAGTAAGATTAGGAAAGCAGCAGAATACAAGGCCAACATATAAAAATCAATCATATTTCTAATAACAGCAAGAACAACTGGAAAATAAAAAACCAAAACCATTTACAATTGCATCAAAATACTAAGAGAGATAGTTGACAAAAGACAGCTGGAAGAAATTAAAGAACACGTAAATAAACAGAAAGATATACCATGTTCATGCATCGAAAGAACTGATATTGTTACAGCAATTTTCCCCAAATTGATCTAGACAGTAAATACAATTCCAATCAAGCTTTTGTAAAAATTTACAAGATGATTCTAAAATTTATACAGAAAAGCAAAGGACCCAAAATAGTAAAAAGAATTTTGAAAAAGAAGAACAAGATTGGAGGACTCAACACTGGCTGATTTAAGACTCAATATCATAGTAATCAAGATGGTATAAAATTGACACAGATAATAGATGTGTGAAATAGAAGAGACTCCAAAAGTAGACCCCCACATATATGGTCAACTGATTGCGACGGGGTGCCAAGGCAATTCAATTGGGGAAAAATAATCTTTTCAATAAGTCATGCTGGTACAAATGAATAGCCACATGGGAAAGAAAAACAAAAGAGAATCTGGATGCTTCAAAATTTACAAAAATCAACTTGAAATGAATAACAGAATTTATGTAAAAGCTAAAATTCTAAAGTTCCTAGAAATCAACACAGGGGAAAATTTTAGTGACCTTGAGTTTGGCAAAGACATTCTTAAGTAGGATACAAAAAAAAAGAATCTGAGAGGTGGATTAAAATTTATTTTTTTTAGGTTTTACTCCTCAAAAGACACTGTTACAAAAGTAAAAATACAAGACACAGACTGGAAATAATTTTTGCAAAACACTTATCTGACAAAGGACTTGTATCCAGAATATGTAAATAACTGTTACAACTAAGTAAGAAAACAAACAGCTCAATTTAAAAAAACACAAAAAAGATGTGAACAAACATTTAAGCAAAGACAACATGAATAGCACATGCAATAAGAGGGCATATGAAAAGATGCTCAAGATCCGTAGTCATTAGGAAAATAAAAATTAAAACACCAGGAGATACCACTACATAACCACTAAAACGATTAAGATGAAAACTTCTCGCTATATCAAGTGTTGGCAAGGATGTGGAGGAAGTGGAACTGTAATACACTGCTAATGGTAATATCAAGTGGTGCAACCACTTTGGAAAACGTGTTTCTGGAAAAGTTGAACATATAACCCACCAGACATTCCATTTCTAGGTATTTGCCCAACGGAAATGAAATCGATGTGTGAATGAAAATGAAAGACTTGTACATGAATATTTAGGGAAGCTTTATTTGTAATAGCTCAAAAGAGGAAAGGACTCACATTCCCATCAATGCGTGGGTGGATAAACCAATTGTGATACGGCAACACAGTGGAATACTATGCAGCAGGAAAACAGTCAAACACGCAACGTTACAGACGAATCTAAAAATAATTATGCTGAGTGAAAGAAGGGAGACAACAGGAGAGTAAATACTGCATGATTCTGCTTTTACCAAGTTTTATAATATGCAAAGTAATCTAAGTGACAGAAAGAAGAACTGTTGCCTGGGATGAGGAAGGGAGGTGGGAAAATTCTACAAAGGGTCACAAGGAAACAGAGAGTGCATACGTTCACACAATCTTCACTATGGTAATAGTTTCACATGGGCCATAACTCAAACTGTACACTTTAAATGTGTGCAGTTTAATGTACATTAATTATACCTCAATAAATTTGTTCATTAAAAGTCAAGGCCAGGCGCAGTGGCTCATGCCTGTAATCCCAGCACTTTGGGAGGCTGAGGCAGGATGATCACGAGGTCAGGAGATCGAGCCATCCTGGCTGACATGGTGAAACCCCGTCTCTACTAAAAAAAAAAATAAAACAATTAGCTGGGCGTGGTGGCAGGCACCTGTAATCCCAGCTACTCGGGAGGCTGAGGCAGGAGAATGGCATGAACCCGGGTGGCGGAGCTTGCAGTGAGCCGAGATCACACCACTGCACTCCAGCCTGGGAGACAGAGCGAGACTCTGTCCCAAAAAAAAAAAAAAAAGTCAATATTTATTTTTACACCCCACACAGGGCTTGCTTCTTTTGGTTACTTTTATACAATAGCTTTTGAAGGATTCCAAATCATCATCTTACATCAACTACATGAAGGCCTTACTCCAAAATTGCAACCATTTTCCTTGTCTTATTTCTTATACCTGGAAACCCAACTGGCCTGTTATTATTAAATCCTCCTTCTGAGAAACACATCACTATGGCTTGTGAGGATGATGGCTACCAATCTCATTACGTGTCTTTCTTACAGAATATCCAAAATTTCAGCACAAGACAAAAAATAAAAATACATCTATATATATAGATACCTTATCAAGCCAGTATTTAAGCACTTCATTAAAGCAGTGAATGGAAAAAAGTATTTCCCAATGAAAAGTGTTCGCAAGGCTTTATAGTCCACATTTTTGTCTGTATGATAGTTAAAATAATTAACTACAATCAAACGCATACATAAATAAAGATTCGAAAAGCTATGTACCTAAGATGTGTGTGCTCTACTGATTATCAGCTACGTTTCAATCTAAAAACAGTCAAAGTTTGAAGATAGCAGTGCTGTGTTTCATGGACATTCCGCCTTTCCTCTCCCTGACCATCCCCCCTGTGGCTTCTGTAGCCCTAGTCCTCTCTCCAGCACGCCACGATCCTAATGTCCCGAAACTTGCTTCTCCCCCTGCTAGCAGCTCTACACTCTGTGGCAAAGAGCATCAGGATAGGGTCTCTTCACAGGATATTCCCCTTCAGGCAGCAATAGACTGGGAAAGCAGTTAACATCAGTGACTTAGAAAGAACTTTTTTTTTTTTTTTTTTTTTAAAAGATTACGGGCTTCTCAGAAATCATGTAGAAGTTGAATGAGTTCAGAGCCAGAACCAGGGCACGGGTCTGCTGATTCCAAGACTCCAGCACTGACCACATCTGCATTCTGATTTATCAGCTCAAGATTCCAGTCCAGTTTCTCCACACCGTGGAATTAAAAACTGCTCCGCCATCCACGTGTAACCAAAGATGACTAAAATTTTAGCCAATAAGGATTAAAAGGAGGAAAACAAGCTTAGTTTCCAGGTACTAATATCCTTTTAATAGCCTAAATTTGCAGTAAAGAAAGTACAAAAGCTGGAAATAGCCAACAAACCAAGAGGAACTCATTTCCTACAGAACACACGCACTGTTAATTTTAGGGATTTACCAGAGTTGCACATTTTAAAGTTAAAATGACAGAACTAGAGAACAGAAGCAGAGAGCAGAGTAAGCCCACAGTTCACTGAGGGTGCAGATCACATTCAGCACAACCGGACATATTGTAATAGGGGGGAAAAAAAACCCTTTAAGCGAAAAGCAAGGATTTAAGGAAGTTAGAAAAACACTGAGTCAGTTAGGTTTGGTGTGTAGCTTCTGGTCTACTTTAGTAGTCTGTAGTTCCAAAGACAATGGAGTTTGGAAGCCCCTGTGATGGTAACACGTGTCGGCTTCGTTCTTCTAGCTCTCCGGAGCTCCCACTGGACAGCTTCTGGTGCCACACAGAGGGGCGGAAGGCACATCCTTAGGCTGTACAGTACGATTAGGCCAGTGGGTAGGGGACTGCCAGACCTGAGGGACGAATAACAGCATTTCCCGTGGCTCGTTCTACGGTCACCTCCCTGGTAAGCTTCTCATTCCATCTCTGCTGGGCCACTGTTGTGGGCAGACTAGGCCTGCCACTGCCACTGGGTACAATGTCTCATTCCCTTTTCCTGATCCTTTGGCCAGAGAGGACAAGGTTTTCTGTTTTTTGTTTTTGTTGCTGTCTACGCCTGTTGGCAATTTCAAGTTGTACTCCACTCCAGTCTGGGATATATGCGGGAAAAACACAAACACACATACACACCCCCCACCACCACCCCGCAACACACAGGCAAGGAAATTACTCCAGTCCAGTGTTTTTCAAGTACTAAATTCCTCTAGCCAGTTCACCCTCTTTCCACCTTTTAGAGTCCTTTAATACCATACAGGATCAGTGAACCTGCAGACAGATTTAAAGAACTGTTCAATCTGGGCCGGGTGCAGGGGCTCACACCTGTCATCCCAGCACTTTGGGAGGCCGAGGCAGGTGGATCACGAGGTCAGGAGTTCAAGACCAGCCTGACCAATATTGTGAAACCCCGTCTCTACTAAAAATACAAAACTTAGCCAGGAATGGTGGTGCACGCCTGTAATCCCAGGTACTCGGGAGACTGAGGCAGGAGAATTGCTTGAACCCGGGAGGGAGAGGGTGCAGTGAGCCAAGATTGCGCCACTGCACTCCAGCCTGGGTGACCAGAGCAAGACTCCATCTCAAAAAAAAAAAAAAAAGAGTTGTTCAGTCTGAACAGCTGCAGAAAAAAAAGGCTAAAACAAAAAAATGAACAAAGCCTCAGGGACCTGCAGGGCAATAATGAAAAATCTAACATTAGGAGAGGAGAAAAAATGTGAGGCTGAGGGAGGATTTGAAAAATTAATAAAGAAAAACTTCCTAAATTTGGTGAAAGACATAAACTTACAGAGCTAATTCCACATAGGATAAACCCAAAGAAATTCAGATCGAGGCACATCATGAACTTCTGAAAACTAAAGAAAAAAAGTCTTAAACCGAGAAAAATGACACATTGCCTATACTAGAACATCAATTCGAATTGGTGTTCAGTCTGAAACCATGAAAGTGCAAAGGAAGCTGCACGTTTCTTAAATGCTGAAATGTAAGAACTGAAATGTAAGTACTGTCAGTTGTGTGGGCCCAGCACAGTAGCTCATGCCTGTAACCCCAGCACTTTGGGAAGCGGAGGCGGGAGGGCCACTTGAGCCCAGGAGCTCGAGACCAGCCTGGGCAATATAGTTAGACCACATTATTACAAAAGAATTTTAAAACTTAGCTGGGCATTGTGGTGTGCATATGTAGTTCCAGCTACTCAGGAGGCTGAGGTGGGAGGATTGATTGAGCCCAGGAGGTGAAGGCTGCAGTGAGCCATGATTGTGCCACTCACTGTACTCCAGCCTGGGTGACAGAGTGAAACCCTGTCTCATTCAAACAAAAACAAAACAAACAAAAAACAACAGAAAACTGTTAAGTATGAATGCTATAACCAGCAAAGCTATCCTTCAAAAAAGAAGGTAACATAAAGGCATCAGCAAATTAAAAACTTTGTCACTACCAAGCCTACCCTTACAGAAGATCTAAAGGAATATCTTCAAAAAGAAAGAAAATAATAAACGGCAGCTTGGAATTTCATAAAGGAAACAAGAACAAAGGAAGGGGTAAATACAAGAGACCATCCTTTTCCATCAAGTTTCTAAAATCATACTGATGGCTGAAACAAACTTAACATCTGTTGTGCTCAATGTATGGAGACGAAATAACTTCGGAAAATTACATTTTAAAAAACAGGAAAGGCAAAGAGACCTTAAAGTCAGATTTTAATGCTATACTCAAAGTGGTAAAACACTTGTATCAGTAGGCCGTGATACATTACATATGCATACTGTAATGAGTAGAATCACTAGGAAGAATACACAAAGCAATATATCCTAAAACAGTACAAATAAAACATGATGGAATCCTAAAAAAAAGTTAAAGTAATGCAAAAGATGGCAAGAAAAATGAAGTGAGAAATAAGAAAGAGGGTGGAAAAAAAAAACTAGAATGGCAGACTTACGCTCTAACATAAGCACTTTAAATATATAAATGGTCTAAACACATCAATTAAAAGACAGATTAATTGGCAGAGTGGAATATACAAAATCCAACTACATACTGTCTAATATAAACGTATTTCAAACACATCAGTCTTACATAAAAGGTTGTTAAAAGATACATCATGCTAACATCATTTTTTAAAAACAGGTATAGCTATATTCACACAGATAAGGCAGATTTCAGAGGCAAGAAAATTACTAGAGACAAAGACATTTACATAACGATACTTTAAAAATCAACCCATTGATAAAAAAATACTGCTCCTAAATGTAAATGCACCAAACAATAGAGTTGCAAAATAATAAAACAAAAACTGATACAGCTAAATTATAGGTGGGGACTTCAACACTTCACTGTCAGCAACTGGTAGAACTAAAAGAAAAATTAGCAAAGACAGAAAAGAACTGAACATCAACCAACCAACAGGACCTGAAAGACATTTCTAGAACACTCCACCCTACAACAGAATATTCATTCCCTTTAAGCTACCGTGGACCATGTACCAGGATAGACCATACCCTGGGTCATAAAACAAACCCCAACTATTTTAAAATAATTAAAATTATTCCATTTTCCAACTATAATGTTGGTGAACCTTAAGTTCTTACGATTTCCAATTACAATGTAATCAGACTAGAAATCAGTAACAGAAACACAACACAGAAATCTTCAAACACTTCTGCATAACACACTTCTGAACGAATCATTGGCCAAAAAGCAACAGAACAGCAAAAAATACATATATGTAAATAAAAATAAAAACGCAAAATATCAAAAAACAGTTCTGACCGAAACACTCATGTCACAGTGATGCTTATGTTAGAAAAGAGGAAATGGTCTCACATTAATAATCTCTGTCCCCCACTTTAAGAAACTAGAAAAAGTAGAGCAAAATAAATCCAAAGCAAGTAGAATGAAAATTATGAAAACAAGAGCAGAAAACAATTAAACTGAAAACAGGAAAATAACAAAAAAAATCAATGAAATCAAATACTGGTTCCCTGAAAAAAGAATCAAAATCGAAAGCCTCTAGCAAGACTGACACAAAAAAGTGAAGATACAAAGTACAACCATCAGGAATGAAACAAGGGACAGCTTCATGCTATAGCCATTAGAAAATTACTAAGGGCATAGAATGAATAACTTAATGCTCATAAATTTGACAACTTTGAAAATACGGACCAATTCCTCAAAAACCACTAACCACCAAAGCTCAGCCAATATGAAGGCGATGGCCTGCATATACCCATAACCATTAAAGACAATCAATTTGTGAAGAGAAAGATCTCAGCCAGGTGCAGTGGCTCACACCTGTAATCCCAGCACTTTGGGAGGCCGAGGCGGGTGGATCACGAGGTCAGGAGTTCAAGACCAGCCTGACCAATATTGTGAAACCCCATCTCTACTAAAAATACAAAAAAATTAGCCGGGCGTGGTGGCGTGCACCTGTAGTTCCAGCTACTGGGGAGGCTGAGGCAGGAGAATTGCTTGAACCTGGGAAGCAAAGGTTGCAGTGAGCTGAGATCACGGCACTGCACTCCAGCCTGGGTGACAAGAGTGAAACTCCATCTCAAAAAAAAAGAGAGAAAGATCTCCAAAAAAGAAATTCCCAGGCCAAAATGGCTTTACTGGAAAATTTTACCAAACATTTAAAAAAGAATTAGGGCCAATTTTACATAATCTATTTTTAAAAAACAGAAGAAAGAACATTTCCCAACTCATCTAATGAAGCTAGTGTATTACTCTGACACCAAAGCTAGACAAAACCATTGCAAAATTTTTTTAAAAACTATAGACCACTATCCCTTATTAACTTAGGTGCAAAAACCCTCAAATACTAGCAGACTGAATCTAGTAATACAGGAAAAGGACTACACACCGTAAGTAGAATGTATCCAACATATGCAAGACAGAATAAACATTTGAAAAAAATGGAATCAAATATACTAATAAATAACAAAATCATATGATCATGTCAACTGATGCAAAAAAAAAATCATTTGACAAAATCCACCATCCCATCATGATACAAATTCTCACTAAAATAGGCACAAACTGGAACTTCCTTTACATGACAAAGAGCATCTACAAAAATCTACACCTTAATGGTGAAAGAATGGTTTTCCCCTAAGACTGGGAAAAGGTGATCCACAAATTTTTTTTCAGCACAGTACTAGAAATTCTAAGACACTGCAATAAGGCAAAGAAAATAAAATGCACACAGATCAGGAAGGAAGAACAAAACTGTCCCTACTGGCAAATGATATGATGGTTTACACGGAAAATCCAGAGGAACCTGTAAAAATCATCTAAAACTTCTAGAATAAGTAAGTTCAGCAAGGAAGCAGGATACGAGATTAACACACAGAAATCAGTAACATTTCTATATACTAACAGTGAACACATGGAAACCAAAAAGTTAAAAACAAAACATTATATACTAACAACGAACACATGAAAACCAAAAAATAAAAAACAAAACACCATTTACAATCACTCTGGAAAGTGAAATACTTGCAATCACTCCGGAAAGTGAAAGCTATGTACAGGATCTATATACTAAAAAATTTTAATGCTGATTAAAAAAAGAAAACCTAAATAAATGAACATATATAATAGAGTACTTAACACAGTAAAAATGTCACTTCTCCCCGAATTAATATATAGGTTTAATGCAATTCCTATCAATATCTCAGCAACATATTTCATACACATAAACTAGCTTATTCTAAAATTTGCACGGAAAAGTACACACCCTAAAATAGTCAAAACAATCTTGAGAAATAAGGAAAAAGTGACAGAAATTATTCTCCCCAATATTAAAGCAGAGTAAGAGTAAGGGTAGTATTATTCTAGTAAAAGAGTACCTGAGACAGTGTGACATTGTCAAAGGGACATGCACAGACTAATGGAATAGAACAGATGACCCACAAAGAGAGCCACACAAATATGCCCAATTGATTTTGATACAAGTATGAAAATAATTCACTGGAGGAATTTTTTCAATATTCAATAAATGGTGCTAGAGCAACTGGACATCCACAAGCCAAACAGTGCCAAATATTTTTGTATCTCAGAACCAGCTTGCTAAACGGAAATGTGAAATAGTTACGATGGCCCATCAGATAATTTCTTGATTATACAGAGAACAATTATATTTTTACTCCATTCTTTAACCCATGTGGTATTGATCTCCTGTTACTCTGATCAAAGTTTCAGCGTACAAATTAAAATTTCAATTTTTTTTCAAGGAAGGTTTATAAATAACAGATCATACTCCAAAGTGGTAAAAGAAAAAAAAAGACTTAAAAGCTTGGAAAATTTTCTGGGGCATAGTAGTAACTGGGGTAAAAAAGAGAAAAATTTATGTCAAAGTGAGAATGTGTTATATATAAATATTTTTAAATATTTCTCTTTTTTCATTAAGGAGTGTAAACTAGATTTTTTTTTTTTTTTTTTTTTTTTTTTTTACTATAAACATGACTTTTGTAAATATGTGGTCCAAAAATCTGATTCACTATTAGTCTTTAATAGCTTATTCCTCACCTCTGACATAAATTTTAAGTTAAAAAATTATCCAACTGTGGCTGGGCATGGTGGCTCATGGCTGTAATCCCAGCACTTTGGGAGGCCGAGGTGGGTGATCACCTGAGGTCAGGAGTTCGAGACCAGCCTGGCCAACATGGCGAAATCCCGTCTGTACTAAAAATACAAAAATTAGCTGGTGTGGAGGCGTGTGCCTGTAATCGCAGCTACTCAGGAGGCTGAGGTAGGAGAATACCTTGAACCTGCGAGGAAGAGGTTGCAGTAAGCCAAGATCGCACCACTGAACTCCAGGCTGGGCAACAGAGTGAGACTCCATCTCAAAAAAAAAAAAAATTAACCAACAGCAATAATTTTTTTAAGTGAAGGTAAATGTTTGAACAAATGTGAGACTTTGTATAGAAAAAAATTGGAAGACACTGAATTTGGCAAGTTCTAAACACAGTAATGTTTACATAAAAACAATAAGCAAAAAACCAAAAATTTTGTTGTGCCCAGTACTTAATGATTTACATATATATAAATTTTAACATTACTACGAATTTTAGTTTATTATTTTTAAAATTTAGTCACGTTTTACTTTTGATTACATACATATGAAACAACATTGTAGATTTTATGTTTCCCCCTGTACTAACTAGGCACAAATTTTAATGTACCTCTAGTCTGTCCTGGTTTGCTCCGGAGTTGAAGGGATCCTATGTTGGTGCTACCCACTGACTATAAACAGAAGGTACCAGCTAACTCACAGGACGGGGAGAGGCAAGGCTATTTCATGATCTCATTGTGGGGTGAGTCAAACCTAAGCTTAAAAAAAAGAAACAAGTTACCTCTTCAAGACATCAGTTTAAAAAAAAAAAAAAAAAGAATAGAAAAGAAAAAAAAAAATGTGCTCAAGTGTTAGAATTTCTATTCCAAAGGACATAAGTTTCCTGTTTTGAAAACATGCTGGAAAGCTTATGCCTGTTGGCAAGGCTGCCAAGTATGCTGACAAATAATGAAAGTTTCAAAACTAGGCCTCTGAAATACAATTAGCTAATGTCATAGCAGGTACCTTGATTATTAAAAAGAAAAAAAAAGATAACTTTTAACTAAAAGCTACTGTACCTAAGCACTCTGCTAAGGGCTAAGGCTGGACCTCAAGGAGCTCATACACTGAGATGAAACACAGACGAATAAATCAAGCACTGGGTGTTCCAGGTGCTCTGAAACCAACAAATTCAGCCACAAGGGTTTATGGAGTGGCTACATCTGGAGGACCAGTCAGGCGAACAAGGAGGTAGGCATTCCTACCGGAAAGCACAACAGTGCAAAGGAATTCGAGGTATGAAAAATCATGGTTCTTTAAGAAGATATGTCATTTCATAGGTCTGAAATTTAGGGAGCACTGAAGAGAATTAAGAGGAGGCTGAAGATAGGGGCAGAAGCTGAGCCACCATCCACACCAACCCTGGAAGTTGTGTGTTATTTTTCCCATTTTCCAGTAATCTGCCCAAGGTCAAACTTCTGACAAGTGGCAGAGATGAGAGGACAGATCAGGTCTGCCTCTCTACAAAGCTCAGGCTGTCTCTCAACAAACCTTCCAACACTTAGAATCTCCCACTAGGAGCAGCTTCCTGAAGACAGAGAAAGCCCATGGTGAAGTGGAACAGTAACAAACCCTGAAACTAATCACCAAAGTAGCTCTTCTCAAAGTGGAGTTCTTGGACCCCCGCATTAAAACACCTTGGTACTCAGCAAAATGTAGATTCTGGGCCTACATTGAGACATACGGAATCACGTTCTCTGAGATTGAGTCTGGGAGTCTGCATTTTACAACACCCACAAGCTTTGAAGGCTGGTGATTTAAATGCCTGTTACACCCAGGGCAAGTGGGTGACCAGATTTGAAGGGGCATAAGAAGAAAGGAAAGGCTTAATTCAACTTCAGATAAATGGGGTCTGAGTTAACAAGGAAATATACAAGCAAAAATGCTGACGCAGGCAGTTCCAAGACAGTATTTGAACTTGGGGAAAGAGGGACACCGACAGAGGGAGGAAACTGAAGCTCTAAGCTTTCAAAAATCAAGGAAGACATGGTAGAGGGCTGAGGTCTGCAGCTTACTACGGGGCAGAACTTCCCTCCAGCAGCAGTGGAGCACTGACAGTGGAGGTTTAGGAGGAAGAGGAACAGAAGAGGGCATGTGTCATGGAAGTCAAGGAAGTGTCAAAGGCTATTCCACAGAGAAAAGAGGAGACCAGAGGGCAGAGACTTGAAAATAAGCCACCAGAGTTGGCCAATTGGAAGCCACTGGTAAGTCCTGGGACAGGTTTCTGAGTGGCAGAGAAGCCAGACTCTAAAGTAGATGCCTGGGAAAGTCAATAAAGCAGGAGAAGGGAAAGGAGAAGAAATGCTCTTTCTGATGACTGAAGTAAAGAAACATGGGTGGAGACACAAACTGAGGTTACGAGAAAGAAGAAACAGGAGCTGACACTGGAGGGTCTGTTTCAATGAGCAGACCCTCTGTGTCTGGGGGGAGGTGTCATCTGTGCCTGGGGGGAGGTGGGGAAGAGCCAGAGAGGTGTGAAGAACCAAATGCTTCAGCCACATGATCAAGGCCTGAAGGAGCCACTGCGGTCCTGACTCTCAAACAGGGAAGTATTTTCTTGCCATACCTTTTTCTGTAGAAAAGTTTAACCTACAGAATAGTTAAAAGAACTGAATGTGTCAGATTTGTTTCAGCACATTCTCCCTTTCTCTCTCTCTCATATATATATGAGAAAATGTGTGTGTGTGTGTGTGTGCGCGTGTGTGTGTGTGTATATATATATGGCCAAACCATTTGAAAGCAGGCTACAGACAGCACAACACTTCCCAGTAAATACTTTCAGCACAGATTCCTTAAGAACAAAGACATTCTCCCACATAATCACAATTCTATTACCACAGCCAACCATTTTAATATTGACATATCACATTAAAAAAATAGTCTGTATTTAAGTTTCCTCAATTGTCCACCCCAAAATGTCCTTTATAACTTTGTTTTTTTTTAAGTCCAGCATCCAATCAAGGATGATGCATTACAGCATTACATTTGGTTGTCACTTTAGTCTCCCTTAAATTACAAGAGTGCCCCTCAAAAGTTTCTGTCTTTCATGACATAATTTTTGGAGAATCAAGACCTAGCGTTTTACAGAATATCCCACAATCTTGATTTGTTTTACTGTTTCCATGATTAGATTCAGGGCAAATATTTTCGGTAAGGATAATATAGAAATGACGTGCATCCCAACAAGAGACGGATATTTCAATTTGTTATTACTGGGGATATTAAATTGGATCACTTGGTTAATGTAGTATCCATTAGATCTTTCCATCACAAAGATGTATTTTTCCCTTTGTAATAGACAAGTAATTCATAAAAAGAATTTTGAGATAGTATACATATATCCAATAAACTTTATCAATGATTTTTAGCATCCATTGATAATTCCTGCCTGAGTCAATGATTATAGTGGTGGTTATAAAATGATAACTTTCTAATTCAATCATGCCTTGTACATTTACTACAAGGCATTCTTTGGTAATGTCATTTTTATTTCCATCCATCTTTTTCATGCTTAAGTATTGCTAGGACTCATAGTTTCTTCCAATGTAACTGATTACTTTTTTTTTTGATGTTCAAAATGTCCCAAATTTGGCCAACGGGAATCCCTTCAAGCCAGTTTTTGTGTTGTTCTAACACGTTTCCATTAGTCCTTGAGCACGTCTTTGCTTTATGACACAAAATGATCCAGTATCATTTTGCAGTTTTCCTGTCTGAGCCTCAGAGGGTTTCACTGGTGAATTCTAACAAATGATGCTGAAAAGTCTTATTAAAAGAAATAAGACTAATTCTGTAAAAATAATTCAACATTATAGGAAAAATCCTTCCCAACTCATTTGATGAGACCAGCATTAGTCCAACACCAGAAATAAAAACAGCATACAAAAACTAAAACCAATAGACCTCATCAATGCAGACATAAAAAATGCTTAAAGGGGTTTTACCAAATTGAGTCCAGCAGTATGTAAAAATGAGTAATATATAACATCCAAACAGAGTTAATACCAGAAAAGCAATATGGTTTACATTTTTAAAAAGTAATGTATTTCACCATATTAACATTCTAAAAAAGAAAAACTAGTTACTTCACCATCTTAATATGGAGAAAAAGAATTTGACAAAATTCACCAATTCATGATGAAAATTACCAGTAAGCCAATAGAAAGAACTTCCTCAGCGATTATGAACACTTACTAAAAACTTACGACTGACATCATACTTGATGGTGAAACACTGAATGCTTCCCCCCTAAAATTGGGAACAAGGAAAGGATGTATATTCCTGTCACTTTTATTCAACATTATTCTCTATTGTACAGAGGCAATAAAAAGAAACAAAAGGTTTACAGATTAGAAAGGAAGCTGTAAACACTATTTAAAACAAAAAAGGTGCTATTAGAACAAGTAAGGTTATAGCATGTAAAGTTAGTAACACAAATCAATTACATTTCCATATACAAGCACTGAACAACTGAAAAAATAAAAATATAATTTCATTGTATTTGGAAAAAATACAATTGGTTGTATACAGAACAAAATCCAATTATTTGTATACTTATATACAACAATATACAATTTTTATATAGGGGAAAAAATACAATTCCCTATACAACAGCCTCCAAAAACATGAGAGATAAATACTGTTTAAAGAAATTAAAGAAGACCTAAATAAAGAGATGAATCTTGTTTGGGATTAAAAACTCAATGTTGTTATGTAAATTCTCACCATTTGATTAGAGTTAACATGCTCTCCATCAAAATCTCAGGTTGTTGTTTTTCGAAATTGACAAGTCTGAAATTTACATGGAAATGGAAGTAACTAAAACAGCCAAAGCAATTGGAGTACCCATACTGTCTCCCTTAAAGACTTACTAAAAGGCTGCAGTAATCAAGCTAATACAGAACTGACAAAACGATACGTAAATCAAAAGAACAGAATTGAACATTCAAAAACAGACATGCAAACGTATGGTTAACTGAGTTTCAATAAAGGTGCCAAGCAACTCAATGGGGAAAATGAAAAGTCTTTTCATAAATTGTGCTGCAACAGGTGAATATGCAAATGCACTTTAAAAGGTGAACTTATGAGAAATTGTATGTCAATATTTTAAAAGTCAGCAACAAAAAGCATGCTTTTGTGTTCTATTCCCTAAAGTAATATGCATTATTTGCATATTCCCATTATTTGAATATGCAGATAATGAATACTGACTCCTATCACATATAAAAATTAGCTCAGAATGATACAGACCTAAACAAACAGCTAAAACTATAATGTTCTAGAGAAACACATAGGAGAAAATCTTTGTGATCTTGTGGTAGGCAAAAATTCTTACAGGATACAGAGTATACACAGACCTGTAAATGAAAAAACTGAAAAACTGTACTTCATTAAAATTTAAAATATTTACTCTCAGAAAACACTGCTTAAAAAATGAAAAGGCTGCCGGGGTGTAGTGGCTCACACCTGTAATCCCAGCACTTTGGGAGGCCGAGGCGGGCAGATCACGAGGTCAGGAGATCAAGACCATCCTGGCTAACATGGTGAAACTCCATCTAAAAATACAAAAAAATACAAAATACAAAATACTAAAAATACAAAAAAATTAGCCAAGCATGGTGGCGGGTGCCTGTGGTCCCAGCTACTCAGGAGGCTGAGGCAGAAGAATGGCGTGAACCCAGGAGGCAGAGCTTGCAGTGAGCCAAGATCACGCCAGTGCACTCCAGCCTGGGCAACAAAGCGAGACTCTGTCTCAAAAAAAAAAAAACTATAATGAAATACCACTATGTACCCACTAAAATGACCGACAACACCAGGTGTTGGGCAAAGACATACTGCAAAAGCAACTGGAACTCTCACATACTTGGTGCTAATGGTTTGACATTTGACAGTTTCTTCTGAAGTTAAACATAATCTTACCATGCAACTCATCAATCTACTTCTAGGTATTACTTACAAGAAATGAAAATATTTGTCCACAAAAAAACTTTCACTTACCTTCGTAAAAGTTTTAATTATAATAGCCCTAAACTTGAAACAAACCAGAAATCTATTAACAGGTAAAAAACTAAATTGCAGTCTACTTAGTGATAAAAAGAAAGAAACATGATAAATGCAATGTGAATTTCAAAAGCATTATGCAAACTGAAACGAGTCAAAACAAAAGACTGCAAGGTAGTATGATTCCACTTATTTACAATTCCAGACCAGGCAGCAACTACAGAAAGTGGTCTCTAGTTGGTGCCTGAGACCAGCGATGAGGGAAAGGCACGGACTGCTAACAGGCACAAGGGAACTTTCTGAGATGATGGAAATGTCCTACATGAAGACGGTGGCATTTTCACAACTGTATGTTTGTGAAACTAATCAAAATGCACACTTAAAACTGGTGAATATTACTGTATGCAAATTATCTCAATAGAGTTGGTTAAAACATGAAGGAAAGAAAAAGAAAGCTGGCACAAGTTTAGTCATGTTCAACCTTACGGGATTGTTTTAAAGTAGGTTATTACCCCAGGCTCTTAATACCCTGAGGGCACATAGATGTCAGCTCATTTCTGTCTTTTATTAATCTCTTGTACGTTACAAGTGGGAGAAAAGGAGCTTTACTAATTTTCAACAGTTTTTTTGTTTCCTTAAGGTCCCAGGAACCAGTCAGCTTTAAGAATTTTTGAGATTGCAGGCCAGGTATCGTGGCTCATGCCTGTAATACCAGAACTCTGGGAGGCTGAGGTAAGCAGATCACTTGAGGTCAGAAGTTCGTGACCAGCCTGGCCAACATGGCAAAACCCTGTCTCTACTAAAAATACAAAAATTAGCTGCGCATGGTGATGGGCGCCTATAGTCCCAGCTACTCGGGAGGATGAGGCAGGAGAATCGCTTGAACCAGGGAAGCAGAGGTTGCAGTGAGCTGAGATCGTGCCACTCCACTCCACCCTGGGTGGCATGAGTGAAACTCCGTCTCAAAAAACAAATAAATAAAATAAGAATTTTTGACATTGCTAGAAAAATTTCCCTTTGTTGTTGTTGTTATATATAAGCTAGAATAATTTTATCTTCACTTATAAATCAGATGTTTATACTACACCACGTATTTTTTAAAGTTTTTCTTCTATGCAAATGCATAGTGGTAAATTTGTTAAAAGTCTGAAATATCTAGACACAGAACGAATTAATATTTGGAAGAATAAGTTATCTTCTCAAATATAAATGTTTTCCAGAATCCAGTTCTAAAAGGCTTACATAAAAGTGGCACAGGTATAGTAATGTTCTAATACTCTAACCTGCTTCCAAGGAAACTGGCAAATCAAGCATTCACATTCCTAAATGTTCCACCAATAGAATGACAGCAATCTCTACACACTTATTACCACATACAGCTGCAGTTAAAGGTCTTTCTCAAGAAATCTCCTGTGTCCGCAGACATAATAATAATAATAATAATAATAATAAAGGAGACCACCACCTACAAGGTCAAAAATACTGCTGTAATACAATTTAGGAAATTAGGAGAACTGTTATGGCATTCTCCCTTTATACTGGATTTATTCAAGGTTGGTCTCTAATCTCTATTTCCCTGCAATTTCGCTCATGGCACTTCCTATTACTGAAACTGATATGCAAGCCACATACCTCCTCTTTAGAGTAAATTCAGTTCTACTGCAAACAAATTGCAGGGAAATATAGTTGGGAAAGAAGTCTATGTTCTCCATAATTTCTTTAAAACAGTCAAATAAATATTACAGAGGAAAGCAAAAATCACATGCAACTAAGAATTGGATCTATTTTTATCACATCGAGCTTGTTAAATACACATTTGAAATCTATGTCCTTGACTAAGTCAATTCTACTGCAATCAAGATTTTTCCTTACCTGTTTACTCCCAGACAGAAAAACACATCTAAACAGAAATAACCCGAGTAAAATGTCTAACCATATCTCCTAAACGCTTTCTACATCCTGAGCACTGCACTATGCAATCTGCATGCATTATTCTTATTTAATTCCAACAAATTCTGGGAAGGAAGATACTGATCTCTAAAACAGAGATAAGCTGCCAAGCAGTAAAATTATTAATACATACTATTATCAGCAAAGTTTGGGAAAACACTGCCTCTTGGTCTTCACAACCTCCGTCTCTTCATCCATAAAATATAGATACAATTCTTTTTTGTGGGAAAGAGAGTTTCTAGGGTGCCAGATGAGTTGGTGGCCCCTGTGTGAGACATCCACGGGGAGCCACGGGCGGCCTCTGCGGAGAAAAGTCTCCTTACTGCCTTCATGTCTTCATGCCCCGAGAGCATAAGAGCTCCCAGGCACCCCCCAGGTCACTCAGGGAAATAACACTGCCTTGAAGCAGTGGAGTATAATCAAACATCTTGGCTCCTCCTGAAACCCACTCGAACACATTTCAGTCCCGGTAAGTTAAAGATCTTAAGTAGTTTAGACACACGTCTTTGCTCGCGGAAATTCACAGAAACCGCCACTGCTATACATCTTATTGAATGACGAGTTCTCCCTCGCTGATTAATCCTTTTCCTCATCCCTTGTACGCCTCCCATCTACCCTAAGAACAAAGAGCTTGTGAACCAATCAGTTAGGTGGAGGCCGAGAGCTAGGGGCTGTGAGCAAGCCTCCCTCGCTCCAGTCCCCTGGACCCGCCTTTTAAACTCTTATTCTCTCTTTCTAAGTCCTTTGTCTCCACTGGACTCGGGGTACCCGCCGGGTGGTGTGGGGTTGGTTTCCCCAACATTTTTAAAACAGGTACTACATGACGAGTTGATGGGTGCTGACGAGTTGATGGGTGCAGCATACCAACATGGCACAAGTATACATATGTAACAAACCTGCACGTTATGCACATGTACCCTAGAACTTAAAGTATAATAATAAAAATAAATAAATTAATTAATTAAAAAAAAAAACAAAAACAAAAAAACAGGCACTACTGCATAGACTGCCTGGCACACAACAGCCCACTTACTACCAAGGGCCACCCTGCTAAGCACCTAGTGGACCCCAGGAATGATGAATCTGGAAGGCTGTGACAAGGCCCCATGGCTGGGCACCAATTCATCTAATCTCACAAACAGCACAGATTATTTTTAAATTTCCTAATGAAATTAGGAATGTGTAATGAAAATTACTGCTCCTGGCCGGGCGCGGTGGCTCAAGCCTGTAATCCCAGCACTTTGGGAGGCCGAGACGGGTGGATCACGAGGTCAGGAGATCGAGACCATCCTGGATAACACGGTGAAACCCCGTCTCTACTAAGAAATACAAAAAAAAAACTAGCCGGGCGAGGTGGCGGGCGCCTGTAGTCCCAGCTACTCGGGAGGCTGAGGCCGGAGAATGGCGTGAATCCGGGAGGCGGAGCCTGCAGTGAGCTGAGATCCGGCCACTGCACTACAGCCTGGGCTACAGAGCAAGACTCCGTCTCAAAAAAAAAAAAAAAAAGAAAATTACTGCTCCTAAAACTCGGAAGAAATTCTCCAGTGAACTTAGGTTGTGTAAAACTTACCTACTCCTAGACCGGCTAACTTTAAAAGCTATTTTCTACCTTTCTTTTGCCTGCCCATGGAGAAGTGATCTAAATGTAACCCTGAAATTCACATAAAGGTAGAACTAGATGGCATTAGTCAATTTTCCTAGGGTGGCTTTTCCTGCTAGAGCTAAAAATTTGAGTAGAAAAAGAACAGTAATGCAAGGATAATTCAGTAAAAGAAAGAGTAAGCAAAGCCTAGAAAGAAAACAATTGAACAAAAGCATTTTTTTTAAAAAAATTGCAAAATTATTAAATTTATTTGCTATCAAATTGACAGGGGTATATTTTTCCCTTGTCATAAAACAAATTTCTATCATGGATATCTAGTATGTTAGAATAATTACTAGAGCTGACAGTGCATACATTGAACATGTAAGCCTCACAGGGAAAATCGACTGTTCTCTGCTCACTGCAACTAACTTAGCAGTAGTTAAACCAGCCAGGTGTCCGGCATTCGACTCAGATAAAATCTTTCTGGGTGGTTAACAGAGTCTGGAAGGGTCAATTTCTCCCTAAATTACCTAATACACTACTTTAAAATAACCCTTTCCTAATTTTTTAAAATTTCTTCCACTCTTCAAATCTTATTCTTTGAATGTCTTGATCTTAAAAGTATTTTAAGAAACTAAAGAGAACACAATAAATAAAAGGTATAAACCACTTGAGACCAGGAATCACCCCTTCTTCATCTCTTAGGCTCCAATGACCAATCCAGGGTCTGACACAGTGGCCCTCAATAAATGTCTGTTGAGCTGACGACATGGAATACCTTCAGACTAAGGAGTTGGTCCGGTCCAACTGAAAATAGCTTCAAGCTGGCTCACCTGGGATTACAAAAGTAGTCCAGAGTCAAACACAACATGAATATGCAACACAAGCTAGCACTAATCTAGCACTTACTACATACCAAGCCCTACAGATGATTCAATACTCACATCAACCCTAGAAGACAGGTACTACTATTATCCCCATTAAAACAAACCAGGAAGCTGAAGCATGAGGACTAGGTTTGCTCAAGGTCACAGTCAAGCCCATATTCCAAGTCGGCAGTCTGTTTACTCTCCACACCATTGAGAAAGGTAGCCAGGCAGGTCCCTCATATAAGATGACAAGACTAATCGCTTAGGAAGACAAGTGCTTGCTTTGACCAAACTCGTTTTAGGGGTGTTCACCGGTGTGAATTCAACCACACCTGCCCACCACCGAAAACAAACGAACAAACAAACAAACAAACAAACGGCACACTTAGATGGGGGCGGTGAGTCAGGTGGAACTTATGGAGTATTGTTTTCACTCACCATAAAAGGGAGTTACTCGGATCCAGACCTAATATCCCATTAGAACTGTCCTCCCTATTTCATAAGCTGACTGATACACAGGTCTGTGTATACAGTTAACCCAGCTCTCTCCTGTGGCACACATATCTTCCTATGTACCTTTAATCTTACACTGTAATTGTTTATGCCTGTCTCTAACAAAAAATTCTTGGAAGCTAATTACTATCTTACTCATAAACATATCCAAGGGCCCAGCAGTGTACTATAAAATATACTGGCTGCATGAAAGATGCATACTGACAGAAAACAGGAAGTGTAACATAAAACAGTACAGTGTGTAAATTTATTCATATGTGACTACGAAATATTCAGGAATGTTTGTTTTATTTATTTAAATTCCCTGGGTACAGACCAACTAGTACAAAGGAAAGAGGAATAAAAAATAAAGAGCACAAAGATCGCATGGAAACAAGAAATTTAATAGGTAAACTACTTAAAATAAAAAACGGTATACTCAACTAATTCGAACTGTGCAATAGAAAATTTTTCAAGAGTTGATAGTGGGGGGAAAGAACATGAAGCTAAATAGATTAAGCATCCTCTTCTACATTCCACAGAATACTTTTATTCCCACTTAGCCTAAGAGGAAACAGACTCTCAGGGATAAGTAATGTGTACAAGGTCACAGAGCTGGTAAGCACTAGAGCCTCAATGCTCTTCTTACCATACCATGTTGTCTTCCCATGGAACACATCCTGTTGAGATGTCTTATGCCACTTTTTTTAGGTTTTTTGTTTTGTTTTGTTTTGTTTTTGGGGAGAGGTTTTTTAAGGTGGGAGGCACAGAAGAAAAACAAATCTCAGAACTCTGAGACACAGACATATAACAAAGCTATAATGTCTTACTGCCTAAGCCCTCAAAATGAGTTACTTATTCTAAGTAATGCCCTAGTACACTAAGTCCTGTCCCCAGCACCCGACCTATCCTGGCAACCACTTATAACTCAGCATCCATCTGTAGGCCTGTTCACTCCACCACAGTGAAAGCTCCTGCAGAGCCAGAATTGTGTCATTATCTTTCCAGACCCAGCCTAAGACACGGCACCTACTGAATAAAAATTAACGAACTAATTTGCTGGTGTTCTGTCTAGCCTAGTGACCAGATAAGAACTGAGGTGTGACTACCAGATAAGGGCTCAGAGGGTCTATGTTAAATATATATATCATATATATGTTAAATATCACATATATGCTATATATCATACATATAATATATATATATTACATATCTCAATGTCGTGTTTTAACATTATAAGTGTTAACACTTTAAGACACCAACATGAACTTCGGACGTAAACATGGGAATAGTCATGAACCTGCCTGTCAGTGTGTAATTCAACTTTCAACTGAGTTGAGACTTACTGAGCACTTGCTGTGTACCACACACAATGCAGACAACACAGTGGGCACTCCGATCTCCCTGCAGTAGGGTCTCTGAAAATGAGTTCTCCCTTTGGAGGGGCAATGTTCAGACAAAAACCTAAGTTTCAGAAAGAATGCCAAGCAGTGCTGACACGTTTGCAGGGAAGCCTACACAAAGCAAGAGTGACTCCCAACATCTCCCACTCATCTGTGTGTAGTGAAGACGAGACCTGGCAAGCTTCCTGGCTCCCATTATCCAGAAGATTATACTCCTTCCCCAACTTGTCATTTGAACCGGTTTGCTAAGGCACATCCTTCCCATCAGAATAAGGATATCGGGCAGGTGCACTGGTTCTTGCCTGTAATCCCAGCACTTTGGGAGGCCAAAGTGGGAGGATGGTGAGAGGTCTGGAGTTCAAGACCAGCCTGGGCAACAGAGTGAGACTTCATCTCTACTAAAGAGAAAACAAAAAAAAATAGCTGGGCCTGGAGGCGCACCTCTAGTCTTAGCTACTTGGGACGCTAAGATGGGAGGATCACATGAGCCTAGGAGATCGAGGCTGCAGTGAGCCATGATTGTGCCACTCACTGCACTTGAGTGAGTCTGGGTGACAGAGAGAGACCCTGATTCAAAAAAAAAGAAAAGAAAAGGATAAGGATATCACAACATTTATGTTAGTTAATTTAGCTGACAAACTCATTTAAGAGCAATTTGCTGATGTATTATGACCATTAGGCACGTATAAATTAAGCCTTTTATCTTCAGTCGTACAAAAGAGAAGTTACCCTGTACATAGCACATATCATAAGGCCACCTGCCTAACGATGGGGGCAGGGTAAGGGTGTGTGTGCTTAGATAGACAATTGTTGCTTTAATCACCAGTTTCTTCCAGGCCCTCCACCAAGCTCCCCTTGTTTGGGCCCTTCTGCCCCACCAACCCCTTCCCTGACAACTCCCCTCCATTAGTCTGTGACTTCTTTCCTTCTCTAACGCTCTGGCTGCAGACACCTAACTGCCTGTCTTATTTATGTTTTCAAAAACATTTCCTTTTCGGATTCTAATTAATGACACTTGCAGGTCTTCTCAGGTATCTTTGAATGATGTATCGTTCTGTGCTGACATTTGTCTTCCCAGGCTACTATTCTAAGGCCTTAGAGTATTTACTCTGCCATGAGTCAAAAACGTTATCTACACACTATTTGGTGAAGAGTATTCCATATATTACTATACACAAGCTGCACAAATAAAACAAGTTGATGCAGTAAAAATCTGCAGGAATAGAACCACGAAACTGAAAGCCAAGCATATTCTCCTACAAGTAGCTTGTATCCAACCACATGTTCTTACTTTATTAATAAGCAGTGTTTCATACAACACTGGACTTTCTGATGTTACCGTAAAAAATGCAAAATCATCCACTTATTTAAATGTTACTCAGCGCCTTTCACAACGATCTGTCTGAGGTGGAGCTAGCTGCTCAGGGCCCCAGGAAGGTCAAAGTTAGTCTACCTCTGTGAACCAAGACCCTGGCAACGATCCATTCCATTCTCCTTGTTTTCCAAGAAAAACTGTTACGGTGCTGCTGAAACAGAGAAACGAGCTATTGTGAGCTCTAAGTACAAAGCATGAGACATATCTTAAGGCGTACCCACTTGGGAACATTGGTTTTCCTACTGGAATCAGTATGGATACTGAAATGGAACGCAAAATTTGAATAAATAAAACACAATACACCTTAAAGAAATGGCTACCTCTTTTGGGGATGGCCTTAGACTCCCCTTGCCCCTAAGGAACTGCTCAGTAGGGAGCACAAGGGTATTAAGGCTGATCCAAGAGACAAATGCTCCATGCCCGGTTTATTTCATTGGAGGCAAGGTATGGGAGGAGGTAAATAGAGACACAGGCCAAAGGAAACAGTACAGAGAGAGGAGATAAAAGACAGCACACCTACTCTGCAAACATATCTGAAAACTAACATTTCAAGACCTATGCAAAGTGCCTGGCAACTCTATTAAGCATGTTTATGTCCACTGTACAGCTGAGAAAGGTCCGCAAATAATTTGCCCAAGGACACACACAAAGTAAATGATAAACCACTATGTGAAGAAAAGCCATCCATCTGCAGAGCCTTGACCTCATCTATTCACCACTCACTCCAGGCACGAACCACCCTGGTGGAAGAGCAGGTGCTCTGCTGATTGGGCTTCTGGTCCCAGGCCTGTGGCCAGAGAAGAGTAACTATCTGGGCCTATTCCTGCAGCAAGAACAAAGTGCTGAGTGCTCTGGCCACCTTCTGGTGGTCTGCCGTGCTGGACATATCTCACTCACTTTTACCCAGGAGTGTGCAAGCAGAAGCCAGCAGAACGCAGCGGAGGAGAAGGTATTACAAATACCTGCTGGCTTGACTATGCGCTCTGGAACTGGCTCTACTGACCTACTGACACTCAGCCATTCGTGGACAAATAAAAGTCTGGTTTGTTTTTAACGTAGCTTACGGTGGGGGGAGTATAAAGAACGATTAAAATTATTATTCACCTTGCACATTAACTTCTGGCTTAAATAAACTACTGCTTTAGAATTCTATCAATTATTTAAACATATGAAGAAGATGGGAGTTAAAAACAATATGAAGACAGTTACGGAAGCAAAGAGAGAACCTCAGCTCAGAGCTGCTATACATAAATTATTCCATCAAATCAGGTAAACATAACCTTTTACAAAGGACACTGGGTAAGGGTCAAAGGAGAAAATCCTAGGCTTTTTCAGAGGTCACTGAAATTGCTGACAATGGGGGGATGACATGCTGAAGGCCTGACAGGAAAACAGCACACAAGGAGGTGTTCCACGTAACAAAAGCGACAAAGAACATAAGACATTGGCTGCGATGAGCAGAGGAAGCGGTAAAAAGATACCATTCTTCAATTTTAAAAGGAAAAAAAAAATACTGAAATATAAGGCAGTTGATACTGATCTAAAATTACATTTGTGGCTATCAATCTATTTCCCAAGCTTGAAAGTTTCTATACATTGCCACATTTCTCAGCAGTGGGCTGAGAAATTCTCAAATCAAAACTTTGTGAAATAATCCATAAAGTTTTCTGAATCATATCTGAAACTAAAATAAGCTACTTCTAAATGCTATGTATGACAGACAAGCTATATATAATCAACACATTTTTTAAAGTACAGGTTTGTAGTCTCATTGTTTCTAATAACGTCTTACTGTGTGTAGGTTAAAAAGAAAATCCTAATTAGCTGGGCATGGTGGCGCATGCCTACGGTCCCAGCCACTCAGGGGGCTGAGGCAGGAGGATTGCTTGAGCCCCAGAGGTCGAGGCTGCAGTGAGCTACCATCACACCACTGCATTACAGCCTGGGTGACAGAGCAAGACCCTGTCTCAAAAAAATAAGCAAAATAAAATAAAATCCTACACAGACAACTCTTCACTGTCATCAAAAGAAAGGAGAGGCACAGTGGCTCACACCTGTAATCCCAGCACTTTGGGAGACCAAGCTGGGCAGATCACTTGAGGTCAGGAGTTTGAGAACAACATGGCCAACATGGTGAAACCCCATCTCTACTAAAAATACAAAAATTAGCCACGAGTGGTACTGCATGCCTGTAATCACAGTTACTCGGGAGGCTGAGGTAGGAGAATCCCTTGAACCTGGGAGGTGAACGTTGAAGTGAGCCGAGATCTGCCGTTTCAGAAACAGAAACACAGGGTCAGAAACAGTGCCTATTTCTACCAACTGGAAAAATCCAGAACTCATGACATATACTGGACAGAGTGCTCAGGAGGGCCTTACCTCAGCTGTGGGGAATCATCGTGCAAAACCAAACAGTGTTCCAGACCCACTTAACACATCTTAAAAGCAAGACATCCCAGACTATCAAACTGTCAAGTAACTTAAATGCGTCTTAAAACAAAGCTCAAGAATATTTATGGGAATACAAAAACAGCAGTACCCAACCAAGTAAAATTTGCAATATCTGGCAGCCAATCAAAGATTATCAGGCACACAAATGAGACAGAAAAACATGAATCATCATCAATTGAAACCAACCTAGAACTGGCACAGAAGTTAGCAGACAAGACAATAAAACAGGTATTATAAACGTGTTCCATATGTTCAAAAAGTTAAGTAGAGAGATGGAAGGTACAAAGACAAATTATACTTCCAGAGATGAAAACCACAATTTGTGAGATGAAAAAAATGTGATGGATGGGATTAAGGGTGGATTAGACACGCAGAACAAAAAATAGGGAACTTGAAGGCATAGCAGTAGACTCATCCAAAATGGAACACGCAGGAAACGATCCAAAAAATCTAAACAGTGCAGTGTGCTGTGGCATCAACTTCAAGCTGCCTAATGCCTAGAGAACTGGAATCCCCAAAATGGGGTTGGGAGGAGGAGGAGGAGGACAGGAAAAATGTTTAAAGAAATAGTAAGTGAAAATGTCCCAAACTTAATGAAAACTATAAATCCAGAGATCCAAGAAGCTCAACAAACCCTGAGCTCAACAAGCATGAAAAAAACTATACCAAGAGATAATCAAAGTATTTCAAACAAGATTTACAAAAAAAATCTTAAAAGCATCAAGAGAAAAAAAAGACCTGTAATATACAGAGGAACAAAGATAAGGATGACATCAACTTTCTTCTGGAAAACAACGCAAGTGAGAAGACAGTATCTCTTTAAAGACTAAAAGAAAAAACAAAAACAAAAACACGTGGACCTGAATTCTGTAGCAGCTATAACAGTATCTATGAACAAAGGCAAAATGAAGGCATTTTCAGAGATACAAAAGCTGAAACAATTCATTACTGGCAGATCCACGCTACAAAAAATCCTTCAGGCAGAAGGAAATGATACCAGGTGGAATACAGACACGTGTTTCTCAATAACTGATAGAACAAAGTAGGCAAAAAATCGGCAAGAAAATGGTGAACTTGAACACCACTACAACCGACCTGACCCTGACAGAGTACTCCAGCAACAGCAGAAGACATATTCTTCTCAAATGCACACATTCACCAAGACAGCCTACATTCAAAGTCACAAAACAAGTCTCAAATCAAAAGAACTAATGTCATACCAAGTATGGTCTCTTGCCAGAATGGAATTAACTTATGTATCAATAACAAAAAGATCTTTGATAAATACCCAAAGACCTCAAATCAAAAACCTCAGTATCCACCTTAAAAAACTAGAAAATAAAGGACAAATTACACTCTAAGCAAAGAAAACACAAAAAAATAAAATTCAAGTGAAAAAGTCAATGAAACCAAAAAAGTGAGACAAATACAAACATATACAGAGAATAATAAAGCCAAAAGATGCTTTTTGTGAGATTAAAATTAATAAACTTGTAGCCAGTCTGATCAAGAAAAAAATGACAGAAAACACAAATTATAAGTTTCAGGAATAAGAGAAGTCACCACTACGGTTGCTACAAATATTCAAAAGATAGTAAAGGGAACATTATGAACAACTTTGCCAATTAATTTGACAACTTAGATGAAATGAACAAATTCTTTGAAAGGTATTATCAAAGTTCACTCAGGGAGAAACAGATAATCTGAATAACCCTATTTCTTAAAAATTGAAATTACGTTTAAAAAAATCCCAACAAAGTAAACTCCAAGCCTAGATAGTTTCAATGGTAATTCTTACCACACATTTATGGAAGAAATAACACCGTTTTTATATAGATTCTTCCAAAAAAAGTAAAAAGTAAAAACACATCAACTAATTTTATGAGACCAGCATTACTCAAATACTGAAAGAGAAGGCATTACAAGGGGGAAAAAAAATATTCCTAATGACCAAAGATACAAGAATTCTAAGTTTTAGCAAACAAACAAAACTTTAAAATAAATTGCATAATACCTATCACGACCAAGTAAGAAATCCAAGGTTGGTCATTCATCATGTTAGCCAAAAAAATCAGTGATACAGACAAGGCATTGGATAAATAACCACTCCTGTTAAAAACTCTTCAAACCAGACATAAAAGAACTTCCTCATCCTGGGAAAGGGCATCTAACCTGCATGGCTAACAGCATACTTAATGGTGGAAGACTGAATGCTTCCCCCCGAAGACTATGAACATGACAGAGATGTCCACTTTCACTACTTCTATTCAACATTGCACTGGAGGTCATAAGCAGTGCAATCAGGTAAGCAAAACAGAAGGCATCCAGACTGGGAAAAAACGTATTCACAGACATGACCATCTACGTAAAAAGTCCAATGAAATCTACAGAAAAGCTATTAGAATTATTAAGTCAGTTTAGCACAATTACAGAATACAAGATCAACATAAAATTTACTTCTACATACTAACAATGAACCAGAACCTGAGATTTTTAAAAAATCGCTTATTAATAAACTAGTATCAAAAATATGAAATACTTAAGAGATAAATATGACAAAAGATACTTTAAAAATTTTATACTGAAAACTACATTAAAGACCTAAATAAATGGTGAAAATATCCCTGTTCATGTGTCAGAAAACTAAATACTGTTAAGATGTCAGTTCCCCCCACAAAATCATCTATAGATTTAACACAGTCCCAATCAATACCCGGGAAGGATTTGTTGTACAAATTGATAATCTGATTCTAAAATTCATAATGAAATGTGAAGCATCTTGAATAGGCAAAACTCTGAAACAGAACAAAGTTGGTGAACTGACACTATCTGTTTCAATAATTATAATACAGGTACAGTCAAGACAGTGTGGTACCGGCATCAACGTAGAACAATAGATTAACAGAACAAGAGACAGACAAAGTACAAGGTACAAAAGTACAAGGTACAAGGTACAAAAGTACAAGGTACAAGGTACAAAAGTACAAGGACAATGCAGAAGACAACACTAGAAGAAATGGTTATTTATATGCAAAAAAAAAAAAGAAAGAACTTGGGTACAAAACTCATGTCATATGTAAAATTAACTCAAAATCAATCACAGATCTAAATGAAAGACCTACCACTGTAAAACTTCCAGAAAAGAATACAGGTGAAAATCTTTGTGACCTTGAGTTAGGCAGAGATTTCTTAGATACGATACCAAAAACATGATTTATAAAAGAACAAACTGATAAACTAGATTTAAACAATTAAAAACTTCTGCTCTTCAGAAGACTGTTATGAGACTAAAAACACAAACTCAGACTTGGAAGGAATCCTTGTAAATACTTATCTCCAGAATACTGGTACCCAGAACATATAAAGAACTCTCAAATCTCAAAAACAAGAAAACAGCCTAATAAAACACGGGCAAAAGATGTGAAGAGACACTTTGCCAAATGAGATATATGGATGGCAAATAAGCACATGAGAAGATGCTCAACATTATTATTCACCAAAGAAATACAATGAAAATTACAATGAAATGCAGGAATACCTATATTGCAGGTTTGGTTCCAGACCACAATAAAACCTACATCACACAATAAAGCAAGTCACATAAGTTTTCTTCATTTCCCAGTGCTTGTAAAAGTTACATTTATACTATATTGTAATCTATTAAGAGCACAATAGCACTATATCTAAGAAAATACATATCTTAATTTAAAAATACTTTATTGCTAAAAAATCCTAACAATCATCTGAAGCTTCAGCAAGTCATAATCTTTTGGCTAGAGGACAGTGTTGCCTCAAGGTTGATCAGGATAATGGTCGCTGAAGGGTGGGGTGGCTGTGGCAATTTCATAAAACAGCAATGGGCCAGGCGTGGTGGCTCATGCCTGTAATCCCAGCACTTTGGGAGGCCGAGGCGGGCAGATCATGAGGTCAGAAGTTCGAGACCAGCCTGGCCAACGTGGTGAAACCCCGTCTCTACTAAAAATACAAAAATTAGCCAGGTATGGTTGGGGGCGCCTGTAATCCCAGCTACTCGGGAGGTCGTGGTAGAACTGCTTGAATCGGGACATAGAGGTTGCAGTGAGCCGAGATCACGCCACTGCACTCCAGCCTGGTGACAGAGCAAGACCCTGTCTTGGGAAAACAAAATAATAATAATAATAATAATAAACAGCAATGAAGTTTGCCGCCCTTTCATGAAAGATTTCTCTGTAGCATGTGATGCTGTCTGACAGCATTTTACTGACAGAAGAACTTCCTTTTTTTTTTTTGAGATGGAGTCTTGCTCTGTCACCCAGGCTGGAGTGTAATGGTGCAATCTCGGCTCACTGCAACCTCTGCCTCCTAGGTTCAAGTGATTCTCCTCCCTCAGCCTCCCGAATAGCTGGGATTACAGGCACCTGCTACCATACCCGGCTAATTTTCTATATTTTTAGTAGAGACGGGGTTCCAACCGTGTTAGCCAGGATGGTCTTGATCTCCTGACCTCGTGATCCACCCACCTCGGCCTCCCAAAGTGCTGGGATTACAGGCGTGAGCCACCAAGCCCGGCCAGAAGAACTTTCAAAACTGGAGTCAATCCTCTCCAACCCTGCCACTACTTTATCAACTAAGTTGATAATACTCTGAATCCTTTGCTGCCATTTCAACAAGGTTCACAGCATCTTCACCAGGAGCAGATTTCATCTCAAGAAACCACTTCCTTTCATCTAAAGGAAGTAACTCCTCGTTTGTTCAAGTTTCATCATAACACTGCAGCAATTCAGTTACATCTTCAGGATGCCACTCTGTTGCCCAGGCTGGAAAGTTTCCTGCAGCCTCGCCTTCCTGGGCTCTAACGATCCTCCCACCACAGCCTCCCGAGTGGCTGGGACAACAGGTAAGAGCCACCACCCCTAGCTTTTTGTAGTTCTTGTAAAGACAGGGTTTTGCCACAGTGTTCAGGGGGTTCTTGAACTCCTGGACTCCATATTCCTTCCGCCTAGGCCTCCTAAAGTGCTAGAATGATAGGCATGAGCCACCACACCCAGCCCAAGCTCCACTTCTAATCCTAGTTCTCTTGCTATTTCCACCGTATCTGCAGTCACTTTCTCTACTGACATCTTGAACTCCCCAAAGTCATCCATGAGGGTTGGAAGCAACTTCTTCCAAACTCCTGCTGATATTCTGACCTCCTCCTATGAGTCACAGATATTCTTAATGGCATCTAGAATGGTGAATCCTTTCCAGGAGGTTTTCAATGGACTTTGCCCAGATCCAACTGAGGACTCACTCTCTCTGTGGCAGCTATAGCCTTAAGTAATGTATTTTTAAAATAAGACATGAAAGTTGAAATTACTCCTTGATCCATGGCTGCAGAATGGATGCTGTGTTAGCAGGCATGAAAACAACGTGCAGCTCCTTGTACATCTCCATCAGTGCTCCTGGGTGACCAGTTGCCTTGTCAACAAGTTTTAATATTTGGAAAGTAATATTTTTTCTGAGCAACAGGTCTCAACAGTGGACTTAAAATATTCAGTAAACCATGTTATAAACAGATGTGTTGTCATTCAGGCTTTGTTGTTCCAGTTATAAAGCACAGGCAGAGGAGATTTAGCATAATTCTTAAGGTCCCTAGAATTTTCAGCATGACAGATGAGCACTGGCTTCAACTTAAAAGCCACCAGCTTCACTATTTCCTAACAAGAGAATCAGCCTGTCTTTCGAAGCTTTGAAGCTAGGCACTGACTTCTCCTCTCTAGCCATGAAAGACCAAGATGGCATCTTCCAAAAGAAGGTTGTTTCATCTACACGGGAAATCTGTTGTTTAGTGTGGCCACGTTTATCAATGATCTCAGCCAGATCTTCTGGATAACTCGCCGCAACTTGTGCATCAGCACTCAACCACTTCACCTTGCACTTTACGTGATGAAGCCTTTCCTTAAGCCTCATGAACCAACTTCTGCTGGCTTCCAACTGTTCTTCTGCAGCTTCCTCCCCTCTCTCAGTCTTTACAGAACGGAAGAGAAGACAGGGCCTTGCTCTGGATTAAACTTTGACTTAATAGAATGCTTGTGGCTGGTCTGATCTTCTATCCTGAAGACTAAAGCTTTCTCCTATCAGCAATAAAGCTGTTTTGCTTTCTTATCATTCATTTGTACACCAGAGTAGCACTTTTAACTTCCTTAAAGAACTTCTCCTCTGCATTCACAACTTGGTTAACTGTCTGCTGCGAGAGGCCTAGCTTTTGGCATGTTTCAGCTTTGACATGCCGTCCTCACTAAGCAACTGTCCTAATTTCAATATTGTTGTCTCAGAGAACAGGGCGGCCTGAGGAGGGGGGAGAATTGGGGGAACAGCCAGTCAGAGCAGTCAGAACACAGGCATTTATCGGTTAAGTCTGCAGTGTCATACGGGTGTGGTTTGTGGGCATCCCAAAACAATTACACAATCACATCAAAAATCACTGATTGCAGATTACTGTAACAGATACAATAGTGAAAAAGCCTGAAATATTATGAGACTTACCAAACTGTGACACAAAAACAGGAAGTGAGCATATGCTATTGGAAAAATGGTGCTAATAGATCTGTGTGAGGCAGGACTGCCACAAACCTTCCATTTGTAAACAGCATATTGGCTGTGAAGGAGGCAAAGTGCAATAAAATAAGAAATGCCTGTGCCACTACACACCGGTGAAGATGGCTAAAATGTAAAGGACTCACCATACCAAGCACTGGCAAGCATATGGAGGGAATGGAACTCTCATACAATTCTGATGGGAATATTAAATGGTACAGCCGCTTTGGAAAACAGGTTAGCAGTTTCTTAAAAATACAACTATCACATGATCCAGACATTCCACTCATAGGTACCTACCTGAGAGAAAATAAAATACATGTGCATACAAAGAATCACACAAGAATGTTCACCAGTCCCTCCCTACACTGCCCTCCACGGTTCTAGACAACCACGTATCTATTTTGTCTCTGTGGATTTGCCTATTCTGGACATTTCATATAAATGGCTTCTATGGTCTTATATGGTCTTTTGGGAGTGGCTCTGTTCACTTACTACAATGTTTTCAAGGTTCACCTGTGTTGTCACATGCATTCAAAATAATACTTCACTCATTTCTATGGCTGAATAATATTCCATTTGATCCATTCTTCAAACATTTCCGTTGTTTCTACTTTCTGGCTATCATAAATAACGCTGCTATGAATGTTCTGGCACGAGTTTTTATGTGCAAGTTTTTGTGTTTTCATTTCTTTGGAGTATATACTAAGGAGCAGAACTGTGGGTCACACAGTAACTGTGTATTTTCAGAACCTGCCAAACTGTTTTCCAAAGCAGCTACACCATCTTATGTTACCCATAAAGTAACAAGATGTTCCAATGTCTCCGCACCCTTGGCAACATTTATTATCCATCTTTTTGATTGCAGCCATACTGGTGGGTGTGAAATGGTATCTCATTTTGGTTTTCATTTGTATTTCACTGATAGCTAATGATGTAGAGCATCTTTTCATATGCTTATTGTGTATCTTTATTTGGAGAAATGCCTATTCAGATCCCCTGCCCATTTTTTGAGTTGTCTGTTTTTACTGAGGTTATGAGAGATCTTTATACATTCTAGATACATATCCCTTTATCAGATACATGATTTGCGAAAATTTTTCTCCCATTCTATGGGTTGTCTTTTCGCTTTCTTTATAGGGCCTTTTAAAGCACAAAACTTTCAAATTTTGATGTCTACTTTATTTTCTCCCCTTTTGTTTGTGCTTTTGGTGTCATATTTATCAAGAAAGCTCATCAGAAACTCAATGTCTGTGGTAGGCTGAATGATGACTCCCCAAAATGTTCATGTCCTAATCCCAGGAAGCTACGAATGTTACCTTACATGGCAAAAGGAATTTTGTAGATGTGATTAAATTAAGGATTTTGAGATGGGGAGATTATCCCAGATTAGCCAGATGGGCGGATATATTAATAACGACACTCAGAGGAACAGAAGGTGATATGAGGATGGGAGCAAGATGGTCGGATTAGGAAAAGGGTGAAGTGATGTCAGAGGCCATGAACCAAGAAATTCAGGAAGCCTCTAGAAGCTGAAAAAGACAAGGAAAAAGATTCTCCCCTGAAGCCTACAGAAAGAGCACAGCCCCAACACCCTTGTTGGAGGCCACACAAATGTCTGTGATTAGGTACCTCCGACGTCTGTTAGTAATAATATGAACCTGTGATCAATTAAGCAGCCAACCGTTACCTCCACCTCCTTGCTCTTGTTACCCAATAAATACGAAAGGGCTGTAGAAGCTCAGGGGCTGCCTTTGCTCACTAGAAGCAGGGAGCCGTTTTATTCTTCTCTCTTCTTCCCCATGCTAGCCTTTCCTTAAAAATTCTTTTTTTTAAATCATTTCTACGTTCGTCCCTTCGTTCAGTCTCATAATAACGGTCTCAGACAGTAACAGTAATGCTGTAATGACAGTCTCCAGTAGCAGTGACAGTCAGCTACAACGGTGCCCGAACTCCAAAGGGAGGAGGGTACAATGAGGCATGCCCGAGCCCCTGTTCCCGTCATGGCCTGAACTAGTTTTTCAGGTCTCTTCGGGTCTCTTCAGTTCTCTTCAGGTCCCTTTTTGTCCCTGATAGTCCCTTCAAGTCTCTGTCTAGGCGCCACTAAGGGCTGCACAATCTGTAATTAATTGTCTTGCTCAAACTAATTTAACAAAAAGGAGATGTTGGAGGCTGTACAAATGTTTCTTATGATTAGACATAACTGAAGCCTGTTAGTAACAATATGAACCTGTGATCAATTAAGCCGCTGGCCAATGGTTACCTCCTCCTCCTCGCTCTTGTTACCCAATAAATACAAAAGGGCTGTAGAAGCTCAAGGGGTCTGCCTTTGCTCACTAGAAGCAGGGAGCTCTCTTCTCCCCATTTGCCTTTCCTTAAAACAGTTTCTTTTGTCTTTTTTCATTTCTATGTTTGTCCCTTCGTTCAGTCTTGGAATGATGGTCTCCAGTAGTAACTGCTGTAATGATGGTCTCAAGCAGTAACTGTGGCAATCAGCCACACACCCTGACTTTATGCCCTTTGGAATAAGAGAACAGACTTGTGTTTTAACCCACTCAACTTGTGATAATTTGCTACAGGTACAATAGGAAACTAACACAGAGTTCCGAGGTTTTTACTTGGGGCTAGCCACATGGTACCCCTCTGCCTAACACATACCAAAATTCCAGACTCCCAGAAGAAAAGCAGCTTAACATAAACCACATATACTTAGGTCTATTACTAGAATTTCTATTCTATTTCATTAATTTGTCTATTTATATACCAGTACTTTATTCTAATTATACCAATTACATAATAGTTTAAAAGCAGGTTTTAATAACTGCTTGTGCTAGTCATGCCTCATAACTTTTGTTTTCCAGAGTTTTCCCAGTATTTCTACATTTTCATTTTTTCACAGAAAATTTAACAGCAACTTTTCTAACTCCATAAACAGTTTTGTTAGTATTTTTTTAAAATATCACATTGAGAGCAAACTGATGTCTCAGTCCATTTGTGTGGCTTTAAAGGAATACTGGAAGCTGGGTAATTTATAAAGAAAAGAGGTTTACGTGACTCATGGTTCTGCAGGCTGTACAGGAAGTGTGGTACCAGCATCTGCTTCTGCTGAGGACCTCAGGCTGCTTCCACTCCTAGAAGGCAAAGGAGTGTGCAGATCACATGGCGGCAAGGGGGATGGTGACAGGCTCATTTTAATACCAAGTCTCAGGTGAACTCTCTTGGAAATTAAATGTGAGAACTTAGTTCCCCCATCCCCCTAGGGAGGGCATTAATGTATTCATGAGGGATTATTAACATATGTTATATATAATAATATATTACTATAATAATTACTATATATTGATATATCAATACTCATGAGGGATTATATCAATATAATAGCTTTACAATATAAAAAGACGCACATTAACTAAAGGGAGCAAATGTGGAAGTATGTGAGTGTAGCCTGGCAGCTGCAGGCAGCCCAAGTCCAATGGGTATCCCTGGACGAGTTTACTAGAGGGAAAACAGATATGGGTATAAGTTCACCAAGAGAGTTCAGTGCAGCTGAGTTAAGAGGACTGCTTCTACAGCTTAAGGTAAAAAGGCCATGAAATAACTGCACGGGATAAAATTTAGTACCTATTCCTAATAACTCTTAAAACTAAAACTCTTTAAAAATATAAGAAATTTAAGAACATCCAACTTCAACCAACTACCCCAATCATATTACACAATGAAACACTTAAGGTATTTTTCTCTTAAAAAAAAAAACAAAACACAAAAACACAAGGATGCCTGCTTTTTCATCACTCTTATTTAACATTGTTCTGAAGCTCTAGCGAATGCAAAAATGCATAAAAACTTACTAATACTAGATTGAATAAGTTGTTATTCAATTATGTTGGACTGACAAAAATTATAATTTCATAATTTCATACAGTTTTACCTAATACTATATACATAGGAAAAAGACAAAATGGAAAACCCTGTAAAGATGTCAAATTCCAAATTTATCTAACATTTCAATGTAACTGTAACCAAAAAGCAAATAGCAATTTAAAATTTTCTTTACAAAATGATTTGAGGATTCATAGGGAAAAAAAACAAGATTGATAAGAAACTGCTTGTTGAAGAATAATCACTTAGGGAGAGGGGATGACCTGCCAAGCCAGCTAATGAAATGTATAAATAAGCTGTATTACCTAAAATAAAACAGAAATGTACAAATACATAGACATATATATGAGAAAAAAAATACCTGGGGGGGAAAAAAAATTAAGAAATAGATCCCAGTACATAACAGAACTTGAATGAAACAAAATACTGTATATAATTCAATAAGTGGTGTTAAGGCAATTGACTAATGATTTGAGGACAGATTCCCTACCTGATGCCAACGGACTGAAGAAATAGAGATTTGCATTTAAAGATGGAAGCATGGACATAAAATATTGGTGAATATATAATCTCTAGAGATTTTAAGGTATGAGAAAAGCAGAAACCATTAAAAAGAAAAAACAAGAGTGACAGAGTTGCCTGACAAGTTTAAAAATAACAGAAAATAAAAAACTCAAATGCAAATAGAAACTAAGGAAAATATTAAATCCTTAAATATTTAAAGCCAAAAGACTAAGTCAAAAAGAAAAATTCCAAATCATTAGTTCAAAAATGCATGTTTTATTTACAATGACATCAAAAAGAATAATACTTAGGAATAAACCTAACCAAGGAAGTGAAAAGTTTGTACACTGAAAATTACAAAACACTGCTGAAAAAATTAGACACAAATAAATGGAAAGACATCCCATGTTTATGGGTTAGATTACTGTTAAGGTATCAATACTACTCAACGTGATCTATAGGTTCAACATAATCCCTATCAAAATCCCAAAATCGCAAGGGAAGTAGAAAAGTATATCCTAAAATTCACACACAACCTCAAATAGCCAAAATAATCTTGAAAAGGAAGAAGACAGAGGTTTCACATTTCCTCATTTCAAAACATATTACAAAGCTATAGTATTCAAAATAGTGTGGTACTGGCATAAAGACAGACAGAGCAATTAAATATAGTGTCCAGAAATAAACCCTTACATATATAGCCAATTAATTTTCATACAAGGACACAAAGACTACTCAGTGAAGAAAGGACAGCCTCTTCAACAAATGGAACTGGAGAAATTGGATATCCACATGCAAAAGAATAGAGTTGCACCCTTTATCTTACACCATAAATAAAGTTAACTCAAAATGGGTTAAAGACCGAAACATTAAGACCCAAAACTATAAAATGCCTAGGAGAAAGCATAGGGAAAAAGTTCATGACACTGGATTTGGCAATGATATCTTGAATATGACACCAAAAGCAAAAGTAACTATATCAAACAAAAACTTTCGTTCAAAGAATATGATCAACAGAGTGAAAAGGCAACCGGCCAAATAGGAGAACATAGTTGCAAATCATCTGATAAGGGGTTAATATCCAGAATATATAAGGAACTCCTATAACAACAATAACAACAACAACAACAAAACCTGAATATAACGTGGTCAAAGGACTTGAATAGACATTTCTCCAAAGGAGATATACAAATGCCCAAGAAGGATATGGAAAGATGCTCAATATCATTAATCATTACAAAAATGCAAATCAATACCACAATGAGATAGCACCTCACACCACTATCAAAAGAAAACAAAAAACTAATGACTGTTGGCAAAGGCATGGAGAAATTGGAATCCTTGTATATCATTCATGGGATTGTAAGATTATGCAATCACTATGGAAATGTGATGTTTGCTTAAGGAATTAAATATAGAACTATCACATGATCCAGAAATCTCTCTTCTGGGTAGATATGCAAAACAGTTGAAACCAGGGTCTTGAAGAGATATTTGCATACCTAACTTCACAGCAGTAGTCACAAAAGCCAAGAGGTGGGAGCAAGCCTAGTGTCCACGGATGGATGAATGGATAAACAAAATGTGGTATATCCATACAACAGAATATAATTCAACCTTAAAAAGGAAGGAACTGTCACATCCTACAACAGGGATTAACCTTACAGATATTATGCTAACTAAAATAAGCAGGTCACAAATCCTGCATTATTCTACTCACATGGAGTATCTAAAGTAGTCAAATTCATAAACACAGAAAGTAGAATGGTGGTTACCAGGAGCCTGGGGGTGGGGGTTAAGGGTAGAGAGAGAGCTAGGAAGTCGTTTAATGGGTATAGAGTTCCAGGTTTTACATGAAGTTCTGAAGATCTGCTACACAACAATGTGAATATACTTAACACTATTGAACTGTACATATAAAAATGGTTAGTTTGTTATGTTTTTATTAACCACAAAGTTTCTAGAAAATAAATTAAAACATAGGTTTCATACTCTATCATGACTGACCATCTAAAAGATCCTCTTAAACCTCAAATCTCTGCCCTAAAATGGCAGTTGTATGCAACAAAATCAATCAGGCAAATGGCAAAGGCTTTCTAGAAACCTTCCATCTGTGGTTTTAAAAGTAATCACATGGGAATGAAAAAACAAAAACAAAAAAACAAACAAAAAAACAGATTTGGAACTACAGATGAGAACTAATGACCACCTAATTCTAAAATGCCCTAATAAGAACAAAGCACCGGAAATGAACTTCTTCCGGAGCCCTTGGACCGCTAATGGAAGTCTGCGAGAGATTTCTCCCTGCCAAAGCAAATGCTACTACCAGCGTTTGCATTACCTCCAGTTCCTTTTAATCCAGGGCCAGCTTCTGAGAATATTCCACAAGTCTAGACTAACTCATCACACCAATCTGGAGCTAAGCAGTATCTACAGAAGGCAATATTGCTTAATATTTAGCAATACAACCAGGTATCTAAGTCATCAAGAACAAAGAGACAGTAGCTTCCAATACCAAATACTCATTTCCCTGTATTATCCACTCACTGGTTTCCTTTTAAGAACCTTCATGATCCAGAATGGCCTGTGATTACTTAAACTGTTAACAAGTCAACAGAAAGTGATAAGAAAGCTTGTGGCTGGCATTTCTTTTCTTTTTTTTTTTTAAAGAAAGTACATTTTACTTGAATACTAATACATGGGTTTGGCATGAACTGTCAAGTCTGTTCTTTTTGCAGTTGGTACAATATAACAAAATCGAATTCCTGAAGTGCTCATTTGGGGTTACATAGTTTGGCTCAAGGGACAGATGTCTTAGGATGGAATCCTGGCTCCGCTATTTACCAGACCTATCATGCTGGGCTTAACCTCTTTAAGCCTCAGTTTCATGATCTATAGATTAGGGTTTTATGAAAATCTGAAAATCCAAAAGTTATAAAAGTGATGGTTTAGATAAGTGTATACAACTCCTTTTAGTTACAAGGAAAAGCAACATGTGGGGAAGAAAAAACTGGTGTTACTCAATGTCCTGTTATAGCAGACTTCCTCATGACATCTGCACCAGAACTGAGTTTTACCTGTACTTCTGACTCTCAACCTAGGTTCTCAGGTACAAAAAGTCCTATGCACTTTTTCATATGCTCTGTAATTTTTGTACTGGGTTTTGCACCTGTGTCACAAATACAGCTTAAAACAAAACTTTGTGCATGAAACTATATAGTACACTGGCAAAAAATTATAAAAGGCCTAATAAAGGCTGTCAAACATTACCCTGCCATTTAATTACCAATTAATAAAACATGCGACAAAGAAATTTAAATTGTCAATAGGGTGAAACAATCATTCTTGAAAATTTATTCAAATGTATATTTATATTTACTAAATAAACTATAGCTTCTCATTTATAATAAATTAAATGCCTTCCAAAAACCCACTTCACAATAAAATTATATTACAATGAAAGTTTAGGCAAACTTTCATTCAAAACTGAATGCTTGCTATGTATGTACTACAGATGTTGACAAAGGTTCTGCCCTACAGAAATTCCAGCCTAGGTGGAGAATTGACACCCTTGAAATCATTTAAGTAGCTAAACAAGGCAGTACACAATTAAGCGTCAAAATGAATGATGAATGTTAACAAAGACACCACAAACTCAGAGGGTGCATGCAGGACTGAACAGAAACAGGAAGGTGGTAGGAGACAGGCTGCTGCAGTGCCCCAGGCTGAAGGCAGTGGACAGCTGATCAAAAGAGGATGTAACAGGCACTGATGCCACTTGGTAAAGGGTCAAAACTGAATCCAATGGGGCAGGCAGAATAATCACAGCATTAACAAAAAACTGAAAACTGGAGG
The DNA here is from genome assembly GCF_049350105.2 of Macaca mulatta. Lineage (NCBI taxonomy): Eukaryota > Metazoa > Chordata > Mammalia > Primates > Cercopithecidae > Macaca > Macaca mulatta. Next base: position 6,060,568 of record NC_133418.1, read on the forward strand.
TGGCGCAAGATAATTCTGCCCTGGACATATGCAGTGTGCACCAACCGCTAGACACATGCGGAGGAAGACAACCAACAGGCAATTGGAGAGCACAACCGACGGGAGGGCACAACCAGAACCTAGAAGTACAGAGGCACCAAAACAAGGCCAGATGCTGCTTACAAGAGACAGTGGGGAAAAATTCAGCCGTAGGAAAAGGGCCTCTCGGTCTGGCAAGGCCAATCAGAGCGCTTGAGTCACACACAGGCAAGAGAAAGAACACCTAATGTATCAAGCACCTAGCAAAGATTTTAATTTCCTCCAAGAGTAATTTGGCTTATTGCTACTCTGGATGGTAACAATTAGATGAGTTTACATCTACTCCCAAAGCAATCTTTCTGGCAGATGTCTATGAAGATTCACTGTAAAGAACGAGAAAGAGGAGCAAAATGGTGTAAGAGGAAAAGAGGACACACTTTTCCAACTACAAAACTCCAATGCTCCGTCAGGCGACAGCCTTTAGTAAAAGCGGGCTACAAAAGTTCATTAGTGAAGTACTTATTCAATAATACTCTCTTTACTAGGCCCTAAATTAAAAGGAACCCACTCTACCCCATACAAAAGGGTTAACACATCTCACTCTTAAGAAAATCACTTTCAAACATTTTAACATTATCGAGTAATAAGTAGGTTAAAAATAATTTGGTTAAGAAAAAGTAAATAACACTCCTAGTCAATTTGGCTACCCTTAGAAAACTATTAGATTCTTACCTGTTTTCTTGCAGTCTTTAGTCCTACGCACTTTTCTCATACGCTTTGTAAATACTTTGTACTGTGTTTTGCACCTACGTCACAAATACAGCTTAAAACAAAAATTTGTGCCTGAAACTACAGTACACTGGCAAAAAATTTTAAAAGTCCTAATAAAGGCTGTCAAATGTTACCCTGCCATTTAATTGCCAATTAATAAAACAAGCGACAATGAAATTTAAATCGTCATAGATTGAAACACTCATTCTTGAAAATTTATTTGAATTTATATTTACTAGATACATAAACTATAGCTTCTCATTTAATAATTGATTTAATAAATTAAATGCCCTCCAAAAACCCACTTCACAATGAAATCACATTACATGATATATGATGCTTTTTTTAAAAAGGTCTTATTTGCCAGTCACAACGGGCTGCTTTGTAATTCAAAATACTAAAATTATACATTTAATATATATACACACATGTATTTTCACTACATATTTTAAAAATATATTTTCACAACTCACACACATTTTTGCTATTCTCAATATCTAGATATTAGCCTCAAGAAAAAATCTTGCCACCAATCTAGAACTAGTTATTTGTAGTGATTATAATAACTTCTACCTCTGAAAACTCTTTCAAAGTCCTTACAAACTTTACATCACAGCCAAAACCGTCTCAAAGGTACCTTTCCTCTGGACTAGTGATAGCACACTCCCATAGCTCAGTTAAGACATACAGGATGCTAAGACAAGCAATGGTCCATGCTTCTGACTCAAAAAAACCAACATCAAGTCCAAACATGAAAAACTACATTAGGTAATTTACTTCTGCAGCTTTTCCTCAGGAGACAATGACTGTTATTGTCTTTTAAACATTGTGCAGTGAAATTATACAGGAATGAAGGAAAAAAAATACAAACATACAAAATACCTGCAGAATCATCATTAAAACTGCAGGTAGATCTTATCTTGGAAATGTTAAACTAGTTTATGCTACTTCAACAGACAAAAAATTCCTCCGGGTGTGAATGGACAAACGGAACTCAGCCATCTTCAGAAATCTGCCCAGACTTGCTGAAAAACTCAACAGTACCTTGTAGGACAAATATTGTATTTGTGCCTCATCAGATGCCAAACTCACAGTGTCACAATCACGTGAGAAAATAAATTGCTTTTCCCTTACTTAGAAACAACAGTGGAATATGATCAGTTTTAAAGTAGAAGCCATTTCTGGAGATACCTTCACAGAATATTTGATTAGAACCAGATCTCTTTATGATGGGTAGAGGCCTATGTTCTATATTAGTATCATCCCCATTAATATCTTGGATAACTCTGCACACACACATTGTTCATACAGATAAGCATGGGCCACAAAGGATATCTGATTCACCCAGGACCACTGGCAGATTCAACCACTCCTTTAACACGAACTTAACACCCGGGCAAGTATTCTCCTCATCCAATCCTTACACACATCTATGGATATCAGAGAGGTGCACGAACATGTATAAACTATGCAAATGAGAAATTAGCGAATATATTTTAGGCTGACAGTTCTCCAACAAAAAATCTGTTTACTTAACTTTACCCAGAGTAAAGTTTTTATTAGCATATAAAATGGCTGTTGGAAAAATAAGCAGCAGTAGAAGGGAAATACAAACTTAATGCTTTACTAGATTCAATCATCATTTCATTTCCCTGTGCTAAGGGCGCATGAAAACAGTCATCCACTCAAATGTTAAGCGCCAGTGTTTGGCACCGTGCAAGGTAAACAAAAGAACAGAAAAGCAAGGACACAATGCCCACCAAGGTCTACCTGAAGTCCCACCCAAAAAATGTCCATTAAATTACTGCACTATTTTGGGTTCACTGAACACCCACTACATGCCAAAATGCTAGGTGCCACGATCACACAGAACACTCAACGAACTGCAGATCTGTGGCCAATGACGTATTATGACAACCCCAGGCCTGACTAGTCCTAAACCGGCAATATTTTATTCTGGAAATAATTCTGCTTCCATCAATTAATCCTTTCTATAGACGGCAATTCTTTGAATAATTTCCACCAATGTTAACCCAGACTAAGGTTGCTTAGAGAGTTAAATAAGGGAATGTAATGTGGACAAAAATAAAAGAAACAGTATCCTGAAGCACATTTACACTTTACTAATTCAGTTTGTATTTGCTTTTACCTTCAATAACAATAAAAAGCAAGTGACTTCAGTCAGAAAGTAGAACGTTAACTCTAAAGTTACCGTGGCAAGAAATTGTTTTCTTGTACGAGCAGTTTCATGTGCAATGCTAAACTAACAAGTTTTGCTTAGTTTTTGTTTTTTGTTTTTAACTATTCACTTAGTAAATTCTTCATGAAAGCTCTGTGACCATTCACATGTCCCTTGGCTCAAAAAGAGGTAGTGTAGATGAAATTACACTGATTTGGTCTTCAAGATTACAAAATAATTTTTGACCCTGTCCAAGTACCCGTTTTGCAGCAGCACGATACTAATGAGAGTTTTTTTAAGTAGGGGCCAGCCCTTAACCGTAAATTAACTGTAAGGGCTTGCAAACTGGCAACTTCACATTTATTTTTAAAGGCTTTCACATCAAAGACAAAGGCACCGAATTACGTGTTTTAAAATAAGAAACGCAAACAGGCTTTCAAAAGCTTACTAAAGACTTAAATGGAATTGTATTTACGTCTAACAATAAAGAGTCATCAATACCGCAAAGAGACATTAAAGGAGGAAGCTACAGGATCAAGATTCCCCTCGAAGAAATGTCTGAACAAACTCAAACTGAAATTTTGTAAGCTGCGTCTCGCTATTTTTACCGCATTTTAAAGTAAGCTCTGTTTGCACGCAACCAACCGCAACCAAGAAAACAGAAGTGTCCTAAAATGTACCTATTAGCCAAAATAAAGCCAAAAAATATGCCCCTCCTACCTAGCGGGCCAAGTGGCAAGAACGTACGAGAACTCAGGAAGTTTTGAAATGGCAGTGACAGGAGACGGGGGGGAAGGCAGGGGAAGGAATCACGGAGAGCTCGGGCCACTCCAAGCGGCGGGCGCTGCGAGGTCCCGGCTCGGGACGGGACCCGACCGCCCAACTTCGCGCCGGAGCCCCGGCCGCGGCCCTTCCTCCCGGCCCAGCCCGCCCGGCCTCCGCGAGAGCGGCGTGACAGCCCCGCCGCAGGGACGCCGCCGGGGGACACCCACCTTCCTTCTCGGCCCGCGCCGCGGCCACTACGAGGGTCATCACCAGGTGCAGCGCTCCTACGAGGCCGGCTGCCGCGCTGCGCGGGCCCCCGCTACGGCCGGCTGCGGGTTCCAGCCCGGCGCCGGCGGACGTGGAGACGGCGGCGGTGGTGGCTCCGGCTGCTCCTCCTCCCGCCCGCTTCCCCATCCCTGCCGGCCGGGGGCCGCCGCGCTCGAGGTCCGGCGCGGCCCTTCTCGGCGAGGCGGCGGCGGCGCGGAAGCCGTGGTCCGGGCTCTGGCCGCGGCGCCGGGGACGACAACGGTTCCGAGCCCAGGGCTCGGGCTCCGGGCGTGGGCCTGGGTCCGTGCGTGCGTGTGAGCGAGAGTGTCAGTCACGGTCTTGGCCTGGGCATCGCCTACAAGGAGTCGGAGCTGAGAGGCCGCGGGTCAGGCACGGCGGGCGGCCATACTGGAAACGGGCACGGGCCGCGGGCCCTGAGCGCTGGCCTGCGAGGGGCGGGGCGCGGCTCTGGGCACCGCCCACGTCGTGCCGACACCTGGGCGGTCCGCCGGTCAGCCTGTCCGCCCCGGAGCTCCCGGGCCCCACGTCGTCGTCCCGCTCTCGGAGGCCGGCGGCTTCCCGGCCAGACAGAACCAGGACAGAACAACCCCAGGCCGTCACCGCTGCCCGGTGCAGGAGAAGGAGGGAGGCAGGCCTGGGTTCAGCTGCCAGGACTTATGATGGCCGCTTCCGCTTCGCGGAGGCGGTGACGGCGATCACGTGGAGACGGGGCGGCCTTGCCGCGCAGCCGCCGCGTTGCGTGGGCGGGGCAGGGGCGGAGTTGCGGGGCGCTGGGAGTTTTGGCTTCTTCTCCGGCTCCGGGACGATCCTCCGTGCTCTGCGCTGCAGTGCTGGAGCCTTGCAGGGGTCTGAGTGCGCATCCGGACCGCGAGACGAGCGCGGAAAGTCCGTTCCAGTGACTCCTCCTGGTGGCACTCCCGCCTCTCGGCCGCTTTGACATCGAGAATACCCCGGGCCTGACTCAGTTCCTGGTGGTGCTTCCTTGAGGATGGTGACCCGCTGAACTCATCCTTGGGTCTTCCGAGTCATGGTACCCAGGAGGCGCTTGATGGAGTCCTCTTGCCTTGGCTTGTGCACGCTTTGGCGCGGAACACCTTGTGTGCAGAAAGCGTCAGTGACTCTGGACGGAGAAGGCAGAGGCGGACAGACTGCTCTTTAGAATATCCAGTAGCCGGCTTCCTCTAGGAAAAGTTCTTTTTTTATTTTTATTTTATTTTTTTTTTTTTTGAGACGGAGTCTCGCTGTGTCTCCCAGGCTGGAGTGCAGTGGCGTGATCTCGGCTCACTGCAAGCTCCGCCTCCCGGGTTCACGCCATTCTCCCGCCTCAGCCTCCCAAGTAGCTGAGACTACAGGCGCCCGCCACCACGCCCGGCTAGTTTTTTGTATTTTTAGTAGAGACGGGGTTTCACCATGTTAGCCAGGATAGTCTCGATCTCCTGACCTCGTGATCCACCCGCCTCGGCCTCCCAAAGTGCTGGGATTACAGGCTTGAGCCACCGCGCCCGGCCTTTTTTTATTTTTTAATTATGTATTTATTTTTGAGACAAGGTCTGGTTCTGCCGCCCAGGCTGGAGTGCAGTGGTGCGGTCTGGGCTCACTGCAACCCCGGCCTCCCGGGCTTAGGTGATTCTCAGGCCTTAGTCTTCGGGGTAGCTGGGACTACAGGCGCCCGCCACCACGCCACGCCAATTTTTCTTTTCTTTTAAGAGATGGTGTCTCACTATGTTGGCCGGGCCGGTCTGGAACTCCTGGGCTCAGGCAGTCCGCCTTCCAGAGTGCTGGGATCACAGGCATGAGCCATTGTGCTGGGCCCGGAAAAATTCTTAAGACGTCTATTTCCTTCACGAGCCATCTCGCACGTCTTAGATGCCCTTTTCATCTTAGGTTGAGCTTCTTGGTGTGCACGGCTATTCTCTCCAAGACTTAATTTAAGCTCTTGGAGGGGGTCCTTCTTTACTCATCTTGGTAACTTCCCAGCTCTTAGCCCAGAGACATTTTACTTTCCTCAGCTTTATTGAGTGAGTTGATACATGTATAAGGCCAAGTCTGCCCACAGTTCGTCTCAGAACAAGTTAGATAGGAAAATAAGGTTTCAGAAAGACAAAAGAAACTCCAGAATCTACTCTATAAAATAGTCCGGTGTCAAGCAAGCACTTAAATTTATTCATAAATTAATGTATATTTAAATATGACCTTACCCTAATGATTTTAAAAAGCAAGTTTAGGGCAGGGCGCAGTGACTCACGCCTGTAATCCCAGCACTTTGGGAGGCCAAGGGGGGGGGGTGGCAGATCACCTGAGGTCAGGAGTTCGAGACCAGCCTGGCCGACATGGTGAAAACCCGTCTCTATTAAAAAATACAAAAATTAGCTGGTACGTGCCTGTAATCCCAGCTACTCCAGAGGCAGGAAAATCGCTTGAACCTGGGAGGCGCAGGTTGCAGTGAGCCAAGATCGCACCACTGCACTATGCCCTCGACAAGAGCAAAACTCCATCTCAAAAAATAATAATAAGCAATTTTACTTTTTTGAGTATTAGCCTTAAAACTGAGTAGTCAAATTTTATTTCGATGTAATGAAATAGGAATAATTGTTATCTCTAAGTTGGCTTTTAAAATGTCTGAGGCAAGAGATTTCTGGAAGGCTTTTGACTCACGGAAGAGATCAAACCCAAGGATACCTAACAGCGCTTTTGCTTAACCTCCAACCTGCCAGCTCTGCGAGTCAGCAGCCCTTCCCCCATTGACAGGTTCAGGACAAACAGGCCTTTCCAACCATGAAATGCTCAGGGTCTCTTACACAGCAATCAGCCACATGCCCTGGTTAGCCTGAGGCGCAGCAGCTCCATGGGAAATAACTTGCACCTGTCTGTAATTGACTCTTAGACGTATACAGACATGTTTGATCAGAGTTCGATTTCCCATGAAGCTAATGAGGCTTAAGCTGCAGGGCCCCCTCTCTTGCACAAGTTCCTTCCAAGTCCCTGGACCTAATTGTGTATTTATAAGCTTGTATTCTTGTTCTTAAAGGAGGCGTCCCAATAGTTGGGTAGACTTTTAAGGCCCACCATACCTGAACCTTCCCCTGTGCTTGAGGGACACTAGGAGCAGGAGGGGTGATGATGGAACTTTCTTCCCAGGAAAGGACAATGAGACCACTGAGAGTCTTAACAGTAAAAGAAGTTTTGCTAGACAGAGTGGTAAACTGTGTTGGAGAGAACCTGGCGTGGAGCCACCATCACCCTAGGATCCTCTACCCCCACTCCCCAACCCTCCTTTGTCTCAGGAGAGAACTAGGAGTTGAAACTGAAGGAACCATTACACTAAGGACTCTTAATCAGTTCTGATTAGTTGTGAACTTTTCTCTTTTTCCCTTTTGGAAATTGGAGAGACCTCGCCATTTGGCAGGTGGAGGTATTAGCTGGCAGAGTCAGGGAAAACTCTCTGAACCAGTGGTTCTCAAGGTGTCATCCCCAGACCAGCAGTACCAGCAACACCTGGGAACCTGTTAGAGATGCAGATTAACAGGCTAAATCCCAGACCTGTGGAATCAGGAATTCTGAGTTGAGATCCAACAATCTGGTTAAACAAGGCATCCAGGTGATTCTGATACAGGCTCAAGATTGAAAAGTGTTGCACGGTGATATATGCCAGGAGCTACTAGCTGTTGGGACTCCTCATTTTCTATTCATTTTGCTCTCTATGCAGGTTAGTAATTTACCATTGAAGGCAGAATTATAAGAGACTCAGACAAATTTGAACTTAAATCCCACCCCTGCCTTTACTAGCTATATGATGCTGAGCAAATGACTTGACTTTTCTGGCCTCAGGCTCCTAATCTGTAAAAATGGGGATCATAACATAAATTGGGGGAGATTAAGCATATATGTTTGTAAAGCGTATAGACTAGTGTCTGGGACGTAGGAGACTGTCAAAGCAGCTATTAATTAGCACTCACTCTTTTCAAAACACCACATTAGGCACGAAGATCCTCGATGCATTGATACCTCCACTTCATTCCACAAAATACTTGAGGTGTGCAAGAATGCCTTCTATGAATTAAAACTGGAACTAGGAGGGAGGAAACCGTTGGGCTTTCCAGGGTTCTATCTCCTTTGCTGCATAGGTGAATGCACCTGGTATCCTGGCGTTCAACACCATCTATACACTTTCAGGTCCCCACTTCGTGTCACCAGCCAGACCTCACTGTCTCTATTGCTGTTCCCACTCAGGTGTCTAATGAGCTGTCTTAAACTCACATGAACTCCAGATCTTCCCCCACAAACATGCTCCACCCACAGCCTTTCCTATCTCCAGGGCAACTCCAACCATCCAGTTGCACAGGCCAAAAACCTGGGAGTCATTCTCTACTGTCTCCACATATACCCAAATCTAACTGCTTCTCACCACCTGCACTATTCCACTCTGGCATGAGCCCTGTCATCTGCTGCCTGGATTTCTGCAAGAACTTCCTAACAGGTTTCCCTGTTTCCACCTATACAAGAAAATTTTCCACTTACAGCACTTGCATAGTGGATTTGAAAACGGAATGCTATGCTATACCACAACTGGTTCTAACCAACTGAAGCAGATCAAGGACTGTGAACCTTGAGTGACCCCTGTACCAGACCCTTGTTAGACCTAACCAAAGACTCCTTTCTGTCCAGTTAACAAAGGGACGTGTTTTATCAACACTGTTCCAACCTATCCAGAGCACTACTTTCCAGCCCTTAATTCACATAACCTCCAAACTCCCTTCTGTCTTTCTCACACTTGAAAAACCCTGACTTTTCCTAACTCATGAGTTACTCAGTGAACTTTTTCCCTGGAGTGTTCCCATCCATGCCTGGCAGTATATAAACTCATCTTTGATTTTTTTTTGTTTTGTTTTTGAGTTTTGTTAGGCTTTGCTTTATATTTTGACATAAATTTGTACTTTCATAGTCTATTGTCAACCTGACAGGCAGCAGGATCCATTTAAAACATAAGACATGTCATGTCTCTATTCACATCCTGCAGCGGCCTGCTTAATGTTTTTAAAAGCAGTTGGGAAAATTGAAATTTTAATTTTTAGAGTCTGTATATTAAGAAAAGCAGTAACAGGGAATATTTGAATACCCATCTCAGGGTAAAAGCTTCCCTGATCTGGCTTGCCCCCGTCTTTCCATTCCTCCTGGATTCCTCCAGGCTCGGTCTGTTTCGGCTGAACTGACCACCATTTTGTTCCTGGAACGTATCAGGAATGCTTCTACTCCAGGGTCTATGCTCTAGCTCTCCACCTGAAGTGCTTTCTCCCCACCCTCTTCTCCCTGGTTCTCTGCTGGGCTCACTGCCATGCTTCCTCTCAGTCTTGGCTTAGTTATGATTTTATTGGTGAAGCATACCCTGATCACCACTGTTAATACTGCAGCTTATTACACCTACCCTCAAGTCCCAATCCTCCTTACCTTGCACTCATTTTCCCCCCATAACACTTATCACTTTCTATAATACTATATACTTTACTTACTCATTAAATGTGCTGTTATTACCACTCTTTCCCCCCATTCGTTTTGCTCGCTGATGTATTCCAAGCTTCTGCAATTGTAACTGGCACATATTGGGCACTCAGTAACACTTTTTGCATGAATGGATAGATGAATGGATGAATGAACAGAACTAAAAGATAAAGATCATTAAGACATAGTCCATCTCCTCCAGGGAGCTTAAAATCTGGTGGATAAGACAGACATACAAAATACAGAGAACAGGAAGGAACCAATCAAAGGAGAAAAGAGGAAAAGGAGTATTAAATGAAAGCAACTCTGGGTTCTAGCCATTTCTTTCTTTACCCAGCCTTTTCAGCTTCTTTAACTGATTTTTCTTTGATTTCAGTTCTCTCTTTCATCTAGTCTAAAGCCCACAGCAGTTAAGTTAATAAGAAGAATATGGCACCTTGTCTGCTTATTCAGGATGCAGAGGAACCTGCTCCTTTTGTCTCCTGTGTCCCTTATTCCCTGCGAGGTTTCCCTGGGTGTTATTCTTTAAAAGAAGTCAGCTCACGAAGCCTAAGGTTTAAGTCTGTTCAACTTAGTAGTAAATTATGGTAACCTAGGGTAGAGCAAATAGACCTCAGTCAGGTTCATGCAGCAGGATGAGGGTAGTAGCTTCTGAGTGGGTGGGCTGAGCTCTGTATTAATGTGGATCCCATATTTGAAGATCCTTATTCATATATTCCTAAAGAAAACTAATTCCCTTGCAGTTTCTAAATCTACGTGAACTAAGGTCTCATCAGTGACCACTACCACAAAACATATATACCTTTACTAATAAACATACTGGATTTAGATGTGAGAATTAAGTATGGGTTTCTTCCATATTTTCCTTCCAAGCTGACTGACAGAATTCGTAAGCTTATATTCATCTTTCTAGCGTTCTTTAGAAATGTTTTTGGGACAAACAGCCAGGTTTAACATGAATCAAAATCTTGACCTGCCCTTTCAACTCCTCCACAACAGGCTCCAGCACCACTCTGACTTTTTTCTCTACTGCAATATTTAATTATTAATCTTGTGAGTTTTGAAAAATGTCATGTGGTTTGGTAGTCTTTCAATTAAAAGGAGGGAAATAATACCCTAGTATATTTCTCGTTCCTTCCACCTCCCCTTACCATTGTCCTCTCTAGTGCTGAGAAGTACTTTTATGTTGATTTTTTAGGCTGTCCTTAGTTTCTGAATGTTCCTGAGCACCATTATGAAAGAAGCCTGCTTCACCTGTCATTCGATTGTACTTAATATTGCATTGCTTGGTGGTAACTAAGAGCCGTGGAAAGCCATTCAGGGGAAAAAAGGCCATCAAACAATGTATTGAGGGATGTTTGTGTTTCTACTGCTCCCTATTATTTAACTGCTTGTAACTGTAAAATTCCCAGCAAGAGTAAGTAAAGGCAAAAATCAACATATTCAAGATGCAGATAAATACCAGAAACAATGAAAAAATTAAAACAGTAAAATAATGACAACTGCAGAGACAAAGATAAAGTAGGAGAGACACAATTCTCTCTGCCAAGTCTTGTGTGAGTTCCCTAAATGAAGAATCGGGAATTGACCATTTTGCATGGCCTCGCAGGGTGGTCTGAGGGCAGGCATCACAGCTAGCACGCACACATACCTGTGCAGGGTTTTCCAGAAAGTAAATTCTACTTCCTTTAAATGTTATTACTTTAATTTCTGGTACTGTAACAACAAGTTAAATTTGATATTTTAAATCTGATAGGCTGGGCGCAGTGGCTTACGCCTATAATCCCAACACTTTGGGAGGCTAAGGCGGGTGGTTCACCTGAGGTCAGGAGTTCAAGACCAGCCTGACCAACATAGTGAAATCCCATCTCTACTAAAAAAAACCTACAAAATTAGCTGGGTGTGGTGGTGCATGCCTGTAATCCCAGCTACTTGAAAGGCTGAGGCAGGACAATGGCTTGAACCCAGGAGGCAAAGGTTGCAGTGAGCTGAGATTGCGCCGCTGCACTCCAGCCTGGGTGACAAGAGCAAAGCTCCACCTCAAAAAAATAAAAATATATAAATAAATAAGTAAAATAGATCTGATATTTTAAAACCATGCATGGTCAGATGTCTTTATGACCATGAATTAACAAGTATTTGAATTATTCTTAAAAATATCAGCAAAGAAATAGTCTGTGCAAAATCTCAAGGGGAATAATTTTGTTTCACCTTTAGTCTACATTATGGTGAGCATCTGTATCCATTCCTAAAGTTTTCAAAACTAATTTTTTAAGTTAACAAACAATAATTGTATATATTTATTGTGTACATGATGTTTTAAAATATATATATGTTGTGGAATGGCTAAATTGAGCTAATTGACATATGCATTACCTCACATACTTTTTTTTTTGTGGTGAGAACTCTGAAAATCTACTCTCTTTGCAATTTTCAGTAATACAAAACATTGTTTTAACAAGGGTTACCATGCACTGTCATAAAAGTTTGATGCTTCGAAGCCCTTTCATAATTTATACAGGCAAGGAAATATTAGTAGCAGAGTCTTTGATCTCCGTAAAATACGTGTTCTGTCACACTGGGAAAGGTGATTGCCAGTAAGAGGACTGCTCTTTTCGGTGGAGTAAATATGATTTTCATTTTGACAATGTGATTTTGCTTCTTGTGAATCATCTCACACCAAAAAAGCCATAGGATTTGAGAACAAGAACTGGATCTTAAATATTTATTGGAGTCTGGTTTTGGAAGTATCCCCTCCACTTCCGGCTACGGTTTGACAAATTACTCAGCCTGTCTAAACCTCAGTTTCCACAGTTTCACGTTTTTAAAAAACGGTAAAAATAACTACCGAAGATGAGTTGGAAGAATTGAATAAACTAAAGTACCATGGAATTACCTAGCAGATGGCAGATATTCAACAATGTCACTGTAATAATAATAATCATTATTATATAAAAGAAACCTGAGGCCCAGAAATGAAAAAACGTATTGAAGACAATGGCAGGGCAGAGACATGACTTCCAGGCCAGGGGCTCGTCTTGGTTTCATCTTAAAGTCCACTTCATTAAAGTTGTATATATCTATGGTGTTTTATTTGGCGGGGCACTCTTAAAATTTTTTTTTTTTTTTTTTTTTTTTTTGAGACAGAGTCTTGCTCTGTCCCCCGGCTGGAGTGCAGTGGCGCGATCTCGGCTCACTGCAAGCTCCGCCTCCCGGGTTCCTGCCATTCTCCTGCCTCAGCCTCCCAAGTAGCTGGGACTACAGGCACCTGCCACCATGCCCGGCTAATTTTTTTGTATTTTTTGTAGAGACGGGGTTTCACCGTGGTCTCGATCTCCTGACCTTGTGATCCGCCCGCCTCGGCCTCCCAAAGTGCTGGGATTACAGGCGTGAGCCACCGCGCCCGGCCATAATTATTGTTTTAATCTCCTAATAATGTCGAAGGCTACAGAATTAAAATTCTACTGCTCTAGTAAAATGATAGCACAGATCAATACAGTAATATCATAAGAGGTGAATGAAATGACTCCTCAAGAGGACTGACATTAAAAGGTTATTAGCCATAGCTTGGACTTCCCTGAAATCACAAGCTGAAGCCTAGCCACTTTCTACAAGTCAGGGTAGGCCAAGTTATGCTGTGATAACAAAGAACCCCCAAATCTCAATGGCTTAAAACAGCAATTTGTTTTTTTCTTCCCACAACAGGTTCTTCCAGGATCCTGGCTAGTGGAGTAATTTGGGTCACTTGTAGCAGAGAGAAAAGAGGGTTATGGAGGGTCTCCATAATGTTGATTTAAATTTTCTGGTAAGAACTGACATTTCATCACTTCACTCACACTCATTGGCCAGAACAAGTCATATGACCACACCAAACTTTAAGGTACTGGGGAAGTTCAATCCTCCCATTGGCTGGAGGGAAAGAAGTGGGCCCGTCTGTGAACTGCCCTAGTGACTACCACAGGCTTTGACATGTTTTCTTTTCTTCTTAGACAAATAAAAAACAGCAGCCTGAGAAAGGATGATGGAAACTATTTTCATTTTCCTATGAATTATCAAGTTGTAAAGAGCAGATTTAAGTTTTTATCTTTATTTATACATTTTTTATTTATACATTTTTGTTTGTTGGCTTTATACATTTTTGTTATAGTCACCGATGAAATATGAATGTTTTTAAAAGCAGTTGGGGAAATTGAAATTTTAATTTTTAGAGTCTGTATATTAAGAAAAGCAGTAACAGGGAATATTTGAATACTGTTTTTTTTTTCTTCTTTCCTTCCTTCCTTCCTTCCTCTGTTCCTCCCTCCCTTTCTCCCTTCCTTCCCTCCCTCCTCCTCCCCTCCCTTCTTTTTTCCTTCCTTCCTCCATTTCCTTCCTTCCTTCCTTCCTTCCTTCCTTCCTTCCTTCCTTCCTTCCTTTCCTTCCTTTCCTTCCTTTCCTTCCTTTCCTTCTTTTCCTTCCTTCCTTTCGTACAGGCTCTTGCTCTGTCACCCAGGCCGGAGTGCAGTGGCATGTTCTCAGTTCACTGTAGCCTCAAGCTCCTGGACTCAAGCAATCCTTCCGCTTCAGCATCCCGAGTAGCTGGGACTACAGACATGCACCACCAAGCCCAGCTAAATTTGTGTGTGTTGGGTGGGGGATGAGAGGTAGGGGTACTGGGAAGGGTGGGTCTTGCTTTCTTGCCCAGAGGGGTTTCAAACTCCTGACCTCAAGTGATTCTCCTGCCTCAGTCTCCCAATGTGCTGGGATTACAGGCATGAGCCACCAAGCACAGCCTCTACTATACTTCTGATGAGAATTTATTAATCATCTTAGATGTAATAATGGCTATTTTAGATTTTGTAGGGTTTTTAAAGATTTTTAAATTTGTTTCATCTTTCAGAAATATATACTGAAGTGTGAATCAAATGATAAAATGAGATTTATTTCTAAATAATCTGCAGGGTGGGTGGGGACAGTGGGCGGGGCTAGAGATGAAAGAGGATCAGCTGTGAGCTGGTGATTGTTGAAGCTGGGTGATCAACGCATGGGAGTTCATTATGTTAGTCTCTCTAGTCCCTCTACTTTTAGGTATGCTTGGAACTTTCCATAATAAAAAGTTCAAAAAGACAAAAAAAGCAATGCTAGGCCTACAGCTACTTCAGATCTAGATGAAGCTCCACTAGAGACGGCTAGCAAGGATCTTAGCCCATTGCTGGTGCAGGTGGGGCCTGCCCGAGAGTGCATCAAGCCCTAGGAAATATTTCCTCCAAAGAATTTTCACACTCGCCGAATGTCTGAATCAACCAATCTTAGCCCGCAGTGGCAGCCGATGGTGCCCATGCTTTGCAACATCTGGTGGGACCTCAGGACCACCTGCTCTTGTCCTGTAAGGAGACAATGCTCAGGAGCCTCCTGAGGCCATGGTTGCTTGCACAGGTTAGCACAGAAGGCTTGAGTCCAGCTCTGAGCTAATTTCCTCTTCTCTGGTTAGTCTGAGACCCTGGTAGGACACTGAAGTTCCTTTGCTCATTAACATGGTGCTCACAGACTTTTGATGTCTCTGAGGCAGGCAGAAGCGTGTGAGGCATGAGCCTGGGCCAGACACAGGCCTAGGATATGACCTGAGAGCTGCTGCAAATGCACCTCCCTCCTCCTGAGGCCCCTGCTTTCATCACAGCTCCTCTCCCTTGAGCAGCCTGCTCTCAGCTCTAGCTGCTGCCAGCCCCTTCCTATCAGAGATGCAGGCTGTGGGCATCACCAGGGTGAAGGCTGCTGCATCACCCGTTGGTTCTCCCTCTGAGAGCGCGGCTCCCCGGCCCACAGCGGTGGACCTCTGGCACACCACACAAGCTTGTTCTTCACGGTCTTGCCTTCCCTGCCGTAGCTGATTGGCTGTGGACTCCTTTCCCACATTGGCCCAACCAGATTCTCTTGAGCATTTTCTCCAAGAAATATGTACATTGAAGATGAGTCTGAATTATGTAAAACGTGAAGCTTACAGGACCGTCTATAAACTTTTGCTACAGAGTTGCCCTGAGCCCCACCCTCCCAAGACTGGTTGCTCAGCATTTTCGTGGACACCATTGAAACTGAACTTTATATATATATATATATATATACAGAGTTACATACATATATAGTTTTATAGTTACATATATGTATAACTAGACACATATAGTTACATATATAGGAAACTATATAGTTACATACATATGGAGTTCCAATGACATATATATATATATGACTGAGGTTGCTTTCTTTGCCGAGTGCCTTGAAGGGTGTGGTAGGCAGCCTCTGAGATAGCTCTGATTATCTCTACATTCTTCCGTAAGCACCCTCACCCCTTGAGTGTGGGCCGAAGCTAATAACGTGTCTATTGAATGAAACACGGCTGAAGTGGTATGCTTTTACTTCAAGGTTAGGTTTAAAAAATCTGTGTGTCAGCCTGATGTGGTGGCTCACGCCTGGAATCCCAGCACTTTGGGAGGCCAAGGCAGGTGGTTCACCTGAGGTCAGGAGTTCAAGACAAGCCTGGCCAACATGGCGAAACCCCATCTCTACTAAAATACAAAAATTAGCCAGGTGTGGTGGCAGGTGCTTGTAATCCCAGCTACTCGGGAGGCTGAGGCAGGAGAATTGCTTGAACCCGGGAGGCGGAGGTTGCAGTGAGCCGAGATTTCGCCACTGAACTCCAGCTTGGGCGACAAAAGCAAAACTCCACACACACAAAAGTAAATAAATAAATAAGTAAATAAGTAAATAAAAATAAATAAATAAAAAGTGTGTCTCTCTCTCCCCCTTCTAGGGAAGGAAAGATGCCATGTTAGGGTATTCCTATGGAGAGGTCAAGAAGCACCTCTAGCCCACAACCATGTGGCCCTGAGGCCCAGCAGCCAGATGGGTGAGCTGGGAAGCTACGTGGGGGCCTGGCGGTGATTGCAGAGCAGGCTGGTGCTTTCGTTACAGATCTGTGAGAAACTCTGAGCCAGGCGCACCCAGTGAAGCCACACCCAGACTCCTGGTCATCAAGTTTATTTAATTTGGGAGTGATTTGTTACAAAGCAACAGGTAGCTAATACCAGACGCTGTGAATGTGCCAAATAAAATGAAAATCTTAAGAACTGATGAAAATGAAAGGAGCTCTGGATGAATCCAAGGTGATGGGGGCTGTTTTAATACTCCCCTTTTGGTATTAATAGAAAAAGTAGGCAGAAATCACTAAGGACAGAGGAGACTTATACAACACTCCCCACCAACTTGGCTCACTTGATGGTGATAGAATGTTCACCCAGGAAGAGCAGAACACGCGAGCTTCTCCATTGCTTCCGGTGCATGGAGACACACCGTATGCTGGGCGGTAAAACAATCCCGGAAAGTTTACAGAGACTGAAATCACACAGAGTATGCACTTTGACCACCACAGAATTACAATAGAAATCAATATTAGAAAGATATCAGGAAGATGAAAATCCTTCCATGTTTGGAAGTAAAACACTTCATTGCAAAATGATGTATGTGCCAAAGAAGAAATCACCGTGATTAGAAAGTAAGAATGAAAACCTGAGCGTCAAAATTTCTGAGATGTTTCCTCAGACATTGCTTACAGGGAATAGGATAGCTTTAAATGCTTATGCTAGAAAAGAAGAAAAGTTTAAAGTGATACTTAGTTTTTACCTTAAGAAGATAGAAAAACAGAATATGAAGCTCATATAAATGGAAAGAAGGAAATAGAGATAGGAATAAAAATGATTGAAATAGAAAAGAGAATAGAGAAATATCACTTTGTCAAAAAGTTGGTTGCTTGAAAAGATCAGTTTCTGGCTGACTGCTTCACTCACATCCTTTTTTTTTTTTTTTTTTTTTTTGAGACGGAGTCTCGCTCTGTCACCCAGGCTGGAGTGCAGTGGCATGATCTCGGCTCACTGCAAGCTCCGCCTCCCAGGTTCACGCCATTCTCCTACCTCAGCCTCCTGAGTAGCTAGAACTACAGGCGCCTGCCACCTCGCCTGGCTAGTTTTTTGTATTTTTTAGTAGAGATGGAGATGGTGTTTCACCGTGTTAGCCAGGATGGCCTCCATTTCCTGACCTCATGATCTGCCCACCTCGGCCTCCCAAAGTGCTGGGATTACAGGCGTGAGTCACTGCGCCCGGCCCTCACTCACATTCTTTATTCTTGAAATTTGGATCTCCTCTCAACTATTGGACATGATGTTCAGCTCCATCCTCATGATAAAGATTTCAGCTTCTCTAACCTGTATCCTCTCTCTATAGTTTAAACTGGAGGGAACTTATTAGAAAAATCACACTGTTATTAAAATGGCTGAAGGCACATATTGGGCTGAGCTTTTAGGGATAGCATCCACAATCTCTTCATGGAATCAACCTGGTAAGGAACGTCTGAGGTCTCAGAAGCACCCTGCCTCTGCCTCCACCACATGGACAACATGGGGGCCTAGGCCCTGCCCACTTCCTCTTGCGGCTGGCTTCTAATCGGCATCTCACGCTGACTTCATCGGGCGGATGGAACCCAATCACAGGTCTGCATCCCAGTGGAAGGAAGGCTGAGAAGGGTAGGATCTGGGTTCCACACTCGAAGGTGAGTTCACAACCTGGGAAATCATCAAAATATGAAGGAGGCGTTTAGAAGGTTTTGGATGGAGACTAATGACAGATGAACAACTTAGCTCTCCCTTGCCAACCAGCGAGGCTCCTGCTCTAAATATCTTTCCTCACACAGCTGTCCCCACCATCCCTCCACCCTTCCCGCCAAGCGGGGAGCTCTCTTTTCTGGCGCACTTGTTCCTGAAGGTTCGTCCCACACAGGGCATATGATGCTCAGCATATCGTTCATGCATTAGCTCAGTATATACTCACTGAGCCCCTGTTACATGCTAGCAGATGTACCAGCACAGGAGCCACAGTGCTGAGCGAAGCAGCACAGCCGCTGGCCCTGCAGACTCCACCACCGCTCAGCAGACACTTCCTTGGAAGGTGAGGAAAACGAACTCAGACCAGATTGGGCCGGAAAGGTAGACGTTATCATGAGGAAAAGGAAGTGTGCCATGGAGCCCTGAGGACGGGGCTGTGGCTGCGTCCCAGGAAAGGATAACACTTGGAAAAGGAACGTCTCTGAGGGAACTTTTTCTCTATGTGCCTCTCATCAGCTTCAGTCCTGTCCCTGAAGATGTGTGTTCCTGTTACTCCAACCCCATGGCATAAAACACGTCCGCTGAAGTCTGCACGGAACAGACAGAACCAGAATGTCAGACTCATTTTCAGGTGCAGGAGTAGAGGCAGGGCCCACCAACTGTGTCTGGGAGGGGGTGGGGCTGAGGGTGGAGTATTTCAGTGCCCCGCAGTCCTGGGTGCTCTTCTATTCCTGTAGGTAACAAGGGCGGTGAGAGGATCACTGTGAGCCTGGCCGATTCTGCCGCATATCATTCCCGCCAGGCCTAAGGCTCACACGTGGGAATCTGAAAGTCCTTGCACTGACTGCTGCAGGCTGTAAAATCACCAACGGTAACCCATTTTGGGGTTCATCAGAAATTAATGGGAAAGCCGATTCCCCCTACCCCTTTGATATTTTGTGTTTTTGAGACGGGTTCTGCTCTGTTGCACAGGTTGGACTACAGTGGCGCCATCACGGCTCACTGTAGCCTTGACCTCCCGGGCTCAATGATTCTCCCAACTCAGCCTCCCAGGTAGCTGGTACTACAGGCACACACCACCATGCCCAGCTAATTTTTATTTATTTTAGTAGAGATGGGGGTCTCACTATGTTGCCCAGGCTGGTCTTGAACTCTTGAGCTCAAGTGATCCTCCCACCTTGGCCTCCCAAAGTGCTGGGATTACAGGTACTTAATGGGAAAGTCTGGAATCAAATACAAATACTAAAAAGCAGGAAAGCGAAATGAACTACATGTTAAATCTTTGCTCAAGTCACCCTCTCCTGAGCTCTGCTCTGGCACCATCCCCATCAAAGCTCTTGTCATTGTCACCCGGCACCCAGGTCCTGGGATGTAGATCATGCAGCTGCCTGAGGCCCACGAGCAGAAAATGTTGCTCATTGATAAATTCTCAAATTTACAATGAAAACATTATTTAATTTTTTCTCAAGCAATCTGTTCCTATTCTAGGAAGGGAGAAGGGGCAGGCAGAGGAAGTGAAGGAGAGCCAGGTTTTCCAGAGCTGTGACTGTCCCTAAGCTGCCTTGCTTGGGACCAAGAGGATCTTTGCTCCCCAGCTCTCCCCAGGAGTTCACGGATCGGTCGGGCTTGTCCTTTCCCTGCTCTCTGGTTCCCCAGGGCTCCCAGGCCTCTCTGGGGGAATTTCCCCTCCTCCTTCTCAGGCCCAGCTTTGCATTCCCGGATCACAGTCTTGCCAGACTGTTCTGCCTCCTTGCCTGTGGTCTTTGCAGAGCCAGGTCACCATCCTGTACTATCTCAAATTTGCTTTGTAAATGCTAGTTTAAAAATACATTGTCCCACAATTAAGCATAACAGTTTGCACAGGTTGCTGCTGTACATACGATATAGGATCCTCCAGAGCCTAAAATGTAAAATTTCAGAAAAATCAAAACAACGAAAGGTGAACAAAAGAGATGTTACTTTTACTATGGTTTTGGGGGACACTTGTAGAAGGCACGAAAAGCAAAGAGACTCCCTTCTCCCTACAGCCGTCCACAAATGCAGTAGAAACGCGCCAGTGTTACATGGACAGTTCAGTCCATGGTGCTGGACATTGAGGATTAATTTTTCTAATTTTTTTTATTTTTTGAGACGTAGTCGTGCTCTGTCGCCCAGGCTGGAGTGCAGTGGCCCAATCTCGCCTCACTGCAACCTCTGCCTCCCAGGCTCAAGTGATTCTCCAGCCTCAGCCTTCCGAGGAGCTGGGATTATAGGCATGAGCCACCACACCTGGCCGAGGATTATTTTAAAGCTTTTGCTTCCTGATTACTTTTCTAGGTATAGAAGTTTGTATTTTAATGGGGACTTATGAAAGAAAGTAATGCAGATATTTTAGAAGCTGTTTTCTCCACTTATGTTGCATCGGGATGTTTTATGTGGGTTATATTATGAGAAAGTAAGGGTTTAGATAAAATACTTAATACACACATTCAAAAGCTATATTAAATTAGATTTGTTTTCCTTGTCCATTAAAAAGGTAAACAGAACATCGCAGAATAATAGAAATTGTTAAATATCATATTGTTTAATTGAAAAATCTCTTGATTCATAGAAGTTTCACAGCTACTGGCTCTACATCACGGTTAAGGCTTAGGCTCAAGCCTACGACTGCCTGAGTTGCTTTTTGTTTGGTTGGTTTTTAACTTTTTATTTTGAAGTAATTATAGATTCATGCACAGCTGTAAGAAATAAAAACAGAAATCCTGTGTACCCTTCATTCAGTTTCACCCCGTGGTAATACCTTGCATACCACTGAACACTACTGAAACCGGGAAACTGACACTGGGACAATCCACAGAACTTTTTCAGATTTCACCAGCTTAAATACATTCGTGTGTGTGTGTGTGTATTTCATTCTGTGCAACTGTATCACACATAGATTTCGGTATCACACTACCACCACAATCAAGACCCAGACCTGTTCCATCGCCACCTGACTTCTCATCCTACCCTGCTATGGCTCCAGCCACCTCCCTCTCTACCCCTCTAACCCAGAACCCATTCTCCATTTTGATAATTTTGTTTCAAGAATGTTACACAAGAATGTTATGGAATTAGACAGTATGTGACCTCTTAAGATTGACTTTTTTTCTCCATCAAATTCCCCTGAGATTTGCCTGAGGTTTAATACTGGCTTCCTGCCTCACTGGCTGTGTGCTTTGGGGCAAGTTATTTAGCATCCCTGTCTCAGTTCCATTCAGACGTAGGCCCGCCTGACCATGATGAAGTCTCACTGTCTACACTCCACACACCTTCTGCTTCTCACTTGCAGTTGAGAAGAGGCCTTCCATAAGCCGTATTCTGTGTCTCTGTGGAACCTTGGAACATGGCTGGGACCTTGAACTTCTATTTTTATTTAGAGATGAGGTCTCACTCTGTTCCTTGGCCTGGAATGCAGTTGGCACCATCATAGCTTATTGCAGCCTCACACTTCTGGGCTCAAGGATCCTCCCACCTCAGCCTTCTGAGTAGCCGGGGTTACATGTGCATGCCACCGTGCCCTGATAATTTTTAAATTTTTTTGTAAAGATAGGATCTTGCTATGTTGCCCATGCTAGTCTGGAGTTCCTGGCCTCAAGTGATCCTCCTGCCTTGGCCTCCCAAAGTGTTGGGATTACAGGAGTGAGCCACTGTGCCTGGGGGAGCATGCGCTTCTAAACCTTTTCTCAACATTTTCAGATCAATGCAGTATACAGAAAAACATGATTGAGCAATACTCTTTGGATAGTTTTAGGTATTTATATTTTGTCACAGTCTATTATTTTGATAAGTAATTCAATAGATGTTTACAGGAACACTGTTTTGAATGGGAGCCCATTTCTACTGCTACCAGTTTTTATTTTTGGTCGGTTTCTCTTTCATCAGTGGGGATGCATACGCAGGTGGCATTTACGCCTCTTTTAGAGGTCGTTTGATTTAGCCTTACACTGTGACAAAGCTCTGGGTGTACTGCTGAGGGAACAGTTCCCCTGCTGTGCCAGCTGGCTGATTATCTGTGGTGATCCTGCGTATAAAGCATTTTTATAAGTTCACAGACCTCTCTGCTCAAATGTCAGGTCAACACAGAGGCCCCCCTGACCGCCTCTAAAATAGCATCTGCCTCCTGTCTCTCTTCATTCCTTTTCCCTACTATATTTATCTTCAGAGCACTTGTCACCACTTGACACGTTATATATTTATTTGTTTACTGTCTGTTGCTCACCTTCAAAATGTAGTCTTCAGGAGAAAAGGAACTTGTCCTTTTCCCTGCTTTGCTTGCTTGCCCTCCCTCCCTCTTTCTTTCTTTCTCTTTCTTTCTTTCTTTCTTTTTTTTTTTTTTGAGACACAGTTTCACTCTTGTTACCCAGGCTGGAGTACAATGGCATGATCTTGGCTCACTGCAAGCTCTGCTTCCTGGGTTCAAGCGATTCTCCTGCCTCAGCCTCCTGAGTAGCTGGGATTACAGGCACCCACCACCACACTTGGCTAATTTTTGTACTTTTAGTAGAGACGAGGTTTCACCATGTTGGCCAGGCTGGTCTCGAACTCCTGACCTCAGGTGATCCTCCCACCTCGGCCTCCCAAAGTGCTGGGGTTACAGGCGTGAGCCACCGCGCCCAGCCTCTTGCTATTATTTCCGTTGCCTGAAGTGGTCTCTGACATGTGGTGTTTATAGAACAAATGAACGAAATGAGGGAGCGAATGAATAAATTCTCCCACTGCTAACGGAGGGAGGAAGGAGCAATCTATACTTGAAGAAGCAGAAGGAGCAGGAAGGACTCAGGGTATGCCAAGATCTCCATTTGGGCCAAAGAGCAGAGTGAAACAAAGGTAACCACCACGGTGACCCTGTGGCAGGGAGATAGATGTACCCGTCTACAAACTTGTGTGTGCAAGAAAAACAACTTCATTTTTCTATAAGTCAACTCAGTTTCTATTCTGAGGCTTGATTTTGACAGGATGAGGCACTTAATAGCTTTAGAGTTGTAGTCCAGCCCCACCTCTGCCCAGAGGTGAGGGGTGGGAGTGGAGGCGCGCACTGCCTGTGCTGGGGTGTAGCGTCTAGTTCATCCTCGGATGCTGAGACGGTGCTCATGCCTCTCCGCACAGGCCAGAGAGACCAGCACTCGGCGGCACCCTGAGCCTCGCCCACCAGGATTTTCCTTTCGTCACTTCTTTCTTGCTCACCCATTGGGTGCTATGATAAAAAGGTGTTTTCTCTACAGCTCTCTTCTGCTTTTTAGCCACGGCTTCAGTTTCTGTTCTCAATTCCAGGGTAAGTTTCAGTTCTTTATTCTCATCCCTGATGTAAGACCTGATTCTCAGGTCTAATGATTTGGTAATGAAATGAGGTAGTTTTGCTTGAAGACTCCTACACTGCCCTTTTATCATCATAAATATTATAGACCATTTCCTAACTAAGGCATGTCTTAGTAGTATTCCTCCTAAACCAAGTACTTTGTTTCACTTAAATGATGAGTATATATATATTGGAACCATATTGGTTAATACAGCATTGGTACTTGGATTTCTTTTTTTTTTTTTTTTTTTTGAGACGGAGTCTCGCTGTCTTCCAGGCTGGACTGCAGTGACCGGATCTCAGCTCACTGCAAGCTCTGCCTCCCAGGTTCACGCCATTCTCCTGCCTCAGCCTCCCGAGTAGCTGGGACTACAGGCGCCCGCCACCACGCCCGGCTAGTTTTTTGTATTTTTTAGTAGAGACGGGGTTTCACCATGTTAGCCAGGATGGTCTCGATCTCCTGACCTTGTGATCTGCCTGTCTCAGCCTCCCAAAGTGCTGGGATTGGTATTTGGATTTCTTTTATTATAAATAAATTAATTATCTAAGGTTTCTTTTCTTTTGAAAAATCCAATTTAAATGGAGTCATAGTACTAAAGTTTTGTGAGGGAATTTTTAGCATTATTATTAGACACTGTTTTCCTTTGTCTACAAACTGGGGGTTTGAATATAAAATGTTAGGAATTAAAGTAATTGAGGTCAGTAGCCAGCAGTATATGTCAGTGTCATCTGTGGGGGCTTCTTAAAATACCAAAGCCCGGGTCCCATCTGCGAAGTCCCTGATTTGGAGAGTTTCCTGGAGGTCCGAACCTTGAATCCCGTGGACCACAAGCCAAAAGTCCAGTCCAGCCCGCTCATTCTTTCTACTGAGAAGAAACTGAAGGTCCTAAAACCAGGGATTTGTGCAGCCTCCCACATGTGAAAGAAGTAGTTTCAACAAGTACATCCCAGCAGACTCTGACTCCAAAGCTGGGGTAAAGCTTTCTGGGTGACGACGTTTACAACAGAACTCGATGCTTGTCATCTCTTTGCACTTCTGCAAGTGAAAATGATGAAAATATTCTTTTTACTGGAATCAACCCTCGGGTAGTCAGGTTAGCAGTTCCCAAAGGTCATATTTACATTTTACCCGAGTCAGTTGTCTCAAGAGAAAGTGTCTTTCATCCCTGCCTGTGGTGAGGCTTAAGTTTACAACAGGAGTGGGGGCATGCAGTGGACACAACCGTGATTACGAAAGGATGGAGAACGCAGGGGACCAGGAACCCCATCATCGCTCGGGCAGCCTCACGGGACTTGATGCTCGGAGAGGCAGTTGACATGTATTGCAGGCACATGGCTGAGTTCCTTCAGGACATGGACAGAGGAGGAGGCCTCGTGACACAGACTTGTCTATATCATCGATGTCACTTTCCAGAGAGTTTAAACACGGGCTCACCTGGGCTTTGGTGTATTCTCGCCTGCAGCCAGGATTGAGAACTCTTGCTTTGGGAGATTTTCATTAGCCTTTTATGTACGTTACTAAAAAAGAGGAGATGGATTGCAGATAATTTAAGATGCCTGACACCACTGCCCTACATGCATGCACAGGCAAGCCCACACATGTTAAAGAGTGAAAGCCCAAACCCACGTTAGCAACAAATCTTAACAAGACGGACTTGCAGAGTGGTTTGGATGAAATCAACACCTTCTTCTTGGTCTGAATGTCTCGCTCAAGTAGCCTGACCTTCGCTTGGAGAGTAACTGGCTACTTCTCCGTTCTTGCTGCATTCTCTGGCTGGAAGCTGAAGACCGTCAGTCACCAGCCACCAGCCCACCAGCCCACCAGCCACCAGCCACCAGCCACCAGCCCAGCAGCCTACCAGCCACTAGCCCACCAGACACTAGCCACCAGCCCACCAGCCACCACCCCAGCAGCCCACCAGCCACCAGCCCAGCAGCCTACCAGCCACTAGCCCACCAGCCACTAGCCCACCAGCCACCAGCCCACCAGCCCACTAGCCATTAGGCCAGTAGCCCACCAGCCACTAGCCCACCAGCCCACCAGCCCACCAGCCACTAGCCCACCAGCCCAACAGTCACTAACTCACCAGCCACCAGTCCACCAGCCCACCAGTCACTAACTCACCAGCCACTAGCCCACCAGCCCACCAGTCACTAACTCACCAGCCACCAGCCCACCAGCCCACTAGCCCACCAGCCCACCAGCCCACCAGTCACCAGCCCACTAGCTCACCAGCCCACTAGCCCACCAGCCCACCAGCCCACCAGCCACCAGCCCACTAGCTCACCAGCCCACTAGCTCACCAGCCCACCAGCCCCACCAGCCCACCAGCCACCAGCCCACTAGCTCACCAGCCACCAGCCCACCAGCTCACCAGCCACCAGCCCACGAGCCCACCAGCCACCAGTCTACCAGCTCACCAGCCACCAGCCCACCAGCTCACCAGCCACCAGCCCACCAGCCCACCAGCCACCAGTCCACTAGCTCACCAGCCACCAGCCCACTAGCTCACCAGCCACCAGTCCACTAGCTCACCAGCCACCAGTCCACTAGCTCACCAGCCCCACCAGTCCACCAGCCCACCAGCCACCAGCCACCAGCCCACCAACCCACAAGTCACCAGCCCACCAGCCCACCAGCCACCATCCCACCAGCCCAGCAGAAAAGACAGGATATAGCTTCTCAGTAACTTACATTAGTTCCCTTTCTTAGGAAAACCTTAATATTTGGTCTTTGTATTTGACACTCCTCAGTGTCACTACGGTGAGACTACAGGTGGATTTATTTTCATGCATCCTGCTCATATTTCTGTGTGCCTTTTCAGTTTGAGCAGTCACCCTTCTTCAATTCTGGTGAATTCTGCTCCATTATCTCTTCAATATGTTGCCTCTCCCTTACTCTCCCTATTCTCTCCTTCGAATCCCTATTAGATTTACATTGAATTTGTCATTCTACTCTTCACATTACATTGATTTCACTTTCATAATTTCTGCTCTTTCTCTGTGTTTTGGTCTGATTTCCTCAGAATCATCTTCCAAACCACAAGCCCTCTATCTAGTCATCTAGTCTAACTTACCTAGGGAGTGTTTTAACCTTAATGGCTATCTATTTTATTTCCATTTGCTTCCTGATTTTCCCCAATATCCTCTCCCTGCCCTGTGGATTCTGTCCTTTCCTTTATTTCTCTGAGCATTGTAAGCCTCTCAGACTGTTTAATTATCATTAGGTCTTGCAGTGTGGGTCCCGCCGTTGGCTGTGTCTGCTGAGTCTCTCTTCCTTATGATCTCATGTGGACATAAATAGTCACCTTACACTTCTTCAGTAACATAATTCCAGTTTTTCAAGATAATATTCACTGACTTCCTACACTGAATGCTCAGTTTACAGACTACTCTTCCCACTGATTTCCAGACCTCACCTTTCGTGTGAGATAGCTCATAGCGTTTTAAAGCCCTGATTGGAGGAGAGTACTGTGGGCTGACTCTTCTATAGTTAAGATTGGGATGGGGGAAAGGAAGAAGAAAGCATGTTTCCAAATAACTTGGTCAACAAGGTTTAGCATATGGCAATTTGATTTAACAAAAAAAAAAACCCAACAGCTTGCTAGGATGTTGTAGCTACGTCACTATCAACGCTAAATTTTAAGGTTAAAAAAAAACCCCTAACAATCTTTATCCCTTTAATATCACACACGATTAACATAACATAATATAACTTTAACATAATATAAATTAACATAATATAACTTTAACATCACATGATTATATGTTCTCAATGGAAAATTCTTATGTTTCCAACTGTTCCCCATCAGAGGTCATTTCTAGACTACTAGACATTCGTGCTTCGTTCGTTTGTCTGTTTTTGGTGTTGCCACGACAATCCATCAGTGTGCAGGGATGAAACACAACGTCACACCAGTTGAGAGGACACAAAACCCTTGCCTTTGTCCTGGAACCTGAGCTTCTATTCATGCAGCCCGAGATCATCAAACCATTTTAGATAACATCACACCACTGAGTATAAGGTTCAGTCATCGAAAACCTTGAAGATCTCACACAGAACCTGCTGCCTGGACTCTGGAGGCAGCTGGTTGTGGGACTCCTGCTATCTCATCATTGCGACCTCAGGGAACATCTATAGAGACGGCGTGATGTGCTGTTGCACTCTCAGTATCCTGCCATGGCCCTTGCCTGGGTCTTGAATTTAGGAGCCAGTCACAGAAGGAAATGGAATGAACTTAGGCCTCTGCCCAGAAGGACCATCATCTTTCTGAGGGAGGAGCTCTCGCCTATGTGAAACAATGGGAGTACACGGCCAAATGCTCATCACGTGGACCAAACTAATGCTACAGGAGGGAAGGGGGAGGCCAAGGGTTGGTGAAGCTTCATAGGCAGACTCAGCTCGAATCTGGCCTTGAGGGATGAGTTGGGCCTGTGCATACGGCCCTGGAGGTGCACGTGAGGATGGGTGCATGCTGGCAGCTCAGGCTGCCCCTGGGTATGAACAGGTGGACAAGTGTTGGTCATGGGTGGTAGTAACAGACAGGGGTCAGGGGTAAGGAAGCTAGAGGGGAGAGGGGAGCCTGCTGATAACTCTCTGAACATAGGAAGGGAGGTGGTGGCAGGCAGGTGACAAGCAGGAAAAGGTAGTAACATAAATAGCCACTGCTCACTGAGTGCTTTCTATGTGTCGGGCTTTGCAGCTCTGTTACATGAATTATCTCATTTAATCCCCACACATCCTGTCAGGTAGAGGAGGCTACTCTCCTCATTTTCCAGATGGAGAATCCGAGCTAAAGGAACTTATTCAAGTTGCTCCAGGGTGTACAGATAACAAGTGATAAAGTGTAGATGCGAACCCTGGCCATCGAGTTTGTGTTCCTAGTGATCATGAAATCCTCCACCTCAGAGGATTGCAGTGACTTGTCTTAATGCTGCTAAATATTGCAGGGTGGATCATCTCAGTCATGATCCTTGATTTCCATGGACTGTCATCTTTGGAAGTAAGGCATTGCTCACTCAACAGTTATGATGCTGCCAATCCCTGGCCTCATATTGTGTATTGAGGACATCGAGATGAATGAGATTGGTCACTGCTCTTGAGGAGGCGACAGCCCCCGCAAGGAGGTCACAAGAAGAGCCACATAAACATATCATTATATTGCAGCATGGCACATGATGACTCAGGCGATGTTTCTACAAAGTGCTCGGGAATCTCAGGAGAAGGAGTGGCCGATTCTATGAGAGGGGGCTGGGGAAGCCTTCAGAAAGATGAGGATGGTTAGGATAAGTTTTGAAGGATGAATAGTTAATCAGATAAATGTGGGAGCGTAAAGGGTTTCAAAGCAGAGGAAGTAGGGTTCAGAGGTGTGGCGATATGGGAGAGCATGGAAGGTCAGAGAATGGGCACAGCTGGAAGAGATCCAAGCATAAAGTCCAAGTCTCAATTATGTTCTGCAGATTACTGTCTCTGGGCGAGTTGAGTTCTGCAGTCAAATGTGTGGCAAGCCTTGTATCTATCATCTTGTTTTAGAGATTCATCATGCGTGTAGCATACTAAAGGTGCTTAGAAGTACTGCAGTCAATTAACCCATTTAAATCTTTTTAAACATGAGTTTCCATTTTAATTGTACACAGAATCCTTTTTTAACTCCCAAATAACACTTTAGCTTTTCATTTCTTTTTTTTTTGAGACAGTCTCGCTCTGTTGCCCAGGCTGGAGTGCAGTGGTGCGATCTCCACTCACTGCAAGCTCTGCCCCCCAGGTTCATGCCATTCTCCTGCCTCAGCCTCCCGAGTAGCTGCCACCACGCCCGGCTAATTTTTTTTTTTGTATTTTTAGTAGAGACGGGGTTTCACCATGTTAACCAGGATGGTCTCGATCTCCTGACCTCGTGATCCGCCCGTCTCGGCCTCCCAAAGTGCTGGGATTACAGGCGTGAGCCACCAAGCCCGGCCGCTTTTCATTTCAAGAATTTTTATTTTACATAGTTTTCATCTCTCTGCTGAGATTCCCTACCTGTTCACTCACCAAGACCACATTTTGCTCTAATTCAATGAACAGAAGTTTGACAGCTGCTTTAAAGTCTTTTTGGCTAATCCTAAAATCTGGTCCATTTTAGGTTTGCTTTCAACTGACTGCTTTTTAAACAGTAATAACTGTGGTTCACATTATCCTGTTACTTTGTATGCCTAGCCCTTCTTGATTGTTCATTGGACATTGTGATAGTGCATTTTAGAGAACACTGATTTCTGTTCTTTCTCTGAGAAGTGTTGATACTTGTTTTAACAGAGTTATTAATTAGTGTCGATCAATGTGAATTTATGTAGGCTAATTTTTATACTTGGTTAGTGCAGATATATGGAAAGTTCAAGACACTTTCCAAGCCCTTCTAATTTGGCAGGACTCATCTGCTAATCTCTTTATCCCATGTGAACCTTGTTCTAAAACCCTTCAACTTTATTTTTTTATTTTTATTTTTTATTATACTTTAAGTTCTAGGGTACATGTGCACAACGTGCAGGTTTGTTACATATGTATACATGTGCCACGTTGGTGTGCTGCACCCATCAACTCGTCATTTACATTAGTTATATCTCCTAATGCTATCCCTCCTCCCTCCCCCGACCCCACAACAGGTTCCAGTGTGTGATGTTCCCCTTCCTGTGTCCAGGTGATCTCAATGTTCAATTCCCACCTATGAGTTAGAACATGCGGTGTTTGGTTTTCTGTTCTTGCAATAGTTTGCTGAGAATGATGGTTTCCAGCGGCATCCATGTCCCTACAAAGGACATGAACTCATCCTTTTTTATGGCCGCATAGTATTCCATGGTGTATATGTGCCACATTTTCTTAATCCAGTCTGTCACTGATGGACATTTGGGTTGGTTCCAAGTCTTTGCTATTGTGAATAGTGCCACAATAAACATATGTGTTCATGTGTCTTTATAGCAGCATGATTTATAATCCTTTGGGTATATCCCCAGTAATGGGAAGGCTGGGTCAAATGGTATTTCTAGTTCTAGATCCTTGAGGAATCGCCACACTGTCTTCCACAATGGTTGAACCAGTTTACAGTCCCACCAACAGTGTAAAAGTGTTCCTATTTCTCCACATCCTCTCCAGCACCTGTTGTTTCCTGACTTTTTAATGATTGCCATTCTAACTGGTGTGAGATGGTATCTCATTGTGGTTTTGATTTGCATTTCTCTGATGGCCAGTGATGATGAGCATTTATTTATTTATTTATTTTTTAGATGGAGTTTCGTTCTTGTCACCCAGGCTGGAGTGCAATGGCACAATCTTGGCTCACTGCAACCTCTGCCTCCCAGGTTCAAGTGATTCTTCTGCCTCAGCCTCCCAAGTGGCTGGGACTACAGGCGTGCACCACCAGGCCCGGCTAATTTTTGTAATTTTTTTAGTAGAGACGGGGTTTTCACCATCTTGGCCATGCTGGTCTCAAACTCCTGACCTCATGATCCACCCGCCTCGGCTTCCCAAAGTGCTGGGATTACAGGCGTGAGCCACTGTGCCTGGCTGAGCATTTTTTCATATGTCTGTTGGCTGCATAAATGTCTTCTTTTGAGACGTGTCTGTTCATATCCTTCACACACTTTTTGATGGGGTTGTTTGTTTTTTTTCTTGTAAATTTGTTTGAGTTCTTTGTAGATTCTGGATATTAGCCCTTTGTCAGATGAGTAAATTGCAAAACTTTTCTCCCATTCTGTATGTTGCCTGTTCACTCTGATGGTAGTTTCTTTTGCTGTGCAGAAGCTCTTTAGTTTAATTAGATCCCATTTGTCAATTTTGGCTTTTGTTGCAATTGCTTTTGGTGTTTTAGACATGAAGTCCTTGACCATGCCTATGTCCTGAATGGTATTAACTAGGTTTTCTTCTAGGGTTTTTATGGGTTTAGGTCTAACATTTAAGTCTCTAATCCATCTTGAATTAATTTTTGTATGAGATGTAAGGAAGGGATCCAATTTCAGCTTTCTACATATGACTAGCCAGTTTTCCCAGCACCATTTATTAAATAGGGAATCCTTTCCCCACTTCTTGTTTTTGTCAGGTTTGTCAAAGATCAGATGGCTGTAGATGTGTGGTATTATTTCTGAGGGCTCTGTTCTGTTCCATTGGTCTATATATCTGTTTTGGTACCAGTACTATGCTGTTTTGGTTACTGTAGCCTTGTAGTATACTTTGAAGTCAGGTAGTGTGATGCTTCCAGCTTTGTTCTTTTGGCTTAGGATTGTCTTGGCAATGCAGGCTCTTTTTTTGGTTCCATGTGAACTTTAAAGTAGTTTTTTCCAATTCTGTGAAGAAAGTCTCTGGTAGCTTAATGGGGATGGTATTGAATCTATAAATTACCTTGAGCAGCATGGCCATTTTCATGATATTGATTCTTCCCATCCATGAGCATGAAATGTTCTTCCATTTGTTTGTGTCCTCTTTTATTTCATTGAGCAGTGGTTTGTAGTTCTCCTTGAAGAGGTCTTTCACATCCCTTGTAAGTTGGATTCCTAGGTATTTTATTCTCTTTGAAGCAATTGTGAATGAGAGTTCATTCATGATTTGGCTCTCTGTTTGTCTGTTATTGGTATATAAGAATGCTTGTGATTTTTGCACATAGATTCTGTATCCTGAGACTTTGCTGAAGTTGCTTATCAGCTTAAAGAGATTCTGGGCTGAGATGATGGGGCTCTCTAAATATACAATCATGTCATCTGCAAACAGGGACAATTTGACTTTCTCTTTTCCTAATTGAATACCCTTTATTTCTTTCTCCTGCTTGATGGCCCTGGCCAGATCTTCCAACACTGTGTAGAATAGGAATGGTGAGAGAGGGCATCCCTGTCTTGTGCCAGTTTTCAAAGGGAATGCTTCCAGTTTTTGCCCATTCAGTATAATATTGGTTGTGGGAATGGTAAAGGGATCAATTCAACAAGAAGAGCTAACTATCCTAAATATATATGCACCCAATACAGGAGTACCCAGATTCATAAAGCAAGTCCTTAGAGACTTACAAAGAGACTTAGACTCCCACACAATAATAATGGGAGACTTTAACACCCCACTGTAAACATTAGACAGATCAACAAGACAGAAAGTTAGCAAGGATATCCAGGAATTGAACTCAGTTCTGCACCAGGTGGACCTAATAGACATCTATAGAACCCTCCACCCCAAATCAACAGATTATATATTCTCCTCAGCACCACATCACACTTATTCCAAAATTGACCACATTGTTGGAAGTAAAGCACTCCTCAGCAAATGTAAAAGAACAGAAATTATATCAAACTGTCTCTCAGACCACAGTGTAATCAAACTAGAACTCAGGATTAAGAAATTCACTCAAAACCACTCAACTACATGGAAACTGAACAACCTGCTCCTGAATGACTACTGGGTACATAACGAAATGAAGGCAGAAATAAAGATGTTCTTTGAAATTAATGAGAACAAAGATACAACATACCAGAATCTCTGGGACACACTTAAAGCAGTGTGTAGAGGGAAATTTATAGCACTAAATGCCCACAAGAGAAAGCAGGCAAGATCTAAAACTGACACCCTAACATCACAATTAAAAGAACTAGAGAAGCAAGAGCAAACACATTCAAAAGCTAGCAGAAGGCAAGAAATAACTAAGATCAGAGCAGAACTGAAGGAGATAGAGACACAAAAAACCCTTCAAAAAATCGATGAATCCAGGAGCTGGTTTTTTGAAAAGATCAACCAAATTGATAGACCGCTAGCAAGGACTAACAAAGAAGAAAAGAGAGAAGAATAAAATAGACGTAACAAAAAATGATAAAAGGGATATCACCACCGACCCCACAGAAATACAAACTACCATCAGAGAATACTATAAACACCTCTATGCAAATAAACTAGAAAATCTAGAAGAAATGGATAAATTCCTGGACACGTACACTCTCCCAAGACTAAACCAGGAAGAAGTTTAATTCCTGAATAGACCAATAACAGGTTCTGAAATTGAGGCAGTAATTAATAGCCTACCAACCAAAAAAAGTCCAGGACCAGACGGATTTACAGCTGAATTCTACCAGAGGTATAAGGAGGAGCTGGTACCATTCCTTCTGAAACTATTCCAATCAATAGAAAAAGAGGGAATCCTCCCTAACTCATTTTATGAGGCCAACATCATCCTGATACCAAAGCCTGACAGAGACACAACAAAATAAGAGGATTTTAGACCAATATCCCTGATGAACATAGATGAGAAAATCCTCAATAAAATACTGGCAAACCGAATCCAGCAGCACATCAAAAAACTTACCCACCATGATCAAGTCGGCTTCATCCCTGGGATGCAAGGCTGGTTCAATATACACAAATCAATAAACATAATCCAGCATATAAACAGAACCAAAGACATAAACCACATGATTATCTCAACAGATGCAGAAAAGGCCTTTGACAAAATTCAACAGCCCTTCATGCTAAACACTCTCAATAAATTTGGTATTGATGGAACGTATCCCATTTGACTTTAGACTTTGATAGGACGGGTTTTGAGTAGGTGTTACTTTAGCACTCGTGTGGAGACAGAAGTGACTCCATCTTGGATAGTAACCCGCCATGTTGACTTCTGATTAGCCCCAGTCCTGTGAATTCCTCCTGATGCCTACTTTATTTACTGTCCTCGTGGAAGAACATGTCCACCTTGGTGTCATCACACAGAGTGTAGTTTTGACACAGACAGCATTCTTGCCTGTTCTGGAGGGTGTTCCTTCACTGTCTTACACAAAGCACATCCCCCCCACCTCCCAAAACGTGTAATCCCTGAGTCTAGGTACTAGCAGTGCAGAGATCTACCTGTCTTGCTGCAACGTAAGATCATGCTTCTTTTTGTAAGTTCCCCTAACAAAACACCCTTTACTGACAAGCTGAATTTGGTCTGCCTCATTATTTGGTTTCTCAGTGCCTTTGGCATTTGGGGCCACTTTGCATCTAAGGCCCCTTCTTTAATAAGCTTTGTTCGTGCTTCTAAGGAGCAGGCTTTCCAGTGTCTCATCTGGATGCCACCGGTGTCAATGGGGTGTGAACAAGGTCTCTTCACTCTGGCAGGCTGGACTCCAATGTCAAGTACGTTTCAGCCTCTAATATCTCTGTTCCATTCTCGATATGATGGCAATTGCTGTCTGGTGACCACAAGAGGTCTTGCTCTGCACGTGGACAGCTCATCCCTCAACAGATTCATACACGTTCCCCATTCCCCATGTGGACTATTGGGGCCCCCTTTCTGCATAGCTCCCTCCTCTGCTATGTCCCACCACAGATTCCAGCTGCCTTGGCTGAGCCAAACTATCATTTGTGCCTCCCCAGCTTGCAGACCACAGTGCTCAGGTTGGACTCCGGCTCTCAGCTGCATTTAGTTGGAAAGCTTTCCCCAGGCAGGTATTTGGATAGTCATGAGACTCACCCTTAAGTTTCCCTTCTGTCAGGGATTAGTCTTATGTCACCTGTTGTTCGCTGCAAAAGAAACAATTCCTCTCTACTTGGTCCAGTTTTGTAGTTGTTTATGGAGGGAGGATTATTCTGGTATCAGTGGCTCCCTCATGGTCAGAAACGGAAGCCCAGTGTAATACTGTTCAACAGTGTACAAAACCAGCAACATGAAAAATATACTTGGAGAAACATTGAGATGAGTGTATGTTTCATTTTAGTGCCACTTTCAGCAGTAAGAATGTGTGTATTCCAGCAGCTTGCTTTATACCTCTCCTTTGATCTCCAAGAGGCCTCATAACTTTTTTTTTTTTTTTTTTTTTTTTTTGAGACAGAGTCTTGCTCTGTCGCCCAGGCTGGAGTGCAGTGGCCAGATCTCAGCTCACTGCAAGCTCCGCCTCCCGGGTTTACGCCATTCTCCTGCCTCAGCCTCCCAAGTAGCTGGGACTACAGGCGCCCGCCACCTCGCCCGGCTAGTTTTTTGTATTTTTTAGTAGAGACGGGGTTTCACCGTGTTAGCCAAGATAGTCTCGATCTCCTGACCTCGTGATCCACCCGTCTCGGCCTCCCAAAGTGCTGGGATTACAGGCTTGAGCCACCGCGCCCGGCCTAAGGCCTCATAACTTAATATGTCTAAAACAAAAGTCTTCATTTCCAAAGACTCAGTGCCAAGCCTGCCCTTTCCCCAGACTTTCCCATTGCAGCAAATGGCCACTTCACCGTTCTAGCTTCTCAGGCCAAAACTCTCGGTGTTGGTGTTGTCCTGGACTATTTTCTTTCTCTTGTACCCCACATTCAGTAAGTCGGAAAGCTGTTGCTCTATCCTCAAAATATAACCAGGAACTGACCATGTCTCACGACCTTTCCATACCGGTTTTGATCAAATAATCATCAACTCTCACCTGCACTACTGCAAGAGCTTCCAACTTGGTCTTGCTCTTTCTTTCTTGGCCCTTTTAATCTATCGGTCACCTGGCAACCAAAGTGACCCTTTTAAAATATAAGCTTATGTTGTGCCTCTGCCCAACCCTCTCTAGTGGCTTTTCCTCACATTTAGAGTAAATTCAAAGTTATTTCCATGGCCTCAAAAGCCTGGATTGATTTGAACCCTGGATATCTCCCTTCTCCTCTTCCTTTTGCTCTCTCAAGGTCTTTCAACCACACTTGCCTCCTTGGTAACTTCTCGTGAATATGCTAGGCACACGCCCAGGAAAGGGCCTTTGTAGCTGCCAGCCCCTCTTCCTGGAATGCTCTCCCTCCCAGCTTCCACATGGCTCCCTCCCTCACTCACCTGAACACCCCGTCACTCTCTACTGCCTCCCACTGCTTCACTGTCTTCATAGCACTGATCACTGCCTGACAGATTCTGTCTCTTCGTTTGTTTCTCTTGCCCACTCAGAGTAATCTCAGTAAGAACAGGAGCCTTGTCTGTTTTGTTCACTGCTGTATCATGGGTGCCTAGAGCAGTGCCTGGCACCTAGTAGGCCCTCAGTAAATTAAGTTGAATACATATGCATTAGGATAAATGTATTTAAATTGAATTTTTGTGAGGTGGTTCAGAGTGATGAAGAAAGACTGAAAAAACATATCCTCGATTACAAGTATGTTGGGAAAAAGCTGATGATTTTATTGCTCTTATGAAGAAAGGTCATTAATATAAAAGCACTTGTAGGTTGCTTTACCTGGGGAAAGTCTTTTGGTTATTTTTATCTAGGTGAAGTTTTCTGGGCTCAATCATCTTTTCACAACAGGTCAATTTCAATAACAGCCCAAACTATTCCCACTCCCCAAAAAAACTATTTTCTTCTCTTCTCAAACAAAAACAATGGCATTTGGAGCTGAAAATAGCCTTCATTACATGAAAAGTTTGTGATGCACAGGTTTGCTCTGAAGTATGAAAAATGTGTCTGGAACTTGTGTTTATGT
Source organism: Macaca mulatta (assembly GCF_049350105.2). Lineage (NCBI taxonomy): Eukaryota > Metazoa > Chordata > Mammalia > Primates > Cercopithecidae > Macaca > Macaca mulatta. Next base: position 6,097,428 of record NC_133418.1, read on the forward strand.
TCACATAAAACATGCAGAAAACTACAGACTTCTTCAGAAAGAGATTGCCTAATGAAAATCTGCAAAGATACTTCGATCTTTCTACATCCTGGAGATTTTATGAAACCAAAGGGCGCCTCTCAAAGCAAATAAGGGGACAGAGAAGCCAGGGCAGTTTAGCTACTTCTTTGGTATGAATTTCTACCCAGGACTATTCCATTTGTTCTATTCCATTTGCTCCATCATGGCCCATCAACCACACTTGCCTCCTTGGCAACTTCTCACGAATATGCTAGGCACACGCCCTAGAAGGACAAGCTATGGTAATGATGGACATATTATTCCAAGTCATTGTAATCAACATCGCAAGGAATATTGCTTGCAATATTCCTTTGCAATATTTAAAAAGATAAAATTCCAAAACAGGGTTATAAAAATGTGGTGTATTTTAAATGCATTCATTTAACAAACGAATGCTTTTTTGAAAAGAACACACAATGCACTGTCATTGTGCTATTTGGGGTATCTCTGTGACTGTATAGAGTGCCTTATTTGAAGACAATATCACAAATCTAAACTTCAGCTGCTTCAGGAATGTGACTCTCTTTGTGATGAATTCTATTCACTCTCTGAATGTTACTAGGGTGTGCCACTGGTCAGTCAATGATTCTGAGCCTTAAAATTTGTCTCTTTAATCTGCACTCATCTCATAGCCATTTGATGAATAAATAGATGCCTCAATTTGATGAGGTTTGCCTTGGTGGGTAGAAAAAATTATTTGACTAAACTAGCTAGTCTCAGGAAAGTGATGAAAATATTCCAACTAATTTAAAAACTCTATTCTTAAAATCTCATTACCTGATAAATATAATAAAAGATGAAACATTAAAAGCAGGACTCATATGGAAAACAGTATGGAGATTTCTCAAAGAACAAAAAATAGAACTACTGTTAGACCCACCAACCCCACTACTGGGTATCTACCCAAAGGAAAGAAAAAAATCATTATATAAAATATCATTATATAAAAAATCATTATGTAAACATGTACTCGCATGTTTATGCAGCACTTTTCACAGTAGCAAAGATTTGGAATCAATGGATGATGGATAAAGAAAATGTGGTATATATACCCAACAGAAGGCTCTTCAGCCATAAAAAAGAATGAAAGCATGTCTTCTGCAGCAACATGGATGGAACTGAAGGTCATGATCTTAAGTGAAACAACTCAGAAACAGAAAGACAAATGCCACGTGTTCTCACTTATAAATAGAAGCTAAATAATATATACACGTGAACATAGTGTGAATGACAGACAGTGGGGATCGGCGAGGACGGAAGGAGGAGGGAGAGGGTGAGGGATGAGAAATTACTTAATGGGTACAATATTTGTACACTGTTTGGGTGATGGTTACACTAAAAGCCCAGACTTCACCACTATACAATACATCCGTGTAACAAAACTGCACTCGTACCCCTTAAATTTATACAGATAAAATTTTTAAAATTAAAGAACTTTAAACACATATGTAGACAAAATTAAACAACCATCACCAATGAAAGTGTGGCTCATAAAACTTACATTTTGAAGGGTGTTTGGGATCCGTTGAAGGTAAACCTCAGTGAGATTATAGCTGTATACACACAAGAGGCTTATGGAAAACGTTAAGGCATGGAGTAAGAAAGTGATCCCATTGGGAGAATCACGTGGTGCAGCATTGACTGAGGATATTAATTAATTAATTAATCCATCTATCCAACAAATATGTGTTTCTTGTGTCCACCCATTCATCCATCCAATTCAACCTTTATAGAGTGCCTATTCCGTGCCAGGCACGATGCTAAGCATTGGGGGTCCAGAGAAGAATTTAGGACAGGAGCTCACTGGCGGTAGAAACAGAACCCACAGTTGCAGCCCAGGTTGCCAGTGACCTAACAGAGGTGAGCGGGTTTCTATGGTGTGTAGGTTAAAGGCAGCTAACAGTCTAGGGAGATGAACAAGGGCATGTCCCAATTCCTAGTTTTTTTCCACTTTGTTTTTCAAGAAGAATGCCCTTGGAGCTACAAATAATAGGATATTAGTATGAAGAAACTGATAATCTGAGGAAGAGGCTCATATTTACTTATTCAAAGTAAATTTAGAGTTCTTTGAATGTTTTATGGGGTATCAAGAGTAAAGAGGTTTTATTTATTCTGTGTATTTCCTGGAGGCAAAACTAAGACCAATAGAAAAAAAGTAAGGAAAGGGGAGATTATAGCTCAGCATATAAAGGGTGTTTAAGTGAACATGACTTTGAATTGTAAGAGGGTTTTTTTTTTACCCTGTAGAAAAATTAAAATATGCAAGAAAAATATTAACATGAAGATAATTTAAATTATACCCCGTCTCGCAACCCAGTCATAAACGTTGTTGACAATGTGGCATATCTCTATCCAGTTCTGAAATGCATCATAGGGTTGAGGTTACATAATGTGACAATTCTATCTTTCTTATTTACGTAACATTAAGCATTTCCCACATCATCACAGATCTTCACTGAAAGTAATGTCAGAGTTCTGATTCCAGTCAAGAGGAATAGCTGTATTCCTTCCAGATCTTTCCTCTTACAACTAAAAGGCTCTGCACAGGACGCAACAAACACGCTTAGGAAAGCTCTGACAGGTGGAAAGAAGTCGCACTCACTAAGGCCTTGGGACTTGGGGAACAGCATAGTGGTGAATTCCCTGGGTTTCCTTTTTGGCTCCATCTATCTTGAATGGAGCATTGATGAAATCTACAACCTGGAACCACCAGCAGGCACAGTAATGGGAGAGGAAACGCTCCAAGAAAAAGCCTATTCCCCTTGAATAAAGGATCAGGAAAAGAGAAACAAAAGACAACAGAGTATCAGCCCTGCTCCAGCAAAAGACCAATGAGAAAACATTCCCACCTGGCCCAATGGGAAGCTCATCTTCTATCTCCCCCTAACAGCCCCAAGGAAGCAGGAGTGAAACTCTGATTTACCCACCCAGCAGTGTTGGAAGGTCCGAAAAGGGAGCCTGTTTTCCATCTGCCACCCAGTGAAAGCAGACAGCACTCCAATTTTCCTGATTTGGTCTTGTCAGTGGGGCTGAGTGCTTCACTGAGCATCCACCCCCTCATCTACCATCAAGACAATGGAAAGATTCAGTTTGTGGCCCGGCTAGTCAGCCATCCCTGTCCTCCTGCCTCCGTGTCAGCTAGGTCTAGCAGGGAGCTGAGTTTATACCCCATTTGGAGACAAAGAGGCAGTGTGAGTTGGTGCTAACAGTTGCGGCACTTCCATCCCACTCATAGGCACTAACCGGCGGTGTGAGCTTAGCCTTTGTCAGGATGGTGTCAGCAAGGCCCAGGTGGCTGCTGAAAACCCACTTACAGCTTGACCTGCATGCTCCACCTAAAATGGGTGACCGTCTGCTACAAAAAAAAAAGATAAAATATTAAATGGGGTTCAGAGTCTTACAATGTTAACAACCAAAATGTCCAGGATATAATTGAAAATCATTCATCATACCAACGTTCACGCACGTCCGTGTGAAGAGACCACCAACAGGCTCTGTGTGAGCAATAAAGCTTTTTAATCACCTGGGTGCAGGCGGGCTGAGTCCGAAAAGAGAGTCAGCGAAGGGAGATAGGGGTGGGGCCGTTTTGTAGGATTTGGGTAGGTAAAGGAAAATTACAGTCAAAGGGGGTTGTTCTCTGGCTGGCAGGGGTGGGGGGGTCACAAGGTGCTCAGTGCAGGGGCTTTTGAGCCAGGATGAGCCAGGAGAAGGAATTTCACAAGGTAATGTCATCAGTTAAGGCAGGAATCAGCCATTTTCACTTCTTTTGTGATTCTTCACTTGCTTCGGGCCATCTGGATGTATACGTGCAGGTCCCAGGGGATACGATGGCTTAGCTTGAGCTCAGAAGCCTAACACCAACAATCAAGAAAAACCACAATCTGAGCAACAGAGGCCAACACTAAGATGACTCAGATGTTGAAATCATTTGACAAGGACTTTGAAGCAGCCATCATAAAAATGTTTCAACAAGCAGTTACAAACATATTTGAAACACATGAAAATACTGATAATCTCATAAGATATATAAAGTAGATTTAAAAATAACCAAAGGGAAATCAAATTATAGAACTGCAAATACAGTCAGCAAAAATGTTTAAAAAACTCACTCAATAGACTCAATGCCAGAAAAAACACAACAAAGGAGTGAATCAACGAGATTGAAGATAAAACAATAGAAATTAACCCAGTCTGAACAACACAAAGAAAGTAAATTGAAAAGAAAAAGAACAGAGATTCAGGGACTATAATGAAAAAAATTTAACATTAATATTATTACAATCCTAGAGGGAGAGAAGAAAGAATATGCAGATGAAAAAGACTTGAAGCAATAATAGCTGAAATTTCCCCAATTTTGGAAAAAATATAAAACAACATATTTGAGAAAACAAAGGAATACCAAACAAGATAAAGAATTTTACACCAAGACACGTTAGAGTCAAACCTCTGAAAACTAAAGGCAAGTAAAAAAATCTTGAAGTATTTTCTCAATCTGTTTTATGTTGCTACAAAGGAATATCTGAGGCTGGGTAATTTATAAAGAAAATTTGGCTCATTGTTCTGCAGACTGTACAAGAAGTATGGTACAAGCATCTGCATCTAGTGAGGGCCTCAGGCTGCTTCCACTCCTGGTGGAAGGTGAAGAGGAGCCAGCCTGTGCAGAGATCCCATGGTAAGAGAGAAGGCAAGAGAGGAGGGGGAGAGGTGCCAGGCTCCTTTAAACAATCAGTTATTTGGAACTCATAAGGGTGAGAACTCACTCACCCCCAAGGGAGGGCATTAATCTATTCATGAAGAATGCCCCCGTGAGCCGAACATCTCCCTTGAGGCCCCACACCCACCACTGCTACATTGAAGATCAAATTTTAACAAGAGATTTGTTGGGGACAGACAAACCATATCCATTGCATAGCAAGCATCTAGAGAGAATTAATACTTTATGAGTATAGGAAAAAACAGTTTGAAAGACAGCAAACTTCTCATGAAGAACCAAAGAGACCAAAAGGCAGGGGTGCAATAATTTTTGAGTGCAGAAAAAAAAAATCCTGCCTACCATGAACTCCGAATCTGGCCAGATTATTTTTTAAGAATGGATAATAAAGATAATCTCAAATAAGAGAAAAGTAACAAAAGTTGTTGCAAATAGATCCAGTCTAGAAGGATGGCTACAGGACATTTAGACATGACTAAAGAAATAGAAGAAGGCTTGGAACTACAGAAAGGAAAGAATGGCAAAATGGGGGAAAAAAAAATCAAACCACAAAGTGGTGAGGGAGCTAAAGACTATCTCATTCCTCAAGAGTTTTGTTTTTTGTTATTTTTTTTCGTAGACAGAGTCTTGCTCTGTCTCCCAGGCTGGAGTGCAATGGCGCCACCTCGGCTCACTGCAACCTCTGCCTCCTGGGTTTAAGCAATTCCCCTGTTTCAGCCTCCTGAGTAGCTGGGACTACAGGTGCCCGCCACCACACCCGGCTAATTTTTGTATTTTTATTAAAGATGGGGTTTCACCATGTTGACCAGGCTGGTCTGGAACTCCTGACCTCAAGTGATCTACCTGCCTTGGCCTCCCAAAGTGTTGGGATTACAGGCGTGAGCCACCCTGCCTAACCCCTCATGAATTTCTTAAAAAATATGTACTAATTGAAGCAAAAATCATACACTATTGATGTGGTACTCAATGTCTATACAAGAAATATCAAATAATTATATGTATATTTGTAGTGGATAGGTGGAAGTAAGGTTCCCACACTTCACTTAAAGTGGTAAAACATCATTAACAGTAGACCGTAATAAGTTAAACATCCAACTATATTGTAGACTTACAGACAAATCCATAGATATACTTGGGAATGTAAACACCCCACTGTCAGCAACTGATAGAGCTACTAGACAGAATATCGACAAAGATGTAGAATATTTGAACACGACCCCCATCCAACAAGGGCTAATTGACTTTTAAAGACCATTCAACCAGACAACAGAATAATACACATTCTTTTTAAGTACCCATGAAACATTCATGAAGACACATCATTCATATCTTGGCCCACAAAACAAATCTCAAGGCACTTAAAAGACTTAAAATCTTACAAAGTAAGTTTCTTGAAGACAATAGGGTCAAGATAGGAATCAGTAATGGAAAGTTGATAGGAAAATCTCTAAGCACTTGGATATAAAACAATATAATTCTAAATCATCTATGGGTTAAAGAGGGAATTCCAAAAGGAAAAATACACGTAACTGAATGGAAATAAAATACAACATATCAATATTTGTGGAATGCATCTAAAGCAGTGCCAAGAAAAATAGTAAGACCAGAAACTGGTGAGATTAAGTAATGTCAGTGAAAATGGCAGAGTAAGACTCTACGAAACTCCTCTCCTCCACAAAAGTAAACAGAAAGAGGCAAACTTTTCTTTTCTTTTTTTTTTTGAGACAGAGTCTTGCTCTGTCGCCCAGGCTGGAGTCCAGTGGTGCGATCTCAGCTCACTGCAACCTCCGCCTCCTGGGTTCAAGCAATTCTCCTGCCTCAGCCTCCTGAGTAACTGGGATTGCAGGCGCCCACCTCCAAACCTGGCTAATTTTTGTATTTTTAGTAGAGACAGGGTTTCGCTATATTGGCCAGGCTGCTCTTGAACTTCTGTCCTCAGGTGATCCACCTGCCTCAGCCTCCCAAAGTGCTGGTATTCCAGGCGTGAGCCACCGCGCCCGGCCCAAACTTTTCTAAATCAACATTTTTCAGAACTCTGGAAATTAACCAAAGGCTTTCAGCAATCCAGGAGTATTTATTCAATAGAAAAGGCTGAGTTCAAGTAAGAACAGTGAGTTTTCTGGCATTTAAAGTTTCCCCATTCTCATCTTTCCTCACGTCAGTTCGGTGGTAGCTTTGTAAACCAACTGCCCACAGTGAAGACGAAAGCCAACAACCTGGCAGCCCCCAGAGAGTTCAGAACAGGACTGGATCTCCTCCCACGCCTCATTCCCTGAGAACTGTCATTATTTGACCTCTCAGAAGGTTCCCTGCAAGGCTATCTTTATGTACCTGACTTGGTGTTTTCCCTGTGTGAAAAGCCTTGTCTCCGAGGCATTTGTTGTGAAAGGACACAAAGATAGATGTGTACCCGCCCCCCACCCGCTACACCCTTGTTCTGCTCTCTAATCTTTGCACGTACCAGAGGTTTCGTAAGTTCTGTAAGTACATGTTTTTCTTTCTGAGGCCAGGTCACAAGGAATGTTTAAGTAAGATAGCCAGGTCACAAGGTGTGTTTAAGCAAGATAGCCATAAACTGGTCGTGCAACCTGATGCAATATAATTAACTGCCTTTGTGTAAAACTGCTCTTCCGCCTCAAGGGTTGTACTGAAATATCAGAAATGGCGGGAACCAATCATAGTTTGCCAAATCGCTTTGTTCAAACTCCAGCCAATCATACCTCTAATTTGTATAATGATTCTATGCCTACTTTCCTTAGACTATATAACATTGTTCGGAGCTCAGTAGGGGAGCTCTCCTGCCCGTCTCGTTTCACGAGCAAGTGAGAGCTCCAGGTTCGAACCTGTAATAAAGATCCTTGCTGCTTAGCTTTGACTCTGGACTCTGGTGGTCTTCTTCGGGGAATAAACGGTCTGGGCATAACAAATGGGGGCTCGTCCGGGATTTCCCCCAAGCCCACCAGACCCCCAAGTCAACGGATCTTAATCTGTAGGTAAGCCGGCTTTGTCACTGTCTCTGTCTTTGTCTCTGTCTGTCTCCCTGAAATTTCGCGAAATCCGTAATCTGTAATCTGTATTGGTCTGTTCTGTAAGTGGCACGGTCTTGGTGGACGCGCTAGAAGACAGCCACTCGGGACTGGTGGGAGACGTTCCCCAGTGCCCATCTGGGGGCCTCCATCCTTGGTTGCCCCGTCTGACTCAGGTCGGAAGTCCGACACGAGCTCGCGAATGCTCATCGTTATTACTGTCTGTCCGTTATTGTTAAGTGTTAAGTGTAAGCCCAAAACGAAACATAAAACCTTTTCTTCCCCTTCCAGGACCGGACCTGTCGGATACTCCCCTCTGCTTCACACTCATTTTTGTCCCCCCTTCTCTTTGTAGGAGCAGTCCAAAGATGGGCAACAACCAGAGCACGCCGCTCTCACTCCTTGTTACCAATTTTAAGGATGTGAAGGCTCGGGGGCGTAACTTAAGTGTAGAACTAAAGAAGGGAAAGCTAGTTACTTTCTGCCGTTCGGAGTGGCCCTCTTTCGGCGTAGGGTGGCCCTCCGAAGGAACTTTCTGTCTCTCTATTATTACTAAGGTAAAAACTAAGATTTTCCTGCCAGGGCAGTCAGGACATCCTGATCAAATTCCTTATATTCTAGTGTGGCAGGATCTTGTGGAAAACCCACCACCCTGGATAACTCCATTCATCCCTGAGCCCTGCAAAGTCCTAGTAACGCGACCTACAAGACAAAAGACTCCCTCTGCTCCCTCGGCCCCTGTGCTGCCGGACAGCCAGGACCCCCTAACGTTAGAACCCACATTTCCCCCACCATATCCGCACCTTATCCCGCAGGACCCAGTCCCCCAGGGTGGTGCTTCCGTAGAGGGAAACCGAGAAGCGGAAGCAGCCGAGAGCGAAAGTAACCTGGGGGGGCCGGCCGGCCGGCCGAACACGAGGCCGCGTACAGCGGGACCAAGCTTCCCGACTCCCTGACTCCACTGTAGCCCTGCCTCTCAGAGAAATAGGATCGCTCGATGATACCGGGCTCTCCCGTCTCATGTATTGGCCTTTTTCCACCAGTGATTTATACAATTGGAAGTCCCAAAATGCTCGGTTCTCAGATAATCCCAAAGATCTAACCTCGTTGTTAGACAGTGTCATGTTTACTCACCAGCCGACCTGGGATGACTGTCAACAGCTCCTCCGAATCCTGTTCACAACGGAGGAGCGGGAAAGAATCCAAGTTGAGGCCAGAAAACTGGTTCCAGGAGATGACGGCCAGCCAACTGCAAATCCTGACCTCATTAATGCGGCTTTCCCTTTGACCCGGCCCAGATGGGACTACAACACGGCAGAAGGTAGGGGACGACTGCTCATTTATCGCCAGACTCTAATGGCGGGTCTCCGGGCTGCAGCTCGCAAGCCCACCAATTTGGCTAAAGTATATTCTGTGTTACAAGGTAAGACAGAAAGCCCCGCTGTGTATTTAGAGAGATTAATGGAAGCCTTCAGACAGTTTACCCCTATGGACCCGGAAGCACCGGAAAATCAGGCAGCGGTAGTAATGTCCTTTGTAAACCAGGCAACACCAGATATTAAAAGAAAACTCCAGAAATTAGAAGGTTTAGAGGGAAAACAGATTCAGTACCTCCTTCAGATGGCCCAGCGAGTTTATAATAATAGGGATACTCCAGAAGAAAAACAGTTCAAGGCAACCAAAGAAATGACCAAAGTCTTAGTAGCAGCTTTCCCCCAGGCAGGAAATGGTCAAAACAGAAAGCAGAAAAAGCAAGGCCCTAGGCAAGGATTAGAAAAAGATCAGTGTGCTTATTGCAAGGAACGTGGCCACTGGATTAAAGACTGCCCAAAGAAATGGAGACCAGCTAACCCTACCTCCGTACTCGTTACCCAGGACTCTGACTAGGGAGGACGGGGTTCGGACCCCCTCCCCGAACCCAGGGTAACTTTGCAAGTGGAGGGGTCCCCAATTCGCTTCTTGGTCGATACTGGGGCGGAACGCTCAGTCCTAACCAAACCAATTGGAAAAATGTCTAAGAAAACATCCTGGGTGCACGGGGCCACAGGCATCAAAAAATACCCCTGGACAACCCAGAGGACTGTAGACTTAGGAACGGGAAAAGTCTCCCATTCCTTCCTAGTCATCCCAGAGAGCCCCTGCCCTCTACTAGGGAGGGACTTGCTGACAAAGATGGGGGCCCAAATCCACTTTGAGCCAGAAGGGCCCAAGATAACTGATTCCCAAAACAGGCCAATATCTATCCTGACTGTCACCTTAGAAGATGAGTACCGACTCCATCAAGAGAAAAAGCCCCCCGATCAGGGAATTGACTCTTGGCTCCAGCGTTTCCCTGAAGCGTGGGCAGAAACTGGGGGCTTAGGGCTAGCTAAACATCGACCTGCCATATTTGTGGAAGTTAAGCCAGGGACGGACCCGGTTCGGGTTCGGCAATATCCTATGCCCCTGGAGGCAAGAGAAGGAATTACGCCCCATATCCGCCGACTCCTAGACCAGGGAGTCCTACGGGCTTGCCACTCATCCTGGAATACTCCACTGTTACCTGTTCGTAAACCCAACAGTACGGACTACAGGCCAGTACAGGATTTAAGAGAAGTTAATAAAAGGGTCATGGACATACATCCCACTGTGCCCAATCCATACACCCTTCTGAGTGCCTTACATCCCAAAAAACAGTGGTATACCGTTCTTGATCTAAAAGACGCTTTCTTCAGCCTTCCTCTGGCTCCCAAAAGTCAAGAACTCTTTGCATTTCAATGGACGGATCCTGAGAGGGGCATCAACAGTCAGCTAACATGGACCAGACTGCCACAAGGGTTCAAGAACTCACCAACCCTGTTCGATGAAGCCCTTCATGAAGATCTGGGTGAGTACCGGCGGCAACACCCTGAAATAACTCTTTTGCAATATGTTGATGATCTCTTAATAGCGGCCAGGTCCCCGGAAACTTGTGTTCGAGGGACTGAGGACCTCCTGAAGACTCTGGGGGAGCTAGGCTACCGAGCCTCAGCAACAAAGGCTCAGATCTGCAAGTCGGAGGTAACTTATCTGGGGTACCTATTAAAAGGGGGGCAACGCTGGCTAACCAAAGCCCGAAAGGAAACAGTCCTACGCATCCCTAGACCCCAGTCAACACGGCAAGTGAGAGAATTCCTGGGGTCGGCAGGGTTCTGTAGGTTATGGATACCCGGATTTGCTGAGTTAGCCAAGCCCCTATACCAGGCAACAAAGGAACGTCAGCCCTTCAATTGGACGGAAGAGGCTGAGCTGGCCTTTCAGCAAATCAAAACTGCCTTGTTATCAGCCCCCGCGCTGGGGCTCCCTGATGTCTCCAAGCCCTTCCACTTATACGTGGATGAAAGTAAGGGTGTTGCAAAAGCCGTGTTAACACAGTACCTAGGCCCCTGGCAGAGGCCAGTTGCCTATTTGTCAAAAAAATTAGATTCAGTGGCTGCTGGCTGGCCACCCTGCCTCCGGATAATCGCGGCGACCGCCCTAATGGTCCGAGACGCTGATAAACTTATCATGGGGCAAGAGTTGCGCGTTATAACCCCGCATGCCATTGAAGGCGTCCTCCGGCAGCCGCCGGACCGATGGATGAGTAACGCCCGGCTCACCCACTATCAAGGACTGCTGTTAAACCCCCTCAGAATAACTTTTCTGCCCCCAACCTCTTTAAACCCTGCTTCACTGCTGCCAAATCCAGACTTGGACGCCCCGTCCCATGAGTGCACTGAGATACTGGCTCAGGTGCATGGGGTGCGGGAGGACCTGCAAGATCGTCCGCTCCCCGACACAGATCTCACCTGGTTCACTGATGGCAGCAGCTATGTCCACCAAGGCCAGCGGTATGCAGGAGCGGCTGTAACGTCAGAGACTGAGGTAATCTGGGCGGAACCCTTGCCTCCAGGGACATCGGCCCAAAGAGCCGAACTGATAGCCCTTACACAGGCCCTCACCCTAGGGGCAGAGAAAAAACTAACAGTATACACGGATAGCCGCTATGCTTTCGCTACTGCGCACATACATGGGGCCATCTACAGAGAAAGGGGACTATTAACAGCCGAAGGCAAAGAAATAAAAAACAAGCAAGAGATCCTAGCTCTATTAACTGCTTTGTGGAAACCAAAGAAATTGGCTATCGTACATTGCCCTGGGCATCAGAAACCAACTACGCCAATTGCTCGAGGCAACTTCTTAGCCGACCAAACCGCAAGGAGCATAGCAAAAGCTCCCAGTCAGCTCCTCGCGCTCCAGCTCCCCGATCCTGGCCCGCGAAATTTGCCATGTTTTCCCGACTATACCGAACAAGATCGCGAATGGATGAACACGCTTCCCCTAAAACAGGTTAAAAATGGGTGGTGGACTGATATAAATGACCAAACCATCCTACCAGAAAAATTAGGACGGCAGGTGTTGGAACACATCCACCGGACAACCCACCTGGGTGCCCGGCGAATGATGGACTTAATCAGGCACGCCAAGTTTAGAATCAGGCGCATAGCTGAACTGGCCAGCGATGTCACAACAAATTGCAAAGCCTGCCAACTAAACAACGCTTGCCCCCAAACCCAGACCACCGCAGGAATTAGGTGTAGAGGAACTAGGCCTGGTATCTATTGGGAAATAGACTTTACTGAGATAAAGCCTGGAAAATATGGGTATCAGTACTTACTTGTCTTTGTAGATACTTTTTCAGGATGGACAGAAGCGTTCCCAACTAAGAGAGAAACTGCTCAGGTTGTAGCAAAGAAAATTTTGGAAGAAATCCTCCCCAGGTATGGCTTTCCCGTCCAAATAGGGTCAGACAATGGACCAGCCTTCGTTGCTAAGGTAAGTCAGGATTTGGCTTCCATTCTGGGGGCAAATTGGAAATTACATTGTGCTTATAGGCCCCAAAGCTCAGGACAGGTAGAAAGGATGAATCGGACTCTGAAGGAGACCTTAACTAAATTGACCATGGAGACTGGCGCTAATTGGGTAGTACTTCTCCCCTACGCTCTGTTCCGGGCCCGAAATACCCCTTACAGACTGGGCCTCACACCATATGAAATCATGTATGGCAGACCCCCACCCCTGGTCCCCAGTCTAAAAGATGACTTACTCAAACCTGAAACTGAAAATGTCTCTGAGCTCCTGTTCTCCTTACAAGCCTTACAGAAAATTCACCAGGAAATTTGGCCCAGACTACGAGAACTGTACGAGGCAGGACCTCCGCCGACGCCTCATCCGTTCCAGCCGGGAGACTGGGTCCTAGTCAAGCGCCTCCGGCAAGAAACTCTTCAACCCAGGTGGAAAGGACCACTGCAAGTACTCCTGACTACTCCCACCGCTCTCAAAGTAGAAGGCATCGCTTCGTGGATCCACTACACACACGTCAAACCAGTGGACCCAACATCCGACCTTCTCGAGCCGTCTGGAGCACCGGTTACATGGACTGTAGACAAAGCTAAGAACAATCCCTTAAAGCTAACCCTGCGCCGTCATCCCCATAGCCGTAACCATGTCTAGCTTACCTATGCTTTTATGCCTTATGCATCTGACTCTCCTCACTGCTGCGCCGTCTAATCCCTATGTCTGGAGGTTCTGGCTCTATGAGAACAAAACTCACCCCGGGGAAACCCCCCAAGCGGGTAAACTGCTAGCTAGCGCAGAGTGCCCCCCCCTCAGGGTGTAATACTATAGTTTACCTCAATTTCACTAGGTTCCAGATTGCCCAACCAGCAATACCCATGATCTGTTTTGAATATGATCAAACTGAATATAATTGTAAAAATTATTGGTGGCACCAGAGTGCAGGTTGCCCATATATGCTCCCCCTGGTGTGTTCTTCTGGTGTAATATGACTCTGTTAAAAACTCTGTCCAAAAGCATCTCTGACGGACAGTTGTGTATCCCTGTTACCCTAGTTCCCCGACTGACACTGCTAACCCCGGCAGAGTACATAGGCTGGGCAGGGACCGCCCCAACTAAAACTGCGCGACATAGACGAGCAGTTTTTCTACCACTAATTGCCGGAATATCCTTGACCACCTCTGTCGTCGCAGCGGGGTTAGCAGGAGGGGCCCTACAACACTCCATGATAGAAAACGACAAGCTGTTACAACAATTCTCTGTTGCTATGGAAGACTCCGCCTATTCCCTAGCCTCCCTTCAGCGGCAGCTCACCTCCCTAGCACAGGTCACCCTTCAAAACCGCAGAGCCTTAGACTTACTCACGGCTGAGAAAGGAGGTACCTGTATGTTCCTCAAAGAAGAATGCTGTTTCTATATAAATGAGTCAGGGTTAGTTGAGGAAAGAGTCCAACGCCTACACGAACTAAGCTTAGAAATGAAAAAGCAACAATTCACTACAGCCGCTAACAATTGGTGGAGCTCTTCAATGTTTTCCCTTCTGGCACCCCTTTTAGGCCCCCTAATGTCTTTACTACTTCTATTCACTATAGGCCCCTGTGTGGTAAATAAAATTTTACAATTTGTCAGAGAAAGGTTTGATACCATCCAACTAATGGTCCTCCGTAGCCATCACCAGCCTCTCCTGCACCCAGAAAGTGAGGCTATATTATAAGACTCTGGAAATCCAAGATTGGACATCCAGTTACTTATGAGAAGGGAGAAATGAAAGGACACAAAGATAGATGTGTACCCACCCCCCACCCGCTACACCCTTGTTCTGCTCTCTAATCTTTGCACGTACCAGAGGTTTCGTAAGTTCTGTAAGTACATGTTTTTCTTTCTGAGGCCAGGTCACAAGGAATGTTTAAGTAAGATAGCCAGGTCACAAGGTGTGTTTAAGCAAGATAGCCATAAACTGGTCGTGCAACCTGATGCAATATAATTAACTGCCTTTGTGTAAAACTGCTCTTCCGCCTCAAGGGTTGTACTGAAATATCAGAAATGGCGGGAACCAATCATAGTTTGCCAAATCGCTTTGTTCAAACTCCAGCCAATCATACCTCTAATTTGTATAATGATTCTATGCCTACTTTCCTTAGACTATATAACATTGTTCGGAGCTCAGTAGGGGAGCTCTCCTGCCCGTCTCGTTTCACGAGCAAGTGAGAGCTCCAGGTTCGAACCTGTAATAAAGATCCTTGCTGCTTAGCTTTGACTCTGGACTCTGGTGGTCTTCTTCGGGGAATAAACGGTCTGGGCATAACAGTTGAAGACATCCAGAGGGAATTGCTTAATTTCACTGCTGCCTGAGGTGGTAGATACCAACAGGGAAAATAAGAGCTAACAGAAAAGCTTAAAAGGAAAAGGTGGGGAAAAAGATGTCCCAGGGGCTTCGAAAAGCTCCAACATATTCCTAGGAGTCTAGAAATCCACATACGTGCATAGGGTTGCGCACAGGCTCAGAAAAGGCCTGAAAAATCCCTAAGCTCTCACCTCAGGCTGATCGCGAGACTGAAAAAACAGGAAGTGAACCGAAACGAAGGCTTGTAAACTGCCTGGCTGGGTGTTTACCCGAATATACGTACGTGAAACCTATCCTCAAAGACTGAGAGATGTATTGGTCCAGAAGTTAAAAGAGATCTCTCCAGTTATCACCCAACCATTGAGCTAAATAAGCAGAACTTCAGTGGCTACTCATGATGAAGAATATAGACTTCACAGAATCGATTAGAAAAAGCTGCTAAAAAAACAAAAACAAAAAAACAAAAAAAAAACCCATCAAACAATAATAGCAAAAAATAGCAATAATAATAAACCCTTGGGAGGGGAAAGAATCGGATTTCCAGAGTTGCCACATTATATTAGTTTAAATGTCCACTTTTCAACAAAAAATTGCAAGACGTTCAAAAAAAACAAGAAAATATGGCCCGTATACAAAGAAAAACAATATTTAGTAGAAATTGTTCCTGAAGAAGCCCAGATGTTGGAATTACTGAATAAAGACTTTAAGTCAGCCATTTTATTTATGTTCAAAGAACTATAAAAAGAACCAAACAGAAAAGTACAATAAATGAAATGAAAATTCACAAGGATTTTAGAAAGCAGAATAAAGAGTCAGTGATCTTGAAGATAGGCCAATTAACATTATTCAACCTGAGGAATAGAAAGAAAATGGAATGAAGAAAAATGTACGGATACTTCCAGAGTCTTCCAGAATACCAGAAGAAGAGGAGATGGAAAAAGGAGAAGAAATGATATTTTAAGAAATCACAGCTCAAAACTTTACAAATGTAATGAAAAACATTAGTTACATATCCAGGAAACTCAACATACTTCAGGTAAGACAAACTCAGAGAGAGGCACATCTAGAAACACAGTTGAACTGTTGATATCCAATAATAAAAAATGAATCTTGAAAGAGCCAAGAGAGAAGAAATTCATTATATACACTAACAGCTGATTTCTCATCAGAACGCACATAGCCAGAAAGCAGTAGGATAAAATATTCAGATTCTGAAAAAAAAGCACTATCAACAAGGAATCCCATCTCCAGCAAACTATCTTTCAAAGAAGAAAGCAAATTTAAGACATTCCTAGGTAAACAAAAACTGAGAAAATTTATAACTAGCAAACTCACTGTGCAAGAAATATTAAAGGAAGTCCTTCATACTGAATAAAAAGACATTACATAGTAACTTGAAGACATAAAGGTCTCTAGTAAAGGTAATTACAAAGGTAAACATAAAAGACAATATTAATTTTTTTTGTTTGTAACATTTTTTCTCATATCTGATTTATTATTATTATTGCTTTTATTTTTTTTTTTTGAGACAGAGTTTTTGCTCTGTTGCCCAGGCTGGAGGTGCGATGGCGCCGTATCTGCTCACTTCAACCTCCGCCTCCTGGGTTCAAACTGTTCTCCTGCCTCAGCCTCCGGAGTAGCTGAGATTACAGGCGTTTGCCACCACACCTGGCTAATTTTTGTATTTTTAGTAGAGATGAGGTTTCACCATGTTGGCCAGGCTGGCCTTGAACTCTTGACCTCAGGTGATCCACCTGCCTCGGCCTCCCAAAGTACTAGGATTATAGGTGTGAGACACCACACCTGGCGTCTCCTATCTAATTTAAAAGACAATTGCAATAAAGCAATAATTATAAAACTATGTTGACAGGTACACAATGTATAAGGATATAATTCACATGACACAGCACAAAGGAAGGGGAGGGAGCAGAGCTATACATAAGCAAAGTTTTTGAATATGATTGAAACTCATTTGATATCAATACAATTTGATTTTTGGTGCTAATAGTATCCCAAAGGCAACCACTAAGAAAATAACTCCCCAAAATATAGTTAAAGAAGCACCAGCCAGGCATGGTGGCTTATGCCTGTAATCCCAGCACTTTGGGAGCCTAAGGTGGGCAGATCACCTGAGGTCAGGAGTTGGAGGCCAGCCTGGCCAACATGGTGAAACCCTGTCTCTGATAAAAACACACAAAAATTAGCCAGGTGTGGTGGCGTGTGCCTGTAATCACAGCTACTTGGGAGGCTGAGGCATGAGAATGACGTGAACCCAGGAGGCAGAGGTTGTAGTGAGCCAAGATCATGCCTCTGTACTCCAGCCTGGATGACAGAGCGAGACTCTGTCTCAAAAAAAAAAAAAAAAAAAAAAAAAAAAAAAGTCATATAAAGGAATCATGCAGTATACAACCTTTTGAGGTTGGCTTTTTTTCACTCAGCATAGTGCCCTTGAGGTCCATTCAAGTTACTGTATGTATCAGTAGTCTATTCCTTCTTACTGCATTCATACATGGTAAGAATGTACCACAGTTTGTTTAACCAGGTACCCATTAAAGGACATGTGGGTTGATTCCAGTTTGGGGCTATTATTTAAAAAACTGCTAAGTTGTCTCTTCACTTTCTTGGTAGTATCCTTCAAAGCACAGTAGGTTTTGATTTTGGGTAAGTCCAATTTATATGTATATTCTTTGGTTGCTTGTGCTTTCAGAGTCATAGTTAAGAAAGCATTTTTCTAATCCAAAGTCATGAAGATTTACCCTTATGTTTTTTTCTAAGAGCTTTAGAGTTTCAGCTCTTAGATTTATGGCTTTGATCCATTTTGAGTTAATTTTCATATATACCGTGAGGTAAGGATTCAGCCTCATTCTTTTTGCAGGCGGATATCCCGTTTCCCAGCATTATTTGTTGAAAAGAATCTTCCTTCTTCCATATCAATGTTTAGAATCAGCTTGTTAGTTTCTTCAGAGAAACCAGTTAGGATTTTGGTAGAAATTTCACTGATTCTGTAGATCAAATTGGAGAGTACCACCATCTTAACAAGACTGAGTCTTTTTATTAAACTCTCTCCAAGTAGATAGTGAAGAACTTTTTCCCAGGGCCATTTGACAGTAAGTTGCTGATCTGAGGCCCCATCACGCATGTGTGTGTTACTTACAAAGACATTCTCCCTTTTTTTTTTTTTTTTTTTTTTTGAGAGGCGGTCTTGCTCTGTTGCCCAGGCTGGAGTGCAGTGGCGCGATCTCGGCTCACTGCAACGTCTGCCTCCTGGGTTCACGCCATTCTCCTGCCTCAGCCTCCTGAGTAGCTGGGACTACAGGCGCCCGCCACCACACCTGGATAATTTTTTGTATTTTCAGTAGAGACGGGGTTTCACCGTGTTAGCCAGGATGGTCTCAATCTCCTGACCTCATGATTCGCCCGCCTCGGCCTCCCAAAGTGCTGGGATTACAGGCATGACCCACCGTGCCTGGCCCGACTCACTTCTTAATTTTAAATTTCTAGCAGCAGCATTTCATGGACGTAGAGTAAGGAGGAACATTTTAACGTATAAGCTGTTGAAACTGGGGTGGGCTGTGCGGGTAGCTGGTAGAGTGCGGTCACTGGTGAGGGTCAAGCACTGGCAGTGTTTTCGTGAGCCAGGAACAGTGTAGAGGAGACACCCACGCTGATGTCCTGGAGCACTAACCAGGTGCCAAGCATGGCGCCACGTTAACTGCTAAGCCCTCAACAACCCTATGAGGTAGTGATATTATTATTGCTCCTTTGCAAATAAGGAAAGTGAAGCACTAAAATTTATTCAAAAATGCCAAAGGCCAACTGACATTGGGGTGCTGTTACTTAACCAAATTTTAGAAATCAAAAATTGTGCAGTGGACATTGGAGCTTTGCTCTACACTAAGGCAGACTAAACTTGTTGGCCTTGCCACCCCACGTCTCCTTAGATTTTTTAAAATAATTATTCTTTTAAATAGTTTTTCATTTTCAGTGACTAGTCACCTAGGGGCATGTCTAAACTCTGTCAGGTGTGACAAGTAACATTGTCAGTGATTCTGACATGGAATGAAAGGTACAAATTAGTTATAATGGGCTATTTTATTTTAACATAAAGTTATAAAGTGTTACAGCTATGTAGAAAAATGGTTAGTCAAAGACATTAGAAACTTTAAAAACCAAAAACCCAGAAATAAGTAGAGCACTGATCAGGAAATGGGAAGTCTTTCTAAGACTGTGAGAGAACGGAAACTTCTGCGTGTGTGGTCTCCTCCCATTCCTTGTGGTACAATACAAGTGAAATTAATAGTGAAGAAGGTTTCTAGAGTTAGGAACAATCCCTGTCATTGATGCATTCCTCCTTTCCCCACACTAGGCACCCTCTGCTATACAGTCCCCCTTGGCCCCTGACCTCACAGGCTCAGCCCCTCACATGCTCCCAAGCTGGCCCTCATTCCAACAGTCTTTTAAGCAGCAAGTTGTGAATCAGGGTGTGTCTGAGCCTCCCAGAGCTGCTGTAACAAAATACCACAAACGAGGTGGCTTCGAGGAACAGAAATGATTATCTCACAATTCTGGAGGTTAAAAGGATGGAATCAAGGTGTGGACAGGGCCATCTCCCTCTGGAACCTGCAGGGAAAAGGCCTTTATTTACCTCTCCCTAGCTTCTACCAGTTTGCCAGCAGACGCTGGTGTTCCTTGACTTGTAGATGCATCGCCCCAGTCCTCCCCATTTACATGGCCATCTTCTTTCTGTGTGTCTGTCTCTGTGTTCAAATTTCTCCTTTTTACAGGGATACCAGTCATACCGGATTAGGGCTCACCTGAATGACTGACTTCATTTCAACTTGATTACGTCTGCAAAGACCCCATTTCCAAATAAGGTCACAGTGTGAGGTACAGGGCGCTAGGACGTCAACATATCTTTTCTGGGGAACACGATTCCCTCCATGGCTGGGTGCTAGGTCCAGGGTTCAGTTACATGTCCTTCAGCACTTATGAAACTGAGAGGACTCCATGGTTCTGCTTCCTCAAATTACTCCTATCTTTGGGCAGACCCAGGAGCCCGCTGCTGTGATGCCAAGTGCCTGGGGTCCCAGATGACACAGTGGGCAGGCTGTCTCCATGTGAATAACGCATCTGACGGCTCCCCGGGGCTGGAGGTGACCCTGGAGCCCTCTGGGTTCATCTGACCAGGTCTCCTCGCTTTCCCTTCACTCGAAGGGCTATTTTTATCCTGTTGTGCTGTGAGTTTGCTCTCACAATTCTCCTCAACTGTTTCAGGCAGGAAATAAGGTATAAACATAAATTACATGAATGGCAATTCCCTACCACAGTTTGGTGGCTTCATTATATAGCAGCACAGGGGCAGGCTGTGAGTGCCAGGGCCCCAGTGTTGCCATGACAACTGCAGGTCCCCGCCTCCTCCACTTGGCCCTTCCCCAACCTCCATTGCCAATGCCAGCTCAGTCTCACGCCTCTGCCTTCTGAGAAGCCACCCCTGAACAACAGACAGGGCTGCAGCCCTCCACACGCTGTCCCAGAATCCTGGGCCCCTCTGGCTACTGCACGCGCTGCGTGGCCTTCCCTTAGTTCTGTCTTTCTAGGACACGAGCTCCTTGAAGTCAGGGACCATGCCTGTTCCATTGTTTACTCCCATCAGCATCGAATTCAGAACTCTACTCATAGTAATTGCTCAAGAAATGCTAATGAATGGTAGAAGGGAAGAGCCTATGGGGAACTGCCACAGCAGACTGGAGGACCAGGAGCTGTGACCATGGAGAGTGTCCCCAGAGCTGCCGTTACATATTGCCACATGTGCCTATTTAAATTCAAGCTTAGTTAAATTTAAATGAACTAAAACTAAAAATTCACTTCCTGGCTGGGTGTGGTGGCTCATGCCTGTAATCCCAGCACTTTGGGAGGCTGAGGCAGGTGGATCACCTGAGGTCAGGAGTTTGAGACCAGCTTGTCCAATATGGTGAACCCCCGTCGCCACTAAAAAAACATAAATTAGCCAGGCATGGTGGCACACGCTTGTACTCCCAGCGACTTGAGAGGCTGAGGCAGGGGAATTGCTGGAACCCGGGAGGCAGAGGCTGCAGTGAACCAAGATGGTACCACTGCACTCCAGCCTGGCCAACAGAGTGAAACTCTGTCTCAAAAAAAAATTCACTTCCTCAGTCCCACTGGCCACAAATGCTAAATGGTCGCATATGGCTAGTGACTATCATATTCGACAGTGCAGCTGCTGAACATTTCCATGATCACAGAAAGTTCTGTTGGGCAGTGCTGCCCTAAGAGGACTCCATAACCAGTGCCCCTGGGGTGCTCTTGCTGCTTGTTAATTGCACTCCTAGCCCATTGGAACCCTTTAACTAGATTTAGCACTAGGAACCAAGGAGAAAATGTCAGCAGTCTATCCCTCTGTCAGGATCATGAGCTAATATCCCCTCACCAGAGAGAGGAACACAAGTGACTCCTTAGTTTTTCAACAAGCCTCGACCTTTATGCCTCCACATCTTTGCATGTTCAGTTCCTTCTGCCCGGGAAGTCCATGCCGATGAGAACTCCTGAGTTCTTATCCATGCCTCAGGGGAAGGCACAAATGCCTGTACATGTATAAATCCTTTTCCCCCTCATCCTCCCCTCAATAGTGTGTGTGTGCGCGTGGGTATGTAGAATCTGTCTTCTCACATGACATCCTATCTAGCCATTATGCAGTGGCGTGGAAATTGATGAGCAGATAATGTGTCATAATTAGCCCAGAGGCAAAAATCAAGCAGAACCAAAAGTGCCCTAGAAAATCTCTGAAGTCTGTTGTAGAGCATGCATCCTTGGTTTCATTTATGTAAAGTCATACAGAAATTCTTATCCTCGTAAGAGGGGGTGCCACATGAAGAGAGGTACAGTCATTGGACGCAGGCGGGCTCTAACGTTACAGTCAATTAAAATGGAGACCAGGTCTGAAGAACCCCTGAGCAGACACAACCATAAGTCAGGCCTCACAAATGACCACGACCTTGCTTGATGTGTAAACATAAGCAAAACTTAACTCAAGCTATTTCTTGTAAATGTTTGTATTAAAGGAAAACAGAACTTAAGCTCAACCCGTCAGAAGCATCCAACAAACTTGTAATTATATAACTAGAGACTTTCCAACAGGATAGACTAGGGGTTCCCAACCCCTGGGCCGTGGACTGGTACTTGTCCGTGGCCTGTTAGGAACTGGGCCGTGCAGCAGGAGGTGGGTGAGCAAGGAGCATTAGTGTCTGAGCTCTGCCTCCTGTCAGATCAGCGGCGGCATTAGATTCTCAAAGGAGCACGAACCGTATTGTGAACTGTCCATGAGAAGGATCTAGGTTGCACGTGCCTTATGAGAATCTAACTAATGCCTGATGATCTGAGGTGGAACAGTTTCATTCCGACACCACCCCGCAGGCTTCCCATTCATAGAAAAATTGTCTTCCACGAATTCAGTCCCTGGTGCTAAAAAGGTTGGGGACTGCTGTTCTAGTGGATTATTTTTAAAGTAAACTTTTTGGTCTGATGCGGTGGCTCACACCTGTAATCCCAGCACTTTGGGAGGCCGAGGTGGGAGGATCACCTGAGGTCAGGAGTTTGAGACCAGCCTGGCCAACATGGTGAAACCCTGTCTCTACTAAAAATACAAAAATGAACTGGGCTTCGTAGTGGGCACCTGTAATCCCAGTTACTCAGGAGGGCTGAGGCAGGAGAATTGTTTGAACCCGGGAGGCAGAGGTTGCAGTGAGCAGAGGTCGCGTCACTGTACTCCAGTCTGGGCGACAGAGCAAGACTGCGTCTCAAACAACAACAACAACGACAAACTTTTTAATTGAAGTTTCAGGTTGTGATAAAGTTTATGTTGTGCTGGCCTCTTAATCTTTTTGTCTTTTCTCTGTAAAGGTTTACATAATATCGTGGGATGTTGGGAGAAATTTACTATTGACCCCATCAGAGCTTGGCGTTTTCTTTGTGGTAGATTTTAAATTATATATTCATTTTTACCTAATAAATATAGAACGACTTATATTTTTTATTCCTCATTGTGACTATTTTGGAAAATAGTGCTTTTCGAGGAATTTACTCATTTCATCTAAATGTCTAAGTTTATTGGTATCAAGTTATTTATATTACCTTCTCATTATCCTCTTATTGTCTTTAGAATCTTTATAACTGTATATTGGTGTTTTATGCTTTTTCTCTATTTTTCTTCATTGGTTCAGGTAGGAGATTATCAGTTTTATTAGTCTAAAAACTAATTTTAGGCTTCTTTGATTTTTCAGTATTTATATGTTTGTTTTTTATTACATTGATTTTTGTTCCTTATTGTTTTCTTCTTTCTATCTCTTTTGGTTTTAATTTGATAATTATCTTCTAGGTTTCTTGAAATAGTTACTTAGATAATTGCTTTTCAGTCTTTTTCTTCCATTATAAATGCATTTAATGCCATAAAGTTCCCTCTAAGTATGGCATTAGCTGAATACCATACATTGTCTATTTTTATTGTCATTTAAAATATTTCATAATTTCCATTGTGATTTCTATGTTGACTTCTGAATTATTTAGAATAATCACATTTTCTTGTTAAATTGACTCTTTTATTATTACCAAATGCTCTTTATCTCTAATAATAGTTCTTATCTTAAAGTCTACTTTGTCTGATATAGCATAGCTACACAATTTACTTTTGGTTACATTTTTTCTATCCTGTTAATTTCAACGTTTCTGAGTTTCTATATTTAAAATACTTCTTTTAAGCAGCATAGTTTTTGGCTTATTTTAATTGAGTCTGACAATGTTTTCAGTTTTTTATTACTTAGTTCGTTTACATTAATATAATTACTTCTATATCTGGGTTTAAATCAACTGTCTTATCCATCTTTCTATTTGTTCTATATTTTCATTGTTTTTTAATATTTATCCTTTCTTGACTTCTTTTAGATTAACAATGTTTTTTTTGGTTGTGTTTTTGTTATTCCATTTCATGCCCCTTCCTTTATTATTAGTTACATATTCTCTTATTATTCGCTTGCCTTAGAGATGGCAAAATGCATTTTTGACTCTTTGAGTCTCCCTTAAATTAATGCTTTCACCAGTTTTCAGACAGTGCAAGGACCTTAGAACGCTTTATTACATGCATTTTTGGAGACAGGGTCTCAGTCTGTCATGGGGGCCAGAGGGCAGTGGCACAATCACAGTGAACTACGGCTTCCACCTCCTGGGCTCAAGCAATCCTCCCACCAACGCCCCATCCCCACCCCAGGGACGCTGGGACTACAGGTGCACATCACTGCATCTTGCTAATCTTTTAGATTTTTGGTAAAGACAAGGTCTTGCCATGTTGCCCAGGATGGTCTTAAACTGGACTCACGGGATCCTCCCACCTCAACCTCCCGAAGTGAGGCATGAGCCACCACACCTGACCAGAACACTCTAATTTTATTGCCTTCTTCTTGCCTTTTGTACTATTGTTGTTATGTGTTTTAATTGAACATATAAGATCCTCAATAAAAAATACTATTTAAAACTCAGTATTGACTTGGATTTATCCTCATGTTTCTGCTGGTTCTCATAATTCCTTCTTGCACCTCCAGCTAAGCTCAATCTCTACTTGCTTAAAGAAAACCTCTTCAGTTCTCTGTGAGTGGACTCTGTGGGTAATACAGTTGCTCAGGTTTCTTGATTTTTTGTTTGCGTTTTTGAAAATGACCATCTCTGCAGCTTTTGAATCCTGTTTTCCCTGGGAAGAGAATTTCAGGTTGGCAGTTGTCTTCTTTCAGGACTTGAAAGATGACAATGCATTTCTTTGGGCTTTTACAACTTCTGTTGAAAGTTAACTAGACGTGTCATTGTATCTTTGAACGTCATGTGTTTTTATTCCCTTTTCTATTTTAGAAATGTCCTTAAAATTTGCCCTTTATCCTTTTTACGATGTGCCTGGGTGTGGTTTTCATTACGTGTATCCTGGGAGGATTCTTTAACCTGTGACTCGATACCTTCTATCACTTTTGGAAAATCACAAGTCAGATTATCTGCAGTCACATTCACTCCTCTCTTCTCTTTCTGGTTCTTCAATTCCATGCATGTCAGACTTTTTCACCATGTCCCAGATGTCTCTTATGCCCTTTTTATATTTTCTATTCTTTGTTTTTCCTTTCAGGACTTCAACTTAGGTATTTTCAACTTACTTATTTTCCCATTCCTTAATTCCCTCTCCTGGGTCCAGTTTGGTGGTATTCTCCTGGGGACAGCTGGTCTGATACTAGCTAGCCCGTCGTAACTGAAGATATCCTCTGTAATCATTTTAAACTCTCTGGTCATTTCAATTTCACTTTGTTCACCTTTCTCAATTCTCTCTCCCTTTTATCTTACTGTGCTTCCAACTCAGTTTCTTCTCTTGCGAGTGTTGCTTTACTTCCGGGCATAAGTGGTCTTCCCACCTAGCCTCCCAAGTAGCTTGGACTGCAGGCATGAGCCACGGTGCCCAGCCTGTATTTCTGAAATGGTTTCACTTATTTATTTATTTATTTATTTATTTATTTATTTATTTGAGATGGAGTCTCACTCTGTCGCCCAGGCTGGAGTGAGTGGCGCCATCTCGGCTCACTGCAACCTCTGCCTCCCGGGTTCAAGCGATTCTCTTGCCTCAGCCTCCTGAGTAGCTGGGACTACAGGCGCCGCCACCTCGCCCAGCTAATTTTTGTATTTTTAGTAGAGACAGGGTTTCACCGTGTTAGTCAGGATGGTCTCGATCTCCTGACCTCGTGATCCGCCTGCCTCGGCCTCCCAAAGTGCTGGGATTACAGGTGTGAGCCACCGCGCCCAGCCGAGAAAGTTCTTTTATCCTCTATTGTTCCCAGACAGACACCATAAGCAGGGTAAGAGAGGTTGCACCACGCTGCCTCACCATCAGAATGCCAACCTAGCTTGTCTGTGTTTTTTCTCACTCAGTCCTGCCTTTCTTAGGTGTTGAGACTGTGGATTTAACCAGCCTAGCGAGTCTCCAGCCACAAACCTGTAGACTGTTCTTATTGGTCCAAAAAGGGGCTGTTGGCTTTGCTACTCAGAGCATGTCCCTTACTTTGAGGAACTAGGCTTTCCTGGCTTTGACTGATGGTTCCAACTGTGGCTATCTTCTCTTATGATCTTCCCACATGCCTGCTTGACCTTCACTGTATCTGGAAGTCCTTCCTCTTCTATTTTAGTTCAGGGTTCAGATGTCTCTTAATTTCTTTCAAGATAGAGTTTTGTTCCTGTTTCTTATTCTCCTTCTCACTTTTGGGTGATTTCTCAGAGAAGAGGGAAATGGTCCTCTTTATGCCACATTTAAAAACCACAAGCTTACCCTCAGAGTCTTTTGCATTCTGCGTTATTTTTAGTTTCAGTTCTGCATCACATACAGTCTTTTTATGTTTTTAGAGACAGGCTCGCGCTCTGTCGCCCAGGCTGGAGTGCCGTGAAGCTCACTGCAGCCTTGAACTTCTGGGCTCAAGTGACCCTCCCACCTCAGCCTCCCAAGTAGTTGGGACTACAGGCATGAGACACCACATCCAGCCTGCATCATATATAATCTTTAAAGAGTCATTTAAAATCAGGAATAGGGACCTGAATTCAAGTTTAAATTCAGTCTTGGCTGGTGCTACCAATGCAAATAGCTCAACTGAAGTGACAATCAAATCATCCGATACAGTCACACATGGCTAAACTCGCATATGTGCAGCCGGTGACAACCCCCTCTGTCTGACTGCTGGTAAGTGTCATTTGACATAAATGTAAGATGCTTCCCAAAAGCAGGAATGTAAAAATGTGAACAAACGATGAATGGTATTTCAGCTGGGGCTGAAGAATGGTCCAGCAGGCTGGCGAGGACGGTGAGCACGGAGCAGACAGATGCAGGCGGACAGAGCTGCGGCAGCGCGGGGCTTACGTGCCTTCCCTGGAGCAGCATCGACTTTTGAAAGGCTGAAATTTCAGGGTGGGTTTAGGAATCAAATAGCAAACAATCCAATTGGGGAGGAAAATAGTGTGTTCTGTGACACGTGACAGCTCATTGTCTATTGAATCGAATGCCAATTCTTTGCCGCAGAAGTGAGCTCTGCCCTCAGCTTTCCAACACGCCTATTGTCTTCTCCTTGTCTGCAGAACAATGCTTACATGCTATAGCCTGCCACTCAAATCCCTCCACTCCATGAAGCCAGAATGAAAGGGAAGGAATCAGGTTAAAGAGCCAGGCAGATTCCCTCCCTCTGAGATCTGGCAGCATCCTCTCCCCTGCGCCCCTGCTGCGGGCGACTGGTCTAAGCTGTTCACCACGTGTGCCTTGCATTTGTCCCACACCTGTGCCATTGCTCATTCGGACTCTTCCGCCATGATTCCTTCTCTTCCCTGATAACCAACTCTGCTGCTCAAAACCCTGCTTATCCATCAAAGCCCCACAGGCCTTTACTGATCCCCCAACCAGATATGAACTTTCTGTCTACCTCTGGGAAGTTTTTCACAATCTTTTTAGATCAGGTACTACTCCCTAGGGAGGCAAGGACTATCACTCTGACGCCTCATCTCGCTCCTCTGCCCTGCCAAAGCAGCCTCAAACTCCCGCTGTCCTGGCTTTCACTGCCCAAACCCAATTTTTATGCTCAACTGGTCTTTCGACTTTGTTCCTCTATGCTTCTTGCTTTGACCTGGAACTTTCAGATTTGGGGCCTACTGTTTCCATCAGTGTCTTGGCAGTCCTAGCTCCTGGCTGTAAATGTAGATATATGTTCCCTTGATACTACTGTACTGACAAACCAGTCAACAAGTTTCCAATTTCCAGAGCCCTTTACTCCAGCAGCCATTGCTGCTGCCCTTGTCAGACCCCAGGCCACACTCTCCCAGCTGCCCACTGAGCACTGCTGGCCAGGCTTTAGCCATTGGGTCATGTCATTAACTTCATAGACATAGAATATTTTTCTTGGATCTTAATTCTTTGTGTGCTTGTCTCACACTCTTGGCCTCTCAAGGGTGGAGTCTGCAATTCCCGGCCCAGTGCCTTGCAAACAAGAGCTCAGAAGATATTAACTCAACACTGTTTGAACACGGGCACCTTAAGGTGACTCGGGCAGCTCCCAGTGGGTTCCAGCAATGGCCACAACTCGGGGTGCTGCTCACTCACAGCTAGGCACAGGTTATGCTGTCTCTTAAGGTTGATAACTGGATACTTCCAGAATGAAAAGGACCAAATGTCCCCATTTTGAATGTATGTCCCCTGCTGTGTTCCTAGGAC
This sequence comes from Macaca mulatta, assembly GCF_049350105.2. NCBI lineage: Eukaryota > Metazoa > Chordata > Mammalia > Primates > Cercopithecidae > Macaca > Macaca mulatta. Next base: position 6,125,702 of record NC_133418.1, read on the forward strand.
CCCTCAGTGTCCTCCTCTCCTGCTTTTCCTCAACTTGTACGTGATGACCAGTCACCAGAAAAAAGAGACTCTCTCCGGCTGGTCTGTGGGGTCCCTGAGGCCAGGTGGTGGGCCTTTTTGTATGTCTGTATCTCCTCAGGGCCAAGCCCATGCCTGCTCCACGCTGCGCCTAGAGTTTGCACTCATTACAGTTTGTGGCTTGAACACCTTCTGCCCTAGCTGTGCCCTCTGTTCTTGCCATGTTTGCTTTCTGTGGTTGCTAGAATCTTTCTTCTCTCCTTTAAACTTCTGCCTGAACATTTAATAACATTTGCAGTTTGATTTTTAATTATTAATGTATTCTCCATTTATTATTTATAAGAGAAAAGGTGGAAGACAGAAGGGCCTGTGGGAAACTGATGGCATCACCCAGGGGTCAGACAAGCTTCTGTTGAACCCTGCCGTGCTAGCTCTCTATGGCTATGCAACTGATTACCTCCACGTGATTCATAATAACACAAGTGTTTCTTATTTCATTTTCAGTGAGGCAGGAATTTAGAGGTGACTTAGCTGGGAGGTGCCAGTTAAGAATTTCTCATGTGGTTGCAGTCAAGATGTCAGCTGAGGCTGAGTTATCGGAGGTTGGAGGATTCACATCTGACATGGTTCACCCACTTGGCTGTTGGCAGGAGGCTTCAGTTTCTCGCCATATGGGCCTCTTCATAGACAGCGTGAGTGTCCTCATGACACGGCGGCGAAATTCACCCTCAGCAAGCACTCCGAGAGATGGAAGGCAGAAGCCACATGCCATTTACGGCCTGGCCTCAGACCTCTGCCATATTCTCTTGGTCACATGGACCGATCCTGATTCAATGTGGGGGGTGGCTGGGACTATGGAAGGGCATGGATACTGGAGGTAGGACTAATTCGAGGTCGTCTTGGAGGCTGGCTACCACACCTGCTTCTCCGGGGAGTGTCTTTGTGCAAGTTATTTAACCTCCCGAAGCCTCAGTTTGTGCATTTGTAAATAACAATATTTACAGGGATTTGTGAAGATTAAATACTTATCAAGTCCTCTTACAAAGTGCTTCAAACTGCCCCAAAGTCTTCCCCACATTACCCAGGACTCCTCCAGGAAAGCCAACTGCAGCTTCTCTTTTAGAAACCCTCCATCCTCTGCCCTCTTCTCCTCCCCTCTTCATCCTTTCCCTCCTCACCTGTCGGGAAATTTTCTAATCTGGCAGGGGTTGTAAGGGGGTGAGCCTCATTCTTCAACCCTCATGTCCCCAGATACAATGTCTACGCTGTGGTCTTCCATGTTTCCCTAGGGACCATGCTTTGGAAACCACGCCTTCAGATGACTGCAGACTCAGCTGACACTTTGACTGTATCTATGGGAGAAATTCTGGACTGGAACCATCCAGCTGAGGGACTCCCAAATTCTTGCCTCATGGAAAGTGCGAAATAAAAATCTTGTTTTAAGTCACTTTGGGGAGAATCTTGCTGGTAATTTCCGCCATCCCCCACCATCCTGTCATCTCCCTGACCATATCAGGACTGATTATTTGCTTGGAAAGAACACCAGAAAAAAAAAATGTTTTTTTAATAATAATAACCAAGAAATTGGTTATTTTAGAACTCTTATTTTACCAAACATAGGATAAATATAAGACATCACAGGAGTTTCACTCACATCCGTGTGAAGAGACCACCAAGCAGGCTTCGTGTGAGCAACAAGGCTGTTTATTTCACCCAGGGGCAGCGGGCTGAGTCCGAAAAGAGAGTCAGCGAAGGGAGATGGGGTGGGGCCGTTTTGTAGGATTTGGGTAGGTAAAGGAAAATTACAGTCAAAGGGAGTTGTTCTCTGGCAGGCAGGGGTGGGGGTTACAAGGTGCTCAGTAGGGGAGCTTTTGAGCCAGGATGAGCCAGGAGAAGGAATTTCACAAGATAATGTCATCAGGCCATTTTCACTTCTTTTGTGATGTTTCCGTTACTTCAGACCATCTGGATGCGGGTCACGGGGGATATGATGGCTTAGCTTGGGCTCAGAGGCCTGACAAGAAGTATCTCCTAACTTTGACTGGCTTCTCGGAGGAGATTACAATGAAGTGCAAATGATCAGCCACCCAGTGTCTTAGTCAAGATTCTCCAGAGAGACAGAACCAATAAGCTAGACACATAGATGGTTAGATAGATAGATAGATTAGATAGATAGATAGATAGATAGATAGATAGATAAGATAGATAGATTAGATAGCTAGATAGATAGGTAGATAGATAGATAGATAGATACATACATACATACATACATACATACATACATACATACGTAGATACATAGATAGATAGAGTAGGTAGGCAGACATAGGGGAGGGATTTTATTAGGGAAATTGGCTTATGTGATTATGAAGGCTGAGAAGTCCCACAACAGGCTGTCTGCAAACTAGAGACCCTGGGATGCCAGTAGCCTGGCCCAATCCAAATCCACAGGCCTCAGAACAAGAGAAGCGGATGGTGTAACTCTCAGTCCAAGGCCAAGGACCTGAGAACCCAGGGAGCCTCTGGTGTAGGTCCTGGAGTCCCTAAGCTGGAGATCCTGGAGTTCTGGTGTCCAAAGGCAAGAATAGAAGGGTGTCCTGCTCCAGGAGAGAGGGAGGAAATCACCTTTCCTCTGACTTTTTGTTCTTTCTGGGCTGCAGCTGATTGGATGGTGCCCACCTACGTTGAGGGGGGAGATCTTCCTGATTCAGCCTATCAACTCACACTCTGGTCTCCTGGAGACATCCTCACCAACACACCCGGAAATAATGCCTTCCTAGTTCTCTAGGTATTCCTTAATCCAGCCAAGCTGACACCTAAAATTCACCGTCACATGCAAAGTATCAGTTTCCTGGGCTGCTGTAACAAACACCACCAACTGTGTGGCTGAAGGTAGAACTGTGTGGCCTCACAGTCCTGGAGGCTGGGAGTCAGAGATCAAGGTGTCAGCAAGGCCTGCTGCCTCTGAAGCCTGGAGGGGGTTCCTTCCTTGCCTCTTCCTGGCTTCTAGGGGTCCCCAGCATCTGTGCTGTTCCTCGACTTGCAGCTGCGTCACTCCCATCTCTGCCTCTGTCATCCCATGCTGCTCTCGCTGTGTGTCTGTGTCTTCACATGGTGGTTTTAAAAATAAGGACATTATCATATTGGATTAGGAACCTACCCTACTCCAGCATGACTTCATCTTAACTCATTATATCCACAATGACACTCTTCAAATAAAGTCACATTCTGCAGTACTGAGGGCCAGAACTTCAACACATCTTTTTTGGAAGAGCACAATTCAGCCCATACACTTGGAGAGGGATGGGGCAGGCCCTGGATTCGGTTTCGGCTCCTTGTGTAGAAAGTGACTGTGTAAACTCAGGCGGGTGTGGAATATTTCTGCCCCTGCTGCCAGCAGGGATTGAGCCGGGGTGGGGGTGGCTGGCACCAAGTTTCAGGCCGAAGATAATTAAGGAGGTTAGGGAATCAGGGTGACCAGAAGTGAGTCAAAGACAATAGTCAGACAGTGAAAAGGAAGATGGTCCCAAATGGAAGCTGGGACAGGCAGGGAACAAAGAAATGAGCATGTTTAGATTACCAGATACTCGTGTAAGTTGAAATGTTGAAACACTTGAAAAATGACAGTTAGTTAGGATGGCAGGAAGAGGGAGACCCAGGCAGAAGCTTCAGACACCTTTGTATGAGACAGTTGTGGGAATAGAATCGACTTCCAGAGGCATGTTCTCGGGACTTCTGGAGATGGTGTGTGTTGTCCAGGCACAGTGTGGAGAAACACTCACTTCTTTGAAAAGTAACAATGGAACAATTTTTTTCTCTGCTGGGAGGCAAAGATGAAGGCTTATGTGCCCCAGTGTGGAGCCCTCTTCAGCTAATATTCACTATCTCATCTCCTTCCCCAAGTGGCTTAAACCAGTCGAAAGCCACTGTTTGGCTTCAATAATGGCTCCCAGACTGCACTTGTGACTTAGCCTACTCCCATTATCAGCTGACACCCACATTTTGTTCAGTTGGTTTATTTAATTAATTAATTAGTTAATTAATCTATTTAGAGACAGTGTCTCTCTCTGTCGCTCAGGCTGGCATGCAGTGGCATGATCTCGGCTCTCTGCAGCCTCTGCCTCCCGGGTTCAAGCGATTCTCCTGCCTCAGCCTCCTGAGTAGCTGGGATTACAGGCGCCCACTACCACACCCGGCTAATTGTTGTAGTTTTAGTAGAGACAGGGTTTCACCATGTTGGCCAGGCTGGTCTTGAACTCCTGACCTCAGGTGATCCACCTGCCTTGGTCTCCCAAAGTGCTGGGATTACAGGCATGAGCCACTGTGCCCGGCGGGTTTAATTATTTTAAAAAGTCGCTCTGCAACTTCAAAGTGGCTGCTTTGAAGTTATCATGTGAGCAAAACTTGCTCATGTGAAAGAAAGAGAAATCTCAAGACCCCAAAATCACAAAGCCAAGGGAAAAGTCAAGCCAGGAACTGCATCAGGCAAACCTGCCTCTCATCTTATTCCTAAATAAGATAGCTACAAAGATTTTTAAAAAGCTACATACCTTCCTTACAATTTGTCCACAAGAAAATTCCTTGTAGGCCTTACGATCTTACCATAAAACAGTTCTCTTGAATTGCACCCTGGCAATGTAAACTGACAGCTTACCTTCACAGGTGTGGGACAAAAGTCATCCCTCTGCTCGCCTGAGACAAACGCATATTTGATTGCTTCCTCTGCCTTATTGTTTATGTATAACTGCAGATTCACTGAGCCAGACTAAATTGTGTATTCATCAAAAGGCTGATCAAGGACTCAAAACAATGCAACCTTTTGTCTCTTTTCTACCTTTGCCTCTTATCTACCTCCCCCTCCCCTTACCGGACCAAACCAATGTACATCTTACACATATTGATTGACATCTCATGTCTCCTTAACAAGTATAAAAGCAAGCTGCACCCTGACTACCTTGGACAGATGTCGTCCGGACCTCCTAAGGCTGTCGTGGGCACGCCCCTTAACCTTGGCAAAATAAATGTTCTAAACTGATTGAGATCTGTCTCAGATACTTTTGGATTCCCATCCATCACTAAAGGCAAATTTCATACTGACTGCTTCATGGAGAAATGTAGGCAAGTTTGGAGAGACATCTGTTCCTGCGAATTCTATCAATAGTTTCCAATTCATCCAATTTTTCAAAAATGACTCAAGTGTCTACTGTGTGCCTCAAAATGGAATGTAAGGTCAGCCGAGAGAGAAGGGACAAGAGATCCAAGTTCAGGCAAGCCTTTGTTAACCTGCCGGCCGCCCTCGAACAGTCAGAGGAGTGGCCCTGAGCTTACAAAATGAGGAGTTTCTACTGGGGAGGGGAGTTTGGGGGGGTTCTTTGGTATTGGCCGCATCCCGGGGTTGTTTGCTGGTTAATTTTGCCACATATTGCCTTGTGACACTTACGGTAGAATTTATAGGCGGGTGTAGGTAAAGTTGGTTTATGCTTCCCACGACCTCCCCCTGTGCGGTCCGATGGCTTATAATTGGGGTTTGCTTATCGCACCAAGGCCTGATAGGTGAAGTCTGCTGGCTTCACTTCGACGCCTCGACAAGGGCTTAGAAACGTAACGGGGCTCAGGGGAAGGGTGGGCGGCACGAAGATTTGCAGAGCATAAGCGGGAGGAGTGGGCAGCGCGGAGAGGTTTGGGGGAAGTGTCGGCAGTACCAAGAAGCTTTTGTGGGGAGGTTTGTCCCTAACAGAAATATTCTGCCTTTTCTAAGGAATTACTCACCTGGTTTGTAAACTTTACGTATGTGATATCTTCGGGTAAGTTTTTTAGTTTAAAATACTTCTATCTTAGCCTGTTTCTTTCTCTCATCTAAGTCTCTTCTTGCTGTCTTTTTTAAAATTTTTTATTTTAGCAAGGGTAATTTTAGAAAATGATTTCTAAATTAGAAGTAAAATTCTTAACAATAACTTAATACTAACAATAACTTCTTTTTTGTTTTGTTTTGTTTTGTTTTTTTGTGACGGAGTTTCACTCTTGTTGCCCGGGCTGGAGTGCAGTGGTGCAATCTTGGCTCACTGCAACCTCCACCTCCTGGGTTCAAGTGATTCTCCTGCCTCAGCCTCCCAAGTAGCTGGGATTACAGGCGCGCACCACCACATCCAGCTAATTTTGTATTTTTAGTAGAGACGGGGTTTTCCATGTTGGTCAGTCTGGTCTCGGACTCCCGACCTCATGTGATCCGCCCGCCTCAGCCTCCCAAAATTCTGGGATTACAGGCACGAGCCACCGCGCTCAGCAACAATAACTTCTTAATAATTTTGGGTCCTCTTCAAACTCATCGTTGAGAAAAATATTTTCAACCAAAAGCCTTAGACTATTCAAGGAAAGTTGTTTCCTAATTTGGAAAACTTGTTATTGGAACAGAGAAGGCTTTTTCACATTGGAGAACTCACCAACACAAATTGTTTTGTTTTTAAAGGGGAGCACAAGATGAATCTCAAAAACATTATACTGGCTAAAAGAAGCCAGACACAAAAGAGTGTATTTATGTGAAATTCTAGAAGAGTCTAAACTAATCTATAGCGACTAAAAGCAGATCAGTGGTGGCCTGTGGCTGGGATAAGGGAGAAGGCTGACTGCAGAGAGGCTAGAGGGAACTTGCTGGGGGAATGAAAAGTTCTATATCATGATCGTGCCAGTGGTTACACAGATGTCTACATTTTCCAAAGCTCATCAAAGTGCACATTTAATTCTATGTAAATTATACATCAGTAAAATTTAAAAGCAAGAACATAAATGCAACCTGGAGCTAGGATCTGACCAGACAGGAATTTTGAAAGAAATGAATATATATATATATTCTCTTTCTGTTTTTCTTTGAAGAGTTTTATTGAAGTATAATTTAGGTACCGTAAAACTCGCCTGTTTTAAGTGTACAATTCAATAACGTAGTAAATGTATGGAGCTGTGCAACCACCATCATAATCCAATTTTACAGTGTTTCTATCACCCCCATAAAATCTCTTATGACCGTTGGCTGTCAGTCCCCACTGGGCTAAGCAAGCACTTTTAATAGGCTGAGCTCATGTGCCAGGGAGCCCGTGCAAGACTTTAGCCTCCGTGGGCTCAGCTTTCTTTGGGGCAGCTTCAAACGCTGTCCCTCAGGGGCCCCACACAGGCAGGCTCTTCATCTGCCTGCAGTCGCAGGTGTGATGTCTACTCTGCGCCTTGGGTCCCCAGTGCACAGGGCATGAGGAAGACTGTGGCCGTCCTGCTGCTCTCTGCAGCCAGCGCTGTCCAGTCACAGGGCAGCAGAGTCCCTCACTCCCTGCTGTCCCGGCTCCAGGCCACCTGCTTCCCTTCTGTGACCAGGTTGCGACTGGACACAGGACAGGGCTCAAGTGCACAGCCTCTGCTCCTGCAAGCTGCCTGGAAGCAGGCCCAGGAGGAGCCCGTCCTGCCGGTCAGCTGTTGTCCGGAGCAGTGACAAGCGCTGGACTGAATCTCCCCGCAGCAACACGGCAGGTAGAGAGAACACACGCGCGCTCACCGTAGACTTGGAGCAAAACTTAGCCCCACGTTAGGCAATAATTGTGTCTGATCTAAAAAGGCCGACACATACCCAGAAACAAGTGGTACAAGTGGTAAAGCTGCAACCTTCATCTTCGGAAGTCAAGGGGAACCGGCTGGCAGGAAGGCGGAGGACAAATGAATCTCCCTTCCGCGCGTCCACTGGATTGTAAAATCCAGGCAAGAGCTCACGACTGACTTTTTATGTCCGTCCTTGGGATTCTATGGGTAGAATTTAGAAGTGAACAAAATAACCATAATTGACTTACACGAAGACTGTCACAATCGAAGAGTATGTGTAAGAGAGTGAGCTCTGTTGCAGGGGACGGTTAGCTCTTGCTCTTTTAAGGGAGCCGATAACTGGTTTGCTCAGTTCTGAGCTGTGGACCAGCTGCCAAGACGGGTCCATCTTTTGAGAACAGTGTGACAGGCTGAGTGTCCCTGGAGAGCTACTTTTAGTATTAAAAATAAGTTTTAAAAATCTGGAATGTTGGGGCTGGGTGAAGTCAGCCAACAAGCAGCTCGTGGGCTCCTGGGCACATTCACGTTGCTTTTCTAGACAGCGTATTAGGTGACTGCTATCAAGGCTGGGTATATCATTTTCAAGGGCCAGTGCAAGATAAAAACATGGCTCTATCTGCTTATGAAGAAGGAAAAAGCCTTGTTTCCTTTCCTTTGCAGGCTCTCTTTTTCTTTCTTGGCCTGATAAGGCATTTTTAAAATTTGCTATTTAGTATGCTCTTTTGGTCATGGTGGCATGCCCAGGCACCCAGCAGGAGTGGAGGGCAGTGGCAGCTGCTGGTTGAGGGTGAGAGTGGGCGACTGAGCCCAGAAAGGCTGGGAGGCAGCAGGAGTGGGACTGCATGTGAGCTGAGGCTCCAAACTCGCTGGAGCATGTTCCATTGGACTTCACTCATAGAGCATAGATTCAAAGATCAAATTATTAGGAATTTCAACATGCCGGTTGCAGAGCACCAAAGCCCAGGAGAGGCCCCTGCTTAGCATGTGGTCCTGGGTGGCTGGCAGGTTGCAGGCTTAGGCAGTCGGCCCTGATGGCTATTTCTCTTTTATCATCTCTGTGGAACCTCCTGCTGGCAGGATTTGTACCCAAATGGGCCAGGAGCCCCTGGGGTGACCAGCAAGTGGAAGCCTCTGAAAGGAAGTTGGCTTGATGCCAGTTCTCCTACTTGCTCCTTGGAAAATGAACTTAATCTGTATGAGTCTAACCCTCCTGTCTATAAAATGGACATGTAAATAGCTGCCTTTCAGAGATCTTGTGAGCAGTATCAGAGATATTGCTGCAGGCCTGTATGGACTCACCGCCAGTAACAATAGTACATTCGATCAAATAACTTTTATGTTTTAACCCAAGAAGTAAGTCAGCTAGAATTTCAGAAATTTCAGAAATAAGAAGAAAATACATCTATTTAAATTTATGGTTTTATTATTTTTGGGTCTCTGGCATCAAGTCAAATGCCTCAGCAATATTTGGATTTAGTCTGCCAGGTCTCCTTCTTCCTTTCTCCTTCCTTCCTTCCTTCCTTCCTTCCTTCCTTCCTTCCTTCCTTCCTTCCTTCCTCCCTCCCTCCCTCCCTCCCTCCCTCCCTTCCTTCCTTCCTTCCTTCCTTCCTTCCTTCCTTGTTGTTTCACCATGTTGGCCAAGCTGCTGTTGCACTCCTGACCTCAGGTGATCCACCTGCCTTGACCTCTCAAAGTGCTGGGATTCCAGGCATGAGCCACCACGCCCAGCCTCCTTCTTTCTTTTCTACATAACTTTCCTCCTCCTCATGGTGCATACCTCTCCCCAGCTGCCGGGTGCCTTATCCAGTGTTGTTATATCTGGACTGTGCTCCCCAAGCAGTGGCCTGTGGCTCCAGCTCTCCTGATTCCCCTACCTAAATTGCAATGTACCTGTCAAATGTCCCCTTAGCTTAAGACTTTGCAGGGTCTTCAGAGAGATTAGGTGATGGTGTAATCTATGTTAATCTACCTTTATTATAGTCCTCGATGACAATGTTATAGTAGGTAACTAGTCAGACATGAGCAGGGGCAGGAGAGGCCCTCACCACCCACCCAACCAGGAATGCCAGGCGACCATCAGGTGATGGTCAGGTGGTTGTTAACTGTCTTCTCTAAAATAGTAATTGGTCACAGCCAGTGCCAGGGAACGGCAGTCTCCCAACAGATAGAAAAAAACCTGGAAGTGGTGATCAGCAGCTTCCGGATAGGATCTCAGGAATGGGGTGCGCGGGCTCGAGCACGCATACTAAGAGGTGAAATGGTGGAATTTAACTGGTATATGGCCTATGGGAACACTCAACTGGTAAGGAAAGAACGCCTTAAGTGAGCACGTGTCCAACCCCAGTAAACACACTGCACGTGTTCCCCTCCCAAGTGCTGGCAGGCAGGTCACTGTACATGTGGACAGCCCCCCACCAAAGGAAGAATCAGGGGAGAGCCGATGCAAGATCCCATAAGCAGGCCAACATATAGAACCTCAAGTCAAAGGTCAAGCGGTGCACTTCATCTCTCAAGGCACCCATGTGGCCCTCTTCCAAGTGTACTTTACATCCTTTTATTACTGCCCTAACACTTTTTAATACACTTTCACTTCTGCTCTAAAACTTGCCTCAGTCCTCTCTCTGCCTTATGCCCCCTCAGTCGAATTCTTTCTTCTGAGGAGGCAAGAATCAAGGTTGTCGCAGGCCTGTACGGACTCAACGCCAGTAACAATAATACATTCGAGCAAATAACTTATGTTTTCACCCAAGAAGTAAGTTGGCTAGAATTTCAGAACCCCTAGGGCCAGCGGGGGAGGCTTTTGCGAATAGCTGAGGACACCATCTATATGAAGGCGTTGTGAATAAAGCCAGCCTACTTTGGAGGTAGAAGAAACACCCCAGAGAGCAGCTATAACGTGAGGATCAGCTGAGTCCCTGGAGAGCTTCCCAGCCGGATACACAATTTCCAGGTCCAGGAGCTGAGTTGGACACTCAGACATGCTTGTTTGGTTGGCATTGCTTGGTTTTTAAAAATCTGAATGTGAACGCCTTCAAGTGGCGCCAGCCGTCTCTGGTTCACTGGAGGCCCTACCTCCCCTATTGTCTGAGTGCCTCCCTTTTGGCTGGGTCATTCGCTCATGCCCCCATAGAGGTGCACAGCTGGTCTGGTTCACTGAAAGGTCAAGGCCAGAGGGCCCGGCTCAAGCTGGGCTCTGCCTTTGCCCCTCCGATCCTTTGCCATTTTTCGGGCATGCCTGTTCAGATGTGCCTTGACTCCCAACAGCCAGCACCTGGAGTTAACCTGACTTGGTGTGCTGGTTTACTAGGGCTGATGCAGCAAAGTTCCACAAACTGGGCGGCTTGAAGCCGCAGATGTTTATTCTGCCACAGTGAGGGCAACTGGAGTGAAGGCACCCTGCAGTGAAGGTGTCGGGAGGGTTTGTTCCTTTTGGAGACTTGGAGCGGGATCTGTCCCACGCCTCTCTCCGAGCTTCTGGTGGCTGCCAGCGATTCCCGGCGTTCCTTGGCTTGTGCCTGCTGCACTGCAACCTCTGGCTCTGTCTTCAAATGGCGTTGTTCTGTGTGTGTGTGTGTGTGTGTATGTGTGTCTGTCTGTATTCTCTCCTTATGAGGACACCAGTTGGTGGATTAGGGCCTGCCCTACTCTAGCATGACCTCATCTTAACTGTTTACATCTGCAAAGACACTTTTTCCAAACAAAGCCACATTCTGGAGTTCTGATGAACATGAATTTTGTTGGGGGGACATTATTCAGCTCAGGAACCCCGAGCTCAGGAAGAATTCAGAATGCCTAGGAATTTATACCCCTCCAACTCCTTTTGGCGGAGGAAGTCTATAAGTCCTCTACCCCCTGGTCTAGGACTGGCTACATAATTTACTGGGCCCAGTGGAAAATAAAAACATAGAGCCTCTTGCTATTAATAGAAAATTGTTGAGAATTTCAAGATGGTGAGAGCAGAAGGTTAAACCAAGCATGGGCCCTTCTGAGCATAGGGTCCTGTATAATTGCATACTTCCATGAAGACCCCCACCCTTGCCTCTGATCAGAACGACTCAGAGAGGACACTTGTACTGTCCCTCCTCCTCCGCGCAGGATCAGGCCAACATCACCCTCTGGGGATCACGGCCCCTTGTTTGCCTCCCTCACTTCTTAGTACCACCTCCTCATTCCCCTACTGGTTATTCAGTCCTTCATAAATCCCTTTTACCCAGATTCCATCTCAGGTCTACTTCTGGGGAACTGAATGTCAGACAGGCAAGGGCAGCTCTGCTCTAACTGGATAATTATTTAAAAAAAAAAAAAATGTGCCTCAGCAGCATGGCCTTAATGTGGGGGAAGGCAACGTGCTCCATTCCTTTCCTCCTCCTAAAGATAACTTCCAAAATAAGTCTTAAAGATGCACTAAGGGGCTGGGCGCGGTGGTTAACGCCTGTAATTCCAGCACTTGGGGAGGCTGAGGCGGGCAGATCACGAGATCAGGAGTTCAAGACCAGTCTGGCCAACATAGTGAAACCCTCTCTCTACTAAATAGCAAAAAATTAGCCGGGTGTGGTGGTGTGCACCTGTAATCCCAGCTACTCAGGAGGCCGAGTCAGGAGAATCGTGTGAACTCAGGAGGTGGAGGTCGCAGTGAGCCGAGATCGCACCGTTGCACTCCAGCCCGGGTGACAGTGTGAGACTCTGTCTCAAAAAAAAAAAATACTAGGGGACTTCTGCCGAGAGAGTATGTGGACTTTGCGTATTCTTCCTGTGAAGCACAACTAAAAACCTTGGACATATGCAAAACAAACATAATAAGACTCTGAAAGGTGGAGAGGAGAAGAAAGACGGGCTAGGGACTTCAGGACCGAAGGAATAACATGATGATGAGTTCCCTGGATTTCTCCCCCTCATGTATACCAAAGTGAGAACAGAAGCAACTGGGAAACTGGAAATGCCAATGGCACAGACAAAACAAAACATAACAAAAAGCCTCAACAACGCTTGCTCTTCCTAGCCAAAGAGCCAGGGGAGGGACAGCCTAGCAAGATAGGAGACTGTTAGACAATAATTGCTCTGTGCCAGCTAAATGCTACAGAAAAGACTGTGTTCCCACTCCCACTTACGCAAGCGAAGGATGACTGGAGAGCCAAGAGTTCTACCCTCATCAGGCTGTGAAGGGGTGTCCCAATCTCCCTACCCAGGTGGTGTCAGAGAAGGTCTAGTGGAAAGTCAGGATGTTCACCATCGCCTTGTGATGACAAGGCCACCCCCAATGGTGTCACTGGAGACCGTGTCGGGACAGTATGGATAAACTCCTATTCTATCCCGTGAAGAAGGTACAGCCCAGTGGGGAGCCAGAGCTTCCACTGTATTCAGTAGTAATGAGGACCCCCCACTCCCGTAGCGTCAAAGGAGGCCACCTGGGGGACCTGAGCTTTTATCCTCACCAGGCAAGAATGAGATGGCAACAATCTCACTTCTTCTGTCAGAGTGGCATCAAAAGGAGGAAGCTAAAAAGAGCATTTAAATAAGATCCAAAGTCTCACAGTATCACAACCAAAATGCCTAGGATTCCATTTTTAAAAACTCATAAAGAACCAGAAAGATCTCGGAATGAAACAAATCAACAGATTTCAACACTTAAGATGACAAAGATGTTAAAGGTATCTGGCAAACATTTTAAAGCAGCCATGAAACATGGTTCAGTGAGCAATTATAAACCTGACTGAAGCAAATGAAACAATAGAAAGTCTCAGCAAAGAAATAGAAGCCATAAAGAAACGAATGGAAATTTTAGAACTGAAAAGTACAACAATCAAAAAAGCAGTAGAAAGGCTCAACAGCAAGTGGAAGAGACAGAGGAGGGAATGAGTGAAAATGAAGATAGCACAATAGAAACTACCCAATGTGAAAAGAAAATAAATCTCAGGACCCACAAATCACTAAGGCAAAGGGAAAATTCAAGCTGGAAACTGCATCAGGCAAACCTGCCTCTTATTTTATTCCTAAATAAGATAGCTACAAGGATAAAGAAGCTACATCCTTCCCTCACCATTTGCCCACATGGGAATTCCTTGTGGGCCTCAAGATCTTTATCCTAAAACAGTTCTGTTGAATTTCACCCTGGCAATGTAAATTGATAACTTATCGTCCCAGGTGCCAGAAGAAGGACAAACAGAACTAAAAGTCATCCCTCTGCTCACCTGAGTCAAATGCATATCTAACGGCTTCCTCTGCCCTACTGTTTATGTGAAAATGCAGATTCACTGAGCCAGATGAAGGCATGACCATTCTTCTATCTTCACCCGCTCCCCATCCACATATAAACTGTGTTTTCAATGAAAGGCTGATCAGAGACCCAAAAGAATGCAACTGTTTGTCTCTTATCTACCTGTGACCTGGAAGGCCCCACTTCGAGCTGTCCCGCCTTTCTGCACCAAACCAAAGTACATCTTCCACATATTGACTGATGTCTCATGTCTCCCTAAAATGTATAAGAGCAAGCTGTACCCCGACCACCTTAGGCGCATGTCATCAGGACCTCCTCAGGCTGTGTCACGGGGGCTCCTTAACCTTAGCAAAATAAACTCAATCGACTGAGATCTGTCTTGGATACTTTTGAGTTCACACCCAAGGTGAACAACAGAGTAAAAACAGACTAAAAATAAATAAATACATAAACAGAACCTCTGGAACCTGTGGGACTATAACAAACGATCTAATATTTATCTCACCAGAGTCCCAGAAGGAGAAGAGAAAGAGGGCAGGGCTAAAAAAGTACTGGGAGAAATAATGGCTGAAAAACTTCCTAAATTTGGTAAGAGATGTAAACTCACAGACTGAAGAAGCTGAGCAAACTCTAAATAGAACTAACATAAAGAAATCCATGCTGAAACACATTATAGTCGAATGTCTGAAAACTAAAGTAAAAGAACATAAATCTTTAGAGCAGCCAAAAAAACAATACATTTGTTGTAATTTAATTACAACGAACTTCTCATCCAAAACCACAGAGGCCAGAAGGAAGTGGCACATATTTTCAAGTAAATAACTATCAATCCAGAATTCTATATCCAGTAAAAATAGCTTCCAAAAATGAAGAAGAAATCAAGACATCCTCAGATGAAGAAAAATTAAAGAATTTTTTACTAGCAAATCTACCCTAAAATAATAAATAAAGGAAGCTCTCTAAACAGAAAGAAAATAATAAAAGAAGGAACTTTGGAAGAGTTGGAAGCAAGAAAACACAGTAAGCAAAAATACAATATACTCACTTTTTGATTTTCCTAAATGATATTTGATGATGGTGGAAGCAAAAATTGTAATGTTTCCACTTTTTGGTAGCAAAAACTGTCACTATTGTGGTTTTAAATGTATGCAGGGGAAATATTTAAGACAATTATATCATTATTATCTACAATTATATCATTATTATCTTAAATATTTAACATATTACATTAAAAAGCTATTCAAAGATATATATTGCCACACGCGTCCATGTGAAGAGACCACCAAACAGGCTTTGTGTGAGCAATAGAGCTTTTTAACCACCTGAGTGCAGGCGGGCTGAGTCCGAAAAGAGAGTCAGCAAACGGTGGTGGGATTATCATTAGTTCTTACAGGCTTGGGATAGGTGGTGGAGTTAGGAGCAATGTTTTGTGGGCAGGGGGTAGATCTTATAAACTACATTCTCAAGGGTGGGGAGAATATTACAAAGTACCTTCTTAGGGGTGGGGAGGGTATATTGTACAAAGTACATTCACAGGGGTGGGGGAATATCACAAAGTACATTATTGCAAGGGTGGAGAGGGTGTATTGTCACAAAGTCAATTGATCAATTAGGATGGGGCAGGAACAAATCACAATGGTGAAATGTCATTAGTTAAGGCAGGACCTGGCTATTTTCACTTCTTTCGTGGATCTTCAGTTGTTTCAGGCCATCTGGATGTATAAGTGCAGGTCACAGGGGATATGAGGCTTAGCTTGGGCTCAGAGGCCTGACAGTAGGGGGATCTCCTCACAGAGTGAGGGCAAGGACAGGGGACAGGTCTCCCCAAGGAGTCCCCCTGTCCTGGATCTTCGGCACCTAAATGTCATGCTTATCTGTCGGTGTGAAGAAACCACCAACAGGCTTTGTGTGAGCAACAAAGCGTTTTAATCACCTGGGTATGGGTGGGCTGAGTCTGAAAAGAGAATCAGCAAAGGGAGCTAGGGGTGGGGCAGTTTTATAGGATTTGGGTGGGTAGTGGAAAATTACAGTCAAAGGGGGTTGTTCTCTTGAGGGCAGGGGTGGGGGTCACAAGGTGCTAGGTGGGGAGCTCCTGAGCCAGGAGAAGGAATTTCACAAGGTAATGTCATCAGTTAAGTCAGGAACTGACCATTTTCACTTATTTTGTGATTCTTCAGTTGCTTCAGGCCATCTGGATGTATACAGGGGCTTGGGCTCAGGGGCCTGACATACACTTTTAAAAGGCATAGCTAAATCAAAACGGAGTTCTAAAAGATGTTCAAGTAACCCAAAGGAAGTAAGGAAAAAGGAAAACAGAGAAATAAAAAGCAGAGAGAAAAACAAAAAGCAAAAAATCAGTAGCAGCCATAGCCCCGAGATCTACCATGTTAAACACTAATCAAAAGAAACCTGGATCGATTAGTTTGCTAGGGCCACTATAATAAAATACCATAAGCTAGGGCAAGGTGGCTTAAACAACAGGAATTTACAGTTCTCCTAGAGTTGTGGAGGCCTTGCTCAAAGATTCAGGCTTTATGAGGGCCACCCCTCTGAAGGCATTAGGAAGGGCTCTGTTCCAGGACTGTCTCCTACCTTCTGGTAGGGCCTTGGCTGGTGGCAGGATAACTCCAGTCTTCCCATGATATTCTCCCTGTGTACGTGTCTGTCTCCAAATTTCCCTTTTATATAAGGACATCAAGTCATATTGAATTAGGGACTCTATTCCAGGGCTGTCTTAACTTACTTAATTGTATCTGTAACAACGCTATTTCCCAGTAAGGTAAAATTCTGAGATACTGGGGTTAGGACTTCAGTATCATTTGAGGGTGTCAGAGGTGTATGAACCGAGCAACTCCACCTGAAACAGGAGCTGGGTAAAATGAGGCTGAGATCTACTGGGCAGCATTCCCAGATGGTGAAGGCATTCTAAGTCACAGGATGAGACAGGAGGTCAGCACAAAATACAGGTCATAAGGACCTTGCTGATAAAACAGGTTGCAGTAAAGGAGCCGGCCAAATCCCACCAAAACTGAAATGGCGATGAGAGTAACCTCTGCTCGTCCTCATTGCTACCCTCCCACCAGCACCATGACAGTTTACAAATGCCATGGCAGCATCAGGAAGTTACCCCATATGGTCTAAAAAGGGGAGGCATGAATAATCCACCCCTTGTTTAGCATATCATCAAGAAATAACCATAAAAATGGGCAACCAGCAGCCCTCGGGGCTACGCCATGTCTATGGCGTAGCCATTCTTTTATTCCTTTACTTTCTTAATAAACTTGCTTTCATTTTGCACTGAAGACTCGCCCTGAATTCCTTCTTGTGTGAAATCCAAGAATCCTCTCTTGGGGTCTGGATCGGACCCCTTTCCTGTAACATATTTCTGGTGACCACAGAAGGGATTTATAGTGCAGAAACCCTGCCCCAACGGCTACCTTTGGGTAAGTGCTGGGTCCTGTAACATATTTGTGGCAACCACGGCAGTGATTTTACTGCAGGCACCCTTGACCCAAAGGCTAGCTCTGGGTAAACGGTGGGGTTCGGTAACATTTTTCTTGTGAGCCACAAAAGGGACAATACTGAGGAACCCCTCCCCCGCAAACCAAAGGAAATAGACTGCAGCACTGATGGGACAACTTTGGGTAATTGGTGGGGTACCTGGGTAAAGGTAAAGTGATTGGACCACTTTGGGTAAGTGGTGTGGTACCTGGGTAAAGAATGGGATTGGGGGCCGGGCGCGGTGGCTCAAGCCTGTAATCCCAGCACTTTGGGAGGTCAAGGCGGGTGGATCACGAGGTCAGGAGATTGAGACCACCCTGGCTAACACGGTGAAACCCCGTCTCTACTAAAAATACAAAAAAGTAGCTGGGTGTGGTGGCGGCGCCTGTAGTCCCAGCTACTTGGGAGGCTGAGGCAGGAGAATGGCGTGAACCCGGGAGGCGGAGCTTGCAGTGAGCCAAGATCGTGCCACCGCACTCCAGCCTGGGTGACACAGCGAGACTCCGTCCCCCCCCCAAAAAAAAGAAAAAAAAAAAAAAGGAGTGGGATTGGGTTAGAGGCCCAACGACGGGAGTTACCGTCTCTCCTAAGACAGAGTGGGTTAGAGGTCACTCTTAGTAAAAGGCAAGGATGCTTGACCGACCTTGGGTTAGAGGCCCAATTTAGGAGGGTTAGAGACCCGTCTAAGATTGAGGGAGTTAGAGGCCCCTCTCAGTATATATGTCCTTCTCGGCTAAAAGCAGGTTTGGTACTATGGGATGTTAACTGCTATTCTCTTTGGATTAATCTGCCTTGCACTCTTTGCTGATGGCTGTGGGTGACAGGATTAGGCATGTACAGGATCATGGGACATGGGGAACTTTTTCCTCCCTAAAAGGGGAAACTTAAGAGCTGATGGGACTACTGGAAAAGGTCCCTTTGCTACTGACAAGCGGCCACCTGAACTTTTCTTTTTTCTTTCTTTCTTTTCCTCTTTCTTTCTTTCTTTCTTTCTTTCTTTCTTTCTTTCTTTCTTTCTTTCTTTCTTTCTTTCTTTCTCTCCTCTCTCTCTCTCTCCCCCCCCTTTCTCTCTCTCTCTCTCCTCCCGTCTCCCTCTCCCTCTCTCTCCTCTTTCTTTTTTTGACAGAGTTTTGCTCTTCTTGCCTAGGCTGGGGTGCAATGGCGTGATCTCGGCTCACCACAACCTCTGCCTCCTGGGTTCAAGCAATTCTCCTGCCTCAGTCTCCCGAGTAGCTGGGATTACAGGCATGTGCCACCATGCCTGGATAATTGCTTTTTTTTTTTAGTGGAGACAGGGTTTCTCCCTGTTGGTCAGGCTGGTCTTGAACTCCCAATCTCAGGTGATCGCCCGCCTCGGCCTCTCAAAGTGCTGGGATTACAGGTCTGAGCCACCGTGCCCGGCCTTGAATTTTTCATTGTCGGCCGCAATGAGTGTTTTCTCTGGCCTCCCTGAGCTCTTCACCTTCCCCACCCTGCCACAGGCAATACTTTCCTTCTCTACTTTTCCTTTCCTAGATTTTCTGCTCCTCAGGGTGACCATCTTGCCCAGAGACCATGTGTTGATACTCCAAGTCAGACGCTGGATTAAATATGACAGGGCTCATCTGGGGGAAAATTTAAGACTTGCCAGTTTGATATTAGGTGCTAAGCAGAGTGGCTAACGTCTGTGTTTCATCACATGTATTTTGCTCTGGCTAGAATGAAAAAAAAAATTGTCCTTTATAATGTGGCTTGGCCCCAGGGTGATGGTGCCACAAGCTGGATCACTAGGACTGCTCAGAGAAGGAGAACTCAGAAGCTTGGCATGCTGGCAAAAGGGTAAAAATGTCTTACCAGTCAGATTTCTGACCTCTCTGTGCAAACAACTGAATGAATGGTTAAAAACAACAACAACAACAACAACAACAACAAACAAACAAACAAAAAAACTCTTCTGTTTGGATTAATGCAAAAAAATTCTAAGGCTAGTCTTAAACTGGTGCATTTTGTGCTATGAATTCGTTTTTCTGTGCTGAGGGGAATTTTAGGATAAAACATGGGCTTAGAACACCTGTAAGCCCGCTTTTCAAGACAACTCAGCGAGCTGGTCAGTAACAAACTTGGCTGCAGGTCCCAGAAACAAACAAACAAACTGGATGAAGTTTCCACCTTGTTTTATGTACTTGGGAGCTTGCTTGACCTTTTAACCACATAGCAGTACTTTCTCTTGGTCTCTGCCTTCCAGGGAACAGAAATTTTAGGGTTCATGTTATAGTTAGCTCTATATATCATATTAAATAGTTAAAAGCCTTTGCAAGCTCAAAATTAACTACTCTAGACTCCTTCTGGGAAAAGAAGCAAGGGCTGTCCCATGCTATAGCTCTGTTGCTAAGGTTTTGCTCTTTCACGGTAGCGGTCCAGGTTCAATTCCCCACCTAGGAAGTAAGTCATTTCTGGCTTAATACCTGCATGACCTTGTCTATTCTCTTCTCCTCTGTGGACTGTCTTAAATTTTCCTTTCTCTAAGCACCTGGGAGGTTACCTTTGGTAAAGTTCAAAAGTCAGAAATATCAGCCGTTTGGCATAAGAAATTCTAAAAGGACTTTATTATAGAATACTATGGTTAAAATCAGTTTAATTAAAAGTGGATATTTAAGCTCTAACAGCCTGGACTCCTTGGGAAAAACAGAAGGCACCAGAGACTCCTTTCTTGGCCCTGTTCTTCTAAGTGCTCCACCCTAAAGCCAGTAATCCAATTAAGAAACTTAAAAACTGGCAAATGAAAAATCTTACAACTACTATAGTAATCTTCTTCTGTCTTTCTGTGTAGCTATATATGTGTTGTGTGTAATGTTTATATAAAAGAGTCTAATTAATTGGCTAAAACAAAATAAGCACTTAAATATTTTAAAAGCAAAATAAAAGCTGTAATGCCTTTTAGTTGATGTAACTTTAATAATCTTTGGGAAATAACAGCTTTTAAAATGATTGATAAAAACATTTAGTCTAAATTATGCAGGTCAGAAATTAAGTTTGCTAAAGGCTTTAAGGTCATAAACTGCTTCTTTAACTTGCCCAAAATTGTTCAATTTACCTACCTTAAAGCCATTAGATTCTAGAGAAGGCCTGGGGACATGTGGAATTAGCCATGCCCCCTTGCGATACAAAGAAGATTATAAAGAAAGGGATTTTATATAAGAAGGGGTCTTCTATGGTAAATTCTTGTCCTAAAGTAAAATGACTGGTTGTCTAAAAGGAGGGATGTTTAGGGCAAGTCAGAAAGTCCAATAATATCTCAGATGGTCTGTGTAAGTCATGAAAGGATTTGTGAAGGGGAATTTATGCAAGAAATGTTGTACAATTCAAAGGTTGTTAAGTCTTGTAAATGCTTCATAAAATGCCACTATGACTCTTACTGTACAACTTGCCTGCTTTATAGCTAGGTAAGGCCTGGGGACATGTGGAGTTAGCCATGCACCCTAGCTATGCTGGAGAGTCAGCTCTTATCTACACCTCTGTCTGGTGTGTACTAGGCTAGGCACCACCTGTAGCACGTAATTAAAATCCTGAACTTACCAAGTTTTTCACCAAAAACAAAAGTTGCTAAAAGTTAACATTATAATATGTACCTAAAACTACTAAAAAAATTTTTACTTGCAAGGTGTGTAAAGAAAGTAGGCCGGGCGCGGTGGCTCAAGCCTGTAATCCCAGCACTTTGGGAGGCTGAGACGGGCGGATCACGAGGTCAGGAGATCGAGACCATCCTGGCTAACATGGTGAAACCCCGTCTCTACTAAAAAAATACAAAAAACTAGCCGGGCGAGGTGGCGGGCGCCTGTAGTCCCAGCTACTGGGGAGGCTGAGGCAGGAGAATGGCGTAAACCCGGGAGGCGGAGCTTGCAGTGAGCTGAGATCCGGCCACTGCACTCCAGCCTGGGCGGCAGAGCGAGACTCCATCTCAAAAAAAAAAAAAAAAAAAAAAAAAAAAAAAAAAAAAGAAAGTAAAATGTGTTTTTGGTGAAGGATTACAAATAGGCATGAGAATGTGCTTCTTTTTGCCTAAAGGGTTAAAGAATTATTTTAAGTTAGAATAAAGCTAAAGGTTTGAACAATTGTGTAAGGTTTGTAGAAAATTAATTGTAAAAGAGATTCTGTGTGTGGACATTGGCTAAATTAAAGGAGTATTACTCAGTTTTTCTATAAATTAAACATTGGAATAAAAGCACAACAGATTTTTCTTAGAGCAAAAACCTGCTTATGATCTGCTACTTAACAAAAACTTGTAAAGGGTTATAAAAGGTTTATAAGAATCTTACCTTATGGTCAAACTGATTAAGATTGGATAGCTATATTTATATTTATAAGGTTTTAGTAAGAATTGGGTTTGACATCAATAATGCACTAATGCAACAGTGACATTTGGCTTATTTGGTACAAAAATCATACAGGAAGCATTATCAAATATAAAATGGTGTTTGGTTTTCTTTGGGCTATATTTGTATAAATATGTTATTGGTATATAAATTCCAAAATCATGGGAAACTCCTATAATTTTGATATGACTTAGTGAACATTATCAGTAATAATGATAATTGTTACATAAAATCATTGTATGCCCTGGAGGTAACAAATTTCCTTGTCAATTGTTTCTTTGACTGTGGTTCCCCTAAAACATTTTGTCAGCCACATACAATTGTTACCTGGTTTTTTGTTTGTTTGTTTGTTTGTTTTGAGATGAAGTTTCTCTCTTGTTGCTCAGGCTGGAGCACAATGAATGGTGCTATCTCAGCTCACTGCAACCTCCGCCTTCTGGGTTCAAGTGATTCTCCTGCCTCAGCCTCCTGAGTAGCTGGGATTACAGACACCCACCATCATGCTCAGCTAATTTTTGTATTTTTAGTAGAGATGGAGTTTTGCCATGGTAGTCAGGCTGGTCTTGAACTCCTGACCTCAGGTGATCCACCTGCCTCGGCCTCCCAAAGTGCTGGGATTACAGGCATGAGCCACCATGCCTGGCCCAATTGTTATCTTGTTTTAATTCTCCTTAAAAGGTGATTTATAATCAATTATAGAACTCTAATAGGTGTTCTTAAATGCAGGTTTTCTGATAACTTTGGAGATTGTGTCATGAGAAAAAAGGAAAAAACTTTCAGAACTCTCATGGAGAACTGAAATATTCATAACTATCAAACAGGAGTTAACTATATGGACTAAACTGAAGAAGTCTAATCTTTTTAACTTTGCTTAAAACATTGCTGATCCTTTTTTTTTTTTTTCAGAGTCAAGGAAACTTTTCTTTTGAGCTATTTACAGCTTTTAACAGTTGAGTGTACTATGAACAAAATTTGGAGCATATTTATTTCTATCTACCTGATTTCTCTAAAATGTGGAAACTATTTGTAAGTATTCTTAATTTATGGCAATATAGTTATTTGCACAGGTGCAATAAAGATCCGTTTTCTTTTGTAACAGGACACAATTGGAGAAATTGGTTATTTTGCCAAGGCTTTGACTGGAATAGTGTGGCTTCCTTTAGGGAATTAAACCTAACTTATAGAGCCAAGAAAAGCCCCCTGGAGAACTGACCTCATACCTTGCCTACAACAGTCCCTGTGCAGGATTTCTGACCTGTGGTGAGTAAAGAATGTCACTTTCTGACAGGTCCAGGAGCCCCAAGTTATCTTGGGACCTCAAGAGGATAACAATTTACCCAACTCATAGGTATTTGCGGGTACAAACCCATGGCTGGGCTTGGCTTTAAAAAACTCTTATCTGAGGCAGAGCACAGTGGCTTACACCTGTAATCCCAGCAGTTTGAGAGGCTGAGGTGGGCAGATCACTGGAGGTCAGGAGTTCAAGCCCAGCCTGGCCAATATGGTGAAACCCTGTCTCTACTGAAAACATAGAAAAAAAAATTAGCTAGGCATGGTGGCAGGACCTTAATTCCAGCAACCTGGGAGGCTGAAACAGGAGAATCACTTGAACCCAGGAGGTGGAGGTTGTGGTGAGCCGAGATAGTGCCACTGCACTCCAGTCTGGGTGACAGAGCGAGATGCTGTCTTAATTAAAAAAAAAAAAAGTCTTATCTGAAATTCCTTCTATGGAACAGAGTTCCATCAAAGCCAATTTAAAAACAGCTTATGTGAAAAATCATTATTCTTGCTGTACTTTATACAAATAATCAGGCCAAGTATAATAAAGCAAATCGGTCTTACCATTGATTTGTCTTTCGTAAAAATAGGAAACTGGAGAGAGAACTATTACGTTTCAAAAACTTGTTATTAGATTCTAGTCTTATCAGTTGTTTTTAAGTTTGTTTCTGCAATTTAGTCTAACCCTGCATATATCTGTGAACCAACCAGTGATGTCTAACTGCTGGTCAGAAGAAGCAAGAGGGATGGATAATGTAAAAAATCTGGATCAGTATTCTAATTCTGGGCACATTACAATCAGCTATCAACCCCACATCAGCTTAGTTCCAACAGTTGCCCAATTCATGAAAAGCCTTCTAATTTCATTTACTTGGAATAACTTTACTTATTTTGCTTTACTCTTGTGGACTATATTGCTGTTACACTCTTTGTATAGGAATACAGGACAAGCTTACTGAATGTTTTCTTAAATTAAACACTTATTAATCTTCCAAATATCACCTTTTGTTGAAACTCAAAAGTTATAAATGGACCTTACCATGCTAAGGCTTTCTGACTGAGCTCCTCTACTCTGAATCCAAGAGACCCTCACAGTCAGGCAGGAATATCATTGCCCCTATTCAGCATGAAGAAGTTACAGAAGATGGAACTTCATCCCTCTGTAAGCCTTAGGATTAAGTGTTCTCTTATAAAAGGGTGAGGGGAAATGTCAGAGGTGTGTGAACCAGAGCAACTCCATCTGAAACAGGAGCTGGGTAAAATGAGGCTGAACCCTACTGGGCTGCATTCCTAGACAGTTAAGGCATTCTAAGTCGCAGGATGAGACAGGAGGTCGTCACAAAATACAGTTCATAAAGACCTTGCTGATAAAACAGTTTGCAGTAAAGGAGCCGGCCAAAACCTACCAAAACCAAGATGGCAACAAGAGTGACCTCTGGTCGTCCTCACTACTACACTCCCACCAGCGCCATGACAGTTCACAAATGCCATGGCAATGTCAGGAAGTTACCCTATATGTTCTAAAAAGGGGAGACACGAAGAATCCACCCTTTGTTTAGCATATCATCAAGAAATAACCATAAAAATGGGCAACCGGCAGCCCTCAGGGTTGCTCTGTCTATGGAGTAGCCATTCTTTTATTTCTTTCCTTTTATTACTTTCTTAATAAACTTGCTTTCACTTTGCACTGCAGACTTGCCCTGAATTCTTTTTTGTGTGAGATCCAAGAACCCTCTCTTGGGATCTGCATCGGGAGCCCTTTCCTGTAACAAGGGGACAAGATTCAACCTATTAAGACTGGCGTGGTGACATTAGTTTCAGACAGAGCTGACTTCAGAGCAAGGAAAATTATCAGGAATAAAGACGAACATTATATAACAACAAAATGGCCAACTCTTTAAGAAGAAACAACAATCCTTAATGTGTTCACCCATTATGAAATTGATCATTTAAATAATTCTATAAATGTCACGAAATTGGATTAATAATTTTAAAGTTCCACCAAAGTGGCCAAACTCCCACAGATCCTGACAGTTTCATCTGGACCCACTGTACCCTGCTGAGCCACCAGGGGACTGGGGGCTTCCTGTGTGGTGGTTGGCTTCTGTGTCATGACCCATTTCTACCTTCCCACACCTTATCGTGAAAACACTATGTTCCTATTATTCTGATCACGAGATCTCAGGGTTTGGGCTATACTGTGAAGGTCAGGCTTACCTCATTGCTGGTGACTTTCCTGTACGCAGTAGGCTGCTACTTCATGTTTCTAGAGAGAGTAGAATTTGAATCTGCTAAGAGGGCTATCCACTCTCCTGGGACTATATACGCTTCATAATGCAGTTATGAGCGTGTCTCTGTGCCTTTGGGTTTCATGAGCTTTTTCTATAGCAGCATCCTGCAAAAAAGAAAAGAAACAGCCCATCTGGAGGTCAAGAGGTCAGTCTCTGGCTGTGTTTGTCTCACTGAAGTAATATACCTTTGGTACTTGAATCTTTTCAACCTATTTTCTTAAATTCCTCCCAGAAAGCAGGAAATGAGAATTGGATTTCTGTAAGAGAGGGCACAAGTTTTCTGAGCACGTCACCTTGAGTTTGATGACGTTTAGAAACAGACTGAATCTTGATTTCTACACCCTGATCTCCAAAAACACTTGAGAAGAACTGAAGGCCTTGCGTACGTGTTGTGTCCTTCCTTTGGAGGAGGGATGGGGGCACTAGAGGAAGGTTCCGTTGAGGCCCCTGTAATGATAAAGGAGCATTTCTCACACAAAGATCCAGGCACACATCTTCAAGGAATTTATGAAAAATTTTAAAATTCTTGTTTGTTTGTTTTGTTTCTTAGAGCTTGGGGTCTTGTTATGTCACCCAGGCTGGTATTGAACCCCTGGGCTCAAGCCATCCACTTGTGTAGCTGGCACTACAGGCAGATGCCATTGTGCCTGGCTTAAAATTCTTGTGCTTTTATTTCAGTGATAACCTAACAAAAATATTAGCGTAAACACTTTTGAAGTCATCTGGAGGACCCATATGTAGATATGGCCATTGATTACAGCATCATTTGTGTCTTGTAATTTTACTTTAATAATTGCAGGTGCAGGAGAAAGGAACAAAGGAGAAAATAAAGTATAAACAGTGCATTATTCCAAAGCTAAGGCCAAATGATGCCAGGGCTTGAAGAAAACTTCACAGTGGTTTAGAGGGAGACAGTGATGGGAGACTGAGTCATCACATGGAACACAGTGGTGGAGGAGTTCTCTGTAGCATATTCCAGTGTGAGCAGCAGTTTGGGTCCAGCAAAATCAGTATTATTGATCACATGGAATTGATAATGTCAATTATCAATGAGGAAAAGTAATTAAAATTTAATAGTATATATTGGTTAAATTTTTATTGCATTTGTTGTTTTGCTTGTCTGAAATCTCTAAAATTATTTACATAAGGAAATCCATTATCGAGTTTTAACTTTACATGTTTAAGAAACATTTTGACTAAAATAATCAAAACCAGTACTGGAGGGCCACAAGAATGCTTTTCCTTTAAGTGTTGTGCTGCCATAGAATAATTTTTGAACTGGAAAGTTCTTGGGAGATCTAGTAGAGAGGAAGCTGAAACCCCAAAAGATGAAAAGACTTTTCCAAGGTCAGACAACTCATCCTCAGCAGGGCTCTGATTAGGCCCTGGGTCTCCTGATGTCCACCCCAGGCCCCTTTCCAAGGCATGGCCGTTCAGAAGAGGGATCCAAGGAGGTGGATTATTCAGGCCTAGATGATTGGATGGCCATGCCTTCCCTAAAACAGAGGCTGGGAGCTTTACTTTTTCTTTTGCAGGCCACTGGCACATGGAATATATCAACTGTGGGCCAGGCACAGTTGAAAAACAAGAAGAGAAGTTTAGAGACAAGATTGAACATCAGTCTCCACCCCACTCCCAGCAACCCCACCAAGACCAGCATTACCACATACTCCACCTCCATCACATTTGTATAGGTGCAGAAGACGACCGAGGATGTGCTAAAGGGCTATTTTGAACATTTCTAAATGGATGCCACAGATTGTATGCATTAGAAAATGGGTTTCACAATGGTTCTTTACTGGTAGGCTTGTTTGTTTGTTTGTTTGTTTGTTTGTTTATTTATTTATTTATTTCAGTCAGAGTCTCGCTGTTGTTGCCCAGGCTGGAGTGCAATGGCTCGATCTTGTCTCACCCTAACCTCTGCCTCCCGGGTTCAAGCTATTCTCCTGCCTCAGCCCCCCGAATAGCTGGGATTACAGGCAGGCACCACCACGCCTGGCTAATTTTGTATTTTTAGTAGAGATGGGGTTTCACCATGTTGGTCAGGCTGGTCTTGAGCTCCTGACCGCAGGTGATCCGCCTGCCTCGGCCTCCCAAAGTGCTGGGATTACAGGGGTGAGCCACTGTGCCCGGCCTGGTTTTGTTTTGTTTTTTTCCTTAAAAAAAAGAGATCCATTTCTCTGAGGGCATCATCACTGAACAGGGATGATAAATTCTGAAATTTAAGTTCTTGAGTAGACAGTGAAATAACAGCGGTAGTGTAATTACTGATTTTCAGGTTTGTTTTCAACTTACGCTTGTACTGTTTGTAGAGGAAACCCATCTGAAACGTTCTAACATAACCTAAATTTCATTGGTTCTATCCAACCACCAAATAATGCAGGAATTTCTTCAGGCATTTTATAGGGGTGGCCAGGCTACCTTGCAAATGTTTACAAACACATCAAATTAGTTACTGGGTGAGGTTAGCCATTTCTACAGCTTAATTTCTCCTGCTCTGATCCCATCATCTTCACTTCCCAACTGCTTCTTAGGTCCACTTCTGCTCTGCTTCCAGCTGATCATACGACAGCTTCTCTGAGATCCCCACTCCTCCCATCTAGCCACCTCCTGCCTCTGCAGCCCCCCACATGGTGCCTGCATGGCCCTCATCTCCCAGAATTCTGTTGTGAAGAGAAATGCCTGAAAGGGTGTATAACCTACGTTAAGATGATTCTGCGTAGACAGTGTAGTAGAATGAACTTTTTCCTCCTCCTGCTGCTGTAAGTCACCTTTCGAAGCTCCCTAATTAGGAATCTACTTTCTATATCCACTGGAGGATTCTTCACATGAGGTCCACTGACCTCCCCGGAGTCTGAGGATGGAATTTAGGAATCCATCAACCTGGATGGAAAAAATTACACACTTGTTTCACTATCTTTAAACTGAAAAACTGCATTTCCTTTCATTACAAAAGTAGGCAGCAAACCCCAGTAGGAGAGGAGCAGTAGCTCCACTGTGCAGGAGTCCCAGGGACTCTCACTGGTGTCACAGTTGCTGCAGATATCTCCAAATATTTTTTACACTTACCACTCCCAAATGACACTAATTATTAGATTTTCCACTAGAGCTTGTTATTTCAAGGGATAATCATGAAGCACATATATTACTATAGCAATTTCGTTTCTTTCTAATTTGATTTTTTGAATATTTTGAGAAGTGTGTTTCAATATAATTGATTTCCTTTGCAATTCTATGTATTTTATTTTAATTTAAAAGATGACAATAAAAGAGTAAATGCATTTTTCTTTTTCAGAGAAGAGATTCATAGGCTTCTCAGAGTGCCAAAGGAGTCCATGGCACAAAAGTTTTAAGAAACCCTCAGTCTTAGAAGGTTAATTATCTGAGGGATGTTAGATATTATTTTTCATTTGTAGAACCAGAGATGTTCAAGTTATGGGCTTTGCTCCTGTATCACTGGGACACAAGCCTCAGAAGACCCGGTAGCACCACACTCGCAAGCTTCACTTAGATCTTGGACCCCCTTTACATACGTCATCGTCACCTGGTCCTATAGTTGGGACGTTACCATGTTGGCTTTTGAGTGACCTTTTCTGGCATGATGTGGGTTGAATTGGCTCCCCCAAAATATATATTGAAATCCTGACCCCGGCACCTACGAATGGGACCTTTTTTGGAAACAGGGTCTTCACAGATGGAATGGCGTTAAGATGAAGTTATACTGGAACAGGGTGGGCCCTTGATCCAATATGACTGGTGTCCTGATAAGAAGGGAAGAGCCACACCGAGAGAAGAATGTCACATGATGATAGAGCAGATACTGGAGTGATAGAGCTGCAAGCCAAGGAATGTGAAGGATGGCCAGCAGCAACTCGAAGCTCGAAAGAGTCAAGGAAAGATTTTGCCCAGAGTCTCAGAGGGAGCCTTGCCCCACGGACACCTTGATGTCAGACTTCTAGCTGCCAAGACTGTGAGAGAATGAATTTCTGTTGCTTTAAACCATCAAGATTTCATTACTTTGTTACTGCAGCCCTAGGGAACGAATCCAGTGTATCGGGGCCAATAGATGGAAAGAGGTGGGAAACCACTGAGGTCACAAAACTGGTTGTGTGACTTTGGGAACCTAGTTGCTAATGAGACTTGTACATTGCAGATTCCAGTCTGAGACGTACAATGATTGGTGTATACCATCTGATTGTGAGGTTGTGGGGAATGCAATATATAGCTTCTGCCCACTTCCAACTGGCAGAGCCTGGAGATACCCAAAATAGCAGTACAAATGTTGGACCTAAAGATTGGTTTAGCTCAGCTGAAAACAGAATGCCTCTCTCCCTTTTTGTGTTACACTCGGCTAAAGCTGCCTCCATCTCACAAATGCTTCAAGGAAAATTGTATCCTTCCATTTTTCCTCATTGTCCCTTCTTTCCCTGGGGCCCAGATATAAGTTCATGGAAGGCCAGATGGGGACCAAACTCAGTAGCAAATCTATGCCAGTTCCATGCCACCCTGCCCCCTCTTCCTTTGGGTGAGTTCCCTCCTAGGGAGAGCTCAATCTCTTAGACAGAGACATATGCAAATCTACCTAGTAGGTGTGCTAGACTTCCGTCCTGTCTGCTTCCTAGGAGTAGGCAGGGTCTCCCCTAAGTTGGAAAATACAACAGCCTTGTTTACCTGAGAAGACAAACCATGTCATCATATATTAGGCTACTAATTCAGACACTCGTTTTAGAACACCCTTTGAGCTTCCAGCCTCAAAGTTCTAGGGCTTTGAACTTCTTGCCTCCCTGGTTTGGACACTTAAGGAAAGGATAGTGGGGATCAAGAATCACTAGGGACAAGGAGATCTTGATGCTTGAGTTGGCCAGTCTGCTATAGCTGCTGCTTCCTCCCTCTTAAGTTCTATTTCCTTCGTGCTTGACTGCCTGTGTTCAATAGAGATCTCCCCACCACGATCGCTAATTTCTGCTCTTGCCTGGAGATGTATCCTGACGTCTTTCTCCACTCTCAATAGATTGACATTTAAAGCCTTTAAAATACACGAGAGCATTCATAAGAACCACCCAATCTTTCAATAAATAGTTTCTCCTGGACTAAATGCAAAGTCAAATATTGAACTCGATAAACTTATTATACTCGTGTAATCTAATCTTCAAATGTCAGAAAAATAACCTGCAACCTTTTCCTCCATTCTGGAAAGAGAAACTGCAGTTCCTCTGGCCTCACATAAAACCTTCTTCAAAGTCTCCAGTCCTGCCCTCAAATCGAGTTTGCAGTTGTTGCTCGAAATATCTGCCATCTAGACTTTCATGTTACTAAACTACTCTGCTCCATCTGGTATTGAAGCAGCTCTCATTTATTGATTGATTGATTGAGATATAATTCACATACCATGAAACCCATCTGCTTAAAATGTACAATTCAGTGGTTTTTAGTATATGTACAGAGTTGTGCAACTGTCACCACTATCTAATTCCACAACATTTTCATCACCCCTAAAGAAACCTGCACCCATTAGCAGTCACTCTTCATTCTCCTCTACCCCCAGCCCTTTGCAACCACTAATCTACTTTCTGTCCCTATGGATTTATGTTCTTTATGTTCTACAACCCATTTCCAATCCCAATAATCCAACCCAGTTCTGTTACAGATAGTTAGACAGGCATGAGCGGGCAATGCCCCTCAGTTGAATTCTTTCTTCTGAGGAAGCAAGAACTGAGGTTGCTGTAGACCCTTATGGATTCATTGCCAGTAACTAGGACAACTTCCACCAGTAACAGTTCCAACTAATTACTTCTGTAGTGAAGGCCTACTATACCAGAGACTTGTTTGAAAGGTCAACCATATTAAATCCTTCTTATTCAAAATGTAAAGAAAGAGGAGCAAGTGGCCTTACCCATCCCTAGGAGGAGCTGGGAGGCAGGGGCTAAGAAAATGTGCAGCAGCAAGTATGAAAAAACACTGGACACCCTCACTTTGTCAACTTAAGCCAACATTCTTTATTAGCAATAAGGTTTCTGATAACCATGCAGAATGTTTGTCAAGCTCAGGAACCTTTGTTTCTAACTCCTGGAGCATTGCTGTAGGCAGTTGCTAGCTTCCAGTGCAAATAGAAACAAACTTAAAAGTTCATTGGATAACTGGAAACTTGATTCTCTTGACATAGTCCACTTGGGCTCCATTTGTCTTCACAGCAGCCATTTGCTGTATCTGGTATTGCTCAACTGACATCATTTATGCCTTTCTTATGCCAATACCATATTATGTTGATTACTGTAGCTTTGTAGTAAGTTTTGAAATTAAGAACTGGGAGTCTTCCAGCTTCATTTTTTCCTTTCAATATTGTTTTCGTTATTTTGATTCTCTTGCATTGCCACATGAATTTTAGCATCAGCTTGTTTATTTCTGCAAAAAGCTGAGATTTTGATAGGCATTGTGATAAGTCTGTAGATAGCAGTCTAGGTAGTGCCACCATCTTAACAATATTAAGTCTTCTGATCCTTGGACATGAGCTATCTTAACACTTAATTAACTCTTCTTTAATTTCTTTAAAAAATGTTATGTAGTTTTCAGAGCATGAGTTGTGTACTTCTTTTCCTAGTTTTATTTCTAAATATCTTATTCTTGATGTTATTATAAATGGAATTGTTTTAATATCATTTTTAGTTTGTTCATGACTAATCTATAGAAATACAATTGATTTTTGTATCTTGATCTTGTATCCTGCAACTTTGCTAAACTTGTTTTATTAGTTTTTATTAGGCTTTTAATGCATTTCTTATAATTTTCTATATATAAGATAAACTCCTCTGAAAATTGAATTTTATTTCTTCCTTTCCAATCTGAATTCCTTTAAGTTCATTTTCCTGCCTAATTAACGTGGCTAGAGCTGGTAGTACAACACTGAATTTAAGTGCCAAAGCCAATATCCTTGTCTTGTTCCTGATATTAGGGAGAAAGCGGATAGTTTTTCAACATTAAGTATGATATTAGCTGTAGGTTTTTCTTTTTCTTTCTTTCTTTTTTTGTATTTTTAGTAGAGACAGGGTTTCACCATAATGGCCAGGCTAGTCTCGTCTCAAACTCCTGACCTCAGGTGATCCGCCCACCTTGGCCTCCCATTGTGCTGTGATTACATGCGTGAGCCACCACACCTGGCCAGCTACAGGTTTTTCATACGTGCCTTTTGTCAGGTTGAGAAAATTCCCTTCTATTTCTAGTTTGTTGGGTTTTTATCATGAAGGAATATTGAATTTTCTCAAATGCTTTTTCAGTATTGATTGAAATAATTGTGTGGTTTTGTCTTTTATTCTATAAAGGTACATTACATTTGAGGTGGGAATCAACGCTGGAGGCAGGGCTCGGACTCCAGACCAAACTGAGGACTAGCTAAAACAGACACAGGGCGGAAGCAGCTTTTTGTAAGCCATGCCCACCAGTGGGCCATGTCAGTTTACCATTGCCATAGCAACATCCAGAAGTAACTGCCCCTTTCCATGGCAGTAACCCAACAGCCTGGAAGTTACCAGCTTTTTTCTAGAAATTTATGCATAATTTGCCCTTAATTTGCATATAATTAAAAGTGGGTACAATTAGTACTGCCTCTGAGCTGCTGCTCTGGGTACAGTGCCTATGGGGTAGCCTTGCTCCACAAGGAGCAGTATCTCTGCTGCCACTATACACTGCTGCTTCAATATAAGTTGCTGTTTCACACCACGAGTTCACACTTAAATTCTTTCCTGAGCAAAGCTAAAAACTCCCAATTTTGGGGCTTGCCTGCCCTGCATCACGTTGACTGAACTAATCTTGCATTCCTGGGACAAATCCCACATGATTATGGTGTAAAATCCTATTTATACATTGTGGGATTCAGTTTACTAGTATTTTGTTGAAAATAAATGTTTGTATCTATATTCATAAGAAATGTTGGTCTCTAGTTTTATTTTCCTGTGGTGTCTGTCTGGTTTCGGTGTCAGGGTAATTCTGGTCTCGTAGAATGCGGTGCAAAGTGTTCCTTCTTTGTCAATTTTTTGGAAGAATTTTTGAAGGATTGGTATTAGTTCTTTAAATATTTGTTAGAATTTAACATTAAAGCAATCTCAGCCTGGCCACCCCGCCTTTTTGTCAGTAGCTTTTAATTAATAATTCAATATCTTTAATTATTATAGGCCTATTCAGATCTTCTATTTTTTCTTAAGTCAATTTTAGTAGTTTGTGTATTTGTAGAAATTGTTCGATTTCACTTAAGTTTCCTAATCTGTTGGCCCACAATTCTTCACAGTGTTCCCCTATAATTCTTTTTATTTTTGTAAGGTTAGTTATAACGTCCCTTCTTTCATTCCTAATTTTAGTCTTCTGGTCTTTTCCTTGGTCAGTCTAGCTAAAGATTTGTCAATTTTGTTCATCTTTTCTTTTTCTTTTTTTTTTTTTTGAGACGGAGCCTCGCTCTGTTGCCCAGGCTGGAGTGCAGTGGCCGGATCTCAGCTCACTGGAAGCTCCACCTCCCGGGTTTATGCCATTCTCCTGCCTCAGCCTCCCGAGTAGCTGGGACTACAGGCGCCCGCCGCCTCGCCCAGCTAGTTTTTTTTTTTGTATGTTTTAGTAGAGATGGGGTTTCACTGTGTTAGCCAGGATGGTCTCGATCTCCTGACCTCGTGATCCGTCCGCCTTGGCCTCCCAAAGTTCTGGGATTACAGGTGTTGATCTTTTCAAAGAACCATCTGCGTCATTAATTTCTGCTCTCACCCCTATTATTTTCTTCCTTCCATTTGCATTAGTGTTTAGTTTCCTCTTCTTTTCCCAGTGTCTTAAGGTAGAAAGCAAGGTTGTTAATCAGAGATGTTTCTTCTTGTTTAGTGTAGACGTTTACAACTATAAAAAGTTCCCTCTGATCACTGCTTTCCCTGCATTCCACAGTATTGTTATGTAGTGTTTTCACTTTTATTCACCTCAAAGTATTTTCTAATTTACCTTGTGATTTCTTCTTTGACCTATTGATTATTTTGAATTATGTTGTCTAATTTCCACATATTTGTGGATTTCCCAAATTTTTGCTGTTATTAGTTTATACTGCACTTTCAAGCATTTATACTGTCTTTTAAACATACATAATCACCTTTACCAGAGCTCTTTTTTCTTTTTTTGCATGTATGTGGTTTTGAATTCCCATCTGAGGTCACTTGTAGACTCTCTTAAAGGAAAAGGGCCAGTTGCGGTGGCTCACGCCTGTAATCCCAGCACTTTGGGAGGCCGAGGTGGGCAGATCACAAGGTCAGGAGATTGAGACCATCCTGGCTAACATGGTGAAACCCCGTCTCTACTAAAAATACAAAAAATTAGCCGGGCGTGGTGGCAGACGCCTGTAGTTCCAGCCACTCGAGAGGCTGAGTCAGGAGAATGGCGTGAACCTGGGAGGCAGAGCTTGCAGTGAGCGGAGATTGCCCCACTGCACTCCAGCCTGGGCGACAGAGCGAGAGCGAGACTCTATCTCAAAAAAAAAAAAAAAAAAAAGGAAAACAAGACAGCCACTGTTCCATTACATTAATTTTCTTTTCCTTCCTTCCTTCCTTCCTTCTTTTCTTTTCCTTCCTTCCTTCCTTCCTTTTTCTTTCTCTTTCTTTCTTTCTTTCTCTCTCTTTCCTTCCTTCCTTCTTTCTTTATTTCCTTTCTTTCTTCTTTCTCTCTCTCTCTCTCTCTCTCCTTCCTTCCTTCCTTCCTTTCTTCCTCCCTCCCTCCCTCCCTCCCTTTCTGTTTTGCTCTTATTGCCCAGCCTGGACTATTCCCTTACCTTATGTTTCCTTTTTTGAGACCAAGTTTTGCTCTTGTTGCCCAGGCTGGGGTGCAGTGGTACTGTCTCGGCTCACTGCAACCTCCGCCTCCCAGATTCAAGCAATTCTCCTGCCTCAGCCTCCAAGTAGCTGGGATTATAGGTGCCTGCCACAACGCCCTGCCAATTTGTTGTATTTTTAGTAGAGACAGGTTTTCATCATGTTGGTCAGGCTGGTCTTGAACTCCTGACCTCAGGTGATCCACCCACCTCGGCTTTCCAAAGTGCTGGGATTACAGGTGTGAGCCACTGCACCCAGCCATATTATTTTTCTTATAATATTTCTTAAATATGCATCAACATAAAGCTAGTAATAAACTCTTCATGCGTATAACACCTATTGCTATTTTAAAACAAAAAGAAATTTACAAATTGAACACAAAAGACCACCAAACCCAACAAAACTCAAGTTGCCATTTCACGAGATACACTGCTGTTCTGTGGAGACTATGCCTCATCCTGCAGTGAGGCCATGTTCTGACTGTCCCTACCACAGTCTCCATGACTGCATGTGACACGATGATTCCATTTTCCCACCGCTGGTCTCCCTCAAAGTGCTGTGAAACTTTCACTCATAGACAGAGCCTGGACAGTTATTTGGCTTTCACTTTTATGAATGCGCCACTTACATATTTATGGTATTTTCCCATTTCTTTTCTAATTAGTTGAGACATTTAATTTCTGAACACCAACACATAAATAAACACATGTAAACATGGTCACTCAAATCCCATTGGTTAGCAAGACTTCCTTCAGCTATTAATTAATTAATGAATCATAGAGTTAAATATTTTTAAGTAGACTGATAGTCAAAATGAAAACACAATATTAACAAACGTTTATAGAACATTCATGGACATTCAAAAAATTTAGAGAATGTGGGATTGGGAATTCACTCTGAGAAACACTGCCATCGGCTCTTCTTTGATGCATTAAAAATGTGTTGGTCCGTTCTATGTTTAGACATGGCTAAGCCTGGGCATTCAATGGGAGTGATACGGTGGAGCAGGTCCAGGGCCCAGCAGTCAGTTCAGTGTGAGTGCAGCTTGCGAGGTGCTCTGGAGACTAGAGGGAAGATTTAGATTCATCAAAGCCCGGTGACATCAGTTACTGTGTTTTGATGAATGACGAGGAATTCCCCATGTGTGGAAAAAGAGAGGGGAACTTGAGGCAGAGAGAGCAATATTCCTGGAAAAAGTGTGCGTGCGTACCTAATTTTATGTTATTACAGTTAGTCAAATAAGCAATGAGTATCTACGTTGTGTTCAGCTCAGTAGGGGGCCCAATATAGTTCATGGTCCTGACTCGGAAGCCGAGAATCTAGTTGGAGAAACAAAATCACAACTGAGTACGCAGTGAACCTCCAAGGCAGCATATTATCACCAAAGAGTGTGGCCCAGAGTTTAGGTGCTATAGCAGTGCTGAGTGGCCCAAGTGGCTCAAGAGTGGAACAGTGAGAAAAAGTTTCATGGAGTGGGCGGCTGAATGGATCCCAGGAGGATAGACCAGAACAGAAGCAAACCCTGCAGTCACATGCCTCCAAAAGGGAGGTCAATGAAAAGGTTGGATTGAGAGCAGCCCAAGACTGGTAGAGTAACCTCACACACGGGAAGATCCGGTGTGGCTGTTAGAGTAATGGTGCCAAGGTTAGCCTCAATTTTGATTATCAAGGTCAATATATTTTATCCCATCAATGACATCAGTGACTTCCTTCACCCTGTATTCTCTCTACCCCCATGAATCAACAACTGTTTAGCAAGCAGGAGAGAGTTAACTGATAGGTTGCTTTGTCAACTGTAGCCCACAAAACACATTACATTTAACATTCTGCCCACAGCAATCAGGTTCTTGAAAAGAGTATCCATGACTGAGCTTTAGGAATGTGTAGGCTCTTTGCATTACTTTTTTTTTTTTTTTTTGAGATGGAGTCTCGCTCTGTCGTCCAGGCTACAGTGCAGTGGTGCAATCCCGGCTCACTGCAACCTCCACCTCCCAGGTTCAAGTGATTCTCCTGCCTCAGCCTCCCAAGTAGCTTGTATTACAGGTGTGCACCACCACGCCCAGCTAATTTTTATATTTTTAGTAGAGACGAGGTTTCACCATGTTGCCAGGTTGCTGTCGAACTCCTGGCCTTGTGTGATCTGCCCACCTCGGCCTCCCAAAGTGCTGGGATTACAGACGTGAGCCATTGCACCCAGCCCCTTATGCATTTCTTGTAGTAAGTTGTAAAAAACCCTTATGGGATATGCTGGTTGAGGTCTCAGGCATTGAAGGCTTGCCAGTGACACCAAGGCAAGGATTTGACTAAGGTTGATAAAGGTAACTTTCAATTAATATTGATTAAAATTTTAATTTCCAAGCTTTAATTAAATTAATTTTTGAATAGGTTACACATTTAGAAGACATAAAACAATGTTGGATGAAAAGTCTTCTTACTACCTATGTCCCTACACACTTATTTCTCCTCCCTGGAGTCAACCAATGCTGCTATTTCCTGAGTCTCCTTCCAGAAATAGCTTATGCACAGACAAGCAATCATATATGTATTCTTAAAGAAAATACTTGATTAGCATCAGATTTTTACATTGTAAATAACATTAGGGATGCATTTTTCTTTCACTTAAGGGGGACATAATTATCAGTTTTGTCAAATTACAAAATAATGCATATTTATTATAGAAAATATAAAAAGAAAAAGAAAATGAAAATCACTCATTATCCTTCCATTTGGAGGATATCATTATATCCGTATATAGGTCACCTCAGGTGACCTATAATTATTTGTACTTCCTTCAGTACGTTTACACCCCATATGCAATGTATTTCACTGGTGTTTGTTTTCACTTACTATACTGTTTCAATCTTTCCAAATCATTATGTGTGTCTTCTACACCATTTTTAATGGTTGGTTTGTATATAATTTATTTAACCAAAGCGTCTTGTTTGAAACTCAAGTTGATTACAATTTTTCACCATTATAAAACTTCACTTGAGGCTGGGCACAGTGGCTTACACCTGTAATCCCACCACTTTGAGAGGCCAAGG
The DNA here is from genome assembly GCF_049350105.2 of Macaca mulatta. Taxonomy (NCBI): domain Eukaryota; kingdom Metazoa; phylum Chordata; class Mammalia; order Primates; family Cercopithecidae; genus Macaca; species Macaca mulatta. Next base: position 6,163,802 of record NC_133418.1, read on the forward strand.
CAGGTGGGTCACCTGAGATCAGGAGCTCGAGACCAGCCTGGCCAACATAGTGAAACTCCGTCTCTACTTAGAAAAAAAAAAAAAAAAAAAAAAACCAGGTGTGGTAGTGTGTGCCTGTAATCCCAGCTACTCGGGAGACTGAGGCAGGAGAATCGCTTGAACTTGGGAGGTAGAGGTTGCAGTGCGCTGAGATCATGCCACTGCACTCCAGCCTGGGTGACAGAGCAAGACTCCATCTCAGGAAAACAAAATGAACAAAACAAAACACTTCACTTGATATATATTTACCCTTTGTTTATTGATTTTATTGACGATTTTTGTAATTTAAGTGCAAATCTCTTAAGACTGAGGACTATGCTTGTCTTGATGACTTACATCCCCTGAGCACAGTGCTTGAATAACTGAATTTAGCTATTAAAGGCCATAGCTGCAACTAAAAAACTGCAAGTTTTGTTTTTGTTTTTTGTTTTTTTTTGAGACAGGGTCTTCTCCTGTCGCCCAGGCTGCAGCGCAGTGGCATGATCTCGGCTCACTGCAACCTCCGCCTCCTGGGTTCAAGTGATTCTCATGCCTTACCCTCCCAAGCAGTTGGGATTACAGGTGCCCGTCACGACACCCAGCTAATTTTTGTATTTTTAGTAGAGATAAGGGCTTCACCATGTTGATCAGGCTGGTCTCAAACTCCTGACCTGAAGTAATCTGCCAACTTTGGCCTCCTAAAGTGCTCGGATTACAGGTGTGAGTCACCATGCCTGGCTGAAAAAATACAAGTTTTCAGAGAAATTAACTTCATAAAGGGTTGGGCTGATGTTTAGCTGCTTTTGGAATATGTGACAACATTCTTTCCCATACAGCTGCAAACCTGTTGAGAATATACCAAGGGTTTGCTCACGGTCTTCTACAGAAAAAGAGTTGTGACTTGTGGTCTTAAATATATGAACAAAATTGCAAAATGGGCTCCTGGTTTTAGTAAGCAGCATCCTCTATATTAGCACAAAAAGTACATTTGACTGCACTGGAATAAACTAGTCATAGAGCACTCACACATGCTGAAAAACATCAGATAAAACACTCTGTACAAGTAACCATAAGACAATGCCATTTAACACATTTCTAAAAGTTACTTTCTCAGAACAGTACCCTGTTCCTCAGGGAAGGTTTATTTTAAAAGATCATGGTCACTAGACAATTGTGGTCTTGTTTATTATTATTCTAAATGAGGTAACAGAATCCTTGTAGCTTGTAGCTTGTTCGGTCTGTAAAAAAATCTTTCCCTGTCTCTGCGAGCCTCCACAGCAGGAACAAAGAAGGAGGCACCCAGGGCAAAGGAGGGCTGACAGAGCAGGCTTTTATGGGGGTCCTACTGCGTCAGCCAAAGGCTGCCATTCCAACTCAGAAAGACCGTCTAGAGATCATCATTATTGTGCTGACGAAGTCCCATGCCTGGCTGCGGAGATACCATGAGTACCCACAACTCTGAGGGCCCAGTTGTTGTAATCACAGTATTAAGAACCATCACACACTTGGGTGCCTGATGCCCTTCTTCCCTTTAAGGGAAACTTGCATAGTCAGCCCCAATCTATGTTTAGATTTGTGCATGGGGAAGAATTCTTCTGCAAATCTTTGACTTTGAATGCATTTGCAAAGACAGAAGTAGAACCACCACAGGTTTTCTTCTTCACTGGAGACTAGACCTTTGACTACGAACCGCAGAAGAAAGCTCTTCTTTAGTTTGTCCTTTCCTGAAGATATAAAAAGCACTTCTACCTGTTAATTTTTTTTTGATCGTCCTTTAAACACTGTTGGAGGAAGTTCCAATGCCCTGGAATGATACTTTTACTGCTAATTTAGCCCTTATTTGCTCCGTAATTCATCTGACCTCGTAACAGACCCAACAACCCAGAAAAATTACCAGACAATTCTATCTGTGGCAGGACCATATAATCAGCAAAAGTTTATAAAGTCAACTATATAAACTTTGAATCATATGCTACTGTTCTTTTTATTTTTAAATAAGTGTAGACTCAATTATTTAAACTGTTGTAAAAGTGGTACTGAGTTCTTTATTCTCTTCCCCGAATTCCAGTGGTAACACCTTACATAACTGCAGTACACCCCAAACCAGGAAAATGCCATCGATGTTGCTACTATACTTCTTGACATCTGACGGTAGAAAAACTGACAACTCAAAACTCCTAAAACCTAAGAAAAGCAATGAGTTTCATCTCCCGCTAAGATCTACTACTCTCAGGTTCAAGTTCTCTGCACTCCACACTGCTCAGGCAATTTTGGTTTTGTAATGCTCGTGCCTTCTTTGAGCAGAAAAACAGTCTCCTCTAAGATTTGTTAATCTTAGTCTCGAATACACAGAGCATCCTCCTTTGTTCCTTGTTCCCAGTCCCAGACAATTTTCCATTGTCCTATTGGAAAGGGAAGGTGGTAGTATGTCCGGAATTGGTGGGTTTTTGGTCTCACTGACTTCAAGAATGAAGCCACCGACCCTCACAGTGAGTGTTACAGTTCTTAAAGATGGTGTGTCTGGAGTTTCCTCCTTCAGATGTTCAGATGTGTCTGGAGCTTCTTCTTTCTGGTGGGTTTGTGGTCTTGCTGTCAGAAGTGAGGCTGCAGACCTTCCTGGTGAGCGTTACAGCTTTTAAAGGCAGCGCGTCTGGAGCTGTTTGTTCTTCCCGGTGGGTTCGCGGTCTCGCTGGCTTCAGGAGTGAAGCTTCAGACCTTCTCGCTGAGTGTTATAGCTCATAAGGCAGCGTGGACCCAAAGAGTGAGCAACAGCAAGATTTATAGCAAAGAGTTAAAGAATAAAACTTCCACAGTATACAAATGACTGTGAGCGGGCTGCCACCACTGGCTCGGGCAGCCTGCGTTTATTCCTTTATCTGGCCCCACCCACATCCTGCTGATTGGTCCATTTTACAGAGAGTTGATTGGTCCACTTTACAGAGAGCTGATTGGTCCGTTTTGACAGAGTGCTGATTGGTGCACTTACAATCCTTGAGCTAGACAGAGAGTTCAGGGGGTGCTAGTTAGCTAGATACAGAGTTAGCTAGATACAGAGTACCAATTGGTGTATTTACAAACCTTGAGCTAGACACAGAGTACTGATTGGTGTATTTACAAACCCTGAGCTAGACACAGAGTGCTGATTGGTGCACATATGATCCTGGGGCTAGATATAAAAGTTCTCCAAGGCCCCATCCTGTTCAGGAGCCCAGCTGGCTTCACCCAGTGGATCCTGCACCAGGGCTGCAGGCGGAGCTGCCCGCCAGACACTAGCTGCGCCTGCACTCCTCAGCCCTTGGGCTCTCCATGGGACCCGGCGCCATGGAGCAGGGGGCAGCGCCCCTAGGGGAGGCTCAGGCCGCGACGGAGTCCACCACAGGGGAGGAGCTCAGATACGGAGGGCTGCAGGTCCCGAGCCCTGCCCCGCTGGGAGGCAGCTAGGGCCCTGCGAGAATTTGAGTGCAGTGCCGGCTGAACCTCCGCAGCTGCTGGCCCGGATGCTAAGCCCCTCACTGCCCTGGGCTGGCGGTGCCCACTGGCTGCTCCGTGTGTGGGGCCTGCGGAGCCCGCACCCGTGCCCGCCGGAACTCACACTGGCCGGTGAGCATGGCACGCAGCCCCAGTTCCTGCTGGCGCCTCTCCCTCCACACCTCCCGGCAAGCAGAGGGAGGAGGCTCCTGCCTCAGCCAGCCCAGAGACGGGCTCCCACGGTGCTGTGGCGGCCTGAAGGGCTCCTCAAGCGCCGCCAGAGTGGACCCCGAGGCCCGAGGCTGAGGAGGCTCTGAGAGTGAGGGCTGCTAGCACATTGTCACCTCTCAGTAGTTTGGGGAGTCTCTACTAGTGCTGTACTTTAATGTACTTTTTAAGAACTTTTTATTTTGAAATAATTATAGATTCATAGGAAATTGCACAAATGTTAAGCGGAAGTTCTAGGTATGCTTCACTTCGTTTCTCCAAATAGTTACATCTTTAATGCTCATTTTTCCAGGTTACTATACCTGGAAAAGATAATCGATTCCTGGGTTGTATCCTTTTGTTTTGAACTAGAAAACAACAAACCTTTTCATTAACCATTCCTTTTGGCCAGTGAAAGAAGGTGTCTTACAACTGAGAATCTCTAATTCAAAGGATTGGGGCAATTGTTAACCAGTTAATTGGAAAATATAGAAACCATTAAAAACGATACATAGAACTTATGTACTTCCTCTAACTTGCCTCATATAAATGTGTTCATTCTCCAGTCTTCTGACTTGGATTGTAGAAAACAGTGTTGTACTTCAATGGGAAACTTTGCATCCTCTGTAGCACAGCCTACTGCCTTATCAGGCTGATTCTATGGGAGCTCTTGTAGAAATCTCTACATTGTAGGTAACTGATAGACACACAATTTATGTTTTGTCTGCTGGAGATTGGTCTCCCACTCTCATGTGGGAAAGCCCGCCTGTGTCCATTTGCACATTTAATTCAACATTACTGCTTATAAATGTGTTTCTTTTTTGACCTTTCCTTTGAAGGTTAGAACAGTTACCTGGTTCCTTCATTTAATAAGTTTAATAAAATCTTTAATATGCATTCTTTTTTATATTTGAATAAGAGTCATGATTTTACCTTTTCTTGAAAATTATCTAACAGGGTCAAGGTAATTTCTTTGAATATTTGTCTACTGGTTAGAGTTTCTTCTTTCTTTAGAATATTATACTGGTAACAGATCACAGACAGCAAAGATTTCCAGTTTTACTCTTATAAAGTGAAGGTAGAACTTAAAGATAGGTGCCAGACAATGAGAGCTGAGTACTTCTAAATTTGTCTGACTTCTTGTCCCCTACCCCTGGTCCTTTACTGGGGTCTCACCCACTCCTAACTCAGTATCAGTGTTATTTAATGAGCCACCTCCATCTAGTATCCCCAAAGCATTCATCATTCTTCCAGTTTCACAGACACAGTAACTTTTCCTCTTTTAATACTTATATTTCACTAATTTATAACATCTAATTAAACTACATATCAGTGTAGCCAGCATAAATAGATCTAAGAACAAACATACCTGACAAGATAAACATGCAGCTCAACTGGCTGAAGCAGTACCTACACCTGGCTGACTTGCTTGCTATTCATGGGAGCTGATAGCGCTGTGGTCAAGTCTGTGTGCTCCCTGTTGGTTAATTGGTTAATCGTGTAAGGGCGCTGCAGGCAGGCCAGTGAAGAGGGTGTGTGGCAGAGACTAGCTGCCTGTTTGCACATTTCTGTCTCTTCCTGGACACACAGCTGGGCCTCATATCCCAGTCTCATTTGCAGTTAGTGTCGCCATGAGACTGAAGTCTGGTTAATGGAATTTAAGTGAGAGTGACAATTCTTCTAGGTCTGCCACTGCTACTCTCCAGCTTTCTTTCCCCTTCATCTGGCTTGATGGAGACATTCACCTTAAAGTCAGTGATAAAGATGGCGCAGCCAGAAGACGTAAGGAGCCTGGGTCTCTAAATCACTGCTTGCAGGGCCTGCTGACAGGGAATATCCAACTTTTGGAGATACTGGAGAGACTATCCTTTCTCCACTGTGTCCTCTGGATACCTTTGTCAAAAATTAGTTGATTATGTATATTTTGACTTATTTCTTGGCTCTCTATTCTGATCCATTAGTCTACATGTCTGTTTTTATACCAGTCCCATACTGTTTTGATTACTGTAGCTTTGGAATATAATTTAAAATCAGGAAGTGTGATGCCCACAGCTTTGTTCTTTTTTCAAGATTCTTGTGGCCATTTGTGGTCTTTTACATTTCCATACAAATTTTAGGATTCGTTTTTTCTATTTCTGTGAAGAATTCCATTGGGATTTTGATAGGGATTGTGTGGAATCTGCATATTGCTTTGGGAAGTATGGATATTTTAACAGTATTAATTCTTCAGATTCATGAACACAGGAAGCTTTCCACTTATTTGTGTCCTCTTCAATTTATTTTCTCAAGTTAGGTTGGCATTTGTGAATAAAAATGCTACCGATTACTGTATATTGATATTGTATCCTGCAACATTATTGAATTCATTTATTAGTTCTAATAGTGTTTTGTGGAATCTTTGGGTTTTTTACATATGGGATCATGTCATCTTCAAATAGAGATAATTTTACTTCTTTCTTTCCTATTTGGATGCCTATCCCTTTATTCATAAGTCAATGAATAATGAATAAGTGAATAACGAACAAAGAACAATTTGTCCTGCCTTAGTCAGTTTGAGCTGATAGAACAAAGTACCATAGATCTGGTGGCTTACAAACAACAGAAATCTACTTCTCACAGTTCTGGAGGTTGCAAGTCCATAGTCAGGGTGCCAGTATGGTCAGGTTCAGGTGAGGTCCCAGTTTGAAATTGCAGACTGCCACCTTCTCATCGTGTTCCCAGGTGGCAGAAGGAGAAAGGGAGATCACTCTGGCCTCTCCTTGTAAGGGCACTAATCCTATCATGAGGGCTCTACACTCATGACCTAACTACTTGCCAAAGGCCCCACCTTCAAATACCATAATATTGGCGATTATATTTCAACATATGAATTTTGGGGGACACAAACATTCAATTCATAACATGTCTGATATACCAGGCACTTAATTTTATACAGTCAATTAATTGATTCATTTCAGTAAATGGGGACAGTTACTGTATTAGGCCTTTCTCATATTGCATTAAAGAAATACCCGAGACTGAGTAATTTATAAAGAAAAAAGGTTAAATAGCTCAGGTTCTACAGGCTGTACAGGAAGCATGGCAAACAAAGCATGAAACAAAGCTGGCATATGCTTGGCTTCTAGAGAGGCTTCATGAAACTTCCAATCATGGCAGAAAATGAAGGGGGAGCAGGTGTCTCACATGGCAAAGCAAGAGCAAGAGAGAGAGAATAGGAGGGAGGTACTAAACACTTTTAAATGAACAGATCTCATGATAACTCACTCACTATCGTGAACACAGCACCAAGCCATGAGGAATCTGCCGCCATGATACAAACACCTCCCGCCAGGCCCTGTCTCCATCATTGGGAATTATAATTCAAACATGAGATTTGGGTGGGGACAAACATCCAAGTTATATTATTCTGCCCCTGGCCCCTCTCAAATCTTATGTTCTTTTCACATGGCAAAATACAATCATGCCTTCCCAATAGTTCCCCAAAGTCTTAACTCTTTCCAGCATTAACTCAAAAGTTCAGTCTCATCTGAGACAAGGCAAGTCTCTTTCATCTATGAGCCTGTAAAATCAAAAACAAGTTATTTACTTCCAAGATACTATGGGGGTAAACATTACCATTCCAAAAAAGAGAAGTTGGTCAAAAAAAGGGACTAGAAGCACCATATGAGTCTGAAACCCAGCAGGGCATTCATTACATTTTAAAGCTCCAAAATAATTTCCTGTCATTCCATGTCCCACATCCAGGTCACACTGGTGCAAGGGGTGGGCTCCCAAGACCTTGGTCAGCTCCACCCCTGTGGTTTTTCAGGGTGCAACCCCCAAGGCTACTCTCACTGGCTTGAATTGAGTGCCTCTGGCTTTTCCAGGTGCAGGGTGCAAGCTGCTGGTGGACCTACCATCTACCACTGTCCTCAGGTCTTGAGGACAGTGGCCCTCTTCCCACAACTCCACTAGGCAGTTCACCTGTGGGGACTCTGTGTGGGGCCTCCAACCTCACATTCTCCCTCCCCATTGCCCTAGTAGAGGTTCTCTGTGAGGGCTTCACCCCTGCAGCAGGCTTCTGCCTGGACACCCAGGCTTTTCCATATATCCTCTGAAATCTAGGAGGAAGCTACCAAGAATCCACCATTCTTGCACTCTGTGCACTTGGAGGGTTACTACCACGTGGAAATTGCCAAGGTTCATGACTTGCATTCCCCAAAGTGGCACCTTGAGCTGTATCTGTGCCCCTTTGAGCCATGGCTGGAGCTGGAGCAGCTGGGATACCAGGAACAGTGTCCCAAGGCTGCACAGGGCAGTGGGGCCCTGGTTCTGGCCCACGAAACGATTCTTCCCTCCTCAGCCTCTGGGCCTGTGATGGGAGGGGCTGCTGGGAAGACCTCTGAAATGCATTTGAGGCCTCTTCTGCATCATCTTGGATATTAGCATTTGACCCCCATTTAGTTATGCAACTGTCTCTAGCAAGTGGTCTTCACAGTCTGCTTGAATTCCTCTCCTGAAAAAGCTCTTTCTTTTTTGCTACATGGCTAGGGCTACAAATATTCCAAACTTTTATGCTCTGCTTTCCTGTTAAAAACATAATTCCAACTTTAAGTCATTCCTTTGCTCTCTCATCTAAGCATAGGTTGTTAGAAGGATTCAGGCCACATCTTGGACACTTTGCTGCTTATAAATTTCTTCTGTCAGATATCCTAAATCATCACTCTTTAGCTCAAACTTCCATAGATCCCTAAGGCATGAACAGAATGCATGAACCAAACTCTTTGCTAAGGCATAACACAAGTGACCTCTGCTCCAGTTCCCAATCAGTTCTTCTTTTCTATCTGAGACTTCAGCATCCTGGACTTCACTGTCCATATCACTATCAACATTTTGATCACAACCATTAAATCAGTCTTTAAGAAGTTCCAAACTTTCCCTCCTCTTCCTATCTTCTTTTTTTTTTTTTTTTTTTTTTTTGAGACGGAGTCTCGCTCTGTCGCCCAGGCTGGAGTGCAGTGGTGCGATCTCGGCTCACTGCAAGCTCCGCCTCCTGGGTTTACGCCATTCTCCTGCCTCAGCCTCGTGAGTAGCTGGGACTACAGGCGCCCACCACCGCGCCCGGCTAATTTTTTGTATTTTTAGTAGAGACAGGGTTTCACCATGGTCTCGATCTCCTGACCTTGTGATCCGCCCGCCTCGGCCTCCCAAAGTGCTGGGATTACAGGCGTGAGCCACCACGCCCGGCCCCTCTTCCTATCTTCTGAGTCCTCCAAACTCTTCCAACCTCTGCCTGTTATCCAGTTCCAAAGCTACTTCCACATTTTCAGGTATCTTTATAGAAATGCCCCACTCCTCAATACTGATTTTCTCTGCTAGGCAATTCTGGCATTGCTATAAAGAAATACTTGAGACTGGGTAATTTATAAAGAGAAGAGGTTTAATTGGCTCACGGTTCTTCAGACTGCAGAAAACATGGCACTGACATCTGCTTGTCTTGTGGGGAGACCTCATGAAGCTTCCATTCATGGTGGAAGGTGAAGGAAGAGCAGACATCTCACATGGCAGAGCAGGAGCAACAGAGAGAGACAGAAAGAGAGACAGTGTGTGTTTGTGTGTGTTGATGGGGCAGGGTGGGTACCACACACTTTTAAATGACCAGATCTCATGAGAAGTCACTCATTTTTGCAAAGACAGCACCAAACCATGAGGGATTTGTTCCCATGATCCAAACACCTCCCACCAGGCCCCACCTCCAGCCTTGGGAATTATAATTCAACATGAGATTTGAGTGGGGGAAAGTATCCAAACTATATCATTGCTTTTTGCTGGTCTTATTTAAGTAAATTTATTCTTTCACAGCATGGCTCTGTGGAATTTCTTTTTCACGTTATTAGGAATTTACTCCTTGCCCTGTTCTTTCAGGAAATGCAGTTGGGATCCTAAAGGCTGGGGGCTGTAGCCTTGTCAGGGATTAGAGTTGAGTATTCATCGGGAAGTTGGAAAAGCCCTCCACAGAGGGAAGAAGTCTGCCACTTCTGTAACCTTTTAGAACCATCCTTTCAGTTAAGGAGGACCCAAAAAGACAAACAATGACATTTGGATAATGACTTTTTGGGAATTTTGTTTAAACCTTTGCTGCAATTAAAAATCAATAATTTCTCTTTCTGTGATTGCTTAATGATTTAAGAATCTGGCTCATTCATCAACTGGGAACAAGGACATGTATAAAGCTGAGTGAAATGACCAGGCTCTGGGGCTTGGAGGTTGGAGGCAAATTCTTGCCAGCTTGAGTGAGGAGGTGAGATCACGGGCTCCCTCCTCTGAAGAGCTCTCCATGAGTGAGACCTAAGGGGGCTCAGTTTGCCCCAAAGAGATCTTGGACACTATGAAACTCTTCAATAACCTCAAGGAGTCGTAAGAGGAGGACAAAATCTTTTCTCCCCCAAACAATTGAGCTTTGAAACACGTATGACCATCGGCCCATTCCTGGGGGTAGAACGGCTGCTGCGTACCCCGTTATCATGCAGTTCTTGCTCAGCCCCTCTCACTAACAGTCTAGGCTTTGGAGGACACTGTGCAAAGATGCCTCTGCTTTTCCGTTTGAGATTTTATTTATGGCTGTCTTAGTCCATTTTGTGTTGCTGTAACAGAATATCTGAGATTGGGTAATTTAAAAAGAAAAGGAGTTTATTTAGCTCACAATGCTGGTGGCTGGGAAGTTCAAGAGCATGGCCCTAGCATCTGGTCAGCTTCTGATGAGGCCTATGTGCTGTGTCAAGACATGGCGGAGAAGTGGAAAAGCAAGCATTTGTGAAAAGGCACTAAACAGGAGGAACCTCACTTTATAACAACCCATTCACACAGGAACTAATCCCTTCCCTCCAGAGTGAGCACTCACTCACTCCCTTGAGATGGTCTTATTCTATTCATATGGGATCCACTCTGATGTTCCGAACACCTCCCATTAGGCCCCACCTCCCAACAGTGCTGCAGTGGCAATTAGCTTTAATGTGAGTTTTGGGGGACCAACCACATCCAAACCATAGCAATGCCTGAATCACACTGTGAAAGGCACTGGGTTAAAGTTAAAGGCCCATTCTATATGAATCTACCAAAGCCATTAAGATCAGACTAGATTAAGACCTAGTGAATGTTAGTAGATCTAATACTAGTTGAGAGCTGAAAGAGGGGAGGGAGGCTAATTATATCAGAAAGCTACTCTAGGTAAGTGTATTAGTTCATTTTCACACAGTTCCATATGCCTGGGGAGGCCTCAGAATCATGGCAAGTGGCCAAAGGCATTTCTTACATGGCAGTCGCAAGAGAAAAATGAGAGAAGATACAAAAGTGGGAACCCCTGATAAAACCATCAGATCTCGTGAGACTTATTCACTACCAGGAGAATAGTATGGGGGATCCACCCCTGTGATTCAAATTGCCTCCCACCGGGCCCCTCCCACAATATGTGGGAATTATGGGAGTACAATTCAAGATGAGATTTGGGTGGGGACACAGAGCAAAACCATATCAGTGAGCTTCAAGCATAGTTGTGAGCCCCTTGGCTGTCATGACAAGAAGAGACATTCTATTCGTAACTTAGGTTTCATTGTCTTAAAAAAAAAAAAAAAAAGGAAGCTACCAACCCATCAAAAGGTGCACAGTTCCATAGACCTAAACTCCAAAAAGTTTGTAGGGAATTTGAATCAGGACTTATGACAACATAATAGTGTCTTGAATAGATGCTTTTAGAACACAGGGAGATAATCTTTAGATGATCATTATTACATTCATATTTTACAAAACCCTTTGGCATAAAATATTGTAAACCTCTTCTGTTACATCATTTCTATTTGAGTAAGAAAATCTTAGCATATAACTTTTTTACTTTATTTTATTTTTTGAGACAGAGTCTCACTCTGTGGCCCAGGCTGGAGTGCAGTGGCACAATCTCGGCTCACTGCAGTTTCTGCCTCCCAGGTTCAAGTGATTTTCCTGCCTCAGCCTCCCTAGTAGTTGGGACACTGGTGCCTGCCACCACGCCTGGATGATTTTTGTATTTATAGTAGAGGCGGAGTTTCACCATGTTGGCCAGGGTGGTCTGTAACTCCTGACCTTAGGTGATCCATGCGCCTCGGCCTCCCATAGTGCTGGGATTACAGGCGTGAGCCAGTACACCCGGCCTTCGTATATAACTTTAGATGCAGCTGGACCGTGTGCGTGTGCGTTTCCCACTCTATGCCTCCTGCATGCCCTTGAAGCAGAGGGCTCCTTCACTTCATTTCCTCTACTTCACCACATTGAAGCAGAGGCCCCTCTCTACTTCACTTCCTCAGGGGTTGTGTGCAGCACAATGGAAAGCAGCGTGAATCTGCAACTCCTTCTGGCTGTTATCCTCCGAGAACCTAAGCCTTGGATTAATACAGCAGAGACAAATGCCCATTGCTCAGGGACTATCCCATGTTATCCAAACTTCCCCATTTCCTGGTCATTAGGTGGGGGGTCATGTGACTTGTTTTGGCTAATGAGCTGTGAGTAGAAGTAAACATATGAATACATCAATATAATTGCATGTATGTGTTGATGTAGAATGCAATGTCCTGCACATACGCTCTGCAACTTTATTTTAGGAAATACTTAATCTTGGAGGCATTTCTATATTAGTATACATAAGTTTATCTTTTTATTTTAAACTGTTACCATATCACAATAAGAATATAGCATAATTTCAACTACTCCCTTCTTTTGTTGGACATTTAGATGCTTTCCACTATTTTACAATGATAAAAACACTTCTGTGGGGGGGGGGGGCAGAGCAAGATGGCCGAATAGGAACAGCTCCAGTCTCCAGCTGCCAGCGCGAGCGACACAGAAGACAGGTGATTTCTGCATTATCAACTGAGGTACTGGGTTCATCTCACTGGGGAGTGCCGGACAATTGGTGCTGGTCAGCTGTTGCAGCCTGACCAGCGAGAGCTGAAGCAGGGCGAGGCATCGCCTCACCTGGGAAGCGCAAGGGGGAAGGGAATCCCTTTTCCTAGCCAGGGGAACTGAGACACACAACACCTGGAAAATTGGGTAACTCCCACCCCAATACTACGCTTTAAGCAAACGGGCACACCAGGAGATTATATCCCACACCTGGCCGGGAGGGTCCCATGCCCATGGAGCCTTCCTCATTGCTAGCACAGCAGTCTGCGATCTAACCGCAAGGCAGCAGCGAGGCTGGGGGAGGGGTGCCCGCCATTGCTGAGGCTTAAGTAGGTAAACAAAGCCCTGGGAAAATCGAACTGGGTGGAGCTCACAGCAGTTCAAGGAGGCCTGCCAGTCTCTGTAGACTCCACCTCTGGGGACAGGGCACAGCTAAACAACAACAACAACAAAAAAGCAGCAGAAACCTCTTCAGATGTAAGCGACTCTGTCTGACAGCTTTGAAGAGAGCGGTGGATCTCCCAACACGGAGGTTGAGATCTGAGAACGGACAGACTGCCTGCTCGAGTGGGTCCCTGATCTCTGAGTAGCCTAACTGGGAGACATCCTCCACTAGGGGCAGACCGACACCCCACACCTCACATGGTGGAGTACACCCCTGAGAGGAAGCTTCCAAAAAAAGAATCAGACAGGTACACTCGCTGTTCAGCAGTATTCTATCTTCCGTAGCCTTTGCTGCTGATACCCAGGCAAACAGGGTCTGGAGTGGACCTCAAGCAATCTCCAATGGACCTACAGCTGAGGGTCCTGACTGTTAGAAGGAAAACTAACAAATAGGAAGGCCACCCACACCAAAACCCCATCAGTACATCACCATCATCAAAGACCAGAGGCAGATAAAACCACAAAGATGGGGAAAAAGCAGGGCAGAAAAGCTGGAAATTCAAAAAATCAGAGCACATCTCCCCCTGCAAAGGAATGCAGCTCATCGCCAGCAACGGATCAAAGATGGACGGAGAATGACTTTGATGAGATGAGAGAAGAAGGCTTCAGTCCATCAAACTTCTCAGAGCTAAAGGAGGAATTACATACCCAGCGCAAAGAAACTAAAAATCTTGAAAAAAGAGTGGAAGAATTGATAACTAGAATAATTAATACAGAGAAGGCCATAAATGAACGGACAGAGATGAAAACCATGACACGAGAAATATGTGACAAATGCACAAGCTTCAGTAACTGACTTGATCAACTGGAAGAAAGAGTATCAGCGATTGAGGATCAAATGAATGAAATGAAGCGAGAAGAGAAATCTAAAGAAAAAAGAAGAAAAAGAAATGAACAAAGCCTGCAAGAAGTATGGGATTATGTAAAAAGACCAAATCTACGTCTGATTGGGGTGCCTGAAAGTGAGGGGGAAAATGGAACCAAGTTGGAAAACACTCTTCAGGATATCATCCAGGAGAACTTCCCCAACCTAGTAGGGCAGGCCAACATTCAAATTCAGGAAATACAGAGAACGCCACAAAGATACTCCTCGAGAAGAGCAACTCCAAGACACATAATTGCCAGATTCACCAAAGTTGAAATGAGGAAAAAATCTTAAGGGCAGCCAGAGAGAAAGGTCGGGTTACCCACAAAGGGAAGCCCATCAGACTAACAGCAGATCTCTCGGCAGAAACTTTACAAGCCAGAAGAAAGTGGGGGCCAATATTCAACATTCTTAAAGAAAAGAATTTTCAACCCAGAATTTCATATCCAGCCAAACTAAGTTTCATAAGTGAAGGAGAAATAAAATCCTTTACAGATAAGCAAATGCTTAGGGATTTTGTCACCACCAGGCCTGCCTTACAAGAGCTCCTGAAGGAAGCACTAAACATGGAAAGGAACAACTGGTACCAGCCATTGCAAAAACATGCCAAAATGTAAAGACCATTGAGGCTAGGAAGAAACTGCATCAACTAACGAGCAAAATAACCAGTTAATATCATAATGGCAGGATCAAGTTCACACATAACAATATCAACCTTAAATGTAAATGGACTAAATGCTCCAATTAAAAGACACAGACTGGCAAACTGGATAGAGTGAAGACCCATCAGTCTGCTGTATTCAGGAGACCCATCTCACATGCAGAGACATACATAGGCTCAAAATAAAGAGATGGAGGAAGATCTACCAAGCAAATGGAGAACAAAAAAAAGCAGGGGTTGCAATACTAGTCTCTGATAAAACAGACTTTAAACCATCAAAGATCAAAAGAGACAAAGAAGGCCATTACATAATGGTAAAGGGATCAATTCAAAAGGAAGAGCTAACTATCCTAAATATATATGCACCCAATACAGGAGCACCCAGATTCATAAAGCAAGTCCTTAGAGACTTACAAAGAGACTTAGACTCCCATACAATAATAATGGGAGACTTCAACACCCCACTGTCAACATTAGACAGATCAACGAGACACAAAGTTAACAAGGATATCCAGGAATTGAACTCATCTCTGCAGCAAGCAGACCTAATACACATCTACAGAACTCTCCACCCCAAATCAACAGAATATACATTCTTCTCAGCACCACATCACACTTATTCCAAAATTGACCACATAATTGGAAGTAAAGCACTCCTCAGCAAATGTACAAGAACAGAAATTATAACAAACTGTCTCTCAGACCACAGTGCAATCAAACTAGAACTCAGGACTAAGAAACTCAATCAAAACCGCTCAACTACATGGAAACTGAATAACCTGCTCCTGAATGACTACTGGGTACACAACGAAATGAAGGCAGAAATAAAGATGTTCTTTGAAACCAGTGAGAACAAAGATACAACATACCAGGATCTCTGGGACACATTTAAAGCAATGTGTAGAGGGAAATTTATAGCACTAAATGCCCACAAGAGAAAGCTGGAAAGATCTAAAATTGATGCTCTAACATCACAATTAAAAGAACTAGAGAAGCAAGAGCAAATACATTCAAAAGCTAGCAGAAGGCAAGAAATAACTAAGATCAGAGCAGAACTGAAGGAGATAGAGACACAAAAAACCCTCCAAAAAATCAATGAATCCAGGAGTTGGTTTTTTTGAAAAGATCACCAAAATTGATAGACCACTAGCAAGACTAATAAAGAAGAAAAGAGAGAAGAATCAAATAGATGCAACAAAAAATGGTAAAGGGGATATCACCACCGACCCCACAGAAATACAAACTACCATCAGAGAATACTATAAACACCTCTATGCAAATAAACTAGAAAACCTAGAAGAAATGGATAATTTCCTGGACACTTACACTCTCCCAAGACTAAACCAGGAAGAAGCTGAATCCCTGAATAGACCAATAGCCGGCTCTGAAATTGAGGCAGTAATTAATAGCCAGCAACCAAAAAAAGTCCAGGGCCAGATGGATTCACAGCTGAATTCTACCAGAGGTACAAGGAGGAGCTGGTACCATTCCTTCTGAAACTATTCCAATCAATAGAAAAAGAGGGAATCCTCCCTAACTCATTTTATGAGGCCAACATCATCCTGATACCAAAGCCTGGCAGAGACACAACAAAAAAAGAGAATTTTAGACCAATATCCTTGATGAACATCGATGCAATAATCCTCAATAAAATACTGGCAAACCGGATCCAGCAGCACATCAAAAAGCTTATCCACCATGATCAAGTGGGCTTCATCCCTGGGATGCAAGGCTGGTTCAACATACGCAAATCAGTAACCGTAATCCAGCATATAAACAGAACCAAAGACAAGAACCACATGATTATCTCAATAGATGCAGAAAAGGCCTTTGACAAAATTCAACAGCCCTTCATGCTAAAAACTCTCAATAAATTCCGTATTGATGGAATGTATCTCAAAATAATAAGAGCTATTTATGACAAACCCACAGCCAATATCATACTGAATGGGCAAAAACTGGAAAAATTCCCTTTGAGAACTGGCACAAGACAGGGATGCCCTCTCTCACCACTCCTATTCAACATAGTGTTGGAAGTTCTGGCTAGGGCAATCAGGCAAGAGAAAGAAGTAAAGGGTATTCAGTTAGGAAAAGAAGAAGTCAAATTGTCCCTGTTTGCAGATGACATGATTGTATATTTAGAAAACCCCATTGTCTCAGCCCAAAATCTCCTCAAGCTGATAAGAAACTTCAGCAAAGTCTCAGGATACAAAATTAATGTGCAAAAATCACAAGCATTCTTATACACCAGTAACAGACAAACAGAGAGCCAAATCATGAATGAACTTCCATTCACAATTACTTCAAAGAGAATAAAATACCTAGGAATCCAACTTACAAGGGATGTAAAGGACCTCTTCAAGGAGAACTACAAACCACTGCTCAGTGAAATAAAAGAGGACATAAACAAATGAAGAACATTTCATGCTCATGGATAGGAAGAATCAATACCGTGAAAATGGCCATACTGCCCAAGGTAATTTATAGATTCAATGCCATCCCCATCAAGCTACCAATGAGTTTCTTCACAGAATTGGAAAAAACTGCTTTAAAGTTCATATGGAACCAAAAAAGAGCCCGCATCTCCAAGACAATCCTAAGTCAAAAGAACAAAGCTGGAGGCATCACGCTACCTGACTTCAAACTATAGTACAAGGCTACAGTAACCAAAACAGCATGGTACTGGTACCAAAACAGAGATATAGACCAATGGAACAGAACAGAGTCCTCAGAAATAATACCACACATCTATAGCCATCTGATCTTTGATAAACCTGAGAAAAAACAAGAAATGGGGAAAGGATTCCCTATTTAATAAATGGTGCTGGGAAAATTGGCTAGCCATAAGTAGAAAGCTGAATCTGGATCCTTTCCTTACTCCTTATACGAAAATTAATTCAAGATGGATTAGAGACTTAAATGTTAGACCTAATACCATAAAAACTCTAGAAGAAAACCTAGGTAATACCATTCAGGACATAGGCATGGGCTAGGACTTCATGTCTAAAACACCAAAAGCAATGGCAACAAAAGCCAAAATTGACAAATGGGATCTCATTAAACTAAAGAGCTTCTGCACAGCAAAAGAATCTACCATCAGAGTGAACAGGCAACCTACAGAATGGGAGAAAATTTTTGCAATCTACTCATCAGACAAAGGGCTAATATCCAGAACCTACAAAGAACTCAAACAAATTTACAAGAAAAAACAACCCCATCAAAAAGTGGGCAAAGGACATGAACAGACATTTCTCAAAAGAGGACATTCATACAGCCAACAGACATATGAAAAAATGCTCATCATCACTGGCCATCAGAGAAATGCAAATCAAAACCACAATGAGATACCATCTCACACCAGTTAGAATGGCAATCATTAAAAAGTCAGGAAACAACAGGTGCTGGAGAGGATGTGGAGAAATAGGAACACTTTTACACTGTTAGTGGGATTGTAAGCTAGTTCAACCATTATGGAAAACAGTATGGCGATTCCTCAAGGATCTAGAACTAGAAGTACCATATAACCCAGCCATCCCATTACTGGGTATATACCCAAAGGATTATAAATCATGCTGCTATAAAGACACATGCACATGTATGTTTATTGCGGCCCTATTCACAATAGCAAAGACTTGGAATCAACCCAAATGTCCATCAGTGACAGACTGGATTAAGAAAATGTGGCACATATACACCATGGAATACTATGCAGCCATTAAAAAGGATGAGTTTGTGTCCTTTGTAGGGACATGGATGCAGCTGGAAACCATCATTCTCAGCAAACTATCACAAGAACAGAAAACCAAACACTGCATATTCTCACTCATAGGTGGGAACTGAACAATGAGATCACTTGGATTCGGGAAGGGGAACATCACACACTGGGGCCTATCATGGGGAGGGGGGAGGGAGGTGGGATTGCACTGGGAGTTATACCTGATGTAAATGACGAGTTGATGGGTGCTGACGAGTTGATGGGTGCAGCACACCAACATGGCACAAGTATACATATGTAACAAACCTGCACGTTATGCACATGTACCCTAGAACTTAAATTAAAAAACAAAAACACTTCTGTGTGTTTTCTAGGAAACCTAGAAATGAAATTGGCAAAAAGGCATCTATTTTTACAAATAAAAAAATCATTTTAAACATATTTCATTGAATTCAATTTGTTGGAATTTTTACCTAGGATTTTTATAATTATATTAATCAGTGAGAATGTTCTAATTATTTTATTTTATTTAATTAATTTATTTTTTTTTTTGAGGCAGAGGCCACTCTGTCACCCAGGCTGGAGTGCAGTGGGGTGATCTTGGCTCACTGCAACCTCCGTCTCCCAGGTTCAATCAATTCTCCTGCCTCAGCCTCCCAAGTAGCTGGGATTACAGGTGCCTGCACAAAGCCCCGCTACTTTTTTTGTATTTTTAGTAGAAATGGTGTTTCACCACGTTGGTCAGGCTGTTCTCGAACTCCTGACCTCATGATCCGCCTACCTCAGCCTCCCAAAGTGCTGGGATTACAGGCGTGAGCCACCATGCCTGGCCGTAATGCTTTTAATGTTAAACTCTTTCTCACTTTCCTCTCTCTTCTTCACTCATCAAGAAGGGGGAACACTGATATAATTGGATGAGATTCCAGGATGTTGATGGTGCCAAGTTTATGAGCTTTAAACCCTTGTGTGACTCTCCCTTTGGTACTTTGCTGTTTCTCCACAGAGAAAGGAGGCCAGACAAACGAGCTGATCTCTTATTGTGGACAGAACCTCTCATCTGTCTTCCTCCCTCATAAGCAGTGTTGCTCATTCACCCTCCCAGTCTTGGCAAGGAGCTGGTGGAAAGATCTGAGTTTAGAAGAGAGAAAGGCTCCAGCCTAGTGCCCAAGTCCTGGTCCCACATAGCCAGGTCACCCCATACTAGAGTTAGAGGAACTTAAAGTAAGGAAATTCCTTATCGCCTTCTGCCGTTGTCTATCATGCTGCTTATCTTCAGGAACTGCAGAAAGATGATGACCACACCAAGGCAAGACAGTCCATTCTTGAATATCATTCCTATAAGATCAAAATCTCATTCTAAGAGAATTGTCTTTGCTAGGTTTTAGTATCAGTATCTGTTTTGAAGAGTGATTTGAAATTTCCAAATATTTGAGAGTTTTTGTTTATATAAAATATTGTTGTTCAGTTCTTCTTAATTTGCTGTTGGGATACGTTAGTACCCTACAAGGCATCCAGCTCATTTTAAAATAATGCCACATTACAAAGGAATTTGTTAACAAGAAGTGTGCGGGGGAAGGGTAATTTTTTTTTTTTTTTTTTAGGCAGAGCGTCACTCACTCTGTCGCCCAGGCTGGAGTGCAATGGCACAATCTCGGCTCACTGCAACTTCTGCCTCCCGGGTTCAAGGGATTCTCCTGCCTCAGCCTTCTGAGTGGCCGGGATTATAGGCACCCGCCATCATGCCCAGCCAATTTTTGTATTTTTGTAGAGACAGGATTTCACCATGTTGGCCAGGCTGTTCTTGAACTCCTGACCTCAGGCGATCTGCTCACCTTGGCCTCCAAAAGTGCTGGGATTACAGGTGTGAGCCACTGCGCCTGGCTGGAGAGGGTAATTTAAAAACAGACCTGCTTTATGCCATTTAAAATGGAAACATGTCCTGTTAAAAATCCGTTTAAATCCAGTGAGGTTTTCACTGTGCCATTAGTATCCAGCACTACATAAACAGTGTACGACTGAGATGACAGAAATTTCCTTTTGGAGAAAATTGAAGCCAACAGTTGATGAACACAGCATATAATTAACAGGGCAGGGTGCGGAGTCAGGCTGCCTGGGTTCAAATTCTGGAACCACCAGCTGAGTGGCCTTGGAGAAATAGCTTAATATTCTGCCTCGGTTTACTTATCTAGAAAATGGAGATAATAATGTCTCCCTCAAGGAGCTTTCTAAGTATTAAATGATGTAATATATTTAAAGTGGTTAGAATATGATCTGACATTCTATGCATTCTAGCTATGATTAAGTGTTAATTCAGTCTGGTAAAAGTGAACATAATCTTTGCCAAGGGTAAAAAAAAAGCTCTGATCCTCATCAAAGATGTTAGATTGAGAGCCACGAGCCTGCATTCACTCTCCCAAATAATGAATGCTGAACTCAAGAACATCACAGCATAGAGAAACCTCTGTTTGATCTCTAAATCCCCCCGTCCCCACCCACCTCTCCCAAGGCTGCCCCTGATGGCCAAAACTCCCTTCACCACAAGAACTAACAAAGGTTCAGCAGGAACTGCTTCGTGATTTAGATGCCTCACTCTCAATTCCTCCTTCCTCTTCAGAGGGAGTGCCTCTGTTTGAATTCCAGCTCTGGTTCTTTCTCACACATATATACAAGGAGTTAACATTCTCCGTTTCCTCTGGTTCCAGTTTTTGCAGTGGGCTTAGGAAAACTGCTTTTCATCCCTTCATTTTCTTTATCACCCTCCCTCCCCCACCAAACATTCTGATCATGGCCATAAGCTCAAGCAGTGGCAGTGACAGACTTGTATAAAGAAAAGGAAAACCCATTTAACCTGAAAAGTAAACAGCACAAAGGTCAAATACTAACGAAAGGCTTGTCAAAGGCTAGTACATGGTTGCCAAAAGTGTGGTACTGGCAAGCGATGCTTTGAGACTGTACAGGTAGAGAGAAGTCATTAGGGCTGCAGCATCCATGGGAAGGCTTTGGGGAGAGAGAGAAGAGCTAGAGCTGACCCTGAAGGGACGGTGGTTCCCAGACTGTGGCAATCTGGGTGGCCCGAGTAAAGGCATCTGTGCTCAGAGACAGGGACCAGGCGGTTCTCTCTGGGACGGGGGTTTGTGTTGGAGACAATGAGCAAAAAGTCTAAAAGTACATCTGAGCCCTGAATGGTAAAGTTCAGAGGTTTGACAACAAGGATGGCAGTGATTTGATCAATGTCAATTACTGAGGTTTAAGGAAAGATCCAAATTATCTGTAAAAATGTAAATTCAAAACAAATTTGTCAAAAGTTCAGTATAACAGTGTATCACCACTGTGCTAAAGGTTTTCTTATTTCAAATAACTCAACAAACAAAAATGAGGCAAACCATTCTGTAACTAGCTAAACTGAAGTCCGTATCAACTATGTAATGCTTCAAAAGGACCTTAAACTTCTACTCACTTATCATTCTACAATTCAAGTAAGTAATGTTTCACATTTTCATCAGAATGTATGCTTATAGGCACATAAACATGAAAGACAGGGACAGATCATCTTGATGACTTGCATGTATGTGGCAAGTGTCCTAGGGAAAGGAGCAGGCATGGGGTGAAGGTGGAACAGGAGTGCCTGGCATGACCATGTGAGGCAGGGCATTTGGCTGTGTGTTGCTGTGTGCTCTGTCTCACCCCCGTGATCCAAGAATATTAGTGTGGCAGGGTGTGGACAGCAAGGATTAATGGGTCATTGGCAAACTTGGGCGAGGCTGGGGTTCCACTCCCTTCTGAACAGTCTTTAGTACTATCAACCTTTTGCTTGTTTTTTGGTGATGTGGATGGCAGGTTTCATTTGCAGGGCCAAACATATATAATCTAATAACTGTCAGGAATGATTCGTGATATGGAATCAAATCTTTCAGTATTTTGTAAATGATAGAGGCATTAAAAGAATGCAGGAGAAATAAATCCCTGTGGATGAAGCAGACTTTTCTCTTGGGGACGGAATTACTCAGTTCTAACATTAACTATGTTTTACTAGATCTTTGACTGAAAAACCTGCAAATGATCTGGCCAGTTCTTCAATTTTAAAATCCAAAATCGTTTACTATCCCAATAACCTAAAAACAATACTTACTGTGGGGTCTTTTATTACGATTTTAAAGATACTTTTCATAAGCACAATTTTATTTCCTAGTGACTGGAAAAATAGGAATATATTTAGAGCCTTTTGCTTAGTTGATAAGGTAACACCGAAACAAAGGTTAAAAACAAAGCTGAATGGAGAAAATAATGCCTCTAGGAATATTCATGTCAAACAGGTAAGAATGTTCTGGGCAACCGAGCCCCTGCCTCCACAATCTCAAAATCGCAGCTCCCTGTCCCTCCTGTCTGTCTACAAGGAACTGCCCCACCTCTTTTAAAGCTTCTTTCTCTGAACTGTGCAAGGAAGAGAGCATCGCCTCACAGTGCTGAGGTGAAAATTAAAACTACGCAGGGGTCAGTTCTCTGCACACTGAAAAGTATGAACAGAAGTTCGTCTGTAGCGTTTCCCGCAGTCTTCTCGCCTCTCCTTGGCGTCTGGCGCCTTCCTCCCCCATCTGCTCGCACCCTAGCTTTCCACCCCAGCTCATCAGTGTATTTGTTTGTTCATTCATTCATTCATATTCTCCGCTGTTGTTAATTTTCCCACTGACAGTAGGCGCAGGGGGCAACGCCATCCGCCCTGTCCCTCTAGCGTGGCCTCTGCCTGGGAGTCTGGGGTGGAGGTCGGCCCGGCCCGGCCCGGGTGGTTCCGCACCCCCGGCTTTCCGCACCTGGATCGCGGACGGCCTGGGCGCCCCGCCCCCTTGGCCCCACGCCCCAACCCTCGCCCCGCCCCCTTGGCCCCACGCCCCAGCCCGCGCCCCGCCCCCTTGACCCCACGTGCCCAGCCCACGCCCCAGTGAGGGCGCGCTCTGTAGGCGGGGCCGGCTCAGGGAGCCGCGCTGTGATTGGCCGTGTCCAGGAGACGCCGTCGTCAACAGACCGCGCTCGGAAGCCGAGGCGCAGGTCACGGAGACCTAGAACAGCCGAAGTCCTTCGCGCCGGCGCGCAGCCGTAGCTCGCAGGAATCGCTGCCTCAGCAACGGGATGCTTACCTCGTCCGCCCGCTCGGGTCAGGCGGGCCCGGGAGGATGGGAGGGTGACTGCTGAGCGGGAGCCGCCTCGTCTTCCCCCCGACGTGTTGCCTAGTAAGTGTGGGAGCGATCCCTGCCGCGCCAGGGCCGCCCAGGTGCCGAGCCTTCCCACGAGCCGCCTGGGGAGGTCTTGGAAAAATGCCGTTTCCGAGCTGGACCACACGCCCACTTTACAGATGCGGAAACGGTACCAGGAAAGCTCGGTGACTTGGCCTGGCCCACTTAATCGTCCGCTATCCGGGGCAAGCCGAGGGTCAAGGTACCGGCCCCTCCTACTCTCACCCGAGCCCACGGCCAGCCGCTCTGCGGGGGAAGCGGCTTTCCTAGTTTCTGTCTCTGCCCTAGGCCAGCAATGCAAGGGGATGAAATCCACCTGGGCTTTGAAGCGAACACAGGAACCAGAAGAAACACATTTGCTGTACATGATGATAAATATGTATAGTCTAAAAGCCAAAGCAATCTGCTTGCAATAAAGCTCCCCACACCTTTCTGTCCTGGAAAGGCCTCTGGCTCCCGCCCATTCCACACTTACACGGTTTCACAATCATATCACTTTCTTTCACCCTCCTTACAAGGGATAAGACTTAAGAAGTAGATTTAGTTTCCATTTGGTAGAGCTTTTCCTTTCGTTTTCTTGGAAACTCTCTGTTTCTTCTCAGCAATGACCTTCCCCCTAAAGCACTCCAATTATTCTCAGATTTTGTCTTGACTGTTTTCTCAACCGTGGGACAGTCCGTTTCAATATCCTTGTCTCTGTCCACATTATTTGAACCAATGATCACGGCCAAGCCTTGTCCCTTAAGGGCAGAAAAAATGGGGGGAGGTTTCAGGGTTTCTGGGGAACAGTTGCATCAGGATCCATCATGAGGCTTCGTCCCAGTTTCCTTTCTTCCTGGAACACTCATCGTTCACAAATTCACCTAAATCACAAGATACATGTCCACCTAGCCCAGACTTCTTTTTCAGAAACTAACAGGCGTATAGGAAATTTGGGGTGTTGATAATAAAGTAGCTAGAAGCTTACTGAATGTCTCAACTGGATGAATGGACTCTAAACCCTGCACCGTCCCTGAACCTCTGAGCACGTAGGACCTTTTCTCTGAGGGCATGCCGACTTCACAAGACTGTCGCCCAGGGCAGCCCAAGAGCATCCGCTTCCGGGAGCTGGGGCCCTTGGACTGCTGCCAGCTTAACCTTTCTATTTTCCCCAAAGCTTTGCCTGCCCACACCTTCAGTTCAGACTTTCACTTCCTTGTTTTTCCTTTTACACTTCCTCCTTCTTCTAAGGAAATACTTTCCTATCCAAACTCTATGTATGGTTCTTGGGATGGCCTCTAAAACTTAGGGCAATGCTTAAGTCCGGTATGTTGTTTCCGACTTCTGGGTGGTTCCTCGGTTCCCCAATTTATAATAACCTTAGCTGAGGAAACTCTGAATAATAGTAAATAAATAAATACCAGAGTTTTATCCAGAAAATAATATAAAGGGGATCCCTTTATATTTTTTTGAGACGGGGTCTCATTCTGTCGCCCAGACTGGAGCGCAATCTCGGCTCACTGAAACCTCTGCCCCCTGGGTTCAAGCAATTCTCCTGCCTCAGCCTCCCTAGTAGCTGGGATTACAGACATGTGTTACCACGCCCGGCTAATTTTTGTGTTTTTAGTAGAGACAGGGTTTCACCATGGTGGCCAGGCTGGTCTCAAACTCCTGACCTCAGGTGATCCGCCCGCCTCAGCCTCCCAAAGTGCCAAGGGGGCACTTTGGCACTTTAAGGGGGGATTACAGGCGTGAGCTACCGTGCCCGGCCAATATATCCCTTTTTTAAAAGAGCTGTTTCCTGATATTAGCCTTGTTAACACTGTGGATATTTGCCTTCTTTGAACAAAATCAGGATTCTCTCAGTAGCTCTGAGTTAATCAGTTTTATTTATTTCTGAGTGATCACTTTTATTCATCTCAACTCTCACACAAAGTGCCTGCTGCGTATGAGGCCCTGTGCTGAGAATCTTCCTGTAGTTTGTCTCCGTAGTCACTGAACTGTCTTTAAGTCTAGTGAGGACAAGCCTGAAGTGCCCGAGACCTTAGTGATGAAGTACCATAGCAAAAGTTAGGGTTTTCCCAGGGAGCGGCTGCGGAAGGTTGCGAAGGGGTTCCGGCGAGGCTCAATGGCAGAGGCAGCATTTGAAATGAGCCTTGCAGCTTAAGATTCCGCATAGGAGAACCGTCTGAGACCAGCTTGAAGGTGGGAAAGCAGGCGGGCTAGCGGGGGTGGGGTGGGGAGAAGGGACTACTTTGTTAGGTCCCGGCTCCCAGCAGGCTTCCTTGCTCTGACAGAACAGTTCCTATCCCACTTGAGTGGAGCGATTCTTTCTGTTGGGAGATGCCTTTTCTCCCTTTCCCCCTTTCCTTCCTTGTTCCCCCCCCCCCAGACAATACAAATATTCCATTTGTATTTCAGATAATACAAATATTCTCAGGCTACAAAACCCTGGAGGTAAGATCTGAATCAGACTGAACCGTACTGGTTCTCAGATCCAGTAGGGCCAATTACACTTTTTTAAAAAATTAATTTTTTAAAAAGTCGTATGAGTGCGAAAGGGACTGGGGCGTGCACCTTAGCTATGCTGGAGAATTTTTGATTGCCCTTTTTTTGGGATCAAAAACATGTCCCTTTAGCTTAAAAACACAGCTGTGACTATTCTGAACTCCTCTTTAAGGTTCCAAAATCCCCCTTACAAAATCTTATTAGGGCAGTTTATGTAAACGTGCTCCCTTTTAAGCTTAGTACTCCCTTCAGCAAGAATATTGTAGGAGATGGGTGTGTTTCAGGGAAGAGAAAAATTAACTGGAAATGACGAAATAGTAAAAAAAAAAAAAAAAAAAAAAAAATTCTTCTGAGCTTCCCTTTCTTGTTTCTTGGAACAACTGACCAAATGTAAAAGATTTTCAGCTCCAGTCTTTGTGGACAGATCCTGAAAAGAAAGTTGAAGCATATTAGTCTGCCCTTGTTTTCATGTTCTATGAGTCTAAACTTTCTAGCTCAACAGGATTGGAGACGTGGAGATAAAAAGTGCTTGGGATGAAAGTGGTTCTCATGAAACAAAATACAATAACTAAAGAACCATGACTTGTATTTGCACATAGCTGTTTCAAATATATAAAGTGCTTATCCACCCATAACTTATACATCAGCACAGTTGTTCCTTGAGTAGCCCTGGGAGTTAGAGTGAGCAGGTGGTATTACTATCCTAGAGACGTGGAATCACCTTAAAGTGGCAGAATGGGCTTATACTGAGTTTTGATTCTAAACTTTTCCACTCCTACGTGATACTCTCCAAGTAATATTGTAACATTCTCATCAAATCGAGCCTTTGTAGAAAGAAGGCTAGATCTTCACCAATAATAATAATTTGTATACCTTTGCAACTCAGCTTATGTGAACAATACAAATTCACATAAACCTTGAAATGGAAATTATTATCTTTATTTTTTTAAGACAAGTTCTTGCTCTGTTATCCAGGCTGGAGTGCAGTGGTGCAATTAGAGCTCACTGCAACCTCGAACTCCTGGGCTCAAGCAATCCTCTTGCTTCAGCGTCTCAAGTAGCTGGGACTACAGGCATGCACCACCGTGCCTGACTAATTAAAGAAAACATTAATAGAGATGAGTTCTCCACTATGTTAATCAGGGTAGTCTCCAACTCCTGAGCTCAAGTGATCTTCTCAACGTGCTGGGATTACCAGTATGAGCCACTGCACCCAGCCTCATTACCTTTAAAAGCTTGAGAGTGATAAGCCAAGAAGCTTATAGAGTCTGAGCTGTGAGAACAAGGATTCGCATTCCGACAAGGACCTGGGGCCCTAGTAGAATACAGTCCTACTGGAATGCAGATTGCCTTGTCCCATAGAACCTGGCTGGAGGAGGTTAATTGTAAAGAGAGCAGAGTGGTTAAGAAATGGCTTTGACTCCTGCTTTTCTCATTTACTGGCTGTGGCAGAACCTGTGAGCAAGTTCTTTAAATTCTTGAAGCTTCCCATTCCTCAAATATAAGTGGCGTGGTAATAATGAGTAACTGATACGGTGATGAAGAAGCTGTGAGCTAGCGCATATAAAAGGACCAACAAATGGAAGTTGTTGCCTTGCTTCTATTACACTAAAGATCACAGCACACAGATCCTGGAGCTGAATGGCCTGGTTTAGAATCTTAACTCCACCCCTTACCAGTTGTAAGATTGTGGACAAGTTAATTAACTCCTCTCTGTCTTGGTTTCCTCAACTGTAAAATGAAAATAAGAATAGTACCTACCTCATAAGGTTATTATAAGGATTAAATGTAAATTACACATAACATGATGTTAAATAAGTACTTGCTAATGATAGTACTTCTCACTTCTTTTTATAAAGCGTCCCTGACTTGGTCCAGCTGATTTTTGTGTTTGAATTTCCATGTCATGACAGTGAAACTTTTCGGAAATACAGTTAAAGTTTTAGAAATAGGGAAAGAACATACTTTCATTGTTAAAAAGTCTTACAATTCAGGGTATCAGTTTACAAGCATTGCGAATTCTGGATACGGAAGTAAGCAGAACTTTCTACACTTTCTCCAGGTCACCAGGCCCTGCCCACTTGTGGTGAGTGGGTTAAGACTGCCTTATAGTTTGGCCCCATCCTTTCCTCTTGCCTACACTAGCTATATTTAGGCAGATCTAGGTGAGTTTAGTATGTTGCATATGGCCTTGGGTCCAGCTGATCCCAGAACAGATGGCTACATGGGCCAGAATGCTTAAGTCCAATTGTAGAGCAAAGCCCCAGACAATAAAACATCCAGAAAGTGGATACATGTATTCCAGCTGGGCTGAGCTGTGGTCTGGTTCCCAACCGCCACCAGCTCCCAATTAGCCACTACACCTGTTCGACAGGTAAAAACCTGTCAGGGTTTTATCCTTCTCATCCTCGTTGGGAGCAAAATGTCAGGTGTGATTATAACTGCAATACAGATGTGTAGTGAAGGTTCTGGGGCTAGTATTTATTTTTTTCCAAAATGGAAGAGCTTTGCAGTTTTCTGATTGTAAAAGTAAATTCCTGCTGGGCTCAGTGGTTCACTCCTGTAATCCCAACACTTTGGGAGGCTGAGGCGGGCAGATCACAAAGTCAGGAATTCAAGACCAGCCTGACCAACATGGTGAAACCCCATTTCTACTAAAAATACAAAAATTAGCTGGGCATGGTGGCGTGCACCTGTAATCCCAGCTACTCAGGAGGCTGAGGCAGGGCAATCGCTTGAACCTGGGAGGCGGAGGTTGCAGTGAGCCTAGATTGTGCTATTGCACTCCAGCCTGGGCAACAGAGCGAGACTCCTTCTGAAAAAAAAAAAAAAAAAAAAGTAAACCCCATTTTAGAAATATTCAAATAATGCAAAAATTTCAACAATATAGAAAAGGCAAAAACCACACATACTACCACCACACAAAGAGAACTACTTTAAACCTGTTACGGTATATCTTTCTAGGTGTTTTTGTGGATATATATACATTTGAATATTGAACTTTATGGATACCTCTTACCAATTCATGTGAGTATCCTCTTTTCTACCAAATATACATGTGTAATTTTAATTGATAAATAGCATTCCACTTCATGAGTGTACTATAATCTATGTTAAGCCAATCCCCTGTTGGCGTTAGATTATTTCCAAGTTTTCAGGAAGTCTGAGTTTACAATTGCCCTTACAGGAGTTTGCTGTGACTTAGATCTTGATTCAGAGATGGAGAAATCAGGCTCATCTTCTACCATCTCTGAGCAGCAGCTGCAGAGGCAAGAGGGATGGAGTAACACCAAAACGGACTTGGCTGAGCAGAGTCTCATTTCATCTGAGAGATGGCTTCAACTGTATGGGCTTAAGAGCAACAAATTGACCTTGAAACAGATTTTGTCACAGATCGGATTCCCACACTGTGAAGGTACAGTACTCACAAACAACCAGCATGCTGCCATTTAGCCTTTGAGGTGGCTGCATCAGCTCTGAAGGCCCCTCAAAAACCACAGGTCTCTGAGCTTGCTTTGATCTTACATCCGTATTAGTAGAAAATACTTGCACGTGTGCCCCCAATATATGTGTATTAAGTAGACGTACGACTGTCCATCCATGTTTTAAAGAATGCTTAATTTCATCCTTTTTATTTTTTACTTTTTAAATTGACAGATATAACTGTATGTATTTATCATGTACAACACGATGTTTTGAAGAATATATACATCATGAATGGCTGTATCTAGCTAAGTAACAAATGCATTGCCTCATATAGTCTTTTTTGTGGCAAGAACACTTACCCACTCTTTCTGTGTTTTTCAGGAATGCAGTCCATCATCATTAACTATGATCACCATACTGTACAATAGATCTCTTGACTAGATGTCCTAATTGTAATGGGATATCCTTTGACTAACATCTTCCTGATTCCCACTGCCACAACCACCCCAGCCTCTGATAAGCATCATTCTACTTGCTACTTCTATGAGATAAATTTTTTAAAATTCCACATGAGTGAGGTTATGTGGTATTTGTCTTTCTGTGCCTTGGTTATTTTGTTTAACATAATGCCCTCGAGGTTCATTCATGTAGCAAATGACAGGATTTCTTTCCTTTTTATGGCTGAATAGTATTTAATTGTGTGTATACACTATGTTTTCTTTATCCAGTCATCTATTGATGGATACTTAGGTTGGTCTCGTATCTTGGCTGTTGTGAATAGTGCTGCACTAAACAAGAGAGTGCAGATATCTCTTTGACTTACTGATTTTATTTCCTTTGGATATATATCCAGTAGTAGAATTGCTGGATCATATAGTAGTTCTATTTTTAGTGGTTTGAGGAAACTCCATACTGCTTTCCATAATAGCTATACTAATTTACATTCCCATCAACAGGGTGTATGGGTATCCTTTTCTCCATATCCTTGCCAACACTTATTTTTTGATATTAGCCATTCTAACAGGAGTGAAATGATAGCTCATCGTGGTTTTGATTTGCATTTCCCTGATAATTAGTAATAGTGAGCATTTTTTCATATAACTGTTCTCCATTTGTATGTTTTCTTTTGAGAAATGTCTATTCAGGACTTTTGCCCATTTAAAAACCAAGTTTTGTTTTAATATTTAAGTTCCTTTAATATTTTGGATATTAATCCCTTTTCAGATGTATAGTTTGCAAATATTTTCCCCCATTCTGTAGGTTGTCTCTTTACTCTGTTGATTTTTTTTCCTTTCCTTTAGAGAAACTTTTTAGTTTGATGTAATCTCATTTGTTTGTTTTTGCTTTTGTTGCCTGTGCTTTCGAGGTCATATCCAAAAAATCATTGCTCAGATCAGTGTCATGGATCTTTTCCCTTTTTCTTCCAGTAGTTTCATATTTTCAGGTCCTACAATTAAGGCTGTAATTCATTTTGAGTTGATTTTTGTATTTGGTGGTGATAAGGGTCTAATTTTATTATTCTGCCTGTGGCTATACAGTTTTCTCAATACTTTTTATTGAAGAGATTGTCCTTTCCCCATTGTGTGTTCTTGGCACCCTTGTCAAAAATCAATTGACTGTACATATGTGGATTTATTTTTTGGCTCTCTATTCTATTCCATTGATCTATGTGTCTGTTTTTATGCCAGTATCATGCTGTTTTGATTAGTATAGTTTTGTAGTATATTTTTAAGCCAGATAGTGTGATGCCTCCAGGTGTGTTCTTTTTGCTGAAGATTGCTTTGGGTATTCTGGCTTTCTTTGTGGTTCTATACAAATTTAAGGATTGTTTTTTCTATTTCTGTGAAGAATGTCATTGGTATTTTGATAGGGGTTACACTAAATCCATAGAGCACTTTGGGTAGTGTGGACATTTTTACAGTATTTATCTTTCCAATCCATGAACATGGAATATCTTTAAATTTGTGTCTTTTTCAATTTCTTTAATCTATGTTTATAGTTCTCCTTGTAGATATAGTCCACCTCCTTAAATTTATTCCTAAGTACTTTATTTATTTGTTTTTGATAACTATTGTAGATGGAATGGTTTCCTTTTTGTCTTTTTTGGATAGTTTGCTGTTAGTATGTATATAACTGCTGATTTTTGTTGTTAATTTTGTAGTCTACAACTTTACTAATTTGTTAATTAATTCTAATTTTTAGTGGAGTCTTTAGGGTTTTCTCTGTATAAGACTGTGTCATTTGCAAATAGGGACAATTTAATTGTCTTTCTTTCCAATTTAGATGCTTTTAATTTTTTTCTGTTGCCTGATTGCCTTGGCTATAACTTCTAGTACTGTGGTGAATAAAAGTGGTGAAAGTGGGCATCCTTTTCTTCTTCCAGATGTTAGAGGAAAAACCTTTCAATTTTCCTGCCATTCAGTATGTTAGCTGTGGGTTTGTCGTATATGGCCTTTACTGTGTTGAGGCACATTTCTTCTATACATAATTTGTTGAGAGTTTTTATTATGAAGACATGTTGAGTTTTGTCAAATGCTCATTCTGCATCTATTGAAATGATTATATAGTTTTTTTGTCCTTCATTCTGTTAATATGATGTATCACATTTACTGATTTGCATATGTTGAACCATCCTTGCATTTCTGGGATGAATCCCACTTGGTAATGGTGAATGATCTTTTTAATGTGCTATTAAATTTGGTTTGCTAATATTCTGCTGAGCATTTTTGCATCTATGTTCATCCGGGGTATTGGTCCGTAAGTTTTACTCTTTCGTTATGACCTTGCATGGTTTTGGCATCAGGGTAATGCTGCCTCAGAGACTGGATTTGGAAATACTCTCTCCTCTTCAATTTTTTGGGAAGAGTTTGAGAAGAATTGATATTAGTTATTCTTTAAATGTTTGGTGGAATTCAGCAGTGAAGCCATTCAGTTGTGAGCTTTTCTTTGCTGGAAGAGTTTTTTTTTTTTTTTTTGACATGGAGTCTCACTCTGTTGCCCAGGCCAGAGTGCAGTGGCATGATTTTGGCTCACTGCAACCTCTGCCTCCTGGGTTCAAGTGATTCTTTTGCTTCACCCTCCAGAGTAGCTGAGATTACAGGCACGTGCCACCATGCCTGGCTAATTTTTGTATTTTTAGTAGAGATGGGGTTTCACCATGTTGACCAGGCTGGTCTCAAACTCTTGACCTCAGGTGATCCACCTGCCTTGGCCTCCCAAAGTGCAGGCGTGAGCCACTGCACCCAGCCAGGAGATTTTTTATTACTGATTCCATCTCCTTACTCATTATTGGTTTGTTAAGATTTTAGGTTTCTTTATAATTCAATCTTGGTAGAATGTATGTGTCTAGGAATTTATTCATTTCTTTTACGTTAACTAATTTGTTCATGTATAATGGTTCACAGTAGTCTCTTACAATCCTTTGTATTTCTGTGGCATCAGTTGTAATTTTTCCTTTTTTACCTCTGATTTTATTTGAGTCTTTGCTCTTTTTTTCTTAGTGTAGCTCTATGTTTGTCTATTTTGTTTATCTTTTCAAGAGACTAGCTCTTTGTTTTCATTGATACTTTTATGTATTTGTATTCTCTATTTCTGCTCTGCTCTCTATTATTTTCTCCCTTCTACTTGTTTAAGTTGTTTGGTTTTGTATTTCTGCTTCCTTGAGGTGCAACATTAGATTGTTTATTTGAGATATATATTTTTTGAGGTAGGTGTTTATTGCTATAAACTTTCCTCTTAGACTGCTTTTGCTGTACCCATAGGTTTTGTTATGTTGTGTTTCCATTTTCATTTGTCTCAAGAAATGTTTTAATTTAATTAAATTAATAAATTTTTTTACTTCAATAGATTTTGTAGTTCAAGTGGCTTTTGGTTATATGGATGAATTGTGTAGTGGTGAAGTCTGAGATTTCAGTGCACCTGTAACCCAAGCAGTGCACATTGGACCCAATATTTAGTTTTTTATTCCTCACCCCATCCTCCCCACTTCTGAGCCTCCAAATGCCATTATACCACTATCTTTGTATACCTTTGTATACCCATAGCTTAGATCTCACTTATAAGTAGAACATATGGTATTTGGTTTTCCATTCCTGAGTTGCTTCACTTAGAATAATGGCCCGCAGCTCCATCCAAGTTGCTGCAATACATTATTTCATTCTTTTATATGCCTGAGTAATATTCTATGGTGAGTATATACCACATTTTCTTCTACCACATTATCCCTCATTGATTGATGGGCACTTAGATTGGCTGTATATCTTTGCAATTGTGAATTATGCTGTGAGAAACATACATATGCAGTTGTCCTTTTAAGATAATGACTTATTTTCCTTTTGGTAGATACTCAGTAATTCAGTAGTAGGATTGCTGGATAAAATGATATGTCTACATTTAGTTCTTTAAGAAATCTCCATACTGTTTTCCATAGAGGGTGTACTAATTTGCGTTCCTATATATAAGCATTCTTTTTTTCTTTTTTTAACCACATCCATGCCAACATCTATTGTTTTTTGGCTTTCTATTAATGGCCATTCTGGCTGGGGTAAGGTGGTGTATCATCCTGATTTTAATTTGCATTTCCCCAATGATTAGTGATGTTGAACATTTTTCATATGTTTGTTGGCCATTTGTATATCTTCTTTTGGAAATGTCTATTCATGTCATTTGCCCACGAAATATTTTAATTTATCTTTTAATTTATTCGCAGACCCATTGGTTGTTCAGGTGCATGTTGTTTAGTTTCAGTGTATTTGTTAATTTTCCGAAGTTCCTCCTGGTGCTGATTTCCAGTTTTATACCATTGTGGTCTGAAAAGATACTTGGTATGATTTCAGTCTTCTGAAATTTGGTAAGACTTGTTTTGTGACCTAACATATGAGCTATCCTACATAATATTATGTGTGCAGTTGAGAAGAGTGTGTATTCTGCATCTGTTGGGTAGAATGTTCTGTGTATGTGTATTTGGTCTAGAGTTCAGTTTAAATCTAACATTTTCTGGTTGATTTTCTCTCTGGACAATCTGTCCATGTGAAAGGGGAATACTGAAGTCCCCTACTATTATCGTGCTATTATTGTATTGCAGTCTATCTCTTCCTTCAGATCTATTTATATTTTCTTAATTATTAATTAGATTGGATGCATATGTTTGAAATTTTTATACCCTGTTGGTGAATTGACCCCTTTATGATTATATAATAACCTTGTCTCCTTTTACAGTGTTTGACTTAAAATTTATTTTATCTGATATAAACATAGCTACCCCGTTCTCCTTTGGTTTCTATTTGTAAGGAATATCTGCTTCTGTCCTGTCATTTTCAGTCTATGTGTCCTTACAGGTTAAGTGAATCTCTTGTAGGCAGCATATAGGTGGATCTTGTTTTTTATACAGCCACTCTATGTATTTTGATTGAAAATTTAATCCTTGAACATAAGTTCAAGGTAATTATTGATAAGTAAGAACTTACTGCTGCCATTTTGTTAATTGTTTTCTAGCTGTTTAGTGGATCCTTTTTTCATTTCTTACTCTTTCTTAGTAGTAAGTGATTTTTCTCCAGTAGTATGTTTTAATTACTTGCTTTTTATTTTTAGTGTATCTATTATAGGTTTTTGCTTTGTGATTACCACAAGGCTTACAAAAACCATTTAATAGTTATAAGAAGTTATTTTAAGCTGATAACAAGTTAACTTTGATCACAAAAACCTTCTAAACTTTAACTCTATCCCTCAATTTTGAATTTTTGATATGATTTATATCTTTTTCCATTGCACGTCCCTTAACATATTATTTTAGTTATTAATAGTTTTGTCCTTTAACCTTTCTACTAATAAGTAATTTAA
This sequence comes from Macaca mulatta, assembly GCF_049350105.2. Taxonomy (NCBI): domain Eukaryota; kingdom Metazoa; phylum Chordata; class Mammalia; order Primates; family Cercopithecidae; genus Macaca; species Macaca mulatta. The sequence continues at coordinate 6,199,069 of NC_133418.1, forward strand.
AAACCACCATTGCAGTATTAGAGCATTCTGAATTTGTCTACTTAGTGAGTTTTATACTTTTAGATGTTTTTGTGTTACTCATTAGTGTCCTTTTCTTTCAGCTTGAAGAATTCCCTTTAGCATTTCTTATAAGGCAGGTCTGGTAGTGATAAACTCCCTCGGCTTTTGTTTATCTGTGAAAGTCTTTATCTCTCCTTCATTTGGGAAGGACAGCTTTGGTGAGTACAGAATTCTTGATTGGCAGGGCTTTTTATTTTTTTCCTTGAGCTCTTTGAATGTTTGATTCTATTCTCCTCTGGTCTGTGAAATTTCTGCTGAGAAACTGGACATATTGGAACTTCCTTGCATGTTATTAGCTTCTTTTCTCTTCCTTCTTTCAGCTTTCTCTCTCTGTCTTTGATATTTGACAGTTTGATTATAATATCTTTTGGGGTAGTCTTATTTGGATTGAGTTGAAGGATTAGAGACCTTTGACCTTTCTGTAACCAGATATTTATATCTTTCTCCAGGTTTGGAAAGTTTGCTGCTATTATTTCTTTAATCTTTCTACCCCTTTATCATTCTCTACTCCCTCTTGAACATTTGCTCTTTTGATGCTATCCCGTAAGTCCCATAGCTTTCTTCATTCCCTCTCTTTCTTTTTTATTTTTTTCTGCTCTGTATATTTTCAAATTAACCTCTCTTCAAATTCCAGATTCTTTCTTTTGCTTGTTCAATTCAGCTGTTGATACTCTCTATTGCATTTTTCTTTGTGTTCAGTTATTTTTCAGCTCCCTGATTACTGTTTTGTTATTATCATGCCAGTCTCTCTGTTACATTTTTTATTCTGGTAACTTATGATTTTCCTCATTTTGTTGAATTGTTTCTCTGTATTTTCTTGAAGTTCATTGAGCTTCCTTAAAACAACTACTTTGAAAATGTTGTCGGGCCGTTCATACATCTCCATATTTGTAGGGTCAGTCACTAGCATGTTACTATATCCATTTGGTGATGTCATGTTTCCTGGATCGTTCTTGATCCTTGTGGTTGTATATCAATGTCTGCATTAAAGAAGTAAGAGCTTATTCTAGTCTTTGCTGTCTGGCTTTGTCTGGAAATATCCTTCACTAGTAAGCCTGTCCAGAGATTCTGGGCAAGTCATCTGGTGTGGTCCCTAAGCATTTGACCACTACAGACGTTGCAACACTAGGGGGTGTCGTAAGCCCAGGACCACCATGATGACTGGCACAGTGCTGGGTTGGAATCTTATGGCCACCAAGGCTGGCACAGCACTGGGCTAGATTCTTATAGCTGCTGTGGCTGATACAGTGTTGGGGCATACCCAAAGTCCATGGCCACTGAGGCTAGTGCCACACTGAGGCATGACTGAAGCCCATGGCATCTGAGGCCTGCCTGTCACTGTGGGTTTTTTTTAGCCCATGGCCACTGTCGTCAGCCAGTGGTGATATGGGCTAGAGCTTGCATCCATCTCACAGCAGCTATGGGTTCCTGTTTGGCACCAGGGTAGGTCTGGAGGCTTAGTCCACAAGTACCAGCCTGCAGTCAAGGGCCATGTGCATCTGCCTGCTGCTGGATTTTACTGTGTCAGGCCCTGTATTAGGGTCCAAGATAAAGTCCTATTCTTTCTTCCCTGTCTTTTGCCCAGGTAATGGTATTTTTCTGCATCGTGCTTCTTGGGGTACAGGTAGGGGTGATGCAGGTAAGGTAAAACTATCTTTTATACCCTCATATTGTGCTGTAACCAGGTACTGTGATCTGTCACCTGGTTTTCCTAGCTCTTGTGAAGGTATTTTTGTGTGTAGACAGTTGCTTAAATTGATGTTTTTGTAGGGGGCAATCACTGGAAAGTCCTATTTTGCCATCTTGCTCTGCCTTCATCTCTGTTCTTTCTTTTTTAAGAGTCAAAATAAAAAATAAATAGAAGTTATTTGTATTTACTGATACCCCAGCCAATGTCTTGTTCATCTCCTGGGATGTGCAAGTCCTTTTTGGAGGCCACTGATTAAAGCAATAGCTGTGTGAAGTTTCAGGGGAAATGTACTGTTTTCCTACTGTGACCTTTGTGTTATGGTCTGCTTTTTCCTAAATGCATTGGCAAGAATGTTGGTTCTTAGCTCCCAGTAGTGCTGCCCACCACAGAAAGCATGAAAATGTGTGAAGATATGTACAACATATTTATATATATACATATTTATATATATATTTATATATATATATATTTATATATATATATATTTTTTTTTTTGCGTGATGTATTGATGGGATGCTATTGAAATATAAGGCCTGGGAACCCAGAGTACTGAGTGTCTTACAATGTATGAGACAGCTCATTCAGCAGGAACTGCCCTGTCCAACATGTGAGTAACATTGTGCCTGAGGAATACTCCTTCAATCAGGGAAATTTCCATTACTAGGATTTTACTCAGTAATTCTGAATTAGTCAATTAATTAATTAAACAAATATTTATTGAGCAACCATTAATACCATTTTTTAAACCAGATTATTTACCAATTCCTTGCCAGCTTTGTTCCATTCTGGTACTAAGGAAGACCTAGGGGATGTGGTTGTTGTAGAATGATTTGGAGGCCCATTCAAATGTCAAGGCCTTGTTCTTCAGGGTTCAGCCTGTGCTTTTTACATATACGTCCTTTCACATGGGCTGCAGCCCTGTGCCATCTAAATATCTTTTGAGTAGGGTCTCCCAGAGTCAGGTCCTGTGGGATTCCCATATAAGGAAAAATACTAGAAGCAGTTTTATCTCTTATTTCAAATAAACCTAATTCAGTCATGAATGTTAGCAAAAATACCAATTTCTTACATTTTGTTAATAATTTTTTCATCTAAGTTCATGAGAGATATTGCTCTGTAACTTTCTTTTCTTGTAATGTCCTTGTCAGGTTTCAGCATCAAGATTATGCTGGATTCAAAATGATTTGGAAGTGTTCCTCCTCCTCTATGCTCTGATGGTATTTGTACATGATTGATATTTCTTCTTTAAATGTTTGATACAACTGACAAGTGAAATTTATCTGGGCCTAGTTTTGTTTGTGGGAAAAGATTAATAAAAATTCAACTTCTTTAATAAACAGAGGGCTAATCAGATATTCTGTTTCATAATGCCAATTTGGAAAATTGTGTTTTTCAAGGAATTTCCTCAACATTTTCTAATATGTACACACCAACAGTATTTTCGTCAACAGTATTTTCTAATATGTTGGCAAAGCATTGATCATAATATGCCCTTGATAGCCTTTTAATGCATGTAGGATCTGTAGTGATGTCACCTCTTGCATTCTTTTTTAATGCCTATAGGATTCTTTTTTAATACCTGTAGGATCTGTAGTGATGTTACCTCTTTCATTCCTGATATTGATAATTTGTGTTTCCTCTCATTTTTTTCTTGCTAAGTCTTGTTAGCAGTATATAATAACCTTTTCAAGGAAACAAATTTTTAGTTTGTTGGTTTTTAAAATTCTTTGTCTTTATTTCATTGGTATCTGATTTAATCATCATTATTTCTTTCTTTCTGCTTGCTTTGAGCTTGATTTGCATTCCTTTTTCCTGCTTTTAAATATATAAATTTAAGTAATTATTTTTAAACCTTTCTTCCCAATATAACCATTTAAAATTATAAGTATTCCTCTAAGCATTGTTTTAGATGAATGCCACAAATCTCAATCAGTAGTATTTTGCTATTAATATTATTGCTTTGAAGTTTTTCCCCTGTGATTTTTTTTCTTGAATACACTTTAAAAAATGTGTTGTTTAATTTCCAGTTATTTTAGGACTTTTAAAAGTACTTGTTTTTGTTGGATTTCTAATTTAATTACATTGAGGTCAGAGAATATAGTCTGTAGGATTTTGATCTTTTGAAATTTACTAAGATTTGTTTATGGCCAGAATCTATCTTGGCAATCATTGCATGCGCACTTGAAAAGAGTGTGCATTCCACAGTTGTTAGGTAGTATTTATAAATGTTAATTAGATCAAGATGGTTGAAAGTCTTGGGAGAAAAATTATATATATTTAGTCCTTTTTTTGTCTACTGGATTTGTTCATTTCTCCCTTAGTTCTGTAAGTTTTGTTTATGTATTTTGAAGTTCCAAATGCATACACATTTAGGATTGTTATGTTATTCTAAGGACTTGACAAATTTTAATAATTCTGATATGTCATATTTATCTCAGATAATTAGTCATTGTTTTGGTGTTTACTTTGATATTAATATAGCCACTGTAGCTTTCTTGTTCTTAAGTTTTACATGGTGTATGTGTTTATAATCTTTAATGATAAATATCTTTAGTTTATATATTAAAGATAGCTTCTCATAGACAGCATACAGTTGGAGTTTGTGTTTTTAAGGCAGTTGCATATGTCTTTTAATTAATTCAACCAATTAATTAAATCAATTAGTGTCTTTATCCATTTGTGTTGCTATAAAGGCATGCCTGAGGTTGGGTAATTTCTGAAGAAAAGAGGTTTATTTGGTTGATGGTTCTTCAGGTATACAAGAAGCATAGTACCAGCATCTGCATCTGGTGAGGGCCTCAGGAAGCTTCCACTCGTGAGAGAAGGCAAAGGAGAGCTGGTGTGTGCAGATCACATGTCAAGAGAGGAGGCAGAAGAGAGCGGAAGAGGGACCAGGCTTTTTTCAACAACCAGTTCTCATGAGAACTAAGAGTGAGAACTCGCTCATTCCCATGAGAATGTCACCAAGCCATTCATGAGGGATCTGTCCCCATGATCCAAACACTTCCCATTAGGCTTCACGTCCAACATTGGGGATCAAATTTCAATACTAGGTTTAGAGGTCAAATGTCCAAACTATAGCAACTAGTGTTTGATTCTATGCATTTAATGTAATGATTGATATATTTAAATGTAGGTCTACCATGTTACTATTTGCTTTCTATTTGTCCAGTCTTTTTCTTTCATCTGTGTTTCTCCTTTTGGCCTTCTTTGGTGCTAAATGAATATTTTTTAGTGTTTCATTTAATGCAATCTTTATTTTTCATTTAATTTGCTTTCCTTGTTACATCCTTAACTTGTTACAGTCTACTAAAAGTAGATTTCATATGACTTCATGTAAAATGTTAGAAGTTTTCAACAGTTATACCTCCCCTTACTCCTCACTCCTGTCCTTGGTGTTACTGTTTTAATCTAGTTTATTTCTACATATATTATAAATCTCACAATTCAGAGTCATAATTTTTGCTTTTAAAAGTCATCTGTTTTTTAAAGAAACTGAGAAGAAAAACTATACACTGCTAAGATCCACATGTTTACTGCTTACAATATTCTTCCTTCTTGTAGAATTTGAGGTTTCAACTGATGTTATTTCCTGAATAATTTCTTTTAAGCATTTCTTATAGTGGAGGTCTACTGGTGACAGCTTTTTTCAGTTTTCGTTTATCTGAAATTATCTTTATTTCACCTTCACATTTATTTATTTGCTCATTCATTCATTCATTCGTTTATCCATTTGTACATCCATACTTTATATTCTGAAGTAATTGTAAAGTGTAAAGATCTCATGTACCTTTCACCCAGTTTTCCCAATGGTCATATCTTGTAAAATAATAGTATAATATCAAAATGAGGAATTTGACACTTATACAATGTGTCTGCAAGTCTATATAATTTTATCACTTATGTAGATTTCTGTAACCACCACTACAATCGAGAGAGAACTGTTTATCACCACAAAGATCTTCCTATGTTACTCCCTCCTATGTTTTTTTCTAAATGTTTCATAATTTTACATTTAGGCTGTGATCTATTTTGAATTAGTTTCTGTATAAGGTTCATGTTTTTTTTGTAATCTCAGCACTTTGGGAGGCTGAGGTGGGAGGATTGCTTAAGCCCAGGGGATCGAGGCTGCAGTGAGCTATGATCACAGCACTTCACTCCAGCCTAGGTGATAGAGTGAGACTCTATCTCTTAAAACACACACACACACACACACACAAAAGCAAACGGTTCATTTTTTTTTTTTTACTATGGATGTTCAGTTGCTCTAGCGTATTTTACTTAAGTGACTATCCTTCCTACTTTGAATTGCTTTTGGATTTTTGTTAAAAGTTGGTTGTGCCTATACTTCCAGGTTCTCTATTTTGTTCTATTCATCTGTGTTTCTCTGTCAATATCACACAGATTACTATAACTACAGAATTTCTTGAAATTGGGCAGGGTGAGTCTCCTACTTTATTTATTTTTTTTCAAAATTGTTTTAGCTACTCTAGTTCATTTGCCTTTCCAAATAAATTTTAGAATAACTGTGTTCATGTCTACAAAAATATTGCTATGATATTGATAGGAGTTGCATTAAACCTGTATATTAATTAAAGGAGAATTGATATCTTTACTATGCTGACAAAAATGCTGAGTCTTTCAGTTCACAAATATGAAATATCTTTCCCTTTATTTACGTATTTTTAATTTCTTTCCTCAGCTGTCTTAAAATTTTCAGTATATGCGTCCTGCACATGTTTTGTTAGATTTATACCTAAGTATTTTATTTTTTTAGGAGTTGTAAATTGAATTGTATTTTAAATTTTGGTTTCCATATGTTCATTCCTAGTATATAGAAATATGACTGACTTTTGCATGTTAACCTTCTATCTTGTGATCTTGCCAAACTCACTTATTCCTTCTAACGGTATCTTGTGTGTGTGTGTGTCTTTTTTTTTTTTTTTGTAGATTCCAGAAGATTTCTAAGTAGACTATCATGTCATCTGCAAAGAGGAAAAGTCTTATTTCTTTCTGATCTATTTGTCTTGTGTTTTCTTTTCTTGCTCTGTTACGCTGGCTAGAACTTCCAGCACTATGTTGAATAGCAACGGTAAGAATGGATGTTCTTGCACTGAAAACTTTCAGTCATTCACCACTAAGTATGATGTTAACTATAGGTTTTCTATAGATTTTTAAAAATTACATTGTGGAAGATCCCTGATATTCCTAGTAATCTGAGGATTTTTGTTATTAATGGGGGGTGAATTTTGTCAATTTTTTTCTCCATCAATTGATAGCATCCTATGACATTTCTTTGTTAGCCTGTTACTTTAATGGATTATATTAATTTTTTTAATCCAGCCTTGCATCCCCAGAATAAACTAGAGCATGTTTTAGAAGTCTTTTTATATTATACATTGCAGAATTCAATTTGCAAATATTGTGTTACAAATTTTTGCATCTGTATTCTTGAAGAATGTTGGTCTGTGGTTTTCTCTTTTTTAAATAATGGTTTTGTCTGGTTTTGGTATGACAGTAAGACTAGCTTCATAAAATGAGTTGGGACGTATTCCTTCCTCTTCTATTCTCTAGAAGATGTTTTGTAGAATTACTATTTTTTGTTTTTCGTTGAAATAACAGGATACAGTGTAGAATTAATATTAATTATTCTTTAAATGTTTGGTAAAATTCTCCAGTGAACTCATTCAGGCCTGGAGATTCCTTTTTGAAGAAGTTTTAAGTCAAGAATTTAATTTTCTTGAATAGATATTGGACTAGTCAAATTATTTTATATTGTATGAGTTGTGGTAGTTTGTTTTCTAAGGATTTAATTGATTTCATCCAAGTTGTCTAATTTGTGAGGAGTTGTTTGTAGTATTCCCTTTTTATTCTTTTGATGTCTACTGCGTCTTTTGTGGTATTTCCTATTTTATTCTTGATATTTGTAATTTATACCTTCTCTCTTTTTATCTTTGTCAATCTTGCTAGAAGGTTGTCAATTTATTGATCTTTAAAAATTACCAGCTTTTTTGTTTGATTTTCTCTATTGTTTTTCTGTTTTCAATTTCATTGATTTCTACTTTGATCTTTATTATTTATTTCCTTTTGCTTGTTTGAGTTTATTTTGCTTTTCTTTTTTCTAGTTTCTTCAGTTGAAAGCTTCAATTATTGGTTTGAGATTTTATGTTTTCTTACATAAGCATTTAGTGCTGCAAATTTCCCTCCAGTCAGTGCTTTAGCAATGTCTCACAAATTTTTATATGTTGTATTATTATTTCCACTTAAAGTCTTTTATTTTTATCAAGATGTCCTCTTTGACTTATGGAATTTTTAGATGCATATTGTTTAGTTTCTAAATATTTGTAGATTTTCCTGTTATCTTTTTATTTATTTTTGATTTCTAGTTTGTTTCCATCTTGGACAGAGCACATACTTGTTTGGTTTCAGTTCTTGTGAATTTTTTAGGATGTTTTATAGCCAAATATGTGCTTTGTTTTGTACATGTTTCATGAATACTTGAAAAGAATGTGTATTCTGCTGTTGTTTTATAGAGCTTTCTATAAATGTCAGTTAGATCCTGTTCATTGATGGTATTGAGTATCCTTCCTGATTTTCTTCTTGTTGTTCTATCAATTGTTGAGAAAGCAGTATTGAAGTTTCCAACTATAATTGTGGATTTGTCTATTTCTTCTTTCAGTTATTCTGTTTTTTGCTACAAATATTTTGCAGTTCTATTGGGTGATACATACACATTTAGGATTGCTATGTCTTTCTGGTGGTGGATTGACACCTTTATCATTATATAATGTCCTGCTTTGTCCCCAGTAACATTCTTTGCTATTAAGTTTATTTTTCTTTTTTTTTTTTTTTTTTTTTTTTTTTTTTTTTTTTGAGACGGAGTCTCGCTCTGTTGCCCAGTCTGGAGTGCAGTGGCTGGATCTCAGCTCACTGCAAGCTCTGCCTCCCGGGTTTACGCCATTCTCCTTCCTCAGCCTCCCGAGTAGCTGGGACTACAGGCGCCCGCCAACGCACCCGGCTAGTTTTTTTGTACTTTTTAGTAGAGACAGGGTTTCACCGTGTTAGCCAGGATGGTCTCGATCTCCTGACCTCGTGATCCGCCCGTCTCGGCCTCCCAAAGCGCTGGGATTACAGGCTTGAGCCACCGTGCCCAGCCTGAAGTTTATTTTTCTAATATAGCCAATCCTATTTTCTTTTTATTAATATTTGTATGGCCTATCTTTTTCCATCCTTTTACTTTTAACTTATGTATATAATTATATTTGAAGCAAATTTCTTGTAGACAATATATTGTTGAGTCCTTTTTTAAAAAATCCTCTTTGCCAATCTCTATCTTTTACTTGGTCTGTTAGACCATTTACAATTAATGTGATTACTGATATGTTAGAGCTTGTTGACCATTTTAGTTGTTTTCTTTTTCTCTGTTTTTGGCTTGTCTGTTTTTTTTCCTGCCTGCTTTTGGGTTACTTAAACACTTTTTAGTATTCTATTCTTATTTATCTATAATGTTTTCTATTGTATATCTTCATATGGCTTTTTTAGTGATTATGCTAAGTGTTACATTATGAATACATAAATTATCAAAATCTACTGATGTCAACATTTTACCAGTTTGAGTGATGAGCAAAAACCTTTTTTTCCCTTTACAGCCCTTTGCCCTTCCCATTTATAATAAAATGTATTATTTTATCTTCTTACATTGAGAATTACATTAGACTGTGCTAGAATTTTGATTCAACAATCAAACATCATTTGTGACACTCAAAAGGAGAAGGAATGTCCATTTTATTTGCCCATAGTTTTGCTTACTGTGTTCTTCTTTCCTGATCGTCCAAGGTTCCTTCTTTTGTTATTTTCTTTCTGCTTAGAGAAGTTCTTTTATTCTTTAAGAGTAGCTCTGCTAGCCACAAATTCCTTTAGTTTCTTTGTCTGAGAATGTCTTTATTTCTACTTTATTCCTGAAGAAGAATTTCACCAGATATAAGATTTAGGGTTGATAGTTCTTTTTTCTTTTAGCACTTAAAAAATACTGTGCCAGTTCTTTCTGGTCTCTATGGTTTCTGATGAGAAAACCACTATCATTAGAATTGATTTTTCCCTATTGATAATGTGCTTTACATATTTTTTTGTTTGTCTTTTGTTTTCAGATGTTTGAGTGTGATGTGCCTTGGTGTTAATTTATTTTCATTTATTCTCTTTGAATTTCAGTCAGATTCTTGAATCTGTTGCTTTATGTTTTTTGTTTTTGCCAAATTTGGAGAATTTTCAATGCTTATGTCTTTGTGTCTTTTTTTTCCCCCATCCTCTTTCTTTTCTCCTTCTGGAACTCCAATAATATGAACATTAGATCTTTTAAAAAAATAATCCTACATATCTGTAAGGCTCTGTTCAGATTTTTCAGGCTATTTTCTCCCTCTTGTCTAGATTGGTTAATTTTTATTGTTCTCCAAGCTTACTCATTCTTCCTTTTTCATTTTGCTGTTGAGTTCATCCATTGAGTTTTTTATTTTGATTACTCTATTTTTTGCTCTAATATTTCCATTTTATTCTTCCTGATATCTTCTATTTCTTTACTGAGACTTCCTATGTTTTCATTCATTTTAAGAATGTTTGTAATTGCTGTTAAGTATTTTTATGGTTGTTGCTTTAAAATCCTTGTTAGGTCATTCTATGACATCTCTCATCTTGGTGTTGATATTGTCAGTTGTCTTTTTTATAATCTTCCTGGGTTTTTGAATGATGAATGATTTTTTTATTGAAACTGGGACATTTCTAAAATTTTATTTGTATTTTTAGATTTAGGTATACAGGTGCAGTTGTGTTATGGGCTTTTAGTGGATCCATCATCCAAATAGTGCACATTGTACCCAATAAGCAGTATTTCATCCTTCACCCTTGATACAGTCTAGCTGTGTGTCTACCTAGATCTCATCTTGAATTGTAACTCCCACAATTCCCATGTTTGTGGGAGGCACCCAGTGGGAGGTAATTGAATCATGGAGGCAGGTCTTTCTCATGCTGTTTTTGCAATAGTGAATAAGTCTCACAAGATCTGATGGTTTTAAGAAGAGGAGTTCCTTTGCACAAACTCTCTTTGCGTGCTGCCATCCATGTAAGACGTGACTTGCTCTTCCTTGCCTTCCGCCATGATTGTGAGGGCTCCCCAGCCACGTGGAACTGTAGGTCCATTAAACCTCTTTCTTTTGTAAATTGCTTGGATTTGGTGTGTCTTTATCAACAGTGTGAAAACGGGCTAATACAACCCCTGCTTCCCCCACCTTTTGGATTCTCCAGTGTCTATTTTTCTCTGCATGTCTGTGTGTTTACATGCCACTTAAAAGTGAGAAGATGTGGTTTTTCACTTTGTTTCTGAGTTATTTCATTAAAAATAATGGCCTCCAGTTCCATATATGTTGCTGTAAAAGACATGATTTTATCTTTTGAAATGGATGAGTAGTATTTCACAGTCTATACACACCATGTGGTCTATATATATATATATATATATATAAAATAGAAATATATATATATATATAGACCACATTTTAAAAATAGTGCTACAATAAACACATAAGGTGGGTGTCTTTTTGATAAAATAATTTCTTTTCCATTGGGTAGATAACCAATAGTGGGATCAAAGGGTAGTTCTATTTTAGTTCTTAAAGAAGTCTCCATCCTGTTTTCCATAGAGGTTGTACTAATTTACATTCCCACCAACAGTGTGTAAGCATTCCCTTTTCTCCACAATCTCACCAACATCTGTAAATTTTTGACTTTTTAATAGTAGCCATTGTGACTGGTGTGAAATGATATCTCATTGTGGTTTTGATTTGCATTTCTCTGATGATTAGTAATGTTGGGCATTTTTTCTTGTTTCTTGTTTCTTATCCACTTACATGTCTTCTTTTGAGAAGTGTCTATTCATGTCTCTTGCCCATTTTTAAATGGGGTTATTTGTTTTTTTGCTTGCTGAATAGTTTAACTTCCTTATAGATTCTGGATATTCTTTGTTGGATGCATAGTTTGCACATATTTTCAATAAATATTTGCAAATACTTTCTCTGACTCTATAAATTGTTTACTCTGTTGATAGTTTCTTTTGCTGAGCAGAAGCTCTTTAATTTAATTAAGTCCTACTTATCAATTTTTGTTTTTGTTGCAATTGCTGTTGAGGACTTAGTTATAAATTATTTGCCAAGGCCTACGTCCAGAATAATATTTCTTAGATTTTCTTCTAGGATTAAAGTAGGATCTTAGGTTTAAATTTTTAATCCATCTTCAATTAATTTTTGTATATAGTGAAAGGTAGGGGTCCAGTTTCATTCTTCTGCATATAGCTAGCCAGCTATTTTAGAGCTATTTATTGAGTAGGGAGTCCTTTCCTCATTGCTTATTTTTGTCAGCTTTGTTGAAGATCATATGACTGTAGTTGTGTGGCTTTATTTTTGGTTCTGTATTCTGTTCCATTGGTCTGTATGTCTGGGGTGTGTGTGTGTGTGTGTGTGTGTGTGTGTGTGTGTGTTTACCAGTACCTTGCTGTGTTGGTTACTGTGTCCTTGTAGGATAGTTTGAAGTCATTACCTTCATTCTTGAAGAACACTTTGCTGGTTTTATAATTATTGGTTGAAGTTTTTTTTTTTCTGACCTTTAAACATGTCAAGCCATTGTTTTCTGATTTCCACCTTTTCATCTGAGAAATCAGACATAATCCATAACATTTTCCCTCTATATGATGTATATAATGTATCTTTTTTTCTATGACTGCTTTTAAGATTTTTCCTCTTTATTCTTGGTTTTCAGCTATTGTGTTATTATTTGTAGTAGGATATGCCTTCTTTTGGTTTTCTTTGTACATATATTGCATTGGATTTATCGAGCTTCTTGGATCTGTAGGTTTGTTTTTAATCAAATCTTGGAAATTTTCAACTATTATTTCTTCTAATCTATTTTTACATCCTATCTGTTCTCTCTTTTTCTTCTGAGACTCAAATTATAGTTTGCTAAGCATCTTGATATTGTCCCACAGGTCACTGAAACTCTTGTTCATTTTGTCAATATTTTTTTTCTCTTTGTTTATCAGATTGAGTAATTTCTCTTGACAGATTTTCTAGGTTACTAACACTTTATTCTGGTACCTCCAATCTGCTGTGAAGCCCATACAAATACTGTACTTTTTGTTCTAAAATTTTCCTTCTTTTCAATTTCTATACTAAGATACCCATTTGTTCACTTATTAGGATCACAATTTTCTTTCCCTTCAACATTATATATATATATAAATACAATGTTTACAGTATACTTAAAATATATTGAGGCCTTTTTCTTGTAATTTCAACATCTGGTCCATTTCAGGGTAGGTTTTATTGATTGCTTTTTCTTTTGACTATTGGTCACATTTTTCTCTTTATATATCTGATTATTTTTTGTTTTATGCTGTGTGGATGGTTGTAGGGACTTTGGGTTGTATAGTTTTCCTTTGGTATATGCAAAAGATTGGTTCCAGGACCCCCTGTGTATACCAAATCCATGCATACTCAGTTCCTGCAGTTGGCTCTTCACAATATATGAAAAGTTGGCCCTCTGTATGAGTGGGTTTCACATTCTACTGATACTGTATTTTTATCCATATTTGGTTGAAAAAAAATCTGCATATAAGTAGACCTGTGCAGTTCAAAACTATGTTATTCAAGGATCAACTGTATAATCCTTCTTCTAGGAGAACTGATTTTTATTCGTACAAAAATTGATATGTGTATATTATTTATAACACCTTTATTGAACTATAATTTACCTACCTACAATTCAGTGGTTTTAGTGTATTCACGGATATGCGCAACTATTTAGAATGTTTTTATCACCTCAAAAAGAAACTCTGTACTTCTTAGCTCTACACTTTCCTATCCCTAAATTGTCTCTATAGATTTGCTTGTTCTGAGCATTTCATTTAAATGGAATTTATAAAATGTGGTCTTTTGTGACTGGTTTCTTTTACTTAGCTTAATGTTTTTAAGGTTCATCCACGTTGTAACCAGCACCAATACTTTATTCCTTTTTGCAGCCATATGTATTCCACTGTATGGATGTACCATGATTTTCTTATCCATTTATCAGTTGATAGATGGAGAGCTGATTTTCATTCTAGTAGGCAGTTAAGTTGGCTGGACTCAAACTCCAATCTCTCTCTCTTTCCTGCTAAATATATACAAACCTCACCTCAAAAATGTCCTCCTTTTCAGGATGATTGTGATTCCAGTTTCTGCATGTTCTAGATTGCTCTCTAATGCCTACAAATAGCTCCTTTTATATTTTGTCCAGAATTTATAATATTTTTCTGTGTGAAGGTTAGCCAATACAATCTACTCCACTGTTATTGGATGCAGAACTCACAATGCCTTGCATTTAATTCCCAATACAGCTTATGAAGCCTTCCATAGACTTATTTCCTTCAAGCCTCAAAAAACAGCTTCCTCTCCCACCTCCAGATAAATGTCTTAGGTAAACAGAGAATGCTAGTGATATTTACTCACTTCATCAATGTCAGCTAAGAAAGTGAATCTTGGAAACACAAATTTTAGAGCTGGAGAGGTCTATTGAGTGAGATTATTGCTGATGGAATTCAAGTGTCTATTCTTTACTCTTTACTCCTTACTATTGTGAAGGTTGCACTTCAAGACTTGAAATCAGCCCTTGTGATTGGGGAGCAAGCCTGGCCAGGTTGTCTATAAAATTCAGCCTTGGTCTTTTTAGATTTCCAGAGGAGGCTGTTATCCTGCCTCCCTAGTAAGGCAGAGGGAAGGAAGTACCGGCACCACAAGTACCACCATTCTGTCTCCCACCTTTGGGACTTAAAAACAATAATTAAAATTACAATAAAATAATCATCAGATTAAAAACATCTCTGTGAAGTCTTACCTCATCTTCTGTCCTGCCAAATCCTAGTCAGTCTTTGAAGCCTCTCCGTAGCCTTCTGAGAGTTCCATGAAGGAGTAGGACTATGTTGTAGGTAACAATTGTATTCCCATCCTGTAAACATGCCTAGTACATGGTAGGCACCCAATAAGGGTTTATGCAACAGATATTTGAACAGCTGAGCATATGATCTGATGAGAAGAAAATCTTGTAGTTCTGACATTCTGTATGGCAATTCTGAATCTATTACTGGCTGGCTTTATTTCAGTGATTTAATTCTGACCCTCCAGTTGAGAGTACAGTAGGAAATATCTAACTGAAATTTTAAAAACCCTGAAAACTAAGTCCAAGTCACGAATAACTTTCAGGAATTAAAATAATTTCTATGTTGCTTTTTTTTTTTTTTAAACCTCTGCTGTAATTATTCTGGACCAAAGTACAAGGACGCTAGGACACAAATCCTATTCTTCCTGTTTATTCATGCATTAAAAGATTAAAATGCTGTTCTCACTCATAGGTGGGAATTGAACAATGAGAACACTTGGACACAGGATGGGGAACATCACACACCAGGGCCTGCCGGGGGGTGGGGGGCTCGGGGAGGGTTAGCATTAGGAGATATACATAATGTAAATGACGAGTTAATGGGTGCAGCACACCAACATGGCACATGTATACACATGTAACAAACCTGCACGTTGTGCACATGTACCCTAGAACTTAAAGTATAATAATAATAAAAAGATTACAATGCCATAGACAGTTATGTTTATCACAGCACCTAGAAATACTTCATGATTTAGAACAGAATAGAAAGCATCACAGATTATTGATAGCACAAGATATAATTTGAATGGTGTCAGAGAAAAACATTTCAAAATAAAAATAAGAAGGTTCACTCATGTACTACTGTTTTGATTGTTTTTCTTTATAAAAATGCAGATTATGTGGCGTCTCTGGGGAGACTTGTGGCTTCTCGGTATGCTGATGGTCTGTTTCCACAGTTCTACAGAGCAGAAGATGGCAGAGTATACAATGTAAGTCAGAGTTCCCTCAATGCACAGTCCTGTGACATGGTGCTGACATCACATCGAGGAGTGCGGGGTGGAGAGAGACTTGTGCTACTTGGCAGTGATGCAGCTGAGCCAAGCCCTTATTAGGCCGGGGGTTTTCTTTTGGCATTGGTAGGGTGATAAAAGTCATGGCCGAGGAAGGAAGTTTTTGATCCATTAGAAATTAGTGCAGAAAGCTCTTGATGAGAAATAAAAACCTTTGCACATTACCACTTTGTTTTGCTTTGAAAATAAAGGGAAAAAATATGACAGAGATGATCTGAAAGCCAAGAGCCAACTGCCATTATCTGAGAGAAGCATTAGGAATAGGGGCAGCATTTGCAGATAGGAGAATGAGCACCACCTCTGACCAGAGTCCTTTACTCCCAGCAGTTCAGCACCTGAGTCTCATGTCTCCTACATGTCAGGCCCTGTGCAGACCCTGGCCAACCACATGGAGCTCAAAGTCTGTTGGAGACACATGTCCCATCACGTCCATTTATGGGTATTTGTTCATGTCCATGTACATCCATGTACCACCTGGACTACTGTTTCCTAATATTTAGAAAACTTAAATTACTTTTTTTTGGTACTTTTTTTTTTTTTTTGAGAAAATTTTTGTAGACCCTATCCTCGAATATGTCTTCCAGTTGTTTACCCTCCTTCTCTTTCAGGAATGCCTGAAAAAGTTTGGTCTCTTTACATAATCTCTCATGTCTCAGAGGTTTCCTTCATTTTTTAAAATTCTTTTTTTCTTTTGAGACACGTTCTTGTTCTATCACCGAGGCTGGAGTGCAGTGGTGTGATCATGGCTCACTGCAGCCTTGACCTCCGAGGTCCAAGCAATCCTCCCACCTCAAGCCCCCAAGTAGTTGGGGCCACAGGCGTGTGCCACCGCACCCAGCTGATTTTTGTATTTTTTGCAGACAGGGTCTCGCCATGTTGCCCAGGTTGGTCTTGAACTCCTAAGCTCAAGCAATCCGCCTGCCTGGGCCTCCCACCTGCCTTGGCCTCGACCTCATGCCTCAGATTACAGGTGTAAGGCACCATGCCTGGCCCCTTTTCTTTACTTTTGTCTGCCTACATTGATTCAAAGGAGTGGTTCTTCAACTTTGAAGTTCTTTCCCCAGCTCGGTCTATTTTGTTGTTAATGATTTTAATGGTATTATGATATTTCTGTAGTGAATTGTTCAGTTCCAAAAGTTCAGTTTGGTTCTTTCTTAATATGGCGATGTCATCCAGTTCTTGGATCATTTTACTGTTTTCCTTGGATTGGGTTTCCACCTTCTCCTGTATCTTTATGAGCTTTCTTGACATCCAGATCCTGAATTCAGTGTCATTTCAGCCATTTCAATCCGGTTAAGAACCACTGCTGAAGAGCTAGTACAATTGCTTGGAGATAAGAGGACACTCTAGACTGAGAGTTTCCTGAATTCTTTCACTGGTTCTTTCTCACCTGTGAAGGCTGATGTGTCTTCATCCTTTTAAGTTGCCATCCTTTGGATGGGCCTTTTTGTTTTTATGTTGTTTATTTCCCTTGAGGGTTTGACTATGGTGTGAGTTGGGTATAGTTGATTGGCTTTGTTTCTGGATGTTTTCAGAGGGCCAAGGCTCAACTCAGCATTCCTGGGCTGCGTGCTGTCACCCTGGGGCCTAGGACTGGGCTGTGGCTTTGTCCTCTGGCCCCTTGAGGTCGAGCACTGGCTGTGCTGGGGCAGCCAATGTGCTACCAGGCAGCTGGCAGAAGCCTTCCATCAGGGGCCGCTGGCAATGCTCTGGTGGGGCAGCAGGGGGCTGCGGGTGAAAATACCCTGAAGGGGTGTTGGGGCTGCCCAGGAAACAGCAGAGAGCCTGGAGGGAAACTGTAAGAGGGACAGGCAGGTCATTCAGCCCTTGGAGAAACCTCCATGATGCGAATGGTAGGTTGCCTTCAGCTTGAAGATGTACCCACTACTTACTTTTTCCAAAGCTTAAATTACTTTTTTTTTTTTTTTTTTTTGAGATGGAGTTTTGCTCTGTCGCCCAGGCTGTAGGGCAGTGGTGCCATCTCAGCTTACTCTGTCTTCCAGGTTCAAGCGATTCTCCAGCCTCGGCCTCCCAAGTAGCTACAGGTGTGCACCACCGTATCCAGCTAATTTTTGTATTTGTAGTAGAGATGGGGTTTCACCATTTTGGCCAGGCTGGTCTCGAACTCCTGACCTCAGGTGATTTGCCCATCTTGGCCTCCCAGAGTCCTGGGATTACAGGCATGAGCCACCATGCCTGGTCCAGCTTAAATTACTTTTTAAACTAAGCCTGGTCCTAAGCAATACTGTGTGTGGAATCTTGAGTTTGATGTGCTAAGTGTATTTTTTATCTGAACCACATTAAAATCAATGCCAAACCCTTAAAAACATCTCTCCCTTTACCTTCAAAACCCACCCCCACATTCCCTGTGCTGTGCCCGCCCTGGCTTCTGTGTTGTAGCAGCAGCTGTGGATGCTGGTGAAGGAGTTGGTAATTCTGTCTTAAGGGGCCAGGAGAAGCCTCCAAGAAGTGATGCTGGAGCTTGAGGAATGAGCTTGAGAGACACATGGGACAGGGAAGGAAGGAGCCTGAGCCAAGGCACAAAAATGTGGAAGGAGGTGATGTGGTCTGAAAGCGCATTTTCCAAGATAAAGTACTGTTTCTTCTTTTAAAATGTGCTCCGAGTAAGAATCCCTAAGCCTCGCTGGGAAGGTGACCACTTCTACCTTTAAACATGGGGCTTGCAACTTAGCTCACACCTGGCCAATCAGATGGTCAAGAGCGCTCACTAAAATGCTAATTAGACAAAAACAGGAGGTAAAGACGTAGCCAATCATCCGTTGCCTGAGAGCACAGCGGGAGGGACAATGATCGGGATATAAACCCAGGCATTCCAGCCGGCAGTGGCTCACCTCTTTGGGTCCCCTCCCTTCATATAGGAGGTCTGTTTTCACTCTATTAAATCTTGCAACTGCAAAAATAAAATAAAATAAATAAAATAAAATAAAATAAAAGTGCTTTGTCACAGAATAGGGTACATTTTTTTCTTGTTCCTTTTCTATGTCTTCTATTGCCTCTCTACCTCCTGAAAGGCCTTGCACAGTGTGTCTGATCTATGTGAAGGATGGTTTATTTGCACATACAAGAAACTTCCTGCAAGTCCGTGTCACCATTTGGGGGCAGCCCAAGGGCTGTTGGTAGCAGCAGTGAGTGATCAGGTGGTCCAGGTGCAGGGCAGCTTCTCCCGAGAGAGGGGGGCGTGAGGACAAAGGTCATGAGCAGAAGGATGTGTAGCTGGGATGGCATCCCTTAGAGGAAGCCAGGAAGGTGTGCTGGCATGTTCAGTAGCATTTTCGAGATGTTATATTTAGGAAAACATTTTAGTGAGATATTACTTTCCATCTGCCTTTGTTGGTCTTCTACCTAATTTCTTTCTTCCTTTCTTTTTTTTTTTTTTTTTTTTTGAGACGGAGTCTTGCTGTCTCCCAGGCTGGAGTGCAGTGGTGCAATCTTGGCTCACTGCAAGCCCCGCCTCCCGGGTTCACGCCCTTCTCCTGCCTCAGTCTTCTACCTAATTTCTTAAGAGGGTCCTGGGCTTTTTCTGATAAAGGTAATCAGGATTTAAAAGCTAATACTCTAATCTGTAACTGTAAAGATAAAACATAATCTGGTAAGATTTCTTTTAAGGACTGCTGTATTTTGAATAGATCACATCATCTTTTCTTCTGTGGAGAATCCAAGGGTTTTTCAGTTGAAAGACTGGAACATTTTCTCCTGGATTCTGTAGTGTTTGGAGGATCATTGACAACATTGTTATCAGTGCACAGTTCTCAGTGGCAGCACTGTGGTTCAAATGACTTATTTTCATGTTGTTTTATTGTTTTTGTCTTTTATTTTCATTAAGCTGACAGCTAAGTCAGAACTGATTTATCAGTTTGTGGAACATTTAACACAAGCTGTGGAGAGCTACAAACAGCGAATGGACTGGCTCACCAGCAAAAGCCGGCAGATTTTTGGTGTCATCCTGGAACAGTGCATCACCATAGTGCTGGATTTTGGCTGCATTCGGGAGCGGGAGCTTGATCTGTGCCGAGAGGCTCTAACAATGGTTCTCCAGGAGCAGGTGGCTCACATAACCACGTTCAATATCATACGGTGAGTTCCCATAGGAAGGGAGTATTTTAGTGAAACTTCATAGGAATTTGTACGTATTTGGAATTAAGCAGCACAGCTGACACAGTTCTCTCTCTGGTGAGGGAAGAGGCATTATCTTACACTTTCCTGGAAGATGTAATTTCAGCAGCAATCCCACAGTGAATAAATCTTAGGAACTTTTATCTTCTTTGCACAGGGTGTCTTAGCTTTCACCTTAAAAGAGATTTAGAAACAGGCATTTCTTCCGTGCATGGGAAGGTTAAAATATAAGAATATGAGTTATGGCAAATGTATATTTAAGGTCATAAATCTCTTCATTCATTTTAGCTTTTAACTAGGGTCATGAATTCGAAGGTCACTAATTTCACTGATTTTCCAGACTGAAGTTGCAACTCAAGTTGACCTCCCCTATAAGTTGACCCCTTTCACCAGAACAACAGGTGGCTGGCTGTACGGAATTTCCCATATTTCAGAGTTTTCATAACCAATTATTTATGGAATCTTGGATTCAAGAGAATTTGGACCTCAGCACTAACTTCTCATCTGGAAAAGTGATTGCACCTCCCTGACAAAAAACATCTGGATAAGGGTCGGGAAAGGATGTACCTGATTCAGTTTTTCTGGTTTTAATCAAATACTTTCAGCTAAATAGAGGACATCTCTGGGGACAATGCCTAATTATGTTTGTCTAGATTCCTGTTTCTGTCACAGGTATATTACTGAAGGAATCAAGTACTTAAGTCTGCAAAGCTTTTGCTTTCTTGGAAACCTCTGTACAACGTAGATGCCACTCAGCCAGATCCTCTACCCAGGAAGCACACAGCAGACACAAGTGTGAGCCAGCCCTGCTTCTGGTGGCGGGCCATGGGGGCAATCAGGCCAGTTTATTTGCAGTTATCAATTGCAAATAAATTGAGATGATTCAAATGGCTCTTCTTTTTTTTGGAGTTGGGGGTTCTACCAGTCATGTACAAGCCCAAACGAAATGGTTTTACCAAATTTTCTCAGGATTTAAAAGCTAATACTCTGCTGAGCTCAAAACAATACCAGTATTAATACAGAAGAAGGCAACCGATGGGAATCTTTCAGGACAATGAAAACAATGTCGTGAAGGAATTAAAAATAAAATTTTAGAGTAATAGAATTGCTGGTGATTTGCAAATCTTAATACTGTGAATTATTATAAATTTGCTATTAAGAGAAGCCAGTTACATATACACTTGCCTGTTTATAAAAAATAACTTCTCTTAATGTTTTAAAAGACTTATTGTTAATTGTTACCTTTCTGTTTCTCATGTAAACATTGTTTTTCCTAGTCAGCACGACTTATAGAAGATAGTGGTGGTTTGGGAACCTGTCTTAAACGACCTGCTGGTTTTGTTGGTAACATCAGAGGGCTGGGAGCTATGATTTCTTTCTTTTTCGGCTCTAGAGATGGATGTTGGAGGCTTGCTGCTCACAGCTGTGAGACGGAGGGTTGGCATCCCCAGTAGCATCGATCACTGCCCCGTGACTACTCCATGTGATCCCTTTCAGGGTTTCTCAAGAGCCTGTGAAGTGGCAGGAAAATGCTACTCCTGTGACCAAACAGTCTATAGCTGCTGCCATCAGCTGGGTTGAGACACTGACTGTTGAACTGACTGCGAGCGAGGTTGGCTGCCTGGATGCTCTGCTGGAAGCCGGGAAAGACAAGACTGTAAGTACGTGTCCATGGCTGGCCACAGGCCATGGAGGTGGTTTCCAGCTTAACTCTTCACATTCAGTGACTTTACACAGCCCTTCAACTGATCTTAGGCCCCTCCCAGCAGGATCCGACAGAGATCCCATCAGGCACTGATGGTGATGGCATAGCTGGAGCAACCCAAATGAGGCCCCTGAATACCCGTCCCCTGAACCTGGCTAGGCTCCCTCTGTAGGGTGACTGGGGATGCAGGGTAGACCCTTGTTTAGCCAGTGTTGGGAGAGCCAAGTGCGACTTACACCCACCGAGCATCGAGAAAAGACAGGAGTGAGGCCATAGTTGTGCATCTCTGCCATATTAACTTCACTCTTGCTCTCCTGCCAATTAGATCGGTCAGTCTGTCTCTTATGGGGAGGAGAGAGAGATTGGAAGATTCCTCATAGAACCCTGAGGATGAGGAAATAGGGTTTTCCCAGCATCCACATTCTGAATCTTTTCTAGTTCGTCTTCTTCACAGATGGATCTGTCATCGGTCGTATACTTCCTAAGGTGAAGTGCATACAAGCTGATGACTCCATCCATTTTTGGATGTCAATGTATTGACATGAATTTTGATAGGGACCTTTTGGAAATAAAGCTTTACCTGGAAGAAGTGATTAGATGGTGGTATGTTACGTCTCTTTGAGCCACAGGGTCTGTGTTTCTGGGAATGACTCTAGTGATGGGAGGGTTGGGGCAGTGGCAAGCCAGTGGAGACACAGTCTGGGCAGGTGGGGTCCTTTGGCCAGCCTTGACTCCCTGTGGGAAGGTCTGCTTGCCTTTGGACACAGTTACTTATCAGTTACGTGTTTCCTCCACTGGGGAAGCCTGGGGTTTCTGAAGGTTTCAAGCTTTACCCAGCTGCATCAAGAAATCCATTGTTGGAGAAAGAAGCCACATGTTGGCATCTTGAAAGATAGCCCCCAGCGGTCACTGGCCTGTGTTTACCAATACCGAGGGTGATGGTTTGTAATTGGAAACACATTGTTTTTCCTTCCAAGGCCAAAGGAACAAATGTTTTCCATCAAGGAAGAACCAGATACAAGCTACTTTGTTCCTTGGTCCTTTGAGTTTGTTTTAACATCTGTAAAATTTCAAGTGTCTGGACACCTTAATAAGCATTCAAAAAAATGGAACATTTCCCAGGCTCAGGGTGTGTGTGCATGAGCCTGTGCACATGGCTGTCCTCTTTGTCTATGAACCTGGCTGACTGTGGCCCCCTGATCTAACTGCAGGATCCCCCAGTGACCCTGCCTTTCTGGTTCGTGCCTCTCCTTTCTCTGGGGTTCATTCCTATCCCAGGAAGTAAGGAACAATTCAGTGAGTTCCAGGGAAGTCCTATGGAAGAAAAGGAACTAAGAAAGAAGCTCCCAGGCACTGATCATCAAATGCAGCCTGAAAGCTTTTGAGAAGAGACCGTGGAGCAGCACAGGCAAGGCCTGCACAGACCGCTGTGCCCCTCTGCCCACAGCCTCGATCTGGGGGTAGTCTCAAGGAAAATTCTAGTAAATGCAACTGCCTTGCATATAAAAATGCCGTGTCCTGTGTTTTATGAGGAGTTAAAAACCACATGTGTGTGTGGCGAGGGCTGGGGGGAGTGGGTTCCCATAAGTCCTGCTTCTCTGCTCCATGCCTGTCGTGCCCGTCCCGGTGAGTTCCGAATTCATCCAGATGGCTGCTGTTTGCTCTGAAGAGAAAAGATGGAAGGCTTAAGGAATTTTTTGAACAGCAACTATAAACCCCAGACTGTTCCTACAGATGACAGCCTGCCGCAGGCCAGCGCCTCCCTGCATGAGCGGGTGCTGAGAGGAGCCAGGAAAGTGGGCGTTGTCTTGTGCCCACAAATTAACATGCAAGTCTGGTTTCCGTACCAAGTCCACATGAAGAGTAGGGCTGAACCACGTGCTTGGTCATGGAGAAGGAAGATGCCCAGAGAGGCTCCTGGCCCCCTCCAGGCACAGGCTTTGTAACCACCGCGGGCCAGGAAGACTGAAACAGGAAGCAATGAGAGAAGGGAGCCTTGAGGTCTAAGTAGAGCATGTGCAGAGTGGGAGGTCTGTTGAAATACTGGCTCTACTCATAGCACTCGAAGAGCACTATTGATGGATGAATTACTGTTGCGTCCCATGAAAAGGAACCTGGCTCACGGGGAGGGCAGCAGGTGGGGTCCTGGGGACTTGTTTGGTGGTTGAGGGGGTTGACATCCTCAGAGACCGGGTGTGTGGACTGGCACAGCGATTCTGCTCTTCAGTAGCCCTGGTCCAGGACATGCATCTTTGGAAGTTAGTAGCTTCCCAAGCCTCACGAGAAAGGGTGGTGTACAGGATGAAAGGGAAGGCTGTTTACCCAGAGCCCTCGTTCTAAGCTGCCTAAGAAGACTGAGGGGCTTTGCTTCCTGCCGGGACAAGGCCATCTACCCCGAAGATACCTGCATTTCTGATTCTGTTCTCAGCCTCTCTTCCGTCCACCTGCTGGCGCACATCTGTTTAGTTTTTGGTTTCTTTTAATCATATTTCCTGGGAGACCAAGTGAGTGGATTAAAGACAGACCCGCATGATTTCATAAAGAACCTTCACTGCTGGACTGAAAGCCAGAGTCCTGGCCACGTTAATCCATGACCCTGGCAGCTCATTTATTTCCTTGAAGTGGTTCAGGCAGGCATCAGATCTTTTCGTTTTTGTGTCTCTGATGCCTAACGAGGGCTCTACAAATGCTTGTTGAACAGTGAAGTGTCGGAAAAGAAATAACTTTGATATTCTTCAGTTTGAGGGGAAGATGTGGGTCTCATTTCCAAGCTATGGCATAGATTTGAGTTTTGTGAATTGAAGGGAGACGATCTGTGTGGGACTGAACAGGTGAATTTACTGAGACTTGCAGGACGCTGGTGAGGATGGCAGGTGGGGACAGGGACCCTGAAACCTGGGAGGCCAGAAAGTCGGTGGTGGTCAAGGGTCTTAGGAGGGATCTGAGAGGTGAGCTAGATCTATACCATGGTGACAGTGACCACCATGGAGGGAATCAGAAGATCAAATGGGCTGAGACAGCAGAGGGCTCCCACAGGTACAGGGGGATTTGGAGGTCAGATCCAAGGTCTGGAGTTGGCCGGAAATGTTGCAGTGTTCAAAGGTGTGCACAGAATGAGACAGAATTTTGCTGGATCTTTCGCTGCTGTTCTGGTTGACTTTCTTTTTGCTCTTTGAAGAGTGAAGATTTTTGTACCTGGAAGCCTCGGGAATGAGAGCACAGACTCTGGCCCGCGGAGCAGAGGGCAGTCCGAGTAGAAGCACACACTCCTAGTCTGTTTGTTTCTTCCCCCAAAAGCTGCAGCGAGGAAGATGTCAAGGACTCTTTGGCGGGGCAGAACGCGTGTTACTGTGTGAAGCTGCAGAATGAATGGCCCAGATAGAATAAGGAATTTCAAGTGAAAACATAAAGGCTCCTCCCTACGTGATGTAGCATGAAGTGGCAAGAGCTTTTGACTCCCTCTAAAGTAGCGGAATGGAACTCATGTTATCAAATTCGGTGCAAATCAGCATCTAGGGAAATGTGGTCGGTGAGGAAGCTACTCCTGGACTGAAGGCTGCTACTGAGCCTCAGGATTGGCCTTTGCCTTCAAGGAGCTCAAATACACGGGTTAAGGGAGCAGATTCCCATGAGGATAACTCCCTTAAGCCACACAACCTCCTGGTCCCAACTTTTGGTCAGTGATGTTGGTATCCGGGGTAGGAGCCTGAACCCTTGGATGGTGAGGTAACTACAGAAGTGAAAAAAGTACCTGTCCGGGGCCACCTTCTATTGCTTGCTCTTATTTTCGGAATTCTGGGGCTCACATTCATCTCTTTTTTTTTTTTTTTTTGAGACGGAGTCTCGCTCTGTCGCCCAGGCTGGAGTGCAGTGGCTGGATCTCAGCTCACTGCAAGCTCTGCCTCCCGGGTTCACGCCATTCTCCTGCCTCAGCCTCCCGAGTAGCTGGGACTACAGGCGCCCGCCACCTCGCCCGGCTAGTTTTTTGCATTTTTTAGTAGAGTCGGGGTTTCACCGTGTTAGCCAGGATGGTCTCAATCTCCTGACCTCATGATCTGCCCATCTCGGCCTCCCAAAGTGCTGGGATTACAGGCTTGAGCCACCGCGCCCGGCCCACATTCATCTCTAACAGGTGACCAGCCTTGCCACGAACAGCACAGCGTAGCTGTGGACAGCAAGGGCAGGGCTTGTGGGGCCAGGCAGCCTAGGCCTACCAGCTCCAAGGCCAACTCAGTTTTCCTTTCCAAGCCTCAGTTTCTTCATCTGTAAACTGGGCATGGTAATAATTCATGCTCCACAGGACTGTCGTACTGAGTGAAGTAATCCATTTTAGTTTATCATCCCGAATAGCCAACAGTTTGAAAGCCATGTTGTTTTAAGAGGCATTTTGCCAGTTTGATGGCAGACAGGAATAGGTAGCATATTTATCCTCCTTTCTGTTTGTCTAAGTGTCATCGCGTGAGCAGAAAGGAGAGGCAGAAAGACTGTGTGCAGGAGAGTGAGGGGGACACGTGGTCTCAATGTAAAGCATGTCCCAGGAAATCTCTAGTACAGAGTTCACTGAAAATGTATACGATTAAGAAGCCTAGTACTGAACTTAATGAATAGTGAATAACATCATAACCTGAGTAAAGGAGAAGAAATCCTGACTCACTGTTGGCTACAGCAATTTTCAGTTTTGATGAAATCTCAAGGGAACAACATTTCTGCACAAGAACTTCAGGTTTTCGGATTATTGCCAGAGCAAAGAAGCTGAGTTTACATGACGTGTCTTGGACGTGTGTGGCGTCAGGAGCGGCTGACGGGCCACCTCGAGATGTGTGTCCTCACCTCCCTCTTCATCTGACCAACGCTGGAAAATACTCTGCGTCTGCTCCTCTGTCTCAGGCCATGTGTCATTTAGACCCTTGCAACAGGATGAACCTGTCCCCATGCTAAACTTGGGCACTGACGCAACTGGAAAACTCGGACAAATAATAGGCCTGCTAAGTGGAAGCCATTTAAATGCATCTGCCACAAGGTCATGCATCAGACCAGGAAAAGAGTGAAACCGAACGCGTCTGCTGGAAGAGCAGTGTTGGATGGTTATAATGAATCCGGAGAAGTTGGTTTCCTCCTTCTTTCAGGGTTTTTCTCGCTTCCAGTTTGCTGACTTGAGGAAATTTACAATATTCCTCAGTCTTTTACTGCTCCATTGGTACTTTTTAGAATCAGGGAGCTGATGTTGAAAGGCCTGGGAGGGTCCGGGGCTTTCTGTGCCTCGTTGGTGGAGGGATGGTCCTCAGGTGGCCTGATCTCAGCTCGCACTCTGTCCTTCTCCTAAGTCCCAGTCTGGGCCCCACCCACTGCCTCCCACCCTCATCTCTTCCACCTCCTTGGCACAGTCTGCTCCATCTGCCGCAGGCAGAGCACCCCGACCAACTAGAAATCAACCATGAAGCCACCCACCACCCCCACCTCCCCGGCTAGGTGCGTTTAAGGCCTGGGATAGACGTTGCGGTGAGGC
The DNA here is from genome assembly GCF_049350105.2 of Macaca mulatta. Classification (NCBI taxonomy): domain Eukaryota; kingdom Metazoa; phylum Chordata; class Mammalia; order Primates; family Cercopithecidae; genus Macaca; species Macaca mulatta. The sequence continues at coordinate 6,226,191 of NC_133418.1, forward strand.
CATTTGTTGACTATCTTCAGCTCATCGGGATTTGGGATTAGAGCAAGGAGAGGGTCATGAATCCTAAAGGGAGGGTGACGTCTATTTATCCCCTAACACAATACATTTGCTGGGGTTTCTTCCCCGGTTATGTGTGGACACAGTCCATCGAGACATTTTTAGGGCAGGTTGAGAGGATACGGATTCCTGGCTCTCCTTGGGTTTTTTACTTTCTGAGATGTATAGAAATGCACATATAGTTGGAAGTCATCCTGTTTCAATTCCACCATGAATAATAAACTGCATTATCTCCCTTTTTACAAGGGAAGACACTGAAGTTAGGTCAGTTGCCTGAGGTGACAGAGCTCCTGGGTGGCAGGGGTGGGGAGCACTGCAGAAGCACCGTCCTGGGAGGAGCGAGGGTGGCGGGGCTGCCACAGGGCGGGAGGAGCGGCTGCCCTGAGATAGAGAGTTCTGTCTCTGTCAGTTCAGCAGGTGGCACTTCTCTGGGATTGTCTGCTTATTGCGGGAGGTGTGCATCTTCCAGAATCACTGGTTTCAGGTGTGTGTGTGTGTATGTGTGGGTGTGTGTCCGGACACAGGGGTTGCTTATTCTCCCGTTCTTCTCATGGCCTGGTTTGGTGGTGAGAGGCAGGGCACTGCAGGCGGACCTGGCATCTGACCAGCTGTGCACAGTCAGGACAGCCGCACCCTAGCCCCAGGCGTGTGAGTCCCTGCTGAGGTGAGCCCAGAGGTGGAGCCAGCTGGGGATGTGCCCTCCTTTCCACATTCTGCCTCAGACAGAGGACGCATGAGTTTGCATCGTAGGATTCTGGCGCTGCCATGGGAGGTGGCAGATAAGCTTCCTGCCTGCAGGGGCCGTGCCAGTCCTTCCTTCATTGCTTGACTTGAAAATAACCACTGCGATATATTTGTGGCCCAGAGGAAGTTCTCCAAATCTGCCAACCATATTATTCTCATGCCATACCCAAGACAATAGCCACTGTTGAGAGACTTTCTTGGCACCAAGCCTTGAATATCTCGCTTCCTGACTGGCCCTGGTGTCCTCAGAAAACCCTGGGCAGGGCTGCTTTCTTTCTGCCCATTTTTTTTAAGAGGTCATTTTGTAGAAAGGGTATTACTGACGAGTCTAGTACCAAGCTAGGGCATGTCAGGGAGATAAACCATTGGCACCACTGTTTTGCAGATTGAATCCATTTACTACTTTGTGGTGGGGGATGTTCCTGAAGAATCCAAGGAGCTTCTCCTCCAGAGGGCCTTGGAGATCCCGTATCCAGTCTACACAGTGTCCTTCAATGCCAGAAGAGAAGACACTATAGCTTTCCTAAAGGATCTGAGTGCCAAGACCCACAGCAGGTAGGCAGAAAATGTGCTCTTGAGTGACAGCAAGCGGGTTGCCTGCTCACACAGGATCAACAGTGGGTCTTGCATTCTTCATGGCTTTAACCAATCTGTTGCTGTGTTCTCCTCTTTCCAGTGTAGTACCTAGTCTCTCTGCATCTTTTCTTCTCCATCCTGTATTAATCATGCCTTTCTATTTTCTGCAGTTATGATCCTTTGACCTCTTGGTGCCTTGCTGGTCCAGGAGACCCCGTCCCTTGTAGGGCTAGCCAGTTCCTAGAGATAGCAAATTACTCACTAGGGTGCACTTTCATATGCAAACCAGCCAGAGCCCACACTGCCAGTCCAGGCTGTCTCACTTAGAACCACTGTTCTCTACCCTAATCACTCCAGGCCCATGCACCAGAAGACTTGGGACAGCCCTTACACCCCAGAGACCACAGAAATTATTCAAATAGCCAATCCTAAGCCTGCTTACCCTTCCTCTCCTGTTCCTTCCCGTGGAAGCCACACTAAAGGTCCTCATCTACCTTTCCCCTCACTCCCTCTGCCTTCCGGCTGACCCGGTGCTTCCCTGTGTGGCCTGCATGGCACGCTGTGCCCCTCTCTCCTCCTGGGAACTGGGCTAGTCAGCTTGGGCTGCCATAAAAAGTTGCCACAGGCTGGGTGGCTTAAACATGTATTTATTTCTTACAGTTCTAGAGGCTGGGAAGTACTAGGTGAAGATGAATTCGGTTTCTGGTGAGGGCTCTCTCCCAGCCTTGTAGGCAGCTGCCTTCTCACTCTGTCCTCACATGGTGGAGAGAGAGAGAGAGAGAGAGAGAGAGAGAGCGAGCGAGCACTCACTGGTGTCTCTTCCTCTTCCTATAAGGTCACTCATCCTATAGAATCAGGGCCCTGCCCTATAACCCCCTTTAACCTTTATTACCTCCTCGGTAACTTTTATTACCTCCTGTTCTATCTCCAAAGACAGTCACATTGGGAATTAGGGCTTCAACATGGGAATTTTTTTGGCTTGGGGTTGGGGGAACACAATTCAGTCCATAGGGGAACTGTGAGTAACAAACTGTCTTTTCAGTGGCAGCAGGCTCCTTATCTATTGACCTCACAATACCCGAATAACAATAAAACCTGCATTTTAAAACACATGCCCCCACACCCTGGGTCTGTGTGTGTGTGTGTAAGTTTAGGTTTCTTGTAGAGAAAGACCAGCTACTTCTGTGGTTACAAGGAGAATTATAAAATCCTTTCCTAAGTTCTCCTTGAAATGGGTACAAGGTCTTCCCAGAGCACTTGTTCTTTAAATATTTTAAAATTGATACATATTTGTGCATATTTGTAGAGCCCATGCGATATTCTGTTGCATGCTTAGCATGTGGAATGATCAAGTCGGGATTTAGGATGCCCATCACCTTATTGATCATTTCTATATGTTGGGAACATCTTAAGTCCCGTCTTCCAGCTATTGTGAAATATAAAATACACTTTTGTTAACTATAGCCACCCTACTTTACCATCGGAACATTAGAACCTTCTCCTTCTATCTCACTGTATGTTTGTACCTGTTAACCAACCTGTTTTTATCCCCCTGATCCTCACACCTTTCCCAGCCACTGGTATTTGTCATTCTACTGTCATCTCCATGAGATCAACTTTTCCACCCCCTACCCATGAGTGAGAACATGTGATATTTGTCTTTTTATATGTGGCTTATGTCCTGTAATATGATGTCCTCCAGTTCCATCCATGTTGCTGCAAATGACAGAATTTCCTTCTTTTTGTGGCTGAAGAATATTTATCATGTATATATCACTTTTCTTTATTCGTTCACTCGTTGACAGACACTTAGGTTGATTCCATATCTTGGCTATTGTGAGTAAGGCTGTCATAAACACAGGGTGCAGATATCCCTTTGATATGCTGACTTCCTTTTCTTTGGGTAAATACCCGGTAGTGGGATTGTTGGATTGTATGGTAGTTCTATTTTCAGTTTTTTGAGAAATCTCCATACTCTTTCCTATAATGGCTGTACTAATTTACATTGCCACCAACAATTTATGAGACTTCCTATCATGCGCGTCCATGTGAAGAGACCACCAAGCAGGCTTTGTGTGAGCAATAAAGCTTTTTAATCACCTGGAGGCAGCGGGCTGAGTCTGAAAAGAGAGTCAGCGAAGGGAGATAGGGGTGGGGCTGTTTTGTAGGATTTGGGTAGGCAAAGGAAAATTACAGTCAAAGAGGGTTGTTCTCTGGCAGGCAGGGGTGAGGGGGTCACAAGGTGCTCAGTGGGGGAGCTTTTGAGCCAGGATGAGCCAGGAAAAGGAATTTCACAAGATAATGTCATCAGTTAAGGCAGGAACTGGCCATCTGGATGTGTACACACAGGTCACAGGGGATATGATGGCTTAGCTTTGGCTCAGAGGCCTGACATTCCTGTCTTCTTATATTAATAAGAAAAATAAAATAGTGTTGAAGTGTTGGGGTGGCTAAAATTTTTGGGGGTGGTATGGAGAGATAATGGGCGATGTTTCTCAGGGCTACTTCAAGCGGGATTAGGGGCGGCATGGGAACCTAGAGTGGGAGAGATTAGGCTGAAGGAAGATTTTGTGGTAAGAGGCGATATTGTGGGGTTGTTAGAAGGAGCAGTTGTCATATAGAATGATTGGTGATGGGCTGGATGCAGTTTTGTATAAATTGAAAAACTACACGGAAGACACAAGATCCGAATAAGAGAAGGAGAAAAAACAGGTATCAAAGGACTAAGAATTGGGAGGACCTAGGACATCTAATTAGAGAGAACCTAACGGGGTTCATTGTAATTACTTGCTTGGTTGGTGAGTTTTCAGGCTGTAAGTTTTTGGGGTGTAGTCCAAGTTGGTCTGGTGTCTGGAATGAGACTGGGACCTAATAAAAAGGAGCGTCCACACAGGAGCTCAAATGGGCTGGAACCTGTAGCATTCCGTGGAGAGGCCTGAATTCTGAGAAGGGAAAGTGGTAAAAGTATTGTCCAGTCCTTTTTAAGTTGGTGACTGAGCTTGGTGAGGTGTGTTTTTAAAAGACCGTTAGTCCATTCTACCTTTCCTGAAGATTGAGGATGGTAAAGGATGTAAAGGTTTCACTGAATACCGAGAGCCTGAGAAACTGCTTGGGTGATTTGACTAGTAAAGACTGGTCCGTTATCAGACTGTATAGAGGTGGGAAGGCCAAACCGAGGAATTATGTCTGACAGAGGGGAAGAAATGACTGCGGTGGCCTTCTCAGACCCTGTGGGAAAGGCCTCTACCCATCCAGTGAAAGTGTCTACCCAGACCAGGAGGTATTTTAGTTTCCTGACTCGAGGCATGTGAATAAAGTCAATTTGCCCATCCTGGGTTTGGGGCAAATCCCCGAGCTTAATGTGTAGGGAAGGGAGGGGGCCTGAGAAATTCCTGAGGAGTAGAATAGCAGACGGAACACTGAGAAGTGATTTTCTTGAGGATAGATTTCCATGATGGAAAGGAAATGAGAGGTTCTAAGAGACAGGCTAGTGGCTTGTAACCTAGATGGAAGAGGTTATGAAATGACGACAGAGTAGAATGGGCCTGTGATCCTGGAAGGAGATATTTTCCTTGGTCTAAGAACCATTTGCCGTGTGTGGGAAGAGATTGATAAGTGGAAGTTTCAGAGGGGGAGTAGGTGGGAGTGACTGATGTGAAGGAGGAAAACTGCCATGAGGGATAGAAGTTGGAATGCTAGCTGCTTTTTTAGCTACCTTATCAGCATAAGTGTTGCCTTGAGCGATGGTAGGGGGAGGAAAACAGATTTTGGAAGTTATGAAAACTGTAGAGAGTGAGTTGAGCATAGTTTGTGATTTTTAGGGCGTCTAACAGTATTAAAGCAGCGGCAGCCGCTGCGCACAGACATGAGGGCTGGGCTAAAACAGTAAGGTCAAGTTGTTTGGACAGAAAGGCTACAGGTCACGGTCTTGGCTCTTGTGTAAGAATTCTGACTGCACTAACCATGCCTAGGAAGGAAAGGAATTGTTTTGTAGAAGGGATTGGGGTTTGGGAGATGAGCCGAACACCATCAGCAGGGAGAGCACGTGCGTTTTTATGAGAATTATGCCGAGATAGGTAACAGATGAGGAAGAAATCTGGGCTTGACTGAAGTAATGGGGGCTGTCCGTGAAGCCTTGTGGCCGTACAGCCCAGGTAATTTGCTGAGCCTGATGGGTGTCAGGGTCAGTCCAAGTGAAAGCGAAGAGAGGCTGGGATGAAGGGTGCAAAGGAATAATAAAGAAAGTATGTTTGAGATCCAGAACAGAATACTGGGTTGTGGAGGGAGGTATCGAGGATAGGAGAGGATATGGGTTTGGCACCACGGGGTGGACAGGCAAGACAATTTGGTTGATAAGGCGCAGATCCTGAACTAACCTGTAAGCTTTGTCTGGTTTTCGGACAGGTGAAATGGGGGAATTGTAAGGGGAGTTTACAGGCTTTAAAAGGCCATGTTGTAGCAGGTGAGTGATAACAGGCTTTAACCCTTTTAAAGCGTGCTGCGGGATGGGATATTGGCATTGAGCGGGGTAAGGGTGATTAGGTTTTAATGCGATGGTAAGGGGTGATTGATCGGTCACCAAGGAGGGGTAGAGGTATCCTATACTTGTGGTTTAAGTGGGGGAGATACAAGGGGAGGATGCGAAGGAGGCTTTGAACTGGGGGAAAAGGTGGCAATGAGGTGTGGCTGTAGCCTAGGAATAGTCAGGGAAACAGATATTTTAGTTAAAATGTCTTGGCTTAATAAGGGAGCTGGGCAGGTGGGGATAACTAAAAAGGAGTGCATTAAAGAATCTTGTCCAAGTTGGCACCAGAGTGGGGGAATTTTAAGAGGTTTAGAAGCCTGGCTGTCAATACCCACAACAGTTATGGAGGCAAGGCAAACAGGCCTTTGAAAAGAAGGTAATGTGGAGTGGGCGGCCTCCTTAATGATTAAGAAGGGGACGGACTTACCTTCCACTGTGAGAGTTACCTAGAGCGTCTGTGATGATCCTGTAGGCTTCCAAGGCGATGGGGCAGCGTCAATCTTCAGCCACTAAGCCGAGAAGATCTGGGAAGGAGTCAGTCAGAGAGCCTTGGGCCAGAGTTCCAGGGCCTCTGGAAGTGGCTGCCAGGTGAGTTGAATAGTCTGATTTTCAGTGGGTTCCTGCATAGAAGGGACATGGCTTAGGAGGAATCCTGGGCTGCCGACATTGCTTGGCCTAGTGGCCAGATTTCCGGCACTTGTAGCAAGCTCCTGGGGGAGGCAGTCCTGGGGGAATGCCTGGGTGCTGCAGTTCAGGCATTTGGAAGTTCTTGTGTGCTGGAGTGTGGGTTTTCTCTCACAGTGGAGGCAAGGAACTGCAACTCAGAAATACATTGCTACTTGGCTGCCTCTGCTTTATTATTGTATACCTTGAAGGTGAGGTTAATTAAGTCCGCTTGTAGGGTTTGAGGGCCAGAATTTAATTTTTGGGCTTTTATTTAATGTCGGGAGTGGACTGGGTAATAAAATGTATATTGAGAATAAGATGGCCTTTTGACCTTTTAGGGTCTAGGACTATAAAGCATCTCAGGGTTGCTGCCAAATGAGCCATGAACTGGGCTGGATTTTTCATATTTGATGAAAAAGAGCCTACATGCTAACTGATTTGGGAGAGGTCGGATTAAAAAAAGGAGCATTAACCTTGACTATGTCTTTAGCTCCAGTTACCTTTTTAAGAGGAAATTGCTGGGCGGGTGCGGGAGGGCTGGTCACGGAAGGAGACTGTAAGCCAGACCAGGTGTGAGGAGTGGAGGTGATAAAAGGATTATAGGGTGGGGGAGGGGAGACTGAGGAAAAATTGGGACCTAGCTCAGCCTAGTGAGGAGGGGAGAGGTCAGATGGGTCTGTAGAAAAGGAAGATTAGAAAGACTCAGCGACGCTTGGGGTTGGGACTGAGGGGACAGGCAGGAGGGAAAGAAGGAAGATTTGGGACGAGTTGCATTTGGAACAGAGACTAGGGAAGGACCGATGTGTAAAAGAATGCCTGAACGTCAGGCACCTCAGACCATTTGCCATTTTCCAACAAGAATTATTTAGATCTTGTAGGATGGAAAAATTGAAAGTGCCGTTTTCTGGCTCTTTGGAACTACTGTCGAGTTTGTACTGGGGTCAAGTGGCATTGTAGAAGAAAATAAAGCATTTAGGTTTTAGGTCACGTGTGAGTTGAAGAGGTTTTAAGTTCTTGAGAACACAGGCTGAGGGAGGAGGAGGAGGAATGGAGGGTGGAAGGTTGCCCATAGTGAAGGAGGAAAGTCCAGAGAAAAGAGAGAATAGAGACATGGAGAGAAGGGGTTGGGGGGTTCTTGCCCTCCAGAAAAGCGGGAAAGGGGTTGGGACTTGGAGATAAGGGGTTTGGGGTTCTTGCCCTCTAGAAAAGCGGGAAAGGGGTCAGGATGTGGAGATAAGGGGTCGGGTGGTTCTTGCCCCCAAGAAAAGCAGAGAGAAGTGGTCAAGACATGGAGAAAAAGGGTCAGGGGGTTCTGGCCCCGAGAAAAGCAGAGAAGGGGTAGAGACAGAGAAGGGGTTGGGGGGTTCTTGCCCCCCAAAAAAGCAGTACTTGCTGCTAAGGGTGAAGGACCAAGGCAGGCATCCCCACGTTGTCAGACACCTCTGAAATGTGGGTGAATAATCAGGCAGGCATCCCCGTGTGATTAAACACCAAGGGAAGAATGTTTTCCCGAGTCCGTGACCAGCCCCATGGTTTTGGGTCCACGGATAAAACGCATCTCCTTTGTCTCTACCAGAAAAGGAAAGGAACTGAAATTAAGAGAAAGGAAAGATTGAAATGTGGCGCCAAGATTGAAAGGAGAAAGAGGTTGAGGGATAGTGAGAGAGGTTGGAGAAGACAGTCAAAAAGAGGCTGCTTACCGAATTTAAAAGTGGTGAGATGTTCCTTGGGCTGGTGGGTCTGAGGACCTGAGGTAGTAGGTGGATCTTTCTCACGGAGCAAAAAGCAGGAGGACAGGGGATTGATCTCCCAAGGGAGGTCCCCCATCCGAGTCACGGCGCCAAAATGTCACGCGCGTCTGTGTGAAGAGACCACCAAACAGGCTTTGTGAGAGCAATAAAGCTTTTTAATCACCTGGGTGCAGGCGGGCTGAGTCCGAAAAGAGAGTCAGAGAAGGGAGATAGGGATGGGGCTGTTTTATAGCATTTGGGTAGGTAAAGGAAAATTACAGTCAAAGAGGGGTTGTTCTCTGGCGGGCAGGGGTGGGGGGGTCACAAGGTGCTCAGTGGGGGAGCTTTTGAGCCAGGATGAGCCAGGAAAAGGAATTTCACAAGGTAATGTCATCAGTTAAGGCAGGAACCGGCCATCTGGATGTGTACGTGCAGGTCACGGGATACAATGGCTTAGCTTTGGCTCAGAGGCCTGACACTTCCCTGTTCTCTGCCTTCTCAGCAGCATCTGTTAGTTTTTCTTTCTGATAATAGCCCTCCTAACAGGGTAAGATGGCATCTCATTCTTCAGTGTAGGTGCTCATCACAGTCGCTGGGGAGCTTGTTGATGATACGGAGGCCAGGCTTCACCTTGCAGCCTCATTCCCTGTCATAGAGCGGTCCGGGAATATGCATTTTCCCCATCACTTTGCATAATAACTGCCCAGAGAGCTTGATTGAAATGCTAATTTTATAGCCACAGCCCCAGGAATTCTAATTTTCAGGTTCTGTGAAGGGCTAGGAATTTTCGTTATTAACAAGACGTTGGGACTCTAAGGACCATTGCTGTGGCTGCTCTTACAGCACTTTGAAATCTTTTAATATCAGGTATACGGCTCCCATTCTGGGTCCTGAGCCCCTAAGTACAGAAGGGGGCTCCCTCCTCTAACCTCACTGGTTGAAAGAGGCAACTGGCCAGTCACCTCTCTTGCTGTTCTCGGCTTAGCTCATCTGGGGCATGCTAGAGCCCAGGGAAAAATTTCCTGTGAGAGAAACTGTGGTTCAGCTACCTAACGAGGCCGTGCAGTGCGTGGAGGTGGGTTTTGCAGAAAAGGATGAGGCATTGATCCTCCTGTCCACGCTCTGGGCCTTTGCAGGCAGGTGTAACGCAGCACGAGTAGTGCCCCTGCCTTCTCCACTCCCTGCCTGGACACTCCATGGCTTCTGGTTGCTCTTGGTGTACCTTTGGCTGTGGGGCCCCAGCTGGAGGGCAGTTATTCTCCAGCTGCAAGTGGCATGTCCTGAGTGTCTCAGGTTGTAGGAGGCTGCCTGGTCTGGTGACCCTCCAGCTGGACTCGGGCTTCTCCTGTGCCAGAGGCTGTGTCTGGGTAGAACCACCAGTCCAAGCACAGCGCTGTGCTCTAAGGCTCAAACAGCCTGTCATAATGCTGAACTGCTCCTGCACAAACGAGACTGTATCAGCCAGAGGCAATTTCTGCCCTGCTCTCTTTTCTAATCTAGAAAACAGATCAGAGAGTGGGAAGTCCTGGGCGCCAAAGGCCTTGACACTCAGGGCATGGGGCCTGCTGGGGCGAACCTTACCCATCTCCCCTCCTTGCCCTGCAGGACAAGGGAGCTGGACATTTCAGCTCCGGATGAAGCTCCTGCAGGAGCTGGGAATGGCCAGGCTAAGAGCTCACTGGCTTTAGGAAGGGCCACCAGAATGAGGCTGACCTTTTAATTGCCGTCAAGTCATTATTCCAGTCTTGCCTGAAACCCTTTAGGAAGAGACTGAGGCTTTCCATAGCTGAGGTGGGTTCCCTAGACTTCTCCCACCGTTTCCATCCTAAGCGGTGCTTCGGGATTTTCTCTGAGTTGAGTGTGTGGTGCTAGGCAGAGATGGAACTCCTGCGGGGCTGGAGGAGCATTACTTGTGACTTCCTCTGCCCGCCTGAAAGAAACGTCCTGCTCTTTATGGACTTGTTGGATTCCAGTTAAGTGGCTTTGAGGGTGTGACTTAGCCCGTCACCCCGTGCACTACACCAGTGCTTGCAACTTTCCTGTGCCTGTCAGCCCCCTGGGGACCCTGTTAAATGGATATTTGGACTCCACAGGGCTGGGTGGGGGCCTGGGAGTGTGTATTCCTAACCTGCTGCTCCTCGGACTATGCTTTGAAGAGACAGGTCCTAAAAACTTGTCCACACAGGAAGCTTCTTATTCGTGCCTAAGCTTGGCTCCTTGGGAAAGTGTGTGTTTGCTGAGTTAAAGTTGACTGGTACGCATCAGCAGCAGGCAGATGAGGCAAATGCTATCTGTGTCATGAGCTGTCCTCCCTGAACCCACAGAGCTGATGGGTGCTACTGGGGCCCCTCATTAGACCCCTGGCTTGGTTAAGCTGTGTTGACATGATGGAACCCTGGGAACAAGAGAAAGAATATAAGCATAGAGTGTCATTTTCCCAGAACCAGGAAATACCATTTGGTTGAGCTAATTTACCCTCTAATGAAAGGATGAGTTGTCAGTTAAAATCCCACATCATTCACAATTCTCTGTGCTATTCTGCCTCCCTGTCTTTTGCTTGTGGAACTGACAAGGTGCAAGGAGAAATAGTGACCGTGGCTAAGAAGATGAAGATGCCCAGTGCCTCAGAAGAGCGCGTTCAGTCCCAGGAGAAGTAACAGGCATGCACGGACACCTGCGTCCCACCTTCCTGATGAGCGTCTCTTCATGTTTCAGATTCCACGCATTCGCTGAGAGAACAGAGTGTGTAGAATTTCCTGCATTCTCCACGAAGGATGGTGACGATGTGATGACTTGGAATTCAAGGAAACTGAAAGGAAAACTCCCTCCAGGTACCTGGAATCCAGCAGCAGTGGTGTAGCTATGTCCCGAATAGCCTCAGATGACGTGGATCATTAGGAAGTAAAGTACGAGGGAGAGACTCCCCGTGTCTTTTGTATAATATTATTAATGTGGTGCAAGAGTGGAGTTAATGGACATTAGTGGTGAATTTGTCAGCCTAGCAACCGGGCATAAGTTTACAACCCAGGGAAATGGCCTAAGGGATGTGTGTTTACGAACTTGAGAACCTGCTGGAGATGTGGCCCTGGGCATGTCAATGCCGGAGTTAGTTCTCGGCAAGGCAGAGCCACTCTGCTGTGTGGATTAGTTGGGAGGCTGCAGAGAGGGTGTCTGCGGTTCTTGGGGGGGTTTCTGCTGTCCTCCCTGTGATGAAAGCAGGGCCTGTGGATGCAGCTTAAGAGACTGGCCTGTCCCTTGTGAGGGCCGAGGCTGCACAGGAACCTTTATGGAGGCGGAATGAACTTCCCCTTTCATTCAACGAATGTGATCAGAGAACTTAATGAGGACAGAGAATGAGGTCACCAAATCAGTGAGAAATAGGCTGTGGTTCAGAAAAACACTGGAAGGTTACTCAGAAAGCCAGGAGATGGGAGTTTCTTTTAAGCTGATGCAATTGCAAAGTGCTGAAGACTCTGAGTAAACCCCACTGAGAAAAGGAGGGAAGGAAGCCCCCTGTTCGATTGTTGGGTGAAGTGACCTGGTGGGTTGTTAGAAGTCTAAGAAACCCCACCCCCACTCCCCCGCTTTGTAAATTATCACACAGATTTCTAGCTTCATTATAAGGCAGAGGCTACTCCTTAGGGATGAGAGAGAAGTTGTAGCAACAGCCGCTTGAAAGATTTATGTAATGGTGCCGCAGAGGCTCCCAGGAGGAGGTTAGGTTGTCAGATGTAGATAAAAGTGAGGATGAGTCATGAGCCTGTTCCTGACACACACTTTGTAGATTCAAATTCTTGGTGTCCAAGCAGAGGAGGCAAGAGGTTCCCGTAGAGTTCACTGGAGGCACTACTTCGCGTAACAGACACCTTTGTTCCAGTTATGAGAGGGACATCTCCAGAGAATTTGAGAAAATGCCAATATATAGGCAAGATCGATGCTAATCTAAGAAGGAATTAATTCAGGATGTATATCATGCCTATTGAAAGTATTTCACAAGATTAACCCTAGTGGGCAATGATTTAATCAGGGCAAAGAATGTGAGATGTTACCAGCAACCCAAGGTGGGCCAATTACTGGAAAGGGGGTTTAGTCTTGGTCTCTGGATTCCTTGGCAACTTAGTTATAAAGGGAAATACAAACTGCATAGCTTGCATGTTCAGCAACTACCATCTTACCTTTTGAAGCATGCAAATTACATACAAAAACACTTTTCTTAGAACAAAATGCTTGGCATGGATTGCTGTTCTCAGTCCATTTCAGTGATCACATCTGAATCTGGGGGGAGAATCCCAAATCCTAAGTACATGAATCTTGTCTCCTCTGTCCATCACAGTGTCCCAGAAATGCCAACATTTCAAAGCCTACCTCTCCCACTCAAACTGCCCAGAAACCTTGACAGACTGTTTTGATTTGGAAAATGTGTGATTTCCCACCTCACCTGGGCCTCAGAGGCAGGTTTCTTCCCGTTACCTGATCACGTCTCTCTCCGTTGCCACATCAGCTGCTTCAAGCTTTTTCCAGCATCACTTTTCTCAGGCCACCCTCTTGTTTGGTGGGGGAGTGACTTCTTACATTATTTCCCCCTCTGTTGTATAGAAAATAGAGACTCTCAAGTAAGGCGTTGGAGAAGCATAGCGCAGAGGACTTTGCTGGCAATCTGAAGGAATTTCCTGCTATTATTGACTTTTTGGATTCCAGGTAACAGGCTTTCGGGGTGTGACTTACCACGACACCATGCTCTGTACCAACACAAAAAAAAAGAAACTCTGCAGTTAAGATAAAGAATGTTTTTTTAAAAATTATAGTAAATCATATGTACCCTAAATGTGCTATCTGAACCACTCTTAAGCTGAGAGTTCAGTAGTGTTAAGGACATTCCCATTGCTGTACACCCATCACCACCCTTTCCATCTTCCCAAACTGAAACCCTGTGCCCATCAAACAGTAGCTTCCGATGTCTGCATCTGTTCCTGCTGCTAGAGTAAAATATCCTAGACTGGGTAATTTATAAAGAGAAACTTACTTCTCACAGTTCTGGAGGCTGGGAAATCGGAGATCAGGGCACTAGCAGATTTGGTGTCTGGTGAAGGCTCACTCTGCTTCCCAGACTGTGCCTTGCTGCTGTATCTTTGGGAGGGGAGGAATGCTGTGCCCGCACAAGGCAGAGGAGATGAAAGGGCCAAAAAAAAAAAAAAAAGTGAACTGGACACTCCCTTCAGCCTCTTTTATAAGAGCACTAATCTTATTCAGGAGGGCTCCATCCTTATGACTTAATTACTTCCCCAAAGGCCCCACTCTTAATACTGTAACATTGGGTATTAGGTTCCAATGTATGAATTTTGGAGGGACACATATATTCAAATCACAGCACCCCATTTGTCCCACCCTCACCCCTAGCAACCGACCTTCTACTTACTTTCTGTCTCCTTTCTGAATGTGACTACTGTAGGTATCTCATAAATAAGTGCAATTATACAGTATTTGTCTTTCTGCCACTGGCCTATTTCACTTAGCATAATGTTCTCAAGTTTCATCTATGTTGTAATATGTGCCAGAATTTCCTTCCTTTTGAAGGCAGATAATATTCCACCCTGTGGATGTGCCACATCTCGTTCACTCATTCATCATGGATGCGCCACATCTCGTTCACTCATTCATCATGGATGTGCCACATCTCTCGTTCACTCATTCATCATGGATGTGCCACATCTCGTTCACTCATTCATCATGGATGTGCCACATCTCGTTCACTCATTCATCATGGATGCGCCACATCTCGTTCACTCATTCATCATGGATGTGCCACATCTCTCGTTCACTCATTCATCGTGGATGTGCCACATCTCGTTCACTCATTCATCATGGATGCGCCACATCTCGTTCACTCATTCATCATGGATGCGCCACATCTCGTTCACTCATTCATCATGGATGTGCCACATCTCTCATTCACTCATTCATCGTGGATGTGCCACATCTCGTTCACTCATTCATCATGGATGTGCCACATCTCGTTCACTCATTCATCATGGATGTGCCACATCTCGTTCACTCATTCATCATGGATGCGCCACATCTCGTTCACTCATTCATCATGGATGTGCCACATCTCGTTCACTCATTCATCCACCAACGGACTCCTGGGTTGCTTCTACCTTTTGTCTGTTGGGAATAATGTTATGAACACGGGTGTACAAAATATCTCTGAGATTCTGCTTTTCATTCTTTGGGATATATACTCAGAATGGAAGTTCTGAATCCTATATGGGGATTCTGTTTTTAATTTTTTTCCAGAAACCTTCACACTGTTTTCCATAGCGGCTATACCATTTTACATTCCTACCAACAGTGCACAAATTTCACTCATCCTGGCCAGCACTTGTTATTTTCTCTGTTTTTGATAGTAGCCATCCTAATGGGTGTGAGGCAATATCTCATTGTGGTTTTAATTTGGATTTCCCTACTGATTCATTATTTTGAGCAGCTTTTCATGTGCTTGTTGAAATTTTGACACAATATTTTAAAAAGCCAGAGTTAATGCCGCAAAAATCCATGATGATGAAAATATCACAATTTCAAATAAAGACGGGTTCCAACAAGACTCTGTGAGGCCATATTGGAGCCTGAGGCAAGAGGAGAAACGTGTGCCTCTATATATATGCTGTTATTTATTATTTGTAATGATAATTTGTTTCTAGGTTATTAAGTTAAAAAATCTTGAACAATTAAAATGTGTATTAATGCACTATTTTAAGTATTTTGGGAGTACATATCTCTCACTAAAGTTTTTATTCATCACACATACTTTCAAAGTTACTTTCTCACATTTCTTATAATTTACAACTCTGAGTTGAAAATGAAGTAAGAATTAGACTTAGAACATCCTTTTTTTTTTGAGAGGGAGTCTCGCTCTGTCTCCCAGGCTGGAGTGCAGTGGTGTAATCTCGGCTCACTGCAAGCTCCGCCTCCCGGGTTCACGCCATTCTCCTGCCTCAGCCTCCGGAGTAGCTGGGACTACAGGCGCCTGCTACCACGCCCGGATAATTTTTTTGTACTTTTTTTTAGTAGAGGCGGGGTTTCACCGTGTTAGCCAGGATGGTCTCGATCTCCTGACCTCGTGATCCACCCGCCTCGGCCTCCCAAAGTGCTGGGATTACAGGCGTGAGCCATGGCGCCCGAGCAGAGCATACTTTTTAGTTGATGAATTTGTTTCCGTCAAGATCAGTAGTGTAAAATAATAAATTCTGTTTTGGTACAAATGAAACGGTGTAAATTTTAACGTTTTTACTTTTTAATTTTCTTTTCTTTTTTTTTTTTTTTGAGACGGAGTCTCGCTCTGTCGCCCAGGCTGGAGTGCAGTGGCCGGATCTCAGCTCACTGCAAGCTCCGCCTCCCGGGTTCACGCCATTCTCCTGCCTCAGCCTCCCGAGTAGCTGGGACTACAGGCGCCCGCCACCTCACCCGGCTAGTTTTTTTTGTATTTTTAGTAGAGACGGGATTTCACCGTGTTAGCCAGGATGGTCTTGATCTCCTGACCTCGTGATCCGCCCGTCTCGGCCTCCAAAAGTGCTGGGATTACAGGCTTGAGCCACCGCGCCCGGCCAACTTTTTAATTTTCTAGAATTTTTTTCGACTACTTTAATGTTCTGGGAACAAATTACCCATTGCAAATCCATGCCATCATGTGTGCAGGGGTGCGTACCGCATTGCTCCCCTTCGCCTCGGGCTCCAACACGGCTCCTACTCAGCAGGGCTCCCGCCTTCTAACCCCATCCACTTCCCCCTTCCACATGCACCTCGTTTTCAAGCTCTGTCTGAACGTCTGCCATCTCTTGGGCCATATGCACCTGCTCTCACGTAAGCTCTGGAAGATGCTCCTTTGCTTCCCCGCTTCTTTCCATGTAAACATTACCTTTCTGGGAAGCATTCCGTGGCCAGTGTCTCCCGTCTGCCCTTTTAGGCTGCTTGTTGAGGCATCTGCTGCAGCATACCAGCCATAGACAGGACAGTACCTTTTAGTGGTAATTTGGGAAGGTCCAGAAACCGGAGCAGGCAAGAATGTCTGTTCACAAACTCCCGAATGCTAGAGAGATCCATTAGAAATTCCGTAATTGTATTTTTTCATGAGCTCGCCCGCATTTTCTTACACACTGGGGGAGAACGTGCAGAATTCCTGTCTTCCCCTGCTGCGTATGCCCCCTGAGCCCAGGAAGCACAGAGTGATGACAAAGGAAATGTGTGTGGGCGGGAGTGCAGATCTCATAATGTCTTATGACATAGTCTCCACCATCCGTGCTCCTTAAGCAAATCTTAATGTTTCTAGAAAGGAATAACTACTCACCTGCGTGAGGGTGGGGCTCGGTTGCTGGCCTGCGCTGGGCTCCCAGGCCCTTGGTGCAGCTACCTGGCCGGGTGGTCAGAATCCCAGGGCCCCAAAAGCTGGATGCCCGGACGTGGGCACGTGGCAGTCGTCTCACCTTTTACTGCCAGGGATGACTGCCTGCCTCAGAGATTCTGCTTCCTCCCAGCGCTGATCCGTCCCATCCGGGAATGCTCCCCCAGCCTCAGATGAGCTCCCCTCCCTGGTGAGAGCAGGATCTTTGGCTTGGATTTACGGAGTGTCGGAAGTTTAGTCTGGCAGATGCTGCTGACTGGAAGCTGCCACTTGTCTTTTAAGCCTCTGCTCCTTGTACCTGTCCTTCCCCTTGTTTCAGCCCAGAGTTGGCTGGGTCCCTGCCGCTGTTCCCACTCCTGGGGCATTGAGCGGGGGAGGTGGGTGCTCTGTTGAGGAGCCAGCATCTTCCCTCCCATACTTCTCTGCGTGAGGGCGTTCCTGCCTCTTTCTCTCTTTATGAGGGTCTTGGCTGTCTGCTGGAGAGGGTCAGGGGCACCAGTGGAATACAGATTATTATGGGACCAGAGCGATGCTCCCTCTTGGTGCTCCTCTGAGCCACCCAGCCCCCAGCAGCTTGTCTGCCCTTCTCTGTTAATGAGTGTAGATTTTCTTCCTGGCCTGTGTCTACCGTGAAGTATTAATATTCGTCTAACCCATAAACAAAATAAGACAGGCACATTAAGCTTCCCTGAATCTAGGAATTTTCCTTGGAAAAGATCCTTTTCCAAGACTGGGCAACATTTTCCCCATTCTTGCCCTGGGGTCTCAGTTTCCCCTGTCCACAGTCTTGTGGCCTATGCCCCAGGCCCCCTCACCAATGGCCAGTTAAGAGGTGGGCCTGATGGGCAGGTAGCAGGGTCTCCTTGCCTTGGCACCTGGCTCTCAGGGAATCTGTTGACATTCCTCCTACCTAGCTTCTGAAAGCTTTTGACACATAGCAGCCGCTCATTGTTTAAATGCGGTGACACTTTTCATCCACTCTGGTTGGCGGTGTTCCATCTGGTGCTGCTGAAGGAGACCTTTTTGCTTCAGAATCTGAAACAGCCCTGAAAAACCGTCTTCTATGCCCCTCTCTTTCTGTGTGTATGTGTCCGTTTTGCACTGCTACAAAGGAATACCTGAAGCTGAGTAATTTATAAAGAAAAGAGGTTTATTTGGTTCAGGGTTCTGCAGGCTGTGCAAGCAGGGCACCAGCATCTGCTCAGCTCCTGGTAAGGCCTCAGGAAGCTTCCGAAAGCCTTTTAAACATGGCAGAAGGCAAAGGGGGAGCCAGTGCATTACATGGTGAGAGAGGGAGTGAGAAGGGGGAGGACTCGGACTCTTTTTAACTATCACATCTCATGGAAACTCATTACCACGGAGAGGGAGGGCACCAAGTCATTCAGGAGGGATCTGCCCTTGTCACCCACACACCTTCCGCCAGGTCCCATCTCCAGTACTGGCAATCACATGTCAACATGATATTTGCAGAGGACAGACATCCAAACTGTATCACTGGGCATTCTTGGGAGTCAGGGAAACTCATCTTTTAAGCAAACTCCAAGTGGCCTTCCTGCTGGCCACTTTGCACCTGACCAGGGCTTAAAAATATTCTGTGATATTCTTTGAACCTTAATCTTATCATGATGTTCTCCAAGTCAGCAGTGACTTCCGGGAGGCACACCCGTCTCTGCCCACCAGTTAGTGATGGTCTTAGCTGTCCCCTCTGGAAGAGGAGACACACCCATCTCTGCCCACCAGTTAGTGATGGTCTTAGCTGTCCCCTCTGGAACAGGAGGCACACCCGTCTCTGCCCACCAGTTAGTGATGGTCTTAGCTGTCCCCTCTGGAAGAACTGGCTCCAGTGCATTGGTTGTGTAGGTGGCACTGCCTGAGGTCCTGGCAGACCCAGGTGAGGCCTCCTAAGTGGCAGATTTGAATTTCTGGTCACCAAAACAAGGCCGATTACTTACTTTGATTTCTAGAATTCAGTTTAATTTTTTATTCCAGTCTCCTCTCCTCTGGTTGGGTGGGAAATTAAGCTCAGTCCTTGTCCCCAACCCGAGCTTTACCCACAGTTTGGAGACCCTGCGCAGCGTTTATGCATCAGGAGGTGGGGTCTAGTCGTTGGATATCTGTTCTGGAAAATCACCACATAAATACCCCTTGTCCCTGCCTTACTGCCGCTTCAGGCTGAACATCTCTGTGCTGTTCCTGGGCTGGACTACGGATGTGTAAGTCTTGTGCAGACCCTGCCCTGCGCCTCTGGATTCCCGCCACGCAGACTTCCTCCCAGGGCGCTGCAAAGAACTGAGGCCCGTTCTTGTCTTCTCTTGGGGCCTGTCTCCTGTTCTCCCCCAAGCCAAAGGCAAGCTCCCTTTTATCTGAGAAGAAGCCTTGCTCCTGCCTGCTTCTTCAAAGCTACCTGCTTTGTAAACCCGAATACCTCTCCTAGGGGTTTAGGCTTAAAAAAGCTGGAACGTCTTGCGACCGACTTCATCTTTCTACACTGCCATCAACCTCCCTGGGGGAAAGTTTGCAATGAGCCTGGTATCTGCTCCAATGTGGAGGAGGAGAGAGGGGAAAACAGATTATCATCGCAGAATGTGATCCATCCATGTGCATAAATGTGACCTTCTGTAAGTGCCAGGGGTATGATGTTAAATCCTAACACAGATGGCTCTTCTGTGGAGGTGGAG
The DNA here is from genome assembly GCF_049350105.2 of Macaca mulatta. Classification (NCBI taxonomy): domain Eukaryota; kingdom Metazoa; phylum Chordata; class Mammalia; order Primates; family Cercopithecidae; genus Macaca; species Macaca mulatta. The sequence goes on from NC_133418.1 coordinate 6,245,562, forward strand.
ACCACTGAGATAACTTCATTAGTTACTTTGTTTTTGATGTTCTAAAATAACACTTCAAGAATAGATGCTGGAGAATGATAAATGAAGAGTTGGCAGGCTCTTGAGTGAGGCATGCAGCTCTAGAGTACAATTTGGAAGCCCCTGGCCGTATGTGGCTGGAGAGCACTCAGAATGGAGTGAGTCCAAAGTGAGATGTGCTGTGAATGTAAAATACACACTAGATTCCAAGGACTTAGTGTAAAACATATAAATCATCACATTAACAATTTTAAATATAGAGGATAAATCAAAATGATAATATGTATATGTTGAGTTATATCAAATATATATATATATTTGTTTGTTTTGAGAGGGAGTCTCTCTGTGTCACCCAGGTTGGAGTGCAGTGGCACGATCTTGGCTCACTGCAACCTCCACTTCCTGGGTTCAAGAGATTCTCCTGCCTCAGTCTCCCTAGTAACTGGAATTACATGCGCCCGCCACCACACCAGGCTAAATTTTGTATTTTAGTGGAGATGGGGTTTCACCATGTGGCCAGGCTGGTCATGAACTCCTGACCTCAAGTGATCCACCAGCCTCAGCCTCCCAAAGTGCTGGGATTACAGGCCTGAGCCACCACACCTGGTTATCCACAGAGTTTTCGAATGTCCTTCTCTGCAGTCTTTACACACTGAAAGGACAGCCTGGCTGCTATGACGCCCTTGGCTCACTTTCCTCCCTTGAGTGGCTCGGGAGCTGGGCTCCCACATCCTCTCTGCTGCATGTTGCTGAGGAGAAATCCGAGGCCATCTCGATTCGTTTTTCTTTTATAAGTGACTTTATCTTTTTGCCTGGTTGCCCCCAAAATTCTTTTTTGATCTTTAAAGTCCATTAAGTGTTAGGATTTGTCTCAGTGCTGGCTGCCATGGTCCATTTTCCCTGGCATACAGTGTACCCTTTCCATCTGTACACTCCAGACTTCTATTTCAGACAAGATTCCTTGGATTGTATCTGTAAATAAATATTTGTCCTGTTTCATTTTATTCTTATTTTAAATTGGACAAATATATTACAGGTTGCTTTGTATGTGCCAGGTCCTCTTCCAGCCTCTTACCAAATTCCAGCTCACTCAATCTTCATAACATACTCCCATGGAGTAGGCACCATTATTATTTTCATTTTAGTGATGGGGAAACCAAAACAGAAGGTGGTTGTGATGTAGCAGGACGAGCCGCAGACAAAACCTCTCAGACACCGAGTTGTAGAAGGAACGGCTTTATTCAGCTGGGAGCATCGGCGAGCTACCGCCTTAAAATCCGAGCTCCCCAAGTGCACAATTTCTGTCCCTTTTAAGGGCTCACAACACTAAAGATTTCACATGAAGGGTCATGATTGATTTGAGCAAGCAAGGGGTACGTGACAGGGGCTGCATGCACCAGTGGTCAGAGTGAAACAGAACAGAGCAGGGAGTTTCACAATGTTCTTTTATACAATGCTGGGAATCTATGGATAATATCAGTTTCTAAGTCATGAGTTGATTTTTAACTACTGGGTTTAGGCCAGGCAGGCCCAGGCCTGGTTTTGGGCCTGACACCAGGCTACCTGTCTTTGGTTTTGCTTCCTTGTTTTTTCTTAAAACAGGTACTGAGTATAAAACAATATGAGAGTGGCTCTCTCTTTCTTCATTTCCCCCCTTTTGAGACTCTCACTTTTTATTAGTGGGAATTCTCACTCTTATTTTTGCTACTTCTGTCTTTTTGTGCAATAGATTGATAGTGATTCATATAGTACACTTGTGCTGAAGCATTTTGGTGAATTAAGGTAGTGATGAAGCTTTTTGATCATTTGAAGAAGTACAGGTAGCAAACAAGGGAGCAGTAAGCAGGTTATTACTATTATAACTTTTATTATAAGAGTTTTAAATCTTCTTAGTGCTGGGAACTAATTTTCAAACATGGCTCCCGGATTAAGTCTGTGCCACACTTGCACGGGTACATGTGCCAGTTTTGTCATATTTTTAACTATGTCTTTAACGACTTGCCTTTGATTATCTGTGTGTAGATAGTAATTAGTAAGGTTAAATTTCTTATAGACCTCTTTTTCAGCTGCTAGCAAGTAGTCGAGAGCCAATCTATTTTGATAGATAGCATTTCTTATCCGAGTTTCTCGCGAGGCCAGAATAGTCAAGGCTTGACCAGTTTTATTAGTGATGATTTTTAAAACAGCTTGCAGCCATATGATTCGGTTGAGCATGTAAATGGGGGTCCAGTATTCCTATGAGCCATCTTGTGTCTAAGTGGCAGGCCTATAGTATTGTATGATTTTTAGGAGGTCATTTATCATTTTTTTAATTACCTATGGCTATGCTTTGTTTTCCGTGGGAAGCATAGACAGGGAAGCTCAGAAGTTCACCTGTTTTTATGGGCAGTAAGAAGAAAGATGGCTTAATAGTGCCAATAACACAACCACCTGTCTACTGGTCAGGCAGCTTAGCATAGGCTCTATGTCTACATATCCAGTATAACCCGGTGGGGGCAGTCTAGTCCTGGTGGAATTCTGGGTGGGACTGTTTTTGTGGTACTATTATACAGCTTTTGCCTAAGACAATTAAGCTGCCCTACAGGATCAGTGAATCCTTTTCCTTCTCTAGCTCTGCAATACTGTCTAATAATTGAGAATTTTAGAACCTAAAAATTGTCAGGGTGGTTCTTTTGGGCCAGAAATTCATCAGGAACTGGGTCTGCAGGAACTAATTCTCAGGCTTCCTGTGGCCATTGATCTCTTATTACAGTTTTTTTCACAAACATAACATGAAGTGACATTTAGAGACTAGGCTACATGCTCAACTAATTGCAGAAACAAATTTCTGGTTTTTCCTGGAGTCTCTGGTACTGGCACATTTAGTTTATCATAGAAAGTCTGAAATACTAGTTCTGGAGAGAGTTTACGAACCTCCTCTTTTACTAAGATATTTACTCTAGGACCTAGTCCTTTTTTTTGATGCCCAGAGATACATGTTCTTTTTTTTTTTTTTTTTTTACCTTGGGTTTAAGGGATTTGTAATTATTAATTTTAAGGGGTTGCAGCTTCCACTCGTACAGGAGGAGCTGCCTTCTCCTTTTTGGAGCTAAACAGGATCTTTTTTATTTTTATTTTTATTTTTTTTAAGTAGCCCAAATGACATAAGACCAGTATTGACACATCTCACATAAATATGATTCTTGACAGATACACTTATTTTCTGCTGTGTAACTTTTTCCCCAATCTACAGAACCACATCCCATCCCAGGCTGCTTATTATTCATAGTGGCACAGGCGTCAGATTTTAAGGTTACATTTTTGGGGACCCCTCTTTTTTCTGTTTTAGCTATTACTTTACTTGTGTTACTTAGAAAAGGACCAGTCCTTAATTTTATTTTAAAAACTGTGATCATGGGAGGTTCAGAGGGGTCATAGCACACATCGGGCTGGTCACTTCCCGGATTACATATCTTGTACTGGGTGTCATTATACAAACAAGTTTCTTTTAGAGTCCTGGTGCACTTATAATAACCATAAAGTAATAGGACCATAGCAATCTTTTGTCCTACCTCAGTGACTTGATGTATATACTGGGAACAGCCCTCAGTCTGAGGAAGGTCAGTTGAAGTCCTTACTGTACAAGTCCAAATTTTAAGGAAAATGAGTCCCACGATGAGTTTCCTCATGCTTCGGCCACGCGTGGACCAGTCAGCTTCCGGGTGTGACTGGAGCAGGGCTTGTCGTCCTCTTCAGAGTCACTTTGCAGGGGTTGGCGAGGCTGCTCCCATCCACGTACAGCCCCCAATCTACTGATGTTTAAGGTCGGCCTCGGAGGTTGTGCCCGCTAGAATAAACTGAGTCCAGTGCTTTTACACAGTTAGTTTAACTGGGCTCTCTGAGACCAGGAGCAAGGTGGTGGGGTTTAGGGTGTTGCAAACTTCAATGGCTATGCGGGGATTTTTACAGAGCAAGCTTTGGTATCCAGTTAGTCTAGCATTTATTAGCAAATGGTGTCCTTTGGTATTTGTTAAAATCACCACAGCATGGGGGGACTTTATGTTTAGGTTTTGCCTAAGAGTTAGCTTCTTGTGCTAACAGGGCCATTGCTGCCAGGGCCCTTGGACATGGGGGCCAGCCTTTGGAAACCTTGTCTAGTTGTTTTGAGAGAGAGGCCACCGGCCTTGGCCAGGGCCCTACAGTCTGAGTTAAAACTTCAACTGCCATTTTTTATTTTATTTTATTTTTCTGACACATAGAGTGTAAAGAGTTTTGTCAGGTCAGGTAGCCTCAGGGCTGGGGCCGACATGAGTTTTTCTTTTTAACTCATGAGAAGCTCATTGCTGTTGGTTGTAATAGATGCAGTTTATTTAGTCTACATTTTTATTGACTGTCATCTGCCAAAATGTTGACTTTAATCCTGTAACTATTTGATTTCAAGCTTTAAATTGATCTGGTGTTCTTTGCGGGGCTTTAATTACATCTAAATAGATGTGAGAGTTGAAAGACCTATAAGGGGCTTCTCTCACTTTATGATGTCTTATTATTATTATTATTAGTATTAGTATTAGTGTTTTCCTCTGGTTGATGAAATGCCAGGGTGAAAGGGATAGCCAAATGGACTAAAGCACAAGTGCCACTCTAGTTATTCGTCAGAGTGCCCAGTAAAGGTCCATCACAATACCACACACATCCACTTGGGGATGAACAAGGGTTGACTGATTGATAAGCTCTTGAAATTTCTTAAGCTGACTGCATCCCGTCAGGTCTCCAAGGAATGCTAAGTCTCCTCCCTGACGTGAGAGACACGAAGTGAACTTACTGTTGGGAGATGGAAGCTGGATGGCCCTCGGGGGCTGACCCGCAGGGACTTTGGGATATAGCAGAGAGAGCCTGGCATGACTTATTACTCCAGGCTGTAGAATCCTGGAAAAGAGCTACCATGCAGCCCACGCCTGGTCGACTGGAGGACCACCTTTTCCGGGCCTCTGGCCTGCCATGTGCACAAGCATAACAACTGCTTTTGTTTAACGTGAAGATGGAATATTTGATCCGTTTTAACCAGGCATTTGCATCTTGGTATGCTGTCTTAATTGCCAAAGTTTAAGTCTTTAACTTCTATGATCCTCTAGTAAAATGAATGTTTCCTTTAGCACCTATCTTTATTAGTTTTTAGACCAAAGAAAGCTAAACACCATTTTATATTTAATAATGCTTCTTGTATGATTTTTATACCAGATAAGCTAAATTTTACCTTTATATTAGTGTGTTATTAATGTTAAACTTAATTTTAATAAAAACTTGTAGACATATTTATCCAATTTTTCATGTTTGACTATAAGGTAAGATTTTATAGACTCTTTTTAACCTTTTATAATTTTTGTTAAAGAGCAGGTTGATGCTTTAAGAAAAACCTGTTGTATTTTTATTTTAATGCCCAGTTCACAGAAAAACTGGATAATACCTTTTTAATTTTAGCTAATATGTTTACACACAGAATTTTTTTACAACTAACGTTTTAAAACTTGCTTAAACTTTCAAAACAATAATTTTTTAACCTTTTAATGTAGGTCAAAATCCACATTCTTTTTTTTTTTTTTCTTGAGACGGAGTCTCGCTCTTTCGTCCAGGCTGGAGTGCAGTGGCGCAATCTCGGCTCACTGCAAGCTCCACCTCCCGGGTTCACGCCATTCTTCTGCCTCAGCCTCCCGAGTTGCTGGGACTATAGGCGTCCGCCACCACGTCCACCTAATTTTTTGTATGTTAGTAGAGACAGGGTTTCACCGTGTTAACCAGGATGGTCTTGATCTCCTGACCTCATGATCCGCCCGTCTCGGCCTCCCAAAGTGCTGGGATTACAGACGGGAGCCACCGTGCCCGGCGTAAAATCCACATTCTTATGCCTCCTTATAATCATTTTACCAAAGGTGTATTTTACTTTTTTTTATGTTTCTTCAGTAGTACTCAGGAGGCCTTATTACTTTTAAATTATACAACAGTTTTTGCATAAAATTTTTTTAACCTGTTTTCTTTTATGACTTTTGCAGACAATTTTTTTGACATGTCTCAACTTTTTGACTTATTACAAACTTTTTTTTAAACAACTAGTTAATTTATTTCAAGACAAGAATTTACCATGTGACATTCTTTTTATATAAATTCTGCCTCCCTCCTTTTTTTCCTTTTTTAAAAATTTTCAACAGTTCCTAGTGGGGTGGGCTTATTTTGCACCTGACCCATATTTTCTCAAGACAAAATGCCACACTCACACCACACACACTCACCACAAAACAAAGAACGGGTAAAGAGGGCACACACACACTTTTATCGTTTATACCAAACCAAAATCAGAATGCCACGAAATTCAAAATCTGAGTATCAAGAAATTTAAGCCAAGTCAAAACCAAAGTATTGAGCAATTCAAGTCAAGTCAAAACCAGAACAAAATGCTAATCCAGGCACACTGTGGGTAATCAGGCCACACTTCCACTCAAATGGAGTGGGGCAAGTTCCAAAGACCAGTCTTACCAAATTTCAGAGGTCTGGACCTTCCCGGTGTTCAGCCACTGTGTTAATCCTCTGCGGGGGCCTGCTAGGTGCTGCTCTGATGAGGCAGTTGCCTACCTGGGAGGGCTCTTTGGATCCGGTCACTCAGGCTGGTCGCAGTTCCCCGCAGGGATGCTCCACAGGGCAGGCCTAAGCTGCCTAAGGGGCTGCCTCGGCCCTCCGTCAGTTACCTCGCTTCCCGGTCAGGGAACCAAGAAATGTGCATACATTATCGCATTTGTATGAGGCTGGGGGTCTGAACCGAGGCTGTCAGGAGCACCTGACTATATTGTACTCTCCAGACATAGTACAGACAATTTGGAAAATACGGAGAAGAAAGGAAAAGAAACATTCTTGCCATCCAGATATTTGCACCATTGAATATTTTGGTATATTTCCTACCAGTCTTCTCACTATATACTTAAAAATAATTAAAGCATAAATATATTATTGTACAAGTTGAATATTGAATTTTCTACTTAATATAGAATCAAGTATTTTCCCACTTGATTTTTTAAATCAAAAAATATAAAATTTTTGTAGTTGACATTAAAAATATCAAATACTTCATTAAAGTCATATATTAGAGTTTTGTCAGTCATTTCCTATTAGACATTTGGGTAATTTCAATCTTCTTTTGCTGTTAGAGATCATACTGTACTTATCTTTTGTGTGGTGTATTTACTTCTGTAGTTTAGATTAAAAAAAAATAGATTTCTAGTAGTGAAAATACTGAACCAAAATATTTGAACATTGTGGGGTAATCTCTCGTGCTGAATTGCTTTCCAAAAAATATTTTAAGACAATACAACTCACACCCATTTCACAGAACCTGAATTAGCATAAAAATAGTATCTGATTGTTTCCATCTGAATTTCTTTGATTAAGAAATTAGTGTCAATTAGTGTTAAAAGTAGTGAAGTTGAACATTTTTGGATTTGTTAACTTCTTTAGTCAACTGCCTGTTTGTCTGTTACCCTTTTCCTTGTGGGGGTCTCGTGTTTCTTATCACATCATGTGAACAGCCTTTGATGTATTACATATGGATAATTTATGTTGATCATTGTGTTCCTTTTCATTTTGGCTATTTTTTATAGGCAACCATAAAATTTGCACAGTAACTCTAATCTATAAATCCTATAGCTCCTTCATAACTGTATTTCTTCTCCTTTTGGTTCTTTATGGCCTGAATTTAAAACAAAAGCAAAAATTGTTTTGGTCCTTCTAGATTTATTTTGAAGTATGGTGTGATGTGGGAATATAAATGGATTTTCCCTAAAATATGTAACAACTGCCTTCACACCACTCACGCACCCTTTCTTTCTCCACTGACCTCTGTGTCACCCTTTGCAATATATTATATTCTTCTATATGACGCTTGCTCCTGGACCATCTGCTATGCTTCAGGGCTCTTTCTCTTTCTAGTCTGAGGTTGGTCATGACCATTTGAGTATAATTTGTTTTTCTACCTACTCTGTATATTTATTGTAGATGTGAAGAATGGGCTTCATGTTATCCAAATAAACCTTCACTTTGAATGTCGTTTGCCAGACTGAGTCTTCTAAGGCAAGTGCACGTGTGCTTGGTTTCTGTGCTGTCCTATTCAAGGCACACTATTTTTCTCATAATATTTATTGACATGCTAAGCTTTTTGGGTTTTGCTCCAAATACATTTTTCTTCTCTCTTCCTTGGTTTATTGACATAATTTGGTTAGCTCCAGTGATACACTTTGAAAGAAAAAAGATTGAGCTGTATCAGCAGTTTGCTTACTGCAGCTTTGCTTTTTGGTGTATTAAAGCCTTTACAATTTTGCAACAATAATATTATTGTTACTGGTGGAGAGCCTCCAGGTCCTTGGCATTTTGAAGAAAGAATTGGACAAAACTCACAAAGCCAGGAAAAAAATGGAGCAACAAAAGCAGGGATTTATTGAAAATGAAAGTACCCTCCATAGGGTGTGAGCTGCCTGAGCATAGGGGCTCAAGAGCCCAGTTACAGAATTTTCTGGGGTTTAAATACCCTCAAGAGGTTTCTCATTGGCCGCTTGGTATACACCCCATGCAAATGAAGTAGTGGCCTGCAATCAGTCTGATTGGTTGTGGAAAGAAACTAGTCAGAGGCTGACATGAAGTTGCAAAGGTTACACCTTATGCAAACATCTGATTGATTGTGGAAAGCAGCCAATCAAAGGTACTTTCAATTTTCCATCTGCCAGGCAGAAAAGGTGTGTAGGGGGTGGGGTTTGCAAAGGGAGTACCTCTGGTTCTTCTGTTACTTAGGTGTGGAAAGTTGGGGTTTTCCTTTTGATTTAGTTCTAGGAAGTCACTGAGAACTGGCCTTAGGTTCCCTGCCTATTCCCCCGCCTCGTTATCAATTATCAATTGGAGATTTAAAAAGCTATAATTGTTTTTGAAAGTTTTCAAAGGACTTTGGACTGCTCTAACCTAAATTACTAAAGCCTGGATAAATAGATAGACGCATTGCTACAGGTTCTGATTTCATTTAATTTTGTTGTTTGATACTCATTGGTAAGTAGATATTTGTATGAATCTTCATTTCTTATAATGGGTTTGATACATACATTGTAATGGTATCTGCAAATAAATTAGTTATATATGAATTATTATTAACTTCTAAACCTCATATTTTAGGATAGTTCCTTATATCAATGCTTCTTCTGAGGAAAACAAAAAGTAGTTGTAGACTGAGAGCAATTCTATCTAGTTTCTTGCTTCATTGTAAAGGCAAAAATAGATGTATTTTCCTGTAAAATTATTTATTGATTCTGTGCTTGCTTTAGATTCCTATAGGTACATTAATTGCTTGGAGGGATTTCTCCCTAAAGTTTTTTCTGTGTGTTTGTTTTTCCAGGACTGCTCTTTCCAGGCGGGGGAAAGCTTTTCCCAGTGTTTTGACAGTGACAGCGTGAGCTGCTTAGGGGGTGCATTAGGTAGCGCGTTACATTTTACCTTTTTTTTTTTTTTTTTAATTGCCCTTCAGGAGTTTGTGGTCATTCTTCTTTGACTATAAAGAATGTGAAGGCAGAGGACAGGGAGCAGACTCAGGTTCACAGCACCTGCTGAGTCAGGAGCCCGCTGAGCATGTGTGCAGAGGTGGCCCTGATGCGATGGTGATGCCTGCCCCCTAGGGATCAAGTGAAATTGCCTCTAACCTTGATTCCATGGCTTGGTGGTGTCTAAAGACCCTTTTGCCCAATTTCTGTGAACTTCTAGAGCAGGAGGCATACCCTTCTATTCCCATCACCCTCTGGGATCCTGTGCCTGCCTGCGTGGTGTCTGGTTTCCCCACGTTAGTCTGGAAGAAAATTCTATTCTAAACTATCTATTCTAAAATTCGATTCCTCTCCGCACCATCCTTTGACAGTCTGTAGGTGTGATTTTAACAGATGCCACTGACTCTCTGGGGGGTGAGGAAGGACCGACATACATCCTCCCTGCTGCCTCCTTTCTATTTCCGTTTGCCTTCTGAAGCTTCTCACCTTTTCAAGAGCAAAACATGCCACTGAGTCCTCTCGCCACTCGATGGCATATATCTTGCACTCGAGGTTTGCTGAGCTTCTTGTACCTGTTGGTTTACAGTTTTCATCAAATTTGGAAAAATGTCAGCCATCATTTCTTGATCACAGGTCTACATGTCACCTGCAGTTTGATTAACATAGAATGGACTCTCCTTTAGTGCTAATTTTTTTTTTTTTTGAGATGGAGACTCTCTCTGTGGCCCAGGCTGGAGTGCAGTGGCGCAGTCACGGCTCACCGCAACCTCTGCCTCCCGGGTTCAAGCGATTCTCCTGCCTCAGCCTCCCGAGTTGCTGGGATTACAGGCACCTGCCATGATGCCCAGCTAATTTTGTGTTTTTAGCAAAGACTGAGTTTCATCATGTCGGTCAGGCTGGTCTCTGACCTTCAGTGATACGCCTGCCTCGGCCTCCCAAAGTGCTGGGATCACAGGTGTGCGCCACCGTGCCCAGCAGTCCAGGGTTTATTCTTATTGTGGTGAATGCATTGCATGAGCACGAGCTGAGGCCTGCTGTGTGCTACATATAAGACCCCTGCTCATGTCATATCCAATTGGCCAGAGCCAGTCACATGATCATGTCCTACAGCAATGGCTGGGGAGGTCTACTCCACTCACACGGAGGTGGGGAGGAAAGTGAACGTTTGATGAACAGTAATGTACGCCCTCACAATCTTTTGTTCTTTTGTGATTCCTTTTTTGGCTTGGAGACAGTGTTTGCTGGAAAGTGAATCAACTTTGGGATCAGACCTGGATTCAAATCTGAGTTTTGCCACTAAATACTTGTGTGACCTTGGGCAAGTTACCTAATCTCTCTGAGCTATGTTTCCTCATTGATAAAAATGGGAATAATAACATCTACCCCGTAGTTTCTGGGATAATTAAAGCATACGACACACGTGGAAATATCTAGCGCAAAACTGACATTCCATTAACGGTAGTTTCCTTTTTTTCTTCTTGGGATTCCAAGTGGGCTTTTATTGTAGATATTGGTTCTGGAAAGTGAAATAATCCAAAAGGATTTAGCAGCCTGTGTCACAAAGAGCATTTTTCGTAATGGTCATGATAGTAACCAGTTTGTCTGCATGCATAACGATGGGTGAATTGTAATTTGGAACAAGGAAGTGAAAACTGTACTGTTAAACTTTGTTCTTATGGGAAATGCGTCCATTTATCAAGGTGGATCCTAGGAGGGGGCCGCAGGGGCCTATTTCTAGAGGAAATCAGCAGCGCCTGTCCTTCCTCCACCACAACTAGAATCTGACTCAGTGGTAAGTAGGGTTATGCCATGGGGTCTGTTCTGGGCGTGAATTTCACCTACTTCTCTGTTGTCAGACTGAGCTCTGTAAGAAGTGTAAATGGTGCAATAATATTTATAAATAGGACATGGTAATTTTCAATTCTCAGAAGCTTTCATGGAGGTATGGATTGTCCCGGATGCGGGCTGGGCTTGCTGGTGTTTGGGAAGGAACTTTAACTGCTGGCTAAAGCTCTCCAGGGACTGTGTCTTTAAGAGGGACAGGCCCAATCTTCTGAGCAGCTGCTTTTTAGGTTATGAAGGTCCTGTGGGCCCAGGAGGAGGGAGTCTGTTTAGTGGTCTGAGGACTCCTTTTCAGCAAAGAAAAATACTTCTGATCTCTTGGGTTTGGAGGAGGCTTCATCTTTTATTTTGGTTCTCTTCCTGTATATCCTTGAAAATTTAATTAAACTGAAATAGGAAGTATGGATTAGTAAAATTACATTAGAGTAAATATCTTCCCTGAGGTCCCGGCATCAGGCTAAAAAAAGTAAACGATTTTGGCACTGATGCCTCTAGCTCAGGACCTAGGCTCAGCAGTGGAGCGAACAGTGGACTTCTCTGAGATGGTGTGATGTCAGGCTTCTCAGATGTGGAAATTCAAGGAGCCTGGCGGTGGGATGAGCACCCGGGCTGAAAGCCGTGGTCAGAACTCCACGCTATCACTTCAAGCCAGAGCTTTGTACTTTATACACAAGGGAGAAGAGACACATTGCAAACAGTTGGTGCATAGTTTTAACTTTAAGGTGGTTTCATGTATACAACCCAAAGTACCAACAACACAGAACCCTCTCACAGTTTGGTAGATCAGGGTTGGACAACAAGGCATACCTTTCACCCTTACACTTCTAGGCCTACCCCACTCACGGCAAGCATCGCTAATCAGTCCATCATTGCTCTCCGCTCTAGCCTGTACTCACCTGGCTTCATCTCCTCTCAGCACAGCCCTCTGGCCAGTCCCTGCTCATTGTTTAGAACTATCACACAGCTCTCATTCTGCTCACCATCATATTTTGCTTATGGGACAAGAGAAAGGCTGCAATGAATGAATCAAAAGAATAAATATTAGGTAATAGCAAAAGGTAATGTTTTTCTGAGAGTATTTTTATTTGTGTCCAGTACTCCTGGCAAATGTCGTTAGAACAGCTACTATACTCTACCAATATTATTCTTAAGTCCAAAATCATTGTAGCTGTAAAACTGTGGTTGATTCTACCTTCAGAAACTGTACTTTTTGTGTTGGTGGAGAAAAATGCATGAACTAAGACTAAATATTATGAAACTGAATTTTATTTACATAAGGATACATTCAGGCTGTTATGCTTAAAGGGAAAAATAACCAAGTCCTTTTCCTGGCAGACACCTGTGATCTCTAATTAGCTATTTAGAGGGTATTGGCCCATCAATTAGGCTTGGCATTGCTTCTTTGTTTTTAAAATCTCCAATTTAATTTAGAAGCACTGATTGGTGCCTGTTTATGGCTTACTGGCGGCAGGAGATTCTTTCAGAAGTCTCTTTCCTTCTCGCTAAAATTCAGTTGAATTCAGTGGATGCAGCTGTGCATCCAAAATTGTTGCCACGTTGCGACTGACAAGGCTGAGAGACTTTAATTACCTCCAAAGTCCTGCCCCTTGTAACAATGGGCTGCCTTGGATTTCTTTCCTTTCTTTCTTTTCCTTCCTTCCTTCCTTCCTTCCTTCCTTCCTTCCTTCCTTCCTTCCTTCCTTCCTTCCTTCCTTCCTTCCTTCCTTCCTTCCTTCCTTCCCTCCCTCCCTCCCTCCCTCCCTCCCTCCCTCCCTCACTCCCTCTCTCTCTTTCTTTCTTTTCTTTCTTCTTTTTAAATCTCTTGAAACAGTGTCTCACTCTGTCACCCAGGCTAGAGTGCAATGATGCAATCTCGGCTCACCGCAACCTCTGCTTCCAGGGCTCAAGCGATTCTCCTGCCTCAGCCTCCCGAGTAACTGGGATTACATGCGCTTGTCACCAAGCCTGGCCAATTTTTGTATTTTTAGTAGAGACAGGGTTTCACCATGTTGGCCAGGTTGGTCTCAAACTCCTGGTCTCAAGGGATTCACCTGCCTCAGCCTCCCGAAGTGCTGGGATTACAGGTATGAGCCACTGAGCCCAGCAGGATTTCTTTCTGCTGCTCTGACACAGCCCTCTGGTTAGTTAACAAGCATTTATTAAACATCTCCTGTGTACTTTTGAAACTTACTAGAGTTGAGTAGGAGGAGATTTGAAAGGAATGAAAGACAAGGTTCCCAGTCAGCGGGGAGCCCCATATTCTCAGAATGTCATTTTTGCTTCTGCCTTATGATTTAGGGGTTGTTGTTCCCACCATAACTGCAGGATCCCAATTAGCTTAAGAAATGTCCACCTGCACCTTGTCCTCTTCCCTTAGTGCACGCTTTTATCTGAGGTGTCTGCAGATCTTGTTTTCCCAGCTAAGGAGAGTAAGCCCCTAAGCCCAGGGAACCCCTCTGTTCCCACTCCCGTCTTGGGCTTACGTTTGGTGTACCTAGTTTTTTTCTAGGCTCCTGGCTATACTACGTCTTGTTCATCGGAGCCCTTTTGACACTGGGCAGAGGTGGGTTCATCCTGGGTCTTAGGTCAGCCAGCACAGTCTCCTTAGAATTGTGCTGAAATAATCAAGGGGATCCAGGCATCCTGCTTCACCTAACACATGGGGCAGAGAGAAACCCCTCAAAACTCTTAAACATGAAATTGAATTGCCAGGGAAAAGAGCCAGTGTAGATTTCCGATTGCGTTTGAATTTCTGATTTTAGGGTGATGGCTCTGATTCCAGGGTGACAGATCCATGTCACATTTACTATTGCAAGGTGGGTGCTGTGCTGGGCTCTGGGGATACAATGATGAAAAAAGGAGGCCTCTCTCCTCAAGGGACCTGTGTTCTGGAAAAGCCTGTTTGGAAGTCTCAACCAGGTGTCAGGAAGGTACCAGGGAGAGCGGGTACGAAAACAGATAAACGTAGTTCTGTCCTCAAGGAAGTCACGGTTTAATGAAGAAGACAAACTTCCAGATAGTGGAAGCCCAGCGGGAACTCTCGGCCTTGATAGGCTGGCGGGGGCCATCCCTGTGGGTGACGACCGATTCCAACGCAGGCAGATCACTGCGGAGCCAGCAGGTGTGTCACTGCTCATCAGAATGTCACCGGAGGTCCTGACCTTGGGGACACAGCTCACCCACCATCACCACCTGCATCCGAATGACAAACTGGGTAGTTTCAGACGTAGGAAGAGATAAGTCTTTAAGCGCCTTGAGGGAAAACTAACGGTGACCAACACACCACAGATGGGTTTGTTCACATAGATCTTGTATCATGAGAATTTTCCAGGACACCCAAGGCCAGTGTTCCAGTGTGGCAGTGGGGGTCTTTGGAGACTAACAGTCCTGAAGCTGAATCCTGACCTCACCACTTATTAGTTGTGTGGCCTTGGAGAAATTTCTCTGAGCCTCGGTGTGCTCATCTGTAAAATAGGGGTGATGACCTGGACTGAGGCAATTGTGAGTCAATGTGGTCATGTGTTTAAGTGCCCAGCGCAGTGGCTGGCACATAGTAGATACCTAGTAAAATTTCATTGTCCCCTCTTTCTCCTCCGTATATCAGCAGGAAGCAGCCATTATAACATACATCTAAAATAAGTGACACTTAGAACGAGTAGAATGTTATGAAGATAGGAATGAGAGGTGGCCTGGAGTGGGTATTAGAAGATGGTGTCGGGAGTTCCCAGCACTGTGCAGGGGAAAGGGAGTGCTGCCTTCTTTTCTGAGCATTTCTGTAGGGCAGAAATAGGGACATCCAGGCATGAGAATATTGCTCCTGGAAATCACCCAACTTTGTTTTCTCCAAGAATATTTTGGAGAGTGACAATTTATTTACATGCCTCTCTCACGTCTTAGACTAAAGCTTTGAGAACTTTTGTTGCAAAGAATTACTGGGACCCTTTAAGAATATAGCTCCCTGGGGTTCCACCCTCAGAATGAGTCTGGGGTGGGGCCTAGGAATCTGCACTGACAAGCATCTCAGAGGCATCTGCCACAGGTTCTGAGGACCACACTCTGGGAAGACCACACTGGAGTGAAGGCCTCCTTGGAGCTGGGACGGTTTCCTGTTCATTTTGTATTTCCAGTGTCTGGATATAATTGGCATTGATGGGGTGTCGTTGAATAAATGAGTGGATGATGATTCTCCGAGTAGATTGTCCTACTGAGAAGGGAATATTTTAAAGCATTGGCTTCCTAGTTTCCAAGTCCATGTCTTCTGAGTTTGAAGAATATAATTAGCCTCCCAGAACTTGCTCATTCCTGAATGACCTGGCAGAGCTGGGAGCAGAACCGTCTATGTGAGTGATATCCAGCCCCCAGTAGCCCATCCACACAACCATCCTCACAAAGATAGGGCCGTTGTTGAGGACAGAGGCTGAGCAGATGCCAGTGCGGGGTTCCTCCCCAGTGACCATAGTCCTAGCCCTGCTCTTTGTGGTTCAGAGTTGGTTGATGGGAAATCAGGGAGCAGCCCTGCCACCGTCTTTGTTCTTTTTGTGCACTGTAGATCCCTTCAAACAGAAAGAGGTTCAGGCCTTTTCTGGGATGGAAAAGCTAAAAAAAAAACTCATTTTTTTGTGTGTAAATTTGCTCTAAAGGAAACTCATAAACTTCTTCTGAATTTACAAGTCAATAAACATTTACCCCTCAGTTGATGTCTTATAAATGGTATCACTTATCCTAAGTAGAATAGATTTAGTCCACTAAACTTTGTCGATGAACATCTTTGTATCTGTTCCTTAGATATTGTTTCTGTCCCCTTGCCGGGTCTTTATGGTCTACTAGCCCAGTAGCATCCTGGAGCCTGGGGTCATCTTTCTTTACCAAGTTTGGGAGAGCACCTGCTCTTTACCATGAGGAGAATGGTGATGGTTTATGTTTGGGTTTTGTAAATGAATTGTGGACAATTAGACCACATTACATTTGCATTTTATAGTGTGCCATTTAGAAGAGGCAGAGAAGGCCCAGGGGACGGTGCCACATTCACATATTAGATGATAGCTCAAGCTCCCCATTCTTCATATTTGAAATTGCTTCTAAGATAACATAATGGCTCTTGTGAAACATATCTGTTCATAGACCCAAGAAAACATTAGATGGTTATCCAGATGGTGAAATGACTCTATATTCACTCTAAATCAGTGAATGGTTAATTTCCATGGGGTGGGCCTGAGAGCAGCGCCACACTGTGCCTCTGTGGTTAGGGCAGTGGGGCCGGATCAAGCGGCAGGTGTTTAATTACCTCTCGACAACAAAACGTCTTAACATATAATTTAATAGAAATAACTGGACATTTTTTTTGTTACGACAAAAACCACTGATTTGACTGCTTTCATTCCCTTTATAGATGCAATGTGGCCCTTTTACCAGATCTCACGGCGATTTTAGGTCTCTGGGAGTGTTTAGCACCTCGCAGTGTATTATTTTTTTATATGTCGCTTTCTGAAAATAGAAGTATGTGCTGTTTTTTCCTGAAAATACTGCCTTTTCATAGTTCTATTCAGGTCTTTCAAATCTGCCTGACTGAATAGGAGTTTGGGGGTCGGGCAGACCGCAGGCTCCACGCCTGGCAGGACCAGTTCTTCACTGGAGAGTCCTGGGATTGGGCAGGGCCAGAAGCAAGGAGCCACAGAGGGACCGAGGGGATGGTCGGGGACTCAAGGGTCCCGAGGGTGGTCTTGTTTCCGGGCTGCCCTCTCCCCGGGCAACATTGAATCGTACCTTGGATCAGCACCGCACCTGCCTTTCTAATTGCTTTTCTCCTCCTATCCTGGAAATGATAGTACTTCAGATACTTGGGGGGAGTCTCACTTACTGTGGCATAAACCTGGAAGGAAATGACTTCATGCCTTAAGGGATGTTGTTGTCAGTGTCTGGAATACCTCGGACATAGCCATGTGCTCAGATGATCTGAGTCTGTTGCATACCCCTCTGAAGAGTTTCTTGTAATCATAAGGAAAGAATGTATTAGGTGCTCCAGAACTGTTTCTATGCAATAAGGAAACATAAAAAGGAAGGATAGAAATTCTTGCAGAAAACATAGAACCTGGGCTGAGTGCTGTGGCGGATACAAAGAAAGAAAAGAGACTGTCCCTATGCTTAAGATGTTTACCATCCAGTGGGCAAAGTCAGCCTTGGGCAAAGTCAGCCTGTGTACACACACACAGCAAGCGCCTGAGCACCGCAGGACAGCCGCAGACCCCAGCCCACGCCAGCTGGCAGGCCGGGGACATGTTGCCGAGTGCCGAGCTGTGTTGTAGGCAGCTGTCTACTAAAAATAAGCATTGTGTTCATGGAAGGCTGACTTAAATTAGACCGGACTCAAGGTCATGCACAGAATGATGTCACCATCACTGGCTCCTGGTTCTTTGTGTTCTTGGGAATTGGAGGCTGAGTGCCAGGCAGCCAGGAACGGAACTGCACACGTGGACAGGTTCACTAATGGTATGGCCTGAGCGTGGCCTGGCAGCAAGAGGATGGAGTCCAGTGGTGCCCTGATTCATTCCATGGGACTGAGAGGGGGGTGTAGGAGGCAGCTCACCGCTTCCTGGGGTGGTGGAGTCAAGACTGTGTCTTCAGTGAAGAGTGGGATGGGCTGAGTGCAGCGGAGGGCTCAGTCTTCTGATACAGAGGACAGGGCTGGGAGGACAGTGCTCTGACTGGGTTCATGGTGCAGAGTGTTAGAGGAGTGTCATGGGAGCCTTGAACCCTGACCTCAATGCCAGCCCAGGGAGCTGGGCCCTGGTTGCTGCATCCCACTGCAGAGGAGGACCTCAACACTTACTTGCCAAATGACCGGATTAATGACCTGGACTCTGGCAACCGGGTTTTATCCTGTAGGTGAGATGTAGAAGACTGGACAGGGAAATGGCGTTTGGCAGCAGGCACCCTGTGGACTCTTCTCCTTGACGTCAAAACTTCCTGTCCTGAGTCTCATTTTATTTGTCAAACTAGCCAGTCTGAGAAGTCAGTACTAGGTGCTAATGAAAACAGCAGCGGACTGTGACATTGCATTTATGCATTTTATGTTAGCATTTTAACATGAGCCTGCAAATTGGTTTTTTTGTTTTGTTTTTTTTGTTTGTTTGATTTTGAGATGGAGTCTTGCTCTGTCACCCAGGCTGGAGTGCAGTGGCGCAATCCTGGCTCACTGCTACCTCTGCCTCCCAGGTTCAAGAGATTCTCCTGTCTCAGCCTCCTGAGTAGCTGGGATTACAGGCACCTACCACCACACCCGGCTTATTTTTGTATTTTTAGTAGAAACAGGGTTTCACCATGTTAACCAGGCTGGTCTCGAACAGCAGACCTCAGGTGATCCTCCTGCCTTGGCCTCCCAAAGTGCTGAGATTACAGATGTGAGCCACCGTGCCCAGCCTTCAAATTGTTACCAGGTGTCTGGGAGGGCAGTGGTCATGCAAGGCGGGCGATTGGGCAGGCAGGCATTCTGGTTGGAGAATCCACTAGGTCTCCTGAATGTCTCCATGAGGAACTGTATCCAGCTTCTGTTGTCAGGCAGACCTTAGTTGGCTTCCACCTTGACAGTGAAGATACATACAGCTTTGGTTGGGCGCAGTGGCTCATGCCTGTTATCCCAGCACTTTGGGAGGCCAAGGCGGGTGGATCACCTGAGGTCAGGAGTTCAAGACCAGCCTGTCCAACATGGTGAAACCCCATCTCTACTAACAAAAATACAGAAATTAGCCAGGCGTGGTGGTGATCCCAGCTACTCGGGAGGCTGAGGCACGAGAATCGCTTTAACCTGGGAGGCAGAGGTTGCCGTGACTCTAGATCGTGCTACTGCACTCTAGCCTGGGCAACAGAGCAAGAATCCGTTTAAAAAAAAAAAAGATATACATACGACTTTGTGTTGTTTCCTCTCAGTGTAGCCTGGAGAATTTCTAATTCACGGAGGTCAGAACAGTGGGATTTCCTGTGCCCCCATCATCTTCCATCTCCAGTGGGGCTCAGTCCTTTGGCTGTGGCTATCTGAGATCCCAGCTAAGTCCTTAAAAGTGACCTTGATAAAACTGGCAGTGCTTCCTCAGTGCGTGAGGAATAACTTGAAATAAAACCTGTGCATTGTCATGATGCTTTCACTGCTCTGTAGCTTTCTTTTTCACTGTTTTTTTTTTTTTTCTTTTAAGCAAAGCAAATCAGATGGATTTGTGTTGCTCTCTGATCACGATGTAGCAGTCTGTAGCTGCTTCTTCGCGATCACTAGACTGGGGTAGTGATAATCCTAGATACTGCCTGCACAGGGAGCACGTCCGGGTCACTGCTGTCCCAGAGATCCATTTCCCTGTCCCTGGATGACCAAGAGCCAACTGGGTTTCCTTGGAACTTTCTCCTTTGACACTGCCCTGTGGTGTACTCCCTCTTAAGATATTATTGACAAGTCTAGAGGAAAGCGTTGACTCATCTGAAACTTTTAAGAGACTCCTGCTACTTAACACCTCCAGACTGAAGCAAGCAGCTGGCAGTCCATCTTGATTTTACAGTGATCAGAGGCCTGCGGGCTTAAGGTTTGCATTTGGCAGCAGTCTGTGTTATTTTTGGAGTTTCAACATGGAGCTGAGGACACATCGCATTTCACTCCCTGGGCTATTGATGGCCGCAGGGCCGTGGTAGCCGTCCGTCTCTGTCAGGGCTTGTCACTTGCCCCTTTAGGAACACAGCTACTAATACTCTCTCACTTGATTTGGTCCACTTCAAGAGGCTAGAACTTTGATGTCCCTTTTTTCTGCCCTACCCTTCTTGACTATATTTTAAAATTCAGAAACATCAACTCTGGTCTGCCCTAGTCTGCCTTGATGGCTTAGGATCAGTCCTTGGGCCCTGGGTGGATGAATCTCCCGGGGTGCTCTGTGGAGTGGAGGGTGGTCTGTCATCGTCCGTGGTTGTGGGATATTGTGGGATATTGGGCTCCCGGGGTGCTCTGTGCAGTGGAGGGTGGTCTGTCGTCCGTGGTTGTGGGATATTGTGGGATATTGTGGGATATTGGGCACCCGGGGTGCTCTGTGCAGTGGAGGGTGGTCTGTCATTGTCCGTGGTCGTGGGATATTGTGGGATATTGTGGGATATTGTGGGATATTGTGGGATATTGGGCTCCCGGGGTGCTCTGTGCAGTGGAGGGTGGTCTGTCGTCCGTGGTCGTGGGATATTGTGGGATATTGTGGGATATTGGGCTCCCGGGGTGCTCTGTGCAGTGGAGGGTGGTCTGTCGTCCGTGGTCGTGGGATATTGGGCATCGGCGAATTATCATGCAGACTTGGGAAGTGGGAGGAAGGGGCTTCTGGGTACATTTGGCGGCAGAACACGCCTCAGCCAAGTTGCCACCCGGATACCCTCCCTTGCTCCTTAGGCTGTAGCCCCGATTTTACTTAGGGCTGCAGTGTACCCCGCCTAAAAGCATTTATCAGTTTCTCTTGCTGCCAGACGGGGCCGCATGATGCCACTCTGGCAGCGGCTAAGTAATGAAACTGTGAGGTGGGCCTTCTGAGCAGGGTATCTCGAAGGAACTGACTCCGTCAGGCGGTGTGCGTCTGTCCTCCCAGCGGCCCTGCTGCTCAGGACTGCTGCTTGGCACTAAGGACACCGTGTTGAATCATAAGGTGGCTGAAGACAGAAGGATGTGCTGAGTGACCGAGGAGCATAGATAGAAAGAGTGTGGATCTGTTTTCAAGATTTTAAAAATTAACCTTTTTATTTCGAGATAATTGTAGATTCACGTGCAGTGGTAATAAGTGATACAGGGAGATGCCCATCTATTCTTTTTTTTTTTGAGACGGAGTCTCACTCTGTCACCCAGGCTGGAGTGCAGTGGTGTGATCTCGGCTCACTGCAACCTCCACCTCCCAGGTTCAAGTGATTCTCCTGCCTCAGCCTCCTGAGTAGCTGGGATTACAGGCACAGGCCACCACACCCAGCTAATTTTTGTGTTTTTAGTAGAGACGGGGTTTCACCATGTTGGCCAGCCTGCTCTCGAACTCCTAACCTCCAGTGGTCTGCCCGCCTTGGCCTCCCAAAGTTTTACAGGATTACAGGCATAAGCCACCATGCCTGGCCTGCCCATCTATCTTTACCTGCTGTCCCCCTTAGTGACATAGCACCACAGCACGGCCGGGACCTTGACCTTGATACAGTTAAGGCAGCAGGACAGGACCCCTCATTGTGCACCTCTGCACGGCGTACCCCAGAGTGCACATCCCTTTCCCCCGCCCCACCTGCCCCCACCTCTAGAAACCACTCATCTGTTAGAGCCTGGATCTCGATGAGGGCAGAGCCTCCATCCCAGCCCTAAACCACTCTCCTCAGCATGGACTTCGATTGATTGGAAGACATAAACATCTAAATGAATGATGCCACTTCATTTTTAAAAAAGTGTTATACAGTCAAACCTAACCCTTAACTGAGACAGCAGAGGCCCAGAAAAGGAGACCAGGCCATCATTATCATATTAGGGGAAATATTACACTTGTGGTTTCAAAGAAGCAGGACACCTGGGCTACATGGCGAAAGGATTGGGGGTTGTTGCTTTCACAACATGCCATTGCATTTCCCTTCCTCGCAGCGGTGATCCTGGCTTGCCTGAGGTGCTTTGGAATGTTTTTATTCCTCTCTTATTTGGGTATTATCAATAATTCATTGTAAATATTCCGGCTGCTACAAACATTTACTTTAGAAGGATTGATTGCATCCTAAAGTCTGCATTTATGATTTCTTGAGATGATATCACTTCCTTGGGGATTTCAGTTCTGATTCTCAGAAAGAGATTAGTGGGGGAAGCAGAATTTGATGTTCAGAAATGTTCCAGAAACTTGGCTGCAATGTGTCAGGCCTGCTAGGCGGGCTGCCGCATCCCCGGGCCTGTCTCAGCCGGCCGCTCACGCTGTGTCTTCCCTTTCAGGAGCCGGCGTCAGAGAGGACGTGTTTCTCGTTTGGCGAGAGATGGAGGAAGCCTGCAGCACCCTGGCCCAGATCCAGAGGCTGGTGGCCGAGCCTCCCGGGCCCGACGTGGCTGCTGTGGACTGCGGTTGGTGCTATTTCTGGTCACTGGTGTAAAAGATTCATAAACGTTACTAGCTGGGGACCAGGGGCTGCTTCCTGGTCCTGACCAGGGGAGCTCCAGAGCCCAGCTGTGAGGAGCTGCTGAGGAGAGCAGCCAGAGCTGTGTGGCGTGAGGGGTGGGGAGAGGGCCATGCGCACACATGCATGGACACGCACGCTTGTGTGTGCCCACGCGCCCACATGTGTGCATATGTGGAGATTGTCAAGACCCAGAGCTGGATGGTAAAGTGGTAAAAACAGATTCTTGGGCCGGGCGCGGTGGCTCACGCCTGTAATCCCAGCACTTTGGGAGGCCGAGGTGGGCAGATCACGAGGTCAGGAGATCGAGACCGTCCTGGCTAACACGGTGAAACCCCGTCTCTACTAAAAAATACAAAAAATTAGCCGGGCGTGGTGGCGGGTGCCTGTAGTCCCAGCTCCTCGGGAGGCTGAGGCAGGAGAATGGCGTGAACCCGGGAGGCAGAGATCACAGTGAGCCGAGATCGTGCCACTGCACTCCAGCCTAGCAATGGAGACTCTGTCTCAAAAACAACAACACAACAACAAAGCAGGTTCTTGACAAGCTCTTGTATACTGAGGGAAACCAGACCTCCGTGTAAAACTGGGCTCAATTCTGAGTACAACAGGGGCAGGTGGGGATTCATAGCGAAGGAGCGGGGGGCACCGGTGGATGGGAAGTTGTTCAGAGGAGATGTTAGGGCACGAGGGCTTCTGGCTAAACAGCTTGACAGGATTCCTGCAGGAGAGAGGCCAGTGTGATCAGATGTCACCGGGGGCGGTGGGAAGGAAGACGCTGATCGGATAGCCAAGCGATCAGATACTGAGGGTGGGGCACTCTGGCTACACTGACTGAGGCTTTTTGCTGAAATCGGGCGATGCAGAGATGAGCAGAGAAGTGCAAAGGTTGAGGCCTCGCTGAGAAGAGCGTTCAGAGGAGCCTGGCTGAAGCCTGGGCAAGGGAGACTGTCAAGTTGCCTGTGCTCTTCCAGCGAGGAGGAGCAGGAGGAGAGCTCAGCGATCGGCTCGGCTAACCCTGACCCTTACATGCAGACAAAATCCCATCCAAGCTGTCTGTGTCTGTGCAGGCAACCATCTGACTCACTTTCAGATGCCTATGGGAAGGCCTAAATCAGTTTTCTTTGAGCAGGGTCCAGGACCTCGCGGCAGAAGGGGGCACAGGCCGGGGAAAATGTGTGGAATGTTTACTTGGAAGGAGTAGTGTGAATAGGGGTTTGAGTTATTAATATTAAAAAGAAATTATTAAAATCCAGTTGCATTTCTGGTATTCACTTAGCACTCTTTCATCTAAGTTGGAATAGCCACTTGAAATTTTGGAGTTTGGAAGACTGATTTGCATTCCCTGAACGGTAGTAACAGACATATGACCATAGTGTGGGCACATACTGTGTGTCAGCTGCTGCCCTGAGGGGTGGGCTTATATTTAGCTCATTTAAGCCTCATAACTCTATGGGGGAGTTTCTTATTCTCTCCAATTGACAGGTGAGGAAACTGAGTCACAGAGGGGTTAAGTCGTTGGCCATGGTCACATAGCCAGCAAACATAGTCTGATTTTAAACCCAAAATGCAGAACAGAAACGTTCCTGCCTAGTTAAACTTCTACAAACAATGCTAGCAGTGGGGCTATATTCATCTTAATATTAGTTTCCATGATTTAATTAGCACCTACCCGATTCTGAGTAAATGAAAACTCTTCTTGGTGTTTAATGTGTTCCAGCCCCACAACTGCACCATACAAACAAGCTCGTTGCATTTTTACTAGTGAATGACATTGAGACCACACAAAGGATTTTCTCCCTTTTCTTTCTCATAAAGCAAAGCATTTTTCATAACAAAGGGCGTGAGTTTAGGGGTGAGAAAGACCCAGTTATAAATCCCAGCTCCATCACTATACCCACCTGAGTTTGTCTCTTTCAGCCGTATTCTTCTACACAACCGCTATCATAATCTTGATGCTGAGGAACCCCTGTGCAGATGAAATGCAACGACGCATGCTCCACACCAAGCAGGAGCTTGACGTCAGCTCATTCTTTGCCCTTTCACACTTGGGGGAGTTGGTATACAGATTCTCCTGCCTGGCCTTTCCTCTGTAAGGTGCTGGTTTCCTTTGGGGCACACCTGGTAGACGCACATACCTTACATCTCAGGCACTGTTTAAGGCTACCTATGCGTTTTAACTCATTTCATATTTGCCACAATCTTAAGAGACAGGTGCTACTGCTACTATTATCTCCATTTTGGCTTCAGTAACTTGCCCAAAGCTACACAGCTAACGAGTGATGGAGCCTAGATTCGAAACCTGGTCCACCAGTAAAAGTACTGATGTCTGCCTCCCTCCCATCAGCCGTGTAATCAGGGTGTCTGATTAAATCATCCTGATTTAATCCCTATGGGATGACACTGGGACTTTTGAAAGCTCCCCAGGTGATCCTAGTGTGTAGCTAATTTTGGAACTACTGCCAGGCTGCAGTGCCTCCTGGGTTACAGAGGTGCAGTGGGCAGAGAGCAGGGAGGTCAGGCCGGCTGGGAAAGGGATGCAGTTAGAGGAGAAATGGGGATGGGGACTTGTATAGAGGGAGAGAGAGGTTGAGGCGTGGGCAAGCCTGCTCTGTGTGACTTGATAAATTCCTGGCGACTGTGGCCTTTTCCTGTGACTGGGTGTCCTGACTTGGGCCTAGGGCACTGGCTGCCGCGGTTACATTGCTAGGGTTGGCTCCCTGGGGGTTCCTGAGAGGGGCCTAATAGGCTTGTCTGGAGGAGCTGCTCACGTGTAGTGACACCCACTGGAAAACCCAGATGGTCCCCTGTCATCCTGCAGATGAAGAAAATGAACACCAAGCAGGGGGCCCAGGCAAAACCCAGCACCTTTGCCCGGCAAAGAGAATGGGGAGCCTGCTGCTAAGGCATTTGTTTGGGGGAGTGTGTGGACTGAATTGTGCCCCACCAAATTCATACAGTGAAGCCCCCACCATGTGACTGTATTTGGAGATAGGGTCGTTAAAAAGGTAATTAAAGGACCAGGTACGGTGGCTCACGCCTGTAATCCCAGCACTTTGGGAGGCCAAGGAGGGTGGATCACCTGAGGTCAGCAGTTCAAGACCAGCCTGGTCAACATGGCAAAACCCCATCTCTACCAAAAATACAAAAATTAGCCAGGTGTAGTGGCACACGCCTTTAATCCAGCCACTTGGGAGGCTGAGGCACAAGAATTGCTTGAACTCAGGAGGTGGAGGCTGCAGTGAGCAGAGATTGCCCCATTACGCTCCAGTCTGGGCAACAGAGCGAGACTCTGTCTCAAAACAAACAAACAAACAACAAAACAGTAATTAAGGTCAAATGAGGTCATAAAAGGAGGGCCCTAATCTGATAGGACTGGTGTCTTTGTAAGAAGAGGGAGAGACTCCAGCGAGCCTTCTCCCCACAAGCACACGGAGGAAAGGTCATGGACAGCACAGAGAAGGTGGCCATCTCCTAACCAGGAAGAACAGCCTCATCAGAAACAGCGCTGCTGGCACTTCATCCTGGACCTCCACCCTCAAACAGAGAGAAAATAAATGTCTGGCCTTTAAGCCCCCCAGCCTCTGGTGTTTTGTGACGGCAGCCCAAGCTGACCAATACGAGGCGTATTTAAGTTTGGTGTAGTTAGTCTTAAGAGTTAACAGAAGGTCTTGGAGGTTATTCCTAAAGGAAACAGATGAGTTATAAGCCTCAGATATTGGACAATGATGTATCAGTTCCCTTTGTTTCAATCTAATACACACACACACACACACACACACACACACATAAACTAAAACCCAAAATTAAGCAGAAATTTTCAAAGAATTCTTTGAATGTACCATCTCTATTTAAAAAGGAAAGTTTGGCCAGGACCGTTCATCATTGGCTAGCCATCTCAGCTTTCGCAACTTCAATCTGGCCCCAGAGTCTATACCACGTGTCTGACCTGCTCTCGTTCCCACCGCAGCCCAGAGTTACTGAGGCAAAAGCTGGCTCAGTGCAAGACTGGCTTGGACGGCCTCCTAGGAAGGCAGCAGCTGTTCCCCTAAGCTGACTGCTCAGGGACTGCAGACCCCAGGAGAGAAGGTGGCCAGCGGGAGAGGGAAGGGGCGTATCGGAGGAGATCCAGCCAGCTGCTGTTCTGCACACTGGTTCTAGGTCACCTGGCACATACAGATCCATAGGACCAGGAGGGCAGTTGCTGGGAGAAATGTCTCATGAGTCTGGTGCCTGGGATGAAAAGAAGGTGAGAAGAAGGTAAGGCCACTGATAGTTTTTTTTTTTTAAACCTCTTTTTATTACCAAGAGCAGGACATGAGAGTTCCCTGGAAAAAAAAATCTGACAAAAATATATGAATCAATGGTTTGTAGGACTCTGAACACTAATAATGAAGGGCAGTGATTTCTGACATACAGGGCAAAAAAAAAGGTGAGCTCTAGGTTTCCCTCGCTTCCTGGCTTGAGAGAGTTCCAGGCCCTGGTGTACAGAGGAGGAACCCAAGCGGAGCCCAGAAAACATCCGGAGTTTGGGAGACAGAGCTGAGGGTCCGGAGGGACCAAGGCAGCTACAATTCACGGGACAAAGTACCAGAGAGGAGACAGATGCACAGAGAGAGAAATCCAGAAATCGGCAAAGGGTTCCCCTCAAGAATTCATTTGAATACTGATCAGCTCATGCATGTGAGAAGAGTACCTGAGTCTGGGGAAAGGGCTGTTGGAAAGAATTAGAAGAAACGGGGCTTGGAATTCACACAAGACCAAGAACAGTGCGTGTCCTCATCAGCCTGAAAGCTTTAGAATTCATGAGTCCCTGGGGAGACTGCTTGGAAAGGTCTTGCCTCAGTCATGGGGAATAATTAGCTTTAAATCAAGCACTGCTCTGGGCCCTCCTAAGAAATCATTAAAGCAAGACATGAAAAGAACAAACTATTTCTAGGTAACATAGCTGCATCTCTGAACAAAGCTCAAGAAAATGTATAAGAACAAAAGCATCCAGTACCCAACAAGGTCAAACTCACAATGACTGGCATCTAATCAAAGATTACAAGACGTGAAAAGAAGCAGAAAAATGTGACCCGTAATAAGTGGAAAAATCAATCAATCAAAACTGACTGAGAACTAACACAGACATTAGAATTGGCAGAAGAATCACTCAGAGTTATAACTGTATTCCATATGTTCAAAAGCTAAGTCTAGACAAGGAAAATATTTTAAAAAGACACATACTGAACTTTTAGAGATGAAAAGAGAAGAAAATATGTTAGATGAAAAGCTTACTAAATGGAATCAAGGGCAGATTAGATATTGCAGGAAAAGAGATGAGTGGACTTGAAGACAGCAATAGAAACTCTCCAAAATGAGACAGACATAGGAAAAAAAGAATTTTGAAAAACCCAAAAGAGCATCTGTGAACTGTGGGACAATTTCAAGTGGCCAAATATACATTAGATGGGATTCCTGAGGGGAGGAAGTAGAAGGGGCAGGGAACAGAAAAATATTTAAAGAAATGTGTTGACAAGTTTCCAAATTTGATGAAAACTACAAACCCAGAGATCCAAGAAGTTCAGTGAATGCTAAACACAAGAAAATATGGAAAACTACACCCAGACACATCTTAATTGGTTTGCTTAAAATCAGTAATACAGAGGAAATCTTAAAAGCAGCCAGAACAACAACAAAAAAGATACGCACAAAGCCACACAGACAAGGATGACAGCAGATTTCTCACTCAAATGAAAAGACAGCAGAGCAGCATTTTTTCTTTCAGTACCGGAAACATTCAGCCTAGAATTCTATACAAAGAAAAATATCTTTCAAAAACAAAGACAAAAGAAAGACATTTTCAGACGTACGCAAGCTGAAATAATTTACCATTGGCACATATTATGCATGAAGTGATGTCATATTACTTGAAGTCAGGCTACGAGAAGTTGAAGATATATACTATAAACCTAAGATAACCACTGAAATAACAAGACAAGCTGACAAAGGAAATAAAATGGAATTAAAAATACACAAACCAAATCCTGTCGGAAAAAAAAAAAAAAGAACAAAGAACAGATAGGGCTAATAGAAAACAAACAGCAAGGCGATAAACATACATCTAACCATACGTATGTGGAAACTTACCAATGTGTACACTTTGAAGGCACATGAGATATTACATGTCAATTGTGGCTCAATACAACTCTCGGTAAAGTGAAAAAAGAGAGAAGGAGAGTCACTCCTCTGGCACCGAGCTGTTCAGAGACGTGGGTGGGACACACCTGGGCATTCTGTGTGTGTCTGTGTGTATGTGTGTGTGTGTCTCACTGTGCCTGTTCTAGGCATGACCCTCAAACACGAAGATGGCTTTTCTCACAAAACGTTAAAGAATTTGTCCAGGCTGAGCGTGGTGGCTCACGCCTGTCATCCCAACACTTTGGGAGGCTGAAGTGGGCAGATCACTTCAGTCCAGACCTGTAGTCCCAACTACCTAGGAGGCTGAGGTAGGAGAATCGCTTGAGTCGAGAAGTGGGGAGTCGAGGTGGCAGTGAGTGGTGATCACACCACGGCATTCCAGCCTGGGTGACGGAGCCGAGACTGTGTCTCAAAATGAATCAGTGAATCAATGAATCAATCAATAGAATTTGTCCAAAGTTTGGGAAGCTTGACCCTTCTTTGATGATGCTGCCTCTCAAAGCATTTCAGGGACTCCTCATTTGGAATCACCTTCACAGCCATTTTGTGACCCAGTAGAGATCGTTAGTCTAATCACATTGTGTAGTCATGCTTCAGTCATGAACAGAGACAGTCCAAAAGATTACCATCTGAGACTCAAGACTGGACTCCGAATACCTGCTTGTTTCAAAATACCAAATTCAGTTTCAAAAGACAAGGAAATCGCTAAAGGTTCATTCAGGCTCTGCAGGCCGTTGTAACCTACAGTAGGTCTACAGGAGTTTAGAGCACATATATTTTGAACAAATGGAGAGGGGGATGGTGCTTATTTTCATTAGCAATTGTATTAAATAATCAGCAGGATGTCTTTGTACTCCTGGGTGGTGATGAAGTACACGGGCTCAGAGTTAGGAAGATTCTTTTGTTTTTTTTTTTGAGACGGAATATCACTGTCACCAGTCTGGAGTGCAGTGGTGCGACCTCGGCTCACTGCAACCTCTGTCTCCCAGGTACAAGTGATTCTCCCGCCTCAGCCTCCCGAGTAGCTGGGACTACAGGTGCCCGCCACCATGCCCGGCTAATTTTTGTATTTTCAGTAGAGATGGGGTTTCACCATGTTGGCCAGGATGGTCTCGATCTCTTGACCTCATGATCCACTCGCCTCGGCCTCCCAAAGTGCTGAGATTACAGGCGTGAGCCACCGCACCCACCCAGAAAGATATTAAACCTGGCTCTGTCCACTCCTGCTGTGTGATGCTGGGCAAGACACTTATTATCTGTGCCTCAGTTTCCTTATTTGCAAAATGTAGATGATAATGATAATACCTACTGCATGGACTGTTATGAAAGTTAAATGAGAAAACACATGTAAAACACCTAGACCTGTGCTGCCCCATAGGTAGGATGTAATGAGGGCTTCAGCAAAGGTTAATCCACTTGTCTATTCTTTCGTTTATTTAGTGCTTTCTCTGTGTAGCACTGTGGTAGATGATTACATAATGGTAAATAAGAGACATGGAACGGGCCCTCATAAAGCAGGACCTACATGAACCGTCTCTTGCTCCGTGAAGGTAGAAAATCAGATGAACACAAATGGGGTATTTACGATTGAGGAAAAGTGGGAGCTTCTGAGCTATTCCCAGGGTCAAGGAAAGGTTTCCTGAGGAAGTAACTTTGGAGCTGATATCTGAGGGTTGAAGAGGTAAGTGAATGAGGTGAAAGGATGGGAGAGAGCGGGGAGTACTTGCCGGGAAGAAGAACAGCGTATGCAAAGGCCCTGAAGCAGAAAGGAGAACAGCACGTTAGAAGAACTGGAAAGAGGAGTGTGGCTGGAGTGCAGTGTCCAGTGATGAGTCTGGAGAGGGAGGCAGGGACCCAATTGTGCTGGCTCTGGAGGCCGCGGTACAGGGGTTCACCCTCAATTTCATACCAATGGCCAGCCGCTAGGGGATTGTAAGCAGGAGAATGCTAAGATCGGATTTACATTTAGAAAAAAAAAAAATCACTTTGGCTACTGGGTGGGAAACAAGTTGGAGACGAGGGGACAAACAGGATGAGGGAAGAGAATAAAGATGTTAGTACAGTGATGGTGGCAATCCTGAACACGAGCAGGAGGAGCCTGTGAAGGTGATAAATGGGGAGGTATGAGGGAGAGTTTGGTTGTTGAATTGACAGTGGAACAGGAAAAGTTCCCTTGTCCTCCTTGCAGGATGTGTGATGGGAGAGTGGCTTGCTTCTTCAGTGCCCCGCTGCTCAAACCTCTAGGGGAACATTCAGACGGGCAGGCTGTGGGGTGCCACAGGATGCTCTTGCTTGTGTTAACCAGCTCAGTTTGACCCTCTACCTTGTCGCAAGGACAGAGGCTTTTGGTATCCTGGATTCTTGCTTTGGTGTACTGGAAGAGTCGTATCAAACGTGGGCTTGAGAATGAGTGGTTTTATTGAGTGGAAGCATCTCAGCAGATGGGGGAGCCAGAAGGGTGGTGGTTTTCCCCTGGAGTCAGGCTGCTTGGCAGCCCGGACTCTCCTCTGACTGCCCCAGCCAAACTCGGCGTCATTCTGCTGGTCAGTGGCCTGCTGGCATGCCAGTGCATTCCTCCCGACATCCAGCCGTCTGTGTGTTCCTCCTCTGATGTGCTTCTCTCAATGTCCAGCTGCTTCTGTCTCTGCACAGAATGGGGGCATGACAGGCCAGGGTGGTCTTGGGAAAGGCAACATTTGGGCAGGAAAACAGAAACACATGTCCTCACCTAGGTCCATGGGGGTGGAGCCCTAGCCAGGGTCCACACTCTTCCTGTACCCAGCACTTTCCTTCCCCACTTCCATTATCATTTAAAGGGACCAGCTCTTCCCTTCCCAGCACTTCGTATCAATAGGACTTGGGGGTGGGGGAAATGGAGGTGTCAAAAGTAAGCTCCTAGATGGATACGCTGTCGTCCACTATGCTGAGAGAATGCTGGAGGAGAACCAGGTGGGGGTGGGGGATGACACATTTTGTTTGAACCTGTTGAGACTGAAGCATCCTTGAGAGCCTGGTAGAGAAACAGAGGAGGCAATTGACTATGTAGGTGGAGAATTCAGATACACTATTGGGGTGAAGTGAACATTCTTGGTATAAAGATAAATAAAGGCGTATCAAGCAGGAACCCCATGTTTCTGAATCTTTAACTTCAAGTTCTTTGGACTCTGATATCCACAGAGGTGAAATATCATCTGAGTTTTCTGTTCTGCACCAATGCTAGATGTTTAATAAGTGTACTAGATGAAGACTATTTTGCCAACAGGATGACTTGCAATTTGAGAGCAGAACAAGCTAATTTACAGAGTACTTGTACATGTTTATCTTCTCAAGGGTGTCTTCCCTTTTTGCTCAAAGAAGGCTGCAGAAGAGATCTGGGGCAGGGCGCAGCTGGTTTCTTATGCAACCAGAAGCAAATGGCACACTTGTCAAAGTGTTCACACTTCAGGCAAGGCAAAGGATAAAATAATATTTCTTCCTAGAACTCACATTTTCTTCAGAATGCCTTTATATCTGTAAAGCTCTCCGTATAGTCAAGTGAACTTTGACAAGGTTGATTAATAAGCAACAAGTGAGAATGCTAGAAAGGACCAAGACTGTGTTTACTCAAATAATGCATTTTCCAGTGGGCACTGAGCTTTGTATTTTCCAGACCAAAAGCACATGTGGCAAAACATTTGCAGAAAAATACCATGTGATTCTCCCATGATTCAAGATTAATTTCTCAAAATTTTCTCCTCAAATTTGGGAGAATTGGTTGGTTAGAATTTTGTAGATGCTATGCATTTAACTTGGGAAAAATATTGGAATGCGATACAGGTATGGTGAAATGTCAACATTAAAAATCATGTTATTAAAAAATGACTGTAGAGGACTGGGCGCCAGTGGATTACACCTGTAATCCCAGAATTTTGGGAGGCCAAGGTGGGCAGACCACGAGGTCAAGAGATCGAGACCATTCTGGCCAACATTGTGAAACCCTGTCTCTACTAAAAATACAAAAATTAGCTGGGCGTGGTGGCGGGCGCCTGTAGTCCCAGCTACTTGAGAGGCTGAGGCAGGAGAATCGCTTGAACCCAAGAGGTGGAGCTTGCAGTGAGCTGATATTGTGCCACTGCACTCCAGCCTGGGCAACAGAGCGAGACTCAGTCTCAAAAGAAAAAAAAATGACTGTGGAAAAGTACAACAAACCTATTGAGTAATTATATTTAGTGTATTTGGGCCCCTAATTATGGAAACACAAAATACCTGGCCAAAAAATGGCAGAGTTAAGGACCTTCAAAACTTCTCCTTCATAGAAGGCACAAGGACCTTATCAGAATCAACTTTTTTCATAACTCTAGGAATTAACCCAAGGTGTGCAGCAATCTGAGGAGTGTTTTTAAAAAAAAAAAAAAATTGAATCTCAGTAAGAACAGTGAGTTGGTGGCATTTTAGCTAGTCCTATTCACATTCTCCAGCTCCAGCTTCTCACTAACCTCGAAAACCAACAGTTTGTGATCACAGTGGAAACCTCAGGCTCACAGCCACTGGAGGGGGCAGGATGGGGTTGGAGTTCCTTCAAAGCTTCATTTCCAGAATAATTCTCATTATTTGACCTGTCCACGGGCTCTCTGGAAGACCCCACTTACAAAGCTTTCTTTATTTGACTTCACTCAGTTCTTCCTCCGTGGGAAAAGCCTTTTCTCTGGGGACAGTTGTCAAAAACAATGAGAAGTGATTGATTAACTTTGTGGCTGACTGAGGTTGTAGATAACCGTCAGGATGAACAAGAGGTAAACCAAAACACTTAAGATGAAAAACTGGGGAATGGGATGTCCATTGGTCTTTCCAAAGCTCTGGGGTATTACTGGGAATCTATCATGCATAGCCCAGGCAGACACATGCACAGGGCTGTGGGCATGCCCAGGCTATGCATATGTTCAAAAAAAGACTCAGGAGGGTCCTCAGCTCTCATCTTGGGCTGAGCTTGAGGTTGTGCGCAAGCAAGAAGTAAAGGCTGAGGGAGAGTTGTTCACTGCTGCAGCGTGGAAAGTGTGGCCTGACACACACACAGCTCCTCAGCAAGGAATAGTCCAAAAGCTGTAAGGAAATCTCTGTTCAATTATTAGCTGACCACTGAGTTAACTGAGCAGAGACTCCAGTGGCTACAAATGACAAAGAATGCAGATTTTACAGAATTCAGGAGTCATAAACCAACAGAATCACAACAAACTCTGGGCAGGTGGGAGAATCTGATTTCCAGAGTTGCTGAGTCTTATTATTTAAAATGTCCAGTAGTCAACAACAACAACAAAAACGAGGCATGCAAAGAAACAAAGTATGGACCATACAAAGGAAAAACGGCAATCCATGGGAACTGTCCATGAGGAAACTGTCCATGTCCAGGAGGAGGCCCAGGCATTGACCTTACTAGATAAAGATATTAAATAAGTGATTTTAAATATGTCAAAGAACTAAAGGAAACTATGTCTAAAGAACATAGGGAGTATAAGAACAATGTCTTACCAAATAGAGATATCCATAATGAGAGAAATTTTTCTTTAAGAAGCAAGTAGAAATTCTGGAGTTGAAAAAAGTTCTGGAGTACAAAGTATTGAAATGAGGAACTGACTAGAGGGGTTCAACACCAGATTTGAGCAAGCAGGAGAACAAACCAATGAACTTTTAGATAGCTCAACTGAGGTTACCCAGTCTGAAGAACAAAAGGATTAAGAATGAAAAAAACCTAACAGAGTCTTAGAGACCAATGGCATACCATAAAGTCCAGCTACTCAGGAGGCTGAGGCAGGAGAATCACTTGAACCCAGGAGGCAGAGGTTACAGTAAGCTGAGATCGTGCCACTGCACTCCAGGGTGGGTGACAGAGTGAGACTCTGTCTCAAAAAAAAAAAAAAAAAAAAAAAGGGAAAATTAATATAAACAAAAAACAAGAGAATTTACTTTCAGCAAACCTGCCCTAAAGAAATACTAAAGGAAATCCTTCAGGATAAAATGAAAGACTGTTGGAGAATAACTTGAATCCACAGGAAGAAATAAAGGGCACCAATAGAGATACCTACGTGGGTAAACAGAAATTATAGTATAAAAATATTTTTGTGTGTGTAACTGTTTTTTCTCCTATCTGATTCAAAAGACAACTTTATAAAGCAAAAATTTTAATCTGTTCTGATAGACACACATGTATAAAGGTGTACTTTATATGAGAATAACAACACAATGGACGGAGGAGGCAGTAGAGTTATATAGATTTAATGTTTTATATATTATTGAAATTAAGTTGATTAATCTGAGTGATAAGATTTTGATTAAAATCTCCATGGCAGCCACTAAGAAATAGTAAAAGAAATTCCAAATAACTTAAAATTGAATACTAGAAAATATTCGCTTAACACAAAATAAGGTAGTAATAGAGGAATAGAAGAATGAAAAAGATATGACATGTAGAAAACAAATAACAAAATGGCAGACATTAATGTTACCACATCATTTATTATATGAAGTGTAAATGGATTAGCTGGGCACAGTGGCACACACCTGTAGTCCCAGCTACTTGAGAGGCTGAGGTTGGAGGATTGCTTGAGGCCAGGAGTTTGAGGCTGCAGTGCACTATGATTGCACCTATAAATAGCTACTGCACTCCAGTCTGGACAAGATAGTGAGTGCATAACTGTCTCAAAAAAAAAAAAAAAAAAAAAAGTCAATGGATTAAACACTTTAATTGAATGGCAAATGAGTGAAAACAAAACAAAACAAAACACACACACACAAAAATCCCCATGATCCAACTATATGCTCTCTACAAGAGACACATTTTAGATTGAATGACAAAAATAGGATGAATGTAAAGAATGGAAAAAGACATACCATACAAATAAGTAACAAAAAGAAAGCTGAATAGTTATACTAATTTCAGACAAAAGAGTCTTTAAGACAAAAATTCTTATTAGAGACAAAGGACATTTGGTAATGATAAAAGTGTCAGTTATTTACCAGGAAGATGTAACAATTATAAATACATAACCATGTGCACGTAACAACAGTTTACCAAAATATAAGAAGGAAAAAATGACAGAAAAACTGACAGGTCTTCTATAGTTTGATGATAGTAGATGAAGATTTCATTATCCCACTTTCAATATGGGATGAAACAATTGGGCAGAAGATTGACTAGGAAATAAAAGACTAAACAACACTTCAAACCAACTAAATTTAATAGACGTCTATAGAAGATTTTATGAAACAGCAGTAGAATACATATTCTTAAGTGTACATTCTCTAGAATAGGCCATATGTTAGGCCACAAAACAATTTGCAGTAAGTTTAAAAGGATTGTAATCATACAAAGTTTCTTTCTGACTACAGTGGATGAAATTAAAATAAATAAGAGTAGGACATTTTGAATATTGACAAATATGTGAATACTAACAACATACTTCTAAATAACCAGAGTGTGAAATATATCAAACAGGAAATTTAAAAATACTTTGAAGTGAATGAAAACAAAAAGTTTGACATTCCAAAACCTATGGGATGCAACTAAAGCAGTGCTTAGCTGAAAACACTTAACTCAAAAAAGAAGAAAGATCTCAAATCAGTTATCCAAACCTCTGCCTTAAGAAATTAGAAGAGTAAACTAAAGTGAAACAAACAGAAGGAAAGAAATAATTAAAAAATTAGAGAAGCTATAAATAAAATGAAAAATAGAAAAACAATAAAATTAAAACATTAAATGTTGGTTGCTTTAGAAGATCAACAAAGCTGACAAATCCTTACCTAGACAAACCAAGAAAGGGGAGAGAGAGAGAGAGAGAGAGACACCCATATTACTAAAATCAGGAATGGGAAAGGAGGGGTATGAGTACCAGCCTTTTGGAAATAAAAGTGATTATAAGAGACTACTATGAACACTATGAACAATTGTATGTTGATGAATAAGATAACCTAAATGAAATGGACAAATTCCTAGAAAGACACAAACTACCAAAACTGACTCAAGAAGAAATGGAAATTCTGCATAGATCTGTCATAAGCAACTGAGTAATTTTTTTAAAAAGTCTGCACGAAGAGAAGCCAGGACCAGATGTCTTCACTGGTGACTTCTTTCAAGTGTTTAAAGAATAATTAACACCAATCCTTTATTTTTTTTAATTTGGCAGATAACATTGTATCTATTTATCATGTATAACATGATGTTTTGAAGTATATATAGATTGTGAAATTTTGTTAAATCTAGCTAATTAAAAATTAGATTACCTCACATAGTAAACATTTTTGTGGTGAGAGCACTTAATAGTTCTCTTTGGGTTTTTCAAGAATATAATTTCAAGAATATAATTTATCGCCATTAACTATAGCCACCTTGCTGTCGAATTTTATGATATGTGAATTATACCTCAAAAAGTTTTTGAAAGAACATATGAAATAAATATGCTGACTAAAGATTTTTTTTAAAACCTCAGCAACAGTGATGTTTAATTTTTATTTTAATTTTAATTAAAATTAACAAGTATTTTAGTATTAAAATTAACAAGTATTTTAATTTTCTAAAGGAAGCAGATCCAGCTTTCCATCTTGGTTTCATTCCAGCATTCACACTCTGTTTTAGGGTTCTCATCCTCTCCACTTAACATGTGAATTTCAGGTCACTCAGTCTAAATTTCCCTAACTCCATCAATCCTTTCTCACTTCCTAATCTCAATTGTTCCATGTTGTACCAAACATCTTGAATCAGTCTGTGTTTATCTTGCGATGCCACAGCTATTTTTAAAGAAGTAACAGCCTAAGGTACAGTCTGATGCCTACCTCACCGATCCTCAACTACTTTCAATTTGTTTTAAATGCTAGTTAGATGTAGACACAGTAAGATGTGGCTTTTATAATTCTTCTCTTGCAGTCTGTAGTCCCTTTAGTGGTTTCTTCTCAGTATTCATGCAGGCTTGTCGCTAAATTAACGTCTCCTTATTTCTCTGTAGCCAGCTGCAGGTGCTGTAGTTTAAAAATTCTTCCTGCAGCTGCATCATTCACACCTTACGTCTAAAATAATTCGTTTTAAGATTCCTTCTTTCAGAATCATAAGGCAGAAGAGAAAGTGAGGGAAATGTTGAACCATGTCTTTAGGGGGCATTAGCTCCTCTTCCGTGTTCTTTCTGTTATTGGTGTTTGATGTTCTTTGTTTTTATGTCTGCTTCTTTTTTGCCTCCTTGTTTTTTTATTTCTTTTCTCTCTCTCCCACCTCTACCTCCTGAGGATTATAGGAATTGAGAACACTATGGGTTGGAATCATTTTTCCAGTTGGGCACGCCATGGAGCCCTTCTTTATAACAGGTTTTATTTGACCCTCAGTTCTTGTGTGTAGCCCGTGGGGGTGCTCCAGAGAACATTTACCTGATCTCCACAGTGAATCAGTTTGGTAGAATGTTGGAGGGTTACCATCCTCCATCTCCTTCATCCCCTCCTCCCCATTTCTTGGCTCCCCTGCAGTGCCAGGCAGATATGCTTGGTATCTGTAGTCCCTTTAGTGGTTTCTTCTCTAAAGGGACTTTAGCAAGTCTACCACTTGCATGGTACTTTAGCAAGTGTAGGTTAACAGCAGGTTTAGTTAACAACTGCAGCAGACAAAGGGCTTGATTGCTCAGAGATGAGCTGCTCTCTCACACCACACTGTTGCCACCTGGCTCCTGGATCTCAGACTGGGATGGGCTTCATCTTACTTTCAGAGAACTCACAGCCCTTGCAGCTGCTCCGTGCTTAACCGGCTCACAGGGCTGAAACCTCACTCATCTCACCAGCAGGCGGGACCAGATTTCTTTTCCTGACAGTTGCTACCTTTCTCCCTCCTTTCCCAGCTGTCCTCAATTCTGGTTTCCTTCCTTTTCTCCTCTCCCTTCCTTCCTTCCCTTTTTCTGTCCTCCCTCCCCTCCGTCCCTCCCTTCTATCTTTCCCTTCTTTCCTGCCTCCCTCCCTCCCTCCCTCCTTCCCTCATCCTCGCCACTTCACATGTGAATTTCAGGTCACTCAGTCTAAATTTCCC
Organism: Macaca mulatta; assembly: GCF_049350105.2. Taxonomy (NCBI): domain Eukaryota; kingdom Metazoa; phylum Chordata; class Mammalia; order Primates; family Cercopithecidae; genus Macaca; species Macaca mulatta. The sequence goes on from NC_133418.1 coordinate 6,284,298, forward strand.
TAACTCCATCAATCCTGTCTCACTTCCTAATCTCAATTGTTCCATGTTGTACCAAACATCTCCCTTCCTCCCTCCCTCCCTCCCTCCCTCCCTCCCTCCCTCCCTTCCTTCCTTCCTTCCTTCCTTCCTTCCTTCCTTCCTTCCTTCCTTCCTTCCTTCCTTCCTTCTTCCCATCCCTGCCTTCTTTCTCTTCCTCCCTTCTTTCCTTCTGCCTTCCTTTTCAGCTAATTCACAGCATTCTTTTCCTGTGCCACTCCCCATGTGGCGGCCAAGAGTTTGTTCATTGTCTCATGGCACCTGTGATCACAGGGGTTATGGCCCGTTAAATACAAGCCCTCAAAAATGTTCTCTGCGGAACGACTCTGGGGCTGAACAGCTTTGGGAATCATGCTTGTGGTAAGCCCCACTGCCCATTCCCCTAAGAAAGTCTTAGAGAAGTCCTGTGATCATGAACCCCTTGAAACCTTTTCAAGCTCCCCAAACTTTTTGTTTAAGGAACCCTCTTCCTGAGTAGAAGCCACTGACATGCAGTGGAAGCAGTTTCTGTGGGACCCACTCTTGGAAACGTCAGACTTGATCTAGAGTTCTGGTTTATTCATTTGCTGACAGCCCTCCTGAAAGGCATGTGGGGCTAGCATGGCAGGAATGAGGTGCCAGGCAGTAACATTTAGTGGAGGAGGATGGGAGACGGGAGTTATGGTGGTGAGAAATCCTGATGGCTGTGAGCCCCTCTGGAGCTGAACCTGGAGGGCGGTTGGATGAGGGACAGTGAGAGGAGGGGGCTAGGAAAACTGCGCCCAATTTATCTTTGTGTGTGTGGCCCTGGCTATAGCAGGGATGGTTTTCAAAAGCATTTTCCCAGTAGGTCTTTTTCACTGAAAAATGTTCTGAGATTGACAAGTAGGATGGGGAGGACAGGGCTGGTTAATCCTGTGGCACAGATGTGCTCCCTTCTCATAACAGAAAGAACATCTTCAGCAATCTGTCCTGTGGAATAGGAAAGCCATGTAATCAGGATTAGCTGTGAGCTCGTACCTCTAGAATAAATGAATTCTCTCTCGGTGAGAATTCATGTAACATTTGTAATTAAGATGACTGCTGGGGAATGGGAAGGACCCCTTAGTAAGTGACGCTAATGAATGGATGACGCCCTTCCCTGCCCCTCCCAGGAAAATGAGACTCAGCCACTAATTGGTGTAATTAGCACTGGAAGTTAAAAGATTTCCTTTCTTTCTTTCTTTCTTTCTTTCTTTCTTTCTTTCTTTCTTTCTTTCTTTCTTTCTTTTTCTTTCTTTCTTTCTTTCTTTCTTTTTTCTTTTTTCTTTTTTTCCTCCTTTCTTTAGCTTTAGAGTGCCTGGGCTCTTTGGTTTCGATTGCTTGGTCACCCTTCTTTCCTCTGTGAAAGTTCAGGTTGCTCTGGCGGCTTGCCTGAACCCCCTTTTCAGATGGTAATTGGGAGCCTGAATCCTGCCCTCAGGACTGCACCGTCTGGTCCACGGTGAAGTTGGAGTCAGAAGTTAGTCTCTGCCTCTTTCAAAACCCTTGCTAGGATTGGTTCGAATGTGTTTGTAGGGAGTTCTATGGTAAGCTTGAATTTATACTGGACAGAGGGCTCTTATCTTTTTTAAAAGAAGGCTGCCCAAAACAGAGCAGAAGGATATAATAAGGTGTGTGTTTTTATGGAAATAATTGAATGAAGATTTAATTTCCTACTACACCTATGGATCAGGAAAAAAAGGGAGAGGAGAAAAGGAAAGGTCTTCCTAAGCAAAAACACAGTGAATGGGAATATAATTAATAAAAACTGAGGAAAATGTCGCCCCAAGGGTTTCTCCGAGGAGGCTGATCTCCCTGACAGAAACGGCGGCGTCCTCTTTTTGCTGCCTCTGTGTGATGGGGGAGTGTGCAGGCGAACCCCAGGGACTCGAAGCTCTGAGAAGCCTCTGGCTTGAGCTCCCGGAGAAGGGTGAAAAGATGCTTCATGATTCATGGAGAAGCCAGTTCCCGGTGTCGGGGATGCTGCTCTGAGGGGCTTCTGATGCCAGGTTGGTTTCAAGTCCAAAATCCCAAACAAGCTTCTTTGAGAAGTTCCCCACTCGTAGGTTTCAGAGTGAATTCTTTCAATGGCGTTCTATTAAAATTCAAGGACATGGGTCTCATAAAGCATTCATGTGTCCTTTACATATTATACAGAAGGAATTGGCTCTAACACGATTTATGTCTTCCAATCTTACTCTAATTATATATCCCATTAAATATAGTAATGGGAAAGTCTGGGCCATATTTTTGTTTCCCTAACAGTGAGTGCTACTTTTTAATTACTAGGACTTCACTTGCGTCTGTGTCTGATGGAAGCATCAGCTGATGGGGTTGCCAAGTCTTAACTGAGAAGTCCTTTCCACCTTAAGCCAGTGGCAAAGCTTTGGCTGCACAATACAGTTGCCTGGGGAGCTTCAAAAAATCCCAGTGTCCAGGCCGCGCTCCCAAACCAGTTAAAACTGAATCTACTGGATGGGACTCAGGCATCAGTATTTCCTTTAAAGCTTCTCAGGGGATGCCACTATGAAAGGCTGAGAGCCATTAATGGAAGCGGAGTTAAACAAAACTCTGTAGCGCTGGTGGACCTCCTACGTGATAGCACTGTTAGAAAAAAACATTGCCCTGCCCAGAACCCCTTCCGCGTCTTCCTAGGGCTCCCACGGTCCCAGTGGGGCCAAAGCCTCAGGGTCCTCTGCCTTCCAGTGGTGTGCAGGTGTTTAACAACCCACTCCCGGGAATGAAAAAAACCCCGATGTGTGGCGTGTGTGACTTCCAGATTCCGTAAATACTCCCACCGAGGTCTGTTTCAGCCTACCAAGGGGCCATCGCCGAGCATGGAGTTGGGAGACGTGCGCAGCCAGCTCCAGACACCAGTGCCTCCTTCCAGCTTCACAGTTCCTCACCCCTCCTTTGTGTCCACCCCTGAGTAACTCATTCTCCCTTAGGTGCTGTTCCAAGTTTTGAGTAATCTAGAAAAATAGTTTTCTGCTTGTGTGATATGCTGGCTTGTCCTGCTCAGGTAACATGACACGTCTTCCCAGTTAGACTGTGGATTACCCCTGGAAAACACCACGGGAATGTGCCTGAGGCTGGAGATGTTTAGGCAGTTGGCATTCTGGGTTATACTTTACCCTGTGGAGCTAAGGTGAGTTGTGCTAGATAGGGCACATGAGGTCTCTGAGCCTGCAGGGTGGAATGCCAGGCTGTGAGTCAGGACACACTCACCAAGGTGACAAGGGAGTTTCATGGGAGGCAGCCTGCTAGCCTTTGTGGGTTGATCACCTCCACCTCATCACTTCTGTTTCCACCACATTACAAAGCACATTCACATGCCTTGTCTTTCCTTCCTTCCTTCCTTCCTTCTCTTTCTTTCTATTCTTTCTTCTCTCTCTCCTTCCTCCCTCCCTCTCTTTCTTTCTTTTCTTTTCTCTTTTTCTTTTCTTTTCCTTTTCTTTTCTTTCTTTCTTTCTGTTTCTTTCTTTCGTTTCTTTCTTTTCTTTCTTTCTCTTTCTCTCTCCTTCCTTCCTTCTTTTCTTCCTTTCTTTTTCTTTCTTCTCTCTCTCTCCTTCCTCTCTCCCTCCCTTTCTTTCCTTCTCTTTCTTTCTCTTTTTCTATCTCTCCCTTTCATTCATTCTTTCTTTCTCTTTCTCTCTTTCCTTCCTTCCTCCCTCCCTCCCACCCACCCACTCTCTTTCTTTCTTTCTCTCTCTCTTTCTTTCTTTCTTCCTTTCTCTTTCTTTCTTTCTTCCTTTCTTTCCTTCCCTCCCTCCCTCCCTCCCTCCCTCCCTCCCTCCCTCTCTCTCTCTCTCTCTCTCTCTCTCTCTCTTTCTTTCTTTCTTTCTTTCTTTCTTTCTTTCTTTCTTTCTTTCTTTCTGTCTCTCTCTCTCTCTCTCTCTTTCTTTCTCTCTTTCTATCTTTTTTGATGGAATCTTGCTCTGTTACCCAGGCTGGAGTGCAGTGGTACAATCTCGGCTTACCACAACCTCTGCCTCCCGGGTTGAAGCAATTCTCCTGCCTCAGCCTCCCAAGTAGCTGGGATTACAGACGCGTGCCACCACACCTGGCTAATTTTTGTATTTTTAGTAGAGATACGGTTTCGCCTTGTTGGCCAGGCTGGTTTCAAACTCCTGACCTCAGGTAATCCACCTGCCTTGGCCTCCCAAAGTGCTGGGATTACAGGTGTGAGCTACCACGCCTAGCTTCATATAACTTTTCTCACTGGATTGCTGCAGTTTACCTAGGAAGACCAAGCAAATACTGTCTTCCAGCTGCAGGTGAAGAATCCTGCCTGAGCTAAGAGAGGTCAGGTGGAGTGACTCCCCCAAGTTTGAGCAACTTGCCCAAGCTCGTAGGTGATGGAGCCAGGACTTGAAGCCAGAGCTTCTGACTCCATCCTCACACATACATGGCTCCTGACACACAGCCTTGGTCTACTGGTCACCTCCACCCAAGTGTGGGGCCAGTCAACTTAGGGAGAGGAGGAAGTGAAATAAAAAATAACCCTGCTTTGCAGTCTTTTGAATTATTAGGTTGTTGCAAAAGTAATTGCGGTTTTTGTCATCAAAAGCCTAATAATTCTTTGCCAGTCCTGCTTTGGAAAGCTGTTTTCTGAAATGAAACACGGGTTTTGTGGTCCAATAAAGAACACGTTCCACGTTGGTCAATATTAAGTTGGGGATGTAAGATGAATGGCTCATGCCGGACGAATGGCTGACGAGCTGTGATTCTACAGAGTCAGAAACAACCTCTGTTGAGATTGCATCGAATCCAGAAGACACCTGGGACTCTAAGACGTGGCTGCAGAAATATGGCTTGAAGGCCCAGAAGCTATCCTTGTACGACGTCCTTGCCGACTGCTCTTTCCGCCACGCTGATGGAGTCGTGGATATAAAAGCCAAACCGGAGGATGAGTCCGTGCAGACCAGTGCGGTAGGTGAAGTGCGCTCCAGGGAGGGGCTGTGGCCTCCCCTCAAGCCCTGGGTGGGTGAGGCCTCCCTCAGGTCAGAAGGCGGGGAAGGGGCAGCAGGGAGAGAAACCAGCTGGAGTTTCTGTGAGGAAGGGGAGTCCTCTGTTTCCCTCCTCACCCTTCTCCAAAGGGCAGCTCTGGGAGTGGAGATCAAGGCTGGGAATGAGTTCTAGACATCAGTGAGTTGTAGATAAGCCAGGGGCTGGGCTTGGAGAAATCAGGCGTTATGAGTCTCAGAATTATTCAACATTATGCAAATAGAGAAGCCCTTTGTTCCCCCGTATTGAATGGAAAAGAGAAATTGCTGGTGAGTGCAGCAGGAGTGTCTGTGGTCCTCTTGTGTTTTCCCTCATTTTTCCAGTGACTGTCAGCCAGCATACAGTGCAATCCCAGCAAATACGGAATCAGATTCTCCAAAGGGCTATAGCCATGAAAAACTTTGAAAGCTGCAGTTCCATTGTGGGTTTTGTAGGAATACAGCTTCTCCTAGTGCCCGACTCCAGCTCCCAGTGAAGGACAGTGCTGGAGAGCAGTGCTGCCTAAACTCCAGCATCATGTGTATGAGTCCGTAGGTCCGAAATGGGGCTCAAGAATTTGCATCCATAACAATCCCCAGGAGATTTTAGCGCTGCTGGTCCAGGGGCCACACCTTGAAAAGCAGAGAGGTGTAGAACAGGAGCCAGAAGATGAGGTATCAAAGGTTTAGGAGCGTGGAAAGACTAAGAAGTGTCCCAATAGGAAACAGAAATGAGGATAAAATGAACATGGCAGATTTGCAAAACCAAAGGAAGGCTCTTTCAGGAGGTGGCAAGGTCCCAGGTACACGCTGTGAAGTGAACCTAAAATGCAAGCCCAGGGCGGACAGGCAGGTGACCGGCGGGTGACCGCAGCCCAGAGGAGACACCTGGGAAAGAAAATCAAGGCCCCCCTCAAATACAGTGTCACCTCATGTATTCTCGAAGGCTCTGATTCAATGTCAAGGTCATTACTGAGATGCTGGAACTCCAGTGGAGGTGGAATTCCAGTCCTGTTGCCACTTGTTATTAGGCTGACCAGCCACTGAGCCCCACATGCCCTTCATGGAAAGGGCACTGTCCTTCGGGGCTGTGGGAGCCACACCACGTTGTGTTCTTCCCCTTCGCTGCTGTGCATTTATGACAAAATGCACGGAGGAAAATATAAAAACTGAATTAGAAAAATGCGGAGTTGACACAGCTTGTTTCCTGGCTTACCCTAGGATGCAGGGTAATTGCCACGGTGCAGGGAAAATCTCATTTGTGGGTTTCCTCCCCCAGCACAGTTTTCTGGTTCTGTAGACATTATTCAGTGATGTTCAGCAAATCATACATAACTAAATTTTCATTTTAAAAATAGGCCAGGCGCGGTGGCTTACGTCTAGAATCCCAGCACTTTGGGAGGCCAAGGCGGGCAGATCACGTGAGGTCAGGAGTTTGTGACCAGCCTGGCCAACATGGTGAAACCCCGTCTCTACTAAAAATACAAAAATTAGCCAGGCATGGTGGCGCGTGCCTGTAATCCCAGCTACTTGGGAGGCTGAGGCAAGAGAATCGCTTGAACCCAGGAGTCAGAGGTTGCAGTGAGCCGAGATTGCGCCATTGCACTCCAGCCTGGGCGGCAGAGGGAGACTTTGTCTCAAAATAAAATAAAATAAATACATTAGACCCTGGTTATTTCAAAATATTAATCCCCATCAATTTGAACATAGCTTACTGCAAACTGATGACAATGCAGTATATTCAAGCTAGCTCTAATACTGATCACCTCCTAACTCTTGTCAATTTTAAATGAAATTTTACAGGACCACTTTGAATAATTTGGCTTACAAGAGGGAATTTTACCTCATTTTTTTGTGCTAGTCAAGTATATTATGGTAAAGATTGAGAATTGTCAATCTACCTGTTTATTATTATTATTATTATTTTTACAAATACTGATGAGAAAGGAACAGTTTTATTTTTAGTCTTTGGGACTACATACTGCAACTGGATTCACACCTAAAATTGTGACGTGTGTAAAGTAGGCAGAAAATAAGGCTGTGAAATAGGTAAATTATTTAGGGTTCCCCCGACTCCCACTGGGCAAGTTTTATTTAACAATAAAAACTGGTTTATAGTAACAGACCCAGGAAAACTCATTAACACAGGCATGGATGGCTGAAAAAGCCTTGTTATGTAGCAATTCAAAGACATGAACAATTGGGAGGAGGAGACAAGCAAGCATTTCTAATAAGGGAATTTCAGGCCAAGCCTGAGAACTTGATATTTCGGGCATCCCTGAAACCACACTGCATGCTTGGTTGCTTGAGCTTGTGCACAAAACCAGGCCTGATGTTCAAAGACCCATTCTTGTCTTTTCGTCTATTTTTCAAACAAATATTTATGGAGCCCCTGCTACGTACCAGTCCATGTGATGTGGCGGAAGGCACACTGGATATGGAAGGAGAAGTTCTAGGTATCAGTGCTGCTTCTACTAGTTAGTGACGATGAGACGTTGAACAAATCATGTGACTTCTTTGAGCGTCACGCTTCCTATTCGTGAAATGGGTAAAGTGCACATTTACAAATGCATGTCTGAGCACAGTGCCTGGCACATAGGAGATGCCCCATAGGTGTTGCCTTTCCTTGTTTCTGCACTACAAACACTGCGAATCAGAACTGAGCATTTATGGAGTGCTTTTGTGCTTCATATAGAAGGTAAACATTTGTGCTCTCATTTTACACAGGAGAGAACAGTCGCGGGAGCCGCGAGAGGTTAGGTAACTTGCTTGAGATTGATCTTGTGGCCGACGGAGGCAGGGTTTGAACTTGGGTCCCCCGGGCTTTCACACCGCGCTTTTCCCGTTCTGCCACGCTGTGCCTGACACAGAACCTGCCTCTCTGTGGTGTGTGGTCTGGCGGTTTTCCACTGGGCTGTGCGTGAGGCACGCGCAGGAAATGCCCCGTGATGGGGACGTGGTGAGCACGAGAGACAGGACACCTTTTCCTTTCCATCCTTGCAGGGCAGCAGAGGTGTGGTGCCACCCCCGCCTGCCTTGGGAGCATAGGACGGACCTCATCATGTCCTCCAACCTCTTTCTGCCTTTTCTGGCTGATCTCCATGCAGTTAACTGTACTGGCAGAAACTGGAGGAAAACAGCCACAGTGCAATGCCTGGTTTCACTGTAAATTCCTGCCCGCTAATGTCAGTGGATATTTTGTGCTGCCCAGCAGTTGACTCAGTCCACTTGTTCTCACCAGTCACCACTGGACTCAGGAATTCTCATTGCCATGGGGCTCTGAACGTCCCTTTTCTGACCCCACTCCACCCCTCTCTGACTCCTAAAATCCCTCCACCACACCCTCTGGGCACATCATCAGCAAACCTCTGATGGCCTCCAGGCCTCTGAAACTTTCCCACTGGATGCTTATCGGGGCTTCTCCCTGAGAGGCCTTCCCTGCAGCCCTCTGGAGTGGGAGCTGGTTTCTCTCCCGTTCCCTTTGGACCTGTGGCCCCGGGGTGGCTGGTGGCCTCCTTGCTCCTCTTCACACTGTGTCACTGAAATCATCTCTTGTAGCTGTCACTTACTGAGCTCACCCTCGTCAGCCCTCAAGATTACCGGGCTTCTGTCTTGCTTTCATTGGCTCCAACACCTGCTTTAGTTCATAGTGACTTCAGTCCTGTATGGAGGACCTTTCCAATACCCCAGCCTCTCATTTCTTTTACCTTCTCTTCCCCGATGACTTCCTCCCCAACTCCATCTCTACCACTCCTGCCTTAGGCATGCCCTTGGCCTTGTCATTATAAATAACTGTGTAATAATAACCCACATCCTCAGTTCCAAATGACCCCCTGTCTGACCAGTCATCTGTAGGTTGTTTATTCTCTTGCGCTATTCCCACCCATCTGTCTAGTCCCACCCGTCTGTCTAGTCCCACCCATCTGTCTATTCCCACCCATCTGTCTATTCCCACCCATCTGTCTGTTCCCACCCATCTGTCTAGTCCCACCCATCTGTCTAGTCCCACCCATCTGTCTATTCCCACCCATCTGTCTATTCCCACCCATCTATCTAGTCCCACCCATCTGTCTATTCCCACCCATCTGTCTATTCCCACCCATCTGTCTATTCCCACCCATCTATCTAGTCCCACCCATCTGTCTGTTCCCACCCATCTGTCTGTTCCCACCCATCTGTCTGTTCCCACCCATCTGTCTGTTCCCACCCATCTGTCTGTTCCCACCCATCTGTCTGTTCCCACCCATCTGTCTGTTCCCACCCGTCTGTCTGTTCCCACCCGTCTGTCTGTTCCCACCCGTCTGTCTGTTCCCACCCGTCTGTCTAGTCCCACCCATCTGTCTGTTCCCACCCGTCTGTCTGTTCCCACCCATCTGTCTGTTCCCACCCATCTGTCTGTTCCCACCCATCTGTCTGTTCCCACCCATCTGTCTAGTCCCACCCATCTGTCTGTTCCCACCCATCTGTCTAGTCCCACCCATCTGTCTGTTCCCACCCATCTGTCTGTTCCCACCCATCTGTCTGTTCCCACCCATCTGTCTGTTCCCACCCATCTGTCTAGTCCCACCCATCTGTCTGTTCCCACCCATCTGTCTGTTCCCACCCATCTGTCTGTTCCCACCCATCTGTCTAGTCCCACCCATCTGTCTGTTCCCACCCATCTGTCTATTCCCACCCATCTGTCTCCTCCACCAGGATATAGGAGTTACTATTTCTACCACCTCCTCTCTGTCCTCTCTATCCTCCCATGCATCCTCAACCAATTTCCCCTTAAACTATTGCATTCATCTGGCAAAACCCCAGATTTAACCCTGGCTAAATCCAACTTTCCGCCTTTTCTGGCTTATCTCCATGCAGTTAACTGTACTGGTAGAAACTGGAGAAAAACAGCCATGATGCAGTGCCTGGTTTCACTGTAAATTCACGCCCACTAATGTCAGTGGATCTTTTGTGCTGCCCAGCAGTCCACTCAGTCCCTCGCTGGCTGCCCTCTCCTGAAACACCCAGCACCTTCCGCTCCACACTCACTACACTCACTCTCCGCAGGTGAGCCGGCTTCCCCTGCCGTGAACATCAACGGGAATGTCATGAGCTTCTGCCTCCACATCTTAGCCCCCCGTGTCTGCCATCTACCTGTATTTCTCCCAGGCCGAATTGTCCTTGTCCTGTCTAAGGCTACTCCCTGCACGGGTACATGACTCTCTCTCCACTCATTTTATTCATTCTCCCTTTCTGCATCACAGCCTCCTATCGCCCCCGTTTCCAGATCATTCGCATCAGCACGCACACATTCTGCCATTTCTCCCATCTTAAGAAGTTTTCTGATCCCATGTGTACCTCTGGCTGTGCCTCATGCCTCCACTTCTTTTAGAATCCAATTCCTCAGTCGAGTTGCATACATTTCCTTCCTCTGCTTCTTCAATTCTCCTCCCATGCTCCTGGGACCTGCTTCTATCAGGCAGAACCCGCACCCCCCCACCCGCCTGCCAACTTCCACCTCTCCACCAAAACACATGTTTTGCAGAGATCCCAAATTGCAGAGATCCCGAATTGCTAAATCCAGGGGTCCATTCTCAGTCTCTTTCTTGCTTGACCTGTTAGTAAGTTGATCTAGTTGGTCACTTCCTTGAATTTTTTTTTTCTCCAGAATACACACTGCTGGTTATCCTTCCACCTCACTGGCTGTTCCTTTCTCAGTCTTCTTTGTGACTTCTCCACGTCCTTAACCTGTTGATGCCGGAGGACGTTGAGGTGCAGTGCTCTGATCGCTTCTCTGTCTACACTCATTTCCCAGGTGGTCTCCTCCAGTCCCATGGCTTTTAATCCCCTGTGCATGCGGGCTGGCGACTTCACAACGTACCCCTCCAGTCCTGTGGCCTTCCCTGATCTCCCGACCACTGCCGTGCTGTTTGGATATCTAATAGGCACCTTGAACCTGAGACATCAGATGCTAAATCTTGATCTTTCCCATTCAGAGCTGCTCTTCCACAACCTTCCTCCTATCAATTGATTGCAACTCCACCCTTTCAGGTCCCGGCCTGAAAACCTCAGGGTCGTGCGTGACCCCTCTCTTTTCTCGCATGCGCACGTCTGATCTCTCGGTGAGCGCTGTCTGTTCTGTTTTCAGAACGTGCCTGTCATTCAGGATCTGACCACTTCTTACCATGACCTTGGCTGCCCGGGGCCATGCAACTCCGTGACCTTCTGGCTCTTTGCTTTTTGCCCTTGGTCCTTGGCCGTCCAGTCTGCTTTACCGCTGTAAAGCTTTAACCGCTGTAAAGCTGTGAAACCATAAATCAGGCGTGTTGCTGCTCTCATGAAAGCCCTGGGAGGAGTCCTTTTTCACTCAGAGCAAAAGCCAGCTCATTTCCGACAGCTGTCAGGCTTTACAGGACCTGCTCCTGGCCCTCCTCTTCGTGTGTCCCGGCTTCTCTCACTCTCTCTTCCCTCTATCCCTTTCCTTTGGCAACATTGGCCTTCCTAAAATTTGACAAGCATGCCGGGCGGATTCCCAGCTCGGGCCTTTGCTCTTGCTGTGTCCTCTGACCTCCTCCTGGCCTCCCCATGACCACACTCCGTGCCTCCAGGCCTTCTCTCCTGGTTCACTATCTCTGGGAGGCTTTCCCTGCGAGGTTCTAACTTTTCCCATCTCTCCCCTCTTTCTCTGCTCTCTGCTCTTCCTCCTTGCCTTACTCTGCGTGTCATCCTCTGACCTGGTGTGTCGTGATTTGCTTATTACTGGGCTCCCCTCCTGCACTGTGAGCTCCGAGAAGGCAGGGGTTTGGTCGTTGTGTGTGTTTGTATTCCTGGTGTCTAGAAGGTCTCCCAGCGGAGGAGCACTGGGTGAGCACCTGTGGGCCGAGTGATAGAGGCCGACTGAGGAGGGCTCGCCCCGTCTGTCCCGGTGGAGGGCGCTAGATGTGCAATGGGGTTCTTGGTAGGAGAAGAGGATTCGTGAGAGTCTCAGTCCCGCTTCGTCCAGAATGGTCTCCCTGGCCGTCTAGTCCACTGTGAACTCTGTCGCTCTCTCTTCTTTACCAGGACTTGCCAGGTCCTTACTGTCTCAGCCCAGTGCTAGGGACTGAGTATCTAATTCTCCGCATTGCGCTCTCTCTCTCTCTCTCTCTGCACGTGTGTGTGTGTGTGTGATGTGTGTGTGTCGGTGGGGGGTGTCTCTACGCTGGAATCGTTAGCTTTTCTGGGGCACACGTGTGATCGCATGTATCTTTCTTGCCCATGTTCATGGCACCTAGTGCAGGGCTCCATAGGAAGCGGGCAGCAGAACATATTTGGTTGAACTAACAAAGGAATGACTGATGGTAGAGTGAGTGCTAAGAGCCATTTGAATACGACAGAGCTGGAGGTGCCATCTGGAGGCTCTTCTCTTTGGACAGTTTCTGAGTGGCCTCTGTCCTTTGTCCTCTCCTTAGGAGACCAACAAGAAGACAGTCCATGCAAAATATTGCAGCAGGTTTGTGCATGCTCCCTGGAAGGATGGGAGCTTGGTCCACGTGAACATTACCAAAGAGAAGTGCAGGTGGTACAGTGACAGAATCCACACAGCCCTGGCCCGGATCCGAAGGAGGTTGGTGTTATTTGCAGGAAGATACAAGTGGTCTCCTCGCTCTGGAAATTCTCATCTGCTTGATCTTTTTTCCTCCCTTTTATTTTTAGTTGGCAAAAAATGATTGTACCTATTTATGTGATACAGAGTGATATTTAGGTGTGTGTATACAATGTACAAAGATAAATCAGGGTAACTCATGCGTCCATCACCTCAAACATACATCATTTCTGTGTGTTGTGAACATTCAAAATTCTCTCATTTAGCTTTTTAAAAAAATATGCACTAAATTGTAGCTGACCATATTGACCCTCCAGAGCTGCAGAATACCAGAGCTTGTTCCTCCTGTCTAGCTAAACTTTGGTATTCGCTAACCAACCTCACTATCCTCTCTCTCTACCTTTCCCAGCCTCTAATACAGTTCTACTCACTACCTCCGTACGCTCAGATACTTTCAGCTCCCACATATGAATGAGAACATGTGGCATTTATCTTTCTGTGCCCGACTTAATTTGCTTCACGTAGTGTCCTGTAGGCTCATCCGTGCTGCTGCGAATGACAGAATTTTATTCTTCGGTATGGTTTAGTAGTACTCCATGGTGTATATACACCAGTAAAAGCTCAACTGAGAGAAAGTGCCAACAAACATTGTTAAGTCAAGGTTGCCATCTGATGGTTTGCTGATAGCCTTGTTCAAAAAAAAAGGGGGTTGTTTGGATTCAGATCCCAGCTGCCTTGATGCCAGTGCAGTTTATCGAAAACAGCAAGCCAACGTGTAGCTATCACACTGGTCACATATTGCTGTAGGAGGCTGAGGAATGCTTCTGTTTCATACTCACATTCTTTTCTAGGCCACACGTGTATTGCCCACTGTGTTATACCTTTCCTCTGTACTCTTTAGCTGCCTCTCACAGATTTTGATATATTGTATTTCATTTTCAATCGCCAGAATATTTTCTAATTTTCTCCATCATTTCTTCTTTGACTAAAGGGTTATTTAGAAATGTATTGTTTAGGCTGGGTGCAGTGACTCACGCCTGTAATCCCAGCACTTTGGAAGGCCGAGGGGACTGGATCAGGAGGTCAGGAGTTTGAGACCAGCCTGGCCAACATAGTGAAACCCTGGCTCTACCAAAAATACAAAAATTAGCTGGGCATGGTGGTGGGCACCTGTAATCCCAGCTACTTGGGAGGCTGAGGCAGGAGAATTGCTTGAACCCAGGAGGCGGAGCTTGCAGATCACACGACTGCACTCCGGCCCGGGTGACAGTGTGAGTCTCTGTCACAAAAAATAAAAAAATAAAAAATAAAAAGAAATGTGTTGTTTGCTTCCCAAATATTTGTGGATTTTCCTGATAGCTTTTGTTACTGATTTCTGTTTTAATTTCACTGTGAACAGAGAAATAGTGTGTGATTCAATTCTTATAAATTTATTGGGACCTGTTTTGTAGTACAGATTTTGGAAAAAAACATGGTTTTGTTGGGTGGAGTATACTACAGGCATCAATTAGCTCAAATTGGCTGATAGTGTCGTTCAAGTCTTTCATATTATTACTGATTTTCTCTGGTTGTTCCATAAATTACTGAGAAAAGAGTGTTGAAATCTCCAACTATAGTCTTCAATTTTCATTTCAGTTCTTTTTTTTCTCCATGTATTTTGAGGCTCTATTAATAGTTGCATGTACATTTAAGATTGTTATATTCTCTTGATGAACTAATTGCTTTGTAATTAGGAAATGCCCCTTTTATATCTCTGGTAATATTCCTTGTTCTGAAATTTACTTTGATAGCAGTTTAGCCACCCTACATTTTTTTAAATTTTTTTTTTCTATCATCTTTACTTGTCTGCATCCTATATTTAAATGGATTTCTTACAGATACAAGACATATAATTATATATGAATAATGAAATATATATTGTTTTATTAATCCAACCTAACAATCTTTGCCTTTTTATTGGAGTGTTAAGATCATTTACGTTTAATGTGATTATTGATTTGATAGGATTTAAATCAAAACTTTTGCTATTTGTTTTCTGTTCTCTTTTTACTCACTTTTTACCTTCTTTTGTTTGAGTATTTTTTATTATTACATTTTATCTCCACTATTGTCTTATTAGCTCTACCTCTTTGTTCTGTTTTGATGTGTGTATGTGACTATTTAGGATTTACGATATGCATCTTAGCAGTCACCCTACAAATAATATTATATCCCTTCATGTATATTATAGGAATCTTACAACTTTCACTCCCACTTCCGTCCTTTCTATTATTGTACACTTTACTTCTACACATGCATTACACTGTACATTCTAAACAGTCAATTGTCCTGTAACTAGTTTAAAAACTAGGATAGATGTATTTTATGTTTAACCACATATGTGATATTTCTGTTGCTTTTTACTCCTTTATATGGATCCACATTTCCGTTTGACATCATTTTTTTTCACCTGAAGAAGTTTCATTCATATTTCTGGTAGTGCAGGTCTATTGGTGATGAATGCGCTGTTTCAGTCTGAAAAACTCTTTAATTTACCTTTATTTTTGAATGATGTGTTTGCTAAGCATAGAACTCTGGTTTTACAGTTCTATCTTTCAGTACTTTGAAAATCCTTCTCCACTGTCTCCTGGCTTGCATGATTTACAAGAAGGCGCCTGTCATATTTTTGTTTGTTCCTCCACACATAATGTCTTTGATGCTTTTAAAATTTTTCTATTTATCTCTAGATTTTATCAATTTTATTGTGATATGCCTGGGTGTAGTTTTATTTTTCTTCTTCTTGGATTCTTTGAGCTTCTTGGATCTGTAGGTGCATTGTTTCAATAAAAATTAAAACATTTTGGTCATATTTTTTCAAGTATTTTTTCTGCCTCCCCCTCTCTTCTCCTTCTTCTACTTTGATTACACATATGTTAGACTCCTTGATATTGTTCCACGGGCCACTAATTCTCTCTGATGAAAGTGCTTTTGTCTTTTTTCTCTCTGAGTTTAACTTTGAATTGTTTCCTTTGCTTTGTCTTTTATTCCCTAATCTTTTCTTCTCCTAATGTCTAATTTACTATTAATACCATGCAGTATATTTTAAATTTCATATATTGTATCTCTCTACAAGTTTTATTTGAGTCTATTTAAATATCTTCCATTTCTCTCCTCGTTCTGTTTATACTCTACCTTTTTGACCATATGGATTATATTTGTAATAGCTGTGTAACATCCTTTTCAGCTAATTCTATCATCTGTATTATTTTGGGATCTGTTTCTGTTGATCAATTTTTCTTATGGTTATGGATCATATTTTCTTGCTTCTTTGTATACCTGGTAATTTTTTATTGGATACCAGACATTTTAACTTTACGTTGTCAGGTACTAGATTTCACTGTATTTTTATATATGTTTTTGATGCAGTTAAGTTACTTTAAACCAGTTTGATCTCTCTAGGAGTTGCTTTTCAATTATGTTAGAATAGATCCAGGGTAGCTTTTAGTCCAGGGCTAATTTGATCCTACTATTAAGGCAATATTCTTTCAAGAACGCTGCTTGGTGGCCCATGTATTAAGGAGGTTTTCCCACTCTGGCTGGTAGACAAACTGCTCCTAGCCGTGTGTGAGCTCTGAGGGGTTGATCCGCCTGCTCCTCTGGTGGTTTCTTCTTTGGCTTCAGTAGTTTCTTCACATGCATGCCTTGATCATTACTTAGCCAAAGTTTCAAGGATACCCTTCTGCAGATCTCTGGAGAATGTTCTCTCCCCCTTTCTCCTGTGCAGTAATGTCCTTTCAATATTTTGCCATTCAAATTTTAGTTTCTTAGGCTTTGCTGAACTCTGAACTCAATTCAAATATTTTTTCCATACTCTTTCCTTACCTCCACCCCGCAGGCTTTGCCTGTGGCTATGAATTTCATGTATTTACATCCTGTGATGGGAACCTGATCATGGACCGCAGAAGCAGTCCTTCTCATACAGCCACCTGGGCCTTGGTTATTACAGAGCTCTGGGGCTGCTTGATGCTGTGCATAAGTTTCACTGAAGCTTCAGGAATGTGCTGGCTTTACTAGCTTGACTGCAGTCAGCCAGATTAGAAGAACAAATAGTCTGAAGTCATAGCTGAGGTCCTCAAAATATCAGATGACTAGAAGTAATGTATTTTTGACTTTGGCACCCACATTGGATTTATTTTTCTGTCACATTGATTTTCTTAGTTTTGTTTTACTTGGCTTGATGGTGGGTAGTGCATCCTACAGCCCAAATGTAGGATTTTCTGCAGAAAAACCTCGAAGCGAGTGATCCACTCACAGAAGATTAGGTATAAACAGCACAGCGCAGCTCTGTCCTCTGCAGATTGTTAAGTTCTTGGGAAGATTCTCTTGTTGCCTGCAGGCTCTCACCATTCACTTTCAACCTACTTCCTGCCTAGGATTAAATGGCTACAGGATGGGAGTCAAAGCCTCTTTGGAAAATTGCGTAATGATTGCATCTACATTCTCATTGACACGTCTCACTCAATGAAGAGCAAACTGGACTTGGTGAAGGACAAGATCGTTCAGTTCATACAGGTTAGATGGAACTGTGGGTTCATGCATGTGGGGTTTTGTGTGTCATAAATGGGTCTCCACAAAGTATCATCTGTGATGATTATGAGCAGTGGAGAGGGGCTTGTTGCACTAAAAAATTCCTAAGAAAGCCAAATTCAGAGAAATACTCCCTTTTGCTAGTTAAAGAATCATCAGTTCTCCTTTGCAAATAGACCCTATCTCTGATGGATTCTTTCTGTCACACATGAGTTGCTTAAGGGAGTTGCTGTGTTCATTGTTTCAGATTTTCTCTGTCCTGAAATCTGTGGTATACACACACTTCCATTGTCTTCCAGATACTCCTCATCTTAGCACTTTTAATTGCAAATGTTTATTAAGGATGCTGTGTACACCGGTGCATAGGAGGGGTGCAGGCTGGTGTTTAGAAGCTTCCAGTTCTTATTCTGCCTGTGCTGCCTCTGAGCTGTGTGAACTGAAGCAGGTTGCCCAAGTGCCCTAACTCCTAGTGTCCATGCCCGTCAAATGGCATCACAGTACTGCTGTCAGTTCGTAGTACTGATGTTAAGCATTAATCACAGAAGTAATAGCCGGGAGTGTTTGAGAAATACAAAATGCACTTTTTAACTTAACAAAGCTCTACAGGAGAAATATGAACAAGTGAATAAAGTAACTGAATAATGGCTTTACCTAAAAGATAATGACTGAAATGATGATGATGTTTTAGATTTGTTTTCTTCAAGCATATTGTATTTGGTGTGCTTATTTGGTATATCCTTAATGTTAGTATTAAAATCACTATTTAATATCACATTATATATATAAACTTTTACATATATGTGGCACATATAATATATATTCATATAATCATATATACATTTGTAAACGTCTTAACACACAAACTGGATAAATTTTATTCAAATGTCCTTTATACTAGATAAGATATTCTCTATTGAATATAATTTTTTGCTTCTTAAACTGAAAATAGAGATCATTGTGGTTAAAATATACCAAACTGTGACCTACCCTAACCCTTTTTTACATGTGAGTGGTTTTATGGTTAAGTTGTCGTTGTCTCTTGTAGGAACAGCTGAAATATAAAAGTAAGTTTAATTTTGTGAAGTTTGATGGTCAAGCAGTTGCCTGGCGGGAACAACTTGCCGAAGTCAATGAAGATAATTTGGAACAGGCTCAGTCCTGGATTAGAGACATGAAGGTAAGTTGGAGACTGAGCTGGGAGAAGCAGCATAGGAGTCTCTCACCTGTGCACTGAGTTCATTCGCAGGACAGACATTCTCGAGAGGTGTTTTGCGCTCCCAGGATGGAAGTGGCTTAGCATGTAGACTTTTGTTTTGCTTGCAGTGGTCACATTATAATCCAATCTCATTTGTCTATATAAGGTTTAAATGAGCCTCTTCTTCTTATCTATTCACAGTTCTCTATTTCCAGCTCTGCCCTTGGCTCAGGTTGAAACCCCCTTATGAAAACACATTTCAAAACAGACTTTTTTTTTATACTCAGACATTCAGATTTTTTTCTTCTGAAATTTCATTATTGTTGCAAAAGATGTATTGCAGCCATTCTTATCAGTGGGCTTTGTTCAAAAGTAAGGAGCATGTGGAAATATACAGTACAATCTGAGTGTTTAGGACTGACTGCAAGAAGAGAGCTAGGGCAGGAGAATATAGTAAGGAGGTGAAATCATTTCCTCAGAAGTGACTGCCCTTGGCATTTACACAGACTATTGGGAAGGATTTTCCTTGCCCTAAATTTTCTTATCTTGAACTTACCTTAATTTTGTATAGCATATAGCATTACAGCATTCCAAATATTTGAGATACACTACAATTGAGACCAAGAGTTGTTTTTAAAAAGTCAAATATAGGAGGTGGACATAGTGGTGCACACCTGTAGTCCCAGCTCCTTGGGAGGCAGAGGTAGGAGGATCGTTTGAGCTCAGCAATTTGAGACCAGCCTGGGCAACATAGCAAGGCTCTGTATCTTTTTTTAAAAGGCAAATATGTATCACAAACATCTTTAAAATACTTTAGTGCCTACGTTTAGAGTCTTAGATTTGACAGAAAGTCACAAGTAGATATTGGCAGATCACTGAGATGCCCTAGGGCTCCCTTGTGATTTGTTTTTAAAAATGGGAGGAGAAAATCTGTTCTATAAGAAATAATAATGCCTGTAAGATTTTAATTTAACTGGTCACTTTATCCTGGGAAATAGTGTTGAATTCATACCCAGCTCGTTACATTTCCAGGGTTAACCAGTGAAGTTACTTGTGACGTATGTTCTGTCCTTTTTTTTTTTTTTTTTGTTCTGTGCTTTTATGACAGAATAATAGGAAATATCTTGTTAACTCAGAGCCTACTAGTTTAGGGTTTATGATAACAAGATATTATCTATATAATCTCATTGGATAAAAACATCATTGGGTTCTGCTTTATATAAAATCACTAATGAACAGAGTCAACCATCTATTCAGATTTTAGCCATTTGGCTAAAAACACGTATTCCTATAAAGTACAATTCTTGCCTCCTTACAAATTTTCACTGATGCTCCCTTGCTGGCTTGTTGAATGTCCAAAATTCGTTTTCAAAAGGACCAAGGATAAAGAAAATGTGGCATATATACACAATGGAATACTACACAGCTTTAAAAAGAAGGAAATCCTGTTATTTGCAACCACATGAATGAACCTGGAGGACATTATATTAAGTAAAATAAACCAGGCAGAGAAAGAAAAAATACCACATGATCTCACTTATATATAGAATCTAAAACTGTCAAACTTGTAGAAGCAGAGAGTAGAATGGTGGTTACCAGAGACTGGGAGCAGAGTGCCAGCTGGGGATGGGGAGATGTTGGTCAAAGGTATGTAGTTTCAGGTAGACAGGAGGAATAAGTTCTGGAGTACAGCGTGGTAACTATAGTTAATAACAGTGTATTGTATACTTGAAAATTGTCAAGAGAGTAGATTTTAAATGTTCTCACAACTCAAAAATATGTCAGGTGATAGATATGTTAATTGGCTTCATTTACTCATTCCACAGTGTATACATGTATCAAAACATTACATTGTATACTATAAATATATACAATTTTGTCAATTAAAAGTAAATTAATTTTTAAAAAATGATAATAAAGCCAAATTCTATTATTCTTTCGGCTGGTTTGGTCCAGTAATCAACCCGGTAGCACTCAGGGTGGTCTGAGCCTGCTTTGTGCTGGTGTCCTGCAGCAGTAGGTCCCCAAACAAGCACAGCCATTCCTGAGGCCAGGGGAGCGCAAGCTGTGGTGGCGCCTGCCCAGTAGTTGAGGGGGGAGATGGGAGGAGCAGGTGCAAAACAGGTGCCATCCTCAGACCATGTTTCCCTGGGGTCTCTCTGTCTGGGTCTTCCCCAGCTTTGCCACCATCTTTTCAGCAGTAGGGTTTTCAACAAAAGACTATTGAGAATGGGCTCAGAGGGAAGAGCTGTTCTGTTTACCACCTGGAATACATTTCTGCTGCCCAAATCCTGTAGGAGGATTTTGTTTTGCTTTTAACATTTAAATTTGCAATAATTTTAGACTACAAAGAAGTTGCAAAAGTAGTACGGAGCATTCACACTTACCCTTCACCTAACTTTCTCCAGTGTTCACCTCTAACATAGCCATGGTATAATTGTCAAACTGAGACATTCACAGGACACTATGAGCTAAATTACAGACTTTATTCAGCTTTCATCAGTTTTCCACTAATGTTCCTTTTATGTTCCAAGATCCAGCCAAGGATCTCACATGACATTTAGTTGCAATGCCTCCTTAGTCTCTTCCAATCTGTGACAGTTCCTCAGTCTCTCCTTGTCTTTCGTGACCTTGACACTTTTGAAGAGTACTATTCAGATTCTTCTGTAGAATGTCCTACAGTTTGATTTTGCCTGATGTTTTCTCATTATTAGATTGGGTTATGGATTTTGGGGAGGCGATATTCTTCCCAGTGGATCACCTGAAAGCACGCATGATGCCGATACGCTCTATGACCAGCAATGTTTACTTTGATCATTTGGTTAAGGTGACATCTGCCAGGTTTCTCCCAAAAAGTTACCTTTTTTTTCCCTTTGTAAATAATAAAAGTTTTGGAGGAGATGCTCTGAGGCTCTGCAAGTATCGTTTGTTCCTTAAGTTTTTGCCCACAATTTTAGCACTCAATGTTGGATCATCCTTACAACAATTATTACTGAGCTGAGGTGATTTTATATTTCCTCTGTTCGTTTTACATTTCTATATTGGAATTATTCTATAAGGAAAAGATTTCCCTTTCCCCCTTTTACTTATTCATTTATATATTTATTTCAATGTGGACTCATGGAAATTTATTTTATTCTTGGAGTTATAATCTAATACTATCGTTACTTATTTTGTTACTAAAATTTTGTTACTTTGGCCATTGGGAATTCTTTTATGCTGCTTCTAAATATTTAAATATGCATCCACCTTTTTTCCCCCTTTAGCATTTCTTGACTTTCTGTCACTATAAGATGTTTTATGATAATCTTATATTTTCCCAGCCCCAGCCCTGAAATCTACCACTACTCCAAGGAACCTTGGTTTCTCTTATTACAGAATGGTATTTAGAAGCCAAGATCTGGACACCCGGGGGTGGTTACTGCTACTGGATTGTATCACTGCTTTTAGGCCCTCTCAGTGGACAGAGACAGAAATATGTAGACATAGAAAATATCTATATAATATATAGATATATATGATCATATCTATTAAATATATATTTCTATATCTACTCCATGTATCCACAAACATCTATGTTTATTTATCTGTATATCACTCTGTATTTATATTAAATAAGCAAACAAATCATACATTCATACTGATACCTCTAATTCCAACCCAGAGCCCAGGGTTCATTTGTAATGAAACTATTTGCATCTTCAACCAGAAGAAACCTGATTCTCATTACCTATAACATATTTACTTATATTTTCAACCCTACTGTACGTATAGGTTCAGTATTGCTAGTTCATACTCTACGAGAAACAAATTTATCAGCTATAGTGTTTGTATACAGCTTTTTTTTTCCACTTTAACTTTACAGTATCCGTTCAAAAAACTGTCTTCCAGAGCTGTGAAGTCAGGTAACTTTCTTACCCAATCTCTTTAGTGTGCTTATGTCACTCATTAGCGACCCAGTTAGACTCATTGGCTCAGTTAGTCTGCATTTCACCTTGGTTTCCTCCACATCCTAGTTGAATCTTATTTTAATTTGCATACAGTAAAAAAACCTACACTTTTTTTGGTGATAGTTCATGGATTTTGATAAATGCATGGAGTCATGTATCTCTACCACAATACCAAAAGGAACTGTTCTATCACTCCCAAAATGTCCACATATGCCCCTTTGTCACCAACTCCCCCTCCCTCCTGGCAACCACTGCTCTGTTTCTCTGTCTTTATAGATTTCCTTTTCCAGAATGTCATATAAACAAAATCATACAATAGAACTTTTGGGTTCTAGCTTCTTTCACTTAATACACTTGACCCATGCCTGTAATCCCAGCACTTTGGGAGGCTGAGGCAGGCGGATCACCAGGTCAGGAGATCAAGACCATCGTGGCTAACATGATGAAATCCTGTCTCTACTAAAATTACAAATAAAAATTAGCCAGGTATGTTGGCGGGCGCCTGTAGTCCCAGCTACTCGGGAGGCTGAGGCAGGAGAATGGCGTGAATCCAGGAGGTGGAGCTTGCAGTGAGCCGAGATTGCACCACTGCACTCCAGCCTGGGTGACAGACTCCATCTCAAAAAAAAAAGAAAAAAAAAACAAGATAGACTTTCTGGATATAAGAACTTTATCAGTTCTTATAAGTTCATCCAACTTATTTCATGAATCAAGACTTTATTCCCTTTTATTGATAAGTAGTGTTTTTATTAACGAGTAGTGCTTTATTGATGAGTATGGATGTAAAACTGTTTGTTTACCCATTGCTTGTTGAAGATTATCTGTGTTATTTCCTGTTTGGGGTTTCATACGTAAAGCTGTGATAAATATTTGCCTACAGGTTTTTGTGTGAAAAGGTGTCGAGAACGGTGAAGAGTCTGAAATTTTACCTTACTTGCAAACTAATGTGGCTTCCGGGAGAACACCAAGGCTTTTGGGTCAGAGACAAATGACTTTATTACCCACAGCAAAAGCAGTAGCCAGAGCAGCAGCATTTTCTTGCACCTGCTCCCTGAGCCCCAATTCCCGCAGGGTGAAAACAATGAGGACCAGGCGACGCTTGCTTGTACATTACGTGGTGTTAAAGGAGGGGGCCCTGGACTTAAGAAAACCAAATCTTCTATAATGGACTGTGAGCATGCCGGCCCTTCACTCCAGAGTTAGGTGTTATCTTTATACCAGACAATAAGCATGCCTACTCTTTGCTTTGAAGAGAGACAGTATTTCTGTCTTCCAAGGCTGTTCCCCATATCTACATCTTGAAAAGATAAACCAGAGCAGACAGCATGTCTGTTGCAAGATATGTCGAAATACATGGGACGGGACCCATGGGAAATGGTTTCCAACAATAAGTTTTCACTTCATTTGAATATAAATAAATATCTAGAAGTGAGATTGCTGGCCAGTATGCTAAGCGTATGTTTAACTTTATAAGAAACTGCCAAACTGTTTCCCACTGTGGCTGTACCGTTCTGCATTCCCATCAGCGATATATGAGAGTTACAATCACTTTACATCCTCTCCAGCTTTTGATGTTGTCAGGTTGTTTTATTTTAGACATTCTAATATGGCTGAAAGATGTCTCGTGGTATCCTATTGTAGTTTTAATTGCATTTACTTAACACTCATCTTTTCATGCTTATTAGCCATCTGTATGTATGTCTTCTTTGGTGAAGTATCTGTTCAGATATTTTGCCCATTTTTTAATTGGGTTGTTTGTTTTCTTAAGATTGAGTTTCCTCGGGCCAGGTGCAGTGGCCCATGCCTGTAATCCCAGCACTGTGGGAGGCCGAGGCAGGCGGATCATGAGGTCAGGAGTTCGAGACCATCCTGGCCAACATGGTGAAACCCTGTCTCTATTAAAAATACAAAACAAATTAGCCGGGTGTGCTGGTGGGTGCCTGTAGTCCCAGCTACTTGGGAGGCTGAGGCAGGAGAATGGCATGAACCCGGGAGGCGGAGCTTGCAGGGAGCCGAGATCACACCATTGCACTCCATGCACTCCAGCCTGGGCGACAGAACGAGACTTCGTCTCAGAAAAAAAAAAACAAAACAAACAAACAAACAAAAAAAATTGAGTTTCTGGATATAAGAACTTTATCAGACTTACAATTTGCAACTATTTTCTCCCAATCTATGGCTTTTCATTCCCTTAATAGAGTTTTTCACTGTGCATAAGTTTTTAATTTTCATTAAGTCCAAGTTGCCAAGTTTTCTTTACGGATTGTGCTTTTAGTCCCATAGCTAAACATATGGCTAAATCCAAGTCATGCAGATTTTCTCCTGTTTTCGTCCTCAAATGTAATGGTTTTACATTCTATATTTAAGAATAGGGTACATTTTGAGTTCTTTTTTTATAAGGTGTGAGGCAGGATTCAGCACCGTTTGTCTAAGTTGTCTCTCCCTCTGGAATTACCATTGCTTCTTGTCAAAAATCATTTGACTATATCTGTGTGGGTCTATTTTTGTTTCATTGGACTATTAATAGGTGTCTGTACTTCTACCAACATCACACTGTCTTTATTATTGCAACTTTATACTGAGTTTTCAAATCAGCTAACCTGAATCCTCTAGCTTTGTATTTCCCTTTGATTTTTTTTGGCTGTTATATAGTTCCTTTGACCTGCCTTGTAAATTTCTGAATCAGTTGTTGAAATCTACAAAACAGTACACTAGGATTTTGATTGAGATTGCCTTAAGTCCATAGATCAGATTCAAGAGAATTGACATCTAACACTGTGTACCTCTAAATTTATTTGGGTCTTTTTTGTTACTATTGTAAATAGTACTTTTTTTTTTCTTTTACTTTTTCTTTTTCTTTTTCTTTTTTTTTTTTTTTTGAGACAGAGTCTCACTCTGTCACCCAGGCTGGTGTGCAGTGGTGCAATCTCGGCTCACTGCAAGCTCCGCCTCCCGGGTTCACACCATCCTCCTGCCTCAGCCTCCCGAGTAGCTGGGACTACAAGCGGCTGCCACCTCGCCGGCCTAATTTTTTGTATTTTTCATAGAGATGGGGTTTCACCGTGTTAGCCAGGATGGTCTCGATCTCCTGACCTCGTGATCCGCCTGCCTCGGTCTCCCAAAGTGCTGGGATTACAGGCGAGAGCCGCTGCACCCGGCCATAAATAGTACTTTTTAAATTATAAATTTTAATTCTTTATTACAGTTGATTTTTGTATACTGACCTTATTTCTTTTGACCTTGCTAATCTTACTTACCTGTTCTAGGAACTTTGTTGTAGATTATTTGAGATTTCCAGTGATGTTATATATGAACAGAGATGATTTTATTTTTTCCTATCCAACCCATATAGTGTTTATTTCTTTCTCTTGCCTTAATGCGCTGGCTAGGACTTTCAGTATGATGTTTAACAGGAGTGGTGAGAGAATGTACTTGTCTTGTCCTGATCTTAGAGGGGAAATATTAAATCTTTCACTATTAAATAACTTTTCTAGCTGTGAGGATTTTTTGTTTTGTTTTGTTTCGTTTTTTTTTTTTGTTTTTTTTTTTTGTTTCTTTTTGTGTTTTTTTGTAGATGTGATTTATCTTGTTAACCAATTTCCCTTCTGTTCTTGTTTTTTTGAGGATTGTTACCATAAACAAATATTGGATTTTGTGAAATGTGTTTTCTGCATCTATTGAGCTTTTAATTTTGATAAAGCCAAGTTTCCAAGTTGGACTTGGCAGATCTGTTGTCTGTTAATATGTTAATACGGTGAACTACCTTGATCTGTTTTTGAATATTGAATGGGCTTTGCATTCTGGGATTATCTCCACTTGATCATGATGTATTATAGATTGAATATATTCTGCATTAAATCCGCTAACCTAGCTTGTTGAGGATTGTTGTGTCTACATTCATGAGGAATATTGGTCTGTAGATTCTTTTCTTAGAAATTTTTGTCTAATTTTAGTATCAGGAAATGCTGGCCTCATACTACAGGTTAGAAAATATTCCGTCTTCTTTTTTTCTAAAAGAGATTGTACAGAATTGATATGATTTTTCCTTAACAGTTCGGTAGAATTTACCAACGAAACCATCTGGGCCTCCTTTTTTGTTAGAAGTTTTAAACTATGAATTCAATTTCTTTAATAGATACAGGACTATTCAGATGATCTGTCCCTCTGTGAGTTAGTTTTGGTCGTTTGTTTCTTAGAAGGAAGCAGTCCGTTTCTTCCATGGGGTTGAACTTATGGGTGTAGAATTGTTCACAGCATTCCCTTATCATTTCCTTAATGTTTGTGAGATCTGTGGTGATGTTTGATATTGGTAATTTTTGTCTACTGCCTTTTTTTCTTGGTTAGTTTGAAGAGCTTTTTTTATTTTTCTCTCAATTTTGTTAATTTTTTCGAGAAACCAACTTTTTGTTTCTTTGATTTTCTAATTTTTAACAAATGTTTTAAATTGTATTGATTCCTGCTATCTTTATTATTTTTCTCCTCCTACTTGCTTTGTTTTTTTAGTTAAATCTCCATTTCTTAGATCTAAGAATTTAATGGTATAAATACCACCCCCAGCTACTGCTTTAGCTATACATTTTATACATTTTACATTTTATAACTATTTTTGCTCCAAAAAATTACAATACTTAGTATATACTTAAACAGGTACAAGAGCCGTATGCTGAAATTATAAAATTCTGATGAAAGAAATCAAAGATCTAAATACTCGGAGAGACATACTGTATTCATGGAATAGGCGAATTAACACAATGAAGATGCCAATTACATTTTATAACTATTTTTGTTCAGTTCAACATGTCAGTTCTAAAGACTCTGCCTAACCTTACTTAGGTCCTGAAGATGTTTTCCCCATGTCCCTTTTTCTGGAAGTTTTATAATTTTGTTTGATGGTTAAGTCTGTGATCTGTTTTGAATTAACGTTTGTATAAGGTGTGAGATCTAGGTTGAGGTTTATTTATTTATTTTTTTTGCAATGGAGTTTCGCTCCTGTCGCCCAGGCTGGAGTGCAGTGGCATAATGTCGGCTCACTGCAACCTCCGCCTCCCAGGTTCAAGCGATTCTCCTGCCTCAGCCTCCAGTGTAGCTGGGACTACAGACATGTGCCACCATGCCAGGCTAATTTTTGTATTTTTAGCAGAGACGGGGTTTTGCCATGTTGGCCAAGATGTTCTCGATTTCCTGACCTTGTGATCTGCCCGCCTTGGCCTCCCAAAGCGCTAGGATTATAGGCATAAGCCACCACGCCCGGCTAGTTTATTTATTTTTTGCCTATGAATGTGCAATTTCTGTGACGCCATTTATTGAAAAGGCTATTCCTCCTCTATTGAATTGTTTTTGCTCATTTGCCAAGAATCAATTGAATATGTCTGCAGGTCTTTGAATGGGTTCCCTGTTCTGTTCTATTGTTATATGTGTTAATGTCTCCATTAGGACCACACTTTCTTGACAGCTATAGCTGTATACTGAGTTTTAAGTTCAAGAACAACTACTCCTACTTTACGTTTGTTTTTTAGAGTTGTTTTGGCTATTCTTGGGCCTTTATTTTCAATATAAAAATTGAAAACAAACTTCTTTATGCTTATTGAAAACCTTGCTGACATTTGGATAGAAATTGCATTAAATCTATAGATCCAATTAGGAAGAATTGGCATCTTTATTGTGTTAATTCGTCTATTCCATGAATACAGTATGTCTCTCTGAGTATTTAGATCTTTCATTTCTTTCATCAGAATTTTATAATTTCAGCATACAGCTCTTGTACCTGTTTAAGTATATACTAAGTATTGTACTTTTTTGGAGCAATTGTAAGTGGTATTGCACTTTTTATTTTGGTTTTCACTTATTTGTTGTCAGTGTGTAGAAACACAGTTGTTTTGCGTGTGTGGACTTCGCATCTTTTGACCTTAGAGTAGGCTTACTTACTATTTTCCTTTTTGTTTTTTGTGTATGGTTAGCCCTCCATATCTGCAAGTTCTGTATCTGTGGATTCAACCAACTATGGGTTGAAAATATTTGGCAAAAATAAGCTGGGTGCGGTGGCTCAAACCTGTAATCCCAGCACTTTGGGAGGCTGAGACGGGCAGATCACGAGGTCAGGAGATCGAGACCATCCTGGCTAACACGGTGAAACCCCGTCTCTACTAAAAATACGAATAAAAACTAGCCGGGCGAGGTGGCGGGCGCCTGTAGTCCCAGCTACTCGGGAGGCTGAGGCAGGAGAATGGCGTGAACTCGGGAGGCGGAGCTTGCACTGAGCCGAGATCGCGCCACTGCACTCCAGCCTGGGCGACAGAGCGAGACTCCGTCTCAAAAAAAAAGGAAAAAAAAAAAGAAAAATAAAAAGAAAATATTTGGCAAAAATAAATGATAAAAATCATAACAATAAAACAATAAAAAAACACAAAACTTAAAAGATACAATATAACAACTACTTATATAGCATTTACATTTTGTTAGCTAACATAGGTAATCTGGAGATTATTTAAAGTATACATGAGGATTGTGTAGGTTATGTGCGAATACTATGCCGTTTTATATGAGACTTGTGCATCCTCAGATTTTGGTGTCCATGGGGTTGGGGGTGGACCCTGGAACCAATCCCCCACAGATACTAAGGGACAACTGTAATCCTCAGGATTTTCTGTGTAGATAATTGGGTAGTCTGCAAATAGACAGTAGTATTTGTTTTTGTTTTTGTTT
This sequence comes from Macaca mulatta, assembly GCF_049350105.2. Classification (NCBI taxonomy): domain Eukaryota; kingdom Metazoa; phylum Chordata; class Mammalia; order Primates; family Cercopithecidae; genus Macaca; species Macaca mulatta. The sequence goes on from NC_133418.1 coordinate 6,313,296, forward strand.
TTTCCGACCTCTATGACTTATTCCTTTGCCTTATTGCAGCAGATAGAACTTCCAGTACTACACTGAATAGGTATGTTGAGAGCAGACATACTTGCCTTTTTCCCAATTATAAAGGGCAAGAATTCAGTCTTCTCCCATTAAATATGATATTAGCTGCAAGCTTTTCATACATGCTCTTTATGAGATTGAGAAAGTTTCATTCTATTCCTAATGTACTGAATTTTTATACTGAATGAAGGTTGCATTTGCCAAATCCTTTTCTGTGCAAATTAATATGCTCATATGATTTTTTTTTCCCAATTCTGAACCAACTCTGACTACATAGAATCCCACTTGGTCAGTATGTATTATGCATTTTACATGTTGTTGGATTAAATTTGCTAATATTTGTTGAGAACCTTTGTGTCTAGGTTCATGAGAGATGTTGGTCTGTAGGCTTTTCATGTGTGTGCTGTCTTTGTCTGCTTTGCGTATCAGTGTAATACTGGCCTCCTAGAGTGAGTTGGGAAGTATTCCTTCCCCTTCTGTTTTCTGGAGTGCATTGTGTAAAACTTGTGTTAATTCTCCTTTGAATGTTTGATAAAATTCTCTAGTGTGGCCAGGCATGGTGGCTCACGCCTGTAATCCCAGCACTTTGGGAGGCCAAGGCAGGCAGGATCACCTGAAGTCAGGAGTTCAAGACCAACCAGGCCAACATGGCAAAATCCCATCCCTACTAAACATACAAAAACTAGCCAGGCATGGTGACAGGTGCCTGTAAAACCAGCTTCTCGGGAGGCTGGGGCAGGAGAATTGCTTGAACCCAGAAGCAGAGGCTGCAGTGAGCCGAGATGGCACCACTGCACTCCAGCCTGGGTGACAGAGCGAGACTCTGTCTCAAACAATCAGTCAATCAATCAATCAATCAATTCTCTATTGCAACCATATGGACCCAGATATTTCTTTTCAGGGGCTTTTTAATTATGAATTCAATTTCTTTAATAGGCATGGAACTATTCAGGTTGTTGGTTTCATCTTGAGTTTTGGTAGTTTGTGGTTTTTGAAAAAGTGTTCAATTTTTTCTAAACTGTTGAATTTATGAGCATAAAGTTTTTCATAATATTCTCTTATTGTTCTATCAGTGACTGCAAGAGATGTTGTAATAGGCCCTGTTTTATACTTGATGTTGGTAATATGTGTCTTTTCTCTTTATCTTGCAAATCTTGCTAGAAGTTTGTCAATTTTATTGATTCTTTTTAACAATCAGCCTTTTGTTTTATCAATTTTCTCTATTGTTTTGCTATTTGAATTTTATTAATTTATGTTCTTTATTATTTACTTCTTTCTGCCTGCTTTGAGTTTATTTTCCTCTTGAGTTTATTTTTCTAGGTTCTTGAGGTAGGAACATAAATTATAGTTTTGGGATATTTTTATGTTATTGTAAGTAAGCTTTTAGTACCATAAATTTTCCTGCCAGAACTGCACAGATTTTAAGCAAAACAACTTAATTTTCATTCAGTACTATTTAATTTTTAATTTTCTTTGTGATTTCACTTTTGGACCATGAATTATTCAAAGCATGTTTTAAAATTTCGAAATGTTTGTGGAAATTTTCATGTTGTCTTTCTTTATTGATTTCTATTTTGATCCCACTATAGTCAGAGGACATACTCTATATGATTTTACATCTTTTAAATTTGTTAAATGTTGTTCTGTGACTCAGGATATGGTCTATTTATGCAAATGTCCAGTGTTTGAAAAGAATGTGTAGTCTTTTGTTGGGTGGAGTATTCTATAAATCTCAATTAGATCTGGTTAGTTGATGGTATTGTTCAATTCCTCTCCATCCTTGCTGATTGGTTAGTTGTTCTGTCAATCATTAAGAGTGGGGTATTGGGTAACACAGTCTCCACCCAAATTCTACCTTGTTGAGTTCTATGGGTCATGTGTCTGCTGCCTCAGCCTCCAGGGCCTTGCAGGAGGAACTCAGCCCTTCGGTGTTGCTACCCCAAGCTCAGGTCTTGCCATGGGTCACTCTGGCAGCAATCCAGTCTGCCAGGATCTATGTGGCACAAACATCACCTTTGCTGAAGACAGGCACCGCCACTGGGTGTATTGTGGTGATCATTGGTGCAGTGGTGGATGTCCATTTTGATGAGGGATTTCCATCTCTTCTGAATGCCCAGCAAGTACAAGGCAGGGAGACCAGGCTGGTTTTCGCGGTGGCCCAGCATTTGGGTGAGAGCACAGTAAGGATTATGCTATGGATGGTACAGAAGGCTTGTTTAGAGACCAGAAAGTCCTGGACTCTGGTGCACCAATCAAAAGTCCTGTTGGTCCTGAGATTTTGAGCAGAATCATGAACATCATCGGAGAGCCTATTGATGAAAGAGGTCCCATCAAAATAAAACAGTTTGCTCCCATTTATGCTGAGGCTCCTGAGTTCATGGAAATGAGTGTTGAGCAAGAAATTCTGGTGACTAGTATCAAAGTTGTGGATCTGCTAGCTCCCTAGCCAAGAGTGGCAAAATTGGGCTTTTTAGTGGTGTTGGAGTTGACAAGATCATACCCATCATGGAGTTAATCAACAATGTTGCCGAAGCCCATGGTGTTAACTCTGGGTTTGCTGGTATTTTTGAGAGGACCTGTGAGGGCAATGACTTATATTATGAAATGACTGAGTGTGGTGTTGTCAACTTAAAAGAGGTTACCTCCAAGATAGTGCTGATGTGTGGTCAAATGAATGAACCACCTGCTACTCATGCCCAGGTAGCTCTGACTGGACTGACTGTGGCTGAATACTTCAGAGACCAAGAAGTTCAAGATGTACTCCTGTTTATTGATAATGTCTTTCACTTCATCGAGGCTGGCTCAAGGGTGTCTGCCTTATTGGGCAGAATCCCTTCTGCTGTGGGCTATCAGCCTACCCTGGCCACTGACATGGTGGGTATGATGTGGGGAAAGGATTGCCACTACCATGAGGGGATCTATCACTTCTGTACAGGCTATGTACCTGCTGATGACTCGACTGCCCCTGCCCTTGCCTTTCTTTGCTCATTGGGATGCCACCACTGTGCTGCCCCATGCTATCACTGAGCTGGGCATCTATCTACATGTGGATCCTCTGGACTCCATCTCTCACATCATGGATCCCAACATTGTTGGCAATGAGCGTTATAATGTTGCCCGTGGGGTGCAAAAGATTCTGCATGGCTACAAATCCCTCCAGACATTATTGTCATACTGGGTATGGATTAACTTTCTGAGGAAGACAAGTTGACTGTGTCTTGAATGTGGAAAATACAACATTTCTTGTCTCAGCCATTCCAGGTTGCTGAGGTCATCACAGGTCATATGGGGAAGTCAGTACTCCTGAAGGAGGAGACCATTAAAGGATTCCAGCAGATTTTGGTACGTGAACATGACCATCTCTCAGAACAGGAACAGGCCTTCAGTGATGGAACCCATTGAAGAAGTTTTGGCGAAAGCTGATACGCTGGCTGAAGAGCACTTATTGTGAGGGGTCTTTTTGGCAAACTAAGCACTCATCTGCTGTACTGTCCCTCTCCTTCCCCTAATCCAAACAACTTCAGGTTTCTGTGTAAGCCACAGGAGAACCTTGATTGAAAACATGTTCTATCTGAAGACTATTTAAGGTTTCCAATAAAATGTGCACCCCTCAGAACAAAAAGAATGGTGTATTGAAGACCCCAACCATAAGACTCTACCTATTCTATCTATTACAACTCTATTATAAAGTAGATAAAAATAGATTTCTCTATTTTTCTGTTCATCTCCATCAAATTTTGCTTCATGTATTTTGAAGCTCTGTTGTTTGAGGTATACACATTTAGGGTTGTTGTCTTCTTGGTGGATTGAGAATTTTATCATCATAATGCCCCTTTTTGTCCTTAGTAAATTTTCTTTCTGTTAAAGTCTACTTTATGTAATATTAATATAGTTATTTCTGCTTTTTAAAAATAAATGTTTGCATAATAATGTTTTGTCCATCCTTTTACCTTTAACCTGTCTGTGTTGTTATGCCTGAAGTGAGTTTCCTGTAGACAGCATAAATCGGGTCATGCTTTTGTTTACTCTTCAATCTCTGTCATGTAATTGGTATATGTGGGTCATTTGTATGTAAAGTAATTATTCATATTTAAGGATTAAGTGTCTCGTTTTATTTATTATTTTCGTGTGTTTCCTCTGTTTCTCATTTTTCTCTTTTGTCTTGCCTTCCTATGGGTTATTTGAGCATATTTTGGTGTTTCATTTTGATTTATTTATACTGTTTTTGAGTGTATTGCTTTGTATAATTTTCTTAATAGTTCTATATATTTCCTTATACATATATGTAACTTATCACAGCCCATTGTGATATAATTTATCACAGCCTATAGTGATATATCGCTGCCTATCGTGGTGCAGCCTATCACAGCCCACCACAATATAACCCATCGCAGCCTATCACGATATAACATATCACAGCCTATCATGATATAACGTATCACAGCCTATCGTGGTATAACTCATCACAGCCTTTCGTGATATAACGTATCACAGCCTATCATATATAACTCACCACAGCCTATCGTGATATAACTTATCATAGCCTATTGGTGGTTTGCTACTTCAACTTAAGTGTACCAACCTTACTTCTATTTAGGTCCCTTTACACTCACCATTTAAAATATATAATTGAAGTATTTCCTTTGCATGCATTATATGCTGTCTTAGATGGTGCTAAACTTTTGCTTCAATCATAAAACGTAACTAAAGAAATCCACGGTGTTAAGGATTATCTGTTATGCTTACTTTTCTATTTCCTCATTCCATTGTTCTTTTTTCTGAAAGTCCAGACTTTCTTCTTTTCTTGTTCTTTTTCTATATTCGCCTAGTTTTCCTTCTCCTTCAACCCTGGAGGATATTTTCACCAGATAGATGATTCATGGCTGGTGGTTATTTTCTTTCAGCACTTGAAAACTGTGGTGCCCCTTCCTCTGGTCTCTATAGTTTCAGATGAGAAACTGCTGGCATTTGAATTGGTGCTCTTTTATAGGTAATGTGTTATTTCTCTTCAGCTATTTTAGGATTTTTCTTTGTTTTTAGTTTCAGAAATTTAAATACAATGTGTCTTGGTGTGGCTTTCTTTGGTTTTATCCTGTTTAGGATTTGCTTAGCTTCTTAAATTGTAGTTTCTGTATCTTTAACCAAACTTTTTTTTTTTTTTGAGATGGAGTCTCACTCTGTCACCCAGGCTGGAGTGCAGGGATGTAATCTCGGCTCACTGCAAGTTCCACCTCCCGGGTTCATGCCATTCTCCTGCCTCAGCCTCCGGAGTAGCTGGGACCACAGGTGCCTGCCACCACGCCCAGCTAATTTTTTGTATTTTTAGTAGAGACGGGGTTTCACCGTGTTAGCCAGGATGGTCTCGATCTCCTGACCTCATGATCTGCCCGCCTTGGCCTCCCAAAGTGCTGGGATTACAGGTGTGAGCTACCGCGCCCAGCCAAAATTTGTTTTGTTTTTTTTTTCAGTCATTACTTATTAAATGCTTTTTAAGCCCCACACTCTTTCCCCTCTTTTTTTCTGAAGCTCTAATGGTATGAATGTTATTAGCTCTTCCTCATTGTTCCAGGGATTTCTGAGGCTCTATTGGTATTGGCATCAGTGGGTTGCTTTTCTCATTCAAATGTGATATTTCTGGTTCTTGGTATAATGAGTGATTTTTAAATTATATCTTAGACTACTTGGTTATTATGTTAGAAGAGTTTATTTCCATGTATGTGTGTTTATTCGGCACAGTCACTGTGTTTGGGTGTAGCATGTTTTCTCTGGGTTACTTCTGTGGGCTTTCGTTGCAGTGACAGTCTCCTTCCCTGAGCCATCTTGTGCTGCTGAGGCTCCCCTCAATTCCTGTTTGGTGCTGTCTGCAGGGGTGGAAGGCATGTCCCTGGGCTGCCTGCTGTTGCTGGGTGACCTTCTGGGATGGGGAGCAGACCACAGACTAAAAATACAGGAAAAATAAGTACTAGTAAGTACTCAGTAGATGTTGTTTTATGATTGACGTTACCACCATCGTTTTCCTGACCTCTCTCTTCCTATGGGCTTTACAATTATGGAATTACTTGCTGAATCCTGAACAAGAAAGGAGTCTGGAGCGTGCACCATCCTTTCTGTGGTTTCCCACCTATCCTACTCGTCCTTTAAGAGTCTTCCCTGCCATCTCCCCCAGAAGATGTATTTAGCAGCTCACCCAGCTAGAGTAAGACACATCCTACACTGGGCATGAACTTTTACTGCTTTTGGCACAGTGTTAGGTCATCATTTTCTAGGCATCCAACACCATCCCGTGAACCCCCTTCAAGGCACAGAATTTGGTCTGGTTTTGTAAGTTATGTCCCAGATCTATCAAAATGCCTGGCACATGGTACTTCTGTCTATTGAAATGAAAGGGAGTAAAGCCAATGAAGGAGCCTTAGGTAAGAGCAGCTGGATGGGTCAGGGCATGGGGTTCCCCATCATGGCTGAGAAAGTCTTAATGGGAGAGTGCCCATGGTATACGGTGAGGCTTGAGATGCCTTGGGTGGAGTGGGGGCTGGATGTGTGCTGGATCTTTGTCATTCCTTAGGCTGTCAGTCTCTGCTCCCTTCTTATCCTGATTCCTGGGGTGGGGGCAGAGTCTGTTCACCTATGGAAGTTGAAGGGTCTGGCCTTGCTTTAGCTAGAGTGTGAGTAATGTGACCCAGGCACCATCAGTCAGAATAACCCCCTAGGCTTTGACTTGAGAGATTGTGACTCCAGATGGCGGGTCCAGCAGAGAGAACCTTGGCAGTGGTGGCAGATGCAGACTGATGCAGCTCCTGGGGTGGCAGTGGCAGTGAGCTCTGGTCCATCTCTTGTCGATACTCCCAGTGCCAGCGAGGAAAGCCACAGTGTCCAGCACTCTGCAGTGGGACTGCAGCGGGGCCCCCACCAGGCAGCCCTGCAACAGGATTGGGGGCCTCATTTCTGGTGAGAGGTCCCAACCCAGGTTATCCTATCCATTGGTGGTGCTGTAAGCCGTCCTGATGTCCTTTATCATAAATTCCTTCCTGCTGGAATCAACCACAGTTGGTTTTCTTGCTTACAACTGAAGCTGGAGTGATACAACGGAACTGAGATGAGGGGGGGTTGAAGGAGGCTTTTAGACGATTCACAGTCCTGTATCTCTACTGATGGTCCCTTGGTAAGGATCATTTTTGCATATTAAGGAGAGTACATTCCAGTATATTAATATTTATCTAAAAGTCCATTCCTTTCTACATTGATGAACTGTTTAAGAGATTTTCTAATTTTTAAGTGTTTACTGTGATTTGAGAGATTGCTAAAAATTTTTCATTAATTTCTCTTGACACACAATGTGTGTATTTTTACCTATTCTTTTTTATACATGAAGAGTTGTGGGCCAGGTGTGGCAGTTCACGCTTGTAATCCCAGCACTTTAGGAGGCCAAGGCAGGCAGATCACTTGAGGTCAGGAGTTGGACATGGTGAAACCTCATCTCTGCCAAAAAAAAAAAAAAAAATTAGCTGGGTGTGGTGGTGCACACCTATAGTCTCAGCTACTCAGGAGGCTGAGGCAGGAGAGTTGCTTGAACCCAGGAGGTGGAGGTTGCAGTGAGCCGAGATGGCCCCACTGCATTCCAGCCTGGGCAACAGAGCTCTGAGAGTCTGTCTCAAAAAAAAAAAAAAGGGTTGTAGATGGTGTTATGGTTGATGTTATATGTAGGAGAAAGAATGGGCCATAACGTATTCCTTTTCATTGATTCTGATTTTGACTGTTATATGATGGTATAACAGATATATGTCTGGTTATTCCCATCATATGTGGAGCAGAACATTTAAAGTGCCTCATTCAATACCATGCATTCATGTAAGACCTAGTAACAGGTGGGTTCATGCACTTGAAAGTAGATATACATTTCACCAGAACTTGTCAAGTAATGTTAGATATGTCCACATGTACATTGTTAGATTGCTAATGATAACACGCTCACGTTTACCAAGTATTGGGTATCCTGAATAAATCCTGGTTTGAAACCGATACGATGCCACAGTGTATTTAGGCTGCATGTTTAAGTTCTGTTGACAGACGAGTGAGCAGTAACTGAGTTACCATCTCATGTAGAAACACAAGAAAATAAAATTGCATTAAGAACTCTGTCGTCAAGACAGGAAATCCATAGTCCTGGCTTCTAGCAGTTCTTGGACTGCCCGGATAGAGATTTTTAGGCACACCTTGGGATATGTTTCTTGGAATCACTGGGGTTAAATTGTTATCTCAGTGTAATTTTAATTTATCTTTCATCTCACAAGTACTTTTTCTTCTTTTTTGGAAGCAGAAAATGAATACTTGTTTGTGAGTTCTTTTTTGGGATTCACGTGTGTCGTTGGTATCTCTTTTTTCCGTAGATTGGAAGTTCCACAAACACCCTGAGTGCCCTGAAAACTGCTTTTGCTGATAAAGAAACACAGGCCATCTACCTTCTGACTGATGGGAGACCTGACCAGGTACTTGTCATGCGTGTCTGTATGAAGAGACCACCAAACAGGCTTTGTGTGAGCAATAAAGCTTTTTAATCACCTGGGAGCAGGTGGGCTGAGTCGGAAAAGAGAGTCAGTGAAGGGAGATAAGGGTGGGGCTGTTTTATAGGATTTGGGTAGGTAAAGGAAAATTACGTCAAAGGGGGGTTCTCTGGCAGGCAGGAGTCGGGGGTCACAAGGTGCTCAGTGGGGGAGCTTTTTTTTTTTTTTTTTTTTTTTTGAGATGGAGTCTCGCTCTACCGCCCAGGCTGGAGTGCAGTGGCCGGATCTCAGCTCACTGCAAGCTCCGCCTCCCGGGTTCACGCCATTCTCCTGCCTCAGCCTCCCGAGTAGTTGGGACCACAGGCGCCTGCCACTGCGCCCGGCTAGTTTTTTGTACTTTTTAGTAGAGACGGGGTTTCACCGTGTTAGCCAGGATGGTCTCGATCTCCTGACCTCGTGATCCGCCCGTCTCGGCCTCCCAAAGTGCTGGGATTACAGGCTTGAGCCACCGCGCCCGGCCTGGGGGAGCTTTTTGAGCCAGGATGAGCTAGGAAAAGGAATTTCACAAGATAATGTCATCGCTTAAGGCAAGGACTGGCCATTTTCACTTCTTTTGTGGTGGAATGTCATCAGCTAAGGCGGGGCAGGGCAGCTGTGATTCTTCAGTTACTCTAGGCCATCTGGGCATATGTACGTGCAAGTCACAGGGGATGTGATGGCTTGGCTTGGGCTCAGAGGCCTGACAGTACCTGTCAGAGCTGGGACCAAAGAGGGCCTCACTGATGCTCTGAAAGCAAATGCTGAAAGTAGGTTTGGGGAACCTTTTCAGCGGCCACCAAAAATCCATGGAGATATCCTTCCTTGGCTGAGGGACTCAGAGCTGAGGTGAGAAAATACACAGAGATTCCTTTGTCTCTGGAAACTCTGAGGAGAATTTATGAGACAGCGAATGTTGCCTGGTGAGTGTGACACACACCCCTAGCCGGGAGACCAGCCCCACAAAAGGAGACGTCTGCCGTCCACTGAAGACGGGTTTACATTTTATTACAAATGAAGAGCGAGGAGATTGTTTTCTATTTTTTTTCCCTCTGGAGACGCTGAATCTAAACATGTCACTGCGTAATGTCCTTGGCTTTACCTCTAATGCTAACTTAGTACTCATTTAAACAAAAACATGCCTTTCTAGCGAAATGTCCTTTGTTTTGTTTAGCCTCCCTGGAAAATATTTGAAAAGCTGTAGAGGAGTCTGTTCATCTTCTTTTGAGCTTTGTGAATGAAAGACGAGTACTCCAGGCATTAAATAAATAGAAGGATTTTCAGGCCAGTGTAATGTAAATTAGCAGCTAAAGTGAATTAGTGTCAACTCGTGTTTTTCCTTGGGAGATGTTTGCATATGCAGACTGCTAGGCAAATATCCTAAAATATCCTGTGGCAAAAAGTTCAGGGCTTAAAGAGAGTAAGCATCTGGATTTTACTGCAGCTTTAGATTTATGGCAGAAAGGGAGTGTGTAAAGTGAAAATTTATTTTAAATTATTTTTTTCTTATCAACTTCACTGTGTTTTCTCTTTGGAAGCAGTTCATCGTGTCTCTCTTCTGTTCCACGTGTGGTGCCAGGGTCTGAGGCTATAAAGATGAATAATAGCTCATCCCTGCCTTTGGGAAGCTTGTGCTTTGGGGAATGTGCTAGATGTATTCAGTTTAACACAACACGGGGACAGGGCTGCCTGTGCTATGTCTGGGAGCGCAGAGTGATGGGTTTCGCTGCACAGGGGGAGAGAAGGCCGGGGCGGGTTCCAGCGAGGTGGGGACATTTGAGCTGTGTCTGGAAATAGAAGAAGGAACCTTTGGAACAGAGGACACTGTTGGTGTCCTGGGCAGAAGGGACACAGAGGTGTGGAAATATGTGGGAGACTCAGAGAAACAAGCTGAGGGCAGGGGCAACGGAAGAAGATCAGGGTGGAGGTGAAAAACGTTGGGTTGTGGGAGACTGTGAAAGTCCTTGAATGCCACATGAGAAGGGTGGTGTCACCACAGAGAGGAACTCTCAGAGGAGCCGGCCACCCTACCCATCTGCATCTCAGAAACATGGCTCGGTTGTGCCAGGGAAAGGCTGGCGCTGCCATGGCCTGCTGCTGGCTCCTTGATGAAAGCTGGGAAGGACCCCGCCTTGGGTGGGAGCAGCAGGAATGGAAGGAGGGGGAGGGGACTGCCTCCAGCCATGAGCCACAGGAACCAGCATCAACGGGACCCCACGGCCAGTTTGGAAGCAGTGAATGGGAGGTGAGGAGAAGGTGGGAGCAAGGCAGAAAGGAGTCACCACGGCCAGTTTGGAAGCAGTGAATGGGAGGTGAGGAGAAGAGAAGGTAGGAGCAAGGCAGAAAGGAGTCACCACGGCCAGTTTGGAAGCAGTGAATGGGAGGTGAGGAGAAAGTGGGAGCAAGGCAGAAAGGAGTGAGGATGACTGATTCCCGGTTGACAATGATTATGATATTAACTGATTGAAATGCAGATTTCAAGAAGAGGCAAGTAGGCTTGGGGGTGGCTAGTGGAGGAAGCTGAGTTTGCGAACCTGTAGTGTGTGCGTGGGTGTCTAAAAGTCCCTAGAAATATATGGAGCTAGAGTTTGGGGACAGTGTGGCCTGAAGATTCCGACTTGAGGGACATCTAGGCAAGTCAAGGTATATTTTTCTTTTTAATATACTCTTACTGATCTTTAAAATTGTTTACACTGTGGACAATTTGGAAAACACGGATAAGCATTAAAAAGGAGAAAATGTGGTTGGGTGAGGTGGCTCACTCCTGTAATCTCAACACTTTGGTAGGGTGAGGCAGGAGGATTGCTTGAGCCCAGGAGTTCGAGACCAGCCTGGGCAACGTATTGAGACCCTGTCTCTCCAAAAAATTTTAAAATTAGCTGGGCGTGGTGGTGTGTGCCTGTAGTCCTGGCTACTCAGAAGGCTGAAGTAGAAGGATTGTTTGAACCAAGGAGTTCAAGGATGCAGTGAGCTGTGATTGCACTGCTGCACTCCAGCCTGGGCAACAGAGAGAGTCCCTGTCTCTAAGAAAAAAACAAACCAAAAAAGGACAAAATTTAAATCACTCATAATTGGATTTTGTGGGTTTTTTTCCCATCTCACATATCACGTGCATTTTTCCAAGTCATGAAAAATTTTTCAGGAGCATCCTTCTCAACGACTGCGTCGCATTCTGTTACGTGAATTTAATAAACCTTGCACCTTAAAGCTATTTTTGTTTAATTTTTGAATAGTAATGCATATTCTAATGCATTCTTTTCTACCTTCATAGAAAAGCATAGCCAGAGAAAATTCTCCCTCTCACCCCTTTCACCAGCTAGGAGGCACCTGATATGACTAGTTTTTCTGTATCTCCTTTCAGAGATGGTCTCTGTTATACATCAAAAGTGTGTTCATATATATTTCCTCTTTTTTACAAAAACAAATGTTAGCCTATTGTACACACAATTCTGCACCTTTATCCGTCAAACAGTGTGCCTTGGAGATGGCTTCATATCGTTTAATACGGAGCGTCCTCATTGTCTTCTAGGTTCCATCGCACGGCTATCCCATCACTTATTTAGCTAGTCCCGGGCAGACGCGCAGTCAGATTGTTTTTGAGCTTTTTGTTTTACACAGTCTTGCCAAAGCAACTCTGCGCATATATCGGTTTGCAGGTGAGTGAGTATATCTGTAGTGTACATTCTGAGAAGCGGACTCAGCTGCAAGGTCCATGTTTTGATCGATACTGCCAAACAGCAGCCCCCAAAGAGGATGTCACAAGCGACATCCCCACAAGCAGTGGATTGAGAAGAATTATTGATCTACAGTCCAGTATGGACTTTGGAGGCTCTGGAATCTCCCAATAATAGATACAACATACACTCAAAAAAATTTTTTTTCTGGAGAGAAGATCAATCTATTTCACCAGAATCTGAGGGTCCGCTCAAAGATGGAGAATCAAGGATATGAATAATGGCTGGAGTCAGGCCAAGCACAGTGGCTCACACCTGTAATCCTAGCATTTCGGGAGGCTGAGGCAGGCAGATTACTTGAGGTCAGGAGTTCGAAACCAGCCTGGCCAGCATGGGGAAACCCAGTCTTTACTAAAAATACAAAAAAAAATTAGCCAGGACTGGTGGCACGTGCCTGTAATCCCAGCTACTCGGGAGGCTGAGGAGGCAGGAGAATCGCTTGAACCCGGGAGGTGGAGGTTGCAGTGAGCTGAGATCGTGCCACTGCACTCCAGACTGGGTGATGGAGTGAGACACCGTCTAAAAGAAAAAAAAAAAGCTTGAGTCAGAAATGTGCAAATTACCCCAAACATAATTTAGAAATTCTTGAGGACTTCCGAATTCAACACTGCCTTTTCGACACACGTGGTCTATTTTTGCATTATTCCTTGGATTCTCTCAAAAAGGCAAATTGATGTTTGATATTCGTGTTCTATGTAGAAGATATTGAGATGTACCACTCAATTTCCATTTTTTGCTTTTGAATTTTCGCTGGCTTTGTAGAAGCTGAATGTGTAAGGCCAGTGTTATTCCAAATATTCAGCAGAATTTTCTCCTTGGAAGAATAGACACAGATGCTGCTCTGGATCAGTTACATGGACACTAGCTTCCTGCCTGCTTATTAAATATCTGAGGGAGCACTATAAAGTGATAGTCTCTAAAATTTAGCAGGTCAAAGGGGTTCTAGAAATATTAGTCTTCATTAAAATGGAATCATATACACATTGGATAAGTGTCCTTTGGTGGGCATCCGTAATGTAAACTGTCAGGGTCTTTGCTGGGAACAGCCCCATACAGCTTTGGCTGTGGTCATTTTGGGAATTCTTTGAAGTGAGGGGCTGGCCTGGACTAGAATCAAGAAAATGGACATGGTAAAGGCATCTGCACCATCCTAAATAAAACTAATGGCTAAAGCCTTAGCATGGAGTATGTGAGAGCCGGAGGGTGGGGAAGGTGCAGGGTGATCAGCCTGCACATACGCAAACAGACCTCCTTCAGGCAGGGAGGAGATGGAATCTCTGCCTTTCTGGCCACTCCAGCTGATGTGTGTGGAGCCCTGGCTGCACAGCTGATGTGTGTGGAGCCCTGGCTGCACAGCTGATGTGTGTGGAGCCCTGGCTGCACAGCTGATGTGTGTGGAGGAAGGCTGCACAGCTGATGTGTGTGGAGCCCTGGCTGCACAGCTGTTTAGACTCGGAGCAGAGGGAACTGGGGAAAGTGGCTCAGGTGTGCCACTTGACCTTATCCTAGGCTGACAGCAGCACCTGGCAAATATGCTCAACAAATATTTGTGGAATGCTTTCTAAGGAACATCATCTCATTTACTCCTCACAGCAGTCCTGTAAGGAGGGAGTATTAGTTCTGAGCCACAGATGAGGAAACTCACATTAGACAGGACATGCCCTAGGCCATTCAGATGGGCAGTGCTGGATGAGCGTCAAGCCCAGGTCTCTAGTTCTGGAGCTGTTTCCATCATTCCATACAGCTGAAGACAGCGTGAGCGAGCGAGACTGTCATGTGTATCACTGTAAGCCCCACACCTGCATCCAGTCTCAGGTGGTTCCTTCATATTAAACTGGCATGATGTTCAAGTGGCCCAGGATGGTGCTGGGGGCTGGGCAGAGGGTGGGGGTGCCCCTTAGTGGCAGAGGGAGCTCCATCCCTGCAACGGGAGACAGCCATTCCTGTCCTCCTGTCCCTCCTCACTGAGGAGTCCTTTTGCTGGTTTATATCCTCAGAGCTTTGAAGAGCAGACTCAGAAAGTTGAAGCAAACCTCTCACCACCGCAGACTGCCTAACCGTGCCCCTTTGCATCACTCATTCCAGCAGCTTCTCTGGGCTGTGGAGTGGTGGGCCCGCTCCCTGTCTAGCTCCTGTGTACACTGAAGAAGCCTCTCTCAGCTCTGGGACGCCTTCATCCAGGCCTCACAGAGCCTGCCTGCCTTTCTTCAGCTTCTAAGATGAACGCCCAGCACATGGGAAGGCCTTCAACAAACATGTCTTCCTTCACCGTCTGTGGGAAGCATTGACCATAGCATGTTGGAGGCTGGAAATTGCTCTTTTGCAGCCCAGCACTTTGTCCCACCCAATTGAGAGACCTCCGAGCCAAGGCCCATGTCTTGTGGATCACTGTACTCTCACCACCTGCCAGAGTCTTTTCTTTGTTTACTGAATTGAATCGACATGTTTATAAGGAGCCACTCACCACTGTATATGGAATTACTGTTTGGGTATCTGTAGTAAATACTAAGGATTTTCATATTCTTTTCTTTCTCTTCTTCTCTTTCCATCTCCCTTCCCCCCCCCCCCAAAACTTATCGTTTCAGCCGCCTGAAATGGTTATAGACCAGGTCAAAGTTTTTCAGGAAATTCCTATTTATACCATCTCCTTCAACTACAACGATGAGATTGCAAACAGGTTTTTGAAAGAGGTTGCTGCTTTGACTGGAGGAGAGTTCCATTTTTATCATTTTGGTTGCAAGGATCCCACTCCTCCAGAGGCTGTTCAGGTAAGAGCTTGGTGGGCTGAGAAGGGAGTGTTCATTTATTTGAGCATTACAGGCTGGCGGTCCCTGGATAATACCTTCATTGAGAAAAGAGCAACCATAAAGATAACTAAGACAAAAAAAAAAATGAGTCACTTAACAGTGAGTGTACCAGTGTTTCTCAGAATGTAGCCCAAGGACCACCCGAGCTAGGGCATCTGAGCAGATTCCTGCATCCCATTTCAGAGATGCTAAAGCAGGTTGTAGGCATAGAGGCCCAGGAATTATAAATCAATGCATGTATTTTGTTTTTCTTCTAAGCTTTTTATGTAGAAAGTTTCAAACATTACACAAAAATAGAAGCATATATAGACCCCCATGTACCCATAATTTAAATTCAATAATTATCAATATTTTGCCAAACTTTAGGAATCTGTGTTTTTAACAAGGATACCCAGGGGGCTATATGTGAAGTTTGTTAATCACTGCTATACACAGATATTTGTAGAAAATGAAACAATGTTAAATGTAGGTGGTTAGTTGCTTGCTGACCTCTCAGACTATGTAACCGTTTGACCACCTGATAAAGCAATTTATTTTAATAGGCTAATGGGAGAAAGCAAATAAAATTCTGTTCTCTCATCCTCCAGACTTGGCCTGTTCATATGCGTTTCAAGGATGCCCTTCTAGGGTGTGTTTTTTGTTTTCTGTTCTGAGGAGTGACTTTAAATCCAGATTCAGTGGGTAGCAGGACAAGTCAGAATACTGATCAGTGCTTCATGTGAGTGAACTACCTGGGACTAGGGAATGAATCATCCAAAAGCATTGGAGGTACCAGTGCTTTAGTCTCACAGAGCGCTGGGAAGAGTACTCCCATTAGCAAGGATTGAAAACTTCATAATCCTTTGGGCATTGAGTAAAGCACACAGGAGAGTGTTGCCTCAGTAGTGGGAGCAACCAAACACTCCGGTTCCACCTAGCAAATCTTAAATGAAAGGCCTGCAAGGATCAAACTGCTTCCAACTAACTTAACTGCATCCCAGAACAAACCCCAAGAATAATTACAAGTAAACAAAAATATTCACCACCTGACAAAGTAAAATCAGCAATGCCTAGCATACAACTGAATATTATCAGGCATGCAAAAAAGTAGGAAAATACAGACCCATAATGAGGCGGAAAAACAAACTGAAGACTTAAAATATACCCAGAACTCAATGTTACTATTAGAGCATTGAAACAGTCCTTGTAACTGTGGGGGAGACATGAAAGGTACAAGTAAGACACAAATTAAACATCTAGTGATGAAAAATATGTGGAATGGGATGAGCAGCAGATCAGACATTGCATAAGACGAGACTAGTGAATTGGAAGGCAGCAATAGAAGCTATCCAAAATGTAACACAGAAGAATGAGAATTCAAAAATAAAAACCAAACAAAAAACAGCATCAGTGAGTCGTGGAAAAATCCAAGCAGCCTAATAAACACATAACTGAAACAACAGTGGCCAAAAATGTTCCTAATTGGATTACAACAGTAAACCCACAGACCCAAAAGAACCTCAATGAATCCCAAGTGCAAGAAACATGAAGAAAACCAGGCCAAAGCAGAATCAAACTTTTCAGAAGCAGTGACAAAGAGAACATCTTAAAATAATAGAAAGAGGACACATTGTGCACGAGGAACAGTAGTAAAGGTAACAGCAGATGTCTCCTCAGAAATAATGCAAGTAAGGAGACAGTGGAGAAACATGTTTAAAATACTGAGAGACTGTCCACATAGTGTCTATGCAGAGTGAAAATATCTGTCAAAGAGGAACATAAAATAGACTTTTTAAGATATACAAACACGGTCAGGTTCAGTGGCTTACACCTGTAATCCTAGCACTTTGGGAGGTTAAGGTGGGCAGATTGCTTGAGCTCAGGAATTCAAGACCAGCCTGAGCAACATGGCGAGACCCCACCTCTACAAAAAATATAAAAAGTAGCTGGGCATGGTGGTTTGGTTTGCACCTGTAGTTCTAGCTACTTGAGGGGGCGCTGAAGCAGGAGGATCACTTGAACCCAGGAGGCAGAGACTGCAGTGAGCCGAGATCGTGCCACTGCACTCCAGCCTGGGCGACAGTGAGATCCTGTCTCACCAAAAAAAAAAAAAGGTCTGCAAAAACTAAAAGAATTCATCACCAACAAGCCTGCAGTACCAGAAACATTAAAGGGGAGTACTTTAGACAGAAGGAAAACCTTACCAGATAGAAATATGAATCTATGCTAAGGAATAAAAAGCATTGGTAAAGATGATGCTGACTGCATAGGTAAATATGTAAAAAAGATTTCTTCTTGCATAATTGTAAGAAAAAGTACAGGATGGACTTCCAGTTCCAGCAAAGACAGAGTACTGCCATCCGTTGTAGGTCCACCATCTCAAAACCAGAAAGCCCTGGTTATAACTCCAAAAGTGGACAAAGGACTCATTGTCCTGTCATTCTTCAACCATTGTGGAAGACAGTGTGGCGATTCCTCAAGAATCTAGAACCAGAAATACATTTGACCCAGCAATCCCATTACTCGGTATATACCCAAAGGAATGTAAATGATTCTCCCGTAAAGACACATGCACACATATGTTTATTGCAGCTCTATTCACAATAGCAAAGACATGGAACCAACCCAAATGCTCATCAATGATAGACTGGATAAAGAAAATGTGGTACATATACACCATGGAATATTATGCAGCCATAAAAAGGAATGAGATCATTCTTTTTCAGGGACATGGATGAAGCTAGAAGCCATCATCCTCAGCAAACTAACACAGGAACAGAAAACCACACATTGCATGTTCTCACTTATAAGTGGGAGCTGAACAATGAGAACACATGGACATGGAGAGGAACAACACACACTGGGGTCTGTCAGTGGTGGGGGGCAAAGGGAGGGAGAGCATCAGGACAGGACAAATAGCTAATGCATATGGGGCTTAATGCCTAGGTGCCAGGTTGATAGGTGCCACAAACCACTATGGCATATATTTACCTGTGTAACAAACCTGCATGTTCTGCACATGTATCCTGGAACTTACAGTGAAAAAAAAAAGACTCATTGTTGTGTCATTCTCCACATTCCAAGGTCCTTTGGCAATGAGTCCTTGGGACTTTATTTCTATTCATATATCCCAGACAGGGCACTACAGAAGCCTCTCCAACGTGGAGTCTCCAACAAGCAGACAAAAAATGCCCCAGGAAAAGCCTGTTCCCCACGACCACTGCCCCAGCCAAATGACTGGGAAGAGCACAGCTTAACAACAGAAAACCTTTTTCACAATACCTGTCCTGCTCCAGTCATATACCGTGGAAAAACTGCATCCCTTCCCCTGGGATTTTAGTGGTGCCAAACAGGGAGCCACTCTTTCACCCACTCTCTTGCTTCATGGAAGCAAGTGACTGCGCTCTGATCCCCCTGCCGAGTGGAGTAGTAGAGCTGACCAGGGAGCTAACCTTCCATTCCTACGTGGTGGAAGCAGGCAGCAACGCTCTGATTTCCTTGCTGAGGCTGTGTCAGTGAGGCTTAGTGGAAAGCTCATTCTCCTTCTGGAAGCAGGTGGTGCTTACATTTTCCTGCTAGGGTAATATCAGAGGGACTGAGTGGAAAGCTGATCTCTCATCCATGCGTGGGCAGGAGCAGCAGTGCCCTGAGTCCCCTACCAGGCTAGTGTCCACAGTGCCCAGTGTCAAGCGGACCCTCCACTCCTATCAGGCAGCACCACAACCTAAGCAGGAAGTGTGAGGCCAGTGTAGTCACTGTTTGCTTCGCCAGAGTCCTCATGTCAGCAGGATTCAGCATGAAGATGAGCCTCTACAAAGAGCCATCATCAATGAACATGAAAAAGGGAGAGAGCTGGGGAAAGGCCACGCTCCGCTTTCCCACATCTGTGGTGTTAGTAATGGGAAGCCTCACCTCCACACTCATACAACAGCATGAGACCAAGGGAGAAAGTGTGAAACAGGACTAGCCCCCACAGTGGTCCTCCCCATAATGTCAGCAGGGCCCAGCGGAGGACTGAGGCTTCACTTCCATTCAGCATTGACGAGACTGAAGGAGGTGGCGCTAGGTGGGCTACTCAGTACACTGTCAACCCCCTACCCTTAAGAGAAAACTGTCCCACAAAAGAAAACTGTGCCACAGAAAGACAGTTGAACTCTTTTTTTAGTATATGTGCTGCCGAAGCAAGCACGACAGTTGAACTCTTAATCCTGCCACTCTGACAGCTCGCCCCGACAAAAAATAGCTGGGAAAGCTCACCAGATCCATAGTTATGCCCAAGTGAAAGTCAAGTTTATCTATGACAGCCCAGCCCCCACACATATAAGAAGTACACCAGAGGAGGATGTTTACTTGGATAGGTGGGCAGAGCTTGCTAAAGGGACACAGCTGCCAGTGGCCCATCTGGAAAGCCTCATTGTCTCTGCAGGCTTGAGACTCTCCTCTCCTGCAGAGACACATCAGAGTGCATGGGAAGAACAGGCAGGAGAGGCCCAGCTAGAACCAGTGGCCCCTTGCAGAAGATTCTTTGTCCCTGTGGGCCAAGGGCTCTCCTACCCTACCCAGTGATACAGGAACACCTGGAGGCACCAAGAGACACCTGGAACCTGACGGAGGAAAACCCCTCCTGTCTCTTCAGGCAGTACCAGCAGGGACCAGTGGGGTCCAGAATGCCACCAGATTAGCAAAGAAGACCAAGATAATACCAAAAGCTTCTGAACATCAAACTGCCATTGGAGCAGAGACCCACAAAAGTAGGACAAATTCCACATGCTCAATTTAAGCAGGGCAACTACCAAGTAAAATAAAAGATTTTAAATAGGACCCAGAATCTTCTCACACAATAGAAAATGCCCAGGATCCAGTAAAAAAAAGTGCCCATCACACAAAGAGCCAAGAAAGCCCCAATTTGAATGAGAAATGACGAATGATGCCAACACTGAGATGATGTTGGAATATGTTGGAATGATCTGCTAGGATTTTAAAGAAGCTGTCATAAAAATGCTTCAACAGTCACTACAAATCCTCTTGAAACAAATGAACAAATAGACAATCTCAGAATATAAGTAGGAATTATAAAAAAAAATCCAAGTGGAACTTTGAGAACTGAAAAATACAAGAACAGAAAATTTTAAAACCTCAGTAGATAGGTTCAATAGTGAAGTAGAGATGACAGGATAATGTCAGTGAACTTGAAGTCAGAACAACAAAATTCAGTCACTCTAAACAACAGAGAGAAAATAGACAAAAAAAATAGAGCCACAGGGACCTGTGAGACAATGACAGAATATCCAGCATTAGTATCATCAGAGTCCACAAAAGAAACAAGAAGGAAAATGGGACTGAAAAAAAATGACAAAATAATAGCCGAAAACTTCCCAAAGTTGGTGAAATATACAAATATACAGATTCAAGAATCTGAGTAAACTCCAAACAGGATAAGCCCAAAGAAATCCAGGCCAAGATGTGTCATAGTTAGACATTTGAAAATTAAAGACAAAAAAATAATTAAAATGACACCAATTCAATTGCAGATTTGACAGCAGACTTTCTGTCCAAGACCAAAGAAGCCAGGGGAAAAATGGCACAATATTTTTCAAGTATGAAAGAAAAGAACCATTAACCATGAATTTTATTATTTTATTTTATTTTATTTTATTTTTAGAGACAGAGTTTTACTGCATCACCCAGGCTGGAGTGCAGTGACACAGTGTTGGCTCACTGAAGCCTTAAACTGTTATGCTCCTGTGATTCTCCTGCCTCAGGCTTCCAAGTAGTTAGGACTACAGGTGTGTGCCACCATGCATGGCTAATTTTTTCATTTGTAGAGACAGGGTCACACTATGTTGCCCAGGCTGGTCTTGAACTCCTGGCCTCAAGCAGTCCTCCTGCCTCAGCCTCCCCAAGTGCTGCGATTACAGGTATTAGCAACCCCAAACTTTATATTTCACAAAACTATCTTTCAAGGATGAAGGGGAGATAAAATTATTCTTAGATAAATAAAAACTAAAAGAACTTATTGTTAGGAAACTTATTTTTATTGATTGTTTACAGGAGGTTTTTCAAGCAAAAGGAAATTATAAAAGAAATAATTGGAGCATCAGAAAGAAAAGAAGAAAGAGCAGAAATATTGGGAGATATAATCTATCCTTTTCTTCATGAGATTTACAAATCGTATTTTTAATGATTGAAACAAAAGTTGAGGGGGCGGAGCAAGATGGCCGAATAGGAACAGCTCCAGTCTCCAACTCCCAGCGCGAGCGACACAGAAGACCGGTGATTTCTGCATATTCAACTGAGCCTCTGCTGCTGATACCCAGGCAAACAGGGTCTGGAGTGGACCTCAAGCAATCTCCAACAGACCTACAGCTGAGGGTCCTGACTGTTAGAAGGAAAACTATCAAACAGGAAGGACACCTACACCAAAACCCCATCAGTACATCACCATCATCAAAGACCAGAGGCAGATAAAACCACAAAGATGGGGAAAAAGCAGGGCAGAAAAGCTGGAAATTCAAAAAATAAGAGCGCATCTCCCCCGGCAAAGGAGCGCAGCTCATCGCCAGCAACGGATCAAAGCTGGACGGAGAATGACTTTGACGAGATGAGAGAAGAAGGCTTCAGTCCATCAAATTTCTCAGAGCTAAAGGAGGAATTACGTACCCAGCGCAAAGAAACTAAAAATCTTGAAAAAAAAGTGGAAGAATTGATGGCTAGAGTAATTAATGCAGAGAAGGTCCTAAACGAAATGAAAGAGATGAAAACCATGACACGAGAAATACGTGACAAATGCACAAGCTTCAGTAACCGACTCGATCAACTGGAAGAAAGAGTATCAGCGATTGAGGATCAAATGAATGAAATGAAGCGAGAAGAGAAACCAAAAGAAAAAAGAAGAAAAAGAAACGAACAAAGCCTGCAAGAAGTATGGGATTATGTAAAAAGACCAAATCTACGTCTGATTGGGGTGCCTGAAAGTGAGGGGGAAAATGGAACCAAGTTGGAAAACACTCTTCAGGATATCATCCAGGAGAACTTCCCCAACCTAGTAGGGCAGGCCAACATTCAAATCCAGGAAATACAGAGAACGCCACAAAGATACTCCTCAAGAAGAGCAACTCCAAGACACATAATTGCCAGATTCACCAAAGTTGAAATGAAGGAAAAAATCTTAAGGGCAGCCAGAGAGAAAGGTCGGGTTACCCACAAAGGGAAGCCCATCAGACTCACAGCAGATCTCTCAGCAGAAACTCTACAAGCCAGAAGAGAGTGGGGGCCAATATTCAACATTCTTAAAGAAAAGAATTTTAAACCCAGAATTTCATATCCAGCCAAACTAAGTTTCATAAGTGAAGGAGAAATAAAATCCTTTACAGATAAGCAAATGCTTAGAGATTTTGTCACCACTAGGCCTGCCTTACAAGAGATCCTGAAGGAAGCACTAAACATGGAAAGGAACAACCGGTACCAGCCATTGCAAAAACATGCCAAAAATGTAAAAACAAAAGTTGTAACATCACGTAACACTGAAGACAATAATATTTGAAGCTGGAGAAGGTAAAGGGACCTAAATGGAAGTGATGTTTACTTATTTTCATTGAAGGAGTAAAATGTTGATGCTGGGACTGTTATAAGTCACATATATATGCTGTCATACTGACAGGATTCATTACAAAAGCCATACAAAGGGCTACATTCAAAAACTCTGTAAATAAATCAAAATGGAATTGTAAGAAAAAAAAAAGTTTAAATAACCCGAAGGAATGCAAGGAAAGAGAGCGGAGGAATGAGACCAGAGAAAACAAACTATAAAATACTGGAAGTGAGTGCTGACATGTCAATAATACTTTTTAAATTAATGGTCTAATTATAGCAATCAAAAGACAGATACAGCAGAGTGAATTAAAAAAAAGAAGAACACAACCAAAGTATGTGCTGCTTTCAAAAAACTCACTTTAATTCTAAAAAGGTAGGTTCAACTAAAAGGATTTTTTGAAATATATCATGCAAAAATCCTTAACAAAATATTAGTAAAATGATTCCAGCAATGTATTAAAACTTATACACTACAATCAAGGGGGATTTACTCCATATATACAAGAATATTTGTTCTTTTTTTTTTTTTTTTTTTTTTTTTTTTACCCAGGCTAGAGTGCAGTGGCACAATCTTGGCTCACTGCAATCTCCACCTCTGTGGTTCAAGCAATTCTTCTGCCTCAGCCTCCCGAGTAGCTGGGATTACATAGGCACTGGCCACCATGCCCAGCTAATTTTTATTTTTAATAGAGACAGGGTTTCCCCATGTTGGCCAGGCTTATCTCGAATTCCTGACCTCATGTGATCCACCTGCCTTGGCCTCCCAAGGTGCTGGCATTACATGCATGAGCCACCCCACCCGGCTATTTGTTTTTATATATTGGAAATATTTGTTCATTTGTTTCAAGAAATTTGTAACTGATTGTTTCAACATTAGAAAATCTATTAGTATTATCCAGCATATCAACAGTCTAAAGAAGAAAAATTGTATGGTTATATCAATTGATGCAGAAAAAGCCTTGACCAAATTCCACACCATTCATAATAAAAAACTCTCAGCAAAATAGAAATAGAGGAGAACTTCCTCAACTTAATAAGAACATCAGTGCAACACCTACAGCTAAAGTCATACTTAGTAGTGAAAGGCTGTATGATTTCCCCTTAAGATTAGAAGAGAGTCAAAGACATCTATTCTCATCACTCTGATTCAACATACTACTGGAAGTTCTAACCATGGCAACAAAGCAAGAAAAGAAATAAAGGGCATACAGATTGGGAAGGAAGAAATAAAACTTTTCATTTGTAGGTAACATATTATCTACATAGAAAACCCCAGGAGACCTACAAAAAAAATAAAACTAGAACTTTTACGAGATTTCAGCAAAGTCACAAAATTAATACACACACAATTCAATCACATTTTGATAAAGTAACAGTGAGCATGTGGAAGTGAAAATTAAATACCCAATACCAATTATAATTGAGTTTCAAAGAAGATGAAATGTTTATGCACCTAAAAAGTATGTACAGAAGTTTTATGTTGAGAATTACAAAATGCTGAAGATATCAAAGAAGATCTAAATAAATGGAAAGACATGTTCTGTTCATGGATTGAACGACTCAACATATTAGAGACATCAGTTCTCCCCAGCTTGATCTATAGGTTTATTAAAATTTCGATAAAAACCCCAGAAACGTTTTTTACAGACATAGTTAAGCCTATCTAAAATTTATGTGACAAGTCACAGGCTCTAATAAAGTTTAAACCATCTTGAAAAAGAAAAATAAAGTGGGAAGAATCATTATACGTAGTATTAATACTTACTATGTAGCTGCATTCATCAAGATGTATGGCTTTAGTGTAGAAACAGACATGTAGACCAATGGAACATTTATAGAAACACACCCACACAACATGCTCAACTGATTTTTGACAAAGATGCAGAAGCAATCCAGTGGAGGAAAGATAGCCATTTGAATAAATGGTTGGAGCAATTGAATATCCAAAGGCAAAATAATAAACCCTAACCTAAACCTCATACCTCATGGACATCTTAGCTCAAAATGGATCATGGACTTACATCTAAAAACATAAAACTATAAAACTTCTAGAAAGAAATGTGGGAACAATTGGGGGGATGTTGGGCTACCAAAGAATTTTTAGTCTTGATTCCAAAAGCATGATCCATAAAAGGAAGCATTAATATATTGAATGTCATCAAAATTAAAAGCTTTCACTCTTTGGGAGACCCTGTTAAGAGCATAAAAAGATGAGCTGCAGACTTAGAGAAAGTATCTGCAAATGACATATCAGACAAAGGCCTTAGTATCTAGAATATATGAAGAACTCTTAAAACTCAACAGTGGAAAACAAACCATGTAATCAGAAAATAGGCAAAACGTATGCACAGACATTTCACCGAAGAGAATCTACAGATGGCAAAGAAGCACATGAAAAGAGGGTCAACATCGTAAAATTCAACAGCCCTTCAGGTTAAAAACACTCCATTGTTATGCCCAGACCGTTTATTCCCCGAAGAAGACCACCAGAGTCCAGAGTCAAAGCTAAGCAGCAAGGATCTTTATTACAGGTTCGAACCTGGAACTCTCACTCGCTCGCGAAACGAGACGGGCAGGAGAGCTCCCCCACTGAGCTCCGAGCAGTGTTATAAAGTCTAAGAAAAGTGGGCATAGAGTTATTATACAAATCAGATATATGATTGGCTAGTGTTTGAACAAGGCGATTTGGCTAACTATGATTGGTTCCCGCCATTTCTGATATTTCGGTTCAACCTTTGAGGCGGGAGAGCAGGTTTATGGCAGCAAGAGTTTATCTTACTTAAACACGTCTTGTGACCTTGCCTCAGAACTTACAAAATCTCTGGTACGTGCAGAAAAACAGGTACTCACAGAACTTATGAAATCTCTGGTATGTGCAAAGATTAGAGAGCAGAACAAAGGGTGTAGCGGGGGGGGGGGGGGGGGCGGGTACACATCTATCTTTGTGTCCTTTCACCATAAACTAGGTATTGGTGGAACATATCTTAAAATAATAAGAGCCATTTATGACAAACCCGTAGCCAATATCATACTGAATGGGCAAAAACTAGAAGCATTCCCTTTGAAAACCCGCACAAGACAAGGATGCCCTCTCTCACCACTCCTATTCAGCCTACTGTTGGAAGTTCTGGCCAGGGCAATCAGGCAAGAGAAAGAAATAAAGGGTATTCAAATAGGAAGAGAGAAAGTCAAACTGTCTCAGTTTGCAGATGACATGATTGTATATTTAGAAAACCCCATCATCTCAGCCCAAAAACTCCTTCAGCTGCTAAGCAACTTTAGCTAAGTCTCAGGAAACAAAATCAATGTGTGAAAATCAGAAGCATTCCTATACTCCAATAACAGACAAGCAGAGAGCCAAATCATGAGTGAACTCCCATTCACAACTGCTATAAAGAGAATAAAATACCTAGGAATATAGCTTACAAGGGATGTGAAGGACCTTAACATCACAAACCACATGGTCCAGTCATTCTACTCCTAGATATTTATTCAGGAAGAATGAAAACCGATGTCCATGCAAAGACTTGTATGCAAATGTGTATAACTTGATTTATAATAGCCCAAACCTGAAAACAACATCAACAGGTGAATGGATAAGTAAATAGTGGTATTTAATAGTGGTATACAATAGAATACAGCTCAGCAATAAGAAATGAATGAACTATTGATTCATGCTACAACATGGGTGAATCTTAAAATAATTATATTGAAGGGGTGGCCTGCCCCTCCACACCTGTGGACGTTTCTCGTTAGGTGGAACGAGAGACTTGAGAAAAGAAATGAGACACAGAGACAAAGTATAGAGAAAGAAAAAGTGGGCCCAGGGGACCGGCGCTTAGCATACGGAGGACCCACGCCGGCACCGGTCTCTGAGTTCCCTCAGTATTTATTGATCATTATCTTTACCATCTTAAAGAAAAGGAAGTGGCAGGATAATAGGATCACTGTAGGGAGAAAGTCAGCAGTAAGACGTATGAATAAAGATCTCTGTGACATAAGTTTAAGAAAAAGTGCTGTGCCTTGATATGCATATGAAAACATCTCCATAAACCTTTTTAGTGCATAAAGAGCAGCATTGCGCTAGCAAGTTCCGCCTTTCGCCCTAAGGCGGTTTTCTCCTTTCTCACTAAACAGAACATACAATCGGTTTTATACCGAGATGTTCCATTGCCCAGGGACGGGCAGGAGACAGATGCTTTTCTCTATCTCAACCGCCAACAACCGCCAAGAGGCCTTCTTTCCTCTTGTACTAGTCCTCCTCAGTACAGACCCTTCACGGGTGTCAGGCTGGGGGACGATCAGGTCTTTCCCTTCCCACGAGGCCATATTTCAGACCATCACATGGGGAGAAACCTTGGACAATACCTAGCTTTCCTAGGCAGAGGTCCCTGCGACCTTTGGCAGTGTACGTGTCCCTGGGTACTTGAGATTAAGAGAATGGTGATGACTTTTAACCAGCAAGCTGCCTTTAGGCACTTGTTTAACAAAGCACACCCTGCACAGCCCAAAATCCATTAAACCTTGAGTCACCACAGCACAAGTCTCTTGCAAAGACAAGGTTGGGGATAGGGTCACAGATTAACAGCATCTCAAATACAGAACAAAATGGAGTCTCTTATGTCTACTTCTTTCTATATAGACACAGTAACAGTCTGATCTTTCTTTTCCCCACATTATATAAGTGAAGAAAGTCAGGAGAAAAGAGTAATTTCTGTATTATTCCATTTATATAAAATTCTAGAAAACTGAAACTAATGTGTAGTGGCCGAAAGCCAATGAGTAGTTCCTGGAGAATGGAGGGAGAGGGCTTGTAGGAGGGTGGGCAGATTTACAATGGGGCACAAGGGAATTTGGAGGGTGATGAATACGTTCATCATTTTTACTGTAAGAATGATTTCACAGGTGGGAAAGTCAAACTATTCAAATGGTACATTTTACAGATGTTCAGCTTATTGTATGTGAATTACACATCAATAAAGCTGGCTAAAAATGGGATAATATAAGAACAACATAAAATTCTTTCGATTCTTCTTTTCCTGATACAGTTGGCTTTCTGTTAGAAATGTTTGGCATTTGCTGGCCGTGTGCTGTAGCCCCAGGTACTTGGGAGGCCAAGATGAGAGGATCACTTGAGCCCAAGAGCTCAAGACCAGCGTGGACAACATAGTGAGCTCCTTGTCTCAAAAGAAAAGAAAAAAAAAAGAAACGTGTTTGGAATTTGAGCTCTTTTTATCTAGTCTTATAGCATATTCACTTCTCATTTTGGCAGAATGAAGATCTGACTCTTTTAGTTAAGGAAATGGAACAAGGTCACCGTGACCTGGAGAAGATGCGAGACCTTTATTCCGAGTCGGTGATCATGGACTGGTGGTACAATGCGGAAAAGGATGGAGACAGCAAGTGGGTGCGCCTGCCCGCCTGTCTCCCTGCGCGGGGGCCTCTCGAGAGCAGGGCCTGCGCCCTGGGCCCTTGTCCTTTCTGAAATGCTCTGTGAAATTTCTTTTAGTGAAAAGAATCACACAGTGTGATTAAGTTAGGATTTTTTTAAGCAAAGAGAATTAATAATTTAATAACAATTTAATCATGGGCTTGAGGAGGCCACATATTCCCCTTTATGTTATCCATGCAGTGCGGACGGGCCCCCAGACCCAAGCAGTAACAGGGCAGAGAGGAGCGCTGTGTGGGGAAGGAGCTCTGACTCAGGGATCCGGAGGCCGAGGCCTGGACTTCCCTCTGTGTGACTGTGGCGAGGCCCAAACTTCCCTCCACACCTCTCCATTGCGTGGGCCTCTGTTTCCTCATCTTTAAAATGGTGGCCGTGGTGGTGGGTTTGGGATAGATGATTTCTCATGTCTGCCCCCATCCTATATTCTAATATATTTCTATTTTGTGGTTTTTAAACAAAATCAAAACCACCCCCGAACACTCCAGAAACTGGTCAAATTTTGTTAAAATGATTTAATATTTTCCAGATATTCAAGTATCACAGCCTACCCTGCCAGGGTATCTTTTTTAGTTCAAAGAATGATAGAAAATTGGGGAAAAAAAGAAAATACATTTATTAATCAGAATTTATTGTTCAACAAAACGCACTCTCTTCCTGTTAAGCAAATTAAGCATTTGTACGGGCTTAGGGTAGGGCATGACTGTGGAACCAGTAAAAAGAGGTAAAGGTTATAATGGCCATCTTATAATGAGATTTTATGGCATTATTTTTTTAAGTATTTGTGAAAGCACAGAGACAGCTTCTAAACTTCAAATTTTTGAACAAATAAACTAAGAATCAAGTAAATAAGAAGCCGTTTATTGAGCACAAACCATGCAGTAAGAGAACTGGGGTGCACAGATGAATGTCAGCCTGGTTCCTTCTGCCGTGGGGGGGCACAGTGCGGGCACAGACCCACAGAGGGCTGTGGAACCCGGGGCAGGTGCTCCGCGGAGGTGTCAAGGGGCAGCGGTGCAGGAGGGAGGGCACACGTCACAGTGTTGGAGCAGAAGATTGCTCCGGAAGTTTTCCTTTTTATGGCTGCTGTCTTCAGAGCTTCAGAGAAGGTCATGTCTGGGAAAACACTCAAGCGTTTCTGGGATCCCTCCATTCTGCAGAACGGTTCCCTGTGATCTGGTGCTGGCATGGGAGGTCCAAGGCAGGAGTTCCTTTCTCTAGCTTTTGTAAGTGCCTGCTGGTAGACACTTTGGTTAGAGAGTGGGTTTCTGCAGTGCTTACTTGTTTATAACAGGCTTTCCCCCCTACGAATCCTCCCATCGGCCCCATGTCGTCACTAGACAGGTGTACAGGTCACGTTTCCTGCAGCTGATAGATGAGGAGAGTGAAGAAGTTTAGAGAAGATTGAGTTACTTGACTGAAGTCACAGAGCCAGGAAGGACCAGACCTGTGATGTTAGCTGTATCTTCTGACTCCAAGGCTGGGCCGCTGTCCACTCTTCGACACTGGTCAGGGATAAATGACTGTTTTTATATTAACCCGGATGGGGGAAGGCTCACTTCTTTAAGTTTGCAGTGTTCAACATGAATGGGTTGACTTAACTCTGCCTTCTTGATGGAAATTTTTTTCTTTCTCTTTTTTTTGCTCTACTTTTTATCTAAATCAAAACAGGCATCAAAAGGAAATCTGTTCTATGGTTTCAACCCCAGAAAAATGTGCAAAGCCTCAATCTGATGTCGGTTCAACACAAACTTCATCCCTGAATGTGTTGAAGGGACCATGGGGCCTTTCAGATCAAAAGATTCGGAAAAAGAAAGTCCTCCACGCAGGTATCAGTGAACAAAACGGCTTGACTCTTTGCTGGTTTCTCTTCAAGGCAAGAAGATAGAATAAAACTAAACCCACGTACTATTTTTAAGACGCACTAAACCTGTGGATTTTTTTAAATTAAAAATTTTACTAAAATAATTGTACATTCACATGATCTTATATATACCTACCCTTCATCCTGTTTCCCCGATGGTAACATCTTGCAAAATAATAGTCCAATATTGAAACCAGGATATTGATATTGATACAATATCCACAGGTCTTATTCTAATTGTCCAGTTTTACTTGTACCCGTGTGAGTGTGTGTGTGTGTTGTGTGTGTCTGACAGTCTATGTTTAGGTCTGCACGGTTCGATCACATGTATAGGTTTGTGTTTCCACCACTATAGTCAAGATGCAAAAGAGTCCCATCACCACAGGAATCCTTCATGCTGCCCTTTCATAACCACACCCGCCTCCCTTGCACACCCTTCCTACAGCTAAAATCAAACCAAGTGGTGAAAGACTGAATTATTTCCCCCTAAGATTGGGGAAAAGGATGCCAACTGTCACCACCCTTATTCAACGTAGCACGGGAAGTTTTAACCACTGCGGCAAGGCAAGAAGAAAAAATAAAGCAAGAAAGATCGGAAAGAAGAAATAAAACTGTCCCCATTTGCAGATACCGTATTGTCTATGTAGAAAACAGCAAGGGATGTACCAAAAATACAAGTCCTAGAGCTGCTGAGTTCAGCAAGGTCTCTGGCTACAGGACACACGAAACCAGTTGCATTTTGATATACTAACAGTGAACATACCGCAAACTATATTAAAGCCATTCATAATTGCTCCAGATAAAATACATTAGGTGACCATGTAACAAAGTATGTGCAGAATCTGTATGCTGAAAATTATAAAATTCTTCTGCAAGACACTAAAGAAGACCTAAATAAATTGAGATACTGTGTTCAGAGGTTGAATGAATTGGTGTTGACAGATGACAATTCTCACCTCATTTATCTATAGGTTTAATGAAATTCCGAATAGAATTCCAAAAATATTTTTATAAACATATACGAGCATATTCTAAAATATATACAGAAACTTCAGGTTCTACAATAGCTAAAAAAATTTTGAAAAAGAGAATGAAGTTGGAAAAATCACCATACTGGATATTAAGGCTTACTACATAACCACATGAATGAAGACAGCGTGGTGTCAGCAGAGGGATAGGTGGAACAGGGCCTGGATTTAACCCACACAAATATACCCAAATGATTTGACAAAGGTGCAAAGTTCACTCAATGGAGGGAGTAAAGCCTTTTCAACAAAGATGCGGAAGCAATATCTACAGTCGAAGAAGGAAAAGAAACTTGACCGTAACCTCACACGGACCATGGATTTAAATGTAAAACAGAAAACCATAAAACTTCTAGAAAAAGATTAAAGAAAACCTCTATCCAGCGAAGGAAGTTCCACGCATTTCTAGCTTTCTGGGAGTTTTTATCATGAATGGGTGCTGGATTTTATCAAACGCTTTTTCTGTGTCAACTGAGACAGGCTTTTTCTTCCTTAGTCTATTGACATGGTGGATGACATTAATTGATTTTCAAATGTGGAAGCAGCCTTGTGTATCTTGGAACATTTCCCACTTAGTCTCAGTGTATAATTCTTTTAATGCATCACTGGATTCCATTCGTTACTATTTTGTTGAGGATTTTGGTATCAACGTTCATGAAAGCTATTGATCTATAGTTTTATTTATTTTTCTTTTTTTAATACTGTCTTCATCCAGCTTTGGTATCAAGCTAATACTGTCCTCACCAAATGGGTTGGCAAATTGTCCCTCCTCTTCTATTCCTGGAAGAAATTGATGTCATTCTTCTTTGAATGTCTGATAGAGTTATCGGGGAACCATCTGGGCCTAGGGATTTCTTTTCCAGATTTTTCATGATGAATGCCATTTCTGCATGGTTTTAAGGATATTGTCCATTTCAGGTTGGTCAAGTTTTGGCAGTTTGTGGTTTCTGAGTAATTGGTCCATTGTTTCTAATTTATCAAATTTATGAGGGCAAAGTGGTTTTTTGTATCCCTTTGTCAGCTTTTTTAATGGCTGCAAGATCTTTAGCAATGAACTCTCGATATTAGTGCTTTCATCTGTCTTCTCTCTTTTTATCTTTTTTCTATCTAGCTAGAGGTTTTCTCACTTTTCTTTCTATTTGTTCATTTGTTTCCAGAGAATGTATAATTAATTGTTGAAGGACTTTTATGGGTAGCCTCTTTAAAATCCTTGTCAGATAGTTCCAGCTCCTGATTCTTCTTGGTGTTGGCATCATGCGTTTGTTTTTTCTGATTGAAGGAGAGATTGTTTTTCTAGTTACTGATATGATGGGTGATTTTTGATAATATCCTGGACATTTTGTCTATTATGTTTGTTACTCTGCATCTCATTTAAGTATTTTATTTTAGGAAGTAGTCACCCTGTTTAAATTTAACATGTGGGACTTGACCTACTTTTGTAGGCTGTGGTTCTGATGGCAACTTAATTTTCACAGGCTCTGTGGTATTGTTAATATTTTGGTGCTTGTGTTTCTGCTGTTTCTGGGGCTCCTACTGGTCTCTGCTGGTGCTGCCTGAGGTGGCAGCAGGCATCCCCTCAGACCAGGATGTTAGATATCTCCGAGGGGAGAGTTGCAGCAGCTTCCCCCAGTGCTGTCTCTGGGGTGTCCCCACGTTGCTGGCAGGGAGGAGGGCCTTGAACCTACAGGGACCAAGAGGCTTCCCGGAACGGGCCACTAACTGGAGACTGGCCCTCCTGCAGGATCTGTCCACATGCTCCCACTCCCTCTGTACAAGGGAGCAGCATCGTACATGGGAGGAAACAGGCTTCCCACACTGGCCACTTGTGTGGCTGGGTCCCCTTTTCCAGTCCTGCCTGCCTGCTCCAGTGAACCTGAGTTTTGCCAGAGTTGCTACTTGTCTTAAACATTTTAATGGCCAATTGTCACTGCCACCGTTTCACTTAGATTTGGGATGCTTGGTATTGGGAGACAATCATATGCTGAGTTTCTATTTTGTTTCCATTTGTGAGGTAGAGGAGTGATGAAAAGCCATGACTGATCCTACAGAGTCAGGGGAGGAGCTAAATGCATGACTCCACTGCTAGATAAATGTTTCATTCCGTGTTTGCGGCCTTTGGGAATGGTATAGTTTTTACGTTTGGAGACTTGGGGAGCTAAATTTCATTTTCATTTGGCTCACGTAAATCTGATTGTTTTGCCTGGCAATGTTGGTCCAGGTGGCCTGCCAGTGTGGACAGTGGCAGGAGCTCAGCTCTCTGATTCGGATTGTTTATCTCTTTTTCTCACAGACATAGCTTCTAAGAAAATTTAGTTTTCTTAGTTCCTGGGTACAGAGACAACCAAGGCAGGGCTTACCCTTTTGTTGCCTAGAAAAACAGTGATTACCATCTAGCACACTCCTTCTCTATGCATGGAGACCACTGGTGTTACTTTTCTGTGTGAAAGCTACCCATTTGCAGATTACTAGCCAATCTTTGCTCTAACTGTCTAATTTCTTGTAGGAGAGGGTATGTCCTCTCAGTGAAAACGCAGACACATTTCATTCACGAATGCTGACATAAAGCCTTGGAACAAGGTACGTCTAAAGCCTCCAAATTATGAAGTACAGACTGCACTTACAATTAGTGTGGTTTATGTTATCAAATATAAAAAGTAATCAACATGATTTGGCACAGGCTCATTGTCCTCTAAAGCACACAGATTCAAGGTCAATATTTGCTAAGTCGTCATTTGCCTGTAGAAGGGACACATCAGAGGGTAGAAAATAACATAAACAAAGATCTGGACAGCAATTGTGGTGGGCAGAATTTCTAGAATGGCCTACCAAAGATGTCCTACCCTGAACCCTGCAACCTTTGAATATGATGACCTAGACAGGGTTATCGAGGTGGGTCCAGTGTAACTGTGGGAACCGTGAAAAGCAGGAGCTATTTCCAGCTGGTGGCAGAAGAGAAAGTGAGAGAGATTTGAACCACAAGAGGAATTGAATGTGCTTGAAGATGAGTCATGTGAGAAGTAATACATGTACCTTAAGCAGCTGAGAGAGGCCCTGGGCTACAGCCAGCAAGGAAACGGGGCCTTAGCCCTCCAACTGCAAGGAGCTGAGTTCTGCCGGCAGCCTGAATGAGCGCGGAAGCTGACGTCTCTCCAGGAGGGGCCCAACATAAATTGAGATAAAGGGAGCAAGACGTCCCAGCCGCTTTCAGTTTGTGACAGCACCATCCTCGGAGGGTTGGGAAACTAAAGTTGCATTCTTACTTTAAGGAGCTGATAAAATAGTTGTATCTAATGAAGCATCTCCTTCCATCCCCAATTCCTTTAACTCTTCTCTCTCTGATACCAACAGAATCAACCAAAACCAGCCTACTCAGGAGCCAGATGTCCTCCCTCAGGAGCTCGGCTGGCAGTGAAAGGAAGGACGGCCTCTCCAATGCCAGCAGCCAGAGGACTGCTCTAAGTGACAAAGGCAAGCCAGAAAGGGTCTGTGGCCAGCCAGCCTCCCTTTCCCCAGTGTGTCTGTTCCAGAAAGAGCTGTGTGTAGATATGTTGGTGAAATCTTATTTTAAATGGGCCCAGATTGCTTCCTATTCAAAGGAATCCCTTGTAAGTCAGGTCTGCCTGCTTTATGACCTGGATTTTCTGAGAGCTGGCCTTGTGCTTACGGTGCCTGGGTGTTCAATACACACGTGGCTCACGTAACTATGGTCTTGCTGCTGTCCCTTCATGGTTTGATTTTGAAACTGTCATATTTCATAGTTGGTTTTTTTCTTCCCTTTCTTCAATGGATGATGCTACCAGATGAGCCCCTCTCTGGTCCAAATGGTCAGCCTTTTGGGGACTGCATGTGAAGAAAATGTGATTTTTCCTTCAATCGTTGTTCCTATTGATAAAATTATTAATCTTAAAGTAATAAATTTTGAAATGTTTGATGCCTGTAGCATTTTTCTTATATTTCAAATAGTTGATAAATTAAAAATCCCAGTTAAACACACACATACACACAATCCCGTAGGGAGTAGGAAGTGGCCAGGTGGCAGATGTACCCCTGCGGCGACACAGTCGTAGTTTAATTGAACTCCGTTTTCTTCAGTGCTGATCTGTGTGGTATCTTTTCCTCACTTTTTTTTTTTTTTTTTTTTTTTTTGAGACAGAGTCTCACTCTGTTACCTAGGCTGGAGCGTTGTGCTGCAACCTTGGCTCACTGCAACCTCTACCTCCCTGGTTCAAGCGATTCTCCTGCCTCAGCCTCCTGAGTTACTGGGATTACAGGTGCCCACCACCAGGCCAGTCTAATTTTGTATTTTTAGCAGAGACAGGGTTTCACCATGTTGGTCAGGCTGGTCTCAAACTCCTGACCTCAGGTGATCCACCCACCTCAGCCTCCCAGAGTGCTGGGATTTGGGCCGGGCACAGTGGCTCACTTTCAATTAACTGGCCGTATTTCCTAAGTTGTCTACATTCCTTAAAGGGCTTATCAAATGATGACTGGGATATGAGATCTTAGCTATTTAACTAGCTCACGCCCAAACACACCTCCTTCTGAATGCTGCTCAGTCAACAGATACCCCTTTTCATTTATAAATACACATTTATATAAGGATATATTTAAAACCCCAAATATTAATTTGAAAATTTGAACTTAAACTAAACAGGACCTAACAGGTTTTATGGTTTTCTACAGAAAGCTGAAGAACCACAATCTATCAGAAGAACCACAATCTATCAGAAATTAAAATGTTGATCAAGGCTCTCTTACATAATTTGGGGGAGTCCAAAAGGTCAATATTGAACAATCATCAGTTAATGGTATTTTTATTGCACACTTTTTAGAGGTGTGTTTTCTGAATGAAAGAATGAATATGTCTCATTGTCTCAAAACAGTGGTAGTGCTGTATTTACCCGTGCATTGGTCTGTAGTGTAAATTGCAAAAGAATCTTGCCTGAGAGCCCGCTCTGACAAATCAGGATACGTTCTCTGAAATGTGGTCCATTTATTAGCTCTCTGTCACAGCTGAACTGAGACAAGCGTGAGCCCTTTGCATTTTATGTAAAACCCACATGTGAGGAAAATACACAACTGCCACTTCCCCTTCCACAGAAATGAGCATCCTGCTGCCTGAGGAGTGTCTTGATGACACATCGTCAGGAAGGGTGACCCAAGAAGGAAGCCAGGTTTACGACCACAAGTGAGTTCTTTAATTTGACAAAGACAGTTCTGTTATGCTTTTGTTGGTTACCCATCAAGTTGTAAATTTTAAAACACCACCTCCTTGTGTTCTTAGTTCTTCAGACGCATCTTCAGAAAACTGGCTCAAGACCTATGGCTTGGTTGCCAAGAAACTCACCCTCATGGATGCCTTGTCCGTGGCGGCGGTCCCCCACAGCTCCACCTACGTTCCCGTCCTGGACAAGCATGTCACGTCTAAGGTCTTTGATGAGGTAAACTGATTGTCTGTGCGTCCCTACTTGAGGCCATTTTCATTTTCTGCTCAACTAAAAAGTAGTCCAATTTCTTGTGTGGTTGTAACAGAAATGTATTTTAGCCATTGGGGGAAAAAGTATTTGTAAAGGCAGCAAAAGGGAGAGAGAGAGGCTCTTAAGAATCCGGGCGCGGTGGCCCACACCCATAACCCCAGCACTTTGGCAGGCTGAGGTGGGCGGATCCCTTGAATCCAGGAGTTTGAGACCAGCCTGGGCAACGTCATGAAACTCTGTTTCTACAAAAAATACAAAAATTAGCCAGGCATGGCGGCATGCACCTGTAGCCCCAGCTACTTGGGGAACTGAGGTGGGAGGATCGCTTGAGCCTGAGAGATCGTGGCTGCAGTGAGTAGTGATGGCGTCACTGCACTCCAGCCTGGGTGTCTCAAAAACAAGGAAAATAAGAATTCTCTTTTTAGGCTGGGAGGAAACTGATCTCGGTTGGGTTGGCACTCGGTGGCTCGTTGCTAATGGATAGAAGTGTGGGGCTGCAGAAATGATTGAAAACTCTAGGTCAGCGTCATGAGTGAACATCAAGTATCATCCCTCATGAAAGGAAAGGGATGGCTTGCGAGAGATTATGTCCTTCCTTTGCTTACCTTCTCTTCCTAAATGGAGTGGCATCTTTTGCATCAAAAAGCCTCCAAAGGAAAAAGTTAAGAGAGCAAACGAGCAAGCCACATGTTAGCAAAAGAACCACAGGACTGTCCTAGGTGGGTCCTGAGAAGAGAAAAACAGCTTCCAAAGGTAGGGCGTGCTGGGGTTAAATGTGGAGGAAGGCCAAGGAAGTACCACTGAAAACTTAACACTGAATTTGGCAACAAGGAGGTGCTCATCTTTACAAGAATAATTCCAGTGGGACGGCTAATCTCGGGTCAGACTGCAGTGGGGATGAAGAACACCAAAAACATGAGAACATGAAGACCGAACCTCAGTGCTTCCTGGCAAATACAACAGCAACTAACGATTTAAATAGAAACATTTCAGTCTTTGCAGTCACTGAATGGAAACAATCTCCTTAAAAGACCTGTCTCATGCTGAAATCTTTGCAGAGGAAATGATGCGATGCTTGGGGATGCTTGGGGTTTGCTTTATTGTAATGGGAGTGGTGGAGTAGTGTGGCGGGCTGGGGGGGAGTAGATGAAATAGATAGACCACAGGTTGATCATTGTTGCATTTGGGTAAGACTTGGTGAGAAGGGTCGTTTTACTATTCTTTCTGCTTTTTTTGTGTATTTGGAATTTTCCATAAAAAGAAGTTGAAAAGATCAAAGGCAGGAGAAAGTTTTTTAAAAAATGAAAAGACCTTTTCTAACTGACCTTGAAATAGCTGAGATTTGATGTATTGGAAGAAGCAGATGAATTGGTGAATTTTTTTTTATTAGCACGTTTAAAACATTATCACCCATGGAGGCCCGCCTGCCTGCTGGTTTGGGATGACCAGCAACTCTCCCTCCGGAGGCTGTGTGTGTGTTCTCCTCTAGGCTGGTTGCTGGCTACTTTGCCTCAAGGTGAATGCTCCAGTCCCTGGCTGTTACCCTTGTGGTTGGCAGTTTTGATTTATACCTGATTAGTCAGATGTCAGCTTCACCACTTGAACTTGACTTCTTCTAGAAGCAACAGGGAGAAACTGAACACTGATTTATTTCTTCTAGGAGGTTTGGGGACAGCTCCTTCATATTCTCTGCAGTAATATTACTATTCTTGAGTTTTATTTGGGACAAAATATATTTAGTGAACTCTGCTTAGAAATATAATTTTCCTGGGCTTCTTATGCCTCCTTCTAAATGTCCCAACAACTTGAGTTAGAGTGAAAAGTAAATTTCTTGAAAAAAATATGGTAGGATAGGGAAGCAGAAGCATAAAATCCAAGGAAGAAACCAGAAAGGAAAGATTTACAGGCTGAGGAAGTAAAAATGCTATTTTGCTTAAAAACATGTAAATAAAATGAAGGCAAATGTCAGAAAAATACCTGCAACGTGTATGACAGACAAAAAGGGCCATAGTAGTGATATCTTACATGTGTGTATCAGTATAAATGACTGTGTGTGTGTGAATCAGTGTTCAGTGTGTGAACACACATGCACACACATCCATACCATAAGAGAATGAGAAAATGACAAATACCCCACTGGAAAATTTAGGGAAAAAAAGAAAAAAGTCAAAACCATATACAAAAATATTTAACTTTACTGGTAACCAACTCTATGCCTTAAAAAATGCACACTGAAAATCAATTAGACACCACCTCCCCCAGCAAATTGGTAAGGTTAAAAATCACCAATAAACAGTAATGGCAAGGATAGGGTGGGATGGACACTTATATCCTGCTAGTGAGAGTATAAATTGGTGCATCCTTAGTGTAAAATGTTAAGAGCTTATATTTACCCCAGTGAATTCATATGTTACTAGGAATCTATGTAAGGAAATAACTAGAGATACTGAAGTGTATGTGCAGAGAAAAATTACTGCTGCCTTATAATAAGCCAACAATGGAAAACAACACAAATTCATATAACAGAGTGTCATACATTCATCAGATATCACATTTCTAAAGAATAAGTTTCACACGATGAAAAGCCCTCATGCTAAATGAAAAAAAATTAGAGTATATAGTGTGTTCGAAATTTGATTGTACATATGACTGAGATAGGCATGGTGGTACTTTCTCCTTCCCCCCCTTTTTTCTTTTACCAAAATGTTAACAGTTTAGCTGGGTGGTGAGATTGTTGGAGATTTTTTTTTTTTTTTTTTTTTTTTTTGAGACGGAGTCTCGCTCTGTCACCCAGGCTGGAGTGCGGTGGCCGGATCTCAGCTCACTGCAAGCTCCGCCTCCCGGGTTCACGCCATTCTCCTGCCTCGGCCTCCCGAGTAGCTGGGACTACAGGCGCCCGCCACCTCACCCGGCTAGTTTTTTGTATTTTTTTTAGTAGAGACGGGGTTTCACCGTGTTAGCCAGGATGGTCTCGATCTCCTGACCTCGTGATCCGCCCGTCTTGGCCTCCCAAAGTGCTGGGATTACAGGCGTGAGCCACCGCGCCCGGCCGATTTTTTTTTTTTTAATTTATGTAGTTTTAAATTTGTATGTAGTACTTTTAACTCTGAACATATATTAATTATACACTGAGAAAAATGTTAAGAAAAACAGACCTGGCCAGGTGCGATGGCTTACACCTGTAATCCCAGCACTTTGAGACACCGAGGCAGGCGGATCATAAGGTCAGGAGATTGAGACTGTCCTGGCCAACATGGTGAAACTCCATCTCTACTAAAAATACAAAAAAATTAGCTGGGCGTGGTGGCGGGCGCCTGTAGTCCCAGCTACTCGGGAGGCTGAGGCAGGAGAATTGCTTGAATCCAGGAGGTGGAGGTTGCAGTGAGCCGAGATAGCACCACTGCACCCCAGCCTGGCAACAGAGGGAGACTTTGTCTTAAAAAAGAAAAAAGAAAGTAAAACAGACCTGAAAGCAAATGATAAAATAATGTAAATGTAATGGGAACTTAATTTTTAATTAACTGCTTTATTTTTATCTGATAAGTAATATATGAATAATTCTCAGTATATGAGATTTAAACCATGCTTAAGTCTTTAGAGGCGGCTTCTCTCACCACCACGCCTATCCATGAAGGAAACACGTTGAATAGTTTGGTGAATTTCCTTCCAATCCTTTTTCTACATATGCATATGTGAGTACATGCACACATAACATTTATACATAGACACATAAGAACTTTAATAAATGTGAATAAGACAATACCGTATACATTTACTATTTTTAAAATTTTGTCTTAGAGCCCTTTCCACACAGGTAGATGGTCTCATGCCTGTAGTTGCAAGGCTCTTCCCCATTATTAATGGATATTTACATTGTGCGTCCTTCCTTCCCCTCTTACAAACATTCCTGTAACAGGTTTCTTTGCACATAGATTTTTGGGCACATGTATAAATCTGTCTTTGGAATAAATTCCCTCAAGTCAGATGGTTGGACCCAAAGAGTATGTGCATTTTAAATTT
Source organism: Macaca mulatta (assembly GCF_049350105.2). Classification (NCBI taxonomy): domain Eukaryota; kingdom Metazoa; phylum Chordata; class Mammalia; order Primates; family Cercopithecidae; genus Macaca; species Macaca mulatta. The sequence goes on from NC_133418.1 coordinate 6,353,823, forward strand.
TGATAATTCAAATCATCCTCCAAATTCATTGTACATTTTCACTAGTATGTATCCCCACAGACAGAGTAAAATAATACTCTCTTCCTAAGAGGAACTCTGTATAATACTTGATAATCATTAGTCCTAGGTGTGTAGAGATGCTTTGAAAACCCTGAAAGTAGTATGCAGACGTAAGATCTTTATTCAGCCTATTCTTTCCTCCTTGGTTCATATGCTGAAAAAGCAAACTTAATATTCAGTCCAACAATTAGAAATTTTTTCCTCTGAGATGTATGTGACATATCCATACTCTGTGAATAATAATATGCCTACTCTGAGGTTGTCATGGGATTAAAAGAAGTAATGCAGGCCGGGCGCGGTGGCTCAAGCCTGTAATCCCAGCACTTTGGGAGGCCGAGGCGGGCGGATCACAAGGTCAGGAGATCGAGACCACAGTGAAACCCCGTCTCTACTAAAAATACAAAAAATTAGCCGGGCGCGGTGGCAGGCGCCTGTAGTCCCAGCTACTCAGGAGGCTGAGGCAGGAGAATGGCGGGAACCTGGGAGGCGGAGCTTGCAGTGAGCCGAGATGGCGCCACTGCACTCCAGCCTGGGCAACAGCGTGAGACTCCGTCTCAAAAAAAAAAAAAAAAAAAAGAAGTAATGCATATAGTGGAAAGTACTTAGCAGGCACTTAAGATGTTGACTTTCATTATAAAAATATTCAACAAATTTATGCCTATTATATATGCCTGTGTTGGGCTCTAGAATACGGTGCCAAACAGGAAAAGCCAACATTCCTACCCAAGCACAACTGACAGTCTCAGGAGGAAATAGCAATGAAAATGAGAGAAGCTCTAGTTAAATGTGACGAGTGGGAAGTGCTGAGTGAAGACGCAGGAGATGCCCCTCACCTGGCTTCAGTGGCCACAGAAGGCTTGCCTTAGCTAGTGGCATCTGAGTTCAAACCCGGGGGAAGAGAAGGAGTTATGAAGATGGAGAGATGGGAAGAGAGCCCCAGGCAGTGGGGGAGCTCTGGGGAAGCCTAAGGGACAGAGAATGTTTGTCGTTCCAGAGAAGTTTAGTGTGAGTGGAGAAGGTGATAAAGCTGGGGAAGGAAGGGCCTTGATTGAATTAAGGATTTTGAACTTCATCCTGAGGGGAATGGAGGGATTTTTAGCAGAGGAGAGAGATTAATTTGGGGGTTTAGCTGGCACACAGAGAATAGTTGGAGAGGCATGAGGCTGGGGAGATGGGGGCAGTCAGGAGGCAGAGCTGGGTGGCTGGAACCAGTAGGCTGTGTGGCTGGAACACTGCGGATGGGCTCAAGCTCTTTAGAAAGTCAAGTCAATGATGTGGGGCTGAGGGAAAGAAAAATGCCAAGAGTGATGCTCCAGACTCCAGCCTGGAATATCAAGCAGGGGATAAATAAAGGATGAGTAGTGAGGGTCCTGTTCTTCAGGGGGGCATTCTAGTCATCTGCCTCTAGAACACAAAGCCCAGGGGAGGGGATGAACAGTTCTCAAGTGCGTCCCATGGGCACTTGTGCTTGGTGCCTTTTGTGGCATTGTGAGTTCTCAAGACAGCCTGCACGTAGGTGGGAACTGCACAGCACACTTGCCCTCCCTTATTCATAGTAAGAATCACTGTGATGACAGGCATATACTGCCGTGATCTCCGGTCTCACATCCAAAGCACTTTTGTATCTTTGATTCCCTAATATTTTCTCTGACTGGAAATGGAAAGAATAACAGAATAATAATCTCAGATATCTCCTCCTCATGGGATGTGTACCTTTTTGATACATGGACCTTTATGAAAAAGCAGACAAAAAGTAGAGTGGAGTTGAAAAGGAAGCACACTAGAGTCTTACTTCGCTGAGAATCTTAATTGCCTCTTCATCTTGTGTTTGTGCATGGCCACACCTGTCTGCATAGAGTTGGAAAGCGGTGTCTGGCTTTGTCCCCAGCTCTTGGTTTCATTCATCACTTATGTATGGGCTCTTTCTTCTTCTGGAACACAATGCTGTTTTGGTTTTCAGTGTTTCTCGGACCAGCCTCAAATCGGTCACCTTGGAAATGAGGCATTAAGCAAAGAGGTTGCCCTAGCAACTCTTCATTACAAGATGCCAAATGGACTCGATAATTTTATCTCAGCTCTTTCAAAAAGATTAACTCATCCCCAAGTCGTATACACAATAAAACTGATTTAGCTACGTATTGAACCTAGAATTTAAAGCTCTTTATTTGCTGGTTGCTTGGAAAAACATTGAAATAATTTGGGAAGATTGGTCTGCACCACTGGAGAGTCTACGTCATCATCCATCATCATCATCGTTATCATAATGTCTTTTACAGCCTCCCATCAAGGCTTCCTGTGTTGTCCGTCCTTCTCCGGGTTCTGCACGTAGCTTTGTGGCGGGATAGCCTGGATTGGTGCTCCAGCTTTGTCATTTACTCCTGAAGGACCTTGGCAAGCTCCCTAATCTAGTAGACGATGCACCCTCATCACATACTAGGTTCTGAGTAAAGCATTTGATATCATCAAATACCTCATCTAAAACTTAGAGCGACCTGTGACGTGGCTATTCATCTCACCATTTAGCTGACAAGGAATATTTGGTGCAAAGAGGCTAGGGGTGCTGTCAAGTCATGACATTTTGTTGATTTTAAATATAATAGCAATGAACACAAAACTGTACACTGATAGAAAAGCTTTTTAATTAAAAATTTAAAACAGTTATCACAAAACCTACATATGTATATGTTCAGTGTATAGAAAAATTAGAAAATGTAGATAAGTGAAAAAGAAAGAAGCAATAGTTATCATCCACCCCATCATCTCCTGGTTATCTGGCCAGACCTTCTTACTTTCTATGTATAGAGCGCTAGACCATTTGTTCCTTGTTTTTGTTTTTATCATAATGAAATCAAACCGAACATCCTGTTTTGTACCTGCATTTTTCAACCACCTATCCATGAACATTGTTCCATGCTAGCATATACTTATCTACTATACCAGTTTAAATACTCAGCATTTTAATTGAAATATATTAATTTAAAGTTAAATTGAGAATAGAGTTTTATTTTCTCAAAGTTTAGATTGAAAAACTGTGAGATGTAATTTTTTTTTTTTTTTTGAGACAGAGTCTTGCTCTGTCGCCCAGACTGGAGTGCAGTTGAGTGATCTCAGCTCACTGCAACCTCTGCCTCCCAGATTCAAGCAATTCTCCTGCCTCAGCCTCCCAAGTAGCTGGGGTTACAGGTGTGCGCCACCATGCCTGGCTAATTTTTTTGTATTTTTAGTAGAGACGGGTTTCACCATATTGGCCAAGCTGGTCTTGAACTCCTGACCTTGTGATCCACCTGCCTCGCTCTTCCGAAGTGCTGGGATTACAGGCAAGGGCCACCATGTAATTTACACTGTAGTAACATATTCTCATGGGTTTATGAATGATCTTACTGACATGTCATTTGGCCAGCTGTTGTGTAGCCCTGCTTTCATTTTGTTCTATGGAGCCTGCAAGTGTTTCAGTTTGAAAGGCGGACATTTAAGTTTTGGCACTTGGCCATTGGCACAACTGTAATATCTATAAAGCTGTTGCACCTACATTCAAAGATTCCCTGTGTGGGATTTACACAGCTGTTACATTTCCATTACACACATCCAATCAGAGCCTCTCGTTGGCCAATCTGATAGAAAGCTCTGGGATATTTACTGGAAGAACTGATTTAGTTGAAAAACAGTGAAGCTGGAGAATTCAACCAGGGTTGAACAATAGATAATCACCAGTTTCACACTAATTTCTCAATTTCAAAATGCTTTGTGATTGCTTTTAAACACAGCAAGAATGTTGTCAAGTGGAATTCTACCTGTTCTACTTTAACAATCAATAGCTGTGGGCACAGTTCTGCATTCTGTGTTCTTACTTTAGCATATGTTATGAACATTTTTCCTTACAATAGCCGTTTTGGGATGAATTTTTGTGATTACACTAACATTCAGTAATATGAATTACTACAGTTTATTTAACTATTCCTCCCAATTGGGAGCAGTTTACCTGGAATTTTAAAGAATGCTCATTTTCCTATATCTCTTTGCTATCCCTTAGAACAGTTAACAGTAAAACCCCCCAAAAAAAAATCAAAAAACGCTGCTAAATGGTATTTCAATTTCAATTTCAATTCTTTTATCACTTGTGAATGTTTTCTTATGTAAGCTAAATATATCTCTTAAACTGTTTTTCACATTATTCATATTTTTCGGAAACACCTCTTAAATAGCATAGTTACGTTTTATCCTGTGCCTCAACTACAAAGGATTCAAATTTGGTGGAATCCAAACAATTATGTTCTATAATATGGTAAACTTAAAAAAAAGGTTTGAATCTCAGCCATTAATTTATATATAGTTTTAGTCTTTCATTTATTTAATAAATGATTATTTGGGACATGTTTTGTTCTAGAAACTAGTAATTTTAAAGGGGAATAAAGGATTATAAAGTTTGATGAAGAGGAAAGACATACAACAAAACTGCAATTAAATGCATTTGTCTATAAAGGAGTTGAATAAGAAAACATGTAGAGTGCTCAGTGCCTGGCAGAGATTAAGGATAAGTATTATTATCACTACTGATAATCGCTACTGAGTATAGTGGTTGCTTACAGAGTATTTCATCTCACAGTGGGGAGAACTGTAACAGAAGCAGCCCAAACTGGCCTGTTCATGCATCCCAGCAATTCCTTCTGCCATTATGGTCAGTGACTATAGCTTTTTTTTTTTTTTGAGAGAGTCTCGCTCTGTCGCCCAGGCTGGAGTGCAGTGGTGCAATCTTGGTTTGCTGCGAGCTCCACCTCCTGGGTTTACGCTGTTCTTCTGCCTCAGCCTCCCAAGTAGCTGGGACTTCAGGCACCCGCCACCACGCCCGGCTAATATTTTGTATTTTTAGTAGAGACAGGGTTTCACTGTGTTAGCCAAGATGGTCTCCATCTCCTGACCTTGTGATCCACGCGCCTCGGCCTCCCGAAGTGCTGGGATTACAGGTGTGAGCCACCACGCCCGGCCATGGTCAGTGACTATCTCTCTGCACCCTCCATCCCCATCTCAATCGCTACCTCTGCCTCTCTACTAGTTACAACCTTGTCACGCATGGTGTAATTATTCATATCAATTTGATAAGGCTTCTAGGTTAACCTCAAGAGAATTGAATTAAAGTAGGTAATACCTTAATCCTTCCTTTTTAAAATCAAATATTATCCAGAAGAGTCCCTCGTTAGCCAGTTATGCTTGATTTGCATTATAACAGCAATAAGTAAACATTCTCCAAGGTGCCATGATCAGGTGGTTTTATTCCCTCCCAAACAGAGCTCTCAATGTCTTCATTAACCTCAGCTCCCTCCCCACTTGCTTTCTTACAGAAGCTGGGGGTGCCATGATTCTGTCCCCCAAGTCCTTATGATAATGCCCCTTATGACCTCATAGTGACACTAAATTTGACATCATAAAGAGAACATTTCCCGTGAGCTCCATGCAGCCACCATGTTGTAAAAACTAAGATGTCAGACTCGAAGTGTGGGGTATGACTTTGTCTTTCCCTGGATCTGCATGTGGAGAGGACGGAGAGTGGGTGCACACAAGCCACATCTGAGCTACTATCACACTGAAGCACCCAATGGCCACGAAAGGCACGAGGTTGAAATCCACAAAAGAGGGAAGTAGAACACTAAACAGTGGGTTTTTCTTAAGTACGTTAAGTCAGGAGTCAAACTGATCATGGTAAAATGTTATAATGTTGCTTAGTATTCTGTGGTATTGATTCACAATTGTGCCATACTTGGCAAATTTGGAGAGCTATCTTCAGACTTCTAATGGGGTATTTTTTCCAGGGAGAGAAAAACCTAAAGGACTTTCATGTTGTTGATTGAGACTGATCTTTTTTTTCTTCTAAAAGTTTATGTGACATATAGCTCTATTTCGAGAGATGATTTTATTTTTTTAAAATTTCTACAAGCTTCATTCTGTTTTCAAAGTTCAGTCCTCCCACCTTTCAGCCCACTGTCTGGTTCCTTCTCTTTGACAAGAATTGTTTAGAAGCCACATGTGGAATTCATGTGGTTGTTAAGTAGCAAGATTGGACTGTGCAGTTTCTTAACTTTCTTTCTCTTCAGTTTTCTAAATCTTTGCCCATTGTTTGTTTGTTTTAGCCTTTGATGGTTTAATTGCCAAATTAAATATATGTAGTTTTAAAAAAATGAAACAATACAGTACAAAGTAAAAGTCCTATCTACCTTCTTCGCTTGTCTTGAAATCTCAATTTTTAGAAGTAACCCCTATTGATAGTTTCAAACCTATTTTTTAAATTTTTCCATTATTTTAAAAATAAAGCGTTTCAGATAAAGTTGCAGCCCCCTGTGAAACCCCTTTGTGTTCCACTTTCCATTCCTCCGTTTCCATAGATAAACCTTAGCATGAGTTTCCATATCTATTTTATTTATTTATTTATTTATTTATTTATTTTGAGACGGAGTCCCATTCTGTTGCCCAGGCTGGAGTACAGTAGTGCAATCTCTGCTCACTGCAACCTCTGACTCCTGGGTTCAAGCGATTCTCTTGCCTCAGCCTCCCAAGCAGCTGGGATTACAGGCACGTGCCACCATGCCTGGCTAATTTTTTTTTGTACTTTTAGTAGAGACAGGGTTTCACCGTGTTGGCCAGGTCGGTCTCAAACTCCTGACCTCAGGTGATCCGCCCGCCTTGGTCTCCCAAAGTGCTGGGATTACAGGGGTGAGCCGCCGCGCCTAGCCTATTTTAATATTCCTAATACAAAAGCACTAAAACATTGCCCTACAGGTTTAAAACTTTATAGAAATGGTATTACATTGGAAGCACCATTATGAAACTTACTATTTGTTTTAACATTATGTTTTTGAGATTTTACCTATCTTGATTTATTTTTCCTCCTCTATTTTTCCATTAAGTGCAATACCATTTTTTGTAAATACGAATATATTTGAACTTTTTTTAACCTCTTATTTTTTATGCTTTCTGTTAAATGTCAATTTTCTTCTTTCCTGCCTTTTGTTGGATAAAGCTGTCTATATTCCCTCTTCCCTGCCCCCCGACAGCTTGTGTGCAAACAGTAGATTGTATTTTTATTCCTTTAGTGATCATTTAAAAAGTTTTAATGTACACAACAATTTTTTTTTTTTTTTTTGAAACAGAGTCTTGCACTGTCACCCAGGCTGGAGTGCAGTGGTGTGATCTTGGCTCACTGAAACCTCCACCTCCTGGGTTTAAGTGATTCTCCTGCCTCAGCCTCCCATGTAGCTTGGATTACAGGCACCTGCCACCTCCCCCAGATAATTTTTGTATTTTTAGTAGAGACAGGGTTTCACCACGTTGGCCAGGCTGGTCTTGAACTCCTGACCTCAAGTGATCCACCTGCCTCGGCCTCCCAAAGTGCTGGGATTACAGGCATGAGCCACTGCACCTGGCCAACAATTTTTTTAACTGAGTCTCAAGGTATTCTGTATTTTTATTCTCCTCCCAAACACAATGGGGGATTTTAGTACCTTTTAATTAGTCATTAAAAACCTTTCCCCCAAAAATCTTATCACTGTGATTTAGAGTTTCACTTTTGCCTTTAGAACATATACAGTAATCTTTTTCAACTTTCAAGAGTTAAATTTTTTAACAGTTTCAGCTATATGTCTCTTTATATCTAAAAAGCACCTTTAGTTTTCTCTTCACTGTTGAATGATAGTTTAGCTGGATATAAAGGTCTCTGTTAACTGTAAATTCCCCTTAGGAAATAAAGATATTCTTTTCACATATCTATTATCTGATATATATACTACTGCTTTATACAGTCTGTTTTGTTTGAGTTGCTTTTAAGATTTTCTTTTAGATTCAGTATGTTGCAGTCTTATGATGATATGTCTATGTTTGGATTTATTTTTAGTCTTTTGTTGTGGGCTGATTTTTGATCTGAGGACTTATTTCTTTTATTAAACTCTAGAAAACTCAGCTATTGTGGTTTCAAATGCTGATTATCTAACCATCCTTCTATTCTATTCTTTTAAAATGTCTATTAATATATATTGAAGTTTCTCAATCATCAACTAGTTAACTATATTATTTTTGTCTCTCTGTGCTATATTCTGGGGAAAGTCTTCAGTATTATCTATCACCCAGTTCACCAGTTCTTTTTTAAAATTTTGTCTAGCCTAGAATTTATTCTATTAAGATTATTTTTGTTTCAATTACTACGTCTTTTCTTCCAAGATAAATTTTTTTTCTTGTTTTTTTTTTCCCATCCATTTCTTCTTATGGCACTTTAGTAAGTTTTTTTGTACTTTTATATGGCTGTAACATCTTTGAACAACCTAATAATAAATAAACAATTTTAATCATAATTAATTTAAAGTCATTGTTAGAGGGTTCATAAAATTAATTTATTATCATGTGAATTGACATTCTGATTGTTAATTTGCTCATCTATGATTTTGGCATTTTTTGGTGTGTACTTGGGAATTCTAGTATGTTGGCTCATTTTCACAAGATTCTTTCAAAATCTGCCTTTTCTCTTTCTTGTTCTATTTGGCAGTTGCCTAAATCTATCCACTTGATCCATTCCCCAACCCTCATAGGCGTTTACAGCTCTTGTTCCATGGTGATGTTGTAGAAATCACAGATTCAAAGAGTGCCTTGATTTAGGTCTTCATTGTGAGGCTACATCAGTGTCCTCTCTCGCTAGGCAGGACCTTCTTTCAGGGGTGAGAGACCCTCATACCAGTGCTGACGTCAGGCATTGAGCCTGACATAGGCCTTTGCTTTTCAGAACACTCCTAGTCCCACTAGCTTTCCAGAAGTTAAACTCCCACTGCCCTGCCATCTTTGGACGCACAGCTTACCAAGCCCCCAGCTTCAGCCCTGCCCATATGTTTACATTTCTGCTTAGCTTTTTGTCTCTAGAAATCTATCGGCATGTGTCCTTTTCTTTCTTTTGTTTTCTTTCTTCTTTCTTTCTTTCTTTCTTTCTTTCTTTCTTTCTTTCTTCTTCCTTCTTTCTTTCTTTCTTTTTCTTTCTTTCTCTCCTTCCTTCCTTCCTTCCTTCTTTGTATTATTTTCTTAAACATAGCAACAACAATAACATCATTGTATCATTTTGGAGGCAAGGGGAAACATAAAAGCATAAACTGTGTCACCTCGATTAAAATTTAAAATTTACTTCTTAAAAATAGTTCCCCACGTTTCTGAAATGCCCACGTGCTCCTCACGGGTGGAATCATTTTGAAGCCATGATAGTATAGCTTGGCATTTTCCTGTTAGGCTTTTTTGCGTTTTTAAAAAATATTAATATATGGAATATACCTTTTGGGAACATGCATTTATTCCTTTATCAACAAACATTTGTTGAGGGCGCACTGTGTGCCAGGTACTATTCTAAGTGATAGGGATCCAGAATTGAACCACACAGAATTTCTTGTCTTATGGAACCTACATTCTGATAGAGAGAGGTAGGTAATATGCAGACAGGTAAACATAAAGTTACAGTTACTATTAAGATTAAAGAGGAGTTTGGAAAAACGGTTGAAGGAGGGTTTCAGTTCTAGAGAAGATAAGGGAAGCATCCGTCACCCTGTTTCTCCCTTTGAATACAACTGAAAATCTTGGCTAGAATACGTGGAGAAGCTAACAGTGAACTTTGAAATTGAAAGGGTCCCCCCAAAATTGGGGAAGGAGACCAGAATTTGAAGTTCCACCAAACCAATACATTTTCCATCTTTCCCCACCGGAGCTGCATGGCGTGAAACCAAAGATATCCCAAAACCCAGAAGTAAGTACCAGGTGCAGAGAGAAAGAACTCAAAAAGAAGCCTCATTTATTGATCACTAAGCATTCTTTGACATGTATAAGAATCTCTTATCAGAGATCACACCATTGCACTCCAGCCTGGGCTACAAGAGCGAAACTCCATTCTGATTAAAGTTTCCTGAAAACTTTTGGTTGTTGTTTGGGGTGTGTGTGTGTGTGTGTGCGCGCGCATGTGTGTATGTGGTGGTAGTGGTGATTTCTAAAATATATAGTTTTAAACATTGAAAGGTAAAGGTTAGCAATGACATCTCTGATTCTTTTTCTCTGTGATTTACTGTGTTTTCTAATGGTCTACACTTATCGTATATTGACTTTATAGTCAGAGAAAACATATTGTACAGCTATGTAGATATATTTTCGAAGGCACGCGTTAACCTATCAAGTGACACTTTCCTTTCATTTGCCATTGACATGTAGGTGTTCCCTCTGGCACATGTGTGCAACGACACAAATAAGATGACATTAATTAACCCCCAAGGAGCCAAACTCAATATCTACAAGCAAAAAGTGGAACAGGCAATTCAAACCTATGAAAAGTGAGTATTACTCTTGGCTGCTCTTTAATGGATGTGGAATTTATTTTATGGAAGAGGAGACTTCTCTTGTTTTAGTTCAGTTTTTTTTTTTTTTTTTTTTTTTAATGAAGCAGCTATTTAAAAATTGTTCAGGATGGGTGTGGTAGTTCATGCCTGTAATCCCAGCACTTTGGGAGACTGAGGCAGGAGGCCAGCTTGAGGTCAGGAGTTTGAGACCGACTGGGCAACAATAGGGAGACCTTTTCTCTACAAAAAATTTAAAAAATGACATCACAACAGGGTGATTGTAATCAACAATAATTTATTGTACATTTAAAAATAATTAGAAGAGTATAATTGGAGTATTTGTAACACAAAGAAAGGATAAATGCTTGAGGTGATGGATACCCCATTTACCCTGATGTGATTATTATATATCATATGCCTGTATCAAAATATTTCATGTCACCCACAAATATATACACCTACTGTGTACACACAAAAATAAAAATATGATTCTGTGATGAAAAATAAATAAATAAATAAATAAATATAGGCTGGGTGTGGCGGTGCACACCTGTAGTCCCAGCTACTTGGGAGGCTGAGAGGGGAGGATTGCTCGAGCCCAGGAGTTGCAGGCTGCAGTGAACTGTGATTGCACCACTGCACTCCAGCCTGGGTGATAGAGTGAGACCTTGTCTAAAAAAATTGCTCGTAAGGAATATAAACAACAGTGGCAGCAGCTAATGTAGGGGCTTCCTACATGCTAGGCACTGCATCAAGTACTTTACCTGAATATCTTCAACAAGGTTTTAAAGAAACCGTCTTCCCTTTCCAAAATCCATAAAAATCTCATGTTTCCATGAGATCTGTAAAGTTTTCCTTTTAGCAGAATGCATCTGATTATTTTGGCATCTAACATTCTATGAAGTGACTAATAAAACTTGACAGTAATGAGATAATGGAAATAACAGTTTTTTTTTTTTTAATTTTAAAATTACTTTTATCAAGTTCAAGATGATGATCAAGTTGACGACAGTGAAAATCGCCTGTGTGTCCTTGCTGAGACAGGAGACTCTGCTCACAGGCTGGTCCTTGTCCATGCTGTAATCACCTCTCTCCCCAGTCCCCAGCCTTTAATTAATCCTGGGTGCACAAACTTAAACTCCGAGTGTTCGGCTTCTTCAGGCCAGCCTGTCCTCGGTTCTGGGAGCTGTGCAGTAGGGTTGTCATTTGCCACCACGTGGGCAGATGAAATAAAGCTCAGGGAAGTTAACGATTGGCCCAGGCCAGCATGTGTTGGTCTGCTGTCGTTTTGCAGTATGTCTGGTATGTGCTCAGTCGAACAAATATAAGGCCTGATCCTGCCGCATGAAGGATCATTCCAATGGCAGGCCTCGCCCCACTGTGCCCATCCCAGGCCTCTCCAAACCCCCTTTAACGTGAGCCTCCATCACCGCCCTCACCCGAGAGTGGAGGCCGCCTTACCAGGCTTCTCAGCAGCCTCCGTGGACTCCTCAGTATTTCTGAATCTTTACCTGAGAGGAAAGAAGAACCAAGGACTAGTGTTCCTTTGGGAAGCAGGATGGGCTATTCAAGGTTCACCCTTCCCTGTGGTTCGGAGACTTCCAGACAGGCCTTGCCTCCCAGCTCGGCTCCTCTCCCGTTACGCTGCTGTCCCCAGCTGGGTCTTTCATCCTTTCGCGCCTCAGCACCGATGACCCTCCTCAGAGACGCCTCTCGGGAGCTCCTCTCCGTGCCCACCCTGCATGTGGCCCTCAGAGCACTCACAGCTTCTGCAGGGGTGGTGGCTTGGTGACCATCTCTGCCCTCTGGGATGTCAGCTCCCAAGACCAGGGCTCAGCCAGCCTTGCCTCGTCCTGTATCCCCTATTCCTAGCAGGTGTCCGTATGTATATGACTATTCAAATTTAATTCAAATTTTATGTAATTCAATTCTTCAAACTCAATCATTCAAAATGCAGTATAACAATACCATTTACATTCTAATGTCGTTTGCTTGAATAATTCAAATATTTGAGTCCTATAATTACCCGGCCTGTGAAAGCCTGATGCAGGGCCACGAGAGAGAGAGAGCCGTGCGGTCAGACGGTTCACGGGGGTTTCCTGCTTGGTTCTGACAGCAGCTGTGTTCCAGCGTGCGACAGTCCTGGGCCTCAGACTCCTTGTTCACAGCATCTATCTCACAGGCCTGTTGTGAGGATTACGTAAATCATATATAAAGAGGAACTGATGTTCGTTACTTCCCCCTTCGCTCCTGACTCTGCTGACGCTGAAATAACCATAGGTGCACGGAGTGAAGTCGTCATCTGGTTCTTCCCACTGCAATGACCTTTTCCCAAGAATTTCAGGAAAGGTCAGGGACCCCCTTCCCAGGCAAAAGAGAGGCCTCTTTAGCAGCAAAACCAGAACAAACATAGTCATTTGTCTTCCTTCTTACTTTCAGTGAGTGAATGTGAATCTGGAAAAGCCTTTTAGTACCCTCTAGAAATATTGTCTAGAGAAATATTGTCTAGACAATATACCCTAGAGAAATATTGTCACTATATTGTTATTAATTATATTAACTTCAAATTATTCATAACAATTTTAACATGATTGATATTATTTAATAATTAAGTTATTGATTGAATTGTTATTTGGTATCACTAATTTGATGTTGGTATCAAGTAAATTATTTAACATTGTTATTTAATAATATTAATAGTAACATGAATGTTATACAGAACCAAATTTCCTGGTCATTTGCATTCACTAGTGAACAAATGTCAATTTCTTTTTCCATTTTGCTTCACTTTTCTCAAGATATTCAGAATATGAAAAGTAATTAATGACACATTTCCCACCCCCATCCCCAATATAACATTTCTAAGGAGTTTCCCAGCAAAGATAAGCAACATGTAACTTTCAAAACAACCTTCGTGTCATCATAAATCCATCTGTTTAGGGATGGCCAGGCAAATGGAAAGCTCACAGTCCTTTGGTCAAAATAATGACACAAACTTATTATTGGGGGTCACACTAAGTGCCCATGCATGGAGTCCTTTCGTCTCATTGTAAGAATCCAGGCGGCAAGTTTGGCTTTGTGTGTCTGAGTATAAGCTTTGAGTGGATATTGCCAGGGCTGGCTGGATTCTGGAGTGATTTTTCTACTGCTTACTTTCATGGAAAGTCTAAGGCCAAGGTCACAGCTCTCAGATCACAGAAGCAGCATCCGTTCTAGCCTGGCTCAGGGACCATGCTTAGAAACCTCTCCTTACCGTCTCCGATTTGCTGGGCCGGCTGCTCCTCAGCCTTCTGAAGTGTCACTAGTTACAAGTTGCTTTGCAAATGAGTCAACTCTTGGCACAAGCCGATTTGAGAATTAGAGATACAGAAAGCTGGTGAATGCAATCCCTCAGCCAGATTTCACTCTCCTACAAAAAACGAAGAGGGAAACCGTTGTTAGTAAAATCCCTGAATCGCCGGGCTGCACCAGCCGCGGAGAGGCCCTCAGGTCCAGTGCCCGGCCCGAACCCCACAGGGACTCCCGCAGCCCACGTTCTGACTGGCTTCCCTGCAGGGGCCTCCCTGCTCAGTCGAGCCATTGAAGTATTTTAGCGAAGATGGAAAACAGGGCAATGGTAACAAAGGCTATAAAAATGTGTTCCTGGAAAAATATGTTCTAAAGAAGTGAATTAAAATTAGACACCTGTGCTAGCAAACTGGACACATTTACCAGTGATGACTCAGCATTTCTAAGCCTTGCTTTTCAGAATCTGGAGGGAATAAACATTGAGCTATTCCGGTCACTGTATATACGCATCTCTCTTAATCCTCTCAAGGATTCCAAGGACAGGTGGTGTTAGCCTTGTGTTATCAATGAGAAAACAGTTTCCAAAGCTATGTAGCACAGGATCACACAGCAGCAAAGTGAGGCCACCAAGGTTTGACCCCAGAGCCCTTACCCACACTCCCAGCCTCCCCACCACACTGCCTCCACTCTCAACATTTACATTTAAGGGGATTGTGAATGGGGTTTTTGTTTGTTTGTTTTTCAGAAAAGCACACACACACACAATACCTAAAATGGATACTATAAATCCTTTTAACCAGTCTTGGAAGCCTTAATCATTATTACCTGAATCACATGACTCAAGAAAGCCAATTTCCAAATAGGCCCCAAAGAACAAAACTTCTCAAGTGAGACAGGAGCACTGAGCTGGCTTATTTCCCTCTTCCCGACTCTTTTTCTGTCACTTACAGCACACTTACCTGGATCAGACACAATTTATGTGCTGTGTACACACTAGCTCAGGTCCCCATGGTGACACTAGGAGTGGAGCGGTACTATTACTATCCCCTGTTTACCGAGAAGTTGGGCACTGGCCCCAAGCCTCACGGCAAGAAGGAGAAGCAGCTGACTGAGCTTTGGGCCCTGGCATTGTGGCTCCGGAGTCCACCCTCTTCACCACCATGCAGACGCCCTTTCTGTGTTCTCACCAGGCTCACGATGGGAGGGCAGGACAGGAGAATGCGGCCACCCGAAATGTGTCCTCTGAGCCCTGTCCCGCCGACGCTGGGTCTGGTGGTTAGAAGAATGCCTCCTGAAGAGCAGCAGCATTCTCCTACCTTGTTGTATGGAAGCAGTGTTTTTGTTTTTTGTTTTTTGGTTTTTTTGAGACAGAATCTCGCTCTGTCACCCAGGCTGGAGTGCAGTGGCGTGACCTCGGCTCACTGCAACCTCCGCCTCCTGGGTTCAAGCTATTCTTCTGCCTCAGCCTCCAGAGTAGCTGGGAGTACAGTCGGCCGCCACCATGCCCAGCTAATTTTTGTATTTTTTTTTTTTCAGTAGCGACAGGGTTTCACCATGTTGGCCAGGCTGGTCTCGAACTCCTGACCTCAGCTGATCCGCCCGTCTCGGCCTCCCAAAGTGCTGGGATTACAGGCGTGAGCCACTGTGCCCGGCCGAGGCAGTATTTTTTAATGGAACATCAGCTCACAACCCCCGGAGCCAGTGTTCTGTGCCCTGCAGCTCAGAAAGCCTGCTTTCGGGTGATGATGTCCTGACACAATGACACAGAACTGGACTGGGACTCTGAAGAAGCAACACTGATTAGTAGCCGAAAGAGCAGCTATAGCTACCCTGTAGGAACCACTAGCTCCAACCTCCTTCTTTGCTCTCAGGTCGACAGCTTCCCTCTGAAAACGTGATCAGTCTCAGCACCGCCAGCCAGCAGCTGTGGGTGAGCAAGGTGCTTCATCCAGCTGCCCCTCCCGGCAGCCTCATTTGGAAAACAAGGCCGCCAGGCCGCTTGATCTCTAAAGTGTGTCCAGTCCTATTGTTTATGACCCTGTTAACCTCTTTTGATCTGAGAATCCAGGCGGAAGAGTGTCTACAGAAAGTGAACTAAAGAACCCAGTTACGTTTCCATAAGAAGAAAAACGGTGGGTGTTTAGAAACGGTTTAAAACAGAGAGAACGAAGACCAGTTTGTCAATTGCCTTTACTCAGTCTGAGTTTTACCTGACTGAGCTGGGGACTGAGCCCTCCTTTAATATTTGACACGATTGCCACAAAACCATGAGGCTGCTGCAGTGGTGCTGGGGGACACATCCAGTGTCTTTAAGCACCTGAGTGGCCTGGCTCAGTGGAGATGATGCTTAGATGGGCTCCCACTACAGTGCCTGGGGTCAGCCTTTTGCCATGAAATGAAGTATTGCTACTAAATTATTGTTGACTTTTTTTTTTTAACAGGCGCTTGAATAAAATTGTTTGGCGAGCATTATCTCAAGAGGAAAAAGAAAAGTAAGCCATTCCATTCCCTCCTCACTTTTTTTTTTTTTTTTTTTTTTTGGTGAAATTCACGTAACCTAAAATTAACCATTTTAAAGTGTACAACCCAGAGGTGTTTAAAATATTCAAACTATTCTGCAAACCACTACCTTTTTCTAGTTTCAAAACTTTTTCATTTCCCCAGAAAAACACTTTGTACCCATAAATTTGTCACTCCCCATTCCTGTCTCCCCCTTTTCCGGGTTACCGTCTCTGATTTTGGCTACTCTGGATATGTCATATGAAGGGAATCATACAGCATGTGACTTTTTGTGTCTGGCAGCTTTTACTTAGTTAATGGAAAAACCTTATGTTTTCAAGGTCCACCCAGCTATCAGTACTACATGTGTATATATACATCACGTTGGTCTGCCCATTCTTCCACTGACGGGCATTTGGGTGGTTTCTGTTTTTTTGCTGTCATGAGTAATATTGCCATATGCATCTGTGTAGAAGTTTCTTTGTGGACATATGTTTTCATTTCTCTTGGGTATACACCTAGCAGTGAATTTACTTGTCACATGGTAATTCTATGCTTAGCTTTTTGAGGAACCACCAAACTGTTTTCCACAGTGGCTATGCCATTTTTAAAACATATCTGTTTTTATTGACCTATAATAATTGTAAATATTTGGGGGTACATGTGATATTTTGACACTTGCACACATGTAATGATCAAATCAGGGTGTTTAGGCTATTACCTCAAACATTTATTATCCCTTTGTGTTGGGAACGTTTTAAGTTGTTTCTTTCAGCTATTTTGAAATACGCGATAAATTATTGTTAACTCTGGTCACCCCACTGTGTCATCAAGTGCTACAACTTCTTCCTTCTACCTAACTGTATGTTTGTATTCATCAACCAACCTCTCTTCATCTCCCCCGCCACCACACACACTCTTCCCTGCCTCTGGTAACTATGATTCTATTTTCTGCCTCCATAAGATCAACTTTTTTTTTTTTTTTTTTTTGGCTCCTACAGATGGGTGAGAACTATTTGTCTTTCCATGCCCGGCTTATCTCACTTAATGTCATGACCTCCAGTTCCATCCACGTTGCTGCAAATGATAGGATTGTGTTCCTTTTTTGGCTGAATAGTATTCCACTGTGTATATATACCACATTTTCTTGATCCATCCATCCATTGATGGACACTTAGGTTGATTCATATCTTGCTGCAATAAACATGAGGGTGCAGGTGTCCCTATGATACATACTGATTTACTATCTTTGGATAACTGTCCAGTAATGAGATGGCTGGATCATGTGGTAGGTTCTTATTGCTCTACATCCTCACGAATACTTGACATTTTCCTTTTTTTTTTTTTTTAAGTCATCCTCATGGGTGTGAAAGGCTATTCTATTGTGGTTTTGATACACATTTTCTTAATGACCAATGACGTTAAAAATCTTTCATGTGCTTGTTGTCCATTTGTATATCTTCTCTGGAGAAATGTTTATTCAAGTTCTTTGTCCATTTTCAAATTGGGTTGTGTTTTTGTTGTATAACTTCTGAGGATGAAGTCATTATCAGATATCTGATTTGCCAGTATTTTCTCCCATGCTATGGGTTATCTTTTCACATTCTTCATGATGTCCTTGATGTCCAGAAGTTTTAGGAAGTGAATGCATCTTTTTTTTCTTTTGTTTGTGTTTCTGGTGTCAAATCTAGGAATCCATTGCCAAATACAAAGTCATGAGCATTTATCCTTTTGTTTTCTCCTAATACGTGTATAGTTTTAGGTCTTACATCTGGGCTTTTGATCCATTTTTGAGTGAATTTTTCTATCTGGCGTGAAGTAGGGTTCCAGCTTCATTCTTCTTCATGTAAATATCCAGTTTATCCAGCACTATTTATTTAAGAGACTATATCTTTCCCTTTGAATGGTTTTGGCACTCTTGTCGAAAGTCATCTGATCATAAATGTTTGGGTTTATTTCTGGACTCTCTGTATATGACTATCTGTATATGACTATCTTTATGCAAGTTGACACTGTTTTAATTACTGTAGATTTGTATTAAGTTTTGAAATTAGGAAGTATGAGTCCTTCAACTTTGTTCTTCTATTTCAAAATTGTTCGGGCTATTCAGGGCCCCTTGAAGTTTTGTATAAATTTGAGGATTGGCTTTTCTGTTTCTGAAAAAAAAAATTGGAATTTTTATAGGCATTATATTTAATCTAAAGATTGCTTTGAAGAGTATTACCATTTTAACAATATTGTCTTCCAATCAATGAACATAGGATGTCTTTCCATTTATTTAGTGGGTGTTTAATTCCTTCAGCAATGTTATATAGTTTTCAGTATACATGCCTTTCACATCCTCTGTTATTTTGTTATTTTGGGTGCTATTATAAATGGGATTGTTTTCTTAACGTCATTGTCAGATTGTTCATTTCTGGTACATAAAAACATAGCTGAATTTTGTATTTGACCTCGTACCTTGCGACTTTGTTGAATTTGTTGATACTAGTGGCTTTGTGTGGAATCTATGGAGTTTTCTATATATAGAAACATGTCATCTGCAAGTAGAAATAATTTTACTTCTTTCTTTCTAATTTGGATGCCTTTTGTTTCTTTTTCTTACCTAATTGATCTAGCTAGTACTTCTAGAACAACATTGAATGGCAGTGGTGATAGGGGACATGCTTGTCTTGTTCCTGATACCAGTGAGAAAACAAGGAAATTCCCTGTATTCCTAGTTTTCTGATTGTTTTTATCATGAAAAGTGTGTGTTAAATTTTGTCAGGTGCTTTTTCTGTATATATTGAGATGATCATGTTTTTTTCCCTTTGCTCTACTAATGTGATGTATTAAATCATTTGATTTTCTTAAGTTGAACCACTCCTGCATTTCTGGCATAAATCCTACTTAGTCATGGTGTATAATCCTTTTAATGTTCTGTTGGATTTGATTTGCTAGTGTTTTATTAAGAATATTTATGTCCATATTTATAAAGAAAATGGTCTTTTGCTAGTATTTTATTAAGAATATTTATGTCCATATTTATAAAGAAAATGGTCTGTAGTTTTCTTTGGCATGTTTGTCCGGCCTTGGTATCAGGGTAATTCTCTTCTTGTTGACTGTTAAGAAGTATTCCCTCATCCATTTTTTGAAAGAGTTTGAGCAGTATTGTTGTTAATTGTATGGTAGAATTCATCAGTGAAGGCAACTGCTTCTTAATTTCCCTTTGTTGGGGGGGGGGATTTTGTTTTCTTATGCAAAGTATTTAATTGTTATAGAGGCTGTTGAGATTATCTATTTCTTCTTGAGTCATTTTGGTCATCTGTTTCTAGGAATTTGCGGATTTCATCTAGATTATCTATTTTTGGCATAGAACTATTCATAGTATTCGCTATAATTCTTTTGATTTTTGTAAGCTGAATTAGTAATGTGCCTGCTTTCACTTCTGATAGTAGTAATTATGTGGTTTTTTCCTTTCAGTCAATCTAGCTGAAGATTTGTCAATTTTGTTGATATTCTTAAGGAACATGCTTTTAATTTTGTCGATTCTCTCAATTGTTTTTCTATTCTATAATTTGTTTTTAAGTGCTCTCTTTATTATTTCCTTCCTCTGCTGGCTTTCAGTTTAGTTTTCTCTCCTTTTTCTAGGTCCTTAAGATGTAAATTTAGGTTGTTGATTTGAGAGCTATCTTTTAATGAGGAATTTACAGTCATAAAACTTCTTCTGAGCACTGGCTTTGCTGCACCCATAAGTTTGGGTGTGTTATGTTTTCATTTTCATTTATCTCATATTGCTTTCTAATTTCTCTAGTAATTTCTTCTTTGGCCTGTTGGTTGTTTGAATGTGGTGTTTAATTTCTATGCATTTTCCATTTTTCCAGTTTTCCCTTCATTGTTTCTCTAGCTTTATTCCATTGTGGGTAGAAAATATACTTTGTGTGATTTTGACCTTTTAAATATCTTGAGAATTGCTATGGTTAACATATGGTCTATCCCAGAAAATGTTAAATGTGCACTTAATGTATATTCTGATGTTGCTGGATGGGGTGTTTTGGATATGTTTGTTAGGTCTAGTTCATTTATAGTGTTTTCTAGTCCTCTATTTCTTATACATTTTCTGTCTAGATGTTTTATCCATTATCTAAAGTGAGGCGTTGAAGTCTCCAACTATTTTTACATAGTTGGACCTCCATATATGTGGGATCTGCATCCATGATTCAGCCAACCATGCATAAAAAATATTTTTTAAAAAAGAAAAATAATAATACAACAATAAAAATACAAATAAAAATAAGTATAGTATAACAACTATTTACATAGCATTAACATTGTATTTGGTATTATAAATAATCTAGAAATGATTTAAAGTGTACAGAAGGATGTGTGTAGGTTATATGCAAATATGACACTATTTTATTTAAGAGGCTTGAGCATCTGTGGATTTTGGCTTCCATAGGGGGTACTAGAACCAATCCCCCATGGATACCAAGACATAACTGTACGTAACTGTCTATGCCTCCCTGTGATTCTGTCAATATTTACTTCACACATTTTAAGGCTCAGTATGCATATGTGTTTCTAGTTTTCATATCTGCTTGATGATTTGAGACTTTTAGCAATATATGATGTTATCTTTTGTCTCGTAACAATGTATAAGAAATCTATTTTGCTGGTAACATTATAGCCACTCCAACTCTCTTTGGTTACTATTTCCATGGAATATCTTTTTTCATCCTTTCACTTTTAACCTATTTGTGTGTTTAGGTCTAAAGTGAATCTCTTTTTAAGCAGCATATAGTTGGATCATTATTTTCCTCATTCTGCCAATCTTTCTGTTTTAATTGGTGAGTTTAATCTATTGACATTTACAGTGATTACCGATAATGAAAAATTTACATCTGCCATTGTGCTATTTGTTTTGCATGTCAAATTTTTTGTTTCTCAATTTCTCCAATATTTATGTCTTTTATTTTTGATTTGTTCTAATGGGTCATTACGCTCTTTATTTCCTTTTCTGTATACTTTTTAATTATTTTCTTAGTGGTTACCATGGGAATTATAGTTAACCTCCTACATGTATAACAATCTTGTTTGAATTGATATGAAGTTAGTTTTAGTAGCCAACATTAACTGTTCCTATTCAGCTTCAACCTCCTGTATATAGTTATTGTCACAAATTATATCATTTACACTGTGTGCCCATTAACATTGATTTATAATTATTATTTTATGCATTTGCCTCTTAAAGAATAAAGAAAACAAAATGAGTTACATACCAAACATACAAGAATACTAGTGTTTGTATTTACCTATGTAGTTATCTTTACTAGTCCTGTTTATTTCATCATGTGTCTTAGAATTATCTTCTGTATCCTTTCACTTCAACATGAAGAGCTCTTTATAGCATTCCTTTTAGGACAGGTCTACTAGTAACAAACTCTCTTACCTTTTATTTATCTGGAAATGTCTTAATCTTGTCTTCATTTTTGAAGAATAGTGTTACTAGATATAGAATTCTTGACTGATATTATTTTTTCTTTTTTTTTTCAGCACATTAAATATATCACCCTGTTGCCTTCTGGCTTCCATAGTTGATGATGTGAAATCAACTGTTAATCTTATGGAAGAGTCCTTATTTATGACAAGTCACTTTTGTCTTATTCCTTTCAAGATTTTCTCTTTGCCCTTCAGTAGTTTAATTATAATGTGTATTGGTGTGACTCTCTTTGAGTTTATCCAGCTGGAAGTTTTCTGAACTTCATGAATCCTTCTCCACATCCTTGGCAACACTTACTTTCTATTTTTTTTTGTTTTTGTAGTGACCATCCTAATGGATATGAAGGATATCTCATAGTGGTTTTGATTTGCATTTCTCTAATTATTTTTTTACGTGATTCCTGGACGTTTGTATGTCTTCTTCAGGGAAATGTCTAGTCAAGCCCTTTATCCATTTTTAAACTAGGTTATGTTGTTGTTGAGTTGTAGGAGTTCTTTATATATCCTGGACATTAACCCATTCTCAGGTTTATGATTTGCATACACTTTCTTCCATTTTTTAGGTTCCTGTTTCACTCTGTTGATGTGCAGCTATTTTCTTTGATGCACAAAAGTTTTTAAGTTTAATATAGTCCCATTTGTCTATTTTTGCTTTTGCTGCCTACACTTTTGGTGTCATATCCAAAAAAGCTTGCCAAATTTGGTATAATGAAGCTTTATCCCTGTTTTCTTCTAGGAGTTTTATAGGCTTGGATATTTAATCTGTTTGAGTTAGTTTTTATATATGTTTTAAACCAAGAGTCCAACTTCATTTGCATATGGATAGCCAGTTTCCCCAGAATCACTTCTTGGAGAGACTGTCATTTTTCCATTGTGTAGTCTTGGCACCTTTGTCAAAAATCACTTGACAAGATCACATGAGAGCTTATTTATGGACTCTTTATTCAGTTCCAGTATTCAGTATGTCTGTCTTTAGGCCAGTGCCACTGCTTTGATTACACTACAGACAGTACACTGTTTTGATTATTGTAGCTTTGTAATATGTTTTGATATCTGGAAGTATGAGGCCTCCAACTCTGTTCTTTCTCAACATTGTTTTGGCTATTCAGGATCTGTTGAAATTCCATATAAATTTTAGGATATTTTTGTATTTATACAAAAAATACCATTGGGATTTTGATAGGGATTGCATAGAATTGTACATCACTTTGGGTAGTATGGACATTTTAACAATTAAGTCTTTCAATCCATGAACACAAAATGTCTTTTTTATTATTTGTGTCATCTTTAATTTCTTTTAGCAATGTTTTGTAGTTTTCAGTGTACAAATCTTTCACTTCCTTAAAATTATTCCTAATTTATTCTTTTTGATGCTATTGTAGATGGGATTATTCTCTTAATTCCTTATCTGATTTTTCATTGTTAGTGTATAGAAAGGCAACTGATTTTGTTTGTTGATTTTATATCCTTTAAGTTTGCTGAATTTATTAGTTCTAACAGTATTTGTAGAATCTTTAGGGTTTTTCTACACGGAAAATCATGTCCTCTACAGAGATAATTTTACTTCTTCTTTTCTAATTTGGATGTTGTTCCTTTTTTTTTCTCACCTAATTTCTCTAAGACTTTCAGTACTATGTTAAATAAAGGGAGAAGAGTGGACATTGTTGCCTTATTCCTGATCTTAGAGGAAAAGCTTTCAATCTTTCATTATTAAGTACGATAATAGCTGTAAGCTTCATTATGTTGATGTAGTTTCTTTCTATTCCTAGTTTGCTGAGTGTTTATATCACGAAAGGATGTTGACTTTTGTCAAATGATTTTTCTGCATCACTTGAGATAATCATGTGGGGTTTGTCCTTCATTTTGTTAATGTGGTATTTTACATTAATTTTCATATGTTGAACCATCCTTGCATTCCAGGAATGAAGCCCATTTTTTTCATGGTGATTATCTTTTTAATGTGCTGTTTAATTCAGTTTGCTACTATTTTGTTGAGGATTTTTGCATCACTGTTCATCAGGGACATTGGTCTGTAGTTTCTTTTTCCTTGTAGTATCTCTGTCTGGTTATGGTATCAGTGTAATTTCTGTCTCATAAAATGAGTTAGGAGTATTTCTCCCTTTTCAATCTTTTGAAAGAGGTTTGAGGAGAATTGTTATTAATTATTTCATTGTTTGGCAGAATTCTCCAGTTAAGCCATGTGGTACTGGGCTTTTATTTGTTAGGAGGTTTTTGACTATTAATTTGATCTGCTTACTAGTTATAGATCTCTTCAGTTTATTTATTTATGATTCAGTCTTAGTAGGCAGTATGTTTCTAGGAATTTATCCATTTCTTCTTGGTTATGCAATTTGTCGGTATAATATTGTTCATAGTAGTCTCATAATCCTTTTAATTTCTGTGTCATCAGTTGTAATGTTTCCAGTTTCGTTTCTGATTTTAGTTATTTGAGTCTTCTCTCTTTTTTCTTGGTTAGTCTAGCTAAGAACTTGTCAATTTTGTTGGTCTTTTCAAAAAAACCAATCTTTCTTTCATTGATATTTTTTCTATTGTTTTTCTATACTCTATTTTTAATCTTTATTATTTTCTTCCCTGTACTAACTTGGGCTTTCATTTGTTCTTTTCCTAGTTCCTTGAAAAGTAAAGTTAAATTGTTAATTTGAGACCCTCCTCCTTTTAAAATGTGTTTGCCACTATAAACTTCCTTCTTAGTACTGCCTTCACTGCATCTCATACATTTTGATATGTTGTGTTTTTTTTCCTTCATTTATCTCAAGATATCTTCCAATTTCCCTTGTGATTTCTTCTTTGACACATTGGTGGTTTAAGAATATGTGACTTAATTTTTATATATTTGTGGATTTTCCAGTTTTCCTTTTGTTATTATTTCTAGCTTCATTTCATTTTGTTCAGAAAAAATACTTTGCTTTCAACTTTCTTTTTTTAAAATATTTGTTTTGTGGCCTAACATTCAGTGTATTCTGGAGAATATTCCATATGTACTTGAGAAGAATGTGTATTCTGCTGTTGTTTGGTGAAGTGTTCTCCATATGTTGGTTAGGCCCAATTGATCTGTGTTGTTCAAGTTCTCTGTTTCATTATTGATCTTCTGTATAGTTGTTCTGTCCTTTATTGAAAGCAGAGCATGAAGTCTCCTGCTAATACTGGGTTGCTGTCTATTTCTTCAATTCTATCAAAGTTTGTTTTATGCATTTGAGAGCTCTGATGCCAGGAGCACATATATTTATAACTGTTATATCCTCTTAGCAGATTGGCCCTTTTACCATTATATGCTATTCTTCATCTGTTATAACAACTTATGACTTAAAATCTATTCTTTAAGTTCACTGATTCTTTCTTCTGCTTAATCACATCTGCTGTTGAACCCCTCTAGTGAAGTTTTCAATTCAGTTATAACATTCTTCAGCTCTAGAATTTCTATTTGGTTCTTTTTTATAGTTTCTCTCTTTGTTAATATTCTCATTTTGTTCATGCATCGCTTTTCTAAGTTGTATTTGTTTTCTCTATTTTCTTTTAGCTCATTGAGCATCATTAACATTGTTGTTTTGAATTGTTTGTCAAGTAATTAATGTATCTCCATTTCTTTAGGACCGATTTCTAAAGATTTATTGTGTTCCTTTGATTGGGCCATTTCCCCATATCTTTGTGTGCTTTTCCCTATATTTTGTATGCCTTATGATATTTAGTTGATAATATGACATTTGAAGAAACAGCTATCTCATCCGATTTTCACAAACTGGCCTCTTACAGGTGAAGGGCTTCACCAGTTATCCCAGCTAGAGATGTGGGGGAATCTCTGAAACCTTTTCTGGGGATGTGTCTTCTTTGGGCTTGTGTGTGTAATTTCCCAGTGAAAAAGGTTTGCCCGTTTCTTTCAGGAGCCTATAATATCTTGCTCCCCCTGGTGTCTCTCTGCAGTACTGCAGTATCTCCAATGCTGTAACAAGCTGTAGCGCCCATTTCTATTCTCAGAGGTCCCAACCTGACATGCAAAATATACCACTGTTCTCATCAGCACTCTGAATCAGGCAAGACAGAAAACTGTTTCTTGAGAAGTCTCCCAAAACACAAGAACTTTGAATGTGTATTCCACTGTCTTCTCCAAAGGAGAAGCCAGGACTGGGGAGTTTTCTTCCAGTTGCATCACATTGTTTTGGGAAGGAGGAGAGGTTAGGGCAGGCAAAATGTAACAAACTTTCTTACTCTGCTTCATACAGTTCTTCCTGGGTTTGTACTTGTCTAAGGTGCCACAAGCTCATCATTGGTTTCTGTAATTCTCGCAAAGGCAATTTGGTTCATACATTGTTAAGTCAGTGTCTCTGTAGGGGAATGAGGGCCGGGATTTTTATTCCACCATCTTGCTGACATCATTCCAATAAGAATGTTGTGCTGTCTTCTGGGTATAAGTTTGTTTGTGGATGGAGTCCTGTGGTTGTGCTGAGTTTAGACTGTACTCTTCCAATACCCAACATCTAAAGAAATAAGTGCTGCTTTCAGCAATAAGAGTGATAATCATTAATTGTTTTCTTTCTCGCTACCCATTCTCTTCCAGCAGTGTCTGACTCAGAAGCAGCTCAGACTGGAAACAGAATCCAGGCCCTGGGCCATCACACCACACTAGCTTCCTCTGGAGTCCCACAGCCTGCTTATCAGCCATAGAAAGTTTGGCTTCTGTTCTTTATGTACCAAAACAGCCGAGCCAAATAGTTTAGACTTATTTAGGCTCATAAAGAGGAAAGGAGATAAAAATAGCTAAAATGAGCTAGTATAAGAATTACTGCACTGAGGCAAATATTTGGGTTTGTTTTGCTTTGCTTTGTTTTTCAGAGTCACTGCTAGGCATACTTGTGTGAAATCTCTTTGAAGCTCATGTTTGGTTCTGCCAGATGTTAGGCTCCAAGTACGGAGAAAAAAAATGCGGAAAATTTATGTGTATCATACTTCTCTAAAGTCAGATAACCTAATGAGGTAATAAGGAAAAGTGCCTACCATAATTCACAAAGATGGTTATTTCTAACCTTTGTAAGCTACCAAAGTCTTGATGGGCCAGAGGGTATGGCTACGATGCTGTCATCTGACAACTGACACTAGCTTCAACAGATGTTTCTCAGGGGAGAGTTTCTTAGGAAACCATCTTACCATATTTTTTCAATTACAGTCATTTTCTTTGCTTTTTGTTTCTTCCTCTTGTTTTTTGCTTGTTTGTTTGTTTTTTAGGTTAGATGCAAACAAACCAATACAGTACTTGGAAAACAAAACAGTTTTAAACCAGGCTTTAGAACGGTTGAACTGGCCCATTTCGTTGAAAGAGCTGTCGATACTGGAAAGCGAAATCCTAGCTGGGAAAATGTACATCCAGCAGGCCATGGAACTCCAGGAGGCTGCCAAGAAGAATTATGCAAACAAGGCCCCGGGAGAGGTGGGTGCCCTGGAGGTCTCTGTCTTTCCTCCTTCTCTGCCTGTCCCAAGTCATTGCCATCCCTACACTGGCTTCCTTCTCTCTCTCCCACTCCTTGCCACATTGATTTCTAAAAGGGTTAGAGCCAATCCAGTTAAGGTCTCAGTACTTTTTTTCATCATAAAGGAAATGCCACTTGATTGTACTATGGACTTATTTTTAAAACAATACATCTTTTAATTGAAAAAGAAAAAGCTAAATAGAAGTATAATGTAGTGATTAAAAGCCTGGACTTTCATAGGAGCCAGACCAAGAACTAGCCTCAGATCTACTGTCTAATCTGTGTGTGATTTTGGTTACTCAGTCTCTAAATCTCAATTTTCTTGTAAAATAATAGTATTAATAGTATCCGTCTCATAGGGTTGTTATAAAGAGAAATGAACATGTGAAGTGCGTAGTATTGAAAGCTCCCCATAAGTGTTAGCAATTATTTTTTATCACCATTAATAAAGCAAACCTTCTAAAAAGAAAAATAATTTATAATCTGGTTGCCTTATTGCTACCACTTGGGAGCCTTTCCTTTTAGTTTTTTTTCTCCTCAAATGTTTTCTACATAGGTGCAGTCAGAGTGTCTAAATTATTGTATATTCTGCTTTTAAATTTACTATTATTTCATAGACTTTCTCTGTGTTTTTATTGAACTGTCAGATTTATATGGGTGATGGTTACATAATATTCCATGGTGTGAATATACCCTGGTTTATTTGATTCTTCACTAAACGTTAAACATTTATAGTTATTTCCTGGTTTTCTGCTTTCTCACATAGTATTTTCATGACTCCTGTGGCGCACATAGTTGAATTATTTTGTTAAGATACAGCCTTAGAAGTAGTATTTCTGGAGCAAAGAGTATAAACATTTGGAGTCTATAAATACACATGGCCAGTGGGAAACCCACTCTCTGACTCTCCGTGGGTGTGTGTGGATGGTGCTTTGTTTGAATGTGTCCCCCAGAGTTCCTGCATTGCAAACTTGATCTCCCTTGCAGCAGTGCTGGAGGTGGGATGTTTAAGAGGCGCGTGGGAAAAACCGCTCTCTCAGCCGGTGCTCTCGCACCACAAGGCAGTCCTCGCACCACAAGGCAGTCCTCGCCCACAAGGCAGTCCTCGCCCACAAGGCAGTCACCAACAGGGAAGGAGGCTTCTGGGACCAGAGGTGCGGGGGATTTTCCCACACGTACCAAACAGCAGACACTGGTTGGTTCGCCTCCAATTCAACTCTGACACTACTACCCGGAGATGGCGTCAGATCCCACAGGTTGAGGGCTCTGTTCCCAAGACTGGCCCTCCCAACACATCAGTCACAAGTCTGGGCTTCCAGAACTTCTGACTGACCAGCTTCAAGTTGGGGTTCCCGCAACTCCCTCTTTGAGTTTGATTAATTTGCGAGAGGGGCACACACAACTCCGGGAAGCACCAATGTTTAGCAGTTGATTATAAATGATATTACAAAGGATGCAGATGAAGAGATGCATCGTGGGAGCTATCCGGGAAGGGTGCAGAGCCTCCTTTCCGTGAGTGCTCTCCCTGGTTGGGCCACCCTCCAGGAGCCTTCATGTGTTCAGCTGTCAGTAAGTTCTCTAAACCCTGTCCTTTTGGGTTCTTACGGAGGCCTCATTACGTAGGGATGATCGATTAAAGCATTGGCTATGGTGATCAACTTGACCTTCAGCCCCTCTCCCCTCCTGGAGGTTGGGGGTTTGGGCTGAAAGTCTTAACTCTCTAATCCTACCTTGGTCTTTCTGGTGACCAGTCCCACCCTGAACCTACCCAACACAGGCACACAAAGGACAATACTGCAGAGACCCCAAGGATGTTAGGAGTTATGAACCAGGAACTATGGAAGAAAAATATATGTGTATATATATTATATATATGCATGCCAGATAAATATATATATATGCCATAATACCACAAGCTGGCTAGACCATGAGGGCTCTGGTCACAAATGGACCAATGCCATTATCACAGGGGTGGATTCATTATTAAAGGAATGAGTGTGGATCTCTGTTGCACACTCTCTCTCTCTCCCATGTGATGCCTTTTGCCAGGTTATGGGTAGCAAGATGGCCCTCACCAGGTGCTGGTCCCTTATTCTTGGACCTCCCAGCTTCTAGAACAGTGAGCCAGTAAGTTTCTGTCTATTATAAATCACCCAGTTGGTGGTATTCTCACAGCAGCACAAAACTAACTAAGAGAGATATGGAATAGTTCATCCAAAATCTTACTAAATCCTAGATAATTTTCAGGTGTTCACCACATTCTCATCTAAAAATCCACCCCAGATCTGACTGTTCAGGTTCATCACCTTTGGTTCAGTCTTTGCCAAGTATTACTGGTTTAGCCTGGCTTAAAATTCTGTTTTTGATGCTCTAGATTCTTGTGTTTTGCTTCATTTTGTTTTGTTTGTTTTCTTTCATTTTATTCTTTCTTCTGCAAATCACATTTTTTCCTTCAGTGTAAAAAGCTATGTCTTTTGTGCAGAATGCAAACATTTTTGTCACAGAAGGTCATATGTCTAGTAATGTTATTCAAACAAAATGATTTCCTCAAAGAATTGTTCAGTGTTTCTTTGGGAGGTGCCATCTGACACCCCCAGACATTTCTCTCTTTGCCTTCCTTACCCACATGCCCTGTGGGCACCTAAGACTCAAGAGGACCGAGAGTGAATTACCTGCCTCTCCTTGAAAAGATGATCTTCCTCTCTTTGTGCTTTTCCCTGTCCTGCTTCATGCTTTTCCCTGTCCTGCTTCGTGCTTTTCCCTGTCCTGCTTGCTCTTTCATTTATTTGTTGAAATATTTATGAGTGCCCATGAGATGCCAAGCCCTATTCTAGGCACTGGGAGTACCTAGAACACAACAGACTTAGTCCTTGGACTATCCTAATTTGAATGAGGACTACAGACCATGGCCAGTCCCAGGTGTTGAGCTATGGAGACCCCGCCGCCTAACAGCAGAATTTGCTGGCCTATTCTTTTGTCTATACTTCATATTAACTTTGCAAATAGGAAGTGTTGTGAATGGAGTGAAAAGAAGCCTCTTGTGATTCAGAGCAAAGATCATTGTGTTCCACCGAATTCATCTGGAAGTCTGGCAGTCAAGCTCGTTTACAACATACGAATTAATTGAATTAATTGTTCTATGTCTTTCTTTTCTTACCGCAAAATGGGAATAAAAATAATTCCCATAATTTCTTCATCCAAAAATCATGGATAAGATTCTGCGCGTGGGGCAGGTGCCCTCAGGTGATGAGTGGCCTCCCTCATTCTTTTCTGTCTCCCTGGGATCTTCCAGGGGGTACCTTATATTGGACACAAAATGGGGATTCATTAGCTGCACTGAACGCATGGGCCCAGCCCGATGGAGGAGACATTGCGCCAGGGCATCACTGCTGTCACAGCCAAGACCTGGTCTGGCCTTGTTTGTAGCTGTGTCCATGGCACTGACAGTGAAGCCCAGTGCACGGGGGCCACTCAACAAATGTGTATTGATGAGTGAAATGCAGACCCTTACAGCCTTTCACTGGATTATAAATACAACAGAGGCACCTCCAGAGACCACCTGGAAGATGGGGAAAAGTGACCTGACTGGGCGGTTAGGGAAGGCGTCACTAATCCAGTTTGGCCCAGAAGGATGCCTAGGAATTGCGGACTGGGGTGCGAGAAGTGTTTGGAGTGAAAGAAACAGCCTGGGCTCAGGCAGCGATGTGGGGAAGCACACGGAGTGTTCCCTGGGGAACGTGGCAGGAGCGACGGCGGGAACGGGAAGATGGTACCAGAAAACGAGGTACTTGAAGTCTGCTGGGGTCAGGGACTTACGCCTGCAGGAAATGGACACCTGGGAGGGGTTTTTGGCAAGCGAAGGACATTCACAGATGTGTGTCCTAGAAAGATTATTCTGACAATGAGATGAGGCCCAACATAAAAGACCAAAATCCTGTGCAGCGCTCCCCTTGAGAGGTGTTGAGTCCTTGAGCCAGGTGGGAACACTGGGGAGAGAACAGGTAACAGAGACATGGGTTGTGGGAAAGTAGGACATGTGGGACAAAGTTGAAGATGCTCACGAAACTTCTGCCTTGGACAACTGTAGGAGCAGAAGCACTGCTTCCCCTTCCATCTTTCCTCTGCTCCTCAGGGAGACGGGTGCACCCTGGCCAGCCTACCCCATCACGTGTCATCCTCTAACCCTCTGCCACGTGTCTGTTTACTTTGCAGCACACTTCCCTGCCTGGCATTTTTGTTTACAGTCTGTCTTCCCCACTGAAATAAGGGAGGGACTTGGTTTGTGGTGGTGTAGGTGCTCCCAGAGCCTAGAATCGTGGTGGGCACCTTGTAGGCATGCACACATATTTCAGTGAATAAATGAAAGAACAAACACAGAAGAGGCACAGTGAGAGAAAGAGCAGATTTTCAGAGAAAGGTAGTTCACTTTCAGCACTCCTGATTCTTAGATATCCGTGGGACACTCAGGTGAGAGAGGCCAGTAAACAGCCGCACGTCTGGAGTTTAGAAGAGTGGCCAGAGTTAAGGGGATAGATTTGGAGGTCATTTCAGGTGCTAGGAGAGGAGGAGGAGATAGTAGAAGGGACCAAGGTGGATAAGTTAGAGAAGCAGGAGGCCCGGGGTAGAGAGCCAAGGACAAGAGGCAGGAACTCAGCTTAGAAGGCCTGAGTGGCGTCACACAGCTGGAAGATGGCAGTGCCGAGATTTGCATTCCGGTCCACCTGACTCCAAATACAAAAATTAAAGCACTGGCCTAAAAGAAGGTTGTGAGACCACATACTTCATACACCTAGGAGAGTGTGCAGCACCAGGTGCTTAGCAGTGAATGCACACAACATACATTATCAGTGATGGCTCTTTCCACTGCTAAAGTTATTATCAAGGAGTTTTGGAAAGCCATGCAGAATGATGTCTGAAAGCCATTTGACTGGCCAAGAGAAAGTGCATTAGTGAGGTTGGCGAGAATAACGCCAGTGGAATGGTGGGGGCAGAGGCCAGTTTGCAGGGGGTAGAAGGGTGGGTAGAAGTGGAGGAAGTTTGTTTAAGAAGTGAAGAGTTTTGCTTCCAGATCTTCAATGGGAAGGCAGGGAGAAAGGGGGTGGGAACGCCAGGTGAGCTAGTGCGCGAGAAGGCGTTTCGTTTGTGTAGTGGTATCACTGGGTCTGCTGCTGCCTCTTGGTCAGGGGCTAAGACTGTCCCCTCACTGCCTTGTCCTCACACAGGCTGTCGAAAGCCGCTCTTGTCTGTTAGGGGAACACCCATGCTCCAGAATAAATGTCCCTAGGTAACTGCGGGAGAGGCCACATCTGGTGACTTCCCCTCAGAGTTCTTTCTACTCGTGGCACGGCCCTCTGCAGTGGAAGATTTTGAATGTTGTTTTCTTGCGATGATAATTCTCCTTTCCATGTGTGATAGATTCTGAGAGTCCAAAATGCCGTTATGATCACACCCCACAGATTGAATTCTGTGACCCACTAACAGGACTCAAGCTTTGGTGTGCGAAGCTCCGGGTTTCAAGGTCTTCTGAGATCCTGCGGTGAAAACTGCATCATAGATGCAAGTCATTTTTCCTGATTCATATGTAAATAGAGTCTCATTTTAAATTCTTTTAGCAAGGGCCAAAGCTTTTGAAAGATGAGTATAAATTGCCGTGAAAGAACCCCTCTGTTCATCATTAAGCCCCCCCATGAGCTGACTGATAAGCAACAAAATGGGGATGAGACCATTCGGAGGGGGCTGCCCACGTGTATCCAGAGGGCTGTGGCCACTGCATCTGGCCTGCTGCAGGGTGTGTGATGGAGTCTGGATGACCAGGGCGTTCTGATACCCTCCTCTGGAGCAGGGTTGACACCTAGCATAGCTGCCTTGCCGATTCCTAAGTTTGGGGCAGCTTCATGATTTTTCTGTCAGTAAGAACCAGAGGTGGGAAGGAGACACGGCAACACGTGCTGTGTCCAGGGAGCCTGTGCCTGCTTTTTATGCTCCAGCTTCCACGCGCAGTTCCTGGCTGGCTCCAGATCAGACCTAAAGTGAAAGCCATTCTTCCCACCTGCTCTGCCTAGCATCCTGCGCTGGGCACATTCCATGCTTGACTGTGTAATGGTTTCCGCCTGTTTCCATAGTCCACCTGCTTCGTGGTGTCCCTGGAGATGGGCACTTGGCTCACTGACTCCGTAATGACAAGAGAAATCTCAAGTCTGAAATTTTAAATTCCCTTTGAAAACTCCCCTCCCTAGCACCCCTCATGTCACTCTAATTGCAGATTTCACCCTCACTGGCCAATCCAGAGCCCTCAGAGCTGAAAGGTAGGGGAAGTTGCCGGGGGGCATCTGTGGATTATAATTAATCTTCCTTGGGAGCCTGGTCTAGGGCAGCCCAGCTGTGCTGTCCTCCAACATTTTCTGAATAAATAAGGATTGTTCTCCAGGGCAAATCCTTTGGCCCAGAAAGATCAAAAAGGCTCTCTCACCCATAACCTTGACTGCTTTGGAAAATTTGGAGGTAGAAAATATTTTTAAGCTGAAAGCAGCACTGAAGGAGGCCATGGAAACTTACCCACACCACTGACTGCACACGTTTCCTTCTCAAAGCCGTGACTGGCAAGGAAGCTGGAGCCCCACCTTCAGGGTGGGGAGCTGAGTGCTCTGCTCCAGGAGAAAGAGAGCTTTAGGTAAATGCACATAGGGAGGCAGGCATGGGTGAGGCTGGATGAGATGGAATTGGAGAAGGAAGAGAATAGAAATTATTTGCCATTGAGAATATTCTGTTGGGTTGTGACTTTGACACTATACATGCAGGAAGATGTTAGCTGGGGAGACAGAGGAAAATGTCTTTCAGTTATGTAAGATAATCTCAGAATATATACAGCTGTTATCTGTGTCCCAGATAGTAAATGAACCAATTGTCATTCTTGCATTGTAACTTTTTTTTTTTTTAACAGTCCACAAGATTTTCTCTTTAACAGGAGGTGGGAGGCATCACACCCTGACTAGTCAGCCTTCCTAATTCCACTAGCAAAAACTTCGTCTGTTTTGCTGATATTCAGGTCTGTGGGGAAGACGAGCTCCCTAGTGGCTATGAACTGCTCTGCGGTGGAACAAAATCTACTGATGTTGAAACAGGAAATTTTCCCCGACCCCTTCGCAGGACTTGCGAAGAGGGTGGCTCGTTTACTCAGCCCATGGCTCTCAGCCCCTCTCGGGAGAGGGAGCACACAGATGAGTGGGTTCAGGGGCCAGGACGAGTACGTCTGGGTGCCGGCAGGGGCAGAACTCTGTGCAGCCCCGAGGCAGCTTCTAGGGGAGTACCCGCAACCCCGGGAGCCCCAGAGGGCGTGTGTTACAACCGTGCTCCTTTAGTTTTGCTCTCCACAGATAGCTAAGTGTTTAACTGCTCGGTGGGACAGCCCTCTGTATCCCTAGCTCTTGTTCGGCGTCCAGGAAGAATCAGGTCACACGAACAAATTGCAGATGGTAAATGCAGGGGATTTTATTGCTGATGAACGTGACTCTCAGCAGGATGGAGAGCTAGAAAGGGGATGGAGTGGGAAGGTGGTGTTCCCCTGGGGTTTGGCTGTCGCCAGCCACACTCTTCTCTGAGGTCCCGCCATCAAGCCATCCCTCTGAAGTCAAGCTGCTTCTCAGTGATGTCAGGCTGCTCAATGATGCTTCTCTTTTCTTCTTCTCTGCTACTCCATGGCCAGTGGAGCCCGGGGTTTTTATGGGTACAGGATGGGGGACAGTACAGGCAGAGGGTGGTTTTGGAAAAGGCAACATTCAAGCAGGAAAACAGAAATGCATGTTCTCCCTTTGGGCCTTGGGTCCAGGCTTGAGAGTGGGGCCCTCACCCGGGACCGCGGTCTTCTGCCCAGTATTTCCCTGCCTCCTGTCCATATCAGTGGGCAGGAAGCTAAGAAGTCTGGGGGTGCACTGGTGATGTTGCCATCACACAGAAGTGATGTGTGCACATTCAGGCCATGCTGTCCTCAGACAGCACTGCAGTGACAGTTTACCATCTGGAAGTGGGACCCCCGATGGGCCTCTGGGGCGTGTGGCCAGAGTGAAGCTGAAATCCCAGAGGGAGTGAGAGGATGACAAAGAGAAAATGAAGCCTTCACGACTGTGCCACGGTGAGCTAGGGGTTAGATGGGGGTTAAGGAGAGAATCCTGCTCAGAAACACCAGTCACTGGAGGAAACTGAAAGAGGGAGGAAAATATCCTCAAATTCTATTTTCTAAAAAGTCTCTGTCTCGTGTCCTGATGTTCAGGAACGGGAAGGTGGGTGTCAACTCTGGGGATCCCTGAGGTGACAAAAACTTACAACCAGGTTGTCTTTCCATTCTGAAGCTAAAGGCACCCTCCTCTGTGGAGATTTCAGCTGGCCAGATGCCAGCACTCTCCTGCCTCTACATTTGTCTTTGTTCCGAGTCATGAATTCTACCCAAGCACCCTAAACAAGTTTGGGGACAGATTTGCCCTCCCTGTCTGGAGGAAGAAAACGGAGTGCAGAGGGCTTAGCAGGGGCCACCCAGGGAGCAGAATCCAATTCATTCAGTACTAGTGAAGAAACGTTAATGAAGGAACTCTTTTTTTTTTTTTTTTTTTGAGACTGAGTCTTGCTCTGTCACCCAGGCTGGAGTGCAGTGGCCGGATCTCAGCTCACTGCAAGCTCCGCCTCCCGGGTTCACGCCATTCTCCTGCCTCAGCCTCCCGAGTAGCTGGGACTACAGGCGCCCGCCACCTTGCCCGGCTAGTTTTTTGTATTTTTTAGTAGAGACGGGGTTTCACTATGTTAGCCAGGATGGTCTCGATCTCCTGACCTCGTGATCCGCCCGTCTCGGCCTCCCAAAGTGCTGGGATTACAGGCTTGAGCAATGAAGGAACTCTTGACAGAGGTGAAGGTCAGTCTAAGGCCGTCCATGGGATATTACAGGACCCCAGGACAAGCAATAGCAGGAAGTTGTTATCACCCCCAGACTTAAAGGGGCAAGGGAAGGAAAGAGAGTTCCTGGAGCCCTAGAGAGAAAGAGCAGGGAGTGGGCAGGACACCAATACCCCAGCCTCCTCCTGCCTTCTGAGCTTGGCCCGTGCCTCAAGACAGCTAAAATTAGGGGAAAGTTTTCTTAAAGACTCAGAATTTATTTGCACACCACAGTCTCGTGGGAGATGTTTGTATAAAGTAGGTAGCTGGTAGTGGTTCCTACCAGGTGACACAAAAGTGGCTCCCAAGTGTGGCTTTTGTTCATCTCCGGAGTAGCAGGAGATGAATAACTGTATCAGGAACACGGAATTACAAATCCCGAGCTTTGGTGATTTTCAGATT
This sequence comes from Macaca mulatta, assembly GCF_049350105.2. Classification (NCBI taxonomy): domain Eukaryota; kingdom Metazoa; phylum Chordata; class Mammalia; order Primates; family Cercopithecidae; genus Macaca; species Macaca mulatta. The sequence continues at coordinate 6,390,286 of NC_133418.1, forward strand.
TAGATATATAACACACTTCAGATTTCTCTCTCTTTGTATGTTTTTTCCTAAAAGAGCAATAAGGGATTATTTCCTGAGATGCTGTTGCAGGTTTGCTTTCAAGATAGGGAAATCATTTTGGATTTTTTGGTTTTTCTTTTTGGAATATTGTATATATTTATTAGATTCCTTTGCTGCTACAAAGAAAAAGAGAGAGGAAAAAAAAAACACACACACACACACGTTTCTTTTCAGCAAAGCCTTTGAGGTAGCTGTTAATGTTTGACTGGAGGTTTTGCTTGCAGGGTGATTAACTGTTCCCCACAGCCTGGTGCTGCCCTGGGGTCCGGGAGGGGAAGGAATGTTTCCTGGTTCAGGTATCGTCTGTGGAATTGATTCTTGTGCCTCTTAGCCATTCGCATGGCGCAAAGCACCACCAGCTGGGATGAGGCTGAGGCCAGACTGCTCACCAGGCCTGTGCTGGGCTCAGGAAGCAGTGCCTGGAGAGGGAGGTGGGATTTTGGGAGGCGTGTTACTCACTGTGTTTTCTAGAGTTATACTATGCCCTGAGGAGGCGGGGGGGAAGTTCACAGAGCACTCCTCTACATCCCTTTGGTTTTTAAGGCAAGGCTAAGTGCCCAAGACTACTGGAAGGGAAGGGGATCAAAACCCCCTTAAGCCTTGGCTGGCCAGGCAGCACCGCCAGCTTTCCAGTGAGCCCCCGCCCAGATGTGTCGTACTTGAGAGCAGTTCACAAGGAGATTTTGCTTTCTCTTCAGGGCTCAGGCAGGAAATTCCACTTAGAGCTTCACTTCTTGGGCACAATATTTGCCTTCTGTTAAAGTGCAAACGCCCTGGGAAGGAAAGCACACTGAGGCCTTCCAACTCATTCACCATGGGCCACTTCCTCCCTGCTCCGGAGAGGCTGGGCAGGAGTTTGCCACTCCTGATTTCTATTTTCCTGTAAGCTCTTTTCTCATTGTCTCTCCAGTCCATTTTTCTTTTTTCTTTCTTTTTTTGAGACAGAATCTCACTCTGTCACCCAGGCTGGAGTGCAGTGGCACCATCTCCGCTCACTGCAAGCTCCTCCTCCTGGGTTCACACCATTCTCCTGCCTCAGCCTCCCGAGTAGCTGGGACTACAGGCACCCGCCACCAAGCCCAGCTAATTTTTTTGTATTTTTAGTAGAGATGGGGTTTCACCATGTTAGCCAGGATGGTCTCGATCTCCTGACCTCGTGATCTGCCTGCCTCAGCCTCCCAAAGTGCTGGGATTACAGGCATGAGCCACCGTGCCAGGCCTCTCCGGTCCATTTTTCAAAGGGATGCAGAGTCTGGATACTTGCTGGTGGATGAAATCCCTCTAAATTTAAATGAGCGGGAACTGAGTGAGTTTCCAAACGCTGCAGGTTAGCCCTGTCCTGTACACCAAGGTTTTAAAGGGAGTTGAATTATTCACAGACACAGTTTGCAAATGTCCCGGTCTTATAATTAGGTGTCCTAGAAAGGGGAAAGGTCAGCACCTCTCTGAACCTACACACATTCCTTCGATTAGAGCAGTGACAGACTTTACATGGCCTCGAGGACAAACGTGAGCAAAGAAGCATGCTGGAGCTGCTGTTACGACAATTTGGGGATTGCATGTGCTGGAATTCAATAATTCAGGGCAGGAAAAGTATTCAGTAGTGGGTTTTTTTAACAAGGTTTTAAGCCAAAGACTAGTTCTGGTTAACTTGTAGAAATGCATTCTGTACCCAGTGTGGAAGTATGCTGCTTGTGAAGTGGAAAATTCTAAAGCATCAAACATTTAGTCATTTCACTATCTCCACCGCCATGTCCAAGAGCATGACCTTGAAATTAAGTCACGAAATGAAAAGAGGGTGGCACCATTTGGGACCCTCGTCCCTATCACCTGCGATTGAATCTGACAAGGAAGTAAATTGGATTATCTGAATTTTGTAGACAAGGCTAAATCACATTACTCAGCACACAGCATCCCTCCTGCTGGCATCATTGCTCGTGGGACTTCCTCACTGAAACTGGTATGCGGCTATTCTTGTGTGCCTGAGTCTAAACATATGTTGGCTTATTTATTTGAGAGCTAGCCTTTCCTGCTCTGTCTCTATTCCCTCTGACTTTCATCACCCGTGGGTTTCTTTCTAGACCTCAGTAGTTGGCGTGTATTTTGTGTGCATGTTTAGGTGAGGTATGGCAGAAAAGAAATGGAGTTGGGAGGCGTTCTTTGATGTGAACTGTACGGCACCCCAAAGTCTTCAGCAAAGTTCAAAACCAGCAGGATGTCATCTTTCTGGAACAGAGTTGTCAATATTCTGGCTGAAGGGATGGCACCTCTAGCTGCCCCGGTGGGATGTCTTCTCATCCTGGGAAGCCTGTGTTCTGTTTCTGTGGGATGAACCATTATATTGAAGCTGACCACTGTGCTTTATCTGTGATGCAGTTCAGTTGACTATGCCATGGTCCAGATGAATCACCAAATCATCATGTAGGCCGCGGTGGATGGTTCCTTCCATAAAGCCCCATGCTGTGGAATCAACGAGAAATGAATTCTTGCCAATAGTAATAACAGTTGGAAACAAAGCAGAGTAAACATGAATTACTTTTTTTTTTTTGAGACAAAGTCTCACTCTATCACCCAGGCTGGAGTGCAGTGGTGTGATCTTGGCTCACTGCAACTTCCGCCTTCCAGGTTTGAGTGATTCTCGTTCCTCGCCTCCTGAGTAGCTGGGATTACAGGCGCATGGCACCACACCAGCTAATTTTTGTATTTTTAGTAGAGACAGGGTTTTGCCATGTTGGCCAGGCTGGTCTCAAACTTCTGGTCTCAAGGGATTCACCCGCCTCAGTCACCCAAAGTGCTAGGGTTACAGGTGTGAGCCACCGTTCACAGCCAACATGAATTACTTTTACAATGTTCTTTAGTATCTGTCTTTGTCCTTTCCAGTGAACTGACAGGTGTATGAATGACTTGAAGGGGAGTGATACTTGTGACCATTTAGAAAGACATTTTCTTCGGTGGCAGTTGCAGTGTTAAGAATGAATGCCATAGCATTGCTACCATTCACTGTCACCCATGCAGGGGGAAGCTCTTCACAGAGTAAATGGCTATTCTCTATCAGAAGAATTGGGAAGTGAGTGACAACTATAGAAAAAAAGACTTCCCTGATTATTTTAGGCAACTGAACTCCCAGATGTATACCTCTAAACCGATTCTGAACATGTAGAAAGCAATCTCCTCAGTTAACTTCTGGCTAGGAAATTGAGAGAATCAATATTTGGAATCTAGAGATGAAAGAGGGCTAGTTAAATAAATTATGTGACTCTGCTCACTCAGAATTTTAAACAGGAACTTTAAATGTATCTAGGCACAGGTTCTCAGAAATGATTTGTCATACTAATGAAATCTAAAGGGGAGAAATGCCTTCCCGGAATCGATGTGGACATCTTTGTGGAATCAGGTTTTTATTCGTCTGGAGACAGAGACTGTCTGGTGGTCTCAGTGACCAAAGTATCTTCCCAGCCAGTTGGTCTTTGACATGAACACCGGTGACCTGAAGCAAGGTGGCTTTTCCATAAAGGCTTTAAACTTTATAGAAAAGTGAGGTTTTCAAGTTAACAGTTGATTCAGTATGACAGGCTCCAGGTTCTCAAGACTTTAAATTCTATCCATTATCAGAACACTTTACACAGTCTTCCATTGAAGAAATTACTGTAGGAAGCTGTGCTTGGGCATCCCACTGGATTATGAAGATGGAAAAACTGTGCTACTCATGTACTCAGTTGTTGCTGGTGCATTTCTCTTATCCTGTGGGAGCTGCGAGCAAGGGTAGCAGGCTTGCATCCTGGCCTTGTACATACATCCTAGCAGTTTCTCCAAGAGTGTAGATTTAGACCCTCCTAGACAGAAATAGGGAACTAGGAAGTGGTAGAGATTATTTAGTTTGTTCCCTTACTTTGCATACGCAGAAACTGAGACCCAAGAAGGCTAAAAGATTGTGCAAAGTCACATAGCCCGGTGGGCAGCACCCAATCCTATTTCTCCTGTCTCCTAGTCCAGCTCCTTCCTCTGAGGTCATTTCAGACCACAGTAGGCCATTTTGAACCTCACGCTAGAAAGAGCACTTAGGTTTCTTTTCTGGGTGAAAGCCCGGGAATAAACAGGTGACATTCACCACCCACCAGTGACGGTGAATTCTCTTTGATGGATACTGATTGCCTCAGCAAGTGTCCAAATTCCATGAGTAGGGAAGGACCCAAGCAAAATCTGGCTAGATGTGAGCATCGTAAACAAAAGAGTATTGTTCACTATACATTTTTGTCCGTGGCTGCAGAGGCTACAAGCAACGCAGGTCTGAAGACTCCCCACGGTCCTTGTAAGAGACCTTAACCTCTCAGCTTATTTATTCTCCACTTCTAAGTACCTGGCTCTTAAGTTTTCATCTCTGAGGTTATAAACCATATTTCCACTTATTTTAATGAATCTAAAAAGCATCTCCACACAGGTCCAAATGATAGATGGCTACAACAGAACTCAGTCATATCAGGGCACCATGGAAATGAGCCCACTTATTTCCAGGACCCAAACTGTATTGAACATGAATAATGACCCAAGAGCAAATGGTGTTCAGACTGCCTGAAATTATTTAAATTTTTTTAGCGAGCTGCCTCATAAATTAGAGACTTTCTTAAGAGGAGGACTGCAAATGAACTCATAAAGTATGCATTGATATTTTATTTATGGTGTAACTATAGCACGGCAAATACATAGCTCTAGCTAGATAGCTATATCACTGCAAAAAGGTGGCATTAAAATGTCTGGGCAAACACTTTATATTGGACTTTGTGTCATGGAGAAGAGGAGCATTTGGTGGTCTGAAAAGAGGAGACACTTGGGAATTATTTTGCTAGGCACTCCAATTGGGATGGAGGACTAATTTCTTTAAGAGACTCAAGAATTACAGTAAGTTTATGGTTAAAAAAGAAAAAAAAAATGAGTAAAAATCTAGGATGGAAAATCCCCAGTTTCGGCAGTGTAGCAATTTGGAGAAAAAGGCCTCTGTGGTTTATCTTTTGATTTGTAGATGGATTCGGAAGCTCCTGTACTCATTCAGTCATTCAGCCCACTACAGTATATGCAAAATATTGTGAGTGGTTATGTAGAGCAAACCAAAAACATTTCTACCTTAAAAAAAAGATTTGTAGAAGTATAATTTGTACCCCCAAGAAAGTTACCTATTTCAACTCAATGATCTTTAATAAAACCGACAAGAGTTTTCAACTACCATCACAATCCAGTTTTAGAACGTTATCTTCCTTCTAATAAGATCCCTCATGCCCATTTGCAATCACTCTCTGTTCACACTCTCAGCTCTGGATAACCACTAATCAATTGGTCTCTATATATTTGCCTTTTCTATGCATTTTATAAATAAATGGCTGGATACTATTCCATTGTATGAATATACCACATTTTGCTTATTCATTCTCCAGTTAATGGACATTTGAATTCTTTCTCCCCTTTTATTATTATGAATAATGCTGATATGAATCCTCATATACAGGTCTTTTTATGGTTATAAGTTTTCATTTCTCTTGGTGAGGTATCTAATACTGTAGCAATATTTCAGGCCATATGGTAAGTTTGTTTAATTTTTTAAGAAACTGCCAAACTTTGTTCCAAAGTGTCAAAAATCAATTGACTATAAGGATTTATTTCTGGACTCAGTACTGTTTCACTAATCCATATTGCTATCCTATGTCAGTACCAAAATTTCTTGATGACAGTTGGTATAGTAAGTTTCAAAAGAAAAAAAAAAAGCAAGTTCTCCAAATTTGTTCTTTGTCAACATTTTTTGGGAGATCATCTGGGTCCTCTGCATTTATATGTAAATTTTAGATTCAACTTCTCAATTTCTGCAGCAACAAAAAAAAGAAAATCCAAAAACAAGCAAACAAAAAACTTTCTGGGATTTTAATATAAATTATAATGTCTATATATCAGTTTGAAACAAATGGCTATCTTAATAATATCAAGTCTTCCAATCCATGAACATGGTATGTCACTCTACTTATTAGATCTTTGATTTCTCTCAATGATATTTTTTAGTTTTGAGTGTATAAGTCTTCCACTTATTTTGATAAATTTTTTCCTAAATGTATTCTTTTTTGATGCTATTATAAATTAATTTTTTCCTTAATTTCATTTTCAGAGTGTTCATTGCTAATACATAGAAACACAGTTGATTTTATTGGTACATTTATCTTGTAGCATGACACCTTGCTGAACTTGTTAATTAATTCTAGCAGTTTTTGGGTGAATTCCCTAGAGGTTTCGCATATACAATCATGTCATTTATGAATAAAGATAGTTTTACTTGTTCCAATCTGGAGACATTTATTTATTTATTTTTGCCTGATTGTACTGGCTAGAACCTCAAATACAATGTCGAATAGAAGTGGTGAGAGTGCCTTACTTTGTTTCTGATCTTAAGGGCAAGTCATCTAGTTTTTCTAAATTGGGTATCATATTTACTGTAGGCTTTTCATGGATGTCTTTTCTCAAAGTGAGAATGTTTTCTTCTATGCCTGGTTTGTTGAGTTTTTATCATAAAAGTGTGTTGGATTTTTGTCAAATACCTTTTCTCCATGCATTGAAATAGCCATATGGTTTTATCCTTTATCCTATTAATATGGTATATTACATTAATTGTTATCTTTTGTTCTATTAATATGGGTGTTAAACCAGTGTTGCATTCCAGGGAAAAATCCGACTTGGCCATTGTATATAATCCTTCTTATATGTTACTAGATTCATTTGCTCTATTTTCTTATGGATTTTGCATCTACATTCATGGGGAATATAGGTCTGTAGGGTCCTTTTCTTGTGATGGATTTGTCTGGTTTGGTGTTGGGTTAGTGCTTCCCCTTCTCTTTTCTATATCAATGATCTTGCCAGTAATTTCTAGTTCCCTATGGCCTCTCTTTTCAGTTCTCCAGCCAGAAATCTGGGCTTATTAATGTATACCCAGCTCAGTGGCTTCTATTTATTGTGTTTGCATCTGGAGCCAAACAGAGGGTGGAGAGCAAAAGGGAGAGAGAGAGAGAACAATGAGATTTCACTCCACCTTCTCAAAATCACAATGCCACTAATCAGACAAGAAGATTTAGCCTCCTTCAGAGTTTTGGGCTCAAAACATTGCTGCATGCCACAGGATTGCTTGATGACTGAGGTGTGAGAATGGAGAATAAAAAGAGGGTACAATTTTTGTATTCTTTCTGAGTGTTAGGATTTCCTTTTTCCATTTATTAAGCTAGAACTCTAGGATTCTCCTACCGCTCTCTCTGTCTGGACCCTTGTGCCTACTTCTGGGTTTTGGACCAGGCCAGGAGACAATAGAGGGAACAAATGGTAAATTACCCACCACTAGCTTGGTGGTACTTTGCGTTCTTGTCTTCTTTCCCAACCCTTTTACCACTACATGTTTGCTTTTCAGAATCCTTAAATAGATTTTACTTAGAACTCAAGCTCTTTCTCTGCTATGTTATTTCATTTTTCTAGTAATTTATTTTAACATATTTTACAAGAACATTTGTCCTCAAATTGATTGGGAATTAAAAATAACGACTATTCTGGATGATGGAATAAAGGCTATGGGGGATTTTGGAGGGAGAGATGAATGGGGATTGGGTATTTCTATTAACAGTCATCAAGCATAAAAAAATGGAACTTTAGAGTTGGACTTTACAAGTCAAAATTATGCTAATAGTTTCTGCATGTAGTAGACATAGCCATGACATTCACTCCAACTTTGATTCATGCAGTGCCGTTTGGAAACAACAAAACAATCTTTTCCTTTCTTTTTCTGAAATTTCCTGGGGGTGACATCATTCCAGACAGGTTATAACTGAGCTGGTCTTTGAAGAAATTATCTGTAGCAGGAAAAGGACCTTGTTCATTTTTAAAGATCCTTTTCCTCTGCATTCTTCAAATTGGATGCATTCTATTGTTTTGTCTTATTCCTCTGCATTCTTCAAATTGGATGCATTCTATTGTTTTGTCTTAGAGTGCACTGTCTCTGTCTTCTGTTATATCAGTTCTATCATTTCTGCTACTGAGTCCTTCCAGATATTATATATTTCACTTCAAAAATTTCCATTTTTATTTAATAGTTTCTATTTCTCTGCTGAAACAAAAAACTACCTTGCCATTTATTTCAAGAGTATTTACCCTTTATCTCATAGACTATGGTTCTAATTGCTAATTTAAGGTCTTTATCTGATCATTCCAATATCTGAGTCTTCCCAATTTGGGACTCTATTGATTGCCTTTTACCTTGAGAATTGGTCATATTTGCTTGCTTTTTTGTTTGTTGAATTTTTTTTATTGTATAATGGACATTTTGAATATTTTGAATATTATGTTTTAAGATTCTGGATCCTGTTTAAATTCTCTGAAGGAGATTTAATTTTTTTCCATCAGACTTGGTTAGGTTGAGACCACAAGCTCTGCCTTCCCGTCTGTGGGCAGTGGTTTCCATGTCAGTTCACTTTTAGAAGGCTGTGCTATTCACAGCTTAAGCCTGCATGCATCCCTCAAGGTTTATACTGGTAATCTGGGACTTGGGCAATGGTTTACACTGTAGTTCAGTTCTCAAAGCCGTTGCTGTGCTGCTTTGAGTGTTTTCTGCACATGTGTACCTTAGGGGTAGTCCAGGACTTTGATTCATTCATATAGAAAATAAAGGCATTCTCTTCTCCCTCTCTTTCCTCTGTGAGATTTCCAGATTAATTATTAATTTTTATCAAAGTACATGTTTCATATAGTTGTCTATTTTATGATTTGTTATATTTAAACTTTTTATTCCACTACATGAAAAAAATTATAATTTTACTCTCATCCCTTCCCTCTTTGTCTCCCGCTCCTAATATTGGATATTTACATTATCTTTTATTCTATTGGCTGCATTTGTAACATTTTATTTAATATACATAAGCCTCTACTTCTTGATCTATCAAGTTGCATAACTTCTTCAATTCCTGAGTTCACATGGTGGTAATATCTATGCTTTTTCTTTCCCCTTTCATTCCAACCTTTCAAGAGCTACACTTAAACCATCGTGTTGTCAATGCTGTACTCCTTCCAAAGGTTCCCAGTACATGTTTAAAATTTTTCATTTAAAAGAACACAAAAAAGTATTTGTACTATTCTGATTGGATAAATATTGTTCAATACTGGGACAAGTCACAGTTCAGGAGTATATGCCTTCCTTAAGGTCCTATGTGATACGCTGGCCAATTGAAGAATGTTAATAGCATCAAGCAAAAGGATTTCTTTACGTTTTCTCACTCAGTATTTAAAATTATGTTACTTGTTTGAATCATTATTCTTGCATATGTTAGATATATATATGCATGCTTGTATATATGTATGCATATATTCCCAAGATTTCTAAGTCCTTTTTTTTCCTGGGAGACCTCCTGCTGTCTGTGACTTGTGCAGACATGTCATTCTTACTGGAAAAGCACATTTTCAAGTAACTTCCTAATGTAGGATGTATGGGAAGGGAAAGTTTCTACCTAGGGATATGACTAGAAATGTCTTTGTTTCTCCATTTGATTGATAGTTTGCCTGGGTTTAGAATTCTAGATTGAAAGTTATTTTCTCTCAGAACTTTGAAAGCTCTGACCCACCGACTTCTAGCATCCACTGTTGCATCAACCAGGAGATAGAAGGAATGAGGATAATTCATTTATTAGCCAATCTCAGCCCATGGACTTCTTTCCTCTTTGCAAGTCAGCGATCATAAAGGTTCTCCTTTGTCCTGAAGAGGTAGGCTGGGATATTGAATTTCTGTAAAGCACTATGTTTCAATGCTTGTCTCTCTCAAAGTTGTTAGTGGACTCTTCTGTTGAAGGGCCCCTTTACCTTTCACTGTTCTAGGAAGGCAGCAGTGCTGGTCATGGTGCTGGTGTAGTCTTTGCTCTCAGGAATTCTAGTTGTATATATAATTTTTCTTTATTTACCTTTTCTTCAATTATTCATCCAGTTCTCCTTGTACCTTGAGCTAAAGTATAAAAGTTGTGGAGGGCAGATATTGCCCTTGCCAAAATAGTAACATTTAATTAACATAAAGCAGAAAGGGCTCCAAAGGGAGTATATAGTAAAGGAATATTCTGTAATTCTTCTGTAATGTGGTTCTCAGTAGAAAATTTCAGGTATATTAGTCTGCTTCTTCTACATTGCTATAAAGAACTACCTGAGACTGGGTAATTTATGAAGAAAAGAGGTTTAATTGACTCTCAGTTCATAGGCTGTACAGGAGGCACAACTGGGGACGCCATAGGAAACTTACAATCATGGCAGAAGGCAAAGGGGAAGCAAGCACATCTTCACATGGCCAGCATGAGAGAGAGAGTGAAAGGGGAGGGGCCACACACTTTCAAACAACCAGATCTTTTGATAACTTTATCACAAGAACAGCACTAGGGGAATGGTGCTAAATCACCCCCATGATCCAACCACCTCCCACCAGGCCCCACCTCCAACATTGGAACTTATAATTCAACATGAGATTTGGGTGGGGATGCAGAGCCAAACCATATCACTAGGCTAACCAGTATCTATCATTTTCACCATCTGCATTTAGTTTTTCTCATCAATTATTCCTGTTTTGTCTTTTTCAGCAACAGAAATTGCAAGGAAATCCAACAAAGAAAACCAAATCAAAAAGACCCGATCCCCTCAAAGGACAGAAGGTTATTGCAAGATGTGATGAAAATGGCTTTTATTTTCCAGGTAGGTTTTTTTTTTTTTTAATTTTGTGAAGCTTTTGTTAAATAATTTGATATTGGGGAAAAGAAGTTTCAACCTGTGCTTTTGCTAGAACACTGACATTTCACGAGCTGGCCTGAGCTAGTCCACTTTTCACAGAGAAGAGAAGTGAAATATCTCTGGCCAGCTTATGAAATGAGCATATTTGGTCCCCCAAAAAAGTAGCCAGAAAAAAAATGCACTTATTTTAATTTCTCATTTTTTAGTAAATAAATTTTTATTACCCATCTACTGCATTGTATGTATGTAATATTTTGAAAGTACTGGTCTAATAGTATGAGCAAACAGATGAACATTCTTGCTTTTTGGAGATTACATCTTAAAGGAGACAGACAAGCAATGAAATAAACAGATAAAATATGTGATATGTCAGATACAGTGCCATAGAGAAAAATCAAGCCACAAATGGGGTTGAGAATGTCGGGGTGAGGGTTGTGATTCTATATCTGGTGGTTAATGAAGAGCTCCTGGGGAAGGTGACATATGAATAAGGACTTAAAAGAGGTGGGGCAAGCCATGAGATTATCTGGGGAAGAGAGTTCTAAGCAGGAACAACAGCGGTGCCCAGGCCTCAGAGTGGAGTGCACATGTGTGTTGGAGGAAGGGCCATGAGACTGGGATAGCTGGGCCTCAGAGGTTTGCCCCAGACTTCCTGGGGGAGTGGTCCCTGAAAGAATCAGCCAGTTGCAATTCAACAGGGGGTGGAGGTATGAAGAGAGTTTCATGGATGGTGACAATAATATGTGTGAAGACTTAGAAACGAAGAAAAACATCTATATCTGGAGAAATAAAATTGATTCTGGCTGGAACTTAAAATGAGAAGGAAGGGTGGAAATAGTAAACCTCTTCAGAGAGGTAAGCATAGGGCTATGCATAAAGGGTCATATTGAGGATTTGCACTTTAGCCTCAGGGCAATGAGAGCCACATTTAAAGCAGTGAGAAACACAATCACATTTGAAGTTTTCGAAAGCTGGCTCCCACTGCTGTGTGAAGACTGGATGCCAAGGGGTTAGGGTGTCTCTCTGGCCCCTGGCTTGGGGCAGTAGATAGATAGTGGTACCTACAGGAGGTGGTGGTGTGGACAGAAAGACAATGAGATGTGTCTGCGACATGACGAATTGCAGGTGCCTGCAAGATGCCCAGAGGCAGATGTCAGAGAAGCAATTGGAGATGTGGGTCTAGAGTCTGGAGATAGAGATTTGGGAGACATAACCACAAAAGTCATGAATGAAATCATGGGAAGGGTCCGTAGGGAAAAGGGAACTGGGAGAAAACCTTGAGGAAGCTCTGTCAGGCAAAATGATTACGTTGCAGGGTTGGTGTGGTGGGTCACACCTGTAATCCCAGCACTTTGGGAGGCCGAGGCTGGAGGATCACTTGAGGTCAGGAGTTCAAGACCAGCCTGGCCAATGTGGTGAAACCTCATCTCTACTTAAAAAAAAAAAAAAAAATTAGCCGGGCACCTGTAATCCCAGCTACTCGGGATACTGAGCCAGGAGAATCGCTTGAACCTGGGAGGCAGAGGTTGCAGTGAGATCACGCCACTGCACTCCAGCCTAGGCGACCAAGTGAGACTCTGTCTCAAAAAAAAAAAGATTACATTGCAGATACGTAGCTGGCCTTTCATAGGCATGATCTATCTATCAACAGTTAAAAGAATAATTATTATTTAAATTTAATTGAATAATACTTTAGGTGGGAAAAAAGTACTTCAGCAGGATTTTTGGTTTCCAGCAGGCACATATGTACAACTGACAGCGGGACAGGTTATTTGAATGTGACAAATGTGCTTGGGAGTTGCCTGAACGAGAGTAAATGTGGATCCCAGCACTTGGGATGAGCACGTAGGCTAAGGCGTGATACGCTTCTTTACAACAAGGGCTGGGAATCTTTCATTTCTCTGGGGTGCAGATTTTCTAAGAGGTGATTGTAGAAGGCTACCCCTGCTTGCGAAATTTTGATTTTCTGAATTTGAGCCTTGGAAAGGGTTTTATGGTTAAACTGGTAGTCGAATGAAAATGCTAAAAGTGAGGCCAGGTGCGGTGGCTCATTCCTGTAATCTCAGCACTTTGGGAGGCCAAGGCGGGCAGATCACCTGAGGTCGAGAGTTCGAGACCAGCCTGACCAACATGGTGAAGCCCCGTTTCTACTGAAAATACAGAATTAGCCGGATGTGGTGGTGGGCACCTGTAATCCCAGCTATTCGGGAGGCTGAGGCAGGAGATCACTTGAACCCAGGAGATGGAGGTTGCAGTGAGCTGAGATCTTGCCACTACACTCTAGCCTGGGCAACAGAGTGAGACTCTGTCTCCAAAAAAAAAAAAGAGAATAGAAAATGCTAAAATCCTAAAACAGACTGGATTCTAAATGGTTGGGTTAGGGGCTTGGTGTCACTTTGCTGGCTAAGGCCCCAGAGAAATGTAGAATGGCTCAAATTTCTACCCAGCACCATGCTTGTGTGATGAGAAAATTCTAAAGACCTACTGGGGGGAGTAGAGGAGACAGGGCTAATACCATGACCATGTGCAATGCCTGAGGCCACAACAGAAATTTTTTTAATGTGCAGTTAGAGGCAGAAAGTACATACTATACTCCCAACAGCCGCATGGGATCTGACTAAGCAGGAATTTTTAATTTGCAGTGTAATTAAACTTCAATAAATGAACTTGAAGGAAATATTTGAATTCAGTCATATAATCGGTAATTTTGCTTAGTGTCTAAGTAGTAAACTAACTTTGACTCAGCCTGGGTTATCTCCATGAGCGTAGTTTTTGTGCCCTCTCTCCCCAGTCACCTGATCTTTTCCTTAATTGGGAATAACTTTACTTTCATGGTTGTTTTTTATTAAAAATTCAAACATTCAGAAAAGTCGCAAGAATAACACAGAGAACCCCAGTATACTCTTTACCCAGATTTGCCAATTTTTAACATTTGGTCATATTTTATCACATATATTATTTTATTCTCTGTCTTCACACATACATACACACATCTTATTTTTTCTGAACTCTTAGAAATTAGGCAACATTTATCATGTTACTTTATCCCTTAACACATCAGTGTGTATTAAGAGTAAGAATAATCTCTTAATATAACCACAATAAAGTTAGAAAATTCAAAAACTGTAACATTATTATAGTACTTTTATTTAATCTGTATATTTTGATTTTGTTAATTGTCCCAGTAATGACCTTTATCACACTTATTTTCTCCAGGACAGGTCTCAGCCCAGAATCATGTATTGCATTTAGTGGACATGTCTCTAGCCTTCTTTGATCTAGAACCATTCTTTAGCCTTTCCTATTATCTTTCATGATAGTGACATTATTTAAGCATAAGGCAAGTTATTTTATAGAATGTCCCTCAATTTGGGTTAGATTAGATTCAGGTTATCATTCCCTGTCAGGATACTACCTAAGTATGTCATGGCCCCCTGGGTCATCCAGTCTAGAGGCACGTGATGCTCACCTGCCCTCACTGGTGATGTTAATTTAGATCATCCGTTCACTGTGAGGCACTATTTTCCCTCACGGAAAAAAAAAAAAAAAAAAAAAGAAGGCCAAAAAGAATTTTGCAGAGCACAGGCATGACGTCCTTGGTGGCTCCTTTTCTGATAACTATTGTTCAAAACCTCCTAAACATTTTTAGTAAAAAACAGCTCACTTTAAAATGCACCTCAGCAGAAGGCAAGATTGGAGTCACTGGATTGTGGTGTCCACTACATGAAGCCAGGTCCACGCGGAAGCAGAGCTGGCCGGGCGGGCTGTTGCCACCGTCATTGGGATTGCGGTGGGGATTTCCCTGTGGCCAGCGTTATTCCAGGGGTCAGTGTGGGTGATCCAGTTGAGGAAATGACTGTGTTGTACAGAGCGATAGCCTGGCTTATCTGGATGCCGAAAGACAAGGAGGAAGACACATTTTCAACCCTTGTTTGAAATCATTATCTGTGGAAATTGGGTCATCCTTCCTGTGGTTCTGTGAGAAGCAGCATTTTACTTCAGGAAATCCCCGGTGATTTCTGCACTATGCCATAAGGACAAGTTATCATGAAGGAAAGGGGGACAAAACGGAACGCTTCCTCAAGTGTAATGAGCTCAGGTCAAAAAATCCTGTGTTTTCATATATTTGAATTCTGCCTCTTGCCTCTGCTGGCCACCCGACTGCAGTCACTTTGTTTCCCTGCACCTCAGCGTCCCTGTCTTCTCCAGTGGGATTTAAAACAATGAAACCGTTCGTAAGTTGCTGTGTAGATTAAATGTGATGATGTACAGCCCTTTGCTGATTCTGCGGAAAGAGTTTTTCTTCGTCCCATGTGAGAGCTCCTCCTAGGAGTAGGGATAAACACTGCCTCCTCTCCCGGGGACGGGGAGCTGCTTTCCGTTTCACGGCAGCTGAGAACTTCTCACAGCAAGTCAAAGCAGCAACAGTCCGCACGGCGGGTAGAAAGGAAACCTCCAAGACTGGAAGGAGGAGCGGACACAAGGACGGTGAAGGATGACACTGCCCAGGAGTGGGCTGCTGGAGGGACGCTGTGGCTGGAGCAGAGCGAAAGCCTTTTTGAAGAGATGGAATTCAAGCCGGGCTTTATTTATCAGAAGGTTCTAAAAAAAAAGGTTTAAAAAAAAAAAAAATCTAGTCTCCAGCCTGAGAAAATCTGTTTGGAGCAAAGGTTCAGAACCATTCACGCATCTTTCACCACACAAACTGACTTCCACTGTTTACTCAGATTGTGACATCAATTCTCTGAGCCCTGAGCACCTGCAGCATTTTTGCTGAAGGCCTCTGTAGGAACACAGGCCCTTCCTCCAGCTGAATATAGGACAACCCTGACTGAGGCAGGGAGCCAGCTCATCCCCAGGGAGGCTCTGGGCCCGCCAGCCTCCACCCAGAGAAAGGGGGGGCAGTGGAGGCTCTGGGCCCGCCAGCCTCCACCCAGAGAAAGGGGGGGCAGTGGAGGCTCTGGGCCCGCCAGCCTCCACCCAGAGAAAGAGGGGAGGCAGTGGAGGCTCTTCAGCTTGGCCAGCCTCCAGAGCCCAGGACCTCAAGCAGGTCCAAGAGATTTCAGAGCTGGGAGACACAGCCTCACCTCTCAAGGCTGAAGACAGAGAGAAACTACAGGGTAAGGCAAGCCAAAAATTGGAGCTGATCTTGAATCAGGACACAAGAAATGGTATCAATCCCTTAATTAGATGGAGAAGGAGCAGGTACAGAGGCTTAGCAGTAGTGGGACAGGCCAGTCCTGGGCCCTCCAGCTGCCCAGAGTGCAGGGCCCGCGAGGCGAGATTGAAGACAGACCATAAGAAACTGTGCTCATTTCTGGAGATAAACAAAGACTCACATCTACAGAGATTTTACAGAGAAGGAAGCTGAATTAAAGGAACTAAAAAGAAGTCATCATAAGGGTCCAAAAAGTTTAGGTCCAAAGAAGAAAGTCAGTGATCAATGGTTTAGGCTTCGTTGGCTACACAGTCTCTGTCACAACTTCTCAATTTAGGCAAACAACTGAAAAGCTGCCTAGCAGTTTTGATACTGGATACTGCTAAGTCCCAAAGGCTGAGGATTTGAAGAGAGTCACATGGGCCAATGTGGCTGTGGTGGCAGCCCAGACCCTTCCCCGGGGCCGTGGGAGGAACGTGGGGCACACAGTGCGTGGCAGGAGACAAGTTCCCTGATTCTCAATCAGGAGCGGCTCTTGTTTCCAGAATAGAAATTGTTTCTAAAAGGTAGTATTTATTTTTCTGATTAAAAGGGTAAAGCCAGTTTATGGTAGAAAATGTGTGAATAATGTGTAAATATTTCAAAACCCAAATTAAACATTTCAGTCCGATCAGAAAACACACAATGGTAAGCTGGCCTGAGTGTGCATATTTTGCAAAAAAAATTCATTCCTTTGGCCGTTTAAAACAAGACACATGGATCAAGATGAAAATCAGCAGCTGTCTCTTTGCCCCATGAGAGGACACAGGGCTTTGCTCAGCAGGCAGGTGAGCCGGGACCGGGGAGCCGCTGCAGCATGTGCTGGGGAACCCAGGATGCCCACGCTCATTTCTATCTCCATCAGGGCCCGTGAGCAGCTGATACTGCCAGGGGAGGTGTCCAACGTCATCATCTCCCCCTTAATGTTCAGAATCCCTTTTTAGTGGGAAGATAAATTTCAAGTCAGATAAATGACAAAAAATGTGCATCTTAACACAGGTATTTTCTTTTCCTAGAATGATAATCTATTCTAATAATTATATTGAAAGGTATAACAAAATTATTATATAATTAAATAATATATGTATGTGTGTATATATATATGTATATATATTAGGCTGGTGCAAAAGTAATTGTGGTTTCGGCCATTTTTTTTAATGGCAAAAACCACAACTACTTTTACACCAACCTTATGTATCTATCATGCACTCCTTCAGTATAACTAAAAAAGAAACTTCTTATGTCTTTTTTCTTTTCTTTTCTTTCTTTCTTTTTTTTTTTTTAGACATAATTTTGCTCTTGTCGCCCAGGCTGGAGTGCAATGATGCAATCTCAGCTCACTGCAACCTCCGCCTCCCAGGTTCAAGTGATTCTCCTGCCTCGGCCTCCCGAGTAGCTGGGATTACAGGCATGTGCCACCATGCCCAACTAATTTTTGTATTTTTAGTAGAGATGGGGTTTCACCATGTTGGCCAGGCTGGTCTCGAACTCCTGACCTCAGGTGATCCACCTGCCTCAACCTCCCAAGGTTATGGGATTTACAGGCGTGAGCCACCACGTCCAGCCTTACTTCTTTTTTCATTGTTCCTTTCAGCTGCACATTTTGGGGAAGCCGATTATGTTCAGTCTAGTCAGATGAAAAGCCGATTTGGATAGGAGTTTATATTTCCTTTATACTTTCACAATTTAATTAACAACATGTATTTTCTATCTTTAAGTATTATGGAAGAAAATAGGGCTAAAGTAAATGAAAATATCAGGTGGTAGGAGGTGTTTGGGAAGAGGATCTTTATTTCCAGGATGCATGTTCCTGTCAGGACGGAGGCTGATGGTGCAGGATGAACAGATCTCGTCCATTCTCGCCAGTTCTCATCTCAGCGGGTGCCCAGACCAGGCATGTGCATCACCATTTTGAGTTGGTCAACCCAGTAGGCATCCTGTGGTACCCAACATTATCTACTGGAGAAATCACAGGGGCACACTGATTTAAACAGGCAAAGTGTTATAACTCAGTGTGGCCGGAAAGATGGCACAAGCCTATGGGAAGGGATGTTATTTGTCTTTACATTTTATGTTTTCTTTGATTCCTTGCAGGGGTTGTGAAGAAGTGTGTGAGCCGCACCCAAGCACTGGTGGGCTTCAGGTATGGAGACACCAAGGTCGTGTCCACCTCCTTCATCATGCCTGTGGGGGGCGCCATGCCCTGCCCACTGCTCCAGGTACCCAGTCCCTGATGTGTTCTGGCCCCTTTCACCATCCACAGAGTTCTGGATAATCGAGAACGCCAAGGCCACTGTTTGGCCCTTTGCTGAACCTACACGGGCTCCTGCAGGGAGGGTGTGTTTGGGCAGGAAGAACCACGGCCCCTGTTCTGGGACCCGTCGCCTGGCGATTTCTTTGCTCGTGACGCTGACCTGCCAACTCCTTGTTATGTAGCTCAGGGCTACACAGGCTTGTTTGCATTGCACCTTGAGGTCCTTGTCCCTCTACAAGACAATAGAGGTTGGGGAAAGGGCATTGCTGTAGCTGCCAGTATTGTGGACACTTTTTACTGCAAAAAATTCTATTCTATACTATTCCATGCCATGCCATGCCACTCCACTCCATTCCATTCCATTCTATTACATAATAACAAGGGCAGAGGTAGCATTTTCCTTGGCACTGTAATCAGCTGATGTCAGACGGTGATGTCGTAATGCACAGTTACCCCAAATGTGCATTCCACACATGTGTTACCGGAAGAAAGGCTGTGAGTATGAGTTGTCCAGGTCCTTGGTGTTTTGAACAAAGAATTAAACAATATGCACAAATAAAGTAACAGAGGAATGGAACACAGGAATGAAGCAGCGAAAGCAGGGATTTATTAAAGTGAGAAAGCACTCCACAGAGTGGGAGTGGGCTGCAAGAGACACAAGGGCGCCGTTACAAAGATTTCTGGGTTTTAAATACTCCTTTTGAGGTCCCTATGGACTACCGCTTTTCTGGACGAAGGATTTGGTCTGTGGCTAATTAAAGGCTGAGGTGAATTGGCCCCTGTGCAGATGAAGGGATGGCCCCTGCTTGGCCTCTGGGCAATCCAAGGCACACTCCCTTTCCCTCTGAGCCGGGGTGGAAGGGGAGGGTTGCAGGGAGACTGGCCTTTGATCCTTTGCTACCCGTCGCCGGGTGATGGGGTTTTTCCTTTTGGTTTAGCTTTAGGAAGTTCGTGGTGATTGGTCTTAGGTTCCTTGCCCCAGATCCAGATGTTTTCCCTTTGATTTAACTTTAGGAAATTATCATGAATGGGCCCCAGATTCCCTGCCCCAGACTTGGTGCTTCCCTTGATTCAGCCTTAGAAAGTCAGCACGAATTGACCTTAAGTTCCTTGACTCCAGACCCTGTTCTCCTGCCTCGGATGAGCCAGACTAATGTGTTCTCATCTGGTCACAAACTCATAAAAGCTGTGCCGTGTCTGGCTCATCCTTTTGCCACGGTCCTAATTCCAGCTTCAAGGCCCAGGAGTAGAGGGAAATCCTTGCAGAGCACCCTGCTGCTGTGTCTTGCCCATTGTGAGCCTGGAGGAGAAGCGCTGGAGGGGGAATTGGAGAATTTATCCTCGGGCCTGTTGCTGCTTCCGAGTCAGAGCCCTGGCACGCAACCGTGCTGTCGTCCCCTGACGATGCACGAGGGCCCGCAGCCTCCGCATGTCCCTCCACAAGATACTTTTTCTCCTGCAAATTCTCCATTTGTGACTTCTACCCATGGATTCTGGGTGTGTGCTTTAGAGCGACATTAAACAAACCTCTCCCTTTCTACGTCTTGGTGACAGCCCTTCTGGCAGATGAGGACACTGTTGAGGATCTTTGCATGACAAACACCCCAGGTTCTTTCAACTAGTCTCTTCAGGGTGTGGTTTCCAGAACCCTCACCATCTTGCTGGCTGACCCCTGGCCCCTTGTCAGTTGGTGAAGTCCTACTACAACGGGGCTTCCCAAACTGATCACAAAATTCCAGACGTGGCCCAATGAGCCCAGAGGATCTTGGAACTCTTTCTTAACTGAGAAAAAAATATGTATTTGAATTTTAGCATCAGTACCTGCCAATTGCCTTGTAGTGTTTTAAAACAAGCTTATATTGGCCGGGCGCGGTGGCTCAAGCCTGTAATCCCAGCACTTTGGGAGGCCGAGACGGGCGGATCACGAGGTCAGATCGAGACCATCCTGGCTAACAAGGTGAAACCCCATCTCTACTAAAAAATACAAAAAACTAGCCAGGCGAGGTGGCGGGCGCCTGTAGTTCCAGCTACTCAGGAGGCTGAGGCAGGAGAATGGTATAAACCCAGGAGGCAGAGCTTGCAGTGAGCTGAGATCTGGCCACTGCACTCCAGCCTGGGCAACAGAGCCAGACTCCGTCTCAAAAAAAAAAAAACAAAAACAAAACAAGCTTCTATTAACATTGTCTGTACAATCCACAAGCAAAATATTTGCTCTGTGTTCTCCTCTGCAGGTTGGAGATTATGTGTTTGCCAAAATTGTGATACCCAGAGGATTTGACTTCTACGTCCCTGCCATTGTCATAGCACTTCCCAATAAGCATGAGGCCACAGAAAAATTCTACACGGTTTTGAAGTGTAACAACCGGAGAGTAAGTAGATTTTCATTTAGAAAAAGACTTTCTCCCGGGCAATGCCAAGCTGTTTCCTGGCACTGCCAGGCTTCGTGAGGAATGGTTTCCCTGGCTGCATCTGCTGCCCTGCTCTCCACTCCCTGTGTTTTGGCTCCTGCCCACTGTGCCACACAGACCCTGCCCTCACTGAGGTGGCCGTGGCCTCTGCTGCCTGTGCTGTGCAGTCCTTTGGCTTGCACCCACGGCTGAACCGTGCTTTGCATTTGACGGAGAGGCAGGCTCACTCTAGGGTCTTGGAGCACCACTCTTTCTGGCTCTCCATCTTCCTTGTCCTCATCCTCCTCTTCCTCCTCGTCCTTGTCCTACTTTTCCTCCTCCTCTGCCCCTGCCTTGAGGTCCCCTGCTGGCCCTGCAGACTTGGGCACCTCCTGGGCCCCTCCCAGCGCTATCCTCTTCTGCCTCCTCCCTTTGTCTTTCGGAGTGAGCCTCCATCTCTGGACACCTCCTCTGTGCCAGAAGTGGCAGCCCCGCTGCTGCCCTGAGCTCCAGCCCTGTGCTTCTAGCTGGGTCGTCCTGGAGCACTGCCTCCGAGTGAGCACAGGCGTCTCGCACTCCGCAAGCCAGTGCACTCCGTTTCCCCAAGTGCCTCCTTCTCCTCTGCGTCCCCTGTATTGGGGTGCCACTACCTGGTTCCCCATCTCCTACTTACCTAGGAACCACCTCCAGAGTTGGCAGAAGTTGGGAGACTAAGAAGGACAAATGGGGACAAAGTGGAGGAGAATGAAAAGAACGCAGGTTTTACAGTTAAAAAACAAAACAAAACAAAAGAAACCTGTGTTTGAATTATTTGAACGTTCACTCTGCTCTGTATTGGGCAGGTGGCTTCACCCCCGATACTCAGTTTGGTCACCTATAAAATGAATTCTTTACATATCGATATCTATATCTGTCTATGTGTACCCTACGGGGTGATTGTGAGGCTTGAGGAGAAGACATGTAGAAGATGCAGAAGGTCTGTGTGTCTGGCAGGCATGTGTTAGGTACCAGCAGTGATGATGTGGCTGCAGAGGTTGGTAGCATCACTCAGATCCCTTCCTCCTGCACTGCCCAGGGCCAGCAAGTGGGAATGACTCCATTAACTGTATCACCTCTAGAATGATTTACTCATTGGACGGATAATTGTTAAGGGTCTGTATTGTCTGTCGGGGCGTTTGTCTTTTCTTCCGTGTCTTCCGGGTAGTAATTCTTGGTAATATATGCAGCCGACAGTTTTCCCCAGTCTGTTGCTTGTCTTTTAACTTTGGAATTTTTGTTGACAGAGAAGCATTAAATTTTAATATGGTCAAATGTATCCCTCTTCTCCTTCCGCCCTGTCTGTGTTTGTTTAAGAAATCCTTCCTTAATTATATATTTCTCTACGTAATTTTTCTAAAAGTTTTAGAAGAATTCTGTATCAGTTTACAAAACTGATGATGTCGTTTGCCCAACCCACACACATGCTTCGTGTCACGCTCAGGGAGAATCCCCCCGGACCCCTGTGTGGCCCCAGCCTGCTCCGTGAGCTTGACCTCCAGCCACGTGGAAGGCTCACTGCTTCCTGAATGCGGTGGGCTTTTCCGAGTCCCAGGCTCTTGCCTCTTCCTGGACTGCCCTCCCCCATCTCCTTTCCCCTAAACTGCCGTCACCCTAAAGACTCTGCCTGGTCGTGACTTCCTGCAGGGCCCTCAGGCCCTCCTGTCCACTACACTGCTCTTGCCGAACTGGCTTCCTCATCAGCCTCTAAACCCTTAAAGGCAGAGACCACATCTGTTCACCTTTGTCCCTCCCAGCACAGCCCCTGATGAAGAGAAGGGTCTCACAATTGTTTTTTAAATTACTTGAATGAACGACATTCCTAATGGAAAATGACATTGTTTTCATGGATGACTTAACATGCCTGGAGAACAGACCCACAAGTGAACTAGATTGGTGAGGAAAACGCCAGGTAACAGTGGCTGGTTCTTAGGACCTTACTCTGCGCCATGCGTTCCAATCCAAGCGCTTTACACAGAGCGGACCCTTGGATCCTCAGAACACCGTGAGGTGGAGACTATTATTATCTTGATTTCCAGAAAAGGAATTGAAGCCAGAAGTTAAAGCACACACCTGGTGTGTTGAGCAGGCATTTGAATGCAGACAATCTGGCTCCATGGCCTACCCTTTAAACTACCGTGCCCAGCTACCTAGAATACAGAATGAAAATATCCAGTACATCCTTGACTGTGGCACGAGGTAGTTCCATCAGGGAGAGGGGCGTGGGAAATGAAGTTTAGGGTTAAGGGCAAAGGAGAAAGGCCGTCAGAGCCAGCGGCCACCGGAGCCCTGTATCCAACCCAACAGGGCGAACAGAGAAGGAGGTGTCTGCTAATCACTCCAGAAAAAAACCCCTTGGAGAAAATGGAGTTTCCTGAAGCTGTCTGGATAGCAGTAGAGAAGCATCTGGAAGGGCAGAGCCTTCCTCCCCCTGGCGTGTGGGACAACTCTGGGCATATCAACTGCGAAAGGGAGGGATGTTTTAAGAGATGTCCCCAGGCATGCCCTAGGGTGTGGGGACAGATGAGGCAGTTGACCTAGGATCCCTGAGGGGAAGCCGCAGAGTCCAGGAAAGGACCTTGGAATTTACCTACAAGATGTGGGGCCCTGGAGGCTAGAGTGGCATGCCGGGGGTGGAGGGTGGTGGGGGCAGCGTCGGGGGGTGGGGAAGGATACTGGAGACAGTTCTGATAGGGACTTGGGGAGACCCGAAGAGGCTGAAGGTGGGTTAGTCAGCAAAAGTGGTGGCCAAAGGCTGAAATAAAGATAGAAAGGAAGGTGGTTATATGAAGGTGTATGTGCGTGCACGTGTGTGTGCACGTGTGTGTGTGTGTCTTACGTGGGTACACTTGGCAATTGATCCAGAATATGGAGAAATGACAGAGAGGACTCTGATGACTTTTATTCAGCAAATAATTATCAAGTGAGGCTCTGAATTTAAACTGCTCTTTTAAGTGTCACCCTGAATAGGATAATGACTAGAAGCTATTATAATGGGTTGAGCTAGAATAAAATTATATTTGAATGGTGGACATTTCTGATTTAAACTGAGTGAACTCTGTTGGTGCTATTACAGGAATTTTGCCCTCGGAGTGCACTTATTAAGATCAGCCAAAATAAGTATGCGGTCTCTTGCTCTCACATAAAGTCACCCCCAGTTCCTGAGGATACAGAAGTGTAAGTGTACTCAACTTTTATCTCTTGAATATTAATTTATGTCCTTGCACCTTTAATCTGTTTTTGAGAAGAGATCCATGACCTCTAAATACTAGGGAAGAAAAGCAGAGATGGAGAATGTCCTACTTAAAATGTAGCTCTGTGATTATTATCCCTTCAACGTCACACCTTTCACCCACTGTGTATTCATCCATCTGGTTCTCATCTCAAATTCAACATGATTTGACCCTTCAGAAAAGCATTCATGAATATGTCATGAAATCTTTTATTTGTAAAGATTCAAAGCCTTCTAATTAAGTTGCATTTGGGTCCAGTCACCTACCTGCCTCTCCCCTTGCTGGGAGGTGGGAGCAAGGGGCTGACCCTGGCTTGCCTGTAGCCAGTTCAGGGTGTTGGGGGGCGTAGCTTCCAGGGGCTGCAGTGGAGTCAACACATTTTCAGCTGAAGCAGCAGGATTGCTAAGAGCTGTAAAGCTAGACTAAAGGTAGCCAAGGCAAAAGGAAAGGGGTGGCCTGCAGAGCAAACACAAACTCAAATCCATGGGGCCAATGAGGGGCATCAAAATTGGGGTCATGGAGCCATGACCTTGGAGTCAAGGCCATACAAAAAGAGATGAAGATGGATATTGAGCTAGTGTTGGGGAAGAGGACCCAGGAAACATCTTCCAGTTTCTCTTAGAGCTTGCAGGCTGTCTTTGGGTGCTAACCTTCATTCTCCCGATGGCCTTACCTTCTACTTCGTCATAGAACCATCAGACATCCTCTCCCTCCACATCTGATCTCCCACCTCTGGGCTTATGGAAGTCTCTGCCTTTGCCCCTGATGTCAAAGAATCAGTGTCCTTCCTTTCACCCCAGGCCGATCTGTCCACTGGGCTCCAGAGGCCCATCCTCCGCTACCTCGGGTCCTGGATCCATCAGTGATCCCTGGATTCTTCTCACCTCTCTCCTTAGCTCCTCTTCACTGAGCCTCAGCAAGTACACAGGTTGACCTCCTGTTCACACACACGCAGCACCCACAAACACACGCACTCCTGAATAACTACCACTCCCTTGGTTCCGCAGTACGATCCAGCATGCTCCCTGCCCTTCACTGCCAGTCTCCATGCACCATCGGATAGACTCAACATCCCCACTCTCCTGCCTCCTCTTCACTCCTGAGCCTTGGGTATTGGCGTCCACCCTTACCCTCCAAGAAATTCCTTCCACAGTGGCCACACTGAACCTCTCATGAGCCTGAACCAGTGAGCTCCGCCCTCACTGACTGAGTCTGTTCCTGCAGTCACTTTGGACACCACCAGCCCCTCCTTCTGCCCCAGCCCCTCCTCTTGAGGCTTGTTGCTGCTCCACCTCGCTGGGTTTTCTGACTTCACTGCCACCCACTGCCTTCATGACTCCCTCTGCGCTAAGGACCCCATGTCTCCTTCTCCAACCCAGCCTGCTCTCCTGTGCTTGTGCGTCACAGTCAGACTCTGAGAGTGGGCCTGGAGGTGGGTTTTCTGAAAGCCCCCAGCTGGTTGCAAGGTGCAGCCATGGCAGGCAACTATAGGGGGAAGCGCATTGGACCCAAGACTGGGTTTCTATCCCAGCCCTGCCCTCATTAGTTTTGTGGTTGCTCGTTGACCGTGAGCTCATCTGCAGGATCACGGTGGTGTGAAGATTTGGGGATGGTCATTGTCTGGCAGGTGTTAGCACATCTCCAACCACCCACTGGATATTTCCACCTGAGTGTACAGAATCTCAAAAATTCAGCACATCTGAAACTGAAATCACAGTTCCCCACAAACCTGCTCCCATCTCGGGCTTCCCCATCTCAGTTCACCCTTTCACCCACAAGTCACGGAGCTGTCCAGCCAGAAATCTGGTGGTCATCTTTGGCTGCTGCTTGTCCCTCACCTACCACACCCCCTTGGTCTCCAGGTTACAGGGATCCTAACTGGCCAGGAGTGCTCATGTCCTCCGGCCTTTTCCTGCCACAGTCCCAGTCACTCACCATAAGGGCTGAGCAGAATCATCTTCCTCACATGCAAATCTGCCTGTGTCCCTTCCCCCACTTAAAAATCCTTCAGAGCCCCATCCCCATCACCCCTTCTTATCTCAGCTTAGCTTCTTGTTGGTCTGGCCCAGACCTGCCTACCTTACCTCATTTTTCCCTAGCCACTCCCAGCTAACCTGCCAATGCCTTCTACATACTAACCACATTAAGCTACATGTAGGTTTTGCCCACACCGTGCTTTCTCAGGTCTCTGTGACTTCACCAGATTAAGTATTCTCCCTGGAAAGCTATTCCTTGCCCTTGGCCACCTGAGGAACTCCAAGACTGAGCTCAAACATCAGCACCACCATGCGATGTCCCAGCACCCCAGCACCCCCAGGTAGTGAGGTGGTCCCACTGCAGTCCGTAGAGGTTTCCATTAAAGAAAATTTCCTTTGCATTGGACTCTGTAGGCACAAGTCTTTGAAGGTAGGGGACAGGCTCTATCTGCCTCTGAATCCCTGTTGCCAGAGACCAGCTCACAGAATGCCCCCAAAGACTATCTGAAGAACAAATCAGTATATACAGACACATGCTAGCAGATGCCCAGCAGTGCTCCTCGAGGGGTGTGCGGCTCCACAGAGAGCCTTTCCTTAGCTATCATTATCAAACACATGTGCTGCAATTCTCCATTCTTTGTCTAGATGGGTTGATACTTCATTTAAAATAGCAGGACATTTTCTGTTCATCTCAAACTTCTACCCCAACAATGGTCCCTGTGGGTCCTGCTTCTGTTTCCTATGATGTCCAAATCACAGCTCCTTGTGAAGGAATATGAGCTGATGTATCTAAGTATTACCCATTTTCACCAAACTCAATGTTATCAACCATTATTTTAGAATGAAAATGCAAATCTTTGTATGTCGAGAAAAGCCTTTGTTTTCTATCTTCCCCAGGCCTTACTTAAAGCTCTTCACTGTGAATTATCTACTTTTGCTTCTGGGCTTCACACAGCGGAAGTCTTCATTGACTCCCTCATCCCCCATTGTAATTTCCACTCTTTTTTGTTTTGGTGCCTCTGTGGGAGCAAGAGACTAGTTTAATTCTCATAAGCAGAGTTCACATTCAACCTACTAAGTTCAGAGCTTAACCTGTCTCTGTTTCTATCATCAGGGCTAGCAGAAGCGAGTACAAACATAAAGGTGTAGGTCTGATTTTGTATCTGTGCTGGGATTTCCTTCTGGTAGGTCCCTTGCTTAGGAGCTCTTTCTCACTTACTTTACAAATGTGTTCCTTTGGGAGGGTTCACACCATTATTCCTGTTAGAAATGCTTGTTCCCTGGTGCTGTAAAGAAATAGCACTTCAACATAATTTAATTTCCTCAGCAAGGCCATTTTTACTTTCTGCAGAAAGGGTACACTCGCCAGCAGTTTTGCCATGAGAGTACACCAAACAAAGGAGCAGGGTCATTTATAACCTGATGCGTCCACCCTACTGCTATGTCCGGTTTCCATTGGCTGGAACGGGGCCTCACATTCTGTATTTGTCCCGATTGGCTAACAACTTAGAACTTTTTAAAAGAGGCAAAGGCAGAGGAGAACAAAGGAAGGAGGAAGTAACTTGTGGAATGCAGAGAAAGGTAAAAACACCTTCAGATAAGGAAGAGGAACAGGCTATGACCTAATGCTGACTTGGACCAGTGTGTGTGTGTGTGTGTGTGTGTGTGTGTGTGTGTGTGTGTGTGTGTGTGTGTGTGTGTGTGTGTGTGTGTGTGTGTGTGTGTGTGTGTGTGTATATGTGCCAGGGCAAGTATTTAGGCTACATTGTGGGAGCTAAGAACATAAAGTACATTGATTTCTTTATTACGGCTAGCAGATGTTTAAGAATGTTAACACAGGTCTTTGAATACATTTTGCTTCTAAGAGAAGTTACTATTTATTCCTAATTAGATGGGGAGGAAAGTCTTTGAAGAGGAACCTCTACTTTACTTTTTACATTCCAAATGAGGCCATCTAAAAAAATCCTGATGCTTTCTTCACAGGCTGTTAAAGACATGTACTGTAGGTTACATCTCCAACAGAACATTATTTGACTAAATTTAATTTTTAAATACCGAATTTACTATAACTATCTGCTTGCAGGGTAAGACAAGGGATACCTGGGCCCAAACAGCCTCCATCTTCCCCCCATCCTCCTTTCCTTCCTTCCGGGGGCCTTTCCTGCAGGTCTCTCCTCTGGCTTCTGAGTGAGGACGGTGCACAGTGAAAGGCAGGAAGAAAGGCATTTGGAGGCTGAAGGGCTCAAAACTATTGAGCACGGCAAAAGCTGATGCACATTTTCATTTTCAACTTAAAATCTGACACCTAAATGATTCTTAAAGACTTTTTCTAAAAAAACAAGGTTGGCTTATAAAATACGTTATCAATATTGCTAAATTCCAGACTACACATTCCTCAAGGAGCGGATGCTGGTATTGCCATATTTGCAATGTGAAACCAGCAAGGCGGGTGCAGATTTTCTCTTTCCTTTGCAGCATGACGACAGCATTCTCTGACACACAGCTGAGAGGCGTGTCTTTCAAGACAATGTGTCCGGTGGAGCGAAATGACTGCCCTTCCCTTCTCTTCCCTTCCCTTCAGGAGCTTCCCTGAGCTTTCTGCTACATTCCATGGCATCAGAGATGTCTTTTCTGAGGGAGAATAGTCGTTATCCTGTCTATAACTTCCTCCGTTTGAGAACACACGTGTAGTTTCTCCCATGTGGTCCTTCTCAATAACTACAAGAAGCAGGCAGAACAGGGGGATTTTCCTCCATCTGGCATCCTCTCGCCTTGCCAGGGCAGGGGACTCACAGACCAAGCCCTTCCCTGGCTGCCTCCCCTGTCGTCTGTTCCCATCAGAGGGCTGTGGCCTCTGGCCGGGGCAGGGGGAGGTACCTGGTGGGTCTGATGCTCCAGCTGCTGGTGTTCTCCAGTGCAGAAGAGGTGCCTGTAGCAGGCGTTACTCAACCACCCACAGGCTGGGGTTTCAGGCCGCCTGAACTGAACGCACACACCTGGTGCCACGTAACTAGCTAGAACTCTCTCCCAGATGAGCTGGAATCCTTCCTCCCCTCACCCTTAACAGAGCACATGGCTTGGGCAAATTACCTTCAAGACTCCTCCTTAAGAAGACTCTTGTCTGGGGGCGGTGGCTCACGCCTGTAACCCCAGCACTTTGGGAGGCCAAGGTGGGCAGATCATTTGAGATCAGGAGTTCGAGACCAGCCTGGCCAACATGGTGAAACCCCGCCTCTACTAAAAATACAAAAATTAGCCAGGCATGGTGGTGGGCACCCTTAATCCCAACTACTCAGGAGGCTGAGAGGAGAATCACTTGAATCCAGGAGCTGGAGCTTGCGGTGAACCGAGACCACACCACTGCACTCCAGCCTGGGCGACACAGCGAGACTCTGTAAAAAAAAAAAAAAAAAAAAAAAAAAAAAAAAAAAAAAGTCTCTTTAGAGAGAGTATGATTTATTTTTAAAAAAATAATAATAACATTCCAAATGTGATACCAGGAAAGCAAAATAGGACTCAGCATTTCCTCTGTGCTCCAGTGAAACCGTCAGGCATCTGGAGGAAGCTGTTGGGTTCTGGGGCCCTGGAGGTGAGGCGTGTTCTTCTCTTGCTGCTTGAGGGTCATTGTGTGGTCTTGGGGACATGGCTGTGTATGAGTTGGCAGGAGGAGAGACCCTCCCAGGGCCAGGTGGGGTTTGTCTGGATCTCTGGTCAACCCCTGTTCCCCCCAGTTCCTGTTACACAAAGTATTAGCCTCTCATTATCTCTCTTTTGAGTGGTTGAGTAACTTTCCATGAAGCCATTGGATTTGGGAGTATGTCCCATTGGAAACGATACAGTCCGCAGTGTTTAACGCTCCTCCCTTGACCCCGTGCAGTGTTGTGGACTCACATTGTCTCCTGACGTCAGTGAAATTAAGTCATTGATTGAAACGTCAAGATTCAGCACTGCCTCTGACATTACATTAGATGAATCACTGCCCTTAATCTCGCCTGGTCACTCCTGACGATTTTCTCCTAAGAGGCGTCTGTGCATTTGAAATCATTAGGCCTCTGTATGTCATTAGCTCCCTCCGTCCCCTCCGGTTGGAGTAGAAGCCCCATTTCTTACGCTGGAACAAAGCACTGAAAAACGTGCAGTTCAGCAACAAACCCTGTCTGTGAGTGTCCTATGTAATTCAGAAGGACACATGCCACTGCTTACATTCAGGAGGCACGTGGTGGTGCCCTAGGACATGGGACAAGGGGCACAAGGAGACACAGAGATTTGCCAGCCTTCAGGGCCAGCGGTAGCAATTCAGATAGCGACAGCCTTTGCTTATCCAGCTCTTCATTCTCCGCCCCTTCAGCGGTCGAAAGCCCCCCCACCGGTCTTCATCAAACATCTGCTGGTGCCTGCTCCATGGGTCCTCTTGTTCTTTACGTTCTAAGACAGCCTTGCTGAGAGAGAGACACTGAGGGCAGAATACAAACGAGACCTCAGGGATCCAGCAGGATTACTGACAAGCTGCCAATGCTTCATCCAGCGAAGGGGGTGGGTTCTGACCCCAGGAGGGCATGGAGTGGACACTCAGCACTTTCTTCCCAGAAGTGGAACCAGCACAGCGCCTGGCTGCCCTGCTCTGAACAGGCGCACATATTTATTGTAGGTTGATCATGTTATTCAACCAGATCTGTAGCCCAACTTAATTGAACTCTGTTTGGGCATGAGACTGGGGAAAATAAAGCCACTCAGTGAGTCTTTTCTACGAGTGCTGGTGGAGAACGCCGCTGGCTGGAGTTCAGGACCCTGACGGCCCTCCCCCTTCCACTGAGTGGGCTTGGGTCAGGTAGGAGAGGGAAGTGTGTGAGCACAGGGGTGGGGTTGAGGCCTTCACATCAGATTCACACCCACCCTGCCTCTTGCTCCTACCCCTCCCATAAGGAGACACTTCCTTGTGAAAGATCTTGAGCTTGGCTGACCACAGCCGTCCTGGAGTGTGAAATACAGAAGCCAAGCGGTATTTGCTTTAAGACTTTTATCAAAACTTCTGCCTGCTTTTTGTACTAATCGTGATGACTTGTGCTGCTTTATTCTTATTCCAAAAGTAATGCAGAGTTAATAACATTTCTAAATTAAAAACAAGCAGAAATAATACAAAAACCACCCATAGTCCCACATTTCGAAAGTAACCACCATTTTTACCTTGTTATAGGTCCTTCTACAGTGTCTTCCCCACTGTGGTGATTCTTATTTCACCATAAGCTCATATCAGCTTATATCAAAAAGCTGTATTTGTTTCTCCTTATCCTGTATGACAATTGCAAACTTTTTTTAATGTCAAGAAATGGAATTCATTTTCCAAGGGTGACTGTGAACAGTTTAATGCAAGGGCTCCGGTCATCCTTACGGATTCACAATTTTCATAACAAAAATGAAGATGTAATATGCATTCTGTTGTGTGACGTGTTTTCCACTTAACAATATGTCATTTGCACCTTTCCATGACAGTGACACCTCTTGTTTCATTTTGCCTCACTAGAATTCCATTATTCAGGTGGTCGGTGAGTTGGGTGACCAGTCCCCTAGGTGAGGGCTGTCCACACGCTGCTCCTGGGTCTCTCGTTCTTCTTCCCAGAGTCCTCCAGGCGGGTGGGTAGGCGTCTCCCTACCTTGTTCTTTCCATGCCTTTAGTGCCTGAAAATCTCTCCACTTCTCACATCCCCTTCTTGTCACTCCTCTTTCTGAGAGATCATAGCTTAGGGACTGAACTGTAATCATGGATAGTAATTCATGGCAAATAGAGAAAAAACGTGAAAAAGAAACAGAATGTATCAACTTATTCTCCTCTGGAGAGCTGTAGCAAGTTGAGGGATAGCTGAGGGTAATGTGATGGATAAGATTTTAGACTTCACAGAGCAGGGGTGGTAAATGCAACCTTGAAACATGATTCCTAGAAGTCTCTCAGAACCTGCTATCACAGAACCTATACATCCACACAAGCGCTGGCCTCAGATTTAAAGATGATCCCAGAAAGGCTTTTCTCAATGTCACTGCTATCGCCCAGGCCAATGTTTTCATCTTTCTTGGGAATTCTCTCCTGAGTCTTTGAGCCACTCTTTGAAAATTATCATGTGTAATGAATCTTGATTATTTCACAAGGGATTTGAATGATGGCGTTTTCTATTTGGAAATAACAAAAGCTCTCTTTCCACTTTATTGTTTTGTTTTTTCCCTGACAATTTCCAGAAGGATCCAAAGCAGTAATAGAAGTTATGCGGAGTAAAAACAAAACATTATTCAGATTGAAGGCAGGGTGATCAAGATAGCTGATACTGATTACGGGAACAAAATAAGGTTTAACACTAGGCGGCGGGTGTCCTTAACTTACCCTGAAGGCCCTGAAAAAAGGTGAGCTCCCAAAACCGTCAGCCACGGAGGCATGGCTGGAATGAGGTCATGGTGTTGCCAAGGCGCTACCTTTGAAGGACAGCACTTCTGGGTAAAGAAGCTTTGTCAGCGCATTTTCTAAATAGTAATCTAGCTCAGTGACTTCATAGTCATTCCGAAGTTCAGTGTCATTACAAATCATACCATTTTGGACATTTGGGAAAATGTTTCCGATAGTATACCTTGGAGTCATTAGAGAAACTCAGGGTGTGAAAGAATATCTGATGTACAAGCTTCAGTTCAGGGATGAACTGGGCTGTGATGGGGCCAAGCTCATCTCCCTGGGGCGGACACAGGTCTATGCTGAGGCGTTTCCAGGGGCTTCTGGGCTGGGAGTTGTTCCTTCACTGGCTTGGTCAGGACGGGTCCGTATATTCAAGTTCTCCATGCCGTGGGAGGCTCCCAGACACCAAAGGCTCGTGGAAATGAAATGAGCGGCACTAAACCCAGCCTAAAGCATTGGGTGCACAGTGCTCCAGAGACTCCTTTCCATGGGAAGAGGGACCTGGGCAGAGGAGCTGAGAAGCAGCCATGGGGATGGCTTGGACATCTCTGTAGATCCCGCAGCCACCAAGACAGGGTAACCCCGATCTCTCTCTCTGTCTCTAGAGAGGATGTGGAGACGAGGAACTCTGCTTTCCTTTTCTGGCCACTAAAAGAAGCGGACACGCAGGATTCCGGAGAGCCAAGAGCGGAGAAGCCCAGGGGGAAAAAGAGGCCCGCCAAGCAGCCTCCTCTCCAGCAGGCGGCGCCCTCGGACTCGGACGGCTCCTCCCACGGCACCAGCTCCCACGGGTCCCGCCCTGGGACACACCCCGAGCCCGAGGTGTGGTTGATGGGGGGGAACACGACGTGGCTTATCCCAGGAACACCCTGAAACCCCTTTCAAGAATGGCGCACCTAACACCATCTTCCAGCTTCTGGGCCTGTTTAGGCTCCAGTGCAGCAAAAGACCCTACATCCTTAAGTAATGACGATCTCCGCTTCCCCAGACAGCCCAGCTCCGCCTCCCCGCGGCCGGGCGGCGAGGCCTCCACAGCCGCGCCATCATGGCCGCGCCTGCACCTGGAGCAGCCCTGCCCGGAACCCTCCGAGCCACCCACAGCAGCCAAGGGCTGAGGAGCGGCCCGGAGACACCTTGAGGCCGTCTGGTGGCAGCGGCGTTTAAGAGACCAGCGCTCTTCCAGGCTGCTCAGCCCTCAGCCCTGACGCTGGAGCCGGCCCCTCCGCTGAGGTAAGGCCGCCCTCCGCGCCGCGCGCGCCTGCCCCGTCTGTGGTAAACTCCTCTCCCCTCTGTCCCTGCTGCCTCCCCTGCCCGCTTGACCACACTGGTTCTGGCTTTTTCTGACCGTTCTTTATCCTGTTTTCCGCCGGTACCCACAAAATTGTATTCCATCTTCTGGTAGACGCCCCACCCCCAGAAGTTTTAACCTGTAAGGTGACTGTCACAGGACTTTCCAATTGTTTACAAGTCAGCGTAGTCAGGATCCAACCCGGCAATCTTGTTTAAATTAATTATCACATCTAAATTAGAGATTTTGTCACCCAGTGTTGGGACTGAAATTCAGACCCGGTAACTTGTCTGAGATCTGCAAGACCGAACATCCCCTGCTGTATTGATTCCTGACATTTTCGTTGAGCCTTTCCTAATTATTTTTGTCTGTAGTCTGTTGTAGGTAACTCTAACTGAGCACGAAACCAGAATAAAAACTCTTACACTGGAAACATTTCAAAACCATTGGATTGTTGGATTGTTTATTTGTTACCATATTTCTCTGAACACATTTTAGCAATGACATATGAAAGTATTCAGTTGTGTTTACTAACTTCAAAAATGAAATCGCTCCATCAAATTTCCTTTTGCTAGTCAGTAAGATCCCTGAGGCTAGATGAAAACAGAGCACAGGTCATCATTAGGGAAAATATTGGATGTTTTTTGCAAATAGAACAGATAGGGCAGAGTTCTGATACTCTAAAAATCTACAATGCAATTAATAGTGGCATTCACATTCCTGAAAGCTAGGAGTAGCCAGGGTTATGGTGAAGAAATTAAAGGACTAATCCACTTCTAAAAATATGAAAAAAAAAAATAAGGGACATTCGCTCAGTATCAGGCTAAAAACAATAATGCAGTGAGGAAGGAACTGAAGAGTGAGGGAACTGTTTGAAACAAGGCAAGGAACAGTGCTTGTGGGAGGCAGCATGCGTCCTAGAACTCAGACATTCCCTCCCAGCAGGAAAGCTCTGGAGCAGTCTCCGCTAATGAGAGTTGTGTCCTGGAAGGAAGGGTATGAGGGTCTGAAAGAAGCGAGGTCTGAAGGAAGCAAGGTGTCTGGTCTGGAGAACTAGTGGACCAGTTTAGAAACCCACCCAGTCGTAGGCATTGGTTCATTTATTCATGCAAGCATGCACGTGAGCCTGCGTACATTCATTCAATTATTCAACAAGCAATTGAGTGCTGACAGCCTGCCAGGCTCCAGAGAGATTCCAGCAGACACTTGGAAGGTGGTCATCTTCCCTCTGTACCCATCTCACTCTCCTCATCTCCACTCTTATTGGAACAATCACTGGTGTCTGGTGGTAGGGTATGAGCAGAGACAAATGACTACAGGGCAAATATATACAATACTAGTTGCATTGGTGTTACATTGCAGTGCACGAGGCCATCACTTGATGTGTTCAATGATAGTGCCTACTTCAGTGTAATGGAGGAAGTTGCAATTACAACGGTGAACTTCCACCTCCAACCAATACAGAATGGCAGCAACTAGATTTACACTCCCACCAAAACAACTAACACACCTGCTAAAATGTATGTAACAACAGTTTCCAAAGCATTGGCCGTCAGGTGATAAGGACGGTGCTCATAGACAAATGTGATGAGCCCTGTGCACGTCCCAGTTGCTTCCTGGAGACATTTCCAGGTTGCAGCATAGGGAGAGGGAACCCAAACACAGCCTGGCAGCCTCTGTGAGATGAGGGGATGGACATGGAATTCTGAGGAGACCAAGGCAGCTGGAGTTTACCAGGGTCAGGGCTGGTGAGCAGAGAGCTGCAGAGAGAAAGCTCACTGGACACCTGCAAAGTGGCCCTGTTGAGTCTTCAGCTAATAAGTGCATGGCTGTGAGGAAATTACTGAAGACCAGAGAAAGGACTACTCAAAATGATTACAAGGGACAATTCCTACGGTTTACACAGGGCTGGGAATATCTCCTGTTTCCTTCAGCCAAAGTGGAAAATAGTATTCATGGGGCATCGGATAAAGTATTCAGGAATTTGTCTCAATAGTGGAGCAAAACTGGCATTTGACTAAATACTTCCATGGTCCCAACCTAACAAAGCTGAAAAGCAAGCCTGGTAAGGATCAAACCTGTTTCCAAATACCTGTGTCCCAGAACCAAGATCAAGGATACTTATAGGGATGCAAAAATATTCACCATCCAACAAGGTAAAATTTACAATGTCTGACATCCAATCAAAGACTGGCCTAAAGACAGGCATGAAAAACAGCAGGAAAATAACCCATAATAAAGAGAAAAGCCGGCCAAACGTGGTGGCTCACACGTGTTATCCCAGCACTTGGAAGGCCGAGGTGGGCAGATCACCTGAGGTCAGGAGTTCGAGACCAGCCTGGCCAACATGGTGAAACCCTGTCTCTACTGAAAATAAAAAATTAGCTGGGTGTGGTGGCTTGCACCTGTAATCCCAGCTGCTCAGGAGGGGAGGCTGAAGCAGAAGAAATGCTTGAACCCAGGAGGTGACTCCGGAGCAAGAGTCCATCTCAAAAAAAAAAAGAGAGAGAAAAGCCAATTGGAATCAGCTCCGAATGACACAGACAATGAAGAGTACTAGAAATGGCAACTGATGGTATATATATGAAAGACTTTTTTTCTTATTATTTTAATCTCCTTTAAAGATAATTGGCTTTATAGAATAATGGCAATAGTACATTAATGCATTTTCATAAATCCCTGAACATGCACCTGGATGCTTTCAATGCCTCAGATGATTTGTGCATTTGATTTTTTTGCTGAATAAATCTGTACTTTTAGCATATACCAGAAGTAATAAAGGGGGTTCAATTTGTTAAACACACTCACAGACACACACAGTAATAATGATGATAATAATAATGCTTATGTATCTAGATTTTATGGCCACCCTGTATAATAGGCCTGGATCACAAGCCAGGGGCCATGAGTGATTGCTATAGGAATGGAGTGATTGAAAACCAGATGCAAACTACGTGGAATGGGTACGAGGTGAATCCTTGAGACAGAAAGATGTTCTTCAGAAAAAAGGGAACAGATATGCAAAAAGAGACTGGATCGCCAATTAAGTGATGTAAAAAAGATTCCATGCATCAAGTGAAAGTCATCTACATACTTCTCAGCTGCTTTCCAACTCTAGGAGTCTACAGCTCAATGACACAGTCTATTACCAACTCAGAGCAGTTCCGCATAGAGGAAAAACTGTCCTTATAAAAGGTGGGTGGGTTGTAGCCAACAAAACTAGTCAAGAGAAATCAATATGAGGAATAATAATTGGAAAAGAAGAAGGAAAATGATGTTTGCACATGAGAAAAGACAACACCTGAAAAACCTGAATCAATAACACTAATCCAAACAAAAGAATTCAGTGAGATGGATATAAATTTAATACATAGAAATCAGTATACACAAAGCATGATCGATTAGAAGATATGTTGATAGTGAAAAACCTCATTTACAATAGCAACAAAGAAAATAAAATGCAGTTGATTCTCACTATTCATGTAGTTACATTCTGTAAAGTTGCATCTAACACTGAATACTGAATCATTGCTCCTAGGGGACATACAAGATTAGGTTCCTGCAGGCCTCTGGTCACCATATTTTCATCAACTAATCAGTACATAACTTTGTTTTATGTGTGTGTCTGTTCAAAGATCTCTTAATATATGTTGCTGACTCACTGACATACTCATGCCCAACCCTATAAGCGTGTTTACAGTAGGAGAGCTAAAACAAGAAGGCAGTAGGTGACTCAGATTTTTTCACTTCTGTGAGCATGCACCTGTCTGCAAACATGCTTTGAGCATTGGTTTTGGGGTTACAACTAAGTTTTAGCAGTGATATGGTTTGGATTCGTGTCCCGGCCCAAATCACGTGTCAAATTATAATCCCTCGCTGGGTATGGGGGCTCATGCCTGTAATTCCAGCACTTTGGGAGGCCAAGACTGGTGGATCATTTGAGCTCAGGAGTTAAACACCAGCCTGGGCAACATGGCGAAACTCTTTCTCTACAAAAAAAATTAGCTGGGCATGTTGGCACGTGCCTGTAGTCCCAGCTCCTTGAGGGTGCTGAAGTGGGAGAATCGCTTGAACCTGTTAGGCAGAGGTTTCAGTGAGCTGAGATCATGTCACTGTACTCCAGCATGGGCAATGGAGCAAGACTCTGTCTCAAAAAGAAAAAAAAAATTTGTAATCTGCAATGTTTGAGGAGGGCCTGGTGGGAGGGTGATTAAATCATGGGGATGGAGTTCTCATGAATGGTTTAGCACCATCCCTCCTGAGTACTGTAAGTTCTCATGAGATCTGGTTGTCTAAAAGTGTGTAGCACCTCCCCTGCCCTCTCTTTCTCCTGCTCTGGCATCATAAGTACTGGCTCCTTCTTCACCTTCTGCCATAATTGGAAGCTTCCTGAGGCCTCCCCAAAAGCAGATGCTGCCATGCTTCCTGTACAGCCTGCAGAACCATGATCCAATTAAACCTCTTTTCTTTATAAATTACCCAGTCTCCAATATTTCTTTATAGCAATGTGAGAATGGACTAATACCAGCAGGTAGGTGAATTCACAAGTATGGAATCTGTAAATAATGAGCATGGACTGTACCTAGAATAAACTTAACAAGAAATGTGCAAAACCAATGCATGAAAAACTTTGAAACACTCTTGAAAGATACAAAAGTAGACTGGAACATCCCTTGTTTTAGATAGGATGACTGAACATCATGAAGATGTCAGTTCTCCCTGAGTTCATGTATTATTATAACACAATCCAAGTAAAAACAACAGAAAACGTTTTATGAGGCTTGAAAAATTTATAGTAAAGTGGTAAACCAAAAATAAAATTATAAGCCCCCAACCATCTGAACGGCCTTCCTCTTAGGCCAGGGCACTCTAAAGTTTAACCTGAAAGACTGGTTCAGGCCCTGAGGGGAAGTGGGGGTTGAACATGCCTCATTATACCCTCTAGCATTAAGATCAACACAGACCTTAAGCCTGATAAGAAACATTTACAATCTATTCTCTCTGAAACCTAGTACCTGGAGGCTTCATCAGCATGATAAAACTTTGGTCTCAACAACCTTTTATTGTAACCCACACATTCCATTCCCTTGATGATAACTCTTTCAACCAATTGCCAATCAGAAAATTTTTAAATCTACCTATAACCTGGAAACTTCCCACTTTGAATTGTCCAACCTTTCCAGACTGAACCATTGTATATCTTAAAGGTATTTAATTGATGTCTCATGTCTCCCCTAAAATGGATAAAACCAAGCTGAACCCTGACCACCTTGGGCACAAGTTCTCAGGATCTCCTGATGGCTGTGTCATGAGCCATGGTCACTCATATTTGGCTCAGAATAAATCTCAACAAATATTTTACAGAGTTTAATTCTTTTTGTCAACAAAGTTCATATGGAAAAAGAAACGTGAGTAGCTAAGAAAATACTGAAAAATAAAACTCTGAGGAGGAACTTATATTAGCATATTAAAACATTATGATATCTCTATGCTTAAAATAGTGTGGCACCAATGAGATACCATCTCACAACAGTCAGAATGGCTATTATTAAAAAGTAAAAAAATAACAGGTGCTAGCGAGGTTGAGGAGAAAAAGGAAAGCTTTTACACTGTTGGTGGGAGTGTAAATTTGTTCAACCATTGTGGAAGACTGTGGCAATTCCTCAAAGACCTAAAGACAGAAATAGCATTCAATCCAGCAATCCCATTACTGGCTTTATACTCAAAGAAATATAAATTTTTTTATTATAAAGACATATGTATGCGTATGTTTATTTCAGCACTATTCACAATAGCAAAGACATGGAATCAACCCAAATACCCATCAGTGATAGACTGGATAAAGAAAATGTGGTACATATACACCAATGTAATACTATGCAGCCATAAAAAAGAATGAGATCATGTCCTTTGCAGGGACATGGATGGAGCTGGAAGCCATTATCCTGAGCAAACTAACAAAGGAACAGAAAACCAAACACTGCATGTTCTCACTTATAAATGGGAGCTAAATGATAAGACACATGGACACAAGGCAGGGGGAACAACACACACTGGGGCCTATCGGAGGGTTGGAGGGTGAGAGGAGGGAGAGAAGCAGAAAAAAAACCTAATGGATACTAAGTTTAATACCTGGATGATGAAATAATCTGTACAACCATCCCCCATGACACACATTTACCTATGTAACAAACCTGCACATGTACCCCTGAACTTAAAAGTTAAAAAAATTTCCTTGTGTGCTATCACAAGGAAAGGCAAATGGACTGATGGAATAAAATAGTGTCCAGGAAAGACATAATATATATTATCTATCTATCTATCTATCTATCTATCTATCTATCTATCTATCTATCTGTCATCTCTCTGTCTGTCTATCCATCTATATATCTATCTGCAGTTGTCCCTCAGTATTCAGAGGATTGGGTCCAGGAACCCCTTGGATACCAAAAATCTGAGGATGCTCAAGTCCTGCAGTTGGCCCTGTGGAACCCATGGATACAAAAAGTTAGCCCTCCATCTTTATGGGTTCCACATGCCATGAATACTGTAATTTTCAATCCACAGTTGGTTGAATCCACAGATGCAGAACCTGAGGATACAGACGGCTGACCATATTTGGAAATGTTGTATATTATAAAGGTGGCATCTCAAATCACTGAAACTTTAATAATAAGTGCTGGGACAATGGATAGGCATTGGAAAACAATAAAATTAGATCCATGGCTCACACCACATACAAGAATAAACTCCAAATCGATAAAAGTCCTAAATGTGTAAAAAAAAAAAAAAAAAAAAGTAAAAGCAGACAGGTACTAGAAGAAAACATGAGTGAATTCCTATATAACTTAATGTAGAGAAAGGTTTTCCAACTATAACTCAAAATCCAGGTGCAATAAAATGTTGCTAACCTTGACTAGATAAAAAATTATTTTTAAAAATGTATTTCCAAAGACACCATAAACAAAGTCAAAAGACAAATGACAAATGGAGAGAAAGTATTTGCACTAAATAGCACACAAAGGGCTGGTGTCTGTAAAATACAAAGAGCTCTTTAAAATTCAAGGGAAAAACTGACCAAAGATGTGGAAGAAAAATAGGCTAAAGACAATAAACTATCCATAAGATGTAAGGATAGACCTAAAAATATGAAAAGATGTTTAACTTCACTAATGATAAGAGAAATACAAATTAAAACTAGGCTTTGGCCAGGCACAGTGGCTCACACTTATAATCTCAGCACTTTGGGAGTCTGAGGCGGGTGGATAAAATGAGACTGGGAGATCAAGACCCGTCTGGACAACATGGAAAAACCCCATCTCTACTAAAAATACAAAAATTAGCCAGGCGCAGTGGTGCATGCCTGTAATCCCAGCTACTCGGGAAGCTGAGGCATGCGAATGGCTTGAACCTGGGAGGCAGAGGTTGCATTGAGCCTAGATCATGCCACTGTACTCCAGCCTGGGTGACAGAGTGAGACTCCGTCTCAGAAACACACACACAAACTACACTTACAGAACTGCCAATAATGTGCCAATATTAAGTAGTCATGCAAATCCTTTTACAGGTAACAATTTTAAGACCTTGATACGGTTTGGCTGTATCCCCACCCAAATCTCATCTTGAATTGTAGCTCCCATAATTCTCAAATGCCATGGAAGGGACCCAGTGGGAAGTAATTGAATCATGGGGGCAGGTCTTTCCCATCCTATTCTTGTGATAGTGAATAAGTCTCATGAGATCTGATGGTTTCATAAAGGGGAGTTCCTCTGCACACACTCTCTTGTCTGCCACCAAGTAAGTCATGCCTTTGCTCCTCCATTGCCTTCCACCATGATTGTGAAGCCTCCCCAGCTATCCCAGCTATGTGGAACTGTGAGTCCATTAAACCTCTTTTCTTTCTAAATTACCCAGTCTTGGTATGTCTTTATTAGCAGCATGAGAACAGACTAATACAGCAATTGGTACCAGGAGTGGGGTGCTGCTGTAAAAATACCTGAAAATGTGGAAGCGACTTTGGAACTGGATAACAGGCAGAGGTTGGAACAGTTTGGAGTACTCAGAAGACAGGAAAACGTGGGAAAGTTTGGAACTTCCTAGAGACTCGTTGAATGGCTTTGACCAAAATGCTGATAGTGATATGGACAATAAAGTCCAGGCTGTGGTGGTCTCAGATGGAGATGAGGAACTTGCTGGTAACTGGATGAAATGTTCCCTTCGCTATGCAAAGAGACTGGCAGCATTTTGCCCCTGCCCTAGAGATCTGTGGAACTTTGAAACTGAGAGAGATGATTTAGGGTATCTGGAAGAAGAAATTTCTAAGCAGCAAAGCATTCAAGATGTTACAGAACATGGAAGTTTGGAAAATTTGCAGCCTGATGATGCGGTTGAAAAGAAAACCCCATTTTCTGGGAAGAAATTCCAGCCAGCTGCAGAAATATGCGTAAGTAATGAGAAGCCAAATGCTAATCACCAAGACAGTGGGGCAGATGTTTCCAGGGCATGTCAGAGACCTTCGTGGCAGCCCTCCATCACAGACCTAGAGACCTAGAAGGGAAAAATGGTTTTGTGGGCTGAGCCCAGGGACCCCGGCTCTGTGCAGCCTTCAAATAGGGCATTCTGCATCCCAGCTGTTTCAGCTCCAGCCATAAGGCCAATGGTACAGCTCAAGCTCTTACTGCAGAGGATGCAAGCACTAAGCCTTTGTGGCTTACACGTGTTGTTGGGCCTGTGGGTGCACAGAAGTCAAGAATTGAGGTTTGTGAACCTCCGCTTAGATTTCAGAGGATGTATGGAAATGCCTGGATGTCCAGGCAGAAGTTTGTTTCAGGGGTGGGGCCCTCATGGAGAACCTCTGCTAGGGCAGTGCAGAAGGAAAATGTGAGGTCGGATTCCCCCCCACAGAGTCCCTACTGGGGCATTGCCTAGTGGAGCTGTGAGAAGAGGGCCACCATCCTCCAGATCCCAGAATGGTAGGTCCACTGACAGCTTTGCACCATGTGACTGGAAAATCCACTGACGCTCAATACCAGCCATAAAAGCAACCAGATGTGGGGCTGTACTCTGAAAAGCCCCCCTGGGGGCAGAGCTATCCAAGGCCAAGGGAGCTTACCTTTTGCATCAGCATGACCTGGATGTGAGACAAGGAGTCAAAAGACATTGTTTCAGAGCTTTAAGATTTGACTGCCCTATCTCCTTCATTTTGGCCAATTTCTCCCATTTGGAATGGTTATGTTCATAACTTGCTTTTGATTATACAGGCTCATAGGCAGAAAGTACTTGCCTTGTGTCAGCTAAGACTTTGGACTGTGGACTTCTGAGTTAATGCTGAAATGAGCTAAGACTTTAGGGGACTGTTGGGAAAGTATAATTGGTTTTGATATGTGAGGACATGAGATTTGGGAGGAGCTGGGGTGGAAAGATATATTTTGACTGTGTCTCCACCCAAATCTCATCTTGAATTGTAGCTCCCATAATTCCCACATGTCATGGGAGGGACCCAGTGGGAGGTAATTGAATAATGGGGCAAGTCCTTCCCATGCTGTTCTCGTGATAGGGAATAAGTCTCATGAGATCTGATGGTTTTATAAAAGGGAGTTCCCCTGAACATGCTCTTTTGACTGCCTCTATGTAAGTCACATCTTTGTTCCTCCCTTGCCTTCTGCCATGATTGTGAGGCCTCCCCAGCCATGTGGAACTTTGAGTCCATTAAACCTCTTTCCTTTCTAAATTACCCAGTCTTGGGTATGTCTTTATTAACAGCATGAGAACAGACTAATACAGACCTGGAAAAAAAATTTTTAAGTTACCAGCTATTTACAGGCACAATAAAATGCTCAAGAACAGAGAGAAGCTGCTGGAGAGCTTATTCTTTAAAACTGCAACTGGAGAAGGGAAGAATTGTGAGTTTGTGACATTCTGGCCTGAAGGCACTCCCCAACTTTCAGGGTCAAGGCAACAAAAAACTATAGTCTAACTGGCTCAAGGTGCCAGAAAAAAGAGTTCAGGGCTAGAAAAAAAGTGGAAGTTTAAAGGAAAATGCTCAGCAGCAAGACACTACAGTAAGAGTGAATCATAAAACCTAAGTAGGAACTTTACCGTAATTCATAGCTAGCCACTAAATTATTCAGGTACAAGGGAGAACCCGGGGAATACTGTAAAAAAAATTAGGCAGAGACCAGAGAGGAATGTACTGTTGAGAAACAGAGCCGCACAGAGAAAGGTCTGTGTATTTGCTGCTTTTTAACTGAAATGCATTTCCAAGCCATGTGCAGCTTGGGCAGCAGTAATCTAATGCCTTATGGGTTTAAAGTAGCAGGGGACAGAATTCAAGGCTGGAATAACAGTTGGAAATTTAAACAAGGGAATCTTTGAAGGAGTGAGCCCTCAAAGCTGCCCAAATCCCTGAATGACCACTATATTATGTAGGCATAGGGAAAACACCCAAGATGCCAGGATAAAAGCAGCAATTTGAAGCCATAAGAACAAAGTAGAGATGTGAACTGCTTCATATTACAAGATAAAAAAGTTTGCAGTTTGAGTCCAGGCAAGTTGACTGCCTACTAGAATTGAAAATAAAAAATTAAGTGTACAAAAAAGAAACCACACATACACACAAGAAAAACCCTTACGAACACAACAGAATCCAGAATCACTAGAATATGTTGTCTGTAGTCCAATTTTGAACCAAAATTTAGTAGACATGCAAAGAAACAGGAAAATGCATTTTATTCTTATGATAAAAGACATTCAATAAAAATTTTGATTTATTCCAGATGTTGTAGAGCAGACATCAAAGTAGTTACTATAAATATATACAAAGAATAAAAGAAAGAGTATCAGTGAAGAAATGGATAATCTCAATACAGAAATGAAGGTATTAAAATGCAAGTGGAAAATTCTAGAGCTGAAAGGTACAAAAAGTACACTAAATAGGCTGAGCAGCAAAATGGAAAAGGCTGAGGAATCACTGAATTTGAATATAGGTTGGTAAAATTTCCTCAATCCAAAAAACAAAAAAGGCAAAGAATATTGAAGAAAAGTCAACAGAACCTCAGAGACTCATGGAATAATTTCACGCATTTTAAAATATGTGTAATTGAAGTCCTAGAAGAGGAGGAGATAGAAAAAGAGAAAGAAAGAAAAAAATCACTGGAGACAAAATAACTGAAAACTTCCAAAAATGTGGTAGAAAATGTTAATAGATTCAAGAAGCCTAAGGAACCTCAAAACATGATAAATACAGAGAA
Source organism: Macaca mulatta (assembly GCF_049350105.2). Lineage (NCBI taxonomy): Eukaryota > Metazoa > Chordata > Mammalia > Primates > Cercopithecidae > Macaca > Macaca mulatta. Next base: position 6,435,166 of record NC_133418.1, read on the forward strand.
ACTACTCCCACACATATCATAGTCAAATTGCTAACAAGGAAATACTGAAACCAGACAAAAGAACACAATATATTCAGAGGAAGATTGACATGATTACAGATGACTTCTCAACAAAAACTATAGATACTGGAGGGTATTGGAATGGCAGAGTATAAAAAGAAAAGAGTTTAGGACCTATCAGTAAAGAATTGTATATGCAGTAAAACCAGCCTTCTAAATGAAGGTGAGAGGAGTTCCACTTCCAGTATGTTCAAGTAAACTCTTAACACAGACCCTCCAACAGATAGCTATAACTACCCAGAGACTCAAGAGAGGCACCAAAGCCAGCAGATTCTGATGTGGTGAATGTCCTGTTATTACATATTTTAGCTTAAGGGCAGGCTAAGGCAAGACATGGTAAGTACTACACGTGGAGGCTTAAACTCTGAATGAAGACTTACAGTTACAGTCTTTCTGGCTTGAAAACCCACAAAACAGAGTTTGGGAAAACTACAGCTCTTCGTGTATACAGAGAGAATACCAGCAAGGAAAGATCCAAAGACAAGGAGCCACAGATTTTGTGTATAAACTTGGCCCACATCTCTGACACCTTTTTTTTTTTTTTTTTTTGAGACTAAGTTTTGCTGTGTCACCCAGGTTGGAGTCCAGTGGTGCAATCTCAGCTTACTGCAATCTCTGCCTCCCAAGTTCAAGCCATTCTCCTGCCTCAGTTTCCCGAGTAGCTGGGATTACAGGCATGCACCACCACACTTGGCTAATTTTTGTATTTTTAGTAGAGGTGGGGTTTCACCATGTTGGCCAGGCTAGCCTTTAACTCTTGACCTCAAGTGATCCACCCACCTCGGCCTCCCAGAGTACTAGGATTACAGGTGTGAGCCACCACACCTGGCCTCTAACATCTTAACCATATATGCACAGACAAATTGGAAATAGATCAATTAAGGGTGAAAGAGCTAAACTGAAATTTTTAACTGCCACCCAAGCCACAGCATTTGCAGTATAAATTCAACAAAGTTAATTGTCTGCTAAAACAAAAATAACAAGTGTTCTGAGGAATGTAACAGAATTCAGAGTCTCTACAACCTAACATTTATAAAGTATGGGTTAAGATTCTAAGTTGTTCAACATGTAACCATGAAAATGTGATCATCCAGTTTCAAGAGAAAAAATATAAGCCAATTAACCCTGAGATGATCCAGTTGTTGAATTATCAGATAAGGACCTTATGGCAGCTATAATAACTAGGTTCATTAAAGTCAAAGAAAATATGCTTACAATAAACTATTAAAAAAACAAATGAAAATTCCAGAACTAAAAAATACAATGTCTTAATGTTAAAAAAAAGAAAAATCCACTGGATGGGCTTAAGAACAGAATAGAAATGGCAGAGGAGTCAGTGGCTCTGAGATAGATCAATAGAAATTGTCAAGTCTAAGAAACAGATACAGGATTTAAATAAACAGGACTTTAGAAACTGTGGGGAAACAGACACTGTATTTTGAGTTTTAAGATGAAAAGAGAGAGACAACAGGGGAAAATCTTTGGAGAAATAATGGCTGCAAATCTCTCAAATTTGTCTAAAGATGTAAATTTATAGATCCAAGAGGTTCAGTGAATCCCAGAGTAAATAAGAAGAAAATCATCCTGTCACAGTCACAATGTTGAAAACCAAACATGGAGAAAAAATCTTGAAAGCTGCCAGAATGAAACACGACACATTGCATTAAGGGGAATACTAATTAGAAACCACTGGCTTCTCGGCACCTATAGAGGCAACGATCCTGCAGTGGGACAACATCATTAAAGTGTTGAAAGAAAATAAAACCTCTCAACCCTAAATTCCACATCAAGTGAAAATATCCTCAAAAATGAAAGCAAAATGAAGACATTTGCAGATAAAAGTAAACCAAAAGAATTTATCATCAGAAGAATTGCACTATAAGAAATGCTAAAGGAAATTCTTCAGGCTAATGGGAATTGATAGAAAACAAAATCAGATCTTAAGGATGGGATAAACAGGATCTGAAATAATAATTATCCAGGTGACTATATCAAAATATGTTTCTTTTTATTTCCTTAATATACGTATAGGTATAATATACATGACAACATGGCAACTGTGGCACAAATAGGAACAGGTGGAGGGGTGAATGGACATACATGGTTGCAAGGCTTGTGTATCTTATATAGTTGTAGATTTTAACTTCTTTCTCTCAACACTTCCTAGGACAAGTAGACCAAACCCAAAAACCAGTAAAGATTGTCTCAACCAGCTTACCTCTACCCCAAATCCCAGATAATATATTTATTTTCAAGTATGCCTGTTACTTTCACCAAGACAGCCTGTGTGCTTGGCCATAAACCAAGTTCCAGTAAATTTAAAGGAATAACAGTCATACAAAGTGTGTTCTTGGCCCACAATGAAATTAAATGAAAAGCCAATAAAATAAAGTAGAGATGTGAACATAAATAAGATATTTATGATAATCTCAAAATATTTGGAAACGAGACACATATTTCTAAAAATCCATGGAACAAAGAAGAAATCACAAGGCAAAATGACAAATACAAAAATTAGTTATTTGAAATAAATCAACAAAATATATAAACCTCTAGCAAGAAAAAGAAAACACAAATACAAAAGGGTTATCACTACTAGAGTGCATATCATAATAAAATAATATTATGGACAAACTATTTCCTGAAAATTCAAAAATAAGATAAAATGAACCTTGAAAAATATGACTAACCAAAACTGACATAAAATGAAACAAAGTATAAATTACCTTGTATCTAATATATTAAAGAAAGTTAATCTGTTATCAAAACCCTTTGTAGTCCAATTTTGAACCAAAATTTAGTAGACATGCAAAGAAACAGGAAAATGCATTTTATTCTTATGATAAAGAAGCTCCAGGCCCAGATGGTTTAGCTGGTGATTTTTATCAAATATTTGAAGACAAAATTATAGGCTGGGCATGGAGGCTTACACCTGTAATGCCAGCACTTTGGGAGGCTGAGGCAGTGAACTCAGGAGTTCGAGACCAGCCTGGGAAACATAGCAAGACCCCATCTCTACAAAAAAATAAAATAATTAGCCAGGTGTGGTGACATGCACCTGTGGTCTCAGTTACAAGGCTGAGGTGGCAGGATCACTTGAGCCCAGAAGGTCAAGGCTGCAGTGAGCTAAGACCATGCCACTGCACTCTAGCCTAGGCAACAGAGTGAGACCCTGTCTCAAGAAAATAAATAAATAAATAAAGATGAAATAATAACAATCTTACACAAACTGTTCCAGAAAATGGGGAGGAATAGGGGAAGGGGCCAGAAGTCAAGCAATGCAGACAGCCTTTAGAAGCTAGAAATGATAAACAGATTCTCAACCTGAAGCTTCCAGAAGAAGGCTGCCAACACCATGATTTTAGAATTCTGAACTCCAGAAATGCAAGAGAATAAATTTCTGTTGTTTTGAGTCACTTGAGGAAAAAAAAAAAAAAAAAACAGTAGGCCAGGTGCAGGGGCTCACGCCTGTAATCCGAGCACTTTGGGAGGTCAAAGCAGGCAGATCACTTGAATCCAGGAGTTTGAGACCAGCCTGGGCAACATGGCAAAACCTGTCTCTACTAAAAATACAAAAATTAGCCAGGCGTGGTGGCACATGCCTGTAGTCCCAGCTACTTGGGAGACTGAGGTGGGAGGATCACTTGAGCCAGGGAGGTTGAGGCTGCAGTGAGCCAAGATCATGACACTGCACTCCAGCCTGGGCAACAGAGCAAGACCCTGTCTCTAAAACAAACAAAGATATAAAAAACAAGAAAAAAAAAGTAAAGAAAATAAAGGAGAAGGTAACAGTTCTCAACTTGTTTTATAAGCCCAGCTCAACTCAAATCTCAACAAAGACTACAATGAAAGCAAATAAGTATATAAGCAAATCAAAGCCAGTAATGCCTAAAAAGAAGCTACGTCATGACCAAGTTAAATTCATACAAGAAATAAAAGACTGTTTTAACAATCAAAACTCAGTGTAATTCAGTTAATTCCAGTTGAAGAGCTCTTCTGAATAAGTGCAGAAAAATGTATTTGACATAATTCAAGATCCATTCACAATACAAACTTTCAGGAAAACAGGAAAAGAGAACTTCCTCAAACTGATCAGGGCATGGTTATAGAAATCGGTCAAAGACAACCTCTGTGTGTTGATCTCTAGGTTGTTTATTTCTTCTGTACAGGATGAAACCTGTCAGCTCAAAGTCTGTCAGCACCAGACTCAAATTTTTGCACATCCAATTATTTTTAAAATGCCCAAACAAGCATATGTTCAGTCATTTATATCCTGTGTGCTTTGCATACCCCATGAAACTTCATCTGGCAGCTGTTACCCATTGCTCAGGTAGGACCTTGACGTTGTAAGGCCTCAAGCCACTGCTGTCCTTCAGGGATCTCACAGAGACTCCCCACTATGCTACTGAGCAACATTACCAAGGCACCTCTTTCTGATTCCCCGTTCTCTTGCCTTCCTTCTATGGGTGGCCCCTCACCACAAGCCTCTGGGAGGTCTCATAATATAAGGGACCTCCCCTCTCATTCAACCCTGTCCAAGTGCCACCCAATAAAGTTTTGTTTGTGTTACTGCCACTCATGGTGATATCTCTTTTCTTGATCAGTCCCCAAATCCCTTGAACCCCCTATAAATATTTATGAAAAAAATATATGAGTATCATCATACTTAACAATGAATCAATGAATGCTTTCCTGCTATGATTGGGAACAAGGCAAGGATGCCCACTGTGACCACTTCTGTTAAACATTGTACTGAGCAAGGTACTGGCCAGTGTAATAAGGCAAGAAAAAGAAAAGGCATAAAGATCAGGGAAAAAAAGCAAAAGTATTTCTATTTGCTAGGTCATAAATATTTATATAGAAACTCCTAAGGCGTATTCACTGCTACTATTAAAATTTATAAGTGACTTTAGCAAAGACACAGGATATAAAGTCAATATACAAAACTCAATTGTATTTCTATATACGAATAAGCCATTGAAAATAAAATCTTAAAATTTTTAATTTAAAAGTGTCAAAAACCACAAAGTATTTAGTAATAAATTTAGCCAAAGAAGTAAGAACCTCTACCTTGAAAACTAAAACATTCTTCAGAGAAATTAAAGAAGATCAAAATAATTAGATAAATCAAGTTCACAGATTGGGAGAAAAATCAACATTATTAAGATGTTGATTCTCCCCCAAACCTCTGTAGATTCAATTATATTCCACACATACTTCCAGCAGGTTTGTTTACAGAAACTAAGAACCTTATTCTAAAATATACATAGAAATATAAAGGAACGAAAATGTCCAAATCATTCTTGATAAAACACCATGAAGTTGGGGGATTTAACCTACCTCATCTCCAGGCCTACTTTAAAGCTGCATTAAACAATAAGGTGTGGTTTTGGTGAAAGGATTGCCATATAGCTCAACTGAATGAAAAATAGTCCAAAAAAGGACCCACACATCCGTGGTCAATTGATTTTCAACAAAAGTCCCAGGGCAGTTTGATGGGGCAAAGAAGGTCTTTTCAACAAATGATAATTAGAAAAACTGGATATTCACATGGGGAAAAAATGACCATAAACAATAAATCACACCATAAATAAAAATTTACAGAAATAGATTAGATCATAGACATAAATGTAAAAGCTAAAACTACGAAATATCTAAAAGGTAGGATGCAATCTTTGTGACCATGGAGGTAGGCTAATGTTTGTCATGTCACAAAAATCACTAAACATAAATGAAAAAATTGATGTTTGTCTCCATTAAAATTCGAAACTTCTACTCAAAAAAAGATACTAACAAGGAAACAAATAAGCAAACCACAGACGGGGAGAAAATATTTGCAATACATATTATTTGATAAAGGACTGCTTTCTAGGATGTAAAATAACTCTTACAACTCAGTAGTAAAAAGGCAAACAGCTAATTTTTTTTTAATGGGCAAGATTTTATAAGTGGATCTATAACTGGCCATAAGTACATGAAGGGTGGGTCTCCATCATTAGTCATCAGGCAAATTGTGGTAGTCACCAGGAAAAACCTTATGCATCAATTTAGCTAGGCCACAGCGCTCACTTATTCAAGAAAACACTAATCTAGGTGTTGTGAAGGTATCTTGTAGATGGGATTGAAGTCCATGGTCAGTTGACTATAAATAAGGGAAGCTATCATAGGTAATGTGGGTGGGCCTGGCTCAATCAGTTGAAAGGCCTTAAGAACAGACTTGATGTGTTGCATCCCTTATGAAGAAGAAATTCCGTCTGTGGACAGCAGTTCCTGCACGTGCCCAGGAGTCTCAGCCTGCCCTTCCTGACTGCCTGCCCCATGCATTTCACTTTGGCTGGGCTGGAGAGTGTGAAGATGTGGGGGTGAGAAGGATGTCGTTTTTCAGACTTCAGGAAACTCTACAAGAGAGGCTGACCCCATCTGAATGATGCTGTACTGTGATCTCTGGACCTATAAGAACTAGGGCAGAAGTAGGGCACATACCCTACAACATCTGGGACTGCTTCTGTCACGTGGGTCTCCTGGCACATTAGGGTCACCATCTTCCAAGGGAGGGACTGCATGGGGCTATTCAAGGTGCAGGGGATATTCTAATGCTAGACGGCCAACGTCAGACATTTGCTTACACCCATTTCCAGCCTCCAAAGGGGGGCTCATGTCTAACTAAGGGGCTCTTTTCCCTTACTTTCCTAAGGGCTGGGATTTACTTGGAGGATGGTGGTCCAGAGACTTATAGTCCCAGGACTGCTCTAGGAAGTGAATTGAATAATTCTTTCTCCCCTCGTTACCACATCTCCTTTCCTTGTTAATTTATTTATCCTACACTTTGTGCCCATCAGAGAAATACCTCGTTTGCTGTTTTGCTGTGACTGAGATCCTGAAAAACACATCAGGTTCCGTCAACTCTCAGTTCCAGGGTCCATCTGGTGCCTTCCCTCCCTGGGCACTGATCTGCCTCCAGCCTACTTTCCGTATGAGTTGTCTGTATTCATATTTGTATTGCTCTAGACACACCTCTGGGAAGGTTTCTGCTCACTCCCCATCAAAGCTTGGAAGCCCTGGCAAGGCGGTATTTCATCAGGAATCTGCATTGGGCAAGCCTTCTCTGAACCTTGCAAGAATGTGGTACTACAAAAGCTTTGCTTTTGATGCAAAGGTTGGGACACCCCCATGCTCCTGAAGGTGGCTTTTTTCGGTTTTTTTGTAATTTAAAAAACACACAAAATTTAACCTCTTACAATTTTTAAGTGTTCAGATAAATATTGGTAAGTATATTCACATTGTTGTGCAACTTTGCTGCTTTTGTTTTTAAAACTAACTCTGCCATCGTGGATTTACACTTGGTCTGCTGGGGAATGTCATGAGGTCTTAAATCTCTGGGATTTTTTTGGAGGCACAATCTAACAGACCTATCCACGTTATCAAAAGCGTCTGTGTGTATTTCTCTGCTGTTAGGATACATTTGAATATAAATAATTCACTTCCTGCCTGGAATCCGAAATGATATTCTATACATGTGAGTCTTCCCAAAATTCCGTCCTTACCTGTGGAACCAAGGAGAACTGTGCAAGGTGGCAATTACTCCCCACAGTGGAGGTCTGCAACTTTAACTTGCCTACGCATGGCCCTGGTGGCAATGCAGAATCCCAAGCCCAGTCCCTAGAGATTTGAATTTAGTGGGCCTGGAGTGGCACCTGTCATTCTGTGTTTTTCACACACTCCTGAGAAGGATGGCAGCAAATCATTCTTGGGGAACCAGAACCTAAGCAGGTGATCAGAGAGGAGAGGCCTGCCCACTATGCTTCTCCCCTCTCAGGCCTGAGCCCTGAGCATCCTCAAGTTGAGCCCCAGGAGAATTCAAGGTCCTCCAAGATCCAGAGCCTGTTTTGCTTCTTCACTTACAGGCTTGTAGTCAGCACAGAAGATCCTCTAGGCACCTGTGAGCCTGCCTCACAGGGCTGTCCTGCGGATAAAATGGATAGAGAGCTTAGAACAGGATCTGGCACACAGTGACAACTCAATTAACGTTAGCTGTTGCTCTCCCCATGACCATGGTCATTGCTGGTGCCATCACTAACACTCCTACCAAGAGATGGCAAGGAGAAGGTTCCAGAATGACCTCTCCACCCTCTACCATGTGAGAAAGAGGACCCCACTCCAAGCAGGCAAGAGCTGTGCAGAACAAATTAAAATCATGACTCTAGCATCAGCACCACAACCCTTCTACCTCATCTGCCTCACACTGCGCGTCTTTTCCAAGGTTCTCGTCTCTGCAGGAGCACCCAGGCATTTCACCCAGCAGCAAACCGTCCTCCACTGAGGTTAGAGGACCCTTCTCCAAGACTGTTTCTCCCTTCAGCATCCCGCTCTGATCCAACCCCCTTCACCAAGTGGAGCCCTCACCAAGCCCCCTTCTGAAGTCGAAGTGCTATGAATCTTCCCCAGGACATCAATGACTGTGCTGAGCCTTAGCCCCCTTCCCAGCGTTCCCAGCACAGTCCTTCAGCAGCAAGTCAACCTGCATTCCAGGGGCAAATGACTGTGTCTTGCATGACCTTAACACTCCCCTGGTCTGTGCACAGTCATCTTTCTCATAATGTGATGAGGTGGACATACTGTACATAGAGCCAAGCACATAATAGGTGCTCAGTGGAATGAATGGACCTTCATTTAAGCAACCTTGCTTGTGGGCTTCAAAATTCTCTGACCAGAGTATGTGTACTTTAGAGAAATAACTCACTGTAGGCCCCCAGCAGTGGCCAGCCTCCCCAGTCAGCGCCTCTTAGGAAGTGGGAGTGGAGAGGAAGAGCTGCCTAGAGGCAGCGGGAACCCCCTACCCTGTCCGTTCTGACTTGGCCTTGGGTAAAGACTCACATGTAGTATGCCCTGGCCATACATGTCCCATTACATGACCTGTAGTCACCAGCTGTTTTGCCTCTAATTGATGGTATTTTGCATTTTAGGCCTAATATCCTCTAATAAAAGGATACTGGTTTTATAATGGCTAATAAAACAGTGAGAGGTGGGTCAGATGCTACAACCAGGAATCAAATAGGACACCCAATTCTCAGAGTGTCTGGCCGGGGTCTGTTTATCAATGTGCCCGCCCAAAAGGAAGAAGTCGAATCAAGCTCACAGTTCACCCCTGATTTGCTGTTTGGGGGCAACCAAATGAGATAAGGCAGGAAATCTCAACCTCATTCACAATGAAAAGATGAGCGTTAGTGACTTCTTAGCAGTTACCCCATCTGAAAGCTGGTCATCCCAGACAAGGTCAAGTGGTTACACTCTCCTTATTTCTCCCAGCCTGTTAGCCTTTCCAGGCCAGAGCGTATCTGACTCTGCAGACAGATTTAAATGCACTGCGGACCTCACAGCCACATCACCAACCTTTTTAGGGGCTGAGAGTTCACGCTCCTCTGTCTGGGTGTCTGCTGGGGGGATTCTGAGTCCTAGAAGGGCTTGGAGGCCCAGCTTCCTGATGTGACAGAGATAGCAGAGAAACAGTTGAAATGTGTGGTTAAGAACCCACCTCTGCCACAGGCCTAGCTCTACTGATGGTGGGCACCTCAGCTGTGCTTCAGTTTCTCCTGTGCTGTCATGAAAATCAAATGAGTCGACTTAAAAAGTGCTTTGCACACTGTGCAGTAGCGAGAAAGTGCTATGGATGTGTCGGCTATCATTACCACCAGGGCTCATGTCTTCTCAGCACCTCTCTCTACATTAATAAGCAGGTTTTATCCCTGTAGGATTGTTAGAAGCAATTTTCTGTGGAACGGGCAATGCCTTAGCTCTCCAAAAATCACAGAACTGTCTGTTTGATAGTTCTGAAAAATCCTGTACCTGCCTTTTAATAAACTGGAGGCATAATCCAAACCTACTGGGCTCACCATCTCCTGTCACAGTATCAAGGGAACCCAGGGGATCTGCTGGGCAGGAGCTTCAGCTAGACAGAGAGTCGGGACCTGATCGCAAAAGGTGTTCATTAGTGGGCAGCAAATCAATCTCACCATTTAACCATGAGCTGGTCAGTACCCGTGCTGTTCAGAGGGCAGGTCTGAGGAATGGGGTCGGCTGTGTGGGAGGAGACTTGCTGCAGCCAGTGACCCCTAACGAACCTCCAAGTCCGCCTCCTATGACTCCACTCCTCATTCTTCTTTGACAACCAAAACAAGCATCAGTAACAACTGATGGTTATGAGGCCTGTGCAACACACAGAGAATGTGAGCTCACACCAGGCAGGGGAAAACAGCAGAGAAGCCCTCCTCCCCAGGGAAGGCGGATGCTGTGGCAGGGGTGGGGGTGGGGAGCAGAAAGAGTGAACCCAGCTTGAGCAACAGAGCCAGGCCTTGTCTCAAAAAAACAGAAATGAAATGAAAAACAGGGAGAAGAAGGAGAAAGAAAGAATAAAGATTGAAAGAAGAAAATGTGGAAGGAATGAAGGAAGGAGGGAGGCAAGAAGGGGCAGAAAAAAAAAATAAATTCCTTTATGTGTCCACTTGATAAGACATCAGAATTCGAATGGAGAAGGAAAATGCAAAAGCTGCCCTTCACGAAGAGTCACATGGAAATGTAAAACACCCTTGTCTCCTCTAAAATACATGATTCATTGCTCTGTCACTGCAAATGTGTGTGCTGTGTCCACTCGCAGATAAGCAGGATATATTTGCATGATTTAAATGTCACCTAGATCTTGTGAATAATAAACTGTGAGCCATTCCACAGGGTCTGAATCATGTTCCCTGGAAACCATTCCTTCATGAGCTAACCCCCCATGCCAGGGTCTGAAATTCTTATTCAGAATTCAGTCTGTGACTTCTTATTGCTCTGTCCCATTACTCCAGAAAGCAGCAGGGTAAAAACAAATTAAGTCCTCTTCCTCAGCAGCTTTCAAACACTCCCATACTTGAGGCCACCTCATCATCATATCAAAGGAGTCAGACCTGGCCCCTTCCCCCAGGGAATGTTAACATTCAGCATCGTCATGAAAGAGGCATGACAATAAACATCTGAGAGTGATAATTGAGTAAAGTGGTTACAGATGGGTGGCAGAAAATGACTTTTTCTAAGTAGCATTCACTGAAATGTGATTATTGTTTTATGATTTTCAAGAGACTTGACATATATTATCTCCATTATCTATGTAGTGGGGAAAAATTTATCCCCCACTTGTATTCCGAGAGCTCAGTATCGGAAGCTAAGATTCACAGGTTTAGCAGGTATTAATATTGAGTTGCTACTATGTGCCTGACTTTGTTCTAGGCACTGGGAAATGTAACAGTAAACAAAGGAGACAAAAATCCTTTCCTCATGGCATTTGCAGACTAGTGGGAAGAGGTAGAAAATAAAAATAAATTAAATATGCAAAATATCAGATAAAGAGCAATGGAGAGAGTGGGTGGGATGGGAGAGGGGTCTTGAGATTTTGAATAGAGGTGTTCAGGAAATGCCTTCTTAAGAAAGTGATATGTGAGCAAAGATGTGAAGGAGAAAGCCACACTGCGACACAGTAGGAAAAGCAGGTGCAAAGGCCCTGAGGCAGAAGTTTGCCTGGCTGTGTGAGGATTAACAAGGAAGCTAGTCAATGGAGCAAGAGTGGAAGCAGGCAGCGTTACCATTTTGGAGGCAACAGCAATAACCCCGGCTGGTTGTGTGGATGACTTGGACAAAAGCGTAGCAATGGAGTTGGCAAGAAGTGATGAGAGTCTGAGAGTCTGGATTTATTTTGAAGGTAAAATAGGTGAGATTTGCCACAGGAGGGGATGTGGGTTGTAAAAGAAATAGAGGCTGGAAAATTGCTTGAACCTAGGAGGCAGAGGTTGCAGTGAACCAAGATCGCACCACTGTACTCCGGCCTGGGAAACAAAGAAAACCTCTGTCTCCAAAAAAAAAAAAAAAAAAGAAAAAGAAAAGAAAAGAAAGAAAGAAATAGAGGAGTCCAGGATGACTCCTCTAAGGTTTCAGTCCTGAGTTATTTGAAGGTTGGCATTGTCATAACAAGGTCTTTGGTAAAGCATTTTAAATAGGAGGAGGTCATGACCGTTGTAGCATGGTAACACTCTCAGGATTGGGGTTGTGGAAGACGGACAGGTTGAGACCCAATGCTGGGGATGGATTCCCACACTTCTTCAACTGTAGGCACCAAAAACATCCCAACACCCCAATTCATCTCATCCCACCCCCCTTTTTAGGGGTCACTGATTTTTAAAAAATATTAGTATAATTTATAATGAGATATATATAATTTACATCCAATTAAATGCATACATGTTAAATCCCTAGTGCAAAGAACTTTGACATTCATATACACCCGTGACACCACCACCCCATACCAAATGTAAAATATTGCCTTAATTGCAGACAGTTCCTTCCTGCTCCATGGAATCACACTGTGTGCACACTTTTGTGTTTGGCTTCTCAGTCTTGACAACGATTTTGAGAATCATCCCTATTGTGTGTGTGATTAGTCCTTCCTTCTCGTCGCTGAGTACTTCCTCGTTTGAATAAATCACAATCTGCCTGTCCATTCAGCTGTCCACAGGGATTTGGGCTATTTCTACTTTGGGGCTATTATAAATGTAGCTGCTATGAACATTTGTGCGCAGTCATTTTGACGACATATGTTTTCATTTCTCTCGGGAAAATACCTAGGAGTCAAAATACTGGTTCATGTTGTAAGTGCACATGTAGCTTTGAAACAAAGTTCCAAATCGTTTTCCAAACTGTTTGAACCATTTTCCATTCCCACCAGCAGTGGATGTGTTGCTGTCTCTCCTCCTGAGGCTTAGTGCTGCCATCGCTTTTGTGTATGGGCAGTAGTACCTCATTGTGGCTTCAATTTGCACTTCTAATTAGTAATTAGCATTTCGACTACTATAACATTGAGTACTTTTCATGTGTGTGTTTGCCATCCATATATCTTCTTTAGTGAAATGTTCGTTCAAATATTTTCCCAATGTGTTACTTGGGTTTTCTTTTTATTATTGATTTACATAAAAATGTTATCTACTTTGAAGCTAAGTCCCTTGTCAAATATATGTACTGTGAATATTTTGTCTGTGTCTGGGGATTATCTGTACATTCTTCTTTACTAACATTTATTCTGAAGTAATTTAAGACTTCCAGAAATAGAAAGTAAAATAAGACTTGCAAAAAATAATCCAAATAATTTCCAAATACCTTTCAGCCAGAACCCATAAATGCTAACGTTTTGCTATATTGGCTTTGTCAGTCTCATTGTTTCTGTCTTTCGTAGACACACACACGCACACACACACTCCAATTTTTTTGTTGTTGTTGTTGTTTAGATGGAGTCTCACTCTGTCGCCCAGGCCAGAGTGCGGTGGAGTGATCTCGGCTCACTGCAACCTCTGCCTCCTGGGTTCAAGTGATTCTCCTGCCTCAGCCTCCTAAGTAGCTGGGACTAGAGGTGCCTGCCACCACGACCGGTTAATTTTTTTGTATTTTTAGTAGAGACGGGGTTTCACTATGTTGGCCAGGCTGGTCTCGAACTCCTGACCTTATGATCTGCCTGCCTCAGCCACCCAAAGTGCTGGGATTACAAGCATGAGCCACTGCGCCTGGCCCACACACCAATTTTTTCTGAACCATTTGAGACTAAGTGACAGAGATAATGTTCCTTTATCTCTAATACTTCTAAGAATATTTTCTAAAAACAAGGACATTCTCTTACTGAGCCATAGTACAGTGATCAAAATCAGTACATTAATATGGATATATTATTATATTATTATCTAATCTGCACACGTTGTTCAAAATTCACCAATTGTCCCAGAATGTCCTGTATAGAAAAAAGAAAAAAAAATTACTAAGACCAAAAATCCAAACCAAGATCACACATTGCATTTAGTTTTTATTTATTTTTAGTCTCTTTTACTCTGGAACAGTTTGTCAGTCAGCCAATCAATCAGTCTATCTATCCATCCATTCATCCATTCATCCATCCATCCATCCATCTATTCATCTATCCATCAATTACTCACTTACTGTCTTTCACAACTTTGACACTTTTGAAGAGTACATAGCATTTATTTTGTAGACTATTCTGTTCATTTTCTTCATGGTATCTTTTGATTAGAAGAAATTTTTATTTTGATTTAGTGTAATTCATTGGGAGTTTTTTTATGGTTAGTGTGTTTTGTGTCCTATCTAAGAGAATTCTGCCTTCTCTAAACTCATGAAAGTATTCTGGATTTTTGTGTCTAGAGTGTTAAGTTCTCACTTTTATACTTAGATCTATCTATCATCCATTTTCAATTAATTTGTTCTGTGGAGTGAGACAGAGATTGAGATTCATCTTTGTTTACCATATCCAGTTGTTCCAGCACCACTTCTTAAGATGAACTTCCTTTCCCACTGAATTGACTTCGTATCTTTATCAAAAATAATTTGGCCATATATACCTGGGTCTTTTTCTGAAATTTCCGTTTTGTTACACTAACCTGTTCCTTATCCCAATACCACACTGTTTTGATTACTATAGCTTTATCATTAGTTTTGAGATCAGGTAGTGTAAATCCTCCAGTTTTGTTCTTTTTCAGTCTTGTTTTGTCTAATGTAGATATTTTGTATTTCTGTAAAATTTTATAATTACAATTTCCTTCTTAAAATAGCCTGTAATCCCAGCACTTTGGGAGGCTGAGGGGGGCATATCACGAGGTCAGGAGATTGAGACCACCCTGGCTAACACAGTGAAACCCCATCTCTACTAAAAATACAAAAAAATTAGCTGGGCATTGTGGCTGGCATCTGTAGTCCCAGCTACTTGGGAGGCTGAGGCAGGAGAATGGCGTGAACCCGGGAGGCAGAGCTTACAGTGAGCCGAGATCGTGCCACTGACTCCAGCCTGGGTGACAGAGTGAGACTCCATCTCAAAAAAAAAAAAAAAATAGCCTGTTGGAATTTTCATTGGGACTGTATGGAATCAACAGATCAATTTTGGAGTACAATAGTTTAAAATTATTGAGATTTTATAAACATGTGTCATAACATGATAAATCTTTCCATTTATTTAGGTCTTCTTTAATTTCTCTTAGCAATGTTTCACAAGTCTTGCACATAATGCCAGTTTTAGTACTAAGTAATTGATGTATTTAATGTTATTGCAAATGATATTTTTAAAATTTTATTTTCTACTGTTTATTGTCAGAACATAGTACAATTGAGTTTTGTATATTAACTGTGTACCACAATATTCTAGTTTCATTTTTTTTGTAGATTACATAGGATTTTCTACATATACAATCATGCTATCTGTGAATCATGATAGTTATCTTTTTGTCATCATTATACCATTTGGATTCTTTTTCTTTTATTTTTTCCTATATCACACTGGCAAGGACTTTCAGTACAATGTTGAATAGAAGCATTTGAAGCGAACATCCTTACCTTATTCTGATCTCAGTCTTCAAATTAGGCATGATGTTAACTGCAAGCTTTTCTTACACTTTTCTAAGATGACTTTTATGAAGCTGAGAAAGTTCCATTCTGTTCTTAATTTGCTGAGTTTTGTTTTGTTTTTTGTTTGTTTTGTTTTGTTTTTTAACATGAATGGGTAGTGAACTTTGTGACAGAAACTATATGGCCTGGAAGCCTGAAATATGTACAGTCTGGCCCTTTAAGAAAAGATTTCCAACCCTGTCTAAATAAGAATGTAAAGGATACTTCAGCACATAGCAGGTATATCAGTTTGGGTCTAATCAAGAGACAGAAGTCACACAGTGACTATAAAACAGAAGGTGAATATAAAGGAGAAGGCTAATATGAAAATCATTAAACTACGATAAAAGGGAAGTATAAGATGTAAGAGAACCCTTCATGGCAGCCTAGGGCTGAAGGAGAGCAGCCAAAGAAGGATGAACTTGGAATGGGGTCCCCCCTCTCCAAGGCTAGCATTCAGACCTTGTTGGAGCAAGTATAGTTGCAGCCCGATGATTGGCAGAAAAATGTGCCGGTTAGCACAGGCCAGAGCTGGTCTGTAGTTGCTGAGCAAGTAGGAAGCAGCTCTCACCTGGAGTGCTGATGGGTTTGAGTAAGCCACAACCAGTGACCAGCCACACAGGTGTGCAGAGAAAATGGGTGCTCATGTGAATAGGAGCCCTGGAACTGTGATGTTTGTGTTAGAAGGGCTGCAGCACCAGAAGGTCACAGCAGGCAAACCTGGGGGAAGCAGGCATAGGGAAGCAGAGGGAGTTGGAGCAGCAGTGCAGGCAGGAGGGCTGTGGCATGCAGGGTCCATGCTGCAAGAGCTGCAGAAAGATGACCACCAGGCCAGGCTGGAGCTGGGAGGTCATGAAGGGACCATGTGTTCCAGGCATGTGGCCAAGGCAGAGTACTACCAGACATTCTCCCACCTGTGTCATTTGCTAATGTTGCAGTCACCAGGAACAGCAGCGGAGCCCCTTCCTGCTCCGTTGCCCCTCCATCATCCTCTGCTGAGAAAGTTTAACATCATGCTCACTGTAATACTCAAAGAAATTCTGTCCATTATTGCAGAGCAGGTATTGAAGATACATTTGGAACTGGGAGACATTGAATTGATAAGTGACATGGCATAGTTGAGGAATGAGGTTTCCTAAGAAATCAAGTATTTGACATGCCCAATATTCTTTTAGAAGATTCTGGAATGAAAGTGAAAAGCAGATTCATTTTTTCATGGATGATGAACCAGATTCCTATGTTAAATTTAACTTTACTCAAAGTTAAAGAAATTTCAAATGAAACTGTCTAGACCTATGTCAAAATAAGCCCAACTGTATTAAAGAGTATTAAATTGTATTGAGAGTAAAAACACATAAGACCAGCAAAAAGAGAGTAGATATTATATATGTAGTGGAAGTATGCATTTCTTGGCTTTCAAATATTTGCAAGTCTCTGGAATAAATATTATCGGAACTCAAATAAGGCAAGCAGACTAAAGAAAATATTTTCATAATATAAACCAGGAAAAAGCCTCTGTCAGTATTGCACAAAAAGCTCATGAAAACTGAAAGAAGATCAAAACTTTAATGTAAATGGGCAAGGACATAATAGGTGATTCACAAAGAGGACACACAAGTAATAAATATACATAAGAAAATTGTCAACTTTACTACCTCTTGCTGAAATGCAAATTAAAGCTGTAATGGGATACAGTTTGTGCATTAAATTTGAAAAAATAAAATAGAATGCTGGCAAAAATAAAATGTGGTAGAAGTGGTAAATGGTTAATAGCAATATAAATTGTTTAAACTTCTCTTGAATTCAGATATTCATATCCTTAGGGTAATCCTACTACTGAGACTGTAACTGAAGGAAATAATTACAAAAAATAGGAGAAGTTTTGATGCATGTGTTTACAGCCGTCATTTTTTAAAGTGAAAAACTGGGAACTAATTTAAATGTACATAAAAAGGTCAACAATGGTGTAAATCACCCTATTAATTATGTAATTCATTTAGCCAGGATCATGGCCAGTGACAAATGATTTGGCCATGACCAAAAACCACTGGAAACTAATGCAACACAATAGGCTATTTCTCAAGCTATGAAGCCTAATTAAAAGCAGAATAACAAAATTATATATTTACATCACTGTTACTATCCCTGTGAAAAAGATTGTGTGTACGTGAATGAAAACTAGAAAGTAACAGAAAATATACAATTGATTTATTAGGTTGACTTTCTTATTTTATTTTATTTTTTTTGACAGGGCTGGAGTACAGTGGCATGATCATGGCTCACTGCAGCCTTGACCTCCTGGGCTCAAGCAATCCTCTCACCTCGCCTCCCAAGTAGCTGGGAATACAAGTGCACCACCATGCCCACATACCTTTTTTTAATTCTTTATTTTTTGTAGAGATGAGATTTCCCTCTGTTGCTTAGGCTAATCTCAAACTCCCAGGCTTGAGTGATCCTCCTGCCTTGGTTTCCCTAAGTGCTGCGATTACAGGCATGAGCCACCATGCCCAGCTGATTTTTAAAGTTATATTATTACTAATATAGTGATGTCTGTAAATTTTTTAAAATATGGCAACTAAAATCAAAATAGTCCAGGTAGATTGACAGAAAGGAGCTGAGCAAGACTCACCTCTCTTCTACATGATATACTTCTGTTAAGTCAGCCTTATTTCTCATTAACTTTTTGCCAGTTTTTGTGGAGACACATCACCCTGAGGCTTCCCATCTTACCCCGCGAGGTCTGGTAAGCCACGTCTCCTCTTCTTCTTCTTGGGGGGCTGACCTTTTGGACGCTGATACAGAACTTTACATTTGTTCCTGTTATGTCTTTTCTTGGCCTGTATATTTAGTGCATCATTGAAGGCTCTCCAGATTTTTTTGGATTTTGATTTACACTCCTTAGTCACCGTATATTGTGAGTGCGTGTTAGCTATACATTCTGTAATTCCATATCCATATTAAAATATGCAGGAAACTCCATATGTTCACCCAAGGCCGTGATAATGATGTCGAACTGAGTGGTACTGAGTCCCAGAGCAAGTCACACCTGTTAGGGAGCACTTCGATGCCGTTCACATCACAATCCACAAAAACAGCCTTGCATCCAGCACACGTGTGCCAGCTTAGCAATTAGAAAAGGTGATTGTCCTTTTGTGGGTGGAAAATTAGGGCTTTAGGGTTAGACAAAAGCTCAAGTGATTTCCCTGGGCCAGGACCAGGCTCAGTTGTAACGGGGGCCAAGCTTGCCCTCAGTGTTTAAGTTCTCATCTGTGCCCCTTCCCCCTGATCTTACCCACCGCCTGCTGTGGCGCCCATCCCATGCCATGCTCAGTGGCCTGCAGGATCCTCAAATGTGCTCCTCAATGTATCCTACCAAAACTTTTTATTTGATTCTTTATCCATACTCTATCTCCTGGAGTTATTGGCATTTTAAAAGGGATCCAAGTTTGAAAATAGAGAGATGACATTCCAGTGGTAGGACTTCAGGCATTGATGGTCAGACAGTAGAAATTTGGAGAGTGGAAAGGCTGGCACTGGGGTCTTAAGGGCAGCCCCTACCTAGCTACTCTTTGCAAAGCTGACCTGAAAGAAACAGGGAGTCCCCAGGGGACAAGATAGATTAGATCCTATGGTCCCACAGTCCTCCTCAAGCTTTTAATGGTATTTGGTTAGAATTTTTAACTCTTCAGATCTTGTTCATTCATGTAATTTAATTTTCCTTCTATTCTTCCAACTGCCAGGTAAGTAAGAGAAATAGATGCCGTCATCTTCATTGTCTGAGAAGGAAGCAGGCAAAGTGGGCTTTAAAGACAGAAAACAACTGCTTTTCCCCAGCTTGGGGCCTCACCATCACGCACCTTTGCGCTGACTGACAGAATTCCTGTGGGGAAAACTGATGCATCCCTGTTTCTCACGTACACCTTGCCTGTCTCCTCATAAATATTTTATTTCCCAAAAGCCATTCCTACAAATTGCCTTATCATTTGCCAAGGATCTAGACCATCTGCCAAAGCAAGTTCACACATCCCTCCTTGCTGATAACTGGGTTTATCCGTTTGCATTTCTGTGTATCGTCGGTTAGTCTGGCTTATCTACTTATGAGATTGTGTGTACTTTAACACACTGGACACCATATGGCCCCCAGCAGAGATGGCAGTCCTGTTGCGTACCTGTGGGCACTATTTGTGTGCCTTTCAATCCTGATTATAAAATATCCGGTCCCTAGTACACCTAAAATTTGTTTGGACTGGGAAGATTTTACATAATTAGAATCAAAAATTTAGTTCCTCCCACCCTTATTTTTAAAGCAATGTGTACAAAATGCATACGGAATAAATACATAATAAATTGTTTATTTACACAGTAAAATTGAATGAACTATAGCTACAAGCAACATCACCGAATCTTATTAATTTAATAGGGATTGACAAAAGCAAATCCCAGGAGACTATATAGACTATCACATTGTTTCTAAATTTCAAAAACAATTAAAACTAAATGTCATTGAGGAGTCCCACAAGCCACACATGTACACACTTATGCTCAGACTCAATCCTTCTGGGCTTGGCTCGTATTTTCCTTTCATTTCCTGGCACCGAATTCACAGGTGGATACAATTGGTCTCATCAGGCTCCCTGGCTCCAGACTTCCTCAGCTCCTGGGTGCTACCGAATTCACAGGTGGATAGAATTGGTCTCATCAGGCTCCCTGGCTCCAGACTTCCCCAGCTCCTGGATGCTACTCTTTTCCCCACAGACCCCTCCCCACTTCCTTAGTGTCCTGGCTGAGGCTGAAGCAACTTAGCATTCACCTGGTCCCCACTCCCTTCCTCCCACTCTCACCTGCTCTGTCAGAAAGAGGAGATGGTGCCTTCTCCATAGCTCTCTTCTTCCTTTGGTCTCCCTATTCCACCAAACACCAAAAGACTTTGGGTTTCTGAGGATCATGCTCGTTGGTCTCTTAGTGCCATGGGCCTGTTAGAGCATCCCACTAATTTATTCAGATGTTGCTGTATCCTGCATCTTCACAAAACCTTGCTGTCCCTTCCACACTCGACCATGCCTCAGTTGAAGCTTGAGCAATAATCAGAAAGGTCCCCAGAGGCCACTCCACTGAGTGAGCCTTGGGCCAAATCTGGACCTTCCATCATGGCAGCCTAGGATCTTGGAGCCCGATGACTTTTGCAGGCAAATTCACAGATACATCCCCTTCAGTCTCCTTCTATTTGTTTCCAGTCTCCGTTTGTCTGTTTCCACTTTTCAGACACCCAAAGTTCTTCAGTGATAACTATTGCCACATACATCATTCCCTAAGGGCCAACTATGTGCCCATTTCTGTGCTAAACACTCTATCTCATTTCATCACACTCAGGACACTTCTCCATTTCTTAATTAATTCTGTGAGCTCTTGTTTTCCCTTTCAAATCTTAGGAATGATGTGCATTTCAGAAACAAAGTCCAAGGGGATTTTTCAGGATGATGCCTTAAAATGATCTCACAATCACTACTCTGTTCTCCAAAATCAGGATTTAAGATTCTTTTGAAGCTCTGAAATGTTTCTGGACAACAGAAGATAATCATCTGCTTCCAGTCTTCCCTGAGGACAAGCCAGCAGGAAACAGCTTTAACTTGTTGCATAAATTAATGAGATTAGAAGAAATAAAGCATTTCCTGACAATGAGAACTATAAAAAAATGCGCATAATAACTGAGGCATGTGGAGATTCCTGGAATAAGGATGCTGAAGTCCTCAATGAGGCAAAGTCTCATCTATTATATTTTCTCTTGCGTTGAATTAATTTCAGGTTCCTTCAGAAGCCCAAATAATGAAATAAGAATTCTCCTGTCTTCCAGCTTCTGTGGCTTTGGCTTTCTTTGGTTGATTCACCGCTTCCATTTATTTGCTCTTCCACTACCAGAGTCCCTTGAATCTGAACAACTAAGCCTGATTTTCTTTGGGGGAAATTTTGTCTAGGTTTTATTTCCCCCATTTAAGACATGTGTGTGCGAGCCATTCTAATTCTTTATTTTTTCAGTAAAGAGCATACACTTCATCTCTCCCTTCAAGTATTGCATGAACTCGATGAACTTAAGCCTTCTAAAGATAATGTGTTCAGTTAGCAGGTGATTTGGTAAGTATGCTAGGAAATGCCATGAACTCCAAGTCCTCAGAGAAGCTCTGGTTAACTGGCTGGGTGGCATCTGTTATTGTGGAGTTTCTTCCCATGAGGGCATCAGTCATGAGAACCTAGAACCCAAGAGGCTGTCCAAGCCTTGTCCCAGGCAAGGACGTTTGGATTCCTCCCAGGACCTGCTCCTGCGATCCAGAACCAGAGCGTGCAGTTGCCGGTGAGGGAAAGGCAGGATTCCGTCTTCATCCTTCATGGAGAGGTGTGTTCCTGGAGGTACACCTTCTGGGAGAAAAATGAGTTTTAGTAAATAAAGTTATTTTCTCCAAAAAGAGTTTAAGTTCCTTTGGCTTCAATAGAGGGTTATGATTACTAGCTAGATTGGTGGGGTTTAGTTCAGGAAATCTGGTGTTATCTGGTGTGATGGAAGGAAACAAAAACTGCAAGGAGAATACACATTGTCCCAAATAGTCTTGTTTCAAACATCTTCCCTAAGATGGTAAACTGGTCCAAGAATGTGTGTGTGTGTGTGTGTGTCCCACCTTTAAACTTCAAACTCCCAGATCTCTGCTGCGTGCTCATCCAGTGTGGATTACACTACCAGCAAAACATCGCAGGAAGGAGTCCAGGATGGCCGCCCGCAGTTAGGAGAGAACCCAGAATGGAACGAAGGACTCCTTTGCTTTCTTGCCCCTGACTCTCCCCCTCTTCCCTGGGAGTGTTGGGGATGTGAACTACTGACTTCTGCCTCTTTCGGACCGCCTTTGAGGCTCCAGAGCCTCACCTGACTTTCCCACGGAGAGGGAGGCCAGAGGCTCCTTCACTAGTCCCGGTGCAGAGTCCTGGGCCGGGAGCGCGGGGGAGGGAGCGAGTGGAGCTGCGCCCGGGAGGCCGAGCGAGGAGGCGCTCCGCAGACCCCAGCGCGCCGCGGAGAAGCTCAAACTTTGGCAGGGTAAGGATTTTAGGGGCTCTTGAGCTCGAAGTTTTGGGGGGCGCCGGGAGGTGTGCTGGGGGCGCAGACCTCAGGAGATGAATTAGAGAACCACACGCAGGGGAGCGAGGCTGCTGCAAACCGGGGCGGGCGCGGCGCTGTCCGCAGCCCCCGGTGCTGAAACGGGCGGCAGGTTGGAGAGAAAGTGAAAAAGGGCCGGCTGCGGCCTCGGCTCCCACCCCCCAGCTCCCATACCCCTCCATTCCAGTTCAAAGGACAGGAAGCCCTCCCCGTGCTCCCCAAGCCGATCGCACCCCCTTTTACTCACGTCCCGCAGCCGCGCTGGGCCGAGCCCGCCGAGCCGTCGGGGGGGGAGGCAGAAGGAGCAGGGTTGGCTCCCGTTGGGGGCCCGTAGGGCTTCCAGCCGCGACCCCACCCCATACATCTCCTCCTGCCACGCTGCCCCAGGAGGACGCGCCCCGGGCCTCCAGGACCGCTAGTCCGGGAAGGACCCCTCCCCCGGCTCCAAGTCGTGTCTCTTCTAGTCCGCGCCGCGCCGGGGGAGGTTGAGTCAGTGGCCTGGAGGGAGCAGGGCCGGGGGAAGGCAGCGGCGAAGGACTGCCCCCCAACCCAGGGGACTGTTCACCCTTGGAGATTCAAAGAGAAGGGTGGGCTGAGGAGGAGGCGAGAATTACAATTCTTTGAGGAGTGCGCGGTTACTTTTTTTTAATGACAAAATCACACCCGGGATCTCGGACGCCCGGGGCTTAATGCTCGGTGATGGAGGAGAAGGGGCGGCGGGCGCTCTGATCCTCTGCAATCCCCTAACCGGATAAAGGCGCCGGGCTCCCAGCCCTCGGGCTTTTCTCGTTCGCTCAGCCCCCGGCCCCTCCCGATGCCCCTGGGGGGCTGGGCCCGCAGGCCCTCGCACTCCCGCAACCCCGGGCAGGGTGATTCAGTTTTCTCCCGGTGTAATCTCCCTACTGAGCACCGCCGCTGGGACTTTAACTTCGGCGCTCTGCAGCGGGCGTCTCCGGCTGTGGCGGCGCGTGGCGGAGGATGAATGGCGCCGCAACCTAGAGGACCCGCAGCCGGCGCCTCAGCCTCTTCGGCCTGAACCGGGTTCCTCCGACACGCAGTCCGCCGTCTCAGGCCTCGCCGGAAGCTGGCGAGCGCAGTCTCTTGCAGCGAAGCCCGGCACCCCGACGGCAGATGCTCCCCATCACATCTTCCAAAGTGGCGAGGCTGGGGTCGGCGGGAATGGCACCCACCCGGGTTCAGACTCCATCCCGGAGTGGACAGCTCGGTGCCCCTAACATTCTCTAAGCGCTCTCCACAACCTCCTCCCCCCAACACACACACACTTTCATTCATGAAAACCACAAGAACATTGCTGTCTGGGCACGGGGTCCAATGTACAGCGGCGTTCACATACCCCCAAGTGAAAATTCATGGGGGACGCGGGTGGTTGGGCCGGGAGAAGAGAGATGGTCACTCGTGCCTGCTATCTACTGGGTCTTCTAGCCAAAGTCGCAGTTGTAGAAAAGTCGGCCAGGTCAGAGGACTCAGATGGGATTTCACTGAGCCGGTGGGAGCTTCTTTGGGTTCTTTGGGGTAGGGGGAAGGACATAAACTCCCCCTGCTTCGCACCAGTGCCCAGACACCCGCACTTCCTCTCCGGCCTCCGTTCAGCCACAGAGGGGGACCTCCTCCGGTGCAGATGCCCAGAGGGGAGGAGCGGTGGCTCTTGGGGTGACTGGCTGGTGGATGCAGGATCTTAATCACTTTAGCTGGGACTTTGGCCGTGACTACGTGTGCACTTGCCTTTGATGCTCCTGTTTCTATGTCTTTTCTGTCCTCATTCACTATCTGCTAGCGGTGGCTGCCTCTGGTTAATATTGAGGTTGCCATGGCGACCAGTCTCCAGTCGCCATGGTACCCAGAAGGTAAACAGTTGGAAGCTACTCAGGCTCTTCTCCAGCTCTGGCCCCTAGTTTCCCTAGGGGGTGGGCCGGGGACAGCAGTGACCAGGTTCCAGAACCCTTTTCCGTGCCCCCCTCTTCCTCCCCCCGTTCCCACAGCGACCTGCTCGCCTGAAACCCCCGCTAATACCCCACCAACCACTGTGGCCTCAAGGTTGAGATGGGCCGTGCTTTTTTCTCTATCTCCCAGTTACGTACACTGAGGCCAGGGGGTAAACAGTTTTCCCTCTGACCTAATGCATTTTAGTAACAGCCTGAATATTTCTGAGTACAGTGGACAAGGCTCAGTCTAGTGGGAGAAACAGAATTTTAAACAGACACAGTCCCTGCCCTCTGGGACCTCACAGTGTAGTGTGGCAGACAAACCCTTGTGCAACCTACCAGGTGGCCTGCACTCTGGGTGCAAATGGAGGCAATAACAGAGCCCTGAGAGTAGAGAGAGGTGGCAGTGACTGAATCCTGGTCAAGGAGGGCCTCCCCGGCAAGGTTATGTTGCAGTTGAAACTTGAAATCAACTGGCCAGGAAGAGAGGAAAATCTCTCCAGGCAGAAGCAAGGATGTGTGGATTAGTCAGGAGAGGGTAAGGCCCTGCTGTGGTGACGTATAGACTTGGAATATCTTGGTGGCTTCGCCCTTTGCTTATGCAATGTCTGAGGTTTTGGGAGTCCTGCATCATGGGGGGAGTCCACTGGCCAGAATCCGTCACTCAGCCTTCACCTGGCCTGGAAGGGAGGCTGGAAAATGCAGCAGGCACAGGGTGGGCTTTCGTGAGCACTGTCTCTGCCAGTAGGTGGGGGCAAAAAAAAAAGTATGACACACATAAGGAAAGGTGAGTAATTTGGCTTAGATGAACATCCAGTTTAGGCTGACTTGATCCAAATTATGAAAAGTCTTGACCATCAGGCTAAGAAATGGAGACTGTGTGCTGGAGAAATTAGGCACCTCTAAAAGCTTCTGAGAAGAGTGACAATTTAATTAGAACTACCTTTCATAAAGATTCTGGGGTCACTATGGAAGGTTCATTCATCTACACATTTATTCATTCTACACTCATTGAGCCCCTCCTTAGTGCCAGGGACTGGACGGATTATAGGAGCCACAGCCTGAAGATGGGAGATGAGCAAAGATAGCTATTTCAGCCATCCTGGGGAGAGAGAAAGGCCTGGACACAAGCAGGAAGAGAGCTCAAAGAGACCAGGAGTGACCTCTGCTCTGGTTCGACACAAGCCTAGCAGAGACTTGCACAGGGTGAGTGCTCGGCACATTTCTGAATTAGTAAATAAAAGAATTGGAGGGCATGGAGGAGAGAGATAGCTGTTGCTGTGACTGACAAGACTTGATGATGCTGGATCTGGGGCAGTAAGGGAGAGGAAGGAGTAAAAGCTCACGCAGTCTTAGCTGGGTAGTCATTTGGTGCTGGGTGTCGCTCATGGCATTAACCAAGACAGTACTGCAGGGAAGAAGGCAGGCTTGACAGTAGCTGGGGGAGAGAGTGCTGCCATTCAAATAGTTTTGCTCCAAGGAAAACTCTTCCCTGAACTCCGTCTGCACCCCAGAACTCATCTAATCCCCAGAGCGCTTCTTTTGTCCTCCTTTGCAGGATTCATACATTTCACCTTGAATTATAATAATGCAGTGTAGGGGTTAAACTGACTTCTGCTCCCCAGCTCTGCCACTGGGTGACTTTGAACCAAGGTATTTAATCATTCTGAATCTCAGCTTCTTAGTGTGTACATTGGCAGTAGTAATAGTTATAATGCCTGCCTCATCGAGTTGTTTTGGGGATTAAATGAAGTAATTGAAGTGAATTCCTCAGCTCATTGCCTGACATATTGTAAGTACTCAAAGTTAGATTTGGACATCTTATTACTTTCTAATAAAATAAAAGCAATGTATTACTTTTATAACCACATCACAAAAGTTCATTAAGAAAAAAAACCCCTTTACCTCCCATGCTTGCAATTAGGTTTGGAGCATCTATAGGGCTGGCTATGGAGAGCTCTGGCTCCCCAGCTCTGGTAAGGTCTGAAAAGCACTTTCATCCTCTTGCAATCTCAACCTGAACAGCTGAATCGTATTACAAAGCAGCAATTTCAAAACTGAGCACACTCACAGCTGAGAAACTCAGAGTGCCATTAATTCTGAATCATCTCTGCAGAGACCAGGACACTTTCTAGTCATGAGACAAGCCCCTGCCTCTTGGTTAAGTAACATAATTGATCATCTTCATCCAATTTCACTGCATTTTCTTTTACTCCAAATCTCTTCCTGTTCTTGAGAACAACCTTAACTTTCTTCTCAGACAGGAATTGAAAATTTGCAGCTGACATTTGGAAGCTTCCATTTGCTCATGTTATAAAAATGCCAGAGTTCAGAGAGAGAGAAATCTGCCTTCCAGTCATGAGACGATTTCTTTGGGAAACAAGACTCAACTGTCCTAACTCAGACTCATTATCTCCATCATGGTGCAGGCACATTGATGTGTTTGGGGCAGCCTCCATAGAGACGGGGGAATTGGATTCTGACCTTCATCTTCCCACATCACCTCACAGCTCAACTCTGAGCACAACTGGATACATTCTTGTTGTCTAAGACTTGAACTGGCTTTTCGGGACCTTTCTTGGGCAGATGGAGAAAGTTTTAATACTTACTGTCCCCAGAAGTTGCCTTGTTTCTTAAGAGGCAAGGGCTTAAAAGCTTGCAGGCTCTACGATTAGATTGCCTGTTGAAGTCCTGGCTGTGTGAACTGTGTACCTTGGTTTGCTACTCTGTAAAATGGGGATGATGTGGTTTGTCTGTATCCCCACCCAAATCTCATCTTGAATTCCCACGTGTTGTGGGAAGGACCCAGTGGGAGGTAATTGAATCATGGGGGCAGGCCTTTCCCATGCTGTTCTCGTGATAGTGACTAAGTCTCATGCGATCTGATGGCTCTATAAGGGGGAGCTTCCCTGCATAAGCTCTCTCTCTGCCTGCTGCCGTCCATGTAGGATGTGACTTGCTCCTCCTTCCACCATGATTGTGAGGCTTTCCCAGCCATGTGGAACTGTGAGTCCATTAAACCTTTTGTAAATTACCCAGTCTCAGGTATGCCTTTATTAGTCCATGAAAATGGACTAATACAGGGGATAAGAATAATACTTACCCCATAGGGTTATTGAAAAGATTAAATGAGTTGATACTGTAAAAAGCTATGCAGCAGTGACTGGCATAATAGAAGCCCTCAAAAATGTGATGCTCATTATTATTAATGTCATATTTTGGCATTTCTCCCCTTTATTACATTTCGTGAGTTTCTAGTAGGTGATATTGTGAGTTCTGCATTTTAAAAAGCGTTTTGATTTTAGATTTTAAATTATTTCTTTTTAGGTATAATTTTCATGACACAAATGTCACCCATTTAAAATGCACATGTCACTGGTTTTTAGTATATTTATAGTTGTGCAGCCATCACCACATTACAATCTTAGAACTTTTCAACACCGTCAAAAGGGACCCCGTATCCATTAGCAGTCATTCCTTTTTCTCATTCTCTCCCAGACAACCTCTACTCTACTTTCTGTCTGTGTGGATTTGCCTATTCTGGACATTTCATGTTCATGAATTTATATATTATGTGGCTCTTTTTGTCTGGCTTCTTCCACTTAGCATAATATTTTCAAGGTTCACCCATGTTGTAGCATGTATCACTGTTTTATTCTTTTCTATTGCCAAATAAGATTCCCTCTAAATAACATTTTATGATGTGGACATCCTACATTTTGTTTATCCATTTATCAGTGGATAGGCCCTAATAAATGATTGTCATTTCCACTTAGGGCTACTGTAAATAATGCTGCTATGAACATTCACGAACAAGTTGTTGTGTGGACGTGTTCTTATTTCTCTTAGGTATATGCTTAGCAGTAGAATTCTTGGATCGTACGGTAACTCAGGTTTAACATTTTGAGGAGCTACCCAGCTGTTCTCCAAAGTGGCTACATCATTCCCACCAGAAATGAATGAGGCTTCCAGTTTTCCACATCGCATTGTGGACTATGATTAATTTTATGTATCAACTTGCCTGGGATACAGGGTGCCCAGATGAAACATTATTTCTGGGATGCCTGTGAGCGAATTTCCAGAAGAGATTAGTATTTGAATCCATGGACTGGGTAAAGTAGATTGCCCTCCCCAGTGTTGGTGGCCACTATTCAATCCATTGAGAGCCTGAGTAGGAAAAAATGTAGAAGAAAGGGGAATTCACTCGTTGAGCTGGGACATCATCAGTTTCCTGCCCTTAATTGGCCCTCTGGCTCTCAGAACTGCACCACTGGTTTTTCTGGTCTCCAACTTATAGACAGCAGCTCATGGGCTTCTCAGCCTCTAATGCTTTGTAATACATCATATGTATATACAGTTGACCCTTGAGCAATGCAGAGATTAGGGGTGCTGATCCCCTACACAGTCAAAAATCCACATATAACTCTTTTGGCTTCTTCAAAACTGATTTACTAATAGCCTACTGTTGACCACAAGCCTTACCTATAACATAAATAGCCAATTAACACACATTTTGTATGTTCTATGTATTACAGGCTGTATTCTTACAATAGAGTAAGCAAGGAAAAAATGGGGATTTTTCAATTTGTCACATATCTCCAAATTTTTTTTCGATATATTTATTGAAAGAAAAACATGTAGAAGTGGAGCTGTACAGTTCAAACCCATGCTGTTCAAGGATCAACGATATATATAACCTATTGGTTCTGTTTCCATGGAGAACCCTAACTAATACACTCACTAACTTGTTATGGTAATATTAACATTATATAGC
The DNA here is from genome assembly GCF_049350105.2 of Macaca mulatta. Lineage (NCBI taxonomy): Eukaryota > Metazoa > Chordata > Mammalia > Primates > Cercopithecidae > Macaca > Macaca mulatta. Next base: position 6,464,540 of record NC_133418.1, read on the forward strand.
TCTTTTTCTTTCTATTTTTGAAGCTCTGTAATTTTTTTATTTCCTCCACCTGGGTTCATATTCACACATAAAATATGAAAGGACACTCAAGTATAATATTTACACTGTAGGGTTTTATTATATCATGGAACTTCTGGAATGGAAGGACCTTTTATAACCATCCCAGTCAATGTTGAGTACAGTCATCCCTCAGTATCTGAGGGGCATTTGTTCCAGGACCTACCTACAAATACCAAAATTTAACAGATGCTGAAGTCCCTTATACAAAATGGCATAGTATTTGTATTAGGTTAGTACAAAAGTAATTGTGTTTTTTGCCATTACCAATCTAATAAATAACCTGCTGTAGTAGTCCAGTCTTGTATTGCTATAAAGGAATACCTGAGAACTGGGTAATTTATAAAGAAAAGAGGTCTACTCAGCTCATAGTTCTGCAGGTGGTACAGGAAGCATTATGCTGGCATCTGCTCAGCTTCTTGGGAAGCTTCAGGAAACTTACAATCATGATGGAAGCCAGAAAGGGAGTATGCACATCTTGGCATGAGTAGGAGCAAGTGGGGGAGGCGTCACACATTTGTAAATGGCCAGAATTCATGAGAACTCACTCACTGTCATCAGAACAGCACCAAGGGGATGGTGCTAAATAATTCATGAGAAATCCACCCCAAGAGCCAATTACTCCCATCAGTTCCCACCTCCAACATTGGGGGTTACAACTGAACTTGAGATTTGGGAGGAGACACAGATCCAAACCATATCACCTACATATAACCTCCTGTGTACTGTACCTTAAATCATCTCTAGATTACTTATAGTAGTACCTAATACAGTGTAAATGCTATATAAATAGTTTATACTGTATTGTTTTTATTTGTTTTATTTTTATTGTTGTATTGTTATTCATTATTGTTTTGGGGTTTTTCAAATATTTTCAATCTGTGATTGGTTGAATCTGCAGATGCAGAACCTGCAGATGAGAGGGCCAACTGTAGTATGTCATTGTGCTTTTGATTTGCATTTCCTCATGACTAAATACATGAAGAATGTTAGCATGTGCTTCTTAGCCATTGTATATCTTCTTCAGATAAATGTCTATTCAAATCCTTTGCCTACTTTTTAATTGGGTTATTTGACTTTTTATTATGGAGTTATAAGAGTTCTTTATATCTTGTGGATACAAGTTCCTTGCTAATATATGACTTAAAATATATTCTGCAATCCCAGCACTTTGGGAGGCTGAGGCAGGAGGATCACTTGAGCCTAGGAGTTTGAGATCAGCCTGGGAAACAGAGAGAGACACCATCTCTACAAAAAATTTTAAAAAATAGCTGGGCATGATGGTGTGCACCTGTGGCCCAGCTACTCACGAGGCTAAAGTTGGAGGATGGCTTGAGTGCAGGAGGTCAAGGCTGCAGAAAGCGGTAATCAAACCACTGTGCTGTAGTCTGGGTGACACAGTGAGACTCTGTCTCTAAAGAAATAAAAAATGAAAACATTTTCTCCCATTCTATAGATTGCTTTTTTGCTTTGTTGATGGCATATTTTGATACACCAAGGTATTTTTATTTTGATGCAGTCCAATCTATTTTTTCTTTTAACACTTTCACCATTCACTATGCTGTTAACTGTGGTTGTGTCATGGATACCCTTTGTTAGGTTGAGGAAGTTTCCTTATACTCCTAGCTTTTAACTATTTTCACCATGAAAGCATGTTGGATTTTTGCCAAATGCATTTTCTGTGTTCATGAGATGATTATGAGCTCTTTGCCCTTTGTTTTATTAGGAGGGAGTATCACGTTGATTGATTTTGGATAAGTCTATTTCGCATTTCTGGGATAAACATCACTTGGTTTCACTGTGAAATCCTTTTTGTATGTTGCTGGATATAATTTACTAGTATCTTGTTGAGAACTTTTGCATAGTAATCTGAATTTCAAAGTGTCCTTTCATGTAAGTTCTGATACTCAACTAGTTTTCACTTTTCTTATACAGTTTCCAAAAATACTAACATTATATAGTTTTCCTTTCTGTTTTTGAAGCTCTGGAATGTTTTTATTTTCTCCACATAGGCTCACATTCACACATAAAATATAAGAGGACCCTCAGGTGTAATATTTGCATGTAGTGCTTTGATCCATCAGGGAACTTCTAGAATTGAAGGACTTTTAATAATCAACTGGGCCCATGATTTTCAACTCTGTTCCACAGTTTCTTAAGATGTTCTGCACACATTTTAAGTTTTTTAAAAGGTATATTTAAATATTTTTAAAACTTAAAAATATAAAGATAGCACTGACATGTCTTCTGTACCAAACTTTAATATATTGACCATCATGGCCAAAATTAAATTGTGCCCCACTAATTGTCTTTATCAAAGTTATCAAATACTTTTAAATAAAATACGATAAGTAAATGCTTTATGCATCAGGATTTTGTGGATGATTTCATTTTAAATAAGGCCATTTCTATGATTAGATGAAGAAATTTAAAGTGCTGGTCACTTACCCACATTGGAGGCTAAGCTGGGAAGGGAAGCCATCTCTCCTTTCTCTCAGGCCAGTGCCCTTGACCCCTTATACTGCCTTTCAAATGTGATTTGAGTCAAACAAAAGATATTTCACTCAGGGTTTTCTCTCTCCATAAGCCTAGGGCTCTGCTTCAAATCACCAGGCCTCTTCGCCGGCCGTAGGAATGTCAGTGTGGTGCCTGCGTCAGCTCTGTGGGGTGGTTCATGGGTCTTAGGGTAATTAAGTGCTTCAACACTGGAGAATTTCCCTTCCACCCTGCAGTTCTCAAGCGGGATGGGGGCAGAAGGGAAAGGAAGAGTGTTTTGGAAAAGTGTTTTAGAAAAGTTTCAAGGTATGTAGACCCTGGGGGAGTTCTTGACTTACCTTTGGAGTTTAATTTGACGAAGTGAGCCTGTCCAGCCTCACATTTACTGATAACTTGCTGAGTGCATTTGTCCGGGGTGATGCTGAGAAGGTTGAGTTTTGGAGGACTGAACGAATCAGACTCAGACAGAGTCTGAGAGAATTACTTCTGAGAAGATCAAAGACCCCAGTGGTCAGTCTCTGCCAGAGAAAACAGTGGCCTGGGCCGAGTATGCCTGTCCATCAGGACTCTGTGCTCTGTCCTGATTGAGATTTCGGCTTGTTTGCCATGGCTCGTGTCCACACTTGGCACCTCACTAATTGGACCTGCCAAACCCTGGCTGAATAGAGTCTCCTCCCCAAGGACGATGATCATTCAGAACAAACTCCAGTGGACTTGTGGCGCATCTATACAGGACTATGGACCCCTCTCTGTCATCTCTCCATTGACAGCCACATTCAGACTTGGAAAATGGTAATGTTTCAAACCACTCAAATCGGACCAGGATTAGTTTTGATGTTCAAGCCATAATAAAAAAGAAGACAGAGAATGAACAAACTGTGCAAGGGGTTAGTTAGTCATCGTGAGTGGGGAGCAAGGTTTTCTTTCAGAAGCACGTTCAGTCTACAGCAAGGGGCGCGACATGCTTTGCCCTCCTTTGTAGTATGTTTGATCTCTCATAAATTCCCATTTATAAATTCCCATTCATAAATTCTAAGTGGGATGGAAATTTTCAGTGTGACTCATTCACACAATCATTGTAAGGATCAAATGAGTAAATATGCACTTAAAATTATCAGAACAGTAACAGGCAAAAATTAAACAATAAATACGTGGCTGTTATTATCAGTGTGGTCATGATGATTACTCACCAATTCCTCCATTAATACCACACATTCTACTACCTACTATGTGTATGTGCCGGGTGTTTGAAGAATAAAGTATTTTTTAGGTAAAAGGAGATAGTTCTTGCCTTTAAGCCTTTTGGAGTAAAGGAACAAGGAAAGTACAAGAATAACTGGAATACAGTGAGCTGTGTTAAATGCCTGGCTACTCAGACATCCAGACGAGTGACCGTGGAGAGAGTCCCGGATGAGCACTGGAGTGCAAAAGTCACAATTGAATCCTTGAAGGGCACAGCAAAGTGTGATTGCAAGTGGCACATGTAACACTGTAATGGTAAATGTTGGATAGTGCTAAGTCGCTAAGTCAATGTGATGGCTTTTCACCTGGGAAGTCTCCTTGATGTTCCCTAAGGCAGAATTAAGGATTTCCTCCCCATCCTGCATTGCACCCCATCATGCCTCTACCTGTATTTCTACACCACTTGCACTACCTTACCCTCACTGTTTAACATGCCTGTGTCCCCCATGCAAATGTTATGCTCTTAATGGCAGAGACCTGTCTTCCTCATCTTCATAATTCTCAGGACCAGGTACAGTGCCTGGGACATCATTGGCAAGGAGTCAGTAAGGGGGCTGGTGGCAGGGGAACATGCTAGATTTAGTCATGTTGTAAAGAAAATGGAAATGGTCTGAAATGGCATGTTCTTAGCTCTCCAGTTAGGTCCTAGAAAATACGCATTCATTTGAGAGATGCTCAAAAACCACTCCTAGACTCATGCCTGGGATCCACTTCAAGGTCACCTTCACAGTTGGCAGAATGCATCTTCTTGCTATGTTTGAAAATTAAAATTGCATTTGTGCATTTCCAATCTCCCGCAGTGCCTGTGATAAACAGAACAAGCCATAATGTGGATTTTGGAGTGAGACAGGCCCAGGGGTCCATTTCCTCATCTGCTGGATGAGCATCGCTATTCTCTCTTGGGGTCCCTGAGGATTCACGCGTGAGGGACATGAAAGTGCCTCGCACTCAGGGGTCCCTGGCTAGATGGCAGCTTTCATTGTCCACAGAGCCCCAGGATCACTGATTATGGTTTCATGATCTCATTTGTGAGTTCTACTCACAAAGAGTTCATCAAGGCAGGGCCAGATGTGAAAATACATGCAGTGGTTGGGTAATCTCTTAAGACGTCATGACTCAAAAACTGATAAATACAGGGAAATAATTAAGTGTTTATTCAGCCTTTCCTATAGGAATTAACCAATTGAATAATTCAGAATAAAATTTTTTCTTTTAAAAATATGTCAGCTAATTGAGGAAGGAATGATAGAATACCAGCAACTTACAACCTCTAAGGAATTGATGGAGCTAGCAAATGATCATCAACGGCTGCTAACATGACCCAAAGAAATACAATGAGATCTTATGTGCCTTCTGATGGAAGAACAAAGAATCCCCTATGAAATTGTCATGCAAAAAAAATTAATAAATTGACCAAGACTCTGGGTACAACTACCAGTACAAGGTAACATTTTAGGGTTGGAATCAGCAAAAATTCATACTGTAGTAAACTCCATTGGACAAATAATTAAATTTCTACACAAAGAGAAAAACTTTACAGGTAAAAATACCAAGAATATATATCAACCAATCAACAAGATTGGTTCCTTATTTGGATCCTGATTTTTTAATGTATTTTTTCAAAGACAACCATTTATGACAGTTATGAGACAATAGGGAAAAAAGATCTTCTGAGTTATCTTAAACTTACATTTCCCTTTCGTGATGTACATTTTGCCCTGTCCTACTCCAACCATCGTTCTCCTGGATAAAGAATAGAGAATTAAAAGGGAAAGTTGGCTCACTCCTAAACCTTGAGGGACTTGGGTCAAGAGTACAAATGACTTACCGTAGCCCAGATATCTAAAAGTTAAAGATTCTCTTAGCAGTGATACTCACTGCCCTCCAAAACAGAGCCTTGAACAGGGCATGCAGGCAGGCAGTTTATTTGGGGAGTGATTCTAAGGAACAGGAGTAGGGGTCTTGGAGAGGGCAAAAGGGAAGAAGGACAAGCCAACCCAGATGTCCATTATCAAACTGATCGCCACTCTGGGCAACAAGGGGTTCTCCAAGGAGCCAGGTAGAAAGTGTCTCAGAACCATCTTCCTGAGGGATGGAAGAGTATATTCCCTCAGGCTCCTGCTGCTATTGGCCCAGTGTTGCCCCAAGGGTGTTACCCCTCCAGCGTTTGCACATGCATCAGAAGGGTGATGTGGTCTCGGCAAGTGCTTCCTGGGGGAAGTAAGGAAGCCCCCAAGGCAGAAGGCCCTAGAATCTGCAGTGTCGCTGAGGCAAAATACATGGGTTACCCAGCATGCAGCTGGTTGCCATAGCAATGGCTGGACTGAAAGGTGGGCAGGAAGGACATGAGGTAGAGGACCAGAGATGACCATTACATGGACCAAGATAGCACACTGTTAAATCAAATGTACCCACCCTCCTAACCTGGCAAATACACTGCATCACAACCTGGAGACCAGGTTCAAACCGAGAGTACTCAGGCCCCTTGGAGTTGAGCCTGAGAGCAGGAAGTCATGAGGAGAGCTGGTCTCTGGTTCCCTGCCCCTGACCTGCCCCCTTCTCTCCCCAGCCCTAGGTCCACGCCATGTCAAAGGGGCCTTGCACAGGAGGCCCTGCACACCCGCCTGTGGACGCCCTGCCCACATCTCCAGGCTCTGTCTCCCCCATCCCCGACAAATGGCTGCTCCTTGGGCCTAGGGCAGTGCAAGCTGGTGCACTCAGGAAGATGGACCAGGAAGAGTCCCAGGCAGGCTCTAGAACCAGTTCAGAGCCTCTTGGACAGAGAATCTGGGAGTCCTGGGCACTCAGACCATTGCTAGAGCAGGGGCAGGGTTCCCGGTGGGCATGGCCCCTTGACCCTATGGGCTTCTCGACCCTCTGGGAGGGGTGTGGCTGGAGGAGGGCCAGCATGGGGTCATTTAAAGCAGAGACCCCTCCTACCCAAGCCTAAAGGCAATACCAGCTCCCTCAATGACTTTGCACTCTCAGGTTGTGGAGTCAGACAGATTTTTAGTCAATCCTGGCTCCAGTCCTCAGCAGCAACCTTAGGGAAATGACTCACCTGTCCAGTTTCTTCATTTGTAAGAGAGAGAGGGGGGCTGCTGTGAGGATTAAGTAAGGAAGTGTTGCACGGAACCCACCTGTGCCTGGCACCTAGTGGCCCTCAGCAGGAGGCAGGTCTATGAGAGGACAGAGGTACTGCCTCCATGCCATGGCGGTGGGACCAGAGTTTGTGCCCAGGATAGAGAATGCAGCTGAGGGGGCAGAGGGAAGGGGCACAAGCTGGAGACAATGCACTTTATTTGGTGTAATTTGCCTGGAAATGTACAAAGAAGAGTCATTTGATAGTTTTTCCACAGAGTCCCAAACTTCTTTGAGACTCGCTCTGCACCCAGCTTGACTGTCAGCTCCTGGAGGACAGAGCTGCGTATAGCTCTCTAATAAGCCCCCAGCTTCTAGCATATTGCCTGGCACATAGTAAGTGCTCAATTAAAAAGTGTTGAATGGACAATTTCAAATTGAATTTATTGCTTTTTTTACCTAAAAACATATAAACTTTCCATTTTAAAGTATTGAAAATCATGAGGCCAGAGGGAGGTGGGAGACAAGGATTTGGCCAAAGTCTGCATAGATTGAGTTAAATACGCCTGAGTTCTAATGTGGCTTCTGGACCTCACACATTCTTTGGAAAGTTACATAACCTGTTATAAGCCTCCATTTCCTCATCTATGCAATTGAGGACACTAATAGCATCCACCTCAGAGAGTCACAAGTTAGAATAAATAATGATGTAAAAAACTTAGTACATTGACTGGAATATAATCAGATTTCAAAATATTTTAACTACTACTATATTGCTTGGCAGTGCTATTTGGATAACACACAGGAATATGTGTATTATTTTTATTTTATTTTATTTTTAGTTCTGGGGTACATGTGCAGGACATGCAGGTTTGTTACATAGGTAAATGTGTGCCATGGTGGTTTGCTGCATCTATCAACCCATCCCTAGGTATTAAGCCCAGCATGCATTAGCTATTTATTATGATGCTCTCCCTCCCCATCACCCCTGGAGAGGCCCCAGTGTGTGTTGTTATTCCCCTCCCTGTGTCCACGTGTTCTCATTGTTCAGCTCCCACTTATAAGTGAGGGGAACAAGCAGTGTTTGGTTTTCTGTTCCCGAGTTAGTTTGCAGAGGATAATGGCCTCCTGCTCCATCCATGTCCCTGCAAAGGACATGATCTCATTCCTTTTTATGGCTGCTTAGTGTTCCATGGTATATATGTACCACATTTTCTTTATCCAGTCTGTCATTGATGGGCATTTGGGTTAATTCCATGTCTTTACTATTGTGAATAGTGCCACAATGAACATATGCATGCATGTATCTTTATAATAGAATAATTTATATTCCTTTGAGTATATAACCAGTAATGGGATTACTGGGTCAAATGGTATTTCTGGTTCTGGGTCTTTGAGGAATCGCCACACTGTCTTCCACAATGATTCAACTAACTTACGCTCCCACCAACAGTGTAAAAGCATTCCTGTTTCTCCACAGCCCCACAAGCATCTGACTTTTTAATAATCACCATTCTGACTGGCATGAGATGGTATATCATTGTGGTTTTGATTTGCATTTCTCTAATGATCAGTGATGTTGAGCTTTTTTTCATATTTTTGTTAGCCACATAAATGTCTTCTTTTGAGAAGTGTCTTTTCATGCCCTTTGCCCACTTTTTTTTTTTTTTTTTTTTTTTTTTTTTTGAGGCAGTTTCACTCTTGTTGCCCAGGCTGGAGTGCAATAGCACAATCTCAGCTCACTGCAACCTCTGCCTCCCGGGTTCAAGAGATTCTTCTACCTCAGCCTCCCGAGTAGCTGGGATTACAGGTGCCTGCCACAATGCCCAGCTAATTTTTTATATTTTTAGTAGAGATGGGATTTCATCATATTGGTCAGGCTGGTCTCGAACTCCTGACCTCAGATGATCTGCCTGCCTTGGCCTCCCAAAATGCTGGGGTTACAAATGTGAACCACCATGCCCAGCCTGCCCACTTTTTAATGGGGTTGTTTTTTTCTTGTAAATTCGTTTAAGTTCCCTATAGATGCTGGATGTTAGACCTTGGTCAGATGGATAGATTGCAAAAATTTTCTCCCATTCTGTAGGTTGTCTGTTCACTTTGATGATAGTTTCTTTTGCTGTGCAGAAGCAACTTAAATTAATTAGATCCCATTTGTCAATTTTTGCTTCTGTTGCAATTGCTTTTGACATTTTCATCATGAAGTTTTTGCCCATGCCTGTCTTGAATGGTATTGCCTAGATTTTCTTCTAGGGTTTTTAAGGTTTTGGGTTCTACATTTAAGTCTCTAATCCATCTTGAGTTAATTTTTGTAAAAGGTGTAAGGAAGGGGTCCAGTTTCAATTTTCTGCATATGGCTAGCCAGTTCTCCCAGTACCATTTATTAAATAGGGAATCCTTTCCCCATTACTTGCTTTGGTCAGATTTGTTAAAGATCAGATGGTTGTAGATGTGTGGTCTTATTTCTGAGTTCTCTATTCTGTTCCATTGGTCTATATATCTATTTTTGTATTGGTGTCATGCTGTTTTGGTTACTGTAGTCTTGTAGCATAGTTTGAAGCTGGGTACCATGATGCCTCCAGCTTTGTTCTTTTTGCTTAGGATTGTCTTGGCTATACACGCTCTTTTTTGTTTCCATATGAATTTTAAAGTAGTTTTTTCTAATTCTGTGAAGAATGTCAATGGTAGTTTAATGGGAATAGCATTGAATCTATAAATTACTTTGGGAAGTATGGCCATTTTCATGATAACGATTTTTTTCCATCCATGAGCATGGAATGTTTTTCCATTTGTTTGTGTCCTCTCTGATTTCTTTGAGCAGTGGTTCGTAGTTCTCCTTGAAGACGTCCTTCACTTGCCTTGTTAGCTATATTCCTAAGTATCTGACTCTCTTTGTAGCAATTTTGAGCAGGAATTCATTTATTATTTAGCTCTTTGCTTGTCTATTGTTGGTGTATAGGAATGCTTGTGATTTTTGTATCCCGACACTTTGCTAAAGTTGCTTATCAGCTTACGAAGCTTTTGGACTGAGATGATGGGGTTTTCTAGATATAGGATCTAGAAAGCATCCTTATCTTGTGCTGGTAAGGGGAATGCTTCCAGTTTTTGCCCATTCAGGATGATATTGGATGTGGGTTTGTCATAAATGACTTTTATTATTTTTAGGTATGTTCCATCAATACTTAGTTTATTGAGAGTTTTTAATAGGAAGGGATGTTGAATTTTGTTGAAGGCCTTTTCTGCATCTATTGAGATAATCATGTGGTTTTTGTCTTTAGTTCTGTTTATGTGATTAATTATATTTATTTATTTGCATATGTTGAACCAGGCTTGCATCCCAGGAATGAAGTTGACGTAACTGCGATGAACAAGCTGTTTGAGATGCTGCTGGATTCAGTTTGCCAGTATTTTATTGAGGATTTTTGCATCGATATTTATCAGGGATATTGACCTAAATTTTTCTTGTTGTTGTATCTCTGCCAGGTTTTGGTATCAGGATGATGCTGGCCTCATAAAACGAGTTAGGGAGGAGTCCTTCCTTTTAAATTGCTTGGAATAGTTTCAGAAGAAATGGTACCAGCTCCTCTTTGTATCTGCATAGAATTCAGCTGTAAATCCATCTGGTCCTGGGCTTTCTTTGGTTGGTAGGCTATTTATTACCACCTCAATTACAGAACCTGTTATTAGTCTATTCAGGGATTCAATTTCTTTCAGGTTCAGTCTTGGGAGGGTATATGTGTCCAGGAATTTATCTATTTCTTCTAGATTTTCTAGTTGATTTGCATAGAGGTGTTTATAGTAGTCTCTGATGGTTGTTTGTATTTCTGTAGGGTTAGTGGTGATATCCCCTTTATCATTTTTTATTGTGTCTATTTGATTCTTCTCTCTTTTCTTCTTTATTAGTCTAGCTAGTGATCTATCTATCTACTTCATTAATTTTTTCAAAAAACCAGCTTCTGGATTCACTGATTTTTTTGAAGGTTTTTTTGTGTGTGTGTCTCTATCTCCTTCAATTCCACTCTGATCATGGTTATTTCTTGTCTTTTGCTAGCTTTGGGGTTTGTTTGCTCTTGGTTCTTTTAGTTGCGATGTTAGGGTGTCAAGTTGAGATCTTTCTAGCTTTTCGATGTGGGCATTTAATGATATAAATTTCCCTGTTAACACTGCTTTAGCTGGGTCCCAGCGATTCTGGTATGTTTTCTCTTTGTTCTCATTGGTTTCAAAGAACTTCTTGATTTCTGGCTTAATTTCATTATTTACCCAGGAGTTATTCAGGAGCAGGTTTTTCAATTTTCACGTAGTTCTGTGGTTTTGAGTTTCTTAATCTTGAGTTCTAATTTGATTACGCTGTGGTCTGAGAGACTGTTATTATTTCAGTCCTTTTGCATCTGCTGAGGAATGTTTTGCTTCCAATTATGTGATCGATTTTAGAGTAAGTGCCATGTGGCACTGATAAGAATGTACATTCTGTTGTTTTGGGGTGGAGAGTTCTGTAGATATCTATCAGGTCTTGATTCAGAGCTGAGTTCAAGTCCTGAATATTCTTGTTGATTTTCTGTCTCAGTGATCTGTCTAATATTGACAGTGGGGTGTTAAAGTCTCCCACTGTTATTGTGTGGGAGTCTACGTCTCTTTATAGGTATCTAAGAACTTGTTTTATGAATCTAGGTGCTCCTGTATTGAATGCATATATATTTGAAATAGTTAGCTCTTCATGTTGAATTGATACTTTTACCATTATGTAATGCCCTTCTTTGTCTTTTTTATCTTTGTTGCTTTAAAGTTTGTTTTGTCAGGCTGGTTGTGGTGACTCATGCCTGTAATCCCAGCACTTTGGAAGGGCAAGGTGGTTGTGTTATCCCAGCTACTAGGGAGACTGAGGCAGGAGAATCACTTGAACCCAGGAGGTAGAGGTTGCAGTGACCCGAGATCACACCACTGCATTCCAGCCTGGGCAAGAGAGCAAGACTCCATCCCAAAAATAAATAAATAAATAAAGTCTGTTTTGTCGGGTACTAGGATTACAACCTGTGCTTTTTTCTCCTTTCCATTTGCTTTGGAAATTTTCCTCCACCCCTTTATTTTGAGCCCATTTGTGTCTTTGCACCTGAGGTGGTTTCTTGAATGCAGCACACTGATGGGTCTTGACCCTTTATCAAGCTTGCCATTCTGTGTCTTTTAATGGGGACATTTAGCCCATTTACATTTAAGGTTAATATAGTTATGTATGAATTTGATCCTGTCATCATGATGTCAGCTGGTTATTTTGCAGGCTTACTGAGGTAGTTGCTTCCTAATGTCGTTGGTCTTTGTATTTCAGTGTATTTTTGTAGTGGCTAATAGTTTTTCCTTTCCATAGTTAGTGTTTTCTTCAGGAGCTCCTGCAAGGCCTGGTGCTGATGAATCCCCTCAGCATTTACTTGTCTGAAAAGCATTTTATTTCTCCTTTGCTTATGAAGTTTAGTTTGGCCAGATAGGAAATTCTGGGTTGCAAATTCTTTTCTTTAAGAGTATTGAATATTGGCCCCCAATCTCTTCTGGCTTGTAGGGTTTCTGCTGAGAGGTCCACTGTTAGTCTGATGGGCTTTCCTTTGTAGGTGACCTGACCTTTCTCTCTGGCTGCCCTTAACATTTTTTTTTTTTAGACAGAGTCCTGCTCTGTCACCTAGGCTGGAGTGCAGTGGTGCAATCTCAGTTCACTGCAATCTCCACCTCCCGGGTTCAAGCGACTTTCCTGCCTCAGCCTACTGAGATCTGGTGGCTCACTCCTATAATCCCAACACTTTGGGAGGCTAAGGCAGGCAGATCACTTGAAGTTAGGAGTTCGAGACCAGCCCGGCCAACATGGTGAAACCCTGTCTCTACTAAAAATGCAAAAATTAGCTGGGCGTGGTGGCGCATGCCTGTAATCCCTGCCCTTAACATTTTTTCCTTCATTTTGACCTTGGAGAATCTGATGATTATATATCTTGGGGTTGATCTTCTCACGGAGTTCCTTATTGGAGTTCTCTAGATTTCCTGAATTTGAATGTTGGCCTATCTTGTTAGGTTGGGGAGGTTCTCCTGGATGATATCCTGAAGGGTGTTTTCTGACTTGGTTCCATTATACCCATCTCTTTCAGGTACCCCAATCAGTCATAGATTCAGTCTTTTTACATAATCCTATAGTTCTCAGAGGTTTTGTTTATTCTTTTTCCCTTTTATTTCCTCTAATCTTGTCTGCCCGTCTTATTTCAGCAAGATAGTCTTCAAGCTCTGAAATTCTTTCCTCTGCTTGGTCTATTTGGCTATTGATACTTGTGAAGTTCTTGTGTCATGTTTTTCAGCAGCATCAGGTCATTTATGTTCCTCCCTCAACTGGTTATTCTGGTTAACAACTCCTGTAATGTTTTATCATGGTTCTTAGCTTCTTTGCATCAGGTTAAAACATGCTCCTTTAGCTCAGCGAAGTTTGTTATTACCCACTTTCTGAAGCCTACTTCTGTCAGTTCATCCATCTCAGCCTCAGCCCGGTTCTGTGCCCTTGCTGTAGACATGTTGTGATCATTTGGAGGAGAAGAGGCACTCTGGTTTTTTGAGTTTTCAGCATTTTTTGGCTGATCCTTTCTCATCTTCATGGGTTTATCTTGTTTTGGTCTTTGAGGCTGCTGACATTTGGATGGGATTTTTGTGGGAACTTTTTAGTTGATGCTGTTGCTGTTGTTGCTTTGTTTATTTTTCTTTTAACAGTTAGGCCCTCTTCTGTAGGGTTGCTGCAGTTTCCTGGGGGTCCAATCCAGACCCTATTCACCTGGGTCCCTCCTGCCCCTGGAGGTGTTACCAGTGGAGGCTGCAGAACAGCAAAGACGGCTGCCTGCTCCTTCATCTGGGAGCTCCCTCTCAAAGGGGCACTGACCTGATGCCAGCAAGAATGTGACCATATAAGGTTTCTGCTGAGCCCTGTTGAGGGGTCTTACCCAGTTAGGAAGCACAGGATCAGGGACCCACTTAACAAAGCACTCTGGCTGACTCTTAGCAGAGGGCGTGCCCTGCACTTGTGGGGGATCCCACTCATCCAGACAGCCCTGATTCCTCAGAGCCAGCGAGAGGAGAGACTAAGTCCACTGTTCTGTGGATACCGCAGCTGCCCTTCCTCCCCAGGGGCTCCAACCCAGGGACATCCAGCCCCTGGCTGGAGTTGCTGAAATTCCAGTGGGGAGGCCCTGCCTGGTGAGGTGGGATGGGTCTTGGTTTAGCCTAAAGAGGCAGTCTGGCCACAGTCTGCCACAGCCACTGTGGTGTGCTATGGGGAATTCCTCGTGGGTCCAAACTGCCCAGTCTCCACGACACCAGCAGGGGAAAATGGCAGACTGGAGCTCCGGTGATGGTGGCCACCCCTCCCCGCAGGGGCTCAGTAATCTTAGGCTGTCTCCAGTGTAGCAGCCACCAGGAATCTGCACAGCTCTGTGCTTGGGACCCAAGGCCCTGGTGGTGTGGGGCTCACAAGGGAATTGCCTGATCCGCGGATAGCACAGATCCATGGAGAAAGCGAGGTTTCCCGGTTAGGGCAGCACAATCACTCACCGCCTCTTTTGGCCGAGAGTCAGAGGTCTGCTTGGCCCATGCCCCTCCCGGGTGGGCAGGTGCTCTACCCTGCTTTTCCTCACTCTCCGTGGGCCTGCCTAGTCAGTCCCACTGAGAGAACCTGGACATCTCAGTTGCTGGTGCAGGATTCACTCACCATTTTCATTCTCCTTGGTGAGAACCTCTGACCTTGGCTGTTTCTGGTCGGCCACCTTGGTCCATCCCCAGATTTATTGCTTTTAATGGAAGAATACAATTTCATATGTTGGTCCTAAAGTTTTGCAGGCACCTCAAACTGGAATCATTCTCTTTCTCTAACCTGCTTCTCTCCTATTTCCCTGCCTCAGTGGGCAGGCAGCACCCCCCATCAAACCAGCTGTTTGGACACCGTGTTCAGCACCTCTTCCTCCCCACCCCTTATACCTAAATTGCCATGTCCTGGCAATTCTACCCACTTGCTCTCACCACCACAAAGCTAGTTCAGGCAGCTGTTCTTGCTCCCCTAAGAAACTGTGACAACTTTTTAGCTGCTCACCTCACAGCCACTCATGTTCCCTGAATACATCCTCCCTGGTCTAGCCAGAGTGGCCTGTACACATCTGACCACATTCCTAGTGGGCTTGGTAGGGTAAGGCCCAAGCTCCTGGGCACAACCTGCAAAGCCTGTTGTAGCATCTGCCCCACCACACTGTCAGATCCTTGAGAACCGGCTTCATTCTATTTCTCTTTATAACTCCTGTGATCAGCCAGAAACTCACTCCTTGTTATGTAAATGAATAAAGTGTTTAAAAATCAAAACAACGTTTGATCTATCGGGAAAACTAGAAAATTTAAACTCATAGACTTAAACTTTCAAACATCAGAGACAAGTCAGGACCCTGCTGAGCCCATGGCTGCCCTTTTGTAACTGGCAGAGGGTTGGCCAGATGTGCATGGCCAGGCCCGTGGCTCCTGTCTCCGACCTTCCTTTGGATATGGAATTAATTGAGTCCCGGAGTGAGTCCCTGGGCTATTTCTAGAAATTGCCATCCTTCTCTGGAGTGGTCTCTACTGACATCTGACACATTTAAACCACGTGGCTGCTCAAGAGAACCTGTGCTAATCTGTTTTAGAGAAACCATCCTCAGAAATGCATCTTCCAGAAAGACTTGTCCAGAAATCACGGACCTGGCCAATCACACCAGCCCTGCTCCCACGTAGGCTTTCTTTTCAGTCCAGAGGCACCTTCCAATGTTTGCCAAAGAGAAAATGTTCACGGCCTGATTTCTGGCACAGGTGTAACTGCCCAAGGAGTTCACCTTCCCCACTGCCTAGACAGAGCCAACTTACCAAGACAGGGGAATTGCAATAGAGAAAAAGTATTTGACACAGAGCTGTCTGTGCAGGAGACCAGAGTTTTATTATTACTCAAATCAGCCTCCCCCAAAACTCAAGGATCAGGGTTTTTAAGGATAATTTGGTGGGTAGGGGGGGCCAGTGAATCGGAAGTGCTGATTGGCTGGCTCAGGGATGAAATCATAGGGAGTTGACGCTGTTCTGTTCTGCTGGGTCAGTTACTGGGTGGGGGCCACAGAACTGGTTGGTAGGTCAAGGTGTGGCCACCCGTTGTTAGAAACGTGAAAACCCGAAAAGACATCTCAAAAGGCCGATCTTAGGTTCACAATAGAGATGTTGCCTTTAACAGTAACTGGGGAAGTTGCGAATCTTACGACCTCTAGAATAATGGCTGATAATATTTAGAATTCCAGCCCCTCTCATTCTAACTTGGTGGCTGGTGGGCTTTCATGTGTTTTACAAAAACAGTTTAGCTTTGGGAAAGGGATTTAATTTAAATTATAAATTAAATTCCTTCCCAAGGCTAGTTCGGCCTACGCCCAGGAACGAATAAGGACAGTTTAGAGGTTAGAAGCAAGACGGAATTGGTTAGGTCTGATGTCTTTCACTGCCATAATTTCCTTAGTTACAATTTTTCAAGGCGATTTCACAAGGATTGTACCACATTGACAGGTGGGATCTATCTTTCATTGGACAAGCTGCTTAACACCTCTGAGGCTCAGTTTATTCATCATTAAATGGGAATAAAAATAATAAGTACCTCACAAAGTTATTGTGAGGATTAATGAGATGAAGTGATATTGGATTTAGCATTATATTATAAAGGTTTTCTGAACGTCACGTATGGTCCTTTCTTTACGTGTTGTCTTAAAGCAAGATTTGAGGGAGCAGTGGAAACACCTGCCAAATTCTAAGATAAAAATAAGGAAACAAGAAAAGAAGGGTCAAGAGGGACATTGCATTATCTCAGAGAATCATAAGGGCTTTACCTTCCTTATATCACATTCCCACTTGGCCATTCATTTATTTATTCATTCGCTCGTTCAGCACTTAACTCTGAGCAGCTCGTCAGCATGGTAACAGAAACAAATAAGTAAAAGACTTTGTGCCTCAGGCTAGAAAGAAGAGCCCGAAGATGTCCAACTAAAACTCACTGCTGCAGGATCTACAAGAGACAGCGGAGGGCGTGCCTGCCAGGGCTTGCAGGGGGGCCGCGTGCGGTAGCCCTTGTCCGTGATGAGCTGGGTTTGCAGTTACTTTCCCGTCCTGGTGACGTATCTGCTTTGTGTTCACATTTCAGCAATCATCTGGGGGGCTAAATGTGACAAACCAAGAAGATGGCCAAGATCAACACCCAATACTCCCACTCCTCCAGGACCCACCTCAGGGTAAAGCCCTCAGACCGAGATCTCGATCGTGCTGAAAATGGCCTCAGTAGGTAAGATGCGCTTTTCGTTTTATGCCTGGCTCTGGTCGATTCCATAGTGGATCTAGACTATGGGGGAAGAACGCCTTCACGTTGGCCAACCACAGATCGGAGGGCAGGGGAGGTGTTCACAGCACTGCCAATTTCATTTTTCATCTCACTTAATCCTCACAACCCCCAGAAACTAGTCTGTATTATTGTTTTAGAGATGTGGAAAAGCAGGTTTAGTCACTTAATTGCTATAAGAAAATGAAGATTCAAATGCAGCAGACTAAATTTTACTGTAAGAACTTCCTCAAACTGACACACTCTCCCATGTATTCATCAAAAATGTGTTGGACTCTTGCTGTGCACCAGCCACTGAACTGGGTTTGCAGCCTGAGCTGGGCACCAAGGATGTAGCATGAATCCAGTGCCCTGCCCTCGCTTCCAGGGGAGCGTCTGGAGGCAGGCCATGCCCAGGGCCTGTATAGGGAGTGGGTAGTGCCTTGTCAGCCAAGCCATCAGCCCCACCAATGACATCCTGACACAGGTAGGAAATGGAAATCTGGGGCCTTGAGCTCTACTTCGAGCCCTGTTCCTAACTTCCTAGCAGACCTGGAAAAATGCACTTAACCTCTCCATGCCTCAATTTCTTCACCTGCAGAATGGAACAGCATTTTTTCCAAGCTCCTGGTATAACAGTGAGGACATCAGAAGGGACCTATTTAGTGTGCATGGACCTAAACCCTTATGTTTCTTTGTTTTTAGTTTTCTCGTTTTTGTTTTTTGAGACAGAGTCCCACCCTGTCACCCAGACTGCAGTGCAGTAGTGCAATCTCAGCTCACTGGGTTCAAGTGATTCTCCTGCCTCAGCCTCCCTAGTAGCTGAGATGACAGGCACCTGCCACCACACCCTGCTAATTTTTGTATTTTTAGTAGAAATGGGGTTTTGCCATGCTGGCCAGGCTGGTCTCGAACTCCTGACCTCAGGTGATCCATCTGCCCCAGCCTCACAAAGTGCTGGGATTACAGGTGTGAGCCACTGCACCCGGCCATGTTTCTTAAATTCTCAATGAGATGACTGAGTTGAACCATGAGTAACTTTCTTTCCAATATTTCTGTTACTTTCACCCTACATATATAGAATTGAAAATTATGCAGCTTAAATACACAGTCTGACGGCCCCAAAATGCAGTAACATCCCTCAGTCCCCACCTCCCAGCACTGGGCCCTCATGCCTCATTTCTTCCATTCATTTGTGTTCATCACTTCCTCTCCCAAATGCACATCTGGTTTTTTCTCTATCTATGTTCCTGATCCCAGCTCTGCAGCAAACTCTGCTAATAAGTGATGGTCAATAATTTTCAAAGAGATTGAGTCCCCATTACGCAAACCCACACAGCCCTTGAACCCCACCTTCTGAGATTTCGGCAAAGGAAGGAAGATCCCAGGGCATCCCAACAGATACTTATCTCCTCCAACCATTTAACTCTGTGCTGGGGTCCTAGGAAGTGTGATATAGCTTCAGAAGCATCAGAAAATTCCATCCTACTCAAATACCTTTATCCTAACTAGCCCTTTGTCAATGTCTGTGTCCTACCACTGGAGACTTAGTCCTCTAAATTAAGGCATTGCTCCTTATTTCAAAGAACAAAGAACGCTATTAGGACTGTATTCACTCTTGAAACATTTGTATGTTTTAATAGTTTATTTCCCATGTGTGAGCTAATAGAGCCCCTTGAAGAGGGCTTCAAAGAGAGTATCAAAAGAGGGCATCAGGGAGAAGGAGCCCAAGGATGGGGCACAGGATCCTGGGCCCAAGACCTTGGGCGAAGGACCAGAGGCTGTCAGGATCAGGAAGATTTTGAAGCAGAATGGAACTTTTCCTCTTTGCACCCCACTTGCCTGGAGTGGGGCATGACCCAAGCATCTCATGGAGCTTCCAGCTTCCCTAAGGCAGAGAAGGCAGTAATGGGATCTCAGTCCGGCTCCTTCCAGTGAGATATTCACTGGAGTAGGCACCCAGGAGAAGGCAGGCCTGGTCTGTAGGCTGCTGCGGCTCCTGCCCACAATGTCTGCTTGACTTGACAGCACTGCGGTCCTGCTGACTCACCCTGGCTCTGCTTTGGCCAGTGACCTCCACGCCCAGCTTGACCTGTGGCCTGTTCAAGAGGGCTTTCAAGGCCTCTTAGAAGACGATCATTTGCTAAATGAATTGCTAGCTTGTTAAGCCACGCTAATACCAGTCACCGGCCTCTGGCTTCTAGCAGACTCCCTACAGGCTGACTCTGGAATGCACGTCGACAAGGGTCACAGCATGCTCTAGGGATCAGCCACATGGTCAGCGGCTCTGAACTGATGCCCTTCGACAATGCTATTTGTCGTCTGCATGGGTGAGAAAAGGTCTTCCCTTCTTCCTTTGCACTTTCTGTGACCAGAATGATGGTTTAACAGCACAGGTTTTGGGTCAGACTGCCCAGGTTTGAACACTGGCTCTGCAACTGACCTGCTACAAAAAGTTGCTCAATGGCTCCAAGCCTCAGTTTTCTCATCTGTAATATGAATCGGTACTAGTGTTGCCTCCTAGGGCTGTGGGGAGGTTACAGCAGACATGAGTGCAGAGGTCCCCGCACGTCCCCTGCTGTGTGGTTGAGTGCCCATTGACTCTCACTCCCGGTCTTGGAAATGATTACTTCTTCCTGTGGGCCTTCTCTGGTCTCTTCTCCTTGACCTCAGATAGCCCCATTTCCTGCCCGTGTCCAAGCCCTGCTGTCTCAGCCTGACCGCCAGCTGAGGCTTACTGAGCTCCACTCAGGCCTCAGCCCTACCCTTCGCATGGTAAATTGACAGATTAACACAGTATCCCATGGAAACACCACCGAGATTTCAAAATGAGAGACAAAAAGAGCGCTTCCTTTATGAGAGAGCTATGCTTTATCTTACAGAGGCAAGAGTGGCTTTAACCAGCCACAAATTTTCAGAATGTTCCTTGGAGTCACAAAGGAATGACAATGTGTGCTCAGGATGGGGTACAGTGGCCTCAGGGATGGAGGCTGGGCCCAGCCCCTCCCCGGCTTCCCAGCCCAGCCCCGCACCTGTCTATCCACCTGATTTGAACAAAGGACTCTGACACCTACCACGGAAAAAGTTTTAAGTTTCAAATCACTATTTTGGAACCAAGAGAAACGGTGTTTGGACAAGCCACACCTCTTTGTCTTGAAATTCCAGTCCTTTTGGAAAACTTTTGAGATAAATGATTGAGAACTGGGGTACATGAATGTTAATCACTCTTTGTCCTCAGTGATATCAAGAAGGCTGCACTGGGAAGCTGCGTGTGGCTGTGGCCCCTTGCTGACTGCCCCCAAGAGGAAGGCACAGCCAAGTCTCTGTCCCTTGAGACTTCCCTGCCCCAAAGTCTTTTCACCAAATTGGAGGCCCAGTTTTTAAGTTACTGGAATTATTTTTATAGTGGAACGTCATAAGGAAGAATGAAAACACTTCATTTGAATGAAAACATTTTACACCCTGGAAACACCAAAACTAAGTTTGAGTTTTTCTTTTCTACTTAGCTCTTCTTAGTTGGCTCAATTATTTAAGAGCTGTCTGGCAGATCTGTGAGGATAAGGCAATAGAAGCAGGCTATTCTCTGCTACGAAGAACTGCAGCTAGGACTGAGGGCACCTTAAATCCTGGATGCATCTCCTGGTGTAGCCGTTTTGAATGAGCTTTGGGGCGCAGGGGTCTGTGTCTGACAGAAGAGTGGTCTTCTCGTGTTACTCCCTGAGCGGAGCCCAAAGCAATTACCACCGAAGAAAACAATTTTCATCCCGCTTCTCCAGGACCGAAGACTTAAAACTGCATTGGCTTCAGTCCCCCACCACATGTGGCCAGCAGCAGAGGGTTACAATCATTCAAGTTCCTCAGGGCTTGAGAAGGGGGAAACTCAAGTGTCATATTCCCCATCCTTGTGCTGAAAGGCCACCTCTGTTTACTCTCACGTCCCCAAACCCATCTTGCTGGAAAACATCAGATGCTTCACCAAGTGCAAAGTTAATTTCCAGTTCCAGTTCTCGTGGGAGCCCCTGTCCTCGCCCAGTGACAAGAAACCTTCACCTTACCAACATTAATTCCTCTGTGCAAATAAACGTAGAACTTGAGCATTACAAGGTGAAAATTATGTTGTCTTTCAAAGCAGCTCTCTCCATTCTACTAGTTGTTCTTGTTCTTGACAACTACCAACGTCAGGGGGGCCTCTTCCTTGGAAAGTATCGTCCCCACGTGGGATCTCAGAATAGCCACCCACACGTGGGAGGGAAGCTCCAGGGTTGTCCTGGCCTGGTCTGTTCATTTTACAGAGACTGAGGTCCTGTCAAGCCACTGCCCCAGGCCCTTCCACCAGCCACAGGCAGGACAGAGCCTGGCCCCAAGACTCTCATTTCCCAGGGAGACTCTAGTTACCACTCTTGCATTAGTTGCCAAAGTATCTCCCTTTTTTTGGTACCTGTGTGTCCTTGGGGACTCCAAATGTCATTTCAGACATCAGTTCCTCTCCTCTCTTCCCACCTCCCCTCCATCTGCCTGGTAAAATCAGTTTCTGGGAGAAGTAATTAATGAGGTTTACTATGTAAACACCCCCAGGCATTTAACATAGGTAGAGCTCTGGAGCTAAAAGAAAGACATTGATCTAACAGAATTTCAGGCATTGAGAAGGAAGTGGGGCGGCCGGGCGCAGTGGCTCAAGCCTGTAATCCCAGCACTTTGGGAGGCCGAGACGGGCGGATTACGAGGTCAGGAGATCGAGACCATCCTGGCTAACATGGTGAAACCCCATCTCTACTAAAAAATACAAAAAAACAAAAAACTAGCCAGGTGAGGTGGCGGGCACCTGTAGTCCCAGCTACTCGGGAGGTTGAGGCAGGAGAATGGCATAAACCCGGGAGGCGGAGCTTGCAATGAGCTGAGATCTGGTCACTGCACTCCAGCCTGGGCGACAGAGTAAGACTCCGTCTCAATGTCTCAAAAAAAAAAAAAAAAAAAAAAAAGGAAGTGGGGCAAGGCATAGGGAAGAAATGGGCACCCCCATCAGGCCCCTGGAGCTTGCATCATGTAAGGCTCTCCCTGTTCTTCACGGACAGTTGTGCCTTTCTGGTCACTGAAATCCACATGAAATTGCCAACTTTCGCTTTATTTGCTTTGTGAAGATCAGGAAACTTAAGCCCAGAGAGAGTCAGTGACCAGTCAGCAGAACACTCAGCCTGCAGGTGCTGGAGCAGAGACTCCAACCAGGACCTGACACCTTTCCACTCTGCCTCCTCCCCCTGAGTGGGCATCATAGATCCCGTCCACATGCAGCAGCTCTCACTGCTGCTGGTTGCAGGTCTGCTTTGCAATCCTGGGTGGGTTTTGCCCTCCTCACCCACCCACCAGCTCTGATGTCATCCAATTCCTTTGCCGCAAATGCAAATAAATCTGGTCTCAGGATGTGCCCTCATGCAATTAGCAGGAACCAGACTACGCTAAAACGCTGGGCCGACTGCTTGGTGCCTAGAGCTCCCTGAGGAGCTGCTGGTGGCAGCAGAACACCTCCATCCTTGGGATTGCCTCCAGATCTTCCAGGCACACAGGCTGTGACAGGGCCCCCGCCCAGCTGTCTGCTGCCACACCACCACCCCCATGCCATCTGCTCGAATCCAAGGACCTCTGCCACCTCCTCCTGCAACCAACCTAGGTGCATTGGAACATGCATCCTACCTTTATAGTATACAGAATATGAAGAGGGAAAGGGAATCGTAGCTTCTGGACTGCAGCAGGGCCTCTGACAGGGTCTTTCACGTGCACGCAAATGAGACGAGAGCGGGTTTCTTATGCGTATAAGGGGAGAATTCAATCAGATGGTTTGAAAATAAAGAGCCATGCCTATGGTGCAGCTGTATGGATTAGAGCAATGTCTCTAGTGGCACGCCACGGGGCGCAGTCCTCAGCCATCCTTTTAATTTCATTTTCATCTGTGCCATATATGAAAATATAGGGCAGCTTCATGGCATGGATGACAGCAGGTTTTGAAATGGGATGGAATAACATTGGAATCTCGGCTGTACCACCTGGCTGTGGGACCTCAGTGAAGTTGCCTAACATTTCTGAATTTCCATTTCCTCTCTCACAGGGTTGTTGTGTGGATGCAATGATAAAATGTACGTGGCTGGCATACAGTAAAGAGCCACTCAATGGCATGTAGTTTGTGTATTGTGTTTGTGAGTAGAATGGTGTTGGAAGGAAAGGTGAGTGTGTTCTCTGCATACCAAGGCTTCCAACACATCGAGAGACTCGGATCAATGGGAAGGTCCAGTACTTAATTCCAAAAAAATCAGTTGCACATGCACAAGCCGGGGTCCTCTGGCTGGCAGCAGCCCGTGTTACAGGACTGCTTTGGGTTTTCGCTGATGGTAGCTGGTGACCATCAAAAACCACCCAAAACACACAAAGCAACAAAGGGCTTCCCAGAGTGGGTTCCAGTCACAGCAGGGTGGCCTCAGTCTCCCTGCCCAGTCAAGCAAGACCCCAGGAACTTGTTCATGGGAGAAGGACCATGACAAGGAAGGGACTTGACCACAAGGAGGAATGGCTGGGTGAGCTGGGGGTTCTGGCCTGCAAACCCACAAGTCGCACAGGTTCTGGTCATTGAAGGTAGAAGATCAAGCTACCCGACTCCCTGTGGTTCCAGCAGAGACCATAGCCTCAATGTGGGGAGGCCGAGGGAGGGAAGAATCTGTGGGCAGGTGGGGCAGTCAAGAGACGGCCCAGACAGACCGGGGCACAGGAGTGAACTCCCTGCTGCTGGAGAAGGCAGGGAGGAATCTGTAGGAGAAGCAGCAGCCCGGCCACCGGGATTCAAGGACTCTGACTTCTAATCAATCACCAGGGAGAGACTGAAGCTTTTCCCTGGTGTTAATTCTTGCCTCCTTGTTAAGAAGGCTAATGAGGTTGGAACAGGTCACGTGATAGAATTAATTTGTCTTGCCTGGGCTCCTCAAGATTCATAGACTGAAGTGCAAATCCCTAGAGGCTAATGCCTGGCTGCCTTTTAATCAGGCTGATCAAACTTCAGCCCAAGGGGGTTTAAAAGAAAGGCAAATATTCCCAGACACATTCCTAGTTTTTTTCCAGGCAATTCAACCAGACTCCGCTGGTGTGACTGGTGCTTGTATGGAGTTTCGGGCACCTGTCCTTTCCGGGATCACACTTTCCACAATGGATTGCACAAGGGGGTCACCACACCTTACCTCTGCCTTGCAGGAGAGAGAGCCTAGTGTTTGGCAAAAGGGACTAGGGGAAGTGGAGTCCCATTTGAAAGCACTGTACAAATTATTTGAACTGCGTGTAGAGGGCTAGGCCAGTTCTGCGCAATATTCCAGGGCCTTCGTGTTAACCAGTGGGTTCCCAGGAAGGCTGCCAGACAAGCCCACAAACAACTGCCTAGGCAGTGTGGCTGCAGCACACGCAGTAGGAAGGGAGGCTCAGGAAGACCCCTAAGGAGCGGGTATTCAATCTGGCCTCAGAAGATGAAATTCAGTAGGCGAGAAGCGTTGGAACCAAAATCCTCGTTCTGGAGTCATTTTATGGAAGCAGCTGCTTTGGCTTGAAATGGCAAAGCCCCGGGACCTCTCCCCACCCAGTGCTTTGATGAGGGCCAGGCCATCATGTACTGCCACCTCCCCATCCCTTCACCTAGCCCTGGACAGTAGCTGCCTTCTTTGCTGTAAAGGAAAGGCCACGTTTATACCAAAAGCCAGAATCCATCTGCAGGAGGCAAAGGGAAGTGGGGAGCCCCTGGGATGAGGATCTCTGAGGGCGGCTTTCTCTGTTAAGCAGAACATCTGACCGTCTCACTCCTGGCTGTGTCCAGGAGGCGGATGGGCTTGAAATCAGTCCCACTTGCTGCATATCTGATTTCCTAGAGCCCACTCGCCAGGCGAGGAGACATCGTCAGCGCTGCAGCCGGGGATCACCGTGGAGACCGGAGGACTGGCTGAGTCCGGGCAGGGCTCCTTCACCGGCCAGGAGCTTGCCAGGTAACCGACCGGCTTCAGTCCCTACCTTGGCCTGGGGGACGCTGTGGCAGAAAGAAGGTAGTGACCTCTTCAGAAGAAGGGCTAGATGGGGGTGGAGCTGAAGATCTGGAAAAGAAAGGGTCAGGAGCAGAGCAGCCTGAAAACTCTCAGTGAGTCATTTCCTCTTGGGTCAGCTGTTCTGAGTTCAGAAAAGTCTAAGGAAAACTGCCTTTATCTGAAATTGCTTAATGAAAACTGACATTGAGGTGCTTGCTCAGGTTTGGAAGATTTCAGAGCAAAAGCCAACCGGAGAAGGTGGTAAGAGCAGCCAGCCGTGGGAGAGCTTGGATTCGGTGGACGCGGTGGTGTGCTGAGGGTGATGGCGATGAGGTCTGAAATAGCGCTGGCAGGGTCTCCCGAGTGCTCGTCTGGACCCCAGGGCAGGTGTCCCTGCAAAAGCATTTGTTTGCAAGATTAGTAAGACTCCAAGCTCTGCCTCCCTCTGATAACATCCGTACTCCAGCTTCAACAGCTGCCCCATCCTGAGGAAGTCATTTAGCCTTTTCAAGTCTCCTCTAAAAATGCATCTACCAGTGCCTACCCCACAGGTGGCTTGAAAGCTGCTTCAGAGCCAAGCACTGACTCACGGCAGGTGCCCGGCAAACACCAGGCTCATTATTTCCCTCCACCACGTGGTTTTTTCCAATGCCAGAGTTCTACATAGTCATATGTTCTACACTTTTTACTTCAGATTATCGCAAAAGAAATTCACATTATCTATTTATTCTTCATGCTTTTCATTATGAAGGCTACTGCTCCACCGTTGTTTATTAACTAGTCCATTGTAGCTGGGCATGTAAGTGATGTTCAGTGTTCGCATTTTACTAATAAACAGCTGTCTTAAGGTTCTTTGTTCATAAAGGGAAAAAGAGAACACCTGTAAGTCAGCTCTGCAGGGCTGACACAGGGTGTGTTGTAAGCTAGCAACGCAAGCTATCTCAGGGAAACAGAGCCCGTGGGGCTCGCAGAAGGGGACCTGAGGAGGTAGCCACCTTCCCCCTCCCATTTTCTCATGGAGTTTCATGGTCTTTGTGCTTCTTTCTGCATGTCCCCTCCGTTCTGGCTCTTTCTGTTCCCATATCAGCCGGCACAAGGCTGAAAACAGCCTTTCTCATGTGACCATGAGTTGAAACACCCAACCCCGTCTTCAAGTGGCTCTCAGTTCAGAGGCCTGAGTGGCTCTCTGTGCATCCGTTGTCTGTCCTAGTCCCATTGTCTGAGGCTGGAGGAGGGAGTATGACCTTTGTTCCACCCTCTCGGCAGAGGAAGGGTGTGGGTGCAGGAATTATCTGCAGCAGAGAGGCTGGGCTGGGCAGATACCTCCAAATACGTCTGCGGCAGCAGCTGTAAGCATCTGCCTACTGGGATATTTTCTTAGTCAGTGTATTCCCTTAGGCTAAGGTCATAAGTGTGTGATTAGGGTCAAGGTATGTGACAATTCGTGGCTTAGTTCCAGGTTGTTCAGTACTGACTCTGGCTGGGGACACCCCGTCCAGGGGAGGGCACTGCAGATGCCAAATCAGGGATTTGGCAAATCAGGGAAACCAGAAGCTGAGAAACAGAATGGAGTCTCCGGGCCTGTCACCCGCTGTTCCCCTCTGGCAGAGACACCAGCAGCAGCAGGCAGGGTGGAGGGAAGGCACCTCTCAGGCCCGTGCGACTCAGATGAGCTCTGGGGGCCGGTACTACGGTCGCAGGTGTTATTACTGCAAGCTCCAGGCAGGGCCGGCTCCGGGAGGGGGCCCAGGGCAAGTTGCAGAGGAACCTCCCAGGCCTGGGGAGAAAACTCTAGTTTGTACAAGAACACACCAATAAGATAAAAGCTTGGAAAAGACTCCAGGCTGTGCCTGGATGCCTGTTCCTTTAAGCCTTGCTCTATCAGATCTCAGGAACTTCTAAATAAATAAATAAATAACCTTGCTCTCGATGTTGTCCTTGTTTGAAACCCGCATTGCTTTACTCTTCCTGTGCTTGGCAGTCATTACAAAGAGCTCTCCACTGGGCAAAAGGAGTGAGCTAATTGCCCGTTTGAAGGATCATGCCTTAGGCAGAGTCCAAGTGCTACAAGGACAAATGGTAATAGAGTGTCCCTTTCTGGGGAAGCCTGCCCCTGACTGCAGGCTGGAGGGAGAAGGGGATACACGCTCCCCATGGGACGGAGATGAAAACGAAGACCACAGGGCCCCCAGCACCCACGCCCTGCCGGCCATCACTGCTTCTGCCCCACCCCTCGAGGCAGAGAGAGAGAGAGGGAAGGACTGGGGGTTGGAGGTGTGGGGGGCTTTTCCTCTCCGTCTGGCTCAGTGCCTGTGTCGCCTTCCAGGCTCTCGCGCCTCATCTTCTGGCTGCGCAGGTGGGCTGTCAGGCACGTGCACCACCACGACCAGGGACTGGACCCTTTTCCTGATCGTTCCCGTGGAGCTGAGCTTAAGGAGGTGTCCAGCCAAGAAAGCAATACCCAGGCAAACGTGGGCAGCCAGGAGCCAGCAGACAGAGGGAGAAGGTAAGGAGGGGAAAAGAAGACAGGGCCTCCTGTGCCTGCTGGGGCCAGGCAGGAAGCCTCTGCTTTGCTCCATCCTGTTTGGATGCAGCACAAGTGGCCTGGAACGTCATCCCTGTGAACTGTTCCTTGAAGAAAGTGTTTGCTCTTAGGGGAGCATTACATGCTCTAACAGCCTCTGCGGAGTCCAGGAGGCCTTGCAGGAGGAGAAAACCCTTGAACCAGAGCCCCCAGCCTCATTTGACCACTCACCTCATCCTACACAGAACCCCCATTAGGGTCCCCTGGAAATCGTGTTCTCAGAAACTCATCAGGGGATGCTGGCCTTACCCATCTCTCTTCACCAAAGGACTCGCATCCTAGACTCACTATGACCCATCTTGCTCAAAAGTGGGGTCTTTTATAGCAGGAGCTTTGGGGGGTGTCTAAATGGTATCCACAATTTTATGTGTAGGCACGCATGCATTTTTCTGGGACGAGAGTCTACAGGTTGGTCAGAATTTTCAAGGGGAGCCATCTGTGTCCCAGATCAGGTTGAGAAATACCAGGTGGGGAAGGGACAATGGTGGGAGCAGAGTGAGGTGGGGAGAGTGTTTGCTTTCTGGAGGGAAAATCTGCATAACTGGGGCCTCTGCGCACCGTCGTGCATCGCCCCCACCCTAACTGGGAGATAAACCTGACTGGCACCCCCTTACACAGACACAGGGCTGCTGCCTCCCCTCCTGACTTGTTCGTGAGAAGTCTCCCCAGCAGGTGGTCTGCAGAGAGACCCCTGGGTCAGCACAGGTTGAATCAATTGTCACTGAACAGTAGAGCGTTTCTTTAGGACACTGGTCTGTCTGGAATGGAGGAGAGGTAAGACGTGGAGGGGAAGTTGACTTCCCCTCAGCCTCCCAAACAGGTGGATTCTCACCCAGAACCTATTTTCTAGGGGGTGGGAAAAGGGGATCAAATAAGCATGATGATTGCAGAATAGTCCCTATATAATTTGCTAGAGAAAAAGCTACCTGTTTGTATGTCAGTGAGGAGAAGATGGGTTCAGGTTTGGAGCTTCTCAAATGGGCATATGAGGGTCTCTGGGGTGTGAAGGTGATGAAGTCTCAGGGGGAAACCCAATGGATCTTTCCAGAACATCCATTTTCATTCCACATTTGTGTGGGGAGTGGCAGGGGGTATTTGTATGTCATAGATGATGCAGGGGACAGCAAAGAGCAAGGGCATTTTTAAGATGGAATGTGAGAGTTCAAGGCCACGTCTCACCAGTGACTGCTTTAGGAGACCCAGGGAAAGGTGTGAGAATCCCTGGCTGAGACGGGAAGGGCAGTTTTCACATGAGCTTGGACTGCAAACCCTTGGGTTTCCTGGGCTGTGGAAAGGAGGCTGGGGAAGGCCTGGGCACTGGCCCAGACAAGTGCAGGGAGGTCCCAGGTTCCCAGGACTGGGCATCCAGTACCTTTGGGGGACACCATAGACAGAAAGACAAGGAGACAGACAGATAAGAAAGAGGACAAAGTGGAGAAAGAGGAAGAGGGAGGAGGGACACAAAGGTTTCTCAGCAAGCCAGCCAGACCGGTCTAATTCCTTTTGGACAAGCAAAGACTTCCTTATTTAAATTGACTAAATTACCTTCCTACATCCTTAGAGATGAATGTTAGACTCTGTCCGTTTCCGGATGGGACCAGACGAATGGAGCGTTGAGCTAGGACCACACCCAGGGCAGGCCCCGCCCACCTCACAGACACTTGTTGGATCACTCGCGGGCAGGGTCAGCATAGGCAGACGGACGCGATGGAGCGGATAGTGTCCGTCAGCCAGCAAGGCTTCCTAGGGGTGAGGATTTTGAATTTTTCTGGAGGCAAAGTCTCCACGGCAAAGCCAAGTATATACAGAGGCAGGTCCTAGTTCTCCTGTGTGGGCTCGGCTTTGTGGGGTTACGGGCACAGAGGCGTGGTGAACACAGCCACTGCACCCCCACAGAGCTGAACCTTCCCTCCTCCACAATCCCACGGCCGTTCCAGTTCCTGGGAGATTTTCAGATGAGCAGAACCAATCCAGAAATAAGCGGTTACGGCCACATCTTAGACGGGGAGAGGGAGATTTGGGCAGGAGGAGCTAAGGTCATCAAAATGGCATTTATTTGGCTGGACATCCAGCATCATGGAAGAGGTGTCCTGGGCGTCAGCGGGGGTGTCACCTGCCTCAAGCTCCAGTTCTCAAGGTCTCCTATGAGGGGTCTGCAGTGCCCTGCGAGACCGCCTGGCGTTTTTAACCCAGCCATGTTGAAAGTGGGTTCTGGCGGTCAGAGATAATACCTTTTGCTATAGAACATCGTGAAGTACTGCAAAATTCAACTTTAAATAAATATCCAGTTTGTGCAAAACCAGCCCTTACCTTCAACCAGATTCTCACATAGACCAGGGGTGTCAGGCCCTGGAGTTGTAAGATTTGGGGAGGTAGGAGAGGACAGGAGGAGGATAAGCTGGAAACAGCGACGATCCTGCCTATGCTCAGTTACTCGTCCTGCTAATTGGAAGAGGCCTTTGCAGCTGAGGGAGCAAGTCGCTGTGGCTGCTGCTGCAGGCTGCGTCCATCCCGGGGCAGAAGGTGGAAGACCTCCTCCACCCAAGAGGCAGGGAAGCGCTGAGGGCAGAGGCCACGTGGGGTCCATTTCTGTGCCCCTCTCAGTGCCCGGCACGTGGCCCCATCCAGGGTAGAAAGGAAGGAAACTGAGTGGAATTTGAGGCAGGGAAGCTGGAAGGAGTCAAATGGCTGAATCTTCATTTCTTCAGAAGCCTCAGTTTAGCCATGTTCACCCTCCCTTTCCCCAAGTCTTTTATCTGAGCTAACCAATCACAAAGCATTTTGGCCTTGACAATACCACCCCGTATTCTTCAAGCTGTGAGTGCAAAGGCTGGAAGCAGTGGGATGGGGTGGGGGTTGGGGGGGGGGGCCATGGTAATCCCCTGGGGAAATGGCCCCGAGGACTGGAAACCGAGTTCAGACCCTTGATATTCTCTCTACTTCCCCGCAGTGCCTGGCCCCTGGCCAAACGCAACACTAACACCAGCAACAACACGGAGGAGGAGTAAGTACCCACACGCCCTGCAGAGCCCTTCCCAAGCCTGGTGCCCTCCACCCCATAGAAGCCCCAGCTTGGCCTCTCTCCTTGGTGCTCCAGCTCCCCACTCCCAGAACACCAGTAGAATATTTTAGAATCCCGTTCCTTTCGTTGGAACTCCATCCCTGAGGACAGAAGTGGGGGAGGGATGAGATCTGTGTGACTTCTTGGGGAAGTCGTCTGATCTCTTTGGCTCTCATTTTTCTCATCTATAAAGCAAAGGAATTGGATCAGATAAATGCTTTAAGCTGTAGCATCTATACCCCGATATATCTGAGGGTGCAGAACCGGAGCTCCTTGACAGAGCAGTGGAGATTCTCCTTAATGATGAAAAGGCATTTTCTTATTCTACAGCCTCAGGCTCTTGAGTGCCAGTGAAATGTCCTTGTTTGTTGTTGTTGTTGTTTTGTTTTGTTTTTTGTTTTTTGTTTTTGAGATGGAGTCTCGCTCTGTCGCCCAGGCTGGAGTGCAGTGGCGCGATCTCAGCTCACTGCAAGCTCCGCCTCCCGGGTTCACGCCATTCTCCTGCCTCAGTCTCCCGAGTAGCTGGGACTACGGGCGCCTGGCCACCGTGCCCGGCTAGTTGTTTTGTATTTTTAGTAGAGACGGGGTTTCACCGTGTTAGCCAGGATGGTTTCGATTTCCTGACCTCGTGATCTGCCCGCCTCAGCCTCCCAAAGTACTGGGATTACAGGCGTGAGCCACCATGCCTGGCCTGAAATGCTCTTGTTTTAAGGTCAATTTGGGCCAATTTTGGTGGGGTAATCAGAGCAGTGGAAAAAGGCAATTTAAATATGTCCAGAGAATAGCCTCTTGAAAGGGTGACCTGCTGTAATTCCTTTTTCCGTCACCAGATACTAAGGTGGCAGATTAGGGACAGAGTGGCACTATTGGGGAGGGGGAGTCTCACTTGGAGATTAGGGAAAAAATATCAGTGTCAGTGAGAAATGCTGATTTCGTGACTTCCAACTGACAGAGAAATGTGTCAAGGGTTTTTCTTGCTATTTCTCTCTTTGTTCCTCAGATAGAACTTTTTTCTATTTTCTCCATGAAGGAAGCATGTCTTTTGTTTGCATAAATCTGGACATCAAATCCAGAGACCAAATACCATCCATAAAGAAAAATGAGACGATTTTCTCTACAAAGCAATAGCTATAGTGATCTGTGTTAGACTTAAAGCCAAACCTGACACTAAACACCCTTGCAGCCCAGTCTTTCAGGCAGGGAGAGGCTACAGATACTGAAACCATGGACAGAGGTCCTGGGGGTTTCTCGACATCTTTGTCCTTGGGCTGGGGTGTGGGCAAGGATGTGGGTGGATAGCATGGGCTGCACCCAGCTCTTCAATCTTTCAATAAATGGGCTCACTTCACGGGTCCACTTCGAAGCCAAGGACCAAGGGACAAAACTGGAAACTGTCCCAAAATGAGGACAACTGGCACACATGAAAATTATTTATGAACATCTTCCCTGACTCTTCCACTCCGTTTTTGTCATTTTCATATGGTCTCTTTAGTCCTGAATAATTTTCCCTCCCCCATCAAACTGTTCCCAGCCAAAACCAGCAGCATTTTGCAGCTCTGTGTAGGGTTCTTTTGGGGCAGTGCTGGGTGGATTTGGGGATGTAGCCAATGGTGCTGGGTCTTTCCTAGGCCCTCGGCAGTTTGGTAGCCAGAGGACAGGTGAAGGCCCGTAATCAAGGGCCACAAATCTTGCACAAGGCAAGCTGAGTCCGGTCTGGTTAAACTGCAGGGCAAAGCTCACCCAATAAGCTTGAGGGCAGCGCCGTCTGCTGGTGACTTGACGTTAAGACTCCAGTGGCTGAAAAGAGACCGGGGTTCACATCACCCTGGAGGACAGAGGGGTAACTTTCCTTGCTCTTTTCATTTAATGATTTTAATCACCTTTTATTCTAATTCACTTTATTGAAATACTCTTGCTGAAAACTTGGAAAGCAAGAAAAGCACACAGGGGCATACACACACAAAAATCGCACTTCATGCTAACCGTGGAATTCCACTCTCAGAGATAGCCCCACTTAACATGTTGACAAATACACTTCCAACTTCTTCCTAAGCATATATATTGAATAAAGAGATCGATACAATATGTTTTATATATACATATAGTTGTTAAGAGCATCTGTTTCCCAACTCAGTTGCCTCAGAGCTTTGTGACCTTGGACGGGTGTATTAGTCCATTCTCACATTGCTATAAAGAAACGCCTGAGACTCGGTAATTTATTAGAAAAGTGGTTTAATTGGCTTGAGGTACTGCACGCTGTGCAGGAAGCAGAGCAGCTTCTGCTTCTGGGGAGGCCTCAGGAAGCTTTCAATCATGGCGAAGGCAAAGCGGGAGCAAGGAGTCCTACACAGCAGGAGCAGAAGGAAGGTGGGGTAGGTGCTTTAAACAACCAGATCTCAAGAGAACTTACTATCTCAAGCAAAGCACCAAGGGGTTGGTGCTAAACCCTGAGACATCCACCACCATGCCAGGAACACAGATTCAAACCATATAAGCCGGTTATCTAACTTCTCTGTGTGTCTGTTTCCTGGCTTATGAAATGAGGATTGTAATAGTGTCTTATTACAGGGTGGGAGTGAAGACTAAATGTGTTACTCTGTAAAGTGCTCAGAACAGTGCCTGGTACATAGTAAGTGCTCAATAAATATTGGCTTGTGTGGTAGGCAGAACAATCTCCCTCAAAAGATGTCTACCATCCTAATCCTTAGAACCTGTAAACAGGTTACCTTACATGGCAAAGGGGACTTTGTAAATGTGATTAAATTCAAGGTCCTTGAGATAGGTAACGATTTGACTCGGCTGTATCCCCACCCAAATCTCATCATGGGAATTGTAGCTCCTCTAATTCCCATGTGTAGTGGGACAGATCTGGTGGGAGGTAATTGAATCGTGGGGGCAGGTCTTCCCCATGCTGTGAATAAGTCTCACGAGATCTGATGGTTTTATAAAAGGGGGTTCCCCTGCACAGACTCTTTGCCTGCCACCACAAAAGATGTGACTTTGCTCCTCATCTGCCTTCCGCCATGATTGTGAGGCCTCCCGAGCCATGTGGAACTGTGAGTCCAAACCTCTTTCCTTTATAAATTACCCACTCTTGGGTATGTCTTTATTAGCAGCATGAGAATAGACTAACACAGGTAGGTTATCCTGGATTATCAGGGTGGGCCCAATGTAATCACATGAGTCCTTAAAAGCAGAAGAGTGGGTCGGAAAAAGTAAATGGAAGAAGAAGAGAGTCACAGTGTGAGGGAGACTCGACCCATCGCTGCTGGCTTTGAAGATGGAGGAAAGGGACCGGAGCTAAGGAAGCCACAGCCTCGAGAGGTGCAGCCAGCAGGGAAACAGGGACCTCAGCCCCACAATCGCAAGAAGCTGGATTCTGTTCAAGATCCAAATGAGCAGGAATCAGAGCCCCGCTAGAGCCTCTGGGGGATGGCAGCCCTGTCAACACCTTGATTTTAGTCTGGTGAGAGCCACAGCAGACTTCTGACCTACAGATCTGCAAGATAAGACATTTATGTTGCGTCACTTTGCAGTAATTTGTTCCAGCAGAAATAGAGAACTGATCCAGCTATTATGATAAACTCTTTGTAGTCTGCTTTTTAACTTAGAGCTGTTTGCCCATGTCTTCTGAAACAGCGTTTTAAATGGCCACATAGAATTCACCATTGAGGATGGGCCTGTACTGTGGTGTGATTCGGTGGCTCTCCCTTTTTGACTGTCATGAATAATGGCGGTGATTATTTTTCCACACGCATTGCACACAGCCTCGATTATTTCCATAGGAAGTGTTAGGTAATTGTGGATGGATCTTTTTCAATGAGTGTTTAATTAGCAGAATTTATCTCTCAACCCATGCCTTCCTTCAGAGTGTGGAAGAGAGAAATCAGAGGGACCCAAAGGGGACTCCAGGCCTTGTCCCTTCTGCAACCTTTGTTTCCTCAACTATTCAATGGGGCATCACTGCCTGCCTTGAAGAAATGTTACATGTATTCATTAGATAACTTTATAAGAGTTCCTAGCCCTTAAAAGACACCCAGTAAAGAAGAGGGAGCAGTGTAAAGTCATATGTTGAAGAAAACCCTGCGCTCACAGGACTGTCCTGCGGACACTGCCGGAACCACCTCGCAGCCAAGCAAAGTCTGAAGGCGTGTCTGAACCCGGCCACATTTGCCAGCCTGCAACGACATGTGTTTGCCACTACACGTGTCACAGACCCGCCTCTTCGAATTTTGGTTCCCTTTTGCTCACTGGCTTTCTCATTAAGGCCCAGGTTTTCATCGGATCCAGAGACAGGTTTCAAGAACAACGGGCAGGCCCCACCCTTCCATTCAGAACAGAGAGCCTGGAGTGGGATTTCCAAAACTCCCAGTAACTTTCCCAACCTCCATGTGTGGGTTCGGGTCTCTGTCCTCCTACCTCAAAACGTCTCCAGTCTCTGGCTGTTTGTGACTTCCCAGGAGCTCACGAAAATAGATCAGAAATTGTAGAACATTTGACTGAGCCATTAATTTCTCAGTGCATGCTCAATGGGGTGGTTTACCTCGTGCTTCAGGAATAATAATAGCAAATCAATAACCCCATTCCGTCCCAAAGCGCCGGAAGTACCCACCTGCCACGCCCCCTCCCCACGACGCCGCACGCCACGCCCTCTCTCCACGGCGTCGCACGCCACGCCCTCTCTCCACGGCGTCGCACACCATGCCGTTTCTCCACTACGCTGCATGCCACGCCCTCTCTCCACGAGCCGCACGCCATGCCCCCCTCCACGACGCCGCACGCCGCGCCCGCTCTCCACGACGACGCAC
This sequence comes from Macaca mulatta, assembly GCF_049350105.2. NCBI lineage: Eukaryota > Metazoa > Chordata > Mammalia > Primates > Cercopithecidae > Macaca > Macaca mulatta. Next base: position 6,500,280 of record NC_133418.1, read on the forward strand.
GCCACGTCCTCTCTCCACGACGGTGCACGCCACGTCCTCTCTCCACGACACCGCACGCCACGTCCCCTCTCCACGATGTCGCACGCCGCGCCCTCTCTCCACTACGCCGTACGCCGCGCTCTCTTTCCGTCACTCCGCAGCCTGCCCTTTCCACTTGGTAATGTCGTTGATATATGAAGACTGCTCAATGTCCCTCGGCGTCATCCAGCAACAAGGCAGAAAAGAAGGAAGAGAAAAAAAGAAGAGAGAAAAAACTACCTAAAACAAGAAGAGGAAGTACTGAAGGAAGCTGCCTCTAAGGACCGGGTGCCATGGTCCCAGCAGGCCTGACCCCACCTCCCCGCAGGGCTCAAGGGCTGGGTGTCTTGGAGCAACGCTATCAGGGGGCCTTAGCGTCGGCCCTGGAGGGGAGGCGGTGCTTGGAGCTGAGGAAAAGTCGGCCCCAGGCTGCAGACCATGCCTCCTGAGACCATGTGAAGCCCCCATCTTGCGGAAAGAATCCTCTCCGAGCTCTGAGAACTCAAGGCGGGCTTACAAGTAAAGAGAGTTGCTCGTCTGCAGCCTCAGGTGGGCAGCCGGGGGCTGTCCCTGTGAGCCTGCTCATGTGACCCCCCCACTCGAAGCATTTCGTTTGCCCTCACAAGTGGGCTACACAGGGTAGGCTGAGGGTTTCTCTGGGGAACTGGAAGATACAATGTTCACAAACTTTCACCCAGATTCAGTGGTGATGAGAGCTGTTGGGAACGTCCCAAAGCCCCGTCGGTGAGTGACCTCGCACCCCAGCATCCCGGTGAAGGCAGGAAGTCCCTGGGGTCTCCGATGGGACACAGGAGCACTCTGCAAGCCTAGGCCAGCGTGGGTCACATGGGATGGCAGAGGGGACACATGGACCCAACGAAAAGGAAGTCTCCAGTACAGCCTGTAAACTTGAATCTGCGGGAAAGTCTAAGAATAAAAGCTAAGCCCTCTAAGCTATGTTTTTCATTCAGTGCGGGCCCACATAACAGGTTATTCCCAGGCTTTTGATGGAGAGGCGCGATGGAAATCAGCCTTTACCACGTCCGCACAAACACAGTGAGGGGGGTTGAGAGGGTTCTCCAGGGAATACTGTGGGGCTTCCCAACTCTATCCAGAGAGGAGCTGCCTCAGAACTATCCAGGCAATGCTTAAATGCACATTCCCAGGCCCAGCCCTGGAAGAGATGAGTGGGCCCCGGGAATCAGCATTTTCTGGAAGTTCCCCAGACTTCAGCAGACCTCTGTGACATTGCCATGCTGCATTTTCATTCTCAGCATCCTGAAGGGTGTGGATGTTGCCATGGGCACATGGGAATGTCATCACCATGACCTTATAGTCAACTGTGACTTCCTGGGACTGAACTGGGAGAAAAGGACCTCTGGAGTCTACCCAACCTCCCGGCCTGTCTTCCCCTACAGGGACTCTCCCTGTGACTCCCTTGATAACTAAGAGGACCCTGTTGTGGACAGCCACATCTTGGGCTTCAGCCTAAAATGGCCGTAGGGTTTCTAAGGGAATCTAGGTCTCTCAAACCCTCCAAAGCTACAGTCTTGAAACACAGTGCGCTGTTTGTGTGTGTGTGGGTTTCCAGGAAGAAGACGAAGAAGAAGGATGCGATCGTGGTGGACCCCTCCAGCAACCTGTACTACCGCTGGCTGACCGCCATCGCCCTGCCTGTCTTTTATAACTGGTGTCTGCTTATTTGCAGGTGAGCAGCAGGGGGTGGGAGATGCAGCGGAAAGGAGGGAACCAGACACCAGGCCAAGGAGGCAGAGCTCCAACTCTCACTCGGGAGGCCTGAGGCCTGGACCCCTCATGGGGTTCTTGTGCCTCAGTTTCTCCCTTTAAAAATAGAAGGTTCCCCAAGAAGACCATCAGGTTGCTCTGAAGCATGGGTGGAGAACTGAGCTTAAGGTGGACAGTCAGGGTTCCGGCACTGTGGGGTCCCCTCAAGTGAGTTGTACGAGGAGGATGCAGGGGCGTTTGCTTCTCTTTGGAGGGATAAGTGGGTGGTTCTGAATGTGTTGCAGGGTAGGGAGGCAGGGACAAGCTGCTACTTTTTTTGTTGTTGTTGTTGAGACACAGTCTTACTCTGTCACCCAGGCTGGAGTTCAGTGGCGCAATCTCAGCTAACTGCAACCTCCGCCTCCCGGGTTAAAGCGATTCTCCTGCGTCAGCCTCCCGAGTAGCTGTGACTACATACATGAGCCACCACGCCCGGCTAATACATATATGTGTGTATATATATATGGCAGGAGGCTTTGGGGAGCTGAGCAAGCTGCAGGGGGGCGGCAGGGGCAGGCTGCTGTGTCTGTGAGGCTAGGAGAAGAGCTGGGGGTGCTGCCTGTGTGGGAAACAGCAGAAAGATGGAGAAGGTAGAAAATATTTACTGCCTGTTCCATTATTAATCTCTCAGACATTCTCTTATTTTTTGTTGAAATTTGACCCCAGAAAGGGCAGGTCCGTAGCCCCTTTACGTGACTCTGCCAGTGAGGCCTGGAAAACAGTACCTCCTAGGATCTTGTAGCTCTCTGCTGAGACGCAATGGGGCCGCTTTTTGGGGTCAGTCTTAGCTCTTCTCAGGAGTTCTGTGACTGTGGGACAGAAAAGCTTCTCAGAGACAGTGGTGCCTCATCGGAAGCTGGGGTGATTATGCAGGCAGGGCCATTCCCAGATGACATGATCCAGCATCTTCAGCACAGAGCCGGTGCCCACACACGGGTGGCCCATGCTCCAGTAACACACACAGCCATCCATCTCCCAATTGGCGTCTTTAGGGCCTGCTTCGATGAGCTGCAGTCCGAGTACCTGATGCTGTGGCTGCTCCTGGACTACTCGGCAGATGTCCTGTATGCCTTGGATGCGCTCGTGCGAGCTCGGACAGGTGAGTGTGCCCCAGGCCCGGGGAGGGGACCATGGCGCCCACAGGCATGTTCCGGGAGACCCAGCACAGTGGATGGGACATTGCCGACCTTTGACCATGAGAGGCCAGGCAGGTCTGGGGACCTACGACCATGAGGGTAGGTGGTGCGGCCTCAAGCCCCTCTACACGGAACCCTTGGACAGGACACTGAGTAGAAGCCAGGACACCTAAGCTCTGGGCTCTGCCCTTCCAACAAGCTGTGTAACCTTGAGCAAGTCAGGCTGTCTCTCTGGGCCTTCTTTTTGTCACCTCTGAAATAAGCAGGCTGGGCCAGGCGCAGTGGCTCACGTCTGTAATCTCAGGACTTTGGGAGGCCAAGGTGGGCAGATTACTGGAGGTCGGGAGTTCAAGACCAGCCTGGCCAGCATGGTGAAACTCCATCTCTACTAAAAATACAAAAAATTAGCTGGGCCTGCTGGCATGTGCCTGTAATCCCAGCTACTTGAGAGGCTGAGGCAGGAGAATCGCTTGAACTCCGGGAGGTAGAGGTTGCAGTGAGTGGAGATCATGCCACTGCACTCCAACCCAGGCGACACAGCAACACTCTGTCAAAAAAAAAAAAAAAAGAAATAAGCAGGCCAAACTGCAATCTCGAAGGACCTTTCCAGCTCTCACTACTCGACACTGGGGTGAGCAGGAAGGAGAGCTCAGGCAATCTTGGAGTTTCTCTTCTCAGACAGTCAGAGGATCCAGGACATGTTACTCCGTGGCTTTCAGAGGAGTTTTAACATGTGGAGAATGAAAATCTGAAATAGGGCCCCGGTGAATGAGGACTTCCTTCAAATCATCTCTGGTTGGGGATGGGAAAGGATACTCACCCCTCACATTTCTTAGGTGCTGAACTGTGTGCGCTTGGGACGTCTTTTTCTAATCTGCACAAAGACATTGCCTAAGCTGGTAGAGGCCCTGTTTCCAAGATTTTTGAACTAAAAACTGTGCCAGGCCAGGCATGGGTGCAGGCACCTGTAATCCCAGCACTCTGAGAGGCCAAGACAGAAGGGTCATTTGAGGCCAGGTGTTCCAGACTAGCCAGGGCAACATAGCAAGACCTTGTCTCTACAAAAAGAAAAAATTAGCTGGGCGTGCTGGTGTGTGCCTCAGGAGGCTGAGGTGAGAGGATTGCTTGAGTCCAGGAGGTCAAGACTAAAGGGAGTCATGGCCTCGGGTTACAGAACAAGACCTTGTCTCAAAAAATAAAATAAAATGAAATAAAATAAAATAAAATAAAATAAATAAGCTATGCTATGCTATAGCTGTTGATGCAAAGACCAGCAGATCACAGTAGCCAACCTCTGTGTGGCTCCATGTACAAAATATTTCAAGCGTGTCTGGCATCTTCATTAGAACCACTGCATGAGACAAGAAGCACAGGCATGATCACCTCCCATCTTGCTGATTTAGAAACCAATGTGAGAGACACCAAGTGACTTATCCAAAGTCCACAGTCACTGCCCAGCCATGCCAGACTGGTCCACCGTTTGCTTCCACACTGATGCCTAGCAGCATAACTTAGAAGACCTCGGATACACAGGCTGAGGCTTGCATGGGTGACCTAGCCAGCCCTGGCCATCTGCTCCCCTACTGCAGTCATGTTAAACTCCATAGACACACGAGCTCTGTAAGTGGCCCATTGGGCTGATGTTCCCTGGTCTCAGCCCAGCTTCAGTGGGATGAGACACCCTGACTCAGACATTAACCCTATGCCTTCTTGTGCTTGGGTAGTATCCTAAGCAACTCAAGATTCAGCAGGAAGCTGGGAGAGAGGGAGGCACAGGAATCACACCCCAAGGAAAACATCATTAGAATTGTGAGAAGACACCTTAAAGAAGTGGGGAGGAGGCTGGAGGCACAGGAGGCTACGTAATGATCGAGGCCCTCAGTAACTCATGTATAACAAATAATGCTAAGAAGAACTGGGGGCTGGGAAGCAGGGTGTTCTTCGTTGTGACGGCACACTAGATTTTCAGATTGAGCAGAGTGGGACGTCCTACCCCAGTCTAGCCTCAGTGGCATGGACCCGCAGCCCTAGCATCACCTGGAACTTGCTGGACTTGCCCCCAACTTCCAGGAGCCAACTCTGGGTTGCAGGCTGGCACTCTGCATTTCACACAGCCCTCGGGGAAATACTGATGCTCACCACAACTTTAAAAGGACTAATTCTATCATTCTCTCTACTTTTGTGCTTTTTTGAAAATGTAAAAAACAAAAAAGAATGTGGGTCATGGCCTCCTTAATTGATTTCACCCATTATAATGCCCCTGGCTCTAGGTGTCCACCCCATCTCCAGACCAGTCAGATTCTTTGGGGGTGGGTCCCGAACTTCATATGTTTTTAAAGCCCCTTGGGTAACAGTCACGTGCAACCAAGGACAGCTGTGTTCCTGCGAGGTGTTTTCAAAAGGCAGGTTGTGCCCCATTGCTGACTGGTGAAATCAGTTTGGGAGGCCATGGCCTGTGTGTTTTTAATTTTTATTATTAATATTTTCAAATGTATGCAAAAGCAGAGAGAATAGTGTTATGAATCCCCATGTACCCTCACCCAGCTCCAGCTGTTATCAACATTCTGCCCATCTTGTTTCATCTGCTCCTTTTCTTGTTTCATCCACCCTTTTCTTGTTTCATTTTCCTGTTTTTGTTTTTGCTTTTTTGTTTCCTCCACCCTTTTCTTGTTTCATTTTCCTGTTTTTGTTTTTGCTTTTTTGTTTCATCCACCCTTTTCTTGTTTCATTTTCCTGTTTTTGTTTTTGCTTTTTTGTTTCTTCCACCCTTTTCTTGGCTGGTGTAAGCAAACCCCAGGCAGTAAGCACTTTAGTGTTTTGAATAGAAAATAGAATATCTCGGGAAGTCAAACTCACTGTGCCAAAGGGAAGAGTTACGCTTGGGAACTGAGTCATGCAAAAGCTGCCTTCCTTTTCTTCCCAAACAGATAGCTGTAATTTCACATGCTTACTTTATCTTATGTAAAATGTAGTTTGCATAATGTACTTTTCCTCCTCTCCCCTCTTTTCACATGTAGATTCACTGAGTGCTAATCAAAGCCTCACAAGAATGTAACTACTGGCCTCATTGCCTACCCACCCTTTCTTTTCTTTCTTCTTTCCTGTCCTGCCTGCTGCCTGCTCTGTCCCCTTTAAGTATTGACATCCTCAAAATCCTCTTTGGAAAAAGCACAGGCCACAGATCCTGCTGTGACTTGTGTTTCTTTCTCCTAGGTGTACTTTCAACCTTGGTAAAATAAACCTCTAAATCAATTGAGATCGCCTCCATCACTTTTCTTTTTTTTTTTTTTTTTTTAAACACTCAGAGTCTCACTCCGTTGCCCAGGCTGGAGTGCAGTAGTGCGATCTTGGCTCACTGCACCCTCTGCCTCCTGGGTTCAAGTTGTTCTCATGCCTCAGCTTCCCGAGTAGCTGGGATTACAGGGGTGCACCACCACATCTGGCTAATTTTTGTATTTTTAGTAGAGACAGGGTTTCACCATGTTGCCCAGGCTGATCTCGAACCTCTGACCTCAGGTGATCCACCCGCCTCAGCCTCTCAAAGTACTGGGATTATAGGCATGAGCCACGGCACCTGGCCCACCATCAGTTTTTGATTTACAGCATGTATCTCTAATTTTAAAGGATCCTTTTTTAAAATATGTACATAATTTCCTTTTATCTTTTAAAATTTAATAGTCATTCCTTGTTATCATCTAATACCTCATTTATACTTAAATTTACTCAATCGACCTATGTTTTAAAAAAATTCAATAGAAGAGATAGAACCTCATAGAACAGAAAATATCAGAGTGCATTTCCTATAGTCATGGTAAGTGTTGGTTTTGAAATAATTTCTATTATATATGTATCACTGCATATTCTGTAGCCATGAGGTAAAAGATGTTTCTTTGTACTGTGGTCAAAAAAGTCGGCCTCTGTGATGCCCGAGTGACCTCCATCTTCTTCTTTAGGTTTTCTTGAGCAAGGCTTAATGGTCAGTGATACCAACAGGCTGTGGCAGCATTACAAGACGACCATGCAATTCAAGCTGGATGTGTTATCCCTGGTCCCCACCGACCTGGCTTACTTAAAGGTGGGCATGAACTACCCAGAACTGAGGTTCAACCGCCTACTGAAGTTTTCCCGGCTCTTTGAATTCTTTGACCGCACAGAGACGAGGACCAACTACCCCAATATATTCAGGATTGGGAACTTGGTCTTGTACATTCTCGTCATCATCCACTGGAATGCCTGCATCTACTTTGCTATTTCCAAGTTCATTGGTTTTGGGACAGACTCCTGGGTCTACCCAAACATCTCAATCCCAGAGCATGGGCGCCTCTCCAGGAAGTACATTTACAGCCTCTACTGGTCCACCTTGACCCTTACCACCATCGGTGAGACCCCACCCCCTGTGAAAGACGAGGAGTATCTCTTTGTGGTCATAGACTTCTTGGTGGGCGTTCTGATTTTTGCCACCATCGTGGGCAATGTGGGCTCCATGATCTCGAATATGAACGCCTCGCGGGCAGAGTTCCAGGCCAAGATCGACTCCATCAAGCAGTACATGCAGTTCCGCAAGGTGACCAAGGACTTGGAGACGCGGGTTATCCGGTGGTTTGACTACCTGTGGGCCAACAAGAAGACGGTGGATGAGAAGGAGGTGCTGAAGAGCCTCCCAGACAAGCTGAAGGCCGAGATCGCCATCAACGTGCACCTGGACACGCTGAAGAAGGTTCGCATCTTCCAGGACTGTGAAGCGGGGCTGCTGGTGGAGCTGGTGCTAAAGCTGCGGCCCACTGTGTTCAGCCCTGGGGATTATATCTGCAAGAAGGGAGACATTGGGAAGGAGATGTACATCATCAATGAGGGCAAGCTGGCCGTGGTGGCCGATGATGGGGTCACCCAGTTCGTGGTCCTCAGCGATGGCAGCTACTTCGGGGAGATCAGCATCCTGAACATCAAGGGGAGCAAATCGGGGAACCGCAGGACGGCCAACATCCGCAGCATCGGCTACTCAGACCTGTTTTGCCTCTCCAAGGACGATCTCATGGAGGCCCTCACCGAGTACCCCGAAGCCAAGAAGGCTCTGGAGGAGAAAGGACGGCAGATCCTGATGAAGGACAACCTGATTGATGAGGAGCTGGCCAGGGCGGGGGCGGACCCCAAGGACCTTGAGGAGAAGGTGGAGCAGCTGGGGTCCTCCCTGGACACCCTGCAGACGAGGTTTGCACGCCTCCTGGCTGAGTACAACGCCACCCAGATGAAGATGAAGCAGCGTCTCAGCCAACTGGAGAGCCAGGTGAAGGGTGGTGGGGACAACCCCCTGGCTGATGGGGAAGTTCCCGGGGATGCTACAAAAACAGAGGACAAACAACAGTGAAGATGCAGCCTCTGTCTCCTGCTTCACGGGGTCGACTGTCAGGGCGACGCTATGTGGCTGCAGCTGTGTGGCATGGAACTTGGTCAGAGCTTAATTCCAGCTCGATTCACCCTTTAAAAGCTGTGTGACTGCCCAAGAGAGCCTGTTTCTTCACCTAGAAAATGGGACATTTGTCTCAGTCCCAGTGAAGTGCCAGGTTTGACTGTGAGGTTCGCATGAAACACTGCACCAGGCAGGGCTTTGCAAAGTGCAAAGTATCCCCGGTCCAAGTATAGGAAAGTGTGCACACAGGACTCTCACTACTTTTTTATGGAATCTGCAAGGCGTTTTTAGGCTTTTTAATCTAATTTTCTTATAAATGAAAGATTCTTTAGTCACCTTTCTCCTCCCCAACTTCACTCCACCACCACCTGATAATGGGTATATAACAGAAAGCTGAAGGTACAACGTAGTGACTCAAATTCAGACTTACACAAGACAGTTTGAGGCATATTTCTGACTCTGGTATCACCTCGTGTGCTCTTTGGGGCCCTGGAAACCCTGGCCTTTGGGAGTGCTATGGCAAGTAGAAGTTCTGTAGGATGGAAAGAGGCTGCCCCATGTGAGGTCACTTCCAATCTGTGAAGCAAATCCAGACTCCCTGCCATCCAGCCACGGTGAAACCAGCGTCTGTTTTACAGAAAAGAGCATCTCAGGAGAAGAGACATCCCCTCCTCCTCACTTGCCAAAGAGATTCAGAGACAGCGCCTATCCTCCATTCTTGAGTCAAGGCCCTGGGTGACCTATTCGAACTCAAGGAGGAGAGCAACGTACAGGGAGAGCCTTTTAGATTGAAGGCTGGAGTGGTGTCCTAAACCAAAAAAGCCGACAACTAAGAGTTTTAGAAGATGAGACCATTAGGCATGTATCTTTGCAAACTGCCCCTTCACCCACGAAGAGGAAGCCTCAAGATCCCTTGGAACTGCATCCCAGGGCAAAGCTTTTGGCTCACCGAAAGCTCACAGATTGCAGAAATTAGCTTTTTTAAAAAAAAACAAATCCCAGTAAATATAATTATCATTAACATTTTATAACAGATTTATATTTTTGAGTTCTGTGATTGCAAATTATGACCTCAATATTCCATCCTTATGTAATATGTTGCAAATTACCCAAAGATGAGTCTTCTTTCTTTCCTTTTTTTTTCTTCTTACTTCTTTCTTCCTCTTTCTCTCTCCTCTTTTCCTCCTCAAAATGTATATATTTTAAAAGCCTTAACTATTAGTTATGCCTGCATTCATATTTGCACAGGCAAAATAAAGACCTGGATTTAAAAATAGGAATGACTCTTGCTTCAGCTCTTGCCATAAGGGAAGTTTCAGTCGCAGAGTATGTTTCTAGGGCAATGGCTTCCGTAGAAAGAATAGGTGCTGATGTGGGAGAGGGCACACATTCCAAGAAAGTGACAATGCCAAGTGCTATTAAGGACACAAATCAACAAGAACTCTCATTCATTGCTGGTGGGCATGGAGTATGGTGTAGCCACTTCGGAAGACAATTTGGTAGTTTTTATAGAGTTAGGCATACGCTTTAGCGTATGATCCAGCAATCACACTCCTAGGTATTTACCTAAAAGAATTTGAAACTTATATGCACATAAAAACATGTCTATAAATGTTGGTAGCAGCTTTAATCATTATTAACAGAAATCTGGAAGTAGTAATAATGTCATTCAATAGGTGAATCGATAGATAAACAGCCAGGTGAGGTGGTGTGTGCCTATAATCCCAGCTACTAAGGAGGCTGAGAAGGGAGAATCATTTGAGTCCAAGCGTTTGAGGACAGCCTAGGCAACATAGCAAGACCCTGTCTCTAAAAAAAAGAAAAGAAATAAAGAAAAAAGTAACACAGTGGTATACCTATACAATAACCATATAATCAAATCCTACTCAGGAATGAAAATGAATGAGCAATTGATCAAGGGGAAAAGATTCCATTTGTATGACATTCTGGAAAAGGCAAACAATAATGATGGAAAACAGCTCAGCGGTTGCCAGGGGTTGTCGGGAGGTGTAGAGGCTGATTGCAGAGATCACAGTGGGGAATTTTTAGTTGTGATGGAACTGTTTTGCATGGTGTGCGGTGGTGGGTATATGACTGTGCGTTGTCCACTCTCATAGAACGGTACACCACAAAAAATCAACTGTAATGTGTGGAATTTTAAAATATCAACCCGAATGTGAGCAACACAAGGATGGAAAGCAGATTGCGACAAGTGAATCTAACTATATTAGAAATATATGACATAACTTTACTGAAGGACATAGGGTAAAATGATGACCTAAGTAATGTTAAAAATGGTGCTTTGAGTAGAAACTAAGGCTAAAGACGAAAAGATGTGACATGAATACTGTACTCTAGTTGTAAATTTGTTTCACATGGGGATATGGGTTACTAATTCAGAATTACATTATACTATGGATGAATGCATGAATGACTGAATAAATAAATAAATGCTTTAAAAAATGGAAGCCAGATTTATTGTAGTCAGAAAAAGAAGTTACAAATAAGGCCACACAAGATCAGAATGAACCCTGTGGTACTGGATTGGAATCAGACATTAGAACGAACTCATGTTTACTTCTATATCCAGGTAGACAGATGCAGAAATGATTGTAGGGGTGTGTGTGTGTGTGTGTGTGTGTGTGTATGTATATATGTGTATATATGTTGGTATACATAGATATATTTCTAACTCTGTGTACCAAGAAGCCTTGGCAGTGATACCTATTACAGAGAGCTCACCAAGCACCCAGATCTTGGTTTCCAAATATCTTTCTCCAATGAAAGGAACCAGGGCTGATTCTAGGGCTGAGGCAGGGAAAACATACCATGAACCTGGAGTGTCTTGTAGTGCCAGAAAGTACTCAAAAAACAATGTTGGGGGGCAAGTGGCAATAGGGCTTTCTACATACACACACACATAAACAATGATGGAGGTAAATCAAAGGGACACAGCAACCAACCTGAAAGAGTTCCCAGTGACCAAAACTGAAGCCATCTGAAAAAAACTTAAAAATTTAGTATTAGACTATATCCCAAAGTATAAAAGTATATGAGTCTATGCCACAAATAAACGATTGAATAAATAAATAAATGAGGGAGAAAGGACACGTGTTTTTTACAGAAGAATTCCAGATAACATATGTAGATTATTCGATACGTTCCACCCCAGGATGCAAAGCCTTGTTTGCGGATCTTGCACTCAAAACTGGAACCAAGGATCCAGCAGCCTCTACATTGCCTTGGGGGAACATAATGTCAATATCAACTGATCATGTGGGTGGGGTTACAGTAAGGATGTTAAGGTGGGAAAGTTATCCTGGATTTTCCAAGGGGGCCTGATACAATCACGAGGATTCTGATAAGTGGGAGGCAGGAAGATCAGAGAGAGGAAGGCAATGTAACAATGAAAGAATATGTATTATTCTTACGGTAGAAACTTCATTAAGATTTTTGCGATTCTGGAAAAGTGGTGGTGGCAGTGTCGTTTTTTGGGCTGTCTAAGTCTTCACATAAAAACACAGCAAATAAGATAGTAAATCTAAAGATCCACAGACAACATCTGACATCCTCGAGGATATGAAAACACCCAAATCACCAACAGGTGCTCACCAAAAAGCATGGAGAGCCTGTCTGAGAACAGGTGGAATTAAGGGAGATTCTGCAGGAATCAATTTGTGGGTGGCAGCAAATTGACAATGATGCTACAAGACTGATGTGCAGGGACAGTCTGGGTGCTACACACTCTAGATGTTCACAGAATAAAGCTTCCTTCTTTATTTGAGAAACATCTATTCAGATCCTTTGCCCACTTTTACATTGGGTTGTTTGCTTGCTATTGAGTTGTTTGAGTTCCTCATATATTTTAGATATTAACCCTTATCAATATATGGTTTGCAAATATTTTATCCCATTCTGTAGGTTGTCTCTTCACTCTGTTGATTGTTTCCTTGGCCGTGCAGAAGCTTTTTAGTTTAATGTAATCCTATTTGTCTATTTTTGCTTTTGTGGTCTATGTTTTTGGGTTCACATCTTTAAAAATAATTTCCCAAATCAGTGTCATGGAGGATTTACCCTGTGTTTTCTTCTAGTATGAAAGAAGCTTCATTCTAAGACAAAATCTCTCACTGAGAGACAATTTGGAGTAAATTCCAAATTGATCACAGGACAGAAAAGGTAGTGACAAAGGAAAAAGAAAGTTTCGATTAAAGAAGGTAGAGAAGCAGAGGAGGTAGCACTAGTCCATATATATTTTTATCACTGAGAAAACAGCCGAAGAGAGACTTAGAGAACTATGAAGTTAGGAAAAAGGTAAATCATGTTCCATCTCTTCTCTCTAAAGTATAAGCACATTCAACTCACTTAAAAGATGAACAACAGAAAAGATGCACCCTCAAATTTCGTGCAAAGTCTTTATTAAACAGAGAGCGAGGAAGAATCAGAGGGAGTATAACGTCTCTGCAGATAATGAAACCCACCAGAAAGACATGCCCACAGAGCAGAAGTAAACTGACCCATCATTTCACAACCAGCCAAAAGAAATTAAGAGAAGATAGATCCTTTGAAAAAAAAAAACAAAACAAAACAGCATAAGCCAGAATCAAGGATGAGGTCATGAGGAAAAGGATTTGACAAGAGCTGTAACAGAACTCAGGAAGGTACTGGAAATAAAAGAACAAAAATAATTTCAAAATAAAGACTGAATTGAACATAAGAGCAAATAAACATAGTGAGCGATGTTTTAAGAGAAATCAAAGATGAAAAGGAAAAATGTCTTAAAAATCAAAAAAGGTATTCCAAATATGACATTTGGGAAAAGACAAAACTATGGCGAAAGTAAAAAAAAAAAAAAAAAGAAAGAAAGAAAAAAACAAAAACGAGTGGTTGCCAGGGGTTGGGGGGATAGAAGGATAAACAGGTGGAGAGCAGAGAGTATTTAGGGCACTGAAAATACTCTGTATGGTACTGTAATGGTAAATACGTGTTGTTATGCCTCTGTCAAAACCCACAGAATGTACACCACCAAGAGTGAACACCAATGTAAACTATGGACTTCAGGAGAAAACGGGTCAATGTAGGTTCGTCTCCACAGCAAATGCACCTTTAGTAGCACTACCTAAAATATGGAGTATGTTGCAGGTATATGGGAATTTTGCTGTCAACCTAAAACTGCTCTTAAAATGCTTTTTTAAAATAAAAAACAAATGGAAAAGATAAAAAAAAATTTGAGAGAAAAGTGATGGAGAATAAACAACAAAGATCTAACATGTTAATGAGAATCCCAAACAAGTACCGAAGCACAGGAACAGAGCCAGACACTAAAACTTATCATGTAAGAAAAGTTCCTGAAATAAAAATTAGCTTGAACTAGATATGGAAGAAACATTCTGCATTCTGGGAAAACTGAGCCAGGAAACTGGCACTGAGACATATTAGAGTAAAACTTATAGACTCCATAAGAAAAGAAAAAATGTTTCTGACATTCAGGCAAAAAAACAAAGTCACTTACAAGGGGATAATATCAGAGTGCCTTCAGACTTTTATAAATAGCACTTCATGCTAGAAGACAATGAAACAACATGTAGGATATTCAAAGACAAAAAATATGAGCCACAGATTTTATGTCCAACCAAACTGGCCTTGAGGAAGAAAGGCTGCAGATAAACAGTTACAAACATACAAAAACTCAGGAGTATTGCTTTCATGAGCCCTTCCTGAGAAATCCACAAGAGAAGAACCTCAGAAGACCAAAAAGACTGCGAAAATATTGACATAAGGCCAAGTACTCTGCTCACTGAAAAAGCTCAGAACAATAACTCAGCAATGAGTACCCACAGCACCCAGGTTGTAGTCTCTAAATACAATTTCACATTTAAAGGAACCAAGATGAACCCAAAACATTTTGTTTTGCCGGAAAGCAAGCGAATTATCAAAGACTACTGAGATGATGTCAGTAGAATACAGAATCCAATTTGAATGCACCTCCACTGGCCAAAGATGGGAGAATTTGAGAATCACAAAGAAAAACAACTGCAACTGCATGTACTAAGTCAAATATATTTTTCATGGTCACCATTGCAACTTGTTCCAAAAATTGCCAAAGAGAAAGAATCAAGCAGTTATGGCTGACTTTCCTATACAAAAACTGTATTTCAGAGTAACCTAAACAATTGAAGAAGAAAAGTTATTTTTCTTTTCTTCTGTAGAGTCAGGATCTCACTATGTTGCCCAGGCTGGTCTTGAACTTCTAGGATCAAGCAATACTCCCACCTCTGCCTCCCAAAGTGCTGAGATTATAGGCATAAGCCACCATGCCCAGCTGGAAAGTTCTTCTTTATAGAATAATTCCAACTAAAAAAAATATTATCTCATAGAATATTGGATCTAGGCAATCATATAAAATGGATGTTAAAACCACTAGTTGCAAAGTTGATGGGGGTGGGGGGGTAGAGCTAGACAGCCAAATAGAAGCCACCAGTGATTGTTCCCCCACCACACACACAAGAATGCAAAATTGAACAACTATCCACACACAAAAGCACCTTCATCAGAACCAAAAATCAAATAAGCAATCACAGTACTGGTTTTAACATCGTATTAAGGAAGGATACAGTGAAGAGGGTAGGAAAGACAGTCCTGAGTTGCCCACACCACTCCTCCCCTATCCCTCAGCAGCAGCTGCATGGCAAGAAGAGAGAATCTGTGTGCTTGTCGAGGGGAGTGTGCAGTGATTGTGGGACTTTGCATTGGAGCTCAGTGCTGCCCTGTCATAGCAGAGAGCAATGCAGGGCAGAACTCGGCCGACACCCATGAAGGGATTTAGACTAGCCCTCACCAGGCAAATTGTTCATCCCAGCAGTCAGAACTTGAGTTCCAGCAAGCCCTGCCACTGTGGGCTACAGTGCTCTGGGGTGCTAAGTAAACTTGAAAGGCAGTCTAGGCCGCATGGACTGCAATTCCTGGGCAAGTCCTGGTGCTGTGCTGGACTCAGAGCGGGTGGACTTGGAGTACAGGCAACCTAGTAAGATATCAGCGGAGGCAGCCGAGAGAGCGCTCACATCATTCCTCCTCTAACCCCATGCGGTGCAGCTTGCAGCTCCAGGAGAGACTCTCTCTCTCTTCTTGAGGAGAAGAGACAGGAGAGTAAAGAGGATTTTGTCTTGCAATGTGAGAACCAGCTCTGCCATAGCAGAATAGGGCACTAGACAGAGTCATGAGGCCCCCCTTCCAAGCCCTAGTTCCCAGATGACATTCTAAACACCCCCAGGGCCAAAAGGGAACCTGCTGCCTTGAAGAGAAAGATTTAGTCCTGGCAGAAGTAATCACCTGCTGACTGAAGAGCCTCTGGGCCCTGAAGAATAAGTAGTGGTAGCCAAGCAGTGCTCACCAAGGGCCTTGGGCAAGACTCAGGGCTGTGCTGGCTTCGGGTGTGACCCAGCACATTCCCAGCTGTGGTGGCTGTGGGGAGAGACTCCTGCTTGAGGAAAGGAGAGGGAAGAGTAAAGGGGACTTGGTCTTGCTGCTTGGGCACTAGCTCGGCCACAGGTGGGTGAGCACCAAGTGAGCTCCTGAGTCCCCAGTTGCAGGCCTTGGCTCCTGGACAGTATTTCTGGACCTGCCCTGGGCCAGAGGGAAGCCTACTGCCCTGAAGGGAGAAACTCAGGACCGACAGCATTCCCCAAATGCTGACTGAAGAGCCCTTGAGCCTTGAGTAAACATCATAGGCAGTAGCCAGGCAGTAATTGCCATGGGCCTAGGGCAGTGGTGGCCATGAGGACAGACTCCTCTACTTGAGGAAATTGGAGGGAAGAGAGGGAGGGAAGAATGGGAAGGACTTTATCTTGTGGCTTTGGTGCCAGTTCAGCCACAGTAGAAGAGAGCCTCAGGTGGACACCTAAGGTTTCTGACTCGAGGCCCTGGCTATCAGACGGCATCTCGGACCCACCTGGGGCTGGGAAGAACTCACAGCCCTGAAGGGAAAGACACAAACCTGCCTGGATTTGTCATCTGCTGATTGAATAGCCCTTGGGCCTTGAGTGAATATAGGTGGTAGCCGAGCAGTGGTCACAGAGCAGTGGAGGCCTTGGGCATGACCTGGTACTGTGCTGGCTTCGGGTCTGACCCGGCACAGTCCCAGTGATGGTGGCCACAGGGGTGCTTGTGTCAGCTTTTCCCCGGCCCCAGGCAGCTCAGCACAGAGACAAAAGGAGAAAGAGAGAGACTCTGTTTGTATGACGGAAAGTAAGCAAAGAGAACAAAAGTCTCTGCCTGGTAATCCAGGAAATTCTCCCAGATCTTACCTAAGACCACCAAGGGGATACAACTAAGAGTCTACAAGAACTACAGCATTCCCGGGAGTGGGGTGCCCCCTAAAGCAGATATGGCTGCAGTGACCAGAGAAAGACATAGATCACAATACCCACGTTCCTCCAAATACCTGCGAAGCTTTCCCAAGAAGGACAGATACAAACAAGCCCAGACTATGAAGACCACAATAAATACCTAACTTTTCAATACCCAGGCGTCAGCGAACATCCACAAGCATCAAGCCCATCCAGGAAAACATGACCTCACCGAACAAACTACATAAGGCATGAGTGACCAACTCCGGAGACACAGAAATATGTGAACTTTCAGACAGAGGATTCGAAATGGCTGTTTTGAGACAGCTCGACAAAATCAATGGCAACACAGAGAAGGAATTCCAAATCCTATCAGATAAATTTAACAGAGAATGAAACAATTTAGAAGAATCAAGCAGATATACTGGAGCTGAGAAATGCAAATGGCATCCTGAAGAATGCTTCAGAGTCTCTTGGCAGAAATAATCCTGCAGAAGAAAGAATGTGTGAACTTGAAGATAGGCTACTTGAAAATACACAGAAGAGACAAAAGAAAAAAGAATAAAAAACAATGTAGGATACCAATAAGATCTAGAAAGTAGCTTCAAAGGGCAAATCTAAGAGTTATTGGTTTTAAGGAAGAGGTAGAGAGATCAGGGTTGAAAGGTTATTCGAAGGGATAATAACAGAGAAATCAATATTCAAGTACAAGAAGGTTACAGAACATGAAGCAGATTTAACCCAAATAACATTTCAAGACATTTCATATCAAACTCCCAAAGGTCAAGAATAAAGTAAGGATCCTAAAATCAGCAAGAGAAAAGAAACTAATAGCATACAACAGAGCTCCAATACATCTGGCAGCAGACTTCTCAGCAGAAACATTACAGGCCAGGAGAAAATGGTCTGACATATTGAAAGTGCTAAAGGAGAAAAAAAAAAAAAAAAAGCACTTTTATTCTAGGATAGTATATCCAGCAAAAATATTCTTCAAACGTGAAGAAGAAATAAAGACTTTCCCAGACAAACAAAAGTGGAGGGATTTCATCAACCCCATACCTGTTCTACAAGAAATGCTAAAGGGAGTTCTTCAGCCAGCCATGGTGGCTCACACCTGTAATCCCAGCACTTTGGAATGCCAAGGCAGGTGGATCACCTGAGGTCAGGAGTTCAAGACCAGCCTAGCCAACATGGTGAAGCCCCATCTCTACTGAAAATACAAAAAATTAGCCGGGCGTGGTGACACATGCCTGTAATCCTAGCACTTTGGGAGACGGAGATGGACAGATCACGAGGTCAGGAGATCGAGACCATCCTGGCTAAACCGGTGAAACCCCGTCTCTACTAAAAATACAAAAAACTAGCCAGGCGAGGTGGCGGGCGCCTGTAGTCCCAGCTACTCGGGAGGCTGAGGCAGGAGAATGGTGGGAACCCGGGAGGCGGAGCTTGCAGTGAGCTGAGATCCGGCCACTGCACTCCAGCCTGGGCGACAGAGCAAGACTCCGTCTCAAAAAAAAAAAAAAAAAAAAAGTTTCTGTAGCTTTTGCTCCATAGTATTACTAGTCATCTACTGGCCAACAAAACGCCTTAAGTGCATTAATAGCAAATCATATTAATTAAGGTAATGCTAGCCACTGTGATGAATAAGCTTCCAGCGTTTGGTGGCTTGATGCAATGCAAGGTTCTCACTCAGCAACAGTGCAGTATAAGCGCTCCCAGATGGCCGGGCTCCAGACACTATTTTTCAGCTTTGCCCTTCCCTCAGAGTGCAGAGCTCTGCAGCAGCCTGCAGACAGGGCAGGGGAGACGGAAAAGGTACATCTGCTTCATATTCACCTTGCAGAAGAGACACGTGTCACTTCTATTGGTGAAAGCTTGTCACATCTAGATGCAAGTGGGGGTGAGTGGAGAAGAAGGAGGGGAAATAGTGATCCTTGACTAGGTGGTCACTTCCCAGTGACAACTCTACACTCTGGAAAGGGAACAGTCTCGACATAGACATCTAGTTGTCCATACAAACTAAAATCAGCTGAGAAAGCCCTCAGAATTCGCGTAATTCCAGCTTCCTTTCACGTGTTCATATTTGCTCTCAAATTCGATGCTATTTCATATACATATAATAGAATCAGTCGTATTCTCTGCCAGCTAAATATGCCAGGAAAACTGAGTCACCCCTTATATAAGTGCTGGGTAAGGGGGTGATCAAAAGTAGTCAAAACTGGGCCAGGCACAGTGGTTCACACCTGTAATCCCAGCACTTCGGGAGGCTGAGGCGGGTGGATCACCTGAGGTCAGGAGTTCGAGACCAACCTGGACAACATGGTGAAACCTCATCTCTACTAAAAATACAAAATTAGCCGAGTGTGTTGGCCGGTGCCTGTGATCCCAGTTACTCGGAAGGCTGAGGCAGGAGAATTGCTGGAACCAGGGGGGCAGATGTTGCAATGAGCTGAAATTGCACCACTGCACTCCAGCCTGGGCGACAGAGCGAGTCTCAAAAAAAAAAAAAAAAAAGTGGTCAAATTACCATAGGAAATCTCTTGAATTGCCCTCTGCATATACAGTCTGGTTAGGTCCTCCATAACCAGTATTCCCTTCAGTGGAGCAGACTGATCACTCTTTGAGTGGGACCCAGAGGAAGGAGTTAGCTTGTTTTTAATGACCATATTCAGGACTGTTCTAGTTGTGCACTGCCCAAAAGGGACCTTCTAAAGAGGTGTCCTGCACATTCTCGCCATCATGGATTTTTTCTGGTATTTACTCTGGCAGATTTCCAGCAGATGGCAGTAGAGGGTCTTGTGCTAATGGTCCGTATACGATGACCATTTTCGAGGGCAGGACGTTAAAGTCTTACCTAGACAGCGCTGCTTTGCATTAATCCTTTTCCCGTAACAACAGAGACATGGGTTCTTAATCAGAACGAATGTTTTGACTCCCACCAGACTTGCAGCATACTGGCAGCGATATTTATTGAATTCATTTCTGAGTTCTTTAGTATATATTTAACTCAGACAGTAACAGTTGCCAGTGGAGAACATAGCTTCTCAAAATGAAAATTACTTTAAAACTTCTTAAGATGTACAATGTTGCAAGAAAAACTGGCAAGTGCAATGATCCTTCTTGTTTAAAAAAAAAAAGAGATCACGGAACACATACGCATTAAAACTGCTGAAGAATTTCATTTCCACAAAAGCAAAATGTGCATCTATTTCATGACAAATTAATAAATCTTACTGATTTTGAGTCACTGTTATCAAGAACTTGAAACTTCTATTTTATGTTGGATGTTTTACATAATTTTAAACAGTGGCTTTATGTTTGTTATCACTGTTCATATTGAAAAATAAATACTATATCAACTTAAATAATACCATATGCCTGGGTCCTGGGGTGGTGGCTGTCAGTGTGAGCAGCTGCTCACGCTCTGAGATGCTCTTGGGATCCCCACTCATAGAAGCAGCAGAACACCAGGCAGAATCTTCAGAATCTTCACACCTGTTCAGATTATTTCTCCCCTTCCATGCAGTCCCAGACTCAGAGAGTTAGATTTGGAGGATTTAAACGAGCAAGTGGTTTAAATGTTTCCAGACGTTTTGTCAGCCAAAGGCAGTGTGTTCAAGGCTCTGGAGGGGGGTTAATATTGCTGCCAACAGGCTGCCTTCAGGGCTAGTGCATCTCTCTGTGCACAGGGAAATGTGTTGCTCACAGCTCTGGAGGCCGGGAGGTCCAAGATCAAGGTGCCGGCAGATTCGGTGTCTGGTGAGGGCCTCTTCCTGGTTCAGAGATGGCTTTGTCTCTTTGTGTCCTCACGTGATAGAAGCAGTGAACGAGCCCTCTGGTCCTTCTTCTACAAAAACATGAATCCGTTCATAGGGACTTTACCTCCTGACCTAATCACCTTCCAAAGGTCCCAGTTCCTAGTATCATCACCTTCGGGCTTAGGACTTCAACATACAAATTTGGAGGTAACATCCACATCCAGTTCATTGACATAGGCATTTCACGATGAATGGATTTCACAAGACTTCAACAAAGCAAGACTTTTAAGAAAAAATTCATGCCAATGGCATAGCTCTTTAAAAGTTGCCTATCCCTAAGACAACGCAACTATACGAGAAACCAGGCTTTGTGCCTAGTAACTGTTACACAGCGACAGCTGCAGTTGACAAGAATCTGACGACAGCATCCTTAAATGTGTGGCAACCCTGAAGCTCACTGACTCCCATATGATGATGGCTTTAGATACTGAGGATAAGCTCTTGTTAAAAAGGGGGCATGGGTCGGGCATGGTGGCTCATGCCTGTAATCCCAGAACTTTGAGAGGCCTAGGCAAGGGATCACCTGAGGTCAGGAGTTCGAAATCAGCCTGGCCAACATGGTGAAACCCCGTCTCTACTAAAAACACAAAAATTAGCCGGGCATGGTGGCGCGTGCCTGTAATCCAAGCTATTCGGGAGGCTGAGGCAGGAGAGTCGCTTGAACTCAGGAGGCAGAGGTTGGGTGAGCCAAGATCGTGCCACTGCACTCCAACCTGTTGACAAAATGAGACTCCATCTCAAAAAACAAAAACAAAAACAAACAAACAAACAAAAACGAAAGCATGTATTTCAGGCCGGACATGGTGGCTCACACCTGTAACCCCAGCACTTTGGGAGGCTGAGGCAGGCAGATCGCTTGAGGTCAGGAGTTCGAAAACAGCCTGGCCAACATGGTGAAACCCCATCTCTACTAAAAATACAAAAATTAGCTGGGTGTGGGGGCACACACCTGTAATCCCAGCTACTCAGGAAGCTGAGGTACGAGAATCGCTTGAACTGGGGAGGCGGAGGTTGCAGTGGGTGGAGATCGCACCACTGCACTCCAGCCTGAATAAGAGAATGAGACCCTGTCTTCAAAAAAAAATAATAATAATAATAAGCCGCGCACAGTAGCACGTGACTGTTGTCCCAGTTACTCAGGAGGCTGGGGCAAAAGAATCGCCTGAGCCCAGAAGGTGGAGGTTGCAGTGAGCCCAGATCACCCATTGCACCCTAGCCTGGGGATAAAAGTGAAACCCTGTCTCAAAAAAAAAAAAAAAAAAAATCAAAGTTCTTTTGACAGTTCCTTTGAAATAATCCTAGTTCTGTTTCACCAAGGCAATGATTGTAAGATGAGAATTTCAATATTTTTTTAATTTTGGAAATTCTTTTAACTTCGGATATACTTTCAAGTGTTAGAATTAAATTTTAATTCATATATTAACAGAAATCTTACACTGTCAACGAAATTGCCTAGGACAAGACAGTTATGAATGACACACTACAAGTGATTTGGATGGTATTTGCCCATGGGTTCTGGTATAGCCACCGAACCATGCGGACCAGCTCTTCACGGTTGATGGCAGCAGTCGTAAACCTGAGACCCAGACAACAGAGTTTGTTTTGACAGGATGATTTAATTCTTCCATTCATTTTGGATGGTTATGCAAATTTGATTCATACATATGATTTGCCGATGTTGGATTTAAGCACGGTCCATATCTTTCCTAACTGAATCAGAGGAAAGAAATCTTGTGTGTGAGATTGTTGTATACAAAGACAGGCTGATACTCAGGGAAGGGAATTCTAAGAATACTTTTGCCAGTGCCTGGAGTGGTTTTCCAGCATAAGGGAAGGGTTGGGCTGAGCTGTGCACATCTTCCCACCCATTACCTCCCCCTGGGTAGGGGAACATGAGTCAAAGACAGATATAACTAGTTAGAGTGGGATGCAACAGCTCTTCTCCA
Source organism: Macaca mulatta (assembly GCF_049350105.2). Taxonomy (NCBI): domain Eukaryota; kingdom Metazoa; phylum Chordata; class Mammalia; order Primates; family Cercopithecidae; genus Macaca; species Macaca mulatta. The sequence continues at coordinate 6,522,732 of NC_133418.1, forward strand.
TGCAAACCTCAGCTTTCAGGGGGCTGTCAGCAAGGCATGGTTTGGTCTTTTTAGCACATTATTTTCAGTAATAAGTCAAAATGCCAAAGCAAGAATGCCACTGACATCATTTGTAGGATTTCAGATCCAATGCCTTATAATAAAGGAACTCCTGTGTATTTTTCCTTCTTGGTGAGTGGGCTGGCTTTTGGTGATAGGGTGATGGTCACATCACCTTCTCTTCTTCCTCACCTCTAGGTGAGGCAGCGAGGGACTCACCCTCCTCTCACCACACCGTGGCCTCCTTACCTACCAGCCACTGTTGCAGTTAGGCTGATCAGGTGAGCAGAAGTGTTGTTAGTGTCTGAGTGTGACTGTCCCACGCTTTTCTCCTCATTTGCAGTGGCTGTGCAGGCCTTGAGTTAAATAATCTGGATCAGAAGGAGAGGGGTACATGATGGGAGATTAGTTAATGGGTACAATGCACATTATCCAGGTGATAGATAACCTAAAAGCCCTGACCTGACCACCATACAATCTATGCATGTAACGAAACTGCACATGTGCCCCATAAATTTGTACAGAAAAAACAAGAGCCTGGATCTCTGAGCCATCACTGCCGCCCACAAGACTGTGATATGATGAAGTAATAAACCTTCACTGTGTAAAGCCAATGACATTTGATATTTGCTGGTAACTTTTTATAATATTTGCCTGTATTAGTCCACTTTCACACTGCTGATAAAGATATACCCGAGACTGGGCAATTTACAAAAGAAAGAGGTTTATTGGACTTACAGTTTCACCTGGCTGGGGAGGCCTCATAATCACAGTGGAAGGTGAAAGGCACGTCTCATATGGCAGCAGACAAAAGAAGAAAGCTTGTGCTGGAAAACTCCCATTTTTAAAACCATCAGATCTTGTGAGGCTCATTCACTATCCCGAGAACAGTGCAGGAAAGATCCATCCCCCTAATTCAATCACCTCCCACTGGGTTCTTCCCACAAAGTGTGGGAATTGTGGCAGTTACAAGTCAAGATGAGATTTGGTTGGGGACACATTCAAACCATATCAGGCTTTGCTTTTTTGTCTCTGCAGATATCCTAAAACTTTTTTTCTTTTTCTTTTTTTTTTTTTTTTTTTTTGTGAGATGGAGTCTCGCTCTGTTGCCCAGGCTGGAGTGCAGTGGCCGGATCTCAGCTCACTGCAAGCTTCGCCTCCCAGGTTCAAGCCATTCTCCTGCCTCAGCCTCCCGAGTAGCTGGGGCTACAGGCGCCGCCACCTCACCTGGCTAGTTTTTTGTATTTTTAGTAGAGACGGGGTTTCACCGTGTTAGCCAGGATGGTCTCGATCTCCTCACCTCGTGATCTGCCCATCTCGGCCTCCCAAAGTGCTGGGATTACAGGCGTGAGCCACCGCACCCGGCCCTAAAAATTTTTCTAAGCCAAGGAACACTAGAAAGCTTTTGGAGGTAATAAATATGTATATTACCTTGATTGTGGTGATGGTATCATAGGTGCATGCATATGTCCAAATTCATCAAATTGTGCACATTAAATATTTGCAGTTTTTTGTATATCAATTTCACCTTCATAAAGTTGTAAAAAACATATGAATATGGAAGGAAACATCTTCCTTCCTGTGCCAGTGAGTAGGGAAAATATTTTTTATATTATCATTTCCAAATCTGCCTCCTGAGCTGCAATGCTCCTGAAGGTGCTGTCCTCGTCTCCAGGCTCTGACGATGTACTCTGCCCATCACCACACATAACACCTTGGGTCCGGAGACCTATCAGTTATTACTACCTGCGAGATGGCCAGGGGTGTGCTTGGGTAGGGGACAGATGTGGGGAGGAAGAATGGGGGGATATAGATATATCCACATTCAGATGGGGAATTGAGGCTTAGCAAGATGAAGTCATGTACGTGTCCAGAGCATACAGCTTTGAAGCCAGATAAGGATCCCATGCTACGTTATGCTAAAAGGAGTAGGCTCAGCTTGACAAGTTCAAGCTGAATGTGCCCAACTGCTTTCCTTGCAAATTTACTATGATTCTGTGGAAAACATTGTTTTTTCAAATTGTGGGCTGCAATTCATTATTGAGTGATGAAATCAACCTAATGATAAGTTTTAGGAGAATACAATAGAAAACAACAGATCACATTGGCACCATTCTTTAAAGTACTGTCCCTGAAATTTGTGTTTGTTATACACATATACACGTGTTTGACTGAGGCGTGCGCCACATCTCTGGTGACAGATAGCAGTCAACAGAGTCTGAAATCATTGTGAGAATTAGGCTTTAAATATTTGCAAAGTTAAGAGAATTTTTAAAATGTTACCTTTGTGGGTAACTTGTGATGTCCAATGGGCCAGCCCTTAGAAATGTCCCTCTGTTCCTTGGTCCTAAGAGCATGAGGTGAATGAGGCTGCTTTATTTACTCTATCTTGAAAGGCACTAAAGCCAGCCTGCTCTGGCCGCCAGATCTGCTCCAGCCCTCCAACACACAGACCCGAGGATTCCTCTAGTAAACCTGGATCTTTCCTAAGGAACTGGCAATACTGAAAACAGGAGTCATCCTTACCAAACATCCCATCCCAAAGACCTCCCATATCCTGATCTTCAGTGTACCAAGAAATGCTTCCATCCTTCCAACGGCCAACCACACCTTCCCTCTTCCCTCCACACCCAGGGAATCCTCTATCCACTATCTCATTTCATCCCTCCCTAGTCTCAGCCTGCTTCACACTGGACAGTCCGTTTTAGCTGGAGAAGAGAATATAATATGACACCTTTTTAAGGGAAAGTAAAGCAGAGTGATTGAGAAAGGAAATAAAATTCAGTGTGCAAGGAACTGGATGTTTGTGTGATATCTACAGCACTGCTTAGACCTTAATGTGCATGCAGACCATTTGGGGATCATGTTAAATGGAGATTCCGACTCAATAGGCCTGGGCCTGACATTCCGTATTTCTAGGTTCCCTGGTGATGCTGATGCTGCTGGTTCACAGAGCACACTTTAAGTAGCAAGGGTCTGTTTGCACAGTGGTTGGCACAGAGTGGGCACTCAAACATATTTGCCTAATTGAATTAAATTGCAGAGGAATTTGGGCTTTATGCCAGGACTCATCAGCAAGAAGAAGTGTGCTAAGGTAAAGTTATTAGCTAAACCACCAGCTCATAATCCCAGAATCGCAAAAATTCACCCAGGAAGTCATTTAAAAATTCCAATGCTTAGGACCCCATCTTCAGAGATGCTGATTTAATCAGCCTGGGGTGAAGACTGGACAACCAACATTTAAAAAATATTTCTGGGCCGGGCGCGGTGGCTCAAGCCTGTAATCCCAGCACTTTGGGAGGCTGAGGCGGGCGGATCATGAGGTCAGGAGATTGAGACCATCCTGGCTAACACGGTGAAACCCCGTCTCTACTAAAAAATACACACACAAAAAAACTAGCTGGGCGAGGTGGCAGACACCTGTAGTCCCAGCTACTTGGGAGGCTGAGGCAGGAGAATGGCATAAACCCGGGAGGCAGAGCTTGCAGTGAGCTGAGATCCAGCCACTGCACTCCAGCCTGGGTGACAGAGCGAGACTCTGTCTCAAAAAAGAAAAAAAAAAAAATATATATATATATATATATATTTCTAAGTGATCCCAATATGCAGCCAGGTTAGGGAAATACTGAATTCAGTGAAACTGCGTCATTGCCTTCTATGGCCAGGCATTAGACTCTGACCAAGGCACTGGAAGTACAGAGTTGGCTGAGATCAGGTTCCTGCCCTCAGCGAACTAATAGGGGAAATAGGTCCACGTGTGACTCCAATGCAAAAAAGCGCTATAGTATACTTATGAAAACTGTTTTGGGAAGACAGATGAGGGAGGAACTGATTCAGCCTGAAGGAAGTAGGAGGAAAAAAGGCCAGTGACCAAGAGTTAAGACATTTTGACTTTAAAGGATGAGTAGGGGGTTGCCAGGGAGATACATTTCTGTTCTTCCAAATCTCTGTTCTTCCCCATTATTAGCCAGGGAAATAATGCTTGGCCGGGACGCGGGCTCCCGAATTCTGTACTAGCTGCCTCCTGCTGCCACAGGTTTATGGTGCAGATCTATCCACAGGGAATAAGGTCAATCCAATGCATGTGCTTTTTTACCAGCTGGGGATATTTGTAAGGCCATGTATATGCTATTAGCATGCTGTCTGAGTCAGAGTGCAGTCAGGGAAACAGCCCACATCAGATATTCAATAGAGTGACATTAATGGGGAACTAATTATTTGATAGAGTTGCTGAAAATCCAAACAAAGAATCATAAAGCAAATGCAGCACGCCCAAAAGCTCAAGGGATGCAAGGAGGTGATGGGATTAATAAAACCCAGGGGTCAGAGGTGTCTGACAGGAGCTGGAATCACAACACAGACTGCACAGAGGGAGCTGGACTGACCAAGGAGATGGAGCCATTTCCAATAACACAAGGATGACACCCAAGTGGGAGGCCAGAGGGAGACAGCTGCCTTCCCTTCCTTCTGCTCCACAGTCTCCCACGATTGCATCCCATTGGCTAACTCCAGCCAGAAGACAGTTGGCAAAGAAGCCTAGGGGATCTAATTTTCCGAAGTTGGCCTCTGAAGGGTAGGGAGTGAATCTGGGTGTTAGTAAGCTTAACTCATGTATTCTGAATATCTGGCTAAAGGCTTACCCCAAAAGTGGACTGAGTAATTTCCTTGTCCCTCTCTCCTACACCTAAAACTTTTATCTTGGCCCAGGGCAAAACTTACCATCTGGTGTACTTGAAACACTCGGGTCAGAATCCCCAAGCAGGACACCTCTAGCTACGAGTGGATTTTTTCATTTACCCTAGGATGCTAGTCAAATATATATCATCTGTGTGCCATAGAGTAAACATATTTCAGAAGCAATACTATAAGAATAGGCAAAGAAAGAGGGATTAGAGGAAGCTCACAGGTGGGAAGTTTCTCCTTGAACAGAGTGAGTGTCAACAGCCCAAACTGAGGAGTTCCAAGATGAGGCAGTTCCAGGCCCACCCAATAGTACTAGCAAAAAGAAAAGCAATCAAAGAAGACAGCCAACATCAAAGGAGAGAAATGTGATTAAAATGCATTTTCTTCACATAATCCTGATGAAAGATGACTTAAAATAAAACCAAAAGTTTCCAAGCACCAGGTTTTGATATAAATAACAGGGCCCTGTAGAATGTTCTGCATCATAAACAATTGTTTCTTTCAGTTCCTAAACCCACAGAAACAAAGTGTGGCATACACATGGGGAAAAAGAACAGGCAATGCAAACTGCCTAGGAGAGGGCCCAGATTGAATTGAACAGACAAAGACTTTAAGTCTATCATTATAAATGTGTTCAAAGAACTAAAGCAAACCAGGCTTAAAGAAGTAAAAAAAGATTATGACAATGTTTCATCAAACAGACAGTATCAACAAAGAGACTTTATTTTAAAAAAAAGTAAAATTATGGCACTAAAAAGTACAGTAATTGACATGAAAAAAAATCACTAAAAAGACTCAACTGTAGATGTGAATTGGCAGGAGAAAAGATCAGCATAATTGAAGATAGATCAATAGAGAGTATGAAATCCAAAACAGAAAGAATAAAGAATGAAGAAAAAGAAACAAAATCTTTAAGAAATATGGGATACCATTAAGCATATCAACATACACTTAATCCGAGTAACAGAAGGAGAGGAGAGAAAGGAGCAGAAAAATTCTACCCATCCAAGATCAACCAACTCTAAGTAGAATAAATGCAAAGAGCTCCCCATGTACAAATGCATCATAGTAAAAATGCTGAAGATAAAAAACAAAAGGAAAATTTTGAAAGTGGTGAGAGAAAATGACTTGTCACATACAAAGAAACCCTAGTAAGAATGACATCTGATTTCTTATAATAAATTATGGAGGACAGGAGGCAGTGGGATAGCATATTCAAAGTGCCCCCGCCACCAAACAGCCAAGACTCATATCCAGAAAAACTTTCTTTCAAAAATAAAGGTGAAATAGCCAGGCGCAGTGGCTCACACCTGTAATCCCAGCACTTTGGGAGGCTGAGGCAGGTGGATAACCTGAGATCAGGAATTCTAGACCAGCCTGGCCAACACAGTGAAACCCCATCTCTACAAAAAATACAAAAAATTAGCCAGACTTGGTGGTGCACACCTATAATCTCAGCTACCCAGGAAGCTGAGGCAGGAGAATCGCTTGGGCCCGGGAGACAGAGGTTGCAGTGAGCCGAGATTGTACCACTGCATTCCACCCTGGGTGACAGCGAGACTCCATCTCAAAAAAAAAAAAAAAAATTAAAAATTAAAAATAGGCTGGGCATAGTGGCTCACACCTGTAATCCCAGCACTTTGGGAGGCCGAGGTGGGTAGATCACGAGGTCAGGAGATCGAGACCACGGTGAAACCCCATCTCGACTAAAAATACAAAAAACTAGCCAGGCATGGTGGCGGACGCCTGTCATCCCAGCTGCTCAGGAGGCTGAGGCAGGAGAATGGCGTGAACCAGGGAGGAGGAGCTTGCAGTGAGCCAAGATGGTGCCCCTGCACTCCAGCCTGGGCAACAGAGCGAGACTTCATCTCAAAAAAAAAAAAAAAAAAAAATTAAAAATAAAGGTGAAATAAAAACATTCCCAGATAAACAGAAAGTCAGATAATTCATTGCTGGCACAACCTTTTCCTACAAGAAATACTAAAGCAGTTTTTTTAATGCTAGAAGCATAAAAACACCAGATAGCATTTAATAATAGAAATAAATAGGAAAATTCACCAATATATAAAAATTTGAAAACAAGCTCTGAATAAACCAATAGGTCACTGAAAAAAATCTCAAAGGAAATTATTAATAGAAAATATTATAGATGAATAAAAATGAATACCCGCCATAGAAAAACTTATGAGACTCAGTTAATGCAGCAGTTAGAGAGAAACTTATACATGCCTACTTTAAGAGAAGAAAAGAAATATTTCAAATCAACAACCTAACACTCCACCTTAACACCGTGAAAAAAAAGAGCAAAAACCCAAAACAAGCAGAAGGAAGGAAATAAGGACTATAGCAAAAATTAATGAAATACATTATAGAAAAATAATAAAATTATCAATGAAACAAAAAGTTGCCTCTTTGAAATGATCGATAAAAGTGACAAACCTTTCGCTAGACTTATCAAGAAAAGAGGGATAAGACTCATATTACTAAAATCAGGAATAAAATAGGGTATATTACTACCCACCTTAGAGAAATCAAAAGGAATATAAGGAAATACTATGAACAGATGTATGCCAACAAATTAGATGAACTGAATGAAATGGACATGTTTCTAGAATGATACAGACTACAAAAACTGACTCAGGAATAGGTAGAAAACATGAATACATCTATAATAAGTAAAAACATTGAAACAGTATCTATCTACAGAGAAAAACCCAGGCATAGATGACTTTACTAGTGAATTATGCCAACCTTTAAAGATGAATTAGTACCATTTCACAACAAATTCTTCCAAAAATAGAATAGGAGGGAACACATCTCAATGTATTCGATGAGGCTTGTGCTATCCTGATACTGAAACCAAACAAGTACCTACAAGACAATAAATCTGCACACCAATATCTCTTGTGCATATAAATGTAAAAATCTTCAACATAATACTAGCAAATTAAATCTAGCAATATATAGGTTTTGGGTTTTCTGGAGTTTTGGGGTTTGTTTTTTCAGACATGGTCTCACTCTGTTGTACAGGCTGGAGTGCAGTGGCACAATCATAGCTCACTGTAGCTTCAAACTCTTGAGTTCAATTGATCCTCCCATCTCGGCCTCCTGAGTAGCTGGTGCTACGATTGTGTGCCACCACACTTAGCTAATTGTTTTGTAAAAATTTGTGTAGAGACGGTGGTCTCACTTTGCTGCCCAGGCTGGTCTCACACTCCTGGCCTTAAGTGATCCTCCTGCCACACCCTCCTAAAGTGCCGGGATTGCAGGCATTAGCCACTATGCCCAGCCCACATCCATTAATATATAAAAAGGATTATAACCATAACCAAGTGGGATTTATCCTAAGAATATAATGTTGATTTTATATCAGAAAATCAATTAATATGATACATCTTATCAATAGAATTAAGGAAATAAACCACATGATTATCTCAAAATAATTTGACAAAATTCAACTCTTGATGATAAAAAGACTCAAAAACTAGGAATAGAAAGGAACTTTCTCAACCTCATAAAAAGCATCTGTGAAAAACCTACAGCTAACATTATACTTAATGGTGAAAAGTTGAAGGCTTTTGTGCTAAGATTGGAAATGAGAAAAGGATGACCACTCCCACCATTTTTTCAACATTGTATCGGAGGTTCTAGCCAGCACAATTAGGAAAAACTAACTAAATAAAAGGTATACAGATTTCAAAGACAGAAAGAAGTCTCTAGCTGCAGATGCCAAGATCTCATATACAGACAACTCTAAAATATCCAGTAAAAAGCTTTGAGAACTAACAAATGGGTTTAGCAATGTTGTAGGATACAAGACCGATATACGAAAATCTACTGTGTGTTCATACAGTAGGAATGAACAAACAAAAAAGAAAATTAAGAAAACAATTTTGGCCCAGTGCAGTGGCTTGCGCCTGTAATCCCAGCACTTTAGAGGTTGAGGCAAGTGGATCACCTGAGGTCAGGAGTTTGAGACCAGCCTGGCCAACATGATGAAACCCCATCTCTACTGAAAATACAAAAGTTAGCTGGATGTGGTGGTGCACACCTGTAATCACAGCTACTTGGGAGGCTTAGGCAGAAGAATCGCTTGAACTTGGGAGGCAGAGGTTGCAGTGAGCAGAGATTGTGCCACTGCACTCTAGCCCAAGCAACAGAGGGAGACTCTGTTTCAAAAAAAAAAAAAAAAAAAAAAATACAATGGGAATAAAGTTAACAAAAAAGTGCAAAAGCTATACTCTGAAAATTATAAAACATTGTTGAAAGAAACTTTTTAAAAGACATAAGTAAATGGAAAGACATCTATGTTTATGGATTAGAAGACCTAGTATTTTTTTCTTTTTTGAGACGGAGGTCTCACTCTATCACCCAGGCTGGAGTGCAGTGGCATGGTCTCGGCTCACTGCAAGCTCCGCCTCCTGGGTTCACGCCATTCTCCTGCCTCAGCCTCCCAAGTAGCTGGGACTACAGGTGCCCGCCACCACGCCCAGCTAATTTTTTGTATTTTTAGTAGAGATGGGGTTTCACCGTATTAGCCAGGATGGTCTTGATCTCCTGACCTCCTGACCTCCTGATTCACCCGCCTCAGCCTCCCAAAGTGCTGGGATTACAGCGTGAGCCACTGTGCCTGGCCAGACCTAGTATTTTTAAGATGACAATATTCCCCGGATTTATTTATACTCAACACATTTCCTAACAAAATTCTACCTGGCTTCTTTGCAGAAATTATTAAGCTGATGCTAAATTTCATTTGGAAATTCCAGGGACCCAGAAGAGCCAAAGCAACCTTGAAAAATAGCAAAGTGAGAGAATCACACTTCCTGATTTCAAATTTTACTACAAAGCTAGTAATCAAGATAGTGTGATACTAGAATAAGAAAATATGTACAGATCATTAGAATACAATTGGGAATTTAGAAATAAGCTCTCACATTTATAGTCAGTTGATTTTTGGCAAGAGCGTCACCAGAATTCAATGGAAGAAAGAATAGTCTGTTAAACAAACAATGCTGGAACAGCTGGCTATCTAGAAGACAAGCATGAAGTTGTACCCTTACCTCACACCGTATTCAAAAATTAGCTCAAAATAGATTAAATATCTCATGTAAGAGTTAAAACCATAAAATTCTGAGAAGAAAACATTGGCATATATCTTTGTGATCTTGGAGTAGGCAATGGCTTTTTAGATATGACACAAAAAGCACAACCAACAAAATAAAAAATAGACAATTTAGACACTATTAAAATTAAAAACTTTTGTTTTTCAAAGGATGCATTAAAAAGTTAAAAAGCACCCCAGAGAAGGGGAGAAAAATTTGTAAATCATATTATCTGAGAAGGGATTTGTAACCAGAATATCTAAACAACACTTATAATTCAATAATACAAATAATACAATTTAAAAACAGGCAAAAAATCTGAATAGCTATTTCTCCAAAAAAAAAAAAAAAAGATACACAAATACCCCAAATGCATATAAGATGCTCAATTATTATTTTCTGCATTGAATTGTCTTGGCATCCCCATCAAAAATCAACTGACTATGAATGTGAGGGCTTATTTCCAGACCCTCAATTCTGTTCCACTGATCCTCATTTCTATTCTTACATCAGTGACATACTGTCTTGACTACTGTAGATTTGAAACCGGGAAGCATAAGTCCTCTAACTTTATTCTTTTTCAAGATTGTTTTGGTTATTCTGGGTCTCTTGCATTTCCATATAAATTTTAGATCAGCTTGCCAATTTCTACAAAGAAACCAGCTGGGATTTTAATAGGGATTGCTTTGAATTTTAGATCAAGTTGGGGGAAATATTGCCATCTTAAAATATATAGTCTTCTGGCCACGCACGGTGGCTCACACCTGTAATCCCAGCGCTTTGGGAGGTTGAGGTGGGCAGATCACTTGAGGTCAGGGGTTTGAGTTCAGCCTGACCAACATGGTGAAACCCTGTCTCTGTCAAAAATACAAAAATTAGGTGTGGTGGTGCATGCCTGTAGTTCCAGCTACTCGGGAGGTTGAAGCAGGAGAATTGCTTGAACCTGGAAGGTGGAGGTTACAGTGAGCCGGAATCATGCTGCTGCATTCCAGCCTGGGCAACAGAGCGAGACTCCACCTCAAAAAAGTGAAATGAAATAAAATAAAATAAAATATATAGTCTTCCGATTCTTTTACGCAAATGTGTTTCTGTTTACTTGGGTTTTCTTTAATTTCTTTCACTGGTGTACACGTTTTTGGATTTTCAGTGTACACATTTTGGACTTCTTTTCTTAATGTATTCCTAAGTATTTTGTTGTTTTTGATACTATTCTAAATGGAGTTTTCTTAATTTCATGTTCAGAGTGTTCCCTGCTAATTTATAGAAATATGTCTATAAACTAGAAATGACTATCTTGTATCCTGCATCCTTACTGGTTTGTTAGTTCCAGTGTTTTCTTTTTGGTGAATTCCTTAAGATTTTCTATATACACAATCATGTATATAGAAATCCACCTATGTACAAGTAGTCTGTATACATGAATCTATACACAAGATTGTGTCTTCTACAAATAAATATAGTTTAATGTCTCCCTTTTAAGTTTAGATGCCTTTATTTTATTTTCTTTGCCTACTTGCCCTAGCTAGAACTTCCAGCACAATGCTGCATGGAGTGACAAAAGTGAGTATCCTTATGTTGTTACTGGTCTTAGTGGTAAAGCAATCAGACTTTCATCCGTAAGTATAATATTAGCTGTGGGATTTGTCAGTGTTTTTTTGTAAAATATTCTTTGTTAGTTTCTTTGTCTATTCTTAGTTTCTTTAATATTGGATGTTGAATTTTGTCAATTGATTTTTCTGCATCTAATGATATAATTATGTTTTTGTATTTGATTTTGTTAATATGGCATATTACATTAATTGATTGTCATTAACTGATTAATCGATTTTCCAGTGTTAAACTAACCTGTATTCCTGGAATAATTCCACTTGGTCATGGTGTATAATAATTTTCATGTGTTACTAGATTCAATTTGCTAATAGTTTTGGAGGATTTTCACATCTATATTAATAAGAAATGTTTCTCTGTGGTTTTCTTTTTATTGTGATGTCTACCATTTTGGTATCAGGGTCATACAAGCCTCAAAAGTAAGTTTGGAAATGTTGTCTCCTCTTTTAATTTCTGTAAGAGTTTGTAAGGATTCTTACATATTTGTTAAAGTTCACTAGTGAAGATGTCTGTAGCTGAGGTTTTGTTTATGGGGTGTTCTGAAGCTACTAATTCAATTATTCTTGTCTTGTTATAAGTCTACTCATATTTTTTGTTTCTTCATGAGCTGGTTTTGTTAATTTGTTTTGTTTCCAGGAATTTCTCCATTTCCTCTAAGTCACGTAGTTTGTTGGCATACAGTTATTTAGAGTTTTCTTTATAACCGTTGTTATTCTATGTAAGGTCAGTAGTGAAGTCTCCGCTCTCAGTTCTAATTTTAGTAATTTGAATCTTCTCTCTCCTTTTTTGTTGGTCAGACTAGCTAAAGATTCATCAAAATTGTTTATGTTTTCAAAGAATCAACAACTGGTTTTGTTGATTTTCTTTATTTTTCTATTCTGTATTTCATTCATTTCCATTCAAATGTTTATTATTTCATTTCTTATACTTGCTTTGGATTTAATTTGTTTTGTTTTGTCTTCCTTCTTTCCTTCCTCCCTTCCTTCCTTCCTTCCTCCCTCCCTCTCGCTTTCTTTCTTTCTTTCTTTTTTTTTTTTTTTCAGAGTCTTGCTCTGTTGCCCAGGCCTGAGTGCAGTGGTGCAACCACAGCTCACAGCAGCCTCAACCTCCCAGGCTGAAGCAATTCTCCCACCTCAGCCTCACTAGAAGCTGGGACTACAGGGTTGCACTACTACACCCAGCTAACTTTTCTGTATTCTGTAGAGAAGGGGTTTCACCACGTTGCCCAAACTGCTCTGGTACTCCTGGGCTTCAGTGATTCACCCACCTCCGCCTCCCAAAGTGCTGGGATTACACCATGTTTGGCCTATTTTCCTATTTCTTAGGGGGTATAGTGAGGTAATTGATTTTAGATCTTTGTTTATTTATTTATTTTTAGAGGTAGGTTCTTGCTTTGTCCCCCAGGCTGGAGTGCAGCGGCAGCATCATAGCTTACTGCAGCCTGAAACTCCCAGTCTCAAGCCGTACTTCCGCCTCAGTACCATAATATATCTGGTATTACAGGCAGGAGCCACCACATCCAGCTTTTCCTTTTTTATTATAATATAGTTTTTCCCAACTATCAATTGTTCTCTAAACACTGCTTTATCTGCTTCCAGAGGTTTTGCTATTGATAGATGCAGGGGGAGGATAAGAGGGAGGGTCCCCAGAGAACTTCCCGCTTGCCTGTGCACCGGGAGAACCGGGTGGAGCCGGGGGAAGTTAGGGCCGTTTGCAGCCGGGAGAAGCCTGGACTCCTCAGTTTCTGTGTGGTGGCCTGGGGTTCAATCTGTGAGGTCGTGGGCCTGTCAGCAGGACTCCGTCTCGCTTTGCTGAGTTTTTCTTTTCTTTTTTTTTCTTTTTTTTCCCTTTTTGCCCAATAAAATCCTGCTCTACTCACCCTTCCTTATGTCCGCATGCCTAAATATTTCTAGTTGTGTGACAAGAATCCAGTTTTAGCCGAACTAAGGAGCAAAGTTCTGCAACATTTTGGGGCCCAGACGTGGGGCTTGAGGAGAGGTAAGATGTGAACCGGAAATTCTTTTTCCCTTTCATTTCTAAGCCTTTTTATCCTCAGACTTCTTCTGAGGTAGAGGGAACTGTGCACCAGCCCACCCCAATGGCTGCAGGCACGCAGGATGAACGGGCAAACAGGGAGTCCCCCGTCCACCTCCGGGCCAGGGCTAGAAACCCATCTGTATAAGAACAAGAGGTTCTTTCCCCAGGCATCCTTCCAACCCTGCACTTTAAAACTTTTTTTTCCTTTTCTCTACCTCGTCAGCAGTAAACTTTTAAGTGAGAGGGTTTTTTTTTTTTTTTTCTTCTTCCTTTTCGAAGACGTTTTACTAGGCCAGGAATGAGAAGGATCACTGTTTATAGTCTCTGCAAAGTTTTAATTATGAAAAAGGATTTGGGAGGTAGGTCTTAAGCTGTAGCCAACCTGGTGTGCTTTGCGTGCCTTTCTGTGTGGTCTGCAGCGAACTTTGCTGAAGGCTTCCATCTTGTTTCACGCCGTCGGAAGCTGGCCTGTAACCACGGGGCAATGCTTTGTGGAGCCTCTGCCATTTTACAACGGTGGCCGGGGTTCGATCCTGGCCTAAGGGACTGAGTACTTGAAGGTTGATACCTGTGTGACTTTCGCCATTTGCTGACTCTCTTCTTCTCCATGAACAACGTCTAGGCTTTTTCTTAAATCTTCCTTTCTCTGGGTTATCTTTAAAGGTTCTAAATTTTGTAAGAACTGCTTACCCGCTTTGAAAAGACCCCATAGACCCACAGTTGAATCATAGTCTTAATTGAGGCTTGTTGGTTTCACCTGCAAGGTTACTTCCAGTAAGGTTTGAAAGCCAGAAATATTGGCCACTTGGCAGGGCTAAAGGCAGGTAACAAGGGAGGTGGCAGGGCTAGAGTCAGTTAACAAGGGAGGTGGCAGGGCTAAAGGCAGGTAATAAGGGAGTTAAAAGGATTTTCTTAAAGAGCACTGAGCTTAATTAAAAGTGGATATCCAAGTTAAATTTAAAAGGCTTTTACGTTTTTCTTTTCTTGGACCTTATTTTGCTGGAAAAGGGTTTTTTTCTCAGGTGACTAAATTCTTTTTCTCTATTTTCTCTTGCTACTCTTATTATATATGCATTGTGTGTGTAATGTCCATAAAAAGACCTCTAATTAATTGGCCTAAAGGAAGACCCGTGCTTGGATCAAATGTTTTTTAAAGGGAAAATAAAAGCTGTGATTTTAAAGGGAAACTAAAACCTTTTAGTTCACATGACTTTAATCTTTGAGAAATAAAAACAGCCTTAAAAATTATCAGTGAAATGCAGATGTCCTCAAAGTGTAAATAGGTGAACTAAATTATGCAGGTCAGATACTAAGTTTGCTAAATGTTTTAAGGTTATAAACTGCCTTTTTGGTTTTTGAGAACTGTTTGACTTGCCTGCTTCACAATTGGTAAGGCCTGGGAACATATGGAATTAACCATGCCCTTAATTATGCTGGAAGGAGTCAAACTTTGGCTGCACCCAGCACATAATTAAATTACTAGGTTTTGCATTAAAGTTAAAAATTGCTAGGAATGACCATTATAACATGAAATTAAAAGTACTGGAAATAAATTTACATGCAAGGTGCATAAGAACAGTAAGATGTGTTTTTAGTAAAAGATTGTACAAAAGCATGGAAATGTAAATCCTTGCCTAGGGTTGAAGGATGATTTTGAATTGGATAAGATAAAGCTGAAGGTTTAAACAAATGATGGAAGGATTGTAAAAATTAATCTTGCAAAAATTCCATGTGTGAATATATTGACTAAATGAAAAAGGGTGTTATATGATTTTTCTGTAAATCGAGCATTGAAATAAAAGCACAAGGTGTTCTTAAGGCACTAATATTCTCTTTAGCAAAATTTGTAAGGGTTATACAAGGCTTTTGCTTTTTTAAACTTTTGAGTCATAATTTTGGCAAAATAAGTAACATGGTAATCTGGAATTCTATTTCATAACATCAAGTGTTTTAAACTTCTAAGGCCTTTGTCCTTATCCTTATTCTTATTCAACAGCAGTTAGATGTACTTCTTTAGAGGGGGCAATGATAGATGCAGGAGGCAGATAAGGGGGAAGGTCCTCAGAGAACCTCCCACGGGCCTGCACACTGGGAGAAGAGAGTGGAGCCAGGGAAAGTTGGCGCTGTTTGCAGTGGGGAGGAGCCTGGCCTCTCCTGTTCCCGTGGCCTGGGATTCAATCTGTGAGTCCTGTTAGCACGACTCCATCTTGCTTTGCTGAGTTTTTTATTTTTTATTTTTTTCCCTTTTTGCTCTACTCACCAGTGTGTCTGTGTGCCTAAATTTTCCTGGTCTTGTGACAAGAACCAGATTTTAGGGGAACTAAGGAGCAAAGCTCTGCAACAGTATGTTGAGTTTTCATGTTAATTTTTCTCAAAATATTTTTGATTTTCCCTTCTGAGTTCTTCTTTGACCCTTTGGTTACGGAGAACTGTCTTGTTTAATTTCCATTTATGTGTAAATTTTGCAAATTTCCTTCCGTTGTTGATTTCTGTTTTAATTCCATTGTGGTCAGAGAACATTATTGGTATGACTTCAATTGTCTTTTATTTGTTTAGGCTTTTAAATGTCCCACCATATAATCTATCCTAGAGGATATTCCATGTACAGTTGAACATGATGTATGTTCTGTTACTGTTGGGTGGAATATTCTACAGCTTTGTTAAATCTAGTTGGTTTATAGTATTGTTCAAGTTTTGTATTTCTTTTTTGATCTACCTCATTATTTTATCCACTACTTAAAGTGGAGTACTTCAATCATCAATTATTACTATTACAATGTCCACGTCTCCCTTCAACTCTGTTTTTGCTACATGTGTTCTGGGGCTGTGTTGTGGATGTATATATGTTTATAATTACTATATCTTCCTCATGGTTTAACCTTGTTACAATTATAAAATGTGTCTGTCAGTAGTATTTTTTTGTTGTTTTAAGTTTATTTTGTATTATATTAGCATAACTTCTCCAGTATTCTTGTTGGTTACTGTTTCTGTGGTATACCTTTGTTCATCATTTTACCTTAAACCTATTTATACCTTAAAATTTACATTCATCTCTGTACACAACGTGTAGTTGGATATTTTTTAAAAGTCCATGCAGACAATCTCTGCTTTTTGATTGGAGTATTTAATACATTTTTACTGATCCATTGATTGATCGAGACAGAGTCTTGCTCTGTCACTCAGGCTGGAGTACTGTGGTGCAATGATAGTTCATGATAGCCTCAAACTCCTGGGCTCAAGTGATCCTCCCACCTCAGCCTCCTAAGTAGTTGAAACTATAAGTGTGAGCCACCATGCCTGGCTACTATTTTTTAAAATTTTTATAGAGATGGGATCTCACTATGTTGCCCAGGCTGGTCTTGAATGCATGACCTCAAGCAGTTCTCCCACCTCAGCCTCCCAAAGTGCTGGGATTACAGGCTTGAACCACCACACCCAGCCACATTTACATTTAATATAACTTGAGATAAATTAGTACTGATGTCTGTCATTTGGTATGTATTTTCTATATATCTTATATCCTGTGTGTTCCTCCATTCATTACTGTCTTCTTTTATAGTAAATAGACATTTTCTAGTATGCTATTTTAATTTCCTTGTTTCATTTATATATGTATATATAAAGTCATTTTCTTAGTATTTGTCCTGGAGGTTACAGTTAGCTTCTCAATTTAAAACAATTGAGTTTTTAGAACTTAATTTCAATGGCATACACAAACTTTACTCCAGTTAAGCTCTCTTTACTCCCCCGCTTCTTTGTGCTATTATTGTCATACAAATTATATCTCTTTACCTTATGAGCCCATCAACACAGATTTATACTTACTTTTTATGCAGTTGTCTTTTAAATTAGAGAAAAGAAAAGCATGACACACTGACTTTAAATTTGCCTTAGTTGTTTTCTTTGTATGAATTTGGGTTACTCTCTGGTGCCATTTTATTTCAGCCCAAAGGACTCCTTTAGTGCTTCTTAGTGGGTGGATCTGCTAGCAATGCATTCTCTCAGTTTTTGTTTATCTGAGGTAGTCTTAATTTCTCTTTCATTTTCAAGAACACTTTTGCTGAATATAGAATTCTAGGTCTGCTTTTCCTTCCGTTCCTTTTATTATTTTGAATGTGTCATCTTACTGCCTTCTGGTCTCTATGGTTTCTGGTGAGAAAACAGCTGTTAATTTTATTAAGGATTCTTTGTACATGAGGAGTTGCTTCTTTCTTGCTGCTTTCAAGATTCTCTCCATCTTTGGCTTTAGATAGTTTGATTATGATGTATCTCAGCATGCTTCTCTTTGAGTTCATTTCAGTTGGAGTTTGTTGAAAGTTTTGGATTATAGATTAATTTTTAAATCAAATTTGGGAAGGTTTTGGTGAATGTTTTTTTTCTGCACCTTTATCTCCCTCTTCTCCTTCTGGTACTCTCAGTTGGTACTAGATATATCTTAGTATACTTGATGGTGTCTACTGATCTCTTAGGCTCTGTTCATCTTTCTTCGTTGATTTTTCTGTATGTTCTTCAGACTAGGCAGTATCCATGGACTTATCCTCAATTTTGCTAATTCTTCTGCCCCTCAATCCTGCTATTGTTCCCCTCTAATGGATTTTTCATTTCAGTTATTATACCTTTCAATTACAGAGTTTCTTTATATATAGTTAAATAACTCCTATATCTTTAACTATACTGTCTTTTTGCTGGGATATTGTTCTCATACTTTCCTTTAATTTTTGAGACATGGTTTCCATCAGTTCTTTGAACACATATATAATAGCTGATTTTAGGTCTTTGTCTAGTAAGTCTACAATCTGTGCATTTTCAATGATAGTCTGTTGACTGTCTTCCAGCCTGTGTCCTTTTCTGCCTGTTTATGTGTCTTTTTTCTTTTTTTTTTTGAGACCGAGTCTTGCTCTGTCGCCCAAGCTGGAGTGCAGTGGTGCTATCTTGGCTCACTGCAACCTCCGCCTCCCGGGTTCAAGTGGTTCTCCTGTCTCACCCTACCGAGTAGCTGGGATTACAGGCGTGTGCCACCACGCCTGGCTGATTTTTTTTATTTTTAGGAGAGATGAGGTTTCACCATGTTAGCCAGGATGGCCTCAATCTCCTGACCTCGTGATCCGCCTGCCTTGGACTCCCAAAGTGCTGGGATTACCAGAGTGAGCCACCACGCCCGGCCCTTGTTTATGTGTCTTATAACGTTTTGCTAAAATAGACATTAAAAATAATGTAATGTGGCAACTGTGAAAACCATGTTTCCTGTTCCCCCAGGGTTTGCTGTTGTTACTGTTTCTATTTGTTTAGTGCCTTTCTTGGACTGATTTTGTAAAGTCTGTCCTCTTTGTCATCTGTAGTCACTGATACGTCACTGTAGCCATCTGTAGTCCTTGCTCAGTTAGCTTAATTTTTCACTAACGATGAGAGAAATGCTCTATCATTCCTCAAATGCTAGAATCAAAGATTTTCTCTTCCTTTGTTTATGGCAGGACTATGTGTGCATATTAATGCATGCCTTCAATTTTCTTTTCTTTTCTTTTTTTTTTTGAAACGGAGTCTCACTCTGTCTCCCAGGCTGGAGTGCAGTGGCACAATCTTGGGTCACTACAAGTTCTGCCTCCTGGGGTCACGCCATTCTCCTGTCTCAGCCTCCCGAGTAGCTGGGACTACAGGAGCCCACCACCACGCCCTGCTGATTTTTTGTATTTTTAGTAGAGACAGGGTTTCACTGTGTTACCCAGGATGGTCTGGATCTCCTGACCTCGTGATCTGCCCACCTCGGCCTCCGAAAGTACTGGGATTACAGGTGTGAGCCACCGCGTCCAGCCTCATGCCTTCAATTTCAGGCAGACCGTTCACATCTTTGCCTCAGCCTTCACATCCTGCTTGCTCAAAGCCTCAAGGTTAGCCAGAAGTAAAACTTGGGCCTTCTCAGATTTCCAGAAATATGTTAATCTTTTTTATTTCTTTTCTGTTAGATGAGATCTTGCTATGTTGCCCAGGCTGACGTCCAGTGGCTATTTACAGGTGCAATCATAACACACTACAGCCTCAAACTCCTGGGCTTGAGTGATCTTTCCACCTCAGCCTCCTGAGTAGCTGGGACTACAGGCATGTGCCACCAGGCAGCTTATGTTAAATCTTTTTAATGCCCTCTCCCCATGGAAATCTCATTCTTCACTTTTCTTTTTCAAGTTTTTCAGTCAGCCTGTTGTTAGCTTTAACTACTGTCACTACCTGAGGCTGCTGTAATATTAAACAATTGTTACTGATTGTTTTTAACAATGCCCTGTGGAGAGGGCCACTTGCACAGGGCAAGCTCTGAGTTATGCCAATTAAAGACAAACCCTGGGAATGTAGCCTTTCCAGGAAGCTGCCAGACAAGTCAAATAGTGACAAGACTCTGGACATGGGGCTCTTTTAGGTGCTCCACATCCTTTTTGCCCCTCCAGTGGCTGCTAGATTGCTCTTATGGCTTCAGGACTGTTGGTTTTCAAGATTACACATATTCTTTTTTCTTCTTCTTTTTCGTCTTTTTTTTTTTTTTTTTTTTGAGACAGGGTCTCCCTCCGTTGCCCAGGCTGGAGCACATTAGTGCCATCTCAGCTCACTGCAACCTCTGCCTCCTGGGTTCAAGTGATTCTCATGCCTTAACCTCCTAAGTAGCTGGGATTACAGGCACATGCCACCTTGCCAGGCTAATTTTTATATTTTAAGTAGAGGCAGGGTTTCATCATGTTGGCCAGGCTGATCTCAAACTCCTGACCTCAAGTGATCCTCCTGCCTTAGCCTCCCAAAATGCTGAGATTACAAGTGTGAGCCACTGCATTCAGCCTGTATCCACCCATGGATACAAAAATCCATGGATGCTCATATCCCTTATATAAAATGGTGTAGTTTTTTCATATAACCGATGCACATCCTCCTGTATATTTTCAATCATCTCTAGATGACTTACAATACTTAATACAATGTAAATGTTATATAAATCGTTGTCATACTCTATTGTTTAAGGAATAATGACAAGAAAAAATAGTCCATACAAGTTCAGTACAGATGCAATTTTTTTTCCAGATATTTTTGATCTGTGGTTTGGTTGAATCCATGGATGTGGAAACCGTAGATTTGGAGAGTTGACTGTATACCAGCAAAAATATCCTGTTAAATGAATGGCCTGAAGATAAATTCTCACATAGGATGGTTCTAGTCCTAAATATAACACTGCTCACCTCTTAATTATTGTCTATAGATCATCTAAATCAGCTTACTTATTGTATATAGATCATTTAAGTCAGTATGTTCATCAGAATCCCTTGGAGGGCTTGTTAAAATACAGGTCACTTGGCCCTACTTTTAGAGTTTCTGATTCAGTAGATCTAGGGTGGGGTCTGGGAATTTGCCTTTCTAGCAAGTTCTGGGAGGATGCCGATGCTACTGGTTAGGGATCCCATGTTGAGAACTTCTGAAGGACTGAGATACCTTACCACCAGCATACTTAGCTATCACATTGTGATGCTCAGGGAAGATACAGCATGGTATTGTAAATCAAAAAGTGTCTGAGACAGATCTCAGTCAATTTAGAGGTTTATTTTGCCAAGGTTGAGGATGCAACTGGGAAAAAGAGGCACAAACAAAAGTAGGATTTGTGGCCTATGCTTTTTCCCAAGAGGGTTTTGGGGACTTCAGTATTTAAAGAGGAAAGAGTGGGCAGGAGGGGAAAGAGGAACAGTGAATTATGCATTTTACATAAGATAAGTAAACCGAGAGTAGAGGAAGAGGTCAAATATGCATTTGTCTTGGGGTGGGTGGATGCATGATTCCTCCTCTATGTCTTTGTCTCATTCCTGTGAAGATAAGCTGTTAATTTACATTGTCAGGGTGAGGGAGGCCATCTGGGGAGATATGTGGCCTTCTGTCTTGCAGCTATCTCTTTAGGAACAAAAGGAAGGCAGTTTTTTTACATGATTCAGTTCCCAAGCTTAGCTTTTCCCTTTGGAGCAGTGAGTTTGGGGGTCCCGAGATTTTATTTTCCTTTTACAGTATTAACTAACACGTGGCTCCCTTTTCTCTTGATAATTTTCATTCTACAGTGGAATTAGGGTCTCATTCTTTGCCACACTGAAAACATGATTGATCTTTGAAAATTATCCAGAATTACATAGCAGTCAAGTGACAAATGTTATTGGAAGCTGATCTTCATTCAGTGTTACTGTACTAAATGAATGAATACCAAAATTAGACTGATATCTATTTTCAAATCTTTATAAATTTTTTTCTTTTTTAAAAGTTAGTGTTTAACAACTTTCTTAGCTTGATTATAAATAGCATGGCCATGACTGCCAGGCGCGGTGGCTCACACCTGTAATCCCAGCACTTTGGGAGGCCAAGGCCGGTGGATCACCTGAGGTCGGGAGTTCAAGACCAGCCTGACCAACATGGAGAAACCCCGTCTCTACTAAAAATACAAAATTAGCCGGGGTGGTGACACACGCCTGTAATCCCAGCTACTCGGGAGGCTGAGGCAGGAGAATCGCTTGAACCCGGGAGGTGGAGGTTGCGGTGAGCCAAGATCATGCCATTGTACTCTAACCTGGACAAAAAGAGTGAAACTCCGTCTCGAAAAATAAATAAACAAATAAAAATAAATAAATAGCATGGCCATAAAATTTATTGTTTGAACAGGAATACTTTTCAGAGTGAAAGAAGGCCCTATGAATAATTTGGCTGGTAAAAAGATGTAAACAGGGGCTGTTCCAAGCAAACTAATTGGTTACAGTAATTAAAAAAAAATACAAAAATATTTTTGCATTTCTACAAATGTGATTTTCTTGGATTTAACTGTACTGTGGAGTCAAGGTTCTGTCAATATTTCTTTCCATTTAGTTGGAGAAATAATAAGAGGGAACTGTTTTATTACTAAGTTTCTTTTCAGAAGAGAAATAAAATAAAAAGTCAGAAAAGAAATAAAAATTTAAAACCAGGGCTCTTTCTTTCTTTTTTTTTTCTTTTTTTTTTTGAGATACAGGGTGTTGCTCTGTCTCCCAGGCCTCAAACTCTTCTGCTCAATCGATGTTCCTGCCTCAGGCTCCCCAAAAAACTAGTTTTTTATTTATTTTTATTCCAGACTATTGTGTGTATTTTGGTGACTTGAGGAGGATCAGAAGTAATTCTAAATGAGTTCGGAGAATTCTTTCCATTCCTAAATCTCTTTTTTTTTTGAAGTAAATCATATGTATAAATGCTGTGCCTGAGAAGTATTCTGGTTTATTGAATTAAAATAGTTTGAAGAATTTTTTTTCGGATAAAATGTGAAGACTCAAAGATAAGGATACGTTTAGTCCAATATTTGCCCTTGCTCAAGGAGAAATGTTGTTTTAAAGTCAAAGTGAAATTTTTTTCCCAAAACTTCTGATTCCTCTTTTTGTCTATGGCAAAATAGAAACTTGGGGCCAAGCGTAAGGACTGATGCTGCTGCAAGTCTGTGAGTGCACACTTAACGCACACAGGCCGCAACAGGTCTAGAAGGACATACACTTAGAAGTTAGCAATTTTCTTCTTTCTGCAAGTCTGTATTTTCAAAGAATTAAGATTTTAGTTTTTTTGCTTGTCTCTGGTTGGAATGTTCAGTTTCCTGAACATCTCCTGGGAAGCGAGCACGTCTGCACTTCGGGAAGTGCTCTTGTCCCAAAAGGTTGGGAGCGCACCCCCGGGTCGCGGCTCCTCCAGGAAACCTTCCCTGGGGGATCCGTCAGGGCCTCAGAAGCCTCAGTGAAGTTGCCACCGTTCAGTCAAGTCCAGAAGTTCAAGAACTCCTTGCAGGTGAAGCAGTCACAGGCTAGGGTGGGATCATGTGGGAACCCAGCAGTAGGAATTGGCGCGGGCAGCTCGGCCACCGACCCTGCGGCCTCAGGGGGCGGCCCCAGCTCGGACTGGTCGCGGGGCGGGGGTCGAGGGCGCGGGCCGGCCTCAGCGCGCATGCGCGGCGAGGGGGCGGGGTCAGGGCGGGGCTGCGCCCGGCGACTAGAGCGGCGGCGGCTGGGGCTGCGGCGAGCGTGGAGGGTTCGCGGCTGGTGCGCCGCCTGGTCGGGCTCCGCGGGCCGGGGCGGGAGGACCAGCACCTGAGGCCGGGCCCGCCGCCCGCGACTTCACAACCAGGCGGCGGCGCTGCTGCTGCGGGGCTCCGGCGCGCGACCCGGCGGGACAGCGGGGCGGCTGGCGCCGGGGGCCGGGGAACGCCAGGTAGGTGGATCGGGCCGGGCGGGAGGCGACGCGGCCGCCGCGGGGGCCGGGGCCGGGGACTGACAGCGGGCGCGGGGGCGCGTCCGGGTCCCTGCTGGGCCGGACGGAGACGGCGCCCGCGGTTTTCATGGAAATTGCACTGCCTAGCGGTGCCAGCGGTCCACCTGCGGTGGCGTCTTTTGAGAACAATCCGAGCCCGGCCGACCCCGAGCCCCGTGAAGATGCGGCCGCCCCGGCAGGGGGCCGGGTGCCGGGTGCCGAGCGGGCGCGGGGCCGCGGGATGCAGACGCGGCGCCTGCCCGGTGCGGCTCCAGGGCTGGGTCTCCGGGCTCCTGACGCTGAAGGCCTTGCCGTGTTTTGGGTGAAAACATCACCGGGTGAAAGTAAACATGCATCTCCGTGTAGGAAATCTGGTCTCTATCCTCGAAACTCCTCCCTTTTCTGCCCGCCCTTAGACCCCGACAACATTTCTGGCATCTTTGCTTTCTGTTATTTTATTTCTCCCTGGCTTTGCTAGTCAATTAATTGAGGCCTGAGAAATGTGCAGGGATCTGTGGCAGTCTCTTGAAAAGCCAGCCAGGAATGGGTAGGCCCCAGAAGACAGACATTCAAAATGTCAGAGGTAAATTTGTGTCTTTGTGGGCGAAGGAAGGGCGTGTTGATGGTCTCGCTTCCCTCCCCCTGTTGCCTGCCCTCTGACATTACATAATGATGGGGCCTTCCTGCCCCGAGTTCATCCATAATGACAGACCATGAAAATGTTCCTCTGGGTGAAAGACCTATAGCTGGTAGAGCCCATCTTCTCTTTGGCTTTGCCACGGAATGTGTCTTCTGCCGGGAAGCTGCCTAAGAGTGGAATTTGATTTGTCACCTGCCCCTCAGGACATTTAAACCAAGGGAATGGGGGTGGGGTGGCGATTTGGGTGTTGCAAAGAAATTCTGCCTGGTTCATCCGTTCACAGTGGGTTGTGTGGACCGTGGGGAAGCCAGTGGGGTTGAGGACAGAGTGGGTTGACTACGGTGTGAATCATGGTTCTGCCGCTTGCTGACTCTGGTTCTTGTCTCTAAAAGGTGAGAGCAGAGCTTTTTTTTGCTGTTTGTTTTGGAATCTAGCTGCTGTTGGCGTTGGCCGGTGCACGTAGAATTGCTAATTTTTCTTTGGTTGAAAACACGCTTTCTTTAACGAAAATTTTGTTTTTGGATCTGGGCTAGGGCATTTGTTTCGGGGGTTCTTTGCTGAAGTGTCAACTGCTAATTTACTGTTGTCTTTGAAGAAAGAATGATGGGGCCCATGTGAGAAGCACAGTGTGGTTGGTCTGTTGGAGGAGTGGTGCCAGGAGACCTTGATGCTGTCTGTCCCAGGGGTGGCGTTGCATGTGAACGGGCCTCCCAGTGCCTCATTCCCTGTGATGTCTTGTAAACACGCCTGTGAAGCCAGAGCTACTTGGTAGAGTCTGGCTTGAAGATAAGGCTTAAAGAAGTGGATGTGGACAAATTCAAAGAGAAAGAAACATTGTATTTCTACTGAGCTCCTTATAGAATTAGTCCACTTACCTGGCCACCTTACTCATCATGTAGCAACTTTTTGCATTTAGAGTTTTCTGTCGCAGGGTGTTTATCTGCTTAGGTAAGTCTTGTTTCCTAACTAGATTCAGAACCAAGGGCAGATGTTACAGTGCGTCCCTGTTTTGAAAACTGGATATTTTGTACTATTGCTGTTGAACCGAATATTAGCTTTTTTTTTTTTTTTAATCACTTTAAGGAAAGGATGAAATAATACACATGAGAGCTTTTTGTAAACTGTAGAGCACTAGAAAAATGGGATGTGTGTGACAGAGAACTATCAGCCCTGCAAGTCCCTTTAACTAGCTGCCTGCCTAAGAGGGAGCGTTCTCAGCCAGCATCTCTTCAAATGCACACAGGAATGGACCTGAAGGCGGTGTGGGACCAACAGACCCACTGATCCCCAGCCCAGGGCTTAACATCTCAAGAGTTCAGTGAGGCAGAGTGGAGGGGGAGGCTTCCCACCAAGACTGTTTCATCCTGTTTTCGTTTTTAAATGAAAAGCTCCTTTTTAGCTTAGTAATCCAGAAAGGTTGCCGCAACATCATCAACCGCTCATGGTGTCAGGAGGCTTTGACTTTCACTGAGAAGAAAATAGCACAAATCTGCAGTGAAAAAGGCTTGATTATGTTGGCGCTTCTGTAGAACTTGATTAATGAGCTGGTCTTGAGAGAGCCTTCGAAATGGCTTTTTTTTTTTTTTTTTTTTTTTCAGTGTCCTAAAACAGAAGCTCTGTGAGGAAAACATATTTCCAGGAGACCAATATTAATGCCCATGCATGCTTGCTTCATTTTCTCTCTCTGTTTTAAGGAAAATGCCATCAGGAAGCTAATCCCAGGGAATTTACCTATATTTCTATTCATATGCACATGTTCTCTAATTTTTTTTTTTTTTTTTAGTATTTTGATATAGTTTTAGACTTACAGAAAAGTTGCAAGAATAAACCAAAGGTTTCTCAGATTCTCCAAATGTGGACATTCTGTTACACTGCTTTATCATTCTCTTGTATTCCTATGTATTACTTTTTTCTGAACTACTTAATAGTAAGTTGCAGGCTTGAGGCCCTTTTACCTCTAAATGCTTCACTGTGTATGTCCCAAAAAACAAGGATATTCATAACAACAGTAATCCCAGCACTTTGGGAGGCTGAGGCAGGCGGATCACAAAGTCAGGAGATCGAGACCATCCTGGCTAACATAGTGAAACCCCGTCTCTACTAAAAATACAAAAAATTAGCTGGGCGTGGTGGCAGGCGCCTGTAGTCCCAGCTACTTGGGAGGCTGAGGCAGGAGAATGGTGTGAACCAGGAGGCGGAGCTTGTAGTGAGCAGAGATTGCACCACTGCACTCCAGCGCGGGCAACAGAGTGAGACTCCATCTCCAAAAAAAAAAAAAAAAAATCATGGCTGGGCGCAGTGGCTCATGCCTGTAATCCCAGCAATTTGGGAGGCTGAGGCAGGAGGATCACTTGAGGTCAGGATTGTGAGAACAGCCTGGCCAACATGACAAAATCCTGTCTCTACTAAAAATACAAAAATTAGCGGGGTATAGTGACAGTCCCAGCTACTTGGGAGGCTAAGGCATGAACTCAGGAGGTGGAGGTTGCAGTGAGCCGAGATCATGCCACTGCACTCTAACCTGGGCAACAGAGTGAGACTCTGTCTCAAAAAAAGAAAAAAAAATCAGGAAATTAAGGTTGATACAACACTATTTAGTGTAGAGGTCGTATTTAGATTTTGTCAATTGCTTCTATAATGCCCTTTATAGCAAAAGAAAATCCTAGATCATCTGTTTTGCATTAGGTTTTTCTGTCTCTATAGTGTCCTTTAATCTGAAACAGTTATCAAGTCTTTCTTTTGTATTTCACAGCATAGACATATTTGAAGACTACTGACTTTTTAAGATAATGCCCTCAATTGGGTTTCCTGTGGTTTCATGATTAGATTCAGGTTTTGCACTTCTGGTGGGAGTAGCACAGGGTTGAAGCAGTCGCAGTCTTCTCTTCTCTCTCTCTCTCTCTTTTTTTTTCTTAAAGAGAGAAGATCTCCCTTGGTTGCCCAGGCTGGAGTGCAGTGGTGCCATCGTAGCTCACTACAGCTTGGACCCCCTCCACTCAGTGATCCTTCTGCCTCAACCTCCTGAGTAGCTGGGACTATAGGTGTGTGCCATTGCACCTGGCCAATTTTTAAATATTTTACAGGGACAGGATCTCACACTGTGTTGCTCAGGCTGGTCTCAGACTCCTAGTCTCGCCATCCTCCTGCGTTGGCCTACCACAGTGCCGAGTTTACAGATATGAGCCACTGTGCCCGAGTGATGCTGCAGCCTTCTTAGTGTGCCCCAGCAGGAGGCATATGCTGTGATTTTCCCCTTCTCTGGCCCTGTTAACTTTGATCACTTGAATTAAGGTGGTATCTATCTCATAAAAAAGTTACCATTTTTCCCTTTGTAGTTAATCTGTGTCTCAAAGGGAGAGAATTTGACACTATGTAAATATACTGTTACTTCTCATACAGTTACTGACTAGTTTCAGAATCCATTGATGTTTCTTTTTTTTTTTTTTTTTTTTTGAGACGGAGTCTCACTCTGTCACCCAGGCTGGAGTGCAGTGGCGCGATCTCGGCTCACTGCAAGCTCCGCCTCCCGGGTTCACGCCATTCTCCTGCCTCAGCCTCCGAGTAGCTGGGACTACAGGCGCCCGCCACCGCGCCCGGCTAGTTTTTGTATTTTTAGTAGAGACAGGGTTTCACCCTGTTAGCCAGGATGGTCTCGATCTCCTGACCTCGTGATCCACCCGCCTCGGCCTCCCAAAGTGCTGGGATTACAGGCTTGAGCCACCGCGCCCGGCCCATTGATGTTTCTTACCTGAGTCAATTATTAACATAGTTGGCAGATGATGATTTTCTAGTTTCATAGTTCCTTCTATATTTATTAGTTGGAATTGTACTGAAAGGAAGAACCTTCCTTTCTCTATTATTTATTTTTTGATTTGTATCGCTGGACTCATGAATTCTTGCTTTATTCAATAGATTATAGTCCATTGCTCCAATCATGTATTTTATTGCTCAAATTATCCTAGATTTGGCCAGTGGGAGTCCCTTCAATCTGGCTTTTGTGTCCTTTTGACAAATGCTCATCATTGTTTGAGGACTTTTCTTCCTGGCACAAAATCTTCAAGACTCAGCCTCTACTTTCCTTGTCCCAGCCCTGGAATCAGCCGTTTCTCCAAAGAGTCCTGGTTTCCTTTAGTGGAGAACGGTATTAAAAACCGAGATGGCCGGGCGCGGTGGCTCACGCCTGTAATCCCAGCATTTTTGGAGGCTGAGGCGGGCGGATCACGAGATCAGGAGATCGAGACCATCCTGGTTAACATGGTAAAACCCCGTCTCTACTAAAAATACAAAAACTTAGCCGGGAGTGGGGGGTGCCTGTAGTCCCAGCTACTCAGGAGGCTGAGGCAGGAGAATGGCATGAACTGGGGTGGCGGAGCTTGCAGTGAGCCAAGATCGCGCCACCGCACTCCAGCCTGGGAGACAGAGCGAGACTCCGTCTCAAAAAAAAAAAAAAAAAAAAAAAAAAAAAATTAAAATAAACAACAACAAAAAACCCCCGAGATATAGGCACTAAGCCTGCCCGTTGCTACTGAGGTGTCACCGATTCTAGACCTTCTCAGGGGATGGATGCTCTCATTGTAAACATAAATGTAGTCACATTACACATAATTTTCTGTGGCTTGGTACTCCTTCCATTAGGCTGTGAAACTGTGTTTCCCTTTAATTCGGCCACCATTTAAGAGAATAAGTCTTGTCAATTTTGCCAATCTAATGGGCAAGGAAGACATTATTATTTTAATTACATTTCCCAAATTCCCAAAAATATCGGATACCTTTTCTTGTTAATGTATATTTTAACTTCTGATGAATTACCTTTTAATATCCTTTGTTCATTTTTTCTTATCGGGCTGTTTTTCCTTATCTTACTAGATTGTGGAAGTTACTGTAACTTTGAATTTTATTCTTGGCAGCTTTAGAATGCTTTTTAAAGTGTGATGCTTTTTTTTTTTTTTTAAAGTCCTAAATGCCAAGGAACCCCAGCTTTTCTGAGTACCCCCTGCATGTCAGGCCTCCCTGGACATCCTGTGGGAGGTTCTGTCCGAAGGTGAGCTGTGGTGTTGAGGAGTGGTTAGGACACCCTCCTGAGGGTAGTTAAAAGAGGCTCAACTGGGACTAAAACCCAGTTATATCACCTAACTTCCTTCACAGGATTAAAAAATAAATGCTTTTCAATGTAGGGATAAAAATTGATTACCTGGACTTGCCGGTATCAACAATTTTCTATTTTCAGTATTTTGGTTTATAAATCAGGACTTTCTTTTACACAGTCCTTTTTGCTGAGCATACACACATGCATGTCTTTCAAAACCCTTTATTTTATCCCTAGAACTATTGTGGACTCTGGCGCTGCACTTTCTGTGAGCATCCAGCTAGCTGTGTGACTTTGGGCAAGGGGCTTAATCTTTCTGTGCCTCAGTTATCTCGTCCACAAAACTGGGCTGATGGTAGTAGCGGTCCCAGAGGCCTGTTGGGGGATTAAATGAATTAACAGTTAATCCTGGTGCCTCAGAAGTGTGCAGAACGGAAGTGGTACAATGGGTTCATATACAGAGTGTGGGTGGTTGGCGGAGCTTGGAATTAGATCAGCCTTTCCTCTGTGGATTTAAGCTCTTAGTTATCTCTCTTTTTTTGAGATAGAGTCTCACTCTGTTGCCCAGGCTAGAGTGCAGTGGCACCATCTTGGCTCATTGCAACTTCCGCCCCGTGGGTTCAAGCAATCCTCCTGCCTCACCCTCCCGAGTAGCTGAGGTTACAGGCATACACCACCACGCCTGACTAATTTTGTATTTTTAGTAGAGACAGGGTTTCACCATGTTGGCCAGGCTGGTCTCGAGCTCCTCACCTCAGGTGATCCACCTGCTTCAGCCTTCCAAAGTGCTGGGATTACAGGTGTGAGCCACTACATCCAGACTTAGCTGTCCCTTGCATCATAGCCTGTCTGGTATTGGAAAGCCAGGGTCCTGGGTGCGGTGTGCATGTCTCCTCTTTCTGGTCTTTGCACGTCCCTTTGTCGTGCCTTGTGAGGCTCGCAGGCCCATGCCTGCCAGCCAGCCCAGCTGGCCTCTGGTGTTTGCCCACAGCCCTAACCTGGAGTATGTGTAAGACTGCTGGTTTTTAATATGGAACTTGTTCAGTGAGGCTCACCTGGTGAAGGACTTAGGCACAGTAAGCAGATGTATACGGTGGGGGCGGTGGCGGGGATCATGCTCTGGTCAGGTCCATTTTCTGGAATAGGGGCAGGAAGACAGGGATGTCCTCTGATGTCCAGGAGGAAGGGTGGGGACCACTGGAAGAGGAAAGTGTTTACCTGCTCCCAGCTCCGGTCCTGGGATCCTCCTAGAGCCCTTCCCTGAGACACCTGGTAGTTCTGACCTCCGGTTGCTGCAGCGCCCCTCTTGTTGCACCTCACCAGGTGGTATTCTGATGTCTCCCCCTACCCCTTTCCTGCGCCTCCCATAGCCCTCACGCAGGTGGCCTCAGCTGCTATTATGAAAGCTGTCTATTATTAATTCACCCTAGTATATTGAACACCCCTCTTTCCCTCTCTCGTGTTGCTTGCATTTCTAAATGGTGTATTCTCAAACCAATTAATTTGAATTTTCAAGAAGGATGACCTGAGTGTGTGAACTCTGGAAATGTGAAGGAAGTGTTTAGGCAGATGGTTGTTTCTGGGGGAACAGGGTCCTACGAGGAAACAGGGATGCCCAGTTCAAGCTTTTCCCTGGATTATGGGGTGTGTCAGTTGGGATACTTTTGGCTGCCAGCAGTGACATTTATTATCTCAGAGAACTGGAGTCTCCATCAGCACGTCACAGTTTCATCAAGGACCTTGATTCTGCTCCTCTGTGCAGCCATCACTGCCGGTTTCATCCTAGCGGGTCAGTCTCCTCGTGATTCTGAGATGGTCATTAGGGGCAGTAGGACTGCATACTTCCTTGTTCCTGTCCAGCAGGAGCAGGGAACGAGACCAACCAGCTGATTCCCCAGCCAGCGTCTACCAGTCCTTCCCTCTGGCCTGTGAGAGCAAAGGGTCACGGGGCCTTCCCTGGACCAGCAACTTGAGGCTGTTGAGAGTGCTGTGTGCTGATTGGCTTAGGCTGGTGGTCCTCCAGGTGCAGTCCTCAGACCAGTAGCGGCAGCATCACCTGAGAACTTGTTAGAACTGGAGATTCATGGATCCCATCCCACCCACTGAATCGGAAACTCTGGGATGGGGCCCAGAAAGCTGTGCTTTGAGAAGACTTCCAGGTGATTCTGATGCAAGGTAACATTGGAGAGCAGCTCTTTTAGTTTAATCAAGACTTTCCCCACTCCCCAGTTGGAGACAGAGCTGACTTCCTGAGGACTGGGGAGGAGGTCAGGTCCTAGAATAGCAAGAAGGAAGAGTGGATGGTGGGTGGCTGGCCCACCGTGTGAACTAGCCAGTGTTTAAGGCCCTGAGGGCCACTTTGCTCTCCTGAGTCCTTCCCCTGCCCCCCCATTCGCCGGCTTGTCCACCCATATAAGTTTCTCAGCCCCCTTGCGTGAAGCTTCTTCAGTTCCTCCAAGTGTGGCCTGTACTCTCCCTGTATGACTCGGTGCTAAAGGAAGCAACCTCAGTAACACCCCAGCTCCAGGTCCGTCTCTGGCCTAGCAGGGATGGTGTCCACTGGGCTGGTGCTGAGAGTCCCCATGGGCTATTATGACTCATCTTCTGAAGCCGTTCCTGAAGCGTGTTCATTTGTGTAGGGGCTGCCTACGCTGCTGCTCCTTGCTTGGCTAGAAAAAAAGAGCAGTGCAGTTAGTAGGTGCCTGAGAAATATTTAGGGAATTGGCCTGGAGACAGCCCAAGTGATTACTTTCAGTGGTGGTTTTTGCCTGTGTTCTGTCCCCGGTTTTGCAAGTACAACTCCAACTTAATGTTTGGGTGAAATAAATAGCCACCTCCATGGTGTAATTTGTGAGATCACAATGACCCACTTTTCTGAATTTTTCCTGAAACTAAAGAGTTGAGATATTTCTGGACTTTCAGCTTTAAAGATTCATCTTAATACATAAAAATAACGTTTAAGGGTAGTCTTGCGCTGAGCTCTAACCACATTTGCACTAATTATTGAGGAAGGAAGGGCACCTGAGGAGGAAACAGGCTAGAGAAGGGTCCACACAGCACGTTTCAAAATGCAATGGTTCATGAAATCAATTTGAGGCTGTAACTAGCATTAAAAACTTTTTTGAAATATCAGATATCCAAGTACATTTCCTATGGGAAGCATAACCCTTTTTTGGTGAAATATCTAGTTATTCACATGCAGTGTATTTGGGGTATTGTGATGGCGTGACTGTTTCTTACAGTGGGTTTTGGTAAAGATGTGTCAAACCCTAGGGCTGAGTGCAGTGGGTCCCAACCTGTAGGAAGGCGGGGCCTATGCTGGATATGTGTACACTTGGGGTCTTTTCCTGGGCCTGTGGCTTTTGTCAGAACCTGGTGGTCTGTGACTCGCCATAGATCGAGAACCACTGACCTAAAAGCAGAGGAGACTTTCAGTGGTGTGGGCCAGTGGGAGTGGAGCTGGGGGCATGAGGAGCAGGTACAAAGCCCTGGGCCTGCTCCTGCTGTGGCGTATTGTCCATGGCATTAAGCCATCTGGGCCAGATCCTCCTGATGAGGAGGCCTCTGCACGGCCACCCTGAAAGACAGCGGAGATGGTGGCAGGGAGTGTGTTGATCACCTGAGGTCAGGAGTTCAAGACCAGCCTGGCCAACATAGTGAAAACCCGTCTCTACTAAAAATACAAAAATTAGCTGGGTATGGTGGTGCATACCTGTAGTCCCAGCTACTTGGGAGGCTGAGGCAGGAGAATCACCTGAACCCAGGAGGTGGAGGTTGCAGTGAGCTGAGATCACACCACTTCCCTCTAGGCTGGGTGACAGGGCAAAACTCCCTCTCAAAAAAAAAAAAAATTAACTCTGGTTGCCAGATGGGTCCTTTACCTATCAGGTGGATCCGCATATTTCTTCATAAGAGAGAGTCTCCTTGTTTGGGGCTGGCCCCAGTGAAGGCATTGCTGCTTGTGACTCCCCGCTGGAATCCTTTGTGCCTTGACACTGTCAGGACAGTTCCCAAGACTGGCTTCGGGTCAGCCATGATCCCCATTATTTAATGCAGGCTGTAGTCTGGTTTGTATCACAAAGCTTGTGTAGTGATGGCTTTGGCATGTTTGTACTTGTTGTTTTGGGGAAGGGGCAAGTTGGATTGTAGGTAGAAAGTGCTGGATGTGAATCCAAGTCAGCTTTCTCATCTGTAAAGTGGGGAGGGTGCTGGTCTCACAGGAGGGTGGCGGGGAATGATAATATACATGGGAGAGGGCTGTGAACCGCAGTGCACTGGATCAGTCCAGACACGAATGTTTCCACCCCCGCTCCACCTCACAGTCTTGGTAACTCTGTTTTCCCCACAGCACTGTTATTTTTCACGTGTGCTCAAAGGGCTGGAGTATACCCTATTGTTGACTCCTGCTCAGGGCACCGTCCAGGGGAAATGTCACAGAAGAAGGAGGTGCTGAGAGGCAGGGACGTCCAGCGAAGTTCAGAGGAGAAGGGTGTTGGGGTAGGGGGGTGGGAGGAGGAAGTGGAGGGCTGGCACTCCCTAAACTCTCAGTCAGCTGGTCACTGTCCCAACTGAGCCTTCTACTGACACTGGTTTTATAAGGAATGGAAGGACTAATGATTGTACGAGCTGAAATGTTGAGTATTTTCACATTTCTTATTCATTCTTTGTTCTCAGTGTATGCAAATGTTAAATGAAATGATCACATTACATAATTGGGTGATAATCAAATGGCAATAAAATGGTATGTTTCACAGAGCCCAATATTTTAAAATAGGGCTACGTGCCAAGAAATGTCAAGATAGGCTGGGTAAGGTGTCTCAGGCCAGTGATCCCAGCACTTTGGGAGGCCAAGGTAGGAGGATCGCTTGAGCCCAGGAATTCAGACCAGCCTGAGCAACAAAGCAAGACCCCGTCTCTACTAAAAATTAAAAAATTAGCCAGGTGTAGTAGTGCACACCTATATTCCCAGCTTCTTGGGAAGCTGAGGCGGGAGGATCACTTGAATTCAGGAGGTTGAGGCTGCAGCGAGCTACGATCGCACCAGTGCACTCCAGCCTGGGTAACAGAGTGAGGCCCTGTCTCTATAAAAAAAGAAAAAAAAAAGAGATACCCCAGAATCTTCCAAATATTGTTACCCTTATGGTTTGGAAGAGGGGAGTGAATAAATGGATTGGCCTTAGGGACGGCACCTTGCTGGTAGACTGTGCCCACCTCGGGTAGACGGGAAGGGCTAGCAGTCTCATGTGTAGTTTGTCTCCAACTTGCCAGTGACTTGGTGAAGTCATGCCTGAATCTCACCCTCCTCTTTTCTTGTTCATCTAGCGAAGGTGATTTCCTTTGTTCCTCCCCCGTGGCATCCTCCCTGATGGCGGAATGGAGTGGTGGTAGTGCCCAGGGGCTACATGGGTGAAGTGTGGTGTGTTCTTGATTTAGTTAGCATTGGACTAAGACACACACGCATACAAGTGTCTATTTAGGGAAGTTGTTCTTTAGTCTGTTTCCTTGGAAATACTGCCTTTTTATTCTTTCACTTTCTCTTCCCTCTGCAGTGATTCAGCAGTAGCTTTCTAGAGAAGAAGAAACTACATAGTGTCAGAGACCCTGGAATACCAAGGATATGTCAGTGGAGAGGGAAGCTGCCTGTGTGTCACGCAGGCCACATTCTTCCTGGTCCAGCTAGAGCGTCCCGTGCCTTTCCTTGGTTTTTCCAGCCTCTCTCCATCACTGCTTCTGAGGCCCTTTGCAGACAGTCCCCCAGTGCAACTACAGCATTTTTGTAAGACCAGCCCTTGTCGTTTTCCCCTTGACTGATGGAGACCACTTGACTCTAGCATGCTGTATGCACACTTATCTTCTGTTTCAGATCTGAACTGTCTTTCTGGCAACTTTCTTTCCTCTTAGCCATTCCTGACTTGTTTCAAAAAGGATACATGGACTTGAAATTACCAGTTAAAGCAGAAAATGATTAAAAAGAAAAAAAGGGCTTCAAATGTCAAATGGATACAACTGTATAAGTTGTAGAAGAAGCTCTGAACACGTTACAGGGAGGTTGCCATTGCTAAAAGCTTTTACATTATTTATTTATTTATTTTTAGAGACAGAGTCTTGCTGTGTTGCCCAGGTTGGAGTGTAGTGGTGTGATCATAGCTCACTGCAGCCTTGAACTCCTGGGCTCAAGCATCCTCCTGCCTCAACCTCCCAAGTAGCAATGACTACATGCGTGTGCCACCACACTTGGCTAATTTTTAATTTTAATTTTTTCTGGAGACTGGATCTTGTTGTGTTGCCCAGGCTGGTCTTAAACTCCTGGCCTCAGGCAGTCCTCCTGCCTCAGCCTCCCAAATTGCTGAGATAACAGGGCATGAGCCACTGTACCCAGCCACTTTCACGTTTTTCGTTCTCATCCGTTTCTTCTGGAAACACCACAGAGACCATGAGAATAGGAGCTTGTCTTACTCCATAGTGCAAATAGTCTTACAAATAGTGTTCCACCATCAATTGCCCAAAACATGTGTTTTGTGACTATTATTGTAGGATGCCTTTGAACTGTATGGTATGTTAAGTAACTCCACTGGAGGGAGGAAGATCTTTGTGTTTTGAGTCAACTTAATTATTTAATCATTCTTTAATTAGTGTAGTGTCTTTACCAAGCTAGATAATTCATATCTTTTGTCAAAGAGAGAAGAAAGCCAGTGGATGGGTTGTGAAGTGGTGAGGGACTTTTTGTATGGGTGGGTTTTCGTGTGGCTCAAAGGGAAGGATACCTCAGTGACAGCAGTGTCACCGGAAACAACTTCGTACCAACTTGCATGGTGAGGAACATTCAGGTTTTAAAGTTAGCCTCACTCAGTTTCTCCTGGGGGACAACATTGGCCTTTCTCACTGGGGATTTGACTGTTGGGCCATGTCCCTGGGTGTGTCCCAGCCCAGACACTCAGGGTACTGGCCACCCTGCCTCAGCCCCCTCTGGAGCGAAGAGAATTTTAAGCAGTAGTGGATATAACTCATTTCAAGTAGGATTAGATCTAGCCGGGTGAGCATAGTGGCATGCACCTGGTGAGGCTGTAGTCCCAGCTACTTGGGAGACTGGGGCCGGAGGACTGCTTGAGCCCAGGAGTTTGAGACCAGCCTGTCTCAAGCAAACAAACAAACAACAGGATTCCGTGAGCTATGACTAAATTCCAGGGCAGTAACTGCTGTGTTATTCTTTGGGAACTGGGCATCCCAGGGTTTGACCAGTGTTTCATATGATAGGTTGGCTCTTTTGTAAACTATTAGGACTATACCAGTGTTTCTCATGGCAGCTAGCAGCCTGTGGTGTAGACAGTGAACCTAACTTAATGGACTACTGTCATGAATACAGACAGGTGCTATTTTTACCTCATAACCTAGATTCGTCTGCAAATTAAACATTTGAGACAATAAACAGGAGTTTGGTTTATTAAAGCTGTTTGAACTTGCTACTCAGGCAGGCCTAGAAATAGGATTGGCTAGCTTTTTTAGGATTATATAAATGTTGACTCTATTAGGGAGAAATTCTTATTTTTGTTTTGTTTTTATTTTAGAGACAGGGTCTCACTGTGTTGCCCAGGCTGGAGTGCAGTAGACAGCCATAGTTCGCTGCAGCCTCAAAATCTGGGGCTCAAGTGGTTCTCCCACCTCAGCCTCCCAATTAGCAAGGACTACAGGCACATGCTACTGTGCCCAGCTAATTAAACAATTTTTATTTTATTTTATTTTTTTAGAAATAAAGTCTTTTTCTGTGGCCCAGGCTGGTCTGGAACTCCCGGCCTCAAGTGATCCTCCTGACTCAACCTCCCAAAGTGCTTGGATTGCAATCATGAGCCATCACACCCTGCCTGACTTCACATTTAAAAAAGGCTTGAGCCTGGGCAACATAGTGAAGCTTCATCTTTACTAAAAATTAAAAAATTAGCTGGGTGCACACAATTATGTGGTGCACACGTATCTGTAGTCCCAGCTGCTCAGGAGGTTGTGGCAGGAGGATGGCTTCAGC
The DNA here is from genome assembly GCF_049350105.2 of Macaca mulatta. Lineage (NCBI taxonomy): Eukaryota > Metazoa > Chordata > Mammalia > Primates > Cercopithecidae > Macaca > Macaca mulatta. Next base: position 6,560,204 of record NC_133418.1, read on the forward strand.
CCAGGAGTTCAAAGTTGCAGTGAGCTATGATTGTACCGCTGCACAACGTCTTGGTGACAGGGGCTTGCCCCTGCCTCGGAAAAAAAAAAAAATCATCAAATAGCCCTTTCTCACCTTCTCTACCCTGGGAGTGGCTGCGGACAGGCAACAAATGAACACAACACGTTTCCTGGTACCCAAGATGAGTCTTTGCTGCCTGTGACGCCTGAGCCTAGTGATTATCTTCCAGAGTGTTTTGCTAGCCAGTTCTTTCTCCGTAAAAACACTCAGATTTTTTTTCCTCTTTGAGAGTGAAATGTTTTACTTAAGGAAGCTGACCACCGAACTTCATAGAAATGCCTTCCTGCCCCGTCATGGCTGTGCTGGTCTGTGTGGTTTTCGGGGCTTGCTTTCCCATTCTGCTGGTATCCTGGGTGAGCCTCTGGCCCAATGAATGGGATGCCACACATTTTTTTTTTTTTCCAGGAGAAACAGAAGGTGTTGGGACCTCCGAGCATGCAGAGTGAGGCGTGGCCAGGGGGAAGTGGTTCTGATTTCCACATTGCGTCTCTCTGGACCTTAAGGGGGAAGGCACTCAGTGGAGCACGGCAGGGAGAGAAGCACAGCAGAGGTGAAGGTCTCAAAGCGTGACCGACTGTGAAAGGTGGCTTTCAGCACACCCCTTGTGACCCTGCTAACACCTGTCAGGATGGCAGCCACCACACGCCCGAAGGCACCCGAAGTGCTTGATTTTGACTGAGTTTTACCACATTTGCCACCGGTGTGATTGGAGCATTCGTGGGGCACGGAATATGGTACCAGGTCAGGACCGCGTAGTACTCAGGCAGAGTTTTGTCCTTCGGGAACGCCGCTCACTTGTGAGACAAGATGGATGGTTCAGGTCTGGACTGGCCCAGGGGAGGGAGTGACACTGAGTAGACCTGGGCCAGGGGCTTGCCCCTAAACCAGTGGTCCCTGCACCTGGGAAAATCGGCACTCTGATGGCCTCACCTGTTTCCCGCCCACCCCTCCCTACCCTAGTTGAGTGGCCTAAGAGAGGGTAGAGTTCAGGGAGCTGTTAGGAGGAAGGGGGTCACTGCTAAGTAGCCAAAAGGAAAAACAACATAGAAGTAAGAAAATCTACCAGGACACCCAGGAGCGCTGGCGTGCAGAGTGCTGAGGGGCCGACTCCCCTGCGTCCGTGTGTGGGAGGCCCTCTTACCCTCTCCTCCTTGGTGTGCAACTGGTTAATAGTAATTCCTTGAGGATCTGGAGAAGTTGCTCAAGTGTTAGATTCCACTTTACTGCATGCTTCAGGGGCATTGTGTCCCACAGTGGCATTCACAGTGTGATGATTGCCAGAGTTCTCTATGGACACACCCTGCGAACATCATGGATCTGGGTTGTCATAAGACTTAAGTGTCCTTCAGGGCAGGGACAATAGCTCAGTTTTCTTTGTATCTCCAGAGTGCCCCACTGTGCCTGGCACAAAATAGGCATATAATCAATGTTTGTTGAGTGAATGAATGAACAAAGCTAGTCTGTCCTTCTCAAAAGTAGCAAGAGAAGCCTCAGCCTGTCTTGGGAAGACAGCCTGCTTCCCTGAGGTCAAGTTGAGGTTCAGTCTCACTGAGGAGAAGGAGGTGAGACCAGAAGCCACTGCACAGCTGCTGCCCCAGTAAGTTCTCGGGGAGAAACCGGAACGGTCAGTTTGTCTCCCTGTGCTTGTCAAAGGCAGAAGCCTGTTCTCAGCAGTGACCTTTTTTGTCCTTGGCACACAAGCCCTTTTGTCCAGGTGGCTGGAACCTAGGGCTGCTTCCGCTCCTCTGGGTGAGAAGGTGCCACACCTTCGGGTTTGGTCATCGTGTGTGTGTGTGTGTGTGTGTGTGTGTGTGTGTTTAAAAGTCAAAGTTTTCCCCATACGCATGTACATGTACACACATATGCAAGTGTGGTATTATAGGTGCTAAAGGGTGCAGAGAAGCCTAGTAGGGTAGGGGCACCCAGGAAAGGTGACCTCTTCCTCTCATGGGTTTTGGGGAGCATCACAGGGCCTCAGGGAAGGGTGAGTTATGTGTCAAGGGAGGGCAGTGGCTCAAGCCAGGGGCCTTCAGAGATAAATGAGGAGGGACTGGGGCAGTGCATCAGGAAGGAGGCTCCGGAGAGGCAGGGCCAGATCACCCAGGGGCTTGCGCCCCTTCAGGCCTTTCGTAAAGTTTGGGAATTCATTCATCCCACACTGGAGGGTGTCAGACTCTTTTTAAGACTCTTCCATTCTTTTTGTTTGTATCATTACTTTAAATGACAGAAGCAGTTCCATAGTCATTTTCGTGGATTGGGGAGACCTTGCTTGGATCACAGTAATTCTTACAACGGTGCCAGTGCTCTCACCACCAGTTTCGGGGGATGGTGGGCCGCGACTTGGCTTCCTTGTCTCCGCTCCCTGTTGCCTGTACAGTTGCGGATGCCACAGCTCACCGAGTGCCGCGTGGCAGTGGGTCCTGCTGCAGGATGTCCACAGTGCGGACCACAGGGCAGGGTGTCCCTGGCCTCCACGGGGTCAGGGGTGGAGCTGTTATCTGTGAAATGACAGAAATGAAACCCGGCAATGGGGAAGAATCGTCTGCACCCCCTGTAAGCCACCTATGAAGCACTGTGCTGAAACACCATGAGGAAGAGGAAGCATTGGGGTGTAAAGAAACCCGGAAATACTGGTTTCTAGAAACGGTATTAATTGTCCCAGGGGCTCTCCCTACAGTGTGAAATAGCTGACTGGGCAGCTGCAGCAGGCTCCATCTTCTCCGTAGCCGTGCTCTTCCCGTGACCTCACGGGGTGTCTGCGCAGTGGGTGCAGCGCAAAAAGACCCAGTCAAGCCTGCCAGCCAGTAGCTGGCGAGGGGTGGTCTGGTAGTGAGAGACGATTACAGGGACGGGGTTGGCTCGTGGTTCTGCCACCCCACCCTCCATCTCTAAGATCCTGGGACTCTGACATGGAATATAGACTTCACTGTGCCACACGATGTAGTGACGTGGCAGAGGAGGCAAACAGGGTAGAAGGAGACAAGTCAGAGAAGAAGGAAGGACGCTCACTGCCAAGGCCGTGGCAGTCACTGCCAGCAACAGTCGTGGGCCTGGCTTCGATTCTGTCACCTGCGGGGGTGACTGCCCCAGAGCAGGGCCCCTTGAAATCTTCCATCCCCTTATTAGCTGTGCACTAATGTCTCTTGGAGAGGCTTCTCAAAACCTCCGTGTACTTAACTTGGTTTGAGGCGTTTGATAACATTTTATATTTTGTTTTTTAATAGGCAAACATTTTCATGGCTTAAAAATTGTAAAATATAGCAGGATATGTGGTGAAACCTGCTTCCTACCGTACCCTCTAGCCATCCGTGTCCCCTCCGTTAAGACACCAATGCCATATGCTTGTGGGGTGTTTTCCTGAAGTTACGCTGTGTATATGCCAGCAGGCCTGCGTGTGCAGACATGAGACAGTTTTCCACACCCCGGTGCCATGCTGCGTGCTCGCTCTGCGCCCCTTCTCCTGACGGTTTCACTGGCCCACAGGAGTTTTGTGTTGCTTTGTCCAGCTGCATGCTGGCCTACTGCCGCGCTGTGCTGCAGATTCTTCAACCAGTGCTCTCTGGATGCCTGTGAGCCTCTTTCCAACCTGTGCTTGGCACTAATACGTTAGTGAAAGAAGTTGCACCCCCCTTGCTGTGAGGTCTGGGCCTAGGCTCTGGCTGGATTGCGTATCACTCTAGCTGGAAAAAGAGGGTGGGGATAGATGACGTTTTTAAGCTTCTGCCCATTTATTTTAATTATGACCTGGCCTGTAGGGTTTTCTTTGGGAAATGGGCAGTTAATGGTTAGATAGTATTTGTAAGGCGTGTGCCTTTAAAAGATTGCCTTCTAGTGGCCGGGCGTTGGTTACTCGCAGCTGTAATCCCAGCACTTTGGAAGGCCAAGGCGGGTGGATCACGAGGTCAGGAGATTGAGACCATCCTGGCTAACACGGTGAAACCCCATCTCTACTAAAAATGCAAAAAAATAGCCAGACGAGGTGGTGGGCGCCTGTAGTCCCAGCTACTCAGAAGTCTGAGGCAGGAGAATGGCGTGAACCCAGGAGGCAGAGGTTGCAGTGAGCCCAGATCGCACCACAGCACTCCAGCCTGGGCGACAGAGGGAGGCTCTGTCTCAAAGTAAATGAATAAATAGATAAAAATAAAATAAAATATTACCTTCTAGTTAACACACAGACCTTTTATTTTTTTAATTTTAATTTTAATTTTTTTTTTTTTTTTTTGAGACAGACTGTCATCCAGGCTAGAGTGTAGTGGCGGGATCATGGCTCACTGCAGTCTCTGCCTTCCAGGCCCTAGTGATCTTCCCACTGCAGCCTCCTGAGTAGCTGGGACTACAGGTATACGCCACCATGCCTGGCTAATTTTTAATTTTTTTTTGTAGGTAGGGGGTTTGGCCATGTTGCCTAGGCTGGTATTGAACTCCTGGGCTCAAGCAATCCACCTGCGTCAGCCTTTCAAACTGCTGAGATTACTGGTGTGATCCACCATGCCCGGCCAACACACAGACATTTAATTTTTAATTAATTTTTAATTTTTAATTTTTAAAAATTTTTATTGGTGACAGAATCTTATTCTGTCGCAATCTTGGCTTACTGCAACCTCCACCTCCCAGGTTCAAGCCATTCTCCTGCCTCAGCCTCCCAGGTGGCTGGGATTACAGGCGTGTGCCATCATGCCCGGCTCATTTTTGTATTTTTAGTAGAAACGGTCTCGTTTCTACTAAAGGATCTCGAACTCCTGACCTCAGATGATCTGCCCGCCTCCACCTCCAAAAGTGCTGGGATTACAGACATGAGCCACCATGCCCGGCCCACACAGACATTTTAAACTAACCTGTAGCATCGTACAGTGAGGCTTGTCAAGGCCGCTTTTGGCCCCAGTTTCAGGTACACTGGCTCTGTTGGGCTTTCCTCCGCCTGGCCTATCAAGGGGCCAACTCAAGCTGCAGGTGCAAAGGCAGATGGTTCTGAAGGGACCTTAGTGACAGCCAGGCCCAGGAACATCCAGTGCTTGTGTGGAAGTCTACATTTCAGCTGTGATGGTGTCTCGCTGAGGCTGGTTCTGGCCACGCCCTCCCGGCGTTTCAGCTGTCCCAGCCAAGGTGCCCTGCATCTTAGAGGGAAGGGAACGGCCTGGGCAGGGCATTGCCCATACATTCTGGAGTCGCGTTGGTTGGCGGTCTTCAGTTTCTGAATCTGCGATATGGCATGGTCGTTCGTCACAGGTGGGGTGATGCGAAGTTACCGAGTGGGAGCACACCTGCCCCTTCTCATTTCACTCATGCAGCAGGTCATTTTCAGGCACAAAGGAAATGACTTGTGGAGCTGGCCCTGGGGTCCGTAGGAGAGCAGGAAGTAGTAGCCACCCGCAGAGGGCTCACAGGCATGTGCTTTCGAGACTGCTTACAAGCCCTCGTGTGGGATTTAGGGCAGATCAGAGCCATGAGCCTCCGTGGACAAGTGAAGGTCTGGTGGGTGTGAGCTGTTAGCCCTAGAGTCTGCTGCGTGCTGTAGTGCCAGGGGCCGAGGAATGCGGAGGCAGCTCTTCCTCCGGTCTCTGCTCGCTCCGTGCACAGCCCTTGTCTCCTGCCTGATAGCCGTCAGTGGTCAGTTGGCTCAGGGTACACGGTCTCTACCCAGTGAACCGGGCGCTGGCAGAAGCTCATAGAAGAATGGGTGCAAAGAAGATAGCTCAGAGGGCCTGCAGATGGCCGCTTTTAGGAAGTGAATAGGCTTCTTCTTTTTCTTCACTTTTTCTTTAACATACTCTTGAGGTTTTGAGGTTCCACCCTGAGCTCTTTGTGTCTGAGGGTTGCTGTGGCTTGGTGAAGGGCACAGTCTTCAAATCTTGCACAGGCTGGGGAAGGTTGGGACAGCACAGCCCTGACTCTCAAACAAAATGGGGCAGAGGGGAGGGCAGGAGAGCTGTTAGATTCTCAGGGCCTGATCCTCGCAGGAACTCAGGGGAAGCTGAGGCCCAGGGTCTGCATGGCGGAGGCCGAGCTCGACGGAGGAAGTGGAATTATTGCACATGGTGTGTTTCGACACTTGAGTCTCACCCCTGAAGGAGGAAAATCGAGAGTGGGGGTGCACGGAGCAGGGGTGAAGAAACAAAAAGCGGGGGTTTAGGGGAGAGAGAAACCTCTTTGCATGAGTCAAGCTGAAAAGCACTTTGGAGGGTCAAGTGTTAGCCAGTGTCTTCTTTTGCCTGCCCAGCTCCTCCTTCTGCCGTGTCTGCCTGACAGGGGCAGAGTTCTCAGTTCCCACGTCAGACTCAGCAGCAGCTTCTCCTTTGACGGTTGCAAGTCCTGTGGCTGAGAGAAGTACTTGTGCTGTGTTTCTGCAAAGGTTAGATGGCCCTGATCGCAGCTCATGATGCCTCGGATCCGGGAGGTCCGCTCCACGAGGTATGAGCAGAGGCCATCCTGTGAAATATTTTCACTAACTGAACTGAGTGTTGAAGACAAGGCCTGTGGCAAAGTTATATTTATATGGAACAAGCTGCGAGTCCTTGGACAACCTTGGAAACTCCTTTTTAGGACAGAATCAAGTGAGACGATACGCACGCAGGAGCTTTTGTGAGCGGGGTACAGAACTCACTATTGCAGCACAAGGTTGTAGCTTTTCACACAGCTTTTGAGGATGGGTTGGTGGTCCAGGGAGGATGTCAGGAACTGTCTTTCACTAATGGGGATCCTGGAATTCCTACCACGTGCCAGGTAGCGTGCTTATGGCTTTGTATCCACTTCCCTTTTAATCCCTTGTATTAGCTTCCCGTGGTTGCTGTGACAAACTCGGTGGCTTAAAGCAACAGGAACTTATTCTCCCACTGTTCTGGAGGCCAGAGTCCAGAATCAGCATCACTGGGCTGAGTCAAGCTGTGGGCAAGGCCATGTTCTCTCCAGTAACTTAGGGCAGAATCCATTCTGTGGCTGCTGGCGTGCCTCGACTGCCGGCCCCTTCCTCCGTCTTCACACCAGCACGGTGGCATCTTCTCTCCATGACTCCACTTCTCTCTGCTTCTGTCACACGGCCTTCTCTTCTCTCCAAAATCTGCTACCTTCCTGTAAGGACATTTGTGATGGCATTTGGGGCCTACCAGCGTGATCCAGGATAATCTCATCTCAAGATTCAAAACTTAATGAGCCTGCAAATCCTTTGCCGTGTGAAGTAACAGTAATAGGTTCCGAGGATTTGAACGTGAACCTCTTTTGCAGAGGGCATGATTTGACCTGCCACACCTCACAGCAGCCTGATGAGGACTGTACTGTCCCACATACAGTGGGCTTGATGAGGAAGCTGAGGCTTGGGGAGGCCTGGGGGTGGCCGTGGTCCTTTCCTCTCCCAGACTCTGGGGTAGCTGACTCTGGGGTCATTTTGTCGTGTTGCTGGGCACTCACTTGGTGAACAGATAATCCCCTGTCGTTTTACTATGTTGTTACATGGGTTTGAAAAAGAGTTTTTCAGCTCTCTCTGGCTGAGCCCCTGTTCCCGTGAGGGCCTGTGGTTTCTCCTCCCGGCTCCACCCTGGCTTCAGTGCAGTGCTTGAGCAGACAGTGGCTTGGGTCTCACTCTGGCGCTCTCCCCCTTCCTCTCTGCTCTGTCTGCCACAAGTCTCACGCCACCCCTCCCCCCGGTTGCTGAGGAAGGGACCTTCTTGTTATTTTTATTTTTATTTTTTGTGATGGAGTCTCACTCTGTTGGCCAGGCTGGAGTGCAGTGGCGCGATTTCTGCTCACTGCAAGCTCTGTCTCCCGGATTCAAGCAATTCTCCTGCCTCAGCCTCCTGAGTAGCTGGGACTACAGGCGCCCACTACCACGCCCGGCTAATTTTTGTATTTTTAGTATAGATAGGGTTTCACCATGTTGTTCAGGTTGGTCTCCAACTCCCAACCTCAAGCAATCTGCTTGCCTCGGCCTTCCGAAATGCTGGGATTGTAGGCGTGAGCCACCGTGCCCGGCCTTGTTATGTTTTTTTAAGCTAACCCTATAGAGCACTCACTGTGCACCAGCACCTGCTGGCTGAAGGGGGTGACAGACATTGCCTATCACAGATTACGATGAGTCACCGGCATTTTTGGAAGTTTACTGTGTTGTTGCTGTACATGCAGCACTTCATGTAATCCTCATTACTGTGTTGTTGTGCATGCAGCACTTCATGTAATCCTCTCTTTACTGTGTTGTTGCTGTGCATGCAGCACTTCATGTAATCCTCTCTTTACTGTGTTGTTGCTGTGCATGCAGCACTTCATGTAATCCTCTCTTTACTGTGTTGCTGTGCATGCAGCACTTCATGTACTCCTCTCTTTACTGTGTTGTTGCTGTACATGCAGCACTTCATGTAATCCTCTCTTTACTGTGTTGTTGTACATGCAGCACTTCATGTAATCCTCTCTTTACTGTGTTGTCGCTGTGGATGCAGCACTTCATGTAATCCTCTCTTTACTGTGTTGCTGTGCATGCAGCACTTCATGTACTCCTCTCTTTACTGTGTTGTTGCTGTACATGCAGCACTTCACGTAATCCTCTGGGATTAGATGATAAGTGTCTGTCATGCCATTTTACCAGTGAGAGAATTGCAGCTCAGAGAAGTTGTCGCCCAGCTGGTTGGTGGCAGAGGTTTCAGAGGTCTTTCTGTGCATGAAACCCTCACTTGCGGTTATGCCAGGTAGGCCTGGAAGGGGGTAGACCCATTGCCAAACTCACAGGAGAGAGAGGAGGGCACTGACAGGTGGTGATGTCTGTCTGTCTTCTTTCTGGTGGGGACCCACAGTTTTATTTCCATCTCTTCTTCTTTTTCTTTATTAATACTTGTCTCACACTTGTGTGTGTTTTGGGCAGCCCCTAAATAACTACAGCAGGCTTCCGAAGGCTGAGTTTCTTAGAGTAGCCGGGAAAGGGCCTTTGTCTTTTCCTCTTAGATGTTCTCTTGGTCTGGTTTGTGCTGCTATAAAAGAATACCTGAAGCTGGGTAGTTTTTAAAGAAAGGAGGTTTACTTGGCTCACAATTCTGATGGCTGGAAGGTTCAAGACTGGACATCTGCATCTGGTGAGGCCTCAGGCTGCTTCCCCGCGTGGTGGAAAGTGAAGGGGAGCTGGCGTGTGCTGAGCTCGCATGGCGAGAGAGGAAGGAAGGGAGCGGTGTGGTGGTAGTGGTGTCCCAGGCTCTTTTCACAGCCAGCTCTTATGGGAACCAACGGAGTGAGAACTCATGCACTCCCAAGGAGTGGGGGGTTGGGGGAGGGCATTAATGTATACATGGGGGATCCACTCCCATGACCCAAATACTTCCCATTAGGCCCCACTTCTAACATTCAGGATTAAATTTCAGTGTTTGGAGGGGAAAAACCTTGTCCTCTTGTGCCTGTGCCACACCTGCCCCTCCGTCCCCCTCATCTGCTGATTATTCATCACGCTGTTAACTTGGTTTCTCCATCCATTTAAACCCTTTCTCCTTTCCCCCTACTATGTTACTGTTAGGACTGCGAAGCTGTCAGCAGTGTTAGCGACACCGCCCACATGTGGGGGCGACAGGTACAGTGAACCTAGTATCATTAGCGTCCTTTGCTCTTGGAATGGAGCAGAAATTATCTTCTCAACCTCCATGGATTTAAATTCTGTGTTCTTGATGTGAAGCTTCTTTTCCTTAAGTTAGAGTTTTTGCATATACACCCCACACATACACTTGCATTTAAGTTTCTTGTCTATATATGCACACACAACACACACTTGATTTTCTTGCATCATAACGTTTTTCTGATTTTAAATCAGAAAAGGGCAAATGAGTTGAATAGTTACCTATTAGTTATAGATAATTATCTATTATCTAATTGTCTATTATCTAGTTCTCTATTATCTAATAGTTATGTATTATTAACTATCTAATAGTAATCTATTTCTTTGGAACTTAAGTACCAACTTAGTGGTAATTTTACATGAAATGAAATGTTCTCTGGGTTCCAGATAACTTATAAATGGGCTTTTAGAGTACAGCCTGTTGGTTGAACAGGCCGTAAGTTCAGCCTCATCTTTGTAGAGTTCCACAACTAAGTTTTACAATTATTTATGAATGATAGTGCTTAGCATACTTTCCAACTCAGTGAGACCATGTCCTGACTGAACTTGTAATAACCCTGAGTAAATCTTAGTGAAATAATATTAAAACTTGGAGGTTTTACAGTCAGAGAGATCCTTAGACACACCAATTTTAATGTCTCAGTAAAGAAAACAATTTTATTGGTTGATTGAGACAGGGTCTTGCTCTGTTGCCTAGTCTGGAGTACAGCCATGTAATCATAGCTCACTGCAGCCTTGAACTCCTGGACTCAAGTGATCCTCCCACCTCAGGGTTCTGGGTAGCTGGGACTACAGAAATGCGCTACCATGCCTAAATTTTATTTTTTATTTTTTTGTAGGGATGGGGGTCTCGCTGTGTTACCCATGCTGGTCTTGAACCCCTGGCCTCAAATGATCCTCTCACCTTGGCCTCCCAAAGTGCTAGGATTTCAAGCATGAGCCACCATGTGTGGCTGAAAACAGAACATTTATAAGGTGCCACTAGGGGAGGGTAATGAAGGAAGGGGAATAAAATCGAAACCAAAATAAGTGCTGTGTGGTGTGTGGCTGGTGGGTGGGTCGCATTTCGGATTCTAAGAACCGTGGCATTTCTTTTTGTTGGTTCTGTTGATCCTGAAACCAGTGAGACTGCAGTTTGTGAAGGATGGTGCTCGAAGTTGATAACTCCTCCTGGTTCACTGCAGGACCATGAGTCCAGCTGAGACCAGATGCAAAGCTCAGGGCTGAGATTGAGAGCCAGAGAGACCCAAAGTCTCTACATCACACCCACACTGGTACTTCCAGCCTAGGAGGTACGGTGGCCGCCTCCCAGGGTGGTTGCTGAGATGGTTTTGAGCAGAGCAGAGATGAGCCAACCATGGCAGGACAAAGTGAACGGCTGGGAAAAGGGGTTGTGGGGGTCGGAGGTAAAGGGAATTGGAATAGTGTTGCAACTTTCCCCGTCCTGGCTGTACCTTACCATCACCTGGGGGCTTTTGAAAAACATGGCGTCCCGCCCCCTCCCACGCTATGCTAATTAGCGTAATCCCGGGTGCAGCCAACATGACATTTGCCACCTTTCCCATGAGGTGATTCTGAGGTGCAGCTGGGGTGGAGAGCAGTGGGCCTTAGAGGTTCAGAACTTGGCCTCCTGGCTGGGCACAGTGGCTCACGCCTGTAATTCCAGCACTTTGGGAGGCCGAGGTGGGTAGATCACAAGGTCAGGAGTTCAAGACCAGCCTGGCCAAGATGGTGAAACCCCATCTCTACTAAAAATACAAAAATTAGTCGGGTGTGGTGGCGCGCGCCTGTAGTCCCAGCTTCTCGGGAGGCTGAGGCAAGGAATTGCTTGAACCTGGGAGGCGGAGGTTGCAGTGAGCAGAGATTGCTCCACTGTACTCCAGCCTGGGTGACAGAGCAAGACTCCGTCTCAAAAAAAAAAAATAAATAACTTGGGCCGGGTACAGTGGCTCAGGCTTGTAATCTCAGCACTTTGAGAGGCCGAGGTGGGCGGATCACCTGAGGTCGGGAGTTCAAGACCAGCCTGACCAACATGGAGAAACCCTGTGTCTACTAAAAATACAAAATTTAGCTGTGCGTGGGGGCGCATCCCTGTAATCCCAGCTACTCGGGAGGCTGAGGCAGAATTGCTTAAACCTGGGAGATGGAGGTTGCGATGAGCTGAGATTGCACCATTGCACTCCAGCCTGGGCAACAAGAACGAAATTCCGTCTCAAAAAAAAAAAAAGTACGTGGTCTCCTGATGAAATAGGCCCACCTATTTCAAATCCCCTCATACCGGTATTGAGCCAGTCCCTTAGATGCCGAGCCTCAGTCCCCTCCATCTCTCAGGCTGTGAAGGTGAACTGTGATGTGTGATGTGTGATGTGTGATGTGTGATGTGTGAACTGTGATGTGTGATGTGTGATGTGTGATGTGTGAACTGTGATGTGTGATGTGTGAACTGTGATGTGTGATGTGTGAACTGTGATGTGTGATGTGTGATGTGTGAACTGTGATGTGTGATGTGTGAACTGTGATGTGTGATGTGTGATGTGTGAACTGTGATGTGTGACGTGTGACGTGTGATGTGTGATGTGTGAACTGTGATGTGTGATGTGTGATGTGTGATGTGTGATGTGTGAACTGTGATGTGTGATGTGTGATGTGTGAACTGTGACGTGTGATGTGTGATGTGTGATGTGTGAACTGTGACGTGTGATGTGTGATGTGTGATGTGTGAACTGTGACGTGTGATGTGTGATGTGTGATGTGTGAACTGTGATGTGTGACGTGTGATGTGTGATGTGTGATGTGTGAACTGTGATGTGTGATGTGTGATGTGTGATGTGTGAACTGTGATGTGTGATGTGTGAACTGTGATGTGTGACGTGTGATGTGTGATGTGTGATGTGTGAACTGTGATGTGTGATGTGTGATGTGTGATGTGTGAACTGTGATGTGTGATGTGTGATGTGTGAACTGTGATGTGTGATGTGTGAACTGTGATGTGTGATGTGTGATGTGTGAACTGTGATGTGTGAACTGTGATGTGTGATGTGTGAACTGTGATGTGTGATGTGTGATGTGTGAACTGTGATGTGTGATGTGTGATGTGTGATGTGTGAACTGTGATGTGTGATGTGTGATGTGTGATGTGTGAACTGTGACGTGTGATGTGTGATGTGTGAACTGTGATGTGTGACGTGTGATGTGTGATGTGTGATGTGTGAACTGTGATGTGTGATGTGTGATGTGTGATGTGTGAACTGTGATGTGTGATGTGTGATGTGTGAACTGTGATGTGTGATGTGTGAACTGTGATGTGTGACGTGTGATGTGTGATGTGTGATGTGTGAACTGTGATGTGTGATGTGTGAACTGTGATGTGTGATGTGTGATGTGTGAACTGTGATGTGTGATGTGTGAACTGTGATGTGTGACGTGTGAACTGTGATGTGTGACGTGTGAACTGTGATGTGTGACGTGTGATGTGTGATGTGTGATGTGTGAACTGTGATGTGTGATGTGTGAACTGTGATGTGTGATGTGTGATGTGTGAACTGTGATGTGTGATGTGTGATGTGTGAACTGTGATGTGTGATGTGTGATGTGTGATGTGTGAACTGTGATGTGTGATGTGTGATGTGTGATGTGTGAACTGTGATGTGTGACGTGTGATGTGTGATGTGTGATGTGTGATGTGCATAGTGGCAGTGTGTTCTGCTGTGCACCATGGAGGATTCCACGGCCATAGAGGCTTAGTCATGACTGATGTGAAAGGGCCAGCAGCACGTGACCTCCCACCCCTCTCCTTACACATCTCACTTGGTAAAACCATAGTCCTGGCTCTGGCCACTTCTCAGCACAGTGGCCTGTGGCTGGAGAAGAACACATGACATGTTGGTGAGTCTCTAAATTCATGGTCTCAGAGCTCCAGTGAGCCGTTGGACGTGCTTGGCATTCGGAGTGTTTCCCTGTGGTCCTAGGCTGGGGAGCGGCCCCTGGATTTTAAAGAGTTCTGGACCCAGTGGTGCAGGTGGGGAGACCTGGCCAGGGAGGCCACTGGGAGGCTGACCCAGTGCAGGTGCAGCTCCACCTGGAGCTCCCCTGGTTGGACTCCGCCTCACAAGGGGCATGAGACTCACTCGGCGCTGCTTCTGAGCTCTGAGTCCTTGCTCTTTAGTGGTCTGTCCCTTCCCTTCGCCGGGAGGCATGGCTCGCTGGGCTTTGGCCCCCGCAAGGAGGCCTGGTGGGGCCTTTCCCCTTCTCAGCCAGGCACTGAAGGAGCAGGAAGGGAAGCATGATGCCAGAACCACAGGAAGAAGTGGTGCTGAGTTGGGTGGTCACTTGCTTGGTGTGGCCTCTGGTTAGACGTGATTCAGGGCCATGCTGCAGGAGGAGCTGGAAGACTTTTCTTTCTTTTTTTTTTTTTTGAGATGGAATCTTGCTCTGTTGCCAGGCTGGAGTGCAATGGCGCGATCTCGGCTCATTGCAACCTCTGCCTCCTGGGTTTAAGCAATCCTCCTGCCTCAGCCTCCTGAGCAGCTGGGACTACAGGCGCGCACCACCACGCCCGGCTAATTTTTGTATTTTTAGTGGAGACAGGATTTCACCATATTGGCCAGGCTGGTCTCAAACTCCTGACCTGGTGATCCACCCACCTCGGCCTCCCAAAGTGCTGGGATTACAGGTGTGAGCCACCACACCCGGCTGCTGGAAGACATTTCTAAAGAACCCATCACTGTCCCTCTCTAAATAGGTTTCAGTGTGGTTTTATGTTTGTTACAACCTTGTTGATTTGTAGTTTCAGAAACCAGAATGGTTTGGCCCAAGCTTTTGTTTTGAGATCACACTAAAATAGTGCTAGCTGTGGGTGTTGGAGGTGCCTCCTGTGTACGTGAGTGTGCGTGTATGTGGTGTGCAGTGCATGCATGTGTGTGTCTGTGGCTTCACTGTAGATGGCCGGCGTGAATGACGACCTGACCTGAGTCCTGTGAGAAGCACTGTTGAGTTACTTCTCAGTCATTCCACACAGGAGAAAAGGACGAATGACCCTGTTGGGTTAAAACATTGAGTTTCGCAAAGCTTTTTTCCCTTTATACTTGGCAGTCTCGCAAAGCTATCAGGAGAAAATGTAGAATTAAAATATATAGCAGGTGGGAGTATGGTTTTTTAACTTACACTTAAGGTTTCTATGGTATCTCATCGTGTGTGGAATATTTCTGTTAGACCATCTGAGAATTTTAAGCTCTGGTGGATGGAAGTAAGGTTGCTTTTGAGCAGAAGGTTTGCCGTGCTGCTGCTGCTCAGAGGCTGAGCGCTGAGGAACCAAGGTCGACGCCCAGTGTGTGCTGGCCGCAAGTGGACTGTGTAGATTCGGAGTGCTTAGTCTGGCGGTCTGCAAGCTTTTAAAACATTTCTTCATTTAATAATCTCTAAATGTCGAAGCCTCCCACGATGTTGCCGACCCTGTTAGTAAGTTTGCCGCAGCCCCCCCAGCTGCCAGGAGTGCCTGAGAACCCCTGTGGGGGCTGAAGTCACAGACAGCGCCGTGGAGTTCGGGACTGTAGCTCTGGAATTCTGCCACAGGCCAAGCAAACTGCCAGGGGTGTGTGGTCTGGGGTGAGGACTGATTGAAGAAGTAACAATCTTGGATGACTTTGAAAAGCTCTGGGAGGTGCCGTTGATGTGATGTTGGTACTGGGAGTGTGCTGGAGGCCACCTGTCCCCGCCCCTCTTTTTGTACCCCGCAAGGAGGGTGTGGGGATCAAGAGTTTCAGCTGGGCGCTGGTCGGCTCCAACAAGGCCTCTTTTTGGTCTCCCATGTGACTCCATTTTCTCGTTCTCTCCTGTGGCCGGGCCTGTCTCTGCCGCCCCGGAGCAGCCGTGTGGTCCACGTGGGTGGAGACCTTCAGGGGCCAAGGAGGGCTGGGCCTTGGGAATGATGAGCTTGAGCCCCTGTTAGGGTCCGGGGTTGGGGGAAGGGCACGAGGTACACAGCTGGGCTTGACCCAGCCCTTCTCCTGGGAGTTGCCTCAGAGTGTGCCCCGAGCAGAAGGGTCTGTGCTGTGAGCACACCCACGGCAGTGTGCACAGACTCGAGTCCTCCAGCAGATTCTCTTGGCTGCCCTGGATGGAGTCAGGATGAAACTCTGCTGGGGAGAGCACCGTCCATGGAGAAGCCGACCTGATGTGGACAGACGCGCTCTGTGGCGGGTGTCCAGGGAACCAGGCCGGTGGTGCAGGCTTCTGTCCCTTTCTGCTGAAGTGCTTTCTCCCTCATGCGGCTGTTCTCCGCGTGTCCTCTGTCCTCTGGACGATGACTTTCTGAGGGAGAGGCCACAGCAGACACGTCTGTGTCCCCTCCCTAGCCCAAGCCCAGAGCTAGTGAGGGTCTGCAGTGGGTATTCAAATCTGTGCATTCTCAGCAGGAAGCATCTGCAGGACGGGGCAGTGAGGATTGAGAACCTGAGATTCTCCTCTCACAGAAGAGGGCACTGGGGCCCAGAAAGGGCAGTGGCATGCCTAGAGTCTGGCAGCTTAGCTGGGGCATGGCTGGCTCTGGAGTCCAGGCTCCAGGCCTCCTCTCCGCGAGGTGCTCCTTCCTGTGGCTCTGAGCTGCGCTTCCGCTTGCCACCGTGTGGTGCCCTGGGCAGGTATCATAGGTGCAGTGTCGAGAGAGGAGGGCAGTGTGGTAGGAGTGTGGAGTGTGGGGGGCAGTATGGGTGCAGTGGAGAGTGTGGAGGTCAGTGTGGGGACAGTGGAGAGTGTGGGGGGCAGTGTGGTAGGAGTGTGAAGTGTGGAGGGCAGTGTGGGGACAGTGGAGAGTGTGGGGGGCAGTGTGAGGACAGTGGAGAGTGTGGGGGGCAGTGTGGGTGCAGTGGAGAGTGTGGGGGGCAGTGTGAGGACAGTGGAGAGTGTGGGGGGCAGTATGGGGACAGTGGAGAGTGTGGGGGGCAGTGTGGGTGCAGTGGAGAGAGAGGAGGGCAGTGTGGAGACAGTGGAGAATGTGGAGAGCAGTGTGGGTGCAGTGGAGAGTGTGGGGGGCAGTGTGAGGACAGTGGAGAGTGTGGAGGGCAGTGTGGAGGGCAGTGTGGGTGTAGTGGGGAGTGTGGGGGGCAGTGTGGAGACAGTGGAGAGCGTGGGGGGCAGTGTGGAGACAGTGGAGAGCGTGGGGGGCAGTGTGGGGATAGTGGAGAGTGTGGAGGGCAGTGTGGGTGCAGTGGAGAGTGTGGGCGGCAGTGTGAGGACAGTGGAGAGTGTGGGGAGCAGTGTGGAGGGCAGTGTGGGTGTAGTGGAGAGTGTGGAGGTCAGTGTAGGTGCAGTGGAGAGTGTGGGGGGCAGTGTGGGGACAGTGGAGAGTGTGGAGGGCAGTGTGGGGACAGTGGAGAGTGTGGGGGGCAGTGTGGGGACAGTGGAGAGTGTGGGAGGCAATGTCGGGACAGTGGAGAGTTAGGAGGGCAGTGTGGGGACAGTGGAGAGTGAGGAGGGCAGTGTGGGTGCAGTGGAGAGAGAGGAGGGCAGTGTGGAGACAGTGGAGAATGTGGAGAGCAGTGTGGGTGCAGTGGAGAGTGTGGAGGGCAGTGTGAGGACAGTGGAGAGTGTGGGGGGCAGTGTGAGGACAGTGGAGAGTGTGGGGAGCAGTGTGGAGGGCAGTGTGGGTGTAGTGGAGAGTGAGGAGGTCAGTGTAGGTGCAGTGGAGAGTGTGGGGAGCAGTGTGAGGACAGTGGAGAGTGTGGAGGGCAGTGTGGAGGGCAGTGTGGGTGTAGTGGAGAATGTGGAGGGCAGTGTGGGGACAGTGGAGAGTGTGGGGGGCAGTGTGGGGACAGTGGAGAGAGGAGGGCAGTGTGGGGACAGTGGAGAGTGAGGAGGGCAGTGTGGTAGGAGTGTGGAGTGTGGAGGGCAGTGTGGGGACAGTGGAGAGAGGAGGGCAGTGTGGGGACAGTGGAGAGAGGAGGGCAGTGTGGGGACAGTGGAGAGAGGGCAGTGTGGGGACAGTGGAGAGTGTGGGGGGCAGTGTGAGGACAGTGGAGAGTGTGGGGGGCAGTGTGAGGACAGTGGAGAGTGTGGGGGGCAGTGTGGGGACAGTGGAGAGTGTGGGAGGCAGTGTCGGGACAGTGGAGAGTTAGGAGGGCAGTGTGGGGACAGTGTAGAGTGAGGAGGTCAGTGTGGGTGCAGTGGAGAGTGTGGAGGGCAGTGTGAGGACAGTGGAGAGTGTGGAGGGCAGTGTGGGGACAGTGGAGAGTGTGGAGGGCAGTGTGGGGACAGTGGAGAGTGTGGGGGGCAGTGTGGGGACAGTGGAGAGTGTGGGGGGCAGTGTGGGGACAGTGGAGAGTGTGGGGGGCAGTGTGGGGACAGTGGAGAGTGTGGGGGGCAGTGTGGGGACAGTGGAGAGTGTGGGAGGCAATGTCGGGACAGTGGAGAGTTAGGAGGGCAGTGTGGGGACAGTGGAGAGTGAGGAGGGCAGTGTGGGTGCAGTGGAGAGAGAGGAGGGCAGTGTGGAGACAGTGGAGAATGTGGAGAGCAGTGTGGGTGCAGTGGAGAGTGTGGAGGGCAGTGTGAGGACAGTGGAGAGTGTGGAGGGCAGTGTGGGGACAGTGGAGAGTGTGGGAGGCAATGTCGGGACAGTGGAGAGTTAGGAGGGCAGTGTGGGGACAGTGGAGAGTGAGGAGGGCAGTGTGAGGACAGTGGAGAGTGTGGGGGGCAGTGTGAGGACAGTGGAGAGTGTGGGGAGCAGTGTGGAGGGCAGTGTGGGTGTAGTGGAGAGTGAGGAGGTCAGTGTAGGTGCAGTGGAGAGTGTGGGGAGCAGTGTGGAGGGCAGTGTGGGTGTAGTGGAGAATGTGGGGGGCAGTGTGGAGACAGTGGAGAGTGTGGGGGGCAGTGTGGGGATAGTGGAGAGTGTGGAGGGCAGTGTGGGTGTAGTGAAGAGTGAGGAGGGCAGTGTAGGTGCAGTGTAGAGGGGCTGACGCCGTGTCGTGGGCCACCTGCTTCCCCTCCTTACTCTGGGCATGGGCCGTGATGGACTGCAGTGTGGTCAGGGCCTCCCAGGAGGTGCCACTCAGTGAATGGCCTCACCTGGGCCGGATGGTGACCATGAGCTAGTTGCTACCTTTGGAGTCTTGGTGGGTGGGTGGATGGCACCCAGGGTCACACAGCATTAAAAAGTGGATCCAGGCCTTAAAGTATCTTGATTTTCTGCTTCACCAGGTGGTTGAATGAAAACATGTTGGAAAGGTAATACATGTGATTGGGGAAGATAAGTTTATTTACAGGAGGACATTTTCATAAGTTTTGTTTCGGGGCATTATGTATCTCACATGGTTACACACTGTGAAGGTATTACCTCTGGTCTCATTCAAAAATTACAAAACGGCATATCGAGAAGAATCACCTCTCCCACCTTGTCTTCCAGTTCCTCTCCCCAGAGGCAAGCAGTGTGCCCAGCATTTTTGTGAGGCCTTCGGGAGCAGTCTGCCATATACAGACACGGATGTTTCCATACCCTTTCTTCTGAAGTGTGCATTCGTTTGAGCAGCTTGTTTGGAAAGCCGTATATGCGGGTTGTGAAGTCACTTTTGGTTTTGATTTCAGCCTCCCATTCTTCCCCTTTCTGCATGTGTGGTATCTACTATCACCGTGGCAGCCTCAAGAGCAGCCTGTGTGGGTGGGTTTTGGTGTCCACGGTGCCGTGGGCGACGGCCACCCCCAGCCCTCCCAGTGCTTGGCGAGACCCGAGAGTGGATTTTGCTTTTTGAAGCAGGATTTGTACACAAAAGGACATCCTCTGAAATAGTTGGGGTTGGGAGCTTGCTTTTTGCTGCGTTGTGTTGTCTTCTCTGTAACGTGGAAAACTCCTTAGAGATCCAGTTCCACCTGTGCTCCGAAGAGCCCTGGGTGGGACGAGCCCACGCTGGCACCGCATGGCCGCTTACCCCACAGGCATTATGGGGAGAGCCAGATCAGGCGAATGTCCTCTCGGGGTCCTCCTGCTTGGTGAGTGACAGACAAGACCCAAACCGGGCTTCTGGCCCTTGCTCTGGGCCTTTGGTGTACCCCGATGTCCTGGGAGGCGGCAGACCCATCTCACCCGAGTGCCATCACTCCGACATTTGGCAGCCTTTCTTTGCAGATTGCCATTAGCATCAGCCTAAGTGAGGTGCAGGAATTTCATAGTTACACTTGGGTTTTTTGTTTTTTTTTGGTTTTTTTTTTGTGTTTTTTTTTTGTGTTTTTTTTTTTTTTTTTTTTGAGACGGAGTCTGGCTCTGTTGCCCAGGCTGGAGTGCAGTGGCCGGATCTCAGCTCACTGCAAGCCCCGCCTCCCGGGTTCACGCCATTCTCCTGCCTCAGCCTCCCGAGTAGCTGGGAGTACAGGCGCCCGCCACCTCGCCCGGCTAATTTTTTTTTGTATTTTTAGTAGACACGGGGTTTCACCGTGTTAGCCAGGATGGTCTCGATCTCCTGAACTCGTGATTCGCCCGTCTCGGCCTCCCAAAGTGCTGGGATTACAGGCTTGAGCCACCGCGCCCGGCCTGTTTTTTTTTTTTTAAATTCTATTTCATGAATAAAAAGCATCTTCAAATAAGTTTTCTTGTGTACCAAACCCATGTGGGGCCCTGGGGGATCCAAAAGTTATTTTTTATTAATCATTTGATAAAAGCTTATTTGGGGCTCCTGCAGTGACTCAGCTTTGTTAAAGATGAAGAGTTAAAGATGACTTAGGCCCTTCCCCTAAGGAGCTAGAGGAGACAAGGATGTCCACTGTATCAGAGGTTTTTTTTCTTTGTGGCAACAGAAAGGGCCATGTCACAATAAGCAGAGGGTATTTCCTTCTGCCTGGAAGTGAGGGAAACTTCACAGCGGAATTGCTGTTTAAATTGGTCGTGTAACATCAGTATGAATTGCCAAGCAGACAGGAACAGGAGGGGCACTCCAGGTGGGAGCGAACGGCTGAGCAAAGGCATGGAGAGGGCCCTTGTGAGATGCTGTCGGGAGCAGCTTGTGAGTGTGGTACTTAGGAAGCTTGGGAGACGGAGGAGGGCGGGAGATCTACCCTGGGTGCAACCTCATGCTGCGTTCTGTGTGTGCTGAGAGCCACAGAGGAGATTTAAGCCAGGGAGTTAGCCCATTCGATTTACAAATTAAGAGAGACCTCTCAAACCCCATGGGTGGTGTTTGAAGTTCTGAGGTCATCTTTCTTTCTCAGCTATTTAAACTCAACTCTTGACCAACCGGGATGACAGGTGAGGTAGGAGAGGGAGCATAGGCCTTGGAGGCAAGCAAAACTATGGGTAATACAGGAGTCAGAATATGGTGTGAAATACATTTAATCTGGCTGGAATTCCTTGTAAAATTTAGCAGGACATTGAACGTTTACAGATACTTAGTTTTTTTGCTTTAGGCATCAATATTACATTGCATGACCAACAGTGGTTGTAGTCTCCTGCTGTTTGCTGGGGCATACTGGGCTGTGTGGGCAGGACTGGGCTCAGCCACCCTCTCCCTTCTACCTGCTTTCCTCACCTGGGGTGGGGGTTTTGGGAGGAGGGGAGCAGTACTACCTGTGATGGGGAGGGACGGGCCTCTGTAGGGGGCCCTGCGTGTCCATCTTGCCTGCCAGTAATCGCTGTGTGGAATGCAGTTATAATGGTTTTTATTTTAAAACTTTTTCCACAAATGCACTATCTTCTCATTTGTTTACCAAGGCTAATCCACAAATGTTTAATCCACCCACAGGTAATCCAGATTTGATGGCAGAACTTTACTGACATCAACTCCAAATAGTTTTGTGGTAACAAGTCTTTGCAATGATATCTTGCCCTTGTTTTTTTCCTTAATGAGTCAGATTTGCCACATGAAATTTCTGCCATCTCAAAACTTTTTGAAGAATTTAATTAGAATGGGTACATAGGATAATGAAGATTCACATTGTAGAAACTTTTAAATGTTGAGTTTCAATTGTTCCTGGAATTTTAAGTTTCCTTTTTTGGTGCCAGGTGATGCCCAGTTTCAGGGACAGGTGTTGCCAGGACACACGAGCCAGTGCTAGTTTGACTAAGCTTTAGGGTTATATATTAAAGTAACGCATGGCTGGATGCCCATTCAAACTAAGACATGCTAAGCTCCACGTCTGAGCAGTAATGGCCCTGTTTGCTGTCCCTCGGAAGGGTTCACACCCAGGAGCTCAGAGCAGGGACTTCTCCTTGTTCTGGGGACGAGCTCTCCTCCACCAAGCCCCGCTTAGGTATCCAGTCTCCAGCCACAGTCGGGGAGGCTCTCAGCTGGGGTGCTGGGACCCAGCCCTGGGGTGCGTGTGGGGAGGAGCCCTGCTCGGGGGAGGGGTGGTGCCCCCGGAGACCTCTCCGGGCTCAGAGGGCAGTGATGGACGTTCCGAAGCGGATCCAGCAGGGCCGGCCTCCCTCTGAGCTCATGGTTTCCGCAGCGCTTTCCCTCATTCACCATCACCTGGGAATGGCCACGAGAGCCTTGCCTCCCTTCCTGTCTTCCAGAAATTCTCATGGGACCCTCCCGCCCGCTCTCTTCCTGGCCTGTGACGATAGTGGGTTAAGTTTGCACTTTTAACAGATAATTAACCTTCATCACGGCCTCGTTTGCTGTTGTAACTGTTCCCTGTTCTCTGGGTGCTCGTGGAATTTGAGTCAGGAGGACCACCAGCGGCCTCAGTCTTCTGACCTTTAAAATGGGACTGGAGTGGGAGACGGATCCAGTGCGAGTGCAGTCCCTGCGGCCTGCAACCTTCTGTCTCTGTGCAGTGCTGGTCTCCAAACTCCAGGTCTATTTTGTGGCCTGTTCAGGAACTGCCTCTGAGCTCCCTAAAATAGGATGTGCTATTTTGGACACTGCTGTAGGTGGGAGGAGTGTGTGTTTAAAGCTAAAATAGAGCGCACTTTAATTTGCGGGTGTTTCCTTTTTCTTTCTCAGCCACACTGTGTTTAAGTCACAGTGTCCTCCCTCCCACCCAGGGGCACAGCCTCAGGCGGGCCCTGCTCTCGGTGGAGGCCTCGTCATGACGAGGGAGGTGGCCACCAGGGAGGAGGATTCCTGTCGCTTGGGACCAGGACTCCTCCAAGTCCAGGGAGCTGTTACGAGGCTCTGTTCCTGGATGGCTTGTCTGCTGATCCGAGGTCCGGGGTGTGAGAAGCTGAGCCAGCCTTGCAGTCCAGCTGAGTGCCTCTCCACCAGACCTGCGCTGCAGTTAGAGTGAAGGCGAGGCAGGCGGTGGGGGTAGGAGTGGCAGAGCACACCCCGATCCCTAGTTAGTGGAGTTAACTCTGGGCACGTGTCAAGTCTCCCTCCCCTGACTTCCTTTGCAACAAATCATGGTGATCTCTTTGGACCTTTTCAGTGGTTACCGGTGTGGCTGTGAAGAGGGTCCCTGCCCCAGCTGGGGAGGACGGGTGAACGGGGGTAGGAAGGGTGAGGGGGTGAGGGTAGAAGGGTGTGATGGATTTCCGAGAAGCCTGCAGGTGTGTGTCTGTCCCATTCTGTCCTGACTTACTCTGCATTCAGTTCTAGCTGAGCGTGAATGCAGCCCACACCCATGGCTTTCCGTGGTGGTGCGATGTTTCTGTTTTTTGAAAAGAGAGAGGTCTAGTGTTTTTGTAGATTGTTAGGACTTAACTGGAAATAATCATGTTAAGTCTTCAGGCATCTTTCAAAGATGGCAGGCTAGAGATGGCTACTCCAGCTTGAATGCCTAGCGGTCACCTGGAAGACGTACGTGTTCAATGCAGATGCTGGGCCCTACCCGCAGGGAGTCAGGCTTCATAGATGGGCACTCCCTCCCAGCTCCCGGGGGTACTGCTGCTGCCAGTTCACAGAACACACTTCCAGTTGCCAGAGAGTGCTTGTCCTGTTCCACTCCCCACTAAAGATATTATTCACTGATTTTTTATCACTTTCCCCAAACTAGGCTACTTATTTTGGTGCTAATTGATGGCCCTTTTAATTTTAGGAGTGGGAGGTGCTCCTGTCCCCATTTGGCTGCAGTGGTGCCGATGGGGGGTATCTGCTGTGCCTTGGGTGGGAGCTCCTCCTGTGTGTGCGTCGTGAGGTATCCCAAGGCTACCCTACTTTGATGAGTTGAGCAAGGTGTCTTAGAAGCCAGGCGCTGACTGCTCTATCATAATTACAAGCCAGTTCGAGATAAATACATAGTCAGTGGCATCTCTGCATGGGGATAGCTGGTTTGAAGCAGCTTGCTCCAGCCCTGGGAAACAGAGTTTTGACCCTACTATGTATGAACTGACAGTGTGGGCTGCATCAGGATCTTCCCAGGTGTGCCAGGAGGCACAGAACCCACGTGTAACCTGCAGCCCACAGTTTCTGCGACACAGAAAGTGTGGCCAGGTGCTGGGAAATCATTGTCTCACAGATAAAACATCTGACATGCACCAGCTTTTCTGAAACAAATAATGGTTGCAAATGGAATTCGGGGCACACAGGACAACAGATTTCTTCCTCTCCTTGAAGAAAGCTGTCTCCTTTATCCCTTTGACCGACTTGGATTGAGCTGGAACCCTTTGTGCCTGACTCTGGGCTGGCCCTTCCCTCAGGGTCTCTGTCTGGTCCATGGGTCAGCTCTCCCTTGGGCTGTGCACTTCTCTAGAACTGCCTCCCAGACACCTAGTTTGTGACTTCCTAGAAAGCCTGTGGCAGGGAGCTATTTTCTTAAGGCTGTAGAAACTGCCCCCAGACAGCCCAGAGGGGCAGGGTCCTGCCCCCAGGAGTGCTGCTTGAGGTCTGTTTCCTGCAGTCAGGGCTTCCAGCCAGCTCGCTGTCCTTCCAGTGCCTCCTCTGCTGCCCGCCAGACACGGAGCCTCTGGCTGACGCCCTCCCTGCCAGCCCCAGAGGCCTGCCCTCTCAGCCTCTGCTGAAACTGAAGCTTTTTTCTGTTTCTGTAGGGCAGTGGGTGGAGCCTTGCCAGGGGCTCCTGGTTCTGACTGTCTTGGGTGGGTGGGGAACTCAGCCCTGAGAGGTTGGCTCGCTGAGCATTTACCATATGCTGGGCTTTGGGCCAGATGTCTGTCTAGGATCAGTTTATTAATCCCCAGCTACCTGATGAGGTAATTATTATTCATTTTCATTTCGCAGAGGAGGGAAGGGATGCTCAGAGAGAGGTGGAGTGACTTTAATTTGGTGCCCTATCATATGCTCTCGTGACACAGGGCAGCTTTTTGCTGTGGAAAGGACTGTCGTCATTTTACCTGTGTTAGGAACATCATCACTGACTGTGGTTCCCCTTCACTGTCATTCTGGACATCAAGGGCTGAGTCTGGGCTCTTTCTCCTATGGGTGTCTGCCCTCTCACTTGGCCCCAGGCCTTGGTGGCCCTCTGTGCACTGAAGGAGTAAATGACCCAGGTGGCCAGCTAGCTCCTTTGATTTGCACCCATGGTCCCTCACTCCTGGCCAGCATCCCTTGCCAGGCAGAATGTGCCCATCTCCAGTCCCTTGCATTGCTGGCAGCCTCAGACCCCAGAGCACCTTCCGCCAGCCTGTCTTCTTGCCAGCTGTAGCCCCGGGGCCCGTGCGTCCATCTCCCCAGCCAAACTCCCCCTGTGCTGGCCTGTGAAGGGTGAGTTGGGGGCAGGGCACTGCACGCCCCGGACCCTTCCAACCCCAGGAAGGGGTTGTGGTGCCGCACGTTCTCCGTTCCGACATGCTTCTCAGGCTGCAGGCCGTGCATTACCAGTGTGCAGTTTCGGAAACCGAGGCCCAGAGAGAGCAAAGCAGCACCTGGGGATTGACCTTGAGTTAAACAGGTGTGCTGCAAGTTCTCCTGCTAGTTACCTTTCAATGCCAACACGGGGGAGGGGGTGTCCTAACAAAACAGAATTTAATCAGAGCACCGTGAACTTTTCCTGCAACTGACACGTCCATCTCAAGGTGGAGGGTGTTACTACCTGCTGTCCATTGTAATCCCTCACCCCACAGAGAGATCAGGAAATGAACAGGAGACTTGGAGGAACGTGAACCTGGTGTGATCCTGAGTGGAGCAAAGACGTCTTCCTCTGAAAATCCTCTGGAGGGAAAGAGACGGTGTGCATTTCCTGTACCAGTGGCGGCTTGGTCCCTCGGCACGCATACATTGACCACTCTTGGCAGCCAGAACCCTCGCTCCTTCTCCTTCCGGTTGCCTGTGGCTCTTAGATAATCCTGTGGTCTCTTCGGGGTGCTGGTTTCTTTAGGGAGCTGCATTTGGCTTAAGGCTGGCCTGTGTTTTAGCTGTCTAAGTGGGTTTAGATACAAAGATTCAGTGACAGAGTTCTCTATATAAAATGATTATATCACAGTGAGCCTCAGTAACAGATTAATGGGGACGGAAGGATTTATTATGTTTCCAAGTGATCCAGTGTGAGCAAGCAGGCTTTGTGCCAGGGGAGAATTCTAAGTGCTTGTCCTCCCTGGGGAATGGTGTTTTGCAGAATCCCAGGAAGACAGGGAGGCTGTGACAGCCTGTACATGTGATGCTCGGCTGGCCTTGAGTGTCAGCTAGCTTGCTGGTCTTCAGGGTGCTCCCTGTCCATGGCACCGCCTCTGGCTGGGCGTTCTGTTCTCTAGTGAAAGGTTTCCTCAGCAGCACCTTTGCCTCTCCTCCTTCCTTCATGACGAGTTTGCCATGTTGGAACTGGATTGTTTGATGTCTTGTCCTGGCTTAACAGCTCAACATTGTGTATGTTAAAAGCTCGAAGTTTAGACTCACGCCTGTAATCCCAGTGCTTTGGGAAGCTGCAGTGGGGGGATCACTTGAGGCAAGGAATTTGAGACCAGTTTGGGTGACAGAGTAAGATCCTGTCTCTAAAATAAATATAACTTTTTAAAACTTGGAGTTGAAGCAGAAGCCATGTTAAAGAAAGTGGCATGGCAGGTGATGTGAGGGACCCTACTGGGCCACCTTGCTGTAAAATGTTTTCTGTATCCTGCTTTTTTCCTCATTGCCTTTACACCTGTGGTTCCCACAGTATCATATTTTGGGGCTGAGACTCTGGAGATCTGGGTAAAATCCCATCCTAGAGGGACAGCAGGTTAAATCGCTTTTCCTGTCTTGGCCAGCTGTGGTTTAGCTTATTGGTGCCAGTCAGAGCAGGGCCTCGAGGGATATTGGGACTGGTTGCACCTGGTTCAGAGTACGAGGCCCTGCAAAGAGTGCAGTCTGAAGAAGAGTGGGATTAAAAACGAAAGCAGCCAACAGAAAGGTGGGCACCTAGAGGCAAGTGCAACTGGCTGTCCTGGAAAGCAGAGAGGGGCAGCTGTGGGCCTCTGTGCAGGGGCCCTCCAGTGGTCACACCTGCCAGAATGGAGGTGTCTCCCCCGTGGGCCTGTCACGGGGAGGCCAGTGACCAGCCAGTCAGCGCTGACGGTAGGCAAGTGTGGTTGACATCCAGGGATGAGCCTCTGAACGACCCTGGGATGTGATCCAAAAAGATATATGTGTACTCTTGCATTTAAGAGAAGTGCAGAGCTTTTGCTCTAAGCTTACACTTGAAAAAAATTTTATACTTACATTGCTTTTTTGAAAATAAGTGAAAACATAAGATAGGTTGAATATCCCTGATCTGAAAATTCAAAATTTGAAGTACTTCCAAACCTGACACTTCTTTAGCACTGACATGACCTTCAGAGGAAATGCTTATTGGAGCATTTTGGATTTCAGATTTTTGGATTAGGTATACTGAATCTGTAAGTATATAATGCAAACATTTCAAAATCTTAAAAAAAATTCCAAACCCTAACCACTCCTGATGTCAAGCATTTCAGATAAGGGATACTCAACCTGTTCTAATAATGATTTTGGCAGGTACCTTTTTGTACTCTATAATAATAAAATGTTTATTAGGCAGTCGTTTGTGTGAAAAATGATAGGAAGAACAATACAGTGAATCACCACTCAGCTTTAGACATTTTGATGACCAATACACTTGAAACTACATATGCCTTCCCACCTTCTCTCTGGGTTACCATTACCCCGAATTTGCTTTTCATTTTTTCCATTCATCACATTCTTTTTGTTTTGTGACCCAGTCAGTCTTCCTAGTTTTCACGCTGGGAGACAGGAAGCAAGCATTGCTTAGCTTCACTCTTGTGATGCTTGTGGTCAGAAACAGGTATTGCTTGAAACTGGGCTTGTGGCTGCAGGGCTGCCCCAGGCGGGCAGAGATGGTCAAGTGCAAGGTGGGGCTGCTGTGGGGCCAAGTCCTGATGGATCATGTTCCCCCTGGTCTTGTCTTTCTGCTGTCTCGCTGCATGTGGGGTCTGTCCCCACTGCCAGTGGGAAGGGCAGGCTAGTCTGTGTCCATCTTTGTTGCAGAGTTGGCTTCCTTCAGGCAGGTTCACCCTGCCACTGAATGTCCCTGTGGTCCATGCCTCAAACACCTCGTCATTAGTATTGTTTCTGAACCCTGCCTACACGTAGCAGCATGGACCAGCTCTCAGCCCTTTCTCTTCCTGGGCCTACCCTACCTTCCTGTTGGCTACTCTGCTCCCATGGACGGTTGAGAGGGAGACCCTCTTTGTGGCTATCCAAAGTTGCACATTGGCTGCCTGCAACAGATGGACTGCATTGTAGTCGGTCTAGTGAAGTCCGCGCTTCCTCTCCACCCTCTTGCCTGAGCCTCCGCCTTTGCATAAAGAAGCTCCTGCACCCCATCCCTCCTTGCAGATGCCCCTCTCCACACGCCACCTCTTCACGTAACCGAAACATGGCTGGTTCTCCCAGAAGAGCCAGAGGCCTCTAAATGGAGTGAGGTCCTTTCTCTGCATGTCCTGTCTCTCTCCAGAGGGGGGCTTGGAATGTCTTTCGCTTCCATCCATGACTGTGCCATCCCCTCCACTCCTGTCCCTGCCCTGTGTCACTCCGGGTTACCCCCAGCCCCAGAGGTCTCTGAGGTCCCATCACCTTCTGATGACTCTGTCTGCGGGGACGAGTCTGTTGTTCACTGAGCCCCTGGCCTTCGGCTTCCTCTCCCATGGTCATTCCTGAGGCTGCCCGCCCCACCCAGTTGCCCACCAGCCTTCTGAACTCCCATCTCCGCTCCTCCTGCGTGGCCTGTTCTGGCTCCGTCTCCTCCCTGTCTGCCAGGCTCACTGGATCTTCGTTTACCTTGACCCTGCAGTCAGTGCAGACCAAGCCCCAGTTACTGTCCTGATGAGCTCAAAGTTCAGAACGCAGTCATGTGACCGGGGCGGGGAGCCGTGCACAGGGCCCTGAGAGGGTGTGAGGGATTTGAGGCAGCCTCTGGAAGGAGAGCCCTTCCAGCCGAGAGGAATTTAGCCCCGGAGAGGCGCTAAACAACCTGAGGATGGTACAGTTCCCCAGTTACTAAAATTTTGCATACTTCTTGTAGAGGGTTTAGTAAAACATAGTCTAGAGGAAGCAAACCAGAAAAGCATGATGTGTCCATCTCCCAGTGCTAACATTTTTGTATGTGTTCTTTTCCTGTCTCCCGCTCTGCGCGAGTGCTTCTGTGTCTTCATACTGGTAGGTCTTACTTAGAATCTGACTTTTTCGCTTGCCAAGTTGTCATAAAACCGATTTCCATTTCAAATGTCTGTATGGTATTTCACATATGATGAAGCCATTATTTACCATTTCCCTGACAGGCTTATAGGCTGCTATTAAATCTTGCAGTTTATGGTGTCAGATCCTTTATGGTACAAGTAATGCTGCAGTGAGCATCCTTGTCTGAGATCCTACTGAGAGTACTGGCTTCAGTCTTCCAGTCAGGGGCTTTTCTCCCACTTGGCTGGCCTCTTGTAGCGAACAGAGAGTGTGTGTGTCCTGGTAGCTGAGTAAACTCCAGCTCTGCACATCTGCTTGGTAGAGTGGCTGGGGTCTAAATGAGTGTGACCTCAGCTTTTGTGGTAGTGGAGACCGTCCTGATCACGCAGGGTCCTTGCTGCTTGCAGGCCTGTGGCTGCTGAAGAGCTGAAGAAATGTTACTTCTTTGTAAGAAATATTTTAGATGGAAATGAAAACCTGTGATAATCATGCGGTCTGGTTGCAGCATGAAATGTGTTCACAGGCTAAGATTCAGGTGAAAAGGCAGGATGCCATATCTTGTGTACTTGCTGAGCTTATCTGTGTAGAATATCCAAGTCAGAACTGATTTTAATTAAGGTATCTGCAGGAGGTGGGGTTTCCCTCTCTCTGTTTTCCAAGCCTGCAGTAACAGAACTATGGCATCCATCTTTCTTTTTAACCTTTCCGTCTTACTGCCCTACGTTGGCCACAGTCAGATTTCTCGAAAGCCCCTAGGGCTGGGCGCGGGTGTCTGGTTGCCCCTTCGAGGCTCAGGGCTCACTCTCGCTTCGGGAACATGAATGCAGCTCTTCTGGTGGTGAGAACCCAGCGGAGGGTTCCTTTATTTTGTTGATTTCAGGGTGTAAGTATTTAAATATTTGAAAATATTTTGATTTTTAAATGAGACGTGTGGGAACTTTTTTGATTCATCACCCTTGGAATGGTTACAGAGTTTTGTTTTTATAATACAAAACTTTCCTGAGGTAAATCTGTGACTGAGAAAAGAGAGATCTATTTGAAATATCTTGTCTAAAGTACTAAAATATTGCTGGTTGATAACCACTTAAATTGAGTATTTTTCTTCGTAAACATTAAGTTTGATTGAAAGAGTTGCTGTGATTTCCAGACAGTCTTCTTTACTGCTTATTAAAATAAGGGGAGGGCACCTCCAGATGAAAATGTTAAACTAGAGGCAGGTCTGCTTGAAAGTTTTGAGTCAGGAACTTCAGTGGGAGATTTGCCAGAGTCCCACGCAGTAGGCCATAGGCTCCTGTTTCCTTGAGTCTCTGGGAGGAGGTTTCACCTCTCTGTAATGGAAAGTTGGATTTCTAGGTTTTTTTCTGGATACTTGATGGGGTACTGTAATTGTGTTGACTGATTGATGCTCTTTCCTGGAGTCTCGCTCATTAATTAGGCCCATTTCTATGGAATGCACAAATATTGAAGTCTAAGAATCAGATATATGCTGGTTGAAGATGCTGTGTGAAGCAGCAGAGCTACTGTGAACTCTCTGGGATCCCGAAAGTGTAGGAAGTTTGGAAAATCCTCCTCCTTGTCCAGGCCTGTGCTTCCCTGTCCTCTCTGTTCGCTTTGCTTCCTCTTTCTCCTTTCCTTGCTTTTGGTTATCTTCTGAAAGATGAGACTTTACTTTTCCACACCTTCCTGACCCTCCCTTTCCCCAAAGCAGCGATGCATCTGAATGGCCTAAAAAGGCATGGAAACCCAGGGGTTCCTGATCTGGCAGAAGTTCCTCAGGTGCCCACAGGGCCTGAGGTCTGGGGTGAGGAACACCTGGTTCAGGTCAAAGAGCTTTTAGGGTGTGGGACTGGATTTTTGCATACAGGTTACATCAGAAGGAGTCCAGGAGTAAAATTAATTCTTAGAAGGCCAAATTACATGAAAGGCAAGGCAAAGAGGGGTCTGCAAACACCAACCGCCTCTCGAGTGTCTGACTGTACTCGTCTCATGGCCTCAGCCTGGAGGGAGCTGATTGGGGAGGCATCTGTGGGCCCTGACCTGGAATGCTGCACAGTGGCCTCAGCCAGTGACAGGGGTGGGCGAGGCTGAGTCTGGAAGCAAATACCAGCCCACAAATGTGCAGTGATGAGTACCTACGGAGGTCAGGGATAGCTAAGTACTGTGGAGAGATAAAATGTGGCGTACCATCCTTGCTCTTAAAAGGAAAAAGGCGGGGAGCCGGGCGCG
Organism: Macaca mulatta; assembly: GCF_049350105.2. Lineage (NCBI taxonomy): Eukaryota > Metazoa > Chordata > Mammalia > Primates > Cercopithecidae > Macaca > Macaca mulatta. The sequence continues at coordinate 6,591,569 of NC_133418.1, forward strand.
GTAGCTCAAGCCTGTAATCCCAGCACTTTGGGAGGCCGAGACGGGCGGATCATCAGGTCAGGAAATCGAGACCATCCTGGCTAACACGGTGAAACCCTGTCTCTACTAAAAAAATACAAAAAATTCTAGCCGGGCGAGGTGGCGAGTGCCTGTAGTCCCAGCTACTCGGGAGGCTGAGGCAGGAGAATGGCGTGAACCCGGGAGGCGGAGCTTGCAGTGAGCTGAGATCCGGCCACCGCACTCCAGCCCAGGCGACAGAGCAAGACTCCGTCTCAAAAAAAAAAAAAAAAAAAAGAAAAAAGGGGGAAAAAAGCAAAGACTAGTTGATTCAGAGCTAAGGTTGTTTGTTAAATAAACTTTTAAATTTTGGAATAGTTTTAGATTTACAGAAAAGTTGCCAAGAGTGCCCGAGGTTCTCCCATATCATACCTCCTGCCAGCTTCCCTGTTGTTAACATGTTAATCACCATGGTACATTGTAGTGCATTAGTTGTAACCAAAATTGATACATTATTCACCAAATTCCATGTTTTATTCACGTTTCCCTAGTTTTTAACCTAATCATCTTTTTCTGTCCTAGGATTCTATCCAGGATACCAGGTTATGTGTATTTGTCATATCTCCCTAGGCTCCTTGTGGTTGTGAGTTTCTCAGAATTTCCTTGTTTTTAATGACCTTGACGGTGTTTAGAGACAGAATCAATTTTTATTTTATTTATTTATTTTTTTTTGAGACAAGGTCTTGCTATGTCGCCTACGTTGGTCTCAAACTCTTGGACTTAAGCAATTAGCCTGCCTCAGCCTCCCAAAGTGCTGGGATTTCAGGCCTGAGCCACCATGCCTGGCCTGTCTCTTATTTATTTAGTCATTTATATCAATATGGACTCATGGTTTTTTGTTGTTGTTGTTTGGGTTATAATTGTCAAAGTTGAGTAAAATATAGAGACAATTCTCTGTTTTATTTAGGAAGCAAGAATTGTAGTTTCGGGTGTATACACAGACTGGATGGTCTTCCGTATGTCTGAAGAACAAAGAGAAGGTTGGAGGTTTTAGAAAAAGCAGACACGTTACCCATTATTTTGAAAGACAGTTCATTGGTACTAGTAATGTTTCGAGGAGCTGGCAAGCTCTGATTGGTGAGTGATGGCAGTGGATAAAGCTATTCTTAGAGTTACAGCAGGTTGTTTCGGCAGCTATTAGATAAAAACCGGTTTCAGGTCACAGCAGGCAGTTTCAGCAGCTGGACTTGTAGAGAATTACCTTCCTGTGGCAATGTTACGTGCCCAGGGTGCTCTGTCCCGCCTTGGCTTCTCGATTCTATTTTAGTTGGATATGACAGGAATAACCCAATCCATATGACCAGTGTAATCCAGTACTAGGGTATTCATTGTGTTGCTCAGATTGTTCCAGCTTTGGCCACTGGGGGCTCTTCCAGTTAGCTGGTGTTCCTCTGACACACCTCCATTACTGTGGGTTGTTTGATTTTGAGTACTTCCTTATTGGCACTGCAAGATACTCCAGGCTCATCTTGTGTATCTCCTGTCCGAGCCCTAGAATCACCCATTTCTCCAGAGAACCCTCATCCCTTTTATTGGAGTGTAGTCTTAGAAATCAAGATGTGGGTGCCAAGTGGCTAAAGTTATTGTGATCTCAATTTATGTGTACTCAGCTGAGCAAAAGCAAAGCATCCAAATGGCAGTGGCAGCAAGAACTACCTGAGGATTTCTCCCCATTTGCCAGTTCTGTGTTTCCTTCTTGGGCTCTACCCACACAGTTTTCTAGTTGCAGACCTGCTGTGCACCTCATTCAGAGTTCTGTACCTGAAATTGTCTCTGTCGTGGTGATGTCTTTATGCACAGGCACTCACTCTTACTCTGAAGTCACTCACCCTCTCACCAGCTCGTGGTAGAGATGCAGTAAGCAGATCTTGAATGAATGAATTCTGCTAGTTCCTCTCTGAGTCCTGTAGTGGCTCTAGGTCAAAAGCAGTAAAATCTGGAAAAAACCAGAGGGGAAAATAGTTTGGACACACGAGAAGCTGTGTAGACAGGAAGCAAGTGGGAGCTCCTTGGAGAGGGGAGTTGCTTGAGACTGGAGTTCAGGGAAAGGACCAGGAGACTGGGTTGGTACTGGTTCTTGCGGGCTGGAGGGGGTGGGGTGGGGAGTGTTGTGAAAGCTTCAAGTGCAGAGGACTGAATGGAAGCCTCACAACGCAACCTAAGGACTTTGGATTCTTGCTTTTGAATACATGCACTGCGTGTGTGTGTGTGTGTGTGTGTGTGTGTGTGTGTGTGTGTGTGTGTGGAAATGGTGTAGTTTGTTGGCTGTCAGCTTCACTAGGAGGCTGGTTTGGAGCCTGTTGCCTTAGCTCTGTGGGGGGATGATGGGAATAGTGAAAAAGAGGGTGGCAAAAGCAGAGAGTCTCAAAGAGGGGACAGAACTCAGTGACTGACCAGTTTGGTTGATGGTTGGAAAGAGGTGTCAGATACATCTGAGCTCCCAAGAATGGTGGTATCTGGAAGGGAGAGAAATCAGGAGGAGCCAGTTCTGAAGGGAATGTGGTCTCGGGTCTCAGTGGATACCAGGAGTTCAGAGGTGGGTAACTTGGAAATGCAGGACTGGGCCTTAGGAGAGTCGTTAGGGCCAGGGCGAGAGGGGTTTTGACATCATCTCCTGGATGGCCTTAGTGGATAAAATTGACAAGGCTGCAGAGTGGAAGGATATACCAATGCCCAACCCTGGCTTGAACTTGTCCCTGTCCCTTGATGTTGGGAAGCAGAGATTCCCTGTCATGTCGAATGACTCAGAGGGGCCTGGGATGCTGAAGCACCAAGTGGGGGCTGTCATTTACACACTGTCTATGGATACCGTTGGTACCAAGCAGTATAGGGTCTTTTATCTTGGAGATTCTGAGCCTCTGTGATGGAACCCTGAGGTGCGCATGTACTATGACAGTCCCATTCTGAGGGGAAATTTGGCCCTAATGCTTCCTCTTCGGCATAGCAAACTCGGCCTCCTCTTCTGGATAGGGTGCACAGAAATGTTTCCTCTAGTCTGTAACTATGGACAGGTAATTTGTTTCTGGGAGGTAAACGAAATAGGTCACCTTTAACGATTTGATCTGAGTTTTTGTCCTTGAATGACATGGAATTACACATAGGGTTTATATTTATACACCCCCCCACCCACCCCATGCAGCTGCAAGATTCTATCTGCCTTTTCTTTTCCTTCCCTATGGGATCGACATCCTTGTAGGATTCAAGTGCTTGTGGAGTGGGGAGGACAGTCTAGAAAGGCCTAGGGCGATGGAAGCTACTGCGGAACTCCTTGTAACCTCTTAAGGTGCGGTGGCTGGCACTGAGGTTGGGGCTGTGACCATGGTGAGAGGTGCTCCAGGTCTGGGTGTGCCTCTAAGTCTTATAGATGGCTTGGGCATGAGGGAGGGAGAGACTGACTGACAGGAAGCACGAAGATTCCACGTGTTTGGCACGGCCACTTACTTGGAGAATGGCAGTGCCATTGCTGAGATGGAGAAGACCGGGGCAGAGCAGGCTGGACACAGCAACAGCGAGCATCCTGGAAAATTGGGCATCACTTGAAGGGCTGGGTGTTTCATCTGGTTTCCTTTTTCTGGCCATGCTGCATATCACATGGGAATCTCTACAAGCAGAGGAGGAGAAGGTGGTTTCAGAAACAGCACTTGGCCCTGGAGAAAGTCATCTTGTGTGAAGATGAAGGTGCCCTGTGGGAGGAGCTGTGCCCATCCCTCAGTGGTCTCCTCCGTTGGGCCTCACAGAGGTACCTCAAGTCCCTGCACCTGTGCTATCATGGCTGTATATGGAGGTGGAGCCCGGGGTTTCTGGTGAGGGAGTTTGACACTTCACTGGTTCATATGTGACATACTCCAGAGGTATTTGCGACCTGGTTCAGTCCTGACCCCTTTATTGTCCTCGTGGGGATACTTCCTCTCTCCTTCTGTTTGAAACTAGGGCTCCACATCTTGCCCTAGAATTGCCAGCCACCTGTGATGCCAGGGCCTCCAAGTAGATGAGGCCAGAATCTCCAACAGTCACCTGCAGCTGGTGTGGATGGAGGTCCTCTGCCTGCCTCCGGCCAAACAACAGCTTGAGTTTATTTAAACCATCAGTCCTTTGGGCGTCATAACAAGTCACGAGGGGCTTTTGTGCGTTTTCCAAAATTATTGTTTTATAACATCTGGACTCTTTCTGCTTTGGAAACAAAATGAAAACCCTTTGCAAAGAAAATAAGCATTTTAATGATAGCATTTTAATTAAAAAAATTACAGTAGGGAAAAAAATAAAATGAGGTTACTTTTTTTTTATGTTGACAGAGAAAAAAATTCAAAACCCAAACTGGGTCAGACAGACAATAGTAGGAACAACAAGTCCTGCCTGTGTCCGCGTGCAGCAGAGTCTCCGTCAGAAACAAACTGTATTTCCAGAAAGGGGGCGGGGGAGGAGCTTCGTGCACTTCCTTGGGATTTTCCCATCGCGGGTAGTAACATCGTCAGACGGCAGATTTTTCTGTTTGGATTCAAGTTTCTATTTTGAGCAACCACTTTGCTGAAAGCATGCTGCTCTCTGACCCGAGGGTCTCATGAGCAGCCATCCTGGACGCAGCCCCACGTAGGGCCTGGGGAGCAGAAAGTCAGCCGAGTGCCCTGAGTCCCCACTTACACCCCCAGGCCCCCACCATCGGCTGTTCTTTTTAAAGCATTGACTCCTGCTGTCATCTGGATGATTTGGTTTCCAAGCCTCCAGCCAGGAAGACGCCGCACGTGTTTCCCTTGACAGGAGTATCGAAAGCTGATAACCTGGTGGCAGGTGAGGAAGGTGAGCCCATCACGATGAGTAGACGTGACACCTGGAAAGGTGCAGCAAGCCAGGTGCATTTAATACGATCTGCGGTCCTGTGCATCCCAAGAGAAGGCACTTTGCACACCAATCACCTACCTGAGTCATGTTCCTTTTCATCCCCGTGTCAGAGATGAGCAGACGGTGGAGCACCAGGGAAATGACCCTTTGGGGCACACAGTCATGAACAGGATTGGATCTGTACAGCATTTTAACTGTGTTATGATTCTCTAGTTCAGAATAGTCTTTAAAATCGGGGAAGAATATACAGATGCTCCTCAACTTACGATGGGGCTGCATTCCCACAAACCCATAAGTTGAAAATATCATATGGCACAAGTGCATTTTTTTTTTTTTTTTGACAGAATCTTGCTCTGTCACCCGGGCTAGATCTCAGCTCACCTCAGCCTCTACCCCCTGGGCTCAAGCGATTCTCATGCCTCAGCCTCTCCAATAGCTAGGATTATAGGTATGAACCACCATGCCCGGCTACTTTTTGTATTTTCAGTAGTGATGGGGTTTCACCATGTTGGCCAGGCTGATCTCGAACACTGACCTCAAGTGATCCGCCCGCCTCAACCTCCCAAAGTGCTGGGATTACTGGTGTGAGCCACCGACAGCTGCATTTTTTACTTCTGATGTTTTGGTCTTATGATGAGTTTATTGGGATGTGACACCATTGTAAGTTGAGAAGCATACTGAGTGGATTTCACACCATCCTCAAGTCGAAAAATCATTGAACTCTTGTAAGTTGGGGACTGTCTGTAGTACATGATAGAAAAATTTTCTCCTAGCATGGTTTGCTTTTTATAAAATTTCCACCCAAGTTGTATCTCACTGGCCAGGAGCTGCTGCTGGAGATTTTCCTGCTGTAACATCTCTCTTGTCTGAAAGGGTTGGTTCTATTGACGTGCTGCCCCTGGGAGGGCCAATGCATTAGGCCTTTACTCATTCCTGTCTTACTCAGAGAATCGATCCTGCCTTCAGCTGGCTAGGAGGAGATCTCAAAGGGGTGAGAGGGCAAGGCTGTAGAGACCTGGGAGCCCGTTAGGGATGACTGGATTGGTGTGATCATGAAGGTGAGCACACTCAGGTCCCAGGGGGAGATGAAGGCAGGAGCCAGCTCTGGAAAGGGTTCCCGTGGGGCCTGTACAGGAAGCATAACTCTTGGACTGTCTGGTATCAGTTTGATATCTGAGGGACTCACTGGGAAAACAGAGCCTAGCCAGGACCCCTGTCCAGAGTAATAGCAGCTGTGGTTTGCCAAGTACTGACTTTGGATCTTGCAGGCTATTGAGAATTCCCATTTAATAGACAAGGAGCCTGGGGCCAGAGGGGTCCTGGAGTCCAGTTCAGTTCTGCAGCACCTCCTACATGGCAGAGCAAGCATTGGAGCCAGCGGCTCTGGCTTCTCCCCTGATATCATGGGCAATGGTCTTATCCTGGAGCTTCAGCCTGAAAGACCCTCCACCAGCTGCCCATCAGGTGGACGTGGTTGGCTGGTGGCGTCACATTCCCTCCTTAATGTGGATTCTGAGAACAGTCTTCTGTCCTTGAAGATTGGACAACAGTTGGGGACTTCCAGGAACGTGTTGGTGACTCCCTTTGCCCCTGTGCTGGGTTCCCTGAGCCCTGTGTTTTTTGGAAAGCATGAGCTCTTTCTTTGGATGTTGGTTGTGAGTGGGAACTGTGCCCCCTACGTATCCAGGGAGCTACTCTGAGGGAGATGTGGCTTGTCTGCCTACCCTGACTTCCTGGTGACTGGTGATCACACACCTCTCATGATACTAAATTTTCCTCTTATTTTCAACTTATTTACTAATGAGGATATATGTCGGGGTGACTGTTATTTTTCTGTTTTTATTTTTTTTTTTTTGAGACAGGGTTTCACTCTGTCATCCACGCTGGAGTGCAGTGGTACAGTCTTGGCTTCCTGCAGCCTCAACCTTCCAGGCTCCAGAGGTCCACTCACCTCAGCCCCCCGAGTAGCTGGGACTACAGGTGTGTGCACCTCCACGCCTGGCTAATTTTTGTAGACACAGGGTTTCACTGTGTTGCCCAGGCTGGTCTTAAACTTATGAGCTCAAGCAATCTGCCTGCCTTGGCTTCCCAAAGTGCTAGGATTACAGCCTCAGCCCCAAAATAATGTCTTTTTAAAAGCATGGTTTAATTCTATCTGGCGAGGCAGAACTCTACATAGAGTGTAGAGTTCATATTCTCCAGGTTAATGCCAGCTTCCCTAACATGGCATATTAAGCAGGGAGGAACTTTTGAGTATAACATTTTGTGGATTAAGAATAAAGAAATTAAGATTAAATTTTATTGGGATTCGCTTCTGGAATAGTGGTATTAGGGGCTGTGTGGACCTGTTGCTCAGTGAAACAATAACCGATAAAAATTATTTTAAGAAAACAGCCAAACTTGGAAACTTGCCGTATGTCCTAAGGGCATACAGCAAATGAAGAAACATTTATTCAAGAAAATCTGCTAGATCTCAGTAAGAATAGCAGATGTCTGTGGCACTCGAGCCAGGACCTGCTCCCTCCTTCCGTTTTCCCATCCACTGCCCAGCTCAGCATGAGAAGCTATCAAGAGTGACCAAGAAGACTGGGCTCCCTTTTCCCCAAGTTCCCCTCAAGGGCTATGGCATCTCCCCAGGAGAGCAGGCTATCAGCATCCTCCTATCTCTGGCAAGGTTCCATGTTGCAGAGGCTAAATTCCAGGAGACTGTTGTTGCCCCTACTCATAGGGCAGAGATTCTACCTGAGGCCGAGAATACTGGGTCCCCAGTTGCCCTTTGTCAGTCCAGCTAGTTTGTAGGACAGAGGTTCCATCCTAGGAGAATCAAGCCAAGAAGAGCAAAGGCTACTGCCCCCATCCAGCACCCTGTTCATAAAGTGGAAGCGTCACTCCGAGAGAAGTGGGACACTGTCTGTGCTCCCAGCTCTAGAACAGCGACTCCATTTTCCCAAGTAGGAGAGGTAGGATATAATAACAGAAAGCTCTGAAGCTCTCTGAAAGATACTGACTTTGTTTATAAAAGTGTAGGGAAAGTTCAATCCTAAGGGTGTTCTAAAAAAAAAAAAAAAAAAATGGAGATTTTGGTGGTAATTAATAAGAGGCTGATAAGCAACAGACAAAAACTTGGGCCAGAGACCAGGAAAGAGACAGTAAAGAGTCATCTGGGGTCAGAACAAACCTCAAACCCTGACATCAAAAACTATCCCTGTGAAAGGTCTCCTTTTAATTAGATAAAATGTAGAACAATTTATGCCCTAGGCAGTGGTCAAAAACAATAGAGCAATCAGGCAGCAATTAGTGAGATCTAACAGCTGGGTATGAAAACACCAGAGGCAGACAGCTTCACGAAGAGATTAGGGTAGATACAGACAGCCCTGATAAAATGATTGTCATCCCGGAGAGAATGTGTATACACTCAAGACTGTGCCCCCCTGAGGAGCAAAATCAAAGGTTGGGTGGGGAGGGGAATATACTTCACCACAGGAGTCCAGCCAAGTCATTGAAAAAATAAGCAAACAAAAACAAGCCCTGGGATAGAGGGGCTTGTAGTATCCAGAGTTGCTACAATATTTTAGCTAAGATGTCATTTTCAACACAAAATTATATGCAAAGAAATAGACAATGACAGAAAAATGGGTATGACAGAAAAAAAGCAGGCAACAGAAGCTGCCTGGGAGAGGATACAGATGTTGGGCTTAACAAAGACTTTAAAACTGCTATTGTATTTGTTCCACTGGTCTACTTGTCTATTTTTATACTAGTACCTTACTGGTGCCCAGAAATAAATTTAGACATTTGTAGCCAACTTATTTTTGACAAAGGTGCCAAGAACAGGCAATGGGTAAAGGACAGTGTTGTTAATGAAGAGCCAAACTCTGTAAAATATTTGAAGAGATTTATTCTGAGCCAAATATAAGTGACCAGCCCCAGGAGATCCTGAGAACATGTGCCCAAGGTGGTCAGGCTACAGCTTAGTTTTATATGTTTTAGGGAGACATAAGATATCAATCAGTACATGTAAGATGTATATTGGTTTGGTCCGGGACAACTCGAATTGGTGGGACTTCATCTTATAGGTGGATTCAAAGATTTTATGATTGACAGTTGGTTGAAAGTGTTAAGTTACTACCTAAAGACCTGGAATCTTAGAAGGGATTGTTTGGGTTAAGATAAGGGGTTGTGGAGACCAGGGCTTTATCATGCAGATGAAGCTTCCAGGTAGTAGGCTTTAGAGCTCTTATAGGACCTAAAATGGTGCCAGATGCTTAGTTAATTCTCTCCTGGGTTAGGCAAAAGACCTGGAAAGGGAAGGGGATTTTCTACAGAACGTAGATTTTCCCCCACAAGAGACAGCTTTGCAGGGCTACTTCATAATATGTCAAATAAATATATTTTGGAGTAAAATATTTTTATTTCTTTCAGGGCCTGCCATCTATCATGTGATGGTATACTGGCGTCAGGCTGGAATCTGGTGTCTTATTACTACAGAGAGTCAGTCTTAAGATCTCTGTTTTATCAGTCTTAAGACCTCTGTTTTAGTGTTAATGCTAGTCAGTTGTGCCTAAATTTCAAAGGGAGGAGGGTATAAATGAGACATATCCAACCTCCTCTTCCCATCATAGCCTTAACTAGATTTTCGGGTTTACTCTGAAATGCTCTTGGCCAAGAGGAGGGGTCCAGTTCAGATGCTTAAGGGGCTTAGAATTACATTTTTGTCTTATAGTCTCCAATAAATGCTGTTGAGAAAATGGGATATCCACCTACAAAAGAATGAAATTAGACCCTTATTTCTTACCATATACAAAAATTAACTCAAAATCAATTAAATACTTAAATATGAGACCTGACACTATGAGACTGCTGAAGAAAACATAGGTGAAGTGCTTCAGGACATTGGTATGGGCAAGGCTTTTTGAATAAGATCTCAAAAGCACAGGCAACAAAAGCAAAAATAGAAAAATGGCATTACATTAAACTAAAATGCTTCTGCACAGCAGAGGAAACAATTGACAGAGTGAAAAGACAAACTACAGGATTGAAGAAAATATTTGCAAACTATACATTAGACAAGGGGTTAACATCAGAAACATACAAGGAACTCAAACAGCTCAATTGCAGAAAACAAATAATCCAATTTAAAAATGGGCAAAAGACCTGAATAGACACTTCCCAGAAAAAGACATACAAATGGCCAACAGGTATAGGAAGAAATGCTCAACATCACTAATCATCAGGGAAATGCAAATTAAGGAAACAGCTGTAAAGTGAGGAAGAAGCTTGGGGCCTGGAGTTTATAGTCTGGGGTTGGAGTGTCCTGGTTCTACTGCTATCTGCTTTATGACCTTGAGCTGGTTGCTTTTCCCTCTCCGACTCTGGGTTTCATGTGTGGCCCTGAGCACTCAGGAAATTATCACTGGGAAGTGCTTGATGGAAGGTCTTTTCCACCCTACTCTCAGCAGGTCAGATATGGGGAGGAGAGAGAGGGAGTTAGGTTTCTCTGCTTCGCTGTTGATATGGACTTGGTGCCCTGTGTCCCAGCCGCTCTAACTGTGGCTGAAAGCAGCCAAGGTAGAGCTCAACCTGTGGCTTCAGAGGGTGCAAGCCTCAACCTTGGCAGCTTCCACATGGTGTTGAGCCTGCCAGTGCACAGAAGTCAAGAATTGGGGTTTGGGAACCACTGCCTAGATTTCAGGATGTAAGGAAACTCCTGGATGTCCAGGCAGAAGTTTGCTGCACAGGTGGGGCCCTCGTGGAGAATTTCTGCTAGGGCAGTGCAGAAGGGAAATGTGGGGTGGGAGCCCCCACAAAGAGTCCCTAGTGGGTCACTGCCTAGTGGAGCTGTGAGAAGAGGGCCACTGTCCTCCAGAGCCCAGAATGGTAGCTCCACTGACAGCTTTCACTGCGCACACCTGGAAAAGCCACAGACACTCAATGCCAGCCCATGAAAGGAGCCAGGAGGGGGTCTATACCCTGTTGGCTATTTGCATGTCTTCTTTTGGGAAATGTCTATTCAGATCTTTTGCCCATTTTTAAATTGGATTAGTTGTTTTCTGCTGTTGAGTTGTTTGAGTTCCTTGTATGTTTCTGAAGTTAACCCCTTGTCTAATGCATAGTTTGCAAATATTTTCTTCTATCCCGATTTTGTCTTTTCACTCTGTTGATTGTTTGCTTTGCTGTGCAGAACTTGGGCGCAACTGCCCAAGGCTGTGGAAGCCCACCTCTTGCATCAGCATGACCTGGATATGAGACATAGAGTCAAAGGAGATCGTTCTGGAGCCTTAAGGTTTGACTGCCCCTTTGGATTTCAGACTTGCCTGGGACCAGTAGCCCCTTTATTTTGGCCAATTTCTCCCATTTGGAATGGCTGTATTTACCCAATACTTGTACCCCCATTGTATCCAGGAAGTAACTAACTTACTTTTGATTTTACAGGCTCGTAGGCAGAAGGAACTTGCCTTGTCTCAGATAAGACTTTGGACTGTGGACTTTTGAGTTAATGCTGAAATGAGTTAAGACTTTGAGGAGCTGTTGGGAAGGCATGATTGGTTTTGAAATGTGAGGACATGGGATTTGTCAGGGGCCAGGGGTGGAGTGATATGGTGTGGCTCTGTGTTCCCACCCAAGTCTCATCTTGAATTGTACTCCCATAATTCCCATGTGTTGTGCGGGGGGCCTGGTGGGAGAGAATTGAATCATGGGGGGTGGTTTCTCCCATACTGTTCTCATGATAATAAGTCTCACGAGATCTGATGGTTTGATGAAGGGAAACTTGTTTCACTTGCTTCTCATTCTCTCTTGCTTTCTGTGATGTAAGATGTGCCTTTTGCCTTCTGCTATGATTGTGAGGCCTCCCCAGCCACGTGGAACTGTGAGTCCATTAAATCTCTTTTTTATTGTAAATTACCCAGTCTCAGGTATGTCTTTATCAGCAGCATGAAAATGAACTATTACAACTGTGCACCCTCCGCAAGCAGAAGCTGGCTCTTCTGGCTCTTGGCCTCTCACTGGCAATACTCACTAATTCAGGTGCTGGATTGGGTGGTGATAAGATGGAAAATGCAGATACAATCCATAAAGCACTGTGTTAAGGACTGAATTGTGTCCCACCCTCAGATCCATATGTTGAAGTACTAACCCCCAATGTGACTGTATTTGGAGATGGCATCTGTAAACAGATAATTAAGGTTAAATTAGGTCATAAAAGTAGAACCCTAATCTCATAGAACTGGTGTCCTTATAAGAAAAGAACTCATGAAAGAGGTGCACAGAGAAAAGGCCATGTGAGGACACAGCTCAAAGGTGACTATCTGTAAGCCAGAGGGAGTGGCCTCACCAGCAACTGAATCAGCTGTCACCTTGACCTTGGACTTCCCAGCCTCCAGGACTGTAAGAAAATCAATATCTATTGTTTAAGCCCCCTCGTCTGTGGGATTTTGTTATGGCAACCTGAGCAGACTGATCCACATGTCTAATGTGGAATCTCAGTGCTCTTTTTGCCAAGTTCTGCCCCCCTGAGGAACTAGGAAAGCAGTCCCACTCACAATTATCAAAGCGCAAGCATGAATGATGATGACAAATAAAAAAGACTGTTTTGGAGATTGTTTTCTTTCTACCCTTCTTCGTATCTGTTTGCTGACCAGCCTGGTGACAGAAGCCATCTGTCAGCCTGCTGTGGGGTCTGGTTGTGAGCGCGGTGATACAGGGGAACAGAATCGCATGTCAGCAATTATCCCAGAAATGCCAGGTTTGCTTCAGATTTTGATTTCCTCCCTGTTTTCTCCCCTCAAACAGTATTTTTAGAACTGCCTTGCAGCTTCCCTGTAGAAACCTTTCCTCACTACATGGTTTAATCCTCTCATCTAGCCTTGTTTAAGATCTACAGAATGCTATATTTATTTAACTTTATTTGAGATTTCAAGGCTTTTCTGATTGTTGCTCCAAGTAATCTGAATGCAGAACTCCAAAATTTAAGCCTTAAAAGGCTGAACTACTGGTGTGTTTGGGGACTGACTTATTTTCTCCCTTTATTCGAAACCTTATAGGGCAGGGCAGCTAAAAAATCCCCTTGGAATTAATGTCAGAAAGTCCCTTTTTAAAAATTAATAAACTTAAAAATTTTTAGAGCAGTTTTAGTTCACAGAAAAATTGAGTGGAAAGTACAGAGAGTTCCTATATATCCCTTATCTTCACACATAAAGTCTTTTAATTGGGCCATTGTAACTTTCAAGGACAAAAGGATAGTATTCCCCTTTATGGAGAAGTAGTAAGTTTCTTGGCTAGATTAATGGCCTTCAGTGATGGATGGGGGAGGGTGCAAGTGTCTGGCTAACTGCTCAGCCTGCGGCTTGAGTGAACCTGAGCCCAGGACCCAGCAGAGTGTACTTGTGTCTGTGGGTCTGGTGGAGCCATATGAAATGTCAATGGCAGACCCATATCTAATTCCAGGGGAAGCCTTTCCGGTGGTCACAACCTTGGGCCGTGTTGTTCTCCAGAGAGAGTGTGTCATTTAAAGATTGAAATCCTAACTCCTACCTTTTTAAGGTAGTTTTTCCTGTATATCTCATTTGATCCTCAGCAAGGTCTAGTGTCGTTTAACTTAGTAACTTGTGGTCTACAAAGCCCCCACGCATGTTTTCTTACTTGAGATTTCAGCGAACCTCTAAGGTGGGAGTATTGTCCCCACTTTATGACATTGGGTGTGAGCTGAGAGCCAGATTCTCCAACAGCCAGCAGCTGATTGGTGTCTGTTTGATGATCCACCAGCACTGTTTGAGGGGGGAAAATAGGGAGGAAATCAAAATCCAGCTGTGGATGGAGATGGCATGCTGTCCTCCATGCACCCTGCCGCAGGTCCACTGTCTCCCAAAGGGGATGTCTGCTGTTCCAGAAAAAAGTCATTCAGTGAGACTTGTGAAAGCATGTGAATAAAGGAAGACTTTATCCAGGACCATCACGATAGGTATGGGGACCACAGCAACAGGGGCTTGCAGAGGAGCGGGATTGGGCTCAACTCCCAATACAGCACAGGCAAGTGGGAATTTATAGCCTAGGAACAGGGTAGGAGGTCAGCGGATGAGAACTTACTAAGAGGAAACATTAAGAGTAAAGTGGATTCTGGCTAAACCCACCTAACAGGATTCTTGCTAAAGACTGGCCAGGACAATCAGACATCACCTAGGGAATGGTGGTAGAGGAGCCTAATCAGATATTGAGGAGGGGAGGTTTTTGCTAAACTGGCTCGGCAGGGTTCTTTGCTAAAACTGGGTTTTACAGGGAAGTGCACAGATGGGCCTGGAAGGTTCAGGAACCTGACTCAAGTTTGGCTAAGCAGAAAATCTTTGTTACTGCCACTGGTGGAATGGCTGCAAGCCTTCTATTTGAAGAGCTTTAAATTTGTTTTATAAATCCTTAAATACTTAGCTAGTTTAAAATATTCCGTGTAGTAAATTTAAGTTAAAAAATGTGTTTAGGCCAGGTGCAGTGGCTCATACCTATAATCCCAGCACTGGGAGTTTTTTGGGAGGCTGGGGCGGGTGGATCACTTGATTGGGGGTTTGAGACCACCCTGGCCAACATGGTGAAACCTCGTCTCTACTAAAAATACAAAAATTAGCTGGGTGCGGTGGCACGTGCCTGTGGTCACAGCTGCTTGGGAGGCTGAGGCAGGAGAATTTGAGGCAGGAGAATTGCTTGAACTTGGGAGATGGAGGTTGCAGTGAGTCAGGATTGCGCCGCTGCACTCCAGCCTGGGCAACACAGCAAGACTTCGTCTCAACAAGAAAATGTATTTAAAGAAAAACCTATGGACCACAGTACAAGGTCATGGTAGAAGCAATGATTTCCTGAGTGCCAGTAGTTCAGGAAATACTGTAGTATCCATGCTAACTTCAGGAGGTGACCGTGGAAGTCCCAAGTCCTGCGCTCTTTCCAGCCTTGCTGGTTGTACACAGAATGTGGAGGGCAAGAATCACCCCAGCCCCCCATTCTCTGAACCCTGATGTCCTCACTGAGGCAGGGAGTCATGATTTCCCTGTGGTGAAGCAGGCCTTGTTGTGAGGAGCACATGACAAACAGAAGAAACACCACTGATACCGCTTTGGGCCCTCCAGCAGCTTAGAATCCTAGCCTGGGGGAGGGAGGTGAGGGCTGGGGAAAGGGACCACATCTGGCAGGGGGACACTGAAGTGCCTAGTTTGTGATTTCCCTGGAATTTGATAGTTAAATTCAAACCTGGACCAGGTTGAGAGCCCAGGGGCTCCAAGTCTATATCAGTTGCATTTGCATCATGTTTATCTGCCTCTCACTAGTGGTTGAAGAACATGTCGGGCCCATGCACGGCTGAGCTGAGCAATGCTGTGAAGCGTTCAGCGGCGTTACTGTTAGTCTTGGCCTGTGCAGGTTTCTCTGACTGATCCTTTCGGTATCTGTGACCTCAGTTATCTTCCTACATCAGTGCCCACCTGCTCCTGGGTACACTGTTCTGGAATGATGTGAATGTGTTCACACCTTGCTAGTGGGCGTGCATCTGGCCATGCAAGAGTCTAGTCCTCACGGAACCCTGGTTTTGGGGCCAGATGATAGTCCTGAAGGCATTAGGTGGTACCTGTGTTCTCCTGGGCTGGCCACGTTCTCCAGATGAGACAGGGCATTCCTTCTGCCAGAGGCCTGCCCACAGTGGCTCCACCGTCAGTGTCCTGGTTTGCACGTACGGAGGCAGGGCCTGAAGTTATTGTTGGTAAGTAGGGGCTTGAGGTGGCTTGGAGGCTGTACCTGCTACATGTTGGTTTACAGTTTTTAGTTTTTCTATAGGTTTCTTCCAGTGGGACATGGGATTACTTCTAAAAAATGAATTCCAAAGGCACATTTTCCCCTGATCTCTTTATTTTCCAGCTACTAAGAGTGTTTTAAAAAATGTAAAAGCACACGTAGAAATTGTAATGAGCTTTCACTGTCACTGCTCTTGGTGGTGGTAATTTTACATATAATATATGACAGGGAGACACTTTGTGAGGGCCTTTGTTCTCAATGCATTCTCTCCCTCTCAGAACTCAGATGTAAATAAAGTTTGGAGAAAGAGATAATGGTGAAAGTACCTCAACATTTTCTTATTTTTGCATTGATATTCCTACTTGTTAGCATTTTCTTTGGAAACAGCACCACAACCAGATTAGGAATCTTTCTGGAACAGAGGGAAGATAGTTCTTGTGACTTTTGTGAGCAGTCTCACTACTGCACTGTTTATGGGTGGGGTCACCTGGGAGACCCAGCTCAAAGGCAAAAGATGACCCTGCTCTAAGGGTTTTCCTAATAGACCTGAAATTGCTTTGCCCTCTTGAATTACCCAAGTGGTTTTAGTTTCTTTTGTTGTTTTTGATGTTGTTGGATTTTGTTTTATATTTGCAGAATCAGTGCTTCCTTCAGAGATAGTGAGTTTCGACTGACTAGGTTTAGTCGTGCTGATGACAAACTGACCTTTGGAACCCCTGGAGACCTCCTGGGACAAACGAGTTGCCCTTTATGTGTTGGTTGTGAATGTTGCCTGTTCGTTTGGTGGTGGGTGCCATCATGACCCAGCTTTACCAGGTCTGAGCAGGGATCTGTCTTTGCTGGTGAGAAGGGATGCTCATTGCAATTCTTGTGGGCAGGTTCCTCCCTGGTTTGTCCCAAGTGAGAAAGAGATTTATCTTCAAAAGCCCAGTAGGAGAGTCCAAGAGAATACCAGGACTTTTCAGATTGGTTTGAACAATTGAGATCCTAGGGAGTTCTTCACTGCCTGCAAGCTAAAACCCAGCTCTGTGGTCTGGTGTTAGAGGATCTCCACAATTGACCTCGTCCTGGCTCTCCAGCCCCGTTCTCTCTTTCCTTAATACACAAGACTTTCCTGTTTCCTGAATGAATGCTTGTTGCTGGATGCCCCTGTGCCTGTTGCTTTTGAAGTCAGATCAGTTCTCACCTCGTCTGGATCATCTCTTGCCAGCTTTCAAGCTTCCTCCTTGCCTCCCTTGCAGCATGGGGCATGCATCTCATTTTGTCTTGGAGTTGTGTTATCTGAATGTCTTACTCCATCATTAAACTGTTGGATTCTTGCAGGCAGAGATCGCTTCTGACTCACTTGTGTGTTCACTCTAAGTGCCTAGCTCAGTCCTTGTTGAACAGACGAATGGACAGTTCCAGATTACAGACTTCTCTGGACACTCGCCTCAGAAGGCATTTCAGACCATCAAGCCAGGCTTGCTTGACAGGATGACAGAGACTCCTCCTTCTGCAGGCAGGGCTGCTGTCTGTCTTCTGCCCTGGTCCCTCCCCTGTCAGCCTGATCTTTGCTGGTGGTTGAGAAGAGGTGCCACGTGAGAAGAAGGCAGATGTTGCTGTTGAGCGCGAAGGTGCTGCGTGTCGGTTGGCACCTGTCCCTACGTGGTTGAACTTACTCAACCACAGCTGTGGTGGGTAGCTACAGAGCACTGCCCAAGGAAGGGCACGGGCCTCAGAGGCACAGCTGGTTGCACTCTTTTAAAAACTGCACTTCTTTTTGAGGTTTCTTGATTCCAGCCGCTGTCAGCTTTGCAATAAAGAGCTGTGGTCAGGCCACTGTGGAAGAGGCCCCTGGAGGGCTGCCAGTGGGGGGTCCTCCCTCACCAAACATTGAACGCTGAACAACAGCAACACAGCCGAGTAGCTGAAGCCGTAGAACCCTCTCTCCAGGAAGGTCCTATATGAAGATGAGGACTGCTTGCTGCCCTTTTGATTTGTTTTAATGAGAATGTGGAAGACTGAAGTCCTTTTGTGTCTTCGCTAAGTGTTCGCCCCAACACTGAATGTTTCAAACAGGATTCCATTTTCACAGCTAGAATAAACAGGTGATACATCAGTTTGCCAGAGATCTGCATGTAGTAAGGTTGCTGACTGTGTGACCACTTTGTTTCGTGGGACCTAGAGGACCACGATCTCTCTGCCGGATTTCAGTTTGTTGATGAGGAAGCTAGAAACAGCATTGTAACGTTGGCGCTGCCACTCGGAGGCCTCGGGCCGGTCGTCCCCAGTCTCCTGGCGTACTGCCCGGTTTCTAAAATAGCATTGTCTTCCCGGCATTTCATTGATCTGTGGTGGTGGCTTCACATTTATAGCCCTTTATGGAATTTTGTTGCTACTCAGAAAATTTTTTATTTTCTTGTGAAGCCAATTTTGACACTTGCGAATTAGAAAGCGGGCTTTCCTAGTGCTTATAAAAATACACAGAGCCCGCCTGACTCCACTTGTCTGAAACATGTTATTATTAACTTTCAACTTATTATCAGTTCTGCTCTTAACGTGGTGCTCTACAAGGAAATGATGTGTCTGGTGTTCATCTTCAGTACCTCATCAGGGCCACGTGCCATCCTGCTGAAGGTGCAGGACTGGTAATGGCGAGGGGGTCCACAGCTTTGGCTGGCCTTGACATTCTGCACCATGGGATTGAGCAAGCTTGAGCCCGTCTTACCAGATTCACTGTAAGCTCTCTGTCTTGTCTTCGTTTTCCCAAAGCTCTGTTAGCATGGACTTTTGAAAGTTGCCTGGATATTAAAGTGTACTATTCTAATAACTTGTTTTCTAGTAAACAAGACCAAAAGTTGGCTTCATGGTTGCTCACTGACCTGGCATAAACTAGAACATGAAGCTTCTCATTTAGAAAAGGTTCAGGCAGCCTCCTGCTGGGATCTGCCCAACCCTCTAGGAGGCGCCATGGATGCCCAGCTCTCCTTCCAAGGGTGCACTTCGCCTTTAGGTTCGGGGAAAAGTACTGGGCGCGTCTTTGGGACTGTTGTGCCTCATGAGTGGGCTGACCTTGGTGGAGGCCTGCGTTTCCCACGTGAGGCCTGACGTTTTATGTGTCCAGCCGGAGGGATGAGCTGGTTCACTTTCCCTGCAGCGCTTCCTTGTTGAACCTGAAAGAGAGGACAGGGGAGCTTTTGTAGGAGAAGGAGGACACATGCTTTATTCTTAAACTGTGGGGCGTGTGTCACCAGAGAGAACTGGAGACAGCGGCGACTGTTTCTCTAAACACCTTGCACACTCTTCCCTGACCAAATCAGGAATGAGTAAAGCCTGTCGGTAATAGTAAAGAGAAGGCAGTTACAAATAAAACAGTCTTCAGACAAGCAGAGCAGAGAAGCCCCGCTCGCAGAGCCAGCCGTCACTGCAGACACCGAGGCTTGAGTTGTGTCTGACCGATTCCGCAGGAGGGTGCGTTTCCCCTTCCACTTCCCCATTGAAGTATATTATTTCTGTACAATATTTATGGAACCCCTGTCTCCACCATTAGAAATACAGAAGAGTTTTGCTTTTTTACTTTACTATTAGTTGATATTGTGGGCTAGGTTTTGTCTGTTTACCCTGTTCACAAATTTTTGTGTTTTTTTAAATTTATTTTTTAACTATTTTTGACAGAAACATTAACAATATTTCTTCAAGGGGTTTAATTTCAGCTTAATTTAAGAAAAGAAAATCAGGCTCAAGCCTGTAATCCCAGGACTTTGGGAGGCCGAGGCGGCCGGATCACGAGGTCAGGAGATCGAGACCATCCTGGCTAACACGGTGAAACCCCGTCTCTACTAAAAATACAAAAAACTAGCCGGGAGAGGTGGCGGGCGCCTGTAGTCCCAGCTACTCCGGAGGCTGAGGCAGGAGAATGGAGTAAACCCGGGAGGCAGAGCTTGCAGTGAGCTGAGATCCGGCCACTGCACTCCAGCCTGGGCGACAGAGCGAGACTCCGTCTCAGAGAAAAAAAAAAAAAAAGAAAAGAAAATCAGACATGAATGATACAAAAAATAATCTTCTCTCATCTTAAAGTTCTGCCTTTCGCTTCTCCAGGAAGCCCCATTTCCTGACTGGAGTTTGGTGTTGCTTGATGGGAAAAGCTGGAGATGGAGTCAGAGACTGAGTAACCCCAGGGGATGCTTATGAAGACAGGGGTGGGGACAGGGTGGGAAATAATGAGGAACTCTACAGCTGAAACAGATGACGCCTTTTCTTAGCATTTGGTAGCAGTCCAATGAACGTGCTGTGCACTGTCCTGCATATCAGAAAGAGCACTGGACTAGTAAGGCCTGCTTTTAGGTCCTGACTGCTGCTCCTGACCTTGAGGGAGCCCCTCTACCATGGTGTGCCTGGCTCCCAGGCATCAAACTAGAACAGCCGTCTCTCCCAGCCCAGCGGTGTGGTGTGAGGACCAGGCGCGTCAAAAACCGTGGGCAGCATTTGCAAGCCGCGTTGTTGTTGCTCGCACTGACAAATTTCTTCCCCCTTGAGGTTTTTGACCTACAGAGACCTCTAGAGAAGGTATTTCCTCCCATGGAGACCAGATGAGGCAGGTGAGCGGGCGGAAGGCACCTTGGCCTGAGAAGTTCTTGGTCTCGTCCTGTCTTGACCCTCTTCTGTGGTTTGGAAGCATTGTGAGAAACCACATCCCTTGCATGCATTGGCAGCAGATCCTGTTGAAGTCCTGGGAGAACGCAATGCTGTGAACAGACGGAGGGGAGGAATGGTGGCTGCTCCTCGCAAGAGGAAGGGGTCCTGGGCACATTTGGACTTTGCCTCCGGGAGTGGCCCACAAGGCGGGCCCTTCCCTATGACGGGGAGGGAGAGTCAAGGAAAGGAACTCAGCATTTTCAGGGCTGCGTTTTCACACAGCAAGCCCTGAAGCTGCGTTTGTTTCCTGAAGCGATCTTGATTTCATCCAGAGGAGGAAAACGACGTTTTGGAGAGTCTGCGGTCTGGGGTGCTTTGATCCTCGTTCACAGTCCAGGGAGGTGTGGCCGCATTCGCCTCCTCTGCCCTGCTTGGCAACTCACTTTCTTGGGGAATGGTGGCCGCTGGCCGCTGCTGTTTTGACCAGATAGCTGGGTAGACCCTGAAGGGGCCATTCTGGCCATTTCTGGCCTCAGGCTGGGCAACGGTAGAGGAGAGGATGTAGAGGCTTCTGGTTATGCCTCTGTAGTGTCAAGGTTGTGCGTGACTGATCCTTGTGTTGGGGTTTGCTTGTGTTAATTTATAGATCACTTTTAGTTTTCCAATAGTTTAAATGTTCTAAACAAAAGAGTTTATAACTAATTATGTGTTTCTGTTGTGTGTCTGCTACAATGTAAAGCCATCTAGTTAACATGAGAGTTATTTGACCGTTCCTTTTAAAGTTGAAGCAACACCTGCTGTAGGGGAATCTCCGTTTGGCTGCTGAAAGTTGTGATGGATTGAAGGGTGGTGGTGCTCCACGCCTTTGTGGGCGCTGTCTCCCACCCAAGCTCATGGGTAGTGTTGAAGCCCCCATGCTACAACGTGACCCCCACCCCTGCCTGGGGGGCCTGGCTCAAGCTGGAGAGAACTGGGAGAGCACACATGCAGGCGGCCTCTGGTGGCTGGAGCTGGAGGGTTTAAAGTTGGGGGCTGCCGCAGCCCCCACCGTGTGGACTGGCTCATTTGCAGAGTGGGAGGATGATGGACATGGGTAAGCGGAGGGGAAGGGCCACATGTGCTGCCAGCCTTGGAGTCAGTGGGCCAGCTCAGCCATGTTCCTGCTGAGGTGTTTAGCTCAGCCCAGACTCCCAAGACACATACGCCTTTCTGCCTGAGCTCCCCCCCACCGGCAGTGTCCTGCCTGAGCTCCCCCCCCGGCAGTGTCCTGCCTGAGCTCCCCCCCCCTGCAGTGTCCTGCCTGAGCTCCCCCACCGCAGTGTCCTGCCTGAGCTCCCCCCGCCCCCGCAGTGTCCTGCCTGAGCTCCCCCCGCCCCCGCAGTGTCCTGCCTGAGCTCCCCCCGCCGCAGTGTCCTGCCTGAGCTCCCCCCGCCGCAGTGTCCTGCCTGAGCTCCCCCCGCCGCAGTGTCCTGCCTGAGCTACCCCCCCGCAGTGTCCTGCCTGAGCTCCCCCCCGCAGTGTCCTGCCTGAGCTCCCCCCGCCCCCGCAGTGTCCTGCCTGAGCTCCCCCCCGCAGTGTCCTGGCTGTTCTCTATGGTGTCTTAGTCAGGCTAGAAGGAGTTCCCATGACTGTTCTCACCATGATGGCATTGTCACTGCATCCCCGGGGTTGAGGGCGTGGATGGTGAGGGCATGGGGTGAATGCAAAACACTGTAAGGCAAGCAAAGGACATTGCAGTGGCTGGGATGTGGGCTGCCCACTTTGCATTCTGTGGTGAGAAGCCATGAGCAGCTGTAGCCACACCCCTCCCGGAAGGGAAGAAGGAGAGAAGCAGAGCTTGGGTTAGAGACTGTTCTAGAGGCTGGGGCAAGTCAGGGTCCAGCTTCCAGGTGGCCAGCTCTGAGCAAGGGAAGCAGGAGCAGGCACCAGGCCAGGCCTGACAGCCTTGTGTTTGGGTGGAAGAAGAAAAGGGAAGAGAAACCACCATCTTAGGCAATGAATAAGGCACACCCAGCCTGCTTTGGGGTTTGGAGCCTCCCGCACCCGGCCTCCACCATAGAGGAGCCAGACTGGGTTCATGCTCCACAGTCTTCCAGCTGCGTCTCCTGGAACCAACCTTTGAGTAACAACCCCGGGTGAGTGATGATACCTCCCTTATTGTGGACCCACACTCAGAGATAAGCCCAACCCACAGATCACAGGAAGCCCGTGTCCTTATCTGTTCAGTTCTTGGCCCTCTTGGAGCAGCATGTCTCCTTTGATGAGGGGGTTGAAACACTGGATGCTTTCCTCGGTCCTTTCATACACTTATTTAGAAATTTGTGTGGCACTGCTGGAAGGCCTTCCTGGACAACAGATGGGCAAACTTTCAGTTAATCGTGTGAGGGCTTCAAGTGGTTTCAAGTGAGCGTGGAGTAAGAAATGAGACTTGTCAAAGTCCTTGCCTGGTGTAGGAGAGAGAGCCGCGCTGCCCCTGGTGCACGCTGACTGCAGTCCTAACCAGGCAGCTCTGACAGCAGACCGCCATGTGCAGTGTTCCTGTCGTCTTTGTCCGTGGTATTGGGAAATTGATGTGGTAATCAAATGACCAATGAGGCCTGGTGTGCGGGAGTGAGAGGGGTCATGTGTGGGAACACTGGGTTGATTTAACTCAAGAAAAAACCCCAGAATCCCTGGCTGCAGCACGCAGGGGTGCCCCTGCCTGGAAAGGACAGAGTAGCAAGCCAGCCCCTCACCCAAGGGAAGGCTGCAGAAGAGGTTTGGTCCCCACCATTGTGGCCCTCAGGTTGTCCACCATTTATCTTTGTTACACTTTGTGATGTAGCTCTAGACCAACCCTCCCATCATCTTTGTATCCCTAAGGCCTGCTCCGTAATAGACCCTCACCTGTTTGTTAAAGCAGGGGTCCACAGTCCCCGGGCTGCAGACCAGTACTGGCCTGTGGCCTGTTAGGAACTGGTCTGCGTGGCAGACATTACTGCCTGAGCTCCACCTCTTGTCAGTCAGCGGCGACGTTAGGTTCTCACAGGAGCCAAACCCTGTTGTGAACTGCACATGCAAGGGATCTGGGTTGCGTGCTCCTTAAGAGAATCTAATGCCTGATGATCTGAGGTGGAACAGTTTGGTCCCGAAACCACTCCCTTTGACCAGCCCCCCAAAATTGTCTTCCACAAAACCAGTCCCTGGTGCCAAAAAGGTTGGGCACCGCCGTGTTAAAGACATTGCCAGTTGACAGAGAAGAAACAGCATGAGGTGCAGAAGCAAGAAATTGGAGGTGCTGAGGAAAGAGTGGCTGAAGTGTGTGGTGTGGGAGGCGGCCAGCAGACCTCCGCCAGCCCCAGGCTGCTCCTGGCACCTTCCAGACATTGCGCTTTTGATGATTGACACATCTCCCTCATCTCCCAGATTGTGAGCACCTGTTTTGCTCAGCACAAACATTTTAAAGCACTTTCTTCAGGGCAACTTATTTTCAAACTGCTTCTTACAGAAAGTCCCCTGAAGCTTCATGGTGTGTGGGTGAACCACAAGGAGCTGAGCTGCAGTTCTAAACTGGGCTGTCTCAGAGACCTCCAGGAGAAGCTGGGAACCAAGAAGGACATCAAAGAAGTGAGGGAGTTGCCTGCCTTGTTATCTGAGGAAGGACAGTCCCAGACAGGGTGGCTGATGCAAAGGCCACACCAGATAAAGTCTAAACAGCAAAGAGGCCAGGGCAAGCGCAGGGTGAAGACACTGCTAGGAGATTCACGGGCCCCATCATTGCTGTTGGACACAGACTCTGAGGACTATGGGAAGGACACTGGTCAAATTCCCAGGGTGTGGGAGCTGGGATACTGAGGGAGTTGAAGTTGTACTTATGGGGAAGATAGAGCTGATAGAATTGTCGATGGATTGGACGTGGCATGTGAGAGAAGGAGGAGGCCTGGATTTGATTTCTTGCCTGGAGCAATTGGAGGGACAGAACTCCATCTACTGAGATGGGAACCCTTGAGGGGCTGGTGAGGTGGAAGAGGAAGGCTGGAACGGTCTGGGCTTATTTTGCTCCTGGAGCATCCTCGTCTGCCCTTTTGTTTCCAGGTATCTCAGTCAGTTCAGGCTGCTATAACAAAACTGAGACTGGTAAACAACAGAAATGTATTTCTTAGACCTGTGGATGTTGGGAAGGCACTGGCATTTAGGGTCAGCTGAGGGCCTTCTTGCCGTGTCCTCACATGACAAAAGGTGAAGGGTGAAAAGGGCCCACCGAGTTCCCTCCAGCCCTTTCCTTCAGCACTAACCCCACCCATGAGGCCAGAGCCCTCAGGGTCTAATCACCTCCCAAAGGCCCCGCTTCTTAATACTATCACATTGATGGCTACATTTCAACATAGGAATTCTGGGGGATACGTTCAGACTGTAGCACAGTGACTGACTCCCTCCATCGGAGTCTGGGATGTGCGTATGTATTCTGGTTCAGGCCCTGTATTATAATAGTCAACACATTTATTAAACTAATGAGGCATGTCAGTTAAGTAAACGAAGTTAACTCGTTGCCAGTGCTACCTGTCCATCTTCACTGGCAGACAGAAGGCTTGGGAAATGGGAAGCCAGAGATAAATGAACATCTCCCAGTGAGCACAAGCTCGGGGGCCCTGAGTCAGGTCATTTGTGTCTGCAGGTGAGAAGGGATGTGCATTGCCAGCATGTTACTTCTCTTCCTGTGCTTGATTTAATTTGGTTTTTTTTTTTTTTTTTGAGATGGAGTCTCACTGTGTTGCCCAGACTGGAGTGCAGTGGCGTGATCTCTGCAACCTCCGCCTCCCGGGTTCAAGTGATTCTTCTGCCTCAGCCTTCCTAGTAGCTGGGACTACAGGCATGTGCTAGCACGCCCGGCTAAGTTTTTGTATTTTTAGTAGTGACGGGATTTCCCCATGTTGGCCAAGATGGTCTCGATCTCCTGACCTTGCGATCTGCCCTCCTCGGCCTCCCAAAGTGCTGGGATGACCCGGCCCCTGTGCTTGATTTTCTAAAGCACATTGCTTTCCTGTGTTTAAGCCCTAGCAGCACTGCATGGACGTTTTGCAGCATGCTTGTGTGTTAAGTGTCCTTTGAGTCAGAGCTTTCCTCACAGTGACCCTCTCCTGCCCTGTGCAGGTCCAGGGAGGTGGGAGAGGGCTGGGCCCCAGCTCTGAGGGGAGGAGGAGGAAGACCTCTCCAGTGTAAGAGGACTGTGATGCGGCCCCTGGAGAACATGGATGTTCTATCCTGGAGGGACAGAGCACCTGCCTCACTTCCCTTGAGAACATGGATGTTGTATCCTAGAGGGACAGAGCCCCTGCCTCACTTCCCTTGAGAACATGGATGTTCTATCCTAGAGGGACAGAGCCCCTGCCTCACTTCCCTTGAGAACATGGATGTTCTATCCTAGAGGGACAGAGCCCCTGCCTCACTTCCCTTGAGAACATGGATGTTCTATCCTAGAGGGACAGAGCCCCTGCCTCACTTCCCTTGAGAACGTGGATGTTGTATCCTGGAGGGACAGAGCACCTGCCTCACTTCCCTAGGCGTCCGGGGTCCGCTCACACTCCTCTGAGTGGGGGACTGTGAATTCCTTCCAACAGTGGTCGTACCTTCATTGGGCAGGTGAGGAAACTGATGCACAGAGATGGGACCCTGTGGAAGGTCACACGCTTCATGGTGCCTCACTAGGTCTGATGCCACTGCCTGGGCTCCCCTCCCCCATGCCACCAAGCCGTATTGCCTCAAGAACAGGCCTGCGCGCTCATGTTCCTTTCCAATAGCAACTTTTGGGCCTAATTTTTGGTGATTGTAAACTGCACCGCAAGCAAAGTACCGGTGAAAAGTTCTGGTTGGAGGAACTGGAGAAAGTAGGAAAGTTGGGTAAAATTCAGATAGACTTAGCTATAGAGAAAGGGCTTCCAGGCTCACAGATGGCCCCAGTACAAGCGCTGTGGGGGCCAGCCTCAGGGGAGGTTAGGAAAAGCCAAGGCAAGAACCTCGCATGGCCGACAGCGCATGCCCCGAGCTCTGTGCAATGTTTTCTGTGTTTCTTCACATACGTGCTTGCTCCTCTGTGTCCCAGTGAGACCAGTGTTATTTCCATTATACAGAAGCTGAGGCTGGGAGAAGCTTGGCGGCTCTTGCACCTATCGGGGAGGAGGGATCTGAAGTGGGATTAGCTGAGCAAGTGGTTGGATTCCTGAGGCCCCACTCTGGGCCTCACAGGTTGATCCAAGGGTTTAGTTTGCGGAAGGGCAGGTGTCGACACCTGTCTGAATCCATTTTCTGCTACTCTAACAACGTACCACAGCCTGGGTAGTCTGTAAAGAAAAGCAACTTATTTCTTACAGTCTGGAGACTGGGAAGTCCAGGAGCATGGTGCCAGCATCTGGTGAGGGTCTTCCCATGGTGGAAGAGCGGAAGGTAGAAGCCAGCACGAGAGATAGGGAGAGGAAACTGGGCTAAACTCCCGGTTTATGGGGAACCCACTCCGCTCACTCCTACAGAAACAGCATTAATCCCTTCATGAGGACAGAGTCCTCAAATGGCCTAATCACCTCTTAAAGGCCCCACCTCCCACTGCTGTTACGACGACAAGTTTTCAACACAGGAACTTTAGGAGAACACATTCAAACTGTATCAAGAGCCTTCTGTGGACCAGGGTGCTGGGGACCTGGTGGGCTGGGAGCCAGAGCTCAGGAGAGGCATGAGGAAGGCCTCCCAGGTACCCTCCACTCTTGTCCTGGTTCCTGCAGCATCTGGCCTTTCCATCCTAGTTAATACCTGGGCCTTTGAGACAGCATTTGTGTGTGTGTGTGTGTGTGTGTGTGTGTGTGTGTGTGTGTTTTATGCTAGAGAAGCATACTTTACTTTGTTTAAAAGGTGAAGATCTTCCTAAGCAGTTGGCTTTTGTTTGAAAGAAAAAAAAAGGAAGACCTGCTTGCTTCCACTATTCCCTTGCACCGTAGGATGGGGAAGGACATGCAGCGCTGGAGGAGTCTCCATAGTGGGCAGATTAGAATCCAGGACCCCAACTGCTGTATCCTAGGCCTCACTCCTCCTGCATCACCTCCCAGAATCAGTCCTTTTGCTTTTATGACCCATGCCCACGCCACAACCCCTTCCCATTTGCCATCAGATGGCAGTTTTCTCCAGTGTTCACCATTCTCTTCTTCTTCCGGGGCAGCCCCCTCAAGTTGGCCATATTTAAGGAAGAATGAGTTTTCATGTGTTCTTCTCACTCCGTGTTCACACACTCCTCTTCTCATACCCGTTTTATCATTTGCTTTGCATTAAAAGTAGATTCATAGCACTTAACGTTCTCATTTGTTATGTAGAGGCATTCATTCATTCATTCACTCACTCACTCATTCATTTCAAATATAAATCAGAGGAAGTTTCTGTTGCCATTGGCTATTGCTGTGGAATACTTGGAAGCAGGCCTTCCTGGTCCTTGCTGTGTGCAGCATGTACCTCGGCTGGTGACGGACCTGAGTGGATGCTTGGGAGCAGAATATGAGCTGTTGTGGCAGTGGGTGTGCCAAGCCCACACACAGGCTGGTGCTGCCTTGTCTTTGGAGTGGAGCCTCCAGGTTGCTGGTCACCTTGGGCTTGGCCATTCTGGAGTTACTGCTCCTGTTCTCTCTGTTGGTCTTGCCCTGTCCCTGCTGCCCACCCCTGTCACTGCAGTCATTCTGGCTCTGGCCCATTCAGTTTGTATCATCAGTGGCTGCACTTTAGTTACCCTGTGCCCATCCCCATGTTTGTGCCTATGTCATAGAAAATCCTCCTAGATGCCCATTCTCTTATTTGCTGGGCTTCAAGAATTGGTGGCCCTGAAGTCCCCAAGGGTCTCAGGACCCCTGTTAGGTGTAAACAAGGTCTGAGTAGAGCTCTGGGTAGGCTCAGTTTCCACCTGGCTCTAGGGGACCTATGGAAACAGAGCTGGTCTGGGACACTGTGGTTGAGATTGGGTCACATTTTCTCTCTAGGTTGGATTAGCAGCTCTAGTAGAGCCACTTCAGTGAACCCATCATCTTGACATTAAAGCCATCTCACACCATAGAGTGTCCAGAGTGGTGAGGTCCAAGGCTGGCCTCGGGAACACTGGGAGTAGGGGAGGATCAGGGGATGTGTTCCGGGTGTCCTGAGCCCCACCAGGAGTTGGGGGGGGTGGCATTGTGAAATCTGTATTTGGTCTTCCTCCCTCTTTTCCTGAGGTATTCTTAGAATCTCTGGAGTGATAGGAGTGTCTTTGTATGCTAGTGAGATGACTGGTGGCTGGGGGCTCTTAGATTGCTCTAGGATTGGCTGGTTGCCAGGGTAACCAATCCCATGATTAGAGGGCTGGAATTTACAGTCTTCCACCCTCCCACCTCTGGGGAGGGGAGAGAGGCTGAAGGTTGAGCCTGTAGATCAATGGCCAGTGATTTAGTCAATTATGTCTATAATGAAGCTTTCATGAAAGACCCCAAAGGAGGCCAGGTGTTAGGGCTCACACCTGTAATCCCACCACTTTGGGAGGTCAGGGTGGGATTATTGCTTGAGGTCAGGAGTTTGAGACCAGCCTGGACAACATAGACCCCATCTGTAATTTTAAAAAATTAATTATTATCCAGATTTGGTGGCACACACGTGTAGTCCTAGCTGCTCAGGAGGCTGAGATGGGTGGATGGCTTGAGCCCAGGAGTTCGAGGCTACAGTAAGCCTTACATCATTGCACTCCAGCCTAGGAGACAGAGCAAGACCCTGTCTCTAAAAGCTGAAGGGGGAAAAAAAGTACAAAACCCCAAACCTCCAAAGGACTGAGTTCTGGGAGCTTTTGGATAGCTGAGCATGCAGAGGTTCCTGGGGAGTGGCACACAGGGCAGGCAGGGCAGCTCCACGCCCTTCCCACATGCCTTGCCCTATGCACCTCTTCCGGCTGGAGGTTCGTCCGCATCCTTTGCAGTATCCTTCCCGTCTGTCTGCAGGAAGGTGATATTTGTCTCTCTGAGGTTATTATTAATAGTAACTTTCAGTGCCAGTGAATGGTGTGACACCTCACTGGTCTATGATTTTAGCTGTCCTGGATTTGGGGTTTCTGAGAGTAAGTCTTTCCTCTTTCTGCCCCTGTAAAGTAGCCTCTTTTTTAGGGACTCCTGACTCATGGTCAGCTTCATGCCAGCCTTTCATTTTACTTTCTCTCGTGCTGCCTGTGTTTGGAGAGTAGAGGCACAGTGAAGCTTCTCAGCCCATTTGCTGCTGCGGTGACAGCAGTAGGCTGTGGTGGGTAGGACGGGGTGGGGTAGGACAGGGTCCGGTGGGTAGGGCAGGGAGAGGGGCCCCATTGCACCTGGGCTTTTTCTTTGGGTTGATAACGATAGTTCATCCTTCATCTCCATGCAACTTTGAAAAAAATCACTCTGTCTGAGCTCCGTGACCTCATCTGTGCAACTCCTTTTAAAAATTATTGTTAGAAGAACCCCAATGAATAAGCAAAAGTGGAGCTCTGACGTGTTAATCCTCGCCCCTCAACTCCAGCTCAGGGGAGCCTGAGAGGTTCCTGGGGCGGAGGGGCCTGCAGTCCTCCCTCTAGGCCTCTGGCAAACCTTTCCCAGGGCTGCTGCTGAAGGCCTTGCCACTTCACTGGTCCTGTGTGAATCCTAACACCCCTCCCGTCCTGCCAGTGCCCTCTCCACCACCCCTTTCCCTGCCCCCCGTGGCTGGAACGGACATCATGGGAAGTGGAATAGAACCTCAGGGTTTGCTGTCCACTTGATGCCCCGCTGCCGCTTGTTGGAGGGGTCACGTGACCGCACAGCGTGAGGAATGGGAGCTGCTCACTTCTTGGATTATTCCTTTTTTTTTTCTTGACACCAAGAAAAAATTCCAACCCCGTAGGCAGCTCCCACACAGTCTGTCTCCTCTTCTACTTAAGTGCAGTTTTTCCTCTTCATGAGCTCTGGTCTTCAAATGGAGCTGGGAGGCAAAACAAGGACCTTGGGAATAGAAGAATCCTTGGTGAATTTCCTTATATTAATGAGACCAAGAAGAGAAATCACGTTCAGCTGAGCAAATTAGCTTTGCGTTCTGGGCCTTGATGACTTAAATTGCAGATTCTAATTAAATGTCCCCAAATAATTACGAAGTGCTTCTAAGGTCTTTTTGACCTAAAAGTTTCTGTGGCCTGTGAACTCTCTCAGGTGTAAAATTGGTTTGTAGATGTACCCCGTGAAGTATTTCTATCTCCAGAAACCTCACCGCGCCTAAGATACAAACCACCCTCCTAAGGGCAGAGCAGGCAGGTAGAGTGGGCAGGGACCCTGCGGGGAAGGGTGGAAAGGGGTGGGCTGGCAGGATGTTGGGGTACAGATGTGTCCCTCTGTTAGGTGGCCTGTCTCCACTGTCGCAACTGAAGGGGGTGACGGACACCTTCACTAGCAGGCTGAGCTGGGCGGCAAGGCAGGCAATGGAAGGCTGGAGACACTGGAAAGAGGTTCAGAAGAGAGGAGCCCTTTCTTCTAGCTGAAATCATGCCTGGGATGCTGCCCTGCCTCTGGCCAGCATGGGTTGCAATCTTCAGTGACACAAGAGGACGGCCGTTAGAGAAGGAGGAAGACAGTTCCCCATGATCACACCCCCAGCATGGCTGTCGTCTTGATGCAGCCTCCTGCTGGCTCTCCCCTCTGTACAGTATCTCTTTAAACGGCTGCAAACAGAGCAAAGGTGGGCTATTTCTTTAAAAACACATGATGCAGAACTGACGTAAGTGGTTTTTTGTTTTTTGTTTTTGTTTTTTTTTTTTTTTTGCTATGCTGTCTTGTATACACTTTGTATTGGGGTATAAAAATCACCTGCGTAGAGCTCAGTGAATTTCACACAGTAAAGTCTGTGTGTAAGTCACACCCAGATCATTTCCAGAGCCCCAGAAGCCCTCTCACTCTCCCCAGTCAGTATCCACCCCTTCAGGAGACCACTCTCCATACTCCAAACGCCACAGATTCGTTTGGCCTGTGCTTGAACTTCATATGAATGGATTTGCCTGGAACGGTCTTAACTTTTCCCCTTGACGTTGTTTCTGAGACTCATCCCATTGTTTCATCTGTTCTGTTGACGAACATTTAGGTTGTCTCTAGTATCTTACTCCTGTGAACGTTGCTGCTCCAAACCTTCTCTACAGGCTTTTGGTGAGCATAAGTGTGCGTTTCTGTTCGCAGCTGCCAGTCTGAGTTGTATGCCAGGTCACAGGGTAGGTGTATGTTCAACTTAAGTAGAGACGGCCAGTTTTCCAGCCTGGGTGACTACTTACGCTCTACCAGTAGAGTGTCACTTCCAGTTACTTCACATCCTCATCAACACTTGGTATTGTTGGTCTGTGTCATTTTTGCTGTTCTAGTGCTTGTGCAGAGGTATCTCATGGTTTCAGTTTGCATTTCTCTCATGACGCATGGGGTTGAATAACTTTTTATGTGTCTATTGGCTATATTATGATCGTTTTGATAGCCAGATAATAGTGTGTCTTATGGATGTTCCAGAACATTCTTTTCTTACCTGTAGCTGGACATTTGGATTGCTTTATTATTATAAGTAATGCTACAATAAGCATTTTTACCCAGTAGTCTTTTCCGTGTTCTAGACTATTGGCAAGAGTTTTGTTATCATTTACACATTTTGATCATTAATGCCAGATGGCTTTCTGAATGTTTGAAGTACTCTAAGATGGACTAACAATGTAGGAGAGTCCT
The DNA here is from genome assembly GCF_049350105.2 of Macaca mulatta. Lineage (NCBI taxonomy): Eukaryota > Metazoa > Chordata > Mammalia > Primates > Cercopithecidae > Macaca > Macaca mulatta. The sequence goes on from NC_133418.1 coordinate 6,623,569, forward strand.
AGACAGCTTCCCCCAGGTCCTCCAGCAATGTGTATTCTCATTAAAGAACAAACAAAACTCTTTAGGAGGACTAATTTAGGTGAAGGAAAGCATATTTAGCATTGTGTTACTTAAATGAGTTTGGTCACTTTTTCAAAATGTTTACCACGTGTGTTCCTCATTTATGAATTCCTACCTTTTGCCACTTGCATTTTGGTGAGTGTTTTGTTAATGTGTACAAGCATTACTGTAAAAAGCAGATGTTAGTATGGTAAGCACTTTCCTGTTTTACCAGTCACATTGCATATTGCTTCACTTGTGTGCCTTTGACGTTCACCAGCAAATCTTCCCCTTGGCGATTTTTATTGTGGCTCCCCCACCAGGACACTGCCCTGCCTGCAGAGATGCCCAGGCTGAAGGTCCCTGGGCACCCCTAATGGGAGGGATAGGAGCACAGCCTGCAAGAGACACTGAGTCGGCCTTGGGCTAAGCACTCTGCTCTTGCTGTCATCTGATTCCCCGACCCTGGTGCTTTGAGAGGGATGGCTCATGAGCCAAGCCCTGAGGCCTGCCTAACAGCCCCTGTGGTGCTGAGGCTGGCTGGGGCCTGGGGGCCCAGCAGCAGCAGTATTGTGGGAGCCTAGTGGAGTTTGCAGAGCCCTCTCCTGTTCATGCACATTGGTTTTCATTGCAGCCCCATGAGATGGGTGCAGCCCATCCATCCCGAAGGGCAGGGCCTTAGAGAGCCCTGCTGCTTCTCCCAGGGCCTGTAGTTTGTGAGTGGGGAAACTGGTCTCAGATTCTCATCTCCTCATCTCCCTAAACCACACCCAGCTGCCCACTTGGCTCTTTAGGACAGGCCCAGACTCCCCCAACAGATCAGCCCTGCAGGGGAGAGGCAGATGTGCTTTCTCTTTCTCATTCATTTTGGGTTTGGGCAAAACTTGTATTTCTGAGCCAGAAGGTTGGATTGGGATGTGGAGCTCAAACAAACGTGGATTAGCTCTTGGCCTCTCCACGTTTCCAGGCATTGCAGTCTCAGGAACTTCATGTTTGAGCAGCTTGTTAAGTTTTCGCTTTCTTATTTTTAGATGATGGATTTGGACGTGCTTCCATGAAGAAATGCCACATGGTCCGAGAGCAAACATGTCCAGTAAGTTGTTTGGTGAATTAACCCAAGGACAGGCGCCCAGGTCCTTCAGGCACAGGGCGTGGACACTGTTTGAGAAGGCAGGGCTGTCTCTGGAAATAGGAAGACCCCTGAGACAGTGTTTAAACCAGGCTTATTGCTCAGTCTAATTATCTTAACTTCTAAAGGTTGGTTCTTTCTAGAGACAGCAGGAGTTGTAGCACATAGGGTTGGAAAAACCTGAAACTCCCTTCTTGCTGCTTAACCTAGTTCTGAGAGCAGAGTGTGAGCTCTGGAGCTCGGAGCCATGTGAAGCGTCTGACTCAGCCTGTGGCAGTGTTTTACCCAGAACCCTCCCTTTCCACAGCACAGCACCCCCCACTTCGCTTAGGCCTAGATTACGTGCTTTGCGGGAAGCAAAGCCTGAGACCCAGACACGTGAAGTTTATGCAGCTCCGGGAAGAAAGCCAGCAGGCTAGAGTTTTGAGCTTCGTCCCGCTAGTGTTTTGCCACCTCTATGTAGCCCGTGGGCAGCAGACTCTTCTGCAGCCCTTACCCTTGTCACAGAGGCTGTGTTGAATTGATTTAAATTTTTAAAGGTTCTACAAGACTTGCCAACAGAAGAGCATAATAAAGAGAACAAGAAAATCTCAAAAGCCATATTTTATGATTATATGAAAACCGTCATTCACTGTGGCATATCTCCATTGAAGAGGACAGGACATCCTCAAGCGATCCCATGGACACCCTGTGTTGGGAAGTGGGGAGGAAGAAGTGACCGGAAGGGGCGGGGAGCAGCGGACGGTCCACCCCGGTTCCTCACATGCTGGGGAACCCTGTCCCTGTACCTTGCCCCTGTTAGGTCACGTTCTTTCTAAATGAGAGCATGGTTTCTCTCGTCACCATCCCCCTGATTTCTTACCAGTGCTCCTTTTCTCAGGGCTACTGCCACTTTAGCGGACTAGGGCTCGGTGCCAAGGCTTCCCGGGTAATCAGGCGTGGTCTGATCCAGGATCAATGACATCATGACAGCAAGAGAGCACAGCCCTCGCCATGGCGCCAGGGCCCGTGCGGTGCAGCGGGCTTCCACCATCGACGTGGCGGCCGACATGCTGGGCCTCTCTCTGGCAGGTGAGCCTCACAGGGCCTGCACCGGGCTCCAGGTATGAGCTCACAGCGCGTGGGCTCCACACTGTGGCAGTGCTGGGAGGGACCCAATGAGTCCCCACGACTACCCTAGACTACAGGGTACCCTGGTTTGGCATCCTTTTGGTTGAATGAGGAAATAGGGAAGGGGGGCATCAGCCCTCTTCCTGTGAACCGCTTCTGCTGGAGCCTGACTACATTCGTTTTCCAGTGTGGTGGGGGGCACCAGCAGGGTAGTGTGGGAATGTCCAAGTGTCTGGCTGGCTCACGCCCAGGCAGAGGTAAAAGCCCTCCCTGTTGTGGATGTGTAGATCCCAGGAGAAGCAGGGGTTTGGCTGTGGGGTCAGGGGCTTCTTAGCAATCTCAAAAACAAAGTATTTTTAAAATAAAGAAATTGTCTTGCATGGCAGTTTTTGTTGTTGTTGTTGTTGTTGTTGTTGTTGTTGGGGGTAAGTAGAGGGTTATTTGTGCATTTAATCTGAAAACAGGGAAAAGTTTATTAAGGGTGATTTTTCTGTCATTTCTCTTCTATTCAGGAAATATACAGGACCCAGATGAGCCCATTTTAGAATTTAGCTTAGGTAGGTATCTTTCATTGTTTTTTGTCTCAAAAAATATTTTACTTAAAAATGAACACAAAAACACGACCACCAGCGCATGGGCTCGTCTCAGAGAGCTTGCTGCTGCCGCCGCCACTGCCGCAGTGTTTCTGAGACGGCGGGGCCCTCACAGCTGTCAACTTCTGTGGACGGGAAGGCACCTCGGAGGCTCTGTGCCCACAGGTTCCTGGCTCCTCAGCGTGGGGCCCGCTCCCTTGGGGGTGTGCTCTGCACAGGGGGCTGGGGACAGGGAGGTGAGCCCACCTAGAGCTGTCAACAGGGCCCTCCCTACCCCCACCCCAATGGGAGAAAGGGAAGGAGGGGCTGGCCAAACCGGACGTAGAGTTCAGCTTTGTTGCCCCCGGCTGCAAGGCCTTGTGTTGGCTGAGTTTCACTCTCCAGCCCTCAGTTCCCTGTTGTATAAAAGGCAGCACTGGCACCTGCGTGCTGTCTTTCTCAGGATCAAATAAGAATATACTGAAAAGTGGATCAGAATGTGCTGAGTCTGGGGTCAGTGATGCGTGGCATCCCTGTGCTTACCCAGAGGCCTGAGACGCCTCTCCATCAGAGCCCAGTGCTACCCAGCACTCCGCTCCCCTTTTCCCATTCCTTAGTCAACATGAGTTGGTGGCCTGGCACCAATGTCCAAGAGGTGATGTGACATAAAAGAGGCACCTCCTGGGGAGTCAGATGACCTGGATTCCAGCCTTGACCATGCCAGGCTAACCACGTGGCCTTGAGCCTGCCACTCGACCTTGCTGGAACAGTTTCCTCCTGTGCTACATGAGGATTCTACTGCTTGTTTGAGAGACAAAGAAGATCAAGGTGGTTAAGCACCCCCCAGCCCCAAAAGACTTGGACAAATTGCAAAACCCTTTAAAGTGTAAGTACACTACTGGCCGGGTACAGGAGCTCACATCTGTAATCCTAGCACTTTGAGAGGCTAAGCCAGGAGGACTGCTTGAGGCCAGGAGTTTGAGAGCAGCCTGGGCAACATAGCAAGACCCTGTTTCTAAAAAAAAAGAAAAAAAAAAAAAACGTACCTGGCTGTGGTGGCACACACCTGTATTCCCAGCTACTGAGGAGGCTGAGGTGGAGGGCGCCCTTGTGCCTAGGAGTTTGAGACTACAGCGAGTTATGATTGGGTCACAGAGGGATGCCCTGTCTCTAAAAAATAATAATGAAAAAGAAACAAAAAATAGAATTTGGAAGAAACTGAGACATTGCAGAAAGTTCCAAAGAAATTATAATTTATGTTGGCCAGGTGTGGTGGCTCACTCCTGTAATCCCAGCAGTTTGGGAGGCCGAGGTGGGCGGATCACCTGAGGTCAGGAGTTCAAGACCAGCCTGGCCAACATGGTGAAACCCTGTGTCTACAAAAATACAAAAATTAGGCAGGCATGATGGCGGGTGCCTGTAATCCCAGCTACTCAGGAGGCTTAGGCACGGGAATAGCTTGAAGCCAGGAGGTGGAGGTTGCAGTGAGCCGAGATTGCACCATTGCACTCCAGCCTGGGCAACAGAGCGAAACTCTGTCTCGAAAAAAAAAAAAAAAAAGAATTATAATTTATATACTCAAGAAAACATAGTATATCTATAAAACAAAACCAGGACACTATAAAGGTAAAAAGAACAATTGAAGAACAAGAACAATCTTAGATATTTAAAATATGATAGACAAAATTTAAAAAATTCTGTAAAGTTTGGAAGTTGGTCAAGGAATTCTTCCAGAAAGTAAGATTTTAAAAACAAAATAGAAAATGGGTAAGAAATAGAAATGGAAATTTTGAGAGTAAATCCAGAAGGCCCAATATTTAGAAGAAAAAACAGAAGAGAATGTAAGGGAGGAAATGCAAAGAAAGAGGAAATCTCCGAGAACTGAAGAATGTGTCTGTAGGTTAAAAATGTCTACCAAGGCCCAGCACAACGATGAGAGAGACCCATAGCAAGATATGCTGTGGTGAAATTTCAGATCATAGAGAATAAAATGAAGATCCTAAAAAGTTCCAGGAAGAAAATAAAACAGATCATACCCAAGGATCAGGAATAAAACTGGCATGGAATGTCTCAGGGACACTGGAAACTGGAAGACAGTGAGACAACACCTTTAATTATATTTTCAACCCAGAATTCTCTGCCCAACCAGACTATCAGTCAAATGTGAGGGTAGGAAGGAACTTGTTTCAGCTGCACAGAGTTGTACAGCAAAAATTTACTTCCCCTGCATTCTTTTCTCCGGAAGCTAGTGGAGGATGTGTTCCCATCCTAAAGAGGGACCACACTAAGCAAAGAAGTCATGGGATCCAGGAAACAGGGTCATCACAAGAGGGAGGTGGAAGGAATCCCACATGGTTTTTAATGAGTAATACGTGCTTAACTTTCATCATGACAATGTGGATTTAACAAAATTGAGCTAAAATGATTGCATATGGAGAGAGGATGACAGTTGGTATAATTGAGTTAAAAATCCTCATCCCCTCTAAAAGAAATCAGGACATTTCTGAATCTGGTGAACGGAAAACAGTAATATAGTCATGTTAATTGGGCACATGGAGGAAGAAACTGCTTTAAAAAGTAAGGATGAGTTTTATGTAAAGTGAATTTTACCCCAGTTTTTTAAAAAGGGAGGAGCCAGGTGCGGTGGCTCATGCCTGTAATCCCAGCACTGTGGGAGGCCGAGGCGGGTGGATCACAAGGTCAGGAGATTGAGACCATCCTGGCTAACACGGTGAAACCCCATCTCTACTAAAAATACAAAAAAAATTAGCCGGGCGAGGTGGCGGCGCCTGTAGTCCCAGCTACTCGGGAGGCTGAGGCAGGAGAATGGCGTGAACCTGGGAGGTGGAGCTTGCAGTGAGCCGAGGTGGCGCCACTGCACTCCAGCCTGGGCGACAGAGCAAGACTCCATCTCAAAAAAAAAAAGGAGCAGGAGCTGAATTATTGAATGGACAAATATGTTGACTTTTAAAATAAAAATTTTAAATTTAAAAAATGTATGTTCATTGTAAAACTTTCAATACAGAAAATGTTGAAGAAAAAGCAAACTTTATTGCAGCGAGGTAGTCAGTTATCACTTTGGTATATATCCTTCCAAGTATATATGTTTGACCCTCACAGAGTACTGTATGGAGATTTTTCATGATTTTTGGTTGTGGAAGTGATGGAATTATTTCCAAACATGTCGTCATAGTGCTCTTGACATTCTTTTTTCATGTAGCAAAACATCTTTTTAAATATGTATGGGGTCTGCTTCATCATTTTAAATGCCTTCATAGAGTCTCTAATAGCGCTGTGCCATACTTACTTTAGCCAGCTGTTCGACTTTCAGGTTCTTCCCAATTTGCCATTATAAACACCATCACAGTGAACGTATTTATGTATAGATCTTTCATACATTTTGCTGATTATTTCCTTAGGATATACTCTTGAATATAGCATTGTCGAATCAAATGTATGCAGTTTACCTCAACAGCATTTATTTAGCGTTTAGTCAGCTGGGATTACAGATGATCAGGTTGGAGAGACAAGGCTTACACATCAGAGGTGTGTGGTTTCTATGGAAATATGCCAAATGAGTGACATAAGTGAGCCTGCAGGCTGCTCAGAGAAAACTTATAATGGAAGCTATGGAACTTGAGCCAGGAATCAAACCCTGGTTGAAATTTAGATAGGCTGGGTTGTGGGAGGAGGCCAGGAGAGAATGTCCCTTGTAGGAAGGCATGTTCTGAAGGTGGCCATGGGACCATCAGCCCTTAAGGTAATCTCAGTCTTCTCAGCCTTTGGTCACCTGCTGTACCTTAGTCCATCTGCCATCGTTACTGCCTGAAAGACCTGAATATTCCTACCTTGCATAGGTGTCAAGAAAACTCACACCTGATAAAAGGGCAAGTAGAGAGAAGCCACAGGTCACTTAAGGGTACTTTGTAACTTAAAGGAGAGACAAGTAGATCAGTCAAATTAGGGGATTCCTGTTGAGGCAGATGTAATGGAAGAAACAGAGAACTTAAAATAGTAATAAAACCTTGAAGCCTCTAGAAGAAAAATAGGAGAACTTTCAAACTCAGGGTAGGCATAGATTTGGACAGAGCACAAAAAGCACTTTGTTTTAGTTTGCTACTGCTGCCATAACAAATTACCACAAATTTAGCATGTTAAAGCAATACAAATATGTGATCTTACAGTTCCCTTAGATTAGAAATCCAGTGTACTCACTGGGTCTTTGCGTAGAGTCTCACAACACCAAAATCAGCGTTAGCAGGGCTGGATTTATTTAGAAGGCCTCTAGGGCCTGTTCCTATCAATTTCCTTGCTCATTCACGTCGTTGACAGAATTCAGTTGCTAGTGGTTTTAAATTTTAGGACCCCAGTTTTTTGCTAGCTATCAGTTAAGGCCCGCTCCCAGCTCATAGAGACCACTCACATTCCTCTTGTGGGCTTATAGCCCTCTGCCTCCATCTTCAAAGCTGGCAGTGGCAGGTCTAGTGGCCTTCCATGCTTTGAATCTCTCCTGCCTCTTCTTCCATTGTTATATCTTTATGATTCACCCTAAGGCCTTCGTCTTCTACTTTCAAGGGCCTCTGTGATAGATTGAGCCCATCCGCATGATCCATCTGAAGATCCCATAATCACATCTGTAAAGTCTCTTTTGCCATGTAATGCCATCGATTCGTAGTTTCTGAGGATTAGGACATAGATACTTGTTGTCAGGGAGGGGCTTCTCTGCCTACCACTCCCTAAAATTTAAAAGGGATACATTGAATTTCATCAAAATAAGAAATTGCTGTCCATAAGAGACATCACTAAGAAAATGAATAGATGAACCACAGACTGGAAAAAAACATTCACAACACATATACTTCACAAAGGACAAATAAATAGTGAAAAAGTAAACAACCCAATTTTTAAAAGAAGCAAAAGACTTGAGCAGACGCTAGACAAAATAAGTTATACAAATGAACAATAAACGATAAAATGATGCTTAACATCGTTAGTCGTCATGTAACCGTAAATTAAAACACATCCATTAGAATGGGTAAAATTAACAACAACAACAAAAACACTAACTGTACCCAACTGGAACTTTTGTATATTGCTGGTGGGAGTGGAAAATGATACAAACACATTTGGAAACTGTTAGTTTCTCGTAACGTTAAATAGATTTCAGTCGTTTGTAATTATGCAGAAGAAATGAAAAAGTGTTCACAAAAAGACATGAACAACAACATTTATGTCACCTTTATTTAATAGTTCAAAGCTGAAAACAACCCAAATGTCTATTAACAGTAGAATGAATAAATTGTACAGTGGAATAGGACTCTTTTTTTAAAAAAGAATGAATTGTCAATACATGTAATAACATAGATGAGTCTCGAAAACATTCCGTGTGTATGAAATTCAAGAACAGACAAAAGAATAGTGATGGAAATCAGAAAATGATTGCAAAACTAGGAGATTTGTACAAGAGGGAACTTTCTAGTCTGACGAAAAAGTTGTACTATCTTGTTTTGATGGTGCTTACATGGGTGTTTATGGTTGTCAAAACTCATTGATCAGAAAAACCTAAGCTCTTTGTATTTTATTGTATCCAGTAAATAATGAAGGTTCATGAAGATATATGAGAAGATATTACAGAGAATGAAAATTAATTTTTGGAAATAAAAATCAGTTTACTAATTTTAAACCACTAGTTGACATTTAAAAAATAAAATAAGAATGATGAGGGCAGATATGGCAGAGTGAAGACTTCCAAAAATCTTCTCTTCTATAAAGGCAATGAGTGTACAAAAATGGTCAAAATTGTTTCAGAACTCTGAAAATTAACAGAGGCCTACAGTACTCTGGGGAGCATTTATTTAAGAAAAATGGTGTATTAGTCTGTTCTTGCAGTGCTATAAAGAAATACCTGAGGCTGAGTAATTTATAAAGAAAAGAGGTTTCTTTTCTCTTATGAGGCTTATGGTTCTGCAGGCTGTTCAAGCATGGCACCAGTGGCTTCTCAGCTTCTGGTGAGCCCTCCGGGATCTTTTATTTACAGCAGAAGGAAAAGCAAGAGCGAGCATCTTACATGGTGAGAGAGGGAGGAGGTGCTGCACACTTTTAAACAACCAGGTCTCACGTAAACTCAGAGCTAAAACTCACTCATCACCAAGGGGATGGCGCTAAGCCATTCATGAGGGATTTGTCCCCCATGATCCAAACACCTTCCACCAGGCCCCACCTCCAATATTGGGGATTACATTTCAACATGAGATTTGGAGGGAACAGAACATCCAAATAATATCAAATGGCTTCTTAGTTAGAACAGAGAGCTTTATGATGTTTTAACTTGCCCCATTATCGTCCTCTCCCTAGCTCCAGGTAGCCTTGAAAGCCAGCATCTCGCCTAAAGGTCACTGAAGGGGACAGAATGGGGTTGGAGATCCTACAAAAAGCCCCTTTCTTAGAGAGTTGTCATTATTTGTCCTGTCTGGCAGTTCCCTGGAAAACCCCACATCCTGTACCTGCCTTTATTTGGCTTAACTCAGAATCAGTGGGAACAGTTTTTTCCCTGAGAATGTTTGTCAAAAACAATCACTGTCCATTTTTTGACATTACAGCTGCCTGAGGTAGTGATAACAGTTGGAGCAAACAAAAAGCTAAGCAAAAAAACCTTAAAAGGGGAAGCTGGGGAATGAGATATTCACAGGGAGATTTGAAAAGCTCTTTCATATTCCTGGGAACCTCAAAGGCCCGTGAAGGGCTGTGCATGTGTCCAGAGCTGTGTGCATACTCAGGAGACTTGAGAAGGCCCTAAGCAAGTACCTGAGATTGACCCTGAGGTTCTATGCAAGCAGCACATGAAGTCTAAGACAGAGTTATAAACTGACTGCCTGAACGATGAAAATGCACCCCAGTATACACACAGGGACTGTTAGCTAAAGCTATAGCAAAGGTCTGTGATTCTGGTATTTACAGAAACATCTGTCCAACCATTATCTGACTACTAACCTAATGAAGCAGTCACTTCAATGGCCACACATGACAAAGAGTATTACTTTACAGAATTCAATCAGAAAAGGCACTGAAGAAACAGCCACACAAAAGAGCAGCAACAACAAAGCCTGGGGAAGGGGGAGAATCTAATTCCAGAGATCCCACATTGTATTATTTAAAATGTGTAGTTGCCAACAAGAAGTTATGAGACATTGCAGATAACAAAGTATGGCTCATACACAAAGGGAAAAAAACCCATACAGTTGGTAGAAACCATCCGTAGGAAGCACAAATGTTGAACTTAGTAGACAAAGATTTATAAATCAGCTATTTTAAGTATGTTGAGATAACTGAAGGAGACTATGTCCAAAGAACTGAGGAAAGTGTGAGAACAATGTCTCACCAAATAGAGACTTGAAGAGATAGAAACTATAAAGATATCTAAATAGAAATTCTGGAGTTCAAAATTATAATAACTGAAATGAAAAATTCATTAAGAGAAGCTCAACTGTAGACTTGAGAAGGCAGAAGAAAGAATCAGCAAACCTGAAGACAGGTCAGTTGAGATTATCCAGTCTGAGGAACAGAAAGGAAAAAAGAATGAAGAAAAATGAACAGAGCCTCAGATACCTGTGGGACACAATCAAGTGCACCAATATATGTATAATAGGAGTACTAGAAGAAGAGTAAATCGAGAAGGGGGAAGATAAAAATGTTTCAATAAATAATGACCAAAACTTCCCATGTTTGATAGAAAACATGAATCTACACATCCAGGAAGCCCAATGAACTCCACGTAGGATAAACTCAAAAGAGATCCACACTTGATACATCATACTCAAACCACTGAAAGCCAAAGACAGGATCTTTAAAGCGGCAAGAAAGAAGTGATCTATCGTGTATAAGGGATCATCAATAAGAGTAACAGCTGATTTCTCATCAGAAACCATGGAGGTCAGGAAGGTGGTGGGATGATGTATGCAAACTGCTGAAAGAAAAAGACAACCAAGAATTTTCTATTCATCAAAAATGTCCTTCATAAATGAATAAGCCATATGTGGTATGTTTATACAACTGAATGTTACTCATCAGTGAAAAGGAACGAAGTATGGATATTTGCTAGAGTATGGATAAACCTTTATAATATTCTAATTGAAGAAGCCAGATACAAAAGCCACCTATTGTGTGATTCCACTTATATGAAATGTCTGGAATAGACAAATCTATATAGATAGAAAGTAGATTAGTGGTTTCATGGGGGACCAGTGAATGGGGTAATGGGTTTGGTTTGTTGTTGTTTTTGGGTTGATGAGAATGTTAAGATGTTAAGGAATTTGTGGTGATGGTTGCACAACTCTGAATGCCTTTAAAAACCACAGAATTGGGCCGGGTGTGTAGCTCATGCCTGTAATCCCAGCACTTTGGGAGGCCAAGGCAGGCGGATCACAAGGTCAGGAGATCGAGACCATCCTGGCTAATATGGTGAAACCCCATCTCTACTAAAATTATAAAAAATTAGCCGGGCGTGGTGGCGGGCGCCTGTAGTCCCAGCTACTCGGGAGGCTGAGGCAGGAGAATGGCGTGAACCCGGGAGGCGGAGCTTGCAGTAAGCTGAGATCACGCCACCACACTCCAGCCTGGGCAACAGAGTGAGACTCCATCTCAAAACAAAACGAAACAAAACAGAGAATTGTGTACTTTAAGAGGGTGAACTTTATGATATGTAAATCATATCTTAAAAGAAACGTAGTAAAAATCAAAGCAACACTGCTGAAAGCTGTTACAAATCTGTGAAGGTAAATGAAGGAACCATCTCACAGTTCAAGGAAAAAATATCAAGACAGAGATTGTTGGTGAAGAGATATGACAGGTTTGGGAGTTCTGGTATTTGATCAATAGGAGACCTAGAAGCAGAGAGCCGGAGAGAGGAGTAGCAGCGAGCCAGAAGCAACAGAAGAATTCTTTCCAGAGGGAAGAATGGACTTAAGACTCAAGAATATTCCAACTGCCAGGCATCTCCTTGTGAGACTAACACATTCTAAGGAGAAAGAAAATCTTTTTCTAGATAAATAACAAACAAAAATCAAATCTACCATTAAGGACAACTAGAAAAAATGAAAAAAAAAATCTGAACTATCTGGTCCATGTGACCAGAGAACTGATAGGACCGCAAAGAATCTGAGAGCAGAGGCCCACTTATTCCTTTGAGGGCTTACAGTGGTTCCCAAGAGGAAGGCCAAGAGGTCCAGAGGCTGTGCAGTGCTTTAGACAGTGTCTCAGTGCAGAAGTGACAGGGATTGCTTTCTAGGGTCTGTTAGGGGAAGGATACTTGACGAAACCCCTCTCACTTTGATCTAGAATCCAGAAGGCTAAATCTAAACCTCTAGAGTAAGGGGAACCAGAAGCAGGTGTTCATAGGGACTACAGGTTCATTAAGTTACTGCAAGTAAATGAAAACATTTCAGAGTGCTAGTCCTCCCTAGAACCAAGATTTGCAGAAGTAGTTACAAATCTTGTCTGGAGAAAGACAGCACCATCCTAGGCCTCAAATCACTTCTACAAGCAATTCTTGTAGTATTCAGCATAAAATCATGATTTCTCGGAAACAGGAAATAAGAAATATGAACAGAAACAATAAGCATAGAAATAGACCCAAAGGGGCCGTGTATATTAGAGTTAAGAGACAAACACTAAAATAACCGTTATTGACTATATGTCTTAGTTAATAGGGGCTGCTATAACAGAATATTGTAGACTGGGTGGCTTAAAAAATAGAAGTTTATTGCTCACAGTTCTGGAACCTGAGCAGTGCAAGATTGAGATGCTAGGATATCTGTTGTCTGATGAGGGCCAGCTTCCTGGTTTGCAGATGGACGTAGTCTTGCTGTGTTCTCACATGGCAGAGAGCAGAGCAGAGGGAGCAAGCTCTTTTGTCTCTTCTTTTAAAGGCACTAATCCCATTCATGAAGAGTCTACCCTCGTGACCTAATCACCTCTGAAAGGCCCCACCCCTAATACCATCACATTGGGATATAAGATTTCAACACATAAGTTTTGATGTTTGTGTCAGAGGACAGACCTACTTCAAGAAACTTTAGGGGGACACAAACTTTCAGTCATAACACTATGGTAAAGAAGAAAAAAGACGACATTGAACATTTTCAGAGAACTAGAAGCCATGAAAAGAACCACATACATATTTTAGAATTCAAAGAAAAATTTCAAGAAGAAAATTTACAAAATGAAGCCAGAGCCATAAAAATAATGGGAAAAAAGCTCAGAGGAGAGTAAAAACAGCATAGTGAGAGGTCTAACATTACATTTATTCTGTATCTTTAAGAAGGAACACAGAAAAGGGTCCGAAGCAATATTTATAGGTGAGCATTTCTCCCAAATGAATACAACAGTTTCACCAAATAAATACAAACAAACGTACCTCGGCACATCATAATGAAACTACTGAAAGCCGCAGTCAGTGGGAAAATTATAAAACCTGTCACAAAACACAATCTTAAAGTAGCAACAACTAGACTGACAGCTGACTTCATAACAGAAAACATAGAGGCCTAGAGACAATATATTTAAAGGGCTTAGAGAAAATAACTGCTTAGAAAACATTTCCTTCAAGAAGTAAGGTGGAATAAAGACATTTTTTAAACCTTGAAAGCTGAAAGCATGCCAACACCACACTTACAGAATAAACAATGCTAAGAGATGTTCCTCAGTAGAAGGCCGATGATTCCAGATGGGCGTTCACCAATAGAGAAAGCACTGAAAATTCCAAGACATGAGATTAGGGGTCAACATCTGGGTTATAGCTGCACAAATAGCAACTATAGAAAAACATGCACACACACACAAATGTGTGTGCTAACAAAAGAAAGAGCTGGTATGGCAATCTTAATGTCAGAAAAAGTGTAATTAGAACCCGAAGAGTAGATCGAGCTGTGAACAGTGGTTAGTTAGGTCACCACGGGTCCTTTCAAAGGACGGAGATAGCCAGTAACTTACAAATGAACAAAGATATCTTCCCAACTAAACTCTCCTCAAAGCATGTCAAGCTATTGCTCTCCCCCACCCTTCCAGAGTCATATCTCTTCCTTCCCTCTTTGTATTTTTCTGTCTTTTAATCTCTCCTTTTTTCTCCCTGTTCTTTCTTTCATTTTTATTAATGTCTTCCTTCATCCCATCACTCCTCCTCTCCCTGAATTTTGTGTGCATTTGTCTCACCTGTTGTGGACACAATAATATATTTTTAAATAGGAGTTCATATGTTTTTTCTATTTTATTTTAAAATTGCAATAAAATGTACACAAAATGTATTATTTTAACCATTTTTAAGTATACAGTTCGGTGGCGTTAAGTATAGTCATGTATCACTTAATGGTGAGGATACATTCTGTCAAATGTGTCATTAGGCGATGTTGTCCTTTTGTGAACATGACAGAGTGTACTAACAGGATCCCAGATGGTGCAGCTTCCTAGGCTCCTAAGTATAGCCTGTCACTCCTAGCCTATTAGACTATGTCCATGGTATAGCCTGTTACTCCTAGTCTGTTACTGTGTCCATGGTAGAGCCTGTTACTCCTGGCCTGTTACTATATCCATGGTATAGCCTGTTACTCCTGGCCTGTCACTCCTAGCCTGTTACTATATCCATGGTATAGCCTGTTACTCCGGGCCTGTTACTGTGTCCATGGTATAGCCTGTTACTCCTAACCTGTTACTATATCCATGGTATAGCCTGTTACTCCTAGCCTGTTACTATATCCATGGTATAGCCTGTTACTCCTGGCCTGTTACTATATCCATGGTATAGCCTGTTACTCCTAGCCTGTTACTATATCCATGGTATAGCCTGTTACTCCTAGCCTGTTACTATGTCCATGGTATAGCCTGTTACTCCTAGCCTGTTACTATGTCCATGGTATAGCCTGTTACTCCTAGCCTGTTACTATGTCCATGGTATAGCCTGTTACTCCTAGCCTGTTACTATGTCCATGGTATAGCCTGTTACTCCTAACCTGTTACTATATCCATGGTATAGCCTGTTACTCCTAACCTGTTACTATATCCATGGTATAGCCTGTTACTCCTAACCTGTTACTATGTCCATGGTATAGCCTGTTACTCCTAGCCTGTTACTACATCCATGGTATAGCCTGTTACTCCTGGCCTGTTACTATGTCCATGGTATAGCCTGTTACTCCTAGCCTGTTACTATGTCCATGGTATAGCCTGTTACTCCTAGCCTGTTGCTATATCCATGGTATAGCCTGTTACTCGTAGCCTGTTACTATATCCATGGTATAGCCTGTTACTCCTAACCTGTTACTGTTTCCATGGAATAGCCTGTTACTTCTAGCCTGTTACTATATCCATGGTATAGCCTGTTACTCCTGGCCTGTTACTATGTCCATGGTATAGCCTGTTACTCCTAGCCTGTTACTATATCCATGGTATAGCCTGTTACTCCTAGCCTGTTGCTATATCCATGGTATAGCCTGTTACTCCTAGCCTATTACTGTGTTTGTGGTATAGCCTGTTACTCCTAACCTGTTACTATATCTGTGGTATAGCCTGTTACTCCTAGCCTATTACTGTGTTCGTGGTATAGCCTGTTACTCCTAGCCTGTTAGTATATCCATGATATAGCCTGTTACTCCTAGCCTGTTACTATATCCATGGTATAGCCTGTTACTCCTAACCTGTTACTATATCCATGGTATAGCCTGTTACTCCTAGCCTGTTACTATGTCCATGGTATA
This sequence comes from Macaca mulatta, assembly GCF_049350105.2. Taxonomy (NCBI): domain Eukaryota; kingdom Metazoa; phylum Chordata; class Mammalia; order Primates; family Cercopithecidae; genus Macaca; species Macaca mulatta. The sequence goes on from NC_133418.1 coordinate 6,639,162, forward strand.
GCCTGTTACTCCTAGCCTGTTACTATATCCATGGTATAGCCTGTTACTCCTAGCCTGTTGCTATATCCATGGTATAGCCTGTTACTCCTAACCTGTTACTATATCCATGGTATAGCCTGTTACTCCTAGCCTGTTACTATATCCATGGTATAGCCTGTTACTCCTAACCTGTTACTATGTCCATGGTATAGCCTGTTACTCCTAGCCTGTTACTATGTCCATGGTATAGCCTGTTACTCCTAGGCTTCCAACCTGGACAGCATGTTACTGTACTAAATATTACAGGCAGTTGTGTATCTAAACATAGAAAAGGGAATGTGTTTGTACTGGGGTGTTAGGATGGCTGTGACATCACTAGACAATAGGAATTTTTCAGCTTCGTTGTAATCTGTGAGACCACTGTCATGTATGTGGTTTATCATTGATTGTAAATGAACAGTGGCTCACTTAAAAAAAAAAAAAAGAAGAGCTTTGTTTACTTTGCCATAGAATTCTAATTTTCTTCCAGCATCCATCCATCCACCTGCCAGGACACGTGGGGCACCATATGCTCAGAGTCAGCCACAGCAGTCACAGGATGCAAGCACGGGTAGCTCTGTCTTAGATTTCATAGACTCCGTGGTTCCTTTGCTCGATTGCTTAGAGTTGGAATAGTTACCGAGGTCAGACTTGAAGGGTTGGACCTGTATGAGGTTTCTGGCTTTGTGTTCCACTCCATGGACATGGGAAGCCCCCGTCAGCGCAGCCTTTCACTGAAGTTATGGCATTGCTGTCTTGGAGGGTGCTGGGGAGGGGGCGTATAAAGAGATTGTTTCAAATTTTAAAAATCACCTCCCTGTGACAACTGACGATGTGATCGTCTCACCTCTTTGAATGTCGTTTACTCTTTGTGCTTTCTTTGAGTGTATTTGGAACAGAGAACTGATGAGAGTCTGGTTTTAAAGGATTCATTTCTTTCCCATCTTGATTCTGTAGCTTGCAGTGAGCTGCATACTCCATCGCTAGATCGAAAGCCAAATAGTTTTGTTGCGGTGAGTGTCACCACCCCTCCTCAGGCATTCTGGACGAAGCATGCACAGACGGAGATCATTGAGGTGGGTGCTGGTGGTCCCTCCCTGAGGTGCTGTGGGACATTCTCTAGTGGTGTGTCTTGTCCTGATGTTCAGTTACTCGTGCATCTGTAGCTGAAGCCGTATTTACGTGAGTTGTTGCTATTTTCCCGTGGGTTTTCAGTACATTGATATTGTTCATCACATTTACTCATCTGGGTAGCATTTATGTTGCCATATCCTTTACAGTTATTGATTAACTATTGGCAGCTTGTTTTTGAACAATGATCCTGTAAGCTTTATTGCCTTGTAAGAGGTAAGACCTAATTCCTTCTTGTCACCTCCAGTTGGCTGTTACTTTGGAAGAGTTGTGCTCGTTAATCAAAGCTTAGAAGAGTATTAACTATTAACCACTCTCTTGTCCAGACATACCCCTATTTTTGTTGGTTTTTGTTTTTACAGCCTTTTGAGTTTTGTGTCACATGTTTACGTTTTCCACTAAGTTACATGATAAACATTTATGGAGGGAATTTTGCAAAATCCTTTTAGATCATTGAGCACATTACGTAACACTAAGTGTAGGAGTTGGTGGCATGAGATTCTGCAGTTGTAAAGTGAAGAATTATCAAACTTAAACTGCATTTCTTCTTCTTCACCAGTTGTGCATTTTGGAAGCTAGCCCACCCTTTCAGTCTCTTAGGAACTTATTTCCAAGTTCACGTCAACAATTCTGCTTTCTAAGCATTTGTCGAGTGCTACCTACACATCTAAGCATAGTGCCAGGCACTGTGGATGATACAGAGCCCACCAGGGCACAGTCCCTGCCCCGAGGAACTGACCAGCTGGTGGATGGGGAGGCAGAAATGAATATGGCTGCCCCTGTGCACAGCGAGTATGGGAAGTATTGGAGTAGGAAGGTGAGGAGAGCACCAGGAGGCTGGGATCCTATCTGACTCTCAGAACAGGCTTCCTAGGGTGGGGCTTCATGAAATTCTGCTTCAGTACGTCTGCATTTCTCGCAAGCATTTCTTGCAAGCTCCCAAGTGCATTTCTCCCAAGTGCATTTCTCGCAAGCTCCCAAGTGATGCCCAGGTAGCCATTCGGGGGACTCCATGTGAAGAGCCCGCCAAAGTTCTGTTGTGGTTATGCAGATGTGTGACCACAGGGAAGGATCATGCGGGTTTGGGGTCTAACTGTATCCTGGTCGGTGTGTGAAAGGCACACGTAGGAGAGCAAGGAACGAAAGCCTTGAAGGCCGTGGTGTTAATCAGCACATGGTAGTGAGCCAGTGTAGGCTTCTGGGCAAGGGGAGTCACCTGACCAGATGTCCTAACTTGTATAGGACAGTCATTTGGAGGAGCGAGAGTGGGAGGGAGTGGAAAGAAAGGAGTGTGTGACAGAGACTTTGAAGGTGAACCTTGCAAGGGGAGTTGCAAGAGAATAGCATCTCCCAGACAGCAGGGAGTTTTGTCTGCTTTGCTTCACTACTGTTTCCCAGACACTTAGAATAGTGCCTGGTGCCCAATAAATGTTTGTGGAAGGAATGAGTGAATGAATGATCACTGGGTGGTTGAGAACAACAGAGAAGAAGGCACCAAAGTGCATGCCCAGGCTTTTAGCCTGCTTGGAAAGGGAGTCAGAGGTGGCCTTAGCCAAGGGCGGCCTTAGCCAAGGGCGGGTAGAGGGAGAGATGAGTTGGTCGAGGCCCTAGCAGCCCACTCAGGTGGAGCTGTCCAGTCAGCTTGACCGCCTGGATCTGGATCTGCAGAGAGAAAACAGAGCCAGAGGCCCAGGGAACGGTGGCTGTGATAATTACCTGGTACCTGGAGAGTATGGTATTACGGGGCTTTGGAGGACACGGCTAAGCTGCCGGGAAATAGTCACCTATGATCTAAAAACTAGTAGTTGATCCTAAAAAAAAAGGATAGCTTTTAAAAAGTCAGGCTTTAATTATCCCAGACACAGGCTTCTAGAAGTATATAATAAACCACTTAAGCCATTCATTTTCTCTCTTTCATCTGCTTGTTTGTACCTCTTAAAGGAATAACCCAGAGTCGTAGGTCTAAATACACATTACACTTTAAGTCATAAAACTAAGAGTGCGTGTGGACATCCAACTTGTTTCAGTTTTTAGAAATTCCTCCCTCTGAGTGTGAAACCCATGAAATGAGTCCTCAGGCCGAGCTTGTTTCATGGGCTGATTTATTGTGTGTGGATCTGTCATGGTCTGTCAGACTTCCTTTTCCTCTTTTAAAAAGCAGAGGGTTTTGTTTGTTTGTTTGTTTTATGTATTTATTTGAGCTGCCTTTAGCATTCGTGTTGATTCAAGACAGTGAGAATGTTAGTTTCTCATTCTGAAAATGTTGATGTATTTCAAAAGCAATTACATTTTTAAAACCCAACCCTGTGTTCTGATTATTTCCTTTTCTGTTCTAGGGAACCAACAATCCTATATTTCTAAGCAGTATTGCCTTCTTTCAAGACTCTCTTATCAATCAGATGACACAAGTCAAACTCTCCGTGTATGATGTCAAAGATAGATCTCAGGGAACAGTTAAGTAATGTGTTGTAGTTCGTGGGATTTTCTTCCCTTTGAAAAAATTATGTAATCATTTGAATGAGAGGTGAACACAGATTCACTTCACTACTGGCTCACAAGTTAGCTCATGTCTAAATACATTTGTCTTTGCAAATTTTTAAGCTTTCCCATCGGGCTTCTGACATCAGAGTAAGAGGTGCTGTGGGAGGCAGTCAGCTGGACTCTCTGGGGCCATGGTAATTGCATCAGAAGCAAAGCAAGTACACCAATGCTGCCTCTCTTCCTTCTCTTCCTCAGATGTATTTACTGGGCTCTGGAACGTTCATTGTCAAAGATCTGCTGCAGGACAGGCATCATAGGTTGCATTTAACACTAAGGTTGGTGTTCAGTTTTATTCCCTTGGAAGGATCTGGAATGATGAGGTCCAGGGACAGGTGGGGAAAGGACCCACTTCCTATACTGAGAGAGCACCCTTCCCTTCCCAGAAGCAGTCTGTGTGGCGACACTGTGTTGTCTCCTGAGGCGAAACAAATTACTTAGCCTATCAGGGAATGGAAACTTTTAGCATCCATAGGAGATATGAGCACAGCTGTTCCGAGCCCTAAAGGAAGGCCTGGATACATATCTAATAATACTGAGTGTGTTTCTCTGTTATTTAGCCCCTCCCCAGTAAAATATAATCTCCCAGACAGCAGGGAGTTCTGTCTGCTTTGCTTCACTACTATTTCCCAGACACTTAAAATAGTGTCTGGTGCCCAATAAATGTTTGTGGAAGGAATGAGTGAATGAAAGAGAAACACCCACCGTGTCCCAGGATGAAAAGATGAAAGATATCAGGATGTCAATCCTTCCAAATCATTTTAGGGGCACTTCCCACCAAAAACTCTGACATGGTGTTCTTTTTTCAGAATAATGTAAAAATTGTGAGAACTATGATCTGGGAAAATAATCCAAAAAAGCTAGGAAAATTTGACAAAAAATTAAGTCCCTGCAATGTTGAGACATTCTGAAGTTACTGTAAGTAAAGTAAAGACAGTATTGCAGACGTTGACTATCTAATCAGTGGACAGGATGAGAACCCTGCAGCATCGTCTAAACATAGTTTGTTTAGAGAACTTCATTCAGGAAAAAGGAAAAAGGAAAAATCTTAGGTAAAATGAGAGGGATCATGTAAGGAAAAGGACTTTGAGAAAAATATTTAGTTACATCATGCGTCAGAGTTAACTCTGGTTGGGTTAGAGTTAAATGTACAAAATGGACACCATTCTTTTTAAAGGAGCTAAAGGCGACTGATCATTGAACAGATAGAGCAGGAAAGGACTTCACAGGCACGAGGACAGGGCGAGGAAATCACAAAGGAAATGGTCAGTAGATGGGACCAGACAAAAATTTAGAACCTGGTTAAGTGAGACCTTGTAAATAGAAAGCCTGAAGTTCCAGGGTGTCCCCAGGCTCCCTGGATGGATCAGATGAGCCCAGGCCACCATCAGCCACCTAGGTAAAATTAGAGGGATCGTGTAAGGAAAAGGTGTCAGGGCAAAGCTGACTGAGGCTGGGGTAGCATCAGCTCTGTCATCTCAGGATTCAAGGGCCTTGGGCTAATATAAACCTGAGGGTGGGGTGGGAAGGAACAGAAAAGGGCCCAGGGCCAGAACAAGGTGTTCTCTAGTCCTCAATCTGGCACGTGTCCCCCTCACCCTCTGGGCAGGGGTGAACCCAGGCACTGGCAGCAGCTCGAGAACAGCATTGGCTCCTCCTCAAGGAGGCCCCCTCTGACTTCACCTGCACGTCCACACTTCCCTGTGGTGCGTTGTCCGTTCAGACACAGCCCTCCGCTGTGCCCCATGGTTTCCTCGTCTGTCTCGCTGGGGACGAGCCCTGTGTACACAGCGAATGCTGACCGACTGGTCAGTCAGCTCGGCCCTGCTGCCCCCAGGGCCCTGATGACCCAGTATGGCCAGGACTTTGCATTTCAGCAGAAAAGAAGCACAGTTGCAGCACCACTCATTAGAGCATGTTGTACATCACAGGTCTGCAGAGAGTGACCGTGTGGGTAACATCACCGTGATTGGCTGGCAGATGGAGGAGAAGTCAGACCAACGGCCCCCTGTGACCCGGTCTGTGGACACTGTCAATGGGAGGGTGAGTTACGCCACTTTCCTCCTCTCCTTTAGAAAGAGCAAGGGAATTAATCGGTAAAAATGCGGCTCTCGTGGACTTAGCCTTTGTGCTCAGCAACGGGCAGGGCCTGCTGCTTGATGCCGCTCCCCATGGACACTCCGGTCCTCCTTAGGCACACCTTGAAGCAGGAAACAGGGCCCCCGCCCGTAAAGCCCTGCTGCCCTGGAGCCTGCCTGTGTTCTGGGTGCTATACTGGCCACATCTAGAGGGCAAGAGTAAGCAGGAAAGAGCCCTGCTGGAAGAACTGCAGTCAGGGGGCAACTTAGGGGGTGTGGAGGGCAAGTGAAGAGGCATTTAGGACCCAGGTCATCTGTCCTGTTTTGTTAATATCTTCCTCTCCCAGACACATGCATGCCCTGCAGTCTCCTGGTACATACCTTCACCTTTTCATATGCTCCCCTCTTCCCCGATCCTCCTCCGCCTCTCCAGCTACACCCTCCTGCCCCCACTCTCATGCACAGTCTCTCACACAGACACTCAAAGAAAAATTCTAATTTCAGAGCCCCAACGCTGGTAAGTAGTCATTGTTGTACAATACAGAGATGTCTCATTTCACCCAAAATAAGCCCAGAATGTTAGTTCTGGAAATATCCCTTGGCATCATCTATTCTCTTCCTTCCGTTTTATACATCAGAACACTGAACCACAAGGTGAAGTGGCTGAGAAACCACGCCTGCCTAGAGACTTGTGTGTGCATGAAGTGGTTCAACACACTGGGAGGTGAATTACTTTGTGGCTTGGGCAGCATCTTTATTGTAGAGTTCATGGTGGATATTCATCTTAAGAGTTCTGTTGTGATGTATTTAGGCCACTGTTTCTGCTGAGTGTTCTGGAGTCATCTGAATCTCACAGTTTTCTTGTGCATTTCCTTACACATTATCAGATGGTTCTTCCCGTCGATGAGAGCTTGACGGAGGCATTAGGAATCCGATCCAAATATGCTTCGTTGCGAAAGGACACTTTGCTGAAATCGGGTAAACAGCTTCCTCCTTTGGTATTCTTGCCTCTCTTGTGAGTATCCACTTGGGCCCGCAGTCCCCTTTGCTCCCCACCTGCTGCGATTGTCCCAGCCATGCACCCTCATTGTCACCTCTCTGCTGCTTATCCTCGTGTTCTTTTTGCAGCATATAAAGAGTTACTACAAAAAACAATAATAATTTTCCTTTAAAGAGGATTAAAAAATAAAAAAGAGTCAGTAATACTCCAAGGAAGTCATACTTCATCTCACTCTTTCCTGTTTCACATCGGGGTTGGTGACTGGCGACAGCCTCCCTGCCCCCAGCTGCTCGCGCTTTAGAGTTAGTTACATGTTCTGGGAGAGGAAGATTGCATGTTGCTGGGAAGAAGCGTTCAGACCTAGTCACTTGGTGGGTTTTTGGTGTAAGCGTTTTAATTCCCGTGAGATGAACAGTGAGAGGACTTGAGTTGTCACCATCCCCGAGGGCCAGGAGCGAAGAACCCACGAGGCAGGTCTGCAGCCAGTTCACATGCAGCCTGTCTCCCGTCATCCCACCTCAGTGTTTGGCGGCGCCATCTGCCGCATGTACCGGTTTCCAACCACCGACGGTAACCACCTGCGGATCCTGGAGCAGATGGCAGAGAGCGTGCTCTCCCTGCACGTGCCCCGGCAGTTCGTGAAGCTCCTACTAGAGGAAGATGCAGCCAGGTGAGGCCACGCGGAAGGACTGACTGTCCATCATACCCATATCATGTGCCCCTTCCTTTCTGAGATATAGCGGGCAGAGCACGGGCATCAGATAGACCGGACTGCAGACACAGCCTCTCCCCTGCAACTCTGTGGCCTTGGCTTGCCTAAGCCTCAGTGTGCTCATTGGGATTATGGATTCCTGTGCAGGGATTTTGTAAGACAGTGTGCTTGAACCCAGATGTGTGTCCTGTACTCAGAACCTCCTCCCTTCTCCTCTTTCCTCTTTTTTTTGACACAGAGTCTTGCTCTGTTGCTCAGGCTGGAGTGCAGTAGTGCAATCTCAGCTCAACGCAGCCCCCGTCTCCCAGGTTCAAGTAATTCTGCTGCCTCAGCCTCTGAAGTAGCTGGGATTACAGGTGTGCGCCACCAGGACTGGCTAATTTTTGTATTTTTAGTAGAGATGGCGTTTCACCATGTTGATTAGGCTGGTCTCGAACTACTGACCTCAGGTGATCCACCCACCTCTGCCTCCCAAAGTGCTGGGATTACAGGTGTGAGCCACCATGCCCGGCCTGCCTTCTCTTCTTTTCTTTCCCCTCTCACTAGTCCTTCAGAAAGTTAGAAATAACTGGTAATTGTTTGATCCTAGCTGCCCAGCAGTAGTTTTCTAGGTTAGGGTCATAGATAAGGGCTCCAGAAGACTGAGTATGACCTGTCAGCTCACTGTGGTCCCATAAGGGTCTTAACCCTTCTGCATCTCTCAACCCAGGGCATATTTTGTCAGTCCTAAGGTGAGGAGAAGCCCAACAGGTGGCCCAGGCCGTGCAGATTATGTCCCCTGTCTCTCTCTCTTTCAGTTTTGTGCTGGTGTAACAGAATGCCAGAGACTGAGTAATTTATAATGATCAGAAAAGTGTTTGACTCATGGTTCTGGAAACTGGGAAGTCCAAAAGCATGGTGCTGGCATCTGGTGAGGGCCTTCATGCTGCATCATCCTGTGGTAGAAGGCATCACACAGCAAGAGCGCTCTTGAGAGAAGGCCAAACTTGCTTTTATGACAAACCCACTGTTGCAATAACCAACCCATTCCCACCATAATGACATCAATCCATTCATGCGGGCAGAGCCCTCATGACCACATCATCTCTTAAAGGTCCTACTTCTCAAAACTGTGGCATTCAGGATAAAGTTTCCAACATAGGAACTTTGCGGGATAGTCTCAGACTGTCATTTCTCCTCCTTGTCCTCAAATGATGTTAATTATAAACACAATATAACAGAAGCATGAAAGAAAGCAAGGTAGCCAGAATCCTGCTGTTTTCAAAGAGCTATTTTGTTTACATTTTTTATCTGGAAAAAACATCACACTTAAAGATGAAGGGCAAGAATAATGCAATGAGCACCTAGATACCTTTCACCTAGAATCACCAATTGTTAATATTTTGCCAATTGCTTTCTCCATGTATGCACATATTTTAGTAATTTTAATTTTACAAATTTTCATTAAGCTTTGTCCATATTTTTGTGTATTTACATAGTGACAATCTATTTTTCCATGTATTTTCGGTTTTTATGTTTAAATTTCCCATTACATGGTGTATTATAACTTTAAAGAGTTTATTCATTTTTTATTTGAGACAGGGTATTGCTCTGTTACCCAGGCTGGAGTGCAGTGGCGCCATCAGAGCTCACTGCAGCCTGAAACTCCTGGGCTCAAGCCATCCTCTTACCTCAGCTTCCTGGACAGATAGAACTACAAGCACACACCACTATGCCCAGCTAATTTTTTCATTTGTTGTAGAGACAGGGTCTTGCTATGTTGCCGAGGCTGGTCCCCAACTCCTGGCCTCAAGCACTCCTCCCATCTTGGCCTCCCGGAAAGCTGGGATTCCAGGCGTGACCCACCATTCCTGGCCAAGAGTTCATTCACTTAACAAGTGCTTTAGTTCAAGGGTTTTGTTGTTGTTTTCAGCAACAACCACATGTCAGGCACTGTTCTCGGTGTGGGAGGCTTCTTGGTGAGCTCAGTGTGGGGGTTGGTTGGAAGCAGAACTGGGAACCTCACACAGGAACTCCAGATGTGTCCGCGTGTGCTGGGACTGAAAAGGGAACTGTGAGAAGAAAGAGGGTGCTCAGGGCAGGCCTCTGTGAGATGATGACATTAAACTAACACCTAAAGCCTAGGAAGCAGTCACATGAACACGGCAGACACATTCCAGAGAGAGAAACTAGCAGTGGCCTGGCAGACAGAGCTGCTGTGCTCAGAGCGACCTGAGGTCATGGGGCGGCTGGCCATGTAGCCCTACCTGCTCTGGGTGTCCTTTTATATTAATTTTGCTATTTTAATAATAATAAAATGGCACAGCTTTTAAAAACAATTTAGACAAGTCAGATTTCCTAAGACCTTATATAAAATTTAGCTTTTTTTCTTTCTCAAAGGAAAACATGAGTGCAGTATAAAAAAAACAAATAGCGCAGAAAGGTTTTAACTAAAAACAACTCTTGGGGCTCTACTTTCTGATCTGCTTCCCAGAAACAATCACTTTTTGAGAGTTTTAGTGTTTACTGATGTATTTCTAAATATATGTGTAAAGTGTTCTCTTCATTAATCAATAAATTCATTAATCAATTTCAGGGATTAGCTACTGATTTTCTATGCTGAGGGTTTGGCCTTTTATACCTTCCCAGTCCCCATTTTCCTAATTTGGTTATCGTTTTTGTTTTTAAATCCATCTTGTGATTTTGCTGTTATGATTGTGTAGCTGTTCTTCATTGCTGAGCTAAGGAATTTATATTTCAGTTCTTATACAGCTTTTATTTTTTTGGAGATGACAATTCCTCTTTTTCTTCTCTCCTCCCTCCTCTTCCCCCTTCCCCCTTCTGTTACCCTGTGCCTCTGTCGAGCACACACATAAAGACAAGATCTGGCCTGATTTCATCCACAGTGACACAGCGGGCCACTTTTAGGTTCAGACGGCTCCTCTCTCACATAGACACGGAAGGAAGAATAGCCAGAGGTCCCAGCTCCCATGGTCCTCGTCCCATACCCAGAAAGGATGGCAGTGAGACAGAAGGGCTTGTGACGGCAGCGCGATCTGTGGAACTCCGCTGCTGAGGAGCCAACTCTAGGCTGCAGCTGAGCGGTTTTAGATTCTGCAGCTCCCTTATCAGGGGGAGGGCAGAAGGCCCACACCTCAGGAGAACCTGGGAGGCGATGAGAAACGCCGTCCTGATAGCCTCCTAGGGGAGATGATGAGACAAGCAGGAGATGGCTCGGGGCGGTTACTCACAGCCTGCAGTCCTCTCTGTTCCGGGAGGATCACACGTGGTTTGCCCAGACTCAGGTGGGCTGTGGTTTGAGCCTGTGCCTGAGGGTGCCTGCAGGTCATTAAGGTAAAGCGTCTCCCCGGCAGCCCTGCCTCCTTCTCCCCACCTGCACTTAGTTTCCCTTGAACATTTGACTAAGTTCCCGTGAAAAGCTACTCTGGATACATTCCCGTGTGGTCAGTGGTCTGCCTTTCATGTAGCTAGTTGCCTTTTAGACAGGTAGTGTAACCATTGTCCTGGCCCACCCTGGGCATCCGTGATTCTTGCCCTGCAAATGCTGTTGTCCTGGGTAGGCCTCCTGGGCCTCTCTGGGGAAACCAGTTAGCCTGCAGCCTGATGCATCTGTGTCTTGCTTTCAGAGTGTGTGAGCTGGAGGAGCTGGGAGAGCTGTCCCCTTGCTGGGAGAGCCTCCGGCGTCAAATTGTCACCCAGTACCAGACCATCATCCTCACATACCAGGAGAACCTGACCGACCTCCATCAGTACAAAGGTGGGCGCACCCCCATGCTGTCCCCACACACACACAGGCACACACACACACTCTCACTCACTGTCACTCACCCTGCTTTCCCAGCCAGAGATCTGGAAGACAGGGCCACTTACACATTCCCACTGACAGACCCTTTAATGCATTTTTAAAAATAACTTCTCATGTAGGTGTGAATTCTTTCAAATATGGGTTTTTCAGATCTTAATTAAAAAGACCAATCTGTGAATTGCAGTGAAGAGTCCTCCTATGGTGTCATCTACCAAAACAGTCACTGTGGAATGAAATTTAGGGGAGGCGAAATCTCGGGCTATTACTGGTTCATGTTATTTCTTCATCTTGGACTAATGTCAGTACAGTGACCGAAAGGATGTAGGTCACTCGCCTGGAAACAAAGCAGGTTTTCTTGATTTCGCGATTTAAAGAGTCAGGGGTAACTTCTGTTAAACATATAAATTGTTAAGGGGGAACTCTGTATTTTAAGGCACAGAAAGCAAAGTGGAGTGTGAATGAACACCTCACTGTTTCTCCTTGAAAGATGCCATTTGATTTTCAAAACACTCTCAGGGCAGATTTAGAAATCTGTTCTTGCTCCTTTTTTATTCCAAGTGGAATGCATTTTTTGGTTTTTCATTACTCTATGTATTACTTTAGCATTTTGAATTATTCTCTATTTTTAGATTCTTCCCTTTGATTCCTCTACATAATGGAATTTCAGGGTTTAAGGAAAACCATAAGCCCTTAATATGGTTTTGACACAGAACCTATGAACCCGTCCGTAAACTTGGATGAGAAGAAGCCAAATGCAGAACTGACAAGGAGGTGTTGCTTAGGCTTGGCGTGAGTCTGAAGAGAGGGTCTGAGTATGTCACCAGGAGAAACGGCAGCATTTGCCCAGGAAGGAACCGAGGGACTCACCCATGCCTGCCGCCTCTTACCTGGGAAAGTGTGAAACCCACCCAGCCTTGAGTGTTCTAGAGCAGAGCCTCTCAAATGTCAGTGTGCACCCGGATTCCTTGAGAACTGTGTTGAAGTGGCGATCCGGGATTGTGCCTTTCTCATAGGCTCTCGGACGCTCATGCTGCGGTCTGTGGACTGCACCCTAAGTATCAGGCCTCAGAGAGCCATCTCCTGTGGCAAACTGGAGGCACACAGTGGCTGGTCTGCGGTTCGTATGCTGGCAGTATCAGTTGATATTTTTCATTAGATGAAACGTTTTTTTTCTTCTACTCTTGTGGTTGTCAGTTTAATTTGCAATCCCTTTATTTTGTAGGCATGTGATTCTCTAATTAGTTATGGATTCTGATTGTAGAAACAAGATTGTGGATATTTGTTATAAAATAGTGTCCAGGCTCCTTAACCAACAGACGTGAACAGGGAAACATCGAAGTTCGTGTGTCAGAAGGCTGGAATCAATGCTGTATTGCATTTGTTCATCTTGATGGGCCTGAAGGGTTGAGAAGGCCTCTTCATCAATTTTGAGAGTTGAGATGTATTGCTCTAGCCAAACCAAATTCTTAGCTGTTTGATGATGGCGGTCTCTGGAGTCAGAACTGGCAGTCTCTGGCATGGACCCCTTTGCTTATTCCAGTAGTGCTGACATCGTGCTGCACAGAATGACATTTTTTGTATCAGATCTCTCAGTAGAGAGCCGGGTCTTGGAAGACGCAGCATCGTTACCATAGCTTTTTGAAGCCAGTTCTCCCTGGCGCCATTCATTCCCTGAGCACCCAGAACCAGCTCTCCCGACCAGCGGGCTGCCCTTGGCGTCTCACCCACCTGCCACCTGCAAATGAAATGTGCTCATGGCAACTCAGAACCTTCTAGGCCACTGCTGACACATACCTGCATATATGCCACAGCATCCTCTGAATTCCATGTTCTACTTGCAGCTCGTGAACGCAGCATGCGTGCTGATGGCCTTTATCTTCTCCTGTTCCATTTCTTAGGGCCCTCGTTTAAAGCAAGCAGTTTGAAAGCAGATAAAAAGTTAGAATTTGTTCCCACAAACTTGCACATACAAAGGATGAGAGTTCAAGACGATGGAGGATCAGGTACCTATTTTTCTGCCCCCTCTCGTTGAATCACATTTTGCTGCTTTTCTCTCTAGGTACTTGGTCCCTGAGTGCCCCACATCTGCCCATTTCCCTGTGTGCTCTGGGCGGCTGGGAGGAGAGATTTGTCACAAAGACCTTCAGAAGGTCTCTGTTAAGAGCCCACACCCCTTCCTTTTGTCTCTCCTCGCTCTAGCTTCCCTTTGCATTTCTGCAGTAGAAAGTTGCCTGTAGGCCATTCTTCCCAAGGAGGGATGCAAACAGGAGTTACAGGGTGGCTTTTTGCAGCCCGTGTGGCTCCACTTGAAATGTTTTGAACCCCTTTTTGCTGAGGTGATGGCACTGGGCTCCAGGAGACCCTTGGGCGGCCAGGGCTGTGGGAGGGAGGGTCAGGACCCCAGACTTGTGTGCATATCCCTATAGCTGGCTTGTCCACAGGCCTGAGCCCAGAGTAATGGAGGAGAGCTTTCTGTCATTCAGATCAGAACTACGATATCGTCACCATCGGGGCGCCAGCAGCACACTGCCAAGGTTTTAAGTCAGGAGGTCTCCGCAAAAAGCTGCACAAATTTGAAGAGACCAAGAAACAGTAAGTAGCCAGAGAGAGCTTGTGGTCCTTGTACAGTTTTCTGATGCTTCTTTTCTCCGTTTAAAATAAAATCAAAGTATGACCACAAGAACATCCAGCCGTCTGATCTGCCTCTGCGTGGCGGGAGGATCTGCCTCTTGGAGCCTGTGCTGCTCTGTTGGCGTGTGACTGAGCTGGGTGGGTGATGAGGGCACTGGATCGATGGTCCTGTCCTGCAAAATGAGGAGCAGATTGTGATCCCACCTCAGAAGTGGTGCTCCAGGCAGCCACCCTGTGCGGACTCTGCTGGCTCGGCATCCTTTAGAGTCCCTGGCCAGTCAGTTGAGCACCACAGGCACTGAGCCTGAAGCATGTTGTTTCCTAGAGTGCAGCAGTGGTAAACATTCCCAGTTTCTGAAAGATTTGGGGGGCCGTACAGAGCTCCTGTCCTGAGCAGGAAATTTCCAGGTAGGGCGGGTGGTGAAGGGCATGTCAGGCAAAGACGTGGCAGAAGCAGTGCACGTGGCGAAATGTGGCCGGGTGCGCAGTGCCGGCGGCGGAGAGCTAAGAGGGCTGGCCTTGCTGCCAGCCTGCTCTGTGACCAGAGGTACAGTGCCCAGCAGATCTAGGCTTGGTTCCAGGAGCTCAGGGCCTTGCCTGGGAGTAGACAAGTCAGCAAGCGCCATTTGGCGTGACCAATGCCCGAAACAAGCATGCTGTTTCGGGTGCATGGAGCAGGGCATCCACCCAGCCCCCAGGGGTGGGAGGGAGAGAGCCAGAAATAAACCCAAGCTGTTGTGTTAGATGTGCGGGAGGCATTGATGATCTTCCAGAACGTCACCTGTGAAGATTTCAGCAGCTCAGGAAGTGGGGGTGATGTGTGTCGATGACCGGTAAGGTCCTTGGACTGTGACCGTAAAATAGAGGAAGTAGCATGAGGTGTTTGGTTGAGGGAGAATAATTATGACTTAGCATGTGTTTGGGCCGATAGGGAAAGACAGAAGTGGATGAGGTAAGGTGAATGAGAAGAAAACAGTGTTGGAGCAGGGTTCTCACAGGATGGAAAGAGGCAAGAGCAGGCGTTCGTCAGAAGGGCCAGGAGAAGAGGGGGCGCTGCAGAGAGGTGTTTGAGGTGGGAAGGAGCAAGCGGAGGCATCCATGGACAGCCTCTGCGGCATGTGGGCTGGGGAGGGTCAGACTCAGCAAGCGAGCATGGAACAGTGTGAGGGAAGGTGAGCAAAGGCCCAGGGAGCGTCACAAGAATCCCCTGGACGGTCAGGTGAAGAACTCTGGCACAGGCCACGGAGCTGGTGGGTGGCACCTGACTGTGCTGCCACGGCTGGGAGTCAGGACATGACCTGAGAAAACGGACTCTAGGCTGGAGCTGGAAGGAGGTAAAAGGTCAGATCCGTGGCTGAGGGGGTCAGGGAGGCAGCTAGGGGCATCACTGCTCAGGGGCAAGGCTGAGCAGGGAACGGAAGAGCGTGCCCTGTGAGAAGTCACGTTCAGATACATGCACGGGCTGCCTGGGCCAGCCCAGAGCCCAGTGAGTCCTGGAGACGGGAGGAGAAACAGGGAAGGGGAATTCAGGCCCCCAGACAACCTACTTGACCTCGATTCATTCCCAAGGGTGCTTCCCTAAGACAAACCAGGTAACCGGACCTGCCTTAGGATTCGCTGACTCCAGCGTCCCTTTGGGAAATAGGAAGAAGACGCAGCTTCCTGTGGCCACCGCAGCTCTGCACAGCCAGCCAGAAAGCGTGTCTGTCGCTCCATTGCATGTTGCCCTGTGGAGAGTGTGAGCGTGCAGCTTGAGATGGGGTGGGGCCTTGAAGGAGAACGCGTAGGAACTCTGTGTGGCCAGTCGAGAAGGGGGCCTCCTGGGGGTCGTCATCCCAGGCGGCTTGGGGTGTTAATTCTTGATAACTCTGCATGTTAACTTTAGAATTTATTTCTCAAAATACCTCTTTAGTATTTTTCAAATAGATAAGTTTCTATTTAATTTCCTACTAATGCCATCAAGCCACTTATGGATACGGTATTCATGATCTGAACTTTCCTTCCAATGCAGAGGTAACTTGGCCTGAGGTGGGGTGTCTCCCTGGGGCTCGAGCACAGGGAGTGAGGCTGCCCTGAGGAATAAGCACGTCGGGCTCATAATTGTAGTCATCCCTGTAGTTGGGACCTCAACACATAATTTTAAGTATTTTGTCAAAAAATAAGTTGGCTTTTTAATTTTTTTGTTTTTGCATTTGGTATTTGCTAACAAACTGCTAATATTTCATTTTGGTTCTTTTCTTTAGCAGTTTTGAGGAGTGTTGGTGAGTTTTCTGTCTGTGGAGAGAGTGTCTGTTTGGGTCTCGTCCTCACGCAGAGAAAGCTTGTGCCATCCCCACCCCTCCTCGTGTGGGCTTCCCCCGCGGTGCTGCCATGGTTCCTAGTCACGCACCTCGTAGACAGTTCTCCCTTCCAACTGCAATGTTCTTTAATAATGAATAGCCAATCTTCAGTCTGCTGTTTTACCTTTCAAACTTGGCAGCCGCGTATTGCCGTGCTCGCTCTGAGAAAGGTCCTCGTTCTGTTTCTCCCAGGAGGAGGAAGGGCCCAACCTGGGAAGCCTCTAGGTGCCGAGTTCTCGTGTCAGCCCCTGGGTGCAGCTGGGAACCCCTTTCTGTCTTAAACAGGAATCTTGTGGCTTTTCAGTTTTCACTTCACTATTACCTCTTATACAAATGAAGCCAGCCTACCTCTTCATGATACTTATTAATTTATGCTGATGTTAATAACACTGTTACCAGGGTCAGTTTTACTCCTGGGGGTGGGTGCAAACCAAGATTTAATACAACTGAGTGGCTTTTGCCACCAGATAATTAGTTGACAGTTAGAATCCACAGTGTCTGCTGCCTGGGCTTCCCTCCTGCTGCCCCAGGCTCATAACAGAGGCTCTGCAGTGGTGCTTCATTCAGAGGCACCTGCAGCCCCTCAAGAAATGCTGCTGCCTCAGAGCCTGTGACCCATGGGGCTCAGGGGCTATGGCTGGGCCCTGCGGGAGGTGTCAGGCTCTGCTGGGGGCATCTGACAGCAGGGAGCACTGAGGACATTCCTCCATGTCCAGGCTGAGGCCTCTCAGCTTCCCCCTGGGGTCCTTTTCCCTAAGGGTACTTCAGGTACAAGGGAGGGAGGAGGGCATCTAGGCACGGTCGCTGCTGCTCCCGCCTCCCTAACGGAGGAGACCCACGCTACTTCTGTGGAAGTGGCTCCCAGCCTCCCCTCCCTGCCTTTTCTCTACTGGGGCCTCTTTCAAGGCCTGATCTTTCCCATAGGGGACAAGTAAAGTACTTAGGGGTTGAGTCTAGGGGTGCAGGGGAAGAGGAATGGGAGGAGAGTGCCAAAGGCCCAGCTGCCACCAAGGCCTGCTCCTGGGTAAATCCCAACCCAGGTGTTTTGGGTTGAACCTTGTTACTGGGGAACTTTCTGAGTTCCTGGGTTCCCTCTGAGGACCCTCCATTGCCCAGTCTGGGCCTGGTCACCCCTTCCCCCTCTGCTCCCTGCTCCCCGTATACAAGACTGTCCCCGAAGCGGGGAGGGGATGGAGTGGGGAGGGTTATAGGCAGAAGGAGGGTCCCTGCCTGGAGACTGTGAGGGGCTAAATCCCAGGCGGAGAGGACCCAGCCTCCCCATCCTCCTACCCTTGCAGAACCCAGCTCCATGGGGGCTCAGCCTCTGCAGAGGTGATCCTGCTCTTCTCATGTCCAGAGTGACTGTTGCTCAGCAGTTACCAGCAGTTCCTGGCCAGGGCCACAAGACTCCACCCTTATGCTCTCGTGGCATCTTCAGTTTAGCCCATGACCCCAGCTCTGGGTAGGTCCGGGTCTGGGGTGGGGTCCTAATGCAAAGTCCAAGGGCCATACCTAGGATACTGCCTCCTGGGGCTGCCCCTGGGCTTCATGTCTACACCTCCATCCTGCCGCCTTCATGTGGCCGCCTGGTTTTTAAAACTAGGTAGTTGAGCACACATGCTTCTATTTTCCTCATCATCCTAAACAGCACTTCTTTGGAATTTGCCTTTTCTTGCCTCTGCCATGTATATCCCGTGCATAAGTCCCAGGTACCATCGTCAAAACATGACTTGTGAGAACACAGGGCAAGTAGAGGGCAGTGCTTTTCTCTTGGCCTGGGCAGAGGGTATATATTTGTTGAAGGGCACACGGCCACCTCCTTGCACAGAAGTAGATCTGCATACAGCACATTTAATATATTTACTCTAAATATTGGGGGTCTGGGAAGAATCCATTTTTTTTCACCATTTTTGGAGTCAGGGTCTTGCTCTGTCCCCCAGACTGGAGTGCACTGGCACCATCAAAACTCACTGCAGCCTCAAACTCTTGGGCTCAGTTGACCCTCCTGCCTCAGCCTCCTAAGTAGCCAGAACCACAAGCACAAGCCACCATGCCTAACTAATTTTTACATTTTTTTAAAAGATGGGGTCTCCCGATGTTGCCCAGGCTGGTCTTGAACTCCCGGGCTCAAGCAGTCCTCCCACCTTGGCCTACCAAAGTGCTAGGATTATAGGCCACCATGCTTGGCTGAATTGATTTTTTAACACCCTATTTTGAGATTGTGTTTTTAAGACGAAATGATCCTAGAAGGCAGCTATTCATTTGGAAGAGTGATTGCAGATTGGAAAGTAGTCGTGTGCACATCGTGCTGTGGAATGACTCCTGTTGTGCCCCGCGAGCTTGAGTGCGGTCTGCTGCATGAGCTTCTGGCACATCCATTGTTTTTTACTGTGGCGTGTGGGCTTGTGGTGGTGGTGTTTCTTTCTGGGGTGCTTTGGTTTTCGGTTTTTGCATGTTTGCCGCATAATCCAGCAAGGGAAGGGGTAGTGGTGGTTTCTTGATGACCCACTTTGGGACTTCCCTGGGAAGGGGCCAATGGGAGAAGATTCTCAGCCCTGAGCAAGGTGACCGTCATCTCCAGGGGAAGTGATGGAGGATGTGGTGAGAGGTGCCCTCGCTCCTCCTCTTTCTCGCTGTTCCCCAGAATTCAAAGGGTCACTCTTTATAGGGACCAGTCAGGACCCCTCATCCTATGTGTGAAGGGACACCAGTTCTACCCAGAGCTCACAATTTCAAATTTTAGGAGGAGACCCTCTGCACTGGTGGCTTGTACTTCTCTGCTTTCCTCAGCTTCCTCAGATGGTCTGAAAAATAAATGTATAATATTGCATTGATTGGGATCCAGGCTAAGAGACACGCAATTCATCATCACCATGTAGTTGGACCCAACACGCTGGCCAGGCCCCTATAGCGGGGGGACGTGAAGTTGGTCCTTCAGAGCCTCCTGATTGTGCTGGGAGGGGCCAGGCTGTAGGCTGTAGGCTTGGCATCAGACCCCTAGACACACACGCTGCTTGGTGGCGAAGAGGTGGGAAGGAGGGAGAGCCAGGGTTTCACAGCCGCTGAGGAGTCCGGCTTTGCCTGTGGCTTGGCATGTTCTCCACTTTCTCTTCATTTGATGAAACATTAGTTCTCAAATTAGGGAAGTCCTGGAGTGAAGGAAAGGGAAAGGAAACCCAATTTTCTAGGGACTTGTTGGGGTCAGACATGAGAGGAAGGATGACTGTGGGTGTGTTCACAGGGAGCTTGAATTCCTGATTGGCCAAGTGAAAAAAAATAGGTTTTGGTTGCTTGGGGACAAAGTCCAACACCCACTGCAGTCTCTGCTACACTGTGATAACCTGACCCCTTCTTCTGTAGATGGTCTCCACGTCTCCACTGAAGTACTGCTTACAAGTTAATAGATGAGGTTGTGAGGTGAAAGATTATGATCATTTGGGTGATTACGGGATATGATTGTTCAATACCTGTTCACACATTTACATACACAAGTGAAAATACAGATACATGCAAATACAGATGAAAGACTGAGTCATAGTTTAATATTTCAAGCTTCTGCCATATAGACAGGAAGAATCCACTAAGATATACTTTGCTCATCAACAACTAGAGTAGCCTAGGAGAACAGCCCTGAGTCATCTTAGGGTTAATGTGACTGGGGCTGGCATGATGCTGTCGTCCTTTACAGATTCTGGAGAATCCCTTAGAATCTGTTCTTATCCTTTCCAGTACATCATCTGGCTGCCAGTCCATAATCTACATACCGCAGGACGTTGTCAGAGCCAAGGAGATCATCGCCCAGATCAACACCCTGAAAACCCAAGTCAGCTACTATGCAGAGCGGCTGTCAAGGGCAGCCAAGGACAGGTCTGCCACTGGCCTTGAGAGGACACTCGCCATCTTGGCAGACAAGGTAGGAGGGGTGCCCTGCTGCATGTGGGCTGGGGAGTTTCCTTGGGTTTCTGGGGGCCGCCGGGCAGCCCAGGTGTGCCTAAGGTGGTCCACAAAGAGCGTGACATTGGGAAGACTTTGAAGGTCTACCTGAGGTCCATTTCCCACAAAAACCAGGGCGGTTTCATGATTCGTCCGCAGAGCCGGACAGACAAAGGGCAGAGCCCAGGGCTCATGACTCTTAGGTGCAGCCTCAGGCACGTGTGCCCTTCAGTAAGTCTGTGGGGCTCATTTTGTTGAGGCTAATACAGTTCCACCTCTTTCTCAGTAACAGCCTAACCAGCACTTTTTTTTTTTTTTTTGCCACATTTCTATTGTAGTTGAATTTGAAAACAGAAACTGAGCTATTATACAGACATAAGATAAGAACAATATAATTTTATTGGCTTACATACAGTCAGTACACCAGCTTCTACTTAGCCATAACTTGATCCTGATTTAAAAATATGTAAGTATTAATCCCAACTGAGGAAGTGGCTATTATCAGACCCTTTTGATGGATGATGCTTTTTCCCATCACTCAGTCTCCCTCTCAGTGCGCACACACACACACACAGTCACACACAAACACACACAGATTCTGACTGCACCTCTGCAGTCACACTCACTGTGCTATTGAACTGCTTTTCCTGATCAGAATGTGTAATACCCTTCACGTGTGTTCACACAGCATAAAGAGTGTGAGGTGGGGATTAGATCCACTGGAAAAGAAAGATGTAGTTGTCAGCAGTAACATTATGAACCACAGAACCCGTGATGCGTGCAGAATTCTCCTAAACCAGACATGTTGTGCCAGGAGGCCAGCTACCCAGACCCAGAACTTGATGTATTAGATGCTGAGGAACGAAAGATAAGACTTCCACAATTGAACCAAAGTAAGACCTGACCCCTGGACACTTGTTCGCTGGAAGGTGGAGGACAGACCAGGAAGTCTGTCAAGGCTGGGGCAGTGGGCTGTCTCTGCAGGCCCCTCCCCTAGCAATCACAGGTCAGAGGCAGGCAGGGATCAGAGAATGTCAGAGATTTCTCACCCTCTTTTCCTCTTGCTTGGTGGGAAATTCTTGTTAAGATTCAGCCCCAGCGGGCCACAGGGCCGTCTTCGTATTCAGACATCTTGAGGGATGTAGCCCTTCAGTTGCTTTGCACTGTGGAGAAAGGCAGAGGGGTGCAGTACTGGGCTTTAAGCCCATTCTCCATTTCTCAGATAAGGCAGGGGCCTCCCCAACCCCTGGCCTGGGCTCAGCAGCCTTGGTTTGTGTGCACCTGCAGACACGGCAGCTGGTCACGGTCTGCGACTGCAAGCTCCTGGCCAACTCCATCCATGGGCTGAACGCCGCGCGGCCTGACTACATTGCCTCCAAGGCTTCTCCCACTTCGACTGAGGAGGAGCAGGTGATGCTTAGAAATGACCAGGACACCCTCATGGCCCGGTGGACAGGGAGAAACAGCCGATCTTCCCTGCAGGTGGACTGGCACGAGGAGGAGTGGGTGAGTCTGCTGCCGTGGCTGTCATCCCACTGCTGGACTTGGGCCGAAAACCGCAAAGCCTGTTGCCAGTCTCTGTCCCTCCGAAGTGCCTCAAGGTTTGACTGCTGGGAACAAGCTCCAGGTTTCCTTCCTGGATGGCTCCTTGGCTCCTGATGCAGGGAGGGAGACTATTTTGGAAACCTGGTGTCCAGATAGGGGTAGAGCTGTGCTGGGGCCTGGGCCAGCCTCAGGCCTGGATGAAGAGGAAGAGAAGTGGGCTGTCCTCCCCTGTTGGAGGTCTCTCCTTCCCCTGCCGCCTGTGCCTTCTGTGGCCCTGGGATGCTTGAGACCAGTCAGGCCTCTCCTACTTCCTCAGTGCTCTGTTTGCTGTTAGATTTTCCAGGGCTATGTGTATGTGGGGATGTGGGAGCTCTGGTGCTGGGGCAAGTAGTTGTGGATTTTGGAGCGGCCGCCCTGACATTGCATCACATTATTGTTCCTCAGAGAATTGGCGCCGGGAGCAGGATCTGTGTTTCTTGAGGGAGTGACATATTGTACAACTTGTTTTTGCCATTGATTGAGACTACCGCTTAGAGGCATTGTTCTGCAAGCCCTGAACTATTAATCAGCAGCAAAGTAGCATCCTATATGCTGTGTGTGTTTCTGCACATCACTCCCAGACCTCCCTCACCTCCTCCCCACCTCCTCTATCCAAATTTCCGTTCCCTTCCATCCAAAGGAGACCTCCATCTTGTCTGTGTGTGACGGTTGTAGGAAGTCTTCAGTGGCAGGAGGAGGAGATGGGACAGTGCCCTGTGGCCCTTCAGGCAGCACTGGAGGGCCACCTGGCCTCCAGAAGAGTTACTAGCAAACCTTTCCCAAACTCTAGAAACAATGGCCACAGGAGATCGATACATCATTGAAAAGCAAATGCAAACTTTAATGGGGAATTAGGAATCATCTTTATATTTCTAAACTTTGAGGTATTTTAACAAGTGTGGAAGCCCAGGGCAGGGGATCGGTGGAGGGCGATTTGGTTTGTGTTCTGTTTGTGTTTCTGTTCGGGAGAGCTGACCCACACGGGCCCCTTTGATTTGGAAGGAGAAAGTGTGGCTGAACGTGGACAAGAGCCTAGAATGCATCATTCAGCGTGTGGACAAGCTGCTGCAGAGGGAGCGGCTGCACGGCGAGGGCTGTGAGGACGTCTTCCCCTGTGCAGGCAGCTGCACCAGCAAGAAAGGTAACCCGGACAGCCACGCCTACTGGATCAGACCAGAAGACCCCTTCTGTGATGTCCCCTCCTCACCATGCCCCTCCACCATGCCCTCCGCTGCATGCCATCCTCATCTGACCACACGTGCGTATGCATCCATGCTTCCCACACGCTGCCTCCACTTCACCTTGTGTTGCTTCCGTTTGTCTGTGTCTCTGATCCATGCACTCCTCCCCCACGCAGACTGCAGGGAGGGCCGCCAGGTGGAGCGGGGGCGTCCCAGTGCACGGAGCAGCGGGCGGTGAGAGCGGAGTCTCCGGTTGCCTTTCCATGTAACTGGAGCCCATGTGTGATTCTGCATCTCTGCCAGTCAGAATCTCAGGGTCCTCTTGGGATACACCATCCTGGCTCTAAGGGTTGGGCTCCTGGGCTTTTCAGGTTTGTAAAGCAGTCTGAGAACCTGAAGGAGGCCAGGATGCAGACGCCTTTCTGATGTGATTGTCTATGGCATTAGGAATTGGTTGAGTGAAAGGGGAAAGGGGAATTGTGCAGGGACACAGCTGGATGAGAGAGATTGGCAGGTCCAGTGGACACGTCTGAAAGCTGGTTGGCATTGGCTGGGCACTCTCTGACGCAGCAGAGGCATGTTGCCTTGGGGCTTGGTAACAGAGAGTGGGCCCCTGTTCCTGGGCTTCTTGTGGTCTGAGTCGAGTGGTTTGGTAGGACATTGGCATGAAGCAGCACGCTTCACAACAGTCTCCTGTCCGCAGAGACACGGCACGCCAGGACACTGTCCTGCAGAGAGCCTTAAAGCTGGGAAACGGTCCCTGCAACTGAGGTGCCTCCCGTCTTTTCCTGTAAGAGCCGGAGAGTTACAAGCTAGGTGGCTGAGATTGCCCACAGACCTAGCTTCTGCCTCCTTTTTGTTCTCCTGCGGGAGTTTTAAGCCATAGTAGGAAAGGCCTAGATGTGCTGGGATTAGGCTTCCTGTGATGAGGGCTTTTATATTCTGAATTGGGGAACTTCCATTCAAGGTGTCAGCGTGCTTCTTGGTCAGAGCCTCTGGGCAAATCCCCCTTCAGGTTGTCAGACGCCCTTTGCCTATTTACTCCGCCTGCAGTCTGTTTCCAGGGCACTGTCTCACTTGAGCCTCTGTCTCGACCGTTGTCCCGTCACCCATCTCTCCATCTCTGGGGGTTTGTAGTTTCACTTCCCCACACCTGTGATTGGTTCATGGAACTATTTTATCTTTATTCATGTTCTCTTTTTTATGTAAATCGTGTTCCTTTTGAAAACTTTCTGAAAGTTCATTGTTTATTTCTTTCCACTTTATTATCTTGTGATTTTAAGTTTTTCTACAGATAATGAAAAGAGTAATTTATTGGCTGTTTTAAATGTGGGAGCTAGTTTATTTCATCAGATGGGATTATATCCCTAACTTAAGTGTCATTTTTTTTCTAGGCACATCCTGTATTGTTTAAATATAGATACATTTTTATTCAGTTTTAAAGTTATTTAAATGAGCATTTATGCTATTTAGGGTTTGGCTTGCGTGTGCCATAAAAATCAGCTGTTATAATAATGGGAATGTGAAGCTTACTTACATTTGAGAGAGTCTAACTCTGCTGATCAGTACTCAAAGAAATGTATGAAACCATATGCCACCAAATTATCTGTGGATGGTCCTTAATTTAAACATTTTTAGCACAGCCAGGAAGCTGTTCAGTCCTCAGTGTAAGCAGGAGGATCAGAAATAAGCAGTCTGTGAGGTATTTATTTCGGTGAGTCTTGTCCACAGTGCCACGGCTTGGCTCTGTCGTGGCTTTTTATATCATTCCAAGTTACTGGAGCCATTGTTTTGGCTTAATGAGCAGGTGTGTTCACACCAACATATTTATTGTATGAAAATAACTCTGTACTGCTCTGAAAGGCATCATCACTTTTCATTCCAGTGCTATGCCCTGTCCTAGGTCCTTGGTTTTTATTTTTCACCAGGGAGCTGCCCTGCCTCAGAGCTGCCCTGCCCTGATCAGAGAGCCCTGTCTGGCAGGTGAGGGTCACCCAGGGCCAAGGCTTTGTGGGGGACCCACTGACAAGTATCTGCCAGCCAAAACCACAGAGGCTCCTCAAACTTCCCTTCTTCTCATCTCTCCAAAAGTCTCCCGTGCCCCTCTACCCCCACCTGCCAAGGTGTGCCACTGTTGCCCCACTAGGATTTAGTGGCTTCCACCGCCTTCCTCCTGTACACTCTGTCACTCTCCTCATACCCAAAGAGACCCTTAGACCAAGTTTTTCTTAGTCTGGGGTCTGTGGGTACCCACAGGTTCTTGTACCCCTGAGATTATGTGCTGGAATCTGCGTGTGTATAGAGAGGAAGTCCAGAGTGGTCATCTGTTCCCAACTGCATGACCCAAGGCAAGTTACAAACCATTATTCCAGGAGTACCAGGGAAGACCCCCTCTTTCTCCCCTTTGATTGAAAGATGAATTTAGCAAATCGGGTTTAATCCCTGATGCCTTCACAGCAACGGTCCCAACCCAGCTGTTGGGGAACAGGCTCCTAGACCTTCCTCCTCATTCATGAACTCAGAATCCTAGAAGATGGGTTATGGGGAGGCAAAAATCTGTATTTTTTCAAGGCCTCGCATAACCTGATGAGCAGATCAATATGTAAGAGCCACAGTTGCGAATCACTGTGGGTTTCTACCTTTGTTAGCAACATGGTCTCAGGGTATCTGGGTTAACGAAGAGGTTGAACTCTTGACCTTACAGATGCCTTTGTATTCTCTTTCCCCTTTGCCAGTTTGAAAAGTCACTTCCAAAGACGATGAGAGAGGAAGGATGCTTTGCCCTTCTTTACAACCTAGGTTGTAAAATCCCCATCAAGCTGTTCTGGCTGGTCTTCGGGATCCGGGATCCGAGGCCACCTCATTTCCGCATCCTGAAGACATTCTTTGAACTGAAATGCTCAGACATAAATTAACATATATGTTTTCTCCCATGATTCCTTTTCAAACTCGTTTTCTCTTAGATGGTGCACCCAGTTAACTGGAAAGTTTAGTTTTTAAGGGAAATATGAAATTGAAATAAGGTTGAATGGAATCAAAATTGGTATTCTTTGAGGACCTGAAGGGACATTCTAATTGGAGACTACCCCTAAATCACAAAACTTAGCATTTGGTTTAAATGTGGAAGATTGGCATCGTTTTTTTTTTTTTTTGGTATACTGGTTTCATTCCTGGATCTTAACACTTTGGATCTCAGCAGTCAATCCTGAGCCCAGGCTTCCCCGGTGAATCAGAGCAGTGGGCCTGACCGGGGAACGCTCCGTGTGCTGGTCAGTCTCTCTCCTTACAAGTTGCTTCCAGATGCCGCAAGCCAACGCAGGGCTCCGCCACTACAATGTGATTTATGTGGGTGCTGTTTCCTGCAGCATTTATCACATTGTAATAAGCTGGATCGCACATCCCGAAGAGCATTGTATGTTGAAGTATTGGCAACATGAATGTTTAAGCCGGGGAATCTCATTGTTTACCACTGAGAGGGCTTGCTGCCGGAGTACTTTGGTGAGCCTTCTTGGGGAAGAGGCAGCCAGGCACCAAGACCTCTTCTCTGTTTGTTAGCCACGTTACTGCAAGCTGCTGACGCAGCTGCTCTGAGTTTGAGTTGCTTGGTTTGAACTGTGTGCTGCTCCTTAATCATCCATGTCGCCCTCCATTTCTGTGCAGATTGCAGCCCCCCTCCTGAAGAGTCCAGCCCAGGTACGTGGTTTCCGTTCAAGGCTCCTGCTGACGCCCTCTTACTTAACACTCAGGTAGTGTTTTGTAGCTAAATTACCAAAGATTGCCTTATGATCCCAGAGTCGGGAAAGTATTCCAGGACCACCTTCGTTGTGAGGCATGAAACACTTTTCGCAGGTTTGGTGAGGGACCAGCTGAGCGGAGGAAATTGTGACCTGAGGCAGACTACCACATGTCTTTGTTTTACTCTTACATTCTAAAGTCTTTTCAGATGAGCGCGTTGGGCTACCTGACGTGGGTGACCTGAGGTAGGGAGGTACACATTTTGGACTTTCTGGGTGCGGTTTTAGAATTCTTACCAGACATCGCTATGGGCCTCAGTTGGAGTTAGTGCCAGAAATGTAATCTCTTTGCTGCATTTGCATGTAGAAACCAATGTTTATGGTTCTAGTTCAGGGGTTGGCAAGCTACAGCACTGAGCTAAATCTTGTCCACAGCCTGCTCTTATAAATAATGTTTTGGGCCGGGCGCGGTGGCTCAAGCCTGTAATCCCAGCACTTTGGGAGGCCGAGACGGGCGGATCACGAGGTCAGGAGATCGAGACCATCCTGGCTAACACAGTGAAACCCCGTCTCTACTAAAAATACAAAAACTTAGCCGGGCGAGGTGGCAGGCGCCTGTAGTCCCAGCTACTCGGGAGGCTGAGGCAGGAGAATGGCGTGAACCCGGGAGGCGGAGCTTGCAGTGAGCTGAGATCCGGCCACCGCACTCCAGCCTGGGTGACAGAGCGAGACTCCGTCTCAAAAAAAAAAAAATAATAATAATAATAATAATGTTTTGTTGGAAACCAACCTTGCCCACTTGTTCATGGATTGTCTACAGCTGCTTTTGTGCAGCAGTGCCAGAGTTCATTGCAGCAGAGAACCCGTGGCCTTCAAAGCCTAAAATATTTACTGTCTAGCTCTTTACAGAAAATGTGTGCTCGGCCGGGCACAGTGGCTCCCGCCTGTAATCCCAGCACTTTGGGAGGCCGAGGCGGGCGGATCACGAGGTCAGGAGATCGAGACCGTCCTGGCTAACAATGTGAGACCTCGTCTCTACTAAAAATACAAAAAAAAAAAAGGAGCCGGGCGTGGTGGCGGGCGCCTATAGTCCCAGCTACTCGGGAGGCTGAGGCAGGAGAATGGCATGAACCCGGGAGGCAGAGCTTGCAGTCAGCCGAGATCGCACCACTGCACTCCAGCCTGGGTGACAGAGCAAGGCTCCATCTCAAAAAAAATAAAAAAATAAAAAAAAGAAAAAGAAAATGTGTGCTGACCCCTGATCTAGTTCATATTGAGTTTCCTGGGTATTGCTTGTGGTTTTGAGCATGAGTCCCCCAAATAATAAATATGATTTGATGTTCTTTTTCTTACATTCCAAAAATCAGCTGCATGGTCAGTCTATCGCTTGCGTATTTCTGACTGGTTATACACGTAAGAGAGCAGGATACTTTGTTGATTTCTAGAATGTAACGAGTCCATGACTGTGGGATTTACCAGGCTAACGGCTATTCCTGTGCATTGCTAGTGAAGCCTGTCCACCCATACAGCCCCGTGAGTCAGCGTAGTGTGGTGGCTCCTGGCAGCAACCCCAGGACGCTCTTAGAAGTTAGCCCGTCGGCGGGTTAATCTGATTGGACACCTCATAGGGACTCTCCTAGTTTGCTTTCAGCCCCTTCATAGTTTCTCTTTCCCCAAAAGTCAGTGTCACCTTGAGCAGGCCTTGGGCCCCACCCCCTTGGACCCTGAAGGTTATTGAGGCCTTGGTAGATGTACGAATAGTTGGCCTTGGTCTCCTCCTCCATGTCCTCCCCTGGGCCCATGCCTCAGCTGACCTCCATGGCAAGCCAGTGCCTTCAGACCGAGCTGTCGCCTGAGCCTCAGTGGTGCTGAAGCCTGGGGCCGTACCCAGCCGTTAGGGCCAGGAGAGGGCTGGTGGCGTGTGCATCTGCTCCCACAGAAGCTCGGGGGTCTTCTCAATTCTGGGCTTCTGAGGGTTGCAGAACTAATGGGAAGTCTCGTGGGTCCCCGGGCAGCCCACGGACAATGCCTGGCCTGTAGAGCCCTCCTGGTTGTGCGTCAGCTGGGACATTCCCAGAAGCACTGATGGCTTTTTCACAGTTGATGCTGATGGACTAAGATGGTCCCTGCAAGGAGTTCTTTTGGCTTTTCCTGGAGAACTGCATTTAATCTGGGCTAAAAATATACACACTTATAAAGGCACACACACTCTCCCTTTCTCCCTCCCCTACTAATGAGGGGAAAATGCAGAAGCAAAGTCCGGATTTGAAAGTGCTCTTCAAAGTTACCTAAGTTAGTATGGCCCATGGATTCACTACCGGTCTGCAAACATTACGGGTTAGGAACTAAATAAGGAGCTTTCTACAAAAACACGGGTCGGCGACGTCACTCAGGACATTGTTTCATTGAGCTGATGTTTTTTCATAACTCGGCTTTCTAGTGAAGGAAGCAGAGTATAAACCCTTCAGCGATCCCGGTGACCCAGGTGCCTTTACGTCACTAGATCCTGGGTAGAAATCATGTTACTGCCCAAGAAACTCATTTTGGTTGAAGTTTTAAAAAATTGTTCCAGACATGTCTGAGCCCTTCTCTGGGCAGATAACCACACTCACCTTCTACCAAGTTCCATATCTCCTCTTTTCCAGGACACACGTCTTAGTGCTTTTTAGCCATTCTTTCTATACTACAATTTTTTTTTCCCATTTTTTTCCTAATATAGCAAAGCAATCGTTCTCATGGGAATTTAGTTGAAAGGGAAATAGGCAAAGTGAAAAAGTTGTAAGACCGGTTGTATAGTTTGATCATTTTCAGATTAAAATAATCATGATTTTCACGATATGCATGATAGGTAGAAGAGCAAAGTAAAACTGGCAACATTTTCTTTAAGAGCATGTACTTCTTAGAGAAGGATAGTCTACTGCCTACCTTTCCCCAGACTGTTTGGCTAGAAAAACCTGTTTGCCATTGGCATTTTTGATAGGCACTTCATGTAATCGGCATACATTCAACAGAATTCTTCAAAGAAACAAAAACATGGTCTCTGAGAACTTCAGTGGAGGAAAGAGACTCGGATATTATCTAGTGCCTCTCATTTTATGAAAAAGGTCCCACGTGGCTGAGGGGTCAAGGGCCTGGCCTGTGGTCACTTCTGCTCAGCAGTGGCCGGGGCCGGGACTCAACATTTTCCACCTCTCAGTTCAGTGTTCTTCGTCACTGGGGTTCCTTTGCTAAGACCTGTCTGCTGTGGACTTTCTAAATTTAAGCCTGCTTTTTCCGTTACAGATACAAACGCTGTCCACAAACAGTTAGTGTGCCTGCATGTGCAATTAGGCCACCTCCAACTTTTGAGCTGCTACAGATACTTAAACATTTCCATTAACCAAACACTGAGTGTAGGGAATTCTTAGGCATGTTTCAATATTTCTTTAGGTTGGTTTCTCAGTGACGTGCTAACCATCCAGCTTGAGAGGACAGGGCCAAGCCGCCCTTCTCTCGGTCTCTGAGATTCTGTTTATCTGAGACAGAGGTTACCCTCTGGCAGCCGCACAGCTCCCACAGCCCGGGGCCTTCCCTGAGTGCCGTGCCGGGACATGGCCTGGTGCATTCTGTGGCTCGAACCCTCACCCTAAGGGGCCTGCACTGCCCGGGCTTCACTCCGCAACTTCTCACCATGTTTGGTGTGGTGGATTCACCAAGTGGTGATGGCCAGATGCCTATTTCTGGTCTTAGTGACCTGTTACAAATAGAACCTTAATGAGGGCCTGTCTTCCCTTTTAAATGTCTTCTAAATAGGAAGGAAAAAAAAGAGTCAAAACCCAAAATATCTTTCACCCTGTTTTTCTCCCTTGAGGCTCTATTTTTAAAAAGTTGTTTTGGTATAGGGTCAAAGTTTCCATATATTCCTAAAAGAAAACTGAGCTAGAAATAGTACTGGGGAAGGAAGGTGGGGGTGGGGAAGGAAGTGAGTGCAAGGTGGGGCCATTCTGAGGGCTGAAAGCTCTGGAGCTGTGAGGAATGGTCCCCCTCCAGGTGTGCAGGGTGAGAATTGAACACAGTTGCATACAAGGCTTGGCAAGGGCAGAGGAGTCTCTGACTTAACTTCATACCCAGGTCAAGAGAAGGGGGAGCACAGAGAACCTTTCTGGGGTCCTTCCTCTTCGCGTGGAGGTGCTACCGTGCGTGGAAGGAGATGAGCCTCTGCGGACAGAGCATTTTCTGGCCTCGTCATGACTTGCAGAAGTTTTTTTGTTGTTCTCCCCCAAAGGCATTGTCTGAAGTATTTCTGTCTAGGGTCCCCAACAGGTTCAGGAGACCAGGCATGTGTTGGAGGTACCGGAGTAGAACTGATGTTTGAGGTTGCTGGAAAGAGCTGGGGCTCGAGGGCTAGGGACTGGGTTGGTTCTAGACAGAGCTAGAAGATAGGGTGGAGATGGGCGAGTGGGAGGACTGCAGTGGTTAGGGGCCAGGTGACTTGTTAAATTGCCAGAACCTAATTCTTCAAATACATCTCTCTCATTGTGATGACCCCCTCGCTTGTGCCGCAGGTGAATGGAGTGAGGCCCTTTACCCGCTGCTGACCACTCTCACCGACTGCGTGGCCATGATGAGTGACAAGGCCAAGAAGGCCATGGTATTCCTGCTCATGCAGGACAGCGCGCCCACCATAGCCACCTACCTGAGCCTGCAGTACCGCCGTGACGTGGTCTTCTGCCAGACGGTAGGCCCCGGGAGCACCCCGAGGGAGGCAGCGGGCACCTCCCAGCTCGGAAAAGACAGGCTTAGGAAGCCCTTGCCTCTCACTTCACTTGTAAAGTGAGCACGCTAACCCTAACCCTAACCCTAACCCTAACTTTGCACCTGCAAAGTCTGCTGATTCTGTACCCAGGAGGTAGTGAGGGCGTGGGTGGCGCAAGCCTCTTTGTTATGTTTGTTTTTTTTTTTTAGCTGCACAGGAGTTGAGTGAGGGCAACAACACAGGTATTTGCGGTCAGTGCAGACATTGCTGATATAACAGTAGGTGCCTTAGGTCTGCAGCTTGTTGCAGGACTCTCTTATTGTTGAGAGAAGTGAAGCCTTGAAATGAACGTAACAAGTTTAATAGTTGCCAGTAACCAAATTAGTAAAGTGAACAGTGCTTTGGGGTTGGGCTGGTTCTCTCCGAGTTCCCTCACCCATCCTGGAGAGTCCTGTTTCATTCCACAGAAAATCTCCCACTGAGGAAACTTTTGAGTGACCATGTTGTCTCTCACTTCTGTTTTTTGCTGGGGCTGAGTTTCCAGCCAGGGTGGCGTGGCTCTATGAGCAGATAGACCCTTTCACTGTGAGTAATTAATTATGGGCTTCCAGAAGGTTCCAGCCTAGGAATAATGCCAGGTACAGGTCAGGTCAGAAGCCGGGCCAAAACCAAACCTACGTTGTGAGTGACAGGAATAGCAAGCCCACTGTTGGGCGTCTTCCCATGGCCAGGGCGTGCCCCACCTGGGCTTCTTGAGGGACAGGAGGTGCTGCTGAAGCCCCTTTGAGTAGTGGCAACAGGGGAAGGGGGCGGTGGGGGGCTGGGCATGATCTGACTGCCATTTGGTGGGCAGGCATGTGACCCTGAACCGCTTCACCCCACGCCCCCACAGCTGACTGCCCTCATCTGCGGCTTCATCATTAAGCTGAGGAACTGCCTGCATGACGACGGCTTCCTGCGCCAGCTCTACACCATCGGGCTGCTGGCCCAGTTCGAGAGCCTGCTGAGCACCTACGGTGAGGCGCCCCGGGCCAGGATTGGGAGCCCTACTTGCGTGTGTGGTTTCCATCTTTTCTGGCTAGGTATTTTTCTCACTGTACCAGTAATGCGTGCTGATTAGAATAAATCCAAAATACATAACAGCAGACCAGATGGCAGTCCTGGCAGTTACACAGGCACACGCCTTGGTTTGTTGTTGTTTCTGGTTGAGGATGGATGTTCATCACTTAACCAGTAACTTCCTGTTGGACTTCGGGTTGTTCCTGAAACACCAGTGCAGCAGTGGCCTCTGTGCACGAGACACTTGTGGGCCTGTTTCTACGGCTCCTGAATGACTAGAAGGAGAGTTACTGGGTCAGAGGGTAGGAATATTTTTAAATTTAATAGATATTTCCAAGTTGCTTTCCAAAAAGGCTCTCTTCTTCCTACCCTTGTTTATTATTTATTTCTTCTGAGAAGGTGATAGAAAGCATTTGTTAATCTTTGGAAACCGAGGACATCGAATAGATATCAAGCCCTGTGTAACGGGAGGGTCTGGCCTCAGCAAAGCTGCTTTAGCATCTCTCATTTCGTGTTTCAAGAGCTGGCTTTGCTTTCTGAGTTTATGTATTTGTTTCCCTCCCTGCTATCCTGCGCTTGCCCAAGAAAGAACAGGAAAGGATGGCGCGTGTTTCCACCGGCTGCATGTTCTGATGTGGCTGTGGGATTTCAGAGGCATTGTTGACTGACAGAGGAGTGGGTTGCAGGGGAAGAGGCTCAGAAACTCCCCCTCCCCCAGAGCCACACCTGCACCACTCCTGTCACAGCCAGGCCCGAGCTCGGCTGCCTTCTGCTGAGACTGGGGAGAGCGGCAGGGCCCTCTGCCTGACAGCCCCGCCCCTCTCTCGTGTCCAGGGGAGGAGCTGGCAATGCTGGAGGACATGAGCCTTGGGATCATGGACTTGAGGAACGTGACCTTCAAAGTCACTCAGGCCACTTCCAGCGCCTCCGCAGACATGCTGCCCGTCATCACAGGAAATCGGTAGAGTGTTGGTTTAAAATTCTCTGAGCCAGAGAGCAGTGTTCGTATTTGTTTATTTCAGGGAATCTACTCTTCCTTCTGAATTTTTTATCCTATTTCATTTTGTTAAATGCTCTGATTACAGCCCCTAGGTTAGTACCACTCCCTTAAAGGTCTGTGGTTGGCCGCTTGGCCATCACTGAGCCAGAGGGCCAGCCTGGGCACTGCCGTCTGCTCGGTGGCCCTCTGGCCTCACACTGCTCTCCCTCTCTCCGCCTTTCTCCAGCGACGGGTTTAACGTGCGGGTCCCTCTGCCGGGTCCACTGTTTGACGCCCTGCCCCGGGAGATCCAGAGCGGCATGCTGCTGCGAGTGCAACCCGTCCTCTTCAATGTGGGCATCAATGAGCAACAGACACTGGCCGAGAGGTGTGTGCCGGCCCTTCGGGGCTGCGGGAGTGCGGCGGCCTTGGAGATGACACAGAAAACATACTTACCACTCTTCAGGCTCCAAGTGCTGGACAGACGTCATTATCTTTCCCTCCTTTGGCCAACATTTTCGTCATGGCCGTGCACCTCACTGTCTTTGGTGCTAGGGACACAGGGTGACCCAAAGGTGGTCTCTGTCCTCAGAGACTCAGCAGGTGGGAGAGAGAGACATGGATGCAACGATGAAGACAGATACAGGGCATTGTGGGATCCCGAGTAGGGCACCCAGCAAGGTCTAAGGGGGTCTGTAGAGGCTTCTTGGAGTTGCAGGGGATGAGGCTTTGAAGTGTGAGTAGGAGTTGGATGATTAGGTGGAGGGGAGACGTGTCAGATTAAGAAGACTGAGGAAAGGTCTGGTGGGGAGAAACAGCACGTAGTTCAGGGGCAACAGGTTCCAGGCAGGGATTGGCAGGTAGGGGTAGACAGGCTCTGTGTGCCAGGCTGACACTCATGCCTGAACCTAAAGGCTTACACCTTGTAAACTGCCCTCCAGGGTCACTTGCCACTCCGTGGAGGGGAGTTGTGTGTGCCTGTGTGTGCACATGTGCCTGTGTGTGCACATGTGTGTGAGGAGATAGGGTAGATGGGGTATATGTACCCTGTACTGGCCTTCCACTACATGAGAATGAGTCCTGTGTTGTCAGTGATCTTCATGTGATGTGTGTAGACTAGTCTAAACAGATATCTTCAAGTACTTGCTGTGAAGGAAATTTGGTTTCCAGAACAGTATGCCATGTTGCTGCTGGGCCTTCTCATGTCCAGCCCCAGTGGTTGATGTCCATTGACGCCCAGGTGTAGGGTCACCCCAACTTAGGAAATACGGTGTTGTTGCTGGGAGACAATGAAGAACTTTCAGTGGGCCAGGACGCAATCCGATTTACATTTCAAGTAGGTTGTTTCACTGGCACGTGCTGGGAGGAGATAAAGGGGACAGGTGTGAGGAGGAAACTGCTGGGAGGAGTCCAGGCCAGAGGTGGGAACCTGGATCAGGGCCGGGGGAGTGTTGGTGTTCTGCAGAGGGGTAGGCTGGGGAACTGTTTAAGTGGTCAGTGGAAGGGTTTAGTCTTTAGTGGGGCTGGGGCTGAGCGGGAGGAGAGTACACCAGACAGACCCACCCACTGAGCTCATAAACTGGCAGGAGAGTCGTGTCCAGAGGCAGGTGGTGAGCTGGGTTTGGGCTGAGGGCACCAGCCCAGGAAGCAAAGCCCCAAAGGTGTGAGCAGAGCTGGAGGCGCCTATGCCAGGGAGAGGCACAGCCTCACTGGAGCCCCAGCAGGGAGGTGGCCCAGGGAAGGGAGAAGGATGGTGCCTGCATCCGGTAGCTGCGGATCCCACGGGCTTGCAGGAGCAGTTTCTGGAGAGGACTGAGCCAGGGCCAGGTGCATTGAGTAGAGGGGAGGGTGGAGGATGCAACGCTGAGGACAGAGAGGACTTGGGAAGAGCAGGTTCTTGGCTTTGTTCCTTTATTGGCCCTGCAGTCACTGGTGAGCTGTGCTTGTTTATAAGCTGAGGGGAGAGCCCTCAGAGGGGAGACCACAGGCCCAGGGTCAGGGATGGCCCCCAAGGGAGCAGGTGCCTAGAGAAAAGGCCATTGTGGGCACCGGGGTGGATGGGCTGGGACGCGTAGGAGGGAGTCGTGCCCTCTGAGGGATGCTCTAGGGCCGCAAAGAAACTGATGCTCAGAAGGCCCCTCAGCAGGGACTTGTGGGACTGCACTGGGGCCCAGGACCTGGACTTCAGAGCCTGCATTTTCTAATGACCACCTTGTGCCTTGTTTGCAGGTGGCATTTTATGGCCTTGTTTCTTAGGCATTTGGCACATGCTCCTTGCAGCACACGGAGTGTAATCGGGGTGAACCTGCATGATGAGGAAAGGGCAAGGGCTTCATGGTCAGTCCTGGAGGAGCTGGCAGTCAGGCATGTGCATTCTGCACACACAGAGTGACTTCAGATTGGAGTACAGGGCTGCAGCCTCACCTCCCAGCGTACCTCACTGCCGTCCCCCCTCCTAAGTGCCTCAGGTGTGCCGCACAGGGCCTGTACCAGATCATGTTCTGATCATCTCTCGGCACGCCTGTAACAGTGATACATGATTCCTGCCAATGCAATGCATTTAAATGATCAGCAACACTGAAGAGATGCCTTTCTGCTCGGAAGAAGGAAAGTGGCTTAGAATTTAGATATGCATAGGAACTGTTTGAGAGAATCAGCATAGTTAGTTTCCATAAAGTTGTGTTCGTGTTGGAAGAAAGTGACATTACCCAACTAATGGCATCCCCTATAATCTCCCAAGGTTTGGTGATACGTCTTTACAAGAAGTCATCAACGTGGAGAGTTTGGTGCGGTTAAATTCCTACTTTGAGCAGTTTAAGGAAGTTTTGCCTGAGGATTGTAAGTATTTCTTCAGTCACGGTAGGTTTCACTTACTCGTCTTTTTATCAGTTTAGATGTCTGAGCTCTGGCTTGCCCTGCCTCTATTAGTTCATGTTCCTTCTCTCCCTAAACACACACATGCAGAGAGAGAGAGAGAGAGAAAGAGAGAGAGAGAGAGAGAGAGAGAGAGAGGCTTCCCTTGGCCGCGGCCCTCATCCATCTCTTTGCTGTTGATTCTCTACTAGCCTGTGAGACATGGCTCCTTCCCACGCTGTCGTAGTCACTGACACTCGATGCGTTTGGTGGCACGCATTGTGTACCTGCTGGTAGGGCTTGGGGGAATCCCAGAGGCAGGACCCACCCTCGGCCAGGTGAGCGGCCCACACACCTCCCTTTGTGGTGCTTAGAGAGGAAGATGCGGGGCCAACATTGCTGGGTGTTTGGGAGCAAGATGGCCCCATCTCGGCGTCTCCTGGAGGCCGTGGAGATGCTGACAGTCATCTCTCTGCGTGTCCTCCAGTGAAGATGCTGCAGCTAGGGCTCTGCGGCCACAGAACTCAGGGAGGAACCGAGGGCTGCACAGCACTGCCTACGAGTAGAATTCCCTCTTGAATTCAACCCAGTGAATATTCCCTGCAGACCTGCTGAGTGTAAAGTGCTAGAGGATCCGATGGCAAATGAGGGGTGGACCCTGCCTTGGAAGGAGAGCTGGTCCCAGAGTGCCGGCCCCTCTCTGCAGGCACTGCCACAGTCACTAGGGGGCGCCACACAGCAGAAGGTGTCATCCCCACTGCCTTACACGAATGTCCTCTGCTGGGGGTTTCCAAAGAGGGAACCCACGTCGGCTGGGCTTTAAATTGGGCAGGCTTCATCTGCAGACTTTTGGACGGTATGGTAGACCTTAGAGTTTAGAGATAGTCAAACGGTACTGCTGGTGAACCTTCACAGGTCACGGGTGCGCCAGGCACTGGGCTGGGCTCTACATACATTTACTCGCCGAATCCATAGCAGCCCATGGGTCGGTAATAGGATCCATGTCCAGATGAAGAAAGGGGCGCCTGGCTCTGAAGCCCGTGTGCTTGGATTGTGGCCGAAGCCGTCCTGCTAGGAGACACTGACACAGAACACTCGGGGCCAGGCCAGGAAGTTGTGGCTGCAGCAGGGAAGCAGTGGGAAAAAAGCTGCCTCTTCACAGATTCATCTAGCAAGAGCGTGTGGCGGGGCCGGAAGAGGGGAGGCAAGCCGCTGATGGCCAGCGTGAGGCTGTGAACTTCAGATGACACTTCAGATGAGATGTTGCTTCGCTCTGACCACAGCCGGGTAGTGACAGTGAGCGTGGAGAGAGGGATGAGGTATTAGGAGGGTCTGGGCTGAGGATGCGCTCCTAAGCGGCCACGTGCAGCTGGCGCTGGGGAGGTGAGGGCTGTGCCTGCCGGGAGAGCTGACAGACCTGGCGCTGGGCAAGGACGCTGGAGTTGGCGGCAGCAGCAGGGGCTGCCCCGCCGATGAGAGAGGCACAGGGCTATAGGGGAGAGCGAGCGCAGCACTGGCCCAGCTGAGCTGATGACATGGGCAAGTGACCTGTGGGGAGTGCAGATGTGGAGCCACAGAGCGGAGCCCTTTCGTGGTTGAGGCCACTGAGTGGCAAGACGAGAAGGGGCTGGAACAGCATCTGGAGGGGCCCCCGCCCCCAGGGGGACAGCAGGGAAGAAGGGACTCAACAGAAGGCCAGAGGGAGCATCACAGGCTAGCAGGAAGAAGATAGGAGCCAGGAGGGTGTGGGGCACTGCTGGACTCCGGATGTGTGGACAAGGAGCTGCCGGTGATCTCTCCCAGACAGTCTCACTGTGGCGAGGGCTGGGCCAGGGATCAAGGGGTGACAAAATGGTGCTGCCTTGGAAGGGCCCACTTTGTCCCGAAGACTGTCAGCGACTTGAGGGATGGGGCTGTGGGCAGGTGGGACACACCCTGGAGCTGCAGGGGCCATGGGAGTGCTCAGAGGCCTGAGGAAGGAGAACACACAGGGCTGGAAGATGCAAGAGGACTGCAGAGTCCCAGGCGAGGCCCTGGAGCGGGCAGGCGGAGGGTGCCCTTGCAGGGAGGGAAGGAGGGAGGAGAGAAGGTAGGGACACGAATGGAGGAAGTTTGCTCAGGCTGGGCGGCCTCAGTCTCCCCAGTAAAACAGGTGTTCTTGTCCAACTCAACATGAGAGAGGTGAGCACAGAACTGGGGCCTTGAGGGGAGTGAAGGTGACTGGCACAGATGCCATTGGAGCCAGAGAGCCTGGAAAAATACAGATGCCCGGGCCCCACCCCAGAGTGTGGTAAGTGGGCAGGGCCTGGGCATTAGGGTTTCAGAAACTCCCCAGGTGGTCCCTGTGTGCCACAGCCAGGGTGGTAAATATAACATGAAGTCGAGGTCCTGCAAGGATTTGGCAGCTGCAGGCCATCAGTGCCGTGGGCGTGGGAGCTGTTAGAAGGCGTCCTCATGCTCTTTAGCAGGGGTTGGAGTTCAGACAGCAGACTTATCACACACTCGCCACAAGCCGGGCCCCCTGCTACCTACTTTATGTGGATTCTCTAGTCTGATCCCCACAGCAGCCCTGGGAAATGGGCACCGGTTTCACACCCACTTGGCAGATGAGGAAACTGAGGCATGGAGAGCGAGTCTCCCCAGGAGCTGGGCCAAGCCCAGGCAGCGTCTTCTGACTGCTGTAGGGGAGAGGATGGGCCCACCCGCAGGGCCAGCCAGGGAGCCACGAAGGTGAGCAGGGAGGGAGCAGGGGCGCGCTGAGGCCGGGAGGAGCGGGAGTGCTGAGCGGCTGCAGGAAGTAGGAAGCGGGAATTTGTTCCTAGCGCCCAGTCCCCAGGGCTCGGGGAGCCGTTACCACAGGCAGTGAAGGCCCAGGGTGAGCGAGGCCTCTGGAAGCCGAGCAGCCAGGCTGGACCACGCAGGCAGGAACGAGCCGACTGGACCGTGACCCAGGAAGCTGGGGCAGATGCGGCCCAGGTACCCCTCCCCGCAGGAGGATGGCTGGTCTCTGAGGCTGAGGAGATGGAGCCCACCAGTTGAATATCCCCAAACTTTGCGTGGTTCCTCAGTGGACAGGTATTCATTAAAGTAGGGGCTGCAGGGGCAGCCAGCGAGAAGCCAGAGTGCATCCTGGGAGGTGAGATGGTCTACGCCGGGGGCATATATCCTGACCCGGCTAAGCTCCCCTCCTCTGGGCTCCCACAGCTTCCATCTCAGCTGATGCCAGCTTTCCATCTCTGTCTCTGGCCTGTCCCCTGACCGGCGTGGTGCGGAGCACTCAGCAGCAACGTGAAGTAATTAGCACAGAACCTGTGTACACCAGGGCAAGGCTGTGTGGTGGAAACCAGGTGTGCAGTTAGATCCCAGATGCTGCCATGTACTTGGTTTGGCTTTGGGCATTCCGGCGCTGTGTCTGTTTTCTTTAGCCATGACCTTGAGGCTCTTCTCTTTGTCTTTAATAATCCCAGTGTTTGAAAATTCCAGAGTACCTTTCGGGAGTGGTTGATGTTTCCCTCAGTTTTGTCTGGGGCTTCTTGGTAAGGTGACCTGATGGATCTTCAGGCCCAAGGGGTCCTGGAAGGACCTGGAGATTGCCAGAGTGGAGGAGGAGCTGTTAGGATGTGGCAGCAGGGGCCTCCCTGGGTCCTGCAGAGGTGTGTTCTCCTGGCAGGGGCCAAGGGACTCCTGGCGGGGGCTATGCTTTCCTGATCCCTCCTCAGGTTTCCAGGCCTGCTCAGTGGCCCAGACCCACTGCCCCAGTTTCTTCCACCCTGGGGAAGGTTTGAAGACCAGGTGGATCCCCCCTCCGACTCCCTGCTAACTCCCTCATCTGGGAGGGGTGCAGGAGGCATGGGTAGTTACAAGGAGTCCTGTAGGTGGTTCGGTGGCCATTCCCAGCCCCTCAGAAGAACTGAAGGGAGGTGAAGGAAATGTCCTTTGAAGGTGGCTGTAAAAGAAATTAAGTGCTCACCACACCAGCAGCCATGTCCTATCCCCAAACACCTCCATCCCTTCTTCAACTGGGACCTCATCGTTTTACGGCAGCTCACTTGGGTGGGCTCCCTCTGCCGGGGGTGTTCCTGGGTGCGGCACCCACTCCCACGGACTCCTTTTCTCTTCCAGGCCTGCCTCGGTCTCGCAGTCAGACGTGCCTGCCAGAGCTGCTGCGGTTCCTGGGTCAGAATGTGCACGCCCGGAAGAATAAGAACGTGGACATTCTCTGGCAAGCCGCTGAGGTACTGGTTATAGAGAAGAAAAGGAGGCTATCGCGGTGCCCGTTACCGAACGTCATGACAGAAACGTTACAAAGCAGAATCTCCGAGGAGAGCAGAGCTCTCCACACGGGGAGAAGAGGGAGTCACTGAGAACGTTCAGTTCACGGGTCCGTTCCTTTGGGGCTGCCTGAATTCTGATAAACCTGACAGCCCATCTCTTGGGCATTTACTAGCCAGGCTGATGACAATTGTCACCCTCAGAAGCCTGGCGATCGATACCAGCTGAAACCACTGTCTTACTGCATCATTTAATAGGGTCAGAAGGAGGCCATGTGACCTTTCAGGTCTCTTTAAACCATCTTTATCGTCCATTGTGCTTCTGAGCTCCTCATTTTCCCAAGCACTTACCCTGCTCGTAGTTTTTTCTAAGTTTGTTTGTGGAATTCCAAGCCACTGCTCTGAGCCTGGGTATCAGAGCAATTTCGTAGCTGGTCATTCATTCACCCTCGATGAGGGGTGAGGTTAATTCTTCTCCACAGCAGCATAACCTGCCCAGCGCTGGGACCCGGGCACACGTGGCCTCCAGTGGCATTGCCGCTCCCTGCCTGGGCCTGAGGAAAGGGAGGGTGAGCCCAGGAGGGAGGTGGCACTGCACTGCCCACCACACCTCAGCCACCACACCTTGTCATAGAGCTCGAGCAGCAGGGGGTCCCGCCCTCCACGGCTTCCCCGAGCAGCTCACTCTGAAGTGTGCCGCTCCGTCTTGTCAGGAAGGTGCTTCTCTCAGCCCCGGGTCTCTTCCACAGCAGCAGACGGTCTCAGCTGCTCACGGTGCGTGGCCGCCGCTTCAGGTTGGTTATTAGTCCTGTGTTCAAACCGGGCTTCATGAAGCCGCACTTTGTGAACGTGCTGTACATTCTGGGTTTGTTAACAGTCGTGGCTGCTGATACCATTCCGTTGAATTCAGCTTTAAAGAGTGAACATTCCCCTCCATCTGCTGAGTGCCTCAACTGGTCAGACTTTATCCTTGTGGGAAGCAGGGGGTGGGTCAGTCTGCAGATCTCCACTCTCTGGGCCAGGCTGCCCTCTAAATCTTTTCCTTCTAACAGAACACATTTTGAAACAAAGTGACGGGAAGTTCGGCAGGTTTCTCAGGCCTCATTTTTCAGGTATCCTCTTGGTTTTGGGGCCTCATCTGGCATTGCTTGCTCAGGACAGGCCCAGCAAGTGAGGTGTAGGGCAGGGAACACACTGGCTGCGGGGGTCTCTGCAGCAGGGCAGAGGGGGCTCCCTACTGTGTTTTTTCTGGGGGGTTGCTAAACCCCCCTGGCCAGGCTGTGACAGCCTCTTACCTAAGCACCTTAAGAGATTTTGTGTGAAGAGCAAGCCTTTCCCACAGGACACGAAGAATACAGAGGGTGGCCGGGCTCGGTGGCTCACGCCTGTAATCCCAGCACTTTGGGAGGCCGAGGCCGATGAGTTACCTGAGGTCAGGGGTTCGAGACCAGCCCGGCCAACATAGTGAAACCCCATCTGTACTAAAAATACAAAAATTAGCCAGGCGTGGTGACGCATGCCTGTAATCCCAGCTACTCGGGAGGCTGAGGCAGGAGAATTGCTTGAACCTGGCAGGCGGAGGTTGT
This sequence comes from Macaca mulatta, assembly GCF_049350105.2. NCBI lineage: Eukaryota > Metazoa > Chordata > Mammalia > Primates > Cercopithecidae > Macaca > Macaca mulatta. The sequence continues at coordinate 6,681,329 of NC_133418.1, forward strand.
AGTGAGCCGAGATCACGCTACTGCACTCCAGCCTGGGTGACAGAGTGAGATTACATCTCAAAAAAAAAAAAAAAAAAACAAGAATGCAGAGGGTGACACAGCTAGGTGTCTGAACAGTGGTGGGGGACTGGGGGACGTGCACTCACTGATTCGTTCTCCTTAGAATACACACACAGGCAGCTTTACAGACAAGCGGTGCAGAGACCTTGTGCATGCCTTGTTTGGGAACTGTGGTCCTACCTGTCTATTGCCATGTAATAGAAAAATCCTTAAGTATAGGGACAACTGACCATCCCCTGTCACCAGAACAGAAAAGCAGTGCATCAAGTCCTGTATTTCTTGTTCCTGTAGAGGCCTCAGGGTGTACAAGCATGAGTGTAGAGGTGGCAGGCTCTCAGAGACCCCCAGTTGCATGTGTTCTCACGTTGCCCACCGAACCCCAGGCATCCCCTGGGGATAAGGGGTTGTGGGGCAGCAGTGCCAGCCACTCAGGTACTGAGTCCTCCCATCCTCAGTCTGACCAGAGCTGCTCTCTTTTTCAGGCTCTTATTTCTTTTCGTTTGTGTGTATGAACAAAGGGTCCCTGGCTAAATAGCTGGAATCCCTTTAGTCAGGTCTCAGCCCGTATCTCATGGATGGGGAGACCCAGCAGGGCACCAGAAGTGGCTGATGGCCATCTGGGATGGGAGCCTGGCACTGCAGCGCCCTCTCGGGCAAGGATGCATCACGGCCACCCCTGCCTGCCTTCCAGAACCTTACGTTAGCTCTGGATACAGCATCCATGAATTTAAAGCTTTTTGAAACCTGTAGTGCCAGCTTCCATCATGTGTTTGGGTCCTGAACTCTACAGCCCATAGGATTTAGTGCACACACCAGGCTCACTCTTGCTTTGTCAGTTACAACTTCACAAATGTGATTAATTTACTCTTCATTAGCTTAAGGTCTGCTTATCTGCTTAGAGCCTGTTAGTTTTTCTTTTTTCTTTCCTTCTTTTTGTCGGTCTGTTCTCAGAAGAAGCCTGTCCTCCTTCTGATTGTCTTGCCTGAACACTGAGTCTATTCTGTTTTGCCTTTCCCTAGACAAGGCTCTTAGCACTGTGCCACGTGTGCCATGTTCGTGTCTAGCGATGATCCTGGCAGTGACTGGCATGCTCTCTGGCTTTGCTGGCCTGCCAGGCAGGTGTTGTGCCATCTTCAGGAGTTGACGAGACACTGATATTTTTCTGGCGTACAACAGATACCTGGAGCCCGCCATCACATCACTTGGATGATGTTTCATTAGATACCAGCCTTGGCGTCATAGTGCAGTGTCTGATAGGGTGCATGGCCCTTTACCTGAAGCCCCTGTGGCCAGATGTTTTGGAACGCACAGGTTTTCAGATTGTGGAAAGTCCTGTGGTGCACAGTTGGTGTTTGTTTATGTAAGTAACATGGTGCACATCGCATGTGTGTACCATGGTATACATACAGGATTTAACATCCCCGAGGGAGCCTGAGACAGCACTCTGCAATCATATTATTGCCACACTGAAAAGTATGAATATTTACATAACATTAGATAAGTAAAGATTGTAAGTGGTCTTGTATCAGCTCAGGTCTGGTTGTGCTGCCAAATGAGATTGCCACAGATGTACAAGAAAAAAATCACCTTGTTTCAGAGCTTGCTGGATTTGGTGACTGTGTGCCTAGTATTGTATCTAGTGGTGCAGGGAAAATGCCCTGAAATCTCCCCGTGGGGAGAGGAGGTGCACTCAAGTGGCCTTTTCCCAGTCCGGAGTCTGCCCTGCCCCCTACTCTGTGAGCCATTCTGTTGTGAGGAGGGAAGTGTGCTGGCATTAACTCCGCGACCGGGAAAGGATGGCGGGAGGAGGCCTGTGGGGCTGGTGGTCAGGAGGTGGCCAAAGGGCAGTGCAACTTCTCAGCTGCTCCCGTCTGTGCAGGTGAGAGAGGAGAGTCGAGAGAGTAGGTCTGTTCCTTACCTTCCAGGAGATCTGGAGACCTGGCCCGGGACTATGGGCATCCTGAGAGTGGCTCTGGCTTCCCCAGTGGGTCATCTTTGCCGCTCTCTTTCCCTGAGGGATCAGCAGTGAAGGGCTGAACGTGACAAGAGGGCCCAGGCATGGTTTGGAAGGGGACAGCACACTGCAAAAGAGTGTCCTGTGGGAGAAGACAGGCCACATGAGGGATGGCAGGGATGACGGCAGGCCCACAGGCAGCATGCTCCCCAAAGGGCTGGTGTCTGTAAGTGACTTGGTTTCTGTTACCAGCTCTGGCAGGGCGTGGAGTTGGGGAACAGAATGGGAGCATCTGGCCAGGCCTGGGTGCTGAGTTTCTGTCCCTGCCCTTGCTGGGCTGCTTGGGAGCCTCTCTTGGGTGTGAAAGGTGCTGCCTTTCTGCGGAGCCTCGCCTCCTAAGCACGGCCCATGTTTCTGTTGGCAGATCTGCCGTCGCCTCAATGGGGTCCGGTTCACCAGCTGCAAGAGCGCGAAGGACCGTACAGCCATGTCGGTGACGCTGGAGCAGTGCCTGATCCTGCAGCACGAGCATGGCATGGCCCCGCAGGTCTTCACCCAGGCCCTGGAGTGCATGCGCAGGTGAGTGCTGCAGCCAGGCCGTGCGCCCCGCCTGCCCCGGCCCGTGTAAACTGCAGATGAGCTGGTGCCCTGCTCCTGCCCGCGGGGCCTACCCTGCATGAGCCCCTTGACTCCAGCCGTCACACTTGAGTTTGACAAACCAGTCAAACTATTGGCACAATCAAATTCAGACAGGGTGCTCTTGTAAGGAAAGGTGAGGGGAAAGAGCTAGCAGGACTTTCTGAGCAGGACTGCCCGGAAAACCGGTAGACTGGTGGGCCAGCCAGGGGTCAGGCAGCTAAACGGGAAGCTGGGATGCAGCCGTGACGTGCAGTGCCCTGCTGGCTACCTGCCTGGCCGTGGGTGTGACTTCAGGCCAGTGCTTTCTCAGCAGGCATCTGCTGTTGTCGTCGTGTACATATTGATATCCGCACATTTCCAAACTCGAGCGAAGCAACGCGTCTGCAGGTTGCACCGGTCTGCTCCGCTGCTTCTCTAGCAGTCAACACAGTTGGCTCTCACGAGCCAAGTGTCACATGAGTGTTTTATCATGAGAGCTGTCCGTGTGCCCTGGCGACCTCACCCTAATGATGTTCTGATTCTGAGGCAGCAGGCGTGTTTGCAGAATGAAACCCGGAACTAAAAGTGTCTCCTGTTGATCGATGCCTTGTTTCAAGCACTGCTGGGCAGCCCCCTACCTCACATACCAAAAGAAAGGATAAGAAACCTGGTTTCCCGTCTCCTTCGATGTAGTCACCAATGCTGTTAAAGTCTCGTTTCCAACGGTCACTTCTACTAAATGTTCTGTATCATTTGTCCTCTCACCAAATTATTTAAAGTGTTCAATTCTCTTATCCTTTCTGTATGTTTCTGCCATTTGACCTTCTCACAACAATGCACAAAAGCAGCGCGCGAGTCCCTGCCTCTTGATAAGCGCATTTTGTAGAAATGGAATCGTTTTGTCCTGTGTTGTCTTTCCAAGTTCATCCCAACCTCTCTGTGAAAGCTCGCCATCCCTCTGCCCAGGCTCAGGGAAGCAGTGGAGACTCAAAGACCCCTGCTCCGGGGCGCCTTTTTAAAATTTTAATTCCCTGGTCTGCTCCCCAGGAGCCTCGGTGCCCTTCAGGCCTGATGTCCAGTGTGACCCTGGTGCTGAGGGACGGCGGCTGCGCCTGTGCCCATTAGCTGCACGGGGGTGGGAGGGGACGTTCTGGTGAGCTGCAGACCTCCGCCAGTAAAGAAAGGAGAACGAAGCGGACAGGGATCCCTGTGGTGGTGGCAGCAAGGAGCAGGATCAGGGCGAGTCAGGAGCCGGCGCCCCAAGTTAGGCACACAGTCCACGCGGAGACCTCTACTCAGTTCTTGGGCTCTCAAACAAGTTCAGCAAAAACCATTCATTCTGACCACCTCTGAACAGAGACCCCAGGAGACCAGTGACAAAGTGGCCCCAGGGAGAGCCACAGTGCGATGGCTGGCCTGCCACTGAGCCCAGACCCGCAAGGGCCCTGTCCGCCTGCCCCAGCCTACTTGGGTTGTATGCTCAGGACAGCTGCTACAGTTACAACTGTTAGGATGCACAGTGCACAAAGCACTTTTTATAACTTTTAATCACATAAGGAATTGAAAATCCTTGTAGGAAAATTAGAAAATACAGATAAACACCCACACTAGTTCTTCAGAACCCTCCCCACAAAGAATCCCCCGGTTTCGTACTGTGAACAGGTAGCGCTGCTGACATTTGGATAGATTCTGAGATAAGAGACGTGTGTGCCTGCATCTGGGTGTGAGGACGTACACGGGGGCTAACCAGTCCCTGCATTACACCAAGCAGAAACACCCACATGCACAAACAAGTGTAATTATATTTGCAGTTAACAGTCTTGTGAGCATTTTTTAGGTTAATAAATGTAGACCTTCTCTCTCTCTTTTTTTTTTTTGAGGTGGAATCTTGCTTTGTCACCCAGGCTGGAGTGCAGCGATGCAATCTTGGCTCACTGCATCCTCTGCCTCCAGATTTTAAGCAATTCTCCTGCCTCAGCCTCCTGAGTAGCTGGGATTACAGGCACCAGCCACCACACCTGGCTAATTTTTTGTATTTTTAGTAGAGATGGGGTTTCGCCATGTTGGCCAGGCTGTTCTCAAATTCCTGACCTCAGGTGATCCATCCACCTTGGCCTCCCATAGTGCTGGGATTACAGTTGTGAGCCAGCACACCCAGCCACTTTCCACACACTATAATTTATCCAATTTGCTGTCGTTTAATATTTAAAAGCTGTATATGGTTTTCCAGCATTTTAATCAAAGGCACAGTGAATATCATTATACATTCTCCTAGCCACATTGCCTTAGGTTAAAAAGTATACATGTTTGTAAGGCTTTTGCATAATTTTAGTACAGATCATCAAATGGTCCCCACAGTAGCCGCTCTCGTGCCCGGTGTCCCAGAGTGCACAGGACACTACCCGTGCCGGGCGCTATCTGTCCTGTCACTCTCGTGAGGCTTCTGAAGCTGTAAGGGCTGTTGTTTCTCCGCGTTAGCGGTAAGGGCCCTGGGGCCTGGCAAAGGGAAGGAAGGCCCTTCCTCCTGGGGAACAGGCAGCATTCCCTCTACCTCGCCCTCTTCCTCTCTCAGCACCCCCCTGCCTCCAATCATGGATGTCTTCTTAACTTGCTTATTTATTGGTTTTCTGAAATCTCTACAGTGAACATGTATTACTCTTAATAGTTTTTTAAGAAGTTATAAAAACAAAACAAAGCCGCATCTTACTTTACCTGTGCCTGCCCCGGAATTCTCACACCAGCCCTGGGGACACGGCTCGCTGCCACCTTGAGCCGACCCTTGCAGGTCTGAGGCTCTTGTCACAAGCATTGGTTTTAAGGGGACTTCTGTCTTTGGTACAATCCCATGAGGGGAAGACATGTACCTGTTCAGACGGCTGCAAGCCGAGGTGGCTGGGTCACAAGCTAGCAGCTCTGGCCGCTGGGGTGCCGAGGACCTGCAGTTTAGCGGAGAGCCCCAGAAGGCAGCGTAAACTTCCACCCTGCCCGTGGGTGGACGGGGACGTTTTGGTTCATGGCTTTCTGGCTTGCATCTTATCAGACGGAAGAGTAGAGCATGCAGGTGGGGTGGAGGCGGTGGGGGCCAAGGTGGCACCCAGGCTTTTCTCCTGGAGGCCCAGGGTGACTGGTGGCCAGGGCTGTGCTGTCAATGTTCAGCCACCAGCCCTCTCCCCAAGAGCCCTGATCTGTCATGTTGGCCATTTCTGTGGCATAAATGCTTCTGCCAGGGCCCGTTTCAGGCTCCCAATGTGGCACCACTGAACATGGAGTTGGGAAGAGAGTCACACATTTGGCCACTGGGGCGCCCCTGCCCCCAGTCCTGGGGCTGACGCCCTCGAAGTAGGCCTTCCTGAGGGTAGCCACAGGGCCCCCCACCAGCCTGTCCTGGCAGGGAGTGTGGCAGCGGGCCAGTGTTCCGCGGCTTGGGAATCGCGCCCTCGCAGAACGGCACATTCCAGCAGGGCCACGGGGCCTTTGGGCTCCTCTGGGAGAGCTGGGGAGGGCCCTGTGTGAAGAGGAACCCTGGGCCTCCTGCCGCCCCATCTCCCAGTGGAGCCTTCACAAGCTGCCTGCTGTGTCCTCAGGCCTCTGATTCTGTGTCACTGCTGCCACTTGGCAGACATAAATGTGCTCCCAGAGTCGTGTGGTGCTAGGTACCATCTCACCTCAGTGCAGTTCTTCTGTAGCACCAAAAGGGGAGAGAAGCCCCAAATTTCCAGTGTGGTATTGGCTGGATTCCACCCTTGGGGATGCTTGTAGAACCCTAACTTGCAAAGATGGAAACAGCAGTTCGCTCGTGCCTGCACGGCTGAGCCTGGAACCCGAGGCGGGGCTGGCGGGGGCTCTGCGCTTGGTTGGTTGGTACCTGAGGTAAATGGTTTTCGTTTGCGTGGTTGATCAAGAGGCAGCTTTGGCCAAATCCTTTGTACCACCCCCTGCTCAGGCATCTGTGAGAAGGTCAAACCCCCAATGGTTCTTCATGTTCAGCTTGCTTCTCAGAAGTCCCTGTGTGTGCAGCATGTGGGAGCATGGCCGGGCGGCATGGAGTTGGGCTTGGCCAGCCGAGAGAGTGAACATGGAAAACCATTCGTTCAACCTACATGTGTTTATTTTCAGTAGATTGCAGTATTTTTTCTTATTTTCACTTCTCTTTCTCTCCTTTTTTTTTCCTGTAACTGTGCTGGTTTTGTTTTGGTCTTCCTCTCATACCCGTTTCTGCATTCCATCTTTTCTTTCTCTTGTGACTTCATTTCATTTTTGTTTAACCTTATCTTTTGGTTCTCTTCTTTATCCCATCCTTTTTGATAAAACCCATCGCATGTGTCTTCTTTCTTTCTTTATTTTCTTTCATTTTTCGTTTTTCTTTCTCCCAAACTTTTTCCTTTTCACAGCATTGGAACACGGGAGGTAGTCACCCAGAAGAACTTGAGCGGCCTGGTGCCCATCCGAGACTTAAGGCTAGACCCCAGCCTCCTCTGTTCCATTCCTTTATTGGCTCTGAGCCCCAATTTACTGATTGTGTGGCTCTTTCTGAGCATAGCATACCTGGTGACCAAATTGCGTTGCAAATGAGTATCATTCTGAAAAATTAATAAGTCACAAGAAAAACAAAAGTGCCAGAACATGTCCAGCCACCGTGTACCTAACTGGACAGAAGGAATGTGTCAAAGCGTGGTCTGCCAAGAAATATTTCATGCCTTACATTTTGACGTTTTGTTCTTCTGAACTGTAAATATCTGCCAAATTATTTCACCAAGAAGACTTGTTTGTTTAGCTCCTGTAGCATCTTCAGTGCTTGTAACATGTTCTTACGGTACCCTGTCACTGCACTGTTTAGCTGGCCTGGAATTCCTTGTGCCACGTCTCTACCTTCTGATGTACAACTATCTGTCACCTGTACCTCTCATGTGCCCTGTTTCCAAGAGAAACTAGTTCTGTTTGAAGAGAATTTGTATATTTGATACTATTCTTTAAGTGGACTGCTAACCCTTCCTTTCCTTTCAATGACAAACAAAAAGAAAAAGACAGATGCTTTATAACCGGCCCATCTAGAAAAACCTATCTAATAGGACATGTACTTTCTGCTTTCATTTCCAAGCGTAGTCCCTGAATTACAGTCGCAAACAGTTTGCAGAGTCCTACCATTTCCTTGCTTATGTTTATTATTTCCAATTAAGGATGACACAAAGCTGTGAATACAGTAGTACACTGTAGCAAGAGCCAGGCACAGTCAGACACAGAAAGATCACCTACTGCATACGCCAGACACAGAAAGAGCACCTACTGCATACGCCAGACACAGAAAGATCAGCCACTGCATACGCCAGACACAGAAAGAGCACCTACTGCATACGCCACAGAAAGATCACCTACTGCATATGCCAGACACAGAAAGAGCACCCACTACATACGCCAGACACAGAAAGAGCACCTACTGCATACGCCAGATAGAAAGATCACCCACTACATACGCCAGACACAGAAAGAGCACCTACTGCATACGCCAGACAGAAAGATCACCCACTACATACGCCAGACACAGAAAGAGCACCTACTGCATACGCCAGATAGAAAGATCACCCACTACATACGCCAGACACAGAAAGATCACGTACTGCATACGCCAGACACAGAAAGATCACCCACTGCATACACCAGACACAGAAAGAGCACCTACTGCATACGCCAGACACAGAAAGAGCACCTACTGCATATGACATTAGATTTACTCTTCACCATGTAAGGATCATTCAGCTGGTTCGAGGAATTAATGCATATAGTCACCAAAGGCTGTTAAAGTTATATACTTTTATTTATTTTAAAGCAGTATTTTTCATTTAAAAATGATATCTTTAATTGCAGATTAAAGTTCCAACATCTTTTCTCTCTTACTAATCAAATATGATTGATAATCAAATCAAATCAAAGAAAAATTGCCAAAAAAAAAGATCCCTGACTTGTGGGCAGTTGCGGTGGATGGAGCCGTGAGAGCGGCAGGCGCTCTGGTTTCTGCCGGTGCCCCTCAGTCCTCACGCGGCATTCCCTGCAACGCGATGACGTGTAACCTTAACACCCATGTGGGGCAGAGGGTAACTGTACACCTGTAAAGGTGACCAAATAGATCAGGAAGAACTCCCCACACCCTGTGCAGGACAGGCAGCGGCTTCTCTGTTTTCCAGTTCATATTACGTTGTGCCCCCACTTCCTATCTCCAGCTAGTTCCCCATACACTGTAGTTGATGAAGACAATTTTCTTTAACCAGGCCAGAAAAATGGGAATGAATTTAGAGAAGTTTGCTTTTCCAGAAACTTGACACCCACGCATGCCCAGAAATCCAGTCGACCACAAAAGTCCTCTCTCCAGGACTCCCAGACCTTACCCCGGGCTTTCTCTCATTCGGTCTCAGCTCAGAGTCTGGGTCCTAGGAGTCATAGAAGCGGTTAGCAATGAATGGCAAATGCTAGACTCGACACTTTACATTCTAAAGCGTAAGACCATCCTGAGCACTGCAGGCTCCCCAGGGCAGGTGTCCCCTGTGTGTCACCCCGTAAGTGAATCCACGCTTCTCCAAGTGCAGCGTGTTCACTTGTCTCTTCTAAAATAAATGAGGTGGCTGTTGTGGCGTAGCTCCTGGCAGCCTTCAGTAGGGAGTCTCTCACCAAACGCCAGCTCCTGGGTGGTGTAAGCTCTGGTAGCATGACAGCAGTCCCTGGGCAGCGTCCTGTCCAGCCTGTGATTATTTGAAAGGCATGTTTGCCTCTTTCCCTCTTTCACATTGAGCCGTGCACTTCACCTGAGACCATCTTGTTTGCATTATTTGAAAGCAAGAAACAGAGTCCACAGCCTCCTCCAGGTCCCATTTCACAGCTTCCTGGTCCTGCTCCTGGTAATGTGGTTCCAGTGCCTGCAGTGGTGACTCACGCGCACTCCCACCTCCACAGCAGGGCTAGTGGCAGGGCAGAGCCCATGCACAGAGGGGGCCCTCTGACTGCAGACAGCACCCCTCCCTCTCCCAGGGTTCAGGGATGCTTCTGTGGCATCCTCTAGGGGCCCCTCCCAGGCCCCTGCCCCACAGCACAGAGAAGCTGTGCCCAGGCCGAGGAGCCCCTCCCAGGGGGCCTCAAGGACACCACGGCCTGATCCTTGATTGTCACCACACCTTTTCGCCCATGTGGGCTTGGCCCTTGGGCTGAGAGAAATGAGACCAAAGGGAGCGAGATAAGGTTCTTGGTTTCTCTCCACCAGGGGCTGGGTGAACATCAGTATGCCGCCTGTGCGCTTGGAGAGCTACCAGAAGGACACCATGAGATTAGCGTAGGCAGTGGGCTGGTGTTGGCTTTTTACAACTTAAAGTATTTGAGAAAAGAAACTCCGTTGCTCTCCCTTTATGCTGAATTTTAATGTCACTAAGGCCTTTTAACTCATGAAATCAGGCCAAATACATATTCAAAATCTTACTTGCTTTAGTGAGAAATAGGATGAAACAAAGATGGGGAGATGATTCAAGAAAGGGGTCACTGACATTTAGTGATGGTTTTTAGTTGCTTATACAGTAGTAGTGCTGAGGCACTGTCAATGTCAACCAGCTCCTGGTGTCCAGGGAAACCATGATCAGGAGTGGCTCTCTTTGGTTGGTCTTATAAAATTGTTGTGTAAGTTTTTTCAACTAAGGTGACAGTCACCATTTACACCTATGGCTTGGTTCCAGCAGAGATTTTAACACGATGGCCTGTTCCCCCACAAAGTGGCAGGTGTAGCAGCCACGCCATGCTTGGCCATAGAATCACTAAGATCCTGATGACTGCAGATGAGTTCTCAAGTAGAAGACCCCACTGGAACCGGAAAATAGAGGATTCCCTAAAATTACCTGTCATATGGGGTGTCCATTTTAATTTTCATTTCAAAAATGGATGCCCTTGGAAAGAAATAATTTGTTGATATAATAAAATAATCGTGGAGCTTTGAAATAATTAAGTCCCTCTTGCTAAAATCTATCTAAGACCACCTCAACATGTACCATTGATTCCTAAAAAGTATGCAGCCAATGTAATCAGTGGAGGTGTCCTGCCTTAGGGCAGCAGCTTGGCCTCTGCAGCAGGAAGCCCCAGTTAGCACAGGCTGCCCTCGCCACCTCTACACACCTCGCCCCGGGCCCTCTTGCCAGCTCATCCGCACAGGCAGGTGGCGGAATGACTGTCGGCTTGTAGATCAGCCACATCAGCCGGATTTTGCAAATTCAGACATCTGGGGGAAAGTAAATACAATTTGATTTGAAAACTACATTGAAATGAAAGTATAATCTTTATTATAATTTCACGTCTGATGTGTTCAGCCAGCTAAACTAGGCACTAGCTCCTTTAGCATGTAAATAAAAGATAACGTCAAAGTTCACAAATTATTCTGCCTCGCGCCTCACGGCAGTTTAGTGTTTACTAGTGATAGGTGGTTTTTAAGCAGTTTGTACGTTTCTATATAAATGGAGAAGCCATATCTGAAGTAGTTCATTAATGTAAGAGTTTCCAAAGATTAAAGGAGATTAACTGTATATAAGAACCTATAGCTTCTGCTTTAAGTGGAAGTACGTTTTTGATTACTGAATGAATGTTAGGCAAACATGATTGTTCCTTGCTCCAGGGGGCCTGCTCCTGTGGCCTAGGTGTTCAGCTCAGATGACACACATCTAGCTGAGACCTTGAGGCTCTGTGACAAGAAAGCATATCCAAGTTACCAAATTAGTTATAACAACCAGGTGGATACTTTTCTAAACTATCGGAGCTTAGCTTTTGAATAAAAATTACTGTCTTACCAAAAGTATTTTACATGTTCTTGATAATGAGACTGTCATTTTCACTTTAAAAGGCTTGAGCAATTGCCACTAATGTTTTTTTTTAAATGCATGACATAATGGTCTTCACACAATTTGAAGTTTTTTAAAAAAATCACTGTTTCTTGGTAACTGCAAATTTTACATCTCATAAGGGGAATTTTGTACTAAATTTGATAACTAGTTGATTTCACTGCTAGTCTTAGAACAGTATAAAGCTATGAAGTTATACTGTGCTGTGGGAAGTCATTTATGTTTAAAATCGCTTTTGCCAGTTAGTTTTATGTCTACACCTGAACATTTCCCAGAGAACTCCCCGGATGCGCTCACTGAGCAGGTGAGGCCACCTCACGCAATGTTTGTTTTTGTCCCCTGGATTGCCATGGCAACCCTCCATCAAATGCAGCTGGGGATGATGCTGGTAGTGAGTTCTCTAGGGAAGGGTACCTGTGGGCTCTCACTGGCTCAGTGGCACCTGTGCAAGAGGGAATACGTGGGGGCAGCCCACCTGTGGAAGGGTGACTGGCTGCTACCAGAACTCGGTGAGATCCCTCCCTCATAACATTCCAGCCCTGATTGCCAGGCTGCTCTGCAGACAGTGCATGAACCCACTGGATTACCTGGCACCCAGAACAACTGTCCTCCGGGAGACAGCAGACCAGAACAGCCTCCCTAGCCAGCTGGCTTTGCTACCTGTTGAATTCTGCAAAGAAAGTCCGCATTTTGAATTCGATGTGACTGCAGCTCTTGCTAATATAGAAAAGTGCAGCTCTTTAAAGCTCTGAAGTGCAACTTTAGTAAGAGTAGTAGTATTTCTCTTTCCACTTCATTTGCTGTGTAAGAGAATCTTGGAACCACAAGTTATGGTAGAACCCCAGATGACTCAGACATGAGCTACATGAAGCCATTCACTTGGAAAACGTTTGCTTCCACTTAGCTACAGTGCTGCTTTTAGGAACGCACAACTCACAGCCCCATGCAGCATGTGTCCGTCTCTGTGCTTCTTAGTTGCCTTGTTCAGAAACCTGCCATCTTACGTATGTATTTGTTGTAAATGAGTCCGGCACCCATTTAAATTAATCTTTTTTTTAATGTTATGAAAATAATCAGTTCATTTCATCTTAGTTTAAGTCTTTTCTTTTTTCCTTTTTTACTGCTGTCATTTCTTGTGCTTGTTTTTTTCCCCAGTGAGGGTTGTCGAAGAGAAAATACAATGAAGAATGTTGGAAGTCGCAAATATGCATTTAATTCCCTGCAGCTGAAGGCTTTCCCCAAGCATTACAGGCCTCCCGAAGGGACTTACGGAAAAGTTGAAACGTGAACACACGGTTTCCTCTAATTAGCTGTTACATAATAAATGTGGGTACCCTCTAGTGTCATATATGAATTCTTCAAGAAGACCCGAAGGATTGGTTTTTATTTTTTGTGGTTTTTTTTTTTTTTTTTTAAAAAGAAACATTTCACTAAAGAGTTTCTGGAGCATGTTTTTTGTTTTTTGGGTTTTTTTTTTCCCATTGGAATCAATAGGAGGTAATGTTTGGCTCAATAGTGTGGACAGTAACAACTGCCCATTTCAATAGCCTTTGGCTGTAACTACACAGATCTCATCAATAGTTACCTACATGAATCAAGCTAGGTTTGTCCGAAATGCTAGAAGACTTTTTCAGACGCCTACTTGCTCACTTATTTTTCTACAGAGTAACTCAAAAGTGACCATTGAATTACAATCCACTTTGTAAAAATCTGAATGTAAAACAGTAAATAATAAATTAAATAATTGGATCGTAGGCAGACCAATAAATGTGATTTGGGGAAAGAAGCTAGCACCATCTCATGTAGTGAGAATAACGGGTTCTAGTGAATTATCCTATCTACACCACCACCTGAAGAAGTTGAAAGAAAGATTGATAAATCAACGGGAGATAAGACTTGGTTAGAAGGTAACATCTGCAAGGCACCCCACACAGTTGGGGCCACTCTTTTTTCTGTCCCTCATGAGTTACAGAACAGGGAGTCTGCTGGAGACACAAAGCCAGCAGTAAGGTCCCTTTAGCCTGTCTCCTGTTCTCTGAAGCTCCCTGCCTAGGCTTCCCCATGCCCAGAGGACACATCTCCCCTTCTTCTCTAGATGTTAATCTAGGGCTTCAGATGTGGCATGTCAACACTCCCATGGGGAATTTATGACCATAGAGATAGTAGAAACCTAAATATTTTCGGAAAAATTTTTTTTTGCAGGATTTCCAATTCATCTTCGAAAAGACAGTACAATCGTGTTTGAACGTCTGATAAAAGTGTCTTATTTTTAGGTTTGCAATAATTGTTACTTTCTTATTCTCATTCTTATGTAAGATGACAATTGAGAAACAGTTGAAATTATTCTCCTCAAATGAGATTTTGAAAGGGATTTATGGGCCATAAAACTTAGGAATTTCATAGAAAATTGTGTCTGGTCATCTTTTATAAGATGATGATGAGTCTTATCTGCACATAGCAGACTTTTTTTCTTAGGAGTTTATATGTTTTATTGATTCTGTTTATGATGTTTACATGTTCTTGAAAAGGTTGTCAAAGAAATATATATGGCACATATTAATGATGCTGATCCTAATGATTTGTGAACCTCCTAGAAATTCTTATGTCTAAAAACCTAGAGATTCTTCTGGTTCCTTTAGAAACATGTAACAGACTTGGGCCAGGGGTGCTGAGGCACGGGGAGGACTGCTTCTTGGCAGGAACACAGAGGGGGAGGGCATCAGGTAGGGGTGGAACTGGATGACCTTCCAGACCCGCTCCTACTCAGAAGTCAGCGCGCAGGCAGAGCCTGCTGTCTCCCGATGCTTGCAGGGAGGAAAATGTCTGTGGAGGACACTTTAATGAAGGATGAAGCTCTCTGCCGCTCCCTCGAAGCTGGGTTCACTGTGGCAGGCAGGAGGCCGAGAAACTCCTCCCGCCAAACCCACTGCTCAGGTGGCTGCTGCTGGTGTCAGTCTCCTTTTTAAGTGTCAGTTTCTGTTCACAGACAGTTCGTTTCAATATGGCTGATTTACCCTTTCACCTCCCCACCATCTCATTTAATTGGTAAATTTTTAGTTCCATCTTTTCTCATTTGAACTTTAAAAAAAAAATCTCCTTGCTTTTAAAAAATACAAGTATTACTCACATAGTTTTCAGATCTTTTTTGTCCGAAGAGCATTAAATATCTGCACTTATCAAAGGGAATATAGCAGATGTTGATCATCTGTCAGCAGTTTTGCATGTGGCACCTTTATACGAATTATTTTCCCAATTTTCGCTTTCTGTAATGGGTCACCATAAAACTGTAAGACTTGGCAAATGCTGTAGAAAAGGTTCGGGTTTCAGGATCTTTCTGAAGGCATCGTTCCTGGGCGTCCGGCACCTGCAAGGGTGTGTGTTGCACAGCCCTGGAGGCCAGCAGCTCCTCTCTTCTCTAGAAGTTTCGAGTTTTCAGAGGTGCAGGGAAGGCAGTTTTACAGGTTACCATAAAATAGAGGTTCCGTCTATTCCATCCAGTGTTCCTTACAATGCCTCCCCATTTAAAAAGAAAAGAGATCTGTGGAAAACCGGGAATGTCATGTGGATTCTGTCAGAGCTTCTACAGAGCACAGTTGCCTTTAGTTTCCTTTAAAGATGTAAAAATATTGTATAATACAGTTTTGTCCCTACGCAATTGTATTTGCCAAGCTTAGTGCATTATGATACCTTTATTTATTTGTTTTGGGCAGTATTAATATATATATATATAAACATACAGTTACTGTTTTATATATTCTTAGGTCATTCAAAGCCATGTATGCTGTAAATGTGCTAGTCTTTAGAATGACACATAATAAATAACTGACAAGATATTAAATGTGGTCTTGCCTGATTGATCCTATTGGGAGGACTAGTTCTACGTGACCAGCCTGTGACGGGACCGTTGTTGTTGGGCATTGCGTTGAGAGCTCGGGTGCTGAGTACATATGTTTGTAAACATGGGACCGTGGGAGACTTCCATTTTATAAGCTTGTTTCTGCCTAATCTGAAGCAGAGGGGCAACAGGGTCGAGGACTTTGGGAGCGGCCAGACCAGGTCCCAGTCCAGGTTCTGCCCCTCACTGGCTGGTGACTCTGAGCAAGCTGCTTGACCTCTCCAAGCCTCCGTGTCCTCGTGTGCAAAGTGTGGACAACAACGGTACCGTCCTCATGAGGAACGTGCAGCGCACCGCGGAAGCAGGTGCTCGTAAATGGCAGCCATTGTTGTTACCTTTCCGTCCGTGAACATGGACCACATCACCTCCGTGGGTAACCCAGTCCTTGTTGTGTGACTTGTCAAAATGCAGTTCCACTTGTATTGATAGTGACCCTGTTCATCGCCACCAGGACTGCATCTTGCACCACCGTGCCATCTTCTAGGCACACACGACCCGTTATCTCCCTTGGAAAAATTCCTCTCACTGGAAATGTACAATTAAAGAATGATTGAAATGTTTAACTCTTGGAGTTTTTAGTATTACCAGACTCCTAGAAATTTAAGCTACCACCAAAAATAACATGTGCCTTTTCCCTTTATTCTCACTGATGGTAGCAGTGCACCTCGTTTCAATGTCCATTGCGTTGATTACTGTGAACACTGAACATCTTTTATACCTTTATGGTATTTCTATTTTTGTGACTTCATTGGAGTGTTGGCCTATTTCATATAGATTGTTTGTAATATACAATGTATTAACCCCAGTCATATGTTGCACACTTTTTAACCTATTTGTCAGCTGTCTTTTGGTCTGTGGTAGGGGGTTATACAATATTTTAAATGGTTTATATAGTCACATATACCTGTCTTTCATTTTGATGCTTGTTCTGAATTGGAGTCCTGGCTTCACCATGGAAGGTGGGACATATGGGGCAGCCATGTCCTTGTGGGCACGGTGGTGTGGCTGCGTGCCCACGACGAGGGGCTGGACTAAAGTGCTCACTGGCACCTTGCTTGGTGCGTGGGCCGTGCTCAGTTTAATATTATTAATAGTTTCTACCTTCACTGTCGTGTCCCAGGATGATTTTTCAGCATTTACCTGTTCTTATTTCTAGGATGTTTATGGTTTCAGTTCTGCATTTAGATTACTCCATCTGGAATCATCTTGGTGTCAGTCCTGTGTTGTGCTTCGAGTATGCTAAAGTCAGAGGGAATCCCTCAAGGCCAGGCCTAATTTTGCTTCTCTTTAAAGTTAAGCCAAGGAGAAGACATGTCAGGACGCCCAGACATCAGCCACCGTGAGCTGCTTCCTGCCCTCCCTCCCCATGCCATTCCCCGCTTTGGTTTCCTGTTGAGTCTCTGCTTAGTACATGACTTGGCACAGTCTGGCTGCCCAGATCTAGGGGAGCTGTCCCAGGGAGGCTTTGCACTGGAGGAAGGTAAGAGGAGCTGGAGGTTGGAGCTTCCCGATCTGTGATTTTTCCGAGAACAGAAATGATTAGCCATGGGGGGCGGTTACTTCGTTATATGTTGTTCTACTGGGTAACCGCCCTCTGTTCTCTACCAGCATCAACCCGCAGGTTGGCACCATTTTTGAATAGAGGCTTCTCACAGTGTCCTCAGCAGTACTGAGTGCTCCTCGTGTTGTAGTAACGAGCAGCAGATCTCTGGTCACTCTGAAGGGCTGCCAGCCTTTCTCTTTTCTCACGCCTGGGGGAGAAGAGCTGTTCTGTGTGTAGGGGTGTTGGGAACACATGGACAGAAGGAACTGGCCTCATGTCCCATCGTGCTCCTGGGATGGCTCTTCTAAGACCAGCACTTCTTCCTGGCAGGCAGGCCCTCACAGAACTCTGCATTTGGAGATGGACAAACTGTCTTGTCACTTGCACCCCAAAATGTCCTTCTGTACAAGCCCCTCTTAAGAGCTGGTTTTCCGTAAGTTGTAGTGAGGGCACTGCTGTGCTATGCACAGGAGGAACCCCGGCCCAGAAGCACAAGCTCCCTGTGGAACCTGCAGGGATGGCAGTGATGACAGAACCAAGGGGGTCAAGGAAGGTTGGAGAGGAGTGGGCAGCAGAAAACAGCTCAGGCTGCCTGACCTGGCCCCCGGCTGCCCATGAGGGCCTCCGGAGAGGGGCGGAGCTGGCTTATCGGGATCCGTGATGGTTTTTACATTTTTAAAAGTGCCCTCTTCTCAGAGGCCCTGGTTATTTCCAAAAGTAGGAAGTAATCAAATTTACAGTGGATAAAATCCAGTATTTGAAATCAGGAAGACAGAAAAAAAAAAAGCAAAATAGCATCTCTTTCTGAGAGGTATATGCTGACCAAAAAGATCTTTCATTCCTGTGAACACCAGGCAGCGCAGCCTCTGGCAGAGAGAGGAGAGCTGGGTTGTAGAGATGGAAACTTGTGTTTGGCAGCCTGTCTGCTCCCAATAGGGGCCCTGGCCGCCACTGACCTCCTGATGCCTCACTGACGCTAACTGTGGGTACCAACCAGCACAGTGGACATCGGCCCCAGGATCAGTCTACGATTTGTCTGGAGGCCAAATGGTGACTTTTAAGTGGGGAAAACTGGTGGGGGCTTCACCGTGCTCTGCAGTGTAGTGGGATCTGTGAGCTGGCCTGCACAGGCACTCCCTCCCCTGCCAGGTACACCAGGGAAGCTTCTTCAGCCTGAGGCTGCGCCCTCCGTACAATTCCACCCCCATCCTGTGCCAACAGCAGGCAGACGGAGAGTAGCTTGGTCTTGTTTTTATTAGCTATGGCTCTCCAGGCTATGACAGGGCTCCCAGGGTGCAGCCTCAGAATGCCCATACTCTCTAGATCCCTCCACCGCGCCCGTGTCTTTGCCATGACTTCTTCCTGCACCAGGCACCATGCGCCTTGCAAGCCAGTCCAGGCAGGTCTTCCACACTCTGTTGTCCCACATAGCAGAAAAAGCTGAGTAGACAGGGTAGGAAACATACTTCTGTCCCCATGGCTCCGAGGAGGATGCTGTGTTAGATGGATGGAGACAGACACAGCACTTCACTGCCTCCTCCTCCTCGCCACCCGGCCCTCCCTTGGTGTCTGTGGCCTGACTCTCTCCTGGTGGTCCTACGTCTCTGACCGTCCCTCCTCACTCTCAGATTTGCTGTCGCTCACCACCTGCCAGTAATGGCGTGGTGTTCTCCTGGGTTCCGTCCATAACTTTCTCACTTAAGATGTTCTTCCTGAAAAATCTTACACATTCCTGTTGAACAAATGGTCACTTATATGCTAGTGACGCCTAAACTTGTAGGTCCATCCCAGACTCTCCCCCAAGGTCCAGATTACCTATACTTGCAAGCACTGTGCCTGTCACTTTGCCTGTGTCACAGTCATCTCAAACACAGTGTGCTCATGCCCCTCCTCCTCCAAGCTGGCTGATCTCCCTCTAATAGATGATCTTGGGGTCATTTTCTCCTCCACATCCCATCAGCCACTGAGACCTGTATCTCTTGAGAACCATCCCATAATTTCCATCCATGCACCCCCAGGCCTGGTCTATGTCTCCTCGGATCTGGACCTCTCCTGAGCATCCTCACCCCTCCTGTAAGGCTGGTCTTAGGTCTGCCTTCCTCTATGGTGATTTCTCCCCACAAATGAAGTTGGCCCTTTCAGAAAAAGTTCCTCTCCTTCAGTGTTGACTGTGACGACTCTATCATGCATATGCTGTCCACTGTCAGTCCCCTCTGTATTCACAAGAGCAAGTGTAATGCCTGCCGTGAAGGACCTAAAGTTTGTTGAATAAACAGATGAACAGATGGTGGTTTTGTGGTGGTCAACTGAAATCTTTCCTATTTTAGCACTGGACCACACTGTTTTTCTCTCTATGTAATCAGTTATGCTAAATGCATCCCAAGGAGCCAAATTCAGAAGGTCAAAGGAGAAGGCAAATGGCAGAGTGTGGTAAAGGGGCTAGTGAGAGGGTCTCTAAAAAAGGCTAAAATTACAGGGGGTTCAGGCAATGTTATCTTGATCTGGATGGCCAGTTACATGAGAGATTACTTTGTTCTTAACATACGAACATCCTATTCACTTTTCAGTATACTGGTTATGTTTAACAGTAAAAATTAAATGTTAAAAACCCACCATTTTTGAACAATCTCCAAAGGAAATTAAGGAAACAGTTCTATGTACAGTAGCATCACAAAGAAAATTCTCAGGAATAAACAACCAAGGAGACAAAAGTCTTGTATACTGGAAACTACAAAATTTTGCTGCAAAGAAATTAAGGACTCCAATAAATGGAAAGACATCTTGTGCACATGGATTGAAAGACCTAATATTGTTAAGATGACAGTACTGTCAAAAGTGAGCTACAGATTCAATGTACCCCCCTCATCAAATTCCCAACTGATTTTTTTGTGTGTGGAAATAGAAAAATCCATCCTAAGATTTACATCGAATCTCAAGGAATCCTAAGTAGCCAAAACAATCCTGAAAAAGAACAAAGCTGGAGGTCACATACTTCTTGATTTCAAAGCTTATTATTACAGAGCTACAGTAATCAAAATAATGTGGCACTGGCATAAATACGTACAGACAGAAGTGCAAAAGAGAATAGCATGCCCAGAAATAAACCCTGGCATATATGGTCAAATGATTTTCCACAGGACGCCAAGACCATTCGATGGGGAAAGAACATCTTTTCAACAAATGGTGTTGGGAAAACCAGCTATCCTTAGGCAAAAAAATGAAGCTGGACATTCACACCATATACAAAAGTTAATTCAAAATAGATCAAAGACATAATTTAAAAGCTAAAACTCTTAACTCCTAGAAGAAAACACGGGAGCAGCTTCATTGGAGTCGGCGGTGACTTGGGTATGACACGAAAAGCACAGGCAACAAAAGTAAAAATAAACTAGACTACACCAAAATGCAAAACCCCCGTGCATTAAAAAAAAAAAAAAAAGAAAAGGCAGCCTACAGAATGGGAGAAAATACTTGCAAATCATGCATCTGATAAGAGGTTAACATCTAGAATATAGAAGGAACTTCAACTCAACTACAAAAGAACAAACAACCTATTTTTTTAATACCCATCTACCACCTTAACCATTTTAAGGGACTGAAAATGATTTAACCCATTTGAATGATTTAACCCATTCAAAATGACTTGAGACATCTCTCCAAAGAGATATACAAATGGCCTCGAAGTACATGAAATTATGTTCACCACTAATCATTAGGGAGATGCAAATTAAAACCACATTGAGATACTTCACACCTATTAGGATGGCCACTGTTTAAAAAAAAAAAAAAAAAAAAAAAAAAACAAGTATAGGCAAGAATGTGGAAAAGTTGAAATCCTTGTGTGCTGTTACTGTAGACTACTACGGCTGCTGTGGAAAACAATACGGCTGATCCTGAAAAAATTTAAAAATAGAATATGTGCTCCAGCAATTCCACTTGTGGGTATATACCCACAAGAACTGAAAGCAGGGTCTCAGATATCTGTATACCCATATTCACACAGCATTATTCACAGTTACCCAAAGGCACAAGCAACCGAAGTGTCCACTGACAGATGAGTAAACAAAACAATGTGCTATGTACGTACAATGGAATATTATTTGGCCTTAAAAAGGAAGGAAATTTTGATATGTACTACAACATGGATGAACCTTGAGGACATAATGCTAAGTGAAATATGCCAGTCAAAGACAAATGTGGTATGAGTCCACACGAGGCACTTACTGTAGTAAAGTTCATAAAGACATAAGGTGGAATGGTGACTGTCAGGGTAGAGAGGTGGAGGGGTGGTGGAGTGAAAGGGGAGTTGTGGAGATTGGTTGCATAATTGTGAACGCACTCAACTCTGTTGAACTGTACACTTAAAAATGGCTAAGATAGTAAATGTTATATGTATTTTACCACAATTAAAATTTTAAAAATAGATTGCAAATAAAGGCCTGAAAAATTATTTTTAAAATGAATCACAGACTTACACGGAAGAGGTAAAACTGTAAAACTCTTAAATGAACAGAATAAATTTCCATCAGCTTAGATTAGGCAATGGTTTCTTAGATACACCAAAAGAAAAAATAAATTGTAATTCACCAAAATTAGAAATTATACTTCAAAGGATACCATTAAGAAAGTGAGGAGACGGCCGGGCACGTAATCCCAAGCACTTTGGGAGGCCGAGACGGGCGGATCACGAGGTCAGGAGATCGAGAGACGATCCCGGCTAACACGGTGAAACCCCGTCTCTACTAAAAAAATACAAAAAACTAGCCGGGTGCGGTGGCGGGCGCCTGTAGTCCCAGCTACTCGGGAGGCTGAGGCAGGAGAATGGCGTAAACCCGGGAGGCGGAGCTTGCAGTGAGCTGAGATCCGGCCACTGCACTCCAGCCTGGGTGACAGAGCAAGACTCCGTCTCAAAAAAAAAAAAAAAAAAAAAAGAAAGTGAGGAGACAAACCACAAATTGGGAGAATCTGTGAATCACTTATCTTTAGGCGACTCATATCTACAACATACAAAAAACTGTTACAACAGTAAAAAGAACTGAACTGAAAACTGGACTAAGGACTTGAATAGATGTTTCTCCAAAGACATACAAATGGCCAATAAGCGCATGAAAACATGCTCAAACATCATTAGCCATTAGAGAAATGAAAGTCAGAATCTCAAGTGGATAGCACTTCATACCCAGTAGAATGGCTATAATCAAAACATGAATTATAACTGCTGGTGATGTGGAGAAATTGGAACCCTCAAAGATGGTTGGTGGAAATGTAAAATGCTACAGCTTCTGTGAAAAATTTTGGCAGTTCACCAAATGTTAAAGTTGGCCAGGAACAGTGGCCCACGCCTGTAATCCCAGCACTTTGGGAGGCCGAGGTGGGAGGATCACCTGAGCCAAGAGTTTGAGACCAGCCTGGGCAACATGGGGAGACCCTGTCTCCACAAAAATACAAAAAAATTAGCCAGGCGTGATAGCACGTGACTGTGGTCCCAGCTACTCAGGAGGCTGAGTTAGGAGGAGCCTGGGTGAGACTGCAGTGAGCTGCAATCATGCCACTGCATTCTGGGCAACAGCAGAGACCCTGTCTCAAAAAAAAAAAAAAAAAAAAAAAAAAGTTGGAATTATATGACCCTGTAATTCTGCTCTTACGGAAACATATGCTCATGCAAAATTTGTTCACCATTGTTCATAGCATTAGTCATAATAGCCCAAAGTGGAAACAGACCAAAGTGTGCCAACTGATGAATGGATACATAAAATGTGGTACATCTATACTGTGGAGTATTATTCAAAAATAAAAGGTAATGAAGTACAGATAGATTCTACATGGGGATGAGCCTTGAAAACATGGTAAGTGAAGCCAGTCACAAAAGGCTACATGTTATATAAAAAGTGGATTAGTGGCTTTTAGAGGCTGAGGGGGAAGGGAAGTGACTGCTAATGGGTACAGGTTGCTCTTTGTAGTGATGCAAATGTTCTGGAATTAGTGGTGATGGTAGCTCTGTAGATACAGTATAAAAACCACTGAACTGATAAGTTTCAGGGTGAATCTGATGGTATGTGTATTTCTCCAAATAAAGCTCAATAAAGCTGTTAATAAAGATGAGAGGGCTTTATAATATACATTTTTGAGTTGTTTACTTTTATTAATAAAAAGTTATATCACTTAAATATGTATACAGTGAAAAAAACCATGACTATCCCTTTCCCAGTGAAAAGGAGTACACTCAACAGACCTTTGTGATATTCTGCAACAATGACCCATGCTGGGGTGGAATTCTCACTTTTTAGTAGAACCTTTACAAACTCAAGTGAGCTGTACAACACCCTGACTGCTTTAACTCCAGTGAACCATGGAGGTATAAAGACGCTAGGGTTGTTTGTGATTCTTCAATGCCAAAAGTAAAGTTGGAAACTTGGATTCCTGTTTGACTCTACTGTATTAAGTGATCAGAATAAAATTAAGGCTAATTTTCAACCACTTCATGGTTTTCATTCTTGCTTTCTATAGTGAACATCTGTTGTTTCCACTTGCTCTAAACCCCTTTCCTTTTGGGATTCAGCTCACTGCTCATCCATGTGATTCTGACAGGAGTCAGCAATGACAGCGCAGATAGCCCAGGCCTGGCCAAGATCACAGGCCCCCATCCCCTTTTCCATAGGGACTGGTCCAATGCAAGGGCAGGTGATCCTGGGAAGACCAGAGTCCTTTTATAGGATTTGATTTGTGAACCCTGAAAAAGGAAGTTCTCTCTCTCCCTTTTGAATCATGGATCGTAAAGATGTGGGCTTGGAGCTCACACTGGCCCATTATGTAGAGAGGGCCAGCCTGAAAATGGAACCAGGAAACAAAAGCAGTCCGAAGATGATGGTAAAGAGCCTGGGCACCACAATGTGGGGCCGAGCGCCAGCTACGCCTGTGGATTCTGTTGAGGTGCTGAGGTTATTACTTCAGTGAATCACAGCACACATGAAGTATTTCTTCTCTAAGGAATCAAACACAATGTATTTTCGAACTAGACAGGAAAAGACTGAATAAAGAAAAAGTTCATCCTAAACTTTCCCAACAGACATCTGGATGGGCTCCATGTTATCAGCTCTGTCAGTCACATCAGTGGCCTGTACAAATTGTGTAATTCGATTGAAGAGTCAAGTTTGCAAATAACAGTCTTTCCATTCTCTGTGCTTTAGAACAATTCTCAAAACACATTTATTATGCTGCCAACCCGTAACTGTTCAATTAGGTTTTTCTTCTAAAAATAACTTGGATCAAGAGAATCATTTACTTTATACATATTCAAAAACAGAACTCATCCATTTTCGTCAGCGTTCCATGGAAGGGAAATCTGGTCCAACCAAACAGATATGGTAAAAAGTATGTTTCCTGTTTTGGCTTATTTGTGTTAATGACCAGAGAAAATATCTGTTGTCTTCCATCTTGGCTTCAACGTAATGTATCAATATCCTTTTCTTCCTCTGAATCTTGCTCTGTTATCCAACTGAAAATAAATATACAATTAAATCAAATTTGGTACAATATAATTAATTAAACACCCCTTACTTTGGTAAGGGTATCACTGTATGAGAGAAATAAACCAGTTATTAGCAAAATCAAAAAGGCAATGACATCAGAACTACCAAGAAAAACCACAGTAATGAAGATGGCACTGACAGGGCGCGGTGGCTCACTCCTGTGATCCCAGCACCTTGGGAAGCCGAGGCAAGCAGATCACCTGAGGTCAGGAGTTCAAGACCAGCCTGGCCAACACGGTGAAATCCCATCTCTACTAAAAAAAATACAAAAATTAGCTGGGCATCGTGGCAGGCGCCTGTAATCCCAGCTACTCAGGAGGCTGAGGCAGGAGAATCTCTTGAACCCAGGAGGCAGAGCTTGCAGTGAGCCAACGTCGCACCATTGTACTCCAGCCTGGGCAACAGAGTGAGACTCTGTCTCAAAAAAAAAAAAAAAAACAGCATCCTTAGGTCAAAGTGCTTTCTTCCTTTAATGGGATGATCTTATTTCTGGTTTTGTACTTTTCTCCAAGAAAAGGGTCTCAGTTTCCATTCCAAAGATCTCCGTAGATCTTCCAAATCAAAGAAAGTCAGAAAGAACCCCAGAGATTTGTAATATCTTTTTAGGCCCTATTTCTACAATCCATCCCTCCAAAATTCAAACACAGATACGGGCATTTTCTCTTAGTCACATAAGGCACAAGTGTATACAGCTTAGAGCTCCACACGAGAGGTTTGTGGACACTTGCCAACAGAGCTGAACTCGAGAGTGGCCAACAGGAACTTTTACCCATATATACCTGCTGAGACTTCATTCTCACCCTTTCGGAAATGCATGAAGTTCAGCAGCTGTGGCTAGCACGGTGACAGAAGAACATAAAAATGAGCTGTGGGTTTTCCTGAATGCTACCTAACATTAACCCACTGGAGTAAGAACTATTATCTACATCCTTTTTTCCAAACCATATCACTGCAACTCATCTATAACTATTAAGTCATTCATATATTTAACCTCCATATAGCTAATTTTTAGCATAAGCTTTTAAAAATCTTTAACCACTTACCATTGATCTTCTACACTCAAAAAATGCATATTTTAAAGCGCTGCAGTGTCCTTCCTTCAAACACTGCCGAGGGGATTTTCCTTCCTATGACAGACACATAAAACAATATAAACACCTTGGAAATTTTCTCACAACGTACAAAATACTTGTCCTGAAAACAGTCCTTTTTTAAAGTGTTAAAAGAGGAAAATAGAGAGTTATGTAAGAAACAGTTCTTGACCATCCTGGCTAACACGGTGAAACCCCGTCTCTACTAAAAAATACAAAAAACTAGCCAGGCGAGGTGGCAGGCGCCTGTAGTCCCAGCTACTCGGGAGGCTGAGGCAGGAGAATGGTGTAAACCCGGGAGGCAGAGCTTGCAGTGAGCTGAGATCTGGCCACTGCACTCCAGCCTGGGTGACAGAGTGAGATTCCGTCTCAAAAAAACAAACAAAAAAATCTATTTGGGCTGTTGGTGCCTAAAGAATGAAAAAAAAATGTAACTTGGGAACTTTAAGGACACTGTTGAATTCTTGAAAACACTGGTTTCCATGGGACACTTTTCCTTAAATTGTTTATATTAATATCTAGAAAAGGATACCTTCATTTCCTTATGGGTGAAATGTGTGAACTGGGTACCTTAAAATCAGAATATTTTTAGTGTCAGTACGAAACACTTTACATAGCTAAAGTGTATGAGGCGGGCTAGAATACTACTTAAATAGAAATGTGGCCCATTCATGCACCAGGAAAAATGTAACCCAAAGCTCATATGCTCTGCATAATCAGGGATTTTCCCTCAAGCAGATTTTGACTCTGCAACCTCATCACTGCAGCCACTCCCCAGAACATTTATGTTCCAAGTGCCAGGCACACTCCGCTAGTTTTTACTATGAAAAGCTACAGGGTAGTATGTCTGTGGTATTCCTGTCCTCCAGGATCCTGGCCACCTTCCAGTCTGTATGTCTGCCTGGGTCCTAGATATCAAATGTCATCTACACCAGTGACTCTCAAAAGTGGATCAGAGTCGCAAATTTCCTTCCTCTCCAAACTCTGCAATTCTGCTGGCGGGATGCCTTGCCCACATGAACAATGTGGAGGCAGACAACAGACTAACCATACAAAAGGTTGTAACTATAGTTTATAAGCTGATGCCTCTTCAAACTGTATCTAAGAAGCTACCTTTTTCAAAAGCTTTCAACCTATATTGCCAACTGCCTGGGGTAAAAATCCATCTAGATACACTAAAGCTAAGAGACAGTCATTCATCATCCACTCCACCCCAAATAACAGACTGCTAGCTGTCTGCTCTTCCTTTTTATCCAGCATATGACTGGGTGAGAATCTCCTGGACACCCTTGCATTTAGCTGTGGTCATGTGACTAAGTTCTAGCCACTGGAATGTGTGGGAAACAGGCGTAGAACTTCTGGGTTGGTCTTTAAAGAGGCTTGCCCCCTTCCTCACTTCACTCCATAAGGTTGCCGGGCCTGATGACTGCAGTCTTGGACCATGAATATGAGAGCAACACCCTATTTCCTATATTTTCCTATTTTCACAGCACAGAGTCACAAGAGTAACAGTGTCTGTGTCCATGGGAGATTGAGGGAAATGACCAGGCCCTGATTATAGGCACAAGAACAAAAGAGAAAGTTCTCTATCTTATTTAAGCCACTATTATTCTGGGTCTCTGTAACATGTGCTTGAATCTGTATTTTAACTAATACACTCCCAAGCTTTTTTGCCTTCTGAGGTCAAGATTAGTCAGTGCTCTCAAACATGGCTGTGACCAAGAACCAACCTAGGAAAGAAACTTTTAACTTATTGGGGGTGGGGTGAGGGCAGCAGTGGAATCTGTACTTTTAAAAAGCCATGCCACTTCAGGCCGGGCGCGGTGGCTCAAGCCTGTAATCCCAGCACTTTGGGAGGCCGAGACGGGCGGATCACTAGGTCAGGAGATCGAGACCATCCTGGCTAACACGGTGAAACCCCGTCTCTACTAAAAAATACAAAAAACTAGCCGGGCGAGGTGGCGGGCGCCTGTAGTCCCAGCTACTCAGGAGGCTGAGACAGGAGAATGGCCCGAACCCGGGAGGCGGAGCTTGCAGTGAGCTGAGATCCGGCCACTGCACTCCAGCCTGGGCGACAGAGCGAGACTCCGTCTCAAAAAAAAAAAAAAAAAGCCACGCCACTTCTAGGTGATTCTGATGAAGAGTCAGCAGGTCTGGAAGCTGTTAGTGGAGACAAAGAAGATATCGTGTGATGAGTGAAGTTCCTCTGGCAGAATTTCATTGTCCTGATCATCCAGGAGTCATTAAATCCTAAGAAGTCTCTTCAAGAGATGCCTTTTGAATCTGCTTTTTCCCTGCTTCCCTCCAGGCCCACTGGAATTTACATCCTTACCATTACCCTGAGTTTCTCTGAGGCCCTCTAACTCCTTGACAATCTCCCAAAGCAGCATCTAGAACTAAATACATGTTTATGTTGAATTTCTCCCTAGAGTGAGGTGCTGCAGGTTTCAGGTGGACTGGCAAGAAGAGACTACAGCACCAACCTGCCCTAAGATCAGATTAACCTTTTTATTCAAGAACTTAAGAAATCAGAAATTTCCATCATAAATAAGGTTGCCATACAGAGCAAGCAAAGACCTCAGCAGAGCTTTCCTTGGTCTTTCAGAGTCCCCAGTGAGGAGCGGTCGGCAGCAGCTGCCAACAGACTGGAGGAGATGGTTCTGGACCTGCAAACCTCTTCACTTTTGCCCTTTTACACTCCAGCTGAAGTCACCATTCAGAATGAATTTAACACAACCTGTAAACGAACTTCCATCTAAAGAACTGTTTATAAGCATCACATTTTCTGGCTGACCAAACTGAGCACTGGTAAGGCCACATTCAATGGCGGGAAAAGCAAAGTCTGTACCAGCTGTCGCGACCACAATCTCTACCTACAGCATTCCAGCCAAACGGCCCCGCTTTCTACACTGCAGAGGCCATGTCCCATTCGTCAGTGTTTGTTCCCTGAGCCGGAGCCTGGCACTCCATACATGTTTGCTGTATCAACCGCTGCAGAAAGCCAGCTTGGACTTCTCTGTGCTGCTGCTATTGTCTTCCGCTTGGACTTTCTTTCCTTAGTCCTATTCGGTGTACTTTCTTCCCTTGACTAATCAACGTGGCCTTCCGTGCTGAACGTCTAGATAAAATCCAGTCTCCTCACTCTGACACACGCGCAGGCCTTCACACCTGGCTGCAACCTTCCCCTCAGGCTTCTCTCGCATTCCCGTATTGCAGGACGCTAGCTCCTCTGGGCCCTCCCACGTCTCCCTGCCTCTGCACTTGCTGTTCTTTCAGATCTTCCCCACAATCACAACAGTTCCCACTTCTTTACTTGATAAACTGCTATTCAACTTTTAAGACTCAGCTCAAATGTCACCTCAGAAGATTCCAAATTCTGAAGCAAAATCAGATGCTCTCCATTGGGCTAAGGCACTTTTTTCCTCAAGATCTAGTCATTAAACACGTTTAATAAATGCTTACAGTATTATGGCAGGAATTTAGACTCTTAGATGTCTATTTCTCCCATGACACCAAGCTTACATGGATAGTGACTGCAACTGATTCATCTTCGTTATAACCAGTGTCAGGCACCATGCCTACCACTTAAGAGGCATTTACCAGGAGCTGGCTGAATGGCAGCACCAGTGAATACGGGGCAGAGGGGACACAGCCCCGGACAGGGGAGCCTGAAAACAGCGGTACCTCAGTTTCCTCATTTATATAAGGAAGTTGGGCGAGATAATCTCTTAAATTTATAATAACTCAAGTTTTACTAGACCTTGGGAGGCGAGAATGGCCGACTGCTAAAATCAGTGAACCAAACATAAAATTGTGACTCGGCAGAAACACTAATACGGCCCTATAGTGGATGTCCATTTGGGGGTAATCTTTTCTCTGAAATAACAGCAACTTTCTGGAACTACATCTCCCAATGCAAAGATAACCGCACACAATTGAATGCCCTCTGGTCGGGCCTCTGTAATTGGAAAAGGCACTTGTGGTTTATTTGAGCTCTAAAACCAGAACCCAGGTCCACTCTGAACCTCACTACATGCCTCAGTGCATTCCGAGAGGGTGCTGAGGAGACCTGTGTCTGTAGTAGGGGAGTGAAGTAAGAGCGTAGGGGAAGCAAGATACCAAATCGTGAAAATATGGAGTTGCTTTATTTTTACAACTTAACATCCAAGAATGCAGAGAACTGTAACTCAGAAACAAATTCATATCAACACAAGGCAAACTGAGCACACATTCAGTCACAACTGAACGGGCAGGGGACACGACTGGCCAGGGCAGTGTACCAGGTTTACGCAACTCTCTGGAATCATTAATTCTGCAGATCATCATTTCTAGGCAGGCAAGAAACCTGGCTTATTCTCCTTTATGTCTCCAGAACCCGGCAGAGTGCTAGCATGCAATACACGCTTCGTAAACTGAAATGGGTTAATCTTTGCAAAAACCCGACAGGGTGGGTTTATCGTTATCTCCGATTTAACCCCACGGGGAACTAGCTCAGCGGATCTGCGCACGTTCAGTGAGCCCGAGCTGTGACCTCCGCCCGGGATGGTTAACTCCAACCGCCGCCGCGGGCGACCCGCTGCCCTCCGCCGAGCCGGGCCTCCCCGGGGCAGGCGTCGTCACCACCGGGAGCGCCCGGCCGCGCTACCTGGACCACACAGTCCGACTGCAGCAGACACTCGCCCAGGTCCTCCTTCAGGCCCGCGCACACGCCGCCCTCCGGCTTGTCCTCGTAATACTTGGGCATGACGGCGCTTCCCGTCCGCTGCGGACTCTACTTTCTTCCACTGCAACGGTGGCGACCGGATCCGGAGCAAGCGAGGCCCCAGTCTCAGCGGGCCGGAAGCCAGCGGCAATAACTTCCGGCGGGCCGCGGCGGTCGGGCCGAGGACTAAGGGGCCGAGAGGTGGCGCGTGCGCGACGGAAGTGGGTGCGCGTGACGGGGCGCGCCGGAAGCGCCCGCTACGTTGCGGGAAGGGAAGCCCGCCCTGTGGCGGCTGGGCTCGGCTGCTGGGAGGAGGTGGTGAGCTGGTTCGGACGCGGGTCGAGGCTGTAGCGGGATTCCAGGTGAGGCCTGAGGACCGCTCTGTCCTCCCGCAGCCCGGGTTCGCGCCGGGGGCCATTTAATCCCGACAGCTTGCGACCTGATATCACTGCGGCCTGACAGTGACCATGTCGGCGTCCGGCCCCTCGGCCGGCGATAGAGTTGCGGATAAAATGAAAGGACGCCCAGTTACCTTTGCATCATAGATAAAGAGCATTTAGTATTAGCATGTCCGAAATGTTGCGTGGGATGTAGGCGTACTAAAACCTTATTCGTGGCCTGTCTGAACTCCACACGGAGCTGGGCATTCTGTTTTTATTTGCTAAACCTGGCGGCCGTATCCGCGGCCCCGGGCAGGGAGGGAGCAGCTGGGCCCGGTCAGGCGCTGCCGGCGTCCCGGGGGCCTGCGAAGTGGAGGGGAGACGGGCAGCCGGGCAGTGGCCGGCGCTCCCCGGAGCTCGGACCGGTTGGACTGGACTCCGACGCTACCGCTCCCTCTGCTGACCTATTCCGGATGTAAAACACTAGGGATCGGAGTTTTGCTTGGTTTTTAATCTCATTCTAGTGACCGAGGAGCTTGCTGGCAGTGCGCTGATGGAACTATGTGAATAGGCCATTTGTTTTACCTTTTCGGTAACACTGTTCTAACCGGCTGAAACATTGCTTTCTTAGGCATTTTCTTAAAAGCTTGGTGGTTAAGAGCACGGAATTTCGAGACAGATTTGGAATCTTGGCTCTATCACTCTTCTTGGAGTCATGGGGCTGTCACATCATCCCCGTCTCTGTAATGGTAGCTGCCCCTGGATATGTGTTACTAAGTGATTGAGAAGGGTGAGCTGTTGCCCTTGCCTGAGGTTGCAGGCTGCGGTTCCCAAGCCCCAAGCCCCGCCTCAGAACCAGCTGCATTTGCTTTTGACTCCTGGCCTTTCTCTAGGGTTGGGAAGAACATGGAAAGTGACCTCCCTGCCAAGTAACTCAGAAGAGGGGTGCCCGTAGCCAAAAGTTTCTTCAGCATACGTGTAAAAGAAATGTTTTTCTTCCATCTAGGAAGATGTTACCGAGTACTTCAGTGAATTCCTCAGTGCAGGGGAACGGAGTCTTGAATTCCAGGGATGCAGCAAGACACACAGCCGGAGCGAAACGCTACAAATATCTGAGAAGGCTTTTCCGCTTTCGGCAGATGGACTTTGAATTTGCTGCCTGGCAGATGCTCTACCTGTTCACATCCCCACAGAGAGTTTACAGAAATTTTCATTATCGAAAACAGACGAAGGACCAGTGGGCCAGAGATGACCCTGCTTTCTTGGTCCTGTTAAGTATCTGGCTCTGTGGTAAGTGTGTTTGTCTGAGACAGAATTGAACGCTTAGCGTTTCTGATTAGACTTTTTATTTGTTATAAATGTGTTGTGGGTCAGAATCTGGAAATAGTGGAAACTATTTCTCCTTTTTACTGAAGCCTCAAAAATCTCACAGGAAAGAAAGTCGTAGTCTTGGTTCTACAGGTCCCAAGCAGATACCAGAGTAAACTGTTACCCTAGGACATTGAAAAGCAGGGGACGAAATTCACTCCATATCTTTTCAACTACTGTGAACCAGTATGCAGCTGACTGTGAAAAGGAATATGAAACTGGAAATTGCATTTCAGTCAGGCAAATCCAGAGTGAGAATTGTAAAAGTATTGATGTGAACCTGAGAAACTGAAGTTCTCCATTTCCATAATGCAAGGGTCTCATTTACCTGTAGGGTGTTGAGGTGGGTAAGATATTGAAGTTTACAGGGTGTTTTGCACCTTAACTGGACTTAAGGTATGTTAGTGCCTTCTCTAGACTGGCGTTCTAAATACTGAGGCCACCGTGGTGAATCAGCCTGGCAGGGGCCCACCTCAGGAAACTTCCAACTCTCTCAGTGGCCACGCTTTGTTCCAAGGTGGTGTTCACACATCTTGGGAGTTTTGTGTACAGACCTGTCTCTCCCACTAGCCTGGGCATCTGGAGGGCAAGGGATGTGTTCTGTATTTCCAGAACCTAGCCGAGTCCCTAAATGAATCTTGTGAATCTTTCTTTCAGTGTCCACTATAGGATTTGGCTTTGTGCTGGACATGGGATTCTTTGAGACAATAAAGCTTCTCCTTTGGGTTGTATTCATAGATTGTGTAGGCGTTGGTCTTCTGATAGCAACTTTAATGTGGTAAGTACCATAACTTTGGTTTTTCAGATACTGTTGTAGCATCTCCATTTGTTTGCTTCAGAGCTACAATGGCAGCAGATGGAAATTGAAACCAAGGTAGAGTCACTGAATGATCGATTTTGACTGCCAAGATTATTACAATTTGCCCTCCTGGGTTGCCACCTAGATCAGAAAATAAAGACTGGTTTATATTGTCAAATATAGCAAATAATTGAAATAATTATGTTTTGAACCCAAAATATCTGAGATAGGTCTCAATTTAGAAAGTTTAGTTTGCCAAGTTTAAGGACACGCCGGTGACACAGCCTCAGGAGGTCCTGAGGACATGTGCCCAAGGTGGTCGGGGCACAGCTTGCTCTTACACATTTTAGGGAGACTTGAGATATCAGTCACCATGTGTAAGAAGTACATTGTTAGCCGGGCACGGTGGCTCAAGCCTGTAATCCCAGCACTTTGGGAGGCCGAGACGGGCGAATCACGAGGTCAGGAGATCGAAACCATCCTGGCTAACACAGTGAAACCCCGTCTCTACTAAAAAATACAAAAAACTAGCCGGGTGAGGTGGCAGGCGCCTGTAGTCCCAGCTACTCGGGAGGCTGAGGCAGGAGAGTGGCGTAAACCCGGGAGGCGGAGCTTGCAGTGAGCTGAGATCTGGCCACTGCACTCCAGCCTGGACGACAGAGCCAGACTCCGTCTCAAAAAAAAAAAAAAGAAAAAAAAATGAAAGTGGGGAAAGCAGGTTATAGTTAGATCAGAGACAAATGGTTGCATCCTTTTGAGTCTTTGATCAGCCTTTCACTGAACACACAACTTACTTGTGAGAGGCAAGTACAGGAATAGTCATTTATGCCTTAGTCTGGCTCAGTGAGTCTGCATTTTTAGATGAACAATGGGGCAGAGGAAGCAATCAGATAAACACTTGTCTCGGGTGAGCAGAAGGAGGACTTTCTGTCCCACACCTGTAAAGATAAGCTATCTTAGGAATAAAATAGGAGGCAAGTTTGCCTGACACGGTTCCCAGCTTGACTTTTCCCTTTGGCTTAGTGATTTTGGGGTCCCGAGATTTATTTTTCACATACTAACAAAATCCCTGGTTTTGCAAAAATGTTACAGATTGAGCCAGTTCTGCTTAAGTTGTCTGGATGATAGCATGGTTTTCTGCATTTGTCAGGAGGGACCACTTCTTGATATTCATTGCGTTTAAATCCATTTCGATCTAAAGGGTTATTTTGTGGAATCTTACTTTGAATCTTTGCATTAAATGAAGTATACTTGAAAAAGAAGGATTTTTTTTAAACTTCTCATGCCTTCCTACTGAGAATAAAACTCTTTAACCCTCACCCCCCTCTGTCTCTCTGTCACACACACACACACACACACACACACACACACAGGCTTTGTCAAAAGGGTTCTCAGTCTGACTTTGGTTGATTTAACAACAGCAGTGTACTGAGGACAAATCTGGTGTTTAAATCCTTCTGTGTGGTTGGCATGCTGGATGAAGGGCAGGGGATGTGGCCAGTGATCTCAGTGGAGGACCAGTGGTTGAGTGGGCGTGGTGGTCATTGTAGTGAACATTTCAGTTACAGAGAGACCTGGGTCCAAATGCCAACTTAGTTATCTGTGAAACCCCCCTTTTTTTTTCTTTATTATTATACTTTAAGTTCTAGGGTACATGTGCGTAACGTGCAGGTTTGTTACATATGTATACTTGTGCCATGTTGGCGTGCTGCACCCATCAACTCGTCAGCACCCATCAACTCGTCATTTACATCAGGTATAACTCCCAATGCAATCCCTCCCCCCTCCCCCCTCCCCATGATAGGCCCTGGTGTATGATGTTCCCCTTCCCGAGTCCAAGTGATCTCATTGTTCAGTTCCCACCTATGAGTGAGAACATGCGGTGTTTGGTTTTCTGTTCTTGCGATAGTTTGCTGAGAATGATGGTTTCCAGCTGCATCCATGTCCCTACAAAGGACACAAACTCATCCTTTTTTATGGCTGCATAGTATTCCATGGTGTATATGTGCCACATTTTCTTAATCCAGTCTGTCACTGATGGACATTTGGGTTGATTCCAAGTCTTTGCTATTGTGAATAGTGCCGCAGTAAACATACGTGTGCATGTGTCTTTATAGCAGCATGATTTATAATCCTTTGGGTATATACCCAGTAATGGGATGGCTGGGTCATATGGTACTTCTAGTTCTAGATCCTTGAGGAATTGCCATACCGTTTTCCATAATGGTTGAACTAGTTTACAATCCCACCAACAGTGTAAAAGTGTTCCTATTTCTCCACATCCTCTCCAGCACCTGTTGTTTCCTGACTTTTTAATGATTGCCATTCTAACTGGTGTGAGATGCTATCTCATTGTGGTTTTGATTTGCATTTCTCTGATGGCCAGTGATGATGAGCATTTTTTCGTGTGTCTGTTGGCTGCATAAATGTCTTCTTTTGAGAACTGTCTGTTCATATCCTTTGCCCACTTTTTGATGGGGTTGTTTGTTTTTTTCTTGTAAATTTGTTTGAGTTCTTTGTAGGTTCTGGATATTAGCCCTTTGTCAGATGAGTAGATTGCAAAAATTTTCTCCCATTCTGTAGGTTGCCTGTTCACTCTGATGGTAGTTTCTTTTGCTGTGCAGAAGCTCTTTAGTTTAATTAGATCCCATTTGTCAATTTTGGCTTTTGTTGCCGTTGCTTTTGGTGTTTTAGATATGAAGTCCTTGCCCATGCCTATGTCCTGAATGGTATTACTTAGGTTTTCTTCTAGGGTTTTTATGGTATTAGGTCTAACATTTAAGTCTCTAATCCATCTTGAATTAATTTTCATATAAGGAGTAAGGAAAGGATCCAGTTTCAGCTTTCTACTTATGGCTAGCCAATTTTCCCAGCACCATTTATTAAATAGGGAATCCTTTCCCCATTTCTTGTTTTTCTCAGGTTTGTCAAAGATCAGATGGCTGTAGATGTGTGGTATTATTTCTGAGGACTCTGTTCTGTTCCATTGGTCTATATCTCTGTTTTGGTACCAGTACCATGCTGTTTTGGTTACTGTAGCCTTGTAGTATAGTTTGAAGTCAGGTAACGTGATGCCTCCAGCTTTGTTCTTTTGACTTAGGATTGTCTTGGCAATGCGGGCTCTTTTTTGGTTCCATATGAACTTTAAAGCAGTTTTTTCCAATTCTATGAAGAAATTCATTGGTAGCTTGATGGGGATGGCATTGAATCTATAAATTACTTTGGGCAGTATGGCCATTTTCACGATACTGATTCTTCCTATCCATGAGCATGGTATGTTCTTCCATTTGTTTGTGTCCTCTTTTATTTCACTGAGCAGTGGTTTGTAATTCTCCTTGAAGAGGTCCTTTACATCCCTTGTAAGTTGTATTCCTAGGTATTTTATTCTCTTTGAAGCAATTGTGAATGGAAGTTCATTCATGATTTGGCTCTCTGTTTGTCTGTTACTGGTGTATAAGAATGCTTGTGATTTTTGCACATTAATTTTGTATCCTGAGACTTTGCTGAAGTTTCTTATCAGCTTAAGGAGATTTTGGGCTGAGACAATGGGGTTTTCTAAATATACAATCATGTCATCTGCAAACGGGGACAATTTGACTTCTTCTTTTCCTAACTGAATACCCTTGATTTCTTTCTCTTGCCTGATTGCCCTAGCCAGAACTTCCAACACTATGTTGAATAGGAGTGGTGAGAGAGGGCATCCCTGTCTTGTGCCAGTTTTCAAAGGGAATTTTTCCAGTTTTTGCCCATTCAGTATGATATTGGCTGTGGGTTTGTTATAAATAGCTCTTATTATTTTGAGATACGTTCCATCAATACCGAATTTATTGAGAGATTTTAGCATGAAGGGCTGTTGAATTTTGTCAAAGGCCTTTTCTGCATCTCTTGAGATAATCATGTGGTTTTTGTCTTTGGTTCTGTTTATATGCTGGATTACGTTTATTGATTTGCGTATGTTGAACCAGCCTTGCATCCCAGGGATGAAGCCCACTTGATCATGGTGGATAAGCTTTTTGATGTGCTGCTGGATCCGGTTTGCCAGTATTTTATTGAGGATTTTTGCATCGATGTTCATCAGGGATATTGGTCTAAAATTCTCTTTTTTTGTTGTGTCTCTGCCAGGCTTTGGTATCAGGATGATGTTGGCCTCATAAAATGAGTTAGGGAGGATTCCCTCTTTTTCTGTTGATTGGAATAGTTTCAGAAGGAATGGTATCAGCTCCTCCTTGTACCTCTGGTAGAAATCAGCTGTGAATCCATCTGGTCCTGGACTTTTTTTCATTGGTAGGCTATTAATTATTACCTCAATTTCAGAGCCTGCTATTGGTCTATTCAGGAATTCCGCTTCTTCCTGGTTTAGTCTTGGGAGATTGTAAGTGTCCAGGAAATTATCTATTTCTTCTAGATTTTCTAGTTTATTTGCATAGAGGTGTTTATAGTATTCTCTGATGGTAGTTTGTATTTCTGTGGGGTCGTTGGTGATATCCCCTTTATCCTTTTTTATTGCGTCTATTTGATTCTTCTCTCTTTTCTTCTTTATTAGTCTTGCTAGCGGTCTATCCATTTTGTTGATCTTTTCAAAAAACCAACTCCGGGATTCATTGATTGTTTGGAGGGTTTTTTTGTGTCTCTATCTCCTTCAGTTCTGCTCTGATTTTAGTTATTTCTTGCCTTCTGCTAGCTTTTGAATGTGTTTGCTCTTGCTTCTCTAGTTCTTTTAATTGTGATGTTGGAGTGTCAATTTTAGATCTTTCCAGCTTTCTCTTGTGGGCATTTAGTGCTATAAATTTCCCTCTACACACTGCTTTAAATGTGTCCCAGAGATTCTGGTATGTTGTATCTTTGTTCTCATTGGTTTCAAAGAACATCTTTATTTCTGCCTTCATTTTGTTATGTACCCAGTAGTCATTCAGGAGCAGGTTGTTCAGTTTCCATGTAGTTGAGCGGTTTTGATTGAGTTTCTTAGTCCTGAGTTCTAGTTTGATAGCACTTTGGTCTGAGAGACAGTTTGTTATAATTTCTGTTCTTGTACATTTGCTGAGGAGTGCTTTACTTCCAATTATGTGGTCAATTTTGGAATAAGTGTGACGTGGTGCTGAGTAGAATGTATATTCTGTTGATTTGGGGTGGAGAGTTCTGTTGATGTCTATTAGGTCTGCTTGCTGCAGAGATGAGTTCAATTCCTGGATATCCTTGTTAACTTTCTGTCTTGTTGATCTGTCTAATGTTGACAGTGGGGTGTTGAAGTCTCCTGTTATTATTGTATGGGAGTCTAAGTCTCTTTGTAAGTCTCTAAGGACTTGCTTTATGAATCTGGGTGCTCCTGTATTGGGTGCATATATATTGAGGATAGTTAGCTCTTCCTGTTGAATTGATCCCTTTACCATTATGTAATGGCCTTCTTTGTCTCTTTTGATCTTTGATGGTTTAAAGTCTGTTTTATCAGAGACTAGGATTGCAACCCCTGCTTTTTTTTGTTCTCCATTTGATTGGTAGATCTTCCTCCATCCCTTTATTTTGAGTCTGTGTATGTCTCTGCATGTGAGATGGGTCTCCTGAATACAGCAAACTGATGGGTCTTGACTCTTTATCTAGTTTGCCAGTTTGTGTCTTTTAATTGTAGGATTTAGTCCATCTACATTTAAGGTTAATATTGTTATGTGTGAACTTCATCCTGCTATTATGATATTAACTGGTTATTTTGCTCATTAGTTGATGCAGTTTCTTCCTAGCCTCAATGGTCTTTACATTTTGGCATGTTTTTGCAATGGCTGGTACCGGTTGTTCCTTTCCATGTTTAGTGCTTCCTTCAGGGTCTCTTGTAGGGCAGGCCTGGTGGTGACAACATCTCTAAGCATTTGCTTATCTGTAAAGGATTTTATTTCTCCTTCACTTATGAAACTTAGTTTGGCTGGATATGAAATTCTGGGTTGAAAATTCTTTTTTTTAAGAATGTTGAATATTGGCCCCCACTCTCTTCTGGGTGTAGAGTTTCTGCCGAGAGATCTGCTGTTAGTCTGATAGGCTTCCCTTTGTGGGTAACCCGACCTTTCTCCCTGGCTGCCCTTAACAGTTTTTCCTTCATTGCAACTTTGGTGAATCTGGCAATTATGTGTCTTGGAGTTGCTCTTCTCGAGGAGTATCTTTGTGGCGTTCTCTGTATTTCCTGAATTTGAATGTTGGCCTGCCCTACTAGGTTGGGGAAGTTCTCCTGGATGATATCCTGAAGAGTGTTTTCCAACTTGGTTCCATTTTCCCCCTCACTTTCAGGCACCCCATCAGACGTAGATTTGGTCTTTTTACATAATCCCATACTTCTTGCAGGCTTTGTTCATTTCTTTTTCTTCTTTTTTCTTTAGATTTCTCTTCTCGCTTCATTTCATTCATTTGATCCTCAATCGCTGATACTCTTTCTTCCAGTTGATCAAGTCGGTTACTGAAGCTTGTGCATTTGTCATGTATTTCTCGTGTCATGGTTTTCATCTCTGTCAATTCGTTTATGGCCTTCTCCGCATTAATTATTCTAGTTATCAATTCTTCTACTCTTTTTTCAAGATTTTTAGTTTCTTTGCGCTGGGTATGTAATTCCTCCTTTAGCTCTGAGAAGTTTGATGGACTGGAGCCTTCTTCTCTCATCTCGTCAAAGTCATTCTCTGTCCAGCTTTGATCCGTTGCTGGCGATGAGCTGCGTTCCTTTGCAGGGGGCGATGCGCTCTTATTTTTTGAATTTCCAACTTTTCTGCCCTGCTTTTTCCCCATCTTTGTGGTTTTATCTGCCTGTGGTCTTTGATGATGGTGACGTACTGATGGGGTTTTGGTGTGGGTGTCCTTCTTGTTTGTTAGTTTTCCTTCTAACAGTCAGGAACCTCAGCTGTAGGTCTGTTGGAGATTGCTTGAGGTCCACTCCAGACCCTGGTTGCCTGGGTATCAGCAGCAGAGGCTGCAGAAGATAGAATATTGCTGAACAGCGAGTGTACTTGTCTGATTCTTGCTTTGGAAGCTTCCTCTCAGGGTTGTACTCCACTGTGTGAGGTGTGGGGTGTTGGTCTGCCCTAATGGGGATGTCTCCCAGTTAGGCTACTCAGGGGTCAGGGACCCACTTGAGCAGGCAGTCTGTCCGTTCTCAGATCTCAGCCTCCGTGTTGGGAGATCCACTGCTCTCTTCAAAGCTGTCAGACAGAGTCGTTCGCGTCTGCAGAGGTTTCAGCTGCTTTTTGTTGTTGTTGTTGTTGTTTAGCTGTGCCCTGTCCCCAGAGGTGGAGTCTCAGTTGAAAATGCAGAAATCACCTGTCTTCTGTGTCGCTCGCCATCTGTGAAACTCTTAGTCCCAGTCTCTTTATTTTGTAAAATTGAGTTAACTATTTTGTCCAATTTTTGAGAGAATTATGTTATGAAAAGTACCTGACACATAGTTAAGTGTTCAATATTTGGTAGTTACTAATATTTTAAGCAAAACTCTGCAACTATAACTTCTGATGATACCAGCCTTTTTTTTTTTTTGAGATGAAGTCTCACTCTGTCACCCAGGCTGGAGTGCAATGGTGCAATCTCAGCTCGCTGCAACCTCCACCTCCCGGGTTCAAGCAAATCTGCTGCAGCGTCCCTGAGTAGCTGGGATTACAGGCATACTACCACCACACCCGGCTAATTTTTGTACTTTTAGTAGAGACGGGGTTTTGCCATGTTGGCCAGGCTGGTCTCGAACTCCTGACCTCAGGTGATCCTCCCACCTCGGCCTCCCAAAATGCTGGCATTACAGGTGTGAGCCACCACGCCTGGCCAATACCACCCTTTTACAGGCGTAGCTCAGATATGCTAGTTCCATGCCAGACTACTTCAGTAAAGCAAATATCGCAGTAAACTGAGTCACAGAGATGTGTTGGTTCCCAGTGCATATTAAAATCATATTTACACTGTACTGTAGTCTTAAGTGTACAGTAGCACTATGGCTCTATAAAGCAATGTACAGACTTTAAAATGCTTTATTGCTAGAAAATGCTGACACAGAGACGTGAAGTGAGCATATGTTGCTGGAAAAATGGCACAGGAAGACTTGCTGGACGTAGTTGCCACAAACCTTCAATATGTAAAAATGAAAAAACTACTGTATCTCTGAGGTGCGGTACAGTGCAGTGTGATAAAATGATATATGCCTGTATTTTTCTTTGTAACTTCTGACTAGTACAGCAGAACTTTTGTATATGCTAGTTAGCCAATAAATGCTGTGCACTGTTAACATAAATTCTAAAATCTGGCCTAGAATTAATACTAATGTAAGTCACATATTCATTACCAAGAAATTCATGAAAAACAAATGGTGTATTTTGAAATTTCAATAAATAAGACTTTCAAAGGAATAGTTTCATAATAAGCATTCTGCCATGAATACAGTAATTCTGGAGGCCACTGTCTTAGTCTGTTCTCAGCGCTGCTATAAAGAAATATCTGAGACTGGGTAATTTATAAAGGAAAGAGGTTTAATTGACTCACAGTTCTGCATTGCTAGGGAGGCCTCAGGAAACTTACAATCATGGCGGAAGGCAAAGGAGAAGCAGCCACCTTCCTCACAAGGTGGCAGGATGGAGTGAGTACAAATGGGGGAAATGCCAAATGCTTATAAAACCATCGGATCTTGTGAGACTCACTGACTATCACAAGAACAGCATGGGGGAAGTTATGTCCATCTGGCCCCACCCTTGACATACGGGAATTTCGGAGATCACTGTTCAAGATGAGATTTTGGGTTGGGGACACAGCCAAACCATATCAGCCACAGAAACCAAATCAACCTGGAGTTAGCACTTTTCATGTGAGTCTGTATCATAGTTCGAATTAAATAGAAAGGGATTCAGTGTAGTTTTGAGAACCTATGTTGTGTGAGGAACTAGAAGGAGAAATGACTGCATGTAATGATGACCATCACAGATGTATTACTGAAGCCAGCATAAGGAGGTGGTTTGTGGAGATGGGGAATAGTTGACTCCTGGCACCAGGAATTGCAAGTGCAGAGGCATAGAGGTGTGGAACAGCATGCTAGGTCTGGGAGCATAGGGTGACACCGAGTGACTGGGGAAGAGATGTGACTACAGAAATTGGCCTTAATGCCATTCAGGAAAAAAATTGGACTTTATCTCATAGACTGCATGTTTGGGTTGGGGGCAGAAGGAGGTGGGGAGGTTTGAGGCTTTGAAGTAAGGAAATAATGTCAAACTCACACTTTAGGAAAAATCTTTTCCATGGCAGTGGAGGAGGCAAAAGTTGGAGTAGTGAGTGGGCAAGGCTGGATACACTTGCAGAGGTCTGCGTAGGAGTAGAGGCGGCCCAGATAGTATGGTGGTGATGGGAATAGAGAGGAGAGATGGATTCGAGAGCTTCCTGAGATAACAAGGTATGAGGAGGATCAGGAAGGGGGAGTAGGTGGGAGGCTCCTTTGGGATGGCCTGCAAGGTTTGGCCT
Organism: Macaca mulatta; assembly: GCF_049350105.2. NCBI lineage: Eukaryota > Metazoa > Chordata > Mammalia > Primates > Cercopithecidae > Macaca > Macaca mulatta. The sequence continues at coordinate 6,723,582 of NC_133418.1, forward strand.
TGGAGGACTGAGGAAGCAGCAGGTGCAGATGAAGCAGCCCTTGATGGCCTGTTGAGTTCAGGGAACTTGTTGAAGAGTGGAAAAGGTCAGTAGACACTGAGGTTGATGACTCTAGACCTAGAGGCAAGAGTCTGGGCCATGATGAGCCTCTGACTGGCGTTAATATGGAGCTGGGAGGTGAAAACCACAGTGCCTTGGAGTGCTCTCAGAAGGCACATCTGTCTTCTAGAGGAAAGACTCTCACTGAGGCCAGAAGCTTGGAAAGTGCCCATTTGGGATAAGCAGGGGAATAGGGGCAGCAGAGAACTTCTGCTTTCATAGAGGGTGCTCTTGGGGAGTGAGCTACATGTTGAGTCCATACAATTTGAATGGCACACATTCTTGGCTAAAAAGGAAACTGTCTTGGTAAGCTCTAGTTTGTTCAGTATTGTTTTGGCATTTTCAGATAACTAAATGCAGGAACTGTTACCATTAGTATTGTACCATGTTTTTCATCTGTTTATTTTTCATTTTTATCCCCAGTGTCAGAATAGTATATTCTTAATTGTATCCTTGAGATGAAATGAAGTGATACATTAAAAAGTACATTGAATTTCCAATATATGTTTATAATACAACTTTTGTTGTTTGAAGATCTACTTTTCTATTACTTGGATATTTTACTTTTTATTCATCATTGAACTGAAAAACTAGTAGGCCATGTTGCAGAACAGTGACATACGCTTGAGTAATTGTTCTTACGGCTGGATGTGTCACTCTTCCTAACTGCTTCTTACTATTTCATCCTCCTCTTAATAGGGGTCTTGGGCCTTGGGCCTGTTCATTATCCACATTTTTTTGGTGACATGATTCAGGCCCGTGGCTTTAAATATTAATATCATCTACACACTGATGAGTTTATATCTCCAGTTTGGACTTGTCCTCTAAACTCTAGACATGGTATACAACTTCTTACTCCATACTAGTTGGCATCTTCAACATAACAGGTCCAAATTCAAACTTCCGCACACTCCTTCCCACCTCAGAACCACTCTTCTCACAGCCAGCCCCACCTCAATTGAAGGCGGCTCCATCTCCATCTTCCATTTGTTCAAGGCAGAAATCTCTCAGTCATCCTTGAGTCTTTTTTTCTCATACTGCACATCCAATAATGTCGGGGGTCTACCTTCCGAGTATCATGTGTGCCACATCTTAGCACCTCCACTGCCACCAGTCCCTCTGCTCATCTCTTCCTTGCTGTAGCCTTCTAACTGGCCTCTGCTTCCAGTGTTGTCTCTCGAGTGTGTTCTCAGATCAGCCACCAGGGAGGCTCTGTCAAGGCATTTAAGTCAAATAAGGCTTCTCATTTCACCAGGAATAAAAGCCAAAGATTGTAAAATGGCCACAGGCTCCATGAAACATGGAGTCAAACATGGATCCTGTGTGACCTGATGTTGGACCCAACCCTGTTTCTTCTCTGACTTCATTTCTTGCTTTTCTTTCAGCACATTGGTCTTTTTACCATTCCTCAGACCTGCCAGGCACCATCACTGTCCTTGGGTCTTTACCCAAATGTTACTTTATAACCCTCATATGTAAAATTGCATCTCAGGTTTGTATTCTCCACATTTCTCTACTGCTCTCTCTCTTTCCATAGTACCATCTAACATATTTATCCATGGTCAGTCTTCCTAGGTGGAAGGTAGGGATTTTTGTCTGTTTTGTCTACTGGTATAGCTCTAGAATTTAGAATGTCTGCCACATAGTAAGTAAACATTTACAGAATCAATTTTATTATGAAAGAAATTTTAATTTTGCTCTTAGGTTCATCTCTAACAAGTATTTAGTGAAACGACAGAGCAGAGACTATGATGTGGAATGGGGCTATGCTTTTGATGTGCATCTCAATGCTTTTTATCCACTCCTGGTCATTTTGCATTTTATCCAGCTTTTTTTCATCAACCGTAAGTAGCAGTTACTTAGAATATTATCCAAGTCTTCACTGCATGCATTGGTGAAGGGACTCATGGTCTGCATCTCTTCTGGCAGATGTTATCCTGACAGACACATTTATTGGATATTTAGTTGGAAACACCTTATGGTTGGTTGCAGTTGGCTATTATATCTATGTCACTTTCCTGGGATACAGTGGTAAGTAATTTTTTAAAATGTTTTTGGGTGAGAACATAGGAAGAGGGGGAAAGTTGTAACAGTAATACTAAGAGCTTGCTTTTATGGAACACTTACAGGCACTGTCCTAAATATTTTATGTGCATTATCTCATTTAATCTTCATAATTACACAGGTTTACTTGTTTCTGGTTTTCAAATGAGGAAACTGAGGCACAGAGATTAAGCAGCTTACCCATGGTCATGCAGCTAGAAAATGGCCTAGCTGGTATAGAACAGATTTTATACTTTGAAGGAGCCATGTTAAACCATACTGGTTATCTCCAAATGACTTGCAGGAATCCAAGACCATTCGCTCCTCTTCTCCCATGCTTTCAGGTTGTGGGTTACCAGCCGCAGGGTAGAGCGAAGAAAGGTGGGACCCAGAATCTTGTTACACAGGTCTATGAACTGAAGTTCTCTAAAGCCTTTGGAGTCATACTTCTCGCCCCCTTTTTAGTTTTCTTGATTACCGTATGGTTCTGTAGACGATCACAGAAGATCGGGCCCAGCATTTATTGTCCTCAGGACATGTTTGCAGATTTACTCTTAAATCCTGTTGTCAGTTCATTTTTCTTAATATGAATGAGGAACATTATTTTTCATTTATGTTAAGAAATGATCTCCATTAAATAAAGCCAAATAAAATCTAGAGACTGCACTGTATGTTTCTTAGCCCTTCCTTTCCTGTTACTGTGGATGGTTAGGGCCTAACTGTAAATACAGATGGCTTTGACTGTGCCTGGCTCCAGAGTTGTTCCCACCCCCATTCTCTCCCCCTTCGGCTGGTTGGCCAGGGAACACTTAACGCCTTCATTGTAATGCTTTGTTTGGGGAGTGCTTTCTCTAGTCCAGGGGAGATGTTTGTGCCATTTCTAATGAATTTTGAAAGTGTTTTGTGATGAGAACACTGCAGCACTGTGGTTTCTCTAAGTGGTTATTTGAACACTGCTCCTAACTCCTATACCACTTAGAATAGTTGGAGTACAGCTCAGTTTCTGTTTAAGACCTTCCTGTATGAGAAATACTCAGGTCAGGATGCATGGGGTAGGCCCGCCAACTAACCAGTGACCAAGAAACATCAGTATTTGGAGCCAGATTTTTTTAGTTTCAGTTCTTTTCTGAAGCCTGGGCTACTAGTTGAGCTCACACCTTCTTCAAGTGAGGGTATAATGCTTTACACTGGAAAATCTCAAATAGCTAAAAGATATTTTCCTGTATCATCCATCTCTGTAGTTGAAGTTGGACTCCTAGAGGCTTCTGAGGCAGTCACAAGTTTAAATTCACCACTGTTTTCATGAATATTTGTGATATTTCTCCCTGTTAACCTCTCTTGGTCCAGTGTATGTCCCACTCAGTCTCTGTGCTGAAATAATTCCTCTCCTAGGTTTCTTCCCAGCCCTAGACAAGAAGGAAACAGCACAGAGGGGTTGGGAGGAGTAGTCTAGTTCTGGGTATAAATAGCATAATCTTACTGATTCAAAAGATGGATTCCCTTCCACCCCACATGTTGAAGTAAGCTGTCTTTCAAAATGTTCATTTATTAGTCATAATTTTTTTTAAAAAATCAGTTTGGATTCCTTTCTTTTCCAGCATTGCCATTTTTGAAAAATACAGTAATTCTTCTGTATCCATTTGCACCTCTGATTCTGCTCTACGGGCTGTCCCTGGCACTGGGATGGAACTTCACCCATACTCTGTGTTCTTTCTATAAGTACAGAGTGAAATAAAAAAAAGTGAGAATATTCAATCATAACTGTGTCAACAGTATTGTGAAGTGATCATTTCTTGTAAAACTTGTAAATAAACTATCTTTGTAGATATCTTAAAGGTGTAAAGTTTGCAAATTTGAAGAAATATAAACACTGTGGTCAGGTACATTCCTTAAAACTAATTAAATGTACATTTCTGTAATAAATATTTTTTAAACTAAAGCATGTGTGTTCACTCTAATATTTGCAAACCTAAGAGCTACATGTAAAATGCTAAGGGCATGGGGAAAACATGTAAAACAACATGAATTAAGTATTTTTGAAAGAGTATCTAGTTGGAGAACAAGGGAATAATCATCCAGCCCCATCTCTCTCCTGTTGACAAAAATGCATAATCTCCATTTCTAATGAGCTGTATTTTAAATATTTAGATAAGCCACATGATCCCTTCTAACCTTCAGAATCCTCTTTAACCTGTAGTATCCCTCAAACGGGGGTCACTGTACTTCAGGCCCTAAGCATCATTAGTAGCATTTTCTACATTAAAAACTTACTAGCCCCTAAATATTTTAGATCAAAGAGGCCCAGGTAGCTACTCTTATTTTAGGAACTGTATAGTGCATATAATAAAGTGAACATCAGCATAATATTCGTCATCACTGTCTTCACAGTAAGGCCTTTTTTCCCCCTTTAAAGACTTTACAAAACCCAAATAAAGAATCCACTCTCTTTTCTAACTGAAAATGGGTAACTAGTATGTATCAGTGTTAAACAAAATTAATAATAAAATACTACTCATTAAGTTTCACCTGTTTTTATTAGAAGGAATCTTGAATTCAACATGGCTTTTTAAACTTCTTTATTTCAAATACACATGAACGGTTGTGGCACAGAAAAACAGTGATGAAAGGCACAATCAACAGGACCAGTTACTAGGTTTTCAATTATAGCAGCAAATCTGAAAATAAATAATCTTCCTTTAAAAATCCAACAAGTACCTAAAATATTACTACAGATACGAATCATTCAGCCAATGAAGACATTTTAAGGAAAATCTATACAATACATTTAAGGAAAAAAAAAAAAATCTGGTACAACCTGGCAAGGAGATTCCTCAGGCAGCTTCTCTAAGGGATGCTTCCAGAAACATCCCCTAATGCAAAGACAACCTTTCCAAAGTGTTCTGAATGGGACACTTCAGTTTTTTCATTCCATAAATGAAACACAGTTGTTATACTATGCTGATTTCTAAATCTTTCTTAGAAAACATTACTGCCTACACTGAAATGAAAAGTATCAAATCTACTGGCAGTGCATCTTACAGTACTGTCGATAGCAGCCATTTTTAAGGCTCAGAGAATATGTCTTCAAAAGATATTTTCACCAAATTTGAGCACACACTGAGCATTTCAAATAAATAATGGAATGCTAATCAAGCAAAAGTACCAAACCCTTGGATCCAGGACAGTTTGCTAATTACTAACACAATGAAACAGCTAGGAGCAAGTGACACATAAAATAGCCTCCCTAAAGTCAAGAGTATTAAAATATTCCCCACAACAAAAACAATCTTCATTTAAGAACAATGTTAGCACCACTATTTTTTTTTCCACAATTTTTACTGCAATGTTAACAGTGGGAATGATACTTCGCGCAAAGTGCCTTCCCGTCAATGCTCAGTTTACTTTCTTGAATAAGGTCTTCTAAATTCTCAGCTCAGACGCACTCTGGAGTGCCAGCTTGCTCACTCCCGTCTGTTCCTTTGAAAAGGATCTAGTTAGTGCCCAAACCGGTGAAGGAGTGTTTCAGGTAAGAAGAGAGGAGTTTATATATAGGTGTTGATACAGATATGTATAACAAAATCCTCAGTTTGGTTGGGTCTTTAAAAAATATCTTTTTAGCATTGTATGATCACATGCACTAAAGAAAGTAAGCATACTAGTTATCGTAGCATATAAGATCAATAATTTAAAATGCACAACTACCAAAGTCAAAATTTTACACACTATAAATATTGCAACATAGCTTGGAAAAGTTCCTTTTCTATAAAGGGATTGGATTGGATAAAGTTCCCTTAAAACATTAAGGTATGATTATGACTCACATTTCTTAACTTTTGACAGTCTTAACCTCTCATTTTCTTTTAGTTCTACTTGTCTTGTATCAAGGCCATGGCAATACAGTAAAAAGCACAAAAATTAATGGACAAAATAAAACTTCATTAGCAATTAATGGCTTGGAAGCAGAGAGGTATTTGCAAAACATTCTCAAACTGCAAACATTTGGCTGGCCCATACAGGATTTGATCTGTTCTAGATGGTAAAAAGAGAAACTAAGTTTTGGTTAAAAAAAATTAAGTCCCTCGATAAACAGTAGATTATCTGATCTCTACAAGGCCAAGGTTGTTTTTGCTCTTAATGTTGTATCTAAAATACCACTGTTAATCATTCTTGAATTTACTTCTGACAGGCTCAGAGCAGTCTAAATCAGCATAAAGTAACACCTCTTCTAGAAATAAAAAAGATTCATTATACACTGTTTCAGTCCTATTCCTATAGTCTCATTCTAGCAGTTCCTTTACAAAACGCTACTCAGTAAGATGCTGCAACTTTGCCAACAAACGTCCAACGAAGACGAACTGAGATCTCTGGCAAGAGAACATCCCCACCGAGGTCCAGGTACATGACTTGCTACTGAAGACTTTATTCATGCATTTACCAAGAAAGATCCAGCATACTACAGGGAATCAAGTACGAAGAGTTCCTCTTTACCTCTTTTAAAATACTGTATTCATTTCCTATTCCGACATAACATATTTGCCACAAATTTAGCAGCTTAAAACACCACTGATTTATTCTCTCATAGTTCTGTAGGTCAGAAGTCCAAGCAGGCTTAACTGAGTTCTTGGCTTAGGGTCTCACAAGGCTGGACTCAAAGTGTTGGCCAGGCTTGGTCTTACCTGGAGACTGGAGATGAATGCCTTTCCAAGCCCATGAATGAGCTGAATTCAGTTCCCGTGGCTGTAGGACTGCAGTTCCCAGCTCCCTGGGCTATTAGCCAAGGCCTCTCTCAGCTCCTTAAAGCCCCGTGCATTCTTTCTCACGCAGCCCCCTACCTTAAAACAGCAATGGTGCCTGGGGTCCTTCTGCTTTGTCTCTGACTTCTGCTACCAGCCCGAGGAAACTCTCTGCTTCTAAAGGAGTCACAAGATTTGATTAGCCACCCCTAGACAGTCTTCCTTTTGCTACATAACATGATATAATCATGGATCAAACAGGTTCCACCCATGCTCAGAAGGGGAGGATATTGTACAAGGTCATTGGCAGGGGTGTCAGTAGGGGTCATTCTTAGAAATTGGCGCACCACAAATATACACTGCTATTCACTAGAACAATCTCCAAATGTGCTGTTTCCACATAACCAATCTTTTCTTTGAGGGACAGCACTGTTGGGAGACAACCTCTTTTTCATTATTATGATCGATTTTTTAAAGGCCTTCATAATTTTGCTTATAGTTTTAAAAATAACACCTTCTAATTATTTACTAGTGCAACCACTGATTTGAGAAGCTATACACTTTGTTCAAAGGTATTCAGCCATCTCCAATGCTTGAATAAATACACACATACGTATCTACAAGCCTGTGTGCTAAATAATCCTTTGTGTTCACTTTTTCCAAAGCTTTTCAATCACATTGTCTGTTCTGACTACACAGCATGGTACACAGTATGGTACAGTGCATGATGTGGAGAATGCACGAGACTAAGATAAAGAACTTAAATCTTACATCTTAGAATTCTAGAAATGGGTCCTCGGCTTTCTCTTCTCACCCAAAATACTCATCCTCATTTGCGTTATGTTCTATTCCCATGTCTGCTTTTAACCTCATAAGGAGAATGTATTAATCGTGGTTTCTAAACTGTTCATAATGAGCACTCTGGACACAGTACTGGTCAACAGAGCTCTCTGCGGCGATGGAAAAGTTCTGCGTCCGTGGTGTCCAGTGTGGTGGCCACTAGCCCCACATGGCCACTAAATACTTGGAATGTCACTAGTGCGTGTGATGGCAGAACCGGGTAAAAAAAAACTATTTTAACAGCCCCCATGTGTCTACTGGCTGTATGTGTTTTTAAAACTAGTCCCAACCTTTGACACTTTTTCCATTTCCTATTTTGGTAAAATGGTTCAGTGCCCTCTCAAGGCAGAGTATTTACCTTCTTCCAGTTCCAGGGACTCTTCCCCTCCCTTAATCTTCTGCCCTCACACTGCTCTTAAGGGCGACCACTACAATTTCTTGCTGGGGAAAGCATGGCTGCTTCTACTAGTTGAGTGCAGAACTGGGCAGAACGGAGGGAGTAACCAGCAGTGAGAGGCCCTGAGCACCCATCACAGGAGAGGACAGATGAGCAGTATGAGCTGCAGGCTCGCCTCAGGAACCTGAAATCTGGTGAGAGAGACAACACACACCATACACACAAACTTATCCACAAACAGTCCAAAACTAGACAGCTGATTGTGTATGCAAGAGTATGGCAACAACAGCAGGGAGAGGGAGTTAAGAGAGAGAAAGTGGGCTGGGCATGGTGGCATATACCTATAATCCCAGCACTTTGGGAGCCCGAGGCAGGAGGACTGCTTGAGACTGGAGGTCGAGGCTGCAGTGAGGTATTGAGAGCACCACTGCACTCCAGCCTGGGCAACAAAGCGAGACCCTGTCTCAAAAATAATACAAAATAATAATTAAAAAAAAGAGAGAAAGGAGGGCAGCTGGAAAAACTGGTCCCACATCCAGATGCTGACTGGCCACCTGCCTTGTGCCTGGCACACCCTAGGCACTGGTAGATTCATGGGGAGGGAAGTACAACAAAGTCCTGGAATGATAGGAAAGATTTGACTAAAAGGAGTCTTGGGAACAAGAATGAGTTTCTTAGGAACAGGTAGGCTGATGCTGGGAGGGGAAACTGCATGAAAACAGGGAAAAGCGAGCCAGGCAGACTAGCTTTAAAGAAGTTGTAACAGATCACACCAGGTGCTGCACTAACTTTCTCCTCCCTAGATTTCCAGCGCATGGTCTTTCTTCATGAAACCAGAGTTGGCAACTGAGGAACCAGGGACCCAAGGGGACTCCTAAGCCCACCTGCACAGATTTTTACCTCTGGTTACTCAGTTATTTTTGCGGTCATTTAGTATGCTAAGCTGGTGGCAAAATTTTATGATGAAAGGTTATTCCTGTTTTTGAATGAAATTTGCTTGTGGGCACTGGGCCAAGGAAATTTGAGAAGAAAAAAATTCAAGAAAGTGAAAAGTAAATTTAAAACATCCTAATAAAAAAATTTCAACTGGCCTTTAACTGACATAAAAATCATTTTTGGCAACGTGATTGACTTTTCAATCAAGAAAAGTAGCTAAAAATTGTAGCAACATGGAGTGATGGAAATAATTGTACTGTATCAGTGTTTCCAAACGTTTGCACTTCCTAACACTGCACAGGAAATGAAGCTATTTGATGCAGTTGGTTCAGCACATTGGGTAACTAGATGAAGTTCCTCCAGGTTAGAGGCCGCCAGCTGGAACCTTGCCCCAACACTAGGCCCCAGCCGGCGGCCACTCTGAAAGCTCAGTGAATCCATCTCTGCCCATCTGCAACCAACCTGCAACCCACTTGTGCCACCCCAGTGTGTCCAGCAGACTGGCTGGGAACTGATGTTGATCATTCATCTTTTTTTTTTTTTTGAAATGGAGTCTTGCTCTGTCGCCCAGGCTGGAGTGCAGTGGCGCAATCTGTGCTCACTGCCAGCTCCGCCTCCCGGGTTCACGCCATTCTCCTGCCTCAGCCTCCTGAGTAGCTGGGACTACAGGCGCCCGCCACCTCGCCCGGCTAGTTTTTTTTGTTTTGTATTTTTAGTAGAGACGGGGTTTCACCGTGTTAGCCAGGATGGTCTCCATCTCCTGACCTCGTGATCTGCCCCCCTCAGCCTCCCAAAGTGCTGGAATTACAGGCGTGAGCCCCCGCGCCTGGCCGACAATTCATCATTTTTTAAAACTACTTTTATAAAGATCACTGATTGCGGAGACCGGTAATATTCTTTGTTTGTAGCAGTAATATCATTTGGAATTGCATGTTTAAGAGTAATAAATACACTCTCCTGGACACGGGACTCACTTAGCAGTTCATACTACAATAAAATCATTTTGGAAAATATACTACTACTAATATATTTCGCCAAAAACCAATATTACAATTTTTCTTTAAAATTATACCAATTATGACTCATACAATAGCAACACCTAGAAAACATTTGTCAGAACTCATAAAATGAGTGCAGATATAAAAGAATCAACAGGAGATAATGCACCTAATTCATGGATTAAAGACAAAGATTAAAAACAAAAGAAGAGTTTGTCATTTTACACATCAGAGGAAATATAATAAGTTAAGTCTACAATAATCTGGGTTGAATGCATCACACTTACACATTGAAAATTTATCAGACTGACTTTCTGTGGCTATACACCATACACAGTATAGTAAAGTAACCCTCAGGAAGGACATTAGTCTTTAAAACCTTGGCTTTTAAGGAATGACAAATGTCTTTGAAAATATTTTGTTCAGTCACTGTGATTATAAAAGTACTTCAGTTAAGAAATCCATCTATAATCAATCTTAAATGGCAGTGTATTTGAAAAATGGCATTGATTTGTAATGTTTGCATTTCCAAAGAAAAATATAGAAAGAACTTAAAAAAGCAAGGTAACTGGTTTTCAAAAAAAGTATCGATTCAAAAATCTACTGCACAAAAATATGTACTTAAGTGTTTCTAATAAATTAATTCCATAACATTTTTATGTATATTTATATATTTATATATATAATCCCTGATAATCTATAAAAGAGGGTCTATAATAGTAAAATAAGTGAACCTCAAAAGTACCCCCTTCATAAAATGTATGCAACATTAGTTTTTCTCAAATTTAAGGAATGTAACAATATGTACAACTCTTATGTATTAGTATAATACCAAAATAGTACAAGTCATATTAACAGGCTGTCATAATTGAAAAATGTTTGAGTCAAGTTAAAATCGGAGGACAGCTTAGTTTCAAACGAATACAATTATTATGGGAGATTCACTTTCCAAGTGGAAATGACAATTGTCTTATCTACAGTAGATTTCACAAGAGGTAGTGTTCAAGTAGAAATAAAAAAAAAAGATACATGCTTGACTATCTTTAATTAACAAATTCACAGGAAAAAATGTGTTGGTTTCTCAGCAGATGATCACTTGGTGGCTTTTTTAATATGAATCTGAAATACAAAATCATAAAAGGTATGATAAAGCTGTTAATTCTCAATTCCAAAAAGGCCTTAAATACAAAATAAAAACATAATAAAAATGTAGTTTCTAAGCTGTTTCACTGATTTGATATATGCTTACCTCATTAAGAATGGCCCAAACAGCAGAATTCTGAATAACTGAAAGTCGAAAGGCTGAAATGGGATTGAGGCTTGGATCCACCATTCCTTCTGCAACACCATTCTCAAATTTTCCTTCAAAATAAAAATCAATACTTGTTGGACACACTGAGATAAGCAAACATAAAATATCACTGAGTTAAGGCAGGAAAGGAATACACCAAAATATTTCTAGTCGATGTCTTTTGACAGGGCATGGGTAATTTCCTTCCCCCTTCTTTCTACTTTTGTTCAGCTTTTATATTTTTCATGAAGAAGTGCATATTTAAAAACTTCACAGGCGATTTACTTAATTAGGCAGAGCTATACTTTTTCTCACTACAAATTAAAAAACAAAAATACATTTGTTCTTACATCAACAATGTTTTAACCTATAGGTTTTTTTGTAAATTGTGATTTACCTAAATCTTACCAAAATATAATCTGTACCATTATGCACTCTGATTGCTTTGAATGTTAATAACAAATTTTGATTTGTGAATTAAATATGCACACAGTTGTTCACCTTGAGCAAGGACTCAATACAAGTGTATTCTTTCCAAAGGCACATTTAGAAGGAATTAAGAAATAACGCCTCTCTACACAGTTCAATATAAAACTCCATTATAATAAGCTAAAATAGGCTCTCCTATAAAAATAAAGACCAAGAACCAGACAAGGTAACGTACTCTGTACCACCTTTCTTTATATAAGGAATAATATCCATCTTAAAACAAAATCAAAAAATGTTGTCAGAAAAGTGACAAGAAAACGGTTCATCGTGGGCCAAATTCCTTTAAGCCAACGGTTGGTAAACTTTTTCTATAAAGGACAGTCCTTGTGGGCCAAGAGGAAGTTTGAGATTACTATGTAGGGTAATATATACAGGAAGAGAGAAAACAAATTTTCACAAATCTGAGGTGGAAATTCAATATATAATGATAACTGAATACAATATATAGTTTTTGGTAATCTAGGTATACCAAGGAGAACATAATTCCTTTCAGGAGTATAACATTTCACTTAATTGGGGTTCAAAGTTAATGTTCCCTATAATCAAAACTGACTGCAAATGTTCCCTTGTTATTGCTGATTTATAATGATATTTTATATACATCTTTGAAACATTCTTTCACACAGCCTAGGTGCTGCCTAATACTGATATCAATCCACAAACACACGATTTTACTGGGGCACACGCATCCCTTGGGAGGCATTTATGGAATTCGATTTGATTTTCCTTTTGGTATATTTTTAGCCTTCTGGTATATTATTACACTGCAGATGAATCATTTCCAATTGAGATTTAGGCGAAGTTCCTCAATTCAATGGATTTTGAGATATGGAAATTTCTCTTTCATTTGTATTGAGGTCCAAAACCACTGCTGGGACCATAGTTTGAGCTTGGAAAGTGCATCTGCCGTAAATTTGTGTGGGATGGAGATCTTGCTTCCTGTTTTGACAGCATGAAAAATGTATAAAAAGCTTGATGGTACTTCAAGTCCAATGTTAACTAACTGTCATTACAATGATTTGACTGCAATGTAAGTTTTGCATATAAGCACCATTTTGTCTTGTAATTTTAGGTTGAATTCATTAAGAAACAGTATTAAGTATGCAGCAAAAACTAATTTTCTTTTTTTCTTTGAGATAGAGTCTCACTCTGTCACCCAAGCTGGAGTGTGATGGCACAATCTCGGCTTACTGCAACCTCCACTTCCCAGGTTCAAGTGATCCTCCCACCTCAGCCTCCGGAGCTGGGATTACAGGCATGTGCCACTACACCTGGCTAATTTTTGTATCTTTTTTAGCGATGGGGTTTCACCATGCTGGCCAGGCTGGTCTTGGACCTGTGACCTCAAGTGATCCACCTGCCTCGGCCTCCCAAAGTGCTGGGATCACAGGCGTTAGCCACCATGCCCAGTCTAGCAAAAATGAATTTTCAAAGTGGTAATAGTTGTTGAGGGAAGTTCTCATTTGGGAAAATTTCAATCTTGGTCCTGAACTCAAAAAAACTGCAGTAAATCTTTACCACTGCTAAGCCACTGAACTGCTGTGTGGCAGGGCAAGTCAGGATATTCAGGTCCTATTTCTGACAAAAATTCACAGCATCTGTGATGGCTAAGTCCATGAGAGTGAATAAGGTTCACTGTTGACACTTTGGTTCAATGACATATGACACATTCACATCTTTTCTGCAAAGTACCTGGCTGATGAATAATAAAATAAATAACGATAGGCTTTAAATACCTTACATTTTCTCAAGCTTTATAAATTAATGCAACTAAGCCATCTTCTCCACACATTTTTTTTTTTTAACCACCATTTGTTGTAGCACATCTTAGCAGATTCTACTTCAGGTTTTACTGAATTTGTGTTTTCTCAGCCTGTGTGAAAATACTCTTCTCTGTAGTTGTTCCAAACTGACTATTTATGGGGACCAACTCTTCAGTCTCTTCAGCCTTGGCATTGATTCTAAGTAACAATTGAGCAGTACCAGTGACAACTCCATCAATTCCTCAGGAGCCAAGAAAAACACTCAAAATAATCTGCTTTGCTTTTTGACTACTGATATTGCTCCCAATGTCCTTAAGTCTTCAAGCAATTGTTATTGCTGAAAGCCTCCTATCCTTAAATAAGTTTACTTTCTCAGCTGCTGCTCCTAAACATGACTTAATTAACTCATGATTGGTAAGTGGTTTTTCTTGCTTAGCTAAAAAATGAGCCACTTGAAATATCACTTTGGGAACAGCCTCATTTGTGTTTTTAGTGAAGAAATTCTGCTGTGATGAGATATTCCATTCTAGACTTCCTAACTTTTCTGACCACTGCTTTCCTGTGAGTTGGGAATATCGTTGTATTTAGCCTAATAACATACAGCTCTCACGTAACTGCACAATAACTATAATAACTTGCCAACAATTTTGTAAAATAACCCACATTCTACTGTGTTAAAAGCCACAATGCTCAAAATCTACTTTTCTTGCTTTGAGGATGGATAAGTACTTGTAATTTTTTTAAGTCACAGCGCCATGATATGTGTGGCTCTCAAAATACTGTCCAATTATAAATGCATCATTGTGCAGCAGTGCGAAGCCAGGAGAGCATGACTTTGATCTCTACTGCACCTACTCACTCATCTCTGCTGTTGGAGAGTAGAAGCACACACACACTACATTAGAAAATGAGCATGGCTCTCTTCCAAAAAAAACTATTTATGGACACAGACATTTGAATTTTATATAATTTTCACATATCACAATGTATTCTTTTTACTTTTTTAACCATTTAAAAATAAAAAAAGAAAAAGACTTAAAAAATGTTTTTAGATCACAGAGTATTCAAAAACAGGTGGAGGGCCAGATGTGCCCCATGGGCTATAGTCTGCTGATCGCATGCTGTTACATTATGCGATCCATCGTCCAGTCTCACAACATAGTAATTAGATTAATCATAAGATAAGGTACATTCAGATTGAAAAACCACAGCGGAGCAGGCTTGTACTAATTTGTATTGTAAATGTTGAACCTAGAGCTTCCAAAGTAATGCTTTTATTCAAAAATCATTAATAAACTTATTTCATAGAAGTTTGTCCATACTTGGTGCTGTACTGGGGTAGCAGGTAGGTGCTACCAAAAATTATTATTGAATATTGAATTGGACAGGGGATTCAGAGCTTAAAACTATTGCAAAACTTGGAACATTTTAACCAATGTGACACTGAATACTGTCACCTGATGAGTTCATTTAATTAGAAAAATAATTACCAAATGATAACTAGCTTCATCAAAACACTGTCACCCAGCAATTTGTCCTCTCCCATGTATAAGAACAGGATATATACTTCAGCAAAAGATTGCAAACAACCTAGGTATCCATCACTAGGAGTCTGGCCAAATATATTACAATATGCTGATACAAGGGAATTCTAGGCAGCCAATTAAATGACTGAAGAAAAAATAAAAAGAATAAGCCAGGCACAGTAGCTCACACCTGTAATCCCGGCACTTTGGGAGGCTGAGGCAGGTGGATTATCTGAGGTCAGGAGTTCGAGACCAGCCTGGCCAACACGGTGAAACCCCGTCGCTACTAAAAATACAAAAATTAAGCCAGGCATGGTGGCTTGCGCCTGTAATCCCAGCTACTCGGGAGGCTGAGGTGGAGAGAAATGCTTGAACCCGGGAGGCAGAGGATGCAGTCAGCCAAGATTGTGCCACTGCACTCCATCCTGGGCGACAGAGCGAGACTCCATCTCTAAATAAATAAATAAATAAAATAATGAAGTAACAGTTGAAGATAATGCAGTTGAAGATTTGCTTCTCTTCTTAAGTCTATATTGTTGAGAAACTCTCATACATGTGCATAAGTGTTCAAAGCAGCCATGTTTATTACAGCAAAAACATGGACACAAACTTTATGACCAAACAGAGAACAGATTGTGCTATCCACAGAATCCATCCATACAGGAGTGAAAAAGAATGAGTCGTAAATCCACACCCCCACATGGATGAATCTCACAATTGTGAGGGGGAAGAAACCAAATTGTAGACTACAGAAAGATATTTATATCAAATGTGAAAACAGGCAAAATCCCACTGTGCATTGCTTAGGAATATATTCCACAAGTAGTAAAAATGGAAATGGTAACCATAAAATTCAGGTATTGAAGGAGAAGAGAACCTCCACCTCCTGGGTTGGGTTCAAGCGATTCTCCAGCCTCAGCCTACCAAGTAGCTGGAACTACAGGCATGCACCACCACACCTGGCTAAGTTTTGTATTTTTAACTAGAGATAGGGTTTCACCATGTTGGCCAGGCCGGTCTCGAACTCTTGAGCTGGTAATCCGCCTACCTCGGCCTCCCAAAGTGCTGAGATTACAGGCGTGAACCACCGTGCCCAGCCAAGCCCTTGGTTTTCTCGGCTGGTTTCTGCTACTGGACTGGGGCAGCGAGCTGGGGCAGCGGTGATCAGGGCCAAGTATTCTCACCCTGCTGTGCCTGGGGCACACTTCTGCCCAGATGCATCAGCTGCTCTTGTCTGGAACAGAGCTTCTGCAACAGAACTGGGGGTAAGGAGAGATGCTGGCAGCCTGACCTTCCTGGGGAGATGCCACAGCCCTAGCCTAGAAGCTGGCAGGAGAGTCCAGATACAGTCCAGGCTGTACCGGCACAGGGCAGAGCTCTGTCCCCCTGAGCTGGGGTGGTGTGGGTGACGAGGCTGGTCCTGGTTCCCTCCCCGAGATCTGGGAGATTCTCATGAATAAATGTTCCTCCATTTGCTGCAAGCCCTTAGGACAATCTTCACAGATTTAAAATAGTTTCTCAAAAAAATTTTCACCAGTTATAACTGTTTTGCTACCGAGAGGGTCAAGGAAGCTCCTCACACACAATTCCATTAAAGACTTCTAAAGGAAGCAGAATTTTCTACATTCAGTTGAAAAAAGATCAGCTGCTCTTGAGTTCTGTTCTGTTTGATTACACAAGGTCCTAGGCTGATGATCCAGAAGTTCTCTTCTCGTTCTAAGAACATGAGTTGATATTTTAGATGGTCATTTTCTTCAAATTACTATAGAGATATTTAATATAGATGTCTCCATTTCCTATGCTACTTTTGTAATCTAGAACATACCATTCTCAGAAATTTAATAAGTGACAGGTAATGGGGTAATAAATGTCTTGGATACTCGGCTGATTTTGTGTATATTTCTAGAGATGGGCTAAGATACAGCCCAAATGTAAAAATCATTCATCCACCAAAACGATAAAGAAAGTAGCCAGGGTTATTGTGCAAGCCTCTTAGCAACGGCTGAATGACACCTGCCAAAGGTAGAACCGCTCTAGAAAGGGCTTAAAAATGTTATCTATGCTATAGACCTACAATATCAAGTTACCAATATTCGCTCTTGCCTAATACTAAGAGAAGCATTCGTTTGTTTTAAGCAAAAGGAAATGTACAGTTATTTATTGAGTCTGTGTCTACCAAGTGACAGGCCCTGTTAACTACAGGACATGCAGGGGAGACACAGCCCCTCCCTCTCCGGGGGGAGCGCACAGAACGGAGCTATGGAACGACACAATCACACAGCAAAGGCGCACATGGGGGGTCTGAAGAACAGGGAAGAGGGGCCACTAAATGGGCAGATTAAAGGTGAAAAACCATTTATTAGAAGGAAAAATAATCGACCAAACATTTCAGGCAGAGAAAATGGCTAGAGATGTGGCTGCCCGGAGAGTGTGGGGCCTTCATCAGAGGAACAACAGTCTCAGGGCTGGAGAGAAAGAGCGAGAGAAAGTCACAGACGTGAAGGTGGGTGGGAGCTAAGGGATCGGATAACGAAAAGGTCTCAAGATTCTAGTTACGTTTTGGAAGAGTAACTGCAGTGGCTCTAGAAAGCCACAGGAAAGCCACAGCAGGACGCAGTCCCTCCCTTGGCTGTCAATCGGAGACACGGGGCAGACTGCCCCTCACAGACAGGGCGACTCAAGGCTTTCAGATGAAAAACTGACAGATTTGTGCTAATGGACAGTAAGAAGAGGGCGGTCTTCAGGGTGACTCCCAAGGTTAGGCTTAGGTGACCAGATGGATAGGGACAGCAAAAACTGGTGACCAATAAAGAAATGGGGGTGTTACAGACGCTTGTGGTAGGCGGCTTGTGGCCGGCAGGTATAAGGCTATGTCAGTGGACATCTCAACACAGGTGTGACGCTGGAGAAGGGGGAAGGGGCCCGAAGCACGGATTCTGGCCTGTCATGTGAGCTGAGACCGGAGAGGAGCTAAGCCCGTCCAGTAGGAGGCAGTACAGGCAGACTATCAGCATCAACAAGAGCATGGCAGAAGGAGCGAGAAAGACCAGGAAGTGAACCAATCTGTGATATGAAATCCTACTTGGGTCAAATAATAAAAGCAAGTACTACAACACAGCACACATAAAACCCTGGAGGACACTGGTAATTGTAATCCTCAAGTTGCTGAACATCTGAAAAGAACTTAAAAGTACTTCAGGAGTAAATCCACAAAAATAAAGGCCATTTTACTAAAGTAGATATTACCTATTCTGAAATAGCCATCTTCTAGTCGTTTGTCTTTGGTTTCTTTGCTTATTTCCAAACCTTCACTCTACAATAAAACAAAAGCATTAATTTCAAAAATAATTCTTTCTATTTAACCTAAGTTATCAATATATCTTAATATAGATGAAGTGGCATTTGTAACACAGCTATCCCTAAAAAGAGAAATATCATCTCAGTCTTGAACTTTAAAAAACGTATTATATTAATAATAAAAGGTGTTTTCCTAAGCCATCATTTGAATCTATATATAATATATTGGTGGTTGGAAATGAAACATTAAATCAATTAAATAGAACAGTATTTTCTATTAAAACTATAGAAGAACTGTGTAGTTAACTTGGAAGAAATCTAAGGATTCCATAGAGACCAATAAATTAAATTGTGTATTAATTAACAGGCATTAAAAACACATAGAATTTGGGACTCAAAATACAAATAGCAAGCAAACACTAAAGAAAACAATGATTCAGGCCAGGCGCAGTGGCTCACGCCTGTAATCCCAGCACTTTGGGAGGCCGAGGCAGGTGGATCATGAGGTCAGGAGATCGAGACTATCCTGGCCAACATGGTGAAACCCAATCTCTACTAAAAATGCAAAAATTAGCTGGGTGTAGTGGCATGTGCCTGTAATCCCAGCTACTTGGGAGGCTGAGGCAGGAGAATCACTTGAACCCGGGAGGTGGAGGTTGCAGTGAGCCAATATTACACCACTGTACTCCAGCCTGGCGACAGAGTGAGACTCTATCTAAGAAAAAAACAAAAAACAAAACAAAACAAAACAAAAAAAAAACAAAAAAACGATTCATTTCTTTTCCTAGTAGAAACGTTCATATTATTTACAACCTCCACCTCCCAGGTTCAAGTGATTCTCACGCCTCAGCCTCCCGAGTAGCTGGGACTACAGGCGACTGCCACCATGCCTGCCTAAGTTTTGTATTTTTAGCAGAGATGGGTTTTGCCATGTTGGCCAGACTGGTTTTGAACTCTTGACCTCAAGTGATCCACCCGTCTCAGCCTCCCAAAGTACTGGGATTACAGACGTGAGCCACCAGGTCGGCCTGTTATTTTCCAAGATAAAATGAAGGCTCTTTCTACAAATGGGTCAAATGCACTCATCAAATATACAAGTGCTTCATATTTCAAAAAAATTAATATTATTCACCATTGAGTCCTGCAAATCATGAGAATTTTCTTTCCCCTTAAAAACAAGAAAAGCTTCAAGCTAAGTCTACTAGTATAGTTGTTAGGGAAAGGTAAGAGGAAAAAGCAGTCATACCTTAAAAGGCAAAACTTCCACAGTTGTGTTTAGCAGAATGTCTCCAGGATGTTCTTGGTTGCCGCTATGGAACAAATAACTGAAAATACAAACATCCAGATAAAAACACAAGTTGGGCTAGATTCTACAAAGATTCAAGAAAATAAGCTTACCTTAGAGTCAACTTTTCTGGACAAGACTCTAAGCAAGCAAAGTTGACAATGATAGAGCTTGCAGTAACTGCACAGTATGTGTTCTGAAAGGTTGTAGGGAACTTAAAGACTTAAGAGCATGACCCCTAGTTCATTCCTTCTGTCAGAAACAATTATGTTTGCTGCCTAACCTAATAATGTACCTAGACATTTTCAAAAAGGATGACAGTTTTATGTCACTGTCTATAATGCTTTAAATATTTAAACCTCTTCCCAGGAAGAGTCAAAATTATAACACCTATATAATACTATTGTATCTTGTATCAGAAAACAACTTTACCAGAACAACCGGTAGTCATGACATGTCCAAAGACCAGTTCTAGGCTGGGCGTGGTGGCTTACACCTGTAATCCCAGCACTTTGGGAGGCCGAGACAGGAGGATCACTTGAGGCCAGGGGTTCAAGATCAGCCTGGGCAACATAGTGAGACCTCGTCACTACAAAAAAAAAAATTAGCCAGGCATGGTGGTATGTACCTGCAGTCCCAGCTACTCAGGAAGCTAAGGTGAGAGGATTGCTTGAGCTTAGCCCAGAAGGTCTAGGCTACTGTGAGCCATGACTGTGCCACTGCACTCCAGCCTAGGTAACAGAGCAAGAACTCATTTCTAAATAATAATAATAATAGTAATAAATAATAATAATAAAAGAAACAAAGACTAGTTCTACCCAATACAAATAACTTTAATATAAATATACTAAAAGTAAATTAACCTCTTAAAATATCTGAATATCAATATTAAAACATTTGAAGAATGACTATCAATATATGGTGACAGATCTAAAATACTCTGTGGGTATGAGTATAATACTGTTTTGATACTCTGAAAACAAACTAGTAAGTATGCGTACGTGTCAGTGTGTGGGGAAGGGTGGAAACTAGGTAAGACGTGCAAAGTATGTCTGAATCTAAACCTAACTTGAGTTCAGTTGCATGGTTAAAAGTTTAGGCTTAGGAGTCAGAAAGACCTGGGTCCAAATCCTGGGTCTCTCACTTACTAGAATTTTCACCTTTCACGAGTTTCCTCAGCTTTCTGCACCTGAGTTTCTTCTGTAATGCAGATAGTCCCATCTACCTCAGACGACTGCTCCAATCAGCTCAGGAGAACTGACAAAAAGTCCCCTGAACATTCAAAATGCTCAGCCAGTCACAGCGTGGTTACGATACAGTTACAGCCGCGGGACGGGAGATGTGGCTGTAAAAGGGTAACATGGGAATTCTTGGGGTGATAGAAACGGTCCTTATCTTGATACAGTGGTGTCAAAACCACAGTCTGCAAGACGCTACCCTTGGGCAAGTGGGGTGATAGATACACAGGACGTCTCAGTTTTACTTCTTATAGCTGCATGTGAATCTACACTTTCTCAAAAGTCAAAAACTAAGAAATTGATTGTTGGCCAGGCATGGTGGCTCACGCCTGTAATCCCAGCACTTTGGGAGGCCGAGGTGGGCGGATCACCTGAGGTCGGGAGTTCAAGACCAGCCTGACCAACATGGGGAAACCCCATCTCTACTAAAAAAAAAAAAAAAAAAAAAAAGAAAAATAAATTGATTGTTGAGGGAAAAAGCACACAAAATAAATGTATCAAGTCAAATGAAATTGTCCCTGTTATCTCACCTCTATTAACAGTTTAATAGATATTTTACAGATTTGTTCTATGTACATATGTAAAATATTGCTTTTATTATTTCAAAAAATCCTTCTATAATCTATAAGTCTATACTCTCTCTATAGAATGCTATATATTCTAGAATCCTATACACATAGAATGCTATAATCTATAAAATGATAACGATATTCTATAAAGTTATAAAATTTGCTTTTTACCCCACTTAGTGCATATCTAAAAAAGTTTTCATGCCAATACATATTAATCTATGTCATTATTTTTGATGACTGTTTACAGCATTCCACTGAGTGGCAATATCATTTTATTTAACCAAACACATGCTAACGGATATCTATGTTCTTTCTAATTCCATGCTGGCTCTCTGAGTGGTAAACAGTATCTCAAAGTGCAGAATATTACTAATAGTATAAAAATGAACTTTAACAGCAAAACAAATAAATGCTCATGCAAGTGCTAAATATTATTCAAAACTATTTCTGTATGTTCTTCCAGTAGTATTCCCATTGCTTAAAACATTTTTACAACTTGAATTCCTCTTTGGAATCAGTTGAGAGTAACAAAAGAAGATTATTCACATCATATCACAGCTCTAAACTGTTTCTGACCACCTTAAATAGAATTACTGACAATGACTTCTGGTGGGTTCTAGAAATAAAATTGGCCCTCCCATCTGGACACACAGAATGAAATACCACCGAGTGGGGCACTATGTTCTTTTAAGTCTACCGCGGCCAATCTGGGGAACACACCCAAACCTGAAGAAAGACTGAAGGAATCATGACTATTAAATTAAAAATAGGCCAGATGCAGTGGCTCACGCCTGTAATCCCAGCACTTTGGGTGGCCGAGGCAGGTGGATCACTTGAGGTCAGGAGTTTGAGACTAGCCTGGTCAACATGGTGAAACCCCATCTCCACTAAAAATACAAAAAAATTAGCCAGGTGTGGCAGGCACCTGTAATCCCAGTTACTTGGGAGGCTGAGGCAGGAGAATCTCTTGAACCCGGGAGGTGGAGGTTGCAATGAGCTACATCGCACCACTGCACTCCAGCCCGGGCAACAGAGCGAGACTCTGTCTCAAAAAAAAAAAAAAAAAAAGAAAGTCCTAAATTTTGTAAAATGAATATAAATGCTCGAAAACATAAAACAGCTGTAAATTTCTCCCTGGTGTACCGAAAATAACCTAGCATTTGTAAAACCATTGACTAAGAATAGTCATACTCTGTCAAATCTGTCATTTCAACCAAATTACTGGGCTAATCAAGTAGGTCCAGATCCATCTTCAAGGGACATGCCAGGATAAAGACATAAACACTAATTTGAGATTTTTGAGAGTTGCGCATAAAAGTATTAAAAAAATTATACTAGATGGAAGTCCAGAAATACCAACGAAGTTCACCAAACATGTCTAATGTCGATGTTACATCTGAACACAACACACTCATTTTATTATGGAGTTGTTTTACATGTAATTTAAAGCCCAACATTTTGGAGCCCACTGTGTCCCCACATCTGTCATGCACACACACACACAAATCTATTGTAAATCACATTATGAATAAGAGGTCTGAATTGTAAGATCACATACATTTCAGTAATCACCAACCTTTCTACATTGACTGGTTTATCAAATTTAAACAAGATGTAGTCTCCAGCTATCGGCGTGATAGCCCAGAAAAAATCCTCTCCCATGTAAGTCTTCTCCAGTGTATGCCCTTGGTAGACCTTCAAGGAAGTAGACACCTCTGCAGGTGGGTTTACATGGATTTTAAGAAGTAACGGTTTCATGTAATCTTTATCCTGGGAGCAAAGACATATATGCTATTAAATAATATACAGCTTATTTAAGAAGAAAAACAATAATTACACCTTAAATAACAAGTTGTATGTTCATGAGAAAATAAAATTAAGTCACCAACCGTGAGTTTTTGGATTTTTCCTGATAGTGATGAGTGCAGACCAACGTGTTGGAAAAGGGAAGGTCTGAAGCGAATTCGCAGATTTGCTTTCTGTCTATCACAGTGTTTCTAAATATTAAAAAAAAAATCATGTTAGTGTTGCATAATAAAGTGAAATCTTGCCCTCACCGGGAAAATGAGAAGTCCTTTATTAAAATATTGAAAAGAAGGGCAGGGCATGGGTGGGTCATCCCTGGTAATCCCAGCATGTTGAGAGGCCGAGGCAGGTGGATCACCTGAGGTCAGGAGTTTGAGAGCAGCGTGGCCAACATGGTGAAACCCCGTCTCTCCTAAAAATACAAAAATCAGCCAGGTGTGCACGCCTATAATTCCAGTTACTCGGGAGGCTGAAGCAGGAGAATCACTTGAACCCAGGAGGTGGAGGCTGCAGTGAGCCGAGATCGTGCCACTGCACTCCAGCCTGGGTGACAGAGTAAAACTCTGTCACCAAAAAAAAAAAAAAAAAAAAAAATTAAAAAGAAAACAATATCAAGTCATAATTACAAGTCATGTTTTTTTCTAGTCTTTGAGAAAACATTAGATTTAGATTTGCTGCTTACTTGATAGACAGTCATGATCCAGAAATTTAAAATAAGCATAGTTAAGGGAAGAATGAAGGGTCTAATTTCAACCATCCTTCAACACATGTCAACAAAGATTTGACTTTTAACATTAAAAATGCACAAACTATAGACTCGGGGGTTGGTTCAAATATATGAAATATTTTTGATTGAATAATATAATGAAGAATTTGCAAATTATAAATGGCGCATTTTGTTGCATGAAAGCAACTTGAAAATGTGAGGCAATCATTTGCTTAGAAGCAAGTAAATGATATGAAAAATTCCACAGACAGTCTCTGTCAACACAGGGAGGGACACCTATGTTTCTTTTTTTTTTTTTTTTGAGACGGAGTCTCGCTCTGTTGCCCAGGCTGGAGGGCAGTGGCATGATCTCGGCTCACTGCAAGCTCTGCCTCCCGGGTTTATGCCATTCTTCTGCCTCAGCCTCCCGAGTAGCTGGGACTACAGGCGCCCGCCACCACGCCCGGCTGATTTTTTGTATTTTTAGTAGAGATGGGGTTTCACCGTGGTCTCGATCTCCTGACCTTGTGATCTGCCCGCCTCGGCCTCCCAAAGTGCTGGGATTACAGGCGTGAGCCACCGCGCCCGGCCACCTATGTTTCAACTCAACAGTGCCCCATGGTCTAGATGTTCCATCTCAACCTGTCCTCATGCGTGGGCCCGTGTGTGAAGGCTGTGCAACACCAAGGGCCCCCTGGACAGATATTTTTAGACTTTTCATTTTCAATAACTTATACAAGTTTGGGGCCAAAAAAAACCAAAAAAACCACATATTTATAAGAAATTTACACTTGGCTGGGCATGGTGGCTCATGCCTGTAATCCCAGCACTTTGGGAAGCCAAGGTGGATGGATCATCTGAGGTCAGGAGTTTGAGACCAGTCTGGCTAACGTGGTGAAACCCCATCTCTACTAAAAATACAAAAATTAGCAGCCGGGCCTGGTGGCTCACATCTGTAATCCTAGCACTTTGGGAGGCTGAGGCGGGGGCGATCATGAGGGCAGGAGATCGAGACCATCCTGGCCAACACGGTGAAACCTGGTCTCTACTAAAAAATATAAAAATTCGCCAGGCATGGTAGCGCATGCCTGTAGTCCCTGCTGCTTGGGAGGCTGAGAAGCAGGAGAATCGCTTGAACCCGGGGGGGCAGAGGCTGCAGTGAGCCGAGATTGCACCATTGCACTCCAGTCTGGGTGACAAGAGTGAAATGCTGTCTCAAAAAAAAAAAAAAAAGAAAAAAGAAAAAGAAAAGAAAAGAAAGAAATTTACACTTGAGAAGACTTCTAATAATATACTGGGTCCTAAAATGCCTATTTCTCAAGAGGTTTCACTTCACTGGCATCATTACTGTCACTATGATACAGGTGAAATAGGGTATTTTCTTTGCACAAATACTCAAGTGGAAGGAAAAAGAAAGGGAGGAAGAGTCACAGGGAAGGGCAAAGGGCGGGAGAGGAGTGCGAGGTTGAGGAGACAGCGAAACCACCAAGGCAGTGTCTGGAACTCAGCCTGTCACTCCAGTGGCAATGGAAGGACTCAAGGGCCCAAGGAGGCTGATAACCCTTTGGGAGAATGTGTGAATGATTCGCAGGGTTTCCCGGGCCACTGTCAAGCATGTGGTGACAGCACCCTCGACATTCTAGGGGAAGCAACTGAAGAATTACAGGCCACAGAAAAACATGGACTACAGAAGGGTGAAGGAATGGATGAAATCATCCAAAAGTTCATGTACCCAAATTTATGGATGATTTAGAGGGTTTCTGTGGTTTTAATTTTTACTATAGATTTTTTCACCTCACAGGCTCATTTTAGAACCACATATTAAATAAAATTGCACAGGACGAATGAAATGCAAGCATATTGTAGGAGGTTAAAGATGACACTAACTTTTTTGTGTCCTACAATAAAAATTTCTGTAAGTCA
Source organism: Macaca mulatta (assembly GCF_049350105.2). Classification (NCBI taxonomy): domain Eukaryota; kingdom Metazoa; phylum Chordata; class Mammalia; order Primates; family Cercopithecidae; genus Macaca; species Macaca mulatta. The sequence continues at coordinate 6,749,524 of NC_133418.1, forward strand.
CAGTGAAAATACATGTAAGGACTGAGATCTCTAAAAAATGAATTGTTTAAAACAATTTATATGTTCAGCTAATTGTCGGAAAACAGATAACTCTGCCATTTTGCTATATTCCATGATTTCCTCTAAGAATGTGTTTTTTTTTTTTAATTGTGTGGTTTTTTTTTTTGTTTTTTTTTAAAAACAAAATGCAATGGTAGCCTACAGACACCAGAGGGTAGTATCTTAAAAACTAGCAGGTATGAGGATTCAACTATTCTAGGGAGCAGAAGGTCATGAAGTCACACTAATGCTTATTTGTTACAATGAACGGTAAGACAACTCTATGATGACATTTTCTTACAATAATACTTATCATTACACATCAAAATGGACCTTTTTAAGAATTTGTACTTCTATATTTTGTTTATGCTTACACCAGATAAATTAAAAGCTGTATTTTTTCAGAGATACAATTCAAATTGGACAAGGAAAACATACCTAATTACTCTTTTTTAAAAAAATTACTGTTTTTTTTGGTAGAGATGGGTCTTGATATGTTGCCCAGGCTTGTCCTGAACTTCTGGGCTCAAGTGATCCTCCAGTCTTGGCCTCCCAAGGTGCTGGGATTACAGGTGCGAGCCACTGCACCTGGCCTAATTACTTTTTTTTTTTTTTTTTTTTTTTGAGATGGAGTCTTGGTCTGTTGCCCAGGCTGGAGTGCAGTGGTGTGATCTCGGCTCACTGCAAGCTCCACTTCCCAGGTTCACGCCATTCTCCTGCCTCAGCCTCCCGAGTAGCTGGGACTATAGGTGCCTGCCACCACGCCCAGCTAATTTTTTTTTTTTTTTTTTTTTGTATTTTTAGTACAGACGGGATTTCACCGTGTTAGCCAGGATGGTCTCGATTTCCTGACCTCGTGATTCACTCGCCTCGGCCCCCCCAAAGCACTGGGATTACATGCGTGAGCCACTGCGCCCAGCCTAATTACTCTTGACAATAAGATCTCTATGGTAATAACGTGCTATCTGAATGATCAAAGCAAAAATTATTATTCACTTACTTGACTGCAATCATCACCCCAAAGGTAATCATATTATTATGAACACTGGCTTGTTGTGAGTAACACTGAAAGGTACTTTAACGTGTCATTGTTTTGGTATAAAATATTACTTCTATTTTATTCCTCATGTACAGACGTGTTAGGGTCTAATAAAGTCCGCAGTATACATGGAAAAAGAGAGTGAACAGGAAATATGAAGAAAACAAACTGCAATGGCATCGCACGCAAAAACGGATATGACCAACATCTATAGCCAATAGTTAGCGAACTGCCAGGGCTTACAAACACTAGAAACGTTTATCAGCAATTTAAAGGACGTCCATCATCTTGCAACAGCTTCCTGCTTTACAGGATTTTCCACTGCTATCTAAAAGTTCTTCTACTATAGAAACTTTGTATCAGCTCAGGAAAGAAGTTTTATATCACCTACCTATTTAACTATTTATTTGCAAAATCTCTAAAAGTCACTTTCACGAAATACAGAAAAGAAACTCCCTCCACTCTGGTGAGGAATTAACTTACTGCATCTTTTTCAGGGTTGCAGACTTTCACCCAGAGAATATGGTCCAAGAGCCAGTCAATGGGTTTCTCCTTGTAAAACATGAATATGAATTCTACAATCAGAGTAAGATCCGGCGCTTGAAACATTTTACCTGAAAAGATATTCCCAGTCAGTAGCTGCAATACAGAAACCAAGCACCAAACTGGCTGACATTCGTGAACTCTTGTCCACGACCTACGCTGAAGCTTGTGCATTCAACTACAAAATCATCACAAACAATTTCTCCACTTGTATTATCAAAATTAAACAAAGTTGCTTCGGCTAAACTTTTTCATGAGCTGTCACCTGGGTGTAAACAGACGTAGTAAATTCCTGATGTTATTTTAATAATCTATCGTATACCTAACGGCCCAAAGCATTCAAAAGGCAAGTCAGATATTTTCCCTTCCTGTGTTACTAAGATTCTTCCGTTAAACACTGAGAGGTTTAGGTAAAAAATTTTCATCCAAATCAATAAATCCAAACAACAAGGACTCCTAATTTTGTTTTCACTGAAGCATTCACAAGTAAAGATGGTTTTTGAGTCTTAAGTTTTGAGTTAAATGATCAAGAAGGTCAAAGGTCCAGCCTCTAATGCTCAAAGTGTTAAAAAGTACCATAGGAGATGAAATGTTATCCTCTGAGTATTATTTGAACCCTGTAAATTTCCTTTAATTCTTCAACTTGAAACATATATATGTATTTTTTTTTTTTTTTTTAGATAGAGTCTCGCTCTTGTCCCCAAGGCTGGAGAGCAGTGGCATGATCTCAGCTCACTACAACCTCCACCTCCCCCGTTCAAGCAATTCTCTTGCCTCAGCCTCCCAGGTAGCTAGGATTACATGCACCTGCCACCACGCCAGGCTAATTTTTGTATTTTTAGTAGAGACAGGATTTCACCATGTTGGCCAGGCTGGTCTTGAACTGACCTCAGCTGATCCACACGCCTCGGCCTCCCAAAGTGCTGGGATTACAGGCATGAGCCACTGCGCCTGGCCAACTTCAAACATATTCTTTATAGCTGGCTAATTTTGAAACAGCAGCCAAAAAACATTTAGAAATGAGTGCCCCAACTAGTTAAGAGAAAAACGAATAAAAATTAATCACCGAATGAGGACTTCATGCATTACATGAAAATACTAGGAATTCATATGAGAAAACTCTTTGTGGTCCTCTTTTTAAAAGAACCGCAATCTTATGTTAACAAAGGAGCTGGAAATGCCAGAGAAGAAAAAATCAAACATGTTCACCAGGACCACGGTTGGCATTGCGGAGAACTCTAGAGGAAACACAACCATCTGAGAAGTCTCCAAATTATCTTGGGTTGACTTTCATCATGTCATACAAAGAGGTTTACCTAACTTAAGTTTTCTCAAAAACAACCCATTTCTATAGGAAAAAAGACAACATTAGGACAAGTAAGCATTTGGTTTTAGATTCTGAGAGTCGCAGTCATTTCTGAAAAGTAGGTAAGTGTGACACTTTTCTTACCAATGAAGCCCAGCTGGGAAAACTCTAGAATCATCCATTCCTCAGAAGAAAGTTGAAGTGCAAAATTTTTTATGGTATTAAAATAATTTTGTTTGACAATAATATCATCTTCAAGCTAGAGAAAATTGAACAACCATATTAATAACATCAAAAAAAAAAAAGAAGGAAAGGTATTGAGAGAAGGACATTATTATGGAAAAATACAAGCATACTTTTATCATGAAAATCAAGAAAACAATGGTAAAAACAATAAAAATATAAAGCTAGAGATTATTAAAAGAAAGTGAAGAAAATAAAATGGAAGAAACACATCGTCTAAGTCAACTAAGCCACTCCTTTCTATGGGAAATAACAATGAGGAAAATGAGGACATCCTTTCCAAGTAAGACAGCTGGAATGATGCTGACATGTGAGTGGACGGGGCAGAGAGAGAACAAGATAAAGGTCTTATCACAGCAGAAATTATGGGGACAGAGGGGGAAAAGAGAGAGAAGGAGGATATCAGGATACATTCTATGGGGGAGAAAGCACAAAGAAAGTTTATACTGCATTTAGTAGTCTTCCTGTTAGTAGTGATAATGGTATTGGTATTTTGAAGCTATTTTAGGTATATTATAGAATAAAAATTGATATTATTAGGATATTATTAAAAACCAAGGCTTTTAATATAAAAGAAAATAAATACATGTAAACATTTGAAAAGCTAAGTACAAGCCCTATAATTTTATTATAACCCTGAAATCTTACATCTTAATCTAGTTTGAATTGGAACTATCAATACAAACTTGTGATTTTTTTCCTCTGTAAAATAAAATACACTTTTTCTTGCTGAAAGTCCTAGAAGCAAAAACAATAGCAATGGGCACCTTTAAGCGCCCAGATTGTGTTTCTATATACCACACACCCTGAAGAGGAACAGATCCGTTCAGAGATCTGTTCGGAGAAATGATCCGTTCTAGATCTGGGATAGGAAATCATCAAAGAAGCAATCACGATTACTGAGGCCAGGCGCCGTGGCTCACGCCTGTCATCCCGGCACTTCGGGGGGCCAAAGCAGGTGGATGGCTTGAGTTGCCCAGGAGTTCAAGATGAGCCTAGGCAACAGAGCAAGACCTCATCTCTACAAAAAATAAAAAAATTAGCCGGGCACGGGGATGGGTACCTGTAATCCCAGCTACTTGGAAGGCTGAAGCAGGAGGATCACTTGAGCACCCCCAAAAGATTGCTGGACTTATAAAGGATACAAAAGCCAATTTGAAGGGGTTCCCACTGGATTATGATGTACCAATGAAAGCATCAATAAGAATAATGATTGTAATGGACTGGGGCAAATCAAATGTATTTTAAATATCCATGAGTTCATAATGATACATTGTTTTAAGGGGATACATGTGCAGGTCTGTTACATGGATAGATTGCACAATGCTGAGGTTTCGGCTTCTACGGTACCCGCCACCCAAATAGTGAACATAGTACCCAATAGGTAACATAATGATACTTTAAAAACAGCTACCACTGGAGATTGCTAAGGCACCAACTTTAAAAATTGAGAATGAAATCAAGCATTTACTCCAGCTTTTCTTTAAGAACTATTTTTCAAGGTAATCTAATAAAGGGAAGAAAAATTCTTTATTAGAAGAACTCAACATAGCATTTAGAACTAAGCTAAGAGCATCAGCAATTACAGAATTAGGAAAGCACCACTTGGAAACCGCTAATGAAATAATTGATCTAGGGAAGAAGAATCAATGGATGCTGAAGCCTTAAGTGGAACAGCTACGGGAGAGCTAAGTTCATAATGTAGCAATGAGGCGGGCAGACGGAACCCACTGATTACTCTCAGCATCACTGCAGGTGGGACTGCCTGAGGTAACGTGCTTTCTTTTTTTATTTTTTTTATTTTTGAGATGGAGTTTCCCTCTGTCGCCTACACTAGAGTGCAGTGGTGCGATGTCGGCTTACTGTAACCTCTGCCTCCTGGGTTCAAGTGATTCTCCTGCCTCAGCCTCTCTGAGTAGCTGGGATTACAGGCACACACCACCACGCCTAGCTAATTTTTTTGTATTTTTAATACAGACGAGGTTTCACCATGTTGGCCAGGCTGGTCTCAAACCCTTGACCTCAGGTGATCCGCCTGCCTCGGCCTCCCAAAGTGTTGGGATTACAGGCGTGAGCCACGGCGCCCGGCCCGTAACATGCTTTCTTATGCGCTACCATAAGAATTACTCAGTACCACCTGTGAAGTGCCTGCATCAGCTGTCAGTTTTCCAGAAGGCACTGTGTTCAACTCAGAGTTCTTTGCAATAAACCACTTTATGAAACTGTGTGATGCTGTCCGTGGAAACTCCATTCTAAGCCACAGCATCTCCCTTTCCCCTGAGGTGTATGTCTGTGACAATCACAAAGTAACTCCTGACTCCACTGCCTTTTGGAAAGCATTCTTTAAGAGTCATGGGTGTGGGCTGGGCGCGGTGGCTCAAGCCTGTAATCCCAGCACTTTGGGAGGCCGAGATGGGTGGATCACGAGGTCAGGAGATCGAGACCATCCTGGCTAACACGGTGAAACCCCGTCTCTACTAAAAAAAAATACAAAAAACTAGCCGGATGAGGTGGCGGGCGCCTGTAGTCCCAGCTACTCAGGAGGCTGAGGCAGGAGAATGGCGTAAACCCGGGAGGCGGAGCTTGCAGTGAGCTGAGATCCGGCCACTGCACCCCAGCCTGGGCGACAGAGCGAGACTCCGTCTCAAAAAAAAAAAAAGTCATGGGTGTGATACATTGCTAAACCATGCAACCCTGGAGTCATATCCCGAGGGGATAATTATGAAGTGTGGAATAAATTCCTTTGCCACATCACCTCTCATCTGTCTTCAAAAAAATGTCCCAGGTAAAATCTATGTATGACCATTTAAAACTATCATTAACTGAGAACTTTTTAGGCTAGTATGTTTTTCCCACTAATACTTTGTAGATGACAATGAACTCACTGAGAGAACTGCACATAATAAGCATATGTGAAGACTTGAATATAAAGCAACTCACTCTTTCCTGAGGCATAATTTTTGGGCAAATGTGATTATTTTAAGAATGTTCAGGCTGGGTGCAGTGGCTCATGCCTGTAATCCCAGCACTTTGTGAGGCTGAGATGGGTGGATCACTTGAGGTCAGGAGTTTGAGACCAGCCTGGCCAACATGATGAAACCCTGTCTCCACTAAAAATACAAAAAATTAGCCAGGCGTGGTGGCAAGTGCCTGTAATCCCAGCTACTTGGGAGGCTGAGGCAGGAGAATCACTTGAACCTGGGAGGCGGAGGTTGCAATGAGCAGAGATCACACCATTGCAGTCCAGCCTGGGCTAGAAGGAGATCATGTCTCAAACAAACAAACAAAAAGAAGAATGTTCAAGCCTGGGCAACAAAGTGAGACCCTGTTTTTTACAAAAAGTAAAAAAAAAAAAAAAAAAAAAAATAGCCAGGCATGGTGGTGCATGCCTGTGGCCCCAACCACATAGGAGGCTAAGGCGGGAGGATCACATGACCCAGGTCAAGGCTGCAGCGAGCCGTGAACTGTGTTTGCACCACTGCACTCCAGCCTGGGCAACAGAGGAAGACGCTGTCTCAAAAAAAAAAAAAAAAAAAGCTCATTGACGCCAGTGGCTCGCATCTGTAACCCCTGCTCATTGGAAGGCAGAGGCAGCAGGATCATTTGAGGCCAGGAGTTCAAGACCCGCCTAGGCAACATAGCAATACCCCCGTCTCTACCAAAAAGAAATACAAAAATTAGCCTGGTATGATGGTGCATGCCTGTAGTCCCAGCTTCCTGGGAGGCTAAAACAGGAGGATCACGTGAGCCCAGGTGTTTGAGGCTGCCATGAGCTATGACTGTGCCACTGCGCTCCAGCCTGTGTGACAGTCAGACTCTGTCTCTGAAAAACAAAAGAACGTTCACTGAATGTGACTTTGAAACAGCTGAACAATTAGAAACAATAAATGACCAACAACAAGGTTGATTATGATAGCTGAATAACAGGACTTCAAGAAGGGATTAAAAATCACACCAATCTATATTCACTGGCATATAGAGGTACGTACCAACAATACGGTAAGTGACAGTGAAAGAGGTTATCAGACAGTACATACAGCATGATCCTCCATTGTAAAAGAGGGCTGTGTGAGAGTGACATCAGCAAGACAGAAACAGGAAACCCAGACACACAAGACACATTCCCCACACGAGACACAGATTTAAAATCTGAGCATTCGACAGCCAGAGGCCCTCTCTCGGGCACCGTGCACCGTGAGGAAACTCTCAATTTCCGACTTCTCCCTGAGGACAGAAAGAAGTTGGTGTACGCCCAGTGTTTTTGACTTTTTCAAGTGCAGCCAGAGGGAATGATTTCTGTCTCATCTAAATCAAAGTAGTGACAGGAACAGGGCACCAGGTTGGGAGCTAAGAACAAAGGCCATCACTTGGCACCAGACGTTGCAGTACCAGAGACAGAAACTAGGTGGAGCTCCAGTACTGCAGCTTACTACAATACCAACAAGGCCACAGTCCCGCAGAGCTCGTGGGTAGAAGTCAGTGAACTTCAGTTACGAGATTACACCCACAAGGGGAGAGGACATGGCCCCAGAAAAGGCTCAAAGGGCTCCAGAGTCTTTAACTAGGCTGACTGAAGAAAATCCTTCCACTACAAAACCAGACTGCAAAGACTGGGAGAGGTGGCTGATTTTTCAAACGCCAAGATCCCAACAACAAAAACAAGATACACAAATAAACAAAAATACGGCATAAAAGGAACAAGTTAAAACTCCAGAAACCAACTCCAAAGAAATGAAGACATATGAATTGCCCAGTAATTCAAAATAACTGTCATAAGATTGCTCAGTAAATTAAAAAAGAGCAGAGATAGACAACTAAATGAAATCGGGAATATGATGCATGAACAAAATGAGAATATCAACAGAGATAGAAACTACAAAGAGCCAAACAGAAATTCTAAAACTGAAGAATACAAAACCTGAAGTGAAAATTTCACTAGAAGGACTAAACAGCAGACCTGAGCAGGCAGAAGAATCAGTGAACTTAACGATAGGACTTTTGAAATTACTGAGGCACAGGAGCAAAAAGAAAAAAGAAGAAAAGAAAAATAATTATACCCTAAGGGACCTACAGACAGCATAAGGCGAAACAACATACACATTATGAGAGTTCTACAAGGAGAACAGAGCCAATTTCAACTTCCCAAATATGAGGATAGAAATGGGCACACAAATTCAAAAAGTTCAAAGAACCCCAACTACAAAAAATCGATCTACATCAAGAAGTATCATAATGAAGTTGTCAAAAGTCACAAAGAAAGGATCTTGAAACCCGTAAGAGGAAAGTGACCCAACAAATACAAGATAACATCTATTAGATGATGAGCAGATTTCCCAGCAGAAACTTTATAGGCTGGAAGAGAGTGGAATGATATGTTCAAAGTGCTAAAACATACTAAACAAAAACCGGCCAGCCAGGAATATTATATCTGACAAAATTGTAATTGAAAAGTAAAGAAGGCTGGGCGCGGTGGCTCACACCTGTAATTTCAGCACTTTGGGAGGCAGAGGCAGGTGGATCACCTGAGGTCAGGAGTTTGAGACCAGCCTGAACAACATGGTGAAACTCCCATCTCTACTAAAACTACAAAAATTAGCTGAGTGTAGTGGCGGACACCTGTAATCCCAGCTACTCAGGAGGCTGAGGCAGGAGAATCACTTGAACTCACTAAAAATACAAAAAATTAGCCAGGCATAGCGGCAGGCGCCTGTAACCCCTGACTCGACTCTATTGTCTTTTGGAAAGCATTCTTTTTTTTTTTTTTTTTTTTTTTTTTTTTTGAGATGGGAGTCTTGCTCTATCACCCAGGCTGGAGTGCAGTGGTGCGATCTCAGCTCACTCCAAGCTCCGCCTCCCAGGTTCATGCCATTCTCCTGCCTCAGCCTCCCCAGCAGCTGGGACTGTAGGTGCCTGCCACCACACCCGGCTATTTTTTTTTTTTTTTTTTTTTGTATTTTTAGTAGAGACGGGGTTTCACCATGTTAGCCAGGATTGTCTCGATCTCCTGACCTCGTGATCCGCCCGCCTCGGCCAGAAAGCATTCTTTAAGAGTCATGGGTGTGATACATTCCCAAACCATGCAACCCTGGAGTCATATCTCAAGGGGATAATTACGAAGGCTGGAATAAATTCCTTTGCCACATCACCTCTCATCTTAGTCTTCAACAAAATGTCCCAGGTAAAATCTATCCTGTATAAACCTTTAAAACTACCATTAACTGAGAACTTTTTAGGCTAATATGTTTTTCCCACTAATACTTTGTAGATGACAACGAACTCACTGAAAGAATTCCACATAATAAGCTAATGTGAAGACCTGAATATAAAATAACTCCCTCTTTCCTGAGGCGTAATTTGGGCAAATGTGATTATATTAAGAATGTTCAGGTTGGGTGCAGCAAGGTGGAGGTTGCAGTGAGCTAAGATCATGCCACTACTGCACTCCAGCCTGGAGAACAGAGCAAGACTCCATCTCAAAAAAAAAAAAAAAGAAAAAGAAAAAAAGAAAAAAGAAAGAAAGAAGAAATTAAGACTTTCCCAGATAAAAAAAAGCTGAGTGGGTTCATCACCACTAGACCTGCCCTATTGCTGAGGGAACACTTTCAAGTGAAGTGAAAGGTCAACAAGCAGTAATAAAGCACTATATAAAAATATAAAACTCCCTGGTAAAGGTAAATATAAAGATAAATATGGATGTAGTAAGGTAATGCAGGTGCATGAATCACTTTAAAATCTGGTACCCCTTTTAAATCTTTTAATCACATTAAAATCACTTCTTAAAGGCCAAAAGCACAAACAATAATTATAAATCTAAGTTAATGTATATGCAATATAAAAAGAGGTCACTGGCGTCATTGGTAAAACAGAGTGCACGGGATACAGAGATGTAAAACGGTAGAGATTTATTTGTCATTGAAGAAATCAGCTTCAAATAGATTGTTATAACTTTAAGATATCTTATGTCATTGCAATGGTAACTACAAAATGAATATCTATTGGATATACACAAAGGGAAACAGAAAGGGAATCAAAATACGTCACTATTTTAAAAAAATCAACAAAATACAAAAGAAAGCAGCAAGAGAGGAAAAGATAGACAAAAAGTTCCAAGACACACAAAAAATAAAGTAAATGGCAATAATAAGTCCTTCTGTATTAGTAATCACTAAAAATGTAAATGGGTCAAACATCCCAATTAAAAGACACAGGCCAAATGAAAATTTTTAATGAGATCAATTAATATACTATCTACAAGAAATTTACTTTACATCAAAAGACACACATGGGTTAAAAGTGAAAGAATGGAAAAAAAAAATTCATGCAATCCAGAACCGAAAACAAGGGTGGCCATACTTAGACAAAATAAGACTTTAAGACAAAAACTGTCACAAGAGACAAAGAAGGACATTATATAATAATAAAAGGGTCAGGCAAATATCTGAAAAGACCTAACAATTCTAAATAAAGATGCACCTAATAATAGAGGTATCAGATATAAGAAGTCAACACTGACAGAACTGAAAGAAGAAACAAACACCACCACAGTAATAGTAGGGATTTCAATTTTCCACTTTCAGTTATGTATAGATCAGACAGAAGATCAATAAGGAAACACTGGACTCAAACGACACTATCATCAAATGGACCCAACGGACATAAAGAACACTGATCCCAACAGCAGCAGAATACACATTCTTCTCAGGAGCAATGGAACATTCTCCAAGACAGACGACATGTTAGGCCCCATAATGTCTCAACAATTTTTTTTTTTTGAGACGGAGTCTCGCTCTGTCGCCCAGGCTGGAGTGCAGTGGCACGATCTCGGCTCACTGCAAGCTCCACCTCCCGGGTTCACGCCATTCTCCTGCCTCAGCCTCCCGAGTAGCTGGGACTACAGGCGCCCGCCACCTCGCCCGGCTAGTTTTTTGTATTTTTTAGTAGAGACGGGGTTTCACCGTGTTAGCCAGGATGGTCTTGATCTCCTGACCTCGTGATCCGCCTGTCTCGGCCTCCCAAAGTGCTGGGATTACAGGCTTGAGCCACCGCACCCAGCCACCAATTTTTTTTTTTTTTAAGACAGGTTTTCACTCTGGCACCCAGGCTGGAGAGCAGTGGCACAAAGCTCACTGTAGTCTCAATCTCCTGGGCTCAACTGATCCTCCCACCTCAGACTCCCAAGTAGGTGGAACTACAGGTATGCACCACAATGCCCAGTGATTTTTTTGTATTTTTAGTAGAGACATGATTTCGTCATGTTGCCCAGACTGGTCTTGAACTCTTGAACTCCTGAACTCAAGTGACCTGCCCACCTCAGCCTCCCAAAGTGTTGGGATTACAGGTGTGAGCCAATGCCGCCTGCCAACAGATTAAAGAAGACTAAAACTATGCAATGTATCTTCTCTGACTACAACAAAATGAAACTAGAAGTCAATAGCAGAAAACTAAACTCAGAAAGTACACAAATGTGTGGAAATTAAACAACTCATCCCTAAACAACCAACGGGTCAAAGAAGAAATCATAAGGGAATTGAGAAAAAAATCCAGAAACAAATGAAAACAACAACAACAACAAAATACTAAAACGTATGATATGTAGCAAAAGTCATACAAAGAGGGAAGTTTATACCAGTAAACATTTACATTAAAAAAAAAAAAATCTCAAAAATCAGCAACCTAACTTTATACCTCAAGGAAATTGAAAAAAAAGAAAACAAACTAAACCCAAAATTAGCAGAAGGAAGAAAAAAAAATAAAGATTAGATCAGATAAATAGAAAAAAAAGCAGAAAAAAAACAAAGAAACCTAGAGTTGGTTTTTGAAAAGATCAATGAATAAACCCTTAGCTAGATTAGCTAAGAAAAAAAGAAAGAAGATTCAAATAACTAAAAGTAGAAATGAAAGAGGGAATATAACAACTGATATCACAGAAATAGAAGAATTACAAGTGACTCCTAGGAACAATTATGTGCAAATTGAATAATCTACAAGAAATGGATAAACCTCTAAAAACATACAACTTTCCACGGGTGAATTATGGAGAAATAAAAACTTGGAACACACTCATAAGAACTAAGGGGACTAAAGCAGTAATCAGAAACCTCTCAGCAAAGAAAAGCCCAGGACCAGAGGACTTCACTGGAGAATTCCGCTGAATACTTAAAGGAGAATGAACATCAGTCCCCCTCAAACAGCTCTCTTCCAAAGAACTGAAACAGAGGAAACACTTTTCAAACACATTCTATGAGGCCAGCATTTCTCTGACACCAAAACCAAAGACACAAGAAAACGACAGACCAATATCCCTGATGCAAAAATCCTCAGCAGAACACTAGCAAATGGAATTAAACTGCACATTAAAAGAATTAGGTATACCATAACCAAGTGGGATTTATACCTGCAATACAGGGATCATTCAACACACAAAAATCAATTAGTGTAATATATACTACATTAAGAAAATGGAGAAAAAAACACATGATCATCTCAATTGATATGGAAAAGCAGGTGACAAAATTCAAGACACTTTCTTGATTAAAAAAATATGACAAACTAGAAATAGAAAAAAAAAAAAACTTCTTCAGCAAAATAAAGGTAATATATGAAAAACCCATTGGTAATATCACACTTGGCAGCAAACAACTGAAAGCTTTCCCTCTAAGATTAGGAGCAAGGCAGGGAGTCCCACTTTCACCACTACTAGTCAACACAGTGCTGGAAATCCTAACCAGAGCTGTTAAACAGGCAAAAAAGTAAAAGGTACCCAAACTGGAGAAGAAGTAAAATTATCATTATTTGCAGATGAAATGATCTTATATGTAGAAAAAACTGAAGAATCCACCAAAAACTACAAATAATAAATGATTTCAGCAAAGTTTCAGGATCCAAAGTCAACACACAAAAATAGTTGTATTTTTGTATACTAACAATGACCAATCCAAAAAAATAAAAATAAATAAGAAAACAATCCCATTTACTATAGCATCAGAAAAGATCAAATACTTAGGAATAAACCTAACCGGGGAGGTGGAAAATTTTTCTACAAAACATTTCTAAAAGAACTCAAAGAAGATACAAATAAATGGAAAGACATCCTGTGCTCATGTATTGGGAGACTTAATAATATTAAAATGTCCACACTAGCTAAAGCGATCGATAGATTCAATACAATCCCTACCAAAATCCCCAAGGCATTTTTTACAGAAATAGAAAAAAATCCTCCTAAAATTTACATGGAATCTCAAGGAGTCTCAAGTGACCCTAAACTGTCAAAATAGTCTTGAAAAAAAGAGAACACAATTGGAGGCCTCATACTTCCTAATTTTAAAACATGCTACATGTCAGGCGCAGCAGCTCATGTCTACAATCCCACGACATATTGTGTTCTTGGTAAAAGCTGGACTGTTGTGCTGCTAAAAAAATTGGACTGTTAGAATTAAATGTCAATTTTATTATCTTCAAAATAGTGGTAACAGTATTGTGGCCTACAAAAAAAAATTATTTCATTGTAAGCCCACTAAAGAAAAATTGTAAGAAAATTCCTCTTTAAAATCTGCCACATAATGACATCTTAGTTCTTCTAGACAGCGAAGAGAGGGAAGAGGGGAGAGAAGATGGGGGAATGGGAGAAAAACAGGAAAAAGGTAAGGTGTCCCTACTCAGTGGAGAAACGTCAGAGCCCACATGCTTGGTTACCATGGAGACCCCTCTGCTCTGAGAGAGTTATGATTTGTCAGATCTCAGAGGGTTTGCACTTCCAAAACTTCCTGTTTTAATGAAAACATACCCTTGATAACACTTTTTCTTTACAAGTGTGAAAAACATTAAAGGAAAAACCCCACTTACCTGAATGTAATATATGCCCTTTTCTTGAGCATACATCATTAGAAAACAGTAATCTAGGTTTTGCTTTGTTCTCCATCTGAAATAAACATTTGCAAAAAGTAAGTTAGGAATCAGACTCAAACTTAGTAAAATAAGATTAAATGTATAAACCTCAAGTGTCTATATGTCATCTATGTATATGTACACACACACACATACACACACACACTCACTCAGGACAAAGAGTCAAAGAAAATTCACTTTCCTCTAATGAAGCCTTTATCAAAATGTATTCCCAAGAACACTAATCCTCAAGCTGTCCTGAGGAAAAAAGGAGTCTAATTATCAAGTAAGTCTGTATACATATTCCCCTTCTAGAAACATATTAGTTTATAAGAGGCATGAAAATATCCAGCAGTAAAGACATTTATTGGAAAAAAATTTCTTAATACATATTTTTTCCAAACTTCCTTGACCACAGACCCTTTTTTCAGTAACATCTTAATGTTTCATCAAACGAGTGCTTCAAAAATTGCACTTTTAGGATCCCTGCTCTAGTGCCTAGGACTGTTTGCACGCAGATAAAAGTTCATAAATATCTACTGAATGCTTAAAAAATTCATATTTAAATTTACAGTATTAAACCCTGTCACTGAATTCCTGGTAGCCTACAGAAACACTCTGATGAAAGTTAAATAAGAGAAGTGGATCTAAAAGCTAGTTTAAGAAAACACAGTAAAATAAAAGCTGATGTGAAGTTTTTACATATGCTAAGAAAACTCCACATTATTTCACAAGTGTCCTGGACTTAACGAGACTGACCTAGAATATTTTACCAAATTCAACTCTAAAATGTTTTCAGCTTCGATAAATAAAAACTACATGTATTAGATGTTTACGCTCACAAGTGCGGAAGGTTTTAAACGGCACGTGCTCACCTTACTCTTTCTTTGGAGTCTCCAAATGTCTCCTTTAGGTTTGTCAAGTCCGGATAGTAGCTTTCAGGGGGTGATATGACTTCCACCAAGCCAGAACTGATTTCTTTGGAAAATCTATTATGAGAAAGGTTAGCTGAGTTACTTAAGTTCTGTAGGATTTTATTTATCTCAAAGCTCAATACACTGTGTTTAACATAAAACACATCAGTAATCATTTGTAGCAATGTATAATGTTATGGCCACAAGGTGTTCAATGGAGCATCTCATGATTGATTTCCTTTACAGAAAATACAGTTTTTTCTAATAGCAAAAGTTTTTTTTTTTTTTTTAAAGTAATGCTTTAAAAACTATAAAATACTGCTCTTATTAAAGTAGCATAGAAATCCTAAGCCAACTGCAGGCATTAACATTCCTAAAATGCATCTGAATTAAAACAACAAATCAAGGTCTCACAGAAAATAGAAAATTGAAGAAAAACAAGTAAGTATGTATCTTTAAATACATATATTTATGCAAAAACCGAAGTTCTGACATCTTCGAGAAGCTTTGCTCGTGGGTTAGAGACCACATATCATTCTCAACCAGCGTTTCTCAACTGGGGGTGACTCTGCCTCTGGGAGGACATTTAGCAGTGTCTGAAGACGTTCTGATTGCTACAGCTGTGATCAGCACTACTGACGCCTGGTGGGTGGACACTAGGGATCCTGTCCCACATTCTACAATGCACAGGGCAGCCCCCACAACAAAAAATCATCTGGCCCAAAATGTTCACTGCGCTGAGGTTCAGAACCCTTTCTAAAGTTTTTTAATTAGTCTGTACTGACCGAATGGTAATTTATTTTGCATTTGCATTCTCCCTTGATTCATTTTTGCAAATCTCCACAAAATGCTAGTGCGACTGCCTGCCTTTGCACAAATGTTCTTAGTGTTTAACTGTGCTTTTTGTCTGAGCTTGGTTTTCTACACACTGAGGAAGATGTAAATCAATAGAATCCTTGCATAAGCCCAGACTTGCCCCTGAGGTCAGTGGGAAAGGGGGCCAATCATCACTGCTCTGTTCCTTTACTTAAGAAGTCTACGCCAAATTGTGTTTCTATGAGGACTTCCAAGAAACTCAGTACTTCAGGAAAATCAAACAAATAGCAATTTAATCCTGAACTACGCATAATTTTTAAAAATATTCAATTTTAACATTTTGATGGACAAGGAGTCACATTATATTAAATGTAGGGTTAGCAAATGATTGTTGCTTCTTTTTGGTCTTTTCTTTTTAAGTAGAAGGTATGTCTTTTAGGGTCAAAAAACAGATACAATTTAATGAAGAAATTCATAGCAAGATTAATTTTATTACATAATTAAGGCAATATTATAAAAAATAATATCTGAAACTTACTAAGCTTCCCCTCTGTTACCTACCATGTGCCTTGCTCATAGTGAACTGCTACTCAATCTTTGCAGAAGAGAACAGATTAAGACATAGTTTAAAATTGAGGTCTGAAATGACTACATAAATATCTACCCTGAGAGCAGAAAAATCTTGCCTGGTAGATACAGTGTGAAAGATTTAATCTTATATGACTCTCTGTGTATTCATTGTCTTCAAGATTAAAGACTGTTATTTAATAGTGTTACATACATAGGTCATTCAAGTCTTTTCTATAATGAAATACACCAATTTATCCCATCACATAACTGGATATATATGCACCTACTTTATGACAATATAAAATACCAATCAGAGGTGATCTAGTAAACAATGAACTCCACAGAGAAATGAACTATCAGGGAAGGCATTTTCTTTTAGCAAGAAACCCAAGAGATAACAGTAACCAAAATATTCTTATGTTTATAATTAAGAAGAACTTACTCTTTCTCCAGGTTGGCTACAACACCATGTACATAATCAGTATCTGTCTGGGAAAGAAAAAAAATGTATCTACATTCAAGTTTTTATGTTTTTATTTAACTGTTTATACTGAACTCAAAATTAAATGAATGATAAAAACATTCATTAAAAACATATATTAAATTTTTAGACAATTGATTATATTTGCATTTCTGCATTGTTCTATTGTATTATGGAATGTCATTGAGCACTTGCTGATAAAATAAGCAGATATTGACGTTCTTATTTTTAATTGTCTGTGTTGCATTCACTACGAAAACTGAGCACAAAAACTATTTCTACTTCTAACAAAACATCCAAACTATAGTGAACAGTATTAGTGACAGATGCTGCATGATATGAAGAAAGATTTTTCTAACTTGGAATCATAAACCCTAGATTCAAGATTTGCCTCTGTAGCTACTTAACTGTGTGCTCTAAAGTAAGTCATTTCTCTGAGTTTCAATTTCCTATTCTATTAAAAAAGGAAACATCTTAGAGATTATGAGATTAAGTGATAAAACTATGTAATAAAAAGCTGCTGTTATTACACTATATATATATTATTACACTGACACTGAGAACTGAATCAAGAGCACTTCAGTTAGAAATAAACATTTATCAGATCTGTGTATTTTTAAATTATGAACAAGTCAAAATTCTAATACTTATTAAATTTACTTTATTTATTCTTTTAATGAATCACATATTCACATTTCACAAACATTTATCGAATGCCTACTCTAGGCCAGGCTGGAACCACTGCAGTGAACAAGTCTAAGCATGGCAAGTATGTTTTAAACAGACAATTTCAACCAAGTTCAGACCTAACCCAGCCTGGAGGGTAGAAGCATCAGAAGAGGCTGCCTGGAAGAGGTGACATTCAACAGCAAGAATTGGCTTGTTCCAGGGCTCTGGCTCCCAGGGGTCTAACAGAGATAAACACCATTAGCTCTTCTCTTCTAAGAGGTAAACTGAGTCTGTCTCTGATGCTATGTCAAAGACCATGGAATTGGGCCAAAGTGAAAATTCCAGCTTTGCCTCTTACCAGCTGGACAGCCTTGGGAGAGCTGCTAGGCCTCTCTGGGCCTCAGTTCCCTGGTAAATTCGAGAAGACAGGAGAAACCGCTTTCTAGGATAGCTGTATCAGATGCTAGTCCACCCAAGACCAAAACTTCCCCAAAACTTACTAACAAAGATCTGAAACCACAGAAAAGTGCTATGTCAGAGCTTGAAGCTGATGATGCTACGGGCAGTGTACCACTGTCTTCAAGCCCTCCTGCTACACATTTCCCAAATGAAACTGAAATTACAAACACAGTTCCTAAAAAGAATGTGACAGTGAAGAAGACAGCAGCAAAAAGTCAGTCTTCCACCTCCACTACCGGTGCCAAAAAAAGGGCTGCCCCTAAAGGAGCTAAAAGGGAACCAGCCTTGAATTCTGGTATCTCTCAAAAGCCTGATCCTGCCAAAACCAAGATTTGCCGCAAAAGGAAGCCATCCACTTCTGATGATTCTGACTCTAATTTTGAGAAAATTGTTTCGAAAGCAGTCACAAGCAAGAAATCCAGGGGGGAGAGTGATGACTTCCATATGGACTTTGACTCAGCTGTGGCTTCTCGGGCAAAATCTGTGCGGGCAAAGAAACCTATAAAGTACCTGGAAGAGTCAGATGAAGATGATCTGTTTTAAAACGTGAGGTGATTATTTTAAGTAATTATCTTACTGAGCCCAAGACGGGTTTTAAAGTTACCTGAAGCTCTTAACTTCCTCCCCTCTGAATTTAGTTTGGGGAAGGTGTTTTTAGTACAAGACCATGAAAGTGAAGTAAAGCCCAAGTGTTCTTTAGCTTTTTATAATACTGTCTAAATAGTGACCATCTCATGGGCATTGTTTTCTTCTCTGCTTTGTCAGTGTTTTGAGTCTGCTTTCTTTGGTCTTTAAAACCTGATTTTAAGTTATTCTGAACTGTAGAAATAGTTATCTGGTCACTTCAGCATAAAGCAGTGTGTTTATTAACCATCCACTGTGCTAAAACTAGAGCAGTTTGATTTAAAAGTGTCACTCTTCCTCCTTTCCTACTTTCAGTAAATATGAGATAGAGCATAATTCTGTTTTATCTTAGTTTTATACATAATTTACCATCAGACAGAACTTTATGGTTCTAGTATAGATACTCTACACTCAGCCTCTCATGTGCTAAGTTTTTCTTTAAGCAATGAGAAATTGCTCACGTTCTTCATCTTCTCAAATCATCAGAGGCTGAAGGAAAACAGTTTGTCTGTGTCTATAACTTGACACAGTCAATAGAATGAAGAAAATTAGACTAGTTAGGTGATTATTTCAGCTCTTGACCTGTCCCCTCTGGCTGCCTCTCAGTCTGAATCTCCCAAAGAGAGAAACCAATTTTAAGGGGCACTGGACTACAGAAGACTTGGGGACAACATTTGCTCCAAGATCTTAAATGTTATATTGATAACCATGCTCAGCAATGAGCTATTAGATTTATTTTGGGAAATCTCCATAATTTCAATTTGTAAACTTTGTTAAGACCTGTCTACATTGTTACATGTGTGTGACTTGAGTGATGTTATCAGTGTTTTTGTAAATATTTACTATGTTTTTCTATTAGCTAAATTCCAACAATTTTGTACTTTAATAAAATGTTCTAAACATTGCAAAAAAAAAAAAAAAAAAGACTGATTAACAGGGTGGAGCGCAGGTGATGGGCAAATGTAAATAATTATAAGCATTATTTCTCCAGTGTGTGTGTCCAGACACCATCCTCCTCCTAACTCCAGATCCTTGCCCCTTCAAGGACCCCAGGAAGCCCAAGGGACAACTAGGCCAGGGACATGGCAGGCTGGGTTGCAGGGCCATGGCCATATTTTTGAGCCAGCCAAAGCCCTACTGATCTGGTTTGGCTGTGCCCCTACCCAAGTCTCATCTTGAATTGTAGCTTCCATAATTCCCATGTGTTGTGGGCGGGACCCTGTGGAGACAGCTGAATCATGGGGGCGGCTTCCCCCACACTGTTCTTGTGATAGTAAGTCTTACAAGATCTGATGGTTTTTGTAAGAGGTTTCCCCTTTCACTTGATTCTCATTTTCTCTCTTGTCTGTTGCCATGGAAGACATGCCTTTTGCCGTCTGCCATGATTGTGACGCCTTCCCAGCCATGCGGAACTGTGAGTCCATTTTTCTTTATAAATTACCCAGTCTTGGGTATGTCTTTATCAGCAGCGTGAAAATGGACTAATACACCTACCTATCCATTTTAAATACAGCAATAACTCATAAAAATGCTCAATTGTTAAAAGACTCAATGATATATAAAATATCATCTATCTTATAAAGACTGTCAAAATACTTAATACTTGAGAAAAACAAACAAAAAAGGTATAGCTTAATCCTGGAAATTATAAAACCATCAGATTAGAAAAAGTTTTTATAACAGGTTTTCTGAAAAAAGTATTTTAATTTCTGTAATTGAAAGTAATTCTAATTTTTGTTGTTCAGTCTAACAACTCATGAGTAAGATAGTTTCATGAGACCACATCCTTCAAACTCTTAACAAACTATGGAGACACAATTGGAATATAGCTCAAAGCTCTTTGTACTTCCTCTATAGAAGTCCAAACATTAGTGATTTCTTTTTAAATAAATTATCATTCACAAATTTGACCAGTGAGTACTCATTAATCTATAACTTTGAAGAATATGAACAAGCATGGTTTTTACGAACTTCACTGTGTTTAACAACCTGAAA
Organism: Macaca mulatta; assembly: GCF_049350105.2. Lineage (NCBI taxonomy): Eukaryota > Metazoa > Chordata > Mammalia > Primates > Cercopithecidae > Macaca > Macaca mulatta. The sequence goes on from NC_133418.1 coordinate 6,770,106, forward strand.
TTCAATTCGATAAGCATTTAATGAAGGACAATAATTTGTCCACCTAAGGAAACAGGAATACAAAGGTGAATAACACCAGTTCCAGGTCTCTGGCAGGCTGTCCAAGAGGGGAACTAAGAAGAATAAACTTATGTGAACTTAGATTTGTTACGTAATGTGTAATAAAATTTACAAAACAAAGTAATCCATGTGTACTACTACACAAAATCCTATGTTGCCTTCTAGTTAATGTATGCAGTAAAAGATTCACTTAAACAACTGTAATTTGTGTCACTTTACACAAATTACAAATTTAACAAAAGCAGTTCTAGGAGGGAAGAAGAACAAATAACAATCCTTCTCAAACTATTTCAAAAATGTGGAAGAGGAGGGAATACTTCCAAACTCTTCTTAATGAGGCCAGTGCCACTCTGACACCAAAGCCATATGAAGACATTATAAGAAAATTATAGGCCAATATTTGTGGTGAACATACACGCAAAAATCCTCAACAAAATACTAGCATTCAGCTACACATTAAAAGGATCATTCACCATGATCAAGTGGGACTTATCCCTGGGATCCAAGAATGGTCCAACATATACAAATCAATGAATGTGATAACTCACATTAACAAAATAAAGGACAGAAACCATACGATCATCTCATTAGATGCAGAAAATACACTGGACAAAATTCAACATGCTTTCATTATGAAAAAGTTCTCACCAACCTAGGTACAGAAGGAATGCACTTCAACACAAGAAAGCCATATATATGAAAGACCAACAACTAATGTTACACTGCATGGTAAAAAATTAAAGCTTTTCCTTGAATATCTGGAATAAGACAGGGAAGCACACTCTCAACACTTCTATTCAACATAATACTAGAGGTCCCTGACACACTAATTAGCCAGGAGAAAGAAATAAAAGGCATCTAAATAGAAAAAGAAGAAGTGTTTGCTGAAGTCACTGTTTGCTGATGACATGATCAACTCACACTTAGAGAAAACCCTAACGTTTCCACTAAAAAACTGTTAGAAGTAATAAATACAGTAAAGTTGTGGATACAAAATCAATACACAAACATCAGTAACATTTCTATATACTAACAATGAACTATCTGAAAAAGAAATCAAGAGAATAATCCCATTTAGTATAGCTACCAAAAAAAATACTTAGGAAAAAATTTAACCAAGGAAGTGAAAGAAGTAGACACCAAAAATTATAAAATGTTGATGAAATAATTTGAAGAACACACAAATAAATAGAAAGATATCTTGTGTTCATGGATTGGAAGAATTAATATCATTTAAATGTCCATATTACCCAAAGTGATCTACAGATTCAATGTAATCCCTATCAAAAAATTTAATGACATTTTTCTCAGAAATGGGAAAAAATCCTAAAATTCATATATAACCACACACACACACACACACACACACACACACAAAGAATAGCCAAGTTAATCATGAGGAAAAACAATAAAGCTGATGGCAACACACCTTATTAATTTCAAACTATACTATGAAGCTACAGTAATGTAAACAGTATGGTATTGATTTTTTAAAAACAGACACACTGGCCAATGGAATAGAATATAGAGCCTAGAAATGAACCCATGTATGAATGGTCAGTTGATTTTTGGCAAAGGTGCCAAGAACACGCAATGAAAAAAGTTTCTTTAGTAAATGGTGCTGAGAAAACTGGATATCCACATACAGATGAATGAAAGTGGACCTTCAACTCACACCAAATATACAAATCAACTCAAAATGGAATGAAAACAAAAGAAGACTCTCAAACTACCAGAAGAAAACATAGGAGAAAAACTACACGACACTGGCCTGGGCAATGGTTTTTTGGATATGACCCCAAAAGCTCAGGCAACAAGAACAAATATAGACAAATAGGATCACATCTAACTAACACTCTTCTACATGGCAAAGCAGATAATTAACAGCATGCCTGATAACCTGTGGGTTAGGAGAAAATATCTGCATGCTGCACATCTGATAAGAAGTTAATATCCAAAGTATGTAAGGAACTCAAACAGCTCAAGAGTAAGAAAAAACACTGGAAAAATAGGCAAGGGATCTGAATAGACATTTCCCAAAAGAAGACATACAAATGGCCAACAGATATATGAAAAATGCTCAACACTGCTAATCATTAAGGAAATGCAAATTAAAACCACAATCAGATATCATCACATCTGTCAGGATGGCTAACTGTCAAAAAGACAAGAGATAACAAGTATTAGGAAGAATGTGGAGAAAAGAAATGGATGGCTATATACACTGTATCCATGCGGGATACACACATGGATCTACCATATCCATATTATCAAGCTCTGAGTATAGGTTGGTATATAAAGAAGATTTCTGCTTGTAGAACTTAAAACTGGTGAGAGAAGCAGTTCATAAGCAAACAAAAATATGTACACATATGGATGTATATATATAACTGAATATTGTGTTACAAAAATAGAATGCAATAATAGAGGAAACACAGAGATGATCTATTTCAACATTACATTCAGAGAAAATCTGTCTGAAGATTTAACATTTAAGCCTAAATTTGATATATATTTCTATTCAAATGTACAAAACTAAACAGAAAACATTAAAATGGCTATTTTAAGTTTTTTAATTGGAGCTTTGTCCTTAATAGTATGTTGATGCTATAGCAGTGGTTCTCACTTTTTATAAGAAACCATTTAGTTCAAAAGATGTTCATCATCTACCCATCTCTGATCACCTCCATGAACAGTCTCTCAGTCCAGGCCTCACCTCGATTATGGCAACAGCTTTCTAACTAGTCTCCTTTCTTTTGCCCTTACCAAAGCAGATGGTAGGATCCTTTTTCAAAAGGTTAACTCATATTATTCTTGCCAAAAATGCATAGCCAAAATAGAATCATGAGAAAATAGCAGATAAATCCAAACTGAGACATTTTACAAAATAACTGACCAGTACCCAACAAATTTGTCCAAGTTCATGAAAGACGCAAACATACTGAGAAGTTGTCATGGACAGCAGGAAGCTAAGGCATGAGAACCACTAACTGCAGTGTGGTGTTCCGTAGTGCATGCTGGAACAGAAAGGCAAACCCAGGCGGAAAAACGTGAAACTCAGGTAAATTCTATAGTTTGGTTGAGTATTATACCAGTGTTAATTTCCTGGTTTTGATAACTATGATATGGCTATGTAAGTTGTTAACATCAGAGCAAGCTGAGTGAAGGAGATACCCTCTATAATTTTTGCAACTTTCTATAAATCTAAAATTATTTCAGAATAAAAAGTCGTTTTAAATACTTTTTTTCTTTTTTAAAAAAAAGGGTTAGTAAAGTGTCTTTTCTATTAAAAACTCTCAAATGACTTTCCATCTAAATTAGGGTCAGGATTGGCAAAACAGATCCGCTGCCTGTTATCCTACAGTAAAATGTTATTGAAACTCAACCCCACTCGTTCATGTATTGTGTATGGCTGTTTTCAAGCTAAAATGGCAAAGCTGAATAGTTCCAATAGAGACTGTACGACTCCCAAAGCCTAAAATATTTATTATTGGTCCTTTAAAAAAAGTTTGCCAGCCCTAATGACTTAGAGTAAAAGCCAAGTTCTTGCAATGGCCTGTAGCATCCTATGTGATCTGGCCCACTCCACCCTTCTCTGCCTCCTGCTACTGAGCCCCCCACCTTCTCTATTCAAGACATATAGGCTTGCTGTTTGGCAAAAGGTGCCAAGCAATGCTCTTGCCACAGGGCCTTTGCACATACAGTTCCTCTGCTTGGATTGTCCAACTCTTAAATCCCTCAGGCTTTTGCCCAAATGTCCTGTCTACCCTCCCTGGGCAACTCAAAGCCTCTTTTCTTATGTACTGATTTATCCTCCACAGCACTCATTATCATCTAACATTCACCTAACATATTACATATTTCGGGGTTTTCTTTCTTGTCCTTCTACATAAGTTTCAGTGGGCAGAGGCTTGTAAAAATATGTATTGAATTACAAGCAAATTATTTGCTTGTAAATGTTTATTGAATTACAAGCAAACTTTACGGAATATTGTTCATACACACACACACACACACACACACACACACACAATTTCTTTCCTATAGTAGTTTGTATGATTTTTCTTTTTTTAAGAAACATAGTCTTGCTCTGTCACCCAGGTTGGAGTGCAGTGGCATGAGTGATCATAGTTCACTGCAGCCTGGAATTCCTGGGCTCAAGTGATCCTCCCACCTCAGCCTCCCAAGTAGTTGGGACCACAGGTGTGCACCACCATGCCTGGCTACATTTTTATTTTGTGTACAGATGAGGTCTTGCTATGTTGCCCGGGCTGATCCCAAGCTCCTGGGCTTAAGCAATCCTCCCACTCAAGTCTCCCAAAGTACTGGGATTAGAGGCATGAGCCACCATGCCCAGCCAGTTTGTATGATTTACAACCAATGCATAAACATTTTTAAATCTAGCTGCTGAAAAATTACAGGCCAAAATACTACTGATATACCAATACAATAAATCTAGCATTTAAAATCAAGAATAGAAGCTAGACAGATTAAAAAACTAGACAGATAATTAGCAAGTATATAGAACACCTGAACACTATCAACCAACTTGATCTAATATATATCTATAGAAAGACACTTCTAGCTACTCAGGAGGCCAGGGCAGGAAGATTGCTTGAGCTCAGGAGTTCAAGACCGGCCACTGCCACATAGTGAGACAAAAATTAAAAACTAAAACTAAAACAATTAGCCATGGAAAGGCATGGTGGCTCATGCCTGTAATTTCAGTGCTTTGGGAGGTCAAGGTGGGAGAACTGCTTGAGCCCAGGAGCTCAAGGCTACAGTGAGTTATGATCACAACACTGTACTCTAGCCTGGGTGACAGAGCAAGATTCCATCTCTAAAATAATAAATAGATTAGATGGACAGATAGATTAGACAGACAAATGATAGATTAGATAGATGATTGTGGAAGGAAAGAAGGAAGGAAGGAAGAAAGGAAAAAAGAAAGGAAAGGAAAGAAAAGGGAAGGAAAGGGAGGGAAGGGAAGGGAAGGGAAGAGAAGGGAAGAGAAGGGAAGATAGGAGGGAGGAAGGGAGGGAAGGCACTTTACTGGATAACAGCAGAATTCATTCTTTTTAAGAACACATGAAACACTGTCCAGGACAGCCCATACACTAGGTCAGAAACAAGTATTGATAAATTTTAAAGGACTGAAATCATGCAAAGTATGTATTCTCTGACTATGAAGTAGTTAAATTACAAACCAATGAAGAAAATTTTGGAAATCCTCAAACGGGTAAAAAAAATTTAAACACTTTTCTAAATAACTCATGGGTCAAAGAAGAGATTATAAGAGGATCAGAAAGTATTTTGATCTGAATGAAAATGAAAACATGACAGATCAAAATTTATGGGATGCAGCCAAAGTGGTACTTAGAGGCAAAGTTATAGCTTTAAACTGGCTATATTAGAAAAGAAGAAAGCCTTCCAACCAATAATCTACCCAATCACCTTAAAAATCCAGAAAAAGAAGAGTAAGCCAAACTAAAAGCAGCAGAATAAAGCTAATAAGATTAGAGTGAAAAACTAATAAAATAGAATGCAGAAAAACGATAGAGAAAGTCACAGAGAGTTTTTTTTACTTTACTTGCTACCTAAAAGGACCCAGAAGACGAGGAAATGGAGAAGGGAAAGCAAAGAAAATAGGGGCTGGGGAATGGGTGGGGGAATGAAAACAGGAGACTATTTTAACCAGCTTTGTAGAACTATTGGACACTGTAGCCATGTACATGTATAACTAATAATTTTTTTTTCAAAAAGCAGAAAAATAAAGCTAATGGCATTAAATATTAACATTCTAGTGTACTGCTAGACTTTAATTTGGGGCCAAAATTTATTACTTAATGGGTTTTTAAAGATTTTTTTTTTTTGAGATAAGGTCTCTGTCACCCAAACTGGATGCAGTAGCTTGATCACAGCTCACTGAAGCCTTGAACTTCTGAGCTGAAGTGATCCTCCCACCTCAACCTCCTGAGTAGCTGGGACTATAGGTATATACCACAATGCCTGGATAATTAAAAAACATTTTTTTAGAGATAGAGTCTTGCTCTGTTGCGCAGGCTGGTCTACAACTCCTGGATTCAAGTGATCCTCCTGCCTCAGCCTCCCATGTCATTGGGATTACAGGCAGGAGTCACCGTGTCTGGCCTTTAAAGAGTTTTAGTCTCTTCCAGTACCTTCCTCATTTTGGTACTTCAATGGACACTTGTTCAGTAAGTAAAAGAATACTTAAAATGAAATGTACCCTTTTGCCTTTAAAAAAAAATATGATTAACAGGCAACTAAAAGAGTTTGTATTGTTTCTATGGCTGTTGTACTCTTCAGGTGCTTTGGGACAGAAAAAGAGTTCAAAAACATCAGGTAACTAAACCTTGGTTGAAGGCAGACTAAGCTGTCTTAACTAGAACAGACTCAGCTACTTACACAGAGTTTGGGTGGGAACACAGCACTGAGAGTACTTCCCACTTTCCCTCCTGGAAATCATTTACAATTATCAATGAGAACCTGATGCAAAAACTGCAAACTTTATTTTAAGGTATTAATAGCCCAAATTCTTAAACTCCAAAGGGATCCAGTTTAGTCGTAATAACCAGAGGCAACATGAAGAGCTGCACAGGCTAGCAGTATTTGCAGGAAGCGGCCCAACTGCGTGGCAGAAGGAAAGGCAGAGTCGTCTGGAACACTACTCTGTCACCTCATCCTCCTGTAAACCAGCAGCCTAGGGAAAACTTCATCTCCAATGATGATCCTTAAAGATGAACCAGCACAATAACTAACCAAAGTAATAAGACAAAAAGGGGAAATTCTGCAGAACAAAAACTATATGTATCTATGTGTGTATAAACATGTATGCACATGCACAAACACACACACCAGCTGAAAAATTATGACCAAACATTTCACCATTCATTTAAAACAACGAAAAGCTCCCAATTAAAGCAGTTACCACCAGGCAGCAAAATGCATATTAATTCCGATATCTAAAAAATAAATAATGAAAATAAGTTAGCATTTGGGTGAACATGTTTGAAAAGTAAAAAATGGAACTAAAATAGAAGAAAAAATTAATAATGTTAAAAGCAGACATCAATGGATCAGAAAACAAACAAAAAAGGAAATAATAAATACACCCAAGAAGGTTTTTAGAACATCATAAATGAAAACAGATCCGTTAACTAGCCAGTCACAAATACACACGCGTGCACAAAGCAATCGGAGGGAAGCATCGCAAAAAGAACAGGAGCCTGCATTTCCCACCTCTGCCTAAAGCAAAGTTTAAAAGTTGGATAAAATGGATAATTTTCCAGGAAAATATTTTATCAAAATCAGAAGGAAATCTAAATAGCTGTTTATGCTCTAATATGAACATTAACCTTATACTATCTGTACAGAATTAGGGCCATTACATGTCTCTGAATGGGTACAGCTATCAACAGTCATCACGGTAAACCAAGTGTCTAAAACACAGTATTGGAAGGAACACTGTTCAGTGTACACAACACACACGGAGATTTTAAAAACCATGTGATTATATTTTTATCAAAAAATGAATTAAAACACAAAAGAAATAATATTTATTAGTATAAATGAAATGCATGACAGAAAATAAAAATAAAAACCAAAAATGCCACAGCAATTTAATAAATACTCTCTGGTTATTCAATTTCTATATTCCTGCTATGCAAATTCCTTTTTTCTTTCCTTTTCTTTTTCTTTTCTTTTTTTTTTTTAAACAGAGTCTCACTCTGTCGCCCAGGCTGGAGTGCAGTGGTGCGATCTTGGCTCACTCCAACATCTGCCTCCTGGGTTCAAGCGACTCTCCTGCCTTAGCCTCCCGAGTAGCTGGGACTACAGGCGTGTGCCACCATGCCCAGTTAATTTTTGTATTTTCAGTAGAGATGGGGTTTCACCAAGTTGGCCAGGATGGTCTCGATCTCTTGACCTTATGATCCGCCCATCTCAGCCTCCCAAAGTGTTGGAATTACAGGAGTGAGCCACTGCGCCCGGCCTCTACTGTGCAAATTTCTGACCCTAGGCAAACTAACTAGCCCTGTTAAATCAGCTTACGTGAAAGAGTTTACTTTAAACCTTTAAAGACCATAATAAAGGTCTCGGGCACTCTTCCTGTGAAGCAAACCAGAATGTGTACTATAGTAAAATAAGAACACTGGAGAGGGCTCAGCAAGATGGCCGAACAGGAACAGCTCCAGTCTCCAGCTCCCAGCGTGAGCGACACAGAAGATGGGTGATTTCTGTATTTTCAACTGAGGTAGCGGGTTCACCTCACTAGGGAGTGCCGGACAATCGGTGCTGGTCAGCTGCTGCAGCCTGACCAGCAAGAGCTGAAGCAGGGCAAGGCATCGCCTCACCTGGGAAGCACAAGGGGGAAGGGAATCCCTTTTCCTAGCCAGGGGAACTGAGACACATAACACCTGGAAAATCGGGTAACTCCTACCCCAATACTGCGCTTTACCAAGGGTCTTAGCAAACGGCACACCAGGAGATTTTATCCCACACCTGGCCGGGAGGGACCCACGCCCATGGAGCCTCCCTCATTGCTAGCACAGCAGTCTGTAGCAAGGCTAGCAGAGGGTCGCCCTCCATTGCTGAGGCTTAAGTAGGTAAACAAGGCTGCTGGGAAGCTCCAACTGGGTGGAGCCCACAGCAGCTCAAGGAGGCCTGCCTGTCTCTGTAGACTCCACCTCTGGGGACAGGGCACAGCTAAACAAAAAGCAGCAGAAACCTTTGCAGATGCAAACGACTCTGTCTGACAGCTTTGAAGAGAGCAGTGGATCTCCCAACACGGAGGTTGAGATCTGAGAACAGACAGACTGTCTGCTCAAGTGGGCCCCTGACCCCTGAGTAGCCTAACTGGGAGACATCCCCCACTAGGGGCAGACCGACACCCCACACCTCACACGGCGGGGTACACCCCTGAGATGAAGCTTCCAAAGCAAGAATCAGACAGGTACACTCGCTGTTCAGCAATATTCTATCTTCTGCAGCCTCTGCTGCTGATACCCAGGCAAACAGGGTCTGGAGTGGACTTCAAGCAATCTCAAACAGACCTACAGCTGAGGGTCCTGACTGTTAGAAGGAAAACTAACAAACAGGAAGGACACCCACACCAAAACCCCATAAGTTCGTCACCATCATCAAAGACCATAGGCAGATAAAACCACAAAGATGGGGAAAAAGCAGGGCAGAAAAGTTGGAAATTCAAAAAATAAGAGCACATCTCCCCCTCCAAAGGAACGCAGCTCATCGCCAGTAACGGATCAAAGCTGGATGGAGAATGACTTTCACAAGTTGAGAGAAGGTTTCAGTCCATCAAATTTCTCAGAGCTAAAGGAGGAATTACGTACCCAGCGCAAACTAAAAATCTTGAAAAAAGAATGGAAGAATGGATAAGTAGAATAATCAATGCAGAGAAGGCCATAAACGAACTGACAGAGATAAAAACCATGACACGAGAAATACATGACAAATGCACAAGCTTCAGTAACCGACTCGATCAACTGGAAGAAAGAGTATCAGCGATTGAGGATCAAATGAATGAAATGAAGCGAGAAGAGAAGTCTAAAGAAAAAAGAGGAAAAAGAAATGAATAAAGCCTTCAAGAAGTATGGGATTATGTGAAAAGACCAAATCTACATCTGATTGGGGTGCCTGAAAGTGAGGGGGAAAATGGAACCAAGTTGGAAAACACTCTTCAGGATATCATCCAGGAGAACTTCCCCAACCTAGTAAAGCAGGCCAACATTCAAATTCAGGAAATACAGAGAACGCCACAAAGATACTCCTTGAGAAGAGCAACTCCAAGACACATAATTGTCAGATTCTCCAAAGTTGAAATGAAGGAAAAACTGTTAAGGGCAGCCAGAGAGAAAGGTCGGGTTACCCACAAAGGGAAGCCCATTAGACTAACAGCACATCTCTCGGCAGAAACTCTACAAGCCAGAAGAGAGTGGGGGCCAATATTCAACATTCTTAAAGAAATGAATTTTAAACCCAGAATTTCATATCCAGCCAAACTAAGATTCATAAGTGAAGGAGAAATAAAATCCTTTACAGACAAGCAAATGCTTAGAGATGTTGTCACCACCAGGCCTGCCCTACAAGAGACCCTGAAGGAAGCACTAAACATGGAAAGGAACAACCGGTACCAGCCATTGCAAAAACATGCCAAAATGTAAAGACCATCGAGGCTAGGAAGAAACTGCATCAACTAACGAGCAAAATAACCAGCTAATATCATAATGGCAGGATGAAGTTCACACATAACAATATTAACCTTAAATGTAAATGTACTAAATGGTCCAATTAAAAGACACAGACTGGCAAATTGGATAAAGAGTCAAGACCCATCTCACATGCAGAGACACACATAGGCTCAAAATAAATGCATGGAGGAAGATCTACCAAGCAAATGGAGAACAAAAAAAAAGCAGGGGTTGCAATCCTAGTCTCTGATAAAACAGACTTTAAACCATCAAAGATCAAAAGAGACAAAGAAGGCCATTACATAATGGTAAAGGGATCAATTCAACAGGAAGAGCTAACTATCCTAAATATATATGCACCCAATACAGGAGCACCCAGATTCATAAAGCAAGTCCTTAGAGACTTACAAAGAGACTTAGACTCCCACACAATAATAATGGGAGACTTCAACACCCCACTGTCAACATTAGACAGATCAACGAGACAGAAAGTTAACAAGGATATCCAGGAATTGAACTAAACTGCCCCAAAGGGACCTAATAGACACCTACAGAACTCTCCACCCCAAATCAACAGAATATACATTCTTCTCAGCAACACGTCACACTTATTCCAAAATTGACCACATAATTGGAAGTAAAGCACTCCTCAGCAAATGTACAAGAACAGAAATTATAACAAACTGTCTCTCAGACCACAGTGCAATCAAACTAGAACTCAGGACTAAGAAACTCAATCAAAACCGCTCAACTACATGGAAACTGAACAACCTGCTCCTGAATGACTACTGGGTACATAACAAAATGAAGGCAGAAATAAAGATGTTCTTTGAAACCAATGAGAATAAAGATACAACATACCAGAATCTCTGGGACACATTTAAAGCAGTGTGTAGAGGGAAATTTATAGCACTAAATGCCCACAAGAGAAAGCTGGAAACATCTAAAATTGACACCCTAACATCACAATTAGAAGAACTAGAGAAGCAAGAGCAAACACATTCAAAAGCTAGCAGAAGGCAAGAAATAACTAAGATCAGAGCAGAACTGAAGGAGATAGAGACACAAAAAACCCTCCAAAAAATCAATGAATCCAGAAGCTGGTTTTTTGAAAAGATCAACAAAATGGATAGACTGCTAGCAAGACTAATAAAGAAGAAAAGAGAGATCAAAGAGACACAATAAAAAATGATAAAGGGAATATCACCACTGAGCCCACAGAAATACAAACTACCATCAGAGAATACTATAAACACCTCTATGCAAATAAACTAGAAAATCTAGAAGAAATGGATAATTTCCTGGACACGTACTCTCTCCCAAGACTAAACCAGGAAGAAGTTGAATCTGTGAATAGACCAATAGCAGGCTCTGAAATTGAGGTAATAATTAACAGCCTACCAACCAAAAAAAGTCCAGGACCAGATGGATTCACAGCTGAATTCTACCAGAGGTCCAAGGAGGAGTTGGTACCATTCCTTCTGAAACTATTCCAATCAATAGAAAAAGAGGGAATCCTCCCTAACTCATTTTATGAGGCCAACATCATCCTGATACCAAAGCCTGGCAGAGACACAACAAAAAAAGAGAATTTTTAGACCAATATCCCTGATGAACATCGATGCAAAAATCCTCAATAAAATACTGGCAAACCGGATCCAGCAGCACATCAAAAAGCTTATCCACCATGATCAAGTGGGCTTCATCCCTGGGATGCAAGGCTGGTTCAACATACGCAAATCAATAAACGTAATCCAGCATATAAACAGAACCAAAGACAAAAACCACATGATTATCTCAAGAGATGCAGAAAAGGCCTTTGACAAAACTCAACAGCCCTTCATGCTAAAAACTCTAAATAACTAGGTATTGATGGAACGTATCTCAAAATAATAAGAGCTATTTATGACAAACCCACAGCCAATATCATACTGAACGGGTAAAACTGGAAGCATTCCCTTTGAAAACTGGCACAAGACAGGGATGCCCTCTTTCACCACTCCTATTCAACATAGTGTTGGAAGTTCTGGCTAGGGCAATCAGGCAAGAGAAAGAAATCAAGGGTATTCAGTTAGGAAAAGAAGAAGTCACATTGTCCCTGTTTGCAGATGACATGATTGTATATTTAGAAAACCCCATTATCTCAGCCCAAAATCTCCTTAAGCTGATAAGCAACTTTAGCAAAGTCTCAGGATACAAAATTAACACGCAAAAATCACAAGCATTCTTATACACCAGTAACAGACAAACAGAGAGCCAAATCATGAATGAACTTCCATTCACAATTGCTTCAAAGATAATAAAATACCTAGGAATACAACTTACAAGGGATGTAAAGGACCTCTTCAAGGAGAACTACAAACCAGTGCTCAGTGAAATAAAAGAGGACACAAACAAATGGAAGAACATACCATGCTCATGGATAGGAAGAATCAATATCGTGAAAATGGCCATACTGCCCAAGGTAATTTATAGATTCAATGCCATCCCCATCAAGCTAACGATGAGTTTCTTCACAGAATTGGAAAAAACTGCTTTAAGGTTCATATGGAACCAAAAAAGAGCCCGCATTGCCAAGACAATCCTAAGTCAAAAGAACAAAGCTGGAGGCATCACGCTACCTGACTTCAAACTATACTACAAGGCTACAGTAACCAAAACAGCATGGTACTGAGATACAGACCAGTGGAACAGAACAGAATCCTCAGAAATAATACCACACATCTACAGCCATCTGATCTTTGACAAACCTGAGAAAAACAAGAAATGGGGAAAGGATTCCCTATTTAATAAATGGTGCTGGGAAAATTGGCTAGCCATAAGTAGAAAGCTGAAACTGGATCCTTTCCTTACTCCTTATACGAAAATTAATTCAAGATGGATTAGAGACTTAAATGTTAGACGTAATACCATAAAAACCCCAGAAGAAAACCTAGGTAATACCATTCAGGACATAGGCATGGGTAAGGACTTCATGTCTAAAACACCAAAAGCAACAGCAACAAAAGCCAAAATTGACAAATGGGATCTAATTAAACTAAAGAGCTTCTGCACAGCAAAAGAAACTACCATCAGAGTGAACAGGCAACCTACAGAATGGGAGAAAATTTTTGCAATCTACTCATCTGACAAAGGACTAATATCCAGAACCTACAAAGAACTCAAATAAATTTACAAGAAAAAAACAAACACCCCATCAAAAAGTGGGCAAAGGATATGAACAGACAGTTCTCAAAAGAAGACATGCATACAGCCAACAGACACACGAAAAAATGCTCATCATCACTGGCCATCAGAGAAATGCAAATCAAAACCACAATGAGATAGCATCTCACACCAGTTAGAATGGCAATCATTAAAAAGTCAGGAAATAACAGGTGCTGGAGAAGATGTGGAGAAATAGGAACACTTTTACACTGTTGGTGGGATTGTAAACTAGTTCAACCATTATGGAAAACAGTACGGCAATTCCTCAAGGATCTAGAACTAGAAGTACCATATGACCCAGCCATCCCATTACTGGGTATATACCGAAAGTATTTTAAATCATGCTGCTATAAAGACACATGTACACATATATTCATTGCAGCACTATTCACAATAGCAAAGACTTGGAATCAACCCAAGTGTCCATCAGTGACAGACTGGATTAAGAAAATGTGGCACATATACACCATGGAATACTATGCAGCCATAAAAAAGGATGAGTTTGTGTCCTTTGTAGGGACATGGATGAAGCTGGAAGCCATCATTCTCAGCAAACTATCGCAAGAACAGAAAGCCAAACACTGCATGTTCTCACTCATAGGTGGGAACTGAACAATGAGCGCTTGGACTCGGGAAGGGGAACATCACACACCAGGGCCTATTATGGGGAGAGGGGAGGGGGAGGGATGGCACTGGGAGTTATACCTGATGTAAATGACAAGTTGATGGGTGCTGACGAGTTGATGGGTGCAGCACACCAACATGGCACAAGTATACATATGTAACAAACCTGCACGTTGTGCGCATGTACCCTAGAACTTAAAGTATAATAATAATTTTAAAAAAAAGAACACTGAATTAAAAAAAAAACCAACATTGTTTTCATACTGTATACTAAATACTCCACGAACCTGAAAATTCTAGAAACTCAATTTTTCAAAGTTGAACAGTAGGTGCTCGTCCAACTTGATGAATTTGTTATTTCCTTATAGAATCTAAATTCAAATCCTATAGTTTTTATGTAAGGTATTTGGAATGCTGCTGGGCAAATTGCTGAAACAATGTGAATAAACAAGGTAATATAAAAAAATATCTTAGGCTGGGTGTGGTGGTGCACACCTGTAATCCCAGAACTTTGGGAGGCTGCAGTAGGAGAATCACTTGAGCTCAGGAGACAACCTGGGCAACATAGTGAAATCCCGTCTTGACAAACATACACACACACACACACACACACACAATACAAAAAATTAGCTGGGCATGGTGGTGCACACCTGTAGTCCCAGCTACTCGGGAGGCTGATATAGGAGGATTGCTTGAGCCTGGGAGGTCGAGGCTGCAGTGAGCCAAAACTGCACCACTGCACTCCAGCCTGGGTGACAGAGTGAGATCCTGTCACAAAATATATACATATATATTCATTCAATACAAAGTCCTCTTCATGGTTACCACCAGCATCATTTGGTTGTTCTGGTTTAGGCAATATTCTGCCTGAAACCCACCTCAAAAACTCCTTCTGTCTCTTTCTAACCGCTTCATTTAGCCATCACCTCCGCATACATATGATTTCCTGTTCCATTTTGCAACAATTACAAAGAATTCAGGTGTTTTTGAACAAGAGACAACCTGTATCAGTTAGGAAACAGCCTAAATGTCTATCAATCACACATTAAATAAATTGTGCTAAAACCACATAATGAAATATTTTATAGCCACAAAGAATGATGTTGTGATATTTATTCTTGTTAGCATGGAAAAATGTCCACTACATTAAAATATATATAGAATGGTCCCATTCATATATAGCTGTACAAGCCACAGGAAAAAAACCCTTAACATATATTTTGAAATAGCTATATTTATATAGAGGAGTAACAGGTAATTTTTCATTATACATTTATGTAATTGTTTTGAACAGCATGCATTTGTTTACTTCTCTAATAAGGAAATCATCAAGACCATATTCATCTAAAAAGACATGGGGTACTCTAAAAAGTTACGAATTAGTGGGCCAGAACTATACTATGTCCTAAATCCTTTCCCATTCTGAAACTCTACACAATAATTAAGAAAATATTTACTCTAGGGTCTTCTTCCTCATGATTTAAAAATAACTTTTTCGAGATTTATTCTTTCTCTAAATCTTTTGAGGATACTAAAATACAAGAAGTGTGGTATTTCTCATTCACACGATTTCTTAGGAGTACAGAGAACGGATGGAGAGAATAAAAGGATGATGAAACTCCAGCTGAGACTAAACCTTTTTCAGGTTTCAGGACTCCCAAAGATCATCAGTGCAAATGTCCAAATTTAAGTCTTAGAGCTAGAAACGGGGACATGTCTTTTTTTTTTTTTTTTTTTTTACATATTTTTCTTTTTTTTTTATTATACTTTAAGTTCTAGGGTACGTGTGCACAACGTGCAGGTTTGTTGCATATGTATACATGTGCCATGTTAGTATGCTGCACCCATTAACTCATCATTTACATTAGGTATATCCCCTAATGCTATCCCTCCCCCCTCCCTTCCCCTCACCCACCGACAGGCCCCGGTGTGTGATGTTCCCCATCCTGTGTCCAAGTGTTCTCATTGTTCAATTTCCACCTACAAGTGAGAACCAACCCAAATGTCCATCAATGACAGACTGGATTAAGAAAATGTGGCACATATACACCATGGAACACTATGCAGCCATAAAAAACGATGAGTTCATGTCCTTTGTAGGGACATGGATGAAGCTGGAAACCATCATTCTGAGCAAACTATCACAAGGACAGAAAACCAAACACCGCATGTTCTCACTCATAGGGGACACGTTCTTAAAGATCTATGGGTATATCATTCTATTGACAACAAAGATTACTATTCCTGGTTTGTAACTGCAGGAGAGAAGTAAAGGCAAATATAAGTTAGATTTACATTAAACTGTCAGATAGAATATATTACCTAAGCTTTACTCATCACATTTTTTAAAAGTGCTTTTAAAAGCATATTCAAATATTCAATTAGGGTTTCAACTCTTATAGGCTATATATGGTAAAAACATAACAACAATTAAATAATTACCTCTCCTATGAAGACTACTATCACACAGTCCAACTTCTCTTCAGGATACAGATTATCAATAAGGGAATGAAGAGTTTCTATGAGGTAAGATTTAACTTCTCTTTTCACTGTGGGAATGCCCATGACTATGGAAACTGAAAAAAAAAAAACAAACCGTAATTATATTAAAAAATTGTACAAGGACAATACAGAAAAACACTTCCATTTCAAAAGTATTATATCCTCTCAAATGGATAGGAATAATTGATGGATCAAAATATATTAAGTTTCAGAAAGAAAAATAAAGAATATGCGGGCATACCTATAATGACTGTAATTCATTTTCACATAGCTTAACCATAAGAAAAAGGGAACTGATAAAAATGAAAGACATTAAACCTCACACTAAAAATGAATGGCTGTAAAGTATAAACAGCAAACTGTATTATACAACTAAAACTTAAAAATACTAAACATATCTTAAAAATTAACGTCTTATCTATTGACTTCAAGCATAAGACATGCCAAGAAGAGCACAACATCAATTGTGTGGTTGTTCTTGCCAACAATGCATAACCTCAACTTAACCACAAAAGAACATCAGAGAAATCCAAACTGGGGCAATGCTCCACAAAATAACAGTACTCTTTAAAGTGTTATGGTCATGAAAGACAGAGTAATGAACTGTCCCCGATTGGAAAAGACTTAGGAACCATGACAACTAAGTGAAATATGGGATGTTGAGTTGGATCCTGGAAGAGAAAAATAACAACAATGAAACACATGACAAAATTGGAATAAGAGCTAAGGTTAGTTAACACTGTAGCATCGACGTTAACTTCCTGGCTTTTGATCACTGTACTAATGGTCATGTAGGGACACTGAGTAAAGGCATATGAAAACTTTTTGACCGGGCACAGTGGCTCATGCCTGTAATCCCAGCACTTTGGGAGGCACAGGTGGTGGACTACTTGAGCTCAGGAGTTTCAGACCAGCCTGGCCAACATGGTGAAACCCAGTCTCGACTAAAAATACAAAAATTATCTGGGCATGGGGGCGTGCACCTATAATCCCAGCTACTTGGGAGGCGGAGGCACAAGAATCACCTGGGAGGCAGAGGATGCAGTGAGCTGAGATTGTGCTCTTGCACTGCAGCCTGGGTGACAAAGCAAGATTCCATCTCAAAAAAAAAAGAAAAGAAAAGAAAAGAAAACTTTGTGTACTATTTGTGCAACATTTTTAAAGTCTAAAATTACAGTCAATGTTCCTGTAATGCTTGTTTTCAACACAAATTTGTTTCTACATGATTAACATATTAGGGAAAAATTGGGGCATAACACGTAAAGTTCACATTAGCTTACGTGCAATTTGTCTTCTGAAACAAACACCAGGTCAGCAACAGAAAATTGTACCCAGCTGATCTGAGTTCAGAAAATTGAACCGAACTGTGCAGAAATACTGCATACAAAATGCACACACCTCAAAATACCTACCAGCTGTCTCAGTTCACCACAGCTATCAACCACACCCATCTACACTGGGTGTTGCAACCTTCCATCAGATTTCAAATAACCTACCTCACAGCCCTTCACAATAACTTAAAAGCTGCAACCTTCAGCAACCCACTTTAACAAGCAAATCTCAGGGCTTTTTCAAGATAGAGTGCCACATCTATGTATTTCTCAATCATTTAACCTGTAAAAAAATGTGCCACCATTATTATTAGGTTCTTATCCTTTTTTATGTGTAACTGACAAAGTTTTTTGAGTGTTGTGATCCTAACCCCCTTGCTCTCATTTTTTTGCACCATTTTCATACCACAGTGATTTTTTAGGAACATATTGCATTATAGAGGTATTTCAAAGTAAGTTTTTTAAAATTATGCCTTAAAGTCTTAGTATACTAAGTATGTATCAATAGAGAAGTATTTTGAATATGTTAAAAACAACTTAGTCTTAATCATGCAACAAGTTTTTGGAGATACTAAAAAATACTTATAATTCACAGAATTCTAATGCCAGCGGCTGGGTGCAGTGGCTCACGCCTGTAATCTCAGCACTTTGGAAGGCCGAAGCGGGCGGATCACGAGGTCAGGAGATCGAGACCATCCTGGCTAACATGGTGAAACCCTGTCTCTACTAAAAACACAAAAAATTAGCCAGGCATGGTAGCGGGCACCTGTAGTCCCAGCTATTCAGGAGGCTGAGGCAGGAGAATAGCTTGAATCCAGGAAGTGGAGGTTGCAGTGAGCCAAGATCGTGCCACTGCACTCCAGCCTGGGCGACACAGTGAGACTCCATCTCAAAAACAAACAAAAGAATTCTAATGCCAGAAGGAAGCATAAAGACCATGGATCTACCACCACGATTCTTGAGGTAAGAATACTAAGATGTGAAAGGTTTAAGGGACTGCCCCAAGGTCTCATGCCACATTCCTCTATTACATTTTAGGTAAGAAGAGTTTTCAAGCACTCAAAAACATATTTGCTCTACAAGACTCCGTCCCCCACCTCCAAAAAAAGATATTTGCTCTATTTGTTTTGCACATATTTACTGCAAGGCATTATTCTAGGTGTCAGGCATACAATGGTAAATAACATAGATAAGGTCCCTGCCCTCATGGAACGCACATTCTAGAAAGGGGAAAAAGATTTAAAATATATGTATCTTACAGGATGATATATATAGGTTGATACTGTCAAAGTGATGAATGGGGAGGGGGTACCCCTATAGGTCATGTGGTCACGGAAGGCCTCT
This sequence comes from Macaca mulatta, assembly GCF_049350105.2. Taxonomy (NCBI): domain Eukaryota; kingdom Metazoa; phylum Chordata; class Mammalia; order Primates; family Cercopithecidae; genus Macaca; species Macaca mulatta. The sequence continues at coordinate 6,789,400 of NC_133418.1, forward strand.
CTGATACCAGTTGAGCTGGTAACCATGAGAAAGAGCTGATGAAGAACACTGCAGAAGAGGAAGCAACAAGGCCCTGAAGACAGAATGATTTTGACATAGTCAAGAAATACCAAGAGCAGGCTGGATCGAAAGCAGAATAAGCCCAGATTGAGAAAATCAGCCGGGGGTCACATTGCATATAACAAAGTTTGTTTTAATGCTGAGTGCAAGAGAAAGCCATTGTAAGGTTGTAAGCAGGGGAGTGACATTATCCAATTTGTAATTTTAAGAGATTATCAAATTTCACAAAAAGTAAAAGCACTTTGGGAGATCAGTTAGGAAGTTACTGTATTAACTAAAGAAAGATGGTGGTTTAAATGAGGCTGTAGGGTGTTTGAAGAGGTGGAGATGAGTGGATGATGGAGACCCTCACCAATGGGGCTTCAGCTGGCAGACAAGAGAAGGGGAGGAATCAAGGATGACTTGAGTAAGTGGACGGGGCAACTTTCACTCAGAACAACATACTTGAGGAGAGGGCCCCCAATCCAGGTTTCTGTTCTGACCAAGTTACTCTGAGATGCCAAAAGACAGGATGAGTTACAATGGAAGCAAAATTACACAGAATAATCTACCTCAGAATTTAAGGCCGGGTGTGGTGGCTGATGCCTTTAATCCCGGCACTTCAGGAGGCTGAGGCAGGAGGATCACTTGAGCCCAGGAGTTCGAGACCAGCCTGAGCAACGTGGCAAGACCCTGTCTCTAAAAAAAATAAAAAACTTAGCTGGGCATAGTGGAGCATGCCTGTAGTCCTAGCTACTTGGGAGGCTGAGGTGGGAGGATCACTTAAGCCTGGGAGGTGGAGGCTGCAGTGAGCTGTGATCACACCACTGTACTCCAGCCCGGGCAACAGAGCGAGACCCTGTCTCAAAAAAACAAAAAAAAATTACAAGCGTAACAACTAGGATGAGGAGCATTCTTAGAAAATGCTAACTCATATGGAGTACAAAGACTGCACTTATGATGAAAGCAAAACCCATGGTGATCCACAGTGTGCAAACAAAAATGGCATAAAGTCACAACGCAAATTCTCTATCCCTACCACACTCTTGGGGATTTCTGGTTTCTGCTTTGCTTTGCTGAAGTTTAGATGGTACGTGATATGGTTTGGCTGTGTCCCTACCCAAATCTCATCTTGAATTCCTACGTATTGTGGGAAGGACCTGGTGGGAGTTAATGGAATCATGGGGGAAAATCTTTCCCATACTGTTCTCGTGATAGTGAGTAAGTCTTACGAGATCTGATGGTTTTAAAAAGAGGAGTTCCCCTGCACAAGGTTGCTCTCTCTTTGCCTGCTGCCATCCATGTAAGATGTGACTTGCTCCTCCTTGCCTTCTGCCACGATTGTGAGGCTTCCCCAGCCACTTGGAAATGTAAGTTCAATTAAATCTCTTTTGTAAATTGCCCAGTCTCAGGTATGTCTTTATCAGCAGCATGAAAATAGACTAATACAGTAAACTGGTACCAGTAGAGTGGGGCGCTGCTGAAAAGATACCCGAAAATGTGGAAGCGACTTTGGAACTGGGTAACAGGCAGAGGCCGAACAGTTTGGAGGGCTCAGAAGGCAGGAAAATATAGGAAAGTCTGGAGCTCCCTAGAGACATGTTGAATGGCTTTGACCAAAATGCTGATAATGATATGGACAATGAAATCTAGGCTGAGGTGGTCTCAGATGGAGATGAGGAACTTGTTGGGAACTGGAGTAAAGGTGACTCGTTATGTTTTAGCAAAGAGACTGGCAGCATTTTGCCCCTGCCCTAGAGATTTGTGGAACTTTGAACTTGAGAGAGATGATTTATGGTATCTGGTGGAAGAAACTTCTAAGCAGCAAAGCATTCAAGAGGTAATTTGGGTGCTGTTAAAGGCATTCAGTTTTTTTGGTTTTTGTTTGTTTGTTTGTTTTTGGTTGTTGTTGTTGCTTTGAGACAGAGTTTCACTCTTGTGGCACAGGCTGGAGTGCAATGGCATGATCTCGGCTAACTGCAATCTCCACCTCCCAGCTTCAAACAATTCTCCTGCCTCAGCCTCCCAAGTAGCTGGGATTACAGGTGCCCGCCACCATGGCCAGATTTCCTGTGCTGTTTTGTATTTTTAGTAGAGACAGGGTTTCACCACGTTGGTTACACTGGTCTCGAACTCCTGACCTCGTGATCCACCCGCCTTGGCCTCCCAAAGTGCTGGGATTATAGGCATGAGCCACCACACCTGGCCAGCATTCAGTTTTAAAAGGGAAAGAGCATAAAAGTTTTGAAAATTTGCAGCCTGACAATGTGATAGAAAAGAAAAATCTCATTTTCTGAGGTGAAATTCAAGCCAGTTGCAGAAATTTGCATAAGTAATGAGGAGCTGAATGGTTAAGCTCAATGGGGAAAATGTCTCCAAGGCATGTCAGAGACCTTTGTGGCAACCCCTCCCATCACAGGCCCAGAGATTTAGGAGGGAAACACGGTTTCCTGGGCCGGGCCCAGGGTCCCTCTGCTGTGTGCAGTCTAGGGACTTGGTGACCTGTGTCCCAGCCACTCCAGCCTTGACTAAAAGGGGCCAAGGTACTGCTCAGGCCGTGGCTTCAGAGGGTGCAAGTCCCAAGCCTTGGCAGCTTCCGTGTGGTGTTGAGCCTGCAGGTGCAAGTCAGGAATTGGGAACTTCCACCTAGATTCCAGAGGATGAATGGATACGCCTGGATGCTCAGGCAAAAGTTTGCTGTAGGGGTGGTGCTCTCATGGAGAACCTCTGCTAGTGCAGTGCGGAAGGGACATGTGGGGTCAGAGACCCCCTGACAGAGTCCCTATTGGGGCACCACCTAGTGTAGCTGTGAGAAGAGGACCACCGTCCTCCAGACCCCACAATGGTAGATCCACCCATGGCTTTCACCACGTGCCTGGAAAAGCTGCACTCAACACAAGCCCATGAAAGCAGCCAGGAAGGAGGCTGTAACCTGCAGAGCCACAGGGGCAGAGCTGCCCAAGACCAAGGGAACCCATCTCTTGCATCAGTGTGACCTGGATGTGAGACATGGAGTCAAAGGAAATCATTTTGGAGTTTAAAGATTTGACTGCCCTGCTGGATTTTGGACTTGCATAGGGCCTATAGCCCCTTTGTTTTGGCCAATTTTTCCCATTTGGAATGGCTGTATTTACCCAATGCTGGGACCCCATTGTATCTAGGAAGTAACTGGCTTGCTTTTGATTTTACAGGCTCATAGGTGGAATGGACTTGCCTCATCTCAGATGAGGCATTGGACTGTGGACTTTTGAGTTAATGTTGAAATGAGTTAAGACTTCAGGGAATGGTTGGGAAGGCATGATTGGTTTTGAAATGTGAGGATGTGAGATTTGGGAGGGGCCGGGGCGGAATGATATGGTTTGGCTGTGTCCCCACCCAAATCTCATCTTGAATTCCTGTGTGTTGTGGGAGGGACCCAATGAGAGGTAATTGAATCATGGGGGCAAGTCTTTCCTGTGCTGTTCTCATGACAGTGAATAAGCCTCACGAGATCTGATGGTTTTAAAAAGAGAAGCTTCCTTGCACAAGCTCGCTCTCTCTTTGCTTGCTGCCATCCATGTAAGATGTGACTTGCTCCTCCTTGCCTTAGGCCATGATTGTGAGGCTTCCCCAGTCGTGTGGAACTCTAAGTCCAATTAAACCTCTTTCTTTTGTAAATGGCCCAGTCTCAGGTGTGTCTTTATTGGCAGCGTGAAAATGGACTAATACAGCGTGTTTAGAGAATAAACCATTTTACCCCTAATACACTATTTTAGAGTTAAAATTTAAATTATTTAGCTTAAACCAGGGTATTCAAAGACTTCAAAAGCACTAAAAATGAAACTTTTAATTTCAGCCCAACCTACAAAATTAGAGTAACCGTGCTTATGGTAATTTGTAAAATTACCACCAAAAAACGGTAGTTTCCTTGGCCTTCTGAGCCCATGGAAGGGCTGCACTTCTTAGTCCCCTTATGGTTGGGGACTGTGGGGCCAAAGGGATATAATTATTAATAGCCCATGAGTCATCGACATGTGTAATCTGTGGGCTGAGCACTGATAACTGCAGTGTGAAATCCTTGAGTTGCCTGTTCTTTTTGGCAGAGCAGCCAGAAACATTCAAGATGGCAACTGCTCTGTCAGCCTGGATCCCTGCATGACTGGTCAACCTTGGTGGACATGTACTATGAGCAAAAAAAAAAAAAAAAAATACACATGTGTTATCTCAATCACTGAGACTCTGGTGTTGTTAGTTACCACAACATAACCCAGCCTGTCCTATCTGATACCATGTTCTTCTACCGTTTACAAACCGGAAAATGTAAGTATTCTACTGAGTTAGAGTTCAGAAGAAATATGTCAGCAAAGTGAAGAATATGGTCATATCATCCTTTTAGGGAGGAGCAATATGGACCAAGGAAACCAAACAGAAATAGAGCCAATGGGTTTGGCTAGGTACTGGGATCACTGATTTTGTTTTAATTCTGAGTGCAAGAGTTCCATTGATTAACCACCTAGTATTTCCAATTCAAGTAGTAACTGTGCATATATAATACATCTATTGTGTACTAGACAGTCTGAAATACAGCCATGAGATAGGTAAGCCCCCTACCTCATGGTATTTATAATTTGACAGAACTATCAACTGTGATTATTTCATTTGCTTCCACTTTCCTGGGAAGTTTTCCAATTCTAATTTGTATTTCTTTTAAAGTAAAAAAAGAATTAGGAAAAATCTTGGCATTCTCAATCTTCAGTAACTCAATCTACCTTCAGTTATAACTAAATTATGTCCCCTTAAAAATGTTCATTGCTAGCCAAATATTTTTAGCCTATCATGTTTCCTTATGGTTTGACTTTAGTCATTTATTCCTCATTTCTTTCCTTATATATCATGACAATATTTTTTTTTTCTTCTACTGCCTCATTGCCCTTTCTCTGCCTCTGTCTTCCTTGTGTTCATCTTCCTCTTTCCCTGGAAATTAACTGGTAGAAAACCTTCAAGTCTGAGTCCTAGGCCCTAGGAGATCTCATCCATTTCTGTGTCTTCAATCACTTACTCCCAAACAATGACTCATAAAATTAAATCTAACTCAGATCTCTCCTTTGAGTCCCAGATCTAAATATCCAACTGCCTACTCCAACATCTCCACTGTGATATCTCAAAATCACCTCCAAATTATCATATCCAAATTTAATTTATAAATTTCTCTTGCAAACCAGTGATGCAAAACAGTGTCTACTGTCCTCTATCTCACTGAATGGCCCGCCACGCATCCAGCCACTCAATCCGGAAACCCTGGGCTCATTCCTGACCACTCCTCTACCTCAGTCCACAAATCCAGAACACTATGTCTTCCCTGATACATTCCCATACGTTCCAAACAACTCTAGGTCCGTCTTCTACTTCCCATCTCTACTACTACCACTGCTACCTTGTCCAAGTTGACCCTCTCTCCAGTGGATTACTGAAACAGCTTATCTGGTTCTTCATATCTATTCTTCTTCCCACATCCTCAATCATCCTTCCAATTGCAGCAAATCTGATCTCTGTAAAATTTAAATCTTACCAAGTCATTATTAATAAGTACTGTTGAAAACCCTTCAATGGCTTCCTACTGCTCTTAGGATAGAAACCAAAATCCCATAAATGGTCTAGGAGGCCCTACATGGTCTGGCCTCAACTTACATCTCTAGCCTCATCTTGTTCCACACACCTCCTCACTCTACACTTAAACTACAGTGACCTTCTTTCATTCTCTAGAACATTCCACACTCCCTTCCATAACAGGACTTTTGTAGTGCTCTTTCCATCTTCCGGAATATTCTTTTCCATTGTGATGGAGAGAATAACAGTATCCCAAAGATGTCCATGCCATAATTCCTGGAGCCTGTGAATATGTTACCTTACATGGCAAAACAGACTTTGCAGATGTGATGAAAGTTCTTGAGATGGGGTAATTATTCTGGATTACCTGGTGGGCCCAATATAAACACAAGGGTCTTTATGAAAGGAAGGAGGGAGGGTCACAGCAAAAGAAGGAGATGGAACAACAGCATCAAGAGGGTCATGGTCAGAGAGATTTGAAGATACTGTACTTTGAAGATAAAGGAAGAGGCCACAAAGTAATGTGGAAAAGGCAAAAAATAAATAAATAAATAAAAAGGATCCTTCCCTAGAGATTCCAGAAGGAACACACCCCTCTTGACAATCTGGTTCTAGGACCTCTGCCTTCCCAAACTGTAAGATGAAAAATCTGTGTTGTGGTTTAAACACAGTGATTTTGTGTCCATTTGTTACAGCAGCAATAGGACACCAACGCACCCATCTTCACCAGTAAATGACAGATTCTATCAGCCTCAGGCCAAATGCAATTTCTCAGAGTTCCTTAAACTCCCTAATTAGGCCAAAAGTCCTTCTTACACATTCTCAAAGCATCCTTTACACTGGTAATTACAGTTGTAATTATACAGTTGTTTGTATAATTGACTACGTGACTAATTCGTGTCTTCTTTACTGGGCTGAAGCTCCACAAGACTCAGAACCACATCTAATTTTGTGTACCAAAGTATCTGGCAAGGTGCCTGGCCCATAGCAATTGCTTGTGGACTTTTATTGCAGCAAATACTCCAAGAATTATCTGTTATCCACCACCAAGCAGTAGTGCCATTTCACTAGATAACCCAGTAAAAGTCTTTTCTCAGCTCTCTTGCTCTGCCCTAAATGGCCCCTTCAACCTGAAGACCTGAATGTTTCTTCAACTCAAAGAAATTCACTCCTATAAGCTGGTAATTCCCTCTTTTCACTCTCTTTGTTCACTCCTTCTGAAATTACTACCAGATGACCATTAAAACTTCTGTCTACTTCCATTCTTTATGCGTTTATGCTGCATTCTAGAAGAAATACAGAGTTCGGTCTTTCTGATCACTAATTTGATCTTTAGCTATGTCTAGCTAAAATTCCGTATCGGTCCCTCGATATGGGATTTTTAAATATAATCATTGAAATCATAAGTACAAAGATTTCTAATGGATCCTTTGATAATGGTCAGTTATTGTATTATGGGCAAGTTGTCATCCCTCATTTCTAGAAATATGTTGATGTTTTATTTTTAAATCATATTCGTTCTGTTTGTTCTGCAAACTCAATTTTCTTTAGTATTAAGTCATCCATGGTACTAATTTTCTTAAATGATTCGGCAACCCCTCGTTGCTGAAGTCGCCTTGCGCCCGTTTGCAGTCTCTGGGTCTGTTTGCCGCAGCCTGCCTTGGCAAATGTGGTGGGAGGATACAGATGTGGTGCTGGGTGGTGGGCCGGCCGTTTTCTGTTCTGGGTGTGAGAATCCCAGCCACTCCCCTGGGGTCAGCAGCCACCGGCAGCACTGTCCTTCCTCTTCAGCCTTACGATGGCTTAGCTGTTCTAAGTGCTGTTCCCTAATTAATCAGCCTGAACACTGAAAAACAGAATTTCTAGCAAGAAGCTGTTTTTCTTCATCTAAGAAGCAGAAGTTCTGAATATGAAACCCTAGATAAGTTCTGGGCTTCCATAAAATTCCAGAAATTACAAACAAAATTATATCTTCTATGGGCATTTTCCAAAGTAGAGATTGACAGCTTTCCTAGAATATCCAAAGGGTCCTGTAACTAAAAATATTAAGAGCTGTTCCCCAACGATTTAGGAAGGAAGATGTTTAAGGTAGTAAATATGGGTTATTTGCCTATCCGTTTTTTCTACCGAGCTGTTTTTTCTACCTTTCAAAAATAGTTGCAGCTTTATAAGAATGTTAACTATTGGAAAGCTGGTTGACCAAGATTTTATTCTATTTATAATGGATAAAGTCATGTAAACAAATGGGATGGAATACCTAGCTTCAAAAGAAAAGAGAATGTCACATTTATAAAATAAAAACCTAATAGAGACCTTGGAAGTTTTAAATGACTTTAAAATCACTTCTAATTTCTTTTCATTTGATACTCTTATGAATGAAGAAATAGTCTAAACAAACAAACCCACAATTACTTAAGACATCTTATCCAAAGAGTGGTTATTAAAGGGAGACATGATATCAGCTTCAAAAATAATTAACAATCAACATTCTAAAACAAACAAACAAAGAAACAAAGTACCACACATACCTTGTTAGTCTCTGTATACCTGGCACCTGCAAAATGCCTGGCTTCAATAAATATTTTTTGAATCATTAGAGAAAGGAAAGAAGGAGTTTGTTTCAACATGCTATTTTAAGAGTTTCTACCTCCTTAAGAAGGAAGGTGGTATATTATTTCAACTGATTAATGAAATAGACAGCAGAACTAAAACAAGATGAATGTAAAAGTTTACATTTATAGATCAGTGAGAAGATGTGATTCCCCCAAAAAGACAGCAAAATACTTAAGAATCCCATTGAATCAAAAGTAGACTCAGCTTTTCAAAAACACTAACCCAAAAATGAATTTTGGTATCTATGAAGTAATCGTTTCATCACTTGTTAAAAACTTACAGAAGAACAAAATAATATTCTGCCCTCTGCATTTTAAAATCTACGAAGAAAAGATTAACAAAGTCGACACGGCGGAATAAAAAGTATGAGTGGTAAACGGCTCTTGGGCTGGCTTGCTCAAGCCCACTTCCACTCGGCGGAGTGTACTTCGATTTCAATAAATTTGTGCCTACGTTGCTTCAAAAAAAAAAAAAAGAGTGGTAAATAGTTTCTATATGGAAAATTGAGGAAGTTCTGTTGGCTCTGACAAGAAGAGAAAAATAAGCTATATAGTATCTTTTGAATAAATTAGGAAGAAGTAAATCAAAGTATTTCTACTACTGCATAAAAAGTTACACGAAAGTTACTATCTACTTACATCTCTGTACGAAAATGAGGCAGACGTAAGAAAAACCTCTGTGACGTGACCAAAAGAGCTGTTAATTTTGAAATAAGATACAAGGAGAAAATGTCATCTCTCTACTTCCCAAATCTCTAAAACAGAAAAATGACCAAGGTGTCAACATTTGTCTGCCTAGGATGGGGCCTCAACTAGATTTCACATGGTCCCTTTCGGCTATATTACTTTGGTCTACAAAGGAAATGTCCAACTCCTTTCAACATGGGGTTTAGAATGAGACCCAACCTGATGTGCACAGATAAAGAAAGAACTTTTATTTTTTGACCTCCCAGACTTCTGATGGTGAACATAAGAGTCCAAAACACAATTAACAGCAGTAGTACAACTGCAGTAAGAAACAAAATAAACCTACCTCCTGTTCTTCCATTGCCAATCTGCACAGCAGGTCGAAGACTTCCTTCATTTTTCAATAAATGAGGCAAATGATAATAAATACTTGGCACTTGAAGAGATTTTTTGCTTGTTAACTCCTTTAACAGCTTTAGGGTATTATCTGAAACACAGAAGTATAATTAATACACAAGAATTACCTTACAGAAATTGCTGATTTTATAAAACCAGCAGTAAAAATTAATGAGAACTAGAACTAAAGAATTTTCTTTCCTAGTTTCACACTCTGGTAAATGAGATCTCCATTTAAGATGAAAAGGACACTTTCAAAGCCAGAGTCTCACAGGTCATGATGTTGATAAAACTGGCTGAAGGAAACCAAAATGGCCAGCTAGAGGACCATAAGAAGGTGGGATGCTAAGGGCTCACCTATATAATGTGTTAGAACTCAAGTTTGCCAAGCGGACTCTAAATATGCTGTCAGTTTATGAAAACGTAATAAATAATAATAAGTACATTGACTATCAATCACTTTTTCTTTTTTCTTTTTTTTTTTTTTTGAGACAGGGTCTTGCTCTGTAGCCCAGGCTGGTGTCCACTGGCACAATCACGGTTTACTGTCGCCTTGACCTCCCAGGCTCAAGAAATCCTCCCCGCCTCAGCCTCCTGAGTACCTGGGACAGCAGGCACATGCTACCACAATGGTTAATTAAAAAAAAATTTTTTTTTTTTTTTTTTTAAAGACTGGAGTCTCACTATGTCGCCCAGGCTGGTCTCAAACTCCTGGCTCAAGCAATCCTACCTTGACCTCCCAAAGTGCTAAGATTACAGGCATGAGCCACCATGCCCAGCCATTCACTTTCTTTATGCATTACATGTTATCAAAATTTCACATGGAAGGAATTTTTTTCTGAAAACTTCAAGTAAAATAATATAAACAGCATGAGCTGGGAATGTCCAGCACAGATCACAACTTTCAGAGAGTTTCATTTATTTTCTCACTCCTTGGTAGTATAAATAATATTGTTTTAAAATTTCATTAAATTATAATTTAACCTTAGAAACAAGGAAGTTAGCAGTACGAATTTGTTACCTCAACTTCATTAAAAATGAGAAGAACCAAAAATTCACAAAAGAAATGCAAATGACTGTCATATGTAAAATTGAAGTTTAATCTCATGAGTGAAGAAACAATTACAAATTATAATATATCTATCAATTTCCACCTATGAAATCAGTAGATTAATAATATTAAATACTGGTGATAACAAGATAAACGTTCCAACTATTCAAAGCAGCATCAAAAACCCTAAAACATTTCTGTCCTATTACTCAGTAATTTCCCTTTGAAGAATTTAGCTTCTATGCATTCAACAAATATTTAGTGATTATCTATTTTATTCCAGCAAATGTACCATGTGTTCAAAAATCAATAGTCACCAAAACACAGATCCTATTTCTAAGGAAGTCATAATCCAATGAAAATAACTTAAAGGTTACTAGAAATATGATTGATTTATATACAAATATGTTCACCAGAGTTATAAACTACAGGGGAAAAACCCCCCAGAAAAACCCATCTGAATAACTGAGAAAAAATGTTTAATATATTATGGTATCTATAGCTGGCATATTCACAGCCACTAAAAATAACATTTCGAAGATTATTTAACGACATAGTTTTAAAATGCTCATAGTATAATTTCTTTTTTTTTCTTTTTTTTTTTTTTTTTTGAGACGGAGTCTCGCTCTGTCGCCCAGGCTGGAGTGCAGTGGCCGGATCTCAGCTCACTGCAAGCTCCGCCTCCCGGGTTCACGCCATTCTCCTGCCTCAGCCTCCAGAGTAGCTGGGACTACAGGCGCCCGCCACCTCGCCCGGCTAGTTTTTTGTAATTTTTAGTAGAGACGGGGTTTCACCGTGTTAACCAGGATGGTCTCGATCTCCTGACCTCGTGATCCGCCCGTCTCGGCCTCCCAAAGTGCTGGGATTACAGGCTTGAGCCACCGCGCCCAGCCCACTCATAGTATAATTTCAAGAGTGAAAATCAGGTCATCATACACAATAACAACTTTGAAGAAAAATAGTCATGGAAAAAATACTAGAAGGAAACAAAAAGTGTTAGTAGAAATCACTGGGAATCAGGCTTATGGGTGATTTATGTTTTATCTACACCAGTCCATGAGTTTCGACATCAGGGGGACATAATGTGAAGTTTATCAGCAGGAGGAGGAGGAGTATGCAACTTTACAAATAAGGGCAGGCAGTGGATCTGGAGATCCAGATGAAGCTAAATGAAAACAGGTGAAGCTAAATGAAAAAGTATGCTAATCTAGAAAGATTATGCAAATTTGGAGGCAATCAATTAGATACGTATGTCGATTTCATTATCAGATAAAGAAGAGCGCAGAAAGAGAGATCATTTGACCTCATCTTACTCTGACCAGGATTTCTCAGAGAAGAAACAGGCCAGATACTCCTAAAGTATCCACTAGAAAACTATGCGTGTTCTTCATTATAAATCAGGTTTAAGAGCACTAATTGCTTCAAATAGTTCAAAGATTTCTCCAGAGTCCATCTGAAGTCCACACATAAGTCATCACAGAAACACGGATACACAGAAAGTTAAATTGTAATCTCATTTTGAGTATGTTTTCAGAAGATGCACGTTCTTCACTACTGCCAATGAAATTTATTCCACTGTAATTTAACTTTTTTTGTTTCTGAGATGGAGTCTCGTTCTGGAGTGCAGAGCTGGAGTGCCGTGGCGTGATCACAGCTCACTGCAACTTCCGCCGCCAGGGTTCAAGTGATTCTCCTGCCTCAGCCTCCCGAGTAGCTGGCACTACAGGCACGCGCCACCACGCCCGGCTAATTATTGTATTTTTAGTAGGGATGAGGTTTCACCATGTTGGCCAGCCTGGTCTTGAACTCCTGACCGCAAAAGATCTGCCCACCTCGGTCTCCCAGAGTGCTGGGATTATAGGCGTGAGCCACTGTGCCCAGACAATTTAACTTAACATGACTCTCTTGAAATCAAATTTAGCAGGTAATAAATTTTTTTTTTTTTTTTTTTTTTGTAATTTACTAGAAGAGAAAGTTTTGTGTGGTGGTTTTTCTCTCTGAAAAGGGTAACAGATGCTGGCTGATAAACTATTCTACATGACTTTCAAAAAAAATATTCCACATGCCCCTTTGAAAATATAATCTTTTTCGGCCGGGTGTGGTGGCTCACGCCTGTCATCCCAGCACTTTGGGAGGCCGAGGCAGGCAGATCATGAGGTCAGGAGATCCAGACCACCCTGGCTAACACAGTGAAATCCCCTCTCTACTAAAAATACAAAAAAATTAGCCGGGCGTGGTGGCGGCACCTGTAGTCCCAGCTACTTGGGAGGCTGAGGCAGGAGAATGGCGGGAACCCGGGAGGCAGAGCTTGTAGGGAGCCGAGATCGCTCCACTGCACTCCAGCCTGGGCGACAGAGCGAGACTCCGTCTTAAAAAAACAAAAAAACAAAAAACAAACAAAACAAACAAAAATATATATATATTTAATACAAAAAATACTGTTTGTACCTGAAAACTTATTCAATGCATCCTTACTTCCATTTGTTTCTGCTCCTACACGCTTGAACTGTTGCACAATGGTATTTAATTCAGAAGAGCGCTGTGAGATTCTATGTTCAGCTATTCGAAGACGTTCTTTCAAAGCAAGGAATTCTCGTTGATAAGCAATCAGTTTTTCTAGAAACAAAACCAAAACAGTTATAGTATATGTCTTAAAACAAACAACATAATCTAAACAGAACTGTAAAATTACAAAGTTTAAAGTTGAGTTTTTCAGAAGAAAATATTTATTCATTGATACATAACAGAAAAAAAAGGGCTCTGACTTGTTACATAACAAAACTTACATGCTCTTATTATTTGTAAGAATGCTCTTAATGCTTATTATTATGCTCTTATTATTTGTAAAAATGTGAGCAGTCTCCAGCACTTCATATAATTAAAGACGGATAAAACAATAAAAGGTTTAGAATAAACACTTTAAAGCATCATACTAACATCATCTGTCAAAGGGTACAAACAACTATAAATACCGTATTCACATCAACCAGATAGAGAGATGAGGCAGAAACTGATGGTAATATATATAATAGTATAATGAATATAACATAATTTGTAGCATAATCATTAATTTCCATAGACCAAACTTTCCCTCTGAACTTCCTAGTCCTCAAAGATTTCCCTAGGCCAGACATCAGTCAAATTCTTGATCTCTAAAAACCCAGTGAGTGGCCAGGCGTGGTGGCTCACACCTGTAATCCCAGCACTCTAGGAGGCCAAGGTGGAGGATGGCTTGAGCCCAGGAGTCCAAGACCAGCCTAGGCAACACAGCAAGACCCCATCTCTACAAAACAATAAAAAATTCGCGGCCGGGAGTGGTGGCTCACGCCTGTAATCCCAGCACTTTGGGAGGCCCAGGCGGGCAGATCACAAGGTCAGGAGATCGAGACCAGCCTGGCTAACATGGTGAAACCTCGTCTCTACTAAAAATACAAAAAATTAGCCAGCCATGGTGGTGGATGCCTGTAGTCCCAGCTACTCAGGAGGCTGAGGCAGGAGAATGGCATGAACCCGGGAGGTGGAGCTTGCAGTGAGCCGAGATCGCACCACTGCACTCCAGCCTGGGTGACAGAGCAAGACTCCATCTCAAAAAGAAAAAAAAAAAATTAGCTAGGCATGGTGGTGTGCGCCTGTAGTCACAGCTACTCAAGAGGCTGAGGTGGGAGGATTGCTAGAGCCCAAGTGTTGGCGGCTACAGTGAGCTATGATCACACTACTGCACCCCAGCCTGGGCAGCAGAGTGAGACCTTGTCTTAAAAAACAATAAAATAAAAATCCACTGAGCTAGATGTACAATGACCCTTGTTAAAAGTTATTCATTTTAATAATTTAAGAGCATCACAGGACAAAAAAACCTGGTCTAGGAAATGAAAGTGGACTTTGATGAGGATAAATGTAAGCTTTGACACAACGAGTAGAAATGAAACAGCACAGAGACAAAGCACACAGTAGAAGAGGCTCAAGGACAGAACTGGACACCAACACCTGAGAGAGGGTGGAAGACAAGAGGACATTCATTTACTTGCTCGGTGGTACTGAGTCGTAGTGGAAGCTGTGAGAATGTTATGCACAATGTCCGCAACCTCATTAAATTAGGATAAACCACAAGCGTGCTTCCAACTTCTATAGGAAGCTAAAGCTACTACTTTGACACCTAAACAAACCTTAAAAAGGCCTTTTTTTTTTTTTTTTTTCCTGAGATGAGTCTCACTCTGTCGCCCAGGCTTGAGTACAGTGGTATGATCTTGGCTCACCGCTGCAACCTCCACCTCCTGGATTCAGACAATTCTCCCACCTCAGCCTCCCGAGTAGCTGGGATTACAGGTGCACGCCACCACACCCAGATAATTTCCGTATTTTTAGTAGAGACAGGGTTTCACCATGTTGGTCTGGTTGGTCTCGAACTCCTGACCTCAGCTGATCCGCCTGCCTCGGCGTCTGAAAGTACTGGGATTACAGGCGTGAGCCACTACGCCCAGCCAGAAAGTCTTGTTTTTAATTTAACATTATAATTTCTGCTTTAATCATGGATAGAAGCAATAAAAACAGACTTATGAAAAATGAATCTGCAGTCTTAGTAACACTCAAGTATACTGTTCCTTGTCCCTTACATAAAGATCCTTACAGTAAACACCTCTTAAGATTCCATAGCAGAAAAAAAATATCTCTGGCTTAACTGCCATGCTTCACCGCATGGAATAACAGAAGCACGTATGTCACCGTATTTGCCTTAATTTGCTCGGAAGGAAAGGAGAAGAGGTAGGACGGAGAAGGCTGTGATGGGGAAAGGGCATACAGGGAGCTCCAGGGTGCCAGCTACGTTCTGTTTCTCGATCTGGGTGGCAGTTTAGTGAAAGTCATTCATGGTTTAGGCATTTTCTGCATGTGTAAATTCACAATATAAGACATGTGAAAGAGATACTATTCCCAAACACAAAACTATGAACGATTATATTAAACAATTATAAGAAGAGACACATAAGATGTATGTGAAGAAAAGTACAAGCCTTTTACTGAAGCCTATAATAGAATCAATAAAATTATCTCTTATTCCTAAATAGGAACACTCGGTCTTAGAAAAGGATTAATTCTACCCTAAGCAAAAGAAATTCAATTGAGTATCTTTCTTTTTTTTTTTATTTGAGACGGAGTCTCGCTCTGTCGCCCAGGCTGGAGTGCAGTGGTGCGATCTCGGCTCACTGCAAGCTCCACCACCTCCCGGGTTCACGCCATTCTCCTGCCTCAGCCTCCCGAGTAGCTGGGATTACAGGCGCCTGCCACCTCGCCCGGCTAATTTTTTGTATTTTTAGTAGAGACGGGGTTTCATCGTGTTAGCCAGGACGGTCTCGATCTCCTGTGATCTGCCCACCTCGGCCTCCCAAAGTGCTGGGATTACAGGTGTGAGTCACCGCGCCTGGCCCAATTCAGTATCTTTCAAAATAACAAATTTTTTGAACTGATGTATAATTCTAATATTTATCTAGAAGAATTAATGTTTTTAAAGGGCCAAGAAAAATCTAGAAGATAATATGGGGGAACTTGCTCTGAGATCAGAATATGTTATACGGTTACAGAAACTAAAAGAGTATGAACTGCCAGTCCAGAGGGTGTGGACAAGGGCAGATCAGTATAAACACAGTGTCCAAACACAGCATGTGTCCAGAACAGATCTTTGAGTTCTTCCCTTTTTATGTGAACAACATTCGAATCCTACCCTTAAGACTTAAGCAGTGCCTAGATACTGGTTTCTCAACACCATTTGCCACTAAAATAAATTAGAACTCTTTGGAGGCCGGGCATGGTAGCTCACCCCTATAATCCCAGCACTTTGGGAAGCCATGGTGAGAGGATCCCGTGAGCCCAGGAGTTTGAGACCACCCTGGGCAACGCAGCAAGACTCCGACTCTATTTTAAAAAATTTTTTAAAGAACTCTTTAGAGAAATAACTTTAAGATAAACCTAGAATATTCTGCCAGCAAGAAAGTACTATCAAAAGAAAAAAATGACCTAGCCAAAGGGCACAGAAGGGCAGTCGAGAGGCCCCCATTGGCCAAATGGGGAGCAATTTAAGTACCAAAATAAATATTGATGGTAAAGGATTATAACCCATTGAATAAAATAAGAATCCGTGAGTCCGTTGGGAGGCTGAGGCAGGAAAATGGCACGAACCCGGGAGGCGGAGCTTGCAGTGAGCTGAGATCGCGCCACTGCACTCCAGCCTGGGTGACAGGTGGAGACTCCGTCTCGACAAAAAATAAAAATAAAAAAAAAGAATCCATGAGTCCATATGAACAATAAATAAATAAAAATGAGTGGACGAGGGGAAAGTGTTTCTTACAGAAGGCCAATTACTAAATGTAGAAGAAATAATGAACATTAGAAAAACCACCATTTTGGGCCGGGCACGGTGGCTCACACCTGTAATCCCAGCACTTTGGGAGGCCGAGGTGGGCGGATCACCTGAGGTCGGGAGTTCAAGACCAGCCTGACCAACAAGGAGAAATCCCGTCTCTATTAAAAATACAAAATTAGCTGAACGTGGTGATGCATGCCTGTAATCCCAGCTACTTGGGAGGCTGAGGGGGGAGAATAGCTTGAACCTGGGAGGCAGAGGTTGCGGTGAGCCAAGATCACCACTCCAGCCTGGGCAACAAGAGCTGAACTCTGTCTCAACAAACAAACAAAAACAAAAACACGATTTTGCAACCATCATAGCAATAACTGACTCAGGCAAGCATCAAAAATGCATGCTAAAACTAACCGGTAAAAGTCTGATGAGAAACAGGTATTTATAGCATCTCAAAATACCTCCCCACAAAGTACTCATTACTTTACAAAGAAGGAAATGATAATATCACAGTGGAAAAACCTGACACCACCTTCATCAAGTGGTCAAGGTTAAAGTTGGCAATAATGGGACAGACATCATGTGCCTCGTGAAGTGAACCCCAGAGGATCCCCCTCATTACGTGGAATTCCTGCCAAAAATGCATAATCTGATTCTAATCTCAAGGAAACGTCGGACACATTCAAATAGGGGGATTATGTATAAAACAAATGGTTCCACTTTAAGACACGTCAAGGTCATCAAAGACAAAGGCTGAAGAAATGACCAAGGGTAAGGAGAGACTAAATGCAAAGCACTGTCCTGGACTGGATCCTGGACCAGAAGAAATAAATGCTGTCAAGAACATTACTGGAAAAGTAACAGAACACAGACTGCAGAATGGGTATGATTGTGCCAGTGTTAAATTTCCTGAATTTGACACTTGAACTGTGGTAAGGTAAGAGAATGTCCTGGTTCTTAGAAAATAAACATAAAATTATTTAGGTGTAAAGGTGCATGATTTCTGCAATTTACTCTGAAATGGTTCTGAAAAGAAACAAATATCTGTAGAAAGGAAGATGATAGAGGCAAAATGTTCACAATAGGTGAAATGTATAGAGAAGTTATTTGTACTACCCTTCATTTCATCATTTTTTTTTAATACAAAGATTATTTAAAGTAAGCAGGAGACTGAATGGCAGATACAGGCTCAGTCTTTCATTAGCTCTTGAGTGGCAGAAAGGGATAGGAGTCTGAGGGCAGTCTCCATTTCCACATGCATTTTCTTGTTATGTTTTGAAATCACCCTCTCAGAGACCAGCTTCACCAAGTAGGCAGAATAAGCAGTCCCAGTAGAGAAATGCCCCACCCCTAATTCTAAAATGCTTCCCTGCTTTGAGGGGAACTGTCCATGCTTTTGGAAAGTTAGCTTAGAAAAAGTCCCTGGGGGCCCATGGGCTATTGGATAATATCATAGATATTTAGTTTCTAGCCCGGATGCTATTGCTGTTCTTAGTCCAAGGCCCACAGCTATGAAAAGGCTCCAGAGGGGCCATTTTTGATCTCTCTCACATCCATCCTTTGTTTCTGACTCCATTCTGCCATATTGAAAGAGTTCTCCACAACAACAGGGCACCGTCATATTCCATCTAAAAAGCTAACTCAGTTTTCTAGAACTTTCTAGAATTTTCCCTAGAATTTTCTCCATTTATAGTTCCCATAATACTACACAGCTTTCTTGAGGAAGAGAGCTGTTTATCTGCTTCCAGCATTCAGTTCACTTTAACATAACAGATGAAAAAATTCCTCCAAATTAATACATTTGATAATTCCCTATTGTCAACATTAGTAGCAAAATTCTTATTTTTGCTTTTCTTTGAATCATTTCAATCGGTTTGTAGGGAGGGTTATGGCGGGAAACTGAGGGAACTCTCATACTACCATCTTACTGGGAAGTGCCAGGTTTTGTTTGTTGTTTTGTTTTTACTGTAGACAAAATCTAACTTTTTTAATTGTAGAAAATTATATGTCCAGCCTAGGCAACGAAAGTACAAATTATGTTTTGTACAAATCATGTTTTGTGAACCCAAGATTCTAAAACAAAATTTCCAGAGAAACCACTTTGATTCTTCAACTCAAATATTTAGGTCAGTTTTCCAGTGAAAAGGGTAACTTTGGACTTTCAAAGACTTACTAGGCTAAACCGTATAAAATTGCTGGTATTTGATCCTTTTTGGCAAAAATGGTAATTTCATATGAAATTGTTCAACAGTATAAATGAATGATTAACATAAACAAAAAGCACCAAGAAGTCACATCTAATGTGTGGTGAATAAAAACAGACCAGAGAACTTTATTTTTAAAAGAATAGTAACTTCTTATCAGCAAGATGTACAAGACACTACTAAATTCAGAGCTAACATTAAAAACTGGCTTTTTGTATTGAAATAAAAACTACCAAAAGTTAAACCCACTCTTTATTTCTTAAATTAAAACATTTTAATATTTATTAGATAATAAAATTCTGGCACTGAAAAAAAAATCTGGGCTGGGCACGGTGGCTCACACCTGAAATCCCAGTGCTTTGGGAGGCCAGGGCAGGAGGATTGCTTGAACCCAAAAGTTTGAGACCAGCCTGGGCAAAATAGGGAGACATTGTCTCTACAACAAATATTTAAAAATTAGCCAGTGTGGTACTGCATGCTTGTAGCCCCAGCTACTCAGGAGGCTGAAGTGGGAGGATCCCTTGAGCCCAGGGGTTTGAGGCTGCAGTGAGTGGCAAATGTACCATCGCACTCCAGTCTGGGCGACAGAGCAAGACCCTATCTCTTAAAAAAAAAAAAAAAAAAAAAAAAAAAAAAGTAGTCATCTGGTTCAACTTCAGTACCACATTGAACTGATACAATTCTTTCCACAGATAAAATTTAAATATGAATGAGGAACGTTTTTAGTAAGATTCCAAAATTTAACAATCTTTACTTCTCAGGAAGCCACTGCCTTTGAAAAAAGTTTTATTTCACTTTTTAAAGATTTCACATGTATCACTCTTACACAACCATTTTAAATTAGAAAGAAGATGGCCTAGATGAAATTGCAGAAAATTTCCCACTTATAAACCTCTTAAGCATAAAGAAAAAAAATAAAAGAACTGGATTCAGAGGGTGGTTTAGGAGAACTAATGCCATAAAAAGCCAAAAGACACAGTGAACAGGAGTCCAAATGAAATAGGCTGAAAGAACAGAACTTGAACAGACAATTCTAAATAGAATGGATGGCCAAAACTTACAAACGAGACCAAGTATCTCACTGTTTCCTGAATTTATCATGCATAAGAACCACCTAAAAGCAAAAGGGTTCATTAAAACACAGAGTTCTGGACTTCACTTCCAGGGATCCTGATTCCATAGGTCTGAGGTGGGGCCTGAGAATGTTTTTTTGTTTTGTTTTTTTTTGAGACGGAGTCTGGCTCTGTCGCCCAGGCTGGAGTGCAGCGGTGAGGTCTCAGCTCACTGCAAGCACCACCTCCTGGGTTCACGCCATCCTCCTGCCTCAGCCTCCCAAGTAGCTGGAAGTACAGGCGCCCGCCACCCCGCCCGGCTAATTTTTTGTATTTTTAGTAGAGACGGGGTATCATCATGTTAGCCAGGATGGTCTCAATCTCCTGACCTCATGATCTGCCCGCCTCGGCCTCCCAAAGCGCTGGGATTACAGGCGTGAGCCACCGCGCCCGGCCTAAGCTCCCAGGTGACGCTGATGTGCCAGTCCCAGGTCCATGAGCTGTGAAGCCCAGAGGCAGCCAGCGTTATCCTCAGGGTAGTTCTAGACTCGAGCAGCCTAGAAGTTGATGTAGTTCTAGTGTACCAGTTCCTTTTCCTCTCCTTTCCTCTGGCCCACGGGTTAAGGGTTCCAGGGACAGGGGGTGCTCATTAAAATGTTTGGGGCCATAATCCTGAAGATTAACTTGGAGCAGAAAGGGGTTTCCAAGTATCCAGTGAACACCAGTTTCAAAGGTCTCTTACATGGCATTGTCAAGATTATTCTGGTTTTGGAGTACTCCAGTCAGGATCCAACACATATGCATGGATTCTGAAAACAGCTGCACCCTTCTAAATTCAAAAGGGAAAATGGGGCTCATAGATATACAGGATCATACACTTTATTTAAATTAAAATAATGTATATAATTCATTTATTCCCTTACAAGATGTTTTCAGTATACTTACAAATCAGTGACTAGTGAATACCAAATTGGCTATGGTTGAAATATTTTCTGGAATGCAACCACTATTTCTCTAAGCTGTCGGCTAAGTAATATAATCATTAACAATGTCATTCAAAACAAACTTCCAGGTAGAGGTTTAATAAGTTAAAATCTATCCCCTAACCTAATAAACATAACACCTTAAGACAAACAAACAATGCTGCAAGTACCTATAACACACTTTTTTTTTTTTTTTTTTTTTTTTGGAGACAGAGTCTCGCTCTGTCACCCAGGCTGGAGTGCAGTGGTGCGATCTCGGCTCACTGCAACCTCCGCCTCTTGGGTTCAAGCAGTTCTCCTGCCTCAGCCTCCCAAAGAGCTGGGATTACAGGTGCACACTGCCACACTCGGCTAAGTTTTTATATTTTAGTAGACATGGGGTTTCACCGTGTTGCCCAGGCTGGTCCTGAACTCCTGACCTCAAGTGATCTGCCCGCCTCGGCCTCCCAAACCTAAATAGATGTAATAATTTTCCTTGATTTCCCTTGGGAAAGGGCAATCTCTTTTTAGTAAGTTCATCATAAAGTCCCAAATTCCCTTATCATAATAAAATGAGGAACTATAAAAATTCATACCTCATGATAACATTCATTAGAGTACACTTAGTTATATGTTTATAACAGCTCTTCTAAATATATTAACAATGATTGTATTCAACCTTTTTAAAATTCAACAACCACAAGGAGCTTGGAATAAAAATTATAAGATGATTATAAACTATTTTCCTTAAGTACTTTAAAGTTACTGGGAGACACTTCTTCATAGAGGTATATTTCATTCTAAAAGGAAAATTAAAAATATTTTGTATTCTGAAAGCTATAATGCCCTGTATTTTCCTATGAAGAATTCCCAAGACACAGCATTAGAATTCTAATGTAGTTCTACATTAGGACTACAAAGATAACTACATAGTTATCTAATGTAGAACTATGTAGATAGTTGTAACTGTTATAAACATATAGCTAAGTGTACTATGTAGATAGATCTACATTAGAACTATCTTTAACTAAAAAGCAGGGTACTGATAATTAACCAGTCACACACTATGGAGTAGCTCTATTAACAAGCGTGTCCTCTTACTGCATGTCCCTAGCTAGATCTGGTTATTCCTTGTATGACCTATTTCATGCTTTCTCCTTCTTCCCTCTTCTCACTTTCTTCTTGTTTGTTCATTTCCACCTTCCCCCTCCTAATATTCTTCTGCAAAGTCTTTTTCAAATTCTTCTGTGTTTCTTTTCTGGACTTTACATTTTCAATCAAACTTTACTGCTCTCACCTCTTTCATGTTATTCATGCTCCCCACACCCAACCCACAATAGCCCTGCCTCCTTTTTCTTTGTTTCAAATTACTGAGGACTTTTTTTCTCCAAGTGAACGGTTTAAACAGTCTACTCGCTTGCCCTGCAGGCCCAGACCAAAATCACAGTTGACACCATTTCCTATACCAGCTAGTGCTTCTAGGCTGTGGCACTACTACTTTAACTATGGGAACTTGACAGACCCACCCTGTGGTCTTGTGAAAGGGGCCTAGTGAACCAGAAGATGCCTCAGACTGAAAAAGAAAAAAACAAATGAATCTGCCTCACTACAGGTGAGGCAGCAGGGAGAATGTGAGCTACAGCCTACTCCACCCTTGTCTGACTCTTCCAATAGTCCACTGATGATGAGACAGGTGAGGATACAGGTTATCAAGATTTTATCTTCCCATCCCATCTCATTCCTCCTTAACCCCCAGTATGTCACCAAGGTCCACTGCACCCACATTTAGCTATAGTTTCTTTTTTGAAATCTTCTATGTTTAAGGACTGAAATTTCATGGCTTTTAGTCTTTCTTAGAAACCTTCCACAGGATAAAGGGAACATCTGGGCTTTTTTTTAAACAAAAAAAAAAAGAATATAACTCATTCTGTCTAGCAATGACCGTATGTGTCCCTCAGACTGTTTTATAAATCTAAGACACGGTGGCGAGTGGACTCTGCAGTGACCCCAGTGACCCTCGTCCTTCTGGTATTCACAGACTTCCATAACCTCTGCCCCTTGAGTGCAGGCAGGAGCAATGACTTGCTTCTAATGAACAGAAAATGGCAACGGTGATAGACGTCACTTCCGGGATTAGGTTATATTATATAGGACTCCATCATATATCAAACATCTATAGTGTAGAGTATAATATATGGTGTCTACAGACTTCCTAGCTGGCTCTGAAGAAGTAAACAACTGAACTGAAAAGCGCATGTCACAAAGGGCTTAGCGCCGCTTCCCAGAAAAGAGCCAGCAACAAGCCTGGGCCCTCAGTCCTACAGCCACAAGGAAATGGCTTCTGCCAACAATCTGGGTAAGCTCGGGAGCGTATTCGTTCCAAGTCAGGTCTCAAGATGATACTGAGGTCCAGCTGACACCTCAATGCATCCTTCTGAGAGCCCAGGTAGAGGGCTCAGCTAAGCCAGGCCGTTTCCCAGCCCACAGAAAACGAGAGATAATAACTGTATGTCATTTTAAACCACTAAACTTGAGGTAATTTATTGTGCATAAATAGATAACTAATACAGATATAGGAGATCAGTGAGCCTATTTTTTCTGTATCTTAAACCTTTTTGCTATTTCATTTTTCTAAGAAGTATTTTACAATTTTACAATTACTCATCAATCATTCCTAATCACGCTTAAAAAAACTAAATAAAATGGAAGAATGATAGAATCACCTGGAGGATGGTACACAGTGACGTAAATCACCACTATTATATTATCTTTTAGTTTTCTTATTGCGTTGCTAAGACTATTGGCATCATCTTTCAGGACGGTATAAAAGAAGTTCAAAAACACTACTTTGTAGTCTTCTGTAACCTTTGCTGAAAACAACTGAGAATCTAGGATTTTTCCTTTTTGTACCCAAAATGGCAAAAAGAAGAAAAGTCACAGCAAAGATACCTCACAACTGTAGGACAAATCAGAAAATGAATGTAGAAAGACGGGTAGTATCACCACAGGCTCTAATAATGTTGGTAAAACTGATCATAAAAGCAAAATCTCAGACTATGAGTCTTCAGGTGACAATATCCTTGAAGAACTTTCTCTAGTTCAAGATGACACTTCCAGTCCAGACCAAGATGAAATAGACACACTTCTCTCTATGCATCCTGCTAAACACAATTATAAATCCAGATAGTATAAATAAGGAGGCTGGACACCATAGCTCACATCCGTAATCCCAACACTTTGCAGGCTGAAGCGGGTGGATCACTTGAGCTCAGGAGTTCAAGACCAGCCTCAGCACCATGGGGAAACCCTGTCTCTACAAAAAATACAAAAATTAGCCAGGTGTGGTGGCAGGCACCTGCAGTCCAAGCTACTCGGGAAGCTGAGGTGGGAGGATGGCTTGAGCATAGGAGGCAGAGGTTGCAGTGAACTGAGTTTGTGCCGGTGCACTCCAGCCTGGGCAACATAGTGAGACCCTGTTTCAACAACCACCACAAAAAATTAAAAATAAGAAGACTCTGAAAGGTGGAAAGCATAAGGCGGAAAGGGCAGAGTCACTAGGACCCAAGAAACAACACAGCAGTGAGTTCTGAGTTTTCTTTCTGCCTCATATATCCTAGAATGGGAACTAGAAACGTCAGCAACCTGAAAACACCAACAGGAGCACACACACACACACACACACACACACACACACAAAAGGACTAAGAAAAGCCTGCTAACTCTATGCAAAGGACTCAATGAGGGGCAACCTAGCAGGACAGAAAACGTCAGACAATCACCACTCTACTCCAGCCATACACCATGAAAACACATGGTCCCCTCCCCACCCTATCAGCAATGGCCAGGCAGGGAGCCTAGACTTCCACCCTTGCCCACCTGTTAAAAGGCCCCCTCACACCCATAATATGTGGATGAGGTCAGGAAAGACTGAGGGAGGGAGCTGGGACTTTCACTACCCTCCACCAGTAATGAGCCTCCCAGTGAGGCATGAGTGGAGGCCACAGGGGAAGCAGTAGCAGCACTCCTTCTCCCCTCTTAGTAAGGGTGGCGTCAGCACAGGCCTTATGGGAAACTGACCTCCCAACCCTGCACAGCTGGAAGGAGGAATCCCTCCCTGCTTCTGATGGATGCTTTGGACTTTCATCCCATTCCCACCAGCAGAATGAGGTGGCACAGCCCCGCACCCTCCCAAAATGATGTCAGAAAAGGCCAGCTATGACAGACAATGTAAATAAAAGCCAGTCTTATAACAAACACCCAAAATGCCCTGAACACAACTGAAAAATCACTCATAATATTAAGAACCAGGAAAATCTCAACATCAGTGAGAACAAACTATGAACAGGTGCTAACACCAAGATGATGCAGATGCTGAAATTATCTTCTAAGGATTTTAAAGCAGCCATCATAAAAATGCTTCAATGGGTACATTAAACAAATTTTTAAAAACTGAAACCCTAAGCAAAGAAATAGAAAATATAAATAAACAATAGAAGTTTTTATAAATAAAAAATAAACAAAAAACAAATAGAATATAAAACATAATAATTGAAACAAAAAAAACCTAATGGGTGAGCTCAAGAGCAGATGGAGAGAATCAGTGATCCTGAAGAAAGACAACAGCAATTACCCAATCTAGGCAGAAGAGAGAAAACAGACTAAGGAAAAAATTAACAGAGCCTCAGGAACCTTTGGAACTGTAACAAAAGATCTGAGATCTAACACTGCTATCGTCAGCATCACAGAAGGGATGGAGAAAGAGGGTGGGGTGGGAAAAGTACAGTCATGCCACATATATGTCCAGGGGTCCTGTAAGATTATAATGGAGGCTGGGCGCAGTGGCTCACACCTGTAATCCCAGCACTTTGGAAGGTGGAGGCAGGAGGATCGCTTGACGCCAGAAGTTCAAGACCAGCCCGAGCAACACAGTGAAACCCCATCTCTACAAAAAATATAAAAATTAACTGGGTAAATGTAGTCCCAGCTACTAAGGAGCTGAGGCGGGAGGATCACTGGAGCCTAGAAGACTGATGGTAAAGTGAGCCATGCTCACACTACTGCACTCCAGCCTGGACATCAGAGCAAGCCCTGTCTCAAAAAAAAAAAAAAAAAAAGATTATAATGGAGCTGAAAAATTCCTATCGCCTAGCGACACTGTAGCCATTGTAACGGGATAACACAATGCATGACTCACATGGATGTGGTGATGTTGGTGTAAATAAACCTACTGCACTGCCAATCATATAACAGTCTAGCACATACAATTATGTACAGTACATACTTGATAATGACAATAAACTGTTACTGGGTTTTGTATTTACTATACTATACTTTACTATACTTTTTTTTTTTTTTTTTTTGAGACGGAGTCTCGCTCTGTCGCCCAGGCTGGAGTGCAGTGGCCGGATCTCAGCTCACTGCAAGCTCCGCCTCCCGGGTTCGGGCCATTCTCCTGTCTCAGCCTCCTGAGTAGCTGGGACTACAGGCGCCCGCCACCTCGCCCGGCTAGTTTTTTTTTTGTATTTTTTAGTAGAGACGGGGTTTCACTGTGTTAGCCAGGATGGTCTCGATCTCCTGACCTAGTGATCCGCCCGTCTCGGCCTCCCAAAGTGCTGGGATTACAGGCTTGAGCCACCACGCCCGGCCTACTATACTTTTTATTGTTCTTTTAGAGTATACTTCTTCTGCTCATAGGAAAAAAAGTTACCTGGAAAACAGCCTCAGACAGGTCCTTCAGGAGGTATCCTAGAAGGAGGCACTATTCTCATAGGAGATGACAGCTTCATGTGTGTTACCGCCCCTGAAGGCCTTCCAGTGGGACAAGATGTGGAGGTGGAAGACAGGGAGACTAATGATCCTGATGCTTTGTAGGCCTAGGTTAATGTGTATGTCTCTTCATTTTTAACAACAAAGTTTAAGAAGTAAAAAAATAATAATTTTTAAATAGAAAAAGCTTATAGAATACGAATATAAAAAATAAAATATTTTATGCGGTTATACAATATGTTTGTGTTTTATGCTTAGTATTATTACAAAGGAGTCAGCTAAAACTTTTTTAAGTTAAAAAGTTACAATATGCTAAGATGAATCAATTATTAATATTTTTTGAGACAGGGTCTCGTTTGGTCACCTGGGCTAGAGTGCAGTGGCCCAGTCAAGGCTGACCGCAGCCTCAACCTTCTTGGCTCAAGTGATCCTCTCACCTCAGCCTCCAGAGTAGTTGGAAGTACAGGTACGTGCCACTATGCTCAGCGAATTTTTGTGCTTTTTGTAGAGACAGGGTCTCACTCTATTGCCCAGGCTGGTCTTGAACTCCTGAGCTCAAGTGATCCTCGCACCTCAGCCTCCCAAAGTGCTAGGATTCCACGTGTGAGCCACTACCCCCAGCCAGGTTAATTTCTTTTTGAAGAAAGACTAATATTTTTATAAACTGAATGTATCCTTAGTTCGGTATTTGTGAAGGCTACAGCAGTCTACAGGACTGTACAGGAATGTCTTAGACCTTCACATTCATTCCCCACTGACTCGCTGGTATCTAGAGCAACTTCTACTCCAGCAAGCTCCATTCATGGTGAGGGCCCTCTACGGGTGCACTGTTTCACCTTTTATACTGTATTTTCCGTTTATCTTTTCTATGTTTAAATATATTTAGATACACAAATACCATTGTGTGGTAACTGCCTACTGTATTCAGTATGGTAACATGCTATACAGGTTTGCAGGCTAGGAGCAGGACATAGGTGTGTAGTGGGCTGTACCATCTAGGTTTGTGTAAGTAGACCCCATGATGTTCACACAACAAAACGACCTAACGGCGCATTTCTCAGAACACATCCCCATCATTAAGTGACACATGACTGTACTTGGAGAAATAATAGCTAGAATTTCCCAAATTTGGTAAAAGACATAAACCTACATAAAGATTCAAGAAGTTGAGCAAAACCCACAGGATAAACCCAAAGAAACTCATGAAAAGAAACACCACAACTGAACTTTAGAGAACTAGAGACAAGGCCGGGCGCAGTGGCTCAAGCCTGTAATCCCAGCACTTTGAGACGGGCGGATCACAAGGTCAGGAGATGGAGACCATCCTGGCTAACACGGTGAAACCCCATCTCTACTAAAAATACAAAAAACTAGCCGGGCGAGGTGGCGGGCGCCTGTAGTCCCAGCTACTCAGGAGGCTGAGGCAGGAGAATGGCGTGAACCCAGGAGGCGGAGCTTGCAGTGAGCTAAGATCATGCCACTGCACTCCAGCCTGGGCGACAGAGCGAGACTCCATCTCAAAAAAAAAAAAAAGACAACTAGAGACAAAGAAGAAATCTTGAAATCAACCAGAGGGAAAACACATATGACCTACTGGAGAAAAGATTCTGAATTACAGCAAATTTCTCATCAGAAACCATGGAGGCCAGAAGGAAATGGCACATTTTTTAAGCACTAAAAGAAAACAACTGTCAACCTCAAATTCCATCTATGGAAAATTATCCGTAAGGAATAAACGAAAAATCAAGATATTCTTATAAAAAAGAAAACTGATAGAATTTGCCATCAGCAAACCTATCTGAAAAGAATGGCTAAAGGAAGTTCTTAAAAAATAAAGGAGATGATAAAGCAAGGAATCTTGCAGCATCAAAAAGGAAGAACTGAAAAAAAGAAAAAAATGCAAGGAGACATTCCTTTTCTCCTTGAGTTTTCTAACTTACGTTTGATGGTTGAGGCAAAACGCGTAACATTGTCTGATGTGGTTCTCAATGTGAAAGAAATATTTAAAACAATTATAACCAGGCTAGGCAACCAAGCGAGACCCCATTTCTATAGACAAATTAAAGAGTTAGCTGGGTGTGGTGGCACACATCTGTGGTCCCACATATTTGCAGGGCTCAGGTGGGAGAATTGCTTGAGCCTTAGAGGTCAAGGCTGCAGTGAGCTGTGACAGAGTGAGGCCTTCTCTTAAAAAAAAAAAAAAAAAAGTTGATATATCAACTGGGGAGAGCAAAGGACTTCAAAGGAAACAAAGTTTCTATACTTCACTCAAACTGATAAAACATCAACCCCAGTAGACCCTAAGTTATATATGTATATTGAAATACCTAGAGCAACCACTCAAATATCTATACAAAGGAATACACTCAAAAAACACTACAGATACATCAAAATGGAATTTTGAAAACTGTTTCAGGAACACACAAGAAGTCAGGAAAAAGAAAATTAAATCACAGAAGGAACAAACTATAAAGAAAGATAAAATGGTAGACTTGATTAAGCTTAACATAACAATAATCACACTAAACGTAAATGGTCTAGAGCTCTTGGGGAAGACTCTTTCAGATTTGTCCTCCACCCCAGCCCCAGCCCCAGCCACCCACCCACCATGGAGAAGGCAGAGCTGGCCCAGAAGGCCAGGCACTATGACAACATGGCCACCTACACGAAGGCCATGACCAAGCGGGGCACCCAGCTGTCCAGCGAGGAGCACAATCTGCTCTCAGTGGCCTACAAGTCTCAGTGGCCTACAAGTATGGGGTCAGGGACTACAGGTCCACCTGGAAGGACATCTCGAGCACTGAGCAGGAAACTGACACCTCCGATATGAAGTTGCTGCTGATTAAGTACTATGGGGAGAAAGTGGAGTCTGAGCTGAGATCCACCTGCACCATGGTCTTGGAATTTTTGGATACACCATGGTCTTGGAATTTTCTATATATTTCTATATAATTCTATATATTTCTATATATTCTATATATTTTTTCTATATATTTTCTATATATTCAATAGCCAATTCAACTCATCCAGAGACAACTGTCTTCTATCTGAAAGTAAAGGGGAATTACTTTCAATATCTTGCTGAAGTTGCATGCGGTAATGACCAAAAACAGATGGTACGTCAGGTGCAGTGGCTCATGCCTGAAATCCTGGCACTTTGGGAGGCCAAGGCAGGTGAATCACTGAGGACAGGAGTTCAAGAACAGCCTGGCCAACATGGCGAAATCCCCTATCTACCAAAAATACAAAAATTAGCTGGATGTGGTGGTGTGTACCTGTAATCTCAGCTACTCGGGAGGCTGAGGTAGGAGAATCACTTGACCCCAGGAGGTGGAAGTTGAGTGAGCTGAGATGGCACCACTGCACTCTAGCCTGGATGACAGAGCAAGACTCCATCTCAAAATAAAAAAACAAAACAAAACAAACCAACAACAAAAAACACAGATGACAGATAATTCCCAGGAGCTTACCAAGAGGCATTAGATAATTTGATATGCAAGAGAGAGATGAAATCCCCACTTCCAATCTGCTTGGGGCTGGCTCTTTTCTACATTTTACTGTGAGAGCCTTAACAACCCTGAGCTCACCTGCCCACTGGCTAAAATGGCATTTTTTGTTTTTTGTTGGAGACAGAGTCTTGCTCTGTCTCCCAGGCTGGAGTGCAGTGGTGTGATTTCAGCTCACTGCAAACTCCGCCTCCTGGGTTCAAGTGATTCTTGTGCCTCAGTCTCCCGAGTGGTTGGGACTACATGTGCTCGCCATCATGCCAGGCTAATTTTTTGTATTTTTAGTAGACGTGGGGTTTCACCATGCTGGCCTGCCTGATCTCGAAATCCTGGCCTCAAGTGATCCATCCACCTGCCTTTATCTCCCAAAATGTTGGGATTACAGACATAAGCCACTGCACCTAGCCCTAAAACAGCCTTCGATGAAGCCACTGCAGAACTTGATACTCTGAAGACTCAAAGACAGCCCCTCATCATGCAGTTTCTGAGAGACAACCTAACAACACCGTGGACATCACACAGTGCAAGAAAAGAACGTGATGCAGCAGAAGGGGCTGAACACTAAATGCATGCAGGGTGTTATCCTTCTTCCCTTCAAGCAGCCTTTTTTACCATGTCCATTCCTTATGAAACTTGGATTTCCTATAGCAAAGAAACCTATTCATGTGTATGGAACCAGCTGTTTACAGTATTTCCACACTGCAGCTTTGAGAAAACCTGATTGCCTGATTTGTGTTTGTCTTGGCCTTCCTGGTGTGCACTTACTCCTGTAGAAAAGTATTCACGGCTTCATTCCATATAAATGAAAGGAACTTGAAGAAACCGATGTAGAGGACATATTTGTATCTGGTATTTAAGTAATCTTAACCAGTTCTGCAAGTGACTGTGTTTTGTATTACTGTAAAGATATGAAAATGTAGTTAATTACAATTTGAAGAGTGTTCCACAGAATTTTTTTTTTTTTTTTGAGAGACAGAGTCTGATTCTGTCACCCAGGCTGGAGTCTAGTGGCACAATCTTGGCTCACTGCAACCTCCGCCTCCCAGGCTCAAGAGATTCTCCTTCCGCCTCAGCCTCCCAAGTAGCTGGGACTACAGGCATGCACCACCATGCCTGGCTAATTTTTCTGTTTTTTGTAGAGATGGGGTCTCACTTTGTTGCCCAGGCTGGTCTGGAACTCCTGACCTCAGGTGATCTGCCCACCTCAGCCTACCAAAGTGCTGGGATTACAGACAGGAGCTACCACACCCAGCCAACTTCCTAATTTCTACATTCCCTCCCTTGCTCTTTAGGATTTCCTTTCAGTAAGCAATTTTTCTATGCTGTTAATATATTCCTTTTTAGTTCCTACTAAAATGCAGAAGTATTAGACTGAATGGAAAAGCACTTGCCATCTCTGGGCTGGAGGCCATAAATTTGAAATGCCTCTTATATCACATATTACAGAGGTCATGTACATCTGTGGCAACAGGGAGTTTTCCTATTCACTCTTCATTTGCTGTTGTCTACGCTGACGTCTCTTCCCAATACGAATTCACTTACACCACCTGCCTTTGCAGTTCTGGTATTCACTTTACTATGTAATAGAAGTAGCTTGCTGCCGCCAGAATACAAGCATTGCTTTTGGCAAATTAAAACGCATGTCATCTCTTAATACACTAGAAAGGGGAAATAAGTACACACGTCCAAGTCTAAAAGTTTAGTCCTTTTCCATGCAGATTTGTGCACATGTGACAGAGGGTATCCAGCCTGTCTAGTGATTGTTCTTTAGAGCTGGACCACGACTATGTGCCGCTAATCACTGGCTGTAGTCCCAAAAGAGCCTTGTAAAAATGCTATGCCCTATGAAACAGCAGAGGAACACAAAATAAAGTCTCATTTTATAAACCATTTACTATGGCTTTGTAACAACTGCCTACCCATACTTAAGAAATGGGTGAATTTATTACTTTCTAAGGTTTATTGATATCTCCCTTTTATCTTATGTAAATTGTAGTCATGATGCCTATATTTCTGCATTGTGATCCACTTTTTTAGAGGTGCCTGGAAATGTACAGAATTGGACTGCATTTCTGAGAGTGTTTTACTACCGATCAATTTCATGGGCCATCTCTTCCTCAGATGTAAATGATCTCTGGTGAAGTGTTATAAGGAATAAAGTGGACATTTTAAAACTAAAAATAATATAAATAGTCTAAATGCACCAATTAAAAGGGAGAGTGGATTTTAAACTATGATCCAATTAAATGCCATGTAAAAGGATGGCATCCATGCCATGGAATCCTCCTCAGCAAGATAACAGAGCAAACTACTCAAACACCCAGCAACTTGGATGGGCCTCATGGGCATCATGCAGAATAAAAAATTCCAATCTCTCACACACTGTACGATTCCATTTATACAACATTTCCAAAATGACAAAATCATACTGAAGGATAGTAGACTAGGTTCCCAGGGGTTAGGGATGATGGGGGATGCAGGGGTTGGTGTGACTATCAACACCACAGGGGAGATCTTTGTGGTGATAGAATTGTTCTATAGTGGTGGTTACAAGAATCTAGATGTGATAAAAGGACACAGAACTATCTACACTCAAAATACCAATGTCAATTTCCTGATTTTGATATTGTACATTATATACACCTAAGTTATCTCAAGAAGTAACTGTCAGGGAAAGACGGGTGAAGGCTGCACTGTATCGCTCTGTCTTTGCAGCTTCCTTTAGTTCCACAATTATTTTTAAATAGATTTTTTAAAAAGCAAAGCAGACAAGAATCAATGATCGAATAATAATTATTAAGGGCAAAAAGAAAATAGGGCATGTTCATCCAGTGGGTCATTCAACTGAAAGGACTTCACCACAAGGTTTGTCAGAGGAGCCCAGAACACTGCCTTACTAAGGGGATGTGTAACAGTACTCTTTTGTCTACTGTGTATTTGCACGACAAGATTTAACTGGATGGGTTCTTAAGAAGACAAATGCTAAAGGCTGATGTACACACGAAAGTGATTAGAAAGAGAGAGAATGTTAAAAAATGTTTCATTGATCATTCTAATTGCTGTTTATAAACCTAATAATAAAAATGTTTTACAACTGAAAAGATGGCCATTCTCTTTTCAAAATTGTTAGCTGTCAGTTTGCAAAAACTGCCATTTGCATTTGATGATTCGAGTGCAGAAGAACTAGAAGTAGCGATAAGCTGGCTGGGTGCGGTGGCTCCTGCCTATAATTCCAGCACTTTGGGAGGCCAAGACAGGCAGATCATTTGAGGCCAAGAGTCTCAAGACCAGCCTGGCCAACATGGTGAAAACCCGTCTCTACTAAAAATACAGAAATGAGCCAGGTGTGGTGATGGGCGCCTGTAATCCCAGCTACTTGGGAGGCTGAGGCAAAAAAAAACCACTTGAACTCAGGAGGCAAAGGTTGCAGTGACCTGAGATTGCATCACTGCACTGCAGCCTGGGCAACAGAGCAAGACTCCATCTCAAAAAATAAAATTAATTAAAAATAAATAAATATACTCTGAAATCTCCTCACATTTGCTTACATTAATGCTCATTAATCCTCTCTTCTTTACACAAACCCCAGTATCAGCCCTCCTTTTATTCATCTCCTGGCCAGGAGCACAAAACTGTTCTCCATGCCTTTTCCTTTTCCCCTTCATTATCCTTTGCACCTTACATTTCTAACTGGAAACCCTTCAATGACTACCTGCTTAACTCTCCAAGATGATCTCCTCACGTTGCCCAGGATCTTTCTTGCTTCGGTATTAGCAAGCTGCCTGGAGTGCTCCAAGCCCACCCACTGAGTTTCATTGCTCTACGTTCATGCTGTCTGCCTACCAGACCCACCTTCTCTTTCTTTATTGGAAAAAAATTCCATGCATCCTTCAAAATACTCTTTCGTTGTCTTCCTGTGAAGTTTTCTCTGATCTCTATCCTCTCTTTAGCTCCTTTTTATCTTGTTAACTACACTATTTTATATCAACACAAACTGTACTATAATTACATACTTATCTCTTTTTCCCTTCTCAGCTGTGAGTTCCTTGACAGCAGGTTTGTCAGGAGTTCCTAAGACTA
This sequence comes from Macaca mulatta, assembly GCF_049350105.2. Classification (NCBI taxonomy): domain Eukaryota; kingdom Metazoa; phylum Chordata; class Mammalia; order Primates; family Cercopithecidae; genus Macaca; species Macaca mulatta. Next base: position 6,823,687 of record NC_133418.1, read on the forward strand.
TCCCCAGGTTCAGTGATTCACTTGACGGACTCACAGGACTCAGCGTTGAGTTGCAGCACAGGGAAAAGACACACGGAGAGAAGTTTGGAAGAAACCAGGTATGCAGGGACACAGGACGCACTTCCCCCAGTAGCGAGTGCTGACAACGTGTGCAACGTGTTGTCTACCAGGGAAGCTCATTGGAGACTCAATGTCGAAGAGTGTTACTGCGGGCTGGTCCCATAGGCACCCGCTGCCTAGTACATACCAAAATTTCAGACTCCAATAAGGAAACCAGGTGTTCAGCATAACCACACAACTTGTACAAACAGTTTCGGCGCAATGAGCCACTCTTCTCATGTAGGCAAAGATTATTATCAGGGTTTATCAGCCAAGTTCCCAGAGGCCAGCCAAGGACCAGCCTTTCAAGACGGCCTTTCTGACAACTAGCAGTCTCAGATTTGCCACGTTAACTCTTTTCTGCACAGCAGGAATCATAGTTTCGTCCTTTTTTCCCCTAAATGCCATTGCCTTACAGAATGCCGAGCAACAAGTAACAATGTCAGTGAACTGAGGCAAATCCTCTTAAACTAAAAAAAAATATTAAAAAATTGATCCATAATATGCACAAAATTCGTTAAACCATTACTTATAAGATTAAGCTAATTACAGTAATTGTAAAATGGAATATTATGGACCCACTACAGTTCTTGGTATGGGAAACATTTGTGATATATGAAGCAAAAAATGTACATTATACAATACGCGCAGCATAAGGGCAATCCCATTTTTTGAGGGAGACAGATATGCAGTACTGTGAGACCAATTAGCAAATGTAGGAAGCCGTGTTTGCCATCTCCGCTTGAACCCCTGAGTTTGTGACAAAACGCTCCCTGGAAGAATGCTTTGAAGACAAATAGGGTAGAGCACATGGCCCACCACAACTCTTGCCTGAGTCATGATGTTTCTTACAGGATGAATGACCCACCCTTGCCTTTTTCTGCACGTGAGATAACCTCTGACGGGGTTAGTGAGTATGCTTCTGCAAGCTATAACCAGATGTCCTCTGACACCCAAACCTTGTGATTCCACTTTTATGGAACTTTCTGAGCAAGTGCGATATGATTTTACCTGGAATGGACCCGCACTACCTGCATATAAGCAGTGGCTGAAACGCTGTGCCACAGCCATCTCATGAGACCTCTCCAAAGGACCACTCCTGGGCTACTGGCCTCAGGCTATAGTCCTTAGCAAGACTTCTGAATAAAATTAACTTTAATTCTTTAAAAGCTTGATTTTTTCTTTAGTTGACTATATATATAATATATACTACATATAATATTATATTCGTATGTAAGTATATAAGTATTTACTATATATTAATACTCTATATTATATTAGTATATGTTGCATTATCTATCTATCTATCTATAAGGTAGGTCTTAGAACCCCTTTACACTCTCTTCAAAATTAGATGACCCCAAAGACCTTTTGTTTATGTGAATTATATCAATCAACATTTACCATATTGCAAATTAAAACCAATAAACTTTTAGAAGACGTATTTAAAATTCATTTAAATTTGAATGATGGCCGGGCGCAGTGGCTCATGCCTGTAATCCCAGCACTTTGGAAGGCCGAGGCAGGCAGATTACCTGAGGTCAGGAGTTCGAGACCAGCCTGGCCAACATGGCAAAACCCCATCTCTACTAAAAGTACAAAAATTAGCCAGGCGTGGTGACAGGTGCCTGTAATCCCAGCTACTCAGGAGGCTGAGGCAGGAGAATCACTGGAACCCGGGAGGCGGAGGTTGCAGTGAGCTGAGATCGTGCCACTGTACTCCAGCCTGGGGAACAAAAGCAAGACTCTGTCTCAAAAAAAAAAAAAAAAAAAAATTCCATTACATGTTAGCATAAATAACGTATTTTATTAAAAATAATTGTTTTCTTAAAAAAATTAGTGAAAAGAGTGACATTTGCTCACATCTCCTTAATTCAGCTGAACAGAATATAGCTGAGTTCTCATCTGCTTCAGCTATTTCTTATGAGAGTGGAAAAGGCCTTTATAAAAATGGTCTCCACTTCATGAACCTCCTGAAAGGGTCTAGGGATCCCCACAGGTCCTTGGATCACATGTTCAGAACCACTAGTCCAGAAAAATGAAAGAAAATATACCAAAAATGTTAACACTGCTCTAAAGATTCAGTTCACTGGTACTTTATTTAAGATTTCTATGCGTTTGCATCCTATTAGGTAAGGCTGATCTATTAGTCTCTTTTTTATGCCATTCTTGTCCACTACTGGTTTCAGAGTCCAGTACAACTTTATCCACTGTATCCATTGTACAATGGGTCTAGAACTGGACAATTACTCACAACCCCAAAACCTGATTAGTAATGCTTCTGAAGCAGCACAAAAAGATCAGTTAATGTCCTGTAATAACCCAATGTTCTCAATTTAGTCCCCTCTAATATGTCAGCCATGAATAATATCCTTTCAGAGTTAAGAATATATCAAACACAGATTGCAGACAGCCTCTGAGCACAGCACATGTACTGCTTAAGAAGCTTTCCAACCTGGAAAAATTAGGTTAGGAGTCTGTTTCAGGAAATGGATGCTAGCCAACGAAGCTGAACATAAAATAATACCATGCCAAGTGCAAGGTCTACACTGGCCAACTTTAACACACCAGCAAGAGAGACTGCTGACCAATGTGGCAGAGGCTAGGTCTACATTCTAGACCCTCGTTAGGTCCTGTTTTAAAATTAGGTCCTTATTTATAACACCTGAGACATTCAAGACTCTTCTTTTTAGAAAGTCAATATGGCAAAAACTTTCTTATGCCCTGATACTGTGTGTGTATATTTACAGCTTAAAGAGTCCCAGGTGTGCTGGTGACGAACCCTGGCTGCCAATCAGAATCACCTGCGGGCACGTTCAAGCCCTTCCCAGGGGGATGTCTAACTTCTAGCCTAACAGAGTGAGAGGGCTCTGTTATGAGCCTTCCCACAAAGCAACTATAAAGCTGGTCAAGAGTCAAAAACAGCCTAGTTGGTGCTCTGGAAACGAACCAGGACATTCAACAACCTGAGACGTGTTTATTCATGAAAACCACCGGACTTCAGGTGGGAACAGCACAAGTCTGTGACTTCTCCAGCCAGGAGCTGCCCTCATCTCTCCTCCCCCCAGCTCTGTCAATTCAGACGTTAACAAGCCTGGGGCAGGCCTTGAAAACTAGCATACTCACTGTCGCTGCTGGCAGGGACTCAGTGGATTCAGAGCGTCCTCAGTGACAGCAGCAAGCCCAGAGGCAGGCGAGCAGCACGGAGGGCCAGAGGCCTGCAGCCATGAGGCTGCTGCTCTACCTGGGACAAGCAACGGACCGGCGCACCAGCTGGAGACTCAACAAGGAGGCCTTGAAAGCGAGACGGCTGTAAGGAGCTTAAAAAGCTCTTCACGCATCCCAGGTGGACAAGAGGCTCTGAGCATGCGCAGCAGACAGCAGTGTAGGCCCACACCATCCACGCACACCTGGTCATTAGAGCCGATGCGTGCACACACGGAGAAGCTGTAAAAGGAGACCAGGGCAAAGTACAGCTGGGGTGCACTCGCAAATAGCTTGCAGTGCCCTGTGCTCCACAGTCCAACAGGTCCTGAGCAGGGAAGGGAGCCCTACCCGCTCGAGGTGTCTGACTACTACAACCACTGACCAAGCTTTGCTGAACGCCATGCTATGCAGACACAGGGGCAAGCTCTCTAGGAAACCAGGCTTAAAAATAAAAACTAATCAAAACGGAAGTACAGAGACATCCAGAGTCAGACACAGCCGGAGAGTCAGACTTGAGATTTAGTCCAGTCCAGTTACTTAAACAAATGGGCAAATAAAACAATCACCATCCATTTGAGTTAAAAATGTAAAGAATCCAGAACTGCATCAATGTATTACTTAAAATATAGGGCAGTCAACAAAAACTCACAGGACAGCAAAGAAAAAAACCAGGACCCATAGTCGGGGGGAAAAAAAAAATTCCAGCAGTCGATGGAAATGGTCTGTGAGTATTCCCAGATGGGGGATTTAGCAGATGAAGACTTCAAAACAGTTACTATAAATAAGCTAAAAGAACTAATAAAGCCAAGTTGAAAGAACTAAAGGACCATCTGAGGAAACTGACTCAACGAAGAGAGAACATAAAGAGACAGGAAATATAAAACAAAATGGAATTTAGTTGTTACAGCAACTAAAATTAAAATTCACTAGAGCGGCTCGGCAGCAGATTTCAGATGGCAGAAGAAGAGAAGAATCAGTGAACTTGATGTCAGGTTAATAGAAATTATCAAGTCTGAAGAACAGAGGGAAAACAGATTGAGGAAAACTGAACAGACTGAACAGAGAGGCCTTACAGTATAGGATACCCCCAAGTGTGCACAGAAGGAAATAGAGAAAAAGTAGGAGAAAAAAAAATATAGGAAAAAGTAATGACTTTCTACAAACTAGGAACAGAGGGAAACTTCCTCAACTGGATAAAGAACACCTTCTTGAAGGCAGAGGAGTCTTTGAAAAATGTCAGTCAGACCATGGTGCACCCTCGGCATAAAGCCTCCCACTGAGGAATGAAATCCAAAGGTGTCACTGTGGCCTCAGTGTCCAGTGTGACCTGGCCCCTGCCTGCTTTTCCAGCTTTATCTCCCACCACACCCCCGACACTCGCTACCCCTAACAATGCTTTCACCACACTAGCTTTATTATTATTATACTTTAAGTTCTAGGGTACATGTGCATAACGTGCAGGTTCAGTGACAGACTGGATTAAGAAAATGTGGCACATATACACCATGGAATACTATGCAGCCATAAAAAAGGATGAGTTTGTGTCCTTTGTAGGGACATGGATGCAGCACGAAACCATCGTTCTCAGCAAACTATCGCAAGAACAGAAAACCAAACACCGCATGTTCTCACTCATAGGTGAGAACTGAACAATGAGATCACTTGGACTCGGGAAGGGGAACATCACACACCAGGGCCTATCATGGGGAGGGGTAAGGGGGGAGGGATTGCATTGGGAGTTATACCTGATATAAATGACGAGTTGATGGGTGCTGACGAGTTGATGGGTGCAGCACAGCAACATGGCACAAGTATACATATGTCGCCACACTAGCTTTCTTTTACACTCTCCTAAGGTGCCACACTCACTCTGGCCTCAGGACTTTTGTACTTGCTGTGATACTGCCGGGACCCCTCTTCACTCCAACTGTCTGGCTCCTTACGATTTAGGTCTCAGTTCAACTGTTACCTTCTCAAAGAGGCATTCTCTGACCACTGGCATCTAAACAGCCGTCATTCCCACCTCAGTCACTTGCCATCGCCTCAGCTTGTTTGGTTGTCAGTATTCATCCCTCTCTGAAATAACTCAGTCTGCCCAGTTGCTCAACTATGACTGTGTAATGTCCCCGCACTGAGCCTCTCTGTAAGTAGGCTCTATATAGCAAGGACATTACCTATCTTGTTTACCATGAAATTGCCAGTGCCTAGTGGGTCGCCACCTAGTACATGCTCAATAAACACTAAGTGAATGAATAAATTAACTGAGCTGAAGAGAGAAAAAGCAGCAATATGAAGAAAGCTACTTAAGATCAAAATCACTATGCTGGCCTATGTAAAAAGTGTAAAAGCACTATGTAAGCAGTCGCTTACATCTGTAATCCCAGCAGCTGGGGAGGCCGAGGCAGGTGGACTGCTTGAACTCAGGAGTTTGAGACCAGCCTGAGCAACATGGCAAAACCCTGTATCTACAAACAATACAAAAATTAGCCATTCAGCCTGGGCAACATAGCATGGCCCCATCTCTACCCTCCAAAAAATACAAAACGTAGCAGGGTACGGTGGCATGCACCTGTGGTCCCAGCTATTTGGGAAACTGAAGTGGGAGGACTGCTTGAGCTCAGGAGCCCGAGGTTGCAGTAAGCAGCGATCATACCACTGTCCTCCAGCTTGGGCAACAGAGCGACACCCTGTCTTAAAAAAAAAAAAATAGCCAGGCATGGTGGCAGGTACCTGTAGTCCCAGCTAGTTGGGAGGCTAAGGTGGGAGGATGGCTTGAACCCAGGAGGCAGAGGTTGCAGTGAACCATGATTACACCACTGCACTATAGCCTGGGCAACAGAGCCAGATCCTGTCTCAATTAAAAAAAAAAAAAAGTATTATGCCAATAAAACACTAATATCCCATAACTAGGATTAGCAAATTGCCCTCAGGATCAAATCTGTTATTGCAGTAGTTTATGTGCTGAGACCAATAAGGTCATTGTTCACTTACTCCTCCATAGCTGAGCAAATAGGCTTCTGGAGAGTACCCCGGAGGCACAACTCACCTGTGGGAACAAACATCCCTTAAGGCAGGTGACAGGAGGACCTCCGGAGTGCTGCATTTCTACCTGATCGTTAACCCTCGCTTTCTGATAAGGAAACCCAAGTTACTTACCTTGATTCCAAGAAGCTCCCCTGAGAAGAGGGTTTACTGAGCTTCTAGATCTGATCAGCACACTGAAAGATCACCTTTCATTACTGCCCCAGCAAAACGCTTGCCCCCACCTCCGGCAATGCTTGCCCTCCCCCCATTTTAAGCACAGATTGCAATGCTGCGCAGATTTCACAGGTGTGATTAATTCATTGGCTCGTGGACTCTCTCAGGTGTGGAGGTTCATAATGATCTTGAATGATGGTTCTAAATAGCAGGGAGCTTCATCCCCCCGCATACCTAAGCGAGTTCAGCAGCAGCATCCAGGCTCCTTGTTCCACTTGATCGTGGCCAGTTGTTCTCTACCACCGCCTCTCACTTCATGAACAGGGTGACGGCATGCTATCTTTGCCTAGGATGGTTCCAACTGACAACTGTCACCCCAGCACGACTGTCAACAGTACTCCCTTTACTTTCAAGTGCCCTGCTCTGGACAGTAAATCATATGATCACCCTAGCTACAGAGGAGATAACTATTATCCATTTTAAAAGTATCTATAGTGGAACAATTGATTAGGTGATTGTGGAGTAGTCCAAACTTAATGAAAATCAACTAACAGTAAAATTCCCATTATTGAACACAAAGACCTCAGTGTGCCCAAACCCTGAAAATGAGAAAACCAATGCAGACGTTGAACAGATTTATAAAAATAATAACACAGAAGTTTTGATATGGTGCCCTAAATGCTATCCACCATGTATGTAGGCACAAAAAAGCTACTTCTACTCTTTTATGTCATGACCTAAACCCTAAAAGTTAAGCTTTTGAGTGAAGAAGAATGAAAATTCTAGACAATAGCCAGTTTGGATGAATTTGGACGAGAATCTTGCTAGGAACTAGAGAACAGAATGGTGTAAGAAGTGGCTTCAGAGTGACATCAGCAAAAATGGTAGAGGAGGGACTACCGAGGTGTGTCCCTCCCCAGAATTATCAAACTGACGTGAGTTTTTTGATTTTTGATTTTTATTTTTACGATCTCAGCTCACTGCAACCTCTGCCTCCAGGTTCAAGTGACTCTCCTGCCTCAGCCTCCCGAGTAGCTGGGATTACAGGCGCACGCCACCATGCCCAGCTAATTTTTGTATTTTTAGTAGAGACAGGGTTTCACCATGTTGGCCAGGATGGTCTCGATCTCTTGACCTCGTGATCCACCTGCCTCGGCCTCCCAAAGTGCTGGGATTACAGGCATGAGCCACTGTGCCTGGCCTCATGTGAATTAAAAAAAAAAAAAAAAAAAAAAAAAGATGTAGAATATACATGGCATAATACTACCTGTGTGAAGTTTTTAGATACTAAAATTATATGTACATATACACATACATAAAAAGTGAATATTCACATCCATAAATCAACACATAAAAATGTACTACAGGAGTACACAACATGATGTGGTTTGCCCCAGTCTAGGCAGGGTGGCAGAGATGGAAACTGGGTGGGAGACTTTAGGGAGATCTGCCATGCTTTCTTCATTAAAAATGAAAAAACAAAAGAAGACTAGAAGTAAATATTAAAAATCTGGGCCAGGCACGGTGGCTCATGCCTGTTATCCCAGCACTTTGGGAGGCCAAGGCAGGCAGATCGCTTGAGCTCAGAAGTTTGAGACCATCCTGGCCAACATGGTAAAACTCCGCCTCTACTAAAAATACAAAAATTAGCTGGGTGTGGTGGCGGGCGCCTGTAGTCCCAGCTACTTGGAAGGCTGAGGCATGTGAATCACTTGGACCTGGGAGGCAGAGAGAGGTACAGTGAGCTGAGATCACGCCATTGCATTCCAGCCTGGGCAACAGAGAGAGACCCTGTCTCCATTTTTATTAAAAATGAAAAATCTGAGTAATAGTAACATAGGTGTTTCTGTATCATTTACGATACTTTTCTGTATAATTTTTAAAATTTAAATGGGGTAGGGTGGTGTGCAGGCATGGCCTCTGCCTCCTTAAGAAGCTCATTGTTTAGACTTCAGCCTAGTTTATTTTTGCTGGCTGCTAGCAATCACTGCTTCTTTTTATAAGTGTTTATGCTCACAAAGCACCCAATGAATATCTGTCCGCAGATGTCAAGCTCTGCAATCTGCGGTAGCCACTTTCTCATCCTTTAATAACAGTAATAATGGTATCTGCCTTTATTTTACCTCCTAGCACTTCTCCCGATCTTACAGCTCCTCTCCGATCAACAGTGGAATGAGAGGGGGAAAAAGAAATCATAGCAGTCTCATGAGAGCTAAAATGACCCTTGCAAGATGAAAGAGCAAACTACAAGAGAACCAAGGTCTCCAGACTCCCCAGTGATAGCACAGCCATTATTCCTCAGGAAAAGAAAACCATGAACAGCATCTGGAGAGGTCAACGACTTCCGCAACCACCCTGCCTGTCCCTTCTGAGAAGGTACCAAATCCTACCATTCCAGAGCAAGGCTGCTCACGTGTAATCTCCGGAGTTCTTTCTGGATCTTCTCTGTGACTTAATCCAAACAGTGAGACATCTGTTTGGAGTCAAAAATTCCACCATTCCACAACATACCTAACCCTCAGTAGGACTTGCTTTTACAAAATGGTTTCAAAGTAACCTAAGTTCCACACTGTGAATCTACATTTTCTGGCTATTTATAATAATTTTTTGTCAGTTGCCTCAAGTTTACTTTAATCAACTGTAATAGACCAAAATATATAGGTTAAGCCTACGACATCCTCCCCTGTGATGCGGTCAATGTCAGGGGTATTTTAGTGAGCACAGTTTTTTTTTAAGAGATGGGGTCTCACTATGTTGCCCAGGCTGGTCTCGAACTCATGGTCTTATGAGATCCTCCCACCTTGCCCTCCCAAAGTGCTGGGATTACAGGTGTGAGTCACTGCACCCCGCCAGTGAGCACAGCTGACCACAAGCTGCTTTTCAGGTCCATGATAAAAAGAAAATATTATAAGATTAATGAGATTTACTAATTAGATATACGCACTGATTATGTGTTTTATTTTAATGAAAAGCCATGAGATTTATAAGTACCCTCCTCTGCATCAAAACAATAAACCTGAAATCCTAAAGTCTAACATTATGTGTAATTATTTCTAGAAAAAAAAAGGTTATACCTGCCTTAAACTTTGGCACACATTTTGCTAGGAAGACACTTCAGCAGTTACATTTAGTAACAAAACAAAGATCCACTGCCTCACTCCAGTTAACATGTGCCTCTTCCAGAAATACCAGCAACCAGTAATGTAGAGGTTTCCACTTAAAGGGAAGTCTGCTGGAGTGAACAACAGATGTTTGCATGATTGAGGTATCCTTTAACAAATGGCGGCGTGAACTGATTTTTTAACCTAAAACAACAGTTAAACTGGTTGTTTCACAATCAAGCCAAACTAGTTTTTTGCCAACTTTCTTAAATGGAAACTGTGTACTTAAAAAGAAATGCAATATAAACAATAGGGTGAGAATATAATTAAATACTAGCTAAGAAGATACAGTTTTGTGAAAAGTATCCAAAGCAATCACATTGGGTGACTGAGCATTCCAGAAGCTCATCTGTGGAGGGTCCATCCAGAATACACTGCTCTACTGCCCTGAGAGCCGATTCTGGCTGTACACCCCACGGAACCAGACACACCTAGGGTCAGACCTTCTTTCTATCACTTTCTAGTCATCTCATACAGCTGGATTAAGTACTTTGCTAACTGCCTGCGTGTCTTCATGTCAAACAGGGATATTAATACTCACTTCCTTCCCTGTAGCTGTAGTGTGGACTAAATGAGACCACAGAGAAAAATGCGGTCTACAAAGGGTGCTCTTCACGCTCCCAAGCACCAACCCTGAGCTTGTTTTCAGTTTAGAAGCTACAGGCTTATTTCCCCTGAAATGACAACAGCATACGGCAAGAATGGAGGTCCGATCGGTCCTATTATTTCTCTGCACAACTGTCTGCAAACAAATGGGACTTTATTACCAATTTAAAAAGGGAAAAACAGGAATGGACAACAGATAGATTTTGTCTATTTTAGGGAGAATGTTGCAGAATTACAAAAGAGGCAACTTGAGATAAATGCATATTATGAGGCGCAACAAAAATAAGACATTTTACAAGTCTTGACGTTCGAGTTTTTAAGTTTAACTGACACCAACTTAAGGAAAGAACAGCCCAGTAGAAGGGAAAAACCTAACATGGTAGCCAACCGCTGGACATCCAGTTTAGGAGTATGAGATTTCCTGGAACATTTACCTCCTTTTTCCATAACTCACACACAGGGTTTGGGAAGAATGTTTTTCAAAATTTTTGGTACTTTGAAACAGCAACCAAGCTGCCAACAGAAGCCTCCCTACACAGAAGCTTGCCAGGACAAACAAAGGGGCAAATTCAAGCCATGACTGGCCATCTGCCACAGCATAAAGCAAGAGATAAACTAGTTGGCAAACTCTTTCCCTAGCCCACAACACTTTTCACGTTCTCCTTTAAGTAAGAGGTTCAGGCTACCCAGTGTCCCTACAAAACTCCAGTCCTCTTAGAACTTCACTTTAGTGAGCTGGAGTTCACCCCCACACAGCGAAGTCTTAGCCATCAGTGAAATCTCACTGAAAAGGAGAGTACAGCAACATGACTGGATAAATCGGAAAAAAACAAAAAATGACCATTTCCCATTTCCCAAAAACAACAGGAACACTTTTGTCCATCACTAACCCTCACAGACACCCAAATTCTGCAGTCTCTAAAACAATTCCTCGTGAAAGGAACTAGGACTCTTAAGACATAGCTAATTCCACATCATCAAACAGGAAAATAAAAACCAGGATGGGTCTGCAAGCATGGAAACAGGGTGAGAACGCAAGAGTGCTTTCAAGGATGTCAGGGGAGAATGCAGAAAAGGCAAAGAAAACAGCCTAACACGGTACCCAGGAGCCAGGCTGTGACAATGTAGACATTAAGAGAAAACAAATTATATTTAGTGGATATACATTTGAAAAAAAAAAAAAACTTATTCCAAAAAAGTTGAAATGGGCCGGGCGCGGTGGCTCAAGCCTGTAATCCCAGCACTTTGGGAGGCCGAGACGGGCGGATCACGAGGTCAGGAGATCGAGACCATCCTGGCTAATATGGTGAAACCCCGTCTCTACTAAAAATACAAAAAACTAGCCGGGCGAGGTGGCGGGCGCCTGTAGTCCCAGCTACTCGGGAGGCTGAGGCAGGAGAATGGCGTAAACCCGGGAGGCGGAGCTTGCAGTGAGCTGAGATCCAGCCACTGTACTCCAGCCTGGGCGACAGAGCGAGACTCCGTCTCCAAAAAAAAAAAAAAAAAAAAAAAAGTTGAAATGCAAAAAGATAAAGACAAGGAATATGATTAATTTTGTGTCAATTTGGGTTGTTGTTGTTTTGTTTTTGTTTTGAGACAAGAGTCTCACTCCATCACCTAGGCTGGAGTGCAGTGGCCCGAACTCGGCTCACTGCAACCTTCACCTCCCCGGTTGAAGTGATTCTCCTGCCTCAGTCTCCTGCGTAGGTGGAACTACAGGCACGCACCACCATGCCTGGTTAATTTTTGTATTTTTAGTACAGACGGGGAGTGGAGGGGAGAGGGTGGCAGTTTCACCATGTTGCCCAGGCTGGTCTTGACCTCCTGAACTCACGTGATCTACCAAAGTGTTGGGGTTACAGGCGTGAGCCACTGTGCCCAGCAATTTTTTCTGTTTGAATAAGTAGAAGACAGTCATAGATTTGTTATTTCCTTCATCTAATAAGTATGTCTGCTTACATAGAAACTTTTGTCTATCTGTGTGTGCAATAATGATGGAAGGAAAAAGGAAGTTCTGTGCAAACCCACAGTTTTGGAGCAAACGAAGAAGTATAAGAAGAACAGGGGGTGGGGAGGAAGATAAGCACAGTGGTCACAAAAAGAAGTTGGGTTAAAAAAAAAATCAGTCATCTATCGTAAAATAACCAAGATGCTAGACTAGATCTCTTGTCTGAGAAGGAGAAAAAAACTCTAAGCGGCCTTCCGATCAGAAGATTCCAACAAGAAATGCTTAAGTTTGCAATCTCTCTACTAAGTCGATATCACCACAAGTGGTTGGTAAGGAACGCTATTCCATAGGGGAAACACCAGCCTGGGAAAAACTAAAATCTATATGATAAATCTGAGCTCAAAAGTCCTCATTAAACTAACAAGTTAATTTGAAAAAAAAAAAAAAAAAAAAAGGACCCAGACAACAAGAAACCTAGATTTAAATTATGTCAGGGAAGCAACCAGGTTCCTGGCGCCCACTCAATGCTCAGTCAATAATCCTGATCACATTTGACACGCATCGTCCCAGAAGACGTTCACTTTTTTATTTTCCAGCTTGGTAAGATTTCTAAAATCCCAGACAGGTATAAAAATAAGAATTACTATTAACCTTAGGAAGGTTTCAAAATGAAGAAATTAATGAAAAAGCCCATAGTATTGATAATAATACGTTTAAATATAGATATGGTAGTTTTCCAATATTTGTACTTATTTCTTATATTGATGGAGGTGTTTGAAGTTCAGAAAAAAAAATCAGCTATCTGCTTAAGTAACTTACAGGAGAAAAAAAGACATGTGTTCACACATGCATAAGTACCATGCTAGCATCAATCATGGCTCACTGCAGCCTCGACATCCCAGTCCTCAAGCAATCCTCCTGCCTCAGCCTCCTGAGTAGCTGGGACCACAGACAAAAGCCACCACACTCGGCTAAGTTTTACATTTTTTTGTGGAGATGGAGTCTGACTTTGTTGCCTGGGCTCATCTCAAGGGATCCTCCTGACTCAACCTCCCAAAGTGTTGGGATTATGGGCATGAGTCAAAACACACAGCAGGATATTTTATAGCAAGTAAAATTTAGGATAAAGTAGTAACATAATGACACTCTTCACCACAAATTCCTGCTGAGCCCTTCAGATCTCTTGTCACCTTTACTGCTACCATCCCTGCTCCCAGCTCTAACAGTCCCTGTCCCCTCCTCATTCCCTCAGTCTCCTCCACTCTTCTCCATCCTTTGTGCATCTGGACCCGTATCCATCAGACCAAACACTACCACGTGCCCACTCCTGGGTTCAATCCAACATCCACCTTCGCTATTAACACAGGAAATACCTTTCTCCCCCATTAAACGCCTGTCTTCTTTTCAGACCAACTCCAGCACCGCTTCTTGTGAGAAGCCTTTCCAGAATCCCTCATCTGAATGTGCTGTTTCTACCCCAGTGCTATCACAGCACTGTGTTCACACCCCCATGAACGCATGAGTAACACTACCGATTCTCATCACTTGTCTGGGTCCTTCAGAGACGCACTGTGAGAAAGACTGCTTTTTAAAAAGCTGCTGACCTGACGACTGAAATAGCTGTGGACCAACGTGTGCACCAAAATACAGGAAAGACAGGTAAATGCCAAATGTGCTTTCTGGAGTTTGTTACACAGGGGTGACCCTTTGTGACAACTCACAGAACTGTACACTTACGATTTGTGCACTTTTTAGATCTTTCTTATACTTTCAACATTGCTTAAAGAAGAGAAACTGCTCTGAATGCAATAAATATGTAAACCTGCCGAAATGAAGATGCATTCCCATGCCAACCCTTCATCTTCTTGGTTAGAAAATCATGTCATCTCATCTCAACTGTGGAGGGAAGACAAAACCCTGACATGTGAACATATATGATTATTTAAGCTGGAAACAAACTTTGCCAAATGAATACTGACTATAATTTGCTTTAAGTTACTTTCTAGCTTCCTATTGGAAATACACAGAACAGAGCTTCTTAAAAAAAAAATGCCCTTTTGGGCCAGACACAGTGGCTCATGCCTGTAATCCCAGCACTTTAGGAAGCCAAGGTGTGAGGATTGCTTGAGCTCAGGGGTTTGAGACCAGCCGTGGCAACACTGTGAGACCTCATCTCTACTAAAAATAAATTTTTTAAAAATTAGCCAGGTGTGGTGGTACACACCTGTAGTCCCAGCTACTCAAGAGGTTAAGGTGGGAGGATTTCTTGAGCCCAGAGGCTGCAGTGAGCCTGGAGATGGAGGCTGCAGTGGGCTGAGATCGCACCACGGCACTCCAGCCTGGGCAACAGGGCAAGACGATGTCTCAAAAAAAAAAAAATGGCCTTTTATCTTTAGGTTTTGAAAAGTAAATATTAATAGACATGCAAAATATACTTCAGCAAAAAAAGATACAGAATCCACTTTTCCCAAATAAGTTATTTAAATCTAAATGTTAATCAAATCAACTCTATCCCCAGACTTTCATGTTTACAACATAATTGGCAACTAGAGTTTTCTCCCAAAAACTAAATTCTTGATTTACCGTGGTTTGAATAAAAAAATTGAGGCTAAATCTAATCTAAAAAATAAACAGAAACAAAAAACAAAAAACCTGTAGGCCAGGCACAGTGGCTCACACCTGTAATCCCAGCACTCTGGGAGGCTGAGGCAGGTGGATCACTTGAGGTCAGGAGTTCCAGACCAGCCTGGCCAACATGGTGAAACCCTGTCTACACTAAAAACACAAAAGAAATCCAGGAAGGATAAACCAGAAGATAGTGAGATTGAATACCTACAAGGTATTGGGATGGGAACTGGGTAGAAAGAAGGAACAGAAATGGGACAGAAGGAATGAGAAGAGACACATCTCTCAGCATACCTTTTTTCCTGTTCTGACTCAGAATCAAGATGTTTCACATATCCAAAATGTAAATGACTGCAATTAGCAGGACATGGGAGAAACCCAAAACAGAATACAAACAGTAATATAGGGACCTAAACAGATTATAAATGAATAACATAACCACACAGAAGAGGAAGTGACTAAAATATAAGCTAAGTAACTTTAGAAAACAGCATCTGTATATTACAAGACTAAATACAAGAAGAACTATGCACAAACATTGTACCCTAGTAAATTTAATTTTCACTTGTGTATGGGTTAGAAGTCTGAAACTACTGTTTGTATATAGTGGGATTGAGCATAAGCAATTCTACCGGGATAGTAAGAGTCATATCTTTTTTTTCTTTGAGACAGAGTCTCACTCTGTCACCCAGGCTGGAGTGCAGTGGTGCGATCTCAGCGGTGCGATCTCAGCTCACTGCAACCTCCACCTCCCAGGTTCAAGCTATTCTAGTATCTCAGCCTCCTGAACAGTTGGACTACAGGCGCGCCCACCAGCCCGGCTAATTCTTTGTATTTTTAGTAGGAACGGGGTTTCACCATGTTGGCCAGGCTGGTGTCAAACTCCTGACCTCAAGTGAGCCACCTGCCTCAGCCTCCCAAAGTGCTGGGATTACAGGCATGAGCCACCACACCCTGCCAGAGCCATATTTTTTTTTACCATCAGAGACAGGACTTACAAATAAGGAAAAGAGGAGACTAGCATGGACACTACAGTATTCGATTAAAATCCAAGGGATCACTATGAATTCATGGTGTTTAGTTTTAAGAAATGCAGGTGGACGTGGCAATAGCTGCGGATGCTATGCATGCACACATGTATCCCCTCGCTCTGTGCACTGAGAGGGACTGGAAAGATGGTGCCACAGTAGGAATGAGCC
Source organism: Macaca mulatta (assembly GCF_049350105.2). Lineage (NCBI taxonomy): Eukaryota > Metazoa > Chordata > Mammalia > Primates > Cercopithecidae > Macaca > Macaca mulatta. The sequence continues at coordinate 6,839,730 of NC_133418.1, forward strand.
CAGCGAGACTCCATTCTCCAAAGGAACTAGAGGCTCCTTGGAAAGATGATTGCTTCCAGGACTGGAGTAGAGAAAATACAGGACAAGCCTGGCGCATGCTACGGTACCAGATAGGAAAAAATGGCTCTAAAAATGATGGAGACTAGATAGAGGTGGTAGTTGCACAACAATGTGAATGTACTAAATTGTTTATTTTAAAAGGGTTAATTTTGTTATGTTAATTTCACCTCGATAAATTTGAATAAAATGATAGGGGCACAACAAAAGGCTCAGAAGCCAACTTGAGGAAGCTCCTAATGGCCACCTCTGAGACAATGTCAACGACAAAATAAGTTACTGTAATAAAGGATCATAACCCACAGAATTAAATATCCATGAGTTCATATTTATGTAAAGAAATAAATGAAGGAGTGCTGGGCGTGGTGACTCAAGCCTGTGATCCCAGCACTTTGGAAGGCTGAGGCAGGTGGATCACCTGAGGTCAAGAGTTCAAGGCCAGCCTGGCCAACATGGTGAAACCTGTCTCTACTAAAAATACAAAAAAAAAAGTAGCTGGACGTGGTGGCACACACCTGTAATCTCAGCTACTCAGGCGGTGGAGGTACAAGAATCACCTGAATCCGAGAATCCGAGAGGCAGAGGGTGCAGTGAGCCGAGATTGTGTCACTGTGTTCCAGCCTGGGCGACAGAGCTAGACTTCATCTCGGAAAAAAAAAAGAGAGAAAAAAGAAAAATGAAGGAGAAGAGACATCCCATCTCTTCGTTACAGTGGAATTCCAGTTAATTGATAAGTACAGCAAGCATGATGGAAACAGAAAGTTACATTTGGAAAACACCACAGTAAGAATTGCTGTAGGCAGCCATAAAAAAAGAATGAGATTATGTCCTCTGCAGGGACATGGATGGGGCTGGAGGCAGGAACAGAAAACCAAATACGCCCTGTTCTCCTAAGTGGCAGCTAAACGAGAACACGTGGACACGTAGAGGGAAACAACAGACACTGGGGCCTTCAGGAGGGTGGAGGGTGTGAGGAGGGAGAGGATCAGAAAAAAATAACTAATGGGTGTAATACCTGGGTAATGAAATAATCTTTACAACAAACCCCATGACACAAGTTTACCTATGCAACACATCTGCATTTGTACCCTTGAACTTAAAATAAAAGTTTGAAAAAACTGCTGCAGGCAAAAATCATCAAAGGATGTTAACATTTGTAGGTAAAAGTATGATGAGAAACAGGATATTGGCTTCCACAAAATGCTTATTAATTACAATAGAAAAATAGTAATTTTACATTGGAAAAGCCTATCAGACACCACTTCAACCAAGTGATCGAAGCAAACATCACCAGTAACAAGACGCATCAACATTACACACCTCCTGATATAACGTGGTAACTGAAGGACACAGCCAGAGTGCAGTGGCTCATGCCTATAATTCTAGCAGTCTGGGAGGCTGAGACAGGAGGATTGCTTAAGCCCAGGAGTTCGAGACCAGCCTGGACAACACAGTGAGTCCCTGTCTCTACAAAAAATTGTAAAAATTAGCCAGGCATTGTAGTGCACGCCTGCGGTCCTTCCCTCAACTTTGGAAGCTGAGGTGAGGAGACTGATTAGGCCCAGGAAGTCAGGGCTGCAGTGAACCATGATCACACTACTTCGCTCCACCCTGTGTGACAGAGTGAAACCCCGTTTCAAAAAAAAACAAAAAAAGGTAGTTGGGCGTGGTGGTTCACGCCTGTAATCCTAACACTTTGGGAGGCCAAGGCAGGTAGATCACCTGAGAGGTCAGGAGTTTGAGACCAGCCTGGACAACATAGAGAAACTCCATCTCTACTAAAAATACAAAACTTAGCTGGGTGTGGTGGCAGGCACCTGGAATCCCAGCTGCTCAGGAGGCTAAGGCAGGAGAATTGCTTGAACCCGGGGGGCAGAGGTTGCAGTGAGCCGAGATTGCACCTCTGCACTCCAGCCTGGGCTACAGAGTGAAACTCCATCTCAAAAAAAAGGACAGAACATCAACATCATTTCTGTGGTATTCCTGTCAGAAATGCATTAGAGTTGTCCCTTGATATCCATGGGGGATAGGTTCCAGTATCTCTGAGTATACCAAAATCTGCAGACGTTCAGGTCTCTGATATATGACACAGTATTTACATGTGACCTACACACAGCCTCTTGCATACTTTAAATCATCTCTAGATTACTTATAATATTATAATATCTAATACAATGTAAATGCTATATAAATAGTTATTATACTGTGTTTTTTAGAGAATAATGACCAAAAAAAGTTTGTACATGTTTCAGGACAGACACAAACGCTGAAGACCTAACTACATTTTCCATCTGTGGTTGGTTGACTCTGTGTATACAGAGATTCAACCATATATACTTATTCAACTATATAAGTATACGACTGTGCCTCAATCTAACCAGATAAATCAGCAGGCAAATTCAAATTAAGGGGCATTCCACAAAAATGTCGAGGACATAAAAGACAAAGAAAAGGCCAGGCACAGTGGCTCACACCTGTAATCCCAGCACTTTGGGAAGCCGAGGCTGACAGATCACCTGAGGTCAGGAGTTCGAGAACAGCCTGGCCAACATGGTGAAACCCCATCTCTACTAAAAATACAAAATTAGCCAGGTATGGTAGAGAGCACCTGTAATCTCAGCTACTAATGAGGCTGAGATAGGAGAATGGCTTGAACACGGGGGGTGGAGGTTGCAGTGAGCTGAGGTCATGCCACTGCACTGCAACCGAGGTCGTGCCACTGCACTGCAGCCTGGGCAACATAGCCAGACTCCATCTCAAAAAAAAAAAAAAAAAAAAAAAGATGGAAGAAATTTTCCATACTGGAAGAAAGTAAGAGGACATGACAACTAAATGCACTGTGGGATTCTAGACTGGACTCTGGCACAGAAGGACGTTAGTGGGAACTCGGGTGAAATTCAAATAAGGTTTGTAGATTAGTTAACAATTTTAAATCAAAATTAATTTTTTGGTTTAGAAAATTATTCTACTCTGATTATATGTAAGTTGCTAATATTGGGGAAGGCTAGGTGTAAGGGAAAATCTGTGTACTATTTTTGTACATTTATTGTACATCTAAAAGTATTTCATAATAAAGTTTTTTAAAACATTTACTGCTGTTCAACTTACTGTTTAATTTACTGTTTTACTGTTTTGCGGCTCTCTCCTCCCTCCTCTCCTACACTGTAGCAAGGATATTCCTCTGACATGTTCGAATGCTAATGTATTCCAGATCACAAACAGTGCCTGGCACACAGAAGGCACTCAAAAAACACAGGTCGACAATTTCGGTAAGCTAGAATGATGACAGCATATTCCAAATCCTAGACTTAGTATTAATTTTCCTTATATCGTATTTGAAAGCAGCTTTGCTTATTCTCTAAAGACAAACAAATCTAAAAACTTTGATTCACTGTTTACAAAGAAGAATCATAGTTTTCCATAAAAATGCTTTGTCTGGTGTTTCTGTTATAGCTAACAGGATATGAATCTGATCTTTTCTTACAGTAAGTGTTTTCTCAGAATATACTGCAGTCTACTGATTCAGAGATACACATTTTCTCCCATATTTCAACATCTGAAATCAAGGGGACTCTTACACGTGATGGCATGTCATAGTTTAATCAGCAGTTGCTTTTCCTGCTTAGCAGTACTTTACAATCACGGTGCATCTAATAGTGTATTAAATTTGATGAAATCTGGTAATGAATAAAGCATTTTCAAAATATTTTTGGAGCTCCACTTCCAACGCAACAGAATAAGCTCTGCTGATCCCCTGTGAAGTGAAACTAGTGACAACTATTGTTTTAAAAACCTCTTAAGAGGACCTGAAAATTGCCTCAAGGACAAACAGCAAATGAAGAAATACCTATATGAGAAAACCTATAAAAATTCAGTGAGAAAAGTGAGAGCACAGTATTCGAACCAAGATCATTCCCCGCTCTCCTCTCCTCAGCCAGTGAGGTGGAGACCTCACTCCAGACTACAGCAGCCAAGAACACAGGGCTCCCTTTGCTCTCCAGTTCCAAGCTGTGGGATTTCATCCTGGGAGAATCGGGACTTCAACTTTTCTCCTGCTGCCCCCAGCTGCCTGTAGCTAAGGTTAAGTCCCAGGCAAGTAGGCCGGGCGCGGTGGCTCAAGCCTGTAATCCCAGCACTTTGGGAGGCTGAGACGGGCGGATCACGAGGTCAGGAGATCGAGACCATCCTGGCTAACACGGCCCCGTCTCTACTAAAAAATACAAAAAACTAGCCGGGCGAGGTGGCGGGCGCCTGTAGTCCCAGCTACTCGGGAGGCTGAGGCAGGAGAATGGTCTAAACCCGGGAGGCGGAGCTTGCAGTGAGCTGAGATCCGGCCACTGCACTCCAGCCTGGGTGACAGAGCGAGACTCTGTCTCAAAAAAAAAAAAAAGTCCCAGGCAAGTGCAATTGAGATGTGGGGGGTCTCTTATTCTACACAACCCCTGCTGATGGAACGGAGGCTCTACCTTGCGTGCAGTGTCCTGAGAATATGAGGGCCCTGACAGCCCTTTCTGGGGCTTGTAAGGTAGTGGTTCCACATCTGGAAAAGCAGAGCCACAAGAACCTCAACCTCCTGGCCTCTTCACTTAGTGCTCAGCTCCTAGAGCGGGGCTGCCACTCAGAGAAAAACCTGTCATTATCCTCAGTCCCACCTCAAGACACAGAAATCTTGTCTGGAGCCACAGAACAGCTCCTGATCGCTTCCCAAAGAAGGAGCTTCATTTGCAACAGCTCCTGGAGAAGTTTGGGCCTAAGAGCCCTCTCAAAAACAGTGAAAGTTGTGGTGAGAGAATGGGGACAACTGTGGATCTAGTGAAGATACAGCCTGGAGTGTGGAGACTAGCTTGCAGGAGACAACCTGCAAAAGAGGTGGAAAGGAGGAGTCCTCCTGGGGTCAGAAAAATATCAGACACTGTCCTCAGAAACTATTTCTTCAAAGGAATCACGATTTTTATCATAGAACATATCATAGGTCAAAAAAAAAAAAAAAGGAACCAAAATGTAGTTTGTAGCAGAACGTATGCCCCAGGGCATTGGTGTAAACAATAAAACAATCAGCTGGCAATTAGTCTAGGAGTCTCAGAAAGAGTAAAGGGGCATCCCAGGGTGAGTGTGGGCAAACCAAGAGCTGAAGCTCCAGCCAGCCACTAAACAAATAAACCAGCAAATAATAACAGGTAAAGGGGACCTTAGTACCCAGGGTTGCTAAAATACATTTCTCTAAAATGTCCAGTTTCCAATAAAAATTGAGATGTACAAAGAAACAGAAAAATACAACCAATACACCAAACGGGGAAAAAAAAACCAAGCAGGTAACAGAAACTGCCTGTGAGTACAGCTAGACGAACTAGATGTTGGATTTTTTTATTTATTTTTATTTATTTTTTGAGACGGACTCTAACTCTGTCACCCAGGCTGGAGTGCAGTGAGGTGATCTCGGCTCACTGCAACCTCTGCCTCCTAGGTTCAAGCAATTCTCCCTGCCTCAGCCTCCCTAGTAGCTGGGATTACAGGTGCCTACCACCACGCCCAGCTAATTTTTATATTTTTAATAGAGATGGGGTTTTGCCATATTGGCCAGGCTGGTCTCAAACTCCTGACCTTAGGTGACCTACCTGCTTCAAGCCTCCCAAAGTGCTGGGATTACAGGCATGAGTCACCATGCCCGGCCAGGATTTATTTTTAAAAGGATTTCAAATCAGCCATTATAAATAAACTCACAGAACTAAAAGAAAATTTAATTGAAGAAGTAAAAGAAGGTATGACAAAGTGGCATCAAATATAAACTATCAATAAGAAGACAGAAATTTTAAGAAAGAACCAAATGGAAATTCTGGAGTTGGAAAGTACAATAGAAGTAAAAATTCACTAGAAGACCTTGTGATGGTTAATTTTATGTGTCAATTTCATGGGGCTAAGGAATGCCCAGTCAGCTGGTAAAACATTATTTCTGGATATATCTGTGAAGGTATTTCTAGAGGAGATTAGCATTTGAATCTGTAGACTGAGGAAAGATGACCCTCACCAGTGTGGGTGGGTATCGTCCAATCTATTAAGAGCCTGAGTAGATCAAAAAGGTGGAGGAAGTGCAAATTTGTTTCTGGTCTGAGCTAGGATATCCCGCCCTCAGACAACAGCTCGCCTGGTCCTTGGGCCTTTGAACTTGAACTGGGACTTTCGTCATTGGCTCCCTTATCTCCAGGCCTTTGGACTGAGACTGAATTACACTACCAGCTTTCCTGGTTCTCCAGCTTGCGGATGGCAGATACTAGGACCTCTCAGCCTCCATAATCACATGTGTCAGTTCCTATAATAAATCTTCTTGTGTGTATGTGCACAGGTTTGTGTGTGTGTGTGTGTGTGTATGTGTTCTGTTTCTCTGATGAACCCTAACTAATACACACCTCAACAATAGATTTGAACACAATGGAGAAAGAATTAGCAAACTTGAAGACAGGTTGGTAGAGATTATGTAAGCTCAAGAGGGAGAAAAAAAAATGAAGAAAAATGAACACAGCCTCAGACAAAGGTGGAACACCAATAAGCACACCACCACATGTATAATGGGAATACCAGAAGCAAAGGAGAGAGAAAGGAGAAGAAAAAACATTCAAAGAAATAATGACTTAATATTTCCCAAATTTACTGAGGAACAATAAGTTATTCATCCAGGAAGCTCAACAGACTCCAAACAGGGTCAATAAAAGAGACCCACAAACACATGGTGGAAATGAAAAAAGTCAAACACAAGAAAATCTTGAAAGCTGCACGAGAAAAATGACATGACTTACAAGAGAACTTCCATTAAGATTAATAGCTGACTTCTCAGCAGAAATTAAATAGAGGACAAAGGCAATGCAACGACACCCAGTGTTCAAAAACAACAAAAGCCCTTGTTAACCAAGAATCCTATGTCCAGAAAAACTATCTTTCAAAAATAAAGGTGAAATAAAGACATGAAAATAAACAAAAACTGAGGGCATTCATTGTTAGCAGACATGCCTTATAAGAAACACTAAGGGAAATTCTTCAGGCTGAAAGGAAGTGACCCCAGATGGTGGTTCAAATCCACACAAAAAGCAGCAATAATTATGAAATTAGAATATACACTATTAATGTATTTTTTTCTTCTTTCTGTTAACTGATTTAAAAAGTCAATTGTATAAAATATTTATATAATTCATTGCTGGGTCTATAACATGTGGAAATATATCAGTAATACAATTGCCAGTAACAGCACAGAAGAGGTAGGTGGAAATAAAACTGTAATGGGCTAAGGAAATAATAACACATAAAAATAATAATTATAACAATATATTGTTTAGTTTGCAACATTAACAGATGTAATATGTATAACAATACCCCCCAAAAGGGTAAAAAGGAACAGACCTACATAGGAGAAACACTCCTATATATTACTAAAATTAAGCTAGTATAAATCTAAAGCTGATTCTGTTGAGAGACTACTAAAAATACTCAAAAGCAGTGAAAAAGTCATTGATGAAATTAAAATGCTATACTAGAATTCAATCAATGCAAAAAAAGCAATAAGGTAGGAACACAGGAACAAAAAAAGACACGAGGCACAGGAAAAACAAAAAGTCAGATGACAGGAATGAATCCAGTTATATTAATAATAGCATTAAGTATGCATGAATATACAACCCAATCAAAACGCAGAGCGTGTCAGACTGGATTTTAAAAGGCATGATCCAACTATATGTTGTCTACAGAAGACACACAGTAAATTCAAAGATAAACGGATTGAAGTAAAAGAATAAGAATATGTACAGGTCCCATCACTTTGAAAAAGTCTGGTAATTCCTCAAATGATTACACATAATAGAGTTACGATAGGACCCAGCAATTCCACTCCTTGGTAAATACCCAAGAGAAATAAAAACACATGTCCACACAGAAACATGTACCTGAATGTTTATAGCAGCATTATTCATAATTAGCCAAAAGTTAGAAACAACCCAAAGTTCACCAGCGGATGGGTGGATAAACAGTGTGGTATGTCCATACAGCGGACCATTATTCAGCTGTAAAAAGGGGCAAAGCGCACATCCTCTCTGTATACTGTGCAGTAACCCCACTGTGAGGTGATCTGCCACTACATGGGTGAACGTTGAAAAGATTAAACTAAGTCAAAGAAGCCAGTCACAAAAGACCACATACTATAGGATTACATTGATCTGAAAATCCGGAACAGGGAAATCTGGAGAGATGGAAAAATTAGTGGTTGCCTAACCCCTAGGAGGGGAGGGGAGGGAGGTGGGGATTAGGACAGTAATAGCTAAAGGGTATAGGATTTCTTTTTGAGGTGATAAAAATGCTCTAAAATTGACTGTGGTGATGGATATATATCTGTGAATATACCAAAAACCGATTCACTGTACACTTTAAATGGATGAATTGTGTAGTATGTAAATTGTATCTCAAGCTGTTTAAAACTGTTTAAAAACATTTTTGCTGAAGGAATCAATCATTTATCTAACAAATGCTTATTACATGTTTACTAAGCACTACTGGATCAGGCACTGCAAAAATAATACCAGTCTCTGTCCCCATGGACAGGGACCTATGACTGCTTCGTCAATCTCGCCCAGGGTCTAGATTGCGCCTGACCAGCAGGAGGTTCCATCAGGAGCCCTGCTCCTCCCAGCAAGACAGACATGTAACTACTCCTGCCCCACTCTCACAACACCCACCTACAACCGTCCCAGTTTGTCCAATCCACATAATTGGAAATCTGCCTCATTTCTACGTGGGAATCCAGTATACCCCGCTGAAACTGTTACTCTGTCTTGCACCACAGCTTCCCTGGCAGGATTCCTGAAATACTCCCCAACCTATGCCAATCCCATGCACCAGCTCATGTTTTCTTTCCAGTGCTGAATGAGGACTATGTCAAACCAGTACTTCTAGAACCTGTACTTGTAAGATTCTCCCGGGGGCCTGAAAGCTTAAGGAGATGAATAACTCCTCCCTTCTCAGGCCCAGTCCCAAGGTGCAACTTGCGCCAGCAGCGTGCCGCAGCAAGACAGCGGAGGCAGCAAGAGAGCTGGCCCAAAGACACGCACCCCTAAAGATTGAGAAAGGGGCCATGTGGGTACAAGGTAGCAGTTAGGTCAGACTAGGACACTTCCTATTTACAGGAGACTATAAAACCCTTGCCCCATCCTCACTTAGGGCTGACACCATTTTAGGCCTCAGCCCGCCTGCTCATTAAAACAGCATGTTGCTCCACACCGCCTCGTGTTGTCTGTCACGTTGTCTGTTATGTTGTCTGTTAGCACGCTCTCGGGGTTTGAACCGATACAAGAACCTTGCAGTACTGTGATTACCAGCGACAACACTGAGAGCACCTAAGAGTCCTATGTGCTGGTATTAACGAGCATCTCACAGTTCCAAAGCATGAATACTCTACTCCCCTTCAGAACTTGTAGCTGCACATACAGCTCCCGGTACCTGATATGCCCAGTGTTCCCCACTCTGCCTGGCTTGGCCTTCACATTCATCCTTCACATTCTACCTCCTGGGTAATGCACCTGAAGAATTAGGAGCCTCTGCCTCTGCTGTTCCGAGCAACAGACCAAGAGCTAAGAGCATAAGCTCTTGGATGAGGCTGCCTGAATTCAAACTTCAACGCCACTACTTAACATATGACCTTGGTAAGTTTCTCAGTCACTCTGCCTTGGTTTCTCCATTTACAGAAAGGGGATAATATCTCCCATGGTTGTTATGAGGATCAAAATACATATAATACACTTACAGGCAAGCACTGTTATTGTTTCTATCTAATTCCATTTGATGGTATATTTGTTTACATGCATCTTTCCCTGACCAGTCCCTGAGCTGCTCAAAGGCATAAAAATTAATAGCATATAATATAGGGCTAGGCGCAAGATTTGCACATGTAAGGGACCCATGAATGAATGAAAAAAAAAAAACCACTAGTCTAGCAATGTCAAAGGTTATAGAAACCACACTTTCAAAATAAAAATCAGAGCACGTGGTTTATGGGTGCATTAGAATTGAGTCTCTCAAAGCGGGACTTCTCTGGAAAATCCAGGCTGTCTGACTGCCAGAACTATCTAGAAAGAATCCAAATGCCCAACAGTTTTAGCGGTTACAGAAACGATAACATTTAACACAGAAGATTTTATGTAACCATAGCCAGAAACCTGTGTTGATACCTGGAAGAGTCTGGAAAAAACACTAAGTAGAAAATCAGAGCAGAAGTTTGCAAAGAGGAATTATGGAGTTATTCAGAGAATGAAGATCAAAGAGAACAGACTGTGTGTGTGCATCTAACACTGCGTGATGAAAGCATCCTTAGCTTTTAAATTCATTTTCATTCAAAAGACAGCTTAATAAAAATAATGATGCTTATTATAAGGCCTTTACATAAGAAACAAGAAAAATAAAACGGAGATTCCAAGACTTCTTAGCTTTCAAATAAGGCACAGTAAGAAGGGTCAAGTTTCTCCACTACTATAATTCTCTGAATAGATAAGTTTCCTAAAAAAAAAAAATATATATATATATATATATTTTTTTATATATATATATTTTTTGCTCATGTCAGGGACAATCAATAGTTTGATTAACTATTCAAACTACTTCTTGATTGGCTGGGCGTGGTGGCCTGCGCCTGTAGTCCCAGGTACTCCTCCGAGGCACAAGAATTGCCTGAACCCAGGGGCAGAGGTTGCAGGGAGCAGAGGTCTTGCCACTGCACTCTAGCCTAGGTGATAGAGTGAAACTGTGTCTCAGAAACAAAAACAAAGCACTTCCTGACTAAGCCTTCTCCTTTGGTACAATAAAAACATGAATTCTAAAACGTACGTATTTGTACACAAAGAAAAAAGGCCTTTAGCAAGTTTTTCATTCAACGTCCCCCAAGAGTTCCCCCCAAAATTAGAGTCCAACTCAGAGAAAGACAAAGAATGGGAAAAGACTCTACTTGCTCAAGGCACAGAGCATGTTTTTACTTATATCAGCTTTTTTTAACATATACATGCACAGATATATACATATGCAATATGTATATATAGACACGGATGTAAACACACATCAGAAAAAAATAAGGTCACAAAGCAATCTTTTCTGTTGTCTTCATATGAGTCAATAAAACAACATCAGCAACAGCAGCTTAAATAGCCCAGGTGATGACAGCTACTGTAACAAACCAAATATGCAACCACCTCAACATTTCCATCTTTCTTCTCATCATCAACATTCCTTAATCAAAGGAAAGAAGACAAGTAAGAAGTATGGGTAGGAATTTACTTCAAGTAGTTTCTCTTAAAAAAAAAAAGGCAAATAAATACATTATCCTTAAATTATAGAATTCCAAGCAATGAACAGATAGCTTCTCTTTAAAACACGGTTCAACAGCCTAAACGTAATTAATTTTTTAAAATGTTTTAATATTCCGATCAGAATTTCTACTCATCCCTGCTTAAATACTTTTGCCTAAGGAGTAATCTGTCAATGCACGCAGTTTAAATCATTAACTACATAGCACCCAATCATTAGCATAATTAGCATGTAAATTTCACGAAGGCACTAATTGTGTCCTTTTAAGTGTTTTATGCAACACTCAGTACAAGGAAGCTTATTAAACACTTATTATGTTTAGTAAAAAGAACAAAATGCCAAAACAAAAGTCTTTATTATTCAACTCGGCTGTCATGTATAATAAAAACCACTGATCAGTATCTGTTTCTCCAAGTACAATTATAAGAAACTGAAAACAAAACAAACCCCACTGGAATTAGAAATTCTGTCTCCTCTGTCCAAGAATACTGTTTCATTTTTCTATCAGTAAGAAACTGCCAGCAGATAGCATGGAACATGCAGGATGCCAGGGTATTTGACCTAAGCATTTAGGCACCTTAACCAACCAAAAAGTCTGGTACATGTCATGCACACTTTCTGAGTCATTTTCCTTACCTTTCCCATTTTGCCATGTAGTATACCAAGACAAAGTAAGGAAGGAAGTGATAAATGCTAACGCAGTGGCTACAGTTCCATTGCGGAGCCTCATCTCATTTCACCATCACACTGGTCCATATGTGTACGATGACAACACCCAGGACTGTTTTCGTTTCACCCTGAAAGTCAACCGAATGCAGTCCTCCTGGCTCTAGGCCAACAAAAATCAATAAGAGAGGTTCATTTCAGATGATCTTCAGGAGGAGCCTAGCAGGGATGCCGTTCACAACTGTATGCGGGATTGTCTTTGCGGTCTTCATACGCTGATGCCTCGGCCTTTTCGCTTCCTATTCGGGGGGAAAAGAGAAAGACAAGCTCATTCACTAATGCAAAATGTAAGTTTCTTCATTCACTATCCGTCATTATAAACAGACTTTTGGCTAAATTGTATCTATAAAGATTATCCCTACATCGAAACTACTCATTTAACATACTAGAATTATCTGGTCCTTCTCCTCCTGGAAAAAGAATACAAAACAGCTTCAAACTATATTCCCTGCTCATTGGTTTTGTTTGGTCTGTAAAAAGAAAAGTGATGGCTACTGATTTTAAAGGGAGAAACGGAGCTCACAGATTCCAAGATGAGAACTCTAACGATCACACAATGGTTCCTGAGTAACATAAACTTCACTCTCCCCAGTTTTCCTATTGCACAATAATAGGAAATTTTTTTAAATAAGAAAATTGACAGAATATAACATATAAGGGTCAAAAGACGTGGGCCCTTGACCCAGCTCTGTCATTACTTACATGATTCGGGGCATGCCACTTATCTAGGTCTCAAGGTTTCATTCATAAAATGAGGAAACAATCTGTCCTGTGTCCTCTTTCACATATTGTCATAAATTATAAAAAGGTTACAGTTATTACTGCTATTTATCACGGTCATAAAATAAATGTCGTTTTTCCAGTGACTAACCCACTCCCAGGGTGTAAATAAACTGGAAATATTTAAGCATTTAGAAAATGCGGCAATCCAACCAGGATACGGTATGCCTTAGGCCCTATCACTCTGCATTGCTTTAACTCAAGAAATCTGGGAAATCACCACTGAACGAACAAAACTGTTGGGAAAAGGGAACGAAATGGTCTTAAGCACAGCATTCAGCATATAACAGGTTCTCAAAAAATGTTAACTGTACTAAAAACCAAACTTTTTTGGTTAATTGAACAACAACAACAACAAAACCAGCCAGCTACTGGTTCCAGTCCACTCTATGCATGGTCAGTCTCAATCCCTGGAGGCACGTCAGGCCCTCCAAGTTGTGTACAGACTCCTGGTAGCCTCAGGGGGTGCCACAGGATGCACCTGGTAATATACTGACACTGTAGTGGGGGAGTTAATGTACCTCCAAACACGGCCAGCAGTCCCAAGGGAGAATTCTCTCCAGGGAAGAGCATAACTGATTAAAGCAGACAATTCAGAACTTGCCACCACCACTGCTTCTTAACACTGAACATTACTAGAAATTCCCCCAGTAAAGAAAGATCACAGGGGCATAGTACTAATAATGATAGCCACTACAACTTACGAAATGTTTCCTATGTGCCTGATCTACCATATGGTTTAAATCTTCACAAAATCCTATGAGGCAGGCATTATTAACCCTGTTCTACACATAAGGAAATGAATCCAGAGAAATAACGCGAATTTGTTTGACTCCAAAGTCCAAGCTCTCATCTACTACACTTTCCCTCTCAAACGAGGCACCTGCACCTGGCAATATGAAGCTAAGTGCTAGGGATACTCCAAGCATCACGTTAAACTGCAGAATCTTCCCAGAGTATTAATTATACCCAACTGTAAGTGTAAATTTAAAAAAAAATTATGTAACACACACTGATCTACTATGGAGTAAGTTGCAAAATTCATGGAAAATTTCAAAGTCTAAACATGCAACTTTAAACAAATCTCCACTTCCTGTAGCTTTTGGCTAATACCTCACCACCACCCTCCACCAAACTATGCCTGTTAACCCTCCTCAGACAGCAGCTCTATCTTCCATATAATATTCTAGAAGCACCTAACCTCTTTTACTACCTGAAGACAAAGAGCTCTAAAAATATTCTCAAGTAGAAGTTATCATTGTTCTCTAAGACTGAACTTATTCACCTTCTACAATTAAGACAAGTTAACATCAAACATGACCACATCTACAGTTTAATATTAAAATCTTCACAGTGGCCAGGTGCGGTGGCTCATGCCTGTAATCCCAGCACTTTGGGAGGCCGAGGCAGGCAGATTACCTGAGGTCAGGAGTTCAAGGCCAGCCTGGCCACCATGACAAAACCCTGTCTCTACTAAAAATACAAAAATTAGCCGGGCATGGTGGCAGGTGCCACCATGTAATCCCAGCTTACTCGGGAGGCTGAGGCAGCAGAATTACTTGAACCTGGGAGGCAGAGGTTGCAGTGAGCTGAGATCACGCCACGGCACTCCAGCCTGGGCAACAGAGCAAGACTCATCTCAAAACAAAAAACAAAAAACAAAAAAACAACTTCATATCAAGTCTCCTCTAATTGTCTTAAATCAATAAGCACCCAATAATGAATTCTGATTATAAAAACAGGGGTGATAATTCTATGAATTATATAACTTGGAACGTTAATCCCTGTGTGGCATTATATTAAAATACTTATAACTTTCAGCTGCTATCTACTTAGCCTTGTTTCACTTCAGAAAGAATTTTGTTCTAGTAAAAGATCTAAAAACCATACAGGTTATTAGAGTAAGCACTCAATTCATAATGGGAGAGGTAAAGAGCCCATCATATGGTAAAGGATATTTTAAAAGTTTTACTAAATACAAATAAAACTCGTAAAAAAAAATCTGTAGACATGCATAGAGACAAGTAAAAGTAAATGAACTCTGAAACCAAAGTAAACTATTGATATACTACCCCTAATATAGGAAAAAATTAAAAAATACTGGATCCAGGAAGTTATGAAACTCTGAAGAAGATACCTACAATGAATTCTACTAGCAAATACGCCCTGAAGTTTTGCAAGAAAAATATGAGTGTTTTACTCAGTAAGAATGTAGTCATACATTTTTAATTAGGTTTCCCAGCTAATAAGTTTAACTGCACAGCACAAGTGAAGAAACTCTTCGGACAGTAAAAAAACAAGGATCTACTCGCTCTTCAATCATAAGACATAATTCACAGGCTGGCTTGTAAGGCACAGGTGACCCACATTTTTATTAGTGTCCACATTTGCAAAAATTTTAATCTAGCCCCTTAACATTCTCGGAGACTATAACCTAACACGTTTGAATCTTTAACAACAACAAAAAGGTAGTGGCTAAAATTGCTAGTCATTTCTCCACCCTCCCAAAGGTGAACGGAACTTTCAACTCTAGACACCAGACTGTTTTGTTAGCAATCCTTTAAGGCCTTCAGTCTTCATTTTATTACTGGACACAAAACCTTTACTTATTTTAAAGTGTTCTCTGAAATACTCAATATAGTGCATGGCTGAGAACACTTTGCTGAACGTTTGGCATATTCCTTAATCAGCATCCCACTGACAGGGGAGAGGTGCCTTAAGAATGAAAGGCACAATAATCCCTGATACCCGGAATCAATAAAATCCATGACGTAAGCCTATATAACTTTACACACCACAATTATGGCAAAGTTCATTTATTTGCCATTTATAAACGAGTCCGTTTTCTTTAATACAGCTTACATAATGTCATCGTCCAGCGCGTTTTCGGATTTACACGTGTGGGTTACGGAAATCTATGTCAAGATAACCTGTTCATCAAACTATTTTTTAAACATTTAGAAAAAGAAACATAAACCACAGAACGCATATTTTCATTCTAAATTTACAGTCTACGTTCCAACGAACGACTCTGTCATTATCTTTTATCAAATAATTCGTCCAACAGCAAAAGCACAACAGCAAAATACACGGAAAGCATTCCAAGCATACATTGTGACTGCTTCTATTTTCCAATGCGGAATGTAGGCAACGAAACCGCTCCAGAGAAACGCACCGTTGCGAGGAATAAAGGCGGGTGTGCAGAAAAGCTCGCCTCCGAGATGTCACCTGGCACACTTGGCGGAGTCCCCGAGACCCAGCCTCAGGGTCCTACTGCGGCTTCCTCGACACGCAGGGAGTTGAGGCCTGGGGAAACGCGGGGTGCTCTTCCACGCGGGCCCCGCAGCCCTTCACTTTGTGTGACAATTCCCTGCGAAGGCTTCACGGCCGGTCCCCTCCGGGAGCAGCCCCTGCCCCTGCGCCCCGGACCGTCCGGCCCCCGCCCACCTGCCCCGCGGCCCCGCGAAGGCGCCGACTCCCGCGCAGCCCCCGGGTCCCGCAGGCAGCTGTCCCTCCCCTTCCGCACCCCCCGGATCCGCACTTTGCTCCACTTTTCCCCAAAGTCGCCGAGCCCCGCCACGCCGGGGACGCACCAGGCGCCGGGCCGGCCGCAGGGAGGGCGCGCGGCCCCGAGGGGTGCGCGGCGCGGGGCAGGGACGCTGGGAGGACGCCCCCGCCCGCGCCCCGCCGCCCGCCCCCGAGGCCCAGCCGCGCCCCGAGCCGGCCCCGCGCCCAGAGGCGCCGACAGCTCCCCGCACAGAGCTCCGGCCGGGCCGCGGCGCAGTCGGCTCCGTTACCAGCAGGTGGATCTCCCGCAGCCCGGGGCCGCCGGCGCCGCCCCCCGCTCCCGCGCCCTCCGCGCAGCCGCCCCGCGCCCCTCCCGCCCCCGCGCGCCGCCGCTGCCGCCGCGAGCCCCTCACCCGCCGCTGGCGTCTCCGTGCTCCCGCGGCTGCCGGCGGAGCTGCTGTGGCCACCGCTGCCGCTGGCGCTGCCGGCCGCCCCGCCCGCCCCACCGGCTCCGCCTCCGCCGCTGGAGCGCCCGCCCCGCCCCGCCGGGCCGCCCCGACCCCGCCAGCCATTGGCCGCCCGCCGCCGGCCCCGCGCCCCGCGCCCCGCGCCCCGCCAGTGGCCCGCGCGACTGTCACTTAGGGGCGCCGCCGCGCAGCCTGCTTAGCGTTCGGGAGGCCGGCCCGGCCAGCGGGGTCCCGGCGAGGTCCGGAGCGGAGCCGCGGTCTCGGGTCCCCGGTCTGGGCGCCGGCCTGCTCCCCGCCGCCCGCCGCCGCATCTGGCTGGAACCTCCCGGCGCGTGCAGGGGCCGCTCCGGCGGCCAACAAAGGCCCTCGGCCTGCGCCTCGCGCGCGACCCGACCACCCGGGCTGCCCCAGCTCCCAGCCTGCCTCGACCCGGCCCCTTCCCAGCGGCGCGCCCCGCTCCCGACCGCCCTAACTGGGCGGCCTCCCCGGGGACAGGCCCCGGGCCCGGCCCCGCAGGAGCTCCTGAGGCCCCGCGGACGGTCGCGACAGCCCCAACTTCCCGGTGAGAACCCCGCGAATCGGCCCGAAGGGCTGACTTCAGCAACGGGGAAGAACAACAACAACTAGGGTTTCAGCGCACATCGTTGGGTGCTGATGCCCCTGATTTTCCACCATGCCCCGTTCTCCCGAACCCCATGTCCTTATCTGTCACCGTTTCACAAGGTTAGAGATTGACTTCAAAGGCAAAACATTGACTCATTTGTAGAAAGCCTGGGTGGTCTGCCCCTGTTTTTCATAGTATGCCTGGGACTTGTGCTAACAGTAACTACCCCTGGGCACATCCTCTTTTGAATACTTAACCGTATAGCAGGTATGGGTGTTAGATCGTTCGTTGCATATCTCATGTTTTAGAGTTATTCTCCATTTTTCATAAGAGGAAACTCTGAGAGGTGAAAGGACTTGCCCAAGGTCACACCGCAGGTAACGGTTCAAAAACAAGGGATGTGTTAACTTTATTGCTGCAATAATCCTTACAGCAATCCTCCCGGGTGACATGTGAGGGAATTGAGGGGCCAAAGATCAAGAAGGCAGCCTTGTTCCTATCAAGCTCCCAAAGGAATAAGTAGATTCTTTTCAGAAAACAGTGATTTCAATAACTGAAAACTCTAAAAGGCATCAGTCAGAACGGGGGCCCCTCCCCACCTCCGATATATTCCTTTATTTTTATCTCAAGATAACAACAATTAATAATCAGCTAGAACATGCATGGAGTTATCACCTTTCCCATGGTGAGGTTTCTCCATGACGGCTAATTTAAAACCTCAGGAAGAAACATGTGACATTCCTGCTGCCATGGTCTCTTACTCCTTTAGGGGAGAACCATACCAAAAGATCTGTCCATCGCCCAGCGCTGTGGACACAACTTAGGGGATCACAGCCATGATATCCAACGCCAGCTCTTCTCTCTACTTCGGGTGTTTTCTCTCTACTTCCAGTTTGGCTGTGTCCTCACCCAACTCTCATCTCGAATTGTAAATCCCACAATTCCCATGTGTCCTGGGAGGACCCTGGTGGGAGGTAATTGAATCATGGGGAGGGTCTTTCCCGTGCTGTTCTCGTGATAGTGAATACGTCTCACAAAATCTGATGGTTTTTAAAAAGAGAGTTTTGCTGCACCGATGCTCTCTCTTTGCCTGCCGCCATTCATGTAAGAAGTGACTTGTTCCTCCTCGCCTTCCGCCACGATTGTGAGGCCTCGCCGGCCGTGTGGAACTGTAACTCCATTGAACCTCCTCTGTACATTGCCCACTCTTGGGTATGTCTTTATCAGCAGCATGAAAATGGACACACACGTTGGGGACCTGAAAGCCAGGTTTCCTGTATTCCATGACAAAGCCATTGCCAAGTAGCAAGCTGGCAATTTGATTCATGACCAGATGTGTAAACAGAGGTAAAGACTGAGACCATTCCAAGGTAAAGCTTTTAATACATTGTTGGCTATAACTTGCCTAACATATCTCCTAGGAATAGATGATTCTAGGCCTTGCTGTTACGGTGCTCTTAATGACAGACAAGCACACTACTTCTTACAGAGGAAGAAAGGACTGCCATTTGATAACATCATGGAGAATGCTCCCCAAGCCATTTTCATGAGTTACCCCAAAGACCAAATGGAACAGGAGCTGTTATCCTTATTTTATTCAGGAAGAAACTGAGGCCCTGAGAAATTAAGATATTTGACAGATACAACCAGTAATTTAGGCTATTAGTAAATGTTTGAATCAGAGTTCAAATCCAGGTCTGTTTAACTCTAGAGCCCCTACATTACCCCTCCAGACTACCTCTCTGCTCACATCTTCAGCAAGTTACAAAATTTTGTTGAGTGGATGAATATTTTTACATATATTTCCCAGCTGGGCACAGTGGTTCATGCCCATAATCCCAGCACTTTGGGAGGCAGAGGTAGGAGGATTGCTTGAGCCCTGGAGTTTGAGACTGGCCTGGGAAACATAGTGAGACCCATGTCTTTAAAAAAATAAAAATTAAAAATTAGCCAGGTGTGTATGCACCTGTAGTCCCAGCTACTGGGAAGGCTATGGCGGGAGGATCACTTGAGCCCAGGAGTTCCAGGCTGCAATGAAATATGATCATGCCACTGCACTGTAGCCTGGGTGACAGAGTGAGACCCTCTCTCTCTCTCTCTCTCTCTCAAAAAAAAAAAAAAAAAAAAAAAAAGCCAGGTGTGGTGGTGGCTTACTCCTGTAATCCCAGCACTTTGGGAGGCTGAGGCGGGCAGGCAGATCACCTGAAGTCCAGGACTCCAAGACCAGCCTGACCAACAGGGTGAAACCCTGTCTCTACTAAAAATAGAAAAATTAGCTGGGCATGGTGGTGCATGCCTATCATCCCAGCTATTTGGGAGGCTGAGGCAGGAGAATCTCTTGAACCCAGGAGGCGGAGGTTGCAGTGAGCCAAGATGGCACCATTGCACTCCAGCATGGCCAGTAAGAGTGAAACTCCATCAAAAAAAAAAAAAAAAGATGTTTATCTCCACCTTCTCCAGTTTTTTTCTCTTAGTGAAGGAAGGAAATGAAAGCATTTACAGACATTCTGTAAGCAGAGGCATATGCCAGAGGAGAAAGGAAAGGGGGGAAGGACAAGCTTCAGTTATGGACTCCATGGGCTTACTCAGATAAAAAGCAGGAATTCCCCCTGGACTCTGGGTAGTGGAGGAAACACAGCAGAAGACGAAAAGTATACAGGAAAAACACAACTGCTTTCACTGGGAGACTTTTTTGATACTTTGTTGCTGCTTCAACTGGCAGCAAAAGGGCAGGTTTTGGAGGATACAGTTACACTTATCTCAAACCATATACATTGTAGCTCAGGAAAGTCTGGGTTTCAGTGAGTTGTCCCAAGAAACTGGAATGCTATAGAATATGTGATTCCAAGGTATAGGGGAGAATTGGTGGATGATTCATGTTAACTTTGCACAATTTATGATCTTGGATTTTCCAACTAGTCCATAGTATCTGTTAATTAATAATCAAAGACAATCCATCCAAACCCCACTGAATCCCATTCCATGTCTTTTTCTCTTTTTAATATTGTGGATGATGATTCTCCTCCTCTATCACTTCCTTTTTATTTCTTCTCTACTTCTACAGTTTCTGTTTCTGCCTTTATTGAATACTCAGTGGAATTGTACCCAAGAGGTTCTGCCAGAACTTGACCATTTTATAGTCTGTCCCCAACAAAGCTTCTACCTTGAGGCTGTTTTCCTTTCCACACACATTTTCACTGTTCCACAAACTTTTTCTGAGTGCCTATGATTACAGAGGCAGCTGTTATCTAACCACAGAGTGCTCACGGTGAAAGAAGTGGCTAAGTAATTAAACCACAGTACAGTGCTGCAGACACACAGTGCTGGGACACTTGATAGGATTGAGCCATCTCGGGGCAAGGAAGGCTTCCTGGAAGTGATATCTGTGCTAAAAGCAGAGTACAGGAAGTGAATCTTTTCCTTTTATCTCTTTCATGGTAAATGGCTGTTGGCGGGGCCATGCCTATAGCAGTCAGCTTCTAAGAATTCAAGCACATAATCTCTAGTTTTCTTTTCTACCCCAGCCCCCTCCATGCATTAACAATCAAGCTTGCATTATTTATGAATATTTATAAAGATTGTGTTTTCTGGCTTCTTGGCCACTAGCTCTAGTGAGATTCTTCCCCCGACCTTCTAGAGGAATCATCACATCAGGAGGCTCTCCCTGGCTTTTAAAATTTTTTTATTTTTATTTATCATGTTTTTTTGAGATGGAGTTTTGCTCCTGTTGCCCGGGCTGGAGTGCAATGGCACAGTCTCAGCTCACTGCAACCTCTGCCTCCCGGGTTCAAGCGATTCTCCTGCCTCAGCCTCCCAAGTAGCTGGGATTACAGGCATGCACCACCATGTCCAGCTAATTTTGTACTTTTAGTCGAGATGGGGTTTCTCCATGTTGGTCAGGCTGGTCTCAAACTCCCGACCTCAGGTGATCTGCCTACTTCGGCCTCCCAAAGTGATGAGATTATGGTGTGAGCCACTGCGCCCGGACCTCCCTGGCTTTTTAAAATGGTATATGCACAAATGGTAGGAGAACTCTCAATTGTAATCGATCAACAGCACACTCAATCACTAGAAACTAGATAAACTGGACCAGGGTGAACAGTATAGAATCTATTAACTCTTTGTTAGATGCAGAGTGTTTCAGACACAGCATACAAACTATTTCTGTTGTATAATCAGGGAGGCCCAAGAAATTAAGGAGAGAAAATGCAAATACTGTGTTTAATATTCAACTCTAGGTGGATGTTAAGTTTCATCCAGATGAAAGACCTTAGATTTCTAACAGAACTGAATTATTATTATTTATTTTATTTTATTTATTTATTTATTTATTTATTTTGAGACAGGGTTTCACTCCCATCACCCAGGCTGGAGTGCAGTGGTGTGATCTCGGCTCACTGCAATCTCCACATCCCAGGTTCAGTGATTCTCTTGCCTCAGCCTCCCAAGTAGCTGGGACTACAGGCACACACCACCATGCTCAGCTAACTGTTGTATTTTTTGTAAAGATGGGGTTTTGTCACGTTGCCCAGGCTTGTCTTGAACTCCTGAGTTCAAGTGGTATGCCCACCTTGGCCTCCCAGAGTGCTGAGATTACAGGTGTGAGCCACTGTGCCCAGCAAAATTATTCTTATTTTTAAATTTTTATTCTTCCCCCAAAACCTTTGCTCAAAGAGAGAACCCTTGAAAGATACCTCTTCTATTTCACTTTCACACCCCTGGGGAAGATCTATCAAGTGACTCATACAAATGTCAGGTTGTGTGGCTACATAATTATGAAATTGTAAGTCTTTACCATGCTTAAGTGTTGTGGCTGTTGGTATTTACATAATGTACACAAGGCATTCCTAGAATTTTTACAGAAAACTCTAGAGGATCCAACCTGTCTTAGTGGGGGACAGTCTCCCCTGCATGCATTGTTAGAACAAACCACAATGCAGAGTGGCAGCAAAAGTCTCTGTCAAGATGGTTTAGAAAGCTTGAAGGGATCACCCCTACTTTGTAAGGGATGTAGCTACACCGTTCAAGCTGACTCACTTATTTTCATTATATTCGATGTATACTCAGAAGACACAGTGGAAGAGAATTGTGTGCCAGACAATTACAGAGCTTTGGAGATTTTTTTTCTTTTCTTTTTCTTCTTTTATAAATTTGGTACTTGTAAAAGATACTGGATGAATAGCCCTGTATCTGAAATCCACCCATGCATAAAACCAATTCGAGCAATTCAGCTGTGCTACTCTATCAATACGTTTCAAAGAGAATAAAAATCTTGATTCACATCAGACGTCCAGTACCATGACTGCCAATTGTTGGAGTTACGGGTATCTGGACAACAGAGTGTATGCTACCTTGTCATGGCCTCGGATGTTTCTTTATCCTCTTTTAGGGCAACTGACCATATCCCTACAAGCCAGAGTCCAGTCAAGAAAAAAAGGTGGAGGGAGCCAGGCACAGTGGCCCATGCCTGTAATCCCAGCACTCTGGGAGGCTAAGGCAGGCAGGTCACTTGAGGTCAGGAGTTTGAGAACAGCCTGGCCAACGTGGTGAAACCCCATCTCTACTAAAAAGACATAATTAACTGGGCGTGGTGGCACGCGCCTGTAATCCCAGCTACTCAGGAGGCTGAGTCAAGAGAATCGTTTGAACCTGGGAGGTGGAAGCTGCAGTGAGCCAAGATTGCACCATTGCACTCCAGCCTGGGCAACAAGAGCAAAATTCTGTCTCAAAAAAACAAAAACATATTAGGCATCATTTCAAGCCAAACCAGAAGCTAGACCTGGAAACATGAGGGAATCAAGAACTATAAGCCTCTCAGATCTTTCAGGTCAAGTGGGATTTATACCTCTCTTATTTACATTGT
The DNA here is from genome assembly GCF_049350105.2 of Macaca mulatta. Lineage (NCBI taxonomy): Eukaryota > Metazoa > Chordata > Mammalia > Primates > Cercopithecidae > Macaca > Macaca mulatta. The sequence goes on from NC_133418.1 coordinate 6,863,062, forward strand.
TCTTAAGAGACTGTTCATGTGTCTCATGGCAGCCATGAGGACAGTGTCACTGGTAAAGAGAGACTGCTCTATCAAACAGTGCCTCTGTGTTGAGCTCCCATCACGTGATCAGCTGTCTGAAAGACATAGAATTGTAAAATGTGGTCTTGGCCCTCAGGGAGTTCACACTCTGGTTGGAGGAACACCCAAGACCTGCCTCTTCTCATGCCTGCTCGCCTCTAACCTCTGGCCCTCAAGCTGAGCCATTCCCCCTTCCATACCGTGAGGCACGCAGCTGCCTCTGGCAGACCCACTCCCATGTCCATCCCACTGCCTCCTTGGCTAGCTAACATCCTTCAAGACTCAGCTGGAAGCCACCTGCCTAGGAAGCCTCCCCTTACCCACATGCCTGGGAAAGCCACCAGCTGCACTGTCCCTACTCCTATCAGAGCATGTAGCCTCACTCACTCTGAGTTCCCAAGCCGGTCTGCCACAAGTAGGTTAGAGGAAGGCAAGCCTGAGAGCTTCTCAGCCTTTGGAGTGTCTGGGTGCTGAGTGGGACCTGGAGCCAGCTACAAGCAGCCCAGGGTGCCATGGTGAATATTTTCATTTTCTCTGTGTTTTATTAAGTGAAAAAGGCTTGGCAGCACCACTGTCATCATCTGCTAATGTATTTGCCTCATTCACCCAGCTCTTGAGGGCAGAGACTGTCTTAGCCATCAATATATCCCAGGCACCTGGGAGCCATTCTGCAAATGGTCATTGATAGAATGGAGGAGGACTTTGTGGGAGAGAACAGACTTGATCAGAGCCTTGAAGAACAGATGTCGGATTTGGACATGTGCAGAGAAAAAGGAAATACACATGATAACAGAAGGATCACACCTGCAAGGTCACAAACAGGGTGGTGCACACTTAGTGTTCCTGGCACCTGGGCAGGATAGCCTGACCAAGACGGACGGTGTGAACAGAGGCATCATGGGAAATGTGTCACACCATGGAAGCTGTGCAGTAGGGTTTGCGCCTCAGGCTTGGATAAGAGGAAAGCACTGAACATTTCTGAACGGAGAAGCAACATATAACAAAAATATTCAAAGATGAGTCTGAAAAAAGGACAAATTGAGCAGAGGAAGTCTGATGTCACTGACAGCGGCTAGGGAGTTGCTGTGTAATATTTTCACCTGAATGAAAAAAACAATGGGTCTTGTGATCATCAAAAAAATATTTATTGATGGGCCGGGCATGGTGGCTCACACCTGTAATCCCAGCACTTTGGGAGGCTGAGGCAGAGGTCAGGAGTTCAAGACCAGCCTGGCCAACATGGTGAAACCCTGTCTCTACAAAAATACAAAAATTAGCTGGGCATGATGGCAGGTGCCTATAATCCCAGCTACTCAGGAGGCTTTGGCAGGAGAATCACTTGAACCCGGGAGGTGGCAGTTGCAGTGAGCTGAGATCGTGCCATTACACTCTAGCCTAGGTGACAGAGAGAGACTGCCTCAAAAAAAAAAAAAAAAAAAAAAATCCTGAGCTGCTACGATATACCCAGTCTACATACCTCTACTAGAGACCCTTAGTAAATATTTGCTCCTTGCCTTGGTTTTGCTTCCTACCTGAAATTGTACATTGGTCTAGGATTAAATTCATAAGGCTTAAGATGGGATAAAGGAGAGCAGGGAAAGAGAGCTGTCTTCAATACATGACCAAATGTGCTAGTATTAGTGTCTCAGAGGCAATTGAAAATGCCATGTTGCTTCAGAAATGGACTATAGTAAAAACTAAGGTGTCTCTTTAGAGAAAAGAACCTTCTGGAATTCTGAAGCCTCCATTCAATAGACTTGTTCAAGTCAGCATCTATATAAGGGAAGCATCTCTCTGGGAAGACAGAGACAGCATAAGAAATCAAAAATCAACAATGCCTTCCAAAAATAAAATATTCATTCATGGAAGCATCAATAACACATTCCAAGATCATATCCACAAAGTGCACTGTAACACTGAAAACCTAATTTTAACAAATTCTTTTTCTTTTCTTTTTCTTTTTTTTTTTTTTTTTTTTTGAGACGGAGTCTCGCTCTGCCGCCCAGGCTGGAGTGCAGTGGCCGGATCTCAGCTCACTGCAAGCTCCGCCTCCTGGGTTTACGCCATTCTCCTGCCTCAGCCTCCCGAGTAGCTGGGAGTATAGGCGCCCGCCACGTCGCCCGGCTAGTTTTTTTTATTTTTTATTTTTTTTTATTTTTAGTAGAGACGGGGTTTCACCGTGTTAGCCAGGATGGTCTCGATCTCCTGACCTCGTGATCCGCCCGTCTCGGCCTCTCAAAGTGCTGGAATTACAGGCTTGAGCCACCGCGCCCGGCCTTCTTTTTCTTTTTTTGAAACAGGGTCTCGCTCAGTCACCCAGGCTGGAGTGCAGTGGCACAATCGGGCCTCAGTGCAACCTCAACTTCTTGGGCTCAAGCGATCCTCCTGCCCCACCAAGGAGCTGAGACTACAGATGCTTGCCACCATACCTGGCTAATTTTTATTTTACATTTTAGTAGTGACGAGGTTTCACCATGTTGCCCAGGCTGGTCTGAAATTCCTGAGCTCAAGCAATCCACCTGCCTCAGCCTCCCAAAGTGCTGGAATTGCAGGCGTGAGCCACTGTGCCCGGCCTCAAAAATTCCTTAAAAACTTTTTGCCAGCCATTTGTTTTGTGTACTTAACAAATGCTTATTAAAGATACATGTTATGGAAGTAAGTTGCCTCTGGTTCTGTACAGAATGGAATGGAAGAGCAACATTCATATCTTATCCTGGAGATGAGGGGGATGTCAGCAGGGTCTTCCCAGGTGAGGGAGCAAGAGAACAAAGTTAAGAGAGGTGCAAGAAAGCTGAACACACAGTTGAGTTACACCCCACAGCCCTCACTCTAGAGGAACTCAAGTCTTGAGCCAGGAGCACTTCCATTCCTTCTCCTCTGGGCCCCCAGGATGGCTCATAGCCTTGGGCCATCTTCCAGCCAGCCCGTAGGCTTTCCTCAGTGTTGACTTCCTCCAGCAATTGAACCGTTGCTGTATCACCGAACACCTTTGTCCTGCTGGTCTTCTTCATAAGGACTCCATGTTAGCTGAAGCTTTTGCACACAAGACAAGCACATTTGAGTATCATTTTCCTGATACTAACTGAATTATACACAAACAGGCAATCAGAAGTTTGATTCACACAAATGGGATGCTAGCACAAAGAGGGCTAGCTGGAACCCAGGGCCCTAGCACTTGGGCCCTGCCCCACAGGGATGATTTCAGGGACTGAGACCAAAAGAACTCTTCAAATCTCTTCTTGGAAGGCCTTTTACATAGAGGCATGCAGTCTCATTCTACCTCATCCAAGGTAGAAGCAGAAACACAGAAGATGGAGCAGGCAGGAGCCAGGAGTAAACCAAGAGGAAGCCAAAAGGCAGAGAGGAAAGTGGAGGGAGAATGCGTGAGTCAGTGAACAGGCAGAAGTAGCAGAGACGGAGAAGCCAACTGAGGGGATGAGACACCAGGGAGGCAGTTTCTGTGGGACAGTGGGAGTGTCCACTGCTGGCGGGAAGGATGGACAGACTGGAATTCAGCCATGAGGCTGCAGGACCTTCCTGCTTGGATTCCTGCTTGTCTGGACTTACCATCATATAACACCGTGGACAGGGCAGAGCAGAGGGGCCAGGGAGTTGAGGAGGAGTGTCACATCCTCAAAACAAGACTCTTGTTTTTTATGAAGGACTGTGACCACTTAACAATATCATATATGTGAATTCAAATGCAAACAATCAAACATTCTAGAATAAAAGACATACATGTGCTTTTCACATTATCCATGGTTTATGTTATAGGCTCTGTTATTCCTTCTCCTGTCACTCTAAGTTGAAGAAAGTAGAAGGTAATTAGACTTATTTTCGTTTAAGACAACTGGGCATGGATGGAAGTTTGAATAAACAAACTTCCAGATCTCATGAAGGCAGCAAGAGATCCAGTAAGGATAAATGCGTGACTGACTTTTCCATACAGATTCTAAAATCATCATGTAGAGGACAAAAATGATTTCCTTCTAGTAATCATGATTCTAATTTTTCTGTTCCATTTATTTTACCAAAAGCCAAAATACTACCAAATGACCAAAATCACACAAATCCTCTTTAATTTCAGAATTCACTGGCACTACTAATTTCAGAATTCACTGGCACTACCTGTGTGATACTATGTTTTAATCATTTTTCTAATTTTCTAACCTGAATCCTATCTCACTGGCCACATTTATGTTGCCATTCAGCATTAACAAAGAAGGTGATATTAAGAAGTATTGAAGAGTTGGACTCTGAAACTTCCAGCCAGATGTGAATTTGCCATCATGGGCTTGTAATGAAAAAATATATAAAAGCTGCTCCCAGCTAATGGAAAAATAAATTGGAATTGTATTGGGAAAGTACCCAAAAGAACTGTCCTTAAATGAGAATTGGGTTTTTATTAGAAAAATCTGATAAGAGTAAAAAAAAGAACATTAGCTCCCCCCATCATCTAATGGTCTGTGTTACTGTTTCATCGTCCTCCTATAAAAGGACATTCCACTCGAGTATCTCTCAAATGTTTTCATAATTATGAAAGTATCCTCTGTCCAGCAACCTGAAATAATTTCTCATTTCAAATGGAAGCTTCAATCTTGCAATGAAAGTACATATGCCAATTTCTTCATCTTCTAAGCACTAAAGGAAAAACCATCACCTCGGCCTCTGCAGAGAAGAACAAATATTTGGGAAGCTTTTTCCTCATAGATTTTAGTACTTCCCATAGTCACTATTTGATTATACATCATATTCCTTTCCTGTTAAATATTTTCTGAGTGCCTTCCTTGTGCCGGGCACCGACACTGTGTGGTGCCCACAGCTGAACACGGCTCTTCATTGTGTCTGGGGTGAACGGTAAGGGCAGGTAGATACGCAAGAAACGAGGTTTATATGCCAGATTTTTCTAATAAAAACAGAAAGGCTGGGATTGGGCTCAGTTTGTTTTGTTTTTTTGAGGGGGGAGGTGGGAAGCACAAGCACAAGCATAGAAAGTGTGGCCTGCCTTTAATGGATGCGGTGGTGGCAGGGGGCATGTTTTAGTGTAACTTGGTCAGAGCTGGGTCAGGAGATCTTCCTGGCGACAGCACGAACAGTGGGCAGGGGAGGAAGGGTGGGTCCTCTGAGCAAGAGCGAATCAGTCCTGACTTGGGGCTGCTGAGAGGATGGTGAGAGGAGGAGGCCACCGGAGGCACTGCGGTTGGGAGCGCAGGTGGGGCTGATGGTAGATTCCAAGCCAGAGCAGGGATTGAGGCGAAGATGCTTGGGAGCTCGGCTACTTCAGTGCTGGCTCTGCTGAATCTGTGTTGGTAAGAGACACGGGGATGCTGCCCTCTGGCAGGAGTGGGCAGTGAGCCCCAGAACTTGAGGGAATCAGCGGGCACCAGCAAGATGGAGAGAGATGATGGCTGAGCAGAAGCCATGGCGTTTACCAACTCGGCCACTGGTCACTTCCCTGAGAGTCATTTCAGTGGAACAGTATTGGCTAAAGGCCACATGGCCGTTTGTCAAGGTTGAATGTGTGGGGATGGGCTTGGGCTATGCATTTGCAGGGAGGACTAAGGCTCTCTGGTTTTGTTTTTAAGAAACGCTGGGGCTGGGCACAGTGACTCGTGCCTGTAAGCCCAGCACTTTGGGAACCTGAGGCAGGAGGATCACTTGAGCCCAAGAATTCCAGACCAGTTTGGGAAATATAGGGAGACCCCCAACTTTACATAAAAAGAAAAATATTAGCTGGGCGTGGTGGCACATACCTGTGGTTCCAGATACTTGGGAGGCTGAGGTGGAGGAGCCCTGCTTGAGCCCAGAAGGTAGAGGCTGCAGTGAACTGTGATCGTGCCATTGCACTCCAACTCCAGCCTGGATGCCAGAGAAAGACTTTGCCAAAAAAAAAAAAAAAAAAAAGAAAAGAAAAGAAAGAAAAGAAAAAGGGGTCTAATGGATAAATCGTAAATTATGGTCTTCCCCATAACTGGCTACTTCCCACTGAGCATCCCTTTGTCTTGGCCAGCTTAGTATTCCTAACCACTCTTGACACCTCTGCTATTTTTCTATAATTATAGATAAGAATGATATAATAGTAAAAGCAGCTAGTATTTCCAAAGCATGTATACTCTACCAGGCATCACACTAAGAATATTAATACATATTAATTAATTTGATCTTCCCTACAGCCCTGAGAAGTTGGGACTCTCATTTTGCCTGTTTTATAGGTGAGGAAAATGAGGCAAGAGAAATTAAATAACTTACTGAAGTTCACACAACTAGGAAGTAGCTGAGCTGGGAGTCAGCCCAGGAAATGTGCTGAAGTCTATGCACTTAATTAAGATGCTGGCCACCCTCCAACCACTGCAAAGGTAGAAAGGAAGGCAGGGCATGGTGGCTCACATCTGTAATCCCAGCCCTTTGGGAGGCCTAGGGAGGCAGATTGCTTGAGCCCAGGGGTTCAAGATCAGCCTGGGCAACGTAGTGAGACCCCACTCCTACAAAAAAATTTAAAATTAGCCAGGCATGGTGGCATGAGCCTGTGGTCTCAGCTACTTGGGAGGTTGAGGTGGGAGGATTGCTTGAGCCTAGGAGGTCAAAGCTGCAGTGAGCCATGATCACGCCACTGCACTCCACCCTGGGCAACAGAGCAAGACCCTGTCTCAAAAAAAGTATAAAAGGAGTTCTAGGAGCTTTACAGAAACTAAACGAAATTGTAGAAAGCTTTCAATATTAATTTTTTAATATGCCAGCTCCTTTTAGAGAGTGCCACAAACTAAATTCAACATCAGAGCTGAAAAATCTACCAGCACCATAAGCCTATGATTTAGGACTCAGACACAGGAGGGATCCGAAAGCATCTAGAGTCAAGTGCCTTTTTTCACATAAAAAGAAACCACCATCCAGGCCAGTAGAGTGACCTGGCCAAGGTCACGTCGTGGCTAAGAGCCAGCAGAGACTGGAACTCAATGTCCCAAGTTTTTCCACTGCACCCAAAGGGCCTGGAGGTGGAGGAGACAGGGAGATGGGTGCAGTGAGGGAGGAAGGAAGCAGCTGAGGTGAGGCTGCGCCTAGGGCCCAGTCCAGGGTGCGGGCTGCATGGCACGGGCCTGCCCACAGGCTACAGCCCATGTCAGGCCTCTACTGAGAGGTGGCTCGGAATTTGCATGTTACTTTTCAGCCATTTCACACGACTCATTTCCTTTTCCTCTCCTCCTGTGTCTTACGCTATCTATGCCCAGAACAAAGTGTTGTTGAGGCCTGACCCATTAGTGCCTAATTAATGTTTTAAAATTAACTAATGTATCTGTACATGAGTGAATGATCAAAGGAGAAATGGAGAGGAAAAGTAGTTCCCCAGATCTCCCCTTCATCTGCCAGGGAAGAGGAAAAATAGCTTCAGTAGAATCTTCTTGAATCTTGCAGAAGAAAAAGACGCTGTCTGTAGCAGTAACTTGAACCGTGCGACGTTCATACTAGTCTTTTTTAAGATTTGTCCACTTCAACATCGAAGCTCCCAGCTTGTCAGTTGCAGTTGGTAACCTTCACCTTTTAATGACATTTCATCTTGTTGTCAACAGGGATGCAGTAATGTGAAAACACTGAACGTGTGTCTTTTGCAAAAACAACTTTCCACACACACACAAAAACTTACTGTGCAAACATGGCTTCTCCCTAAATGGCCCTACACATAGGCCAAGAAACAAAAAGCACATTTTGCAAAATAACCACCTCTCCCAAAACTGTTACAGCTTTTTGGGTGGTTCTGAAACTTGTAAGCAGGAGAAGGAGAAGTTTTTACTATCCAAGGATCACCTTCTGCATTTGCCTTAAGTTAAATGACTTAAAGAGAATACAAACACATTTACTTTCCACATCAAAAATATGCCTAGTTTTTGGGTTGAATTTTAGAGTATGCTGAATAGGCAGTTATTTACATGGATTCGATTAGGAACACTAGGGCAACCCCAGAAAAAAATTAGTTTCCTTGAGGATTCACTGATGTCTGACCCTTAGCATTTTGTTTACGGCTTTGTTACTTCAGTGGAAGATTTTCCAGTTGTTCAAGAATGAAGGCTCCTGGAAAGCACGTTGCATTTCATCAAGGTTGATAAAGGCCTGTGGGTGCAGACAGGTCATCAAGACAAGCGAGGAGAGCTGGGGTAAGGACATTGCCAGCTTGATCACAATGGCAAATGACAACTCAGTTTAGTCCCCAGGTCAGTCAGGCAGTAGGGAGTCGTGGAGGTGAGTGATGGATGAGCAGCTGCTACACAGCTCTGGCCAAATTCTCACCTCCTGGGATGGAAGCCCAGAGCAGTCGCATCTGCTTTTTTCAGAAGCAATTGAAGTTCTGAGCCTAATGTTAATTTTCCCAGTTTAAAGTAGTTGAGGGACTACACAGAACACGTTTTCTGGCCATATCTAGCGTGTGGGCCTCAGCTTCCAATCTCCGTGAAACCCTCTCACTTATTGTTGTCTTTAATGTAACCAATGGATAGGATTTCTTTTTCCCCCTTGGCACGGAGTCTTTCTTCATCACACAATCTGGACTGCAGTGGCAAAATCATGGCGCACTGCAGCCTTGACCTCCTGGGCTCAAGTGAGCCTCCCACCTCAGCCTCCCAAGTAGCTGGGACCACAGGCAACCAGGCTCAGCTAATTTTTTTTAAATGTTTTATAGAGACAGGGTCTCACTATGTTTCCTAGGCTGGTCTCAAACTCCTGGGCTCAAGTGATCTGCCCACTTTAGCCTCCCAAAGTGCTAGGATTACGGGCGTGCGCCACTGCACCTGGCCAGGTAGGATCTTTCGAGCTAGCCCGAATCCTAAACTTCCTGTCTTTTTTTTTTTTTTTTTGAGACGGAGTCTCGCTCTGTCGCCCAGGCTGGAGTGAAGTGGTGCGATATTGGCTCACTGCAAGCCCTACCTCCCGGGTTCACGCCATTCTCCTGCCTCAGCCTCCTGATTAGCTGGGACTACAGGCGCCACCACCACACCCGGCTAACTTTTTATATTCTTTAGTAGAGACGGGGTTTCACCATGTCAGCCAGGATGGTCTCGATCTCCTGACCTCATGATCCGCCCGCCTCGGCCTCCCAGAGTGCTGGGATTACAGGCGTGAGCCACCGCACTCGGCTTGAATCCTAAACTTTCCATTCAATATCTGTGTTATATATAAATGAATATATGGTATATACAGTTATGTCTCATTTAGTGACAGGGACACATTCTGAGAAAGGCATCATTAGGTGATTTCATCACTGTGTGAACGTTAGAGAGTTTGCGTCCACAAACCTAGATGGCAGAGCCTACTACACACCTGGGCTCTGTGGTATGGCCCATTGCTCCTAGGTTACAAACCTGGACAGCAAGTCACTGCAGTGAATACTGTAAGCGGTTGTAGCATAATGTTAAGTATGTGTGTGTCTAAACATATCTAAATGTAGAAAAAGTACAGGAAAATTACAGTATAAAGGATATAAAATGGTATACCTGTATAGGCCACTTACCAAAAATATACACTTGTATAGGGAAGGCCCGGAAGCTGCTCTGGGTGAGTCAGTGAGTGAGTGGTGAGTGAATGTGAAGGCCTAGGACATTACTGCACACCACTGTAGCCTTTAAAAACACTATACACCGGCTGGGCACAGTGGCTCACGCCTGTAATCCCAGCACTTTGGGAGGCTGAGGCAGGAGGATCACCTGAGGTCAGGAGTCCGAGACCAGCCTGGGCAACATGGTGAAACCGCATCTCTACCAAAAATACAAAAAATTAGCTCAGCATGGTGGCGCATGCCTGTAGTCCCAGCTACTCGGGAGGCTAAGGCAGGAGAATCTCTTGAGCCTGGAAGGCAGAAGTAGCAGTGAGCCGAGATTGCGCCACTGCACTCCAGCCTGGGTGACAGAGTGAGACTCTATCTCAAAAAAACAAAAAGAAACAACAACAACAACAACAAATAAAACTATACACTTAGGCTACACCAAATTTATAAAAACAAAACATAATTGTTCTATGACATTACGATGGCTATGATGTCACTAGGCAATAGAAATTTTTCAGTTCCATTGTAATCTTTTGGGACCCTCATTGTCTATGTGGACCATCCTTGACTGAAATGTCATTATGAGGTACATGACTGTACTTTATGAATATATGTGTTGCATATTAATGTTACACATTATATGCTATATCAGCTATTAATATTACGGGATTGTAGAAGCCCAGTTTTGCATCTGTAAGATACTTTTATTTCATTTTATGTTTTTGTTTATCCCAACCACCAACTGAATGCATCTGTAAAATAAATATGACCTCAGCCACCTGGCAGGGCTGTTGTGTTTGTGGCACGAATTCTTTTCCATTTGGATTGAACGTTCTAGGGGAGCTGCTTGAAACCTGGGTCCCTTTAGGTTTGATAGTTTGTGAAAAAGCTTACTTTTAAAGCCAGGGTAAGGCAGATGGGAATGGGATTGGGAACTGATGAACACAGGGAAATTCTGGAGCAGCCACAGAAGGGAATGCTGGAAACTGGGCCTGTTTCCTTATCTTCAGCCCTTGTCTCTGGTTTTCATGACTGTGCGCTTTTGTGCGTCTTAATGTAACCCCCCTTCCTTTCCAGAAGTGTTCACTCTTTAAGATGGAACAGGTGATGAATGGGAAAGGGTGCTGGTGGCAGGGAGGGGCCAGGGCAGGAAGTGGCCCCGGTCAGCCCAGGAAGGTGGCGCCCCGCACTGTGCTTGGCAGCCTCGGGCCCGTGCGGCTGTCTTGCCTCCCTTGGTGTCTGCCTTAGACCAGACCTGTCCAGACGCCGTAGAGATAGCAGCATGCTCGGTTTAACAAAAGCAGTTTGCAATGTGTAAAGCACAATTTTAACTTTGTAAAAAGAAAAATAGATGTCTGTAGGAACGAAAAACCTCCTGTGTGGAGTACCCCAAAACGTGGGTGGGAGGGAGGATCGCTTTTCCCAGAACCTATGAGCTCCCCAGGCTGATGCTCTTCTCTGTTTGGATTTTCCACCCCACTCGGCAGCCTTGAGCTCTGCTGGGTCCCTTGTGAAATCCTTTCTGCTGGTGCTAGGCTGTGCTAAGCCATCCAGTCTTTGGTATTTTAGAAGAAGACAGGAGAAACGAGACTTTGCTGGGCTGTGCCCCACCTAGTTTTGTTTTTTGTGGCTGAGTTTTGTTTTTTGTCTGTCACCCAGGCTGGAGGGCAGTGGTGCCGTCATAGCTCACTGCAGTCTCAAAGTTCTGGGCTCAAGTGATCCTCCTGCCTCCGCTCTCCGGAAGGTGGGACTACAGGCATGCACCGCCACACTTGGCTAATTGTTTTTTATTTTTTGTAGAGATGGGGGTCTCCCTACGTTGCTCATGCTGGTCTCAAACTCCTAGGCTCAAGCAATCCTCCCACCTCGGCCTCCCAAAGCACTTGGATTACAGGTGTGAGCCACCCGCCCACTCCTGGTGTTGAGGCTGCTGCATCTTCCTTGTTTCCTCGGCACTCTATGCCTCCCTGGAGATGCCACGGAGATGGAGCTGGAGGTCAGGTCCTCAGCCCGAGGCCCCCGTGCCCTCTTTCTCTGTGAGTGTACTCATCCTGTCTACCCCGGCAGGCCTCCACGCCCGCCCCTGCCCTCATGCCACCGTCCTGAATCACCGCCGCTTGCTGCAACTTTATTTGATTGTCCCACACTGTAGAGTGTGTAACATAGAACCAGCCCGGAGTGGGCTCTCTCTCAGTAAATGAGAAGTGCTTTCCCTTTTGAAACCAAACTCATCATCTTTCTCCAAAATACATCTTCTCCCCCCAACTTCTCCATTCTGGGTACAGCATCCTCTTGCTCACACATGACTGAGGCTCAAATCTCAGACTCAGCCTTTGCTCCCCGCCTGTCTCTCCCCCTGCCCCTGTGCGCTTCTGACTCAGCTACCAACTCCCATCTGGCTGCCTGTTGTCAGCAGCCTTGGGTACATGCATCTTGTCTCATTTCTCCTGTCTCTTCATTAGCACTAAGCCTCATGACCTCAGCTGTCTGGTAAGTGTTGTGGAAGCCCTTGCAATCTCGCTTAAACATAAACAGGGAGTACATCTGGGCACTGTGAGGGACAGAAACCGGGAACTGGAACCAGAAGCCGCAGAGCATCCAGGAATAAGGCATTAGACTCTATTGGAGGGAAGGATTGGGAGGTAGGAGAAGCGGGGACGGTTGATTTTCTGTAAAGGAAGAGTTCCAAACCCCTCAGCCTGGCACTCAAAGCCCGCCCTGGCCATGTGGTTTCCTACCAACGGCACCTCTTGAACGTTTCTCCTCAAAAACACCACGAACATTCGTGCTTCTTTTTCTTCATGTCATTCAAAAATATGATTTTAAATTGTAAGGGGCATTATGAAATAAAAATGTCTAAGAAAAGAAATATATCTCATTAAGATGAAGGTCTCATACACCATGAACATTCATGCTTCTTTTTCCTCATGTCATTCAAAAATATGATTTTAAATTATAAAGGACCTTATGAAATAAAAATGTCTAAGAAAAGAAATATATCTAATAAGACGAAGGTCTCATTTTCAGTAAGACATAAGTAAAGTAAAACTTACAGCTTGACTTTTTAGAAAATGCACTGTTATGTAACCTATAAACTAGGTGGTATGGCATAGAAGTTTGTTCCACTGTATATTGATGGAGTCTCAAAGATATGAAGGTGCTACGGTCTGAATGTACCACCAAATTCTGGTGTTGAAATTCTAACCCCCAAGGTGATGGGGCCTTTGGGAGGTGATTAGATCATGAGGGTGGATCCCTTACCTCTTCCATTATATGAGGACAAACCAAAAACCTGAACCAAGTCTGAACCAGGAAGCTGGCCCTCACCAAGCACTGCACCTGCCAGCACCTTGGACTTCCCAGCCTCTAGAACTGTGAGAAATAAATGTCGGTTATGAGCCATCCAGTCTTTGGTATTTTACTATAGCGGTTTTTGGTACTTCCATTATGGCAGTCTTTGGTGTTGATACAGAAGGACTGGGCTCCCGACTAAACCCCACCCTTAAGCCTGGAACGGCAGCCCTAAGTGAAAACAGCTGACCCTGTTTTTCCACCCAAATGATGCCTTTTTGGCCTTCCATGCCTCATCCTGTGCCCATAAAAAGACTTCAGCTGGCAGAGCAACACAAGTGGCTGAGTGCTGGGGATACACACGGCTGAGCAGTGAGGAGACAAGCAGCTGAGCATCAGGGGTACAAGCTGCTAAGCGTCAGGGATTCAAGCGATTGAATGGCAAGCAAAGAAGCAACTGAACATCAGAGACTGTGGATAGATATGGCTAACTTCAGCCGGTGCAGCTTTGGAGAGGGGCCTGGCTGGAAACAGCCAGCCTTCAGGGAAAGATCACCTTCTTTGGGCACCATCTTCTTTCCAACTCCCCATCCCGCTGAGAGCCCCTTCCATTGCCCGGTAAAATCCTCCACAGACACTGCCCTTCAAGCCATTCGTGAGACCTGATTCTTCCTGGAGGCCGGACAAGAACCTGGGTGCCAAGAGGGCAAGGGCTGCCACCCTAACCCTCCACTGAGCTGGTTGGCGCTTGGCTGTCCCAGGACGGCAGAACTCAAAGAGCCTCGGTTGGCCGCCGATGCAGGGCCTGCACGTAGCCTGCTCCCACCAGAGAGGAGCGACCGGCCAGTTCCAGCGTTGGTTCACTCTGGTTCCCACACTTGCTCACTCGCTTGCTCCCTCTTGCAAGAGGATTGAGCATGGGGAGGCTGAGTTAATGAGCCACACCCCTATCGCAAGTCCCGAGAGGGGGTCAAGGGAATGATCCCATCTCAGCATTTTATTGTAGCCGTCTTTGGTATTTTATAGTCAAGTGGATCAACAGAGAAAGGAGCTCCCCAGTGGGTATTTGTTATATTTTGTTTAATAAGCATTTTCGTGGCAGAAATAGATAGCTGTGTTGGGGCTCAGATATCAATATTCCCCAAAGATGGTGTTTTGACATGCTAAACTGGGATCTCTCTGACTCCCCCACCCACACTGTCTCTCCCACGGAATCTGGAGTTCCTTTACCCACCTAACATCCAGACCCACCAAGGAGAAGAATTATTCTTTTTCCCTCCCTGTTGTCATTATTTATTGCAGGAAAGGAGACCAAGATGTAAGCACACCTGAGAAGATCCTTTTCCAAGTATCCTGATGTCTCCAAGGGCTGTTCAGATTCCAAAGAGAACTATCTACAAGTTAATCTCTGTTACTGGAGTCATTCATTCTCTGCAGCAGTCCCCTCCACAGAATTCCTCTTCTCCTCCTTCTCATCACCTGTTTCACCAGGATCCAATCCTCCGTTCTTTCTGTAACCTCACGGAGAAGCTGGGTCTTCATTTGGAAGGCTTGCATGTATACATGATAAATAAACAGCTATGCCTTTCCTTCTATTAATCAGTCTGCTTCAGTCAGTGATTTTTAGTGAAACTTTAGGGGGCCAAGGGCCTTGGTCCTCATACTTGCCTGTCCAATATCAATTCTTCACTCTTCTTTACTAATAGAATCCTGATTTGGGTGGGACGGGGGGCATGACGATGTACCCAACCAAATAAATACCTTTCCAGTCTCTCTTGAAGATATGGGTGACAATGTGATAAAATTCCTGTCATTGATAACTAAGCAGAAGTTGTGAGGTGAGGCTTTTATATTGGCCCTTCCTCCTTCCTGTTGTGTGGATAATGAACGTGATGTCTGGGGCTTTGGTAGTGATTTTATGACTGTGAGGACAAAGACCTCACCCCCAGAGATAGTAGAGCTGAGAGTCAGGAAAAGCCTGGGTTGCCAATGCTTGGAGAAGCTGCCACATCAGCCCTGAACTGCCTAACTCCAGATTTCTTGTTATGTAAAATCCCTAATCAGTGGTTCCCAGTTTTCTCACCAGAGAAGCTCTAAAAATTATTGCTGCCTGGATCTCACCTCAAAAGGTTCTTACGTAATTGATATGGGGTGCGGCCCAGCCATTTGGTTTTTAATATCTTCCAGATGATTCTAGTATAAGTCCCTTTCGGCTAAGAATGGTTTGGCACCATGGGATGTTAGCTGCTATGATTTTTGTATTAATCTGCCTTGTCTTCTTTGCTGCATGAATCAATTTCTTGGTTGCTGCCTCTGTTTCACTGTCATTTTCAGGAGACTTCATTTAACTGGTTCTAGGGATTTTAACTTACTCTTCCCCTGTGCGCCTCCTGATTTCCGTCCAGTTACTTGTGAAATATTGGGAACAAAAAAGCGATGAAGGCTCTGTCTCTAAAACTGCTGATTGAGATGTGGTATTTAACAGCTATGAGCAATAAGATTAGATAGATGTGGTTGTGTTTTGTTGCTGCTATGCCCACTAGCTGTGATTGAGAAGCACTAGGATGGAAATCAGGGAACTTTTCTCCTTGCTGTTTTGTTTTATTGTGCACACTAAACAAACACTTCTTTCCTTTCTTGGATTCAGGCAAACTGGCTTTTCCTGTCTAATCCACATGCCACTATTGCCCAGAACCTGCTTGCTGTGATCATTCCCATCTTTGCTGGTCTGTTCTCACATTGCCAATAAAGACATACCCAAGACTGGGTAATTTATACAAGGAAGAGATTTAATTCACTCACAGTTCCACATGGCTGAGGACGTGTCACAATCATGGCGGAAGACAAAGGAGGAGCAAAGTTACGTCTTACATGGCTGCAGACAGAGTGTGTGCAGGGGAACTCCCTTTTATAAAACTATCAGATCTCATGAGACTTATTCACCATCACAAGAACAGCATAGGAAAGACCCACTGCATGATTCAGTTACCTCCCTCCAGGTCCCTCCCATGACATGTGGGAATTATGGGAGCTCCAATTCAAGATGAGATTTGGGTGGGGACACAGCCAAAATATATCATCATCTACATCTTCTGCATTTCCTTTGCCTCATTTGACATTTCTTTTGTTAGAGTCCATGTTGTGTATTATCTAAGATTCATGATTCATCTCATTTTATTACTTAGATAGTCTGAATAAGTGAATCCAATTTTTGGCAAAGATCCCCTCATTAATGTAACTGGCCTTAAAATCCTCTCTTATCCTTTTTAGTGAGTGTGGCCATTGACAATCTAATCTCGCAAGTTTGACAATATCACCTGCCTCCTTCGTGGGAATCACGGCGTCAATCCCAAAAGACTCACCACTGAGTTGTATTCTCAAACACTGGGACCAGTTTAAACTAAACGGCCGTAAGAAGAGAAAACCGGTGTTTCTATGTAATACTGTTCGGCCTTGGTATTATTTAGAAAAACAAGAGAAATGGCCTCCTACTGGAACTGTGGCCTTTAATACTATACTTCAGCTCGATTTGTTTTGTAAGCAGGAAGGAAAATGGGGTGGAATACCATATGTTCAAGTGTTTTGCTGCTCGGTCAGAATAAACACTGCAGCAGACATGTGCATGTTTGACGAGAGAAAAGGAAGAAAAAAACCAGACATACTAGATGATCCCTTGGTACTGCGCCCCCAGTTCAGTGGACATCTTTGGGTGGAGCAGAACCTCCTTCTGTCAGCTCTGAAGGTTCAGATGTGTCAGCCCTTTCTCCCTCTAGTCCACCTGAAAGTTCTATTGAGATCCCTTCATCCACTCCTCCTTACCTGTCTAGTCCTACTGTATACCCACCACTCCCTGAGGAACTTAGCCCTGCAGGTACTGCTTAGAGCAGAGCCTCTTATCAACCTCCAAAGGGAAATCTTTGGCCACTTAGACAGGTGGCAAATGGGGAAGAAGTAACTGCAAGACTATATGTCCCCTTTTCTATGTCTGATTTGGCTCTATGTAAAGAGAAGTTTGGTCATTTCTTTTTTTTTTTTTTTTTTTTTTTGAGACGGAGTCTCGCTCTGTGGCCCAGGCTGGAGTGCAGTGGCCGGATCTCAGCTCACTGCAAGCTCCGCCTCCCGGGTTCACGCCATTCTCCTGCCTCAGCCTCCCAAGTAGCTGCGACTACAGGCGCCCGCCACCACGCCCGGCTAGGTTTTTGTATTTTTAGTAGAGACGGGGTTTCACCGTGTTAGCCAGGATGGCCTCCATCTCCTGACCTTGTGATCCGCCCGTCTCGGCCTCCCACAGTGCTGGGATTACAGGCTTGAGCCACCGTGCCCGGCCTAGTTTGGTCATTTCTTTAAAGGGGCAGGAAAATTCATAGATGAGTTTGAGAAATTAGCTCTGACCTATAGTTTAATGCTGCAGGATCTGCACGTTTTATTGTCTCTGTGTGGGAGAGAAACACCACATTTTGGGGACAACTAGGACCTATACAGATGAGGTATTAGCTCATAACCCTAACCATAATATATATCAGGCAGGAGGTGTAACGGTTCCAGATCAAGATCCAGAATGGAACAATCAAAGGGGCTGTGAGGACGTGGAGAAAAGACACCATACAGTCACTTGTGTGTTGGAAGGGATGAAGAAATATGTGAAAAAGTCTGTTCACTATGAAGAGGTTAAAGAAGTTTCTCAGGGCAAAGATGAGAATCCAGCTTTGTTTCAAGGGCGTTTATTTGAGGCAATTTGGAAATACAGTAACACTGATTCCGCCTCAAGGGAAGGACAGACCCTTTTGGGAGTACATTTCATAATCCAGTCAACCCATGATATCTGTAGAAAACTATAAAAATCAACTCTGGGTCCCCAGACTTCTGTGGAAAAAGTTCTGGATGTGATGTGGCATTTTCAGTTTTTAATAACAAGGAAAAACAGAGGAAACGTAAAGAACAAGAAGGACCTCCCGCAAGGTGCAGCTCTTCACTGCAGCCTTAATCTCACCTCCCACGCGGGGTTGCCCTCCTGACTCTTTGTCTGAACAAGGAAAGCAGAAAGATGAAAAGCCCAAAGCTGGGTATCTGCATCTCCATGCCTTGGACATAAATCAGTGTACACACTATAAGAAAACTAGCCATTGGAAGGGGGACTGCCCAGCTTCCAAAGGGGGCCATCAGCACCCAAATTAATGATGGCCAAGAAAGCCAGGCAAGCCCAAGAGTGACAGGGCCTGGGACCTTCCACCACAACTCCCACTGGACACCTAGCCATATCTCCAAAGGGGCCTCGGGTAACCCTCAACATGGCAGGTAAGACTATTAACTTCCTTTTGGACATGGGGGCTGCTTGCTCTGTTTTGACCCCATTATAATGGGACTCTGTCACCCCAAAACTGTATGGTCATGGGGATAGACAAGCCCATAAATGCCATTTTACCTATCCTTTTTTTTTTTTTTTGAGACGGAGTCTCCCTCTGTCGCCCAGGCTGGAGTGCGGTGGCACCATCTCGGTTCACTGCAAGCTCCGCCTCCCGGGTTTACACCATTCTCCTGCCTCAGCCTCTGAGTAGCTGGGACTACAGGCGCCGCCACCACCCCCAGCTAATTTTTTGTATTTTTAGTAGAGACGGGGTTTCACCGTGTTAGCCAGGATGGTCTCGATCTCCTGACCTCGTGATCCGCCTGCCTCGGCCTCCCAAAGTGCTGGGATTACAGGCTTGAGCCACCGCGCCCGTCCTTCTCTATCCTTTAACTACGCTTCAGGGACTTTGGTTTTCTCACATGCCTTTCTTATCATGCCTGAATGCTCCACCCCCTTGTTGGGAAGGGATTTGTTAACTCAACTGCGAACAGTAGTATCTTTTAGAAATCAAAAGACAGACTAGGGGTTGCTGCTTCTCCTTTCCGGTGATAAAGGAGAAGAGTCAACAGGGGACTGATCTACTTTACCTGTTGAAGTAACCTCCCAAGTAATCCTATAGTATGGGTCACTAACGTTACAGGCAAAATGTTACATCTTCCCCCAGTTTGCATCCAACTTAAGCCTGGTGTCCCATATCCCTGGAAGAGACGATACCCCTTAAAGCCAGAGACACAAAGAGGGATCCAACCATTAATAGCTAAGTTTTTGCAGTTTGGGTTGTTAAGGCCCTGTGAGTCTCCTTGTCATACACCAATGTTGCCAGTTAAAAAGCCAAATGGAGACGACAGATTTGTTCAAGATCTTCGAGCTGTCAATGACACTGTCATTCCCATGCATACTTTAGTTCCCAATCCCCACACACTGTTAGCCCAGGGACTTTGTTGTTGTTGTTTTTTTTTTTTTTTTTTTTTTTTGCATTCCAGTACACCCTGATTCACAATTCATGTTTACTTTTGAATAGACTGATCCTGATAGTCATGTAGCTTCTTAATTAACTTGGACAGTTCTTCCCCAGGGGTCTAGGGACAACCCTCATCTGTTTAAAAATGCACTGACTAGAGAATTAAAGATGGTACAATTAAATAAAAACACTAATATCCAATAGGTGGGTGACTTGTTGGTTTCTAGCTCAACTAGAAGAAACTTGGACAAAAAATACCATTCAGTTACTAAACTCTCTGGGAGCTAGTAAGTATAGGGTCTTGGCCACACAAAGCCCAGATTTCAACTCCAGAGGTTAAATACTCAGAATAAGTCCCAAACCCCGACACCCAGACAATAACACCAGAATGAAGGGAAACTATCCTGGACGTTCCAAAACCCCGAACGCGAAAACACCTGTGGACTCCCCTAGGGATGGCAGGATTCTGCTGTTTCTGGGCACCTGGATTTGGGCATATAGCCAAGCCTTTTTATGAGACGCTGAAAGGAGCAGATCCCTTTGGAATAGTAATTGTGAACAAGTTTTTAATACTCTCAAGGAGAAGTTGGGGTAAACTCCAGCCCTAGGGATCCCTAATCTTGATAAGCCATTTTCCTTTATATGACTGAAAAACAAAGCACCGCCCTAGGTGTCCTTGTCCAGAAACTGGGAGATATTCCCTGACCAGTGACATATTTTTCTACACAACTAGACCGTGTCACTTCAAGATGGCCTGGATACCTCAGGGCAGTTGCAGCAACTGCCTTAGTCGATGAAACCAATAAACTGGCTTTAAGACAACATCTGGAGGTTTTAACCCCACACCAAGTAGAAGGAGTCCTAGAAACCAAAAGACACCAGTGGATGACAGGGGAACTCTTATTAAAATATCAGGCTTTATTACTAGACACTCCCGATGTAACTCTTAAAGTATGGCATACTTTAAATCTAGCTACTCACTTGCCTGAACCCACAGGCACCCTAGATCATTCTTGTATACAAGTTATGGAGCAAGTTTACTCCGTGGAAAATCTCGGCTCACTGCAACGTCCACCTCCTGGGTTCAAGCAAGTCTCCTGTTTCAGCCTCCCGAGTAACTGGGATTACAGGCATGTGCCACTATGCTATGCCCAGCTAATTTTATATTTTTAGTAGAGACCGGATTTCACCATGTTGGTTAGGCTGGTCTCGAACTCCTAACCTCAGGTGATCCACCCACCTCGGCCTCCCAAACTGCTGGGATTACAGGCACGAGCCACCACAGCCCGCCCATCACATTCTTTAAAAAGCAGAGAACTGAGTGACACATTCTTGAAAATTTTCCATTCCGAATGGATGAACCCTAAGAGCAGTTGTTTAAGGCGTCTTGGATGCTGGAAACTTCGCTTCCCAGGGTGGCCTATTCTTGGAGACTCCAGGCAGTAAATGTTTTACCAGGTTGTGTGTTCACTCCATTTGTTATTTGCTTCATTTGTGTTCATCTTTAAAGGCACGCGATGCTATCAGACTTCATTCTATGTCTATACTACTGATTTCTGTTGACTTACCCCCCACTTCCCCCTGTCTTTGATGGCTAGTTACTGTTTTAACCCCACACTGGGTTATGTCTTTTATTCATTTACTCTTGCACCCTCCTCTGTCATCACTGATGAAAATTTATTCATTTATTCTTGCACCCTCCTCTGTCATCACTGATGAAAATTTAAGCTATACTGGCCCAAGATCAGCCTTTGAAAACACTCCTTGTGTGTTCTCTTGTGCCAACATTGGGACCATATTTTTCTGGTTGTTGAGTGATTTATGTGGGATGAGTTTAAACCTCTTCCTGAAGTTAAGATGTATCATGTAAATGACAACGTTTGATTAATCAAACTTAGACTCAGTAGTTAAATGTTCCTACTGCAACAGAATGTGCTCTTCCCATAGCCATACTGAAGAGTACTTCACGTTAATTCCTTGGAGGGGTTAAGTAGTGAGGCGGCCACAGGTGCTCGGATCAGACATTTTCCTTTGTAAGGGCTGGAGAATGACTTTCTCCCCTTTCTTATCTTTAGCTACCTTGCGAATTCTCCTAAAGCTACTGAAACAATGGCAATGGTTTAGACGCCCTGCATCTCCAGGGCTCGTGGTTTGTGCACATCTCTCATCTAAATAAACATAAATACTTTCTCTGTTTCTATTTTATCTTCCCCAAATTCCTGTTTCTGTTGTTGCAGCTTCATAAAACCCAGAGCCCACCTGGCAATAGCAGCTGCTAGCCCAGGTCGAAGTTGGGGAGGGGAGCTGCCTTCCAGGTGCACTCTGTGTGATCCCGACTTCCTCCTGACAGTGCCAGGAACTCCCACGAACTGCTTTCGTGGTTGCATGCGAAAACCTTTGCATTTCTAGAACTCTCATCCCCAGCAGGCTGGGCTGTTGGCTGCGGTGGGATTGCTAGCTGGTCTAGACCCGGCCCCTCCTTCCCCAGGCTTTTCCCACCCCCTGCTTCTCTCTTGGCCTTGGGCCTCACGCCTGAGTCTCCAGCTGCCACCTTGCTGTTGGTTTACTGTTTCTCTGTGATGCTGTTTCTAGCTAGTTATAATTGGCAGGAAACCAGAAGCCTCATCTGCCTAGGGCGGAAGTCACGTCTGGAACAGGCTTCCCTCTTAAGACTGTGGGCCAGCCCAGCATCTTGCCACTTTGTGTGGGACTTCCTCATTCTTAGTACATAACTGTTTGACCCTCAGGGATGCTAGTGTTTCCTGGCCTCGGTACAGTTGACTTCTCCAGAAACTCTCTGGCTCGCTCTCAGTTTCCTGGAGCCCTACATCCTAATCACAGAAATGGGAAAATCGTATCTAGAGTCCCATAGAAAGAGAAATAGAACTCCCGTGTGTGCCTACAATTCATCCGTTCTCGATTCATTATTTTTAAAATGTAGCTGATGGTTCGGTTCTGAGACCAGATGGTACAAAAATTACCATTCACTCATGGTAGGGCCGCCAACTACAATAATCTTTCAGAAAAGTAATTTAGTGATGTAAGTCAGGACCACTTAAAAAACCCTTAGAGTTGCTCATTCCACTCTTAGGAACTTATCCTAAAGACATCCACAGATGTGGACCAAAATTTGTGTGCAAGAATATTATGTAGAATTTCTGTATTGAGAGAATTTGGAGGCAGCCTTGCTGTCCAAAAATAGGACTAAATTAAACATGGTACAGCAATATAGTGAAATATTATATAACCATTAAGTTATGTTCTTCAACAGTTATTTATAAAATAAGGAAAATTCCAACATTTTTGAAGAGTCTTTTTAAAAATGAGAGGACAGGCCAGGCACAGTGGTGCACACTTACAATCCCAGTACTCTGGGAGGCCAAGGCAAGTGGATCACTTGAGGCCAGGAGCTGGAGACCAGCCTGGGCAACACAGTGAGACCCCACCTCTACAAAAAATACAAAAAATTAACCAGGTGTGTTGGGGCACACCTGTGGTCCCAGCTACTTGGGAGGCTGAGATGGGAGGATTGCTTGAGCCCAGGAGTTTGAGGCCACAGTGAGCTGTGATTCTGCCACTGCACTCCAGCCTGGGTGACAGAGTGAGATCCTGTCTCAAAATAAAATAGAATTTAGAAAGAGCACATGCATGAACAATGGAACATAACACTTTAGGTAATAATATTATCCCAATCACATAGGCATGCTTAGGGCAAACACAAAAACATTCATAGTATTTATCTCTGGTGGTAGAATTACTGGTGATTTTTGAAAAATACATTTTTTTTTCTGTATATTCCAAGTGTTCCACAATGAATGTGTCAGTTTCCTAATCAGAAAAACAATTATTTGTTAAAAGAAATTAGACGACAAAAAAAGCAAAAACACAAAGGCCTTGGCTGTTCCCCCCCCCCGCCCCCCGTTTTACCACATCCTTTCTCACTGATGTAGAGAAAAAAGGAACTAATATTTATGGTGCCAAGAATGTAAATCCTTCTTATAACTTGGAAAGTACATGTGTATCTTTCCCATTTTAAAGGTAATAAAGTCACCAAAGAAAAGGGTGGCAAAAATAAAATGGGAATGCAGGTCCACTGGCCCCAAAGGAATCTTCTTGCTTCTACAGTGTCCCACTCATGATAGTTTGAAGTTGCATCGTATTTTGTACCTGGGCTTTTTCATTTTATCAAAATAAACTTCTGTTTGGTAACAAAGATATTCTACTTTCTGTAAAACTGTCATTCCAGCTAACTTTTGTTAGCTGAGATTTTGTCTAAGTAGTACCAACGCTTTGAATAATCGTACTAAAAATATAGCCTAATTGGTCTGAATGAAACTGAACAACTGCAATTGTTCAAACAAGCTGGATGCAGCATTTTTGCATGTGTCTCGTCATTTTGCTACAGTAGTCATTGCAAACGAGTGCCTGATACACAAATTTTGGAGAAGTCATGGTTTCGGGGGATCAGTTGGAGAAGCTGCCATCTCCTCTGTCCTTCTGAGAACATCCTCCCAGCTGGTGGCATTAGCATTCTGCCTGACCAGGTAAAGCCCTGGCAGGTTGTAGGAAGCCTCCCGTGGGAGCTGACCAGACCTGGAATACCCCTTCTGCATCACCCCAAATTGAATATGGTTATGCAGACAGCCTTTAACAATCCTTGTCGCCTGGATCTGAAATACACTTTAACATGTCACCTATGTCATCTTGCCACTTGCCTGCCCCCGCAGATCCACTGCTGCTATGTGACAATGGCCACTGTGCCGTGTTTGTCTGTTACCCTGTGACCCAGGAGGAACTGAGAAGACGTATCATTCCTCACCTTTTATGATAAGGAAATGGGGACCAGAGAAGTTAAGCAATTTGCCCAAGGCCATGCAGCTTTAAGTGCATGCATCAGAGCTGCTGCTGCATGTTTTTTTTTTTTTTTTTTTTTTTTGAGACGGAGTTTCCCTCTCGTCGCCCAGGCTGGAGTGCAATGGCGCAATCTCGGCTCACTGCAACTCCGCCTCCTGAGGTTCAAGTAATTCTGCCTCAGCTTCTCGAGTAGCTGGGATTACAGGCGCCCGCCACCATGCCTGGCTAATATTTGTATTTTTAGTAGAGACGGGATTTCACCCTGTTGGCCAGGCTGGTCTCGAACTCCTGACCTCAGATGATCTGCCCGCCTCGGCCTCCCAAAGGGCTGGGATTACAGGCATGAACCACCGTGCCTGGCAGGCTTTGGAGGACTTACAATGTGACTGTCTGAAATGAGATGTGTTCTGAGAGTGAATTATGCCCTGGACTTCCAAGATGTGTTTTGAAAAAGGATGCATAATATCTCATCCGTAATTTTTATATCAATGGCATATTGAAATGTTCATTTTGGATATACTGAGTTAAATAAAATACACCATTAAAATTAATTTCAGTCTCTTTTTTTTTTTTCTTTTTTAACGTGGTTACTAGGAAATCTTAAATTACAAATGTGACTCGCATTGAATTTCTATTAGCAGCAATGTCTCAGAACTCCGTTTTTCTCATCTGTTAAATGATGTTAACAATGAGAACACCCATAAAGTTCCCAAGACAGTAAATGTCCTATACATGTTTATGTTCTTCCCACATCACTTTTTCTCACCACAACACCCAAGCCTCCTGACTTTCATTTGCGTGATCCAGATCCATTCAAAACCATTGTTCCATTTCCATCCGGATTTCTCCTGAGTCAGGGTTTTTTTTTTTTTTTTTTTTTTTTTTTTTTTAGTCATGTGTCATTTGAAATCTTATGATTACAGTTTGTAAATAGCAAGTCAGAAGTTGGAAACTCAGCCAAGATTCTGAAACTGCCTTGCCTAAAGCAGAGGCACTGGAGAATGCACCTATTCATAAACCCGTCCCAGGCGCTTGTGAGAAGATACACTGACATTTCGGCAGGAAATGCACACAAGGTAATTCATTCCTATAGAAGCTCGCTGAGCATCAGTCTGGTTGCGATATGAATTATTCATGTCCCCCCACCTCCCCCGCCACGCCAGCCTCATGTTCAAGGCTGATGTCAGTGCAGGGCCCATAGCTCCTCTCCCTAGACCCTTTCCTGGACAGCTGTGCCCAGGTCAACACCCCGTCCCAGAGCCAGCTCTCATTCTCTCTGTGGTGAGGGCTCACCCACGTGGGCCCAGAGGCTGTGATCGACACCTAATTGGCCACTACAATTCAATTTTCTTGTCCATCTGCCAGAAGACAGATGAATTCATCCAGCAGCCAGCCCAGGACTCCGGAGGAAACACCTCGAGATAATTTATGAATTGATTTATGCCACTTCTCTTTCCACAAAGAATGTACGGTGGCTGTGTAATGTAAGTGGCCTTTTGTTGAATTTACCAAATTGGTCTCTCATTTCGTGTTGTGGATGTCCTAGGAGGGAGTGACAAATGCATATGCTACAAGGCCCAAACGGTGATGCTGATGAGGAGCAAGGAGGAGGGACTAAGCAGCAGGGAGCGGTGGAGACTGTGCCCATCGGAAGAGCTCCTGACCCTTCTGCAGGGGCAGCCGCTGCCCATCCAAGCCGGGTGTCACCTGTGATGATGCTCTTGGTGTTGCAAATCCTCTGATCTGTTACAAAAGGTCAGATTCCCAGATTTTAATGTGGCGATCTCCCGATTTTTGAAGCGTGGGGCTGCGTAAACCTGCCCATTGGTCCCATTCAGCCAGCCAGTTGATCGTCTCTGATCTTGTTTGTCTGCTTGTATAAATGGCAGGCTTTCACGCCGAGGATTCTAACTTCATGTTCTTTTGTATTCCCTCTACCCTTCATCCCTCCTTCCACAGTGGCATGGCGTTTACACCAATTATGATTTTCAGAATTAGACACCAATTTACCATCCTCATAGTTGCTCCAGGCGCATCTTTTTAGTTATTTCCTTTTGTGTCCTCCTCCTTTTTTCTCGAAGTTCTCCAGACTCCGAGAGGAGGGGAAGCAAGAACAGGAGTCGTTAACGGCCCCTTTCCAGCCACACACCCTCATCTGTAAGAAAACGTGGCTGAGTCTCCCTCTCTGTGCTTTATCTTCTGTGTGGCCGAAGCATTGCCGGAATGTCAGGGCTCAGGAGAGAAGAGGGGAAGGACGCCAGCTGAGGGTCCGGAAGGTCTCTCCTTTGTTGTAAGGCAGCGGTGGAGCAGTTGCAGGCGTGCCGGACCCACCTCCATACATCCTCTGCCAGGCGTTACTGAGCTCCTACCCACCTCCCCATGTGCCTGCCACCTGTGGGACACTTTCTTTTCTGGGGCTTGTCTTGTAAAAAGTGCCACTGACTCCTAATGTTGTGGCCCATTCAACTAGATACTTTGTCTTTGATGACAAGCCCTGGGGTCCCAAAGAAACCTGGGCTATCTCTGCATGAGTCACCAGAATCTGTAAGTCAAATTCAGTTTCGGTAATTGGCTATTTGAGTCTAAGAGGTAGTTTGTTTGGTTCTTGTTTTTTCTTTTTCTTTTTCCCTATAGCATTGATAAAGACACAGATTAGGCCAGGTGTGGCAGCTCACACCAGTAATCCCAGGGCTTTGGGAGGCTGAGGCAGGAGGATTGCTTGAGCCCAGGAGTTTGAGGCCAGCCTGGGCCACTCACGAGAGACCCAGCTCTACAAAAACTTTAAAAATTAGCCAGGTGTGGTGGTGCATACATGTGGTCCCAGTCACAGGAAAGGCTGAGGCCAGAGGATCATCTGAGGCCAGGAGCTCAAGGCTGCGGTGAGCCTGGATGGTACCACTGCACTCCAACCTGCGCAACAGAGGGAGACCTGGTCTCAAAAAACAAAAACAGATGCAAATCGACTTCCGTGACAGGAAGCAGGTCCAGATGACTGTTTTTCAATTGACAAATAGAAATTATATATATTTATGATGTACTACATGGTGTTTTGATATATGTTTACATTGTGAAATAACTAAATCACACTAATTAACATATGCAATCTACTCTCTTAGCACATTTCAAGTATACAATACATTGTTGCTAACTATGGACACCACGCTGTATAATAGACCTCTTGAACTTGTGTCTAACTGAAAATTGGTATTTTTCGGCCATTAAAGGCATTCCCCGTCACCTCTGCTCTGAGTCCCTGCTAACCACCATTCTACTTTGCTGTTATGAGTTTGACGTTTTTAGGTTTCTCTTATGAATGAAATAATGTGGTATTTGTCCTTCTGTGCCTAGCTTATTTCACTTAGCAAAATATCCCCAGGTTCATCCACGGTGTTGTAAATGACAGGATTCCCTTGTTTTCTAAGGCTGAATCACATTTCATTACATTTATATACCACATTTTAAAAATCCATTTATCCATTGATACACACTTAGGTTGATTTTATATCTTGGCTATTGTGAATAATGCTGCAGTGAACACGTAAATGCAGATAACTCTTTGCCATGCCGATTTTTCTTTTCTTTTCTTTAGTTTTCTTTTTTCTTTTTGAAACAGGATCTCATTCTGTTACCCAGGCTGAGTGCAGTGGCCTGTTGAGGGCTCACTGCAGCCTCGACCTCCCAAGTTCAGGTGATTCTCCTGCCTCAGCCTTCAGAGTAGTTGAGACCACAGGTGTGCACCACCACACTCAGCTAATTTTTAAATTGTTAGTAGAAATGAGGTCTCCCTATGTTGTGCAGGCAACACAGGGATCCTCCTACCTCAGCTTCCCAAAGTGCTGGGATGACAGGTCTGAGCCAGCACCCTCAATCGATACACCGACTTCATTTCCTTTGGATATATATGGTAGTTCAATTTTTAATTTTTTGAGGAAGCTCCATCCTGTTTTCCATAATAGTTATACTAATTTCCATTCCTAGCAACTGTGTAACAAGGTCCCTTCTCTCCACATTTCCTTATTGGTGCTCAGAAGGCAAAATTTGAAGAACTACAGTGTTAGTATAAAAAATGTTACAGCACTTTTATGGGAATTGAAAGAAGACAGCTGCAATTTCAGGAAACTGATTAAGAAACACTTGGTCATGCAACATTTGCTCCACATTTTCAAGAATGTGTCAATCAGTTCTCCGCTTTTTAAAGAATGTGATGGGCCAGGTGTGGTGGCTCATGCCTGTAATCCCAGCAGTTTGGGAGGCCAAGGCAGGTGTATCACCTGAGGTCAGGAATTTGAGACCAGCCTGACCAACATGGTGAAACACAGTCTCTACCAAAAATACAAAATTAGCCAGGTGTGGTGGCGCATGCCTGTAATCCCAGCTACTTGGGAGGCTGAGGCAGGAGACTTGCTTGAGCCTGGGAAGCGGAGGTTGCAGTGAGCTGATTATGCCACTGCACTCCAGCCTGGGCAGCAATAGCAAAACTCCATCTCAAAAAAAAAAAAGTGACGGGCCCGGCACAGTGGCTCATGCCTGTAATTCCAAAACTTTGAGAGGCCAAGGCAGGCGGATCCCTTGAGCTCAGGAGGTTGAGACCAGCCTGGGCAACATGGTGAACCTCTATCTCTACAAAAAATACAAAAATTAGCCAGACAAGGTGATACACACCTGTGGTCCCAGCTACTTGGGGTGCCGAAGCAGGAGGATTGCTTGAGCCCAGGGGGTTGAGGCTGCAGTGAGCCAAGCTGGCACCTCTGTACTATAGCCTGCATATCAAAGTGAGATCTTGTCTCAAAAAAAAAAAAAAAAAAAGAATGTGACAAATATAATGTAGCCTTCTCTTGATGACTCGGGGCAATCACTTATGATCAAAAATTGCATTTCCGTCTGTAATCCCAGCACTTTGGGAGGCCAAAGCGGTCGGATCACTCAAGAGGCTAAGGCAGGAGAATGGCTTGAACACAGGAGGTGGAGGCTGCAGTGAGCCAAGATTGCACCACTGCATTCCAACCTGGGTGACAGAGTGAAACACCATCTCAAAAAAAGAAAAAAAAAATTGTATTTCAATTCAGTAAGCATTTACTGAGCCTCTCTACTTCGTGCCAAGTACTACACATTGACCTTTAGCCATTTTTTAATTTACTTTAAAACTAGGCTTTGAAAACATTATGCTAAGTGAAAGACGTCAGTCCCAAAGGACCATCCATTTGTATCATTCCATTTATATGAAATGCCCAGAATAGGCAAGTCTGTAAAGACAGAAAGTAGATTAGTGACTGCTTGGGGCTGGGGGGACTGGGGCGCAGTGGCTAGTGTGGAGTGATGACGATGTTCTAATGACATCTGGGGCAACGATAATGCCCTGCTGATTGCGGTGGTGGATACGCGACGGTGAATATATTAAAAAGCGACTGCACGGTACACTGTAAATGGGCGACTTGTACTGTGTGCGAAATATATCTCAATAAAGCCTGCTTTTTAAAAGAGATGTTGGCAATGTTCGGAAAACAAAGAGACAGCACCTGAACAAGGACGAGGAAGGGAGCACAGTGGGCGGGGCTGGGTCAGAATGATGATCAGTCCCTCTTTGTCTCCGTAGGATCTTTTGCCCCTCCTGGACTAGCTTGGGACACTCTGCTGCTCCACCGTCTGCTCTCCCTCCTGTCCCCATGCCTGCCTGTGACAGCTTCGATGGCATCAGCTGCTCCCCATCCACTCTGGTTCTGAAAACCACAGAGGTTCAAGGCTGGACTTGGGAGTCGCAAAGCCCCCGGTTTTATGACAGGGGTGTGACCTGTACCAGCAATGTGACCTTGGACAAGTTTTTAAACCATTTTTCTTTCTTTCTTTTTTTTTTTTTTTTTTTTTTTTTTTGGAGACGAAGTTTTGCTCTTGTTGCCCAGGCTGGAGTGCAGTGGTGCAACCTTGGCTCACTGCAACCTCCGCCTCCCAGATTCAATCAATTCTCCTGCCTCGGCCTGCCGAGTAGCTGGGATTACAGGCTCCCACCACGTCCGGCTAATTTTTTGTATTTTTAGTAGAGATGGGGTTTCCCCATGTTGGCCAGGCTGGTCTCGAACTCCTGACCTCAGGTGATCCACTCGCCTTGGCCTCCCAAAGTGCTGGGTTTTTTTTTTTTTTAACCTTTTTAAGCCCCACTTTTCTCATCTATAAAACAGGAATGATGATATCTATCTTATGGTGTTATGGTGAGGATTAAAGGAGATAAAGCGCAGAACGTGTCTGACTCATAGTAAGTGATCAAAAGGATTTTGTATCTGGGAAGGGGAACTCAGCAGGCTGTCAGGGAAAGTTTCACTACAGATAAAGCTGGAATCCTCAGAGCATGACGCTGGAGGCAGTTACTCTGGCTACTCAACTCGGTCAGATGTTAAGGATGTTGGTATCAATGAATGTTCCTGCCAGATGAGATGTTAACTGAAGCACCAGTGTTCCTTAAAATAGTAGAAGGGGGAGGCTGGGAGCAGTGGCTTATGCCTATAATCCCAGCCCTTTGGGAGGCTGAGGCAGGTGGATCACAAGGTCAGGAGTTCGAGACCAGCCTGGCCAACATGGTGAAACCCCGTCTCTGCCAAAAATACAAAAATAAGCCAGATGGGGTGGCTGACGCCTGTAATCCCAGCTATTCGGGAGGCTGAGGCAGGAGAATTACTTAAACCCAGGAGGTGGAGGTTGCAGTGAGCTGAGATTGCACCACTGAACTCCAGCCTGGATGACAGGGGGAGACTCTGTCTCAAAACAAAACAAAATACAAATAAAATGTCCCTTAACAGCTGTTAGCCACTGCAAGGATGTGGGTGGCTGAATTTCTAATCTTACCCTGGCTTTTTTCTCCCTCATACAGTGTTGGTAGCAGAGAAGAGAGGAAGATCTTGAAGTTCCTGATGAGGCCAGTTGAACTCTGAGAACCTTGGGCCTCATCTCCCTCCCACTCTGCCCTCGCAAGCCTGGCTCAGTCTTGATAGCTGATGTGTGGAGTGTGTGGGAGAAGGTCGGGCTGGGACTCACTCCGGTCAGATCCCTCTGTCTCCTCATCTCCAAGGCTGCTGTGATGGGAACAGCAGGAATCTTTTCCCCTCTGTGTCTACCCCAGTGTGGTTATTCAATGTTGGTGGCCTCTCAGTGCTAGAAAAGGGACATATTCTTCCTTCCAGACATACTGGAATAAAGGAAGACAGTGGTTCCTAAGGACATCAGACACGGTGGGAGGGAAGGGAGCAGATGGCATATTAGTTTGTGTTGGCTGCCAAAGCAAATACCACAGACCACATGATTTAAAACAGAAGTTTTTTTTCTCACAATTCAGGAGGCTGGAAGTCTGAGTTCAAAGAGTCAGCAGGGCTGATTTCCTCTAAGGCCTCTGTCCCTGGCCTGTAGCTGCCATCCTCTCCCTGCGTCTCCACGTGGTCATCCCTCCGTGTGTGTCTGCGTCCAAATTTTTTCCTACAAGGACAGCAGTCATACTGAAGTAAGGACCAGTCCATTTTAATGTAGTCACCTTTAATGACCCTATTTCCAAATGCAGTCACATTCTGGATGTCTGGAGGTTGGGGTTTCAACATTTGAATCTTGGGGGGACAGAATTCAGCCCATAACAGATGGTGAGGGGGACAGGCTCCTTCTGCCACTTGCAGAGAATATCAAGATCACAGGCACCTGCCAGAAAGCCCCCGGGAGAAGGGTGCATCCTTCTACCCCGGAGGATGTCCTGGCCCGGGGAGCCCCGCAGGGCAGCAGCACAGCTGTGGGCTCACAGCTGGCCACTCCAAGATTCCTGGGTGCCTGGGCCGGGTTCAGGTTTATTTGAACAGGAGATCCAGGAGGGAGCAGAGGCTCTTTCTCTGCTCTGCAGTTATGAAACATACTTAGGGGAAAATCAAACTCCACGCTAATTTAATAGTTATTAATAATTGATAACACTCATTCCTCAAGGATTGTTTGTACAGTGCTTGGAGGCCTGAGAATTGGTGATAATGAAATTTTAGCATAAGATAAAATTGGGTTAAGGGTTTTTCTGCCTCTGTTTAAAATGTTCCTGTATTAAATATTCATTTTAGGTTATCAACTAATAAACAAATATGTCCCCCATATGCTCCCATGTGTGAAAATCTAATGTGATAATGAAAGTAAAAATAGTAATAAACAAATGATAGGAAAAACGATCATTTGCTACACAATGAATAAATGATTAGAGTAATAGATTAACATGAAGAACAGGCACAGGGCGGGAAGGGGAAGGGGTTGGCATCTACAGCTCGCTCTGTGGTTTGTGTGGACACGTGACTCGATGCCAGCAGCTCTCTCCTTTGTCCTTCCAGCAGGTGTTACTGAGCCGTGATGACTTGACAGTGGCTGGGTGGGTCTCACCGGAACGGGGCAGGCTTTGCCTGTGTTCCTGGCTCCCCCTCCTTCCCGTCTCGTCTTTTCAAATGACGCCATGAACGCAAGAGGGGGCAAAAGGTGAAATGCAAACCCTTTGAGTTAGCCCTGCTAAAATCTCCTCATTTCAAATCCTGCTGGCAATGCCGCCTGTAGCCTGCCTCTGTGCCCCTCTGGTCGCTTGTTCTCCTACCCAGTCCCTAGAGATCATGCCCATCAGGGTTCATCCTAGAGCTCCTGCTCTTCTCTATAGCCCGTTCTCACAGCCTTGGAAAATGCCTCCACTGACAACTCCCAACTTACATTCCGTGCCAAGACCTTCCTCGGAGCCCCAGCCTCACACATCCCACCACGCCTCACACATCCCATCCCCTCGTCTCCTTGACATCTCCGCTTGGTGACATGCAGGCTTCTCAATCTCCCTGCTCCTTCCTCTGCCTCAGTAAATGCTGGCCCAGGCCGCTCACCTGCTTGAGACACAACCCCAAGAGGCATCTTTTTTTTTTTTTTTTTTTTTTTTTTTTGAGACGGAGTCTGGCTCTGTCGCTGGAGTGCAGTGGCGCCATCTCGGCTCACTGCAAGCTCCACCTCCCGGGTTCACGCCATTCTCCTGCCTCAGCCTCCCGAGTAGCTGGCACTACAGGCGCCCACAACCGCGCCCGGCTAATTTTTTGTATTTTTAGTAGAGACGGGGTTTCACCGTGGTCTCGATCTCCTGACCTTGTGATCCGCCCGCCTCGGCCTCCCAAAGTGCTGGGATTACAGGCGTGAGCCACCGCGCCCGGCGAGGCATCCTTGATGCTTCCTTTTCCATCACTCCCCATATCCAACCCGTCCATGAGTTCTTTCGGTTCTACCTTAAAAATACCCCTGGGGGCCAGGCACAGTGGCTCACACCTGTAATCCCAGCCCTTTGGGAGGCGGAGGCGGGCGGATCACGAGGTCAGGAGATCGAGACCATCCTGGTTAACACGGTGAAAGCCTGTCTCTACTAAAAATACAAAAAAAAAAAAAAAAAAAAAAAAAAAAATTAGCCGGGCGTGGTGGTGGGAGCCTGTAGCCTCAGCTACTCGGGAGGCTGAGGCAGGAGAATGGCATGAACCCAGGAGGTGGAGCTTGCAGTGAGCCGAGATGGCGCCACTGTACTGCAGCCTGGGCGACAGAGTGAGACTCCGTCTCAAAAAAAAAAAAAAAAAAGAAAGAAGAAGAATACCCAAGCTTCTTACTGCACAGAGACCCTGACTAAGCCGCCCCACCTATCTGGGCAGCCCTGTCTTGACTGTTCTTCGCTCTCCTCTGACATTTCTGGCTGGCTGGATCGCTAATGATCCCCTAGGACTTCATTTAATACTCTAAGTGAGATCCAGATCAGGCTCCTCAGCATCACCTGGAGCTCGTTAGAAATCTCAAGCCCTCTCCAGACCTACTGAATCAGGAATCAGGATTTCAGCAAGATCCCTGGGTGATTCAAATGCAGATTAAGGCTTGAGAAGCTCTGCTGCAGCTCAGAGCACAGCAGGCCCCTTTCCACCCCAGGGCCTTTGCACGTGCTCCTCTTTTCCCGGCTCCTCAAACAGCTTGCTTCTAGGACACCTCTGGAAATGGATGTGATGAACCATGGCTGCTTCTGGGGAGAGAAACGTGGAAGCTGGCATTGGGGATGGGAGGGAGAATTACTTTGAATTATATGCTCTCATTCACCTTCAAATAAGCCATTTTAACAGCTCTTTTTCAGTCTTCAGTTCTATTTACAGCCACTGTGAAAAGTAATCTCCCTTCCTTCCTTGGTGCCACAGTGTCCTTTGTTTCCTCAATGGCATTCGTTCATCATGATTTGGTGATGTTTCTTCACTGATGTCTTGCTTCCGCCATCAGCATACAGGAAGTGAAGATGGTTCACCCCCCTGCATCCACCAGCTTTAGATCCATGCTGCACACAGGAAGCTCTGAAACGCTGACAAAATGCGCTTCTCTGAAATCTCACATTCAGATGCTCCTTCCTGACCCTTCCGTCCCTCCATGCAGTGCACCTACTAATTTGCTCCCACGACTCCTGTTTCATACCCACAGGAGCGCCGGTCCTGATGGCTCTGCTCTTATCTTCCAGCCTCCTTGGTTTGCATCTGTTCTGTGGCTGCTTTCTTCTCTGGCTCCCACACACAGAGCAGGTGACCTGACCTCAGCATAACCGAGAGAAATGAAAGTCATCAGAGGCAATGCGCTCACTTCCCTGCCACGAAGCCCACAAACCTGTCCACGTTTGCTGCTGTCTTTTTCTCCCTTCCATTTGCTATTGTGCCACTGCTGTCTTTCTGAAAGTGCTCTGATCTCACTCCTCCAGTGGTGCTGGTAAACGTTTCACACCTGGCTCTCTGGGAATAAAAAGGTCTGATCTGAAGAGATTGCTGGTTTCTGTGGTGTAAATACTCCCATCACAGCCAACTGCAAGCCACCAATGAGATAACACTACACGCAGAGTTGGAAGAGATGCATAGACATGAGTGATTATATAGCATTCTCGCCATAGGGACACAATGGATGGACATTATCTCAGGGGAATAGCCATTGGTAGAAGGTAGCAAACTAGGAAGAGATGAGTTTTCAGTATTTATTGCTTTGTTTCTAATGTAACCTATTTAACTGTAAGTTTTCATCATTTAATTTTTAACACTGGCTGCATTTGGTGCCTGGCTCAGAAAATTCCTGCAGATTTCACAATCAGCTCTCCCACCTGTGGTCATGCCTTGCAGTCACTTTTCCACCCCCACACAGTTCTCCGTCACCACAGTCTGGTTTCTACCCTACATGCCAAGGAACCTCTTCTACCTCCTTGTTGCTGACTTCCTTCTTACCTTCCTGGATCCCCAGGGGTGTGGGACTCTGGGACCACCTACTCCTCCAGCTTCCACAGTCCTGCAGCACCCGGCTTCTGCCTCTCCTCTGCCCGTATACTCCTGCTCTCTGTCCTTCCTCAATTCCTCTCCTCGGTCTGTCCCTCAGGGTTTCTGGCCTCAGCCCTGGCTCCCTTTGAACTCTCTCTGGGCCACTTCGGCCATCTCCCCGCCCCATGATCCTCTTCTCTCTGTGGGTGACACTCCATTCTCTATCCCCAGCCCAGCCCTCTCCCAGGCTTTGGCCCACAGCAGGTGCTCACGGAGCATCATGGCTTCAGTGAACACATGAAGGAACGCGTCGTTGAAACTATCCCTTGTCCCCTTCTCACTGGCCCCCAGTCCATCCTCCACATTTATCCAAAACCCATCTTTCTCAAATGCAAGTCTTAAGCACTGCTTTCGAGCCTCTGGCAGACTGCTGCAGTGGCTCAGGGAGGCCAGGCTGGGGCCAGGCTGGCGAGAGCAGAGATGCACAGACCTGGATACATTCGTGGTGGCTTGTGGAGTGGAAGCCACAGACAAGGGCACCCACCGAATGTGGAGGGTGGGTGGTGACTCGTGGGTGCCTGGCATAGACATCCAGGGGCAGACAAACCATTCACTGAAACAGGGACTTCGAACCATTTCTGCTCTAACTTCTGACGCCAAGTGCGTGGGTTTTTACCTCCCACTAACCAGTTCTCCAACTCTCCCGACACCAACTGGGTGTCCTACGATTCAATTCAGTTTTGACACTATCCATCAGCGTCAGGTCCTACAGGTTAAGAGCTCTGTCCCGCAAGGCTGCCCCCACATCAGAGGCCAGTCGCAAGGCCTGGGCCTCCCATACGTCTGACCAATGGACTATAAACTGGTGGTTCCCACAAACTCCTTCTCAGGTTTAGAACAGCTCACAGAACTCAGGAAACATTTTACTTACACTTACTGGTTTATGATTAGGATGCAACTCGGGGACAGCAGATGAAAGGACTGCCCTGGGTGAGACATTGCCGTGGTTGCTGCGGAGTGTCCAGGCTCTCTCTGGACGTGCCACCATCCCAGCACCTCGCTGTGCTCACCAGCCCGGAAGCTCTCCAGCCCTGTCGCTGAAGGGTTTTGTGGAGGTTACATCCCTTAGGCATGGTAGATTAAAACACTGGGCATTGTTGTGTACTTCAACCTCCAGTCCTTCTCATCTCCTTGGAGAGGAGATGGGGTAGCTGAAAGTGCTAACCCTGTAGTCACAAGGTTGGTTCCTGTGGCAACCACTCCCAACTGAGGCTCTCTCGGAGCCCACCATAAGCTCAGGTATGGTTAGAGGGGGCCCATCTTGAATAACAGAAGACATTCCTCTCACCCCTATTTCTTAGGAAATCCCAAGGCTTGTAGAGTTCTTGTGCCAGAACCAGGGTGGAGAATCAAATATATCTCTTATGATATGACAATGTCACAAGGACTGTCACAGGAAGAGCAGATCTGTGTGCAGGGGAGGTGTCTAGGTGTACAGGTGCCTACTGGACTTCCAGAGACCAAGAGGGGCACGTGGTGTTCAGAACAGAGGTCTGGGAGGAAGTAAAGGTGGGAGTTGTCAGCATACAGATGATAAGAATGTCACATAGATGAACAGACATTTCTCAAAAGAGGACATTCATACAGCCAACAGACACATGAAAAAATGCTCATCATCACTGGCCATCAGAGAAATGCAAATCAAAACCACAATGAGATACCATATCACACCAGTTAGAATGGCGATCATTAAAAAGTCAGGAAACAACAGGTGCTGGAGAGGATGTGGAGAAATAGGAACACTTTTACACTGTTGGTGGGATTGTAAACTAGTTCAACCATTATGGAAAACAGTATGGCGATTCCTCAAGGATCTAGAACTAGATGTACCATATGACCCAGTCATCCCATTACTGGGTATATACCCAAAGGATTATAAATCATGCTGCTATAAAGACACATGCACACGTATGTTTATTGCGGCACTATTCACAATAGCAAAGACTTGGAATCAACCCAAATGTCCATCAGTGACAGACTGGATTAAGAAAATGTGGCACATATACACCATGGAATACTATGCAGCCATAAAAAAGGATGAGTTTGTGTCCTTTGTAGGGACACGGATGCAGCTGGAAACCATCATTCTCAGCAAACTATCACAAGAACAGAAAGCCAAACACCACATGTTCTCACTCATAGGTGGGAACTGAACAATGAGATCACTTGGACTCGGGAAGGGGAACATCACACACCGGGGCCTATCATGGGGAGGGGAGGGGGGGAGGGATTGCACTGGGAGTTATACCTGATGTAAATGACGAGTTGATGGGTGCTGACGAGTTGATGGGTGCAGCACACCAACATGGCACAAGTATACATATGTAACAAACCTGCATGTTATGCACATGTACCCTAGAACTTAAAGTATAATAATTAAAAAAAAAAAAAAGAATGTCACATAGATGAAAGCAAACATTTTCAGCAAGTTTTCATGGATTTTAGAATAAATTCTAAATGCCTAGGCATGGTCTCCCACAATACCTCCGCCCCTCAGCTTTCCCTAGCTCTTGGTTTGGGTCTCAGCGCCGGCTCCCCTCCTCCACCCGTCCCTGCCCCACCCCTTCTTCCACTTCCTGCAAGAGAGTGAATACCATGCCTGCCTTGGGTGGTTCGGGCTGCAATACCAAAATACCATAGAATGAGTGGCCTCTAAACAACACGCTTATTTTTCACAGTTCTGGAGGTTGGGAAGTTCATGATCAAGGGGCAGATTCAGTGTCTGGTGAGGGCCCAATTAATGGTTCATAGATGGTGCCTTCTGTCTGTGTCCTCCCATGGTGGAAGGGGTGAGGGGGCTCCCTGGGGCCTCTTCTTATAGGAACCTATCCCATTCATCAGGGCCCCACCCTCATGACCTAACCAGCTCTCAAAGGCCCCACCTCCTAACACCAGCATACAGGGGTTACGCTTCAACATAGGAATGTGCGGGGGACACCAACATCCAGACCGCAGCAAGGCTTCTCCTGCTTGCTCCAGCAGATCCTCTGGCTGCGGTGACCGCCACGTGCCCTGAATGGAAGGGCTGTTCTGTGTCTGCCCTAGGACTTGGCCAACTCCTCTGCCCAGTGAGCTGAGAGCCCACTGGGGGCGGGGACATCCTTGTCACTCTCCCCGTGTTTCCTCAGTGCTTACCCAGTGCCTGGCTCATGGTGGTTGTTCAATGAGCATGTATCAGAAGAAGATGTTATGCTGTGAGCTCTCTGAGGCTTGTGAGCTGGCCTCAGGGAATGCAAGTCCAACTGTCATTGGTGTTGGAGGTAACTGAACACCAAGTCCTGGCCAGTGTCTCCCGGATGCTGTACACTGTGTTCTCGGGGAGGCAGGAGGACTTGCAGCGGATGCCAGGGACACGTGCCCACGTCAGCCTCCCCTTTTCCGGCCACATTTCAAACAAGTCTCCAAAGCCATGTAGCTTTTCCAGACCTCACCTTGAGTAAACACACAGCTGCTGCCTCTCACCCACTGAGCTCGAATCTGTCGTCATTTTTGTATTGTGCACCCGTGTATGGTTTGGCTACAGGCAACAAGGTGCCGATCTGCCTCTTCATGGAAGCATCGAGGCTCTTGGACTGTGAACTGCGCTGGTGAGACGACGAGGAGGGGACATTGGGACTTAGCAGTTGGCACAAGGCCTCCTGGAGCAATTCCAGGACCCCTCTAGGGAGTTACCACAGTGGTGACATGGAAGATTTACCATCTGGGACTGTGCTAGGTGCCAAGCGGAGCAGAGCTTGTCAGGTTCCCAGAACCGAGTATTAATCAAACAGGAAATGTCTATGCCCGTTCTTTGCTAAGCTGGATTCCTCGCTCACTAGGCATCAAGGTGCCTGTGGAGCACCCCAGGCATGAGAAAGGTCTCGGGAGGCCGAGAGTGCCTGGCCTGCCCTCCAGCCCCACCCCGGGTCACACTTGGGGTCCCTGCAGGCGGCTCACTGTGAATGGAGGAAGCCATCGTGGACTTGGGTCCCATGGGGCTGGCTCTTGGAGAAGCCCTGTGGAACCATGGTTTGGTTCTAATGGGGGTAGAAGATTCCAAAAGTGTATCATGAAAAGCTCCATGACCACCTGTGTTTTAGAGACTTTGGTGACTTCAGAGGCCTTGAAATACAACCCCAGAGAATAACAGTCAGCTTTGGACATGTGTGTTTGTGTGTGCGTGCATGTGTGTGTGTTTTGGGCGGGGTGGGGAGGGATTCCTAATTCCCACCCCCCAGCCTTCCTCCTGAGCTGGAAGCCAGCCTTGAACAGGCGAGGGTGGGTTCTTACCTTCCTCAGAGATGGTTGAGAACCACAGAGGCAATTCCAAGTCAAAATAAACCCGGAGCCTTGTTCCAGCTTCTGTGTTTAAAGGGAAAGTCACTGTACATTTCTCCTGGATGCCCTCCTGCCCCTAGAGTCTCGCTTCTGTGTCTGAACAGTGGGTGACTTCTCTCAGTGAACACACTTTTTGTTGATTACGATTTTCCAATCTGTTTCTGAAGCGGGGGGAAGTTATAGCTGGTAAATTCTCAGTCCGGACAACACACAGTGTCACTTCACAATAAAATGTGTGAGGACAGGTAAGACAGTTATTGTCCTTGCAACATTAGAGATCACCATTAGGTGGTATATTCGTCCAGGTTCTCAGAGAAACAGAACCAATAGCATATAGATATATAGTTATGTACCATATAACAACGTTTTGGTGAATGACAGGCCACACATACAACAGTATTTTTACCATGCCTTTTCTCTCTCTCTTTTTTTTTTTTTTTTTTTTTTGAGATGGAGTCTCTCTGTTCCCCTGGCTGGAGTGCAGTGGGGTGATCTCAGCTCACTGCAACCTCCGCCTCCTGGGTTCAAGCGATTCTTTTGCCTCAGCCTCCTGAGTAGCTGCGACTACCAGAATGCACCACCACATCCAGTTAATTTTTGTATTTTTAGAAGAGATGGGGTTTCCCCATTTTCGCCAGGCTGGTCTCAAACTCCCAACCTCAAGTGCTGGGATTACAGGCATGAGCCACCGCACCCAGCCTTACTGTGCCTTTTCTATGTTTAGATACACGAATACTTACCATGTGTTACATGGCCTGGAGTACCCAGTACAGTATCATGCTGTATAGGTTTGTATTCTAGGAGCAACAGGCTATACCATAGAGCCTATAGGCTTGTTTAAGTGCATTCTATGATGTCCACACAATGACTTAATTGCC
Organism: Macaca mulatta; assembly: GCF_049350105.2. Taxonomy (NCBI): domain Eukaryota; kingdom Metazoa; phylum Chordata; class Mammalia; order Primates; family Cercopithecidae; genus Macaca; species Macaca mulatta. Next base: position 6,903,635 of record NC_133418.1, read on the forward strand.
TAACAACGCATGTTTCAGAATGTATCCTCACTGTGAAGCAATGCAAGACTGCACGTGAAGAAATTTATTATAAGGCATTGGTTCCCCTGAGTACGGAGGCTGGGAAGGCCCACGATCTGCTGTTTGCAAGCTGGAGACTCAGGAAAGCTGGGGGTCAGTTCAGAAGCTCAAGAGCTGGAGACTCAGGAAAGCTGGGGGTCAGTTCAGAGGCTCAAGAGCTGGAGACTCAGGAAAGCTGGGGGTCAGTTCAGAGGCTCAAGAGCTGGAGGGCCAGTGGTGTAGATTGAGTCTGAAGGCCTGAAAAGCAGGGGCACTGGGGGAAGGTGGCAAGCATCGGACAGAGAGATGGCAAATCCTCCCTCCTGCTCCAGTTTTGTTCTGTTTGGGTCTTCAGTAGATTGGGCAATGCCCGCCTGTATTACTGATGGCGATCTGCTTTACTCAGCCCACTAATCCAAATGGTCATCTCTTCCAGAAACACCTACACAGACAAATCCAGAAATAATGTTTAACCAGCTATCTGGGCAACCAGTGACCCAGTCAAGTTGAAACATAAAATTAACTATCACAGGTGTCATGGTAGCTTTTTTTCCTCTAAGTAGCTGAAATAAAAGTTAGACAATGCCCATTGTACCCTCTTACAGAATGAGGGAATGAAGCCTACACTCTTTGGCATTTTGAAAACAAAGCTGCCAGCCAGGTGTGTCCCCGTGTCAGCACCGGGAGCTGCTTTTCATTCCCCAGGTCCAACCCTGTCATAAAAGTGCAAGCTGAACAATTAACAATTTGCAGATGATATTTAAGCAGTGCCTTGGGCGGGGTCGGGGGGGGGGAAAGAACAACATGACTTTTCTTTTCTGTTTTTAGTAACATTCTTGGTAACATATTTATGCATTTTGTACAGAAGATATAAGTAAATATTGTGGAAAAACACACTTTATATCCTCCAAGGCCTTAATAATCATGGCAGTTATCAAAGGCCCAAGAAGGCCTCAGCACTAAATCATGTGGCTTCAGAAATGCGTGAATAAATCTGTAGTCAAGCCTTTGCAGAGGAAATGTGAACTACAAATCAATTGGCCTCAGACAATTCATTTACTTAATTTATCCTTTGGATTTACAAAGACACCCAATTAATTTAGAGATGCTTCCACTGGCACTCGCTGCTCTGAGGGCCCCTGGCTGAGAGTATTGAATTCCTGGAACCAATGACTCATGTCGTTTCTTTCTGTGCATTGTGCTCGGCCCCTGGAACCCATCTTTCCCCATTTTAGAAGGTCAAGGGATTAACCTGTTCAGCATTTTACTTATTTATTTATATATTTATTTATTTATTTGAGTCTCGCTCTGTTGCCCAGGCTGGAGTACAGTGGCGTGGTCTCGGCTCACTGCCACCTCCGCCTCCAGGCTTCAAGTGACTCTCCTGCCTCAGCCGCCTGAGGAGCTGGGAGTTACAGGCGCCCACCACCACACCCAGATAATTTTTGTATTTTTAGTGGAGACAGCAGTTCACCATGTTGGGCAGGGTTGGTCTCAAACTCCTGGCCTCAAGTGATCCGCCCGCCTCATCCTCCCAAAGTGCTGGGATTACAGGCGTGAGCCACCACATCATGTTCCTTCAGCATTTTAAAGGGAACTCATCACCTGAATTGAGATGCTAAAAGGACTTTGCCCCAAGGGAGAACTCTTCAAGCTGACAGCCTGGCTTGGAAAACACCCACTGGATCACCAAATGCTGACTGAGGCTTAAAGAGAGTTCTAAGAGCCTTTGTTGGGAACAGCAAGCCCAGGACCACTCAAGCCGGTGTGTGTTTGGGCTCAGAACTCTCCTGGAGTGATTCACCTCACTCTCAGTGCAGCTGAGGCTGTTGACGTCACTCTTAGCTTTCCAGGCTGTTAAAATATCAATCATATCAATACACAGGGAGAAAGGAGAAAACAGTTCGGCCTAATGGATTAATCATGTTCTTTTGAATATCCCCTAGAATACGAAGAACTGAAGCTTTCCTCAAGATATCCTTTAGGAAAACTAACAGCTTCAAGGAGAAGAACCAAGATAAGTGGCCCAAGGTTGGTTCCCAGGGAAAGCAGAGAGGATTCAAGATGTGGATGTCTCAGAGCGCCATGTGAGCGCATTGCTTCCATGAAACAGCAGTTGGTTGACCCAGAAAAGGTGCAGAGAACAAGAGTTCTTGAAGATTATTGGTTAGACTGAAAACTGAAATGTGACATGATTTTGAGTATTTACTGGAGTATAAGAAAAAAGAATCCGTGTGACTTTGATGGTTGCAACTGATTTAGTACCAGTGAATTATATTTATTTCTCCAATCACACTACTTAGTTCTGCAATGACTAATATTTATATAATTAAAATAACGTAAATATCGTTTCTTGGCTTGCAATTTTTAGAATCAACTTCTGGCAGAGCACCAAAGACCTAGTTAATTTACAAAACAGAACGCAAACATTATAAGATGGGTGCCGTGAAAGTTACAGTAGCATTAACAGCAGTCGGGCAAAGATGGGGAGAAGGGCAGGGTGAGGAAGGAATAGCAAGATCCTCATGTTGCCAAGGGGAGGCTCAAGAGGAATGGTCTCTTAATGGAAAAAGAAACAGCAAAGTTATAAAGGGAAACAAACCAATGGGAGAAACTATTAATATATATGTTGATAAAAGACAAGTCTTGGAGGGTCGCAGAGGAAAGAGTGTAAGAAAACAGCCTGTTGCAAGGCAAGAGTAACGCCACCTGAGGTGAAATCACCATCAGGATTGATGTTTGACTCCTGAATACCAAGGTATTCCCACAGTCAGGCCAATAAACAATGCCTGTAGCGTAGACAACTGTTATAAAAATGCTTATCTAACTTCCCCAGTGGTCACGAATTTTGCAGGAGGGTCTGAGACGTGACCAACTGTCCATGTTTTACCAAAAGCAGTTCGCTATATAAAGACTACTTTCTGGAGGGCAAGTACAGGAATCAACTGTCTCTCGGCCACCAGAGATATTGCTTCTGCTTGTTAGTTCCTTTTAAATGTTTCTTTCTTTCTTAGCCAGGTGCGGCGGCTCATGCCTGTAATCCCAGCACTATGGGAGGCCAAAGCAGGCGAGTGTCACCTGAGGTCAGGAGTTTAAGACCAGCCTGGCCAACATGGTGAAACCCCATCTCTACTAAAAATACAAAAATTAGTCCAGTGTGGTGGCGTACACCTGTAATCCCAGCTACTTGGGAGGCTGAGGCAGGAGAATCACTTGAACCCAGGAGGCAGAGGCCGCAGTGAGGTGAGATCGTGCCATTGCACTCCAGCCTGGGCAACAGAGTGACTTTTTTTTTTTTTTTTTTTTTTTTTGAGACAGGGCATGACTGTTGTTCAGGCTGGAGTGCAGTGGCATGATCATGGCTCACTGCAGCCTCCACCTTCCAGGCTCAAGTGATCCACATCAGTCTCCTAAGTAGCTGGGACTATAGGCATACACTACCATGCCCAGCTAATTTTTGTATTTTTGGTGGAGATAGAGTCTCACTATGTTGCCCAGGCTGGTCTCAAACTCCTGGGTTCAAGGGATGTATCTGCCTCGGTCCCCACAAAGTGCTGGAATTACAGGCATGAGCCACCATGCCCAGCCTAAATGTTTCTTTCTGAGAAACTGGAATTTGTTAACCTCTTTCTTCTTCCTCTCAGTTCCTTTGGCCTCTGGGGGTAGGCTTACCTGCTTACCACAGAAAAAAGAGGTAAGACAGGAAATTTTATTAAAAAAAAAGTTTTTTAATTTTTAGTTTTTTATTTTTTGAGATGGAGTCTTGCTCTGTTGCTGAGGCTGGAGTATTGTGGCATGATCTTGGCTCACTGCAACCCCCACCTCCCAGGTTCAAGCGATTCTCCTGCCTCAGCCTCCTGAGTCTCTGGGAATTACAGGCACCTGCCACCATGCCCGGCTAATGTTTGTATTTTTACTGGAGATGGCATTTCACCATGTTGGCCAGGCTGATCTCAAACTCCTGACCTCAAGTGATCTGCCTGCTTCAGGCTCCCAAAGTGCTGGGAGGAAATTTTCTCATGTTTCATGGTTGGGTGAGGGGGTGTCAATAGATTAATATATCAAGAAATAGAGTTATAAGCCTGTATTACCTAGATAATATGTGCATCCACCCAAAGAATACAGAAAATAGTTAAATGTGATTATCCTGGAGAGCGGGACTGCTTCATGGAGAGCAAGGCTTTGCTCATTTAATATTATTCTATAGCTCAGGAATCAGTTAACTATGACGCACAGGCTGGCTGCCTCTTTTGTAAATAAAGTTTTATTGGAACATAGTCACACTCATTTGTATAAATATGTGGATGTATGAGTGTATGAATGACTTTGTGTTGATAATGGCAGAGTTGAGTAGTTGTGACAGAGACCACATAGCTTAAATATTTGTCATTTGGCCTTTTAAGAAAAAATTTGCTGACCTTTGCTATAGACTAGGATTAAACAAACAAACAAACAAACCCATATGTATGCTTTATGCTGATTTAAAAAAAAAATTAAAGTGGGGGAAAGTCTAAACTGCCCACTTTTCAAAGCCCATTTCCAAACCACTGTAGACTTGAACTCTAGGTTATAGAAACCTCCACATAACTTCTTTTCATTCCTAAATTGTCTCTAGTCACATGCATTTGATCCTGGAACTGGAATATTCACCATATTGTTTTATCTAATATTTCCAGCTCTCAATAGCAACAACAAAAATGTGGCATACAAAAAACCATGAAAAACACAGTCTAAAGAGATGAAGCAACCATTGGGACCAGACCACATATGACACAGATGTTGGAGCTATCAGACATTAATTATGATTAATATGTTAAAGGACCTAAAGGAAAAGGTAGACAGCATGCAAGACCAGATAGGCAATTTCAGCAGAGAAATGGAAACCATTATAAAGAATCAAATGGAAATACTAGAAACAAAACACAGTAATGGAGATGAGATGTGCTTTTGACGGGCCCATCAGTATAATTGATAGAGCTGAGTAAAGAATAAGTAAACTTAAACATATTACCCAAAATAAAATGCAAAGGGGAATAAAGCAAAAAAAATCTCAAGACAGTACAGATAATCCAAGAACTGTAGAACAATATCAGAAATATCAGACAGTCTAATATAAGCATAACTGGAATTCCAGAAGAAGAAGAAAGAGAAAATTGGGCAGAAAACATATCTGAGAAAAATAGTGGCTGGAAACTTTTGAAAATTAGTGACAGAGCTTTATGCAGTGGCAGTATCATAGCCAATGAGGTTTATCTGAGGTGTGATTATTGCTAACTGAAAACTTTTCCTAATACTCCACCATGATGACTTGAAATACAGTCAGCACTGGCAATTTTTGACAGTCTGTACAGACACTGAACTTTATAGTTAAAAACTTAGCTAGAGACACAGAATCAAAGATCTAAGAATACCAGAGCACACCAGCAGGATAAATACCAAAAACAAAGAAACAAACATACCTAGACATATCATGTGTAAATTGCTGCAACTCAAAGACAAAGAGAAACTCTTGAAGGTGATCAGAGAAACTAAACATGCTATCTATTGAGGAACAAGGATAAGAATTACAACAGACTTCTGTCAGAAACCATGCAAACCAGAAGACAATGGATTAACATCTTTAAAGTACTAAGTGAAAAAAAAAAAAAAAAAGGCTGGCAATCCAAACTTCTATACCTACTTAGAATATCCTTAAAAAGATATGAGAAGTGAAAACCTTCTCAGGCAGACAGAGATTGAGGAAATTCATTGCCAGTAAACCTACCCTACCATAAATATTAAAGGTAGATCTTTAGGCCAGGTGCAGTGGCTCACGCCTGTAATCCCAGCACTTTGGGAGGCCAAGACGGGCAGATCACAATGTCAGGAGATTGAGACCATCCTGGCTAACATAGTGAAACTCTGTCTGTACTAAAAATACAAAAAAAATTAGCTGGGCCTGGTGGCAGGTGCCTGTAGTCCCAGCTACTTGGGAGGCTGAGGCAGGAGAATGGCGTGAACCCAGGAGGGCTTGCAGTGAGCAGAGATCGCATGACCGCACTCCAGCCTGGGTGACAGAGCAAGATTCTATCTCAAAAAAATAAATAAATAAATAAAAATAAAGGTAGATCTTTAGGGAGAAGGAATATGATAAAAGTCAAAAGAGCATCAGAAATGAAATAAATAAAAGCAAAGTAAAACATTTTTTCTTTATTTATATTTCCTCTAAAAGATAACTGTTAAAAGCAAACACAGTAACAATAGAATATGTGTTTATAACATACGGAAAAGTGAAATGTATGGCAAACAAGGCACAAGAAACGGGAAGGAAGAATTGGAAATATATTTTTATAAAACCCTTACAATAACTGTGGAATTGCATAATGTTATTTGAAGGCATACTCAGATTATTTTAAAATGTATATTTTAAATGCTAGAGCAACCACTAAAACTGTTTTTAAAGTATAAATGAGATAAAATGGAGTGATAGAAATACTTTAATAGAGGGGATATTCAATATTGATATATTAATAGAAGTGATAAAATTGAATCATAAAATATACTTCTGGTCTGGGCAACATAGGAAGACTCTACATATGAAAATAAAATTAGCATGATGGTACATACCTGTAGTTTGAGAGGCTGAGGTGGCAGGATTGCTTGTGCCTCAGAGGTTGAGGCTGCAGCGAGCTGTGATTGAGCTACTGCACTCCAGATTAAATGGCAGAGTGAGATACTCTCAAAATAAAATAAAATAATAGAAAAATAAACACAGAGAAGGTTGTAAAAGAGAAAAAAGGAACAAACAACAAACAGAACAAATAGAAAACAACTAGTAACATGGTAAATTTAAATCTAACCATATCAATAACCATTTAAAATATGAATGATCTAAACATGCCAATTAAAAGACTATGACTGAATAAAAAAGCATGCCTCAACTTCATACTGTCTACAATAAACCCACTTTAAAGATAAGACATACATAGATTAAAAGTAAATGGATGGAGGCTGGGCACGGTGGCTCATGCCTGTAATCCCAGCACTTTGGGAGGCCAAGGCAGGCAGATCACTTGAGGCCAGGAGTTTGAGACCAGCCTGGCCAACATGGCAAAATCTCGTCTTTACAAGTAAAAAATAAAAAAAGGAAATAGCTGGAGAAATGTACACTATGCAAACACCAGCCAAAAGAAAGTTGGAGTAGCTGTATTAATTTTAAAGTAAACTTAAGAACAAGGAAGATAATCAGGAATAGAGGCATTATATAGTAATAAAGGGTCAATTCTCCAAGAAGACATAACAGTTCTCTACGTGTTCGCACCTAACCACAGAGGCTTCAAAATACACAAGACAAAAACTAACAGATTTGGAAGGAGAAATAGAGAAATCCACAACTGCAGTCTGAGAGTTCAACACTCCTCTTTCAGTAAATGATGGAACAAGTAGGCAGAAAAATCAGTAAGGATACAAATGACCCAAACAACACGACCAACCAATTGGATCTGATTAACATTTATAGGACTTTTCGCCCAACAACAGCATTTCTCAAGTGTACATGGAACATTAATTAGCCAAGAACATTTGCCATATTTTGGGCCACAGAATGCCCATGTAAAGGCAATATTCCATGTAACAGGTAGTTGTGGTCTGATCTGTAGCCGAGAAGAGCAGGTTTGGATAGTTTGAAACAAAGTTCCTCTTTTCTTTTACCTGTCTCCTTCTTTCCATCTCTGCAGCTCTTCCACTCCCACTAAGAAATACTGCATGGAAACATTCATGTAGCTAATTACCTTGTTTATTAATCCTTTCAACAGACGTTAGCTAGACACCTACTGTGTACCAGGTGCACCACCATACTGGCGATTGACTGGGTGTAAAGTAAAAGATGGCACTGCCGGGGCTGGTGAGTGCCTCGCAAATGAAGACTGTAGCCTTCTGCAGACTGACTCAAAGCAATGTCCTGAGAAGGAGGGAGGGGCATAGGGACTGAAGGTATCGGAAACTAGGGAGAGCGAAGAGAACTAAAAATGGAAGATGATTCTTTCTCTTTCTTTCCTTTTTGTTTTTGGAGACAGTCTCGCCCTGTCACCCAGGCTAGAGTACAGTGGCACGATCTCAGCTTACTGCAATCTCCACCTCCCAGGTTCAAGAGATTCTCATGCCTCAGCCTCTGGAGTAGCTGGGATTATAGGCATGCACCACCATGCCGGCTAATTGTTTTATTTTTGGTAGAGACAAGGTTTCGCCATGTTGGCCAGGCTGAACTGGAACTCCTGACCTCGTGATCCACCTGCCTTAAGTATCAAAAATAAGCTGGCCTTATTTGTGGCTGACCACAAAGGCTTAGAGTTGGTGGGGCCCAAGAAGTCACCTCTCCTAGCCCAGACCTAGAGAGGCAACCCCAATCCTAAATGTAGACCACACTAGACTTGTACGTTAGTTTATCAGGACTGCCATAACACAGTATCCCAGACTGGGCAGCTTAAACAAGATAAATTATTTTTTTCATAATTCTAGAGGCTGAAAGTCAAAAATCAAGGTGTCAGCAGGGTTGGTTTTTTCTGAGGCCTTTCCTTGGCTTGTAGATGGCCATCTCTGTCTTCATCTGGTCTTCCTTCAGTGTGTGTCTGTGTCCTAATCTCCTTTTCTTCTTGGTACACCAGTCATACTGGATTAGGGCCCACACTAGTGACTTCATTCTACTTTGATTACCTCTTTAAAGACCCTATCTCCAAATACAGCCAATTCTGAGGCATTAGGCTTAAAACTTCCACATATGAATTTTGAGGGACCCAATTGAGCCTATAGTTTAACTCTGAAGCCCGGCATCCCATGGGAAGAGATCATAGAGAGAAGAAAGCTCTGAAACCCTGCGATGGCCAGAGCAGAGGTGTCCAGTGGATACACGGAACTGTTGCCTGTAAGGGCAGCAACTGCTGGGATCCAGGTCCCCTGCAGTCACATTCAGGATCCCCATTGATCCAAGACACATCTGTCTCTAGCCAGTGCCAGGAAAGCCGGCTCTGATCTTGGCCACTGAGAGTTTAGTGCCCAGCCCTATATCCTTTGTAAACTCCTCATTTCAGCACCACTGGTGGACAGTGCTCTGAGTGGAAAGGGTAATTTGAGGCAGAGGCTCCGGTGGGCGGCCCTACACCCAGCGTTATGGCGGGCATCCAGCCACTGCCTCCTGCTCTGCCTCGTGGGAGCCTGGGCAGCCCGCACTGGCGGAAGCACCTGATCCTTATAGATGAGATGGTAAGTGGGGCGGCAGGGGTAAGTGGTGATGAAAACAATCCCTCCGCCCGCTCCTTGGGAGAGATGGAGAATCTAAATATAAAGGCTTCTGCTCCTGAAAGATTGGGTTTATTTTGTCTAAAGGACTCCTTAGTGATTTGCTTCCAGTTTCCTTTGTCTCTGCAGCAATTTTGCATTATCCTAAGTCTGATGGCAGAATTCTTATTCCCATGGGAAATCTTTCAGGCGCAACTTGTTCTTTCTGGATCGTGAGCTCAATGTTGAATTTCAGTTTTTCTGCAAGTGGAATAGCAGCTGTCACACTGGACATTTGGCAGGGAGGGCCACTCAGGCCACAAGACCTGCAGGTCTGGAGGCCTCTGGCCTGCCTGCACACCTTCAGGGTGCTCTCTGGAGAGGCTGGGCTCCTGGGGCACACCCTAACCACAAGCCTGGCCGCTGCTGTTTCTATGCACCTTCTGGAAATCACACACATCTCTCTTTTCTTTCCATGCGAATAAGGATAATTTCCCAATAGAGAAGCATGGAAGGAAGCTAGACAGTGCATAGAAAGCAAATGTCAACCACACCTGTGCTGTCACCCAACACATGTGTTCAGCCTGCATTGTTTCTGCTATTTGACCCCAAAACACCTGTTCACCAGAGATTATTTCCATTGATCAAGGGATAAATATTTCCCTCCGCACAGGAGTTCAACAGAACCAACTGAAGGGCTCAGGGGTGGGGCTGGGGGAGCCGATGTGTACAGGGCCCAGAAGAGCTGCCTTCTGGTAATAAAAAGCTGTCAAAGCATTCTGGACAATGACATCCTACATAAAAGCCTACTTGGGGGACTTTCTGAATGATTACTTCTTGGTAATGAATAGTAAGAAGAGCACTATGTAAAATGCCCCTGCCTTAGATGGTACCTGTTGTCATTCTAGATGCAGAGTGGCTCCAGGCTGGGGACGCCGCTCAGTTCAGACTTCCTCTGAGGGCGAGGATCCATACAGCATCCTGGAGGGGTGAGGTCCTCCTGCAGCCTGCCCCCTCAGGTGCCAGAGAGCTCACTCCTGACCGGATATCCTGTCCTGCGCTGAACAGCTCTCATAGTTAATACTTTTCTTTCTCTCGAACATTCATTTATGGTCCTGGTTTGTTCCCTGTGGCGTTATACAGAATGAGTCCACTTTCTCTTCCTCCTTCCTTCCAACAGCTGCTGTCAAAACCTCTCCTCCCTCCCCTGGTTTCTCTGAGCTAAGCCTCTCGCTTCTGTGAAGTCTCACCCACAGGAGACTTTCTCGCCTGCCATCCTGGTTGTCCTCACACGAACCCTCTCTGGAAGTTAAGGATTTGTGTAGGGGGGTGCGTATCACTTCCGCCTACATTCCACAAGCCAGGACTTGATTGCAGGCCTAGGCAGATGTGTGTGTTGGGTGGGAGGGGGCTGAGGCTGGCGATGCGGTTCCCAACTGGGCATCCGCTTCCAGAACCACTCCATACCATGCGAGGGGACCACAGGTGTTCGAGGTATGCCTCCAGCTATCTCTGCTCACAGGCTGAGACAGCCTGCCATTCGGGAGGTGTTAAATAACATTTTCTCACACTGTGCTTACGCTTATATTCTTAACCCCAGCTAAAATGTTAACTTTAAAACAAGTAGGGATTTTTCACTTCAAAATACAGAAAAATAATATGAAAAACCTGCTGTTGTGTAACAAATTATCCCCAGTCGTGCTGACTTAATAATACATGCAGTTTCAGTGGGTCAAGATTTGGGAGCAGCCTCGCCGGGCAGTCTGACCTGGGATTTCTCATGAGGCTGCTGTCAGTGTGTCAACTGGGCTGCAGACTTCTGAAGGCTTGACAGGGGCTGGTGGGGCCCATTCCAAGGCAGTTCATCCACTTGGCTGGCGGGAGGCCTCAGCCACCAGCACCAGCTTGCTGGCCATGGGAAGGAGCTGTGTGGGGATCTCCACAGGCTGCCTGAGTGTCCTCGAGATCCAGGGACTGACTTCCTTCAGAGCGAATGGTCCAAGAACATGCACGCAAACGCAGCGGTGTCTTTCATGGCCTAGCTTCAGACAGCACACATCTTCCCATCACTCTCCCGCACTCAAGGGAAGGGGAATTAACTCCACACGTTGAACAGAGGACTGCCACAGCATGTGGGGACATACTTTGAAATGCCTAAACTATTTCCATTTCAAACCTCCTCTATAGGAATTATTTTCCTGTCTTTTTCCCCTAGAATCTAATATAATAATTGCTGTCTTTGAATTTTTTTTCTTCCCCAGTTTTCCATTTAACAGTGATGCGAATCTAGAGCCCACCTCCCTGGTTGCATTTTTCTCAAAATGTCAGGGGTACCTCTATTTTCTCCCTGTTTTTTCTTCTTCTCAATGACTCTCTGCCTATGAAATAGACGAGCATCCCCTCTGACGTGTGCACAAGGACGCCTGGGTTGTCCTCAGGTGGGCAGCCTCACCCGAGTCAGAAACGGTGACGGTCTCAGGGAGAAGCTTATCCAAACCTGGATGGGGTATGGAGGAGGACTCTCTTCAGGGCTGTTTGCATTGTCAGTCCTATAAGACAGATTTTTTTTTTCTTTTGAGAAGTATGGCAACTCAGGATGGATGGAATCACATGAACCACAGATCCTGTGGCTAGTGGTTTTAAGCACTTATCAAAGCATAGCCTTGAATGAGGTGGAGAACATTTTACTCATGACATTCTCCTCAGTGGGATGACTCCTTTTGTTCTGAAGACATTCTCTGTTAAGCTGCTTGGCGTGGTGTACGAGGGAGAGCTCAAGGCAGGCCTGATGTGCCTGAGACAACCAAGGGAAATTTGTCCTGCTAGGGAGGTGGAGCTGTGGGACTAGGAAGCTAGGGAGGGCCATGTCCCTCAGGATGTGTCCCCTCCTTGTGACCCCAGTCCCAATTATTTAATGGGTCTGACCAAGACACAGAATGCAGATATGCATGGAGTTCTTCTGCAGACTGCTGAAGGGGCCAAGTTCTGGGAAAAGAGAGCAAAACTTCCAAGAACGCACGAGTCCCAAGTGCAAAGGAGACGGTAGAAATAGAAGACCCAGGAACCAGGGGCAAAGTTTTGCATTTCCCAAGCATAGAATCTGCTGGCATCCAAGTTGATTTTACCTTGCTCTTCAGGGGAAAGGAGACTCCTGGGTATCTATCATACATATGGGCTGTCAGAGCGCTGTACACCCAAATAACATCACACACCCTTCTGCCTGAATACCAAAGCTCAGCACTAACACTCAAGCCACGGTAAGGAAAATGGGCCAGTGTCCCCATGTAGCCAGGGCAAGCACATGACCATGTCATCGTTACAGTGGCTCCCCCTTATCAGCTGGATCAAAATGTGGGGCTCCTATTGCCGGGAACCACAAAAGCAGCCTGCAAGTGTGGGTGCTTCTTCCTTGTCTGAATCTCTGGACGGCAAGGCGTGCTTCAGAAAGACCTGATTCAGCAATTTTCCCTTCTCTCCTACAAGTCTATTCCTATTCACACGTAAACCTGCTCTTGTAGCAAATGAATAGGAAAACCTTCTCTTGCCCCCAGCTACTGCCATTTCTTCTGCTCCTGTATTCATGTATGAGTAAAATTTCTTGGAAGTTGGTTATAGCTGATGTAGCTACAGGCTGGCCAGCTTTGACCTACTATACCTATACCTCCACCCCCACTTGTCCATGGGAAGGGCCCTTGTCAAGTCATCTGTGACTTTTGGGTTCCCAAGCCAATGGCTGCTCTTGTTCTCATCTGGTTGGATCTCTCAGATCCCACTCTCAGCAGATCCCACTCTCAGCGGGTCCCACTCTCAGCAGAGCCGATTCTCAGCGGGTCCCACTCTCAGCAGATCCCACCCTCAGTGGGTCCCACTCTTAGTAGGTCCAAATCTCAGTGAGTCCCACTCAGCAGGTCCCACTCTTAGCAGATTCCACTCTCAGCAGATCCCATTCTCAGCAGATCCCACTCGCAGCAGATCCCACTTTCAGTGGGTCCCACTCGCAGCAGATCCCACTCTCAGCGGGTCCCACTCGCAGCAGATCCTACTCTCAGGAGATCCCACTCTCAGCAGGTCCCACTCGCAGCGGATCCCACTCTCAGCGGATCCCACTCTCAGCGGATCCCACTCTCAGGAGATCCCACTCTCAGCAGATCCCACTCTCAGCGGGTCCCACTCTCAGCGGGTCCCACTCTCAGCGGATCCCACTCTCAGCGGGTCCCACTCTCAGCGGATCCCACTCTCAGCAGATCCCACTCTCAGTGGACCCCACTCTTAGCAGGTCCAAATCTCAGTGAGTCCCACTCAGCAGATCCCACTCTCAGCAGATTCCACTCTCAGCAGATCCCACTCTCAGCGGATCCCACTCTCAGCGGTTCCAAATCTCAGCAGATCCCACTCTCAGCAGATTCCACTCTCAGCAGATCCCTCTCAGCAGATCCCACTCTCAGCGGATCCCACTCTCAGCAGATCCCACTCTCAGCAGTTCCAAATCTCAGCAGGTCCAAATCTCAGTGAGTCCCACTCAGCAGGTCCCACTCTCAGCTGATCTCACTCTCAGCAGATTCCACTCTCAGCAGATTCCACTCTCAGTGGGTCCCACTCTCAGCAGGTCCAAATCTCAGTGAGTCCCACTCAGCCGGTCCCACTTTCAGCTGATCTCGCTCTCAGCAGATTCCACTCTCAGCAGATCCCACTCTCAGCGGGTCCAAATCTCAGTGAGTCCCACTCAGCAGGTCCCACTCTCAGCGGATCTCACTCTCAGCAGATTCCACTCTCAGCGGAGCCCCCTCTCAGCGGGTTCATCTTACACAGCTGATTCTTCCCTCTTCTTTCCAACACTTTTTCTCGCCTCACTTTTGCTTTCCCTTTTCCTTCACAGACCCTTTTGACAACTCTAGATCCCTAGTGCAGGAGTGTCCTAGGATCAATCCTGCCACCCTGCTCTCCCTTGTCTAGACCCCTGACTTCCCATCCTATCCAAATGCTGATGACCTGCAATTGTACAACTTGATATTTCCACTGAGATGTCTAACGGGAATCTCAGATTTAAGATGTCCAAATTGAACTCCTTTCTGTGAATCTCACCCTCCACATCCATTTCCGTGTTACCACGACTCACCCAGAAGCTCCAACCAAAAATCTAGGTATCATCTCTACCTCCACCCTTTCCTTCTCACACCAACCATGTCAAACCCAACTGCATGCTGGATTTGATGCTAACTTTATTTTTGAGAGAGAGTCTCATTCTGTTGCCCAGGCTGGAGTGCAGTGGGGCGATCTCAGTTCACTGTAACCTCTACCTCCCAGGTTTAAGTGATTCTCCTGCCTCAGCCTTCCTAGTAGCTGGGATTATAGACATGCACCACCACAACAGGCTAATTTTTTCTTTTTTTTTTTTGTATTTTTAGTAGAGACAAGGTTTTACCATGTTGGCCAGGCTGGTCTCAAACTCCTGACCTCAGGTGATCCACCCTCCTCAGCCTCCCAAGGTGTTGGGATTACAGGCATGAGCCACCGCACCTGGCCTGACACTACCTTTAAATTGTGGTTTGAATCCATCTGCTTCTCTCCACCTCCAGCATTACCTTAGACCAGGCCACCATGACCATTTTTATAATTAGATCACCTCCAGTAAACCTTTCACTAACTACCCAGTCTCACGTAGTCCTTCCGGCATGACCAAGACCTTCTGTTTTAGGCTCGCCATTGAACTTACTGCTATTTTTACTTCGGGTTTTTTGGTATGTTTTATATTTATTTATTGTCCCCCACCATACCCAAATAAGACAGGTGTGGCACAAGGTTAGCCTGTTACTTGTTTGTTCATCAGTTGTCCCTAGGCCCTCACAGAATGCAGGCACTAAAGCGTCACCTGAATGAGGTGAAGGAATGAATGAAAATACCACATAGTTAAGGCAGATGCTCACGATTAAAAATTACAAACGCCTGCCCTCCCCTTTTCCACTCTGTCTAAGGAATTAAAAGAAGAGGTGTCCCTAGGACATAGAAGCCCCCAAGGTCAAGTTCAGTGCTCTCATGTCTGGGTTGTCTTTGAGGCCACAGATTCGCCACTGCACCAGTGCTTTTTATTAAAAAAATTTTTTTTTCTCAGATGGAGTCTCGCTCTGTCACCCAGGCTGGAGTGCAGTGGTGCGACCTTGGCTCACTGCAACCTCCACCTCCCGAGTTCAAGCAATTCTCCTGCCTCAGCCTCCTGAGTAGCTGGGATTACAGGCGCGTGCCACCATGCCCAGCTAATTTTTTTTTATTTTTAGTAGAGATGGGGTTTCACCATGTTGACCGTGCTGGTCTCGAACTCTTAACCTCAAGTGATTTGCTGCACCAATGCTTTTTAAAAATGGGGATATTGGCTGGGTGGAGTGGCTCATACCTGTAATCCCACACTCTGGGAGGCTGAGGCAGGAGGATCGCTTGAGCCCAGGAGTTCAAGACCAGCCTAGGTAACATAGTGAGACCCCGTCTCTAAAAAAAAAAAACCAGAAGATTAGCCAGGTGTGGTGCACATCACATCTGTTGTCTCAGCTACTTGGAAGGCTGAGGCGGGAGGACCGCTTGAGCCCAAGAGCTAAAGGCTGCAGTGAGCTGAGATTGCTCCACCACACTCCAGCCTGGGGGCAGAGCGAGACTCCGTCAATAAAATAAAATAAATAAAACATAAAAATGGGGATGTTACTCGAGGGTAGTGTTTAAAAGCATGGGCCTTAGAGTCACTTTCCAGGTTCATACCTGCTATAGGATCTTAGCCTCAATGTGCCTCAGTTTCCTCACCTGCAAAGTGGATATAAATACTTACCCTCAAAGGACTGTGCAGAGGATTCTAAACTACATATGAAATACAGAGCAGCGGCTGGCTCAGGAATTGCTCCCCCGTCTTTCTTCTTAGGAAAACTAGGGCTGGTAATTCCTTGCAGGCTTTTATCATCTCTGCTGCCACTCTGGACTTCCCAACATCGCCAAATTTCGGCGAAGGTCTCAGCTGGTTATGACAGAAGGGTCACCAACTCCACGCTGAAAGTGGCAACTGCAGGGCCACAACCTAGTGAATTCTCCCAGTGTCCTAAAAATGGCACCCTTCTAACTCACCAGGCATCAGAGAGAATTAAACCAAGTCCTCAAATCCACAGAGAATATCAGCATCTGCTTGAACAAAACCAAACCAAATACTTTTGATCTTGCAGTGAAATCTGCTGCCTCAAAATGGTTCATCTGAAATCACCTGCTAAGGAGAAATGATGGTTTGGGGTTAATAATAGCCAACATGATTTTTGCCAGTTAAAACAATTCACAGACGCCTTGGCTTTGGGAGCAAGGCTAGATGGATGGAGTTCTTGTGTTACAGCATATTCACCATGGAATTCAGTATTGACGTTCTCTAAGAGAATGCAATCAGTAAATCAATTTGGTTGGGAAAAAAACTGACCCAGGACTTTCTCAATAAAGGTAGGCTCAATCAACTTGTGTAGTACTAACAGCTAGAAAAATAATATTCATGAAGATGGAAAATACAATAAAAGTAGCAAGGCCCTAGGGTATATAAAATCAAATTATAGTATATCATGAAGTTGTACTGATTCTGATGGCTAAATGCCCCCAGCTATACGTATTCCCATGGAGACTACCTTGTTCAAAGGAACAAATTGGAACTGTTTTAAACAGTAAAGAGGCATTCTATAACCAAGACAATTCTGAGATTTCAAATATGTTTTCCTTCTGCCTGGTTTTTCCACATTCCACATTCAGGGGTCAGACTGGCTGATGCACTAGCAACCCAGCTTTCAACAGAAATATGCAGGTTCCATTGATTAGATGCTCAAGAATGATAACTTCTAAGGAATTTTTATATATTCAGTATGTCGTACTAAATAGATGAAAAGAGTTAAAACCCTACATTACTGTCTGTCTTCAAAATTCTCACTGGGGGGAAAAAAAACCTCAAAAACTCAAACTCCACAATTAACCCAATTCAGAATTTTAAATGAGGCATGTATGAAGCAAACTCAGTGCTGGAGGATGTTCTCTAAATCTGAGGAGAAATAACATTTACACTTAGAACAGAGGCATGTTTGAAACCTTTTATTAAACAGGCAATGCATTGTGCAGTGGTTAAAGACACAGATGCCTAGTGGAAAAGTTTAAAAATTATTTTGGGAAACAGTCTATGAATTGATGAACCCTGCCATGTTCCTTCATCTCCTTCTCAGAGTGGCTGCCTTTAGGAAAACAGATTGTTTTATAGCTGCTCTTGGAAACGGCATCTCTGTTTTGCCATGAATGTCATGCCTCGTAGTAAACATGAGAGAAGACAGGATCCACAGGCAAGACAGCGACCAGAGACATGGGCTGATCTCAGCTGGAAGCACAGATGTCCCTTCGCCTAGAAGGGCTTCTCTTCTGGCCTTTGCTGGGTGTCCTACTTACGCGTCCAACTTCATTTCTGTTTTCTTTCTTGTCTGAGGCTTCTTCATCAAGGGAATTCTAAAAGACACACGCGTACCTTTGGGCACAGGAACTGGTTCCTGGATCTTTCAGTGTTGTTCTTGTTTCTGGGCCCTCTGGCCCAGGAGTATGGCTGTGTGTTGATCCTCTTTGTTTTGCCTGGTTCCTTCCTCTTCCCCAAGTTCGTCATAAATTGATGATAAAATCAATCTTTAAGTTTCACGGTCTGTTTGCCACAATATACTGGCAGTTTTTTAACTAAGTGGCTTGTCAGGGTAGTGGACATGCTTTATCAGCACACTGCCCACCTATTTTATAATCTGGGGCATGTCACTCCAGGCTTGAGATTTCTTTCTGGCAAGTTCCATCCAGGATGGCTGATCTGTACTGGCATAACTGGCTCTCTTCAGCTGATGCAATTCCTTCTCCATCATCACTGCAGACTGAGCTGCTTGGAAGGGAGACAAAACAAACAGAAACATGAGCAGCGACTTCGGATTTTCCCTTAAGCCTCTTGCGTTTCTTGAAATAGACATCGAGGTCTTAACTGTGTTCTCGAACAGAAAATTCAATAATATGTGAACATGCAAGGAAGATTTGGGCCTAGAATATGTCATTTATGTGATAAAAAGACTTACGAACAAGTTCAAACAATTCTGGCAATGCAATGAGGTGAGAGAGACTTTGGAAATAAAATGGCAGGAGCTCTACAGATGGGCTGCACAACAGTGTCCCTCTACTTAACACTACTGAACTGTTCACTTAAAAATGGCTAAGATGGTAAATTCTGTTATGTGCCTTTACCACAATTAAAAAACTATAAAAATTTCCATATACATGCATTTTCGTATATATATATGTATATTTGTGTGTATATATGTATGTATGTGTGTATACATATGTATTTTTTGAGACAGAAGTCTTGCTGTGTTACCCAGGCTGGGGTGCAGTGGTGCAATCTCGGTTCACTGCAATCTCTGCCTCCCGGGTTCAAGCGATTCTCCTGCCTCAGTTTCCCAAGTAGCTGGGATTACAGACATGCACCACCATGCCTGTCTAATTTTTTTATTTTTAGTAGAGATGGGGTTTTGCATGTTGGTCAGGCTGGTCTTGAACTCTTGACCTCAGGTGATCCGCCCGACTCGGCCTCCCAAAGTGCTGGGATTATAGGTGTAAGCCAAGGCGTCTGGCCTAAAAATTTTTACATATCGATACATGCAACAACAAAGGCATATCTTGAAGATGCTATGTTCAGTGAAAGATGCCAGATAAAAAAGGGCACATACGTTAGGATTCTATTCATTAGAAATGTCCAAAAAAGGCAAATCCATAGAGACAGAGTAGATTAGTGGTTGCCTAGAGCTAGGAGTGGGAGTGGGACGTGACTGTAAATGGGCATGAGGTTTCTCTTTAGTGTGAGGGAAATATTGTAAAATTAGATTGTCATCATAGCTGTGCGACTCTGTAAATACATACCTGCTCACTGTCAATATACAGTCATCCCCTGGTGTATGCTGGGGGTTGGTTCTAGGACCGCTCCCACCTGCATACACCAAAATCTATGAATACTCAAGTTCTGCAGTCAGCCCCGTGGAACCCGCATATGCAAAAAGATGGCCCTCTGTTTTCTCAGGTTTCACATCCTAAGGATACAGGTAATTTTCCATCTGAGTTTGGCTGGAAAACAGTCAGCATTTAAGTAGACCTGTACAGTTCAAACTTGTGTGTTCAAGGGTCAACCTTATACTTAATGAACTGTACACTTAAAATGGATGAGTTTTATGACACGTAAATTATATCTCTGTAAGAGCTGAGTGGAAAACTCAAGGTGGCAAGTAATTCGCAAAAACCAAACCAAACCAAAACCCAAACTGCAGGAACGACCCAGGAAAATGATTTCAAAGTATGTGGTCATGTTTGCAGATTTCATACCCAAGTTCTGATGGGACAAAGAGATTCCTCTTTGCAGCCCCTCCTTGAGGTTGAGCTTTGCCCCCTGCTTCCGGTCCACAGCGGGCTTCACAGGGGTTATCAGGAAAGACTTGCTGCGGACAAAGTCAGCTTGCTTCACAGGCTCCTGTTGGGACACAAGACACACGCTGCCAAGTCACCAGTGATTCAGACAGGGGCAAACACACCCAAAGTGAAGGAGCTGCAAGGCTGCCCGTCCAAGACGCTTGCACTGCTGGCACTTTCTTGGGAGGGCACCCTAGTGTCAGCTCACTAACACCAAGTGGTCAGATGCTGGTGCTCAGACTGGCATGCGGCCTTATCCTGGCACACGCATGCATCACGGCTTCCTTCCTGTCCCCACACCTGGCTTTAGGGCCAGATGGCAGATGGCAGGGATCCCATTTGGCAGTGAAGATGATTTGTTTAGAATCGATTTGTGATTTTTATGACAGTTGGTATAGTTACAGATGTCCCAAACCGGTTACTACTTGTTTTCTAAATGCCCCACGCCTGCATGAGGGTCCTCGAGTCTGGGTATAGTGGAGGTTCTAGTTAAAACGAGGGGAAGCAGGTCCTACTGCAGGCTCAGGCTCTCTTCCCCACATGGCTGAAACACACAGATTTATCATGGTGCTATTGGGGGATACAAAAATTGCGAGTCTCGGCCTGATTCTAGGCATAGTTGTTTGGGCTGGTGAAAGCTGCCTTCCGTTCAGAGTACAAAATGAAACCACAGGTTCCAGCCCTGCAGCCGCAGGTGAGGAATGAGGAGCTCCAGCATGTGGCCAGTGGAGCAGCAAAGAGCAGGGCTCACTCCTCACAGCATGATGAGCTGGGATGGAGCTGTTGACATCATTGCTGTGTGTCTAACTCAGAAGTTATTTTAACCTCCTTCCATTTTTCTAGATGCTGAGCTGCTGCGTTGCCAAGGAGGCAGGGAGTAGAGAGCTGTCTGCACCGCCGAAGTGACTCACGTGCTTCTCTGTATCCCAACAGCTCAGCATGTGCAAAGGCAGGCAGAATGCTCCACCATGGAGGTTAGGATTTGGCAAGTCATTTATTTTGCTTCATTGGCCCTCGACCACACATCCACAAGCATCACAGGTGACGGTCCCTGTGACGCCCATGCAGGACGTGTGGTCCTTATGGGGTCCTCGCCCCAGCCCCAGCTGGCTGCTCCCTCCTGCACCCACAGAATGGAAAGCATCTGCTCTAAGCAACGGGGCTCTCTCGGGCACCTTGGCTTGCTTTCCTGGTTCACACTTCAGGGTCCGTGTCCCAGGTTTGTCTTCCTGGTTGGGTGGCTGGTCCAAGGTCCCTCGCCGCTTCTGCCTAGTGACGGTGATCCAGGGTGGCACAGGCTGCCCATCAGCTCCAGGCCCTGTTGCTGCAGGCGGCAGATTCTTTTCTGTTGGGTAAAGGCACAAGATTATAGAAACAGTCCCGTTCCCTCTTCGGTTTCACGCTTTGTGTCTGCCGCACAGAGAACACTACTGCTTTGGTTCGGGGTTGCAGGGGGTCTGGGCGAGCATTACTTTCTTTAGGGGACTTTGTTTTCTTATTAAAGATGCATCAGAGAGATTATGCTCCTCTAGTCTGAGTCATAAAAAATTAAATGCAACTGCTTCTATAGGGTCTGCGTGTACTTAAGCCAACTTCCTCTTGGGAATCCCTTCTGGAAGGAGATAAAAAATAGCACACAAATAGATACAATTTCTTTAATATAATCCTGTCATTGTGGACATACTACCCGATTCCTGCTCAAATGTTGTAGACGCACTATTAATCTCTTGTCTTCTAACAACTGTGAGCATAACCTTCCCTTTGTGGAGAGAGTGACACCAAAGACTGCTCACAGTTGCTTTCCTTAATGTCCTAGAGAGAAAAGAAATAGTGCCTTTGAAACCATATGTTGGCCAGGTGCGGTGGCTCACACCTGTAATCCCAACACTCTGGGAGGCCAAGGCGGGCGTATCACCTGAGGTCAGGAGTTCCAGACCAACTTGGTCAACATGGCAGAACCCCATCTCTACTAAAAATACAAAAATCAGCCGGGCGTGGTGGCGGGTGCCTGTAGTCCCACCTACTTGGGAGACTGTGGCAGGACAATCGCTTGAACTTGGGAGGTGGAGGCTGCAGTGAGCCAAGATCACGCCACTGCACTCCAGCCTGGACAAGAGTGAGACTTTGTCTCAAATATAAAAATAAAACTAAAAAAGACACTATATGTTTTGTTGACTCTCCTTCCGTATTAACTGTGCTTATCTTTGGGTGGTGAAACTGTGGGTCATTCCCCTCCTCTTACATTTCAACTCTTCTGTATTTTCATATTTTCTACAATAAGAATTTATTACCTTCATCAATAGAAAAAGGAAATCTGTGGATTAAATAAGTGGCTTTTCTTTTTTTTTTTTTTTTTTTTTTTTGAGACAGGGTCTCATTCTGACACTCAGCCTGAAGTAGAGTGGTGCGATCAAGGCTCACTGCAACCTCCACCTACCAGGCTCCAGTGCTCCTCCCACCTTGGCCTCCTCAGCAGCTGGGACTACAGTCATGCACCATCACGCCCAGTGAATTTTTTGTAGAGATGGGGTCTCACCATGTTGCCCAGGCTGGTCTCGAATTCCTGAGCTCAAACAATTCGCCTGCCTCAGGTTCCCAAAGTGCTGGAATTACAGGCTTGAACCGCCTCCCCTGGCCAATAAGTGGCTTCCTACAGGTACATCAAAAGCATAGAACCCAAGGTTCCCTGTGAGCCTGCTTCTGGATGTTTGCCTGCCACAGGATAAAACAAAGGCTGAAACTGATCTCCAACCACCTGGCACCTCTCCTCGGTTCCCTTCCACAGTGCGCCTGAGTCAGCCGGGTGACAACAGCACCGTTTCACAGCAACACATGCAGATGTCCGGGAGGAGTTAACATCACTGTTCTCTGTGGCCTGATGTATTCCACCCCTTGCTCTGGCGTGCAGAGGATATTACTCACTTTGTCTTTGTTTCTACTTCCAGTTCAGGCTGGAATTCTTTTCCCTTAGTGCCCTAGTCAACAAGGAGGTACAAGGACGGGTGGCCACTGCTTTGCAAGCTACAGTCTCCTGCTGGGAGTGAGAAGAGCCTTCAGCCTCACACACCCAGGATCTCCCCTGGCCCTGGCAGCCAGGGACGGCTCCCACTCCTTTTTCTGGCTGCTCCCTGGGGCCTCCACCGGACTGGCCCCCTGGGAATCCTGCTCCATCTCTTGGACTCATCCTACCCCTTTCCTGACTCTTCAGTCTCTCCCTCTGCAGCTTTGCAGAATGCTTTGGGCTTCCATAGCTTGAAGTCTCCACGGAGCCTCACTGTCCCCTGAAGGCCCAGTTCTCCCTTCTCCTCTACCCTTAGCTCAAATGGCCTCTGCCTATGTCTCGTCAGCCACTTCCTGCACCAGCCATGAGCTGACACCACTGTTTGCATCCTCCCAACCAACAAACCCCAAATCCCAAGGTCAAACCTGGTCCTCAACCTGCTTCACCCCTGCAGCTCTGACGTGGCTGCACATCTGTACATCCTCTCTGGGGGAGCCTGTCCCCGTGAGGCATCCCTCCAGCCTCTGAGGCCCTTCTCCAGGTCCTCGTCTGAGTTTTTTTCCTAATCTGGAACTCCTGCTTGCTCCTGACCCTCAGCCGTCATCGCTTCCTCCCAGCATTCTCTCTTCTACTCCTGATCCAACAGGCAGAACTGCTGAAATTACTAATACTTCCTAGTGTACAATCCAGTCCTACTTTCTATTCCCAGCCAGAGCCCAGCATCTCTATTCTCCTGTTTCACCTTTCTTTCTTCTTTCCATTCATTCAGTGTTTGCTACGGGCAAGGACTGCTTTATATTTGAGGTGGGAAAATAAACAACACATTGTTCCTTCAAAAAGCTCAAAGTCTAGTTGGGGAGACAAGATGCAAACAAGTAACTGTGGTAGAAACTGGAAAATGCTAAAATTTACAAAGGGCTATGCGGACACAGGGCCTACCACTGGTGAGTGGGAGTAGGGGTGCTTCTGGGTTGGGATCTGGAGAATAATCTTCCAGGCTGGGGATGGGGGCAGGTGGAGGAGTTGTGTAAACCAGTCCCAAGGAAGGGTCTTTTCTGTCTTTTTTTTGTTTTCTGTCCATCATGGGGGAGCTGTGGGAGTTTTAAACCATGGGCTCACTCTGGAGGTTGTGTGGAGAATCAGTCTGACTGCGGAGGGACGAGAGGCTGGGGAGCTAGGAGGGAGGCTGTGGCCACAGCTCAAGAGAGTTGACAAGGGCTTGGATATCCTGTTCTAGAATCCTCCCTGCTGGTTCACCAGGGCCCCCAGACACTACCTCCTCCATCAAGTCTGTTCCGGTCAGTCTCTCTCCTAAGTCCTCTGTAACCTCTTGAGAAAACTGCCTCAGTGTGTTTGGTACTAGACATATTTGCCAGCTGAGCATCTACCCCACTGAAGTATACCTTTGGTCATAAGCATTTCTTACTACCGAACAAACACACGCCATAGACTATGTGCAGATACAGTTCTAAACGCTGAGCTTGGCAAGAGGTAAATTTTCTTTTCCTTACATCAAGAGCATGCTGGCAGAATTCCATCCCGACCACAGAAAGGTCACCTGCTGCTGCCTGTCTGTGGGGTAGGAATGTTTCCAGCTGTACTGTGTGTGTGTTTACGCGTGTGTCTGTGTTCACGTGCAGACCCACAGGAGTGGGCTGGTGCCCTGGCTGGGCCAGGCTGTGCTGCTGTGGGGTAAGGCAACCTGCAATAGCAGCATCACCAAGCAGTGGGCCAGTTTATGACCACACCACCATTTCTCTTTTTGGTTCCTGCCTCTTTCTCTGCAACTGCTGGTCTTTCCTTTTATTCTGTATTCTCTTCTTTCTCACCTTTTTCCTTGTCAGGAATGCAAGACCCTTGTAATCTCCAGACTTTGTTACAGGGACTGTCCAGGGCCACCCTCATAGGCAGAGGAGTGCAGGAATGGCAAATGGGGGTCCAGACACCAGGAAAAAGGGAGAAAACCCACTCCAGCTCCCTAATGTAGTTCACAGATGCCTGAGATTCCACCTGGAGCCTCTCAGTGGGTAAGCTGAGAAAGGCGTGATGGGCTGAGCATCACCTTCCACAGTGCTGAGACTCAGAGACGCTGCGCCTTTGTCCCCAGTGAGCACAGGCAGAGCAGCTGTGTGATGAGCCACCCTGCTCTGTGGGAGGGGCCTAGGAGGCCTCTCCGAACCGTATGCTCACCTCCTGTGCTTGGCACCCAC
This sequence comes from Macaca mulatta, assembly GCF_049350105.2. Lineage (NCBI taxonomy): Eukaryota > Metazoa > Chordata > Mammalia > Primates > Cercopithecidae > Macaca > Macaca mulatta. The sequence goes on from NC_133418.1 coordinate 6,928,607, forward strand.
ACTGGCAGTGCAGGAGCTCTGGGATCTGCCCCATACTCCACCTGGGGAGGGCAGGAGAAGGGGCTGAAGCCCCGGCAATGTGCGGGGTAAAGGCAGGCTTCAGAGGCCAAAGACCTTACAACGTGGCTGCTCAAGCATGAACATTCAGGGTCGAGGCTGCACCATAAAATAGCTTCTGAGATTAAACATGTTCAAAATGTCATTAATCCCGGGATAATGCAGACGTGGCCTCAGCTCAGATAAATCAGTTGAAAACACTCCTTTGTTTACCACTTCCTGCCTCCATACACAGACAACGTTAATCTCCCGGGGATTTGGCTAAAGACTCTGACATCTCGATTTCTCCTCTCCAACTGGCAATGAGTTTAAGCTGTCAAGTGTGCCTGGGTTTGCAGCAAACAGCCCAGGAGCATTTCTCACAGGCCAGGGCCCAGCAATTCCGGGTCTGTGTCTGTGTGAGCGCCTTTGCGGATTGTGGAAGGGCCAGATTCCCCGTGCAGTGCAGCTGCCCTGGGAGGAAGGGTAGCAAGTTTGGTTTGCTGCAGGGCAGATGCAGCAGGACTCCTCTGAAGGCATGGTGCAGAGGGTGCAGGAAGCCGGGACGGCAACAGAGCTCCTCCCGTTTAACTCATAGGAAACCAACTTTGGATCAGAGAAAATAGTATGATGTCATTTAAGAATAGGATTCCTTCAAAGGAGCAGGTGGTAAGCTTGTTCCTCTCCAGATTCCTCCTTCTCCTTAACATGCCCCCTGCAGTCCAGGATCGATTCTGAAAAGGACGTTGCTCCAGCACTAACTTCTGAGGGCCCCTGTTCTTGGGGTTGGGCTCAACGGGCTATGCTAATGAAGGTTTCCTCCCTGGGGCCAGGGCAACGGAGCTGCTAACGATGTGGCCCTGGGGCCCGCAGAGCTAGTTTAGGGCCTCAGGCTAGTGCTCTTGGGCAAATTCCAGGAGCTCCCTGAGACTCATTTCGGTGTAATATGAAGAAACAGAAGTCTCTACACCTCCCAGTCAGACTGTAAAGATTCCATGAGATAACCCACTGTCTACACCTCCTGCTGTGGTTATGAAGATTTCTTGACATAACCCACTATCTATACTTGCCAGCGTGGTGTGAAGATTCTATGACATAATCTACGACCTAGGCCTCCCAGTGTGATTGTGAAGTGAAACAGCCACTGTCTATACCTCTCAGTGTGGTTGTGAAGGTCAGGTGGAACATCCACTGTCTACACTTCCCAGCATGGCTGTGAAGATTGTGTGAGAATCCAGGGAAAGCCGTTAGTGCGGTACCCGGTGTTAGCTGCTGCCGCCACAATAGCTGCTGTTGTTATGTGGTTGTTGCTAGTGTTGTTATCACTGTTTCCGCTGGAGGAGGGGTGGAGAATTTTGGTCAACCCTTACCCCGGAGCTGATGCAGACCAGTGAGCCATTCTGCCATGACAGTGAGCCCTCGTGGCTCTTGTGATAAGAAAAGCACAGCAAGCACTGGGTTGCACCCCAGCCTCTTGCAGGGCCAGGCAGCCAGGCTGACTCTTGGCTCCCTGAGAACATCGTCCATGGGTTCTAGCAGACCGTCTTAATGCTGTGTGTGTGCCAGTCTGCCTGCAAGCCCTGCAAGGGCAGGTGCCTCATCCTGGTCACGTCTGCCACAGCGTGTGAGAGCCAGTGGGTCTGATCAGGGCTGCCCTGTTGGTGCTGCATCGTGGGGGAGCCTGGCCCAAGCCACACCAGTGTGCACCGTAGTCCCGCTATCCACAGCAGCACTCTCTCCTCCATGCACACGCTGTGTGTTAGGTGAGCCTGGCCATCCCGGATGCAGGACACACTGCCCGAGATGAGACCCCACTTTTCATCTGCATTCTCAGGAATCACTCTTAAAATACCCCCTCACACAGAACTCTAAATACCCTGTACGAGAGAACCACAAAGTTTTCAGACCCACATTTGGCATTATTACTGAGCTATTTGTATTCGGGAAGATTTAAAATGAACCGTTTCAAAAATCCTCAATGTTACACCATTTCTAGAGATGTTCAACGACACCTACGTGGGACAGGTTCGTTTTGTCACTTCACTTTGACTTTCTGATTGGTGATGGTTAGTTCTTTTAGTGCCTATTAAAATTCAGCCTTAAGGTACTGTTTTTTTCCTTCAGAAAAACTTCTGTAATGACCAGTTGAGGGGCCAGGGTGGGACCCCCGTGGTGGACCACACCCCGTGTGACACTAGGGACGCAGCTGTTAAGTCTGGAAGCTGAGGGCTGTCAAAGGACACAGTCTCCCCAGAGGCAACGAGCTGTGGTACAGTGTAAATTCCCAGGTTCCTTGCCTTTTGACCAACGATATAAAGCAGAGGCTCTGCCTTCAGGTAAGGCAGCAGGGTTTCCAGGCCTCTAAAAAATTTGGTATATGGTATCCTTTCTGAAGCACCAATTTTTTCAGCCTCCCGAGTAGCTGGGACTACGGGTGCGAACCACATGCCTGGCTAATTTTTTTTTTTTTTTTTTTTTGAGATGGAATCGCTCTCTGTCACCCAGGCTGGAGTGCAGTGGTGCAATCTCGGCTCACTGCAAGCTCCACCTCGCGGGTTCAAGCTATTCCCTTGCCTCAGTGTCCTGAGTAGCTGGGACCACAGGCGCCCGCCACCTCGCCCGGCTAATTTTTTGTACGTTTTAGGAGAGACAAGGTTTCACCGTGTTAGCCAGGATGGTCTGGATCTCCTGACCTCGTGATCCACCTGCCTTGGCCTCCCAAAGTGCTGGGATTACAGGCATGAGCCACTGCGCCCAGCCATGCCTGGCTAATTTTTTAAAAATTAATTATTGTAGAGATGGGGTCTCGCTGTGTCACCCAGGCTGGTCTCAAATGATCTTCTCACCTCTGCCTCCCAAAGTGCTGGGGTTATGGGTGTGAGCCACTGTGCCTGGCCTGATGCAGCAATTTCTAAGAAACTTTTTCTTTTCATACCATTTCTTTCTTGTTCATAGAAGTACACGAGCATATTGTACAGATTTAGAAAGTAGATAAAAGTATAAAGGAGAAAAAAGCTTCCCATAAATCAACCACCCAAGGGAGCTATGTGAACACTTCATACTCTGGCATACACTGCTTCCAATTTTCTCCGTTATGCTGCCATCCTAAAAATGCACATCAACAGCTCATTCCCAGGTCTTCGCAACGTTCTCTGTGGAAGAGAGGTCTGAGTTTGCTCAGATTTCGGATCTAAAGTGGATGCATCGTCGCCGTTTCTCACAGCCAGCTGAAGCTAGCACAGTCACTGTGCCTCGGTGCCTCAACAGATAGAGCCGCGGTCCTCTGTGCTGCCTGCCTTCCAGCTCCACTGCCATGGCCGTGGCTGGCCTGGTGGAAATGGGACCCGACTACAGACGCTAAGAGGACTTCTGGGGCAGAGGTGGGCCCGGGCCCTGGGGACACATGGGGCCACACCACCGCTGCAGGGTTCCTCAGGCTTCCTAGATAAACAACTTGAGGGGTTTTGTTTTTTTATAAGCCATTTATTGATTCTTTTGTCAGTCTTGACTCACAGGCTGCTCCTGATCAATACATGCTGGCAAAGTCTACAGTCGCTCGTCATCACATCTGTCCCAGAGCTAGGCTGTGTGATCCCACTGTGGAACTCGGGGTGGTAATGCTCACCCAAGGCTTCTTCTCAAGACCGTGCTGAGCATTTTGAGACCGAGCAAGAGCTTTTCACAGGGCAGGCCCCCACTGTTAATGACAGGAGACGGGGCTGTGTCCCAGTTCCACCTCAACTTACGCTTACCGCCATTCCTTCCTCTCCTCATTCAACAAATCGAGTCAATCATCGCTGTGCGCTGACTCTGTATTTGAGAATTCGCCTACTCGCTAAAATACATTTGTAATCCCCAAATCAATACACATGGTGTTGGCATGGTCATTGGCAGACACGTGCAGGGCAGCAAAAAATTTGAGTTTCCCAAGGTGCAAGTTCCCAGCTGAGGTCAGGCAGTGACACGCTGCCTTACTGTTTTAGCTCTTACGCCGTATACAGTATTTTTTTTTGTAGTCTACTCAGGGCCACATTTTTGGGCACTAGGTTTTCTTGTGATTCTGCTGGTTAGGCCCCCAAGTGGAGGGCTCATGCGTTCCTAAGCCCAAGGAGGCTGTGATGTGCCTGACGGAGACAATGTGTGTGTCAGATAAGCTTCATTCAGGCATGAATTACAGTGCTGTTGGCGGTGTGTTCAGTGTCAATGCATCAAAAATATATATTAAATAAAGCATCTTTAAACAGAATTACACATAAAACAAGGTTATGTGTCGATCTATTGATGCTGTGGCAGGAGGCACACAGGAAGCTAACCTTGCATTTCCTCCAGGAACAGTGGCTCAGTATTTGCTAAGTTAGCTTGCGGTAACTTTTCAGAACATAACTTCCTTAGACAATGAGAACGGACTGGACCTGGTGAGTGCCCACCAGGTACCAGGCCCTGGGGAAGGTGCTAAGTCTAGACAGGAAGGATTTTTTGAATCGTTCTCTCCAGTGCATGGAGACAGGCTCTCCTGCAAGAGCCATCAGGACCAGAGGGATCCACTGACAGCTACCACGGTCCACAATCAGGAATGAGTTCCAGAGCCTGCTGAAAGCGGACACGGCAGGGCCTCTGGGGGTGCTGGTCTCATTCTGTTTCTTGGTCTGGGGTGTTCAGTGGAAATGCACTGAGCTACACACATAGGATCTGTGCACTTCTCTGTATGCATATTATTCTTCAATTAGAAGTAAAAGCACACAAATAACAAAAAACACCCTAAGATAGGAGTCACTAGGTGCTTGAGAGTGACCAGGAAGAAGAGCCTAGCTCCCTGTGCAAGTACAGAGTGAGGCAAGTTTGCACACAGCGCTCTTTCCACACTGCCATTAAGCAAGCTGCCCCGGATGCCCTCACCAGCGGACCCTTTCCACCGCTTCACTACCCCACAGCCTCAAGGGCACCCTCCCTAGGGCCTCACCCGCTTTGCCTTTTGTAAGCACTGCCTCCCCTCATCCACACAATCTCCCTCTTCCCTCCACCCTCCAGAGCCTCCCCCCCTCCTGCTCCACCTCCTCTCCTAGGTGGAAATGCACCACTCGGCCAGTGCAGAGGCTCTGACTCCACACAGACTCACTTTACAGCCTAGGGGCAAACAGAAGGACACTGTTTCTGGGAGCTTCTTTCCCAGCCACCCACATGGGGCTGCCAGGGCCAAACTGCCCTCATCCCTTACGTGACTCCCAGGTCAGGAGGCACTGCCAAGGGCTCCTCAGCCGGCTCTCCTGCTTTCCCAGGCCAGGCTTTCTATGGTTTGAATTTCCCAGCTGATGCTCAGAAACCCGCCTTCTCCTGGCCTACATATCTCTTTTCACACAAGCTTCAACTCCACATGGCAGAAAGACAAAAGCCACGGCTGCTTTAATAGCCCTAGGAGCATGCTTCTATCCTAAGAGGCGAGGCAGTGAGGGCCCGGAGGCGCCGTCCTCCCGGTGAAACGGCTGAGGGAGTCAGAGAGTCTCCCGGTGGCAGCACGTATTTCCGAGGGCCTCACCCGGTAGCATGTTCATCACGGGGTGGGGGTGAGTGTCGGTCCTCGTCCCAGGGCAGGAGCTTGCTCAGGTCCCCACCGTAGAAACCAGTGTGAGTTCTTCCCAAACGGGGCCCCGGGGTCCGCTTTGGTTGTTGTCAGAGCCCCAACTACATCTGCTTTGGGGATCTGCTGCTCACAGGTAACATGTGTGAGAAGGCATTCATAAAGAAAAACAATCGTGAGTCACATCTGTGTGTGCGTGTGTGCAGTGAGGCCAGGAATCCGGCCAGCCATGGGTATTGGGGACACCCCAAGGGACAGATGACTTACCAGGCTCTTTTCCTGACTTCTGGGACAGCTGCCCAGCACCTGGCATGTCGAGGCTGGCAGACATCCCAGGGTGGCCTGATCCAACCTCCACGTCCCACAGTGGAGACCCCGGGGAGCCAGGGCCGGGCTCAAGGGCACAGAATTGTCAGTGGAGGAGCTGGACTGAAAGCACATTGCTAAACTGCCACTGTCTGTGCGGTTAAAGCCAGCCTCTCGGCAGGAGGCAATGACCAGTCCACCTCCACAGAGACAGCTGGTCTCCACTCCCAACCAGCTGATATAATTGGGACCTCACAAGGACATGGGAAGGGAAAGGCACAGTTATTTAAAAAGGACTTTGAGCTAGAACACATGATTGAGAAAAAGGTGAAAAATTATTTGACTTACACTTTGAAATGTACACAAACGCCTCACCTTAGATTCCTTGTTTCCCCACCTCAGATCTCCAGGAACTGCTGGAATTCTTCAAGAACTGTCTAGGGTGGCCAACAGAAGAGTAACTAACCCATTCCAGGGACAGCCATTGTCCTTGGAGCTCAGATTTCCCTTTCTCTATTACATCTGGGCCCTCCTTCACCCACCACTAGCCAGGTAGGGAAATTTCTCCCGACCAAAGAAGTGTTCACAGCTAAAGTTTATTCCATCTTTGTCTTCAGAGCAGTGTCATATTCATAATGACCCTCACAGCCCTCCTTGCAATGTAAGAATATTTTCAATCCCCATTTTAGATATGGGACCACAGAGTATTATAGAATAAAGTGACTTGTCCAGGGTCACTTGGCCAATATGTAACAAAGCTGGGATTTGAACACAGACCTCTTGATCTCTAATCTTCCTTCACTACATCACATACCATCTCTTACTAAGAGGTATGACCTCATGACTGTCCTATAAAACCACTTCCTCCCCATTTTAACTTATTCACTGAGTGGCAAACAACAGTTACTCAGCCTTGGCCCTGCTGACATTTTGGGCTGGATAGGTCTTTGTTGTGGGGATTAGTCCTGTACACCGTAGGATGCTCAGCATCTCTACCCGCCAGATGCTAGTATACCTCCCTTCCCCACCCTACCACAGTGGTGTCAATCAAATACGTCTCCAGGCACTGCCAATGTCTGCTGGGGCCCACACCTGCCCCAGCTGAGAACTGCAGTGCAGCACCACACTGGGGAGCGCGGGCTGCAGTGAGCCTATGCGGGCTCTACCTCTCCTCCACAGTTTACTAGCTACATGCCTTCGTGCAAGTTCTTTAACCGAAGTTTCTTTTATTATTTGCTAAATAGGATTGTTGTTGAAAATTAACGCATAAAGCGTTTAACATAATACTCGGCACTTAGTAAGTGCTCACTGTATGTTAGCTATTGTTATTATTTGCCCATTTCTGAGAGGGTAAATCTGCTGCAGACCCCGACTTCGAGAAGCTGATAGAGGGAGACAGGCAGAAAGGTGAGGTATTACGGTGCCTCGACACCCAAGCCATTTTTGGGAAGAGCACAACCCTTATGGGGTCTCAGAAAGATGCTGTTTGCTAGTGACAGCCCTGAAAGAGTGCTGCCCAGTAAAACTTTGTATAATGATGGAAATGCCCTCTGTGCTGTCCACCAGTCATACACGGCTCCTGGGCTCTTGAAATGTGGCTGCTGTGACTGAGGAACTGCATTTTAATTTGGCTTACATTTACATTTAAACAGCCACATGCAGCTAGTGGCTCTGTGTTGGAGCGCGCAGACCCGGAGCCTCACCACTCCACGTGTGGTCCGTGGACCAGCAGTGCTGCCACCATTCCAGATGGACTGGGTGGGAAGCATCACTTTGAGCAGATTCACAAATACTCCTAAGTTTGAGAAGTGCTGCTGTCCTAGAGTCCAGGATCTCTACATTGGCCACACATTAGAACCACCTGGGCAGCCTTTAACACTCCCACTGTCTGGGATTCACCCTGGGCAGGTCCACCGAATTCGTGGGGGTGGACCCCCAGGTGACCGCCAGTCACAGCCAGCATTGCCAACCGCGGATCTTGATGCTGCTCTGAGCGTCCGCCCAAAGAAACCCTGAAGAGAGAGCTCACAGTACGTGGTCCCCTTTCTGGCTAATACCAAGTGCCCCGCTGACCAGAGGGCCCAGTTCCTGAGAACGGGGCTGACATCTGCCCCTGCCCCCAGGCTCTGGTAGATGTTTCTTTTAACCAGCCAGTGCCCCTGGTCCCCAGGACATCGACCCCCAGGGCTGCCCATACTACGGGTCCACACTGTTGCCACCTCAGACCTCACCTCCTGCCACACCCTTGGCACTGCTCACAGGGGCCTCGGACACTTTCCACTTGTCATGAAGACACTGCCTTCTCTTCTTCAAACCTACGTCTTGAGCACCCATACCTGAGCCCTGGGGAGAGTGCACAGAGGGTCTCAGCACCTCCCCCCCAACATAAGGTTAATGGCTGCCGTGGAGAAAGCACTGAAGCCGTCCCTCTGAAATGGCACCATTGCAGCTGCAGGCGATGGGTGACGCTGCTCATTGGCTCCTGGGATGTGGGCTGTACCTGCAGGTTCTCTACAGGGAAAAGCACTGTCCGATCCTGGTCTCCACAGTCCTCCATCCCAGGTAGAGACTGTAAGACTTCCAGCACCTTCCCAGTCCTTCTCAGGTACCAGCAGTCACCATGGTCACTTTTGTTATTATCAGTTTTTTGTTTTGTTTTGTTGAGACGGAGTCTGGCTCTGTCGCCCAGGCTGGAGCGCAGTGGCACCATCTCGGCTCACTGCAAGCTCCGCCTCCCGGGTTCATGCCATTCTCCTGCCTCAGCCTCCCGAGTAGCTGGGACTACAGGCGCCCGCCACCACGCCAGGCTAATTTTTTGTATTTTTAGTAGAGATGGGGTTTCACCGTGTTAGCCAAGATGGTCTGGATCTCCTGACCTTGTGATCTGCCCGTCTCGGCCTCCCACAGTGCTGGGATTACAGGCGGGAGCCCCCGTGCCCGGCCATAATGAGTTTTAATTCACTAATTAAAAAGTGTAGCCTCTGGGCGAAGTCAGGTTTTGACTCCTGAATGCAGGGTGTCTCAGTTGGGGTTTGAGAGGGCTTTCCCGAGGGCTGAGAGCTGGGGAAGAAGGAGAGTGGGGAGATGAGCAGGGCTCTCTGGAGCCTTACAAGGTTTTGTCCTGCCTGGGCCTTGCAGACACTTGAAACTGACACTGGGGGATTCCCAGCCACCACTGGGACTCTAGCTGTGACCGCTTCTCACTGTCCCCTTGTGCTCTTGGCTGGCTCCTCAGGTGAGGCTCTGGGAGCACAGGTGGGTCATATGGTAGTCCTGTCTGCCCCATGCCCACAGGTGGCCGGAGTCCAGCAGTCCTCCGTCTCCCAACTGCAGGGCACACCTGTCCAGCTTCTAAGAAGTCCCATGGAAGCCACTCTTGCAGACTCTGCATGAGGGAAGTTTCCTCTAGTTCCACCCGTGTTGTGCTGGTGGCTCACAAGACTGCAGCGTGCTCTCCACAGAAAGTGTTTTGCAAATCCCCTTTATTCCTCCCCACTCTCCGTATGTTCTAAGGACGGGGGTGGTGAGTGGTTGGTGACTCCACCGATCCTGCACACGTGCTCTCTGGTATCTTACATCTCTGCATTGGTGCCTTAACCAAAACTGGGACAAGGAGAATCCCATTCTCACACAGCATTCTGTGCAGCTGAGATGAGAATATTGTAGTACATGTTTAGGAAAGTATGACTGTACTGTATGAAACGGTATCACGTTTTGCAGTTAAAATGCCTTTGCTGCCCTATATGCTGTTATTACGAATAACCTCATTATATAAAGGAGGAAATTAAGACTCAGAGTTTAAGAGACTCAACTTGCTCAGAATCCCACAGCCCGAGAGGTGCTCCTCAGAGTAAAACCCACAGATCCACACTCTTCAGTTTTACCACCCAGCTGCTGCCTTGCTCCCTCATCCCAGCACCTGGTCATGCAGACAGCCTGGTCCAAGGACCACTCACTGCAGGCTGGGAAGCCCAGGGCACCGGTATGGGTGCTCAACCGAGGAAGAAAAACCCTGGAAGTTCTCAAGGGCTCAGGATCTAGTTCAGGGGTCAGGTGAAGGACGCTCAATACGGGCAGGGGTGTGTACAGAGTGCCAGGGAGCTGGCATCAGGGGTGGGGCTGCAGGAGATGTCGGGGGGAGTGGAGTGGCAGACAAACTGAGAGAGGCAGAAATGTTTGTTTTGGCCAGAATCTAAAAAGCCTTAAATGCCTTCTCCAGGAGTTTGAATTTTATTCTAAACATAATGGGAAGGCGTTGAGAATTTTTAAAGAGGAAAGATCCACGGTTCCACCGACAACCTGGGAAGAAAGGGGAAGAAGAGAGTTGGAGGGAGGAGGCACTCACTGCAGGTGTCAGGTTAAGGAAGAGGCTGGCATGGGGACATGGGAGGATAAAGACGCTGCACATTGCGATGACCAGAACTTGCTGACCAAGGCGAACGTCATGACTGGCATTTTTCATCCATCAGATTGGAGGAAAAAAAAACACTGACGACATTTGGTGTTGATGAGGGGGTGGAGAAATAGTCTCTATTCTGCTGGAAGCAGTGTAAACCTGTACAACCTTTACGGAGGGTAATTTAAAGTTGTCTATTAAAAGTGCACATGATCTGAGAATCTGAAAATCCACTTTTAGGAATCGATCATAGAAAAACAACAGTGTGAATACATAGGGATTAAAATGAACAAGAATGATTACTGCGACACTGTCAGCAAGAGGGAAAAAAGCTCAAACAAGCGGAATGCCCCTTAGGAGGGGAACAGTGACATAAAATACAGAACACATAGAGCGTAGCCCTTAAACAGAAAGAGGTGAGGCAGTTCACGCTGATTAAAAAAAAAAAAAAAAAAAAAAAAAGGTGCCCATGCTGTACTGTGGAGTGCAAACGCAAGCCAAGATGTACAGCATTTTAGTGATTAAAATAAAAGGATCCACATGCCTAGATCTGCAGGCCCATCTTGCTGTGGTTATGACTGCGGTGTTCAAGGGAAAGAGGATGAATCTGGCAGTGTGGTTCCCCCTGGGGAGTGGGATTAAAGAGGTTCAGAAAGGGGTGGGCAGGAGGCCACTACCCCTTTTTTTTGTATTTGAAAATTATTCTGGCCGGGCGTGGTGGCTCACACCTGTAATCCCAGCACTTTGGGAGGCTGAGGCGGGTGGATCACGAGGTCGGGAGATACAGACCATCCTGGCCAACATGGTGAAACCCTGTCTCTCCTAAAAATACAAAAAAAAAAAAAAAAAAAAAAAAAAAAAGCCAGGCATGGCAGCGCGCGCCTGTAGTCCCAGCTACTCGGGAGGTTGAGGCAGGAGAATTGCTTGAACCCAGGAGGCGGAGACTGCAGTGAGCCGAGATTGCGCCACTGCACTGCAGTCTGGTGATAGAGTAACAGACTCCGAGAAAGGAAAGGAAAAAGGAAAGGAAAAAGGAAAGGAAAGGAAAGGAAGAAAGAAAGAAAAAATTATTCTTACATTTATATAATAGTAAAATGCACCCTTTCGTTGTACAGTTCCATGGGTTTTAACACGTTTAGCTTCTTATAACAACCATCACAAACAGGATACGGAATATCAACACCCTGAAGAATTCCTTCTTCCTTCCCCTATGTAACTAGACTCTCCTTCTACTCCCAACCCCTGGCAACTACTGACGTATTTGTTCTCTGTCCATATATTTTTGCCTCTTCCAAATGTCACAGATGGAATAATTCAGTTTGCAATTTTGAAAGACTGGCTTTATTCACTGAGCATGTACAATTAAGGCTACTGTGCATATTGGGGGTTCATTCCTTTTGATGGCTAAGTAGTTTTTCATCATATGGATGTACCACAGTTTGTTTACCCATTCACCAGCTGAAGTACATGTGGGTTATTTCCAGTTTTGGGTGATTATGTCATTTATATTTTTATTTTTGAGACCGTGTTGCTCTGTCACCCAGGCTGGAGTGCAAGTGGCACAATCTCTGCTCACTGCAACCTCCACCTCCTGGGTTCAAGCAATTCTCCTGCCTCAGCATCCCAAGTTGCTGGGACCACAGGTGTGCACCACCACCCCCAGTTAATTTTTTATTTTTAGTATACATGGGTTTCACCATGTTGGCCATGCTGGTCTCGAACTCCTGGACTCAAGTCATCCACCTACCTCGGCCTCCCAAGGTGCTGGGATTACAGGTGTGAGCCACTGCACCTGGCTAGTTTTTGGTGATTATGAATAATGCTATTGTAGACATTAATGTATGACTTTTGTGGGAATGTGCATTTCCATTTATCTAGGATAAATACCTAAAGTGGAATTGCTGGGTCGTAAGTGTATTTTTAATTTTATAAGAAATTGCCAAACTGTTTTCCAAAGTGACTGTGCCATTTTGCATTCCCATCAGCCATAGAAATGACACTCTAATGAGAGTTGCGTTTTCTCTACATCCTCATCAGCACAATGGTATTATCAATATTTTTCGTTTTGGTCATTTTAATAGTTCTGTAATTGTATATCATTATGGTTTTGTGTTTCCCTAATGGCTAATGATGGTAAGCATATCTTCAGGGGCTTATTTGCCATCTGCACACTTTCTCTGGTGAAATGTCTGTTCATGTCTTTTGCCCATTTTCTAATTGGTTTGCTTTTTTTTTTTTTTTTTTTTTTTTTTAAACCATTGACTTTAGAGAAGACTTTATATATTCTAAATACTGGTCCTTTATTGGATATGCAGTTTGCCTATCTTTTCTTACAGTTTGTAGTTTGTCTTGTCAGGCTCTTAACTAGGTCTTTGGCAAAGCAAAAGTTATTAATTTTAATAATGTCCAATTCATCAAATTTTCCACTTTGGATGCTTTGATGACAAGTCTAAGATGTCTTTGCCTAGCCCTATACCCCAAATATTGTCTCACATTTTTTCTAAAAGTTTTATAGTTTTCATTTTACATTTAAGTCCATGACCTCTTTTGAGTTAATTTCGTATATGATGTGAGACTTAGGTCAAGGTTCATACTTTTGCCTATGAATGTTCCTATGCTTCAGGACCATTTGGTTGTGATGTACAACTGGATAATATTTTGTTAAGAATTTTGCATTTAGGCAGGCACAGTGGCTCATGCCTGTAATCCCAGCACTTTGGGAGGCCTAGATGGGTGGATCACCTGAGGTTGGGAGTTTGAGACCAGCCTGACCAACATGGTGAAACCCTGTCTCCACTAAAAATACAAAAAATTGGCCAGGTGTGGTGGTGGGTGTCTGTAATCCCAGCTACTCAGGAGGCTGAGGGAGAATCACTTGAAGCCGGCAGATGGCCATTGCACTCCAGCCCGGGCAACAAGAGCAAGACTCTGTCTTAAAAAAGAAAGAAAGAAAGATTTTTGCATCTAAATCAGAGATACCATAGTATACTAAATTGTACATCACAACCAAATGGTCCTGAAGCATAGGAACATTCACAGGCAAAAGTATGAACCTTGACCTAAGTCTCATATCATATACAAAATTAACTCAAAAGGGGTCATGGACTTAAATGTAAAATAAAAACCATAAAACTTTTAGAGAAAAATATGAGGAAATACAGTATCTCTGAATTTAGTATAGTATACAAAGAGTCTATAGTTTTCTGTATTGTCTTTAATTCCAGTATTACGATCACGCTGGCCTCATAAAATGGGTTGGGAAGTGTTTCCCCTTAGTTTTGCATGAGATTTTGTATAATTGGTGTTACTTCATCTTTAAATGCTTGGTAGAAATCACCAGGGAAACCATGTGAAAATGGAGTTATCTGGAAGGTTTTTACCTACAGATTTGATCACTTTAACAGATATAGGACCATTCATGCTACTTTTTAAGCTTGATAGTTTGTATCTTTCAAGGAATTGGCCCTTTTCTTCTCATTGTAAAATTCATGTGCGTAGAACTGTTCATAGTATTCCCTTATTATCATTTTAATGTCTATGGGGTCAGTAGTGGCACTCCATAATGTTTGTAATTTGTGTCTTTTTTCCCTCCGTTTTTAAATCAACTTTATTGGCTATTTTGAAGAACCATCTTTTGGTTTCATTAATTTTTTTCTATTATTTTTATATTTTCATTTGTTTGCTCTTATGTTTATTATTTCTTTCCTTCTTGCTTTGGGTTTAGTTTGCTTTTCTTTTTCTAGTTCCTTAAAGTGGAAACTTAAATTACTGCTTTGAAACATTTTTTCTTTCTAATATAATTTAATGTTGAGTTTCCCTAAGTACTACTTTATCTGCATTCCACAAATTTTGATATGTTGTATTTTCATTTTAATTCAGTGTTCTAATTTCCTTTGAGACATCCTCTTTGACCCATGGATTATATAATGGTGTAGGGTTTAATTTCAAATATTTGATGATGTTTTTCATATTTCTTTCCAGATATTTTTCAGATGTTATCACATCTGAAAAAGCACAGAACAAGCTTTGAATAATTTCATTTCTTTTAAATTTAATACAGGCTGTTTAGTGACAATATGGTATATCTTCATGAATGTCCCATGTGCACTTGAAAAGAACATGTATTCTGCTGTGGCTGGTGGGCTGTTCTATAAATATCAATTAGGTCAAGTTGGTTGATGATGATGTTCAACTAACTTGACCTAATTGAAATATCCTTCCTGATTTTCTACTTGCTACTTTTCTTGACTACTGACAGAGGAGTGCTAAAGTCTCTACATCTTACTATGGATTTATCTATTTTTCCTTTCAGTACTACCAAGTTTTTGCTTCATGTATTTTGAAGCTCTGTTGTTAGGGACACACACATTTAGCACTGTTACGCATTCTTGATTGACCAATATTGCTGAAATTATCATTACATAATGTTTCATTTTATCACTAATAATTGTCCTTTTTCTGAAGTCTTCTTTGTGTGATATTAATATATAGCCACTCCAGCTTTTCCAATTCTAAAATTTCTATCTTTATAGCTTCTATTTTTTTACAGAGAATTTCTATCTTTCCATTAATTCCAAGAGTACTCATTTTTACTTCTTAGAATGTGGCATAATAGTTGCTTTAAAGTCCTTGTCTAATAATTCCAACATTTGAATCCTTTCAGGGTTGGCATTTGTTGATTGCCTTTTTCCTTGAGAATTTTTTAGGCTTTCCTGGTTCTCTGTATGTTGGATAATTTTGGTTCATATCCTAGATATTTTGAATATTCTGCTGAGACTTGGTCCTGTTAAAATTCTCAAAAGGTTTTGCTGTGCTCATTCTAGTCAGTTTTATGCATGTGCAGCTCAGGGATGAGCCCAGAACTTCATACACAGATTTAAAGGATATCTAACTCAGATGTCTCCTTTCTGTAATCTCCACTCCTCAAGGTTCTATGGCTAGAAAGCCAAGGTTTAGCCTCTCTGCCCCGTAGCACCTTCTTGTGACTGGGACCACCTCAGGACAGAGTGGCAAGGGAAAGGAGCCTGCAGGACCCCCAACCACCATACCTGTCGCTGCTGTCTGTGCTAACACGGGCGTATAGCTTCATTACTGGGTTTCTCCGGGCGTAGTATCTAAAGAGTCAAAAGAGCTCTGACCCATAGGAGCTGCCGTGGGGAGAGGCAGGTGCTCACCTGGAGTGCTCTAGGCTGGTGCTTACTTGGAGCAGGGCTGGAAGGGCTAAAGGGCCGTTGCCCTGCAGAGGGTATTGCTATCATCTTCGGCAGGGGTGAGGGGTGGGCCACTTCACTGATGAGCCAAGATTAGGACTGAAAGAATCAAGAGTTGTGCCTCACTAGGGACATCACTGCCACTGCCACCAGGGCAAGCAGTTTTCAGCTTGTGGTTGGCATTTGCCTGGCATAGGGATGAGAGAACAGAAAGAACTCCATCCTGCAGGGATGCTGCCGCTAAGAGGGATTTGCTGCTTCGTTGCTGGTGTTCACTTGGAGTAGGGCCAAGGCTGTCCAACAAGCTCTGTCCCATAGGGGCTGGTGGTGGGGGTGTGCAGTGGGATCTAGGCTGGGAAAGTCTCAGGAACTCTGGCCTGCAGGAGTTGTTGATGCCACCAGTGACAGAGGTGCTCCTTCACTACTCACACTTGCCATGGAGTCATCACTTGGGTCCTGATCTATCTCCTCAGGCTACCAGCTCCTCTTATCTACCTTTCAGAGTCCTCTGATACTCACTTTATGCATTCTGCATAGGGTTTGATGTTGTATCAGTGGGAGAGAGGGGGTGGTTTAAGTGTTTATTCCATCTTGGTCAGAACAGCAAGTCCCTTTTCATGTCATTTTTAAAGCCGTAGGATTACAAGGTGATTTTCCTATCATTTTTAGGCCTCTCAGGGTTGTTCATATCAAGATATTTGTAATAACGCTGAGGTTTCTGGCTTGAGTATCTGGGTAGATGGAGTACTGAGAAGGAAAGAGAACCGTGCTGGAGGTGGTATCGATAAATGGAATTATGAATGCTGAAGTGTCAAGTCAGGGCTGCTCATCAGATGGGTAGGTGGCTGGTTGCTGTGGCCCAAGAAGTCAAGGGAAGCAAGAACTCTAGGAAATGAGTGGGATTCTGTGATGAGTCTTGCACGAGGGAAAATGAGGAGAGGTCGCTTTGTACTGGGTGGCATGCAAGGATAAGACACAGATGGCTGAGGAGCAGAGGAAAGGCAGGGAAACAGAGGTTACAGTGTTGATGACACTTGCTCAGAAGGGACTGTGAAGGGAAGGGCAAGACTAAAAAAAATGCCAATGTAAGCAAAGCTGGTTTTCTTTAAGAATTCAAAACATATGTGGGTATATATCCAAAAGAACTGAAATCAGAATCTCGGAGATATTAACACTCCCTGTTCACTGAGGCACTATTCACAACAGCCAAGATGTGGAAACAGCCTAAACGTGTTTGGACAAACAAATGAATAAAGCAACTGTGGTGTATACCTACAATGGAATATTATCCAGCCTTAGAAAGGAAGGAAATTCTGTACTTGCAGCAACAGGAATGAACCTTGAAGACGTTATGCTAAGTGAAATCAGCCAGTCACAGAAGGACAAGTATTACACGATCACATTTCTATGTGAAATCTAAAATAGTCAAATTCATACAATTGAAGAGTGGAAAGGTGGTCATTAGGAGCTGGGAGGGGGAGAGGGAAATTGGGGGCTGTTCATTAATGTTTATAAAGTTTCAGTTATGTCAAGAAAAATACGTTCTAAAGATCTGCTCTACAACATTGTACCTATAGACAACAATACTGCATTGTACATTTTAAAATTTGTTAAGAGGGTCGATCTCATGTTAGGTGTTCATATCACAATAAAATGAAATTTTGAAAATTCAAGAGATAGGAATATATTTTTAGCAGGATGCCAACAAAACCCTTGACAGCTTGTATTCTAACCCAAATGAATTTGAATATATCTGAACTGTGTCATTTAAAAAGGGTGACAGTCTCTTTCAGTTCATTTCCTTCAGAAAATGGCTGTGACATCCAAAGACAAGGTGGGCCAGAAAATGGCTGTCTACACTCCTCCGGCATCCAGCTACCACCTGCCTTCTCCACGCAATAAACTCCACGCGTCAGTCCCCTGTGCTCTTCCCATCTTTTGGGGCCAAGAAAGAGCTTGCATGGCAGGAGGACATTGAATATTTGTTGAAAACAAGAATGCATGAATGAGTGAGTACTGGAGTCTAGAAAAAGAGGGTCAGAGACTGGAGTGTGTTACTCTGTCACCAACCCTGTCTGGAGGAATCCAGCTCAGATTAGCCAACGCCGGTTATCAAATGAGGTCCCCAGGTGAGAAGGGTGGTTTCTTACGCTACCTTCCAAAACACCAACCTGTGACCATGACTTTGTAAAAAAAATAAATCTCATACCCAGAAACAAGACAGACTAGAAGGAGAGTCAACCTAGGAGTGATTTTTTTTCTACATACTTTCTGTGTTTTCCAATTTTTCCACCCAATATTCTCTAACTCCTTTGTTCTCATTCTAATCCTGTGTGCAGAAGCTGCTTTATGACCTGTAATTTAGACTCTGGGATGGATTGAACCAACAGGAGGATGTAAAATGTTCTGCACAAATGAACACGGCTGATAACCCTGGGCCATTTACTTCCTAGGACAGATCAGCAAATTATGAACCAGGCCTATAAACAGGGCTCCTCTGCCTCGAGGAGCACAGACATGTACTAAGACTGCAGTAACCACTCCAGCACAGCCCCTGTGAGGCTCAGCCCCTTCGGTAAGCCAGGCTCCTGTTTACCACAACCAACCACCACTGCATCCTTCCCTACTCCTTCTGCTGAAGTGTTCCTCCATTCCTTCAAAGAAGGAAAACAAGGTGTGGAAGAGGAGAAGGAGGAATAAACCAGGTGCTGGGGACCAAGCAGCTTGAGTGCCCAAAGCTGAGTCATCTGGAACATGTCAATCATCCAACTTTACTATACATGCCCTGGAGGGAGGACGGGGGAGGTGGCAGACTATTCGGGAGCTCTGGGCAAGGTATTTGCTACCACAACAGCAAATATTAGGTCTTTCTGGAAGCAGAGTGGTATTGTTATTAAAACTTTCATTACCTGTATGTTTTATATGAACTGAATTGCTTCTAGCTAACATAATTTGGGAGCAATGAGAATGATAATAGTAGAAGTGATAATAATCAATGAAAGCACAAACAGATTTGGTATCTGGGGAAGGTGTGGGGGCAGCTTCACTACTGGGGTCTGACAGTGCAGACCCTGAGATTCTGCTCTGGTCAGCATGAGATAGTCCCTCAAGGTCCAGCTAGGATCAGGCAGCAGGCCCAGCCTGTCCTGGTACCTGTCCTTCCAGTACCACTGCCCCTGCCCCCAGAGTTGCTTCCCTATAGAATGCAGGTAATTCCTTCCCTCCTTTCTGTGTGGTAAAATGAATATCATTACTCATGCCCATAAAGTAACCTAGATTCTTCTTTCGCTTTGGAATTCATCTAACTCTGTCATTTCTATGGCTTTAGTGAATGTGATTAAACTTAGATGGACGAGACAATTCTCTTCTACTACATAAGAAAAGCTGTTAATAAACAAACACTCTATTACATTTTATAAATCAAAGAAAAATACACAAGGTCTTTACAGACCATCCCAGGCATTTTATAGTGAAGAAAACCTGGCTTAGGTTGAGGAACTCACATATAAATAATGGGCAAAGCATTGCCCTCTGAAGCTTCTTTCCCAGATTTGACTATGAGCTTGATATTCTGTTTTCAAGTTCCATTCATTTAGCAAGCCCTTGAGAGACATTTTCAATTCTGGGCCATGAAGGTCAGGGTTTCATGTGCACAGAGAGCGACTCCTTCCTCCCTTGCTACTTCAATGGCTTTTTTAATCACTCTACAATAGCTTCAATAACCTCAATGGAAATCTGCAGAGTGGATCGTCAGCTACGGCTTGAACTTCCTCCAAATTCCCGCACTGATTATCCTACTGCAGTGGCAGCAGCAACTCAAAATCACGGCTGTGCCAAGGGGCCTTCAGATTGGGAAGGCCACATGTGTGGGCTCTTTGGAACTGTGAATCCTTGTGTGTCACCTTAGCAATTTAAAGTACTGTAAAAGAGCCAGAAAAGATTAGACTATTTTGGAACTGTTTTCACATTGTTTTGTATGAGCTAATTTTCTTCCTGTGTATGCATCTTCCTCTTAGGGTACAGGATTCCCTCAGAGAGCCACCAGGTTCTATTTCCCTTCTGTCCTACAATACAGTGCTTGAGTAGCCTGAAACATTCTTTTTTTTTTTTTTTTTTTTTGAGATGGAGTCTCTCTCTGTCACCCAGGCTGGAGTGCAGTGGCATGATCTCGGCTCACTGCAACCTCCACCTCCAGGGTTCAAGTGATTGTCCTGCCTCAGCCTCCTGAGTAGCTGGGATTAGAGGTGCGCGCCACCACGCCTGGCTAATTTTTGTATTTTTAGTAGAAATGGGGTTTCACCATGTTGGCCAGGCTGGTCTCAAGCTCCTGACCTTGTGATCCGCCCGCCTCAGCCTCCCAGAGTGCTGGGATTACAAGTGTGAGCCACCATGCCAGGCCAAAACATTTTTAAAAAACAAAATTCGCCATGGAAAACTTCTCTCTAGGGCCCTCATCACATGCACACACAACTTATTTGTGTAGTGTCGTTTTCTGGCTCACAGATTTCCATTAATTTTAAAAAAACCAGCAGGCCAGGCGCGGTAGCTCACGTCTGTAATCCCAGCACTTTGGGAGGCTGAGGCGGGTGGATCACTTGAGGTCAGGAGTTTGAAACCAGCCTGGCCAACATAGTGAAACCTCGTCTCTACCAAAACTGTAAAAAAAATTAGCCAGGTGCAGTGATGGGCGCCTGTAATCCCAGCTACTCGGGAAGCTGAGGCAGGAGAATCACTTGAACCTGGGAGGTGGAGGTTGCAGTGAGCCAAGATTGTACCACTACATTCCAGCCTGGGCAAGAGTGAGACAGAGTCTCAAAACAAACAACAAACAAACAAAAAAACCCAGCAATGAAAGATTCTTTAGCTCTGCTGCAAACACACATTTTCAACAGATTTCTCATTTCCTCACTTCCATAAGAAGTGACAAACGTCAAAGACAGAGAAAGGTCATCTACTTTGCTCATTTCAAAAGACAGCTGCCTTCAAAGATTCCTACGTTCTGCCTCAATCTTAACACAATCTCCCTTTCACGACAGCAAGTAAATGCTGACCCTCTTGAGAGAGACTTACATTTTATACAGACTTGTGATTCCAATACATGGAATACGTTCCATGTGCAGCTGGGCCACGCGAACCTGATTATGAACAGCAGGAGGAAATTCTTTCTTAGAGGAAAAGGTCAGAAGGACCCTGATAGAGGAGTATGTTTCATTTATAGCCAAGAAATAGCTTAGGCCCTGAAAGAACCTGCATCAAAATGAGTACGCATGTCCTGGGATTTGGACCTTGCTGAGTTTCTCAGGTGAAAAGTGGGAGAATTTGACAGATTCACTGAGAGTCCTATCAAAATCAGTTTTTACATTTCTCTTTATCTCTACACACTGAATTCCCTGTACTTATACAAAATCCTGGTATTTATTTTCCCTTTTCTACTCTTTATTCCTTATTTTCTCTCTCTTTTTAAAAGAGACAGGGTCTCACTCTGTCACCCAGGCTGGAGTGCATGGCACCATCAGAGCTCACTGCAGCCTTGAACTCCTGGGCTCAAGCAATCCTATTTCAGCCTCCCAAGTAGCTGGGACTACAGGCGTGCACCACCACGCTTGGTTAGTTTTAAATTTTTTTGTAGAACAAGGTCTCGCTATGTTGCCCAGGCTGGTGTTGAACTCCTGGGCTTATCCGCAGGCCTTGGCCTCCCAAAGTGCTGGAATTACAGGCATGAGCTACCGAGGTCGGCCTATTCCTTACTCTAGATTAGGGGTGTCCAATCTTTTGGCTTCCCTGAGCCACACTGGAAGAAGAATTGTCTTGGGCCACACATAAAATACACCAACACAAAAGGCCACTGATGAGCTTTAAAAAAAAATTCGCAGAAAGTCTCAATGTTTTAAGAAAGTTTACCAATTCCTGTTGGGCCACATTCAAAGCCACCCCGGGCCCAGGCAGCGAGTTGGACAAGCTTGCTCTAGATCAGACATGATGTTAGTGGGAATTCTGACTCCTTCCAACTCCCCTGCAACAACGTTTGTACCAGGAGCATTTACACAGTTAGCGAGTGTCCAGCAAGATGTGCCAGCGGATGTGGATCTCCCCAGGCCCTGCCCTTCCCGCACCCTCGACGCGCTCTTACCAGCTCCCCTGCGCAGCGACCTTTTCTCCGCCGTCCTGGGCTCCTTCCTGGGGTCGCGTTCTCCCGGGCCGGTGTCGGGGGGCGCGGCCTGGTGCGGCAGCGTGAAGCTCTGCAGAAGCGGCTTCCGGGGCAGGGGCGGCTTGGAGCTGAGCGGCTCGGGGGGCCGGGCCTTCCCCTTTCCTTGGTCGCTGGGGGCCCTGGCGCCTCGAAGGGCGGGGGCCGTCCCGAGGGGACACTTCTCCTCCTTCGGGAGCACGGTCAGCGACCTTTCTAACCGGACTTCCGCACTGTACCTCTTCACACCCTTCGTCTCCTGGGAGGCGCCATCCCTGTATTTGAGCGAGACGGAGGTGGACCGGAGCTTGACGGGGAAGGGGTTTCTGTCCTCACTCTGGGCCGGCTCCTGGGCGGCTGGGCAGGGCTCTCTCGTGCCGGGCGTGGCGGCCGCCTCCTGGGGGCTCCTGCGCGGCCCGGCCGGACTGGCCGCCCTGTCCCCCGAGTCCTGAGGGCCGCACTCCGCCGGCTTCCGAGGGCCGGGTTTCGCGTGCTGGGGCTCGGGGAGACCCTGGAGGTCGTCAAGGGCCGCCTCGCTCCTCCAGGCCGGGCTGCTCCTCCCGAGGGGAAGGCGGCAGCTGGCGCGTTCCAGCGGGCGGGAGGCGCCCGGGCGAGGCCGTGCTCGGCACGAGGACACCGAGAACTTCTTCGCGCCTCGCAGCTCGGCGCCGCCCCTCTCCGCCTTCCGCTCTGGAGCCGCCCTTTCGGCGCCCGCCGGTGTCGCCTCGGCCCGCTCGGCCTTGGGGCGCTCCGGGGCGGCGGCCTCTGCGTCGGGGGAACCGGGGCCGTGCTCCCCCGGGGGAGACTCCGCGGCTGCAAGCGTCGGGGACGCGGCGGGGCCCTCGCTGGCGGCCGCGGGCCGGTGCTTCAGGCAGCTCTTGGGCGCCGGCGGGCTCGGGGCGGGCGCCGCGGAGGGCTCGGTCTCTGCTCCTCTCTCGGGCTTGGTCTCCGCCCCTCTCTCGGGTTCGGTCCCCGCTCCTCTCTCGGGCTCGGTCTCCGCCCCTCTCTTGGGTTCGGTCCCCGCTCCTCTCTCGGGCTCGGTCTCCGCCCCTCTCTCGGGTTCGGTCCCCGCTCCTCTCTCGGGCTCGGTCTCCGCCCCTCTCTCGGGTTCGGTCCCCGCTCCTCTCTCGGGCTCGGTCTCTGCTCCTCTCTCGGGCTCGGGCGCCGGCCCTGGGGGCCCCTTCTCCTCGTCCGGGAGCACGGGCGGCGTCGGCTCCGCTTCCTTCGGGACACTGCGGTCTGGCCCGTCGGGAGCAGAGGACGCCTCCGAGGTGGCGGTGGGGTCAGTCTCGGGGGGCGTCGTGTCCCCCTCAGGGAGGGCGGTGGGAAGCGGGCTCGCGACGTCTTCGGGAGCACAGACCACCTCCTCCGCCGTGTCCGCGGCCGGGGCACACGGGCCTGCAGGGGGCGCCTCCCCCTCCTGCTTTCCGCCGTCGGGATCTGGATGCGGGGGGCCCTCCGGCGGGGACGGGGGCTCCACGCGGAGGATGGGGGCCGACTCGGGCTCCGCGAGCTCCGGGGTGGCCGGGCGGCCTGAGGGGTCGTCCCCGGGGGCGCCCTCCTCCTCCAAGCTGGCCCTGAGCGCCGAGCAGTGCTGCAGGCGGGCGCGTCTGGCACGGACCCCTCCGAGTGGCGGCAAGGGTGCCGGTGGCCCAGGCTCAGGGCCTCTTTCTGGCGCCACGTCCTGCTGCCCAGAGCTGGGGCTCTCTTCTGGGCTGACTTCCAGCAGTGGCTTCTCCTCGTTTTCCTCCTCCTCTGGGGTGCACGTCAGGTCGCTCAGGGATTCAGACTGAGCGCGCTGAGAGAAAGAAAGATAAGAAGCATCGTCACTATAGCAAATTCCAGGAAGCCTGTCAGCTCCCCACTTTCTTCAAGGCTTGTAATGGCTTAGTGATAGCAGTGATAGAAACACTCTAAAGTTGGCACTTAAGCAGGCATGTACCCACGGGTGTCTTTTCTCAGTTTGTATCCTCCTGGTCTACTTGGGCTCACAGGTGTATCAGGACAATGGCAGATATGCCTCCCAAGTAAAAGTCTACAGCTCCTCTGACAGAGCCTCAAAACCAGTGGACTAGAGAGTAACGCCAAGGGAAGGAGACCAACAGCAGCCAGCGTCTGCCATGCTCTGTGCTCCACACTTGTTATTTCATTTAATCCTGCATTCATCCCAGTGAGGAAGGGATGATGAGTCACTTTTTGCACTTGAGAGCCAGGAGCTCAGAGAGGCCAATACCTTGTTCAAGCCTGGCCGAGCAGGTGGCGGAGCTGAACAGCTGGGGCTCTATGGCCCTGTGTTCATCCCAGCCAGTCTCCCATGTCAACACTTTAGGAGTGCACCCTCATAGTAAAGTCAGACTGGTTTTCCTAAAAGATGGCTCGTATCATGCCAATAGCTAACCACAGCTATATAGGGTAAAACCAAAATTTTCAGCTAAATTTACAGTCCTAGATTCTCTGGTCTTAAGTTGTTTCTTCCACTCCCTACTCAGGTCAAACCAAGCCCTCAACACTGCGCCAGACACTTGGTCTGAGTGACTGTCGCCTCCCCACTCTCCCCCACCCCCCTACCCCCAACCTCCAAGATATACTACCAGGACCCCCAAGGACTGCTTCAAACTCTCCCACTCTTTGCAGTTTAAGATTCCCCCCTTCTCTAACCTCCTGAAGCCCTACTGGCTTGGCAAACGTATGCTGCCTTGTGATATTCTTCTGAAAGATCTCTAGAATTCAGATTCCAGTCCAACTTCCTCCTTTTGTCACAGAGTCAGTTCCTGCTCTCCCGGGGAAGGAAAGGAGCTCCAGGTAACCAAGAACCATTCAAAAGTAACATGTGGAAATGACCAAAAGGTTGATTGTGTAGAGACTGATCTTTTTAGAAAGTTCGTGATTTTAGACACTAAGAGTCACCCAGGCTATTGCTCTCTCCTTCCCTTTGTCTAAAGCAGGAAATGTGACACTCAGGGTATGTTTGCAATAGGTTTTTCTTCTTGCTGTTTGTTATTATTTTAACATTTTTCATGGCATCTGCTTGCTAATAGAATACAGGATGCCTGGGATGTCTGTGACAATACCTAAGCAAACTCGCACCAAAATACACGATCCTATTCTTCTGGATTTAAGAAGAGGAAGAGGCACAAAGAAAGCTACAGAAGAACTTTCAAAAGTTGCAGGTCCTTTACTTTGCCATGTTGATGACCTTCTGCTACTACAGGAAACTGCTGATGTTGAAACCTCTTTAGGATGGAGGTCACCTTTTAAAACTATCAGTCACGGAGCCCACACAAGGCAGCAGAGGGGGTGGCATGCCTGTTCTTTCCCGTCCTGGGAGCATTTAGGGAGCATCTGAAAGCACCTTCATCCCTGAGAGGGGCCAGGCCACAAGGAAGATCCTTATGGTTGGGAAGAGGGACCTCATGACCAAAGGGCAAAGGGTGCTATGGACACTGAAGGACAGAGGCCCCCAGCATCACAGGTTCCACAACAGTGGATGGAGGAAGATATGGACACCTCTGAGAACTTAAAGATACCCATGCCTGCTCTTACCAAGTAGGGAAGGGGAAAAGAGGGAAAGACCATGGATGTGACAGAGTTGAAATCAAGGAAAGGCTGTGTTTACCTGTTTGCGCAGACTGGCTACATCAGGTTTTCTGTTATTCTACAAAGTGGGATTCAAGAACTAAGTCAAGTTCAAATGTAAACAAAGAAGGATACAGCCCTGCCCAGATGGGAGCAAGAAGGGAGGCTGCGTTTCCACCTGGAATAGACACTGGGCTTCGCTCTGTCACCAAGTCCTGGCCAGGTTGTGGCTGTCTATAAATGCCCTGGCCAGAGCAAAAGACATCCCCATGGGAGTCATAAATCACAGACTTGACCAGAAGGGAGCAGGCCCTGGCCCTGTGGTCTCATTCAGCACGAGGACAGGCAGGTCTTCAGTGACTGGACCTTGTCACGCCAACACAGCACACAGCCTCTAACTGTACATGCACTGGACACACACACCTATGGCACAAGTATCCTGGTCCCTAGCTGGCACATCAGCCTGAAGGTAACTCACCTTGCTTCTTTCTCCAGCATTAGTCCCCTCAAAAGTCATCTCTGCTGGCATGAGTTTAAAGAGCACCTTCCATATGCCCAAAGGAAAACTCGTTCTCTTCAGGGAGTTGCTGAACTCCTGAGTTGGCCTAGCCCAACTGTCTCCAGCTGAGGCACCCAGCTTGCCCTGGGTACTTCACCAACACACCCCAATCATGTCGCCAGGGAAGGACACAGGATGTTAGCCTATGAGCATCTCTTTATCAGCACTGTCATTCTCCGTGACCAGGCTGGCCCCCACTCCAGGGGGGAGGCGTTACAGTGCCCGTCAGGTAGGGGAGAGGGAACAACCCTGTGTGAACCTCGAACCTGCCAGTAAATGAAGCCCAAGTGTTCCATGAACCAGTTTCTCAGCTTCTAGGACTAGGAGGTAACGACACCCCAAGGCAGCACACCCGGAGAGGGGTCTGTTTTCTCCCCATGCTACTGAGTAGGCCCTCGTCCAAGGCAGGTGTCCACGCTAGTGTTTCGGCTTCTTTCATTCACTCATTTGTTAATTCACTCATTCATTTGTTCCATCGTTCGTCCAACAACTGTTGTCATTCAACAACTCTGTGACCCAAAATGTTCTAAGGGCTGAAAGTGCAGCCGGGACAGGGTCTCAAAGAAGACTGGCAATAAGAGCACATCCATTTACAAAGGTCACTCTGGCATGAGGCGAGTGCTCTGAAGGAAGTGAACGGGCAGGGTGAGTTTCTCTGGGGGACTCTCAGGCCCCAAGGCTGGGACACAGCAGCACCAAGGCCTGAGGCTAGAGGCAGCTCGGGAGCTCAAGAGGCAGAAAGGTGGCCAGAGTTCTGAGTGAGAAAGGTAAGAAGCCTGAGGGGTAGGCAGGACCTGATGTACCAGGCCTGGAGTGTGGACTTTACTCTGAGTGCACGGGGAAGGCAACCAGCATTCAGTAGTGAGTGTGTGAGGAATGACGGACAGACGGATGGATGGATGAATGAATGGAGCGATTCTGCAAGGGAGAGACAGATCTGGTTTATGTTTAAAATGGTGAGCAACTTCATCTTCTGCAGCATGGCTCCATCAACTGTGGGAGTGCTCGGAGGGGCACGAGACCCTGTGGGAGGGAGTGAGGTAGGTTGTGCGGGTTTGCAGGGGGTGTGTTAAGCCTGCCTGGCCTGCCTGTGTGTGAAGAAGGAAACCCAATTACCGATGAAAGCCGCCTCATCTTACTCGACCGCTGGTTGCGGGGCTTGACCTGGAGCTTGTGCTTAGCTGCAGAGTTGTCCAAGCAGGAGGAGGATTCTGGAGGGTAACTGAAGTCGGCCACTGGTGCCAGGCTGCTGTCTGAGGTCCGGGCAGAGACAGTGCTGTCGCTTACGTGGTCTGGAGACACGACAGAGACCTTCATGGGACGAGAACAGACACACAGAGCATGAACCTCACCATGTGAAATAAGGACGACCAAAGCAACAATGCCCTTTTCTGCCCAGGCTCAGTCTTCTCACACTGTCTCTGGCTTGATGTGTGTGGAAATTCTTTCTTTCTTTATTTTTTTTTCAAGGTGGAGTCTTGTTCTGTCACCCAGGCTGGAGTGCAGTGACATGATCTCAGCTCACTGCAACCTCCGCCTCCTGAGTTCAAGCAATTTTCCTGCTGAGTAGCTGGGATTACAGGCACCCGCCACCACACCCAGCTAATTTTTGAGTTTTTCATAGAGACGGAGTCTCACTATGTTGGCCAGGCTGGTCTCAAACTCCTGACCTGGTGATCCGCCCGCCTCGGCCTCCCAAAGTGCTGTGATTACGGGCATGAGTCACCATGTCCGGCCAATACTTTCAATTTGATTCTCAACAAGGAGGGGTCTAGGATCCTCCTGGAGAAAGGTAAATGGCTGGGAGTTTAAAGTACAGGGCCAGCTCCTGGAAACCTGCCACTCCTTCCCAAGACCATGCAGAGAACCTGTGTCTCAGGCTCCCGTGTCACTCTTCTGTGGCAGCTGGCACAGGCACTTCAGACAAGAGCTTTCTCTGTCAAAACACACCAGCCCGATTTGTCCAAGGGCACAGTCACCTGGTCCTGTCTCTGGAAGCTGAGAGGAAGGTTCAGAGGTGTGATTTTAGAAGCAGGGGCGCAGAAAGTGCCAAGCCCACCACCTAGCATTCCGTCACTGGAGCCCTGTTGGTTCAACCTAGAAGATCTCTGTGTGCTCATGTGTCCTTTTGAAGAAATCTGGCTGGAAACTGCCATCTGTTAAGTTACAGGTATTTTACTCATTTATACTTCAGCACGGAAGAACTGATAGCAAATAGCAAACATGTCACCTGGGACAAAGGGATGCTGACAGCCATGTGGAAGAATGAGGGCAATACCCACAGATCCCTGCCCCCCGAACTTGGCCAGCTCCACCACTGAGTGAGGTCGAAGTTTGCTCCCCTGTGGACACGAGTTGGCATACAACTTGGAGCGCCTGTGAGCACATGCAGCCCAGACGAGGGGCGAGGTGCACAGGGAGACTATGGGAGGTGGCAGGCTTTTCATATAACTCTGTGATCTTCAAACAAGCTTTGTATTCAAGCACAGTGTGCAATATTAGTGCCAAGTTTCCATTTAACTTTAGAATTTTATTCACACAACGATTCAGTAAGCCCTCATGAAAACAGTGAATGAAGCAGTGAGACAACACACCAGTGCCGTCCCCAGTGGCAAACTCCTAGGGCCATGGGCACATCTGCTGTTTCTTTTCCATAACCCTGGGACCCCCACACAGAGCAGGTGCCCAGCAGCCTTTGCTAACCCGGACAGGGAACCATAAGGATGATCATACTGGAGAGATGGGCTCCGATACAGGAGGAACAACCTCTCCCTGTTCACGTGAAGCTCTCTCCTATTAATAAAAGTGTAAGTTTATCTGTGTAAACGAGGAGGAGATAATTACTAAAATGGGGGAGAAGAGGCTAAAAGTGGTCATAATCTACTTGAATTCTCTTTTAGCTACTCAGGTACTTACGGGAATAAGGCAAGAAAAATTATGTTAAAAATAAGTCACAAGTCTCCTGATCACAACTACATCTGTGCCTGTGGCTCTGGCTCTCACTGTGGTCACTGACAACTCAGGAAGTCACCTTAGATTGGGAAATTGATACCTTTCCCAGAGAGCCTTCCTTAAAGGTCACCAACAGGATGTGTACATTTAAAATTAATCGTACAGAGTCTGTAATATTTACCCTTGTCTAGAGGAACAATGTATAAACATTTGGTTAAAAAGAAAATCTCACTGCCTAGGACTCATGAGAATAGACGAGAGGAGCCGCTTTGCAAGTGCAGTGAGAATGATCACGGTGCCTGTGACAATAATACCCCGGATGGTTCCTCTTTATAGAATAAAGCCCAATACCTTGAAGGCTCCGAAGGATGCAGAGCAGGCTCTCCTCCCTGTGGGCCACCCTGTGTCTGTCCTGCGTGGGCAGATGTCTTGGGTTCAGACCCACTCTGGCCCCTGGGTTAGGGGACCTTGGCATGGAGCTTAACTTCCCTGACCTGTGTCCCAGGTACAAGCTCTCCCTGACTAAAGAACTCAACTCCTCTGGCTTCAGAACTCTCACTTCTGTTTCCACGGTTGCTCTGAGAGATCTTGGGGTCCGGAAAGACCCCAAGGAGAATCGTGCCTGTTGTTGATCAGTGATGTAACTACGTGAGGTGGGCTGGCGCCCGTGCGGAGGAGGTGAGGGCTGGGAAGCTGGCTTCATGAGTGGGCTGGCAGCATCCAGAACATTGACCTCTGCATGGCTTGCTTCCAGTCACCCAGTGTTTCCTGAAATCTGTGCTTCTGGATGATTCTGAAAGCAGAGGGTTTAAAAGTCTAGCATGTGGCTCTTTGTTGCAGGGAAGGCAGCCCAAAGGACCCAGAGGAAACAGCCTGGGGTCAGAAGCTTTTCATGGGCGGCCCTGAGTGACAGGTGCTTTAGGATGTGTGTCCTCAAAAAGAGGGGCTCAGCCACTGAGGAGTGGGCCAGGGGCAGTGCATGCAGGAAGGGCCACTGGACAGGAAGCAGGGGGGCCTGGCTGTTCCAGGGGTGAAAAGAAGCTGCTGGTCCTGCTGGGAAGGAGAGGTACTGATCTACCCAATCTCATCTTGTCCCCCCAAAACCCTCTGAGCCAAAACCCTCTGAGGACAGAGATTCTAAGAGGCGATAAGCCTGCCTGAGGCCTCCCTCTGGAGCTGTGGGGCACGTATTTGTTCATTTGACACCAGGTCTGTGTTCCCTCCTCATCTTCCCTTCCCGCATCACCAGGAGTAAGATGACTCAGTCGCCTTGCCGGTTTATCACACTCTACCTGGCATGTCCTGCTTCATAGCAGGACACCTAGAATAGGACCAGTGAGACACCATGTTATCTTAAAAACCACCAGGTAAAACTTTCATCAGTTATCACACTCGGTAATAAAATTTGAAAAAATTATTCCATATATTTCCTGAAAACCTTATTCTATCAGGAAATGTCACCTTGGTTATAACATCAAATACTTGCTACTAAAGACTCTTTTTTCCATAATAATCTTAAATTTTTCTGTCTGTGTGGGCCTGTGTGTAAGCATGTGGGCCTGTGTAAGGTGTAAACAGCCTGCAGCCCATCGTTTTGGGGCTTTAGGCACCGTTATATCAAACACCACATATTCTACAAGCCCATTTTAAAGGGTCTGTTGTTTTTCCCTCTCAATCAACCAATTATGCGTAAAAACTTTCAGGCCTCTAAATGCAATCATTGTGTCTTCAAAACGATGAAGACACTTAAGATTACCTTTTTGTTTTTAAGTCTTAAAGGCTCAAATTTTGGTTTCCTGTGAAGCTAGTAGATTGTCCATATTACCCAATAATTGATAAAATCTCAGAGCTTTTTTTTTTTTTTTTTTTTTTAAATAAAGGACCAACCACAGGAGGTGGTTGTGCTGTGACAGATAAGGTCAGGCTGGCCCAGCCAAGCCAGCTGTGGAATTTGTGCCTCATGCTGTCACACAGGTTTGGAGATAGGCTTGCTTTTCAATGGATGGGTTCCTCACTACCTCTCCTCTTACTGCCCACCCTGGCTAAAGGCAGAGAACTGGGATGCTGTGAGAGTCGGAGACCTGTGGGATGGGAGGAGGGGGAGTCCATCTATGATGAGGAACGAGGCAGCTCACGACAGACCTCTTCCTACTGCAGAGCTCAGAAATGCACAAAGTCACATCTGCTCCTGAGAAGGGGACGCTGAAACTGCACACAGGAGTATCTGGAGGTGTTAAAGGGGTACAGGGTTGGCTTGGTGAAGTCTACGAAATAGGCCACACCATCCTCCTCATCCTTTCTCCCTTCTGCTCGAGGCTGGAGAGAAGGCCTGGGTAGCCCACAGTCCTCAGACCCTGCTCATTCCAGGAGCAGGGACAGCTTCGCCCTGGAGCAGAATTCTGGAGAGAATAATTCTGTAGCCAACTTCATGTCAGTCCCCACCCCACACACTCAGCCACACCACAGTCCTTCTGCCTTTTTCATCAGTGACGTTCTGGGAACTCACAACTACACAAAAATCTGGTGTGACAGGGTTTATAGGTGTCAACATTGAAGTGGCTACTGAACAGAATTCAGAGAAGCACAGAATCTGCAAGGCAATGGGTCACAACGAAGCCCCCCTTCACTGTGAATGGCCCCTCAAGCAGGCCAGAGGTGACAGGGGCAGGTGTGTGGCTATAAAAATAACTCTGGCCTTGATTTGTTTTTCAGGTGTCAGCGTTAACAGATAACTCCAACTCTATCCATCCTCCACAGTCAGGCTTGTCTACATGGGAACGATGACCACCTATTTTTAACATTTATGTGCAAGTACAGTGTATGGGCATTAAGTGCTCTTACCACAATAACATAGTTTAAAATGTGGCAGCACCGCGAGCTGTGTTGTTTACACGCGAGAAAGAGCTCAGTTCCTCGGGGACCCCCTCTTGGACTCTAATGGGAAAGGTGGTGTTTGGGACTGGTTCCTCCACCCTGCTGAGGTCATCAGTTCCTCTCTTGCTTGTCAACCTTTCCCTGCTGCCCTGTTTGCCAGCAACACAGCACATGACTACCCCTATGCTGACACCGCCTTCAGGTCACAGACTCAGGCACCAGAAACCATCAGAGCCTCGACTATCACGTGCTCACTACTTGCCCCTCCCGCCGGCCAAATGTCGTGGCAACAGAAAACAGACACAACGTATTTCCCTACTTCTAATGGGGTTCTGGGTCTGGTCATCTGCTCAGACAGGAAAGTCAAGGCACAGGGTTGATTCTGGGTTGATTCTATCAACCTATCACCCTCATAACAAATGTCACCAAAACCACGTCTCCTAACCAGACCTGAATTTCTACTCAAAGAACGAAAATAAACACAGCTCAAGGGCTGACTGTAGGCTCCAGTGACCCAGTCGGCCACAAACCATGCACAGCCTCACCTATCCATGGAAATTTCAAGGGCACACACAGGGGATCCCAGAGCTCCAGCGCCCTCCAGGGCAAGTGTGGACGGAGACGTGCAGTGGCTCAGGCCGTACTTGCCTTTATGGTGGTGCCGGGACCCACGTCGTGCAGCAGGGACATCTCTGGGGGGCTCCTGGGCAGCCCATCATCCTCAGAGCTCATGCCAGCATCCTCTCCGCGCTTGGCAGGAAGCCCCCCTGGAGGAGGTGGTGGCCCCATTTTCACATTACACTGTATTTTTAACTAGATTGGAATAAAGAACATGTGCTCTTATTTTCATCAATGATATTTATCAACAGATCCTCCTGCTCTAACTCATTCATGCTAGAAATGCCTTCAGTGCCTTGGCGTGGTGCAGAGAACTGAACGTGCATCTGCCACCAGCTCTTCCACTGCCATCTCTTCTTTGTTCATCTAAGAATGAGTTGAGATCCCACTGTAACTCATTTGGTGTCTCCTGGGAGAGCTGTCATGTACATGTGATTCTACTTTACGGCATATCAAATAAACCAAGCGGAAATCATTTAAAAACTTCTCAGTGGATACTTGACTTGCACACCAGGTGACATGACCAAGGAAACATTTACCTGCAGTGCTTTAATCCGATCACACACATTTTCTTGGGAAAACACCCGCACAGGCCGAGTAGGGTCCTGTCCGGACTCAGGAATGAAAATACTGTCGTGAGAAAGGGCCCGGCTGCCCAGCGTGCCCCTCGACTCCCTAGGATAAAAGAGCCACTGTGAGACTCTGCCCACCTCCATCTTACTGACCCCCGGGGGACTCAGAATGAGAAAGGGGGATGTGGGTTAACAGAATATCAAACGACACTCCCTCTGCTGCATTTACATTTCAGGGGTCCCTGACTTCAGTTCATCCACACACTGTCAACTATTTGGAGCATTGCAGAGATAGGAATCTTCCTAGGAGATCTAAAGGTTGCGTGAATTATTTTTATTAATGAAAAAACCAAGGTTTGACAAGGTGTGAGGTGCAAGACAGCAAGCCTGCAGAGGGGAGGGGCTGGCACGGCCAGCTTCTGAGGATGTCGCGGCTGCCCCGGGGAGGGTGAGGTCCCGCCTTGTGGGCAAACACGCAGCCCCTCCATGGGCTGAAGGCTGTATGTGTGCAGCAGGCTGAGGGCCTACCTGATGAACGCATCCTCACAAGACAAACCAAGACATACATCCGTGGCTGGTATGAAATGAGAACTACTAATCTGCAAAGCCGTGGCCTCTTTTTATGACCTGGCACCATCCGTGTGACCAAAACCTCTGTGCCTGCCTAGATCCTGGAGCAGAGATGGTGGCCTTCTGTCGTCGCCATCCCAGTCCTTTCCTCAGCTCAGAGCTCAAGAATCTGATCTGGTACTGAACCCACAGGACATTCACAAAATGTCCTAAAAGGATGTGGGAATTAGCTGTCAAAATTTCCTGGCAGCGCTGGCTGCCTGAACAATAGGTGGAAGGAGATGACTGAGACCCAGTGATGAAGGAAGGAAAGCCTACCTCTGCACACACTGGACATCTCATGTGCACCACCCCACGTCCTCCCCTCCTGCCACTCCCCTACCCCGGGCATCCTGTCCACCGTGGGGCATTAAGGACTCTGAGGTGTGGCCCTGTCCCACTGTCAACCAAACTGTGTTGGTTAATAATGCTTCCTTCTCATTAAACTCTCATGCCTGCAACCGTAAGCTTGCAAGTGGGAACCCATGGCTCCCAGGATGTGCGTGTCCTCACATGCCAGGGAGGGAACCACACCAACTGAAGGAATCGGGCCCTCCCTGCCCAGGGCAGCTCTTAACCCAAAGGTCGCACACACACTTGGATTTCCCCTCCCCAGGGGACAGCCCATGGCCCACACTCTCTGGGAACCACAACCACCACCCAAGCACCTCCGTTTTGGATGTAACGAGGAGTGGAGGCAGCATGAAGAGGCCTCTGCAAAAACACAAAATGGCACATGTGCAAGGCCATTCACTACAGCAATATTCAGAAGACTGAAAGACGGGAAACGCCCAGTGCCCCTCAGTAGGCATCTAACTGAATCAACCATGAATGTCATACAATGGAGGACTCCACAGCTGGTCTGATGGGCAGGAGGGTCTCCACACGCTGCATACAGGCATCACCAGATACTACTAAGTGAAATAAATAACAACCACTGCAGAACAATGTCCACAGTATGTCAGCACTGCATAGGAAAGGGGGGCCTGGATATTATCTGAACATGTGTGTGTGTTTCTTATATTTAAAAAAATGAAAACAGAAGAAGAAATAACAAGTAAATAAAAGTGGTTTCCTTTAGGGGGAAAGAAATAACTAGATGAGGAGACATAGTGCAAAGATACCTACATTTACAACTTTGTCTTTGAAACTATGTAAACGTTTTATATAATTAAAAGACGAAACCAAGCAAAATGAGAAATTAAAAAATCACTAAAAAGGTCGGGCACGGTGGCTCAAGCCTGTAATCCCAGCACTTTGGGAGGGAGGCCGAGACGGGCGGATCACGAGGTCAGGAGATCAAGACCATCCTGGCTAACACGGTGA
Organism: Macaca mulatta; assembly: GCF_049350105.2. NCBI lineage: Eukaryota > Metazoa > Chordata > Mammalia > Primates > Cercopithecidae > Macaca > Macaca mulatta. The sequence continues at coordinate 6,963,400 of NC_133418.1, forward strand.
AACTCTGTCTCTACTAAAAAAAAAAATACAAAAAACTAGCCTGGTGAGGTGGCGGGTGCCTGTAGTCCCAGCTACTCGGGAGGCTGAGGCAGGAGAATGGCGTAAACCCGGGAGGCGGAGCTTGCAGTGAGCTGAGATCCGGCCACTGCACTCCAGCCTGGGCGACAGAGCGAGACTCCGTCTCAAAAAAAAAAAAAAAAAAAAAAATCACTAAAACTAGAAAACAAACACAAACAAACAAATCTAATTTTATATCAGATTGTTGGCATGACCACACAGAGAATATAATAATTTCAAGTGACTTTGACTCCACATCCAAGATAGAATACATTCTAAGAAAAACAACAAGAAAACCAAAGACAACAAATTGCACTCACTAATCTTATGAGTAGTAATAATAATTAAAAAACCAAAAATATTGAATTGCACTCTACAGTTTTATTAGCAATAACACTGATTATAAGACAGTGTGCAGAAAAGTATTTATAGTATCTTTAACTTCCATGTAGGAAAGGGATAAGGAAATTATTATGAGTATATGATAGGTTAAAGAAAATAAGTCATTTCATTAATATCATAAGGAGCCCTGGTTTCCAGTGTAAGAGAAAAGAGAATACAAAGAATTAAAGAAGGAAAAATGTCTTACTAAACTTGAATTGGAAATATCAGCAAATTGATGATGAATTTTTCTCTTGAAAAGTAAACCATTTCCTAGCTATATCCACTGGACAGGTTTAGAATCAGTGACAGCCAATTAGTAATTATCACCCCTGGCAGCTAGACTGAGGTCTTTAAAAGCCATTTCACACCACAAGGAGGGGGCCAGGGCCCTGTGAAGAAAGTGCTGATTCCAGGTCAGGGGAAGAAAATACACTAAATAAACCTGAGATTTCTCATTGGACAAGAAAGTAAGGAAGCCATCAAAGATGAATGGGATCATGTCAAAAGACAGAGCGAATTTCAAGTGACTCTCAACAGCCTAAGATGGAACAACTTGAGCATTACATGAACAAAGACTGTCATGGATTAAAAAGCAAATCAAATATATAAAAAGTAATGCATTCCAATGATATCTGGGAAAAAAAAGAAAAAACAAAACCCACTGGCCACTGTCAAGAGTTGCCAGGGGACCACGTCATTACTCTGAGGGTGGATCAATGAAAGGAGAGCCAAGCATGATCTTGACTTTCCTCTAGATTGTATTTCAGAGCAACCAAGCAATTGATGGAGGAAAGTTCTTCATCAAGGATTTTCGGTTAGCAAGTGTACAATGAATGACAGAATTAGAAATACCACCACTTTGTGACAAAATAACAAATCATCACCAAGTGTTAAAACTGTCAGGTGAAGGCTGGTGGAGGGACCACAATGACACACCCTGAACCCACTGCTCAGAAAGCATGTGACTCATCCCGGGATGTGACAACATCCAGCACCTGCTTGAACCTGACAGCATCTGGATCCACCGAATGATGTACCGGGAATTGGGAGAATATAGGAAAGAGCTGAATCACACCAAGAGAAAGCAAAGCCAGAATAGGGGACATTCTGCAGGACACGTGGCCCTGCTTTGCCTTCAGATCAATGACATGAAACAAAGGGAGAGGGCAAAAGGAAATCGTTACAGATTTAAGAAGCACAACCGCACAGACACAGACGCGATGAATGGGCGTCACTTTCTTCAACCCACAGGGTCCCACGTGGTTTGCTCGCACTAATGTGCCTCAGTAAATGGAGCTGTTTTCCCCCCAGTGATGGATGAGAAGTTGCTGCAGACTCTCCCACAGACCAAACAGTACCTTCCTCTTCCTCTGTGCTGCTGTCTAAAAATGTCATTTGCACTTCCCAGGCCTCCTCATGCCCCACCCCCAATCTTCCTTGCCTAGCATCAAAACCAGCAAACTGTTAGCAGTCACTGAGCACCAGCTCCCTGCAAGGTGCTAGGAATATCAAGATAAAAAGCACACCGTCTCCACTTTCCCTGGACCCCGGTGGCAGGGAGGACATCAGCAAGTGGGCAGGACAATTCATCCCAGCTTGCCCCTCTGGCTGGGCTCCCATCTGTGGTTAGAGGGGCCACACCCAGGCCTGTCTCTCCAACACCAGAACTGTGTGCTCCAGTCAACAGACGGGGTGGATGGGGGTGGATGTTAGTTTCCCTGGGGCTTGCAAAGTGATGACATTGAATAATTAGCAATATTATCGGTGATAACATCTCGTTCCCCAAGAGTTCAGAGCACCGCCTAAAAAAGTGCATGCACGGCTGGGCGCGGTGGCTCATGCCTGTAATCCCAGCACTTTGGGAGGCCAGGGTGGGCGGATCACGAGGTCAGGAGATCGAGACCATCCTGGCTAACACGGTGAAACCCCGTCTCTACTAAAAATACAAAAAATTAGCCGGGCGTGGTGGCGGGCGCCTGTAGTTCCAGCTGCTCGGGAGGCTGAGGCAGGAGAATGGCGGGAACCCGGGAGGCGGAGCTTGCAGTGAGCCGAGATCGCGCCACTGCACTCCAGCCTGGGCGACAGCGTGAGACTCCGTCTCAATAAAAATAAAAATAAAAAATGCAAGCACAGTGTATCCCTTCCACACTTCACACGGTGCGATGTGAGTCTATTACAATCCCTGCTAGCACCAAAAACAAACAAAACCAAAAAACAAACCCAAAACTGGAAAAAAAAAAAAAAAAAAAAAAAGTTCCAATCTTTCCTTTCCAGTCATCTGGTGCCACCAAGTGGCCAGTAACGTTTCTACTCCTTTAAAAAACAGGCGAGGAAGCTGGGGAGGAGGGGAGAGCAGGGGAGGGGACAGGACACCATTATCCGGATGCTCAAGCCTGGAACCCATCTCGGCGTGGTCTGTACCCCAAACCTGAGGGATATTATGTTTTCTGAAGAGTTCTACCCTTAAAGCGCCAGTGTTGTCTTAAAAAAAAAAAGGTAAAAGCTAGCGTAGCAACAAATCTGTTTCGTTTCCTCTTAGTCACAGAAATAACTGCTAGAATAACTGCAGCATATGTACTGTAAGTATATTTTAATGAAATACAAGTTACAAAAATAAGGATTTCTTTACTAGACCTCCCTAGTTTTTTGTGCTTCTTGGGTCTGTTCTTAATGATATTTTTGGATGATTTTTTCTAAGAAAGCAAGAAGCACCCCCTCCCCACCCCCATCAAGTGAAAATATTCTGATTAGATTATTCAACGTTCAAGTTTAGAGAAATGTATTTTTCTAGTATAGTATCTAGTCCTCAAAAGAGTTTTAAGTCAAGTTGAGCCAGGGACCCTATCCCGATCCTGTCACTTTCAGCTGTAGGATGCTGGGCAAGTTCCAAATTTTATCTAGGGCTTATTTTGTCCGTTTAGAAAATGGCATACAGTACCTCGTCTCCCACAGTTATTGTGGACTTAAACACACACAGCGTTCTCCACCCCTAAGTTTGAAAAGACAGAAAACACAACGTCTATGGAAGAACCTCTAATGGAATTACCCAGGAGGAAAGGGGGCTCAGAAATCCAGCAAGTCACCAGGATAATGAAATAGTGTATTTGGGTGCTCCTGGCCCGAGAGATGTAAAATGCAACTTACTCCAGCTCATCCTCGGAGTCGTAGCCCACTGGCCCAGACTCGATGGCAATGACCTCATTCCTCGTCTGACTCTGTTTCCAGGTGCTACTTTCTGTGGACGATGGCGATTCTTTTCTCTTCTTCTTCCCAAAAAACTTCTTAAAAGTTTTGAATTTAGATTTTTTCTTTCCTATACAGATGAGAGAAAAAAGCAAATAATTAGTAATAATAAGTAAGAGTGTTACAGTATGTGTTCATGTGCATGTATGCAATGGGCACGTAAAAGAGAGAAAGCAAGATTTCCATCCATGCATCAGTTATCGGCTTCTGGAAAGTCCTTTTATGGTGCAGAAGTACATGGTATACCAGTTTTGCACACCTGAAAACACATCTTGTTTTCTTTTATTTAGGATATTTAAGTAAAAGAGCCAAGAACACTTTGGAAGATGATCACAGAATCAAAATTAGCCACTTTCTTCTCATCTATAACCAAGTTCTAATTTCTAAAATATATGTAAGTCAACTACAAAAGTCCTGAGGAGGTAAAGGTTACGGGATAACCCAAGCTATTTAGAAAATAATTCTTGGCCAGGCATGGTGGCTCACAACCTGTAATCCCAGCACTTTGAGAGGCTGAGGCAGGAGGTTTGCTTGAGCTCAGGAGTTCAAGACCAGCCTGGGCAACATAGTGAGACCTTCTTACTACAAAAAAAAACAAAAACAAAAACAAAAAAAGTTGGGCATGGTGGCACATGCCTGTAGTCCCAGCTACTAGGGAAGCTAAAGTAGGAGGTTTGCTTGAGCCCAGGAGTTTGAGGCTGCAGTGAGCTATGACCGTACCACTGCACTCTAGCCTTAGTGATGGAGCAAGACCCTCTCTCTCAAAAAAATATTTAAAATTCTGAAATGCTTTGTCTAGTGTGAATACAGCATCAAGGACAGAGGAGGCCCAACCTCATGGGCAAGAAGGTGGCTCTCTAGGGCACCAACTATATGATGAGCTAATGACTTTGGTGAGAAAAATAATGAGACTGGTCATCTCCAAAGGGGAGGGGTGTGGCCAGGCTGAGCCCAACTCTGCCATGCTTCCTGGATTATTAGAATTCACCACACTTTTCAACATTTTGTGATCGCTTCTCTGGTGACAACTTCATTCTCTCCCACAAATTCTATCATACCCAGGTTTCCATGATTTCACATTAGCTGCTCAGCAAAGTTCATTCCTTTTCCAGAATAGTTACAGAACTGACAGTGGAGGGATGTAGCATCGTAGATTACCAGGATGCTGTCTAATACCTCCTGAAAATTTGCAAAACAATTCATTAGATTTTATAATAATTTAATAAACTGAATTCCTTAAAAAACCCAGGATCTTTCTGTTGTGTTTATATTACTGTCTCCTTGGGAAGTTTACATGATCTTACTCTCATGGGGAGAATTCCTTAGGATTACTTTAGTAGGAGTTCCTACATCATTACAGGTAGAACAAATCACTCTCCAAGGATAAATCAGTTCTACGGCACAGTTTTCTCAACTCCTAGTGTGGAAGTGTTCTCAACTTTACAATCGTAGAAAATGTTTATGTTGTTAGTAGATGGTTCTCAGTGAGCATTTATTATTTTGAAAGACTCTTAAGAGTTTTCTGCATTTCATCAGGACACCCTGTGGCTTTTGCCTAGTCAACAAATTGGAATGCATCCTTGAAGGCCTGAATAGATACACAACCTCAATATCACAACCATCAAAGATGCTGCATTAATGGTGTCCTCATGTATAACTGGTAGACCTCAAGTATAACTGCTGTACACCTTTGTTCCACTGGCAGGGCTGAGTCAGCCATCCATTTGTTCAAGTTATATTTCTTCTGCTAGTCTTTGTAGTTCAATTTCTTTAACGGTTACAGGACTAGTCCAGTTTTCTACTTCTTGAATCTGTTTTTTTAGTAACATTTTTCTGAAAATGTATTTTTTTCCAAATTCTCAAATGTATTGGCCAAAAATTATTAATAATATCCTTATATCTTTCAAGCATTCACAACATCTATAGTGACTCATGCCTCTTTTCTTACCCTGATATGAATTATCATAAATGTGCCTCTTCTTTGTTCCTTGATCAATGGCACCAGAGGCTGACCAATTTTAATTGCCTTAAAAAAGTTTAGCTTTGTTAATTCTTTCAGTTGAATGTCTATTTCATATTGTATTAATTTCTGTTCTTATCTTTATTCCTTCCTTCCTACTTTCTGCAGGTTTACTTTACTATTTTCTTAAACTTCTTGAGATAAACATTTGGTTGATTACTTTTTAGACTTTCCTGCTTTTATAATATAATATTTAAGGCAATGCCTTTCCCTCTAAGTCTGTTTTAGCTGCATCTACATATTTTAGAACGTAGTATTTTCATTATTGTTTGGTCAAAAATATTTTCTAACTTCTATTATGATACCTTCTTAGACTTGTGGGTTATTTAGGAAAGTATGTCTTCTTCATTTCCAAGCAGTTGAGGATTTTCTAGCTTAATTAATTATTTCTAGCTTAATTATTATTTCTAATAATTATTGTTATTGATTTCTAGCTAATTAGTTATTGATTTCTAGCTCAATTAATTGCACTGTGGTCCAGTAACATACTCTGAACGATTTGAACCCATTCAAATCGGTTGATACGTGCTTTATGGCTTACCACATGAACAATTTTTAAAAATGTTCTTGGTGTGCTTGAAAATAATGCTTTTTCTTCAGTGTTCTATATATGTCAATTAGAAGATCTCTCTTAAAAAATTGTGTTGTCCAAGTATTTTATATCTTTACTGACTTTTAAAATGTTTGTTTTAGCAATTACTGAGAGAGATGTGTTAAAAATAACCCCACTCTGATGACAGATTTTCTTATTTATCTTTAGTTGTCAGTTTCTACTTTACAACTTTATTTGTTGGGGAGGTTGCTTTCCTGCAAAAACCGGAAAGCCTGCTAGACAAATTCTAAAAGAGCTGTAATACTTACAACTTTCTATAATACGTTAATGTATAGAAATGTAAAATTATTTTCTTGCTGAGGAACTGAACATTTTGTGAAAAGGCCCTCTTTATGTTTAGTTATGTTTTTTGCCTTACATTTCATTTTGACTGCTCTTAGTACAGGTAGATTATACCAAATCGGAAAATCTGAAATGCCGCAAAATCTGAAACTTTTTGAGCTCCCACCCGATGCTTAAAGGAAATGCTCACTGGAGCATTTCAGACTTTGGATTTTCAAATTTGAGACACTCAACTGGTAAGTATAATGCAAGTATTCCAAAATCTGAAAAAATCTGAAATCTGAAACACTCCTGATCCCAACATTTTGGATAAGGGATATTCAACCTGTATAGCTACACCATCTTCCTCTACCCAGCGCTCACGAGGTACAGGTTTTTGTATCCTATTACTATCCTTACTTTTCTGAACCTTTATAGTTAAGACTCATACATTTAGAGTTTTGGAATCTAATCTGATAATCTTTAACTCTTAAATGGAACAATTAATGTAATTAATTAATCTAACTAGTCCACTCACACTCACTGTAATTACTGATATATTAATAAAAACAAATCTATCATCTTATGTGTTTTTTCATTGATCTTCAAAAAAAAAAAAAAACATTCCATTTCTTCCATTGCTAGTTTATAACCCTTATCTTTTGCTTCCTCTTTCAGTGGTTACCCTAGAAATTATACTACACATTTGATTACAGGTCAATACAAGGACCTTAGAATACTTCAATTCCATTTTTGGCACTATTGTTTTAATTCTGATTGTTAAAAAAAAAACCCGAAGTTATTTCATGTTCACATAGATGTATCCACTTGCTTATTGTTTTCTTTGTTCTTCATTGCTTCTCATACTCCAGATTGTGCACTAGGAAGATTTTCCTTTGGCCTGAGGGCACATTCGTGCAGAATCTGTGTTTACTGGGGGCTTACTGGGACCAACCCAGTTTTTGTTTGTCCGAAAATGCTTTCATTTCTCCATCACTCCTGAAATACATTTTTCCTAGGTATAACATTCTATTAAGCTGGTGCAAAAGTAATTGCAGCTCTTGCCATGACATTTAATGGCAAAAACAGCAATTACTTTTGTGCCAACATAATAGTTTGGCAGTTACTTTTCCTAAGGATATTTAGGCTATTATTTCCCTGTTTTGTGGCTTCTGTTGTGTTGAGAAGTTAGGCATTAGTTATTTTTTTGCTCCTGTCCAGGTAATCTGTCTCTTTTTCTCAGACTCATTTTAAGATTTTTCATCCTCCTTGGTTTTCTGCAGTTTTACCTCATGTGGATTTTTCTTTGATTTATCCTTCTTGGGACTCATTGGGTTTCTTAAACCTGTGGGTTGGGTCATCTTTTTGATAAAATCCAGAAAATTCTCAGTCCTTCTCTCCTCCCTTGAGACTATGCTCAAATGGATATTACACCCTTTCACTTACTCTCTACGCTCCTTGTTCCCCTTTGTGTATTTTCCATCTTTTTACCATTCTGTGGTACATTTTGTATAATTTCTTGCGATCTATCTTGATCTGATATAATCTGCTGTTATAACCATGCATTTTAATAATTACATTTATTTTACATAAATATAATTGAAGATAAAATTTTAATAATTACATTTATTTTATTTTATTTTATTTTTTTTTTTGAGACGGAGTCTCGCTCTGTAGCCCAGGCTGGAGTGCAGTGGCCGGATCTCAGCTCACTGCAAGCTCCGCCTCCCGGGTTCACGCCATTCTCCGGCCTCAGCCTCCCGAGTAGCTGGGACTACAGGCGCTGCCACCTCGCCCGGCTATTTTTTTTTTTGTATTTCTTAGTAGAGACGGGGTTTCACCGTGTTAGCCAGGATGGTCTCCATCTCCTGACCTCGTGATCCGCCCATCTCGGCCTCCCAAAGTGCTGGGATTACAGGCTTGAGCCACCGCGCCCGGCCAATTACATTTATTTTAAATGAATTTATGTAAAATAACATTTTAATCATTACATTTATTTCTAAAAATTCCTTTGTTTTTCAAATCTGCCACATCTTGTAAAAAAAAACTTATTTTGTAAATTACACACAGTAAAATTCATTCTTTCTGGTGTACATAGAGTTGTATAATTATCACCACAATCAAGATACAGGACTGTCCTCATGCTGCCCTTTTGTAGTCCAACGTTCCCCGCTATCTTTAACCTCTGGCAACCACTTATAACTTTTCTGTTCCTATAGTTTTGCCTTTTCTAGAATGTCATATAGATTAAGTCACACACTATGTCTCTTTTTCATTCTGGCTTCTTTCACTCAGCACAACACATTAGAGGCTCACTCATGTTATACCAAATCAATAGTCTATTTCTTTTTATTGCTGAGTAGAACTCCATTGTGTGAATATACCAGTTTGTTGAACCATTTCAACCTGCTGAAAGACATCTGGGTTCTTTTCAGTTTTTAGTAATTATAAATAAGTTGCTATAGTTTGTGTGCGCGCGCGCGCGTGTGTGTGTGTGTGTGTGTGTGTAAACATAAGTTTCCACTGCCAAGTAAATACCTAGGAGTTGGATTGCCGAGTCATAGGCTAAGTGTATGTTTAATTTCACAAGGAGCTGCCAAAATGTTTTTCCAAAGTGGCTGTGCCATTTTGCATTCCTCCCTTCAGTGTATCCTTATCAGCTCCTCTTGCTATGGTGGTTTTCTCCAGACATTTAATAGGTGTGTCCTGGTATCTCACTGTAGTTTTACTCTGCATTACCTAATGATTATAGATATTGAGATTTCTTCATATGCTTATTTGCCATCTGCACATATTCTTAGGTTAAAGCATCATTTAAAATCTGCTCCTCATTTTGTAACTGAGTTATTTGTTTTCTTATTTTTGAATTTTGAGAGTTCCAAATATATGCTGGATATAAGTCCTTTATCAAGTGTGATTTACAAATATTTTCTTCTAGTCTGTGACTTGTCTTTTCATTTTCTTAAAAGTGTCTTTCTCAGAGCATATTTTAAAGTTTTGATGAAGTCCAATTTATAAATTTTTTCCTTTTATGGATTCAGGTATTATATCTAAGAATCCTTGCCTAATCCTTGGTCATAAATATCTTCTACTATGCTTTCTTTTAAAGGCATTAAGAGTTTTATATTTAGGTTTATGACACATTTTGAGTTAATTTTTGTATAATCTGTGAGGTATATTTACATATGAATGTCCAATTGTTCCAGCACCATTTGTTGAAATATTATCTTTTCTCCAATGAATTGCCTTTGCAATTTTGTCAAAACTGATTAACCATATTTGTATGGGTCTGTTTTTGAACTCTACTTCCTTCTGTCTCTGTGTGTCTTTCCTTTTGCCAACACCATACTGTCTTGGTTACTGCAGCTTTATAGCAAGTCTTAAAAACAGGTAGTATGAAGCTTTCAACTTCACGTTTTTTCAAAATTGTTTTTACCTATTCTAGCTCTTTGTTTTTTCACACAAATTTTCAAATCAGTTTGCCAATATCTGCAAAAAGTTCTGCAGGAATTTTGATTGCTTCCTCTTTACCCCTCCTCCTCCCCATTTCTGATGGGTTATTTAAAAAAAAAATCATCCCAGGCACTATTATTATTTCATCTATGTGGACTTGGCTTTTTCCTAAATGAAAAAATCTCTGACTCTTCATGGAAATCAAATAAATTATTACTTGTCAGTATTCCTGCTACAGAATATTGAGCTAACTGTGTGTCAGTCTTCCATAACTGACTTTTAAAGACTGCACTGCAGTCTTGGTGTATTTGTGTAAGAGTTCTGAGTGCTTTTCTGTATATGTTGTATAATCATGTCATCTATAAATAGAGACAGTTTTATTTCTTCCATCTCTCTGTCTTTTATTCCTTTCTCTTGCTTTATTGCACTGGCTGGGTGCTATGCCACTTTTCCCTGGATGTTTTAAAACTTTTTTATTATCTTCAAACATAGTATGCATAGTTGTTTTATAGGATGTATTTGGTAATTCTGATATTGATGCCTTCATGTGTCTGTTTCTCTTGTCTGTCTTCACGTGTGCATGGCGTTCTCCTTGTGTGCATATCTCCGTCCATAGTTCCCCTTTTCATAAGGAAACCCTACTCCAATATGCTCTCATCTTAACAAATTACATCTGCAATAACCCCGTCTTCAAACAAAGCCACATTTGGAGATGCTGGAGACTTCAACATACGGATTTGGTGGGAGCACCATTCAACACATAGCATGTTCGTTCTCATTCATAGTATACTGCTGCCTTTGATGCCTGGTTATCACTATGTGGTTGTCATGACACTGAAAATATTGTTTTCTGTAATAACTTGAAGTCTAAATAGAAGGCGCCTTCCTTTAGTGAATATTATTGGTTTCTGCAAAGTACCTGGGTTTGAATCCAGTCTAGAAGCAGTATGAACCAAGTTCAAGGGTTGAGGTTCTCTGAATTACCCGAATGGTGGAAACTCAAGCTACAAATCTACAAAAGGGTTGGCTTACCCCTACTTCACACCTACTCAGATTTGGTAGCTCCTTGGCTCCCCTTTATTGTAGAGGGCATCTTCTATTAGACCATCTACCTTACACAGACCTTGTAGTTTGATATTTGACCTTGCTCTCACCTTCCACCCCATGAAGACATGAAAATTTCCAAGACTGGTAAATGATCTAAGGGCAAAAGTGGCTTTTATACTCTGTTGTCTCTCCAGGTTACCATTTTCCTTTTCTATTTTTTTTTTTTTTTTTTGGAGGCAGGGTCTTGCTTGTTGCCCAGGCTGGAGTGCAGTGATGTAATCATAGCCCACTAAAGCATTAACCTCCTGGGCTCACACAATCCTCCCACCTCAGCCTCCCAAGTAGATGGGACTACAGCTGTGTGCCACCATGTCCAGCCCATTTTAAAATTTTTTTGTAGAGACAGAGTCTCACTATGCCCAAGCTGGTCTTGAACTCCTGGGCTCAAGCAATCCTCCCACCTCGGCCTCCCAGAGTGCTGGGATTACAGATGGAAGCTGCTGTGCCTGGCCCATTTGCCTTTCAATTCTGGCTTTATTATTTCTTACTGTGAAAAATATTTTAAAGAATATTCTTATCTAGAATTTTAAATTTTAAGTGGAAGAGGATTGGTCTGAATAACTTAAGCTCACTATTTGAAAAAAGGAAAACTTAGTCCGTTTTCTTCAGTAACCTCTGTGTGTATTCAGAACTAGCACTTATTGGTCATTTCAGGCTGATGAAATATTTATTCAAACGTTTCTTGTTTAAAACAAGTAATAATTCAGTGTCCCATAATATGAGAAAATTTGAAACTCAATTTTTCTTCAGGGCTCATCTAAAAACCCTCACGTTAAATCTGGATTTATTTGGTATCCATTGAAATGTGACAAAGGAAAAATGGTTCTAATATGAAATAATAAGAAAAAATCTATCTTTAATATCTGAAATGGAGCCTTTGCTGATATTAGCATCCGAAGCTAGTGGCTAGCAGCTAGGATTTAATATTATTGGGAGCTGTTTCTCCTGAACTGTATCAAAGAAGATCGCTACTGGCATTTTGAATGTAAATAAGAGAGAGATGAAGGCCTTGGTTACCAAAATAAGGGGAGTATATGAATGGCTAATCTAGGGAAAAGGTACATTGTGGGGAGATTACTTTTTTAATGTCAATTTTACAACTCTGTCGACATAAATAGCAATATGTGGATAACAGTAAACCAATCACATGATTGGAGAACTCTTCGAATGTCTTGTGAGATGGTGATTCATGGGCCTGGAATTCAGCTCAGCAGAGAACATAGTAAAGATCTCCTTCAGAACAAAAGTCATGAAGGAGAGGGATCAAAGAGTCCTGATGTAATTATTTTTTTACAGATGATCAGGCTGCCAGGTACTTTGCTCAGCCTCCTACTGATACCTTTGGATATTCTTAGATGGTGAATGAATCCATTTAGTACCTCTTCTTTTGCATTCATGTCAACCAAACACAGGGACATGGTTACCTCCAGAAAGGAAGAAAATGAGCTAAAAGGTCCCTGTGCTTGACAGAGAAGCAGAGGAAATGTGCCCCAAGCAGCCTTAAATAATGTGCATGTGCCCTCAGTCACAGTGTGAAGGGCCTGGGGGTATCTGAGCACACTGGGAACTGAACCCCCACTTTTCATACAGAGAGCCCCAAAGGCCTGCCTCTGTCAGCCCCTCTCCCTGCCCCACAACAAAGCAAGTGCCCTCCCCAGAGCAGGGGAAGCAGGGCCTTACCTGTGCTGTCCTCCCCAAGGCCTTCTGCAGTCTCCCGAAGCTTAATGTCCATCACCCTTGTGGAAATCATGTTGAGCTCGCTGAAATTAGATGGAAATTCACGTTACAGAAACGTGGTTAGCAGAAGTTACCCATGAGTGAAACGGTGTTCGTGACCGCATTTGCCATGATCTGGCCTGCACACACCCCAGCAAAGACAGTCCAGGGCAGAGTACAGCGCAGTACAGGCCAAAACCACGTCCACAGCCACAAGATCAGCAACCGCAACAGTGTTTAATCACTGACTGGGGCAATTTAATGGAAAACAGATCACTGAAACAAATGCTTCACTAATTTACACAATGCAGATTAGGTTTCTTTCAAAACAGTTTTTCTCAAATTATAAGAAATGATTTTTTTTCTCTTGTTTACTACAGGAAGTTTGGAAAATAGAATGAAAATCACCCATAACCCAACCAAGCAAGGATCACTACAGTTAATGTTTTCATTTCCTTCCAATAATTTTTTACGCAAATATTTTGTCCACATGCACACATATCATATTAGGAAGCTTGACTTCCTGATTGTCTTACTTATACCACATCATTAAAATTCTTCACATGTTATTTTAATGGCTACCTAATATTTTGATATACTACTGTACCATCATTTATTTACATTGAGATTCTTTTTTTTCGAATGCAATGAAAAATTTCAAACAGATACAAAAATGTGAAGAACATACAATGAACTCAAGATACGGCTAATCTTGCTTCATTTTTACCCCCACACCCCATCCCACTCCTAGGAGGTGATTTCTAAGCAAATCATCCCAGACACGATGATCATTTCATCCCTATAAATTCAGCTGCTTCCTGAATAAAAAAATCCCTCACTCTTCATGGAAATCAAATACACGATTATTGGTCAATATTCCTGCTACAGAATACTGGACTAATGGTGTCCATGCCTTCCATAGCTGACTGTTACAGTAGGCTCTGCCTCCAAGGAGGCGAAGGTTGCCCACCGACCAAGGGACAACAAATGGATCTCATGTCGCATGGAAGGTTTCAGAACTTACTCATGTTTTACATCCCAAGCATCTTCACACGGATAAGAGCATAACATGGGGTGGAGGAAAGGGGCAAAGACTTGGATGTTAAGCAGTTCTGGGGTGGCATCTTTACCTACCACCTACCAGTGCCAGGCCTCAGTATCCTCATAGGCAAAAGGAAGATGATGATACTATGATGAAATGAGACCAGGACACGGCATGCAGCAGGCACAAGCTGAGCCCTGCTGTCAGTTCCCGCAGCCCACTCCTCACTGCCGCGTGCTACTGTTTATGCACAAAGGCTTCCAGAGCACACATGCCCGGCACGGCCTGGCAGCAGGTAAGCGCCGGTCGTCCAAGCAAATGGCTCCCTTCAAAGTCGCCATTGTCAGTCACGGGACGAACACCCGGCTTCCCAGCTGACCCCTGTGCTTCCGGATCCCCACCGCCCGATGGGCTCAAACCACTGCCAGGTGACTGATGAAAACATGTTCAGGGTTGCAGAGGAATGTCTGCCCAGAGACCGCAGGCCGCACAGGTGGAGAACCGTTTCCTTCATGTGACATGCCAGGTGGAGACACCCCAGAGCTGTGACAATGGAACATCAGCTCTGTTGGGCCAAGTAACTTGTCTTTCTGAACACGCGTTCCCCAAACCGCAGTAAAGTTCAAGGAAACGCCAGATGTAAAACCGTACTTAGAAAGGCAGTGTGGCAAATGCCCATCCCTCCCAGACCTCCTTTTGCTCCTCACACGAAGACAGTGCTTCTCACTGGAACTCCAAGGTCAAGTCAGGCCACCTCAGTGTCCCCTCAACCAGCACCTGCTCTCCACCCTTCTACTCTTGGAGTTTTGAGAGCTCTAAATCCAAGTCAAAGAAAACTTACTCTTTAAACGAAATCCGGACGGGCACGGCCTCTTCATGGGTTCTAATGAACTCACTAGAGTGCTGAGCCTCCAGCCCCCGCTGCAGGGCACAGCACCTTGTCAGTGTGTATCTGGGCACCCACAGAATCCAGGGGAGTCCTGCCTCTCAAAAAGACCCCTTAATGTGGAGGCTGCCCCACTCCCTCTCCCTCCACCCTAACTGACCACCGGCTCCTTCCCAGCTTAGAGCAGAGTTCCATCGTTAGTCTCAGCTTCTATTGAAATATTTCTACAGAAGTTAATTCACATAAAGAATGAGAACAGATTTTAATATGGTATTTTAAAGATTTCAATCTATTATATTTACCTACACAATGCAAAGAAAAATATCTGTACCCTGACTCCATACATCTGAGCACATAATTATGTATGAAAGCTTTAGTGTTCACCCCACAGATTCCCTAATCCCACACCACCCTCCAGGCTGTTTGGACCCCTGTGGATCCTTTCTTGCCTCCCAGTACCGTTCTTTCACATTGCTCACCAAGGTTGTCATCAATAACTTGTTTGGGAGGTGTGTCTGCCTAACATCCCTTCCTCCCACAGCTGTGGGTTTTGAGGGGTGAGTGCTATGCCTATTACATTCACTGCTCCTTTACCAGTACCCAGGACAGTGCCCGACCAAAGAACTGAACAGAGCACACGAAACAAGAGAACTGACAAACTAGAGGGGCTTCTGGGTATTAGAATCCTATGAGATCTTGGAATAGCAATTCATTTAACTTCAGAGAGCTGTAGAAAGACCCAGAAAGAGTGACTGTTGGTTCACCTTTCCCTTGTTAGTTTGAGGAGGTGATTTAATCTACCTGTGGTCAGCATTAGGGAAAACATCCACCTTTATTCAGTCTTTACACCTCCCTTTCCAACAGTGCTCTCCCTCACTTTCTTCCCATGGCAGGGTTCTGCCATCTACCCTGTGTCACCTTCTTGCAGGTCAGTATCAGCAGTGATGTCCTCTCAGAGGTAACTATTTTAAGTAGAAAACTCCAATGAAAGGAAGTAACTGCCAACAAAGATTGTAAACTCCAGAAAAACATCCTTCGAATTTAAAGGTAGGTTAGACTTCCAAATGGTAGAGTAGCCGACACCACAATAAAACTTTCCACTGATGATAAGTATAAACTATGGTGAAAAGATTAAAAACAATCATTTGAAGGCAGTTATGAGCAACCAAAAGCAGAAATTAAAGTGGAATCAACTCTTTTTTTCTTTTTTATTATTTTTTAATTTTTAATTTTTGGAATCAACACTTAAAAGAAGGAAACTGCAGTAGGAGTGATTTATGTGTGTAGGGCTTTTGGCCTGGAAAAGGTCTCAGGTATGTTTATTGTGGAGTGGCTGGAGCTCAAATAGAAAGCCATAATCTTATTGGCTTGATGAATCCAAGAATGGAATTTAGGACTGCCAGAGCAGACGGAAACTGAGGGAGAATATCTTAGGAAGGAAAAAACTTCAGAGACAGGGACACCAAAATCCACATGTAAGCCCCTTCCTAATTATTGGCTCCCCTCCCCTGAATTCTGCACATACTGGGGAGACTCCAAGGAACCAGGCAGAAGGTAACAGCTGGGAGGTTGAGGGAAATGAACTAAAATTTTTCTACTGCTCACTGCAGGAGAGACAGAGTTCACAGGGAACAAATAGCCTGCCAGAATAAAATCAGTAATCTTCAGGACAGCATAACAGATTCCAGAGTTCCTATGAAATATCATTTACAATGTCTACCATATAATCAAAATTTAAAAAACATGTAAAGAAATAGGAAAATATGACCCATAGTCATGACAATAAAACACCTAAGAGAGAATAATCCTGAGTGATCAAAATTCTTAAATAGCAGACAAAGACTTTAAAGAAGCTACTTAAAACAAAAATGTAGCCATAATGAATAAAAAGATAAAGAATTTCAAATTAGAAACATACGATATAAAGAAGGAACAAATGGAAAACATTCAGATGAAAACTGTAATTTCTAAAATAAAATATTTATTAAATGGGCTTAACAGCACATTGAAGACATCAAAAGAAAGGATCAATCAAATTGAAGAAAGATCAATAGAAAAGATCCAATCTGAAGAACAGAGAGAAAAAAGACTAGGAAAAAAAGTGAATGTGAACACAGCCTCAGTGACCAATGGTACAGTATTTATTTGTCTATCTCATATATATATATATATATATATATATATATATATATATATTTTATACTTTAAGTTCTAGGGTACATGTGCATAACGTGCAGGTTTGTTACATATGTATACTTGTGCCATGTTGGTGTGCTGCACCCATTAACTCGTCATTTACATCAGGTATAACTCCCAATGCAATCCCTCCCCACTCCCGCCTCCCCGTGATAGGCCCTGGTGTGTGATGTTTCCCTTCCCGAGTCTAAGTGATCTCATTGTTCAGTTCCCACCTGTCTATCATATATTTAATTGAGCCCCAGAAGCAGGGAGTGGGGGGAGTGAGGAAGCAGGAGAGAGAAAGAGGGAAAAGGAGAGAGAAGAGAGAAGTAGAGAGAAGGGGTGGGGGGTGGAGAGAGAGAGAGAGGGAGGAAGGGAGGGAGGGAGGGGGAGGAGGGGAGGGGAGGGGAGGGGAGGGGAGGGGAGGGAAGGGAAGGGAAGGGAAGGGAAGGGAAGGGAAGCAGGAAAAAATATTTGGAGAACTTATGAATAATAATTTCTCCAAAATAGTGGAAAAGATAATGTTACAGATCCGAGAATCTTAGCAAACGCCAAGAAAACCACAACAAGGCACATCATAGACCTCAAAGAAGTGTGGAACACAGCGTAGTGTACTAAAACCAAAGAGGAAGAGGAAATCTTGACAACAGCCAGAGAAAAATGACACATCATAAACAGGCAAACAATATAAATGACCAACAATGATAAGAAAATGCAACAGAATAGCCTCTTTAAAGTGCTGATAGAAAACAAAGAACAACCCGATATTCTATATCCAGAAAAATTATCCTTCAATAATGACAGCAAAATATAGACATTTTTAGATAAGTGAAAAGTGCGGCGGGGCGCGGTGGCTCAAGCCTGTAATCCCAGCACTTTGGGAGGCCGAGACGGGTGGATCACGAGGTCAGGAGATCGAGACCATCCTGGCTAACACAGTGAAACCCCATCTCTACTAAAAAATACAAAAAACTAGCCGGGTGAGTTGGCGGGCGCCTGTAGTCCCAGCTATTCGGGAGGCTGAGGCAGGAGAATGGCGTGAACCCGGGAGGTGGAGCTTATAGTGAGCTGAGATCCGGCCACTGCACTCCAGCCCGGGTGACAGAGCGAGACTCCGTCTCAAAAAAAAAAAAAAAAAAAAAAAGAAAAGTGCAAGAATCTGTTTCCAGGAGATATGCACTACAGGAAATGCAAAAAAAAAAGTTTTTTAGGATGAAGGAAAATGATACCAGATTGAAACTGAAAGCTATAGAAAGAATGAAGCACAACGAATGTGGTAAATATGTGGGTAAATATTAAAAAGTACATGTTTTTCTTCTCTAAATTTATTTAAATGCATATAACAACTATAAAAAACTATTATGAATTTACAATGTATGTAGATGTAATATGTGACTATAACATAAAGGTAGGAGTTATACATATGACTAGACTATCACAAGGTTCTGGTGTTTTATGTGAAGTGGTACAAGATTAACGCTAAACAGACAGTGACAACTTCAGAATTAATACTGTGATCCCTAGAGCAAACACTAAAAAATGTAATGTAAGGAAGTTTAGCTAAAAAGCTAAAATAAAATTTATAATGGGACACCCAAAAATTCAATAAACCCAAAGAAGGCAGAATGGGAAGAACAGAGAAACAAAAACAAAACCAAGCCGGCGCGGTGGCTCACACCTGTAATCCCAGCACTTTGGGAGGCCAAGGCGGGTGGATCACGAGGTCAGGAGTTCAAGACCAGTCTGGCCAACATGGAGAAACCCCGTCTCTACTAAAAATACAAAAATTAGCTGGGCATGGTGGTGGGCACCTGTAATCCCAGCTACTTGGGAGTTATTAGCTGCTGAGGCGGGAGAATTGCTTGAACCTGGGAGGCAAAAGTTGCAGTGAGCCAAGATCATGCCATTGTACTACAGCCTGGCGACAGAGTGAGACTCTGTCTCAAAAAAAAAAAAAAAAAAGAAAACCAGATGGGATACATTAAAAAGTGGAAAAATGATCAATATTAAATAAAAATATAAAGCTTCTAAAAAATCATCAGAACCTATCTACTTGATGTTGGGATAAGCAACGATGTCTTACACATGCCTAAAATAAAAAACCATAAAAGAAAAAATGTATAGTTTGCACTTCATCAAAATGAAATACTTCTGCTCATCAGAAGACAATGTTAGAAAAATGAATACGTAAGTGACTGGTAGAGAGAAAATATTCATAAAAAATATCTGACAAAAATAAAACCACTTGTATCTAGCATGTATAAAGAATCCCTAGAACCCAATAAATGAAAAGCAAACAATCCCTTGCCTTAAACTTGGGCAAATTATTTGAAATACAGGCAAATAGACAATAATGAAATGTCACATGAAAAAGAATATAATTAAGGAAACATCAGACAAACCCAAATGGGAGACATTCTGTAAAGTAACTCTGCAGTACTATTAAAAACATGTCAAGGACAGGAGGAAGGCCAAGACACTATTACAGAATAGAAGCAATATATGATCCAGGACTGGAAAATGAGGAAGTGCTATAAAAGCCACTATTGGGACAAATGACAAAGGTTACATATGGACTGTGGATTACATAATAACATCACATCAATGTAAAATTTGCTGATTTTTATGACTGTAACTATAGTTATTAAAAAGAATGTTCTTAGCCGGGCGTGGTGGCTCACACCTGTAATCCCAACACTTTGGGAGGCCAAGGCAGGTGGATCACAATTTCAAGACCAGCCTGACCAATATGGTGAAACCCCATCTCTACTAAAAATACAAAAATTAGCTGGGCATGGTGGCACATCCCTGTAATCCCAGCTACTTGGGAGGCTGAGGCAAGAGAATTGCTTGAATTGGGACCTGGGAGGCAGAGGTTGCAGTGAGCTGAGATCATGCCACTGCACTCCAGCCTGGGATACAGAGCAAGACTTCATCTCAAAAAACAAAAACAAAAACAACAACAAAAAAAAACAAAAAACAGAAACAAAAACAAAACAAAACGAAAAAACATAAAAAAGTTCTTGTTCTTTGGAAGTACATATGTGATTTTTTGAGTTCACTACCAGTCCAAAAAATGTTATAAACTTATAGATATATATATTCTTTATATAAACATATAAAGAAATAAGGATATATCAAATGAGGCAAAGTGAAAAATTGGTAAATGTGACTAAAAATTATGTGATAAATTCCTTCATTATGTAACTTTTCTGTAAATTTGGTATTATATCAAATAAAAAATTACACAAAAATTATCCAAAAAAAAAAAAAAAGAGAGAAGCACTAATTTCAGAACGGCAGTGTGAAGAATTTGGTGAAAAGTTTGACTCATACACAGGGAAAAAAATCAGGCAATAGAAACTTACTTTAAGAGGGCACAGGTGTTGAACTCCTCAGACAAAACCTTCAAAGCAGCTATTATAGATATGCTCAAAGAAATAAAGGAAGATGTGCTTAAAGAGTTAAAGGAAGGGATGATTACAAGTTTATCAAATTGAGATTATTAAAATAGAGGTAGAAACTATAAAAATAACAAACTGAAAATTCTTGAGTTGAAAAGTATAATAAGTGAAATGAAAAAATTCACTGAAGAGGCTCAACAGGAGATTTGAGTTGGCACAATAAAAAAATCAGCAAATTTTAAAAATGCAATTTGAAGGAAAAAAATGAACAGAGGCTCAGAAAAATTCGTCATTAACTATACCAATATTCAGAATGGGAGTCCCAAAGGAGAGGAGAGAGAAAAATGTAAAAAAATGATTATCTGAAATTATAGCCAAAAACTTTCCAAATTTGAGGAAAAATAACCTACATACCCAAGTAGCTCAAAAATATTCAAGTAAGATAAACACAGAGGTCTGCTCCCAGACACAGAGTAAAAATGTGAAAGCTAAAGATAAGGAGAAAAACTTGAAAGCAGCAAGACAAAAAAAGACTTATCATGTAGATGAAAATCATCATAAAATTTATAGCTAATTTCTTATCAGAAACAATGGAGGCCAGAAGACAGTAGGGTGACATATTCAAAGTACCAAAAGAAAAAAATTGTCAACCAAGAATTCTGTATCCAACAAAGTTATCTTTCAGAAATGAAGATGAACTAGAGATATTAAAGATAAACAAAAACTGAGATGATTTTTTGCTAGCAGACCTGTCTTACAATACATATTAAAGGAAGTTCTTCTGGCCAAAAGCAACACCAAGCAGTAACTTGAATTGACACAAAAAAATCAGAGGCATCAATAAAGGTAATTTTGTAGGAAATTATAAAAGACAGTATAATTGAATATTTCTTCTCATCTTTTTTCTTATAGCTGATTCAAAAAGCAATGGCACAAAATGGTATTAAAAATTGCACTGTTGGGACTATAACATATAGCAATGTAGTATATTTGACAATAACAACAAAAAGGAGGTGGGTGGAAATGAAATTTTTGTAAATTTTAAAACTTCGTATTTTCCTGATGCCTCAACATCCTCACAAACAGGCTGTGAACAGCATGCCTAGGCAACCAGGTGTTCCAGTGTGAGAAGGCTGGTCCCTGCAACAAGTTCCCCTTCTTGTCCCCTGACTATGACCTAGTGACATTCAAATGAACCAGTAAGATCCTCTCATGATTCTTGCAAGTGTACTCCACCCTAATCCCTAATAAAAGCACTTGCCCAGGGATCCACACTGTTACTTATCTCCCCACCTGCTCTGTTGAGTCTGCTCCCTAGGAGCTCCCCCAATATGATCCCATGCATGGTGTGGCATGCCACACCTCCTTCTCTAGGACCTGTGAGTACAACAAATCCTTTAATGGCATCTGTCTCTCCAGGTGCAATTTCCATAGTCATGTGGAATGATCCTTAAACACCCTAAAAGGGGAATTTATTACCCCGTTTACAACATAGCTACATTGGAGTAAGAAAATGACATCAGATGGTAACATGATCCACAAGAAAAAAGAAAGAAAAACAAAAATGGTAAAAGCTCAATATATTTTGTACAGACCCTATAAATATGTTTTTTTCTCCTATTAGTTTCTTTAAAAGAAAGAAAATGATATAAAAATATAATTATTGGGTCTATGACAAATATAGATGTAATATGTACAACAATAATAGTACAACAAATAGAGCAGAGAATAAAACTACTAAGGAGCAATGTTTTTATATCTTACTGGAACTAAATTAGTATAAATCTTCAATTGATTCCAATATATTAAGATGTATATTATAAGGCCTAGATCAGCTACTAAAAAATAACAGAAGAAACAAGAATTAAAAATCAATAAGAAATTAAAATGTATGACTGACAATATAAACTTAAAGGGAGGTAGCAAAGAAGTCACAGAAGAACAAAGTACTCTGATATAAATAGGAAACAAAAAGTAAAATGGAATTTGTAGATGTAACCATGCCAATGACATTAAATGCAAATGGTTTAAATAATCAATATTAGAACAAATAAGCAGAAAATCAAGTGATATAAGAGACTTGAACAACCCTATAGAACAACTAGACCAAAGATGTGTGTATGTATGTATGTGTATGTGTATATATATATTTGCATATCTATCTGCCTTATCTATCTATGGAACATTAACAATGATACCATATGCTCAGCCACAAAACAAGACAAAATACATTTAAAAGAATTTAGTTCATACAAAATATATTCTCCAACTACAACAGAATTAAATTAGAAATCAAAAACAGAAAGAATTTTGGGAAGTACATAAATATGTGGAAATTATGCGATGAACCCCTAAATAACAAATGAGTCAAAGAATAAATTACATGAAAAATTATAAAGTCCTTTGAGATGAATAAAAACAAAACCACAACATACTAAAACATATGTGATGCAGATAAAACACTGCTTGGAGAAAAGTTGTGCTTATAAACACCTATATAAAAAAGAAGAAAAAGTTGGGTGCAGTGGCTCCTGCCTGTAATCCCAACACTTTGGGAGGCTGAGGCAGGCGGATCACATGAAGCCAGGAGTTTGAGACTAGCCTGGCCAACATGGTGAAACCCCATCTCCACTCAAAATAAAAAAATAGCTGGGTGTGGTGGCCCATTCCTGTAATCCCAGCTACTTGGGAGGCTGAGGCATGATAATCTCTTGAACCTGGGAGGTGGAAGTTGCAGTGAGCCCAGATCGCACCACTGCACTCCAGCCTGGGTGACAGAGTGAGACTCTGTCTCAAAAAAAAAGAAAGAAAATTTAAATTGCTATCATAACTTTCCACTATATAAAACTAGAAAAAGAAGGGCAATCTAAACTGAAAAGCAGAAGAAAAGATAAAATAAATATTGAGCAAAAAGTAATGAAACAGAAAATAGAAAAACATTTTAAATAATCAATGCAACAAAAAGTTGGTTCTTTGAGAAAATCAATAAAATGAACAGACCTATCACTCTACTGACGGAGAGTAAAAGAGAGAAGATTCAAATTGCTAAAACCAATAATAAGAGACCATCACTACCAACCTTACAGAAATAAAAAAGATGTATTTTAAGGGAATATTATGTATTACTGTATGCCAAAAAATTAGACATCCTAGATGAAACAGACAAATTCATAGAAAGACACAAACTACTGAATTTAAGTCAATAATAAAAATAATAGACTTTTAATAAGAAAAGAGATTAGTAATTTAATAACTTTCCACAAAGAAGAATCCAGCTCCAAATGTCTTCACTGGTAAATTCTATCAAATACTTAAAGAATTAACAGACACCTTTCCCTTCACAAACGCCTCTAAAAAATATAAGAACAGGTGACACCTTCCAGCTCATTGTGAAACTAGTATTACCCTAATACCAAACCCAAAGACATCACAATAAAAGAAAATTATACACCAGTATCTCTTATGCATAGAAACACAAAAATTCTCAACATAATACTAGCAAACTAAATCCAGTAAGATATAAAAGTGAGTTTTATCTCAGGAACACAGGTTGGTTTAACATATGAAAACTAATTAATGCAAAAGCCATGTTAATAAAATAAAGGACAAAAATCACATGATCACTTTAATGGAGGTATAAAAAATAAAGATGCAAAACTCAACAGAATACTGGCAAAATTAACCCAGCAACATATAAAAGAGATTATACAGCATGACCAAGTAGGATTTATTGAAGAATGCAAGGTTGGTTCAACATATGAAAATCAAGGGAATAAATCACATTAACAGAAAACTGACAACTATTACATTATTATCTCAGTACCTACAGAAAAAGCACTTGATGAAATCCAACATTTCTTCATGATACAAACACTCAAACTAGGAATTGACAAAAGCTTCCTAAGCATGATAAAGGGCATCTATAAAAAACCTACAGCTTACATCATACTCAGGTAGTGAAAGACTGAATGCTTTTCCCTTGAGGTAAGAAAAAAGACAAGGACATCTACTGTCACACTGATAATCAACTTTGTACTGGACATTCTTGACAGGGCAAGCAGTTAAGAGAAAGAATAAAAAGCATTGAGATCGGAAGGGAAGAAGTTAAACTATTTATATTGGTAGATGACATGATCATGCACATAGATAATGTTGAGGGATCCATTAAAACATTATCATAACTAAAGTTTGCAAGGTTTCAGGATTTAAGACCAATACAAAAATAAAACCAGTTGTATTTCTACATACTAGCAATGAACGATCCACAGATGAAATTAAGAAAATAAACAATTGCATTTAAAATACTATCCAAAAGAATAAAACAGGAGTAAGTTTAACCAAGGAGGTAGAACACTTGTACACGGAAAATAACAACAATGCTGAAAAAAAATTAAAGAAGACATAAATAGATGGAAAGATATTCTGTGTTTATAAATCAGAAGACAATATTATTAAATGGCAATATTCTCCAAACTGATTTACAGAATCAATGCAACCTTTATCAAAATCTCAGCTGGATTTTGGGCAGAAAGTAACAAGTTGATCTGAAAATTTATGTGGAAATGCAAGGGACGTTGAAAAGTCAAAATAACCTTGAAAAATAATAAAGATGGAGCATTCACACTTTCCATGTTTCAAAACTTACTACAAAGCTACAGTAATCAGGACTGCATTGTAGTGGCATATTGGTAGACATATAGTTCAACAGAAATAAATGCATACTCTTACGGCCAATTGATTTTCAATAAGGTTGTCAAGACAATTCAATGGGGAGATATCATCTTTTCAACAAACCAGGCTGGAACAAGTAGACATCGACATGTGAAAAATAATGTGTACTCTTACCTCACACTATACATAAAAATTACCCCAAAATGGCTCATAGATCTAAATGTAAGTGCTAAAACTATAAAGCTGTTAGGAGAAAACAGGAGTAAGCCCGTCATTTTAGGTTAGGCAATAATTACTCAGATGTGACATCAAATGCATCAAAAGAGTAGATAGATAAGTTTGACTTAAACATTATAAGCTTTTAATTCAAAGGACTCTCAAGAAACTGCAAAGACAACAGACTAGGGAAAATATTTGTATATCGTCTATCTGATAAAGGACTGGTAGGCAGTACATAAAAATAATTCTTATAACTCAATAATAAAAAGACAGCCCATTTAAAAACAGACAAAGGATTTGAACATAACTTGCACAAAGAAGGCATAAAGAAGGCAAATGAATGGCTAATAAGTGCATGAAAAGATGCTCAACACTTTTAGTCATTATAAAATTGTAAATCAAAACCATAGTGATGGCTCATGCCTGTAATCCCAGCACTTTGGGAGGCCAAGGCGGGTGGATCACTTGAGGTCAGGAGTAGGAGACCAGCCTGGCCAACATGGTGAAAAAACATCTCTACTAAAAATACAAAAATTAGCTTGGCGTGCTGGTGCATATTTGTAATCCTGGCTACTCGGGAGGCTCTTGAAGAAGGAGAATCGCTTGAACCTGGGAGGCAGAGGTTGCAGTGAGCTGAGATCACACCACTGCACTCCAGCCTGGGTGACAGAGCAGGACTCTGTCTCAAAAACAACAACAACAACAACAACAAAACCACAGTGAGTTACTACTTCATACTCACTAGAATGACTGTAATAAAAGACAGATAATAACAAGTGTTGCAAGGATGTGAGGAAATCCGAACCTTCATTCATTGCTGGTGGAAATGTAAAATGTAGTAGGTACTTTGGAAAAGCCTGGCAGTTCCTCAAAATGTGAAACATAAAATTACCATTCAGCCCAGCAATTACATTCCTAGATGTCTACCTCAGGGAAATAGAAACATATGTCCATGGAAGATTCTGAGAAAATGGTAGTGTAGAAAGCACCAGGAATCTGTTTCCCCACTGTTTCTGCTAGTGCAATTGCACTAGCAGAATCTATCTGATGTAACTATTTTGAAACTCTGGAGTCAACTGAAGGCCTGCAACTTCCAAGGGAAGGATCGGAGGGTATGTTGTGGTTGATTTCTGTCCATTTTTGTTCTTAGAACCGTAGCATCCACCCATCCCCCCGACTTCTCCATGTATGTGTTCCAGGAACAGCTTGTACGCAGCTTGCAAAAGCCAGAGTGAGCAAAAAGAACCCTGTCCTCCAGATACTGGGGATCTGTCCTCTGGTTGTTGCTGCTGATAACAGAGGTGCAGACAAAGAGGTTGCAGCCATTGTTGTTGCACCTCTCCCCATTGTTGCAAGACTCCCTCCAGCCCCAAGTGACTCCCTGCAGATTTAATGGGCTGGTACCCTTTTTCTTCTTTCACTTTTCTTGTTTCTCATTCTGAGAGCTAGATATCAAAGACTAGGCCACTCAAAAGCAACTACATATGAGAGGAACTTAGAAAGTCACCATACATGCCTGCAAAAAGGCTCAGTCTCAGGAAAGATCTGGGAAGGCCTTAAGTTTACACTTCAGGGTCATCATCAGCACTAAGACTGCCTGCAACAATTAAAACAAACGAACAAACAAAACCCAAAACTCCAAACCAGCAAACCCTGGGACAAGGAGAGAAGCTAATTTCCAGAGTTACCATACTCTTAGACTCAAATATCCAGTTTTCCACAACAAAAAATCACAAGACATACAAAGTAACAGGAAAGTATGGACCATCAAAGGAAAAAAAAACCAACAGAAACGATCTCCAAAACACACCTGATGATGGATCTACTAGACAAAAACTTTAAAAGAACTATCTTAAAGATGTTCACCAAACTAAAGGAAGATGTGGAGAAAATCAAGAAAATGATGTCTGAACAAAATTGAAATATCACTAAAGAGATTTTAAAACCTTGAAATCAAAAAGAAATCTGGGAGGTGAAAAGAACAATAACTGAAATGAAAAATTCACTAGAAGAATTCAAAGGCAGATTTGAGCAGGCAGAAGAAGAATCTGCAAACTTGAAGATATAACAATGGAAATTATCAAGTCTAAGGAACAGAAAAAAAGATTTGAAGAAAAGTGAACAGAAAATAAGGGATCTGTGAGACACCATGAAGTGGACCAACATACACATTGTAAGAGTTCCAGAAAGAGGAGAGAGAGAAATGGGAAGGAAGAATATTTGAGAAAATAATGGCTGTAAATTTCCCAAATTTGATGAAATATACATTATATATTTATACATTTATACGTTTATACATACACATATCTATACATACATTTTACATTTATACATTTATTCATTTATGTGTTTATACATACACATGTTAAACATACATATGTTTATGCGTGTGTATGTATAAAACATCCATTTAGCTCAATGAAATCAAAGTAGGATGAACTTAAGCCCACACCAAGACACATTATAATCAAACTGTTGAAAGCCAAAGACAGAAAATCTTGAAAGCAACAAGAGAGATGTCACTTGTGACATACGACAGATCCGCAATAAGATTATCAGTAGATTTTTCATCAGAAACTTTGGAAGCCAGAAGGTAGTAGGCTGATATGTTCAAAGTGTGAAAAAAAAAAAAAAAAGTCAAGCATGAGTCCTATATCTGGCAAAAGTATCCTTGAAAAGTGAGCGAGAAATTAAGACATTCCCAAATAAATAAAAGCTGAGGGAGTCTGTTACTACTACAGCTGTCCTGCAAGAAATGCTAAAGAGAGTCCTGCAGGTTGAAGTGAAAGGACACTAGATATTAACTTGAAGGCATATAAAGAAATAAAGATCTCAATAAAGGTAAATACATGGGAATTATAAAAGCTACTATTATTGTAAAAATGGTGTGTAACTCCATTGTTTTGTATTTTACGTGATTTAAGAGACTAGCACTTTTTTAAAAAAAGAGGTACAGGCTTTTAAAACCAACTTATGATGGTTCAACTTACGATTTTTGACTTTACAATGGTGCAAAAGTAATACCCAGTCGATAGAAACCATCCATCTCTTGCAATGCTGGGCAGTGGCACCAAGTCTCCAGTCAGCTGTACCTTTTCAACTTAATGACATTTTCAACTTATGATGGGTATATCAGGACATAACCCCACTGTAAGTCAAGAAGCATCTGCAATTATTAGTCTCAAAACTAGATTCCACCTATATGAGGTACTCAGAGTAGTCAAAATCATAACATCAGAAAGTAAAATGGTGGCTGCCAGAGGCTGAAGGAGAAGGGATTAGGAAGTTACTTTGAAATGTGTACAGTGTTTCCATTTTGCAAGACGAAAAGAGTTCTGGAGGTGGATACTGATGATGACAGCACAACAATCTGAATGCACTTAATACCACTTAAAATTATTAAGATGGAAATTTTTATGTTATGTGTATTTTACCACAACTAAAAAATGAAAAAACATGCACAAAAAAACCTGTACACTAATGTTCATAGCAGCATTATTTATATAATAATCAAAAAGGAGAAATAACCCAAATATCCATCTCTGGATAGATAGAATAAAAAACATGTTACATACATGTAACGAAAAATTATCCATCAAGAAAAAGGAATAAAGTAATGATATATGCCACAATCTGGATGAATCTTGAACACATTAACCTAAGTGAAAGACGACGGCGGCAAAAGGCCACATACTGCATGATCCCACTTACACAAAATGTCCAGACTAGGCAAATCCACAGAGACACAGCGTAGATTAGTGGTTGCAAAGAGGTGGGGAGAGGGATGCTGGGGAAATGCAGGTAGAATGGGAGTGACAACTAATGGGCACAAGGTTTCTTTCTGGGAAGATGGAAATGTTCTAAAATTAGATTGTGTTCCTTGATGCACAACTCTTTAACAAAAAACCATTGATTGTACACTTTCTTTTTTTTTTGAGACGGAGTCTCACTCCATCACCCAGGTTGGAGTGCAGTGGCACGATCTCGGCTCACTGCAACCTCTGCCTCCTAGGTTCAAGCAATTCTCCTGCCCTAGCGTCCGGAGTAGCTGGGACTACAGGCACTCACCACCATACCTGGCTAATTTTTGCATTTTTAGTAGAGACAGAGTTTCGCCATGCTGGCCAAGCTGGTTTTGAACTCCTGACCTCAGGTGATCCACCTGCCTTGGCCTCCCAAAGTGCTAGGATTACAGGCATGAACCACTGTGCCTGGCTTGATTAAACACTTTAAACGGGTGAACTTTATGATATGTAAAGGATATGTCATCAAAGCTGCTGAAAAAGGATGAAATAAAGACATTTTTAGAAAAGAAAAGTTGATACAATTTGTTTCCAGCAAACTCACACTGAAACAACTGTTACAAGAAGAGGGATGCAATCTCGTGGAGAAGACTGGAGATGCAGGCAGGAATAGGGGAAAACACAAACGTGGATAGATACAAACGTCCACAAGAGGTGGAGGTGGGCTGGACTCCAACCCAAGCCCTGTGCACACCGGCAGAATGCATGCCTCAGCCCTGCTCTCCCTCCACCAATGGCACTCCGTTTCCTTCCAGCTCGTGGCCTTTGCAGATGTTGTTCCCTCTGCTTGAACTTGATGTTCCCTGCCTTCACATTCCACTTTGGTCTTACTCCTACTCATCCTTCAGCTTTCAGCTTTCATTCCACTTCCCCAGCAACACCAATCTCTCCCTTCAGGATGTGTCAAGACCTCCCGCAACATACTGTGGGAGAGGTTATGCCTTTTGTTCACAAAACCTATGTGTTTTACACGTATACATGTTTGTGTGATTCTTTGATCCATTTCTCCTTTACAGATTCACGCCTGGGTACATTCCCCATACATTTAATCAATTTTTCCCTTTCCTGGGGAAAAAGATGAAAATAAATTATGACTTAACTATTGTTCTCTAGTGAGTCACGCCAAGATCTGCCTGTACCTTTTTTTAGAAAAATAAGTTTCACATTACTGAAGCAAATGGAATGTGAAATGCATGCAAAGTTCCTGTGAGAAATCTCTGTTCAAAAATTGTGCCAGCTTGCTGCTTAATGATATTATTATCCTCAAAAGCAGAGGAACTTGACAGCTGGACCCACCCCGGAGAGGCAGGGCGTCAAGACGGGACCTCACTGCAGTCAGCCCTTTCTCCCTGAAGGTGTCAGAGAACTTTCTGCTCTTTTTTTTTTTTTTTTTTTTTTTGAGACGGAGTTTGGCTCTTGTTGCCCAGGCTAGAGTGCAATAGTGCAACCGCAGCTCACTACAACCTCCATCTCACGGGTTCAAGTGATTCTCCTGCCTCAGCCTCCTGGGCAGCTGGGATTACAGGCGCCCACCACCGACCTCGGGTGATCCATTCGCCCGGGCCTCCCACCTCCTGCTCTTTGAAGCTGTCATCCACTTGTGTGCAAAACCTTCTCTGTCCACTTGTCAGAAAGGACAGTGAGGACAGAGAGACAGATCTGCTCTGACATATGAGAGAAAGGCAAGCAAGGAAATCTCATAATCAAAGGGCTGAAGTCAGAGAATATTCCGATGCTAAATGACAGAGCTCTAAGTGAAGCAAGAAGGGTGAGTAAAGGAAGTTGGCTGGTCAGATTTGAAGTCTCTTATTGTCCTGCAGTTAATGTTTATTTGATTTTTAAACTAAAGTAAGGCTTGGCCTAGAGAAAGCCTCTTTCTTGCTAAGTAGGTAAAACTGGAAGACTAACTCCATGAGGACAGATAACATGTCACCAGCATGGAACTGCTACATGGAAGTGCTCAATGAATATTGTTAAATGAATGAATGAATGAGCAAACCATCCTGAGGCACTTAGCAGTAACACCTGCTAGATGAAAGAATCATTTCTCTTTTTTCTTCTTCTTTTTTTTTTTTTTTTTTGAGATGGAGTTTCACTCTCATTGCCCAGGCTGGAGTACAATGGCATGATCTCGGTTCACTGCAACCTCCTCCTCCTGGGTTCAAGCGATTCTCCTGCCTCAGCCTCCCGAGTACCTGGGATTACAGGCACACACCACCACGGCCGGCTAATTTTGTGTGTGTGTGTGTTTTTTTTTTTTTTTTTTTTTTTAGTAGAGATGGGGTGTCACCATGTTGGCCAGGCTGGTCTTGAACTCCTGACCTCAGATGATCCCCCGCCTTGGCCTCCCAAAGTGCTGGGATTACAGGCGTGAGCCACCGTGCCCAGCAGAAAGAATCACTTCTTAATGATCACCCGGCACATTAATGCCTCAAGGACAGACTTCCTTCAAAATCTATGGCTCAGGTAGACAATGTCACATCTCTTTAGCCTGAGTTCTTCTTGCCTAGTGTCTTCCTATAAACACCATCTACCCTACAGCCACACCGAGCTGAAGGCTGCTGGGCTTTGCAGACCCCTCGGTTTGGGAGTAAAGGAATATAGAAGCAGAGGAGGTCCCTGGTGAGCATCTTGGTTTACTTCCCCAGGCTTCCCCTCGGCCATGGGCAGGGCAGGGACAGTGAGGGCATCCAGAGAGAATGGCAGGCCACAACTTGCTGGGCTGCTTCTTTGCAAGAAAATACCATAGCTTCATTCCAACACTCAGTCAGCCATGAGATAAACAGCATAGTTTATAAGCATATAAATAGTATCTTATATAAACTGCACTATTTTTTAGAAACTACCTAAATAACAGTTGATTTAGTGGTATTCAGAGTCCCTATAAATGGACAAATTAAGTAACTTAGCTAGGCATGCATACAGCTATCCAACACCGTGTATACTCATATATATGCACACATGAGCCTATGTTCACATGGGCCACCTAATCCTGCACGAACACCCCTGAATACAATTCATGTCTTAGACCGCGATGCATGACAGCTTTCATAAGAGCAACCTGTTTTCACATTCATTCAGAAGTGAATGTTTTCATAGGAGATTTGAAAAACATTAGTTTAGACATTTTCAGGTTATTAGAGTGAAAAAAAAAACTATCAGAGACTTTTACAAAACCATTATTTCAAAAATAGCTAAGCATCAGACTTCATAACCTTATTTTAGAAATTCTATTTGCATAATTCTTGGTAAGATACAATATAAATTCACTCTAACGCTGGGGAGTGTCTTACAAAGAGGCCATCTAACTTGGCAACGTTCAGTCTCTCAGTGAGAGCTGTAACTCGTGCTGACTGCTGCACACATATGTGACGATGAGGACACCGAAGCCCTGGGCACAGTTTTGCAAGGGCTGGCTTATTTTTAACTTCATGAGTTTATTAAGGTAATATACTCCATTTTTGTATGCATATATCCCCCAAATAATGCTTCATTTATCTAGAACCCTACATTTGTGACTGACGTTTCTGCAGCACAGCAGACGCAGAGCTGAATTTATTTTTGTTTTTGTTTTTCAGTAGGAAATAACGCTCCAAAGCCTATTACCAAGACATAACATCACCACTCTATCCTGGCCCACACAAAATGGGCGGAATCGGCAATGAGGTTTCACTATTAGTAAAAAGAGTTTTATGAAACCGTAACAATGCTGATGACTTACATGCACAGCGCTTTACCCAGTACAAGGCCCTGTCCTCACAAGGAATCCTTGAGTTGTTGGGTTACTACTCGTTTGCAACAAAGAAAGTGAGGCTTTGAGGATGGACTGTCTGCCCCAACTCCCCGAGCACCCTCCAACCCCTGCTGCCAGGCAGCGCGTGGGTCTTTCCAAAGAAGGAACAACAATTTCCCAAAACCGTTCACCCAGCTCGAGTGATGTGCGGATGTAACAGTCACCTGTACTGACAGAGACTGCCCGACTGGGAATTTTCCATGTGGGGTATGAGAAACACAAATCTGGTTATTTATGCGAAGCAAATGAATTTTAATCAAGCCATAGCTCTACTTCCCTCTGCACCACCGTGCACAGAGTCAAAACGCACTGAGAGGCTGGGCGCGGGGGCTCACGCCTGTAATCCCAGCACTTTGGGAGGCCGAGGTGGGCAGATCACAAGGTCAGGAGATCGAGACCATCCTGGCTAACACGGTGAAACCCCGTCTCTACTAAAAAATACAAAAAAAAAAAAAAATTAGCCGGGCGAGGTGGCGGGCACCTGTAGTCCCAGCTTCTCGGGAGGCTGAGGCAGGAGAATGGCGTGAACCCGGGAGGCGGCGGAGCTTTCAGTGAGTGGAGATGGCACCACTGCACTCCAGCCTGGGCAACAGAGCGAGACTCCATCTCAAAAAAAATAAAAAAAATAAAAAATAAAAAAAAATTTTTAAATGCACTGAGAGCCAAACACCTTCCAGGGATAGGGTCACCTACAGCAGGACAGGATCTCTGCGCAGGGCTCCGGCTTTGGCTGTGCAGGAGCTCAGGCAGAGCATCTCCCAAGGCTGTGGCTATCCGTTGAGCACAAGTCCTTTGGTGCTGGGCTGTAGGTAGTGGCATAATTACAATACCTGTAAACTTTGACGTCTGCTGCCTTCCCTCCACTCAAAGCATATCAACGATGCCATGGAGATCCCAACTGTAAGCGTGGTATGGTAAGAATGGCACACTCTGCTCAGCCAGCCCTCCTTCCCTTTCCCTTTCCCTCTCCCTTTCT
Source organism: Macaca mulatta (assembly GCF_049350105.2). NCBI lineage: Eukaryota > Metazoa > Chordata > Mammalia > Primates > Cercopithecidae > Macaca > Macaca mulatta. The sequence continues at coordinate 6,997,226 of NC_133418.1, forward strand.
CTTTATGAATATGTGTGTGTGTCATAAAGGAAACAAGGAAAATCCTTATTTTGCTCCAGAATTTATACAACTCAAGGAGATAAAAAGTATGTAAGGAAGGAAGTCATAAACATTCTAGAACATAAGGTAACAGACGCTGCAGGTTTATCCATAGGCCTCAGGGGCTGGTGGTCTCCCATGCCCTGGTGGTCACGGCCTGGCCTCCCCTCCCTCGCGTCTCTCCCCCACCACCTCTTTGCTCTCAGAGGGCCCACCTGGGGTCAGGCCTGATGCACTGGTAAAAGGCAGCCATCCTCCTGAGTGTGCTGTGAGTCTCCAGCTCTCTCATCCTCCTGGAAGCTAGCAGCAGGGAGAAGAGTGGGCCTCCCTGTCCTGTGAGTGGTCTAGGGCCCACGGGTCACCACTGGTTGCTGATCAAGAGCCCTTGTCCCCATCTCTCACAGAAGCACCCACGGGCCAGGAGGAAGTGGGGCTTCTGCCAAGCCCAGCCCTCCTGTGCCCCGTGAGCTCCTTGGGCGGGTGCACAGGCACACAACAGAAAAGGCCGTCTAAGAAACGCATGCACTTCCGCCTTCCACTCCAAGCCCTGAAGGCCGGGATGGGGGTGGCCTGGCTCTGTAGGGAGCTGGACTTGCCTCCCTGTGATTGGCATCCCCGCTGAGTTGCTTGGGCTTTGTTGATCGTGCTCACCATGGTAGCAGGCAAAGGGCAATGGCAGGTGAGGCTGCATTCCCCATCTGAGGAAGGGCAGGGCTCAGGAAGAAAGAAGAATGCTGAGAAAATCGGAAACAGCTTCTGAGCCAGACACACCCAGGCCCAGGGCTCTCCTCTCTCATTCCAGGACCAAAGCCACACGGCCCCTCCTGCCTCGCCTTGACGTCCACTTGCTATCTCGGTGCGAGGGACCCTGTGGGAGGCACGCGCGTCTCTGCCCCGCACACTTGCTCCTCGGTTTCAGTTTTCTTTTCACTTTTCCTTAAAGGCTCATCGTGTTACCTCAGGTCCTTGATATGCTTTATTAACTGCTTTCCTGGGGCCGTCCCAGTGCTCCTTTACCAGGGATCTGCTTGCCCCACTCATTGTCCCACTGATGGGATTTCCAGCCTTCCCCCTGGAGCCCACACCTGGCAGGGGCAGGGGCCACGCCTTCCCAGAAGAAATCACCCACTGAACCTGCCCAGCCGGCTCCCCAGCCGCCCCACGTGACAAAGCCACTTGCCCCGGTGGCTCCTCTCTGATTACCTGCAGCTGCCACTTCAAAATAATAGGCTCCTGCAACCGGCACCACAATGCCACCTGACTCAAGCTCCTCCCAAGTCTGATGGCTGCCAACTGCGGCCGGTACAGTCAGCAGTTTCCAGGCAATATCTGGAGTGTTGACGGAGGGCTCAGGGTGGCAGGTGTGATTCTATGTTGCTAAAACCCAGGAACAGGCAGCAGCAAGGGCGACTTCTGAAGATGGTTCTGAAGAAGTCCTAGTTTGCTTTTCTGTTTTCCAAATGGCAACTGTATATAGAATTCTACTCAAATGGCCTACAGTTTAAATAATAAAGCACAACAAACACATTTGATGATGACAGAAGAAAGCAGTGAGTTCAGAGGAGAGGTCAGATGATAATCACGCAGCGCGCTGAAGGTAGTTTACATACATTTGCCCTTTGTGCAATTAGAGTCTGCAGCCCACTGTGCTCCTGCCAACACCTTGGCCTTCTCCCAGGGAGAGGACCAATTAGCTGGTGGAGAGTCCCCTGTGTCCTGGGAGGTGGTGCAGGGGCCCCTGCAGCAGAGTGGATTACTAAAGGGACAGGGACTGGGCCCTTGAAGTCTCTAAGGACTGTCCCAGCCAGCAGCACTCTCTGCCCAGCAGCACGAGCTGGCCACACCCCACAAGGCCCACGGTGGCAATTCCACCCCGTTCAGTGAGCCGGATTGAGCTTGCAGCTTGCCTCTGCCACTAGCTTTCACCTGCTCTGGGCATGTGACCTGCCCTCTGTCAGCAGCAGGCCCCCTCAGGAGCCTCTTCAGTACTCTGTCCCCATGGAAGCCCAGCATGCAGGTCATGCCCAGCACAGAGTGGCCCAATGCCCCAACAAGACACCACTCCACACTGAGACAAAGCCCCCAAAGGGAGGCGCTGCCACATCGTGTGAATGCCCAGGGACCGAGAGATTTGCTGAAGAGCAGGGGTAGCCACACACCTGCAGGCCTTGACACCTCCTCTCACTGCCCCTCCACCGCCTCCCAGCGTGCTCTCCACAGCACGGTGCGCACGTTACCTCTCCGCTCAAATTTCAGGAGCAGAAAATGTCAGTTTTCTTTCTTTGCCCTTCTTTGCTGTGCCCAAGCCATACGTTCCCTGAGACACCAGAGAACCAAATGAAAAGGTCAGTGACACCCATGTGCATCTATTAAAATGGAATTTATAAACCGCAACAGAAAATACCTTATGCAAGGACATCTAAGGACTTTGTGATAGGCCCTCCTCAGGCCCTAGGCTCATTTCATTCAGAGGGAAGGAAATGAACATTTATTAAGCACATCTCAGGTCTCATTTAAGGCCCACAACCAGCTATGAGTTAAATGGTCCGTCGCTTTTTTTCGCAGGTGAGGAAATAGAGGGTCTGAGCAGCTAAGCAACCAGTCCCAGATGACTGAGGCAGTCAGTGGAATCCGACCCTGAAATCAAGGCCTGTGCCCCGCACGTGTGAGCTCTTCCCCATGATGGCAGCTGCCTCCCAAGAAACCCTGGCCAAGAGTCTGAGTGACCAAGCAAGCTATATCCTTTCTGGGCTGGAATCTGACAGCATGTATCAAAACCTGCTGCTCTAGTAATTTCACTTCTGGGGAATTTGTCCTAAGGAGATAACCCTGCATTCTTCTAACAGTGTCCTGGAAACATCCTAAAGGCCCACCAGTAGGAGACATAGGCAGGAGGCCAGACACAGCAGCAGGTCACAGTCATAGGAGGGATGTTATCCAGTCACTAGAAATCATGATTTATTCATGAAATATGAAAATATTCAGTGACGTGGGACGATACCACCACACATTGCAATGGGGGCAAAATCAGCTCTGACAGACTCCTAAGAGTATCCAGTAGCAAAGTCAGGGAATCAACCTGAGTGTCCATCAACAAATGACTGAATAAAGAAAAGGTGGTGCGTGTACACCATGGAATACTACATAGTTGTAAAAAAGGAAGGAAATCATGTCCTTTCCAGCAACACAGATGGAGCTGGGGGCATGTACACCATGGAATACTACACAGCCGTAAAAAAGGAAGGAAATCATGTCCTTTCCAGCAACACAGATGGAGCTGGGGGCATGTACACCATGGAATACTACACAGCTGTAAAAAAGGAATGAAATCATGTCCTTTCCAGCAACACAGATGGAGCTGGGGGCATGATCCTAAGTGAAATAACTCAGAATCAGAAAATCAAATACCAGGCCAGATGCAGTGGCTCATGCCTGTAATCCCAGCACTTTGGGAGGCTGAGGTGGGCGGATCACTTGAGGTCAGGAGTTCAAGACCAGCCTGGCCAACACCATCTCTACTAAAAATACAAAAATTAGCTTGGTGGGGTGGCACATGCCTGTAATCCCAGCTACTAGGGAGGCTGAGGCAAGAGAATTGCTTGAACCCTGGAGGCAGAGGTTGCAATGAGCCAAGATTGCACCACTGCACTCCAGTCTGGGTGACAGAGTGAGACTCTGTCTCAAAAAAAAAAAAAACAAAAAAAAACAAAAGAAAAGATCACATGTTCTCACTTATAAGTGTGAACTAAACAAGGGGGTACACATGGACATAAAGATGGAAGCATTAGACAATGGGAACTCCAAAAGGGGGAGGGTGGAAAAATTATATATTTGGTACAACATTGACTATTTGGGTGGTGGGTACACTAGAAGCCCAAACCTCACCATTATATTATAAAATACATCCATGCAAAAAACCTGCACTTGTATCCCTGGAGTAAAAAAATTAAAAATAAATAAAATAAAAGTGAGGACGTATCCCCGTCATTTGAAGAGCTTGCTCAGCATGGATTCCGCTTCAGTAAGCCTGGGCTTCAGCCCAAGACGCCTGCATTTCTAACAAGCTCCCAGGTGATGCTGACGATGCTGCCTGTGGACCTTCCTTTGATGAGTACCACGTGTGCAAAATGATGTATGCAGTAAGAACCCGTTTTTATTTTTATGAAGCTCTTAGTGCATAGAATAAATAAAGGAAGGATCACAAAATGATGCGAACTGACGTTATCTCCGGGTCATGGAACGATGTTCATTTTAAACTGTCTTGTGCTTTTCCACGCTTCCTAAGTTTTCTGACTTTGCATGCATTTTGTTCATAATGAGAAGAAGCTCCAATCGTTTCTGTTAGAGACAAGGCAGTGTGATGTAAAAAGACTGGGATTTGGGGCCCAGGATTTGGAGTTAAGTTACTTCCCCTCTCTGAGGCTCAGTTTCCTAACTTGGAAACCTCATGCCTAAGCGATTGTGAGAATTGAAGCAGATCCTATGGGTAAGTTTCTACACCGTGCCTGGCACACAGAAGGGACTCTCGATGTCAGGACCTGCCTTCTCCACTGCTGGGAACAAGATCTCGTGTCTATGAGGGGCAATTTCTGTCATTTTCACCAGGTACTTTTGCACCGGCGCCCTTGTTTGTCTCCACATCATCTCTGTGACAGGCTGGGGGAGAAGCTATCGCTGTAGAACTTGAGAGCAACCGAGCTGCCCAAGGCCACAAAGCAAGTCAGCACGGGTGCCTGGAACCTCTGTCCCCAGAACACAGCTTCCCTGCTGGGCTCCACTCCCTCTAATGTACCCATTGCATGACCCACACACAGGGACCACAGTGGCTGAGCTCTGACACCAGGCTGGGAACAGGTGCACTGCTGAACTGGCCTGGGACCGAGACACAGAACTGGAGTCTCTCTGGGCCTGCCAGGACACAGGCTAGAGGATCCCACACGCGATGTGCCACTTAGCCCGCCACCCCTCTAAGAGGAACCCTCACTCACTCATGGGGATTAAAAAACATGACGATGTGCTTTTCCTCATGGAACATTTTGAACATCTCATCTGTTGAAATAACTCCACAATGGGCTGGGCGCGGTAGCTCATGCCTGGAATCCCAGCACTTTGGGAAGCCAAGGCAGGCAGATCACCTGAGGTCAGGAATTCGAGACCAGCCTGGCCAACATGGAGAAACCGCATCTCTACTAAAAATACAAAAATTACTTGGGCATGGTGGCACATGCCTGTAATCCCAGCTACTCAGGTGGCTGAGGCACAAGAATCGCTTGAACCCAGGAGGCAGAGGTTACAGTGAGCTGAGATTGTGCCACTGCACTCCAGCCTGGGTGACTGAGTGAGACTCGTCTCAAAAAAAAAAGAAAGAAAGAAATAATTCCACAAGACAAGTTTGCTACTGGTAAGTTCTTTTCAGCTGCAAAGGCAGTCAACCAATTATAGCCCCAAAGCCCAACTGAGCTCTCAAATTACTTAGATCGGTTGTTTACAATGGTCAGAAACGAGTTAGGTAACTTTAGAATCTTCCCTTTGCTGTGTGATGTTCAGGGTAAACTTTTGTAAGTGGCACCTGCCACATATATATTCTTTTCTCACTTAATATCCCAAAGTGAGGCTATATAGAACCTAACAGCCATCATGGATTGCATTGATCCCTGATCAAAATCAAAACAGGAAACTGCAGCTGCCGCTCATGTTGCCACCCTGATGATTTTTCACGGCTCCCTCCAGGTGGACATGGCTCTGTGGGAACACCAGAGTGAAACCCGAGGGCTGTGCCCTAGCTGGGAGTCAGGAGGCTCTGCACAGGCTGCTGGGCAGAATCACTGCACCTTGCGCCTCGTGGGGCCAGTCTCCCTCCACGTGCCTGGACGCACCCCTCCCAATGTCCGGGAGGCAAAGAACAGTCATTGGAGAACTTGTTCTTAAAGATGGGACCTGTGTGGTGACCTCCTCCACGGCCTCCGAAAATCCACACTGTGGAACAACAAGGGACTGCAGAATGTCTGGAAGGTTTCTGGGCAAGGGGTGGTGACAGAACCAGTGGTTCCTTCTGTTCCGGTCTTAGGCCAGCCCAATATTGTCATCATCCGTCACCCCATCGCTCCACCATTAGAGGTAGCCCAAGGCACAGGGGACAAATGCTGGTGTTTCTACAAAGAAAGACCCATCCTCATTACTGATTGCTTCATGCTGCTTCCGAGGGATTTCACAAACACAGACCCTCAGCTCATGAAGGCAACCTAGGCTCACTCCGATTCTGTTCCTCTGGCCATCTCTAAGGAAAGCAAGATGTCCTCCCCAAAACAACCCCACTGTAGCAATGCCCCGTACAAGGCCTGCTACACAATCTGTTCTTCACTTCCCTCCCACCTGGAGCCCATGTACTGCGTGCAGAGCAAACACAGTTTGCGTAATAAGCATCTTATGAGATCAAACCACATTCGCAGGAATGCCTTGCAAACTTCACCTCCCAAAGCGCCGTCACTCTGCACAGCCGCCTAAGTCAAGCGCCTCACTGTCAGGGGCCGGCGTGGCTCCCCGCCCACGCACACCACGAGTCACAGAAGAGAGTGCGGCCCGGCCCTTCACTCAGCACATGAAGACACAGCTCAGAGAGAGATTCGGCTGCCGGCTCAGGTTTTCACAGTCACCTAGCGGGAAAGGCACAACCAGATGCCTGGCCTCCTAACTGCCACTTCCCCGTGCTTCTTCACACAAGGCAGGCCCCTGCTAGTCCGCTCAGCAAATTAGCACCTCCCGGCTGTGTCATCTCAGACCCTGTGCTCCTCACTGACATCTGTCACACCTGTCAGTCGCTCTGTACGGGTGTGATGAGACAGGCCACTGCAATCTCTGACAGAGGGAAGAAGCAAAGTCCCAGCTGACAGACAGCAAGAGAGAACAGAGCAAGCCTGGGACACTGGGCTGTCACCCAACATTCTATCAGCTGGTGGTCTGAGCAGAAGAACCGCACTCAGGATCCTTGTGGCCTGACACGTAAGACATGCAGACATAAATGATTCAACACACGGGCATCATGAATGACTGGGAAATAACCCATTACCGGAGACTAAGAAAACAGGCTTCAGCACGAAGGACAGAAATAGATGTTCCATACACAGCTGGTATCTGCATTTATTAAACAAAAATAAACATGATAGGAACCTGTCAGCTAATGAGATGACATATTTGCCCCTGGTAGGCTGGCACTCTGGAACTCTGACGACATAGAGGCCACAGATGTCAACGATTTGCCCCGCTGGGGCTGTAGAACATTGCCTGTAGGCACATAACATGGCCTGCCGGCCTGCTTGCTTTCCTCTCGGTCAACTCTCAGGTTTCCCATCAGCCAGCCAAGCCACAAGCTTGCAGACTGGTTTCTTATACTTGGGAGCAAAAGCCAGTGTGCTCCCGTGATCTCCCTGGCCTGGGAGAACATTCAGGTTTGGAGTTGGAGGTGTAGATATGAGGAAATTATACAATTATTGAGAACAAATTGTATGTCTGAATTTGTTTGCCTTTATTTTCTTAAATCGAGAGTAAAAATATAGGTGATATTTAGATTCCTTTACAGATCTAAAATCACCTTGAAAGTTGAGTAACTGAAAAGGTATTAATTTAGTTTTTATTTAAGTTGAAAATAGTTTAGATAATCAGCACGAATGCTCTAGAGTAGGGGTCCCCAACCCCTTGGGCCATGGCCTGGTACCAGACCGTGGCCTGGTGGGAACCCAGCCACACAGCAGGAGGTAAGTAGCAGGCGAGCAAACATCACCACCCGAACTCCACCTCCTGTCAGATCAGCAGCAGCGTTAGACTCTCACAGGAGCGTGAGCCCTACTGTGAACGGCGCATGTGAGGGATCTGGGTTGCACGTTCCTTATGAGAATCTGCCTAATTCCTGATGGCCTGAGGTGGAACAATTTCATTCCAAAGCCATCCTCCTGCCCTTCCCTGGTCCATGGAAGAATTGTCTTCCACGAAACTGACCCCTGGTGCCAAAAAGATGGGGGAACGCTGCCCTAGAGAGTTTAAATCCACTGTTACATGATTTTCAGTTTCTCATTCTGTACAAGTTGCTGAAATCTCAGGAAGGTGCCCTACTGAACAAGGCTTTTGCCCTAAGCCTGTGACCTTGTGAAGGGCCAGGCTAGGTGGAATTCAGCTTTGTCTTCCCAGCACTGACAGCATGTGTTAGGCCCCAGTAAACGGTCACAGACTTAAATAAATGCATTGTAAGTCTACTTTCTAAAGGGATTACTAACCACAGCTTCCACGTTTAGAGATACATTCTTTTCATCACCACAAGGAAAGATAAGGCAAAATGGCACCACTGGCACACCCATTGCCAAGCTCCCATCACCTGCCCTTGGCAGAAATCAGTAATCAATCACAGTGTCATTCTCAGGTTGCTCACAGCACAGTATATACTCCAGGCAGCTACCGCCGGTGGCTCAGGGCAGCACTCGGCTAGACGCTTGCTGCCTCTATTGGTAGGAATAGCAATAAGTCTGTAGAATACATCATAGTGCAATTAGTTTTAAAAATAAATTTAGTTGGTGGCTCACGCCTATAATCCCAGCACTTTGGGAGGCCAAGGCAGGTGGAGTACCTGAGGTCGGGAGTTTGAATCTAGCCTGACCAATACGGTGAAACCCCATCTCTACTAAAAATACAAGGTTCTACTCTTGACTTTACCACTAACAAGTTACTAAGCAGCTGAGTGACTTGTGAGTAGTCACTTCCCTCTCTGGGCCTCAGTTGTGATCCAAGTGGTTTGGGCTCTGATATCTAACATTCTATTATGGTCACACACCATGTAACGGTGTTTCAGTCAATGACGAACAGCATACATGACAGTGATCCTAGAAGATTATAATGAAGCTGGGAAATTCCTATCACCTAGTGATGCTATTGACATTGTAACATCATAGTGCAATTAGCTTTAAAAATAAACTTAGTCGGTAGCTCATGCCTGTAATCCCAGAATTTTGGGAGGCCGAGGCAGGTGGAGTACCTGAGGTCGGGAGTTTGAGACTAGCCTGACCAATACGGTGAAACCCCATCTCTACGAAAAATACAAAAAATTAGCCAGGTGTGGTGGTGGGCGCCTATAGTCCCAGCAACTAGGGAGGCTGAGACAGGAGAATTGCTTGAACTTGGGAGGAGGAGGTTGCAGTGAGCCGAAGTCGTGCCACTGCACTCCAGCCTGGGCAACAGAGTGGGACTCTGTCTCAATAACAATAATAATAATAATAATAAATTTAAAATAAATAAATAAATTTACTATATCCTAGGTTCACAGTGTTTATGAAGTCTACAGTAAGTGTACAGTCATGTCCTAGGCCTTCATATTCACTCACCACTCACTCAGTCACCCAGAGCAGCTCCAGTCCTGCAACCTCCATTCATAGTAAGTAACTATACAGGTGTACCATTTTTAATCCTTTTTTTTTTTTTTTTTGAGATGGAGTTTCACTCCTTTGCCCGGGCTGGAGTGAAGTGGCGCGATCTCGGTTCACTGCAACCTCTGCCCCCAGGTTCAAGTGATTCTCCTGTCTCAGGCTCCTGAGTAGCTAGGATTATAGGCATCCACCACCACGCTCAGCTCATTTTTTTGTATTTTTTAGTAGAGACAGGGTTTCACCGTGTCAGCCAGGATGGTCTCGATCTCCTAACCTTGTGATCTGCCCACCTCGGCCTCCCAAACTGTTGGGATTACAGGCGCGAGCCACTGTGCCCGGCCCACGCTCAGCTAATTCTTGTATTTTCAGTAGAGATGGGGTTTCACCATGTTGGCCAGGCTGGTCTCAAACTCCTGACCACAGGTGATCCACCTGCTTCGGCCTTCCAAAGTGCTAGCATTACAGGCATGAGCCACTGCGCCCGGCCCATTTTTAATCTTTTATGTCATCTTTTTACTGTCTCTTTTCTATGTTTAGATACGTTCAGATACACACAAACTTAACATTGAATTACAATTGCCTACAGTGTTCAGTATAGTAACACACTGTGCAGGTTTGTCATCTAGAAGAAATAGGTCACATGTAGCCCAACTGCATAGTAGGCTATACTGTCTAGGTTTGTGTAAGCCTATTACATGATGTTCACACAATGAAATCACCTAAGGATGCATTTCTCAGACCATGTTCCTGCTATTAAGTGATCCATGACTGTATTTTACTTTTGAAAAATAAAAGTCTGTAAAATTGGCACAAACTCAGTTTTATGTGAAGATGTTTTCGTTAACCCACATATGAAACAGATACAGGAGCTGAGACCAACACGTACAGATGCTCCTCGATGTACTAAGGGGTTACGTCCGGATAAACCCAGCGTAAGCTGAAAATACTGTAGTAGCAAACGCATGGCTGAGAGGCGCCCAGCATCCACGAGAGAAGTACAGTTTCTATTGAATGCATGTGGCTTTCATAGCATCGTGAAGCTGAAAAATCCTAAATTGAACCACAGTAAGGTAGGGACCATCTGTATTGAAAATATATTTTCAAAATTTCGTTCTCAATATATGGCTTGTGTGTGATCCAGTAAAATGAATGCTATGACCACAGAAAGTCCCTCTGGCCTGGCCCAGTGCACCTCACCTACAGCCACTACCACCACCCTGGCCCTGAGAAATCTTCCTGCTGCCCTGGCTTCCCTTCCTCCGAGCCGCTGCCCACTCACACCTGGTTTGACACATCTCCCTCCTGGACTCTGAGCTCCCTGAGGGCAGAAACCAGTTCTTTTCATCTTCGTAGCCCTAATACATATGCACAGTGGGGGCTTGATAAATGTTTTATGAATGAGTGAGCCTCACCACCTGTGCTTAGAAAACCTAAGGGCAGAATTCCTCAGATACCAAACCTGCACTTGCTTTTACTAAGGTCTTTCACTGTGTGCATTTCTTCTGAATCTCTAAGAAAAACAAATGACAAATAGTTGATTTTCTTTGAACTGTTTCATAGGATTCTCTGAGTGATTCAGATATGAGGTTGGCCTGATTTGACATCAATATCTTCCTAGGTTGTAATTCTGAGACATACATTCAGAGAGTGAGGACACAGAACAATATGGAAATGCATTTGGCTCATTATATGAGACATCTAATATTCCAAATCATTCTAGCCTCTGTATTTTATTTATTTATTATCATGTTTCTCAGAGATGGCGTCTTGCTCTGTTGCCCAGGCTGGACTGCAGTGGTGCAATCTCGGCTTACTGCAACCTTTGCCTCCCAGGTTCAAGCAATTCCCCTGCCTCAGTCTCCTGATTTACTGTCCTAGGTGCACACTGCATGCCCAGCTAATTTTTTACATTTTAGTAGACACGGGGTTTCACCGTGTTGCCCAGGCTGGTCTCGAACTCCTGAGCCCAGGCAATCCGCCCGCCCTGGCCTCCCAAAGTGCTAGGACTATAGGCACGAGCCACTGTGCCCAGCCTCAACCTCTGTATTTCAAAGATCTTTTAAAAAGCAGTGAAGTCTTAATTTTCTTAAATATTTCCATGGGGGTGGACAGAGTACACAGGTGGCCCACACGATTTAGCACATAATGACTTCTACATTGTCTCATGGGTCGTAGCTGGCCTCCTCAGACTGTAAAGTGCGTGTGCACGGTACCAATAAACTTGATACGTTCTGCATATCCTACAGTGCTGAGTACAGGGTAGGTGTTTAATAAATGCAGAGTTATTAATACAGTGCAACATGTACACTGTGTAATCCTCCTATTGGTACAAGCTATGTTGGACCCAGCACTGGGCATGGTACTGTAGTCACAAAGGGAACATCTGCCTGCGTTCCTTGGTTGACTGATGCACGGAAGAGTGACCAGAAGAGGACGGGCTGTGCTGATCAGGCAACATCCTGTGAACAAAGAAGGACACTGGAGAATTCTCCAACTTTACTGTTTTAGGAAGCCACGGCATGATGATGGCGACCGCTTACTCTGCACTAGGCACTGTTCTAAGTAGCTGATACATGCTTACTCCTTACGTGGTAGCTGAATTGAGTATTATGAGCACCAAGCCAGGCAACTCGGAGTTGTCACTGAAAGGTAACGTCACCAGGTGGCAGTGAGTGACATCGCTGCATCAGTATGGCATGGCGGGCAGGTGGGGCCCCACCTTCTCTGGGCGTCCTGAGTCCTACAGACGACAGGATGGAGTGTGTTTCTGGGGGGGTGTTTGCAGGGCGTCTGCCCCGGGATAGTAGAGGATTTCCAGTTCTCTGGCGGCGGGGTCAGGTGGCCGCGAAGCCAGGAGAGGAGCTGACAAGGTCTCCTCCCACACCTGTACCTAGTTGCTTCAAGGGCAAGGGCACTGGAGCCAAACTCAACCCAGACTGGCCCCAACGGGTCCAGAGGGAAGGCAGGTGTCGGGAGAGCCCCCAGCCGGGGGGCTTTCAGGCCATTGTGACAGGTGACCATTCGGACAAGTGTGACACATCCACCTCCCTGCAAGGGGGAAGCCTTGCCTCCCCTACTCCATGGGCCCCTCGGCTGCCGTGGCTGAAGGAGAACTTGCGGAGTACCCTTTGTAATAGCTTGAGGGGCTGTGAGCTAAACCCTCCTGGAGAGGCCTCACCCCTTCCACCCTCAGGATGGCTATCAGCGCCACTGCAGGGCTCCTAGTGCCTTCAGAGCCAACACGTCAGATGGGCTGCGCTCGGCACCTGCCTGAAACCAGATGGACAATTCTATGTCTGGGGAGGTTGTGGCTTTGGTTTCTGCCTGGAGGCAGCCCTTTAGGACTGAGTCCGTGATGGTGAGCATGGTCATAGGCTGATGCGCCCACCTGCCAGGGCATGTTCAGAAGCCTCATGGAGGGAACGCTGGTGCCCTTGCCCCTCAAGTGCAGCCTGGGGCCCAGCGGCCTCAGCCCCACCTGGAAGCAGGTCGGAGATGCAGACGCTCAGGCTCCCCGCAGACTGTGAATCCGAATCTGCACTTCGCCAAGGTTCCCAGGTGGTTCCTCTGCACATTCAAGCTTGAGAAGCACCGCCTTACAGCTCTCGTTCTCAACCCCGGCTGCACATCAGAATTGCCTGGGAGCTCTGACAAATCCTGACACTCGGGTTAGGCCTCAGCCCAGCTGCTGGCAGTGGGGCTAGGGTGTGTAATTTGTGAAGCCCCACCCTGGTGATTTGAGAATGCAGGCAGAGCAGAGAACCACCGTTCTAGAGGCATATCAAGGCCTTTCAGTGTGACTGTCGTGTCATCAGGGGAGCCTTCAGCTGGGACACCATGTATACCCACATGGTGCTCACCCACAAGGGCAAGGAGCTGCCACCAGCTTGGTGTCTGCACCATCCAGGCGACGGAAGCCACTCATGGCTAATGAGTGTTTTCCTGGTCTGTGACCCAGTGGTGGAAGCTAGGCACACAGCATCATGGCGGGGAGGGGCGGGGGTCTCTGAAGTTGATCCAGTCTACTTCTGAGAGGTGCCTCTTCCAGCACAGGCTTAAGGCAGCCCAGGAAGACCCGGCCTCTAGTCAGTCAGGCTGCCCTCAGAAGGCCTGGACAACTGGGGTTCCTTGGGAAGAGGCATGATGCTTTCTAATCCTGGGGGAGGACCTGGGAACAGCAGGGTTAATGGGACTAAAACACAACGCGGGTGCTGTGTGGGAGGCACCTGGTTCCACATCCCACACTACAGTCTCCAGAATAAAAGGTTTTCCTTTGAGTCACTGAAGGCCAAATAAAGGAGAACGGAGGGACTGCAGCCTCCTAGAAATGGGAACTCATCTGGACAACTAAAGGCCACTTAGGCTGCATTCCACTTGAAACCAGTGGAGAGGCGGCAGCTCTGCTCCAGGCACTACTGAGCAGAGGGGACCACTCCTCCAGCAGGGCTAGAAGCTGTGTTCACCCAGGGATTCAGTTCGCCAGACTCTTAATACACGGTATGGCCCAAGACAGAAACTGCAGACGTGGCCCAGGCCTAAGCCAGTCAACGTAGTTCTATCCCCTGGCAAGAGTGGTTGTTTCAGGGACAGGTATGGGACTGGTTTCAGGCCCAGGAGAGTGAGGCTCATGGATTTTCAGAACTGTTGCAACAGAACATTTCTTTTCTGTTGGGCCTGGGAAAATGAGAGTCTATGAAGGAAGGAAGCACCGCATGATAAAGACAGAAAAGCAATAGCCTCTGGGGACTCTGGAGTCCTGGATCCAGCTATTCCTGAAGCTGGCTAGCTGTGATTTTCCAGATGAGCCATAAAACCTGTCTCTCTGTTTTTTCAAAAGCCAAACAAGCCTTACCTGCAACAGAAAGAGTCCCAACTAATTCCCTGAGCAAACAGGGGCTGGCTGAGTGATGTCAAACCATTTGAATCCCCCTGGTTCCACCTGGAATGCTTTGTTTGGTTCCATTTTTTAGATCTGTAGAACAAAGGGGCTTGGTGCACTTTCAGGATTTTCAGTGACAGCCAGGACAGGCTGAGGCAACCTCTAAGGCGGATATCAGTAGAAGCAGCGTCTGTTTGTTGCGGATTCACAGGGTAGAGGGATGACCCCTTTGTATCAGGGTGACTTTTCAACAGCTCAGTGACCAGCAGAATAAGCAAAACCCAAGCTTTGGCCCGTCCCCTGCACATGCCCAGTGTGATCTGATGGCTGCGCTTCTTCTGCCAGGCAGGAAAGAACCTAGCATAGGATGAAGGGTCTTAGAGTGAGACAGACACAGGCAGACCCAGGTAGTGGCAGCAAGGTCCTTGGATAGAAAGAGCTGTGAGTGGTGTTTGGAAAACGACGCCTTGGTGTCCCATACAGTATTCTGTGCCCACTGGGAGCAGGGGCAGGGGTGCCCTAGGGCAGGTCACCAAAAGCAAAAGAGACCACAAGACAGAAGGCTCCCTGCCAACCCAGGGTGAGTAGAACAGAGCTGGGAGGATAGAGATCTTGTTGGCATGGAGGAGCAGTGGTGGTTCTCCCGTCCACACGCCCAGGCACCACAATCTACCTCCCAGAACTCGGGTGCTGGAGGCCGGAAGAAACACCAGGCTGTGTGGGATTAAGAGGGCGGGCAGGCAGCCCTGGGGGCTCAAAGCGTAAACGAGGCTGAAAGTTCTCAGGCGCCTGCACTGGTGGCCTGAGACCTGCCCTGGAAAGCTCAGCCTGGAGTCGTGTACACATCAGGTGCTCGGCAAGCGGCAGGAGCGTATTTTGCTCCCACTAGTTCCCTGGCCCCTTGGGAAGAGCGCGTTTGTATAAAGCTAACACAGCCAGTGCAACAAACCAGAGATGACAAACCTCTGCCATCCAGAGAATAAACCCTTCTGTTCTGGGCAGAACAGAAGTAACTCCAAGTTCTGTCTTTACTGGAGTCCTGGTGTTGTTTAACAGCCTGGGCCTAGTAAGTTTCTCACCTATCAAAAGGGGACCACAAGGCCTGTCGTCCAGGCTGCTGTTTAGGACCGAATGAGATGATGTAATGTACAAAGGAGGGATGGAGCTAATGGCACGGATTATTGCTCACTGTTATTTTTGGCATCTCTCAAAATGCAGCACATGGGCACCCACCCACACCACCTCCAGACAGACCTGCTCTGGCTGTCCCGTCCTAACTCACTGGGATTCAGAAATAGTGCCGCCCACAGGAGCTGATCGGTGGCTGGGAAGCGGCGTGTGCTGGGGGGATGGGGTGGGCGCGGGGCAGCAGACCCCACCCACCTGGAGATACGGGGCAGTAGAGGGCATGAGGGGGGTGGCATGGCAGAGCCTGGTGCTAAGGAGGCCCTGGAAGCACAGGCAACATCGCCTATACTGGCCAAATAACTCAGAAGCCTGCACAGCTCACAGAGCCAGGAGAAAGGGCTCGACACGGAAGGACAGGGAGGGCAATGGCCAGATATTGCCAGGGACCTATCACGCTCTCTGCACAGGTCTTCAGAGAAGAAACATGCAGGGCTGGAAGCAGGTCAAATCGAGTAAGGTGGTGGGGCTGGACCTGAACCCCACCCTCTCCACAGTGACAGAGCCAGGCAGCAGGACATCCCTGCCCATCACTGCCACCTGACCCAATTCCAGCGGACAGAGGATCGCACGGATGATCCTATCTACACAAAATGGTCGGGGCCCCTGCCTAAAATTCACGTGCTGAACCTAATCCCCAGTGCAATGGTATTACGAGGTGGAGCCTTTGGCAGGTGATTAGGTAATGAGGGTGGAGCCCTCACAGATGGGATCTGTGCCTTATAAAAGGGACCCCAGAGTGTTCCCTCACTCCTTCTGCTGTGTGAGAACAGAGAGAGAAGACAGCTGTCCATGAACCAGGAAGGGGACTCTTGCCAGACACCAACCTGCCAACGCCTTCGTCTTGAACTTCTTGGCTCCCAGAACTGTGAGAAAGGCCCTGCTGTTGTTTGTGAGCCACCCATCTTATGGTATTCTGTTAGAGCAGCCCGACAGGACTGAGACCTGTCCCCACCTGCAGGGACCTGAAAAACAGGAGGATAGACTTGGGCCTTCCAGAGAGGGGAGTCAGATCCTGTGCCCACTTCTTCAAACCTTGGAACAAGTGACCACAAAGTCAGCTTCAGCTCAAAAGGAAGGTAGCAAGAGGGGGCAGGCCACAGAAAGGTATTGGAGTGTGGGAGGGTGTATGTCTGTGGCAATCAGGCATCTGTACCATGGGGCCATCAGAAGAAGTCAAAGTTCAAATACAGGGGCTGTGGTTTATAGAGATGATCCAGTCTAGACAGTGACTGAAATCTGTGGCTGGGGCCAATTCTTCAGCAACTACGAAGGGTGCGTGAGACACAAGGCTTGGATAATACGGGATCGGAACTCCTGACTTCATATCAGTACCCTGTTCTAGGCTGATTTCAACGTCTCTCTTTTAACTTATGCCGAGGAGCTGCTAAAGCAAGGGGGAGGATGTTGGTGGGAAGAGCTACTGCATTTTTCTTTTTCAAATTTGTTATGGTGGCAAAATACATAGCAACTCCATTTTTCAAGTTTCTCAGCAGAAATAAATAACAGCCAAAAGCCATAATGATGCTGTTGGATGCTAATGTTTACAATTCAGAATGAAATAATTGTCATGAAAATACAACTGACAGGGTGTCGTATGAACTTAAAAAAATAAACTCAATAAAACTGCACAAGGGAATAATAGAAAATGCAGATGAAAATATGGTCTTCAGAGGCTCAGAATCTCAGAGGTGGTAAAAACTGGAGCTCTCACTTGGCAACCAACCAAACATTTTTCAAGCAATGGAACTGAGGTTGACAGGTTCTGTAACTTGCCTCAGGACACAAAGTGAATGAGTGACAAAACTGATCTCTCTTGCTTAATCAAATATGATGATACTAAACATTCAGTGTGATTCAAAACACTTTAAATCATAAAACCAAAAGCAAATGACATCAGCAAAAATGACAGAATAAGGATTTCCAAAAATTCTTTCTCCCATGAAAATAATGAGGAAACTGGTTAAAAAGAAAAAAAGGTCAGAATGAACTTTGTCAGAACTCTGGAAATTAATGCAACAATTCAGGGAACATTTATGTGAGATAAACAGCCAAATCTCAGTAAAAACAGTGAGCTTTATAGCATTTTAATTTGCCATATTTCACTACCCTGCTCGCTAGTTCGATGGCAGCCTTGACAACCAACAGCTTCCCAATAACTGTGTAAACTAGCAGCCTGGCAGCCACTGGAAGGGGACAACTGGGTTGAAGATTCTTCAAAGCTTCATTCTCAGAGATTTGTTATTAACTGACCTGGCTGGAGGTTCCCTGGAAAACCTCACTTGCAAAAAGGAAAACCCACTCGGACCTGAGGCAGAGGTCACCCAGTGTGAAAAGCCTTTTCTCTCCCACTGAGGTGCTTGCTGAAGACAATTACAGGCAAATATCTAACTTCACAGCTGCCTGAGGCAGTGAATAACAGTTGGGGCAAACAACAGATTGACTAAAAAGCTTGCAAGGAAGCTCAGTATATCCCTGGGTATCTAGAATATCACCTGTGCATATACTCAGGGAAGGCCTGAGAAGGCCCCAACTAAGCTCTCAAGACTGATCTTGAGATTCTGCCCAAATAGGAAGAGAGGGTTTAGACAGAGTCATCAACTGCCTGGTTGAGTGTTGAAAGGAGTGTCCCAACATGCACACAGAGATTTCAGCAAATATTGGGAGGTTTACTAGTTACAAATGTTTAAGAAAATCTCAGTCTGATCATTAGCTGATCACTAAGCCAACGAAGCAGAGACTTCAGTGGCCACACATGACAAAAATATAAACCTTA
Source organism: Macaca mulatta (assembly GCF_049350105.2). Classification (NCBI taxonomy): domain Eukaryota; kingdom Metazoa; phylum Chordata; class Mammalia; order Primates; family Cercopithecidae; genus Macaca; species Macaca mulatta. Next base: position 7,015,512 of record NC_133418.1, read on the forward strand.
CAGAATTAGTTTAGAAAAGTCAATAAACAAAGAACAACAACAAATCCTAGGGAGACAGAAAGAATCTAATATTCCAAGCTGCCACATTATATTTTTAAAATTTTCAGCAAAAAATTACAAGTTACAAAAAGAAACAAGAAAATACGGTCTACATATAGGGAACCCAGTCAGATCTGCTAGACAAATAACTTAAATAAATTATTTAAAATATTTTCAAATAATCAAAAAACATATATAAAGGAGAGTATGAGAATGATGCTTCATCAAGTAGACAATACACATAAGGAAAAATTTTTAAAGAGAACCAATAGAAAGTCTGGAGTTCAAAAGTACAATTACTTAAATTTAAAAATCACTACAGGGGCTCAATGGCATATCTAAACTAAAAGAAGAAAGATTCAGTGAACTTGAAGACAGGTCAATTGAGATTAGCCAATCTAAGGAATACAAAAAAATAATAACAAAGAAAAAATGGCTTGGCACAGTGGCTCATGCCTGTAATCCCAGCAGTTTGGGAAGCTGAGGCAGGAGAATTGCTTGAGGTCAGGAGTTCAAGATCAGTTTGGGCAGCATAGCAAGGTCCTAACTCTATTAAAAAAATTTTAAAAATTGGCCAAACATGTTGTGTGCACTGTCGTCCCAGCTACTCAGGAGGCTGAGGCAGAGGATTTGCTTGGGCCCTGGAGGTAAAGGGTGCAATGAGCCATGATCAAGCCACTGCACTCCAGCCGGAGTGACAAAGAAAAAAAGAAAAAGAAAAATGAACAGAGCCTCAAAGACCTTGGGGTAGGATATCACTGAGCATACAATGTGTACACTGAGAGACTCAGAAACGGAAGAAAGAGAAAGGTGCAGAAAGAACATTCAAAGAACTAGTAACTGAACACTTCCAAAATCTGAGGAAAATATGACCCATCCAAGAAGCTCAATGACCTTCAAGGAGGGTAAACTCAAAGAGACTGACACCTAGACATATCATAATCAAAATGTCAAACCCAAAGACAAAGAGAGAATCTTGAAAGCAGCAAGAGAGAAGTGACTTATCACATATAAAATAAAATTAGTAACCAATTTCTCACGAAAAGTCATGGATGCCAGAAGACAGTGAGATGAACTATTCAGGCTGAAAGTGAAAGACTGTGGACCAAGAACACTATATCCAGCAAAACTACCCCTCAAAAATAAAAGGAATGGGGAGAAATTGCTTAATGAGTGTAGAGTTTTCTTTTGGGGTGAAGAAAATGTTTTGGAAGTAGATACATGTGGTGGTTGCACAACATCGTAAATGCACTGTCACTAAATTTTTCAATTTAAAATGATTAATTTTATGTTACATGAATTTCATCTCAATTTTTAAAAGACGGGAAAATTAAGACTTCCAAGATAAACAAAAACTATAGAGAAATTAGCACTAGCAAATCTGTCCTACATGAAATGAGCATTGAACAGTAATCCAAATCCAAATGAAAGAATAAAGAGTACTAGTTAAGGCAATTACATGGGTAAAAATAAAAAGTAGTATAAATACACTTTTGTTTCTAATTTTTCCTTCTAATTTAAAAGAAGACTGTGGAAAGCAATAGCTATAAATCTGAGTTAATGAGCATATAAAGACATAATGTGTATAACAATAACAGCACAGAAAAGGGAGAAGGGAATAGACATACATAAGAGCAAAGTTTTTATATAATATTGAAATTAAGTTGGTAATAATCCAAACTAGATTGTTATTAATTAAGATGCAATCTGAAATCCACTGGGCAACTACTAAGAAAATAACTCAAAAAACATAGTAGAAGAAATGACAAGGGAATTAAAATGGTATACTAGAAAATATCTGTTGAACATCAAAGGAGCAATGGAGGAATAGAGACACATAAAGTGACATGAAATGTACAGAAACCAAAGGGCAAAATGGCAGATGTAAATCACACCTTATTAAAAATTATGTTAAGTAAAAATAATTCAAATACTCCAGTTAAAAGGCAGACGTTAATAGAATACAATTTTAAAAAGATCTACATCTATGCTGTATACAACAGACACATTTAAATTCACATTTAAATTCAAAGACACAAATAGGTTGAAAGCAAAAGAATGGAAAAAAAGATATACTATGAAAACAGTAACCAGGCCGGGCGCGGTGGCTCATGCCTGTAATCCCAGCACTTTTGGAGGCCGAGGCAGGTGGATCATGAGGTCAGGAGATTGAGACCATCCTGGCCAACATGGTGAAACCCCATCTCTACTAAAATACAAAAAATTAGCCAGGCATGGTGGCATGTGCCTATAGTCCCAGCTACTCAGGAGGCTGAGGCAAGGGAATCGCTTGAACACGGGAGACGGAAGTTGCAGTGAGCCGAGATCATGCCACTGCACTCTAGCCTGGCAACAGAGCAAGACTCCGTCAAAGAAAAGAAAAGAAAAAAGAGAAGAGAAGAGAAGAGAAGAGAAGAGAAGAGAAGAGAAGAGAAGAGAAGAGAAGAGAAGGGGAAGGGGAGAAAGAAATAAAACAGTAACCAAAACAGAGCTGGAGTGGCTATACTAATAACAGAAAAAATACTGTCTGTTTAAGATAAAAATTACTGCAGACAAAAGGGGAAATTGTATAATGATAAAAGTACCAATGAATCAAGATTTAACAACCATACACATATGTGCATCTAATATCAGAGGCCAAAAATACATGAAGCAAAGCTGACAAAACTGAAGGAAGACAGCAGTAATAGTTGGAATCTTCAATACCCTCCTTCAATAATTAATAGAAAAATTAAATGTAAGAACAATAAAGAAATAGGAGACTTGAAAAACATGATAAGCCAACTAGACCTAGCAGACATCTATAGAATACCAATCCAATAATAGCAGAATTCACATTTTTCTCAAAGGCACATGGAACATTATCCAGGATAGACCATCTGTTAGGTCATAAAATAAGTCTCAACAAATTTTTGAAAATTTAAATCATACAAGGTATGTTCTCCAAACACAACAGAATTAAGTTAGAAATCAATAACAAGAGAAATTTGAGAAATTCACAAATAGATTGAAATTAAACAACACACTCCTAAATAACCTATGGATCAAAGAAGAAATCATAAGAGAAATGGAAAATACTTTGACATTAATAAAAACAAAACCACCACATACCAACATTTATGGTACGCAGCGAAAACAATGCTTGCAACAATATTTATAGCTGTAAATGACAATATTAAAAAAGAAGAAAAGTTTCAAATCAATTACCTAAACTTCCACTTCAAGGAATCAGAAAAGAGCAAGAGAAACTGAAAACAAACAGGAGAAAAACAATAATAAAGATTAGAGAAGAAATTAATGAAATTGAGAGTAGAAAAACAAAGAAAACTAACAAAATCAAAAGTTAGTTCTTTGAAAAGATCAATGAAATCAACAAACTGTTAGACTGACCAAGAAGAAAGGATAGAAGGCTCAAATTACAAAAATTAAGAATGAAAGAGGAGACATCACTACCAACATTACAGAAATCAAGATGATAAGAACATAATACAAACAATGGCATGCCAACAAACTAGATAACCTAAATGGTCAAATTTCTAGAAAGATACAAACTACCAAAACTGACTGAAGAAGAAATAAAAATTATGAATAGATCAAAACAACTAAAGAGATTGAATTAAGACTTTTTAAACTTCCCTCAAAGAAAAGCCAAGGCCCAGGTGGCTTCTACCAGATAAATTCTACCAAATGTGTAAAGAATAGTACAAATTATGTATCCCTTATCCAAAATGCTTGGGATCAGAAATGTTTCAGAGTTGGGGGTTTTCCAGATTTTTGAATATTTTACATTATATATACCAAGTAAGCATTCCAAATCCAAAAATCCTAAATCTGAAATGCTACAATGAGCATTTCATTTGAGCCACATGTCAATGCCCAAAAAATTTGAAACTCTGGGGGCCGGGCGCAGTGGCTCACACCTGTAATCCCAGCACTTTGGGAGGCCGAGGTGGGCGGATCACCTGAGGTCAGGAGTTCGAAACCAGCCTGGCCAACATGGTGAAACCCCATCTCTACCAAAAATACAAAAACTAGCTGGGCATGGTGGCGGGTGCCTATAATCCCAGCTACTTGGGAGGCTGAGGCAGGAGAATTGCTTGAACCCATGAGGTGGAGCTTGCAGTGAGCTGAGATCGTGCCACTCCAGCCTGTGCGACAAGAGCAAGACTCCATCTCAAAAATAAATAAATAAATAAAAGATTCTAAACTTTGGCTGGACACAGTGGCTCACACCTGTCATCCCAGCACTTTGGAAGGCCAAGGTGGGTGGATAACTTGAGGTCAGGAGTTCAACATCAGCCTGGCCAACATGGTGAAACCCTGTCTCTACTAAAAATACAAAAATTAGCCAGGCGTGGTGGTGGTCACCTGTTAACCACTGGGGAGGCTGAGGCAGGAGAATCGCTTGAACCCAGGAGGCAGAGGCTGCAGTGAGCCAAGATCACGCTACTGCACTCCAGCTTGGGTGACAGAGTGAGACTCCATCTCAAAAAAAAAAAAAAAAATCCAAACTTTGGAGATTTTTGGGTTTCAGAATTTTGGATCGGGATGGTCAACCTGTAATGGGTACACGGCTTCTTTATGGGGTAATGAAAATGTTCTGGAATTAGATAGTATTGATGGTTCACAACCTTGTTTGGGGATATGTTAATTATATCTCAATTATTTTAAAAGTAGGGAGGAGGAAATGAGACAATAGCAATCCAAGTCAGATATAACAATGTAAATCCTGGATATTTTCTTTCTTTGTTATTCAGTCAAGTTGAACACAATTTGGAAGGCTGTATACAAATCATAAGCCCTTTACATTTTTTGTCCTAAAAGTATGTGACTTTCTATTTTAATTATTTCAAACCTTTTCTACTTGAAAGCTTGGGAAAGCTTTCAATAAAGTTGAAAGGCATGAGTCAGACTAGGAGGACGTATATATAACACATACAGTAAAGGGTGTCTGTGTGTCTGTATCCATCCTTGATTTATAAAGAGGTCCTAGAAAGCAGTATGAAAAATGGCAAAAATTCAATTGAAAATTAGGCAAAGGACATGTGAAATCAATTCACATGACAGCAAATACAAAATGGGCAATCCTACTGAAAACTAAATGTAACAACCAGACTCCTGGAAATTTAAGAAGGTAGACACTATTCAACTGGCAGAGTATGAGAAATAGGCATGCCAATATACTGCTTGTAGGAGTAAAAAAATCATATACCTTTCCAGGACAGCCATTTGGCAATTTCTATCAAAATCTTAAATGTACTCATCCTTTGACCAGGCAATTCCACCTCTGGGAATTTATTCTACAGAAATATTCACAGAGGCAAATGTAGATAAATGAATAAATATATTCCCTGCAGTCAGGTTTGTATTAAAAAATTATACATATCATAAATATTCCTTGGTAGGAGAATGATTAGCTACTAAAGGGTAGCTAAAAGAAATGAGGTAGATCTATTTATGGACATAGAAGTATCTATAAAATATAATGTAAATTAAAAAAAAAATGATCTGAGGAGGCCGGGCATGGTGGCTCACGCCTGTAATCCCAGCACTTGAGGAGGCTGAGGTGGGCGGATCCCTTGAGGTCAGGAGTTCGAGTTCACACGGTCAACATAGTGAGACCCCATCTCTACTAAAAACAAAAAATTAGCTGGGCATGGCAGAGGGCACCTGTAGTCCCAGCTACTCTGGAGGCTGAGGCAGGAGAATCACTTTAACCCAGAAGGCAGAGGTTGCAGTGAGCCGAGATCACACGACTGCACTCCAGCCTGGGCGAAAGAGTGAGGCTCAGTCTCAAAAAAAAAAAAAAAAAAAAAAAGAAATAAAATTTAAAAAATTTTAAAATGATCTGAGGAAAACATGCATATATGGTATGATTTTATTTTTGCAAGAAAACCCTAAACCCTAATATGCATATTACATATATGTGAGTGTAGCCAGTGATAGACCCAGCTGGACTCCTTACAGTGAAAGCAGAAACCCACAGCACCGTTCCTCACACTCTTACTAAACTCACTCCGTAGCCCTGCTCTGCCACTCCCAGGGACCTCAGCCACAGACTTTTTTGGTCTCTCTGATACCTGGGCCTGGCCTCTCCACCACCAGCTCACAAACCCCTGGCCAGCTCCCGTGTGGGGAGCCCACACCCTGACATCACCCTTGCAGGAGCACCATCAGCTCAGAAAGGCCCTTCCCAGGTGCCCTCAGCCTCCAGGCACAGCAGCAGGGCGTGGGGTACAGGGAGGGAAACAGGCTCCCTGCACCATTCTCCAAGGTAATCCTCTCCACCTGATGCACCTCTGTAGCAGGCTGGGGGTCACTGGAGCCAATCTGCCTTCACCACACCATGGGACAAGGAGTTGTCTGGTGCCACCAAACTGTCCTCAGTCAAGAGCAGAGGAGCCCTATTTTCTTTTTTTTTTTTCTTCTTTTTTTTTGGATGGAATCTCGCTCTGTCACCCAGGTTGGAGTGCAGTGGCGCTATCTTGGCTCACGGCAAGCTCCACCTCCCGGGTTCACGACATTCTCCTGCCTCAGTCTCCATAGTAGCTGGAACTACAGGTGCCCGCCACCATGCCCAGCTAATTTTTTGTATGTTTTAGTAGAGACGGGGTTTCACCGTGGTAGCCAGGATGGTCTCGATCTCCTGACCTCGTGATCTGCCTGCCTCGGCCTCCACAAGTGCTGGGATTACAAGTGTGAGCCACCGCGCCTGCCCAGCCTGAAGGAGCTCTATTTTCACATCCTGCTGTGTAAACGTACCAAAAAGATCTGGAAGGATACACGACGGCTTTATCTCTGATGAAGGGATTATACCTTTTTACTTCTATTGCTTCTGTAGTGTATTTCCCCCCAATTACTCATGTAGTTAAAAAGAAAAAAAGTCTCCCAGGTCTATTTCTGTCCGCCTCATTTTGAATAGGTTGTCTTTTACTGAGGAAATCCATGCCATCAGGGGTAGCCCAGTCAGGGCATTAGAATCAGCAAATACTTATGATCGCATCCACCTGAACGCCGGTACACCGCAGAGTGGAGACCCTGGGTGCCACCCCCAGAAGCTCTGACTGAATTCACTGGGCATGGGCGTGGGCATCAGGCTATGCTCAAGCTCCCCAGAAGATTCAGAGGGACAGCCAGAAGCATTGGGCTTGCTCCTCCCAAAAAGGCCCAAAGCACAGACAGCTACTCCGAGCCCGCACCGACCTCCCCTACACACCACTTCCTCTTCCTCCGCCAGTGGCGCTGGCTACATAGTTCCAATCAGCAATGCTTCTGCTTAAGCTTGGATTCAAGACACTGCTTTCCAAGCAGAAAGCGATATTTTAGGTATAGGGGGAGGGAAAGCAGAGTGGGAAGAGGGTGAGAACACCCCCTCCCATCACATCTCCATAAACGATTTGGCTGCGAAGTCACCCTGAAGGAGAGAGATGGCTCAGGAGAGGCCACATGGGGAAGAGTGTCAATGTGAATTAGCGCACAGAAGCAACAACACAACCACAACACATAAAAGCAGCGTGAACCTGAGAGGCTGGGCAGAGCGGCCACACAAAATAGCCGGAGACGTGATTTCCCAAGGTACGACGGAAAATCCTCGGAGTTACCTGAAGTCACGCACAGGGGGGTGCCGGGTGGGCCCTCCTGGCCCAGCACTGGTGAGTGGGTGGCAATCTGTGTAGTGAGAGAAGTGAGGCCAATACATTTATATATACGCAATGAGAAAACAGGCAAGAAACGGTGTGGGGAAAGAAGCTCTGTGAACCTTCTCCAACAGCCTCAACTCCTCAGCCTCTGTCCTCTCCTCCCTGGATGGCATTTGGAGATGATGTCCCATGGTTTAACACACTTATTTTCAAGTATGTCAACAGTTATGATCTCCCTAAGCAGAATGTAAGCAAATCCAAAGACAGGGACCTGCACCTAAATTTCACCCATTACATTCCTGTTGGTGGCTGTGCATGGTGGATCATGTCTGTAATCTCAGCACATTGGGAGGCAGAGGTGGGAGGATTACCTGGGCTCAGGAGTTCAGGACCAGCCTTGGCAACATAGCAAGATCTCAACTTTACAAAGAAAAAAAAAAATTAAAAATTTAGCCAGGTGTGGTGACATGCGCCCGTGGTTCAGCTACTGAGGAAGCTGAGGTGGGAGGATCACTTGAGCCTGGGAGATTAAGGCTTCAGTGGGCCTTGATCACACCACTGCACTCCAACCTGGGCAACAGAGGAGACCCTGTCTTAAAAAAATAATAATAATAATTCCTGTTGGTGGATGGCTCTGGGCTCTCATAGATGCCGCTCTCCATTCAACAGAAAATTTGTCCTCAGCAGCTTCTAGCTACAATCCCCATGCTAGGTGCCTAGGATACAACAGTGACAACAGAGGGAGGGCCATGGTGGCAAAGATCTTACAGGCTAGATCTAGAATTATGACACACACAGTGGGGAAGGTGCTGGGATAGAAGGATTGGTGGTTTTGAGGGCAGGAAGGACGGACGCTCGGCTTGGAAGAAAGTGAGAACTAGGCTGAAGTTGGACAGGTGAATGGAAAACATGCCAGACAAATATCGTGCGTGGCAAGGAGGGAAAGAACAGGGAAGACGGGATTCTAGGCCCAGGGGATGGCAGATGTAAAGGCCCAGAGGCAGGGGGGAGCATAGCCTGCTCAAGGCCCTGGAAGAAATTCAATATCACTGAAGTTCTGAGAGCTGGATTGGGGTGGGGAAGGGAACTAAGTAGACGGGGCTAGATGATTCCAGAACATTACACCATGCTAAGGTGTTTGGATTCTATTCTAAAGGTGATTACAGCATGGCAGGATTTCAGACAGAGGATCTCATGATCAAATGCAAGTGTGAGGAAGATCCATCCCCTTGGTTACAGGGCTGCTACGTCTGAATGTTCGTGTACCCTCAAAATTCCTGTATTGAAATCTTAATCCCAAGCTGATGGCATTAGGTAGTGGAGTCTCTGAGAGGTGATTAGGCCATGGGGCTGGGGCCCTCATGAATAAGATAAAAGAGAACCGAGAGAGCTCGCTCGCCCCTTCCACCATGAGAGGACACAGCAGGAAGGTGCTACCTACAAACCAAAAAGTGGATTCTCACCAGACACTGAACCTGCTGGCATCTTGATCTAGGACTTTGGCCTCCAGAACTGTAAGGAACCACTCTCCAGAAGTTTGCTACACCAGTTAAAATGGACTAAGTCAGGGCAGAAGCGGGAGTGGGGGGCTGTGGCAAGAGCGCTGGCTGGTGGCATGGGACAGGAGGAGTAGGCCAATTTGAGGACAGAATACACAGGATGTGGTGCCTGAAGAAGGGCCGGGAAGTGAGGAGAAGACACGGCAAGCATGCACCCAGGTTTCACATGCAAGCATGCAAGTGGACGGGGGAGTCCCTCGCTGAGACAAAACACGGCTGTGCTGGGGAGAGTTTTGGACATGTGCACGACCCCAGACAAGAAAGCATTTCAGAGGAATAAATCAAGAGCTGAACGGGAATAACTCTTCTAAATTCATCAATTTCACATAAACAAATACATTCATATAAACAGTCTCAAAAGGAAATAAATCCTGAGAGTGACCCCAAAAAATCCACCCAAACCTGTGCCCTACATTCACCTTAAGGGGCAAGTCTGGGGCAGAGCGGCAAACTGCAATCTTTTACGTAGCAGAGGAAACCAGACTGTGACCTTCAGGGAGTCCTGAGAGCTGCTGTTGGCAGAATGATTGACACAACACGGAAGTGAGCCCTGGGCTGGGGATGTGTTTAAACCTCAGCACAGAACAAACACCTTGCCTCTGGAGGGAGGGCTGGGGTCTGAGCCTGTTGTCAGTGACTACCAAGCTTGTCCAACCTATCTTGTTTTGTTGGTGTTGTTCTGTTTGGGTTTTTTTTAGGCTTTTAGCAGCCTGAAGCCATGGTTGTTAGTTTCTGTCTCCAGCGATAAGTGGAAAAGAGGGATGAGGAAGGGGCTTTACTAGCCCAGCCAGAAATAGAAACTAGGAACCCGTGACTGTACTCTCTCTCCCTTGGACACCCCTGGCAGGCGTTGCTCACCCTTCTGGAATTATTTTACGTTATTTCTGAAGGATCACACCATAAATCGGACTTGGTTTTGGCATACGAGTCCACGGGTTTTGACACACATGTAGAGTCATGTAGCCACCAGCACAGTCAGGATGCAGAATTGTCCCATCGCCGCCCCCCACCCCAAAATCCTCCCCCACGCTGCTCCCCTACAGCCACACACTCTTCCCCCCTGGCAACCACTGATCTGTTCCCCATCACGATCGTTCTGTCTCTTCGAGAATGTCACAAAAATGGAATCGTACAGTATGTAACATTTTCAGACTGGCTTCGTTCACAAAGTGTGATGCTTTTGAGCTTCATCCAAGCTGTTGCATGTACCGGTGGTTTGTTCCTTTTACCCTTCTGGTATTAAACGTGAAGGCACTGACAGCATTGCTAAATATATATTTGCCTTGCTCCTCTTAGCACCCACCTTTCATCTTGCACGGATACCAAAGAAATCATCTCAGTCACAGGTGTCCTAATCTCAGCACACCAACTTCATAACATGGAGTATGAAGAAAATCAGTGACTTCTGCTGAAACCGATTAGCAAAACACCAAAACCTTGAAGCTTTCATAACTTTTTCTGGTCACTTTAAATTCCTAAAGTAGGGATGTTCCACATAATCCAATGAAAGGAGAAAAAGTAACCTTTCTTTTCATTATTTACAAACCTAACTTGGTAGATAAAGACTCAAGTTATTGTTTTTCTTTACCATTCCCACAAAAACAAGAGGGGACTAGGGGTGCATATAATCATGGGTTCAGCTGTTCACAGACTTTTGAGCTAGAAGGCAACTTTGGATAATATCCTTGTTTGACAATGTATCCAGCAAACATTTACTGAATGCCTGCCTGTGCGCAGCATGGTACTAAAAACAGAGACAGGGGTGCAGCCCCTGCCCTCCAGGCAGACAGTCCCAGGAGATCACAGCCACCGAGCCCACTGTGAGGTTCCGTGGCTAGCTTATTACTGTCCTCTCTGCATCTTGCTTAGGTTCCATTAAAATCCTGATGCTCCCCAAGCCTTCACCATCCGTGGGTGGGTCAGGGAGCCTCAAGGCAGCTGGGGAGGTTGCTGAGGGATTTACAGGTTGTCACATATAATGCAAAATGGTGAATTCATAATAATGAATCAAGAGTTGGTTATATTAGGCTCCAGCAACTCTAAAGGTCAAGATGCACAGACGATGAAATCAGCTGAAGGAAAATTCTCTGTTGGTCCTTGACTGGGATGTGAATGTGAGGCTTAACTGTCAGACAGTATTTCACACATAAAAGAGAAAAAACAGCAGTGATCAATACTCATCTGCAAGCCATGGGCAAGCCAGCTTGGTATGCAATGTGGGGGCCTCAAAGAGGTCACCTCGCTAAGAGCGTGGGGAGATAAGACATGCCCACAGTAAAAGCATCGAAGCATGGTGTCATGTGATGAGTGACAAATGTGAGGCCTAGAAGAGAAATGTCGCAGAAGTTCAAAAAATGGAGGGCCAGGGTGGCCAGCCGGCTCTTAGCATCGCAGTCAGGTAGGGCACACCTCCAGTCCCCTTACCTGGTCACAGTGAGCGTGCTCTGGGCCAGGGCACGTTCACCGGAGTCAGATGGGCTTGCTGGAGCTGAGTCTGATCTCCTCAGCCTGGCTGTCTGCCCAGACCCAAAACATCTGCCTGTGGCTCCCATGTCATCCAGAGCTCAGCAGGGCCCATGAGGCCCTGAACGTCTTCCTAACAGCACCAAGAAAAACTGAGCCGTTGTGCGGATGAGGAAGGGAGGCCACGTGTCCCGTCACTGTGTGCCTCAAAGGTGAGTGCCGCCGCTGCCGCTGTGCTTAAGCAGCGCAAAGGCTGACCTGTTCTCCTGCCTAGAACAGCAAGAGCCTATTTCAAAGAAGACAACATTGTTTTTCCTTAAATAGAAGACGAATGCACTTATTTCTGCCAGAAGGTAATCTTCTTCCAAAAGGGGGAAGACGGGCTGAAATCCAGACAGGAGTCACAATTCACAGCCTCCTTTTGTTGTAACTGAAAAATCCCCAGTGATCGTTCATGGCTACTAGGCCTCCCCAAAGTCAGGACGCCAGCAACACACCCTCTGCTTTGTCAAACCAAACGGGGACCTGAACATAAGCAAGCTGATATGCCTGGGATGTGCCCCTCCCACCCCACCAAGGCAGGGTGGCAGCAGGAACATGAAATTCACCTGCCATCATGCAAACCAGACCATTCCCCAGACTCCAGTGAAGCAGTCCCCTGCAGCCACTCCCCTGCCAGCCTGGGGGCCGCTGGGCCACACGAATGGGTGACACAAGAGCTCTTAACCTCAGACGTTAAGCCTTTTAAAAATGTACAAATATGTAATAAGCACCCAAGTGACAAAGATATACAAGAGTCTTCACAGGACCTTGTAGTCAGTGGGAGAGCAGACACAGACAGTCGAAGGAGTCTCCATGAGAAAGAGAAGAATGTTCTTAGGGCAGTGCAGGAGCAGGTGCCAAGTGGACGATCACCGTGTGTGGAACACCTGGGACTGCAGTTGAGCCTGAAGGACAGTAAGGGAATGGCCAGGGGTGGCCCCACAGGCAAGGGGAGTGCCCAAGCAGGGGGCACTGGTGGCAAAGAGAAAAATGTGCTCAGTAGTCAGAGGCACCCAGAGAGACTGGAATGGAAAAAAAAAAAGGCGTCTATGAAGGAAATGAGAGAAAAGGGTTGAAAGGCCAGGGCGGCCTGATGGTGGAGGCCCAAGGCTGACGCCGTAAGAAATGTGTCTGAGAAGTCTTAGCTCAGTGGGGAGGCAGGTGGACAGAGGCTCAGTGGGAGGGGAGGCAGGTGGACAGAGGCTCAGTGGGAGGGGAGGCAGGGAGATGGAGGCTCAGTGGGAAGGGGAGGCAGGGGGACGGAGGCTCAGTGGGAGGGGAGGTGGGGGACGGAGGCTCAGTGGGAGGGGAGGCGAGGGACGGAGGCTCAGTGGGAGGAGAGGCAGGGGGATGGAGGCTCAGTGGGAGGGAAAGCAGGGGGACGGAGGCTCAGTGGGAGGGGAGGTGTGGGATGGAGGCTCAGTGGGAAGGGAGGTGTGGGATGGAGGCTCAGTGGGAGGGAAGGCAGGGGGACGGAGGCTCAGTGGGAGGGAAGGCAGGGGGACGGAGGCTCAGTGGGAGGGGAGGCAGGGGGACGGAGGCTCAGTGGGAGGGGAGGCACAGGGACGGAGGCTCAGTGGGAGGGGAGGTGGGGGACGGAGGCTCAGTGGGAGGGGAGGCAGGGGGACAGAGGCTCAGTGGGAAGGGAGGCAGGGGGACGGAGGCTCAGTGGGAGGGGAGGCAGGGGGACGGAGGCTCAGTGGGAGGGGAGGCAGGGGGACGGAGGCTCAGTGGGAGGGGAGGCAGGGGGACGGAGGCTCAGTGGGAGGGGAGGCAGGGGGACGGAGGCTCAGTGGGAGGGGAGGCAGGGGGACGGAGGCTCAGTGGGAGGGGAGGCACGGGGATGGAGGCTCAGTGGGAGGGGAGGCACGGGGACGGAGGCTCAGTGGGAGGGGAGGCAGGGGGACGGAGGCTCAGTGGGAGGGGAGGCTGGGGGACGGAGGCTCAGTGGGAGGGGAGGCAGGGGGACGGAGGCTCAGTGGGAAGGGAGGCAGGGGGACGGAGGCTCAGTGGGAGGAGAGGCAGGGGGACGGAGGCTCAGTGGGAGGAGAGGCAGGGGGACGGAGGCTCAGTGGGAGGAGAGGCAGGGGGACGGAGGAAGGCAGGCCTCCCAAGAGCACCAAGCACCCTCCTTGCATCCTGACCTGGCACCCTGAAAATGACACAAGGGTCCAAGCTCAGCCAGGGAGCGATCTGGCCCCTCCACTCCACAGCCTTGTTAGTCAGAGCAGATCAGTCACGGGAAACAGAGACTCCAGTGTGGCTGCAGAGGGTGCCTCAGCTGTGAAGGAGAAGCTCACCCGGCTCCACCTTCTATCATGGTGCAGGAGGCAGGTAAAGGAAGTCAAGCTCCAGAGGAAGAAGCGCTGAGCCCTTCCCCTCACTTAGGACAGAGAGCCATTCTGCAAGCAATGGGGCTGGCACACAGGGTCCGGCCTGAAAGGCACGTGGCTCTGCAGCCCTGAGTTTTTCCCTTGGCTCCACTACTTAGCGTACCGTGACCTCGGACAGGTTCTGCAACCCCGCTCATCTGTGAAATGGGCTCGTCCCTCTTTGCAGGGTTGTTGAGAGTTAAATGCTGATGTGTTGGCACAGAGCCTGGCCATAGAAAGGGCTCAACACATGGTGACCATTTTGACCATGACGGTCCACGGAGCCTCTGCCACAGTGGGAAAGTTGCCAGCATGACACAATAGGACCTCCGGTTTTAGTTCCCACCAAGATCTTCCCAACTCAGCCCTTGGGAGAACCCTGATCTATATACAGATCACAGGGCATGGCACAAACCTCAGTCCCAGGGATCCCCGCATCCAGAGCTCAGAGCCCTGAAGGGCGGAGCAGACGTCCTGGGTGGCCAGCCCACGTGGCCTGGGGCCTAACCAACAAGCAAACTGGGGTCCACAGGTGGACATCACAGCCCACAGGACATCTTATCCTGGATCTGTGACGGGACCACACACAGAGGTCACATCAGACCACACAGGGCCTGCAGTTCTCAAGAAATCTTATGTCTTCTCAAAGTCCTGAATCACAAAAGAGACACAGTCTAGAGACTCCAATTTATACTCTGGGATAGGGCCTCTTTGTTAGAGTCCGGAATCCTGGGTTAGAATGAGCAAACCTGAGTGAACCCCACCAGGGTGTGCATCACATGAGCTGGTGCTGCTGAGTATTAACAAGTGACCTGGTGCTGGTGAGTATTAACAACAGCTTGCCGGGGACACACTGCGCCCAGCTGGCTGCACATCAGGATCAAATGCAACCCTTCCCCAGGAACTCGCGAGCTGGGCGAAGCAGTAAGACAGGAACACGAGAGAAGCTGCAAACAAAGGCAGGCGCAATGAAGTCTGGCCACCAACTGAGAAAGTGGGATGTCACAGATGGAAGAGGCCCCCATGTCAGGACAGTCAGAAAAGGCCATTCTCCGCTGTAAAAAGTTCCAAAGGTCTGCAAAGGGAACAACCAGGGCTAGCGACTTGGACACCGACCGATCCTAAACTGTGACTTGGAAACAGCTTGCAAATGAGATGTAGAGGTCAGGTCAGCCCATACGGCACAAGGGGAGAACATCATCAGTGAAAGGAGGCAGGACAGGTGTAGTCACGGACACGAGCGGGCTCGCCTCTCTCAGGGCTGCCAGCTCTATGCTGAAGGAGTCTCCGGCAGCCTTCGCTCCTGCTCTGCCTGCACAGCCCCGAGTCAGGCCTCCGGAGAAGGCAAGTGATGACCCTGCCTCTCAGCCAGGAAACATAATCCTTCTGCGAAGACGGGATCGAGACCTTTCCCTTGAGGATTCCAGCCGCGCCAGCAAACACTCTGATGACTATGAAGCGGGCTCCCCGAGTGTGTGGGGCTCCTGACTGTGTGGGTGTCAGGGGCTCCTGAGCAGTGGGCACGGGCGTTCTGGTCTTCAGAGCAGATGTATCCCCTCTCCCAGTTCATAAACCAGGCGTCTGGCTTTCAAAGGCATTTAAGATGAGCGTGGATGGGGGTCACTGGCTGCTGCCAGAGCCTGACCATCCCTCTAACCGGAGGGAAGGGTCTGTAGGACCGAGGGACCTGTGCTAACTAGGCCTCTCCTCACCGGGCACACTCTCAGAACTTGCCACGGCCCAGCCTCCCTGACCTCCGGGACCCTGAGTCACCCCCCATCTCAGTGTTCCGGGCTCAAGTCACCTCTTCATCCGGAAAACATCCTGGCCCACAGGTCATCTCTCCCAAGGTAAGCAAAGAAGCCCCAGAACACATGCCCCCACGTTTACTGCCTCTACTCAGGAAAACGGACAGAGTGTCCTAGAGCCTACGACCCGCTTTACCACTCCCGCCAGGAAGCTTCGCATCCTGAGATGAAAACAGCCTTCCCCTTGGCGTGTACCCCCAGGACCGCGCGAGCACACTCTCCCAACCACGCAGCAGCAGGTGAGGGGGCCCTCACCCCTAGGACCGGAGTGCTCCTGTCCATTTGCTGTGGGGATGGGATCAGCCTCCACTCCTGAGGACACCTGACCTCAGTGATGCAGAAGCCTGGGGAGATCTCACTTCTCCCAGCCCCAGGGCTTCACATGAACTGGAAGATTCAGCACCTTGATCAAAACAGCCTGAAGCCACAAGGAGCTCCCTCCAGGCCTCCGCTTCCCTCACTGCTGCACAGACTCACGGCAAGGCTCACACCGAGTGGGCTCACTGCTCCATCCCTGGGGGCATATGGACCATGATCGGGGGGCTGAGGGACCCGCTGTCGTAAACTTGCCAAAAGCCCACCTTCAAGATACATCATTTGTAAAAACTCCCTCATTTCAAAACCCATTTTGTTTTCCCCCCAATGCCTAAAAATCTCATCTAAGAAAAAAATGAAGGGGTCCTCTAACTGTCTCCCAGTGAGGCGTAAGAGCGGACATCGCCTTCACTTCACTCTGTTAAATAATTCCACCTTGGGGAAGAAATCGCATCTCCGTGGGCATGTGGAGGAGACAGATGCTTTCAACTACTGCAAACACTTAAATCAAGGAATAATTTTTTTCCCCAACGTGCCAATATACCAACGATGAAACCATTTGCATCTGATTAACCCCAAACTCTGAGAATGCAGTAGATATTCTCACAAGCTTCCCCCTCTGATTGCTCTTGCAGTCAGTCTCAGTAGTCATTTTTAAGTCAGATGCATCACTAAATTATGAAGAGAAAGATGTTCTTTGCAGGATCATCCTTCAACACACGCACGCGTCCACGTGCGCACACGCGAGTGTGGTTCTGCGATTGAGAAACACTGCCGCATTCAGCAGTCCTGCTCTCCTGGCCCTTAGTCTGGGTGACGCTACTTCGTCTGATCTCTGGCATGTCCCCTAGCGGCTCCGTGCCCAGAAAGACATCTGCGAAACAGAGGCACACAGCCTCATGTAAGAGAGCCCTCAGCTGCTTTCCTCCCAGGTGTCATCGATACTTGGAGTGCCCATCAGCCTCAAATGCTGTGAGGACAGGGTAAAATGATCCCTAGAGAGTTATAAAAACAGAAGGAACACTGAGAGGTCAGACGCCGAACATAAAACAGTGTGATACGGGAGCCCCCTTTCCACGCACCCTCCACTGAACTATTGCAATCCCTTTCCTTACTTAGGTACACCCTCACTGTCCTTTCCTCGGGAACAGATCTCCAGGAAACTCCCCACTGCGGTTACTACGGCATCACAGTCGCCAGGCGACTCTCTGTCCCAGCCACACCCCCACCCTTCATTCAGCAGAGAAAGTCTCTCGATGGGAGCCCTCCCACAGAGAACCGGCCTTGCCGTCTGAAGACCTGGATGCTTGTCCCAGATGAGCCACCACATATGGGAATGGCCTTGGGAAACCCACGTGATTGTTCTCAGCCTGCTTCTTCATCTGAGCAGATGAAGATGCCATTTTTTCCTGTCCAGTTTGAGGATCCAATTAGATACTGCACCTGAATGCCCAGCCTTCCACGTGACAACGGACCCATGAGTGTTTATTGACTCAATTTTCATTCAAGAAGAACAAAGCCACCTTTTTAAATTTATTTCATTTCATTCAAGAAGAACTAAGCCACATGGGCCCCTCACTGCTCACTTTGTGTTCTTGTGTCTCTATGTTTATGAAGAATATTGGTTTGTCATTTCTTTTCCTTTTTAAAAAAATCATGGCTATACTGGCTGATACCATTTCGATATTTTGTCCTCCACCCAATCTCATGTTGAAATGCGACCCCCAAAGTTGCAGATGGGGCCTGGTGGGAAGCGTTCTGGTCGCGGGGGTGGATCCCTCCTGAATGCTTTGGTGTCTTCCCCATAGTAATGAGTTCACGCTAGACATGGCTGTTAAAGAGAGGCTGGGCCCTCACCTCCCTCTCTCTTGCTGCCTCTCTTGCCTTGCGACAGGCAGGCTCCCCCTGCCTTCCACCATGCTTGGAAGCTTCCTGAGGCCCTCACCAGAAGTAGATGCCAACACCACACTCCCTATAGTCTGCAGAACCATGAGTCAAATAAACCTCTTTGCTTGATAAATTACTAAGTCTCAAATATTCTTTCATAACAACTTTTAAAAATTCTTTTTGCTTTATAAGTTACCCAGTCACAGGTATTCTTTTATAACAACACAAATGGACTAACACGCTGACCTCAAAATTATTTGGGAAGTGTTACTCCCTCCTTTGTGAAAGATTCAGTGCAAGACTGGTGTTACCTCATTTTTTTTTTTTTTGAGACAGAGTCTCGTTCTGTCACCCAGGCTAAAGTGCAGTGGTGTGATCTCTGCTCACTATAGCTTCCATCTCCTGGATTCAAGCGATCCTCCTGTCTCATCGCCCCAAGTAGCTGGGATAACAGGCACATGCCACCATGCCCAGCTAATTTTTGTATTTTTAGTAGAGATGGGGTTTCACCGTGTTGGCCAGGCTGGTCTTGAACTCCTGACCTCAAGTGATCCACCCACCTCGGCCTCCCAAAATGCTGGGATTACAGGCATGAGCCACTGCACCCAACCTCTTTTTAAAATGCTTTCTAAAATTCACCAGTGAAGCCATTTGGTCCTGGAGTTTTCCTTGTGGATAAGTTTTTAATTATAAATTTTATTTTCTTAAAAAAAAAAATCAAACTTAGGGCCATTCATATTTTCACTTTCTTCTTGTGTCAAATTTGATCATTTGTCTTCCAAGGAATTTACCTTTTTCATTTAATTTGTTGAATTTATTGACATGCAGTAGTTATTAACATCCCATTATTATCCTTATAATATGTATAAGAGTTGTATTAATAGGCCCTCTTTCATTCCTGATACAGGAAGTCCTCACTCAGCACTGCTAATAGGTTCCTGGAAACTGTGACTTTAAGTGAAAAGATGTAACAAAACCAATTTTTTTTCTCTCATCAACCTTATAATGAAACAACAATGTTGAAGGAAACCACACACATTATTTCAGGACCTGCCATGTAGACTCTGTAATAAATTACTCTTACTTTTGCTTTAAACTCCAATTGTCTTTTTAAAAAATTTTAACATGAGAAAACAAGTTCTTTTTTTTTTTTTTTGAGATGGAGTCTCGCTCTGTCACCCAGGCTGCAGTGCAGTGGCGTGATCTTGGCTCACTGCAACCTCTGCTTCCCGGGTTCAAGCTATTCTCCTGCCTCAGCCTCCCGAGTAGCTGGGATTACAGGTGCCCGCCATCACGCCCAGCTAATTTTTGTATTTTTAGTAGAGATGGGGTTTCATCATGTTGGCCAGACTGGTCTCGAACTCCTGACCTTGTGATCCACCTGCCTTGGCCTCCCAAAGTGCTGGAATTACAGGTGTGAGCCATTGCGCCCGGACAGAAATTCTTTTATATTTATCACATTATTTCCCATTTCTGGCACTTTTCATTCCTTCATATGGGTTCATATTCTATATGGGGACATTACTCTTCAGCCTCAAGACTTTCCTTTAATGATTCTTATAATGAAAGTCTGCAGAGAACAGTTTCGGTCATATTTTGTCAATCTGAATGCCTTTGTTTCACATTTAGTTTTGAGACAGTTTTTCCAGAACTTTAAAGATGTCCTCCCATTGTCTATGAGTTTGAACTGTTTTTGATGAGAAATCAAACATATCCATATTTTTGTTCCCCTATACATAATGTGCCTTCGTTCCTCTGACTGCTTTAATATTTTATTTTTATTTCTGATTTTCAGCAATTTAATTCTAGTGTACGTAGGTGTGATTGTCTTTTTTTTTTTTTAGATGGGGTCTTGCTCTGTCGCCCAGGCAGTGGCACCATCTTGGCTCACTGCAACCTCCGCCTCCTGGGTTCAAGTGATTCTCCTACCTCAGCCTCCTGAGTAGCTGGGATTATAGGCACCCACCACCATGCCCAGCTAATTTTTTGTACTTTCAGTAGAGACAGGGTTTTGCCATGTTGGCCAGGCTGGTCTCGAACTCCTGACCTCAGGTGATCTGCCCTCTTCAGCCAACCAAAGTGCTGAGATTACAGGCATGAGTCACCACGCCCAGCCTAGGTGTGATTTTTTTAAGTTTATCCTGCTAGGGGTTCCCTGAAATTCTAGAATCTGTAGGCTGATATGTTTTCATCAAATTTGGGGAAATATCCTCAAATATTTTTTGGCCCCAATCTCTCTCTCATCTCCTAACTTCCAATTGCACTTGTTGGGCTATTTCATATCATCTCTCACATGTCACTGAGGCTCCGCTAACTTCTTTTCGGTGTTTCGTCACTCTGTGACTCAGTTTGAATGGTTTTTATTGATCTGTCTTCAAGCTCACTGACATTTTCTTCTGCCAGTGTCCAAACTGCGCTTAGATCCATCCAGAGAATTCTTTTTCTTTTTCCTTTTTCTTTTTTTTTTTTTTTTTTTTTTTTTTTTTTTTTTTTTTGAGATAGTCTCGCTCTGTCACCCAAGCTGGAGTGCAGTGGCACAATCTTGGCTCACTGCAACCTTCACCTCATGGGTTCAAGCAATTCTCCTGCCTCAGCCTCCTGAGTAGCTGGGACTACAGGTGTGTACCACCACATCAGGCTCATTTTTGTATTTTTAGTACAGACAGGGTTTTGCCATGTTGACCAGGCTAGTCTCAAACTCCTGACCTCAGGTGATCTGCCTGCCTCGGCCTCCCAAAGTGCTGGGATTACAGGTGTGAGCCGTCGCGCCTGGCCATCCATCCAGTGAATTCTTCATTTGAGATATTATATGTTCTAGTTTGGGAATGACCATTTAGTTGTTTCTTAAATTGCCACTTCTCTGCTGAAATTCCTGTTTGTGCACCCACTATGTTTGTATGGGTTGGTATTTATTGATCTTTTCTCTTCGTTATTAGTCTCCTGTCCTGCCTGTCTAGTGATTTTTTAAATTGTATGCTGGCTATTGCAGATAATAATTTGTTTGAAGAGTGCTGAGTTTTATTCTGGCAGAGAGTTAGTTGACTGGCATAGCATCTGGATCCTAACAAGGCTTATTTTTAGGTTTTGTTATGGAGAGTTTAGCGTGGTCTTGGGGCTAGAGCAATCTTATTCCTAATGTATGACCTTTCTGTGATCTCGGATTCAACGTTCAAGGTGCTCAGTAAGGTCTCCTCACTCTAGCAGATTGGAACCCTAAGTCTTGGCTGGGTGCAGTGGCTCACGCCTGTAATCCCAGCACTTTGGGAGGCTGAGGCGGGTTGATCATCTGAGGTCAGGAGTTCAAGACCAGCCTGGCCAACATGGTGAAATCCCTTCTCTACTAAAAATACAAAAATTAGCTGGGCATGGTTGTGGGCACCTATAATCCCAGCTACTCGGGAGGCTGAGGCAGGAGAATCACTTGAACCCAGGAGGCGGAGGTTGCAGTGAGTCAAGATCGTGCCACTGCACTCCAGCCTAGGCGACAACAGTGAAACTCCATCTCAGGGGGAAAAAAAAAACAAAAAACAAATAAAACAAAACAAAAACTCTTAAGTCTCCCAGCACAATGTGACTGTGTGACTTCCAGGTTGTGTTTAGCTCACCATCCTCCCCGCAACGTCCTGCCCAGTAGTTGTTCTCCGCCAAGCCTCAAAGACTCGTTCCCCGTGCAAATGCAGCCTAGCATTTGGCCAAGACTCAAGATCACTTTGAGGACATCTGAAGTCCCTGCTCTGCTCAGAACTCTCCTCTCCACTACCCTCCCCGGCAAGTTCCAGCTGCCTGTACTCTGATCTCTGCTGCTTGTGCTTGGCTCTCTGGTGACCTCTGCTTCCCTGCGCCTTGGTTTTGAGGGCGCTCTCAGACAGAAAGCCAGCATGAATGTGGGGCTTGACTCACAAGCTTCCGGTTGGATCAAAGACCTGCACTGAGTGTTGTTCCATTCTTGAAACCAGTTCCTTCATGCATTCTATCCGATATCACAATTGCTTGGGAAAGAAGAGTCAGTCTGATATTTATTGTTCCATCATGTCTGGGATTGGAAGTCTGATTACATTTTAAAAGGTGACTCTGGTTGCTGCATAGAAGCGACTGCCAGGTGAACTGCATACACTAAGACCAGATGAAAAAGGATGATGAGGGAGTATTTCTTGAAGTAGAAAACCTAATGTTTCGGCACATGTTGAACGTCTCTGCAAATCTTGCAAGGCATCAGGAGTAAAACGTGTACCTTCAAGTAAACCCATGGGAATAGAAGGCCAGTTTTCATCTCCGACGTCAGGTAGAACATGCAGTTCTGAAGCTGGAATGGGAGGGATCTCACCTCATGGCTTTTCTGGCCCAGCCCAGCCCAGCCACTCTGTAGTAGGAGCTGCCAGTGCCCTGGAGCTCCTTTCGTGTTGAAAGCTGTAACCAGTGGACGGACTGGCTGTCTCATCTGGGAGGCAAGCCACAAGAACAGGAGACCCTAAATGTGTAGCCTAGACAGCTCTGAGGTCACCCTCAGGTAGGGCGTCTCTTCCAGACAATTCCAAAATCTCAGCTGTGGGACAGGAATGGGTCCCACACCGCCTCGCTTGCAGACGCCGTTCCACGTCAACCCTCCAGCAAGTCATTTACCTGGCAAATGCCTACCCTGTCCCTGCAGTGAGTGGTCTGGCAGGGGAGAGGCTAGCCCTCCTTCCTGGCCACACAGCTGGATGGCTCCACAGTTTCTCCCATCCCACAGCCTGTGGATAGTCCGTCAACCCAACGGCTTGGGAGTGAACAGAAAGATTTGATCAGCCCAAACAAAACCCCAAAGCCAAACTCACTCTATTGCTGCAAATGCCTATCAGGCAGATAAACTCCATTAAGCTCTGTCCCCTCCCTTCCCTGGTACAAGCTGCCACTTGCCCTGGACAACAGACCAACACTCAGGTTTCCAAGGTGGCTTATAGTCCAGTGACCTTCCCCTCTCTGCTGTTGCCTCTATCAGCGGCACAGCAACATTCAGAGTCTGGCCCAGCCCAGCCACTCTGTAGTAGGAGCTGCCAGTGGCTGGCACAGAAGGCTGGGACCTACACTTGGAAGTGGACTGAGCCTCACAATTTCTGCTAAAAGTCCATCTGTACAGAAATAAATTTCATTCATACCTCATCTACTTTCTCTCAGCCTAGCCCGAGTCCCTGTATTTATTTGTATCAGTAAATTTGCACAGCCAGAATAATCCTAAAGGTTCAGAGGTCTACACTCGGAAAAAGCCCACTGCCCCAAACGTGTCTCGCCCAGCCCTGTGTTTAA
The DNA here is from genome assembly GCF_049350105.2 of Macaca mulatta. Taxonomy (NCBI): domain Eukaryota; kingdom Metazoa; phylum Chordata; class Mammalia; order Primates; family Cercopithecidae; genus Macaca; species Macaca mulatta. The sequence goes on from NC_133418.1 coordinate 7,038,920, forward strand.
AAGCTTCGTGCAAACACTGAGAGTACAGGATGTATAAATGCGTCCTGAGTTTAAGCCTCACACAGAGAATCGGCATCTCAGCAGCTCTGCTTCCTCCGAGACTCTGGGGAGGTTTCTCCAGCGAAAATTCAGGAGAGATGGGCAGAAAGCTGCCAAGCAATTGCTATGTATGGTTTATCTGCACATCAGGAGATTCATGAGCCCTAGATAGCAACAGCAGATTCTTAACTGTCCCTTATGATATTTGCATTCGATTCCTGGTGCTTCTCAAGGGGAACGTATTTGTTCATAAAATTGCTTTCTTTATTTTGGTTCACCTTGCTTCTGGTTTACATGTAAAAACTGCGATGTCACTGCTGTAACTTATAAGAAGGGGTGAGCAGGTTCAGGAAAACGCTTATTATACATCTGAGAAAGCAGTTATGATTATTAGCTCAGGATGCAAACCCAGGGGAGGTTCTAAAGGTTTCCATGTAATCTGGACCCAAGCAACCATCGTCAAACCACTGCTCATGAAGTCTGAGGGTGCAAACAAATTGAGCTGTCAGGCTGCAGGATGCGAGCAAACACTGGCCAGGCAAATGGCATTTCCTCCCTCCAGCACCTTCCTGCTGCTGACCCGCCTGCTCTAAGGCCCACTGAAACCTGATGCCCAGACCAGCCGGCCTCTCCAGGGAACGGGCCTGGCACCAAAAGCTCCATCTGTTAGCACACCCCAAGCCACCTGGCCACTTTGCTCTTTTTCCCTGGTTCCCTTACAGGCAGGAGAATCTTGTCCCTCTGCCACCTGTAAACTCACAGAGCCTGTCCCGAGGTACAAAGCCCATCCGTGAGCGTGGCAGAGGGCCTGCGGAGTCGCTATGGAAGCCAACAACAAAAGGAATGGGTAGCGGGGCTTGGGCCGCTTTCAAAAAGGGGAAACTTAATTCTGAAGCGGAAAATGGCTACATTTTGCCCCAATTGCCACCCCTCCGGATTAGTACATCATGAGTAGTCAGTAACGCCATCTCTCCCACGTCGCACTTCCCCGATAACTTCGCACTACTTCCCACCTCAGAAGGTTGGCTCTGTCTCCTCCTCCAGCTGCTCCTACCTGCAGGAAGCTGATTTCAGAGATCTCTTACCAAGGGGGCTGTGAGCTGGGACGCACCTTCAGGCAGGACCTCCCACTTCCCCGTTGAGAACAGGAGACTGTCTCACCTCTGAAAACGTAGTCTAAGAAGCTCCTTGTGGCCAGGTGCGGTGGCTCACGCCTGTAATCCCAGCACTTTGGGAGGCCAAGGTGGGTGAATCACCTGAGGCCAGGAGTTTGAGACCAGCCTGACCAACATGGTGAAACTCTGTCTGTACTAAAAATACAAAAAATTAGCTGGACGTGGTGGCACGTGCCTGTAATCCCAGCTACTTGGGAGGTTGAAGCAGGAGAATCACTTGAACCTGGGAGGTGGAGGTTACAGTGAGCCAAGATCACGCCACAGCACTCCAGCCTGGGCAACACAGCAAGACTCTGTCTCAAAATAAATAAATAAATAAGTTCCTTGTTTCCCAGCCACTGCTTTGAGGAACCCCCAGAACCAGAGTCTCCTCTGCTCACAATGACAACCGTTTCTACAAAACAAGGAGCAGCCTCAAAGCCGAGAGAGCTGGAGTTGGAGCGTTCCCTCCCTCCACACCCACCTGCCGTCAGAGCGCAGTGTTGCAATTCGCCAGGCCTGGCTCCATTCACCTGCTGGTGGCCTCGGCCAGGGTTTGCTCTGACAGAGCCCATTTCCTTTTCTACAAAGTGGAGCCAATAATGGTGCCTCCTCTCACGAGTGACAGGAGGATTAAATGAGGCGATGTAAATAAGGTGTTGAGCCCAGGGTTGCCGGGAATTACCGCTCAGTAAAAGAGGGGCTGTTCTGGGCTTCGCTTCCAGTGAGTTTGCTGGGCACAGAGAATCAGAAAAATCTAAGACACCTTTTATTTTTAAAGGGAGGCTGAGAAGTTGTTGGCAGCACGTCCTGGCAAGATAGTGCCAAGCGTCGGGGGAGCAGCAGGTACCTGGGTGAGGTGCTGAACTGAGAGGCGGGAGACCCCCACGCCCGTGCTTCTGCTCTCATCACAGGCACACCCCCCTTCTGCTTTCTAGGCCTCAGGTATCTCGTCCTTAAAAGGGGCATATGAATTCTGGCCCTGGCCCACTCATAGCGGATGGGGGCTCAAGCGAGACTGCTGGGTGCACGCTGGGCCTTGCAAAGAACAGAGGCTACATCAGTGGGAGGGTTTCTCCAGATGTGTGAGACCCTTTGCACAATGCCTCCGGGACTGGTGCCAGCAGAGGGACGTGGACAGGGTGGGAGTCCATAGCACTTAGCAAGCGGCCTCCACAGGCCGCCCATTACATCAGACTCTGCAGGGACAAGGCTGATGGCAGCAAGGTCTGTGGTCTCAGACTCCCACAGATGAGAATGTCCCACTTCGTGTCGGGCCCAGGTGTCATCCAACACGCGATGTCCAAAGATCAAACAGAAGGACCAGATCTCAGTGAGGGGTGCCAGTGCCAGGAAGGGAGGCACCTGCAGGACCGTGTGCTCCCAAGCCCACTGGAAGGAGCCAGTGGGTGGCCCCTTGGCCACGCTCTGCAGCCAGCTCACCCTGGTTCTGTGAACCCGAATGCTGGTGACCAAGGCCAGGTCAGGGTAGAAACCATCTGGTTGAGCCTCCAAGCTGGGCCACCCTGAGCACCTGAGGGTGTTTTGATTTCCTCCCAGTCTGCGGTGCTCATAAAATCAAACCCATGGAAACCGCAAACACACCAATCCCTGCTCCGCCTGTGTTTTCCCATGTGGCTACAGGAAATCCACAAAGGTAACATGGTGTGCCCATACCACGTACCAAAGCCTTTAAAGACGTGTTGTTCTAGAACAATGCTGACACGCTCGTGATTACATATTTTACTGTTCCATCTAGCTGGCTCATTTGGTGGTGACACAAGTACCTGGCCCCTCTGCACCCCTGGGAGGCACAAAGCCCACGTTGTATTCTGCCCTAATGAGCCAAGAGTGACAAGCGCAGCTTCCCTGTTTTCTGGTGTGACAACCACTGGCGTCCTGGGCAGCATACCCGTGCCAGAGTTTAGAATGACCAGGAACGGCGCAAGGGCAAATAAAACATTTTGCAATATATTAAAGTACCTGTGCCAACAATTCTCTGCCTTTTAACAAAAAGGCAGTTTGCAAAGAGTAAAGGAAGGCCAGACAGGAGGTGATGCATTGTCTGGTATTGCCTCTGCCTGCCTGGGTGTGCCGGGGGTAGGTGAAGGCGCCGAGCCGGCCGTCCCTGCTGCACCGTGAGCAGTGAGCTCGGTGATGCTCACACCTGTCTGCCACTCGCTCCCCAGGCATGACCTGGCCACGCCCATTCAGGGCCCATGTTTGTCTCCGGCATGCTGGGGTCACAGCAGCTGTGACTTTGCAAGGCCCGGTCCTGTGACCCTCTGCTCATCTATGATCGGGCTTGTGCTCGGCTCACAGCAGGCTTTCCCTGAATGCCCTGAGGTCTATGACAGCTCCTGAGAGCCGACCCCCACTGTGGTTGAGGGTGCTGACTCTCAGCCCCCGCCTGGCACATCCTCCCCCTCCCCGCTGCAGCCTTTGCTGAAACGCAGCTGAGCTAATTCTGGGCTCCCTGCCACCCGCACAAGCCCACGCTGCACATGCTCTGACTCACGGCTGAGGCGTCCAGAAGCAGCGATGGGAAGGAAGGCTGCTGCCAGGCACCCACTTGGCATCAGTCAATGGCCAGGGGTCTGTCCTTGGGCCTGACAGTGGAATCCGAGGGTGGATCTGAGACCTCTATCCGCTCTCATCAAATCACACTGGCAGTAGCTAAGCCCACATTTTAAACCCAGTGAATTTCTTGAGACATGCAGCCATATATACTCATAGCACACAATCATGCAGTTAAAACCTGGAATTAAAAATTAAACCTGTTATTCTTTATCACTGAGACCTATTTCAGCATGTGGTAAATTCTTACACTATTGCCACATCTCTCAAACATAAAAAGCATTTGATCAGAAAAGAAGGGAGATAATTTGCCTCCAGAAGTTTAACGCAATCTTATTTGAAAACCTTTTCCTGAAGACCTACTATGTGCTCTCCCTCTGAGTACGCCAGAACCTAAGGTGCCGTCCCCACCCTCGAGAATCCTCGGTCTGTGCAGGAGGCAGACAGCCATGTCCGTAACCCACTCATAAAGGAAGTGTGTGGAGTGCTGTCTAGAGGGAAACCACATGAGAACGGTCACCTCTGCCCAGGGTGGAGGAAGGGAAGAGAGCTGGCAAAGCTACTCAGGGTGGTCTGTGGGCAGTCAGCCAGTGGGGCAGGTCCCTGGGCAGAGAGGAGACAGGTGTGAGGCCTGTGGTAGGGGAGTGCTTGGGGAACAGAGAGTACAAGGCTGGAGCCTGTGGGGAGTGTGGGGAAGGGCTCAGACACAAGAAATGCTGTAGTCAGACTGGGAAGGACCCATGGATCTGGCTGGGAGGAGATAGATTGGAGGGTGCAGGCAGAGGGCCACGCCAATGGACTCACCCAGGAGTCCCTTAGTCACGCAGGACCGTACCTCCCACCCAACAGCAGGTCTGGGCATCTGAGGAGTCTTGGAAAGCATGGTCTTCGGGAGCAGAAAGCCCTGGCAAATGTACATGGCTGTGCAAGTGACTTACATGCTCTGAGCCTCCCCAGTCGTTAGAATGAAGAATCAGGCAATCCTTATCTTGCGGTGTTGTTTTCAGGATGCAATCAGCTAAGCTATGTGGGAGCCCTGGCAAAGTGCCTGGCCTGGGGCAGGTGATCCTGCAGCAACGCAGCAGGATGTGACGGGGAGAATATAAAACCAGCTTCAGACCCAACTCCACGGTTTACGCTTTACGTGCAGCCCAAGGACCTGGGGAGGACCTGATGCCTCCAAGCCTTAGCTGCCTCCCGCCCAGAATGGGCGTTGTATGTGCCCTGTTGAAAGGCTAAGCAACCACCTCTGCAATGCAGGCTTTCAGCATCATCTGGCCAGTAAGAGGCTGCCTGCCTGCCCATGCCCCTCTCATGCCCAGGAGCCAGGAAGCCAAGGCAGGAGCCAGGCAGGGGGAGGAGGCAGGAGCCCCAAAGGCCCAGGTGACTGTATTGGTGAAGCTCTTCACTTCAGAAGTAACGGTAATTGCAGAAATGGGAAGGGGTCCTTGAGCAACCCGCAGGGTCCTGCCAGCCCAGCCCCCAGTCCCCAACATCAAGGAGCACCACCTCCTCACAGGCTCGTTTCCTGGGCTGGACCCTACCCCCTCACTCCCTCCACCCTCCCCCCAAGGTTGGGGCCCAGGCCTGAGCCCACAGCACTAGGAGGAGTCCTGCAGCTGCTTCCAGCAGAACCTGCCGCCCTCACCCAGACATCAGGTTACAGAAATGGGGTCCTGTCCCCGCCGAGGGGGGCTCTACGGTTTACACGGCTGGATACGGGCCAGGACAGTTTACTGTGAGCTTCCATCCTCTTCAAGGGAGTCTTTTTTAAAGACGGGAGCTTGCGCAGAGCAGAGAGGAGCCCTGCCCCCTGCCCCCCACCAGCCTTTGCCTGCTTCCAGGGAACCAGCTGGTGACCTCATGGAGCTTCACACTGGCCCCACAACTGGGGCTCTCCTGCCGACAGACTCCTCCGTCAGTGTCTCTGCTGGAATGTGGAGACACGGACAGAGCCCTGAGCTGGGCAGCTTTGGGCACAGGTCCACTAGCACTCCTCCAGGGGTAGTCCCCGGGCGGTCAGCCTCTCTTCCTCCTGTGCCTGGTGAGACAGCACCACCCCAGGACTTCAGGCCCTAGAGAGAGAAGGAGCGAAAGGTCGCTCCCAGAGCGGGGCCCAGCCCTGGGAGATGCTGTTTGCAGTTGGAGGGTGCCCAGTGCGCAAAGAGGTGCCGTCCAGAGTTCCCCCTGAATCTAGAAGACCCAGGCTTTTCGCACCAGCCCCTGTTCACAGTCACAGGTCCCTGCCAATGTGAGTAGTTTTGAGGTGTTTGGCAAAGGCCATTCAAGGTAGAGAAATAATGAGGGGAGAAAGGTCGACCAGGAAAGGACTGGGTCCAACTCATGCTTGGAGTGATAAGAGAAGGCAGAAAAGGATATCACGTGCCAGACCTTAGGAGACTCAGGCTCAGGAACAAGGGGGCACAGAGTGCTGGAGAGGTGCTGGCCATCTGCCCCTTTTCTACGTGGAACAGCATGGGCTAAGTCCTCCCTTTCAGCCCTGGTGGCAGTGCCAGGAGCCGGCCAGAGCAAGTATCATAGCAGTCTCTTTCCTGAGCGCGTGGAAGGTACCTCCTGGAACCCTTAGAGATGAGTGGGGCAAGGCATAGCATAGGCAGCACGCCACGGGACCACAGGGACCGGGGATGCCTGGGGACTGGTGTAGCATGACTCTCTCTGGAGCCCTGGAGGAGCTGCCTGGGTCTGTGCTAATCCAAGAGACAGGGAGACCTCGTGAGAGTCACCTAGATCACAGAGGGACAGCCATCAGCTCTGCCAGGTGAAGGACGAGAGCCACAGAGTGATGGTGGGGGCTGCACTGGGCAGGCGAAGAGGGCACCGCTCTTCAGAGAGGGCGGGCTGCCTGCTGGGGTTGGGGGAAAGAGCTGTGAGCCACACGTAGGTGCAGGCAAGGGCACGAGTGACATGTGGAAGTTAGGCAACACCAACTTCCGACAAGACATCAGGCTTTCTCCGACTCTCCCACCGAGGCAAGGCACAAAGGCAACTATTAAGCACCTCTGATACCACCACTAAACCTCCTGGCACCCAAATCAAAGCTCTGACCGTGAGGACATGCTTTCTAGGCAGCCTGAGCATTTCAAGGCGTGGCCAAGCCTTGTGTTTGGCGAATGACAGCCCAAGTGCCCACTGGGCTGGCGGGGCTGCTGCCCTCAGGGTCACTGGGCCAGGCCTGAGGAACTGCCCCAAAGTTCCAGAGATGGACAGATGGCAGAGATCCAAACTCCCAGGACACTAGCCAGTCTCCGGGCATGCTTACAAAAAGGGGGGGACTTTCCCAATTATCAAGTGATTCAAAGGATGAGAAAAACTCTACTATGCCCACACAATGGAATACTTCTCAGCAACAGAAAGGAAGAAACCATTGACACACAACGACATGGATGAATCACAAAATAATCACGGGCTGGAAGAAGCCAAAAAAGCGCATGATTCCATTTAAGGCAAATCTTAGGAAACAGTGTGAACTGAGTAATAGGGACAGAGAGTGGACCAGGGGTTGCCCTGCAGGGGATCTAGGGAGGGATTATGGACACACATGAGGAATTTTGGGGGCAATGGGTACGTGCACTATTTTGATCGTGGTGTTGGTTTCACAGGTATACACACATATCAAGACGTATGAAATTGTGCACTTTAAATGTGTGCAGATTATATCTCAATGATACCTCAATAAAGATTTTTTTTAAAAAAAATGGATTATAAAAATATAGATATGAAATATCCCATACTTCTATAACAGCTAACCAGAAATCACATTTTCATATGTTTCCTTCCAGTCTTTTCCCTATTCCCACACATAAATATCAATTTTTTTATGTAGGATACAACCTCTTTTTGAAAACGTTTTATTATCCTGATTTTTTTTCTTCTTTTTAATGTGAAAAGTTCTATGCACCCTGGGAAGAGGAGGTGAAGATAGCAGCTTCCCACAGAAGCGGTGAGAAGCCGGGAGAGGAGCGAGTCCCTGAGCGGGGTCATGGACACAGGGCGGAGCATCTGCCTCGTGCCCTAAGCAAGAGCCTGCCCGGGGTCAGCACCTGTCCTTAGGTATACCTCACCCAAACCATCTCCTTTGCTAAACGGAGCCTAAATGACAGCAGTTTGCACCCAGTATCTGTTCAATCAGAATTTGCTAAAGGGAATCTGAATGAAATGAAGCTGAGCCTGCTCTCCAACACATCCTGCACCTTCTGCCTCCTGTTCTGGCACTGGCCCCCGCCTCTTCCCCATGGGCCTTCTTCTCCCTCCAGCTCGGCCCACTATCCTTCCTGCCTTCTTCATTTAGCCTTAGATCATGAAGTTCCCTCATTCCCTTGTGACTAAGCATCCTTCAGAAAGGTTCCCAAGGGCCTCACTGCACTCCTGCAGAGGAATGACTCATTCCCCATCATTGGATGTTCAAATTCCTTCCAAATCTTCACCTTTATATATAACATTGTGATGAACATCCTTGCATAGGAATTTTGGACTGCAGATTTAATTGTTTCCTTGGGATAAATTCCTAGAAATGGAATCCCCAGGATAAAGGGAGGAATTCTTTTAAAGGTTTTGAGACATCCTGCCAAACTGCTTGGCAGAAAGCTTGCAGCTTCCTCTCCCAAGGCATATGAGAGTCCTTGCCAAACACTTTCACATGCATTGAGTACCATCGTTCACAAAAACAAACAAACAAAAGCAAAGCACACCACAAGTTTGTCAATTTAATAGCAAAAAATAGTATCTTACTTTAATAGGGCAGGTACCTACCGGATTAATGTCAGATTGACTTTCTCACACTTGCTGACATTTCTATTTCTCCTTTTATGAACTAATTCCTTTTTTAAAATGTGTATACATTTAAAGGGTACAAGCGAAATCTTGTTACATGGATATATTATATAGTAAAGTCTGGCCTTTTAGTGTAACCATCACCCCAACATTGTACCCAGTAGGTTATGCCTCATCTCTCACCCCTTAATCCTTCCCAGTTGTCAATGTCTATCATTCCACACTCTATGTCCATGTATACACATTATTTTGCTGTCACTTATAAGTGAGAACATTGGGTATTTTGTCTAAGTTATTTCACTTAAGATAATGGCCTCCAGTTCTATCCATGTTGCTGCAAAAGATATGCTTTCATCCTTTGTTATGGCTGAATAGTATTCCACTGTGTACATACATCACATTTTCTTTGTCCAATCACCCATTAATGGACACTTAGGTTGATTCCATATCTTTGCTATTATGAACTGTGCTGCAATAAACATAAAAGTGCAGGTATCTTTTTAAAATAATGATTCCTTTTCCTTAGGGTAGATACCCAGTAGTAGGATTACTGAATTGAATGGTAGTTCCATTTTTAGTTCTTTGAGAAATCTCCACACTGTTTTCCATACAGTTTGTACTAATTTACATTCCCACCAACAGTGTAGAAGTGGCTGGGTGCGGTGGCTCATACCTGTAATCCCAGCACTTTGGGAGGCCAAGGGGGGTGGATTGCTTGAGTTCAGGAGTTCGAGACCAGCCTGGCCAACATGGCAAAATCCGGACTCTACTAAAAATACAAAAATTAGCCAGACATGGTAGTGCATGTCTGTAATACCAGCTTCTTCGGAAGTTGAGGCCCAGGCTGAGAATTGCCTGAACCTGGGAGGTGGATGTTGCAGGGAGCCAAGATCACGCCATTGCACTCCAGCCTGGGCAACAGAGTGTCTCACAGTTGTCTAAAAAAAAAAAAAGAGTTCCCTTTTCTCCTCATCCATGCCAACTGTTATTTTTTGTCTTTTTTATAATAGCCATCCTTTCTGCTATCAGATGATATCACACTGTGCTTTTAATTTGCATTTCTCTGATGATTAGTGATGCTGAGCATTTTTTCATATGCTTGCTGGTCATTTGTGTGTCTTCTTTTGAAAAAATGTCTATTCACACCCTTTGCCCACGTTTTAATGGGATTATTTGTGGGTTTGTTGAGTTGTTAAGTTCCTAGTAAATTCTTGATATTAGTTCCCTGTTGGATGCATAGTTTGTAAATATTTTCTTCCATTCTGCAGGTTGTCTGTTCTCTCTGTTGATTACTTCTTTTGCTGTGCACAAGCTTTTTCATTTAAATCCCATTTGTCTATTTTTGTTTTTGTTGGATGTACTTTTGAGGTCTTAGACATGAATACTTTGCCTAGATCAATGATCAGAAGAGTTTCCTCTAGGTTTTCTTCTAGTGTTTTTATAGTTTCAGGTCTTACAATTAAGTCTTTAATCCATTTTGAGTTGATTTTGTATATGGTGATAGACAGGGGTTCCAGTTTCATTCTTCTCCATATGGCAATCCAATTTTCTCAGCACCATTTACTGAAAGGGGCATCCATTTTTATACCAGTGCCATGCTGTTTTGGTTACTTTAGCCTTTTAGTATAGTTTGAAGTCAGGTAATGTGATGTCTTTGGCTTTGTTCTTTTTGCTTAGGACTGCTTTGGCTCTTTGGATTCTTTTTAGGTTCCATATTAATTTTAGGATAATTTTTTCCTTTTGTGAACTAATTCACATCTCTCACCTACTGTCTTATTAAGAAGTTCATTCACAATGAGTTGTTCATATTCATTATTAAAGTTGTTTATATAATACATTAGTCATTTATGTTGGAGACTTTTTTTCTGTCTCTGGTATCATGTGTGGAAAGATGTTTTTCATCCTTTAACTACTTACTCTTACTTACCTAAATTATTTTTAGCACCTCAATGATTTCATTTTTATATTTAAATTTTAATCCACATGGAATATATTTGGGGGTTTGATATGAGCAAGGGGCTTGATGGTTTCCCAAGTGGTTAAATATTAACCAGATGTATTAAATTCTATATTCCAGCCTTTCTAGTCTGTTCCATGGGCATGTTGTCTATTACCATCACAATATCAAATTGTTTACATTATTATAAATTTACAAATTTTTTTGAAACAGGGTCTCACTCTGTTGTCCAGGCTGGAGTGCAGTGGTGCAATCATAGCTCACTGCAGCCTTGAAGTCCTGGGCTTAAGCAATCCTCCCACATCAGCCTTCTGAGTAGCTGGGACTGCAGGTGTGCACTACCACACCTGGCTGATTTTTAAAAGGTTCTGCAGAGATGGGGTCTCTCTCTGTTGCTCAGGTTTGTCTTGAACTCCTGGCCTCAAGCGATCCTCCTGCCTCAGCCTCCTAAATTGTTGGGACTACAGGTGTGAGCCACTGTGCCTGGCCTACGGTATGTTTTTTAATATGTTTTAATATCTGGTAGGTTATCCACCCAGATTCTGGCCAGGGGTTGCATTAAATCAGTAAGTTAATTTGGAAACAACTGAAATATGTAAGATATTGATCCCCCACTGCTGGAACATGCTGAACATCTCTACCTGTACAATGGCTCTTTTGTGTCCCTGGTACAATTTCATGATGCGGATTGTACACACTTCCCATGAGTATCGTTCCTGGGTATTCCATTTTTGATTCTATCATGAGTGGAACTGCTCACCTGTCACATCTGCTGACCTTGCAGGCAGAGGACTACGCTCTGCACACTTCTCATCTGTAGGCACTGTCTCTGCAGCTTTCACAAACGGGGCACAGCTGGTTCCAAAGCCTTCGCTGAGCAGTCATCCCACAGGCACCCAGGGCTGTCACTACCAAGGGGTGCCAGCACTTTCCTGCGGGACACAGGACCTCCCCAGTCTGGCTGCAGCTTACTTTGAAACTCCTTTGTCCCCTCCAGCCCTCCAGCACCTGTCCAGTCTCATCAGACACGGCACACTTATGCACACTGGACCCCTCTCCCAGCTGGAAAAGCCTCCCCATACTTCCCTGCCTGTGGAAACGGGTCTCACTCCTCTAGATTCACTCCGATGCTACCTCCACAATCCAAATTCATGAATCCCCACTGGAAGTCCATCTTGCACAGTAGCGCTTATTTTAATCTACTTTGTGATAAGAATCACCCACGTGTCTGTGTCCCCTATGAGGTGTGAAAGCACACCCCGCCCTAAGTCATCCTGCCACAAATCCAGCACTGTGCCCACAGCTGCAGCAAATGCATGTTGACAAACTGGATCAAAGAAACCTCAGGAGTGGAGAACCTGCTCCTCCCTGCTCACTCCCTGAGCCAAAAGGAAGAAGTACTCCAGGAAGACAGGAGGCTGAGGACAAAGGAACATTTATGCCTTTGCAGAGTGGATGGGGGTGCAGGCCAGCCCTGCTCAGTCTGCACTCCCAGAACCGTCCCAACGAGGTCCCAGAACCTTTCCGACAACAGAGGAGCCAATCCGCTCTCCCTTGGGAGAGGGAGCCTGTTCTTGGAAATCAAGTCTGCCTCACTATGGCCCAGACATGCTCAGGCAAAGGCTAAGTTCTCAGCCCCAGTCACAGAGCAGATTCGCCTGCAAAGCTTGTTCAGCACCAGAAGGTCCCACCCAGCCCTCCTGAGTCAGCTTGGCAGGGTGTAGGCAGGGCAGCCACAAGTGGTGCCAATACCGGGCCAATCTGCAGCCCAGGTGAGCGCGCCTCCATCTCCCTGGCCTTCCTTGAATAGGATCCAGATGGGCAAAGGAGGAGGAAACCAACATTGGGCAGTGCCCAGAGGCAGGCCTTGGGCTCGGAAGGCTCTTGACATGTACTATGGTGTTCCCTCAGTGAACCCGGGTGAATGCTTGTCCCCATTTACAGATCAAGATACACAGTCAAAAATGTAAGTCTCATCCCCGGGTGACCAGGCTGGGCCTAGGACCAACCCCAATCCCCTACATTTGAGAAATCCAGCCTTTTTTTGCTTAGCTAAAACTCCGAAGTTCCTGAAAGACCCACATATCTATCTCTCAGTAATCCCCACGTACCCACCTCTCGGCAATCCCCACGTACCCATCTCTCGGCAATCCCCACGTACCCATCTCTCGGCAATCCCCACGTATCCATCTCTCGGCAATCCCCACGTATCCATCTCTCGGCAATCCCCACGTATCCGTCTCTCGGCAATCCCCACGTATCCGTCTCTCGGCAATCCCCACGTATCCGTCTCTCGGCAATCCCCACGTATCCGTCTCTCGGCAATCCCCACGTATCCGTCTCTCGGCAATCCCCACGTATCCGTCTCTCGGCAATCCCCACGTACCCGTCTCTCTGTAATCCCCACGTATCCGTCTCTCGGTAATCCCCAGGTACCCGTCTCTCGGTAATCCCCACGTATCCGTCTCTCGGCAATCCCCACGTATCCATCTCTCGGCAATCCCCACACACCCATCTCTCTGTAATCCCCACGTATCCGTCTCTCGGTAATCCCCAGGTACCCGTCTCTCGGTAATCCCCACGTATCCGTCTCTCGGCAATCCCCACGTATCCATCTCTCGGCAATCCCCACACACCCATCTCTCTGTAATCCCCACGTATCCGTCTCTCGGTAATCCCCAGGTACCCGTCTCTCGGTAATCCCCACGTACCCGTCTCTCGGTAATCCCCACGTATCCGTCTCTCGGTAATCCCCACGTATCCGTCTCTCGGTAATCCCCACATATCCATCTCTCGGTAATCCCTAAGGCTGAGGCCCCTGAGCACTTGATCCTGAGACGTGCTCAGAAGCCAGGGCTGCTTGCCTTACAGAACAGGCTCTGTCTGAGGTGGGGTCTCTCTGCGTTCCCGCAGCTCCTCCTGCACCTGTGCACAGCTACGCCAAGCCACCGGCCAGCCCCTCCTGCACTGAGTCATTCCCGCCTCTGTGACTCTGCCCCAGGTCGTGGAGACCCTGAGTCCCACTCCCACCCAGGGCCACATTATTACTTTCTCGGGCCCCATGCACGCTCACCCTCCTGTGCCCCTTGCTCCACTTAAAAAAACAATTACAAAAGCATATTTTCCGATTGTGTCAGTACAAAGGTGAATATATTAATATTACATATTAAAACATTTTCTTTGACCTAAAGTTTGTGTTTTTCTTCTTTTTTAATTTCTTTTCTTTTCTTTTTTGAAGAAGGCATCACAGCTCAGTGTTTATCATCCGATTAAAGAAATTAAAATGGCTGGGAGCGGTGGCTCATGCCTGCAATCTCAGCACTTTGGGAGGCCGAGGTGGGCGGATCATGAGGTCAAGAGTTCGAGACCAGCCTGACCAACATGGTGAAACCCCGTCTCTACTAAAATACAAAATATGCCCATGCACAGGGCATGGTGGTGCGTGCCTGTAGTCTCAGCTACTCAGGAGGCTGAAGCAGGGGAATCTCTTGAACCCGGGATGCAGGGGTTTCAGCGAACGGAGATCACACCCCTGCACTCCAGCCTGGCACAGAGCAAGACTCCATCTCAAAAAAAAAAAAGAAAAGACAAAAAGAAATTAAAACACTTTCACAGGTCTCTCAAATTACAATGGGCCCTTGGCACTGTGCCACCTATGCCCAGTGGGCCAGCCTGGACCCGTCATGAGCAGTGCAGGATGCCCAGAACACTCCCCAGGGAAGACCAGCTCAAGCACAAGCTGCCTATGACGTCATGCAGCTCCAATTAGCTTGACACCTAGCTCTCTCTCACAGGGGAGTCTAGGCCAAGGTCCCCTGCAAGACTGGGCCGCGGAGGGAAGCACATGCCTGCAAGGATCCGAAAGCATCTTGTGAGGGGCCAGGAAGGAGACAGGGGTCTGGGGTGTCTCATGATCCCTGAGCAGACAAAACAACTTGTATATTTCTAATGCTGAAAACTTTACCAGGCTAGCTGATGCTTAGGGTTACTTTTAATGCCTGGAAACTAAAAAGAAATGAAATATAGAATTCGATAAAACTGAGTAGCAATTCACTATGAGAGTTGAGTTAGCTGAGCCTACTACACCTTTAAATTTGTAGGCCGGGTGCAGTGGCTCACGCCTATAATCCTAACACTTTGGGAGGCCGAGGTGGGCGGATTGCCTGAGCTCAAGAGTTCGAGACCAGCCTGGGCTACAATGAAACCCCATCTCTACTAAAATACAAAAAATTAGCCAGGCATGGTGGTGTGCACCTGCAGTCCCAGCTACTTGGGAGCCTGAGGCTGGAGAATCACTTGAACCCCGGAGACAGAAGTTGCAGTGAGCCGAGATCGAGCCACTGCACTCCAGCCTGAGTGACAGAGAGAGACTCCATCTTAAAAAAAAAAAAAAATTGTGATCACATTTGGTTATCTCTTTTAGACTACATTCTGCTAATTCATATTATTTTTTAAAATTCATGAGGAAAATGGTACTTTGTCT
This sequence comes from Macaca mulatta, assembly GCF_049350105.2. Taxonomy (NCBI): domain Eukaryota; kingdom Metazoa; phylum Chordata; class Mammalia; order Primates; family Cercopithecidae; genus Macaca; species Macaca mulatta. The sequence goes on from NC_133418.1 coordinate 7,053,921, forward strand.
CATAGCTGGAGTGAAAGCCTCACCAATTGCAGAAGCGCTGTGGTCCCAGGGCACCCCCTAATGGAACCTACTCAAATTGCAAGCAAAGTACCCAAGAAGAAAAAGCAAATTGCGAAAGGATAGCCTGCCATACCCACTTCTTTGAGAGGCCACAAATATTAATTATCCAAACACAGATTTTTATGTCTTTATATATGAATCCCTGATGTACATGCATTATCTAGAAATGAAATCAACACTAGGTCACGTATTTATACAGGCTATTATTTCTCAATATGTGTCAGATGTTGATGTGATTAATTAAATATGACACCTAGTCAAGTCTCAAAATTCAGTGTCTGTCTTTCTGCTGATATGCATTTTCCATACTGATGAATTGTGAAAACATAGTTACTGTCATATGAAAAGTTTCTCAAATTGTTCAATATTACAAAGGGAACTTCATACTCAGAAAAACTGGGAACTCTGGCTTTAGGGCAGAGTTTCCAGCCTTTACAAAAGCAAACACCATGGCAGGCCATCTTGGATATTGATCCTTGGAGGGAATTTCATGGGAATTCCACTTTAGTTGACAGTGAAGAGCTTAAGCCACAAGTTTGTCCAAAAACCATGTGTCCATCAGAAGAGCAAAGAACTGCTGTAGTATTAACATGCTATTACAACAGAAGTGTTTATTTAGGAATTGGGGAGAAACAAGAACAGACAATGTTTGGGAAGTCTCTGCTCCTTCAGTTAATGATGGTGGCACATGGCGAGCAGTTCACTCAGGTTCACCCCGGGAGCCATAAGACTCAGATGCAGCCACTCTGGTGCCACGTGACCACTGACCAAGTGCAAGTTAGGATCCTCCTGGCAGACCCTGGGCTAGAGCTGCCAGCTCGGGATCCCAGCCCACCGCGTCAGGGGCTTCAGTGACCACCTCCCTCTCTGCCCCACCTTGGTCTCCTGGGCTGGGGACAAGCAAGCCACTTTCACCTCAAAATAAAGACATCATTTCTGCTTTTAATTAGTGGGGTAATACGCAAGGCTATAATATATCCCTTAAGTACCTAACAGTGCTTGGAACACAGCTCGGGCTCAGCCAACCATGGAGCCATTCCCATCTCCCTCTGCTCAGCTTTTATTCTCACAGAAAGGAGCCAGTTATGTTTACTCCTTCAGAAGGCGAAGAAGGACTTAACAGCCAGGGCTAATTATGTGCTCATGCTGGGCCCAGCAAGGTATGCTCCACAAAACACACCTCCCCTAAGGGACCCCCCAGGGCACAGCACCCCCAGGCATGGCCCATCTCCTCCCTCCTACTCCTCCACCTCCCATGACCCAGGGGCCCTGTCCAGCACCTCCACCCAGCAGGTCTTATTCCATTTTAACCAAGAATGCCTTAACCCCTCCAAAAAGGGGGTGCTGAATGAGGTCTCATTATAATAAAAATATTGTTTCCAACTTTCTTGGACATCAGTTACAATAGATCTGCCATTTCCACACAAATGCTCGCCTTTCCTTCTCCCTACAGCCCTAGGAGGCAGATGCCACAACCTCGCAGAGGGCAGAGGAGGAAAGTCAGCCCAAGGCTGCACCTGAGGCCACCTAAACAGCACGGGCCCCACCAGGGTGTGGTCCAGGACGACCCAGCTCTCAGCCTGTCCCTTTCCTTCCCTTTCTCTCCTGTGGCAGCTGCTGCCAGTAGGGGCTGGGGAGAGGCAGGAGGGAAGGAGAGGGGAAGGAGGAGGGAAAGAAGAGGCTCTTGGCTGGACTCCAGCCAGGGTCCAGTCCCAGGTGGGACTTCAAGGAAGAAGGAGCTGACCAGGGAATGAAGGTTCCCTCCCTCACCTAGGCTTAGCCCCAGGCCTTGGGCACACTTGGGGGAGGAACTTGCCCAAGAGTGTTCACTAGCATTAAGTGAAACCCTGGGTGGGTTACCAGGACACGTCCTGACACTGTTTCCAAGTTCTCGGCTCAAGACAGGTTAAAAACAAGGTGACAAGGAAAGGACCCTGGGTTCAAATCCCTGCATAACTCATCTGTGCCTCAGTTTGCTCCTCTGTAAAGTGGGGATAAAAACAGTGAGAGAGGAAGCAATCATGGCAGCGCCTGTGTGTCAGCTGAATAGCCACAACAGTACTGAAACCCACAACTACAAAGCACGCGTGGGCAGAGGGTCAAGGGCATCGAGGTTCACCCAGAGGAAAAAAGGCTGCATTCACGGGGAGCGCGCCTCCTGAGGGAAGCGGGATAAAGGTGGACTCACAGCTCTCGCTCAGCAGCTATGCAATCCTGCCAAACTGACTTCACTTTGCTAAGCCTGGGTCTTCCCACTTATAAAATACACAGGGGCCGGATGCGGTGGCTCACGCCTGTAATCCCAGCACTTTGGGAGGCCGAGACGGGGGGATCACGAGGTCAGGAGATGGAGACCATCCTGGCTAACCTGGTGAAACCCCATCTCTACTAAAAATACAAAAAAACTAGCTGGGCGTGGTGGCGGGCGCCTGTAGTCCCAGCTACTCAGGAGGCTGAGGCAGGAGAATGGCGTGAACCCGGGAGACGGAACTTGCAGTGAGCTGAGATCCGGCCACTGCACTCCAGCCCGGGCAACAGAGCAAGACTCCGTCTCAAAAAAAAAAAAAAAAAAAAAAACAAAAAAAAAACAAAAAAAAAAAACACACAGGGTGACGGCGAGGATTAAATACGACGGTAAAGGCGAAGCTACCCAAAAGGCAGAGCAATGCTTGACGGGTGGAAAACAGCATCAAATCTCTGAGCTGGAAAGGGCTTCTCTTCTAAACGCACACAAGTGCGTGCACACACGGACACACACACACACTTTATTAATTATTTTAAATCACAATACGGGGTGGGCAGGAGGGAGGGGTTATGCATTTGGCAACCTGCATTATCCAGTATTTATACGCTACAAAAAATTGTATTTTTTTACAATTTTTAAGATCTCATTTAATATGGTTAGAAGAATTGAAAGAAAAACCGCTGTAGCTGGTAAAATAATTATTACAATTTACTTCACAATACACAATCAACGCTTACCCCTCAAAAGTTAAAGGAAACCAGCTGTTACATACAAATCAAATCCTATTTTTAATTCACAAAGAGAAGGTGCCATAGAAACCTAAGGTGACTCATCTGGTACATGTGAAATGAGTATTATTTTCTCTTTTTAAAGAAAATATGGGTTCCCTGGACGGGCCTAATTCTTGGATGGGCTAGAAGCATGAGACACTGTACCCTCCCAGGATTAGAATGGGGAAGGCTGTCTCCCTCCACCTCAACTTAGAGGGGGCTGGGCGCCTTCTTTCTATCTCCGCCCACCATCCTTTTGGGAGCTTACAGGGGAGGGAGCACCAGGCCTCTTTAAACAGTCCATCTCTGCAGGGGTGACACCTACTGCTGGCTCCCAAGAGCATGCACCATGAGGCCAGTAGCTGCCCCCACAGTCTCCAACCCTCTGCAGGCCCCCAGCTGCACTTGGGGTTGCTAAAGACAATGTGTCTCCTGGAACCCTTCCTCAGCAATGTTCTCTCTGAACACAGAAAATACAATGATCCACTCAGAGGGGCGGCTTCGAACTCTACAGACACCTGAATTCACAGTAATTACGCACAAAGGCCTGTTTGAAGAGGCAAAGAGAAATGTTGTTCATAAACTGAAGGCGAATCAATTATGACTCATGAAAAAACATTGGCTATTAACTTAGCAGTGGGTTAATTCCTGCCTCCTTCCCACGCCTGCAGCGAAGGGTTGCTCGGCATTGACTCAACACGGCCAGGAACGGGGAAGAGAGCGCAAAGGTTCTCCAATGCCCAGATAGACTCACCAGACAGCCCCTTACAACCCACCCACCCTCTCAGCTAGGGCGGGTCCCCAGGGATTCTAAGTACTTGGTTTGTATGCAAGGTAAATCTGCAGGAACTATTTGCCTGCGGCTTCCCCTCATTTCTCCACCTGCGTTGAAAGTCAGGCTGGGAAGTGTCCAATCTGAGTTCCAAGAGACAGCAGGGAGGGAGGCTTCAGGGCTCATGTCAAGAGGCCCCACTATGGACGTATCTGGTTTCCCCTGTGGACGGAGGCGGAGGTCACAGAGCCTCCCCCACTAACGCAGAGCAGCAGGTGGGACTCTCCCTGGGGCGGGTGGATGGTGGGAGGTGTGCGACCTGGAGCCACCAATGACTCCCTGGCCATGCTGGAGGCAGGAGTTACTGGCGGCCAGCTCTGCAGTGTCACTCTGCGGTGGTTCCAGCACATGAAGCTGAGGCCCAAGCTTGCAACAATTCTGTGGGTCCTGAATTCCCTGCGCTAAATCCTCTTCTGCCTCAGCGAATGAGAGTGAATCCTGAGTAACACAGATGCTGCCAACCAAGATTCAGGAAATCTTGGTAAAGATTCATCTCTTGGGGAAAAAAAAAAAAAACTTGGTGTGAAAAAATTATTTCAGGCAGGACATATCAAAGGAGGAGTCTGGTATATACACTGGAAATCTACTTAGGAGACGGTACGCAAAGGCACTGATCAGACAAACACGCAAAAAATACAAAACCCATGATGGACAAAACATCACAATTTTAAATGACGAATGGACAAGCACGTATATCGTCATGTTACTAACTGGCAAATGGTTGAAAATGACTTAATTAAACATCCATCCCAGACAGGGCTCGGAGACTGGAACCTATCCCTACAATGGAATTTCTTGCAGCCCTGAGAATGGATGCAAATGAAGAATATCTAATAATCTAGTACTGTGGAAAAGAGGCTCAACTTGTACCATTCATTTTGAAAAGGGAGCTCATGGCCAGGTGCAGTGGCTCATGCCTGTAATCCCAGCACTTTGAGAGGCCGAGGCAAGTGGAGCACTTGAGGTCAGGCATTCAAGACCAGCCTGGCCAACATGGTGGAACCCTGTCTCTGCTAAAAATACAAAAAAAAAAAAAAAAAAAAAAACTAGCCAGGTATGGTGGTGCGTGCCTGTAATCCCAGCTACTCGAGAGGCAGAAGAATCTCTTGAACCTGGGAGGCGGAGGTTGCAGTGATCACAAATCGCGCCACTGCATTCTAGCCTCGGCGACAAAGAGAGACTCCTTCTCCAAAAAAAAAAAAAAGGACAGCTCACAAAACAATACAGACATTACCTCTTTGGGGTAAATATGTACTCTAGTGCATATACGTATGTATGTATAGTCACTCTAGCATAGACAGAAGTTCGGAAGGCTATGCCCCAAATGTTGTAAGAGATTCACTCCTGTTCCGCTCCCAGGCTTGACGATAGAGACCGTTACTGCAGCACCCGGCCTCAAGCCACGTAACACAGTGGCCGAAGAGCAGCCTGACCGAGGTGAGGGAAATCTCAAGCCTATTCAGAGCCCCAGACAGCTGACTGGCCTTCTCCGTGCTACCTGCTGGGCCCTCCCTGCTGGCTGGCCTGGCCACGTCCGGTCTACGGGGCTTCCTCCCCTACCGAGAGGCCAGATACTCAAGAGTCTGATGCAGGCCCACAAAATTCATTCAGTCATTTCTGTTTTAGAGTGTGGTACCACATAAGACCTGCACACCAGCACACCTCCACTCAAAGACCTGTCTTGGCTCACAAAGGCTGTGAAAAGAACAAGACAACACCGGCCAAGTCTCACCAAGCGAGTGACTCAAACCTTCAAAATGCTTGTGTTTGTCTATAAAAGTGCCCTTTTCAACCAGAGAGCATACTGGAAGCACTAACACACACTGGATAACTTCAGAATGTGATTTCCAATGGTGCGTGTAGCTGACACCCAGCCATCGACCAAAACTACATGGAATTCAGTTCCTGTAGAAATGATCACAGCTCAGAGACCGAATCGCCCAGCCCCACGGAGAGGTGTGGCCGTGTGACTCAGACCTCAAGGGAGTGGGTCTGACCCCTGAAAACACATCATTTCTTCTCCCTCCTCACCTCCACTGGACAAGCTAGTGCTGCAGAATCAAAGTCACAAATCTTCCATGCAGAAAAGATCCGCAAAAAAGTTCTTGGTACCCCTCCCTGGGGAAGAATGGTCAATAATTAAAGTACTAAAGCAAGATCATAGAAACTCCGGAGCCAGGAGAGGGGTGTTAAACCCAGGTTAGAAAGGAGGTGAAGAGTGGAGACGGGGCTTCAGAGCACTTGCGGTATTTCCCACGCCACCTGCGCAGAAGGGACAGAACCCGAGAGCCAGGGTCTGGGTCGACGTCCATGGACCCGGTGTGGCCCCTCTGCCCACTGCACCTACTCCCTTACCTATCTGGTGCAGACCTTGTGTGTAGTCGCGGAGGTGTAATCACACCAAGAGCTCAGAGAACAGCCCAGTGTGCCCCAGACTCCAAGCAGCTTCTACAGTGGGATGGGTGAGCTGCCTCCCTGGTCATGTCTCTATCCCGAGGAGCCAAGGGAAGAAACTATCCCTGAGCACAAAGTTCAGTGTCTGTGGACCTGAAGTGAGTGTAAGCAAAGCTTCACGAACCTCTACAGACCCCCGCCTGGTCCCAGAATGCCCCAGGCATGGCAGGCTCCCCCATCTGGACGGGATGATGGCTTCACAAAAATATGCCCAATCTCAAAACCCATTCCCAGGGACGAGTTTAGTGTCTTCTGTAAGGGGCATTTGTTAAATTGTTTGGGAACATTCAGTTCTGAAGCAAAAAACAACAAATGCAGTGGGCGAATCTCACAGGATATGTCAGGTAGAGATAAATAGTAAGTAGAGCAGGTGTGTATCAAACAGAGGAGGAGATGCGAGCTCTAAGACACCTAGTATTCATGAAGTGCCAGATGGACCCAAGGCAGCTGGGCAGCAAAGACTCACTATACATTCGACATGGAAAAGGTGTTCGACACCACGACACATTCATATGCACGGGACCAATTACCCAGAGGAACCTGATATTCCCTCAAAATTCGCTTCCCCACTGGTGATCCAATTCTGGTCCTCTGAATCCAAGGCTGTTCAACACGCTCACTAGTGAGCCCAGACATGGCAGGGCAGAACCATCCCTCTGTCTCTCCAACAGGACAGGGGCGTATGTCTTGGCCCAGGGCAGCTCCCATCTGTGGTCCCCATGCAAGGGCTTCAAGTCACATCCTTCTCCCCACACATTGGTGGGGAGGGCAGATGCTGCAGAGCAAGAGGGGACACGCGGATACTTTCCAGCTACCCCATCCCCGTCCCCACCCTCTGTCCTGTGTCCCTGCCCCATCCCCGTCCCCACCCTCTGTGCTGTGTCCCTGCCCCATCCCCGTCCCCACCCTCTGTCCTGTGTCCCCTACTGCATCCCTGTCCCCACCCTCTGTCCTATGTCCCTACCCCATCCCCGTCCCCACCCTCTGTCCTGTGCCCCTGCCCCATCCCCGTCCCCACCCTCTGTCCTGTGTCCCCTACTGCATCCCTGTCCCACCCTCTGTCCTGTGTCCCTACCCCATCCCTTTCCCCACCCTCTGTCCTGTGTCCCTACCCCATCCCTGTCCCCACCTTCTGTCCTGTGTCCCTGCCCCATCCCCGTCCCCACCCTCTGTCCTGTGTCCCCTACTGCATCCCTGTCCCACCCTCTGTGCTGTGTCCCTGCCCCATCCCCGTCCCCATCCTCTGTCCTGTGTCCCTACCCCATCCCTGTCCCCACCCTCTGTCCTGTGTCCCCTACTGCATCCCTGTCCCCACCCTCTGTCCTATGTCCCTGCCCCATCCCCGTCCCCACCTTCTGTCCTGTGTCCCTGCCCCATCCCCTTCCCCACCCTCTGTCCTGTGTCCCTGCCCCATCCCTGTCCCCACCCTCTGTCCTGTGCCCCCTACCCCATCCCCGTCCCCACCCTCTGTCCTGTGTCTCTGCCCCATCCCCGTCCCCACCCTCTGTCCTGTGTCCCTGCCCCATCCCCGTCCCCACCCTCTGTCCTGTGCCCCTGCCCCATCCCCGTCCCCACCCTCTGTCCTGTGCCCCTGCCCCATCCCCGTCCCCACCCTCTGTCCTGTGCCCCTACCCCATCCCCGTCCCCACCCTCTGTCCTGTGTCCCTGCCCCATCCCCGTCCCCACCCTCTGTCCTGTGTCCCTGCCCCATCCCCGTCCCCACCCTCTGTCCTGTGTCCCTACCCCATCCCTGTCCCCACCCTCTGTCCTGTGTCCCCTACCTCATCCCCATCCCCACCCTCTGTCCTGTGTCCCTACCCCATCCCCGTCCCCACCCTCTGTCCTGTGCCCCTACCCCATCCCTTTCCCCACCCTCTGTCCTGTGTCCCTACCCCATCCCCGTCCCCACCCTCTGTCCTGTGTCCCCTGCCCCATCCCCGTCCCCACCCTCTGTGCTGTGTCCCTACCCCATCTCCGTCCCCACCCTCTGTCCTGTGCCCCTACCCCATCCCTTTCCCCACCCTCTGTCCTGTGTCCCCTACTGCATCCCTGTCCCACCCTCTGTCCTGTGTCCCTGCCCCATCCCCGTCCCCACCCTCTGTCCTGTGCCCCTACCCCATCTCCGTCCCCACCCTCTGTCCTGTGTCCCTACCCCATCCCTGTCCCCACCCTCTGTCCTGTGTCCCTGCCCCATCCCCGTCCCCACCTTCTGTCCTGTGTCCCTGCCCCATCCCCGTCCCCACCTTCTGTCCTGTGTCCCCTACTGCATCTCTGTCCCCACCCTATCCTACCTATATCACCTACCCCATCTCTATCTCACCCCTGTCCCCTCACTTCTCCCTGTGTGTTCTAAATTGCATCAAGGTTGCTCCCCACATGACAGCTTCCACCGGCAGCTGTGCTCAGGAGCACTGCGTATGGCAGTTATGCTCATTTTCCTTAAATGCCATCAGACCTCAGATGTAGAAGGACCCTTTATTGCTTTAGGGAGCGTTACTAGTGGGGGTCCTAATTGGTAATTATAACAAATGCCCTTTCACCTTCTTACAAGAAAGACAATAAGAGAGTAATACCTACAAATAATTTATGGAGCATTTTCTATGTTTGTCACACAGCACTCCATGTAACGCTCTTGTGTGTGTGTGCATGTGTGTGTGTGTGTGTGTGTGTGTGTCTGCCACCTCCCACCCCATCTAAGGGGTGACTGAGGTTGCAGAACTTCTAAGTGGCACAGCAGAAACCAGAGCCTGGGCTGGGTATGGTGGCTCACGCCTGTAATCCCAGCACCTCGGGAGGCCATGGTGGGTGGATCACTTGGAGTTGGAGACCAGCCTGGCTAACATGGAGAAACCTCGTCTTTACTAAAAACACAAAAATTAGCCAGGCATGGTGACAGGCACCTGTAATCCCAGCTACTTAGGAGGCTGAGGCAAGAGAATCCCTTGAACGCAAGAGGCAGAGGTTGCAGTGAGCAGAGATCACGCCACTGCACTCTAGCCTGGGCGACAGAGCAAGACTCCGTCTCAAAAAAAAAAAAAAAAAAAAAAGACACCAGAGCCTGACTCTTCTGACCTTGACTGGACCAACTGCTTTAAAAAGAAGGCAACCTCCCTGCCATTTTCCCCTCCCACATATGGGGCAGCGTTTCCGACAGCAGTGTCTTGGGAACTGCACACCCCGCAGCTGATGGTTCTGGTGCTTCCCACAGACATGAGAATTTAAGGGTAGATACCAAGGACAGACTAGTGTATGGACCTCAGAGGTTAAGGCAAATACTTCTGGAAGTTATTCAACTACACACATAGTTAAAAACCAGCCCAACACACCACAGCCAGGAGGAGGCCTGAGCAAATAAATACCTTTTAGAAACGATCTTCCATAATTTCCTTTCACAGATACCCAGATCATAAGAAAAATGTCTAAGAATCCTTCCTACCAGCAGTCTCCTCTGGAATGGTATCTGAGCCTGTGAAAAGCCGAGGGCTGACGCTGCTAAGGGAGTGCTCTGTTACATCACACGCCTGTCTTACCGTTTCTCATCATTTCACTGCTAAATTCACTGGGCACCGCCAGCAACAGCGTCTCTTGTTCATTATCCACTTGGCTCAGGATTATGGGTTAGACTCCCTTAAATGCAATACAAATATCTTCAAGGTAATCTGTCAAAACTCCCCTTCCAAGTCCTTTGTGAACTGAGTGTGAACTAAACCCAGGGCTCAGGCTTGACAAGGGCTCATCTTATTCGCCAGAAGAAGCAATTACGACTCAGACCTTTCCGGCTTGTAGTGAGTGCCAAGCACACGGGGGGTTGCTCGGATGACGAGGCGGCAACAGCATAAATAGGAACGGTGGCTTGGAAAACGCCGATCCCCATGAGAGTGGGCCGGCCTGTATACCCAGAAAGCCATTTGATCCCCCCAACACTGCCACCAGCTACTCCTTCCTCGCCTTCTCCCAGCCCTGACTGAAGTCTCCAGCAGCCCTGATGGCTCTCCCAGTCTTTTTCAGGTAACAAAAAGGCCTAGCACACTTAACCTAGGGCAGTGATGAATACAGAAATATTTTAAACTTCCTTTGATGTATCAAGGGCAAAGCCTGGAAGCTGGAGCCTAGAGCTCTTCCCAAAGCCATGATGTGCAGAGGACAGAAGACAGAACCTAAGAAACAGCCCCGCCCCACAGGTAGAAAAATGCCCTCTGGGCCTGGGACAGGAACCCAGGCACTGAGCACCTACCGCGGTGCACCCCCACTGGAGGGGCAGGGGTGGGGCTGAGGGGGCGTTCCTGTCCTACTTCCTGCGGGGACTCTGGGAAGGCCGAGCTCAGAACAGTAGAAATGGAGGCCTAACACGGCTCAGCACAACCACACGGCTCAGCACAACCTGGGCGGGCTCCCAGGTGCCCAATAGGGGCCCAGAAGAGAATTCAGAGTGTGGGGACCTCTGGGCCAATGCAAGAGCCAGGTCCCCGCTGTGGCTCACCCTGGGAACACCAGCTGCACAATGATGGAAACATGAGCAGGAGGCTCCATGCGGAGGGGAAGGGGACGCACTGGGGCACCGCAAAAGGACCAGATGACCAGCCAGGGCCGCTCCTCTCCAGCTCTGATGGGACTACAACCCTCTCCTGGTGCCCAGGGGTGACTTGTAGCAAAAAGGAGTCCCCGAGGAGTAACCTGGAGAGACTGAGAGACTGACTCTCCAGGGACAAAGCTACCTTTAAGCTAAATAGCGACTGAAATAATACCATTGATTGGGCTCTGGAAAAGCGGAACCATGCACTGGGAACTGAGTATACCAAAAAGGGAACCAAGGGACTTCACTGGGGACAGCAAAGTCAAGCTCACTTACACAAAATTTTGCACCCTTCCGCAATAAACCTGGGGCAGGTTTCCACCCAGAGTCTGCCTGCAACACAAGCAGTATTTATGTGCACAACAAGCGGCTGCATGACAAGGCACGAGGCCAGCCTGCAGGGGAAGAGCTAGCGGCTGCAAGGTAGCTAAGTCAAGGTAGCTAAGTGGGTATACAGGCCCACCAGCACATCAGAGAAAACCCGCCCTCCTGGAGGCCTGGTACCTTTACATCTATTCTCTCATTTAACCGACAGCATCCCTGAGGGCTGGCCAGCTGAGTCCATTTCAGCTGCTATAACAAAATACCATGAACCGGGCAGCTCATAGACAACATTTATTCCTCACAGTTCTGGAGGCTGGAAGTCCAAGATCAAGGCACCGGCAGGTCGGGTGTCTGGTGGGGGCCTGTTCCTCACAGAAGGCGCCTCCTCGCCGTGTCCTCACGTGGTGGAAGGGACAAGCAAGCTCCTTGCGCTTCTTTTATAAGGGCACCAAGCTCATTCATGACCTATCACTTCCCAAAGGCCTCATCTCTTAATACCATCACCTTGAGGATCAGGAATCAACGTATGAATTTTTGGGGGGGACACAAACATTCAAACCATAGCACTATCACTGCTCTCATTTCCCTGAGGAGCACAATGAGACTGGTCAAGATTCTTTTTTGTTTTTTTGTTTTGGTTATGGTTTTTTTTTTTTTTTTTTTTTTTTTGAGACTGAGTCTCACTCTGCTACTCAGGCTGGAGTGCAGTGGTGTGATCTCAGCTCACTGCAACCTCTACCTCCCTGGTTCAAGCAATTCCCCTGCCTCAGCCTCCCGAGCAGCTGGGATTACAGGTGCACGCCACCATTTCCTGCTAAATTTTTTGTATTTTTAGTAGAGACGGGGCTTCACCACATTAGCCAGATTGGTCAGGAACTCCTGACCTCAGGCAATCCACCTGGCTTGGCCTCCCAAAGTGCTGGGATTGCAGGTGTGAGCCATCGCGCCCAGCCAAGATTCACCTTAACTAGCCCAAGAGGGCCAAGCAGAGCAGTGATCCCAGTAGGACAGCCACCTGTTAGTAAGCCTCATATGCCTGATCCTCTGCAGTAGCTGAACTGCGCAGCATCCACGGATGGTACACTTTATTTTCTAAGTGAGGAAATAGATGCTTAGAGATTAAGAACTTGACTCTCAGAGCAGGTCCAGAATTAGGGTGAGGTAAGTGAAGTACTCACCATAGGCACAAAATTTAAGGGGGTACCAAAAATGCAGTCAGATAAATGCCTTATTACAACATTTTAAAACATCAAAACAAATACAGAAATCCACAATGTACAAAATCTCACACTTTGAAAAAAAAGACAGGATCGGTGATCCTGATTTTTCCTCTTGCCTCACGCTCCAAGATGGCACAGCACAGGAGCCGAGCCCAGAAACCAGCCCAGCTCAACCTTCTCCACCAGCTCCAAAGCAGGGACGCCTGATGTCATCACACGACACTGTCTCTAGATATCTTTCTCCTCACAATTTTATAACCTCAATAGGTTCTTAGGATGACCACAGTGCTCCATCATTCCAGGCGTGCGTCCGTGGGACCGAGCTCCAGGGAAAATACCAGGGGTCTACACTGATTCTAGTCTATGGTATATGCAAATGAAGGAAGGCTGCAGGCTCGAATAACCGAGTAGGATACTTTAAGACCAGTTTGGGAAGGTGTGAGCTGGCTCTAAAAGGGTAACACAGCTGCCTGTCTTCCACTTGGATTTCCTGGCTCAAAACTGTCAGCAGGACCTAATGCCTGCAGGCGGCTTGCACCTACACAGAGTCAAATTCACACAGTGGCACTGCTTCTGACTTGCATTTAAAAGCAAGTGACTATTATGCTCTGATCACATGTGAACTTCATACCAAAGCTTTGTTCTGTTCAACAAATATTTGTTGATTAAAAATGTGAACACTTCCTAGATCAACTCCAGAATCCCTCCCGGGTGGCGTGTAATCAAAGCCTAAAACCTGTTAAATAAACCATCACCTAAAGCACAAGGCAGTTCGTGAATGTGTGCACTCCTTTCCCCTGCAAGGGCGTGTGGAGACAGTGGGCATAAAGACCTTGCATGCTAACAATTTCAACCGAGCAGGACCTTCTCTCCCTCCTCTTTCATTTTCCTGGCGCGTAAACTGCTGGTTTTGCCTCATAATGGAAAGTTGAGTCCAGCAAAGTGAGCAAAGGGAAACTTTGGGCACTCGCACCAGAGCGTCCGGCTCCCCCTCGGCCCCAGGAGCTGCCCAGGGCTTCGGCGGCGGGGGTGGCGCCTCTCCCGGTCCGAGGGGGCCCCTGGCCTCACGGTCTCTGCCCTCGACCCCCTAGCCCCAGCCCGCGCCACCCCCGCCCGGTGCCTCCGCGCCCACCCCGTCTTCGACCCACGCCTGCCTTGGGCCACGCGATTTCGAACCCCTTGAGGTACCTGGCACGGGAGCGTGGCCCGGGCTCGGCGAGACGCGCAGAGAAGGGCACCTTTCGCGGAGTGCGGCGAGCCGGGGCTGCTCCCGCCGCGGTGCGCGTCTGGCCCCCGCCCGAAGCTGCGCCGACGCAGCAGGTGGCCGCGCGGCCTCCAGACAGCCCGGGTCTGCGGCCGGAGAGCGGGACACGGGCGCTGACACTACCCTCCCGCGGCCGGCCCGGCCCTGCGCCCGGCGCGCTCCCAGCTTCCAGCTCCCAGCTGCGGGCGCGCCGGCTCCGCTCGGCTCCGCTCGGCTCGGCGGGGGCGGACGCCGCTCAGCTCCCCTCGCCGGCCGCCGCGCGCACCTCCCCCGCGGTGCGCCGCTCCCAACGCCGCCTCCGCAGCCGGCCGGGCGGAGCGGGGCCGAGACCTCGGGGCTGGGGGTGCAGGCGCCGGCCTGGGCCTTGGCCGCCCCGCGGGAGGCGGGAGGGCGATCGGGGTGCGGGCCCGGCTGCCCAGCGCTCCCTCCCGAGCCCGCGCCGCTCCCGACCCGCCTCGGCTTGTCCGCGCAGCGGCGCTGTCGGGGCTCCAGGAGGGCCGGGACGCACCGGAGACCCTCAGCGGGCGTCAAGTCAGTCCGGGACAGGCCCAGGGCACCCGCGCGCGCCGGGGAGAGGGACCCGGGACTCCAGGTCACCTCCGGATGCGCCCTCGAAGTCGGTGGCCTGCGGCAGGCGTGGGCGCCGGGGGAAGGAAGTGTGCATTTGAATAAAAGTAAAAGTTTGTTATTGTTGTTGTTTTATAACCGTGTGGGGCCCGAGCGTCTCCAGGCTAATTAGGGAAGCTGCCGCCCAGTCTGGAGGTGATTCATGGGTGTGACACTGGCGAGTGTGGGAAGAAAAACAGCTGATGCCGTCTCAGCTGCGCTCGCCTTTCTTTATTTTCTTTATTTCTTTCTTCTTTTTTAAAAAATGCTTTTTCTTGTAAAGACAGGGCTGGTCCATTTAGGGAGACCGCGCACGAGGGAGGCGCCTTGGGTGGTCACCCAGCGAATCTCCTCCGGAGCCCGAGCCGCGGCGTGGGTCTGCGGATGGTGCAGCCCGGCGGCCTCTTCCCCGGCGGTGCCCGCCCCGGGCCAGGCAGGCGAGAGGCGCGGGAGCTGCGTCCCAGCGGGGAGCCCAGGCCGCTACCAGTCCGCACGGGACGCCTTCAGCCCGGGCTTGAAGAGGTGATGCTAACGTCAGACGGGGACTCTTGGGTGTCACCCGACGCCAGAATGAGCGGCCAGGTCCGCGCTGTTTGGAGGGGGTCACGCGGGAACCGCGCTCCTCCGCGGGACGCTGGGTCCGAGGTGAGCGCCGCGCACGCTGCAGGCCTGGAAAAGCCGCGCTGCTGCGCTGTCGGAGGCAGAGCCGGCCTGGACCCCGGAAGGAGCTCTCTCCACCTGTGGCTTTCAACGGGCTCAAAATCCCAGATAGAAGAATCGAGGGAAACGAGGCCCAAGACAGATTCCCACTTACTTGGGCATATCAAACGAAGTTTCCTTTTTGAATTTTTAATGTTAGCCCTTGGGCACAAGCTAGTCACTTAAAAGCCTCTTTTGATGGTTAAGTGCTTTAAGTTCCCTGTATGAAAAGAACAAAAATAGTGATTCAGCCTTCTAGCCCCCCAAATTAATAACCTGCATTCACAATGAACGGGTGACTCATGACAATCGGAGACAACGAGTTTGTTGGGTGCCTGTGTGTTTGCTTTTTTCAAAATCTTCAAACTAAACTGAGCAACTACCAAAAAAAGGCTATACTCCCCTCTCCTCTCCCACCTTGAGCCTCTGCTCCTCGCTCTTCAAAATCACGTTAGTTTTTGTTGCCGTAACTACTAAATATTTATGGACTCCATAAACTGCCTTTCTACCGAAGAAATTCGTCTCCAGAATATCTTAAACCTCTGGCTTTATTTGTGTTCTGTGGGTGGCTTTTGAAGTGCCTGGATGTTTTCAGAAGACAAAAACTAAAGTTCCTGGTGATTACTTAAGGCCGAGAACATGGTGTCAACACTCAAAATAGAAACTGGCGGGGAATTTTGTGAATAGGTTGGGAAAATGGACAATTATCTGGAGCCTGGTAGAGCAAGCACCTTCACCATCATGCTTTACAAATGTCGGAAGGAAGAGTGCGCGTCCCCTACCCCTAGCACTTTCACCTCTGGTTCCCAGGGCCCTGCCAAGTGGCTGGCAGTCAAGGAGGCTTTTCCCCTCCTTAATGCCTTTTGGATCAAGCCTCGAAGCCAGGTTGAGAAATGACTAAAATGTTCAAGTAAGGATTTGTCAAAGTTGCAAAAGAAACAGAGACCCCAGATAGCTTTTCTTGCAGCCTGCATGGACAACCGGAAAGCCAAGAGCAGGAGGTTGGTTGTTTTTGAGGCTCCAGAACATCTCTCAGCTGCCCTTGAACACATCCCTTTCAGAGAAGGAGAACCTCATTGACAAGCCAAAAGAAAGAAGACCATGCTACTTCTAAATATATTGCACCTCACTGGGAACACGCTTTTATCAAATACTAGGCACTGATCTAAGCCATTTACAAACAGTCACTCATTTAAATCATCCACCTGCCAGCAGACCCTCTGAACTAAGACCTGCCATTACCCTGGTTTTGCAACCAAGATGCTGCTATTATCTCCATGTGGTAGATAAGGAGACTTAGCGTGAGAAGGGCAAGCACCTGTGCCCAAGGGCATGCAGATAGTAAGTGGCAGAGCCAGGGTTTGAACCCCTAATCTGCAGTTAAGGCTGGGCAAGGCTGCCTTTCTGAAAATGATGTCTACCTCTGCATACTGAAAATATTTTTCAGTTTAGAAAAGAAAGGAATATCAGCCCTTCCCACACTCAGGGAAGGACATACTCTGGGATCTCAGAAAGCAAGAGTATTTACACTTTTGATATTTACCCTTAAAAGTATTTACATTTGCTTCTTCACTCAGTTATTCCCAGCACCATCATCATCATTGCTAATCATCAGTCCTGAGTCTTCACTTAGTCAAACCAGATGCTGGTGATTAATGGGGTGAAGACGGTGAAGTCAAAGGCAATATGCTTCTAACCCAGGTGGTAGCAGGGACACTCCTTCAGGACAGTATTCATCCCAGGTTCTGCTTTTGGGTCTTGAGACACTCGATCTGCTTGTCTTCATCTGGATTCAGAAAATACAGCCCCATAGGCACAGACATCCATCCCTACTGGGGAGAGGATTGGAGTCAAGGGCCAACCAGGAACCAATTAGGAAGAAACGATGTCTCACCAGGTCCATTTCCCAGGTGAGCCTTGGTGGCAGAGGTCGAATTGAGCCGCCTCACTGCCAGAGGCCACAGGGACCCTACTCCTGAGGGGCTCTCTGCAGGCTGGCTGTCCAGCAATACCCAGATCCCAGCCACCATCCCTCTCATCCTCCTCCAGCAGTAGGGATTGGACCCTGTCCTTTCCCTCTTTCAAAACCCTTCCCTGGCTTCTCTGCAGTGAGGTTGAAATCCAGACTTCTTAAGGGGACCACAGCTCTTGGGCCTCCTTTCAGTACCACGCTCTGCTCCCTCCACTCCAGCCACACTGGCCTTCTTCCGGTTCTGTGAACACCCCAAGCTTCTTCCTGCCCTGGGGGCTCAGCCCAAGCTGCCCCCACCCTTCACCTGGCTGACTCCCACTAATTTTTCGGGTTTTAGCTGCAATGACATTTCCTTTGGTCTTTTTTCCTGACCTGTATTTCCCTCCTGCTCCTCTTCTTTAGAGAACATATTACACTTTGGAGTGGTTTATTTTTTATTCCATACTGGAGTCCCCCACCAGCGCACAACCTCCAGGAGGGCAGGGTCTGACTCTGTGTCCAGCACCTAGCACGGTGCTGGTTTACAGCAGCTGCTGGATCAGTATTTATTAATCAATGAACTTCCACCATGACCTATCATGACCCTGAAACTGCTGTACCTCAGATGCATGAGACTGCACCCACTCTCTCTTCCCAACTCTTTTCCACCCTAGTCTTGCTCCCGTTGTTTCCTGAACTTCTGCTCCTCCCACATCCAAGGACCTTCTGCTCCAACTGCTCATTTCTGACGAGTCATCTCTCTTCAGCCTCCACCCTGCCTAACCCTGAGCCTCATGGTCATCCCCCGACTGCTCTCTTACCAGCACCCCCAGTGCCCTCATACCTTGGTCTCCCGCCACCACACCTTCCTGGTTGAAACCCCAACCGTACACCAGCCTCCTCTCTTCCTACACAAGCCCTTTGTGCTGCCAAGGAAATTCACAGAACCATGCAGACCCAAACCACAAAAATACAGTCTCCACCCACACTTGGGCCTTACTACCTTGAGCCCATTAATGCCTAGTGTTCCATTATTGGAATGCTAAGCTTGTGGGAGTTATTTACATCCTACTGCTCAAGGTCATGGCCAAGGTCTGATTTTTCACACACAAAAATTGCAACCTCCAGCATAAACGGGTTAAACATTCTCTGAAAAACAAACAGGATGGTACATGAAATAGGAAAGAAGGAAAGATCACCAATAATTCCAACCGCAGAGGTAATCACTGTTGGCATTTTATTGTTTTTCTTCCAGTTTTTCTTTTTCCAAAAAAGGGGTTTAAGCTGGCCTGCAAACTCAAATGGCTTTTACATAGTTGAGATTAAGGCAAATACACAAGATTGTATCCTGATTTTTTCAGCTACATTCTAACACAAGTATCTTCCCTTGTGATAATGTGGTTTTTATAAATATAAGTTTTTAATAACTGATATTCCATTATGTGATACATCATGATTTATTATTTTAAACCATTTCTCTATTGTCTTATTTTCAACTTGGGAGTATTCGACAAAATTCTTTGACAAGATCTGTAGGCGGCCAGACTCAGTGGCTCACGCCTGTAATCCCAGCACTTTGGGAGGCCGAGGCAGGCAGATCACCTGAGATCAGAAGCTTGAGACCAGCCTGACCAACATAGTGAAACCCTGTCTCTACTAAAAATACAAAAATTAGCTGGGCGTAGTGGCAGGCGCCGGTAGTCCCAGCTACTTGGGAGGCTGAGGCAGGAGAATCACCTGAACCCTGGAGGTGGAGGTTGCAGTGAGTCAAGATCATGCCACTGCACTCCAGCCTGGGTGACAGAGTGAGACTCCGTATCAAAAAAAAAAAAAAAGTGTCTGTACGCATAATGTTTCTGCATTTATTTTGCCTATATTTAATTTATTTCCTTAGGAGACGTTCAGAGAGGAATCCCTGAGCTGATGACTATGAACGAGCTGAAGGCTCTGAGTCTCAGGGTGGGAAGGCGACTAAGGTTCTAAGGCCTGAAATACGCCACATTATTTCCTTTGTTCCTGCACAGCTCACTTTGCCATTGCCCACAGTAAAGGTAGCCCTAACTGCTCTCACATACTGTGTGTTCCCGGTCTGCACCATGTTCTCCGCTGAACAGATGGCTTTGTGTTCTTCTTTGGAGAACATTAATGACGGGTATGAACTCTCTCAATGCCCCATATCCACCCCCAGACCAATAACATTGATCTTTGATCCTAGACATGAGACAGTATCTCCCTGCCACTTAGATCTTTCTTAGGGAAGACTGGCTTGCACCCACTTCCTCCAAGAGCACCACCCACAAAGATGGATCTTTCCAATCTGCAAATATTATCATGACATCCATTGTTCATTTAGTACCTATAATATATAAGACATAGGGCCGGGCGCAGTGGCTCACGCCTGTAATCCCAGCACCTTGGGAGGCCGAGGCAGGTGGATCACCTGAGGTCAGGAGTTTAAGACCAGCCTGGTCAACATAGTGAAACACCGTCTCTACTAAATATACAAAAATTAGCCAAGCGTGGTGGCGGGCACCTGTAATCCCAGCTACTCGCGAGGCTGAGGCAGGAGAATCACTTGAACCCGGGAGGCGGAGATTGCAGCCAGTCGAGATCGTGTCATTGCACTCCAGCCTGGGCAATAAGAGTGAAACTTCGTCTCAAAAAAAAAAAAATTACATTATTTGCTTTCACAGATTCCCATTTGAACGTCCGTGAGGGAATTCTATGAAGGTCAGAGCTTTTGTGGAATGTGCCCAAAGGGCGTAGTGAGACTAAGTATCCCACCCCATACATGACTCCAAAGCTCTTGACTTCGGCGTGGCATTTCTAGGCATTTCCTGTGTTTTAGGCTTCATTGCTCCAGATTTGTCTTGGAAAAGGGGGTACATCATAGTCCCATTTTTCACATGAATTTGCAAATATGGTCTGAGGATTATAGATTGTTACGCACATCATTTAGTGTTGATGCTTTGTTCTAATTCTATGAAATTCTGTTAACATTTAGACAGGCATTGAGGGCCTGTTTGCTCTCTTTTATTTTTCCTACTTTCTTACCTGTCATTTATGTTGTGTCATCTGTCACCACAGCACCCAGGCAGGTACATTTTTTGTGTACACAATCAGGCAGCAGTATGCGTTTTGTCTCTAACCAGCAATTAACTATCTTCAGGACAACTCCAACAGCCTTGAGGTTCTGCATTTATTATCACGCCTTTATTTCACTGGTTCTGAATGTTTTCTCACAAATTGTTACAGCTTTTTTTTTTTTTTTTTCTTTTTGAGACAGAGTCTCACTCCGTCACCCAGGCTGGAGTGCAGTGGCACGGTCTTAGCTCACTGCAACCTCCACCTCCCTGGTTCAAGTGATTCTCCTGCCTCAGCCTTCTGAGTAGCTGGGATTCCAGGGGCACGCCAACACACCCAGCTAATTTTTGTATTTTTAATAGAGATGGGGTTTCACCATGTTGGCCAGGCTGGTCTCAAACTCCTGACCTCAGGTGATCCACCCGCCTCAGCCTCCCAAAGTGCTGGTATTACAGGTGTGAGCCACCACGTCCAGCCTGTTACAGAATTTTTTGTAAAATAGGTGGCAGATTAAAAAAACAAGTGGGGCCAGGCATGGTGGCTCATGCCTGTAATCCTGGCTCTTTGGGAGGCCGAGGTGGGCAGATCACCTGAGGTCAGGAGTTTGAGAACAGCCTGGCCAACATGGCGAAACCCCATCTCTAGTAAAAACACAAAAATTAGCCAGACGTGGTGGCTCAAGCCTGTAGTCCCAGCTACTAGGGAGGCTGAGGCAGGAGAATTCCTTGAACCCAGGAGACAGAGATTGCATTGAGCCGAGATCATGCCACTGCACTCCAGCCTGGGCGACAGAGTGACTCTGTTTAAAAAAAAAAAAAAATCAAAATCAAGCAGACTTAGGTCAGAACAAGTTTAAGGCATTCTATATTTTCCCTTTTGGAACGTTTCTCCTAATTTAAATACTATACATCTGATCTGGCCAGTTTACTGATCTGTCGGAAGGTACCTCAGGTTTAGTGAACATTAAACAGCTCTGGCTTAGTGTTGGCTGAGACTGGGAGGTTATATTTCTATTAGAAATTTATCATGGCTGATAAATTTCATAAAATTGCATTGTTTTACAGTTGGGTAAATCTTGGTAGCTGTTGTTCTTGTTTGTGTGCAGGGAAGGATTGGTTTGGTTTTTGCTTTCTGAGTGTGTCTGAACTAAAGGACACACATCTTAAGTGTGTGGCTTGAACTTTTACATACAATTACTCCCCTACCACCATCATCCACATCATGATCTAGATTATTTCCAGCACCCGGGAAGCCTTCTTGGGTGCTTTTTCAATTCGTGACAACCCCAGGTTCACCACTATTCCAACCTCTATTATCATAGACCAATTTTGCCCGTTGTTAAACCTGATAGACAGGCCTAAGTAGACTGACACAGTGTGTCTTCTTTGGTGTCTGACTTCTGTGAGCCAACATTATGTCTGTGAGATTCAACCATGTTTTGAATATTTATCACTGTGTAGTATTCCCTTGTACGGATATACCAATTTACCTTGGGCACCATCTTGGGCGTTTGAGTTGATTCCAGGTTTGTGCTATTATGATAAATCTGCTATGAACATTCTTAAAGATGTTTTTGGTAGGCACAAGCACTCAATTTTCTGGAATATTATCCAGGTGTGGAATTCTAAGTCAGGGTATATGTATGCTTAGCTTTGGTAAGTATTGCCAAACACTTTTCTGGGGGTGATTGAACTAGTTTACATTACTACCATTCATGTAGAAGTTTCACATCCTCCACATCCTTGCATATGCGATGTTGTCATTCTTTTTAAGTGTAGTCATTTCAGTGGGTGCTGTAGTGACGTCTTATTGTGGTTTTAATCTTCATTTCTCTGATAACTAATGAAGAGTATCTTTCCATTGGCTACTTTGATATCCTCTTTTGTGAAGTGCCTATTTGCCTTTTGCTATTTTATTGGGCTATTTTTTTCTTTTAGATAGATAGATGATAGAGATAGATGATAGAAAGATAGATAATTGGATAGATAGATACATAGATAGAGAGATAGATAGATGATAGAGATAGATGATAGAAAGATAGATAATTGGATAGATAGATAGATAGATAGATAGATAGATAGATGATAGAGATAGATGATAGAAAGATAGATAACTGGATAGATAGATAGATAGATAGATAGATAGATAGATAGATAGGACTTTTTTTTTTTTTTTTTTTGAAATGGAGTTTTGCTCTTTGTCCAGGCTGGAGTGAAGTGGCATGATCTTGGCTCACTGTAACCTCCGCCCCCCAGGTTCAAGTGATTCTCCTGCCTCAGCCTCCCAAGTAGCTGGGATTATAGGCGCCCACCACACCACACCCAGCTAATTTTTTGTATTTTTAGTAGAGACGGGGTTTCGCCATTTGGCCAGGCTGGTCTCGAACTCCTGACTTCAGGTTATCCACCCGCTTCAGCTTCCCAAAGTGATAGGTGATAGGATTACAGGTGTGAGCCACCGCACCTGGCCAGACAGAACTCTATATATTCCAGATTTCATTCCTTTATTGGAAATGTATCTATATTTGTATATATTTATGTATTTAAGTCTGTGTGTATATATGTGTGTGCATGTGTAGATACATACATACATACATGGAGGGAGGGAGGGAGACAGAGAGAATGCGCAAATACCTTCTCCCAGACTGTGGCCTGCCTCTCCGGCATCGGCCTCCTTACGGTCTCCAGCCTCACTTGGGCCTTAAAACATTTAATCATTCTCTAAAAAAACAAATGGGATGGTACATAAAAAGAAAGAAGGAAAGATCGAGAATTCCAACCACAGAAGAATCACTATTGCCATTTTATTGTTTTTCCTTCCAGTTTTTCTTTTACAGAAAAGGCATTCGAGGTGACCTGCAAACTTAAATGTTTTCTACATAGTTGAGATTAAGACAAATACATAATTTTGTGTCTTGATTTTTGCAAGTATGTTGTAACACAAGTATCTTCCCATGTGATAAAGTTTTTATAAATATAAAGTTTTAATAACTGGCTAATACTCCATTATGTGGGTACATCATAATTTATGTTTTATCATTTCTCTATTGCCTTCTTTTCAGTTTGAGGGTATTATACGAAATTATTTGACAAATATCGGCCGGGCGCGGTGGCTCACGCCTGAAATCCCAGCACTTTGGGAGGCCGAGGCGGGCGGATCACGAGGTCAGGAGATCAAGACCATCCTGGCTAACACGGTGTTAGCTCTCTACTAAAAATACAAAAAATTAGCTGGACGTGCCTGTAGTCCCAGCTACTCTGGAGGCTGAGGCAGGAGAATAGCGTGAACCCGGGAGGCAGAGCTTGGAGTGAGCCGAGGTGGTGCCACTGCACTCCAGCCTGGGCGACAGAACGAGACTCTGTCTCAAAAAAAAAATAATAATAATAATTTATTTGACAAATATCTGTGCATGTAATTTGTCTGCGCTTATTTTGCCTATATTTATTTCCTTAGGAGGCAGAGAGGAATTCCTGAGCAGATGCTACGAATGGGCTGAAGCATCTGACAGTCCTAGCGGGGGAGGCTTCTAAGGTTCTAGGGCCTGAATGACACCACATTCTTTCCTGTGTCCCTGCACAGCTCCCTGTGCTATTCCCCACAGCAAAACTAGCCCTAACTGCTGTCATTCACTGTGTGTTCCTGGTCCCCACCGTGTCCTCCTCTGGATGGTTTGTGCTTCCTTCTACAGGAAACATTCAAGTTACCAAGTATAAGTTCACGAATAAGCTGACCCCAAAATGGGGAGAGTTTCCTGGATTATCTAAGTGGGCCCAAGGTAATCATTAGGGTGTTTCAGAGTGGAAGAGGGAGGCAGATGAGGACCAGAGAGAAGGTTGTGTGAAAAGGGCTTGGCTCAGCACTGCGGGCTCCGAGGGTGCAGGAGCCGCAGGCCAAGGAATGCGGACAGCTTCTAAAAGCTCAAAAAGGCAAGTGAATGGATTCTTGCACCTCTAGAAGGAATGTGACCCTGCAGACACCTTTATTTTAGCCCAGTGAGACCACTATCAGGCTTCTGGCCTCTACAACTGTGGGGTAATTAATCTGTGTTGTCATAAGCCACTAAGTTTGTGGTAATTTGTTATCACAGCAGTAAGAAACTAATGCTGAATCTATTTTCAATTTCCCTAGTTGTATTGCTGGTAACCCCATTTTCCAATTCCACTCACTGGCACAGTCTATATAGCAGAGGTGTCTAATGGTAGACACACCTGGGCTGAAACCTGGCCAAATATAATAATATTTTAAATGGGGGCTGTCATTCATGCTGCTCTAATGGGAGTTAGACTGACTCTAAGCTAAGGCTCTTCTAGGAACCCCCCCTTTTTTATTTTTATTTTTTGACACATGCTAAACGCTGACAGTCTGAGATTGGAGTCTTGGGCAGCCATTTAAATGCCTGTGGGCAATGTCCATCACAATATCTTCTGGTAACTCAAAAACATTTTCAGTTTTAACTTGTTCAAATTTTACAGGATTTATTATTAATTCTTCCCTCTTAAAAAAAAAAGGTGTGCTATGCTATCTAAAAGTCATAGTTTTGTTGGTTTCTAACATTAACAATGTTATTTTCCATGAAACTGCACTTTCCTGCTTAACGCTTACTCTTTCTGACACTTACTACTTTCTTATTCAAAGGCCGTGTCAGCTTCCTGGCCTGTAGGTGAATCTGAAAGATTATTTTGAAACAGTGCACATAATGATGCTCATTTGATGTTTGTATGAAACAATATTTTAGACAAGAGAAAGACGAACTTTGATGATGGTTATAAATAAAAAGTCCAGACCACTGCTTTTCTTTTGGGCAGAGAGATAAAACAAGCATGTGTCTGATTTGCGTGCTGG
This sequence comes from Macaca mulatta, assembly GCF_049350105.2. Taxonomy (NCBI): domain Eukaryota; kingdom Metazoa; phylum Chordata; class Mammalia; order Primates; family Cercopithecidae; genus Macaca; species Macaca mulatta. The sequence goes on from NC_133418.1 coordinate 7,078,845, forward strand.
CCCACATAGCTCCCTTTGCAAATGTGGCTTTAAACCAGCTAATCTTTTAAAAAGTCTTTACAGACTAATTTAGAAGCAAGGAGAACAAATGTGGGAGTATAAATGTGAGGCACTGAATAAGAGTGACAGTCTCTGCCAATGAACACACTGCTGTGTTTCTGCATACCCAATGGCGTTCACGATTTTCATTTAGATGAAGCTACCTGGGGCTTGTTTCACCTCCCCAGCACGATGTGCTACGTGACTGGAATTCAGATTTGGAAGGTTCGATCCGCACTGAAGCCTACAGATCGTGCTCTTCAGCTTCATTGTCTGAAGGACGGGAGAGTGACTGGCCCAAGGTTACCCACAAATGGCTAAGCTTGCCTCACACCTGCACCCAAAAGACGGCAGATATAGCTCCTGCCACCTCCTCTCCCAACTGATTCTCCCATTTCTCCTCTGATTCTGCCGCTTCTCGAGTCTCTGCTATTTTGCTAGTTGCCAGCACAATTTTGACAGACAAGTTTACCTTTTTAGTAGAACAAATTAGCAACATTCTTATTAATTTGATAGGAAAGCAACATCTTATTTGCCTGACATGGATTGTACATGGAAAAAGGGAATGTAGGGGTTTTTAAATTATAAAGATGTTACGATAGGTCAACATGTGGGGAGTTCCTTAATTGTGGCTGAGTTATGAACAAAATTACGTTCAGAAGCAGTTGTTTGGTACCCAAAACATATCCTCCTGTGAAAACTGCTTCTGCAGCTCTTCCTTATCTCTGTCAGGGAAATGCTCTGACATTAAGGCAAAAGAACTCAGCGAATGTTTCTATAGCAAATGGTAACACTAAAAATAGTGTCTGGAGTGAAAGTAAGACGTGGAATAATTTATTCACTGTTTCCATGGAAAAATAGGGAAGTGGGAATAGATGTAGCCACTGTCTGGCTGTGCCTGTGAGGCCTTAGGCAGATTGGGAGACTTGCTGAAAAGAAGTGGGCTGGCATGCGCTGACATCACTTTCTAAACAACTGTTAATCATGTTACCACCGTCTCCATTATCTCCTCCCATTCTGAATGTCTAGGACTCTGTGGTTTACTTCTTCTATGTATATATGAAAGTGTTCTTTGACTGTGTCTTTGTATCCAGTTGCCTATTGCCAGATCAGTGTTAATTCTATACAAAATCACCCAGGAGTGGTGACCCTATGTGACATTGTGATACAGGTGAAGCTTGTTTGTGGTGCACTTGGAGTTCTCTTGCAGCTCAAAGACCTATCCTGCAAATGCCTGGATCCACCTTCTGCAGGCAAAGCCCTATTTTATTGCCCACCTCCAGGCTTCATTCAAATATACCCATCATAGAAACCTCAGCTAGTAAACCAACATGTTGGTAAACCAATTGCATAGCAGGCTTTGTTGGCCAACACATGTTCCTGCTTAATCCTCATAAAAGTCCTGTGAGATAAATGTTATCTCCATTCCAAGAAACAGGAAACTCAGAGGGAACTTGCCCAAAGTTTGAGTAACTAGTGAGTGGGGAAGCCAGAATTCAGAACCAACTGGGTTTGACCCCAAAGCACTCAGTATGAGGTCTAAGGCATAGGCACTCAGAAGTCGCCACTCTTCCTCTCTATTGTGAAGAATTTGGGGAAATTCTGATAAATGGATTTAGATAATCTGGTGGTTCTGAACTCAAATGCTTGGTAGAAACTTAAATGTATTTTCCTTCTAACCTACGGGGCATAACCATAAAACCAGCAAGCTGTGAGAGCTGCATATGGCTAAGCTGACTCCCATGCTTTTCTGGTATTGCCTGTGGCTTAGGGATGCCGCCCTCTTGCCTCCCATGGCTTACCTTCCTTCTGTGGCCTGAGAACAGATTTAGCTAAACGAACATATTCCTGCTTCCTCGCATACAAACGGGCGCTGGCTGGGAAAGGAGAGGACCTGTGACTAATGTCATTAGCCAGCCTTTGTGAGCCTCTGGGAAGATGGCTCTGCAGTTCTTTCAGCTAAGCCATGATGTGAAAATAGCACATCCCAGTATTCAATGCTCTGCAGACAATTAAAGTTGTGGATTTTACATCAACACAAGTGACTTTATGGCTCAGTTTTTAAAACAAGAGATTTTTTAAAAGTTTATTCTGAACTTCTAACCTTGGGTACAATGATGTATGAAGGACTAGTTTTAACAACTAGAAAACTGGGGGGAAAAATGAAACAGTTATGTTCATTTAACTGCTAGCAGCACAGGACTGTGAGCCCTGAGAAGGAAACAAATTAAGTTGAATCCTAAGATCGCCTTGGCTTCCTGCCTGAAGGTGATTTCTGGACTGCGTGGGCAAACAGAAAGAACTCAGTGTCTGGCAGCCTCACTGAGTTAAGAAAATTGAGATCAGAATTGAGGGAGGCTGAAGAAGCTGGAATTTGCAGGGCAGAGTTCTGGAAAGGAAAAAGCCAGGGGAAAAGAACTCCAGAGGTCTAGTCTCTGCTGACAATGAGGCTGCAATGCACAGAATGAAACTCCACAAGGCAGGGCAAAGGATAAACAGGGACCTGTAGGTTGAACAGTTCCCAGTGCTTACTACAGATGGGGGTTTATTCAAACATTGACCAGCTTGTGAGCCCCAACAGGGAGTCCTTGGGGATTACACAGCTCCTTCGGTGAAGACAAACCTTAGTAGTGGGATTTTCCCTGGATGAATCATCCTCTAGACCTACCTGAGCAAAGTGTAAGAGCTTAAACTGTGTCCCCTCAAAACTCCTATGTTGAAGACCTAACCTCCAGTACCTCAGAATGTGCCCTAATTTGGAAGAGGGTCATTACCGATGTTATTAGTTAAGATAAGCCCGTACTGTTTTGGGCGGGGCCCCTAATGCAATGAGACTGATGTCCTTATAAAAAGGGGAAATTTGACTGGGCGTGGTGGCTCACGCCTGTAATCCTAACACTTTGGAAGGTCAAGATGGACAGATCATCTGAGGTCAAGACTTCGAGACCAGACTGGCCAATATGGTGAAACCCGGTGTCTACTAAAAATACAAAAATTAGCCGGGCGTGGTGGCGGGCACCTGTAATCCCAGCTACTTCAGAGGCTGGGGCAGGAGAATCGCTTGAACCAGGGAGGCAGAGGTTGCAGTGAGCTGAGACCATGCCACTGCACTCCAGCCTGGGTAACAAGAGTGAAACTCTGCCTTTAAAAAAAAAAAAAAAAAAGGGTTGGGGGATTTGAACACAGACACACCAGGAAAAAAGCCATATGAGCATGAAGGCAGAGAGCAGGATCATGTGTCTAGAAGTCAAGAAACACCAAAGACTGCCCGGAAGCCCCAGAAGCCAAAGGACAGGCCTGGAACAGATTCTCCCTCACATCCCTCAGAAAAGACCCACCCTGCGATCACCCTGACCTAGGATTTCCAGCACTGTGAGACAACACATTTCCGTTGTTCAAGCCACTCGGTTTGTGGCACTTTGTCATGAGAACCCTAGCAAACTAATATACAAAACTCGAAAAGCAGATGGCGGGCATGGGCAGTGGGGGAATGTCGGCGAAGCCACATTCTATGAGACCCCGTGTCCTCAGCCAGACCAGTTTGCACTCACATTGCCACAATGAGATTCTAAATGTCAAAAAGCCGAAGGTCCACTTGATGACTCCGTGTTCAATAGAAACTTCAGGGCCAGGCGCGATGGCTCATGCTTGTAATCCCAGCAACTCTGGGAGGCCAAGGCGGGCAGATCACTTGAGATCAGGAGTTCGAGACCAGCCTGTTCAACATGGCGAAACCTCACGTCTACTAAAAAGTGCAAAAAAATTAGCCAGGTGTGGTGGTGGGCGCCTATAATCCCAGCTACTTGGGAGACTGAGGCAGGAGAATCACTTGAACTCAGGAGTCAGAGGTTGCAGTGAGCCGAGATCATGCCACTTGACTCCAGCCTGGGTGACAAGAGCGAGACTCCGACTCAAAAAAAAAAAAAAAGAAGAAGAAATTTCAGGTGATCAAGTCTGTCTAGATAAGACCCCTGTGAAAGACTGGCAGAGGAGATGTTGGACTTTTTCACAGAGTTCTTTAAAGATCTTGTAGACAGACTTTAAGTGTTTGGAGACATTGTGTCTTCCTTGGGAGTGGTGTCATAACCAGATCTTTAACCACTGGTTAAACTGGTGAACTGGGGACCTACAGCACCAACTGAACTGGCAGACTCCAAACAGGCAAACCAGGTGTATTTTCCATCCAGTGGGCTCAAATGTTCAATTTGGACTGGAAAAATCTGGGCATTCTGCCACAACAGTGTATCTCTCCATGAACTGCTGGATAGAGAGCAGTTTAAAGCATTAAAAACCAAACTAGAGGCCGGGCACGGTGGCTCAAGCCTGTAATTCCAGCACTTTGGGAGGCCGAGACGGGTGGATCACGAGGTCAGGAGATCGAGACCATCCTGGCTAACACGGTGAAACCCCGTCTCTACTAAAAAATACAAAAAACTAGCCGAGCGAGGTGGCGGGCGCCTGTAGTCCCAGCTACTCGGGAGGCTGAGGCAGGAGAATGGCGTGAACCCGGGAGGCGGCGTTTGCAGTGAGCTGAGATCCCGCCACTGCACTCCAGCCTGAGCGACAGAGCAAGACTCCGTCTCAAAAAACAAAAACAAAAACAAAAAACAAAACTAGACATATCATTCTTAGCCTATTCAGGAAAAGGTATTCAATGATCAGTCCATTTTTAAAGGTTTGAAAAGCTGCAAATCCAAGACTACAGTTTCATTCTACAGTTAAATTGGTGTGGGATCTTTTTAATTCTTATTTTTGCAGACAGTTGCGCTGTACGTAACAGCTGTGTCAAAATAACTGATTCACGGCCCTCCTATCTCCAAGTTTTAATTTTTAATTAATGTGTGGTTTTGAATTTTTTGGTTAATTTCCTTCCTCACATGACCTCTCTTATCTTTTATAGTATCTAAATCTACATACCTTAAGAGAACCTGACAAAAAAGAAAAGTAATAGGAAGGAAAAAATCTGGGCGGTGAAGTGATTGGTTTTACCCTTCATACTCTGAAACTCACTGCAAAACCACACGAGAAGAATAGCTAGCCCAGCCTTGCCATTCTTTCTCAAAATGAGGCTTGTTAAAAAGAGTAGACCACTAACAACTCCACGCCCCTTGAAAGATTAAAATCACTGCCCGAGTCATTTTAGTGCTGAAGTGACCAGCAGCACCAGCATTCTCAGACAGGCTGTTCTTGTGTGACTACCAAGGTATGACCTCCAGTGGGACAAGCAGGGAAATACACTGTGCTTTCCTTCCTATCATTTTTTTTTTTTTGACTTAAGGTTGCTGCAGAAACACGGGTGGGTTTGGAGAGACAAGTATTCAAAAATCTTCCACAATTCTTCCCCAAAGAAAAGTAGGGGCAGATGCCTACTGCCATAGGGTCTCCACAGGATGGGCAGGGGAGTGTCATCAACAAAACCAGGGAGTGGAAGGGGGCGCTGCCTAAACTGGGAAGGGTACCATAAACGTCAATGGTGTTAGTATTGGTGGAAAGAAGCCTGGTTCTGGACTTGATTCAGCCCTGAGGTGATTGTCTACCTGTGGCAATTTTCAGAAACTTCGTTAACTTCAATTTTCCTATCGGTAAAATGAAAAGATTAACCTGTTTAGAATGTATCTGATTTCAAATTCCAACACTCAGTAGTTCTGGCAGAAGATAAAGAGGCTAGATTTCATTCTTTCTTGGTAGATGAGAGATTGACAATGAACAATGTTTTGAAAGTTATACATTACATATAGTGTTATTTGGCATTGCCATTGAATTTTCAGCTGCATTTGTGTTAAAATAACAGCCCCCTTTACTGTGCATTTACAATGTGCCATACACAGTACCAAGCATGTTATAACTGTATTGTCTCATTTTATTCCTTATTCACTGGCACTGACATCTGAAGAATCAAAGCTTAACAAAGGCATGTAAGTGTAACAGGCAGGAAGCAAATTTAGGTCTTTCTGGTTACAAACTCAATGCTTTCGACCACCGGCCTCCTCCACATGACTCAGTTGTTTCTGTTTTAAATCAAAGGGGGTTTATTTTCATAATAAACTCAACTTCTGTTGATTTCTTTTTTTTAATTTTTTATTATTATACTTTAAGTTCTAGGGTACATGTGCATAACGTGCAGGTTTGTTACATATGTATACTTGTGCCATGTTGGTGTGCTGCACCCATCAACTCATCAGCACCCATCAACTCGTCATTTACATCAGGTATAACTCCCAGTGCAATCTCTCCCCACTCCCTGCTCACCATAATAGGCCCCAGTGTGTGATGTTCCCCTTCCCGAGTCCAAGTGATCTCATTGTTCAGTTCCCACCTATGAGTGAGAACATGCGGTGTTTGGCTTTCTGTTCTTGTGACAGTTTGCTGAGAATGATGGCTTCCAGCTGCATCCATGTCCCTACAAAGGACACAAACTCATCCTTTTTTATGGCTGCATAGTATTCCATGGTGTATATGTGCCACATTTTCTTAATCCAGTCTGTCACTGATGGACATTTGGGTTGATTCCAAGTCTTTGCTATTGTGAATAGTGCCACAATGAACATACGTGTGCATGTGTCTTTATAGCAGCATGATTTATAATCCTTTGGGTATATACCCAGTAATGGGATGGCTGGGTCATATGGTACTTCTAGTTCTAGGTCCTTGAGGAATCGCCATACCATTTTCCATAATGGTTGAACTAGTTTACAATCCCACCAACAGTGTAAAAGTGTTATTTCTCCACATCCTCTCCAGCACCTGTTGTTTCCTGACGTTTTAATGATTGCCATTCTAACTGGTGTGAGATGGTATCTCATTGTGGTTTTGATTTGCATGTCTCTGATGGCCAGCGATGACGAGCATTTTTTCATGTGTCTGTTGGCTGTATGCATGTCTTGTTTTGAGAAATGTCTGTTCATATCCCTTGCCCACTTTTTGATGGGGTTGTTTGTTTTTTTCTTGTAAATTTGTTTGAGTTCTTTGTAGGTTCTGGATATTAGCTCTTTGTCAGATGAGTAGATTGCAAAAATTTTCTCCCATTCTGTAGGTTGCCTGTTCACTCTTATGGTAGTTTCTTTTGCTGTGCAGAAGCTCTTTAGTTTAATTGGATCCCATTTGTCAATTTTGGCTTTTGTTGCCATTGCTTTTGGTGTTTTAGACATGAAGTCCTTACCCATGCCTATGTCCTGAATGGTATTACCTAGGTTTTCTTCTAGGGTTTTTATGGTATTACGTCTAACATTTAAGTCTCTAATCCATCTTGAATTAATTTCCGTATAAGGAGTAAGGAAAGGATCCAGTTTCAGCTTTCTACTTAGGGCTAGCCAATTTTCCCAGCACCATTTATTAAATAGGGAATCTTTTCCCCATTTCTTGTTTTTCTCAGGTTTGTCAAAGATCAGATGGCTGTAGATGTATGGTATTATTTCTGAGGACTCTGTTCTGTTCCATTAGTCTATATCTCTGTTTTCATACCAGTACCATGCTGTTTTGGTTACTGTAGCCTTGTAGTATAGTTTGAAGTCAGATAGCGTGATGCCTCCAGCTTTGCTCTTTTGACTTAGGATTGTCTTGGCAATGCGGGCTCTTTTTGGTTCCATGTGAACTTTAAAGCAGTTTTTTCCAATTCTGTGAAGAAACTCATTGGCAGCTTGATGGGGATGGCATTGAATCTATAAATTACCTTGGGCAGTATGGCCATTTTCACGATATTGATTCTTTCTATCCATGAGCATGGTATGTTCTTCCATTTGTTTATGTCCTCTTTTATTTCACTGAGCAGTGGTTTGTAGTGCTCCTTGAAGAGGTCCTTTACATCCCTTGTAAGTTGGATTCCTAGGTATTTTATTCTCTTTGAAGCAATTGTGAATGGAAGTTCATTCATGATTTGGCCCTCTGTTTGTCTGTTACTGGCATATAAGAATGCTTGTGATTTTTGCACATTAATTTTGTATCCTGAGACTGCTGAAGTTGCTTATCAGCTTAAGGAGATTTGGGGCTGAGACGATGGGGTTTTCTAAATATACAATCATGTCATCTGCAAACAGGGACAATTTGACTTCTTCTTTTCCTAACTGAATACCTTATTTCTTTCTCTTGCCTGATTGCCCTAGCCAGAACTTCCAACACTATGTTGAATAGGAGTGGTGACAGAGGGCATCCCTGTCTTGTGCTAGTTTTCAAAGGGAATGCTTCCAGCTTTTGCCCATTCAGTATGATATTGGCTGTGGGTTTGTCATAAATAGCTCCTATTATTTTGAGATACATTCTATCAATACCAAATTTATTGAGAGTTTTTAGCATGAAGGGCTGTTGAATTTTGTCAAAGGCCTTTTCTGCATCTATTGAGATAATCATGTGGTTTTTGTCTTTGGTTCTGTTTATATGATGGATTACGTTTATTGATTTACATATGTTGAACAAGCCTTGCATCCCAGGGATGAAGCCCACTTGATCATGGTGGATAAGCTTTTTGATGTGCTGCTGGATTCGGTTTACCAGTATTTTATTGAGGATTTTTGCATCGATGTTCATCAGTGATATTGGTCCAAAGTTTTCTTTTTTTGTTGTGTCTCTGCCAGGCTTTAGTATCAGGGTGATGTTGGCCTCATAAAATGAGTTAGGGAGGATTCCCTCTTTTTCTATTGATTGGAATAGTTTCAGGAGGAATGGTACCAGCTCCTCCTTGTACCTCTGGTAGAATTCAGCTGTGAATCCATCTGGTCCTGGACTTTTTTTGGTTGGTAGGCTATTAATTATTGCCTCAATTTCAGAGCCTGCTATTGGTCTATTCAGGGATTCAACTTCTTCCTGGTTTAGTCTTGGGAGAGTGTAAGTGTCCAGGAAATTATCCATTTCTTCTAGATTTTCTAGTTTATTTGCGTAGAGGTGTTTATAGTATTCTCTGATGGTAGTTTGTATTTCTGTGGGGTCGGTGGTGATATCCCCTTTATCATTTTTTATTGCATCTATTTGATTCTTCTCTCTTTTCTTCTTTATTATTCTTGCTAGCGGTCTATCAATTTTGTTGATCTTTTCAAAAAACCAATTCCTGGATTCATTGATTTTTTGGAGGGTTTTTTGTGTCTCTATCTCCTTCAGTTCTGCTCTGATTTTAGTTATTTCTTGCCTTCTGCTAACTTTTGAATGTGTTTGCTCTTGCTTCTCTAGTTCTTTTAATTGTGATGTTAGAGTGTCAATTTTAGATCTTTCCAGCTTTCTCTTGTGGGCATTTAGTGCTATAAATTTCCCTCTACACACTGCTTTAAATGTGTCCCAGAGATTCTGGTATGTTGTATCTTTGTTCTCATTGGTTTCAAAGAACATCTTTATTTATGCCTTCATTTTGTTATGTACCCAGTAGTTATTCAGGAGCAGGTTGTTCAGTTTCCATGTAGTTGAGCAGTTTTGATTGAGTTTCTTAGTCCTGAGTTCTACTTTGATTGCACTGTGGTCTGAGAGACAGTTTGTTATAATTTCCATTCTTGTACATTTGCTGAAGAGTGCTTTACTTCCAATTATGTGGTCAATTTTGGAATAAGTGTGATGTGGTGCTGAGAAGAATGTATATTCTGTTGATTTGGGGTGGAGAGTTCTGTAGATGTCTATTAGGTCTGCTTGGTGCAGAGTTTAGTTCAATTCCTGGATATCCTTGTTAACTTTCTGTCTCGTTGATCTGTCTAATGTTGACAGTGGGGTGTTGAAGTCTCCCATTATTATTGTATGGGAGTCTAAGTCTCTTTGTAAATCTCTAAGGACTTGCTTTATGAATCTGGGTGCTCCTGTATTGGGTGCATATATATTTAGGATAGTTAGCTCTTCCTGTTGAATTGATCCCTTTATCATTATGTAATGGCCTTGTCTCTTTTGATCTTTGATGGTTTAAAGTCTGTTTTATCAGAGACTAGGATTGCAACCCCTGCTTTTTTTGTTCTCCATTTGCTTGGTAGATCTTCCTCCATCCCTTTATTTTGAGCCTATGTGTGTCTCTGCATGTGAGATGGGTCTCCTGAATACAGCAAACTGATGGGTCTTGACTCTTTATCCAGTTTGCCAGTCTGTGTCTTTTAATTGGACCATTTAGTCCATTTACATTTAAGGTTAATACTGTTATGTGTGAACTTGATCCTGTCATTATGATGTTAGCTGGTTATTTTGCTCATGAGTTGATGCAGTTTCTTCCTAGCCTAAATGGTCTTTACATTTTGGCATGTTTTTGCAATGGCTGGTACCGGTTGTTCCTTTCCATGTTTAGTGCTTCCTTCAGGAGCTCTTGTAGGGCAGGTCTGGTGGTGACAAAATCTCTAAGCATTTGCTTGTCTGTAAAGGATTTTATTTCTCCTTCACTTATGAAACTTAGTTTGGCTGAATATGAAATTCTGGGTTGAAAATTCTTTTCTTTAAGAATGTTGAATATTGACCCCTACTCTCTTCTGGCGTGTAGAGTTTCTGCCGAGGGATCTGCTGTTAGTCTGATGGGCTTGCCTTTGTGGGTAACCCGACCTTTCTCTCTGGCTGCCCTTAACAGTTTCTCCTTCATTTCAACTTTAGAGAATCTGACAATTATGTGTCTTGGAGTTGCTCTTCTCGAGGAGTATCTTTGTGGCATTCTCCATATTTCCTGAATTTGAATGTTGGCCTGCCTTACTAGGTTGTGGAAGTTCTCTTGGATGATATCCTGAGATATCAACTTCGTTCCATTTCCCCCTCACTTTCAGGCACCCCAATCAGACATAGATTTGGTCTTTTCACATAATCCCATACTTCTTGAAGGCTTTGTTCGTTTCTTTTTCCTCTTTTTTCTTTAGACTTCTCTTCTCGCTTCATTTCATTCATTTGATCCTCAATCGCTGATACTCTTTCTTCCAGTTGATCAAGTCGGTTACTGAAGCTTGTGCATTTGTCACGTATTTCTCGTGTCATGGTTTTTATCTCTGTCAGTTTGTTTATGGCCTTCTCTGCATTGATTATTCTACTTATCCATTCTTCCATTCTTTTTTCAAGATTTTTAGTTTCTTTGTGCTGGGTACGTAATTCCTCCTTTAGCTCTGAGAAGTTTGATGGACTGAAGCCTTCTTCTCTCAACTCTTCCGAGTAGCTGGGACTACCGGCGCCCGCCACCATGCCCGGATAGTTTTTTTGTATTTTTAGTAGAGATGGGGTTTCACCATGTTAGCCAGGATGGTCTCAATCTTCTGACCTCGTGATCCACCGCCTTGGACTCCCAAAGTGCTGGGATTACAGGCGTGAGGCACTGCGCCCGGCCAACTTCTGTTGATTTCTTCATAAAATTAGATATATTGGTTTTAAGTCCATGTGAATGCACAGCAGTTTCCAGTAGGTGAACAGAAGTACATACATTCTATTATAGGAAAAAACAATGGAATAATATCCATTCTATGATAGGAAATGGTAATGGAATAATGTTCATAAATGTGAAAAGAATTTAAAACGTTTCTCTTTTTCAGAAATAAGATTTTAAAAAATCAAATGTAAGGGAAAAATTTAAGTGATAGGTCGGTGCATGTGAAAAAATAAATAAAAATCACATCTTCTTCCTTCCCGCTCCCCTACCCCGCCCTCCTTCTCCTCTTCTTCTTCTTCTTTGACACAAGATCTCACTGTGTCACCCAGGCTGGCATGCAGTGGTACAATCATGGCTTACTGCAGCTTCAACTGTGGTGAGTAATTGGAAATTAAAAGAAATACAAGGCATTCATACTCGAAAGGAAAAGTAAAACTATATTTTCAGACGACTTGATGCTGTAGATAGAAAATCCTAAGGAATTCACCAAAACTATTAGAACTAATAGACAAATTCATAAGGGTTGAATGGCAAAAGATCAATACACAAAAATCAATTGCATTTTCATGCACTAGCAATAAACAATCTGAAATTAATAAAACAGTTCCATTTAGAATAGCATGAAAATAATAAAATACATACAAGAGAAGTCAAATTCATAAATTTGACAATAGAAGCACAAGACTCATACTAAAACTGCCAAACATTGAAAGAAATTAAAGAAAACCTAAGTAAATGAATAGTTATTCCATAATCATGGATAAGAAACTCAATATTGGGCTCTGTGGTTCACACCTGTAATCCCAGCACTTTGGGAGGCTGAGGTGGGAGAATCAGTTGAGCCCAGGAGTTTAAGACCAGTCTGAGCACTATAATAATACCCCATCTTTACAAAATAATTCAAAAAATTAGCTGAGCATGGTGGCATGTGCCTGTAGTTTCAGCTACTCAAAAGTCTGAGACGGGAGGATTGTTTGAGCCCAGGAGGTTGAGGCTGCAGTGAGCCATGATTGCTGCACTGCACGCCAGCTTGGGTGAGAGAGCAAGACTCCATCTGTAAAAAATAAAAACAAACCTTAATGTTGTTAAGAGGACAATACATTCCAAGTTCATTTACAGAGTTAATGTAATGCCTATCAAAAACCCAGCCCACTTTTTTTTTACAGCAATTAATAAGCTGTTCCTAAAATTCATAAGGAAATACAAGAAACCCAGAATAGCCAAAACAAAAATCTTGAAAATAACAAAAATAGCAGACTTACAAAATAACAAAGATAGCAGACTTACACTTTCCAGTTTCAAAGTTATTGCAAAGCTACGGAAACCAAGACAATTTGGTACTGGTACAGGATAGACATATATATCAAGGGAACAGAACTGCTAGTATGGAAATAAACCCTTACATTTATGGTTAATTAATGTTTGACAACAATGCCAAGACAATTCAGTGGGGGAAGGAATAGTCTTTTCAATAAATGTTCCTGGAGCAACTGGAAATCTGCATGCCAAAGAATGAATGAGGATCCTTTCCTCACATCACACACACACAAAATAATCTACAGTGGATTGTAGACATATATGCGAGAGATAAAACTATAAAACTCTTAGAAGAAAACACATGAATAAATAGTTTTGACTTGGGTTAGGCATTGATTTCTCATGTTTGATGCCAAAGGTGCAAGTGATAGAAGTCAACATTTGTAAAAATCATAAATTTTGTCTTTCAAAGTACACCATCAAAAAAGTTTTTAAAAACCCAAAATATTTGTAAATTATACATTTTATAAGGAACTTGTATCCAGAATATGTAAAGAACTCTTGCAATTCTATAATAAAAAGACAACTGGGCCAGGTGTGGTGGCTCACACCTGTAAACCTAGAACTTTGGGAAGCCAAGGTGGGTGGATCATGAGGTCAGGAGACCGAGACCATCCTGGCTAACACGGTGAAACCCCGTCTCTATTAAAAATACAAAAAAACTAGTCGGGCGTGGTGGCACGCACCTGTAGTCAAAGCTGCTGGGGAGGCTGAGGCAGGAGAATTGCTTGAACCTGGGAGGCGGAGGTTGCAGTGAGCTGAAATCACACCACTGCACTCCAGTCTTGGGTGACAGAGTGAGACTCTGTCTCAAAAAAATAAATAAACGAAACAATAAAAAGACAACCATATAAAAGTGGGCAAAAGAGTCATACATGGATATCTCCAAAGACATATGAATGGCTAATAAATACATTAAAAGATGCTCCACATCATTAGTTATCAGGAAATGCAAATCAAAGCCACTTCGCACCCACTAAAAGGGCATAATAATATTGTCAGCAAGAATTAAGATATACAGATTTAAAGATACATATTTATAAAAGCACTCAAAAATTCAAGTATTTAGTAACATATTTAAAAATTTATGGAACAATACCTCCACACAGAAAACTATGAAATTATTACTGAGAAAAATCAAATAAATGGAGGACTATATGTTCAGGGACTGGAAGACTCCATATCATTGAGATGTTCATTCCTCTCAAATGGACCTGTAGATTTGATGTGGTACCATAAAAATCTTAATACGTTTCACAAGGCATTTCGCTAAGTGATTTTCAAATCATATGGAAATGCAAAAGCAAAAATGGCCATGATACTTTTGAACAATAACATAATATGAAAAGACTTGTGCTAAAGGACATCAAGACTTTATTGTAAAGTTACACTAATTAAAGCAATGAGGTATTTGTCAGATAGACAAACAGACCAATAGAATAGTATAGAATGCCAGAAACAAAGCCACACATAATTCATCCTTGATAGGACAAGATGGTAATGCAGAGCAGTGGGGTAAGATGGTCTTTTCAATAAATGATGCTGAGTTAACTCAAAATCTGTATATTTAAATTTTCCACACCTGTTGCAAACCACACATAAAAATCAATTCCAGATGAACTGTAGCTCTAAAATTGACAAGCAAAAAATAAAGTTTATAAAAGATAATATGAGCTTAGTTTAGTTATGATCTTAAGGTAGGGAAAGATTTCTTTTTTTTTTTTTTTTTTTTTTTTTTTTTTTTGAGAGGGCGTCTCACCCTGTCACCCAGGCTGGAGTTCAATGGTGCGATCTTGGTTCACTGCAACCTCCACCTCCTGGGTTCAAACGAGTCTCCTGCCTCAGCCTCCTGAGTAGCTGGGATTACAGGCGTGTGTGCCATGCCTGGCTAATTTTTGTATTTTTAGTAGAGATGGGGTTTCACCATATTGGGCAGGCTGGTCTTGAACTCCTGACCTCATGATTCGTCTGCCTTGGCTTCCCAAAGTGCTAGGATTACAGAGGTGAGCCACTGCACTTGGACAAGATTTCTTAGAAGAACAGAAAAAAATCCACATTCTTAAAGGACACTATTAATAAATTGGACATTATTAAAATTAAAAACTTGTTTATTAAAAGACAACATTAAATGAGTGAAAAAACAAACCACAATGGAAGATTATTTGCAACACATGTTACCAGCAACAAGCTTGTATCCATAATACTACCTAAAAACAACTATAATTTAAGAAAAAGAGAAAACCCAGTAGAAAACTAGGTAAAAAACATGAATAGGAACTTCAAAAATACATACGCCGATTGGGAAATAAGCACCTAAAAAGGTGCTCAGCTCCGTTAGTTATTAGTGTGATGCAAATTATAACTGTAGTGAGACACCACTTTACACCTGCCAGCAAGACAAAAATTCAAATGATTGACAATGCCCAGCTGGTGGAGCAACATAAACTCCCTTGCTGGGGGGTGTGCAAATTAGCAGAGTTACTTTGGAAAACAATATGGATTATCTACTAAGGGGAACAGATGCATACTCTTTAATCTAGTAATTCCACTTCTAGATGTACACCCCCCAAAAATGTGTGCACATGTGCACCAATAGACATACATATGAATGTTCACAGCAGCGTCATTTGTAAGAGTCCAAACCAGGAAACAACCCAAATGTCCATTGCCAGCAGAATGAAAAATTGTGTCACATTTGTATAATCAAATAATACACAGCAATGAAAATGAACATACTGAAACTATAGTTACATTTATCAATATGGGTAAATCTCATAAACATCGCATGAAAGGAAGGAAAAATAGTACTCTGTGATTCCAGAGACAATCCTTGTCTCGGAACAATCCACCTTCACAAATAACAGGTTTGTAGAAAAGCAGAAAGATTTGATAGACGTGATGAGGGCTACAATTTTCAAAAGTAGATCAGTTATAGCAATAGCCATAGTTCATGCAAGGTACAAAACTATTTTGTCAAATAGATACAACTAAATTATAAGTCTTAGAAATCAGGACATTGGTTATTTCGAGGAGACAGGAATAGAGATTGAGTCTGGGTACAAAGGAAACCACTGAGATTTGATTTATTCATCTTTTTGCTCAGGTGATGATTTTATGGGTATTTATCCCACAATAATTTATTGAGCTCATAAAAATTTGTATTGTATACTTTTCTGTATGGTTATAATACTTTACAATACAAATGCATGCTACAAAGTATTACTAAAACTTTATTATCTTATTAGATTTTTCTAATAATATATACAGAAAATTAGGATCAAATACTTTCCCCCTCATCTTTACAGGTGACTTTTTCTAGCCTTTCTCAATTTATCTGGCATATCTGATGTCTGGTCTATGATCCTATGTGATCATGGTCACAAAGATATTATTTTTCGGAAAAAGCAAACAGGCAAAAGCTCTTCCTTCCCATTGTAGAATCTGGAGATCTCTTTGTTGTTTTACCCCAGAGAGCTCTCAAACAATGAGCAACAGTACTCAAACAGAATAGACAGCACAGAGAAGTGGCCAAAGAGACAACAGTCTGCTCTGTCTGACTTTGATGATCTGTGCAAACTCTTCAAATAGACAACTCCTAGTCACTCTTTCTCACTAAGAATTAATATCTATAAACCTGCCATTCATTGCTATAATAGGAGATACTATTCTATTGACTCATGAATGAATTACCCACTTGCCCCAGTGAAGGTATTTCTTGCTTTCTTTCCTTTTTCTTTTTTTTTTTTTTTTTTTTGAGATGGAGTCTCACACTGTCGCCTGGGCTGGAGTGCAGTGGCATGATCTCAGCTCACTGCAAACTCTGCCTCCCAGGTTCAAGTGATTCTCTTGCCTCAGCCTCCCGCCACCACACCCGACTAATTTTTTTGTATTTTTAGTAGAGACAGGGTTTCATTATGTTGGCCCAGCTAGTCTTGAACTCCTGACCTCATGATCTACCTGCCTCGGCCTCCCAAAGTGCTGGGATTAGCACGGCACCCGTGCCACGGCACCCGGCCAAAGGTATTTATTTCAAAACCTCTGAAGGCTAACCTACTGCCAGGCAGGGGCTTAATGAAAACCTGAAGTCATTTATCTTTTGATCTACTGGCTGAAAATCCTTGTCTCTGAACAATCCACCTTCACAAATAACTGAGGTTTGTAAAAAAGCAGAAGGATTTGATAGAAGTGACAAGGGCTGCAATATTCGTAAGTAGATCAGCTATTAAAGGAATAGCCATAGTTCATGCAAGGTGCAGGATTGGACAGAAAAAAATATTTTCTTCCTGCACTAGAGAAAGTATGAAGTTCTGATCACAGATACATTTCAGAATTTCTAAAACATATGAAAACTTTTTGTAACAGGCAATTGAAATTCTAGTTTTCTATGGACATATACTATATAAATATGTATGCTATATAAATATGTGGATCTATATACATGCACAACTATTTATCTCTATCTCTGTGTGTGTATATATACACATACACATATATGGAGATATATTTATATATACATATTAATATATGTATGTATATATACATAAACCCAGACTTTTCAATTATCCACTACAAAAAGTTTTCACCAGTCTATGTAATTGTTAAGGGTGTATACATATATATATACACACACACACACGTATATTTATACATATTACATATTATATACACATGACATATTATAGGATATATAAGTATACATCTGTATATATATGTGTGTATATACATATATATAAACCCAGACCTTTCAATTATCTACTGTAAAAAGTTTTCACTAGTCTATGTAATTGTTAAGCATATATATACACATGTATATTTATATATACATATTACATATTATATACATATTACATGTATATATAATTATACATATGTGTGTATGTGTATATATATACCCAGACCTTTCAATTACCTCCTGTAAAAAGTTTCACCAGCCTATGTAATTGTTATTAAGGGTGTTTTTAAAAAGGCACTAGATATGGCTTTTCCTCCAATAGATATAACCAAGTCCATGTATTTATTAATGCTTGCAAAACCCAGGATTAACGGCCTTCTTCCAAATAGAAGGCCTGAAATGGTCTAAGAGACTCTTTTTTTTTTTTTTTTTTTTTGGAGATGGAGTCTCGCTCTGTCGCCCAGGCTGGAGTGCAGTGGCCGGATCTCAGCTCACTGCAAGCTCCGCCTCCCGGGTCTACGCCATTCTCCTGCCTCAGCCTCCCGAGTAACTGGGACTACAGGCGCCCGCCACCTCGCCCGGCTAGTTTTTTGTATTTTTTAGTAGAGACGGGGTTTCACTGTGTTAGCCAGGATGGTCTCGATCTCCTGACCTCGTGATCCGCCCGTCTCGGCCTCCCAAAGTGCTGGGATTACAGGCTTGAGCCACCGCGCCCGGCCAAGAGACTCTTGTATCATTCGGTTAACTTGACTATTGAATTTTCCAACTCTAGGATGCTAAGGAAGTTCTTGAATTGTTTTCTGCCCATGACTATTTTTCTTCAGATCTGCCTTTAACTCCCTCCTGCAGAGACTCACCGCCTGCTTTCATCTGAGTAAATGCTTATATAAATCATTATATAGACTTACTAAAGCTATGTTTTGTTTAGTAAGAAAGTTTTGGAAGGTAGACAGAAGTGCACCATGTTCCAAAAATGTAAATGTAATTGAAAAAGGAATCCCTCAGCAGCACACAGTTGACACTGCCAATAGACAGGCATGGAGTTCACCAGTCATTTGGCAGAGAAAGAGACACATGCTAAGACTGGCTGCATGAGAGTGCAATTTCAGTGAGTTCTCAGGGTTACATAAAAGCGTCAAGGCCAACCTTTCACCCAGATGAATGTGAAAAAATTGGTTTCACACGTTCATTCAATAAGTATTTATGGAATATCTTCTATATGAAAGGTATTGGCACTTGAGGATGAATTAGTGAAAAATGTTGCAATGGTCCACTGAAAGAAAAACAGGAAGATCTACATACTAAATAAAAACTAAACGTCAGTTTAAGTTTATACTTAAATACAGATGAAAACATTTTTCTTTGATAATAAAGTCAAGAACAAGATGGTCGTGAGACATGTTCCTGATTCCATGGCTCTGTTTGTCTAAAGGCTGTCATCTTGAATCACAGACGCGCACAGATGGAGTTAATTAGCTGCCCTTGAGCTAGGCTTACCTCCAATTGCCCATTGATGGAAACATCATTAAAGAAACTGACCTTTAATACCAATCCCTGAGATCCCACAGCCTGTTAAGAAAACTGAGGAAGCAGAGGGATTTCTGTCCCATCAAAGAGTCTGAAGTCTTTTATTTCAGAATATTGCAAGATGGCATCTCTGTTACATCCGTTTAAGAGATAATGCAGTGTTAATAATTGTTTTAACGTCTGTTTTATTCTCAGACAAAACTGTTTAAATTGAGCTCAACTAAGCACATATAAGTAGGTGGCAAACAGAATGCAGAGTTTTTCTTAAATCTTAAGAACATAACATCACATTTGTCTTGCCTAAATAGATACCAGCTCGGCATTACCATACATGTAATTACCATTACTCCAAAAGAAAAATAAACATAAAATAATTCTTTGTTTCCTGAGAGACAAGAGTGGGGTATTTATATATTTTATCTTTTCTTGTTTGTTAAAACTTCATTTGGCCTTCGTTTTACTAAATGTGTGGGTGTAAGATACAAAATTTCCCATAAGTACAGCAAGAACTTTAAAACACAGAGGGAAGCGGCTTTTCCCCCAACACTAAATCAAAGACTCTTAGTCGACACTAAGAAAGGGAAAAGGGGCTCAGAAAGGATAACAAGAGCTTGTCTCCCAACTGAAGACCTGGCCTTTCTCCTAGGAAGAGCTTCTCCCAACTCCCCTCCCTGCATCAGCGGCCTCTGGAATTACCCTTGGACCTTGAACAACATGGGTTTGAACTGTGCAGATCCACTTATACGTGGATTTTTTTCAATAAAAGTTACATGGAGTGTGCCTGCTTCTCCTGTGACCTCTCCTACCTCTGACACCCCTGAGACAGTAAGACCAACTCCTACTCTTCCTTCTCCTCCTCAGCCTGCTCAATGTGAAGATGATGAGATAAAGATCTTTCAGATGATCCACTTCTACCTAATAGTAAATATATTTTCTGTTATGATTTCCTTAGTAACATTGTCTTTTCTCTAGCTTACTTATTGTAAGAATACACTATATGATACACACAGCATACAAAATGTGCTAATCGATTATTTATGCTCTTGGTAAGGCCGCTGGTCAACAATAGTTAATATATAAATTTGGGGAGAGTCAAACATTATTCAAGAGTTATCCACAGATTTTTGGCTGAGGTGGGGAGGGAGAGTGTCAGTGCCCCTAACACCTGCATTGTTCAAGGGTCAACTGTTCCCTCCGCAGTTTCACTGGCCCCTTGTTTGACTCCACATGCCACATCTCTCTGACCACTTCAACTGAAAGCAATAAACATGAGCTCCTCAACCACAGCCCAACCAAGTTCATGGAACTCCTAGGGTCCATGAACTCGCATCTTTTCTTTGTGTGACCACCAAGTACATGTATTTCTGTAAGGCCTAATCCTTTTTCATTTTTTAAAAAGCTTTATTTTAGGTTCAGGAGTACATGTGCAGGTTTTTTATACAGGTAAACTCGTGTCATGGGGGTTTGATGTACAGATTATTTTGACACCCAGGTACTAAGCCTATTACCCAATAGTTATTTTTCTGGTTCTCTACCTCCTCCCACTCTCTAGTAGGCCTCAGTGTCTGCCGTTCCCCTCTATGTGTCCATGTGTTCTCATCATTTAGCTCCCACTTATAAGTGAGAACATGCGGTATTTGGTTTTCTATTACTGCTTTAGTTTGCTAAGAGTAATGGTCTCCAGCTGCCTCCATGTTCCTGCAGAGGACACAATCTCATTCTTTTTTATGGCTGCATAGTATTCCGTGGTGTGTATGTTCCACATTTTCTTTATACAGTCTTCCATTTATGGGCATTTAGATTGATTCCATGTCTTTGCTATTGTGAATATAGTGCTGCAATGAACATTCACATGCATGTGTCTTTATGATGGAACAATTTATATTCCTTTGGGTACATACCAGTAACAGGATTGCTAGGGTGACTGGTAGCTCTGCTTTTAGTTCTTTGAGGAATTATCGCACTGCTTTCCACCCTGGTTGAACAAATTTACACTCCCACTAACAGTGTATAAGTGTTCCAGTTTCTTTGCAACCTCACCAGCAATTTTTTTTTTTTTTTTTTTTTACTTTTTAGTAATAGCCATTCTGACTGTTGTGAGATGGTGTCTCATTGTGGTTTCGATTTGCATTTCTTTTCATATTCTTGTTGGCCGCACGTATGTCTTCTTTTGAAAAGTGTTTGTTCGTGTCCTTTGCCCACTTTTTAATGGGGATGGGTTTGGGTGCCCTTTATTTCTTTCCCTTGCCTGACTGCTCTGGCCAGCACTTCTAATACTATGTTGACTAGGAGTGGTGAGAGAGGGCATCCTTGTCTTGTGCTGGTTTTCAAGGGGAATGCTTCCAGCTTTGGCCCATTCAGTATAGTATGATATTGGCTGTGGGTCTGTCATAGATGGCTCTTATTATTTTCAGCTATGTTCCTTCAATACCTAGTTTGCTGAGAGTTTTTTTTTTTAACATGAAAGGATGTTGAATTTTATTAAAAGTCTTTTCTGCATCTATTGAAATGATAATGTGGCTTTGTCTTTAGTTCTGTTTATGTGATGAATCACTTCTATTGATTTGCATAACCAACCTTGCATCCCAGGGATAAAGTCTACCTGATTGTGGTGAATTAGCTTTTTGATATGCTGCTGGATTAAGTTTGCTAGTATTTTGTTGAGGATTTTTGCATCAATGTTCATCAAGGATATTGGCCTGGTTTATTTTATTGTTGTGTCTTTGTCAGGTTTGGGTATCAGGATGATGCTAGCCTCACAGAATAAGTTGGGGAGGCATTCCTCCTCCTTAATTTTTGGAAGAGTTTCAGTAGGAATGGTACTAGCTCTTCTTTGTACATTTGGCAAATTCAGCTGTGAATCCATCTGGTCCAAGGCTTTTTTTGGTTGGTAGACTATGTATTACTGTTTCAATTTCAAAGCTCATTATTGGTCTGTTAAGGAATTCAGCTTCTTCCTGGTTCAGTTTTGGGAGAGTGTATGTTTACAGGAATATGTCCATTTCTTCAAAATTTTCTAGTTTGTGTGCATAGAGGTGTTCATAATATTCTCTGATGGTTATTCCTACTTTTGTGGGGTCAGTGGTAATATCCCCTTTGTCATTTCTGATTGTTTATTTGGATCTTCTCTCTTTTCTTCTTTATTAATCTAGTTAGTGGTCTAGCTATCTTATTAATTTTTTCAAAATCAGCTCCTGGCTT
This sequence comes from Macaca mulatta, assembly GCF_049350105.2. Lineage (NCBI taxonomy): Eukaryota > Metazoa > Chordata > Mammalia > Primates > Cercopithecidae > Macaca > Macaca mulatta. The sequence continues at coordinate 7,100,891 of NC_133418.1, forward strand.
CACTGTTTTGAATGGCTTTTCCTGTCTTAATCTCCTTCACTTCGGCTCTGATTTTTGTTATTTCTTGCCTTCTGTTAGCTTTGGGGTTGGCTTGCTCTTGCTTATCTAGTTCTTTTTGATAGGATATTAGGTTGTTAATTTGAGATCTTTGTAACTTTTTGATGCGGGCATTTAGTGCTATACATTTCCTTCTTAATGCTGCCTAAGCTGTGTCCCAGAGATTCTGGTTTGTTGTATTTTTGTTCTCACTAGTTTCAAGGAACTTCTTGATTTCTGCCTTAATTTCATTATTTACCCAAAAGTCATTCAGGAGCAGGTTGTTTAATTTCCATATAATTTTATGGCTTTGGGCAATTTTCTTAGTCTTGAATTCTATTTTTATTGTGCTGTGGTCTGGGAGAGTGGTTGGTAAGATTTCTGTTCTTCTGCATTTGCTGAGGATTGGTTTATGTCCGATTGTGTGGTTGATTTTAGAGTATGTGTCATGTGCAGATAAGAAAAATGTATATTTTGTTGCTTCTGGGTGCAGAGTTCTGTAGATGTCTACCAGATCCATTTGGTCCAGTGTTGAGTTAGGTCCTGAATATCTTTGTTAATTTTCTGCCTTGATGATCTGATACTGTCATTGGGGTGTTGAAGTCTCCCACTATTATTGTGTGGGAGTCTAAGTCTCTTTGAAGGTCTCTAAGAATTTGCTTTATGAATCTCAGTGCTCCTCTCTTGGGTGCATATATATTTAGGATAGTTAGCTACGATGCTGTGACCAGTTGAGGAAACAAGGACTGTAACTGTCAAGTGCCCATTGTCATTGTCAATTGAACCCTTTACCATTATGTAATGCCCTTGTCTTTTTTTTTTTTTTAATCTTTTTTGGTTTAAAGTCTGTTTTGTCTGAAATAAGGATTGCAACCCCTGCTTTTTTGTTTTCCCTTTGTTTGGTAGATTTTTCTCCATCCTTTTATTTTGAGTCCATGAGTGTCACTGCATGTGAGATGGGTCTCTTGAAGATAGCATACCACTGGGTCTTACTTCTTTACCCAGCTTGCCACTCTGTGCCTTTTAATTGGGGTATTTAGCCCATTTACACTCACAGTTAGTATTGATATGTATGTATTTGATCCTGTCATCATGTTGTTAGCTGTTCATTATGCTGACTTGCTTGTGTGATTGCTTTATAGTGTCACTGATCTGTATACTTGAGTGTGTTTTTGTAGTGGCTGGTAACAATCTTTCCTTTCCATATTTAGTGATTCTTTCAGGAGCTCTTGTAAGGCAGGCCTGGTGGCAACAAATTCCCTCAACATTTGCTTGTCTGAAAAGGATTTCATTTCTTCTTTGCTTATGAAGCTTAGTTTGGCTGGATATGAAATTCTTGGTTGAAATTTCTTTTCTCTAAGAATGCTGAACATAGGCTCCCAGTCACTTCTGGCTTGTAGGGTTTCTGCTGAGAGGTCCACTGTTAGTCCGATGGACTTACCTTTGTAGGTGACTTATCCTTTCTCTCTAGCTGCTTTTTTTCATTTTGACCTTGGAGAATCTGATGATTATGTGTCTCACCCACAGTCATTATGTGTCTTGGCCATAATGTGACTTGGGGATTATCTTCTTGTGAAGTATTTTGCCATAATCACAGTAATAAAATGTATCCTACCAAAGGATTATGGTCTTGGGGATTATCTTCTTGTGAAGTATTTTGCAGGGATTCTCTGCATTTCCTGAATTTGAATGTTGGCCTCTCTAGCTAGATTGGGAAGTTTTCATGGATGATATCCTGAAATATGTTTTCCAAGTTGCTTCCATTTTCTCCATCCCTTTCAGGGATGCTAATGAGTTGTAGATTTAGTCTCTTTATATAATCCCATATTTCTTGGAGGTTTTGTTTGTTCCTTTTCATTCTTTTTTCTTTATTCTTCACTGACTGTCTTATTTCAGAAAGCCAGTCTTAAAGCTCTGAGATTCTTTCCTTGGCTTGGTCTATTCTTCTGTTAATACTTGTGATTGCATTACAAAATTCTTGAGGAGTGTTTTTTAGCTCTATCAGGTCGGTTACATTCTTTTCTATATTGGCTATTTTGTCTGTCAGCTCCTATATCATTTTATTATGATTCTTAGCTTTCTTAGATTATGTTTCAATGTTCTCCTGGATCTTGATGATCTTCATTCCTACCCATATTCTGAATTCTATTTGTCATTTCAGTCATCTTAGCGCAGTTAAGAATCTTTGCTGGAGAACTAGTGCAGTTAGTTAAAGGAAAGAAGAAACTCTGGCTTTTTGAGTTATCAGAGTTCTTGAGCTCGTTCTTTCTTATCTTTGTGGGCTGATGTTCCCTCCATCTTTGAAGTTGCTGTTGTTTGGATGGGTTTTTTTTTTTTAATCTTATCTGATGACCATGGGGGTTTGATCATCACATAAGGTGAGTTCAGTCTACTGGCTTTGTTACTAGAAGACTTTAGGGGACCAAGGCTTAGCTGAGGACTTCTGGACTGTGTGCTCTAACTCTGCGGGACTGGTATTAGGCCTCGGCTCCGATCTCTGGCTCCTTGAGGTTAGGAATGTGCTGTGCTGAGAGCAGAGGTGCTCCCAGATGGCTGGTCACAACACTACAATGGCTGGTGCCAGCCAAAGTACTTCACAGGGCAGTGGCAGCAGGATCTGCCCTCGTTTGCATGTGCTAGCAGCAGTGGCAGCAGCAGCACACTGGGGTGCTCACTCATCAGCTGCAGCAGGGTGCCAGTGGGTGCTGGCCTCTGTGCAGGCGTTTGCAGCAGTGATAGTGCCAGTATGGCTCAGGGGGATGGGAGTCCCTGCCAGAAATTGTGTGCACATTTGCACTGATGGTGGTGTTAGCATGGGGGTGGAGTGCTGGTGAGCACAGACCTATGTACGCTTTCTGTGCATGTTCACTTTTGCGGCAGTGGCTGCTCAGAGCTGGGGTCAGGTCTGCTGTTTTCTGTGCCTAGTTTTGTGCCAGCCTCCCTGGTGCAGGGCTGGGGTGCTGGTGGGCCGGGACTGGTGGATTCCATGCCCACCAATGCTTCCATGACAATGACAGTGTGGCGGGCTGCACTCACACTAGCAGCAATAGCATGGCATGGTGCACACAGGCGCACTGGCAGGGAAGGGAAGGCTAGGTCCATCTGTGCACACATGCACCAGCAAAGCAATGTGGTGGGTGGCTGTGGGTGAGTACTTACAGGCAAAGGTGGCATGGCATGGCTGCAGGGGAGGGAGGGTACAGGCAGGCTGCCTGATCCTTTTGACTCCTCATCAGCAACCTGTTCTCACCATTATTAGATTTATCTCTATCTTTTTTGTTGGTAATGATTAGATGGAATATTTGTTTTTGGTATTTGACATTTTAAATTTATATATAATTGTACATATTTATGGGGGCACATGTTATACTTTGATACATCCATATAATGTGTAATGATCAAATTAAGGGTAATTAGTATATTCAACACGTCAAACATTTATCATTTCATGATGTTGGGAACATTCCAAATCTTCCTCTCCAGGTATTTTGAGATATACAAGAAATTATTGTTAATTATAATCACTCTGCTATGCTGTTGAACACTATAACTTGTTCCTTCTGTTTGTGTTTTTGTACTCACTAACCAACCTCTCTTCTTTCCCTCTTCCCCTGTACCATTCCCAGCCTCTGGTAACTGCCATTCTACTCTCTACTTTCATGAGATCAACTTTTTTAGTTTCTATATAAGTGAGAACATGTGATATTTGTATTTTGGTGTCTGGCTTGTTTCACTTAACATGTCTTCTAGTTCCATCCATGTTGCTGCAAATGACAGAATTTCATCACTTTTTATGGCTGAATAATATTTCACTGTATATAAGTACTGCACTTTCTTTATCCATTCATCTGCTGATGGACACTTAATGTTGATTCCATAACTTGGCTACTGTGAATAATGCTGCAATAAACAAGGGATATCTCTTCCACAGACATCTCTTCCACATAGTGATTTCTTTTCTTTTGAATATACACCCAATAGTGGGACTGCTGGATCATATGGTAGAGCTATTTTTTTTTTTTTTTCATTTTTTTGAGGAGCCTCCATATTGTTTTCCATAGTGGCCATACTAATTTACATTCCTACCAACAGTATGTTAAAGCAAACTAAATATGGTCTGAGGACTATGTACTTCTATATTTGAGTCCTTGTGGATGAACTGTAACGTAATTTAGTAGGTAGACACGATTGAAAACCTAACTTAGCAGTATGTGCCTGTAACAATAGCTGAGTCCTGGCCAATCCTAGCAGCCATACTTCAACCACTCATATACTGCTCAGGGTTCAAACTGTGTTCAAATAAGACAAACACCAACTGGTAACCAATCCAGGTGTTTCTGTACTTCACTTCTAACTTCTGTACATCATGTTCCTTTTTTTGTCTATAAACTTGTTCCGACCATAAGGAATCCCTGGAGTCCCTCTGAATCTGCTGTGATTCTGGGGGCTGCCTGATTTGTAAATCATTTTTTTTCTTGCTCAATTAAACTCTGTTAAATTTATCTGAAGTTTTTTATTTTTTATCAAGTGTATAAGAGTTTCCCTTTCTCCATATCCTCACCGGCATATTTTTTGTCTTTTTGATAATAGCCAGTTTAACTGCAGTGAGATGATATCTCATCGTGGTTTCAATTTGCATTTTCCTGATACTTAGAGATGAACATTTTTTCCTATCTCTGTTGGTCATTTGTAGGTCTTCTTGGTGAAATGTGTATTCAGATCATTTGCCCATTTTTTAATCAATTTTTTTTTTTTTGCTAATGAGTTCCCCTATATATTCTGGTTATTAATCCCTTATCAGAAGAATAGTTTGCAAATATTTTCTCCCATTCTGTAGGTTGTCTCTTCACTCTGCTGATTGTTTCCTTTGCCATGTAAAAGCTTTGTAACTTGATGTAATGCCATTTGTCTATTTGTACTTTTGCACTTTTGTGTTATATTTTATAAGACCTTTTGAAGTCTTAATAAAATATTTTCCCAGACCAATGACCTGAAGTGTTTCTCCAGTGTTTTCTCCTAGTAGTTTCATAGTTTCAGGTCTTACGTTTAAGTCTTTAATTCACTTTAATTCATTTTTGTATACAGTGAGAGACAAAGGTCTAGTTTCATTCTTCTGCATATGAATATCCAGTTTTCCCAGCACCATTTATTGAAGAGATTGTCTTTTCCCCAGTGTATGTTTTTGGTGTCTTTGTTGAAAATGAGTTGGCTGTAAATGCATAGATTTATTTCTGGGTTCTCTATTCTGATCCATTGTTCTATGTGTCTGTTTTTATGCCAATACTATGCTGTTTTGGTTATTATAGCTTTGTAGTATATCTTGAAGTACATAGTTTGATGTCCCCAGCTTTGTTACTTTTGGTTGGGATTGTTTTGGCTATTTGGGCTCTTTTGTGGTTCCATACTAATTTTAGAATTGCTTTTTCTAGTTCTGTGAAGAATGTCATTGGTATTTTGATAGCGGTGGCACTGAATCTGTAGATCACTATGGGTAGTACAGACATTTTAACAATATTAATTTTTCCAATCGATGACCATGAAATGTTTTTCCATTTTTTGTGTCCTCTTTAACTTCTTTCATCAGTGTTTTATAGTTTTCACTGTATAAATTTTTCACTTCTTTGGTTAAGTATATTTCCAGTTTTTTTTTTTCTTTACAAGCTATTATAAATGGGATTGCTTTCTTCATTTCTTTTTCAGGTTATCTGCTGTTGGTGTAAAGAAATGCTACTAATTTTTGTATGTTGATTTTGTATCCTGAAACTTTACTGAATTTATCAGATCTAACAGTTTTTTAATGGAGTCTTTAGGTTTTTCTAAATATATGATCATGTCATCTGTGAACAAGGATAATGTGACTTCTTGTTTTCCAATTTGGATGCCTTTTATTTCTATCTCTTGCATAATTGTTCTGGCTAGAACTTCCAAAAATGTGTTAAATAAAGTTGGTGAAAATGGGCATCCTTGTGTTGTTCCCAATCTTACAGGAAAGGCTTTCAATTTCTCCCAATTCAGTATGATGTTAGCTGTGAATTTGTCATATATGACCTCTATTGTTCTGAAGTATGTACCTTCTATACTCAGTTTGTTGAAGAAATTTTTTATCATAAAGGGATGTTGAATTTTATCAAATGGTTTTCAGCATCTATTGAAATGGTAATTTGTTTTTGTTCTTGATTCTGTTACTATGATATACCATGTTTATTGATTTGTGTATTTGGAACTATCCTTGCATTCCTGGGATGAATCCCATTTGATCACAATGAATGATCTTTTTAATGTGTTGTTGAATCTGACTTGCTAGTATTTTGTTGGGGATTTTTGCATCTATGTTCATCATGGATATAAAACCGTAGTTTTCTTTTTGTGTGTGTGTCCTTGTCCGATTTTGGTACCATAGTAATGCTGGTCTTGTAGAATGAGTTTGGAAGTTTTCTCTCCTCTTCAATTTTTTGGGATATTTTGAGTAGAATTTATATTAGTTCTTTAAATGTTTGGGAGAATTCAGCAGTGAAGCTGTCAGATCCTGGGCTTTTCTTTGGTAGGATACATTTTATTACTGTTTCAATCTTGTTACTTATTGGTCTGCTCTGGTTTTCTATTTCTTCATGGTTCAATCTTGCTAGGTTGTATGTGTACAGGAATTTTTCTGTTTATTCTAGGCTTACCAATTTGTTGGCATGTAATTGTTCAGAATAGTCTCTAGTGATCCTTTGTGTATATGTGGTATCAGTTTTAATGTCTCCTTTTTCATCTCTGAATTATTTGGGCCTTCTCTCTTTTTTTTTCTTTGTCTTGCTAAAGTTTTGTCAATTTTATTTTTCAAAAAATAACTTTCTTTTCATTGATCTTTTGTATTATTTTTAGTTTTTATTATTTGTTTCCTTCTACTACTTTTGGGTTGGGTTTGTTCTTGTTTCTCTAGTTCCTTGAGGTGTATCACTAAGTTGTTTATTTGAGATCTTCCTACTTTTTTGACATAGGCATTTATTTTTATAAAATTCCCTCTTAGAACTACTTGTGCTTTATCCCATAGGTTTTGGTATATTGTGTTTCCGTTTTCATTTGTCTCAAGGAATTTTTAAATTTTCTTTTAAAATTCTCCATTGACCCATTTGTTGTTCAGCTGTATGTTCTTTGAATACCTGATTTCAATTTTTAAAAATGTATTAAGACTTGTTTTGTGACATAACATATGGACTATCCTGAAGACTGTTCTATGTGCTGATGAGAAGAATGTGTATTCTGCCACTGTTGAATGGAATGTTCTGTAAGCATCTGTTAGCTTCATTTGATCTACAGTGCAGTTTAATGTCTCTTCGTTGATTTTTTGTTTGGATGATGTGTTCATTGTTGAAGATGGGATGTTAAAGACCCCTTCTATTACTGTATCCCAGACAATATCTCCCTTTAGGTCTATTAGTATTTGTTTTATATATTTGGGTGCTCTGGTGTTGAGTGCATATATATTTACAATTGTTATATCCTTTTTTTTTGTATTGACCTCTTTATCATTATATACTTGCCTTCTCTGTCTTTTTAAAACTGTTCTTAAGTCCATTTTAAGTGATATATGTATAGCTACTCCTGATCTCTTTTGGTTTCTATTTGCATGGGTTATCCTTGTTACATATCTCTGTATTGCCTATCTCTTAACTAATTATCGTAGTTACTGTTTTTAATAGTTTTAATTCTTCACACTTAATATATAAATGGTTTACTCACAGTATTAGAGTATTCTGAATTTGCCTATTTTCTTTCTTTTACCAGTGAGTTTAATATCTTCAGATGTGTTCTTGTTATATGTTAGCATTCTTTCTTTTCAGATTGATTGAAGAAATCCTTTTAGCACTTCCTCTAATACAGGGATGGTGTTGATAAATTCACTAAGAAGCAGAGTCTTTATTGCTCCTTCATGTTTAAAGGATTGCTTTGCTGGGTACAGTAATCTTGGCTAGCAGTCCTTTTTTCCTTCAGCACTTTTAATATAGCATCCCATTTTCTCCTGGCCTGCAGGGTTTCCACTGAGAAATCCACTGAAAGCTGTATTAGGGCTCCATTGAATGTGGTATGTTTCTTTTCTCTTGCTGGTTTGAGTATTATGCATCTTTTATCTTTCGCTAATTTGATAATAATATGCCTTCGAGATTTCCTCTTTGGGTTGAATTTCATCGGTAATATCTGAGCTTCCTGTACCTAAATGGTGTCATTTTTCTCCAGATTCAGGAAATTTTCAGCCATCATTTCCTTAAATATGCTTTCTAGGCATTTTTCTCTCTCATTGCCTTCAGAAATTCCTATTAGGTAGACATTAATTGGCTTGGTAGTGCATCATAATTCTTGTAGGCCTTGTTCACTCTTTTTATTTTTATTTTTGCTCCTCTGATTGGGTTATAAAACTCACTAATTCTTTCCTCTGTTTGATCAAGTCTGCTGTCGAAGCTTTCTACTGAGTTTTTCAGTTTAGTTATTGCATTCTTTATTTGTAGGATTTCTACTTGGTTTTTAAATTGTTTCTATTTCTTTGTCAAATTTCTCATTTTGTTCCTGGATTGTTTTGCAAATTTCATTTAGTTTTCTCCTCATATTTGCTTGTGATTCCCTTAACTTCTTTAGGGGGATTATTCTGAATTCTCTGACATTTCATAGATCTTCAAATCTTCTGGGTCCATTGGTGGAGCTTTGTTGGTGTCTTTTGGTCATATTTCCCTGAGTTTTCAAAATCTTTCTGTCTTGATCCCTTCAAAATCTTTCATGATGCCTGCACATTTGAGAAGACATCCACCTCTTCCAGCTTTTGCAGGTGTTCTTTGGTAATGTCAGACCTTTCCTACCGAGTAACAGAACTTAAATACCAGCCTGGTGTTTCTTCACATTCTGGGGAGGACTTATAATGAGCTCCAGAACTAAAACACTGCCCTAGAACTAACTCATTGCCTGCCATTGTTTCCCGGTCTGAGGAAGACTTACAGTGAGTGCCCGAAGTTAAAAATTATCCAGGAACTATATTGCTGCTTTGCCATTGTTTCACAGTCTGGGGGCAGACTTAAGTGGGCATGAGAACTGAATCCTCACCTTTTAGTTGTTTCCAGGTCAGTTAGAAACTCCACATGAGCACCTGAGCTTTGTGGAAAAATCTGGCCAGCTACTCAAGACTTCCCACAGTTTGTACCCCCTGCAGCTCTATGACATCAGCCAATCTCTTCAATGTGGCATCCCTGCTGATCAAAGCACACAGTAGCCACCAAGATCAATGCCCCAGTCACTGCAGTCAGTGCCCCACTCTGTGTTCCTAATTCACACCAGGTGGTTCAGCCCTTCTGACACTTCCAATGGTTCCTTTGGAATGAGACCAGGATGGGTTTCCTTGGAAGATTCCCAGACTGATGGGGATAGTGAATGTTCACCTTCAATTCCCTCCTCTTATCTCAGAAACTGTGAGCCTAGGGAAATTCTCTGTGAGTGGCATTGTGCCAGTTTGGGGGAAGAGGTGGCACAGTCTGAAATGACTATTTCTCTTGCTGATCATGGTTTCTCTAGATTATGTAGGCCTAGGGGGTTTCTCTACTTCTCCCCTAAGTTTTGGTGAATTCAGAGTGGCATTCTTATCTTTGAATAATTTCTAATTGTATTTTTGTGAGGGTAATGATGCCAGGGATCTTCTATTCTGCCATCTTGCTACCATTTAAAAAAAAAACTGCAACAAACGAACAAACCCCCCCACACAACTTTCATCAGTAGTTGTAGCAAAAAGAATAAAATACAATCCTTTTCTTTTTTTTTTTTTTTTTTTGAGACGGAGTCTCGCTCTGTCGCCCAGGCTGGAGTGCAGTGGCCGGATCTCAGCTCACTGCAAGCTCCGCCTCCCGGGTTTACGCCATTCTCCTGCCTCAGCCTCCTGAGTAGCTGGGACTACAGGCGCCCACCACCTCGCCCGGCTAGTTTTTTGTATTTTTAGTAGAGACGGGGTTTCACTGTGTTAGCCAGGATGGTCTCGATCTCCTGACCTCGTGATCCGCCCATCTCGGCCTCCCAAAGTGCTGGGATTACAGGCTTGAGCCACCGCGCCCGGCCAATCCTTTTCTTAAAAAAGAGAAAAATCTACTTTGACATACTCTGGGAGTTTATTAAATCCAAGTCCTAAAAAGTGGTGACTTTAAAAAACCAATTAAAAAATAATTGGGGCAGGACTTCCAGAATGGGAGTGTGAGCAGCTTGACCATTTCGTGGGGGTGGGGGAGAGCAGGCAATAAGACAGCTTTTTAGGGTTCCTAGACGTTGGACTTAGAAGGCAAAGACTTCAAAGCAGCTATTGAAAATATGTTCAAAGAACTAAATGAAATCATGTTTAAAGAATTTACATAAGGTATGATGACGATGTTTCACAAAATAAAGAATATCAACAATAGGTAGAAGTTGTATTTTTTAAAAAAGAACTAACTGGAAATTCTGGTGTTGAAAATTACAATAACCACAATGAAAAACTGCTAGAGGGACTCAATGGTAGATTTGAGCTGGCAGAAGAAAGAATCAGTAAACATAAAGACAGATCAATAGAGTATGCAATCTGAAGAGTAGGGTGAATAAAGAATGAAGAAAAGTAAGCAAAATCTCAGAGAAATGTGGGACACCATTAATCTCAAAAACATATGTGTAAGGGGACTGCCAAGAAAGAACAGGAGAGAAAGAAGCAGAAAATAGATTTGAAGAAATAATAGCTGAAAAGTAAAAAATTTGATGGAAAACATTAATCTATATATATCCAATAATGTCAACCAACTAAAAGATAAATACAAAGAGATACATACCCAGACACAACATAGAATATTCAAACTAAATACAAAAAGAAAAACTTGAAAGCAGCAAAAGAAAAATTACTCATTACATACTCTGATAAGATTAACAGTTGACTCCTAGGCCATTATAGGAAGCCCCAAAAGACTAATAGCTTATTTCTCGTCAGAAGTAATGGAAGCCAGAAGGCAGTGAGATAAAAAATTCAAAATGCTGAAAAAAAAATCCTGACAAACAAGATTCCCATATCCAGGAAAACTATCTCTCAAAAATGAAAGAGAAATAAATACATTTCAGCTACCCCAAAATGAAGAGAATTTGTTGGTGGCAAACCAGCTTTAAAAGAGATACTGTAGGAAGTTCTTTACCCTGAAAAAAATGTGATGCCAGACAGTAATTTAAATCACACAGAAAAAGAGTTCCAGTAAAAGTAATTATGTAATTAATTAATTACAAAAGATGGTATAACTGTAGAGTTCTTCTCCTTCCTTCTCTGATTTATAAAGCAATTATATAAAACAATAGGTATATAATTGCATTATGTGGCCGGGCGCGGTGGCTCAAGCCTGTAATCCCAGCACTTTGGGAGGCCGAGTCGGGTGGATCACGAGGTCAGGAGATCGAGACCATCCTGGCTAACACGGTGAAACCCCGTCTCTATTAGGAAATACAAAAAACTAGCCGGGCGAGGTGGCGGGCGCCTGTGGTCCCAGCTATTCGGGAGGCTGAGGCAGGAGAATGGTGTGAACCCGGGAGGCGGAGCTTGCAGTGAGCTGAGATCCGGCCACTGCACTCCAGCCTGGGCGACAGAGCGAGACTCCGTCTCAAAAAATAAATAAATAAATAAAACAATATGTACATAATTGCATTATTGGGTTTATAACATACAGAAATATAATCTATTTGAAGAAACAGTAGTCCTCCCATATCAGGAGGGAGGGGATACATTCCAAGACTACCAGTGGATGCCTGAAATCAGACACAGTACCAAACCGTATATACCATGTTTTTTTTGACATGGTAACCAAGATGGCTACTAAGTGACTAATGGGTGGGTTGCCTACATAGCATGGATATGCTAGGCAAAGGAATGATGTGAGTTTTCATTACACTATTCAGAATGGCATGCAACTTAAAGCTTATGAATTGCTTATTTCTGGAATTTTCCATTTAATATTTTCAGACCGTGTTTGACCATGGGTAACCATGGGTAGCAAACCACAGAAAGCAAAATTGCAGATATCAAGGGACTACTGTAATATCACAAAAGAGGTGTGTGGGAACAGAACTTTATTGGAATAAGGAAATAACACTAGTTTGTAATTTGAAGTCAAAAGAAGAAATAAGGAGAACCAAAAATAAAAAATAAGGTTAATTTTTAAAAGCCCTCTATAAGACTTGTGCTTTTCTTTTTTCCTTGAGCTTATTTAAAAGACATAAACTTATAAGAAGTAAGAATTATAACTGTGTATTACTGGGTTTGTAACATATAAATACTATATATACACATATATACACAGAGGGAAGGGCAAAGAGTTATATAGGGGTGACACTTCTATAAGTCATTAGACTTAGGTTAGTAAAAACCTGAAGTAGATTCTAATAAGTTAAAATGTGTACTGTAAGTCCTAGGGCAACCACTAAGGAAATAACTTTTAAAATATCATGTAAAAATTAGGTCAATTAACATGTTAACTAGAAAGTATTCACTTAATGCAAAAAAAATACTCAAGGAACAACGCAGGGAAAACAAAATATGAGATATATAGAAGACAAAATATTAAATAGCAGAGGTAAATCTAACAATATCAATAATAATATTAAGTGTGAATATAGATCAAACAATTCAATCAAAAAACAGAGAGAGACTGAATGTGAAAAAATGATCCAACTATATGTTATCTACTGAATACACTTTAGATTAAAAAATATAATAGATTAGGCCAAGGCAGGTGTCTCACCTGAGGCCAGGAGTTCGAGACCAGCCTGGCCAACATGGTGAAACCCCATCTCTACCAAAAATACAAAAACTTAGCTGGGTGTGGTGGCAGGCACCTGTAATCTCAGCTACTCAGGAGGTTGAGGCAGGAGACTTGCGTGAACCCAGGAGGCAGATGTTGCAGTGAGATCATGCCATTTTACTCCAGCCTGGGCAACAAGAGCAAAACTCCATCTCAAAAAAAAAAAAGTATACACACACACACACACACACACACTCAATCTTTTATATATATATAAAAAGATATATATATATATATATATATAAAAGATTGAAGGCAAAAAGACTGAAAAAACATACTATGCAAACAGCAACCATAAGAGAACTTGAATGGCTATGAAGTATCAGAAAACATACAAATTAAAATAAAAAATGCTACCAGAGGCAAAGAGAGACATTTTATAATTATGAAAGAATCAATACATCAGGAAGACATAACAATTATAAACATATATGCACCACCTAACAATGGAGCCCTAAAATACATAAGGCAAAAACTGATGGATTTGGAGTGAGAAATACACAATTCAGTAATAATAATAGTTGAAGACCAATATTCCACTTTCAATAATGGATAGAACAATTGGCAGTAGACAAGGAAACACAAAAATATGAATAATACTATAAATCAACAAGACATAACTGACATCTACAGAACACTCCACACAAAAACAGTTTAGTACACAGTGTTCTCAAGTGTACATGGAAGATTATTCAGGACAGACAAAGTGTTGGGCTATGACACAAACCTCGATAGATTTTTAAAAGATTTAAATTTTATAAAGTATGTTCTCCAGCCAAAATGAAAATAAATTAGAAATTGGTAACAGAAGGAAATTTAGGAAATTCAAAACTATGTAAAAATTAAATAAGATTATTTATTGATTACTCCTGAATCAATAGGGCAAAGAAGAAATCACAAGGGAAATCAGACAATGTTTTGAGATAAATGTAAGAGAAAAATACAACATATTAAAATTTGTGGTATGGAGCTAAAGCAATAAAGGGAATTTAAAAAATTTATTTAGTAGAGGAAAATTTATAGCTACAGGCATTTAAGTAAAAAAAAATCTTAAATAAATAACATAACATTTTAAGAAACTGTAAAAAGGAGGAGAAAATTAAATCCAAAGCAAGCAGAATGAAAGAACTAATAAAGATCACAGTGGAAATAAATGAAATAGAGAACAGAACAATAGTAGAGAAAAACAACAAAAGCAAAAGGCGGTTCTTACAAAATATCAACAAAATTGGCATAATTGTAGCTTGACCCCATTGTCTTCAGAGAGATTAACTGATCACAGCATAGTTATAACCATTCTTGAACTGAGCATTTTACTTCTACTTTAATAAGCCATAGTATTAACTTTTTTGGTATTAATTTTTAAGGAGTCACATTTGTACTGGCTTTTATTAACTTGTCATCTATTGGAATGTCTAGGTCATTTTTCACTTTGAATGTTAACCTCTGTTAATTATTTGAAGATGAGCAAATATCTAAACAAGAATAAGTTTAAATACTATATCTTTAAAGCAAAAATGAGTATTTATGTATATTTATAGATGTGTATATATATGTACATACAAATATACATTGTGTGTGAATATAATTATATATGTATTCCTGCTGTTAGCTATAATTATTAGTCATCTTAGTTCTCCAAAAACTCCTTATCTCATATGCATGGGGAACCTCTCTTCAGGTTCCTCTAACCAGCCTCTCCGCTTTCCAAGGTATAAATGCAAAGGATTCTGGGATTCAACTGGGACTCATTTCCCCTTGTCTTCTCAGTTGGCCTCAAAGCCCCTGGATTGTATCTGAAAATGTTAAACAAAATGCTTCCAATCTGGAGACAGCATGGTACTGATTTTGAGAGGGACACATTAATTTCATGGTATAATTTATTTAGTTATTTAATTTATACAGAAGAATAAGTACAGATTCAGTAATAATAGACCAAACCATTCCACATAAGAAAATGCACAGAAGGAAGTGATGAGTAGACTATTAAAAAAGCAGGGCTATGAAGAAAATGTCAATCCATATTAAAACAGCACACTACAGTCTGACTTACCTCTCAGAATGTCTGAGTTTCAGCATTATGTCATTTAGTGACGATATCATTTCAGGAAATAATATTTCACATGTTGTGCTTACAAGTATCAATCTGGCTGAACCTCCCTCACTCAACAAATGCTGTGGTACTGAGCCAAGAAATATGGATAAGCACAGTAAAGAGATAATACTAATATATAAGAATTTTGCTCAAAATCATTGCCTTTTCTACTGTGAGAGATTTGAAGGTTTTAAAAATCTGATGTTCAACTTTTACACTGCTGGTGGGAGTGTAAATGAGTTCAACCATTGTGAAAGACAGTGTGGTGATTCCTCAGAGACCTAGAGGCAGAAATACATTTGGCCCAGCAATCCCAATACTGGGTATATACTCAAACGAATATAAATCCATCTGTTATAAAGATATATGCACACATAAGTTCATTGTGGCACTATTAACAATAGCAAAGTCATCAGCCTAAAGGAATCAACCTAAATGTCTGTCAATGATAGACTAGATAAAGAAAATATGGTATATATATACCATAGAATACTATGCAGCCATAACAAGAAATGAGATCCTGTCCTTTGCAGGGACATGGATAGAGTTGGAAGCCACTATCCTCAGCAAACTAACGCAGGAACAGAAAACCAAACAATGAATTTTCTCACTTACAAGTGGGAGTTGATTGATGAGAACACATGGACACATGGGGAGGAACAGTACACATTGGGCACCTGTTGGGGATGGAGGGAGAGCATCAGGAAGAATAGCCAGTGGACGCTGGGCTTAATACTTGGGCGATGGGATGACCTGTGTAGTAAATCACCATGGCACATGTTTACCTGTGTAACCAACCTACACATCCTGCACATATACCCCTAAAGTTAAGTTGAAAAAAGTAAAATAAAATCTGGTATTCAGTTGTCCACTAAAAATAAAGAGAAGGCATTTATATTTTAGCACACATAAAGATTTAAACTGATTTAAAATATACTATTTAAGACATATTAGAATTCTTAACAGTAGTGAATTTGCAGCCCTGCTGTGCTTGGTAAATTAATTATTTTAATAATTTTAAATAGTCTTTTTTTTTTTTTTCTTGAGATTGATTCTTGTTCTGTTGCCCAGTCTGGAGTGCAGTGGTGTGATCTCAGCTCACCGCAACCTCCACCTCCCGGGTTCAAGCGATCCTCCTGCCTCAGCCTTTCGAGTAGCTGGGATTACCAGTGCCTGCCACTATGCTCAGCTAATTTTTTGTATTTTTATTAAAGACGGGGTTTCACCATGTTGGCCAGGCTGGTCTCAAACTCCTGACCTCAAGTGATCCACCTGCCTGGGATTATAGGCGTGAGCCACTGTGCCCGGCCTTAAATAGTCTTAATATCAGAAAGTACTAATGAAAAGGGGTATGGATCTTCTCTGTGTCCTTTTCAATTTCTCTACAGAATAAGTAAGGGAATGATACTATAAGGATGTTAGCATATATTGAAAACTTACTATGTGCTTAGCACCATTCTAAGCACTTGGATTTAGAAGCTGTGAACTTATTTCAAAAAATTTAAATATTTGACATTAAACACAAAAGTTAAAAGCAGCCACAGACTGATATGTACATCATGCAAATTAGGTAAATATATTTCAAACTGACTTGGGGGTATATGAAGATTTGTAAATATTACATCTTAAACTACTACTTTCACCTGGAAAAAATATTCAGAAGTCCTGGACTGTGTTATTAATATCATATGTGAGATATTTTTGGTGAATGACAGTCACTCACAATTCTCTCGTCGTTTAGGATCCTGAGCTTTTTATTAATACACTAGTTTTAAGGATTCTTGGCAAGGAACAACTTTCAAACCACTCATGATTCTACTGCAATAAAAAATGTTCAAGTCAGTTTAACTATTCTTGAGAAAAAAACTAGGGTGAGTCAATGTACATCACATCTTCAGCTTCATTTTGAGGCTGTTTTCATTAGCAGGTAGTGAAATTTAAAGCAGTGCTACGTTACACAGGAATAAACAAACATATCAAAAGAGGAGAAAGTTTACAGGCCTCATAAAACAACAGTGCAAAACAAGTTCAAGTAACTTTTCAAGTAATCTGGATACCTTTCACTCCCAATCAAAACATCAGGCAAACAATGGAGAATTTAAAAAAATAATCTATACTGTTATAAAATACAAAATTACCAGTTTCTCTTTTTTTTTTTGAGACAGAGTCTTGTTCTGTTGCCCAGGCTGGAGTGCAGTGGCACGATCTCAGCTCACTGCAACCTTCACCTCTTGGGTTCAAGCCATTCTCCTGCCTCAGCCTCCCAAGTAGCTGGGATTACAGGCACCTGCCACCACGCCTGGTTGATTTTTGTATTTTTAGTATCGGGTTTCACCATGTTGACCAGGCTGGTCTTGAACTCCTGAGCTCAAATCCGCCTGCCTGGGGCTCCCAAAGTGCTGGAATTACAGCCATGAACCACCATGCCCAGCCCATAAAATTACCATCTTACATCCTTAAAGGGTTGGATTTTATTTTGTAAGAACTAGACCCTATCAATAATGGATTATGATACTAGATGGTCAGATTAAATACTAACCTCTAAGACCTAATTCAGAAAATAGTTCGAGTACATGAGGACTGAGCATCTCATGCTTGAATGTTTCTGTCACATCACGTACTTTATTACCATGAGATCACACCACTCTTAGTGATTTACTATTTCGGCTAACCTATCATGGTAATATATATTGCTTTATTAAAAAATTTTCACACTTTTTCAGTTAAAAGAGAAACCACTAAAATTGCATGAATTAAAGTGGTTACAGCAACAATCACAAGGTACTTCGTGTTTAGTTGCTATTAAAAATTTTAAGTGCATTAGTGTAGTAAAAAGACTAGGCAACATTGTTTTCTGGAATGCCATGGTTTATAAGAAAAACATGTGACCTTTTCATTGAAAACAGCTTCACAAATAGCAGATATATCGTGTAAACACTCTGAGTATCTGTTACTCTGAAGAATTACACCCATACTTGAATAAAATCTTGGTAAATCCAAGAAGCAACAAAGAAGCCTCAAGGTGAAAGTTCTTCAGAGAGAACAAAGAGATGCTGAAGATTCATTGCTTATTGGCAAATACGCCAGTTAGTGAAAACACTATGATTGGCAGGCAATGATCATACAAATCACAGCCAAAGATAAACGAGGCAGAAGAGCAAGGTGGGTAAGAGCATGGTCACTGGCATAAGACAGACACATGTGTTCAAAGACCATGACTCAGATGTTTACTTGCTTTGTGATTATATATAGGACAATCATATCACTTCTCTGAGATCCCATTTTCCTCTCCTTATACCCAGAATATGGAAAAAATCATATCGACGTCACTGGCTGTTTGGGGAACTAATTATTTGCGTTCTACAAAACTTCGTGATGAACTAAGAATATTTATTATTAAAGAAGAAAAGTTAAAATAAGAAAGAAGATGGCAGAGTAAAAACGGTGTGATGAAAGGTCATCTGTTTACAACAAAAACAGATCGGCAGTGATACATCTGATGGGATGGACCCTGTAGGGACATGATAAACGACATCCAAACAGCCCAATAGCCTCAGAGATGCCCCTAAACTATACAAAGGTATAAGAATCAAAAGAATGCTCAAGTAGGCTGCACGCCTTATAAAAGAGCAAACCAAGATTCACTCGCTTAAGTTGTTTCTGAAGTTACCACCACAGCTAGCACACAAAGGTAAAGAATTCATTTCAGTAGCAGACTAGAAAAGACCATTTATAGTAATGTGTAAAACCTAAAGAATGCTACAAAACCGGAAAATAGATCAGTGTATTTGAGGAGCCATCCTATGATCCTACAGAATCAAAGCAAGCAGCATAATAAAAATGCACAAACTCTACAGGGGGAAAAAAAAAAACAGCTGGGCGCAGTGGCTCACATCTGTAATCCCAGCACTTTGGGAGGCTGAGGTGGGA
Source organism: Macaca mulatta (assembly GCF_049350105.2). Taxonomy (NCBI): domain Eukaryota; kingdom Metazoa; phylum Chordata; class Mammalia; order Primates; family Cercopithecidae; genus Macaca; species Macaca mulatta. The sequence continues at coordinate 7,119,767 of NC_133418.1, forward strand.
GGATTGCTTGAACCCAGGAGCTTGAGACCAGCCTGGGCGACATAGTAAGACCCCGTCTGTACAAAAATTTTTAAAAATTACCTGAGTATGATGGCATGCACCTGTGGTCCTCACTACTGACCTGAGGCTGAGGAGAGAAGATAGCTTTATATCCTTAAAGGGCTGGATTTTATTTTCCAAGAACTAGACCCTGTCTATACTGGATTATGATACTGCATGGTCAGATTAAACACTAACCTGTAAGATCTAATTCAGAAAATAGCTTGAGTACATGAGGACTGAGCATCTCATGCTCGAATGCCATGATCGCACCACTGCACTCCAGCCTGGGCGACACAGCAAGACCCTGCCTCAAAAAAATAAAATAAAAATAAATAAAAAATAATCAAAAAGAACATTTAAATGCATTTGAAAGAGACAAGTATAAAATAATTTGATTGAGTAGTATAATAATCATATATTTAAATTAGGTTCACAAAACTCAGAAAGGTGATTGGTTAGTCTTCAGAACTGGGTCACAAACTAATACTTATTACACAAGAAATGCAACTTTGAGCATAGCCTTTGGGAAGTTTAGGAGACTCTATTAAAGACGACAGCAAGGATTTATAAGAAAAGGAGTAGGGAGACAGAAAAAAGTAGCAGATTCTTATGATAGTGTTATTTTAAAATATTAATATATTTCAAGTATCTGAATTCATAATTTCAAATAATTTTTGGAGCAATAACTGTTTAGGAATCATAATTGACTACAAATCCAGTGGCTTCCACTCATATTCTCTTTTTCTTCTTTTATTGCTCCAGGGTGAATAACTTATAATCATTGTGGCTAATATTTGTACAGAGTGTCAGCTAGAAATTTTCTTTACATCATTAACACTTTTAGTTGATTCAAATCTAAGTTTTTAGTAGCGGACATTATTATCAGAACATATGTAGTTAATTCATCATGCCCACTGGTTGCTAACCTGTAATAAGGGAGATGACTCTAAGAGGAATAATACACTAAAGATCAAATTATACCTGCTCCTTTTGAAACTATAGCTTACGAACTTCAGAATGGAGCCTCGTGTCAATGCCCTGCTCTTACTTCTAACAGAAAGTTTCATGATGTCTCAGATAAACCAAAGACAAGACAGAGTTCTGGTGGTGCTTGGAATTTCAAAATAGGATTAATATACAACAAATTTTAGATTCAAGTTACTCAGAGGGTTAACAATTCTTTTTTCACAAACACCCTTACTTTAGAAGTAGGTGTTTTATATTGAACATGGTATTTGAAAGCTGAGAACTCTTTTTCAGGAGATTTCCTTGCCATCCAAGGAAGAATATGTTTGGTATAGTTTCATATATTGTGTTTACATTAGGCAGTCTCTACCATAGCAACAGGCTATTAAATATTTATATCAAGCAATTAGAATCTCATTTAAAACAACAAATGTTCTTGAATATTACCAAAACAAAAATCTTTTCTTTGAAATTTTAACATAGAATGCAGATGAGTTTTCTCCTTCCTTTAGATAATGATGGTCCCTTTATACTTACCGTACAATTGTCCCTTTAAATGTTCTATAATTAATGGCACAAGGCAAGTAAAGCATACTTTCAATCAAACATGGAAATATTTTCTTACATACTTCATTCCTGCTTCCCTCAGGCTCCCTTCCCACATACTGCCCTCCACACATAATATGTGTTAAGTGCATATGACAGTAAGATTCAGCTCTTTGTCAGCTCTTCTAGGTGGACAGATTAATGTGATGATCCAGTACTAAAGTCATTGAGTCACCCCAAGAAAGATGAATTTTTCATGTTTATCAACATCTTATTTAATAATAACAAGGACAACTTTTTTGCATATTATTCTTTAAAATGCTTATAAAAGGGCATTTTACTTTACATTATTAATTTTTTAACCAATCTGTAATTAATGTCTTAAACTAGATGACTGAAACTGAAGGTTTTAAAAAATCAAACTAAAGTGAATATATAGCCTGAAATTATAGTAAAATATCAGCGTGCTAGTGATTAAACAAAACCTAAATCAGAGCACTTTCCTACATCACTATAGTCATATCGAATAGTGACTATATAAAATGAGAAACTGTCTGCATCATATGAATACTATTAATGACAAGCCTTTTTTTTTATTAAAATGGCAAGAATACAAATAGCTTATATCAGTAAAATACAGTAGCATTCAGGCTCTAATATGAACATTACATCAAAGCCTATGGATAGATAAGGTAAGAGATTTAGGAAATTGGGGGAGGAAGGAAACATCACTTATCTCGTTACTCTAGATTACAGACAATAAAATAAAATGGCAATTAAGTTGATTGCAGTACTTGAAAGAAAACTTATTAAAAATACAGATTTTTAATAAAATCTTACATTCTTGACAGATATATCATCACCTACCTTTCTAAAAATAGTAGTAGTAAACACAATTGTAGAAAATGTATGTTACTTAGTCTTTGGGTGGTACAATACTACAGATTTTAAAGCCCTGACAACACTCCTACTTTCTGCAGATTCAGTATCAGATTATGGCATGGAATTTATGTAAGATTGGTTCCAAAATGGAATATCAGATCCCAGGCCAGTATCGGTAAATTGTACCCATTTTGGCACAGATGTTCCAGCTATGAAAGCACAAATCACAAAGAAAAAAAATTAACCAACCAATTATTTGAGATACCAAGAAAGGAAAGGAAATCAGTTTTGTAAAAACACTTTTCCCTGTTTTAATAAGTTTCTTTATTTACTCCGGATAGTGAACATAACAGTGTTCAATAGTGACGTAAGCAGATTTTACACTCACTATCACTGCATGGATAGAAAGAGCCATATGCATTTTTGTTTTTAGAAGTCATCTCAGATCACTGCAACATGGCACATTAGAACAGAGATTCAGAGACACAAAGTTAATAAATACATTTAACATTGCCAAGCATTTAAAAGATAAATGCACTCATGTCGCAAAAAAAAAAAAAAAGAATCAGTTTGTAACTTTGACCTTTCTCAGGGATGTGAAGAATCATTTCAGGTGTCAGAAATCTCTGTAGCAAAGATTCCTATAAGAGAAAAAATCATGCTGATTAATATTTTTAATTCAACTTTTTCAACATGTGTAACAAATGTATTCTAGTAAGTGTATCACTTTAGCAAAATATAAGATTTTTCTTCAGTTTCTATGAAGGAAAACAAAAAACAATATATTTTTTCACTCAGTTTTCACAAACTGTGGTACATTCATACCATGGAATACTATTCAACAATAAAAAGGAATGAACTATTGATACTTACAGCAGCTTGGATGGATCTCACGGGCATTATGCTAAATGAGAAAAGTCAATCTCAAAAGGTTATCTCAAAATGACAGAATTATAGAGATGGAGAAGAAGGTAGTGTTTCCCAGGAGACAGGGAGATGAAGAAGGGCAGGGCTACAGCTATAAATAGGTATAATGAGGGAGTGAATTCGTTGGTGCTGATGAAACAACTTCGCATCTTGATCATAGTGGTGCTGTGTGTGGATTGTAAAAAAAAAAAATACACATACAAACAAATGAGTGCATCTAAAAACTAGTGAAATCTGAATAAGGCCTATAGACTAGTTAATCACATTGTGCTAATGTCAATACCCCAGTTTGTAAGATATTTTATATAGAAGCCGGGGTAAGGATATGTGCAACTGTCTATACTATTTTTGCAACTACTTGTGAGACTATAATCATTTTATTTTTTAATTATTATTATTATTTTTTTTGAGACAGAGTCTCACTCTGTCGCCCAGGCTGAAGTGCAGTGGCGCGATCTCAGCTCACTGCAAATTCTGCCTCCCAGGTTCAAGTAAATCTCAAGCCTCAGCCTCCTGAGTAGCTGGGATTACAGACATGTACCACCATGCCCAGCTAATTGTTGTATTTTTAATAGAGATGGGGCTTTGCCATGTTGGCCAGGCTGATCTCAAACTCCTGGCCTCAAATGATCTGCCTGCTTCAGCCTCCCAAACTGCTAGGATTACAGTCAGGAGCCACTGCGTCTGGCCAAGACTATAATCATCAAAAAAAAGTACCTGTGGTACATCTATATGATGGAATACTACTCAGTAGTTAAAAGGAATATGTGACAACTACTAATACATGCAACAACCTGGATAAATCTGAAATATGCTGGGTGAAAGTCAACCACTAGAGGTTGCATACTGTATGATTGCATTTATATGACAACCTGGGAAAGGCAAAACTAGAGAGGCAGGAAACAGAGCAGTGGTCAGAGGAAAGTAAATTCCATGTGTTGTCTGTTGTCTAGATAATAGGTGCCAGTCAAAGAACACCATTTGAAACTGATAGTAAAAGGTTAAGTGAGAAAAAAGGTGATTAAGGGCATTGTTAATCATATTAATAGAAAGGTAACAACTAAAATAAAATAAACTCTTCCTAAAAGCCCAAATAAATTCGTTAAGAAGCAAAGAAGACTGATGAAATGAAGAAATACAACAAATATCACATAGTACAGAAAGTAAATATAAGATAATATAACTGGGTTGAGACCATTACTACTGATGTGATATAACAGTCATATCAATAATGTAAAATATTTTAACTCATCTACTTTATGTATACTGTTCTATTCCATTTTTGAGACAGGGTCTCGCTCTGTTGCCCAGGCTAGAATGCAGCGGCACAATTATGGCTTACTGCAGCAATGACCTTCCACCAGGCTCAGTGGATCTTCTCACCTCAGCCTACCAAGTAGCTGGAAATACAGGCACGTGCCACAACATCTGGCTTTTTTTTTTTTTGTATTTTTTGTAGAGATGGGATTTTACCATTGCCCAGGCTGGTCTCTAACTCCTAGGCTCAAACAATCTGTCTACCTCCATCTCCCAAAATGCTAGGATTACAGGTGTGAGCAACCATGCCCAGTGTAAGTCACCTATTTTTAAAAAAGATTTTCCAAATGGCTGGGCGTGGTGGCCCACGCCTGTAATCCTAGCACTTTGGGAGGTTGAGGCGAGTGGATTACCTGAGGTCAGGAGTTTGAGACCAGCCTGGTCAACATGGTGAAACCCTATCTCTACTAAAAATACAAAAACGAGGCAGGGCATGGTGGCTCATGCCTGTAATCCTGGCAATTTGGGAGGCCAAGGCAGGTGGATCACCTGAGGTCAGGAGTTTGAGACCACCCTGCCCAACATGGCAAAACCCCATCTCTACTAAAAATACAAAACTGAGCTGGATGTGGTGATGGACACCTGTAATCCCAGCTACTCAGGGAGGCTGAGGCAGGAGAATTGCTTGAACTTGGGAGGCAGAGGTTGCAGGGAGCCGAGATCATGCCATTGCACTCCAGTCTGGGGGACAAGAGTGAAACTCCGACTTTAAAAAAAAAAGGTGGGGGGGATCATTCCAAGATGGCCAAATAGGAACAGCTCCAGTCCACAGCTCCCGGCATGAGCAACACAGAAGACAGGTGATTTCAGCATTTCCAACTGAGGTACCAGGTTCATCTCTCTGGGACTTGTTGGACAGTGGGTACAGCCCACAGAGTGTGAGCCGAAGCAGGGCAGGGCATCGCCTCACCCGGGGAAGTGCAAGGGGTCGGGGAATTCCCTTTACTAGCCAAGGACAGTACCTGGAAACTTGGGACACTCCCACCCTAATACCACACTTTTTGAATGGTCTTAGCAAACGGCACACCAGGAGATTATATCCCACTCCTGGCTTGGTGTGTCCCACGCCCATGGAGCCTTGCTCACTGCTAGCACAGCAGTCTGAGATCAAACTGTGAGGCGGCAGTGAGTCTGGGGCAAGGGTATCTGCCATTGCTGAGGCTTGACTTGGTAAACAAAGTGACCAGGAAGCTCGAACTGGGTGGAGCCCAGGGCAGCTCAATGAGGCCTGCCTGCCTCTGTAGACTCCACCTCTGGGGGCAGGGCATAGCTGAACAAAAGGCAGCAGAAACTTCTGCAGACTTAAATGTCCCTGTCTGACAGCTTTGAAGAGAGCAGTGGTTCTCCCAGCACAGAGTTTGAGATCTGAGAACGGACAGACTGCCTCCTCAAGTGGGTCCCTGACCCCCAGGTAGCCTAACTGGGAGACACCTCCCAGTAGGGGCCAACTGACACCTCATACAGCCAAGTGCCCCTCTGAGACGAAGTTTTCAGAGGAATGATCAGGCAGCAACATTTGCCGTTCTGCAATATTTGCTGTTCTGCCGCCTCCACTGGTGATACCCTGGCAAACAGGGTCTGGAGTGCACCTCCAGCAAACTCCAACAGACCTGCAGCTGAGGGTCCTGACTGTTAGAAGGAAAACTAACAAACAGAAAGGAATAGAATCAACACCAACAAAAAGGACATCCACACCAAAACCCCATCTGTAGGTCACCATCATCAAAGACCAAAGGTAGATAAAACCACCAAGATGGGAAGAAACCCGAGCAGAAAAGCTGAAAATTCCAAAAATCAGAGCACTTCTTCTCCTCCAAAGGATCGCAGCTCCTTGCCAGCAATGGAACAAAGCTGGACGGAGAATGACTTTAATGAGTTGACAGAAGTAAGCTTCAGAAGATCGGTAATGACAAACTTCTCCGAGCTAAAGGAGGAAGTTCGAACAAATTGCAAAGAAGCTAAAAACCTTGAAAAAAGATTAGACAAACGGCTAACTAGAATAAACAGCATAGAGAAGACCTTAAATGACCTGATGGAGCTAAAAACCATGGCACGAGAACAATGTGATGCAAGCACAAGCTTCAGTAGCCGATTCAATCAAGTGGAATAAAGGGTATCAGTGATTGAAGATCAAATGAAAGAAATAAAGCGAGAAGAGAAGTGTAGAGAAAAAAGAGTAAAAAGAAATGAACAAAACCTCCAAGAAATACAGGACTATGTGAAAAGACCACAACTACATCTGATTGGTGTACCTGAAAGTGACAGGGAGAATGGAACGAAGTTGGAAAACACTCTTCAGTATATTATCAAGGAGAACTTCCCCACCTAGCAAGGCAGGCCAACATTCAAACTCAGGAAATACAGAGAACGCCACAAAGATACTCCTTGAGAAGACCAACCCCAAGACACATAATTGTCAGATTCACCAAGGTTGAAATGAAAGAAAAAATGTTAAGGGCAGCCAGAGAAAAAGGTCAGGTTACCCACAAAGGGAAGCCCATCAGACTAACAGCGAATCTCTCGGCAGAAACTCTACAAACCAGAAGCGAGTGGGGGCCAATATTCAACATTCTTAAAGAAAAGAATTTTAAACCCAGAATTTCATATCCAGCCAAACTAAGCTTCATATGTGAAGGAGAAATAAAATCCTTTCCAGACAAGCAAATGCTGAGACATTCTGTCACCACCACGCCTGCCCTAGAAGAGCTCCTGAAGGAAGCACTAAACGTGGAAAGGAACAACCGGTACCAGCCACTGCAAAAACTTGCCAAATTGTAAAGACCATCGATGCTAGGAAGAAACTGCATCAACTAATCAGCAAAATAACCAGCTAACATCGTAATGACAGGATCAAATTCACACATAACAATATTAACCTTAAATGTAAATGGGCTAAATGTCCCAATTAAAAGACACAGACTGGCAAAATGGATAAAGAGTCACGGCCCATCAGTGTGCTGTATTCAGGAGATGCATCTCACATGCAGAGACACACATAGGCTCAAAATAAAGGGATGGAGGAAGATCTACCAAGCAAATGGAAAACAAAACAAAACAAAAAGCAGGGATTGCAATCCTAGTCTCTGATAAAACAGACTTTAAACCAACAAAGATCAAAAGAGACAAAGAAGGGCATTACATAATGGTAAAGGGATCAATTCAACAAGAAGAGCTAACTATCCTAAATATATATGCACCCAATACAGGAGCACCCAGATTCATAAAGCAAGTCCTTGGAGACCTACAAAGACACTTAGACCCCCACACAATAATAATGGGAGAATTTAACACCCCACAGTCAACATTAGACAGATCAATGAGACAGAAAGTTAACAAGGATATTAAGGACTTGAACTCAGCTCTGCACCAAGTGAACCTAATAGACATCTACAGAACTCTCCACCCCAAATCAACAGAATATACATTCTACTCAGCACCACATCACACTTATTTCAAAATTGACCACAGAGTTGGAAGTAAAGCACTCCTTAGGAAATGTAAAAGAACAGAAATTATAACAAACTGTCTCTCAGACCACAGTGCAATCAAATTAGAACTCAGAATTAAGAAAACTGACTCAAAATCGCACAACTACATGGAAACTGAACCTGCTCCTGAATGACCACTGGGTACATAACGAAATGAAGGAAGAAATAAAGATGCTCTTTGAAACCAATGAGAACAAAGACACAACATACCAGAATCTCTGGAACACATTTAAAGCAGTGTGTAGAGGGAAATTTATAGCACTAAATGCCCACAAGAGAAAGCTGGAAAGTTCTAAAATTGACACTCTAACATCACAATTAAAAGAACTAGAGAAGCAAGAGCAAACAAATTCAAAAGCTAGCAGAAGGCAAGAAATAACTAAGGTCAGAGCAGAATTGAAGGAGATAGAGACACAAAAAACCCTTCAAAAAATCAATGAATCCAGGAGTTGGTTTTTTGAAAAGATCAACAAAATTGATAGACTGCTAGCAAGACTAATAAAGAAGAAAAGAGAGAAGAATCAAATAGATGCAATAAAAAATGATAAAAGGGATATCACCACCAATCCCACAGAAATACAAACTACCATCAGAGAATACTATAAACACCTCTACGCAAATAAACTAGAAAATCTAGAAGAAACTGATAAATTCCTGGACACATACACCCTCCTAAGACTAAACCAGGAAGCAAGTGAACCCCTGAATAGACCAATAACAGGCTCTGAAATTGAGGCAATACTTACTAGCCTACCAACCAAAAAAAGTCCAGGACCAGACGGATTCACAGCCAAATTCTACCAGAGATACGAAGAGGAGCTGGTACCATTCCTTCTGAAACTATTCCAATCAATAGAAAAAGAGAGAATCCTCCCCAATTCATTTTATGAGGCCAGCATCATCCTGATACCAAAGCCTGGCAGAAACACAACAACAAAAAAGAGCATTTTAGACCAATATCCCTAATGGACGTCGATACAAAAATCCTCAATAAAATACTGGCAAACCGAATCCAGCAGCACATCAAAGTTTATCCACCACGATCAAGTGGGCTTCATCCCTGGGATGCAAGACTGGTTCAACATATGCAAATCAATAAACATAATCCATCATATAAACAGAACCAAAGACAAAAACCACATGATTATCTCAATAGATGCAGAAAAGGGCTTTGACAAAATTCAACAGCCTTTCATGCTAAAATCTCTCAATAAACTAGGTATTGATGGGACGTATCTCAAAATAATAAGAGCTATTTATGACAAACCCACAGTCAATATCATACTGGATGGGCAAAAACTGGAAGCATTCCCTTTGAAAACTAGCACAAGACAGGGATGCCCTCTCTCATCACTCCTATTCAACATAGTGTTGGAAGTTCTGGCCAGGGCAATCAGACAGGAGAAAGAAATAAAGAGTATTCAGTTAGGAAAAGAGGATATCAAATTGTCTCTGTTTGCAGATGACATGATTGTATATTTAGAAAACCCCATCATCTCAGCCCAAAATATCCTTAAGCTGATAAGCAACTTCAGCAAAGTCTCAGGATACAAAATCAATGTGCAAAAATCACAAGCATTCCTATACACCAATAACAGACAATCAGAGAGCGAAATCATGAGTGAACTCCCATTCACAATTGCTTCAAAGAGAATAAAATACCTAGGAATCCAACTTACAAGGGATGTGAAGGACCTCTTCAAGGAGAACTACAAACCACTGCTCAATGAAATAAAAGGGGACACAAACAAATGGAAAAACATTCCATACTCATGGATAGGAAGAATAAGTATCATGAAAATGGCCATACTGCCCAAGGTAATTTATAGATTTAATGCCATCCCCATCAAGCTACCAATGACTTTCTTCACAGAATTGGAAACAACTACTTAAAAGTTCATATGGAACCAAAAAAGAGCCCGCATTGTCACGACAATCCTAAGCAAAAAGAACAAAGCTGGAGGCATCACATTACCTGACTTCAAACTATACTACATGGCTACAGTAACCAAAACAGCATGGTACTGGTACCAAAACAGAAATATAGACCAATGGAATAGAACAGAGCCCTCAGAAATAATACCACACATCTACAACCATCTCATCTTTGACAAACCTGAGAAAAACAAGAAATGGGGAAAGGATTCCCTATTTAACAAATGGTGCTGGGAAAACTGGCTAGCCATATGGAGAAAGCTGAAACAGGATTCCTTCCTTATACCTTATACAAAAATTAATTCAAGATGGATTAAAGACTTAAATGTTAGACCTAAAACCATAAAAACCCTAGAAGAAAGCCTAGGCAATACCATTCAGGACATAGGCATGGGGAAGGACTTCATGACTAAAACACCAAAAGCAATGGCAACAAAAGCCAAAATTGACAAATGGTATCTAATTAAACTAAAGAGTTTTTACACAGCAAAAGAAACTACCATCAGAGTAAACAGGCAACCTGAAGAATGGGAGAAAATTTTTGCAATCTATCCAACTGACAAAGGGCTAATATCCAGAATCTATAAACTACTTAAACAAATTTACAAGAAAAAAAAACAGATGACCGCATCAAAAAGTGGGCAAAGGATATGAACAGAAACTTGTCAAAAGAAGACATTTATGCAGCCAATGGACATGTGAAAAAAAGCTCATCATCACTGGCCATCCGAGAAATGCAAATCAAAACCACAATGAGATACCATCTCACACCAGTTAGAATGGCGATCATTAAAAAGTCAGGAAACAACAGGTGCTGGGGAGGATGTGGAGAAACAGCAACACTTTTACACTGTTGGTGGGAGTATAAACTAGTTCAACCATTGTGGAAGACAGTGTGGCGATTCCTCAAGGATCTAGAACTAGAAATACCATTTGATCCAGCCATCCCATTACTGGGTATATACCCAAAGGATTATAAATCATGTTACAATAAAGACACATGCACACGTATGTTTATTGCGGCAGTATTCACAATAGCAAAGAGTTGGAACCAACCCAAATGTCCATTATTGATAGACTGGATTAAGAAAATGTGGCACATATACACCATGGAATACTATGCAGCCATAAAAAAGGATGAGTTCATGTCCTTTGTAGGGACATGGATGAAGCTGGAAACCATCATTCTCAGCAAAGTAACCCAAGAACAGAAAACCAAACACTGCATGTTCTCATTCATAGGTGGGAACTGAACAATGAGAACACTTGGACACAGGGTGGGGAACATCACACACTGTGGCCTGTTGTGGGGTAGGGGAGTGGGGAGGGATAGCATTAGGAGGAATACCTAATGTAAATGACCAGTTAATGGGTGCAGCACAGCAACATGGCACATGGATACATATGTAACAAACTTGCACATTGTGCACATGTACCCTAGATCTTAAAGTATTATAATAAGAGTGTAAATTTCTCAAAAAAAATTCACAGACTCATAAAGCAAAACTCAAATCCATACTGTATATAAGAGATATACTTAAAATGCAGTTACTCAAAACAGTTAAAAATAAAAATATTAACCATGTAAATAGAAACAATAAGAAAATAGGAGTGGCAACTCTAATACCAGACAAAGTAGAATCAAGCAAAAGAAAAAAATCTAAATGCATCAGAAAAGGACACTTTATAAAAGCCACATTCCATGATGAAGAGTGACAGTTCAGAATATCAATGCAACAAATAAAACAGCAAACCACCTATATAAAGCAAAATTTAGAGGATATGGAAAAAGAAATTAAAGCATACTAATAGGAGACTTTAGAACACCACTCAATATAAAACAGGTCAGATGAACAATATTAAACAGTGATATAAAAGATCTACAAAAAATGAAAAAGTGGAGGTATTTACACCACAGAAATTGGCAAGTGCTACAGATCAGGGCCTCCCCCTCCTCTCCTTTGGAAGGCCAGTTTACCAGCACAACACTGAGCTATCCCTACAGAATTAAAAATATCACATAGCCTCTATAATTAAATAGTGTGGGACTGCACACGAACAGGCAGATCAATGGAAAAGAAATAGAAAGTCCAAAAAGAGATCTGAATGACTGGGACAAAGAGTCTTTTAAATCAATGATCTTGGAACAACTTGATAGTCAGTTTGAAAAAGATAAAATTAGATCCATTTCTCAAACCACACATAAAATAAACTCCAAATGAATCAGATATCTAAATATAAAAAGTAAAACTATACCAGTACTAAAAGAAAACATTCCTCTACTATCTGGGGATAGAGAAAGATTTGCTAACTATGAATAGAAATCCAGATGCATTAAAGGAAAAGGTTTAAAATCTGACTACACAAAAATAAAATCTCTTTATAGAGAAAAAGGCAATACAGTAAAATTAAAAGACAAATGACAAAAAAAGTGAGAAAATATTTGTAGCATATATCACCAATAAAGAGATAATTTCTCAAATGTACTAAAAAATTTTTTAACAAAAAGATCTAAAGTCCATTAGAAAAATAGGCAGAAGAAATGAATAGCTAATTCAGAAAAAGAGATATAACAGTAGCCCTTAAACCTATGAAAAGATATTCAACTTCACTCATAATATGAGAAATGCAAATTAAAACTACACTGAAATACCATTTCTCATCCACCACAGTGGCACAAATTCAAAAGCTTGACAGTGTGTTCTGCTAGTGAGGTTGTGGGGAAACAGTATTTTCACACATTGCTGAAGGGACTGCAAAATGGAGGGGAATGTGGCACAGCCTAACAAAACTACATGTGTATTTACCCATTGACCCAGCAATTCCACTTCTAGGAATTTATTCTGAAGATACTGCAACAACATGAAAATACATATGTACAAGATTATTCATTACAGCCTTGTTTGTAATTGCAAATTATTGGAAACCAGCTAAATGTCCAAGTTTAGGAGGTGGGTTGCATAACTATGGTACATCCATATACTGAAGTAGTGTGCACCTGACAAAAAGGAATAAGGAGAATCTCTAGGAATCAACATGGAGAGATTTCGAGGAGACAGTGTTAAGTGAGAAAAGCAAAGTGCAAAGAAGCATGCCACTTTTTGCATAAACAAAGAAAGATATATATCTGTGTATCATTAGCATAAAACCACAAAGAAAGGAGGTGGAGGCATGGCTGATGGGATGGAAGGCATAGAGAAAGTGACACTTCTCTTAGTATTATTTTTTGCAGAGTGTTGACCTTTAAAAGCATGCTAATCTACATATTCAAAAATAAAATTAAGTTGAGGAAAAAACTAGGAAGTGGAAATATGAAAAATGAAGCAAATTGAAACAAATGAATCCAATGTTATTTCAAATGAATACCATGACCAAAATAAAAGATGGAAAAAATTAATCCAAATAAGTTACAAACTCAGTATTTAACCATATGCTCTCAAGATTTGGGCAAGGTAGCATACAGGCGTAAGAAGGAAGAACTGCAAACAGATTCTGAACTTTAAAAAAGTTGGCCTATTTATTGTGGTGACATCGGTGAAGAAATTTTGAAACTATTGTAGATGTATTCTGGGATTGAGCAAATTAGTAACTACATTGATATCGTTGAGTAAACATGTTAATGTTGAGCCAGGGTTCTCACTGTAGAAGAAAGAACATATACATAAGTAATAGAAAAAAGTAAAAGGATGAAACCTGTGGGCATGGTTTGGAGTTTTGGTTATAAGTTTAAATGTGCCTCTGTGAGTGTGTGAGTAGGTCTGTGCAAGTGTGTGTGTGTGAAGAAACATGAAAGCATGTGAGCACATGAGCCACTACATGTGTATATAAGAAAACAAATGGGGTAAAAATTTTAAAATAGTGACTATGGGTAAAGGGCATATAGATGTTCTTTGTATTCTTATTTTTGTAACTTTTTGAAAGGTTGAAATTGTTCCCAAATAAAAAGTTTCTAGGAAATTTGTGATACATAGAAATATATCTAAAATATTTTCCTCTGAAAAACTAGCTGATTACTTTCCTAGAACATATAAATTTTGTGGTGCTATAATAAGCAAAATTTTGTAATTAAATAAGAAGTTAATGTTGTAGAAATAAAAAGAAAATCAAACTATTAAAATACAATGTATGGGGCAGATGGAAGATGGCAGGTAGGAGACCAGACTAACGTGCAGCTCCCACACGGAAGGACAGATCCCACACGGAAGGACACCTCCCACACGGAAGGACAGATCCCACATGGAAGGACACCTCCCACACGGAAGGACACCTCCCACACGGAAAGACAGATCCCACACGGAAGGACAGCTCCCACACGGAAGGACAGATCCCACACGGAAGGACAGCTCCCACACGGAAGGACAGATCCCACACGGAAGGACAGATCTTACACGGAAGGACAGATCCCACACGGAAGGACAGATCCCACATGGAAGGACAGAACAGTGTTAGAGACTCACACTGTGATCTTTTGCTCCAGGATTCACTGTAGAAATATACAAGATCCCACACATCCTTTGAAAGAAGTGGCATGCTGCTGCCAAGTCCATGAAACAGGTGAAAAACTGGGAGTTCCCAATGTGTGAGAGGGAAGAAAACCTACATCTGAACACATGTCCTCACTGGGGAATCTGAAAATCCACATCACGGGAGAAAAATTTAACCCTATCTAGAGATGAAAGGGATTTATGGAGTCACGTAAAATATAAAAGTAGAAGTAGCAGCAGGAAGTGCCTTGCACGCACTCCCAGTCTCCAGCTCGAGCCCAGGGAAGCCAGCAATGACTATCTCACAGGGGTCCTTGAAAAGGTAGCCAGCAGAACTGGGGAGGGGTCACAGAGTGAAGGAAGCTCCAAACTGAAATCGGTAGTGGTTCTGACTGGGCACAAATTTTCTTGAGCAGAGTCCAGGGGACGAGCGGAAGCTGCTGCAGATAGGAGACAGAGCAGGAATAGCCAGACAGGGAAGGGCCAGGTTCAAATGCTGTGCTTGCTTTTTCAGTGGGGTAGCTCATGACCTGGGGCAAAATCTGAGCAAGGCACTGCAGGAGCGAGGCTGGCCTCGCCAACTGCATGGGAGCTGGGTGAGGCCTCTTGCTACTAGCTATTCCCTACTTCTCTGGTGAACTATATGATACAGCAGAGGTGGCCAAGATCCCCTCTAGAACATAACCCCATTGGCCTGAGAACCATAATCCCCTTCCCCAAGGTGGCCAAGGCAAGCCCTGCCCAAGGAGAGTCTGAGCCCAGACCCACCTAACCCTGCCCCGACCTAAAGTGATGTATCACTTTCCCGTCACCTCTACTAGAGCAGGTACTGGTATCCATGCTGTCACCAGGCTGGAGTGCAGTGGCGTGATCTTGGCTCACTGCAACCTCCGCCACCTGGGTTCAAGTGATTCTCCTGCCTCAGCCTTCCAAGCAGCTGGGATTACAGGCATGTGCCACTATACCTGACTAATATTTGTATTTTTAGTAGAGGCAGAGTTTCGCCATGTTGGCCAGGCTGGTCTTGAACTCCTGACTTCAAGTGATCTGCCCGCCTCAGACTCCCAAAGTGCTGGGATTACAGGCATTAGCCACCATGCCCAGCTGAAGACAGGTCTTTAGAATTAGCTCAGTCAGACAAAGAAAAAAAAAAAGAATTTTAAAAAGTGAACAAATCCTCCAAGAAATGTGGGATTATGTTAAATGGTCAAACCTAAGAATAACTAGTGTTCCTGAGGAAGAAGAGAAATCTAAAAGTTTAGAAAACTTACTTGAGGGAATAATTAAAAAAAACCTCCCTGACCTTGCTAGAGACCTAGACCTCCAAACATAAGAAACTCAAAGAACACCTGGGAAATTCATTGCAAAAACATCATCACCTAGGCACACAGTCATCAGGATACCCAAAGTCAAGACAAAGGAAAGAATCTTAAGATCTGTGAGACAAAAGCATCAAGATAAACTATAAAGGAAAACCTACCACATTAATGGCAGATTTTTCAGCAGAAATCCTAAAAGCCAGAAGGGATTGGGGTCCCATCTTTAGCCTCATGAAACAAAATAATTGTCAGCCAAGAATTTTGTATCCAGCAAAATTAAGCAACATAATGAAGGAAAAATAAAATCATTTTCAGACAAATGCTGAGAGAATTTGCCACTACTAAGCCAGCACTATGAAAAATGTTTAAGGGAGTTCTAAATCTTGAAACAAAACCTCAAAATACATCAAAATAGAAGCTCCTTACAACATAAATCTCACAGATTATTTAATTTCATTTAAATTTTTTTTTTTTTTTTTTTTTTGAGATGGAGTCTCGCTCTGTCGCCGGGGCTGGAGCGCAGTGGCCGGATCTCAGCTCACTGCAAGCTCCGCCTCCTGGGTTTACGCCATTCTCCTGCCTCAGCCTGCTGTGTAGCTGGGACTACAGGCGCCCGCCACCTCGCCCGGCTAGTTTTTTGTAGTTTTAGTAGAGACGGGGTTTCACCGTGTTCGCCAGGATGGTCTCGATCTCCTGACCTCGTGATCCGCCCGTCTCGGCCTCCCAAAGTGCTGGGATTACAGGCTTGAGCCACCGCACCCGGCCTCATTTAATTATTTAATGTCATTAAACAATGACACAATGGGGGAAAAAAACCAAAACAACGTATTAAGGCAACAACTAATGTGATAAACAGAACAGTACCTAACATCTTAATACTAATGTTGAATGTAAACAGCCTAAATACTCCACTTAAAAGATACGGAATGGCGGAATGGATAAAAATTCACTAAGTATCTGCTGTCTTCAGGAGACTCACCTAACACATAAGGACTCACATACACTTAATGTTAAGGGGTGGAAAAAGATATTCCACACAAATGGAAAGTCAGCAACAGTAGCTATTGTTACATCAGACAAAACAAACTTTAAAGCAACAACAGTAACAAAAGAAAAAGAGAGACATTATATAATGATAAAAGGAATAGTCCAAAAGGAAAATATTGCAATTCTAAATATATATGCATATATACACGGAGCTCTCAAATTTAGAAAACAATTACTATTAGACCTAAGAAATGAGATGCACAGCAACACAATGATAGTGGGAGACTTCAATACTCCATTGACAGCACTAGACAGGTCGTCAATACAGAAAGTCAACAAAGAGACAATGAACTTAAACTATACCCTGGAACAAATGGACCTAACAGGTATTTACAGAACATTCCACCCGACAACTGCAGAATATACATTCTTTTCTTCAGCACATGGAGCAGTCTCTCAGACTGAACATATGATAGGACGCAAAACGAGTCTCAATAAATTTAAGAAAATCAGATTTATATGAAGTATTTTTTTTTTTTTTTTTTTGAGATGGAGTCTCGCTCTGTCACCCAGGCTGGAGTGCTGTGGCATGATCTTGGCTCACTGCAAGCTCCGCCTCCCGGGTTCACGCCATTCTCTTGCCTCAGCCTCCTGAGTGGCTGGGACTACAGGCACCTGCCACCACGCCCGGATAATTTCTTGTATTTTCAGTAGAGATGGGGTTTCACCATTTTAGCCACAATGGTCTCGATCTCCTGATGTCGTGATCCGCCCACCTCGGTCTCCCAAAGGGCTGGGATTACAGGCGTGAGCCACCATGCCTAGCCTCAAGTATCTTCTTAAACTGCAGTGGAACAAAACTGGAAATTATCTCCAAAAGGAACCCTCAAAACTCTAAAAATACATGGACATTAAATAATCTGCTCTTGAGGCTGGGTGCGGTGGCTCATTGCTGTAATCCCAGCACTTTGGGAGGCAAAGACAGGTGGATCAGTTGAGGTCAGGAGTTCAAAATCAGCCTGGCCAACATAGTGAAACCCTGTCTCTACTAAAAATACAAAAATTAAGGCTGTGCGCGGTGCCTCATGCCTGTAATCCCAGCACTTTGGGATGCTGAGGCGCACAGATCACCTGAGGTCAGGAGTTCAAGACCAGCCTGGCCAACATGGTGAAAACTTTTCTCTACTAAAAATACAAAAAAATTAGCCAGGCGTGGTAGCAGACGCCTGTAATCCCAGCTACTTGGGAGTATGAGGCACGAGAATCGCTTGAACCCGGGAGGTGGAGGTTGCAGTGAACTGAGATTGTGCCATTGCACTCCAGCCTGGGCAACAGAGTGAGACTCTGTCTCAATAATAATAATAATAATAATAATAAAAATAAGCCGGGTATTGTGGCACATGCCTGTATTCCCAGCTACTTGGGAGGCTGAGGCAGGAGAACTGCTTGAACCCGGGGAGCAGAGGTTGCAGTGAGCCGAGATCATGCCACTGTACTCTAGCCTGAGCAACAGAGCAAGATTCCATCTCAAAAAAATTTAATAATAATTATCATCATCATCATCATCATCATCATCTGATCTTGAATGATCTTTGGGTCAACAATGAAATCAAGATGGAAATTAAAAACTTCTTTGAACTGAGAGATAATAGTGAAACAACTTATCAAAACCTCTGCGACACACCAAAAGTAGCATTAAGAGAAAAGTTCATAGCATTTAATGCCTACATCAGAAAGTTTGAAAGAGCACAAATAGACACTCTAAGATTACACCTGAAGGAACTGGAGAAACAAGAACAAACCAACCTAAACACAGCAGAAGAAAAGAAATAACAAAGATCAGAGAAGAACCAATGAAAATGAGACAAAAAAATACAAAAGATAAATCAAACAAAAAGCTGGTTCTTTGAAAAGATCAACAAAATTGATAGACCACTAGCAAGATCAACCAAGAAAAGAAGAGAGAAGATCCAAATAAGCTCAATGATAAATGAAACGGGAGATATTACAACCAATACCACAGAAATATAAAAGATCATTCAAGGCTACTATGAACACCTTTACACACACAAACTAGAAAATCTAGAGGAGATGGATAAATTCCTGGAAAAATACAACCCTCCCAGATTAAATCAGGAAGACATAGAAACTCTGAACAGGCCAGTAACAAGTAGAGAGATTAAAACAGTAATTTTTAAAAATTGCCAATAGAAAAAAGTCCAGGACCAGATGGATTCACAGCTGAATTCCATTAGACAGTCAAAGAAGAATTGGTACCAATCCTACAGAACACTATTCCACAAGATATAGAAAGAGGGAATCCTCCCTAAATCATCCTATGAAGCCAGTATCACCCTAATTCCAAAGCTAGGAAAGGACATAACAAAAAATGAAAACTATAGACCAATAACCCTGATGAACACAGATGCAGAAGTCCTCAACATAATACTTGCTAACTGAATCTAACAGCGTATCAAAAAGATAATACACCATGATCAAGTGAGTTGCATACCAGGTATGCAGCAATGGTTTAACATATGCCAGTCAATAAATGTGATAGACCACATAAACAAAATTAAAAACAAAAATCATGTGATCATCTCAATAGATGCAGAAAAAGGATTTGACAAAATCCAGCATCCCGTTATGGTTAAAACCCTCAGCAAAACTGGCATAGGAGGGACACACACTTCAAGGTAATAAAAGCTATCTATGACAAACCTACAGCCAACATTATACTGAATGGGGATAGTTGAAAGCATTCCCCGAGAACTGGAACAAGACAAGAATGCCCACTTTCACTGTTTCTATTCAACATAGTACCTGAAGTCCTAGACAGAGCAATCAGACAAGAGAAACAAATAAAGGGCATCTAAATCAGTAAAGAGGAAGTAAAACTGTCACTGTTCACTGATAATATGATCATATACCTAGAAAACCCTACAGACTCATCCAAAAAGCTCCCAGATCTGATAAATGAATTCAGTAAAGTTTCTGGATACAAAATTAATGTACACAAATCAGTAGCACTGCTATACACCAACAGCGATCAAGCTGAGAAACAAATCAATAACTCAACTCCTTTTACAGTAGGAGCAAAAAACAAACAAACAAAAACACCAACTTAGGAATATACCTAATCAAGGTGGTGAAAGAGTTCTACAAAGAAAACTACAAAACACTGCTGAAAGAAGTCACTGATAACACAAACAAATGGAAACACATCCCATGCTCGTGGAGAATCAATATTGTAAAAACGGCCATACTGCCAAAAGCAATATGCAAATTCAATGCAGTTCCAATCAAAGTACCATAATCATTCTTCACAGAACTAGAAAAACAATCCTAAACTTCATATGGAAACTCAAAAGACCCCACATAGCAAGACTAAGGAAAAGGAACAAATTTGGAGGCATCACATTACCTGACTTCAAACTATACTACAAGATTATAGTTATCAAAACAGCATGGTACTGATACGAAAATAGGCACATAGACCAATGAAACAGAATAGAGAACCCAGAAATGAAGCAAAATACTTATAGCAAACTGATTTTTGACAGAGCAAACAAAAACATAAAGTGGGGAAAGGACACCTTACTCAACAAATGCTGCTGGGATAATTGGGAAGCCACATGTAGAAGAATGAAACTGGATCCTCATCTCTCACCTTATATAAAAATCAACTCAAGATGATCAAAGACTTAAATCTAACACCTGAAACCATAAAAATTCTAGAAGATAACATTAGTAAAGCTCTTCTGAACATTGGCTTAGGCAAAGATTTCATGACCAAGAACTCAAAAGCAAATGAAACAAAAACAAGTACAAAGAGATGGGACTTAATTAAACTAAAAAGCTTCTGCACAGCAAAAGAAATAATCAGCAGAGTAAACAGACAACCCACAGAGTGGGAGAAAATCTTCCCAAACGTGCATCCAACAAAGGACTAATATCCGGAATCTACAAGGAAGTCAAACAAATCAGAAAAAAAAAAGAAAAAAAAAAACAAACATAATCCCATCAAAAAATGGGCTAAGGACATGAATAAACAATTCTCAAAAGAATATATACAAATGCCCAATGAACATATGAAAAGATGCTCATCATCACTAATTATCAGAGAAATGCAAATTAATACCACAATGAGATACCTACCTTATTCCTGCAAGAATGGCCGTAATTAAAAAATCAAGAAATCATACATGTTGGCATAGATGTGGTGAAAAGGGAATGTTTTCTTTTACACTGCTGGTGGGAATGTAAACTAGTACAACCACCATGGAAAACAGTACAGAGATTCCTTTTAGAACTAAAAGTATAACTACCATTTGATCCAGCAATCCAACTACTGGGTATCTATTCAGAGGAAAAGAAGTCATTATATGAAAAAGATACTTGCACACACATGTTTGTAGCAGCACAATTTGCAATTGCAAAAATATAGAACCAGCCTAAATGCCCATCGAACAACAAGTGGATAAAGAAAATGTGGTATAAATATACCAAGGAATACTACTCAGCTATAAAAAGGAACGAAATAATGGCATTCGTAGCAACCTGGATGGAGTTGGAGACCATTATTCTTTTTTTTTTTTTTTTTGAGACGGAGTCTCGCTCTGTAGCCCAGGCTGGAGTGCAGTGGCCTGATCTCAGCTCACTGCAAGCTCCGCCTCCCGGGTTCACGCCATTCTCCTGCCTCAGCCTCCCGAGTAGCTGGGACTACAGGCGCCCGCCACCTCGCCCGGCTAGTTTTTTGTAGTTTTAGTAGAGACGGGGTTTCACTGTGTTCACCAGGATGGTCTCGATCTCCTGACCTCGTGATCCACCCGTCTCGGCCTCCCAAAGTGCTGGGATTACAGGCTTGAGCCACCGCGCCCGGCCGGAGACCATTATTCTAAGGGAAGTAACTCAGGAATGGAAAACCAAATATCATATGTTCTCACTTTAAGTGAGAGTTAAGCTATGAGGATGAAAGTTATAAGAATGATATATTGGACTTTGGGGATTCAGGGGGAAGGATGGGAGAAGAGTGAGGAGTACACATTGGGTACAGTGTACACTGCCTGGGTGTTGGATGCACCAAAATCTCAGAAATTACTGCTAAGGAAGTTATCCATGTAATGAAAAAACCACCTGTTCCCCCAAAACTATGGAAATAAAAAAATATATAATTTTTGCAAAGAGATAAAATATTAGTCTTTTCGCTTTAGTATAATAGATATAATTCTAATTTAATTATCAAAATCCTGTATTTTTATATCAATATATCTTGGTAATCCTGTTTAAATATCACTATTTTATTTATTTATTTATTTTTTTATTATTATTATACTTTAAGTTCTAGGGTACAGGTGCATAACATACAGGTTTGTTACATATGTATACTTGTGCCATGTTGGTGTGCTGCACCCATTAAATATCACTATTAAAGAGATAGACTATTGAGTTTCCTTATTACCCCAAATATTCACTATACTAGATATTACTATTTGATCTCAAGAGAATGGATCCTTAAACAGACTCACTCTTCTAATGATCGATCTAGGCCTCGGTCAGGAGATCGATGGTGAGCACGTTCTGGTGAATGACATTTTGTATTTGGCTTCATCGTAGAACTCACATGATAAGCATTACTTGAATAATTTTGGCGGCGAAGTTCTTGTACGGCCCTCTCCCTAAAGCAAAATAGTGATGCTTTAAAATTTTATATCCAGCAAAAGTATTAAAACTTTCATAAAAAACTGTAGCTTAATTCATACTTTAAAATCTAACCATCATGAAAGAACTAAAACCTATTTTTACCTAAGAAACAATGCTTTCCATGCTGAAAAGCATTGTTTTTGAGCTTGCATAGAGATAAACTTACCTTTCAAAGCGCTCTGTTCCTAGTTGTCTTTTGGTGATGTCTAAATCAGCTTCCAATTGTGTGACAACATTTCTGAACTGGGCCACATCTCTACTTTGGATGGCCCTGTTTAAAAGAAGATAAGAGTTATAGTTGACTAAACTTAAAATATGACTATGATTCTGGGGTACATTAAACCATATTGATAGTGGTTTCTCAGCTGGATCCAAATCACATTGTGATTTTTATGGCCAGATTTATTAGTACATCTAAAATATGCCCATGTTAGACATGGTAAGTATGCAGAGTAGCCTACTTGAAAAGCCTAAGCAATCCCAGTCCCATTCAATTAGTTAATCCTTCTCTGTTTCAGTTTCTCTGTGGAAACATATTATACATCATCTGTCTATACTATTTACTATAAACAGCTTTTAATGTAAGTACTTAGAAGCATTATATAAAGTAGTAGTATGACCAAATAATTAACACTGGAATTCACTAGCTCCATGATTAATATAGTCTGTTTTATATAATCTATTCAACCAAGTGCCTTATAATGAAATTTGATATATACAATCTTCAATGTAATAGAATCTTTCTTAAGGCCAAACAATGCCTCATAAAACCTGTGATAAGGCACAATATCATAAGGAAGATAAACATTGATGAATGCCACTCACACAGAACATTCTATCCTCTTCACTTGCTTTCAGGAGAGTATCATAGACTGCTGAAATCTAAACTTTAGAGACTAATAACAAACATTTCTCATGCTAATTCTAAGTGTTAGTATTTACCAGTCAGTCTCAAACAGAGTATAGCCCTTAGGGTGGAAGTTTTGGCATATTTCATGAAGGTAGATTTCCACCTACCATCTTGAGAAAGTGATCCTGCAAAACTAGTTGAAGGAATCATAATAGCCTAGCTACAGTAACGGAAAAGAAGGACTCAGTCACCACCACCATAACCTGAAAACAGTTTCTGAAGGAAACTGGCCTTGGTTCTGAAGCCCTTGCCTAGTCAGGGGCTCCTAGGAGTGGCTGATTGCCGAGACCATGCTTCTTATCCTTCCCCATGCCCTGAGCTCAGATGTGAGGATAGAGTGGAGGCTGGATGAAAAGTGTTATAGATGGGACAGGTAAGAACAGGGGTTAAGGGTCCCCCATCAGTTTTTATGAGAGGTGACCAAGTTTCATAGAAAAAAATTCACTATATAGGGAGGCATTTCCACCCAATACTCCAGCCAAAGTTCTTTTAATAACATGCTAGGAGTGCTAGAGATCCTTAAAAAAAAAAAAAAAGAAAGAAAGAAAAAGAAAAGAAGCCAAAATTGATGTCCTAGGAAGTCTTCTGTATTTTGTGAATGCAGGTGTTCTTCTAGGTACCCAGTACATGCAATAGGTACAAAAGAAAATACAATGTGGCAAATGAAAACACTAGGCTGCAATATATTGGTCTAAATATGAAAATTCTTCTGGTTTCAAACTGGTTAATTTTTTTTCTCATTTTGTTATATTTCCTAAAGGCAGTATTTTAGACCAGACATTCTATTATACTCAAAACCCTGTTGGAATCAATAGAGATCATTAAACTTAAATTTAGACAAGAAAAACATAATAGAAAAAGTACCACCTCTTAGGCAAATCACAATATTTCTGATCCTTAGTTTAATTAATGACAAATTATAGGAGGCAAATTCTCTAAATTCTAGCTTAAAAATCCTACTAATCTATAAAGTACCAAAAAATTAAGATGTATGACTTTATATTGCTAAACAACTCACATTTTATTTTCTGCCAAACAAAGGTGTTCTTTAAGAAGCTGAATTTCAGATTCTTTTTCTTGAAGCGCTATCTGAGACTGATATTCTTTGTCTCGATTGGCCACCAGCAAAGCTTCTAGATTCTGCATGGAGATTCTCTCATTTGTCATCTGACTCCTCAGGAGTTCAATTTCAGAACGAGCAGAATCTAACTCATTCTCCATCTGTAGAAGAAGATATCTATACTTATTCCCATTAATTCACTTAACTATTATATTATCAGAGACTCACAAAATTTTCATAATCTGTTATAAACTGGCAACTACTTTTAATGTGATTTGAAATTGTATCCCTCCTTCTTACCAAATAAACACACCACACATGTACGTATAGTATCACTTTCTCCATCTCTTTGATCATATCAGAAAATTCATTAATTTAAGAAAAGGCTTATTAATTTCAAACTGCAACCAGTTTCCACTACCAGCTTTGATATTTCTTTATATACTCCTGCAAGACTGACAGGATATCTGTGAGCACTGCTTTCTCCTGAGTTAGGTGAGCTACATACTTACAGAATGTCACTGGACTCCATAATTAAGGAATATAAGGAGTAATCTCTTATATTCTTTATAAGAGTAATCTCTTATGTTCTCTTAATATAATTAATATAATTAATTATAATTATATATATTTAATAATATAATTAAATATAATTATAATTAATACAAGGAGTAATCTCTTCTATTCTCATGCATAAACTTGTGGAAAGCTTCCTTTTGAAAATTATCTTGAGCCTTAAAATATGCTCAGTGACACAAATGTTTTTTTAAAAAGGAGGAAGAACAGTCACTAGTATTTAGAAAAAAATTACTCCTTATCTTGTAATATACGTAACAAATTCTACATGCATTAAAAAAGTTAAATCTGGCTGGGTGCGGTGGCTCAAGCCTGTAATCCCAGCACTTTGGGAGGCCGAGACAGGCAGATCACAAG
Source organism: Macaca mulatta (assembly GCF_049350105.2). Classification (NCBI taxonomy): domain Eukaryota; kingdom Metazoa; phylum Chordata; class Mammalia; order Primates; family Cercopithecidae; genus Macaca; species Macaca mulatta. Next base: position 7,145,266 of record NC_133418.1, read on the forward strand.
GTCAGGAGATCGAGACCATCCTGGCGAACACCGTGAAACCCCGTCTCTACTAAAAAAATACAAAAAAACTAGCCGGGCGAGGTGGCGGGCGCCTGTAGTCCCAGCTACTCTGGAGGCTGAGGCAGGAGAATGGCGGGAACCCGGGAGGCGGAGCTTGCAGTGAGCTGAGATCCAGCCACTGCACTCCAGCCTGGGTGACAGAGAGAGACTCCGTCTCAAAAGAAAAAAAAAAAAAAGTTAAATGTGAAAAGGTAAGCTTTAAATTCCAGTGAAAAGAAATAAAAATGAAATTACAGGGAAGGGAGATAGGTAGGTAGGGAAATTTTCTAAGCTAGATACAATGCAAAAAAAAAGTTTGGTCACATTAAAAAAATAAACATTTTGATAGTCAATATAAACTTAACCAAAATTTGAAAGGAAACAAGTGGAAGACAAACTTAGTAAATAAAATTAATAGTGTATATCTCTACTAGCATAAAGAATGCATACACACTGATGAGAAATATGAGCTGAATGATAATGATCAGAAAATCTACAAAAGGAGAAATACGATTAAATTCTAAACGTATGGGGAAAATTTACCCTTACTAGTAATCAAATAAACTAAAACAAGATGCCATTACCAGTTCAGGGCTTCTTACCTCAACGTTACTGATGTTTTGGGTTGGATAATTATTTGGAGTGGGGGCAGCACTATCCATGACAGGATGCTTAGCGGTCTCCCTGGCCTCTGCCCAGTCGACGCCACCAGCATTCCCCACTCTAGTCATGGCCATCGAAAAGGTCATTATTAAATGCACACTGGGAGCAAACGCTCTTTCAGCCGAACTGGAAAAACTCTACCGAAGACACTGTTCTAGTCTATCTAATCGGCAAATGTGTTAGTTTCCGTTAATGAACATTACGTTGGGCAATGGCAATCTCGTATACTTTGCTGGCAGGAGTAGAAAATGGACCGAGGTTTTTTTGACAACAGCTTTTTTGAAATATCATTCACATGCCATCAATGATTTTTAGCATATTAACACCGTTGTACAATTGTTACTACAATCTAATGTGAGAACGTTGTCATCATCCCAAAAAGAAACTCAAGGTTGGGCATGGTGGCTAACGCCTGTAATCTCAGCACTCTGGGAGGCCAAGGTAGGTGGATTGCTTGAGCTCAGGAGTTTGAGACCAGCCTGGGCAACATGGTGAAAATCCATCGCTACAAAAAATTCAAAAACTTAGCCAGGCAAGGTGACATAGGCCTGTAGTCCCAGCTACTCAGCAGGCTGAGGTGGCAAATCGCTTGAGCCCAGGAAGTCGAGGCTACAGTGAGCCAAGATGGCGCCACTGCACTCCAGCCTCAGCCACTGAAAGAGACCCTGTCTCAAAAAAAAAAAAAAAAAAAAAGCAAAAAACAAAACAAAACAAAAAAACAACACAGAAACTTGTCTGGCCCTAGGCAACCCCTAAACTATTTTGTGTTATTTGCCTTATTCTGGATATTTCATACAAATGGAAACAAACAACGTGTATGCAGTCTTTTGTGACTGGCTTCCTTTATTAGCATAATGTTTTTTAAGAGTTATCAATGTTTTAGCAGGTATCAAAACTTCATTACTTTTATTGCCTAATAATATTCCATTGCATAGATAAATCACAGATGTATTCATGAGTTAAAAATATTTGACTTATTATACTTTGGGACTATTACAAAGAATATTGCCATAAAACTTTGTATACAAGTTTTTGTATACATGTTTTCATTCCTCTTGAATAGATGGAAGTGACATTTATGAGCTGTAAGGTAATCTAATTTTTAACACTTTGAGGAACTGCCAAAATGTTTTCCAAAGTTGCCTTACTATTTTACATTTCCACCAGCAATGTATGAGGGTTTCACTTTTTCCACATTTTTGTCAACATTTTTTATCTTCTGATTATAGCCATACTAGTGGTTGTGAAATAGTATGGTTTTGATTTGTGTTTTTTTATTAATGATGTTCAGCATCTTTTCATGTGTTTATTGGGCATTTATGTATGTTATGTAGAGAAATGTCTATTAATATCCTTTGCCTAGCTTTTTAATTGGGTTATTAAGTTTTTTGTGTTTTGGTTTTTGAGACAAGGTCTCATTCTGTCACCCAGGCTGGAGTGCAGTGATACGAAGATGGCTCACTGAAGCAAACCTCCCACCTCAGGCTCTCAAGTCACTGGGAATACAACTGCACACCACCCCACCTAGTTAATTTTTGTATTTTTTGTAGAGATGGGTTTTTGCCATGTTGCCCAGGCTGGTCTTGAACTCCCGGGCTCAAGCGATTCTCCTGTCTCAGCCTCCCAAAATGCTAGGATTACAGGCATGAAACACAGCTATATATTTTGAATATCAATCTCTTATCAGATATACGGTTTGCAAATATTTTCTCACACCTTGTGCACCGTCTTGTCACTTTCTTGATATCATTTGCAGCACAGGTTTTTTTAAATTTTGATCAAGTCTACTTAATCTATTTATTCTTTTTTTTTGTTTGTGTTTTTGATGTGTATTTAAGAAAGTGCTGCCTAACCCAAGGTCACAAAGATTTACTTCTGTATTTTCTTCTTAGTATAGTTTTTACTGTTACATATAGCGCTATGATTCATTTTCAGTTAATCTTTGCATGTGATCCAACTTCATTCTTTTCCAAAGAGATGTTAGGTTGTCCCAATGCCATTTGCTAAAAATACTATGCTTTCCTCATTGAATTGTCCTAGCACCTGTATTTCGAAAAATCTTTTGGGCACAAATGTATAAACCATTTCTGGACTCCGAATTCTGTTCCATTAACCTCTATGTCTTTCCTTATGCTAGTGCCACACTGTCTTGATTACTTTAGTTTTGCAGCCAGTTTTGAAATCAGGAAGTGTGAGTCTCCTAACTTTGCTTTTCTTTTTCAAGATTGTTTTGGCTGTTCACTTGCACTTCCATATGAATTTTAGATCAGTTTGACAATTTCTACAAAGAAGACACCTGGGATTCTGATAAGCATTGCATTAAATTTGTGGATGAGTTTTGGGAGTAATGCCATCTTAACAATGATAAGTGTTCAGACCCATGAACGTGGGATGTTTCCCTTTATTCAGGTCTCCTTTAATTTCTGCTGACGATGTTCTGTAGTTTTGTAAAGTACAAGTATTTGTCTTTTTTTATTTAGTTTTTATTTTTTTAGACAGAGTCTTGCTCTGTCACCAGGTGGAGTGCAGTGACATAATCTTGGCTCACTGCAACCTCTAACTCCCCAGTTCAAGTGATTCTCCTGCCTCGGCCTCCCAAGTAGCTGGGATTACAGGCATGCGCCACCACGCCCAGCTAATTTTTGTATTTTTAGTAGAGATGGGGTTTCACCATGTTAGCCAGGATGGTCTTGATCTCCTGACCTCATGATCCGCCTGCCTCGGCCTCCCAAAGTGCTGGGATTACAGGCATGAACCACCGTGCCCGGCCGTATTTGTCCTTTTTTAGTGCTACCCTTTTTGATGCAATTCTGTTTGACAGAATTTTTTTATTTTCATTTGTAGATTGTTCATTGTTAATGTATAGAAATAAGAAATACGATAATTGGATATTGATTTGTCCCCTACAACCCTGATGCTCATTTATTCTAATAGTTTTTTAGTGGATTCTTAGGATTTTCTATATTTCAGATCATGTCACCTGCAAACAGAGATAGTTTTACTTCTTTTCCAATCTGGATGTCTTTTATTTAATTAATATGTATTAATTGATTTTTCAGGGTTAACCAACCCAGCACTCATGGAATAAACCCTACTTGATGGTGTAAATTTCATTTTATGTGTTGTTGGATTCAGTGTTACAGTATTTTCTTGAGAATTTTTCATCTGTATTCATAAGAGATAATTGTCTGCAGTTTGATTTTCCTGTGAGGTCTTTGTCTAGCTTTGGCATCAGGGCAATAATGGCTTCATAGAATGCACTGAGAAGTGTTCTCTTCTACTTTTGGAAGAGTTTGCAAAAATTTTGGATCAATGCATCTTGAATCATTTGGAAGAACTCACAACTGAAGCCATCTGGGCCTTGGTATTACTTTATGAAAGTTTAAAAATGTCTATTTTGACCTCTTTAGGTTATAGGTTTATTCAGATTTTCTTCTTTTCCTTAAGTCAGTTTTAATAGTTTGTGTTTTTCTGGAAATTTGTTGATTTCATCTAAACATTTAATTTTTGGCATTCAGTTGTTCATAATATTCCCCATGATACTTTTTTCTGTAAGGTTAGTAGGGATGTCCCTTCTATTATTCCCGATTTTAGTAATTTGACTCTGTCACTTTGCTAAAGATTTGTCAATTTTGTTGATATTCTGAAAGAACAAGCTTGTGGCTTCTTTGATTCTCGATTGTTTTCTCTTCACCTAGTTTATGTTCTAATCTGGATTATTATTTTCATTCTTCTTGCTGTGGGTTTAGTTTGCTCCCTTTTTCCAGTGTTCTAAGTGGAAGGCTACGTTAGTGACTTAAGAGTTTTCTTCTTTTATAATATAGATAGGCATTTATAGCTATAAATTTCCCTCTAAGTACTGCTTTAGCTGCATCCTATATGTTTTGACACAGTACACATTCATTTTTACTAATCTCAGAGTATATTTTTTCCTTTGTGATTTTTCCTTTGACTCACCACTATTTGGGAGTGTGCTGCTCAATTTTCATATACTTGTGATTTTACAAAATTACCTTCTTTTATCAATCCCTAACAATTCCACTGTGGTGGGAAAACATACTATGCATAAGTTCAATCCTCTTAAATCTACTTAGGCTTTCATTATGGCCTAATGGTCTGGAGGGTCTTCCATGTTGACAAGACTATGTATTCTACTGTTGTTGGAAGAGTGTTTTATATATTTATGTTAATGCCAATTTGGTTTTTGTGTTGTTGAAATCCTGTATTTCCTCGTTGATGTTCTGCTTAGCTGCTCTCTTCATTATTAAAAGTAGGGTATTGACATCTGCAACTATTACTGTTGAACTGTTTATTTACAGCACAATACAGAAATGCTATTCCTACATAGCTGTATTTCTTCCTTCTCTCATTAGTGATATTAGTGTCTTACATTGACATCTATATATGTCACAAGTCCAATGATATATTGTTACAATTATTACTTTTAAATGTTAATAGCTTTTAAAGAAGTTGATAGAAGAAAGGACAGCAAACATATACAGTCAGACTTAGCAGCTCTTTTTTTATTTTTATTTTTGAGACAGAGTCTCACTCTGCCACACAGGCTGGAGTGCAGTGGCATGATCTCGGCTCACTGTAAGCTCTGCCTCCCAGGTTCACGCCATTCTCCTGCCACCTCCTCCCAAGTAGCTGGGATTACAGGCACCCACCACCACACCCAGCTAATTTTTTTGTATTTTTTTAGTAGAGATGGGGTTTCACCATGTTAGCCAGGATGGTATCGATCTCCTGGCCTCATGATCCGCCCGCCTCAGCCTCCCAAAGTGCTGGGATTACAGGCGTGAGCCACAGCGCCTGGACCAAAGCAGCAATTTTAAATATGTTCAAAGAAATAAAGGAAGTCATACTTAAGGAAGTAAAGTAAGGCCAAAAATAGATGAATGGAAAAAGAAAATGTGGTATATATACAAAATGGAATACTATACAGCAGCAGTCCCCAACCTTTTTGTCACCAGGAACTGGTTTCATGGAAGACAATTTTTCCATGGACAGCAGAGGGGGTGGGATGGTTTTGGGATGAAACTTTTCCACCTCTGATCATCAGGCATTAGTTGGATTCTCACAGGGAGTGTGCAACCGAGATCCCGTGCATGCGCAGTTCACGATAGGGTGCACGCTCTTATGAGAATCTCATGCCACTGCTGAGCTGGCAGGAGGTGGAGCTCAGGCAGTCATGCTCACTCACCCACCGCTCACCTCCTGCTGTGTGGCTAGGACTGGTATCAGTCTGTGGCAACAGGTATGGGCCCGGACAGGTCTGCGGCCCAAGGGCTGGGGATTCCTACTATACGGCCTTTTAAAAGAAAAAAATTCTGTCATTCATGGTGACCTGGGTGGAATTGGAAGACATTATGCTAACTGAAATAAGCCAGGCACAGAAAGACAAATACTGTATGATCTTACTTATAAGTGGAATCTAAACAAGCTGACTTTATAGAAACAGAGTAGAATGGTGGGAGGAGGAAGGATGGAGAAAGGGGAGATGTTGATCAAAGAGTCCAAAGTTTTAGTTAGACTGGAGAAATAAGTTTTGGTGATTTATTACACTGTATGGCGACCACAGTTAATAATAATCTACTGTATAATTCAAAATTGCTAAAAGATAAAATTTTAATATCACTGCAAAAAATAAGTTGATAATTTGGTTGATATGTTATTAGCTTAATTAAACCTGTCTACCATACATACATCAAATCTTTCTACATACACAGACCAAAACATCACATTGTACTCCATAAATATACACAATTATTATTTGTCAACTAAAAAAAGAAAGAAAAAAGTAAAAGAAGGAGTAATAACAGTGCCTCATCAAATAGAGACTAATAATAAGGAAATAATAAGCTGCTCTAAAAGACAGTTTCTTTTGTTTGCTTTATTTTCCTATGGATGGGCTGCATTTTCCTGGCTTTTTGAGGGTTAAATTTTTGTTGTTGAAAACTAGAAATTTTACACAATATATTGTAGCATGTCTCAATACTGATCCTCCCCATCTTGGGGCTTGTTATGGTTGGCTTATTTCCTTATTTATCTGTCTGGACTGTTTCTGTGATGTCTATTCCCCTTGCAGTAGATAGCCTCTGATGTTGCTCCTCAGGGTATGCACATAGTTACCCCATCCCCTCCCATGGGCATTTACACAGTCATTCTAGCCTCTCCCATTAGGATGACAATGGATTTAGCCAGGCTCTCTTTGATTGTCTCTCTCTGATCTCCCTGTTAAGTGTCTGGCTAGTCTGTCCCTACTGCTATCAAATCCAACTATTAGTCTCTATTAATTGCTAGCTGACTGTTCTATTTATTTTGACAATCAACTGTGGGTAACGTTGCTTCACAGTCTGATCCAGTTACATTTGATCCCTTTGAAGGGGTACTACTTCCTAACCTAAGCATTGTTGAGGTATGATTGACAAATAAAAATTATACATAGTTAAGGAATATAACATGATGTTTTGATACACACATACATTGTAAAATGATTGTCAAAATTAAGCTAACATATCCATCACCTCTCTCTCATCTAGTTACTATTGTATGTGTGTGTTAAGAACACATGAGATCTATTCACAGCAAATTTCAAGTATACAGTATATTAACTGTAGTTACCATGCTGTATATTAGATCTCCCAAACTTATTCACCTTGTAACTGAAAATTTGTACCCCTTGTCCAACGTCTCCCTTCTTCCCCTACTCCCCTTGCCCCCAACCCCTCATCACCACCATTCTACTCTCTGTCAAACTCACAGGAGAAGGGGTAGTTTTGAGGCAAGGTTTTGAGGCTTGCTCTGATCCCAGAACGGCTCTTGTTAGCTGCTGCTGTCCATGGTTCTCTATTCAACTTCTAACTGGTCTATTGTTTCCATTTTTGTTTTCATGATGTTTCCTCTTAATTGTGAAGCAGTGGCTTTTTGAAAGCTCGTTGGCTGTATGTGCCAAAATTTCCACTTGTGGGAATCCATCTTAAGGATATAATGCAAAATGTGATAAAAGTTTTATGTAAAAAAATTTTCCATGTTGTTTTTTATACAGTAATAAAAATTTTTAATTTTTTATACAGAAATGGTAAAAAGTAGAATAATCCATTTAATATATTATTTTGCAACTATGCAAAAGAACACAAAAATCTGGCTAGGAAAATAAAAGGGCCAGAAGGAAATGTACCAAAATGTCTATAGTGGGAGAAAATACCTTATTCTGGTTTTAGGTTCTGAAATCCATTGTAGCCTAAGGTGATGACTACATTTTCAAAAATCCTTTGCTTCCTTCAAAAATTATATGAGATTTTCCAAAGCACTTCTCATATGATGCCTAAGGAAATCATCCATAGCATAAGTATTCATTAAAAGATATTAAAGAAAGAACATTTGGAATTCATGCTCTCAAAATTCCTCTTGAGAAGAGTTAGTTAATAGATATACTATTAATTTAGAGATAGAAAATCAAGACCAGGGTATATTGTATATTATGTGAATGATATATCAACAAATATAGCTCAGTAAATATATTTTTTAAAGAAAGAAAAGCAAAGAAAACTAAGACTGACAAAAAGGTCCAGATAGTGCTTTAAACTATTTTTATAGGAGAATGAAGGTGGCAATATTGATATTTTTGACCCTAACTTCTCTTTTCTTATTTAAAATTATCTGAGTGATCTCAGGGATGGAAGGCTAGTTCAAAATTCAAAAACAATCAATGTGATCTATCATATTAATAGGCTAAATAAGAAAAATAATTGGATCTTATAAGTAGATGCTGAAAAAGCATCTGACAAAATTCAACATCCATCTATGATAAAACCTCTTAGAAATATGGGAATAGAGGGAAAATCCCTCTACTTGATAAAAAGCAACTACAAAATACTACAGATAACACTAGTGGTGAAACACTGAATGCTTTCTCTGTAATATTGGGAAGAAGGTAAGATGTACACTTTCACCATTCTTAATTGACATAGTGCTTATGTATGAAACAGTGCAAGAAGGCAAGAAAAGGTACACAGATCAGAAAAGAATAAAACTGTCTTAATTTTCAGATACAGTGGTTGTTTACCTAGAAAACCCCATGGAATCTGCAGGAAAACTCCCAGAACTACTAAGTGGATTTGGCAAGTTCATAGGATACAAGATAAACATTCAAAAATTAAAACTGTTGGCTGGGCACAGTGGCTCATGCCTGTAATCTCAGCACTTTGGAAGGCTGAGGCGAGCAGATAACTTGATGTCAGGAGTTTGAGACCAGCCTGGGAAACATGATGAAACCCTGTCTCTACTAAATACACAAAAATTAGCTGGGTGTGGTGGCACATGCCTGTAATCCCAGCTACTTGGGTGGCTGAGGCAGAAGAATCACTTCAACCCAGGAGGTGGAGGTTGCAGTGAGCCAAGATCGTACCACTGTACTCCAGTCTGGGTGACAGAGCAAGGCTCCATCTCAAATAAAATAAAATAAAATAAAATTGTTGGCTGGGCATGCTGGCTAATGCCTGTAATCCCAGCATTTTGGGAGGTTGGGGCAGGAGGATTGCCTAAGGCCAGAAGTTCAAGACCAGCCTGGGCAATATAGCAAGACCCCCATCTCTACAAAAATCAAAATATTAGCCAGGCATGGTGACACATGTCTGTAGTGCCACCTAGCTACTTAGGAGGCTGAGGTGAAAGAATTAGTTGAGCCCAGGGGTTCAAGACTGCAGTAATCTATGTGCCACTGCACTCCAGCCTGGGCGACAGAGTGAGACCCAATCTCTAAAACCAAACCAAAAGAAAACAAAAAAACAAAAATCAATTGTACTTCTACATACTAGCAAGGAACACATTGACAATGACATTAAAACTAAAATACCACTTACAATAGCTCAAAAAAAGAATACTTCTTTTCATTTTGTAGGTGGAAATCCAAAATGTACAGAACTTGCATGCTGAAAACTACACAGTTAACAAAAGAAATCAAGGAAGATCTAAATGAGACATATCACGTTCATGAAGTGGAAGCCTTAGCATAGTAAAGATGTTAATTCTCCCCAAGTTAATGCAATTTTAATGCAATTCCTATCAAAATTCAAGCAGGATTTTTGTAGATATAAAAAGATTATTCTAAAATTTATGTGAAAAATCAAAGAGACTAGAATACCTAAAACAATTTTGAAAAAAAAAAAAAGGAATAAAGCAGATGAACCTAAATTAAAGACTTAATATATAACTACAGTAACCAAAATTCTGTGGTATTGGGGGAAAGATAGATATATAGGTAAATGTAAAAGAATAGAAAACCAAGAAATAGACTCACACACAAATATACCCAATTGATTTTTCACAAGAGTACAAAATCAATTCAATGGCAGAAAGATAGCTTTTTAAACAAATGGTACAGAAGCAGTTGGATATTCATAGGCAAAAAAAAAAAAAAAAAAAAGAGAGAACCTCTATGTCAACCTCACACTTCACACAGAATTAACTCAAAATGGGTCACGGAATTAAATGTGAAAAATAAAACTATAAAACATTTAGAATAAGAAGTAGGAAAATCTTTGGAATTTAGAGCTATAGTAAATAATTTTTAGACTTAAAGCCAAAAGCACAATCCATAAAAGGAAAATTTATAAATGCGACTTCATCAAAACTGAAAACTTTTTATCTGAGAAAGACCCTGTTAAAGAGGAAAAAACCACAAGCCACATACTTAGTGAAAGAAAATATTTGCAAACCACATATCTGATAAAGCAGGAGTTCCCTAGCCTCTGGGCCACAGACCGCTACCAGTCTGTGGTCTGTTAGGAACCGAGCACAGCACAGCAGGAGGTGAGTGGCAGGTGAGCCAGCAAAGCTTCATCTGTATTTACAACTGCTCCCCATCACTCGCATTACTGCCTGAACTCCGCCTCCTGTCAGATCTGCAGCAGCGTTAGATTCTCATAGGAGTGGAACCCTACTGTGAACTACACAGGCAAGGGATCTGGGTTGTGCACTCTTTAAAAGAATCTAATGCCTGCTGATCTGAGGTGGAGCTGAGGCACTGATGTTAGCTCTGGGCAGCTGCTGCAAATATAGATTAACATTAGCAGAGAGGGTTGGCTGCACAGAGACTTGAATAAATCAATTGCTTGCAGACTCATATCAAAACCCTATCGCTGGCCGGGCGCGGTGGCTCAAGCCTGTAATCCCAGCACTTTGGGAGGCCGAGACGGGCGGATCACGAGGTCAGGAGATAGAGACCATCCTGGCTAACACGGTGAAACCCCGTCTCTACTAAAAAATACAAAAAAAACTAGCCGGGCGAGGTGGCGGGTGCCTGTAGTCCCAGCTACTCGGGAGGCTGAGGCAGGAGAATGGCATAAACCCGAGAGGCGGAGCTTGCAGTGAGCTGAGATCGCGCCACTGCACTCCAGCCTGCGTGACAGAGCGAGACTCCGTCTCAAAAAAAGAAAAAAAGAAAAAAAAAAGAAAAAAAAAAACCCTATCGCTGAGTGGCAAGTGACAATTAAGTTGCATCTGGTGGTAGGCTTTATAGTGGCAAGTGAGTTGATGTGCTTCAATTGTACAGTTGCATCTGGCGGCAGGCTTTAAGTCAGAGTCTGACACTTATTTTAGTCTGCAGGTGGCCCGCCCATTTTTTTATTCGCCACTTCCATCCGTGTCTCTTTCCTGCACGGAGTACTTGCCTCAGTCACAGTTTTGGCAAGCCCACAAGCCAACCCTAGCCAAAATGAGTAAAAAACAAACATCACCAGAGAGCTCCTTTGAAAAAGGCAAAAGACCCAATGATGAGGCAGCAGAAGACTCTAAGACTGTCAAGAAAAGGAAAGCTGCATTTAAAAGAAGATACCGAGTCCTACTTAAATTACAGGTTCATTGCAACAGGTGATTCACATTCTCCAAGTCTGCTTTGTATAATGTGGTAACCGGCTATCCAGTGAAATCATGAAACCTTCAAAACTGCTTTGCCACGTGGAGACCAAGCACCCTGTATTAAAAGACAAGCTTTGGAGTTTTTCAAAAGAAAAAAAAATGTGAACACAAAGAACAGAAGTAATTATTAAAGACCACCACTTCATCGAATGTGTCTCCACTGAGAGCATCATTTTTAGTGGCTAAACACGTTGCTAATGCTAAGAAGCCCTTTGCTATTGGTGGAGAGTTGATCCTGCATACTGATAAGGATATATGTCATAAAATTTTAGGAGAGGCCGAAGTTCAAAAGGTGATAGTGTTCATCTTTTGACTAGCACCAATAACTAGATGAATTGATGAAATAACAGAAGATATTGCAACACAATTGTTAGAGAGGATTAATGAGTCACCATGGTATGCAATCCAGGTTGATGGGTCTACCGATGTTGACAGCAAGGCAACAATGCTTGTTTCTGTGTGACATATTTTTCAGGAGCATGTGCAGGAAGATATGTTATGCGCACTTTTGTTGCCAACCAACATCACAGTTGCAGACTACTCAAGTCTTTGAATGATGACATATCAGGAAAACTAAATTGGTCATTTTGTGTCAGTATATGCACAGATGCAGTGGTTGCCATGGCTGGATGGCTGTCTGATTTCATTACTTGGGTCAAAGAGGTCACCTCTGAATGTGAGTCTACACACTGTGTCATCTATAGAGAAATGCTGGCTATCCAAAAAATATCACCTGAACTTAATGTTTTGCAGGATGTGATTAAAATTATTAGCCACGTTAAAGTGCATGCCCTTAACTCACGTCTGTTCGCATAGCTCTGTGAAGAGATGGATGCAGAGCAAACATGTCTTCTCTTACACACAGAAGTGAGATGACTTTCTAAAGGTGTATCACTGGCCAGAGTTTCTGAGTTACGAGAGCAACTCCAGGGAGTTCTTTTAGAAAATGTCGCCACTGGAAGCACATTTCAGTGACACAGAATGCGTCTCAAAACTTGCTTACTTGTGTGACCTATACAACCTGCTCAACAAACTCCATTTGTCACTTCAGCGGAGAATGACAACTGCGTTCAAGTTGGCAGATAAAGTGGCCGCGTTCAAAGCTAAACTGCTGTAATCCCAGCACTTTGGGAGGCCAAGGCAGGCAGATCACTTGAGGTCAGGAGTTTAAGACCAGCCTGGCCAACATGGTGAAATACTGTCTTACTAAAAATACAAAAATCAGCCAGGTGTGGTGGCACGCACCTGTAATCCCAGCTACTTGGGAGGCTGAGGCAGGAGAATCGCTTGAACCTGGGAGGCGGAGGCTGCAGTGAGCTGAGATCGCGCCACCACACTCCAGCCTGGGTGACAGAGTGAAAACAAAACAAAACAAAACAAAACAAAGCCAAACTGGAATATTGGAGGCAACAAGTAAATCCTGGGATCTTTGACATGTTTCAAACATTGGCGGAGATTTTGAAGGAGGGTGAGCCAGGGCCTTCTTTCTCCCAGTTGGTGTATGATCACCTATCTCAGCTTTCAAAAGAGTTTGAGCATTATTTCCCAATCACAAAAGACCCCTGGACTTGGAAGGAATGGATCTGCAACCCATTTGTGAATATGCCAGGTGAATCGACTTTGTCAGTGCCAGAAGAGGATCAACTGCTTGAGATCACAAATGATGGTGGCTTTAAAAGTACGTTGAGACAATTTCAAATCTCCATCCGTTCTGGATTAAAGTCGAGGCAGAATAACCTGAGGTTGCCACAAAAACACTGAAAAGCCTGCTTCCGTTTCCAACATCCTATCTTTGTGATGCAGAGTTTTCTACGGTGACAGCAACCAAAATGAGATTACAGAGTAGACTGGACTTAAGCAACATCTTTCGGGCGTCACTGTCTCGTATCACCCCCAGATGGGACTGTCTAGTTGCAGGAAAAGAAGCTCAGGACTCCCAATCATTTTACATTGGGGTGAGTTGCATAATGATTTCATTATATATCACAATATAATAATAACAGAAATCAGTGCACCATAAATGTAATGTACTTGAATCATCCTGAAACCATCCCCTATCACCCACCCAGTGTGTGGAAAAACTGTCTTCCATGAAACTGGTCCCTGGTGCCAATAAGGTTGGGGGCTGCTGTGATAAAGAACTAGTATGTAGAATAAAGAACCCTCCATACTGAACATTAAAAAAGACATCTATCCAATGAGAACATGGACAAAAGACAAAGAGACGTTTCACTGTAGAAGATATAGAGATGGCGAACAACCACACAAAGAGAATTTCAATTTCATTAGTCATTAAGGAAATACACATTAAAACTACCATGATAAAGTACTGTACACATTTCAGAATGGCAAAATTAAAAAACAGTGGCAACAGCAAATGCTGGCAAGGATGTGGAGAAACGAGGTCACTCATACATTCTTGGTGGGAATGCAAAATGGTACAGATACCTGGGAAGACAGGTTGGCACTTGGCTAAAAAATTAATCCTGCAACTAACACAAGAACCCAAAATTGTGCTCCTGGGGATTTACAGAGAAATGAAAACTTATGCTCATACAAAAACCTAAACATTTCATTTGTAATATCCAAAAACTGGAAATAACTCAGACATTCTTCCGTGGGTAAATGGTTAAACGAACTGTGTTACACCAACAGGATGAACATTCTTCTGTAATAAAAAGGAATGAACTATTGACACATTCAACAACCTGGATGAATCGCTAGAGAATTATGCTGAGTGAAAAAAGCCAATCCCAAAAGGTTACATATTGTATTATTCCATTTATGTAATATTCATGAAATGACAAAATTATAGAAATGGAAGACAGATTAATGATTGCCAGGAATTAAGGAGGGTTTGGGGATAGGAGAGAAGTAGACAGGGCTACAAAAGGGCATCACAATGGTTCCTGTGATGGAAACGCTCTGCATCACCCTAAATCAATGTCAAATATCTAATAGAGTATTGCAATATATATACTTTTTCAAGATATTACCATTGGGCAAAACCAGGTAAAGGGTACACAGGATCTCTCTATACTATTTCTTACGATTGCATGCAAATCTACCATTATATCCCAAAATCAAAAGTTTAATCTAGAAGAAAACTATCTGAGTACCTCCTATATACATATTACAGCTAAAAAGAATACAAAAATAAATAGGATGGTTGAGATTGTTGCTTTGAGGAGATAAAGATGCAGACGTAAATAATTAAATTCCAAAGCAAAATAAAAGAAAAAAGATTAATGTCAGGGTAACTTAAAGTACTTTGGAAACAGGAAGTAAGCTACAAAACTTGGAGTAAACATCTTTAAAATTTTTTAAATTAATATAAATCATTATCAAGATTTATATATAGTTTTGCTAAGGGCAATGATTTCAAAACTTTAAGAAGATTACTAGAATATACCCTACTTGGTCATAGTGTATTTTTTAATAACCTTTCGTGTGACATGTTCTGATATTTCTACTTCATTTTGTGTCAGAGTAACAGGTAAGACTTTTCCAATTTAAAAACATCAGTAAAAAAGTGTAAAGGATGTATTATTTGAAATTTTTTCTTTTTTTTTTTTTTAGACGGAATTTCGCTCTTGTTGCCCAGGCTGGAGTGCAATGGCACGATTCTTGGCTCACGGCAACCTCCGCCTCCTGGGTTCTAGCAATTCTCCTGCTTCAGCCGCCCGAGTAGCTGGGACTACAGGCACGCGCCACCACGCCCAGCTAATTTTTGCATTTTCAGTAGAGACAGGGTTTCTCCACGTTGGTCAGGCTGGTCTCAAACTCCTGACCTCAGGTGATCCACCTGCTTTGGCCTCCCAAAGTGCTGGGATTACAGGCGTGAGTCACTATGCACAGCCTGTTTGAATTTTTATAGTGAGTACCTATTCTTGAGTTACTTTCATTATTAAAATGTTTTTGTTTTGTTTTTTTTTTGAGACTGAGCCTCGCTCTGTCACCCAGGCTGGAGTGCAGTGGCCGGATCTCTGCTCACTGCAAGCTCCGCCTCCCGGGTTCACACCATTCTCCTGCCTCAGCCTCCCGAGTAGCTGGGACTACAGGCGCCCGCCACCTCGCCCGGCTAGTTTTTTTGTATTTATAGTAGAGACGGGGTTTCACCGTGTTAGCCAGGATGGTCTCGATCTCCTGATCTCATGATCCGCCTGCCTCGGCCTCCCAAAGTGCTGGGATTACAGGCGTCAGCCACCGCGCCCGGCCTAAAATGTTCTTATTTAAATAAAAGATAATTTGAAGAGTGAGAATTCCAGCATATACCACTTCATTAAAACATTAACAGTGGCCCTTACAGAAACAAACTAGATACATGATTCTCAAATACATTATCCAACTGCAGACTAACAAAATAAAAGGTTTGGCCGGGCGCGGTGGCTCACACCTGTAATCCTAGCACTTTGGGAGGCCGAGGTGGGAGGATCACGAGGTCAGGAGATCGAGGCCTACCATCTTGGCCAAAATGGTGAAACCCCATCACTACTAAAAATACAAAAATTAGCTGGACGTGGTGGCAGACGCCTGTAATCCCAGCTACTTGGGAGACTGAGGCAGGAGAATCACTTGAACCAGGGAGCTGGAGGTTGCAGTGAGCTGAGATCGTGCCACTGCACTCCAGCCTGGCGACAGAGTGAGACTCCATCTCAAAAATTAAAAAATAAAAGTTCAATAGGGTTTGGCAGTAACAGAAATTTAAACATGACCAAAATTTTCCACTATTTCAAATACACTATGCATCTTCTACACATACTTTAAAATTTGGGCTCTATCTCCCCAGCCACTTCCTCCCGTGCAAGCTACACTAGCCATTACAAAGTACTTATTATTCACTCCATACCCTTGCCTGTGTTGTTTTCCCATTTGAATGGGATGCCTCATTCCTTTAGAGCTCCTCAGTATCTCCTTGTGTACTCCTCCCTGATATTCCTGGGCTGAATAGAAATTTCCTCTATAAAGCTTTTAGTGTCTCTTATTAATATATCATTCATTACGAATTACTTGTATGTCAGTGGGAAGTCCCTGAGGACGGGAACCTATATCTTTTGAAAATTATACTCCCAGTGGCAAGTACGATGTCAGGCACAAAGTAGATACAATCAACTGAGTTACAGTTAAAAGAACCCGGCCAATTAATAAATAAATTTAGCTTAAAAGAATATCATTAAAGTTAAAATTTAGCTAAATAAACCTCAACCTCGTGGTTCTTTGCTGATCGCTATGTCAGTGTGTTTTATGATTCTGCCGGCTAAAAGTAAATGCAAATCACACGCTCAAAGGAAGAGTTTTTGTTACAGTCTTAAGCTGTTTGGAATACAGCTGTCATAAACTAACCTCTTGGATTTTAAAAGTAAAAAAATAAACTCTAAGTTCAAAGACATGGCCTGATGTAATATTACATAAAAAAGAACTTATTTTTCCAAAATTATACTAACTTTACAGTAACAGCCATTTTAAAGAAGATTTTAAAAATATATTACATACCATTTCTATTTCTTGATCTTTAGCAACCAGCTGTCGATTAAGAAGTTCTTTGCTTGAGTCAAGTTTAATACAGAGTTCCCTAGTAGAAGACAAATCTGCAAGAGCGGACACTTTTTCAAACTGAACCTTCTGAAGCTCCTCTTCCATTTTTACAACAGACTTATGTAAGGTAGAAATCTGGGACTTGTAAGACCTTTCTGCATTTAAGTGCTGTAAGAATAAAATTATATATATATATATGTATGTATACATACATATTAAACTGGAAGAAAACTACAACATAGAAAAACAAAGTGGGGCAAATCTAAGAATAGTGCATTTAGCTTGTATGAAGTTTTAGATAATATAGGTGGTAACAATATGTACAAAACACTCTAATATAAATTCAGGTTTTTATTTTTTTTACATAATTCACGAGCAGGGTGGTCAACTGGTCATTCTTTTTAACGTACTTAGGAAAAAGAAACTTTTCCCACTGAAAAGTCTCCAGCCCCAAAGCTAGTTGAGATATATCATTTGACCAACTATATTAGCCAGTTTCAATTATTTTATACTACAAATGCTACTGTTGTTGTTAAAAACAAAAATGCTAGCCACTGTCTTATTCACAACACCTGTTTCTGAATTCTTGACTGGCATGTTGATTTCAATCATGATGTCATAAAATGAAAACTGATAACTCTTTAATACCTCTGAGGGAAAAAGACTAAGGGCAAGTATAAATGAAGTATATATCCACATTATAGGAAAAAAGAGCATGTTTTTAAAACTATGAGATTCAAGTTACATAAATGCTTTCGAATGTTCAAGATAATTCCACCCCCACCCTTTTCTTTTAGAAAAATGTCTTATGTAAGTGCACTGCCACCTACAGAGAAGTATTTGTTTGCGATAATGTGAAGACAAGAGGAACTGAGAGGCAAATACATTTATGTGTTTTTACAAGTGATTTCACAAGTGTAAAGCACTATAATTTGCTCCCACTATAAGTTATTTGGCCATAATTCACTCCTACTTTTTCTCTATCTCTTCCCTTCCTTCCTCACTCACTCTTTCTTATTCTTCAAGCCAACTTTTTATCCATCCTTCCATCCACCCACCCATTCATCACATATTTATTGAATATACACTCCGTTCCAGTCACTGTACATATTCAATGGTAAGTGGTATCTGCTCTAATGAAACATCCAGACTACTAGAGGAGTCATATATTAATAATGATACAAATAACTATATAAATACATAAAAAGAAAATATAATTAATACCCTAAGAGAAAAAACAAAATGGAATCATATAACATGCTCAATTAAAACCAAAAAAGGCAGAAGAGCAGCTGAAGACTAAACAAATGAACAGTGCAATAAGTATACTTATAAATATGGGAAATATTAATCCAACTATAATTACTTTAACTATGACTAATCTATATACCCCAATTAAGACAAATGGTCAGAGTGGATAAGAAAACAAGATCTACTTATTTATCTACAATAAATTAATATTAATATTTAAATGTTAATGCTAATAAAAGGAAAGTTAGGGTAGCTACATTAATACCAGACAAAGCAAATTTCAGAGAAAGGAAAATTGTCAGTAATAAAGAGAGGGCATGACATAATGATTGCAGAAAGTTAATTTTCAAAGAAGACATAACAAACCTTAATGTGTATGTCCCTAACAACATGCCAACATATGTGAGGCAAAAAAATTGATAAGATGGCAAGGAGAGATACTATTCTAGATTACTATTACAGATTATTATTGGAGAATGCAACACCCATGTATCAGTAATTGACAGACCAAGCAGGCAGAAAGTCAGCAAGGATACAATTCAGCTAAATACCATTATCAATCAATTGGTTCTTAATATTTATAGAGTACTTTATCCAAAAACAGCAGAATACACATTATTTTCTTTTTCTTTTAAATTATACTTTAAGTTCTAGGGTACATATGCAAAATGTGCAGGTTTGTTACACATGCATACATGTGCCATGTTGGTGTGCTGTACCCATTAACTCGTCATTTACATTAGGTATATCTCTTAATGCTATCCCTCCCCGCTCCCCCTGCCATGACAAGCCCTGGTGTGTGATGTTCCCCTTCCTGTGTCCAAGCGTTCTCATTGTTCAATTCCCACCTATGAGTGAGAACATGTGGTGTTTGGTTTTTTGTCCCTGCAATAGTTTTCTCAGAATGATGGTTTCTGGCTGCATCCACGTCCCTACAAAGGACATGAACTCATCCTTTTTTATGGCCGCATAGTATTCCATGGTGTATATGTGCCACATTTTCTTAATCCAGTCTATCACTGATGGACATTTGGGTTGGTTCTAAGTCTTTGCTATTGTGAATAGTGCCGCAATAAACATACGTGTGCATGTGTCTTTATAGCAGCATGATTTATAATCCTTTGGGTACATACCCAGTAATGGGATGGCTGGGTCATATGGTACTTCTAGATCTAGATCCTTGAGGAATCGCCACACAGTCTTCCACAATGATTGAACTAGTTTACAGTTCCACCAACAGTGTAAAAGTGTTCCTATTTCTCCACATCCTCTCCAGCACCTGTTGTTTCCTGACTTTTTAATGATCGCCATTCTAACTGGTATGAGATGATATGCCATTGTGGTTTTGATTTGCATTTCTTGGATGGCCAGTGATGATAAGCTTTTTTTCACGTGTCTGTTGGCTGCATAAATGTCTTCTTTTGAGAAGTGTCTGTTCTGTTCTTTGCCCACTTTTTGATGGGGTTGTTTGTTTTCTTCTTGTAAATTTGTTTGAGTTCTTTGTAGGTTCTGGATATTAGCCCTTTGTCAGATGAGTAGATTGCAAAATTTTTCTCCCATTCTTTAGGTTGCCTGTTCACTCTGAGGGTAGTTTCTTTTGCTGTGCAGAAGCTCTTCAGTTTAATTAGATCCCATTTGTCAATTTTGGCTTTTGTTGCCATTGCTTTTGGTGTTTTAGACATGAAGTCCTTGCCTGTGCCTATGTCCTGAATGGTATTGCCTAGGTTTTCTTCTAGGGTTTTTATGGTTTTAGGTCTAACATTTAAGTCTTTAATCCATCTTGAATTAATTTTTGTATAAGGTGTAAGAAAGGGATCCAGTTTCAGTTTTCTACATATGGCTAGCCAGTTTTCCCAGCACCATTTATTAAATAGGGAATCCTTTCCCCATTTCTTGTTTTTGTCAGGTTTGTCAAAGATCGGTACACATTACACATTCTTTACAAGCTCACATGCAACATTCACTAAGATAGACCACATATGCCCTATTAAAACACATCTGAACACACTTAAAAGAGCAAAAATCATACAAAGTACACTCTCAGACCACAATGGAGTTGAACTAGAAATACATTAACAGAAGGATCGTTGGAAAGTCCCAAAATATTTAGAAATTTAACAACATACTTCTAAATAACACATAGGTCAAAGAAGAAATCACAAAAAAAAGTTAGAATATTTTTGAATGACATAAACATTAAAATATAACTTACCAAAATTTGTGGCATGTAGTTAAAGCAGTACTTACAAGAAATTTGTAGCACTGAGTGCACATATTAGAAAAGAAGGAATATCTGAAATTAATAACCTGGCTGGGAGTGGTGGCTCACACCTGTAATCCCAGCACTTTGGGTGGCCGAGGCAGGTGGATCGCCTGAGGTCAGGAGTTTGAGACCAGCCTTGTCAACATAGTGAAACCCCGTCTCCACTAAAAATACAAAAAATTAGCTGGGCATGGTGGCAGGCACCTGTAATCCCAGCTACTCAGGAGACTGAAGCAGAAGAATCACTTGAACCTGGGAGGTGGAGGTTGCAGTGAGCCGAGATCCTGCCATCGCACTCCAGCCTGGGCAACAAGAGCGAAACTCTGTCTCCAAACAAACAAACAAACAAAAAATAACCTAAGCTTCTACCTTAAGAAACTAGGAAAAAGAAGAACATATTAAATCCAAAAAAGAAAAAAAAAAAAAGCAGATGTATTAGTGTGTTTTGAGTTGCTGTAAAAGAATACCTGAGACTGTGTAATTTATTTAAAAAAAGAGTTTATTTCACTCATGGTTTTACCAGCTGTACAAGAAGCATTGTGCCAGCATCTGCTCCTGGGGAAGGCCTTGGGAAGCTTTTATTGATGGTGGAAGGCAAATGGGGAGGAGGTGTGTCACATACCAAAACAGTGAGCAAGGGAGAGAGAAAAGAGGTCTCAGGTACCTTTTTTTTTTTTTTTTTTTTTTTTTCCTGAGACAAAGTCTCACTCCATTGCCCAGGCTGGAATGCAGTGGTACGATCTCTGCCAACTACAACCTCTGCCTCCCAGGTTCAAGCAATTCTCATGCCTCAGTCTCCCAAGTAACTGGGATTACAGGTGTGTGTCATCATGCCCTGCGCATTTTTGTATTTTTAGTAGAGATGGGGTTTTGCTATGCTGGCCTGGCTGGTCTCGAACTCCTGGCCTCAAGTGATCCATCCTCCTAGGCCTCCCAAACTGCTGGGATTACAGGCGTAAGCCACAAGTCCGGCCCCAGATACCTTTTAACAACCAGATCCCATGTCAACCCATTACCCTGGGGAGATCATCAAGCCATTCATGAGATCTGCCTCCACGATCCAAACACCTCCCACTAGACCCCATCTCCAACATTTAGAGATCACGCTTCACCATGAAATTTGGAGAGAACAAACATCCAAACTACATACACAGAAGAAAAGAAAAATAAGAGCAGAAATCCATGAAACTGAAAACAGGAAATTAATAGAGTAAATCAAAGAAATCAAAAGTTGGTTCCTTTAAAAGATCAATAAAACTGATGCACACATGGGCAGGCTAATCAAGAAAAGATTACTAATATTGAAATAAAAGAGAAGCCATTACTACTGACTATATGGACATAAAAATAATAATAAAGGAATATTATTAATAACTCTATGCCCACAAATTTGATAACTTAGATCTAATGGACCAATTTCTTGAAAATAGTACAAATGATTTATCCTAATACCAAAACCAGAGAAAGACACTACAAGAAATACAAATTATAGACTAATATCTCTCAGAAAAATACATGCAAAAATCTTCAACAAGATATTAGGAAATTAAATACAATAAAGCCTAAAAAGACTTATACACCATGACCAAGTACAATTTATTTCAGATATTCAAAGCTGATTCAACATTCAAAAATAAGTTGATGTAATCCATCACATCAACAGGTTAACAAAATCATATACTCACATCCATAGATACAGAAAAAGCATTTGACAAAATTCAATATTCATTCATGACAAAAACTGTCAACAAAGTAGGAATAGAGGAGAATTCTCAATTTGATAAAGAAAATCTCAAAAAACCTACAGCTAACATTAGACAATGATAAGAAACTAGACGTTTTTCCTCTAAGATTGGGAACAAGGCAAGAATGTCTTCTTTCAACAGTTCTATTCGACATATTTCTAGAAGTCCTAGATAATTCATATGATTTGGATCTGTGTTCCCACTTAAATCTCATGTCCCGTTATAATCCTCAATGTTGGAGGTGGGGCATCATGGGAAGTGACTGAATCCTTCATGAATGGCTTATCACCATCCCCTTGGTGCTGTTCTCATGATGGTGAGTGAGTTCTCATAAGATCTGGTTGTTTAAAAGTGTGTAACACCTTCCCTGCCCTATCTCTTCCTCCTGCTCTGGCCATGTGATGTGCCTGCTCCCATTCTGGCTTCTGCTATGAGTAGTTTCCTGAGGCCACCCCAGAAGCACAGCAGAAGCCACTGTGTTTCCTGTAGAGCATGCGGAACCATTAGCCAATTAGAGCTCTTTTCTTTATAAATTACCCAGTCTCAGGTATTTTTAAAATAAGAATGTGAGAACTAATACAGAAAACTGGTACTGATTAGGGCATTGCTATAAAAATCCCTGAAAATGTGGCAGCAGCTTTGTAATTGGGTAACTGGCAGAAGTTGGAAGAGTGTAGAGGACTCAGAAGAAGACAGGAAGATGAGGGAAAGTTTGGAACTCCCTAGAGACTTGTTAAATTGTTTTGACCAAAATGCTTATAGTGATATAAGCAGTGAAGTCCAGGCTGAGGATGTCTCAGATGGAAAATGAGGAACTTATTGGGAACTGAATTGCCAGAAATATCTGAATGACAAATTTCTTAATGGCATTTTCTGAATTGCCAGAAAATGCATTCAGGAGGTAGATTATTAAGCTACTCAAGAAGGCACCAGAAAAAGGTGAAAACCAACTTAAAGAAATTTTAAGAAATATAGGATATGGATGACAAAATTTCCAGAGAAATAGATAGCATGAATAAAAAACAATCACAACTTCTGCAAATGAAAAGTCAAACTTAGAAAAAGGCAAAAAACACTGGAAAGTTTCAACAATAGACTAGAACAAGTAGAAGAAAGAAATTGAGAGCGTGAATACAAGACTTTTGAATTAACCCACTGCAACAAAGAGAAGGAAAAAAGAATTTAAAAAAATAATAACATTGGGAAGCTGAGGCAGGAGAATTGCTTGAACCCAGAAGGCAGAGGTTGCAGTGAGCCATTGTGCTATTGCACTCCAGCCTGGGCAACAAAAGTGAAACTCTGTCTTGAAAAATAACAGTAATAATAACAAACCCTCCAATAAGTTTAAGATTATGTTAAATCACTAAACCTAAGAATAATTGGTGTTCCTGAGAAAGAAGAGAAATCTAAAAGTTTCGAAAACTTATTAAAGGGAATAATTAAGGAAAACTTCCAGTCCTTGCTAGAGATCTAAACATCCAAATACAAGAAGTCCAAAGAATACCTGGAAATTCATTGCAAAAAGATCATTACCTAGGCATATAGTTATCAGGTTATCTAAAGTCAACACAAGCCAGGTGCGGTGGCTCACATCTGTAATTCCAGTACTTTGGGAGCCTGGGGCGGGTGGATCACCTAAGGTCAGGAGTTCGAGACCAGCCTGGCCAACATGGTGAAACCCTTTCTCTACTAAAAATAAAAAAATTAGCTGGGCGTGGTGGCAGGTGCCTGTAATCCCAGCTATTCTGGAGGCTGAGGCAGGAGAATCATGTGAATTCAGGAGGCAGAGGTTGCAGTGAGCTGGGATAGTGCCATTGCACTCTCCCTGGGCGACAAAAACAAAACTCCGTCTCAAAAATAAATAAATAAATAAATAATAAAATCAACACAAAGGAAGGAATCTTAAGATCTGTGAGGCAAAAGCTTCAAGTAACCTATAAAGAAAAACCTATCAGATTAACAGCAGATTTCTTAGCAGAAACCATACAAGCTAGAAGGCATTGGGGTCCTATCTTTTACCTCCTTAAACAAAACAATTATCAGCCAAGAATTTTGTCTCCAGTGAAACTAAGCTTCAAAAATGAAAAAAAAAAAAAAAAAGATAAAGTTTTTTTTCAGACAAATGCTGAGAGAATTTGCTACTACCAAGTCAGCACTATAAGAACTGCCGACAGGAGTTCTAAATCTTGAGACAAAACTTTGAAACACACCAAAATAGAATCTCCTTAAAGTATAAATCTCACAAGGCCTACAAAACAATAACACAATTAAAGAAAAACAAAGTATTTGGGCAACAAGTAGCATAATGAATAGACTAGTACCTCACATCTCAATACTAACACTGAATGTAAATGGTCTAAATGTTCTACCTAAAAGATACAGAATGGCAGAATTGATAAGAATTCACCAAATAAGTATCTGATGTCTTCAAGAGACTCGCCTAACACATAAGGACTCAAACTTAAAGTAAAGGGGTGGAAAAACACATTCCACACAAATGAAAACCAAAAGCAAGCAGCAGTAGTTTTTCTTATATTAGACAAAACAAACTTTAAAGCAACAACAGTTAAAAAAGACAAAGAGGGACATTATATAATGATAAAAGGAAGAGTCTAACAGGAAAATCTCACAATTCTAAATATTTATGCATCTAAAACTGGAGCTCCCAAATTTATAAGCAATTACTACTAGCCCTAAAAAATGAGATAGACGGCAACACAATAATAGTGGGGGACTTCAATAGGTCATTAAGACAGAAAGTTTAAAAAGAAACAATGGACTTAAACTATAACCTAGAAGAAATGGACTTCACAGATATTTACAGAACATTCTACCGAACAATTGCAGGGTATACATTCTATTCATCAGCACAAAGAACGTTCTCCAAAATAGACCATATGACAGGCCATAAAACAAATCTCAATAAATTTTTAAAAATCGAATTTATATCAAGTATCTTCTCAAACCACAGTGGAATAAAACTGGAAATTACCTCCAATAGGAACCCTCAAAACTATAAAAATACATGGACATTAAATAATCTGCTCTTGAATGATCTCTGGGTCAACAATGAAATCAAGATGGAAATTAAAAAATTATTTGAGCTGAACAATAATAGTGACACAACTTATCAAAACCTCTGGGATACAGCAAAAGTGGTACTAAGAGGAAAGTTCATACCATTAAATGCCTACATCAAGAAGTCTGAAAGTGCACAGACAATCTAAGGTCACACCTCAAGGAACTGGAGAAACAAGAACAAACCAAACTCAAACCCAGCAGAAGAAAAGAAATAATAAAGATCAGAGCAGAACTAAATGAAATGGAAACAACAACAACAACACTACAAAAGATAAATGAAACAAAAAGCTGGTTGAGAAGATAAACAAAGCTGATAGACTATTAGTAAGATTAACCAAGAAAAGAAGAGAGAAGATCCAAATAAGCCTAGTTAGAAATGAAATGGGAGATACTACAACCAATACCACAGAAATACAAAAGATCATTCAAGGCTACTATTAACATTGTTACACACACAAACTAGAAAACCTAGAGGAAACTGATAAATTCCTGGAAATATACAACCCTTCTAGATTACAAGCAGCAAGATTCAAATGGTAATAATAATAATAATAAAACTGTCAATAAAGAAAAGTCCAGGACCAGATGAATTCACAGCTGAGTTCTATCAGACATTCAAAGAATTGGTACCAATCCCACTGAAACTATTCCACAAGGCAGAGAAAGAGAGAAAGCTCCCTAAATCATTCTATGAAGCCAATACCACACTAACACCAAAACCAGGAAAGGACATAACAAAAAAAGAAAACGACAGACCAATATCCCTGATGAACATAGCTGCAAAAATCCTCAATAAAATACTAGCTAGCCGAATCCAACAGCATAACAAAAAGATAACACACCATGATCAAGTGGGTTTCATATCAGGGATGCGGGGATGGTTTAACATACATAAGTCAATAAATATGATAGACCACATAAACAGAATTAAAAACAAAAATCACACGATCATCTCAATAGATGCAGACAAAGCATTTGACAAACTCCAGTATCCCTTTATGATTAAAACCCTCAGCAAAATCAGCATAGAAGGGACATACCCTAAGGTAATAAAAGCCATCTATGACAAACCCACAAACAATATTACTAAATGGGGAAAAATTGAAAGCATTCCCCCTAAGAACTGGAACAAGACAAGGATGCCCACTTTCACTACTTCTATTCCACATAGTACTGGAAGTCTTAGCCAGAGCAATCGGACAAGAGAAAGAAATAAAAGGCATCCAAGTTGGTAAAGAGGAAGTCAATTGTCACTGGTTGCCGATTATATGATCATATACCTAGAAAACTCTAAAGATTCATCCAAAAAGCTCCTAGATCTGATAAATGAATTCAGTATACAAAATCTATGTACATAAATCATCACTGCTATATACCAACAGCGACCAAGTTGAGAATCAAATCAAGAACTCAACTCCTTTTACAATAGCAACAAAACAAAACAAAACAAACAAACAAAAAACGTAGGAATATACCTAACCAAGGAGGTGAAAGATCTCTACAAGGAAAACTACAAAACACTGCTGAAAGAAATCATTTACAGCAGAAACAAATGGAAATACATCCCATGCTCATGGATGGGTAGAATCAATATTAGAAAAATGACCATACTGCCAAAAACAATATATAAATTCAAGGCAATTCCCATCAAAATGCCATCATCATTATTCATAGAACTAGAAAATACAATTCTAAAAATCAAAAATTCGTATGGGACTGAAAAAGAGCCAGCATACTGTAGAACGTAGAAAAGTTCCTCTTCAAAGCTCGTCTTGGTTTAAAAATAAAATAATAGACACCAGGAATAATAGCTCCTTACTCTAAAGACTCCTATCAACTATTAGTTCTTACACTTTAGCCCAGTTAGTTGCTTTGGCTTACTCAGGCATGTCTGGACAGACCCAGGCAAGTCTTAGTTCATAGCTTATGCCCCTTCCTTATTTGGAAATGTTATTGCTTGTTACTGCTTCCTTAAACCTTTCATAAGCAACTTCCTCTTCTTCTTTGTTCTCCCTTGCACTTACCTATTTAGGAAAGTTTTAGGTTATTAGCAAATCAGGTATCAGTTTAAGACTGTAAGGTCCAGCTCCAGCCAATGGATGCAGGACACTGCAGTAAGGATGACCCAAATGCGTAAGGGATAAATATGTCTGCTTTTCCTTTGTTGAAGTGTGCTTTCACCATTGTCCCATCTACAATGGGCACCCTTTCTACAGAAAGCAAAAATGGCCTTGCTGAGAGAATTAAATTTATGTTCAAGTGCTATTTCTTTGCGGCACCGGGGAACAAGCATTTCTAAGAATACCCAAAGTAAGACTAAGCAAAAAGAACAAATTGGGAGGCATCACATTACCCAACTTCAAACTACACTACAAGGCTATGTTACCAAAATAGCCTGGTACTAGTATAAAAATAGGCATATAGGCCAATGGAACAGAATAGAGAACCCATAAATAAAGCCAAATACTTACAGCCAACTGATTTTCAACAAAGCAAACAGAAACATAAAGTGGGGAAGGAACACCTTAGTCAACAAATGGTGCTGAGATAATTAGCAAGCTATATGTAGAAGAATGAAACTGGATCCTCATTTCTCACCTTATACCAAAATCAACTCGAAATGATCAAAGACTTAAATCTAAGACCTAAAACCATAAAAATTCTAGAAGATACCATTGGAAAAACCCTTCTAGACATTGGCTTAGGCAAACCCTTCATTACCAAGAACCCAAAAGCAAATGCAACAAAAACAAAGATAAATAGATGGAACTTAAACTAAAAAACTTCTGCACAGCAAAAGAAATAATCATCAGAGTAAACAGCCCACAGAGTGGGAGAAAATCTTTGCAAACGATGCATCCAATAAAGGAATAATATCCAGAATGTACAAGGAACTCAAACAAATCAGCAAGAAAGAAACAAACAATCCCATCAAAAAGTGGGCTACGGACATGAATAGACAATTGTCCTTTTTTTTTTGGAGACAGGGACTCATTCTGTTGCTCAGTCTGGAGTGCAGTGTTGCTATCTCAGCTCACTGCAACCTCTCTGGTTGACGATGACATTTTTATAGACAAACACGAGGATTTTGAAGGTTTGAGTCACTCACTTTTGGAGGCTTGGCCAGTGTTATCTTGTTCTCTTCACAGCCTTTGTGAGCCAAGACAGGTCTTTGAGTTGAGGTGTGCTGGGACGTAGGTCTTATGTGGTACCACATTCGAGAACAGAAATGACTGTGGGCCCTGGGGCATCCTAAAGGGGCCCCTCAGTAGGGAAGAAAGCCCTGTAGATGGGACACGGCCAACCTATTCAGCAAAGAGGGCCCAGCAGGTAGCACAGAGAAGGCCAGTCAGCTGTCTGGGGCTCTGACCAGACTTGAGATTTCCCTCACCTCAGTCAGGCTGCTCTTCGACCACTGTGTTATGTGGCTTGAAGTCAGGTGCTGCAGTAACTGTCTCTACCATCAAGCTTAGGAACGGAACAGGAGCAGATCTCTTACAACATTTGGGGCATAGCCTTCCAAACTTCCGTCTGTGCTAGACTGACTATACATACACATGTATATGTGCAAAAGTGCATATTTACCCAAAAGAGGTACTGTCTGCATTGTTTTGTGAGTTTTTTTTTTTTTTTTTTTGAGACGGAGTCTCACTCTGTTGCCCAGGCTGGAGTGCAGTGGCTGGAGTGTAGTGGTGCGATCTCAGCTCACTGCAACCTCCACTTCCCAGGTTCAAGTGATTCTCCTGCCTCAGCCTCTCAAGTAGCTGGGATTACAAGTGTGCACCACTATGCCCGGCTAATTTTTTTTAGTAGATACAGGGTTTCACCATGTTGGCCAGGCTGGTCTCAAACTCCTCAACTCAGGTGATCCACCTGCCTCGGCCTCCCAAAGTGCTGGGATTACAGGCATGAGCCACCATGCCTGGCCACATTCTTTATTTTGTAAGATTGAGAAGAACACATTTTCAAGCAACCAGATGTCATATTTAACAAGCAAAACTTCAAAGTAAGCATTAAAAATATGTTCAAGGTCCTAATGACACATGGTTAATGAAGTAAAGGAAGATATAATGACAATGTCTCATCAAATAAAGATTATCAAAAAAGATACAGAAATCATTTTTTTTTAAAGAACAAAATGGAATGTCTGAAACTTGAAATTACAATAACTGAAATGAAAAACTTTCCCAGAGGGTCTCAGCAGTGGATTCTGTATTGGCAGAGGAAACAATGCATTTGAAAAAGATTGATGGAGATTATGCAATTTGATGAAGAACAAAAGCAGGATGAAGAAAAATGAACAAACCTCAGAAAAATGTAGAACACTATTAAGCACACTAACCTACATATATGATACTAGAAGGAGAGGATATATAGAGAGAAACAAGCAGAAGAAATAATTGAAAAAATAATGGCTGGAAACTTCACAAATTTCAAGGAAAATCTTCACATTTAGCATGCTAAATAAACAAGTGAGATAAAGGCTAAGAGATCTACAATCAGACACATCATTATAAAAATGCTGAAAGCAAGGAAAATATATTGAAAGAAGCAAGGGAAAAAATGGCTTGTCAATTGCACAGTAACTCCAATAATATTAACAGCTGATGTCTAAGTGGAAACAATGGAATCCAGAAAGCAGTGATCTAACATATTCAAAGAACTCAAAAAACAATACAACCCAAAATACCAAGAATTCTTGTCAATCAAGAAGCCTACACCCAGGAGAACTACCTTTCAGAATGAAGGGAAAATCTCTGCAGAAACGCTATGAGCCAGAAGATAGTGGGGGCCAATATTCAGCATTCTTAAAGAAAAGAATTTCCAACCCAGAATTTCATATCCAGCCAAACTAAGCTTCACAAGCAAAGTAGAAATAAAATCCTTTACAGACAAGCAAATGCTGGGACATTCTGTCACCACCAGGCCTGTCTTACAAGA
Organism: Macaca mulatta; assembly: GCF_049350105.2. NCBI lineage: Eukaryota > Metazoa > Chordata > Mammalia > Primates > Cercopithecidae > Macaca > Macaca mulatta. Next base: position 7,175,707 of record NC_133418.1, read on the forward strand.
GCTCTGAAAAAAGCACTAAACTTGGAAAGGAAAAACTGGTACCAGCCACGGCAGAAACATACCAAATTGTAAAGACCATCAATACTATGAAGAAACCTCATCAACAAATGGGCAAAATAACGAGCTAGCATCATAATGACAGGATCAAATTCACACATAACAATATTAACCTTAAATGTAACTGGGCTAAATGCCCCAATTAAAAGACACAGACTAGCAAATTGGATAGTCAAGATCCACTGGTGTGCTGTATTCAGGAGACCCATCTCATGTCCGAAGATACACATAGGCTCAAAATAAAGGGATGGAGGAATACTTACCAAGCAAATGGAAAGCAAAAAAAAAAAAAAAAAGCAGGAGTTGCAATTTTAATCTCTGATAAAACAGACTTTAAACCAACAAAGATCAAAAGAGACAAAGAAGGGCATTAAATAAAGGTAAAGAGATCAATGCAACAAGAAAAGCTAACTATCCTAAATATATATGAACCCAATACGGGAGCACCCAGATTCATAAAACAAGTTCTTAGAGACCTACAAGAGACTTAGACTTCCACACAATAGTGGGAGATTTAAACACCCCACTGTCAATATTAGACAGATCAATGAGACAGAAAATTAACAAGAATATTCAGGACTTGAACTCGCTCTGGACCAAGTGAACCAAGCGGACCACAGAACTCTCCACCCCAAATCAACAGAATATACATTCTTCTCAGCACTTCATCACACTTATTCTAAAATTGACCATATAAGTGGAAGTAAAACACTCCTCGGTAAATGCAAAATAACAGAAATCATAATAAACAGTCTCTCAGACCACAGTGCAATCAAATTAGAACTCAAGATTAAGAAACTCACTCAAAACCACACAAATACATGGAAACTAAACAACCTGTTCCTGAATGACTACTGGGTACACAACAAAATGAAGGCACAAATAAAGATGTTCCTTGAAACCAATGAGAACAAAGACACAATGTAACAGAATCTCTGTGACACATTTAAATCAATGTGTAGAGAGAAATTTATTGCACTAAATTCCCAAAAGAGAAGGCAGGAAAGATCTAAAATCGACACCATAACATCACAATTAAAAGAACTAGAGAAGCAAGAGCAAACAAATTCAAAAGCTAGCAGAAGACAATAAATAAGACCACAGCAGAACTGAAGGAGATAGAGACACAAAAAACCCTTCAAAAAAATCAATGAATCCAGGAGTTGGTTTTTTGAAAAGATCAACAAAATTGATAGAAAGCTAGCAAGACCAATAAAGAAGAAAAGAGAGAAGAGTCAAATAGACACAGTAAAAAATGATAAAGGGGATATCACCACTGATCCCACAGAAATACAAACTACCATCAGAGAATACTATAAACACCTCTATGCAAATAAACTAGAAAATCTAGAAGAAATGGATAAATTCCTGAACACATATACCCTCCCAAGTCTAAACCAGGAAGAAGTCAAATCTCTGAATAGACCAATAACCAGTTCTGAAATTGAGGCAGTAATTAATAGCCTACCAACACCCACAAAAAAAAAGTCCAGGACCAGTCAGATTCAGAGCCGAATTCTACCAGAGGTACAAGGAGGAGCTGGTACCATTCCTTCTGAAACTATCCCAAACAACAGAAAAAGAAGGACTCCTCCTTAACTCATTTTATGAAGCCAGCATCATCCTGATACCAAAACCTGGCAGAGACACAACAACAACAACAACAACAACAAATTTCAGACCAATATCCCTGCTGAACATCAATGTGAAAATCCTCAATAAAATACTGGCAAACCAAATCCAGCAGCACATCAAAAAGCTTATCCACCACGATCAAGTCAGCTTCATACCTGGAATGCAAGGCTGGTTCAACATACACAAATCAATAAACGTAATCCATCACATAAAAAGAACCAATGACAAAAATCACATGATTATCTCAATAGATGCAGAAAAGGCCTTTGACAAAATTCAACACCCGTTCATGCTAAAAAATCTCAATAAACTAGGTATCAATGGAACGTATCTCCAAATAATAAGAGCTATTTATGACAAACCCACAGCCAATATCATACTGAATGGGCAAAAGCTGGAAGTATTCCCTTTGAAAACCAGCACAAGACAAAGATGCCCTCTCTCACCACTCCTATTTAACATAGTATTGGAAGTTCTGGCCAGGGCAATCAGGCAAGAGAAAGAAATAAAGAGTATTCAAATAGGAAGAGAGGAAGTCAAATTGTTTCTGTTTGCAGATGACATGATTGTATATTTAGAAAACCCCACTGTCTCAGCCCAAAATCTCCTTAAGCTGATAAGCAACTTTGGCAAAGTCTCAGGATACAAAATCTATGTGCAAAAATCACAAGCATGCCTATACACCAATAACAGACAAACAGAGCCAAATCATGAGTGAACTCCCATTCACAATTGCTACTAAGAGAATAAAATACATAGGAATCCAACTTACAATGGATGTGAAGGACCTCTTCAAGGAGAACTACAAACCACTGCTCAATGAAGAGGAAACAAATGGAAAAACATTCCATGTTCATGGATAGGAAGAACCAATATCTTGAAAATGACCATACTGCCCAAAGGAATTTACAGATTCAATGCTATCCCCATCAAGCTACCAATGACTTTCTTCACAGAATTCACAAAAACTACTTTAAACTTCATATGGAACCAAAACAGCGCCCATATAGCCAAGACAATCCTAAGCAAAAAGAACAAACCTGGAGGCATCATACTACCTGACTTCAAACTATACTACAAAAATTAACTCAAGATGGATTAAAGACTTAAATGTAAGACCTAAAACCATAAAAATCCTAGAAGAAAACCTAGGCAGTACCATTCAATAGGCATGGGCAAAGGTTTCATGACTAAAACACCAAAAGCAATGGCAATAAAAGCCAAAATTGACAAATGGGATCTAATTAAACTAAAGAGCTTCTGCACAGCAAAAGAAACTACCGTCAGAGTAAACAGGCAACCTGAAGAATGGGAGAAAATTTTTGCAATCTATCCATCTGAAAAAGGGCTAATATCCAGAATCTACAAAGAACTTAAACAAATTTACAAGAAGAAAACAGACAATCCCATCAAAAATTGGGTAAAGGATTGAACAGACACTTCTCAAAAGAAGACATTTATGCAGCCAACAAAAATATGAAAAAAAGCCCATCATCACTGGTCATTAGAGAAATGCAAATCAAAACCACGATGAGACACCCTCTCACACTAGTTGGAATGGCAATCATTAGAAAGTCAGAAAACAACAGATGCTGGAGAGGATGTGGAGAAATAGGAACGCTCTTATGCTGTTGGTGGGAGTGTAAATTAGTTTAACCATTGTGGAAGACAGTGTGGTGATTCCTCAAGGATCTAGAACTAGAAATACCATTTGATCCAGCAATCCCATTACTGGTTATATACCCAAAGGATTATAGATCATCTACTATAAAGACACATGTGCATGTATGTTTATTGCAGCACTATTCACAATAGCAAAGACTTGAAACCAACCCAAATGTCCATCAATGATAGACTGAATTAAGAAAATGTGGCACATATACACTATGGAATACTATGCAGTCATAAAAAAGGATGAGTTCATGTTCTTTGCAGGGACATAGAAGAAGCTGGAAACCATCATTCTCAGCAAACTAACACAAGAACAGAAAACCAAACATCATGTGTTCTTACTCATAAGTAGGAGTTGAACAATGAGAACACCTGCACACGGGGAGGGGAACCTCACACACTGGGGCCTGTCAGGGGTTGGGGGGCTAGGGGAGGAATAGCATTAGGAGAAATACGTAATGTAGGTGACAGGTTGATGGGTGCAGCAAACCACCATGGCACGCGTACACCTATGTAATAAAGTTGCACATTCTGCACCTGTACCCCAGAACTTAAAGTATGATTTTAAAAAAAGAAAAATACATTCCTAGAGAAACAAAAAGTGAGAGTATGCCTTGTTAGCAGACCTGCCATATAAGAACCACTAAAGGAAGTTCTTCAAACTAAAAATAACTGATCACAGATGGTAATTCAAAAACACACACAAAAAGCAAAGAGCAACAATAAAAGTAATTATGTAATTATAAAAGACAGTATAAATACATCTCTTTTCCATCTGAACTGATTTTAAAATCAATTATATAATATTACATAAGATGATACAAATATAATTGTACTATTGGTCCTATAACATATAAAATACAATATATTTACCAATAAATGCACAGAGAATGTGGGTGAAAGCAAAGCTTTATTGAACTAAGGAAATGAAAAGAGACTAATTCAAAGCCAAAGTAACAACGAAGACACCCAGAAATGGGAGGGCGAGGGAAAGCTAACATAACAAAAATCTATAAATATATAATGGCCCTCATTTTTCCTCTCAGCTTTTTAAATACCATAATTATATAAAGTTATAATAGCAACAATGCATTGTTTTGTAGTATACAGAAGTACAGGTTGAGTATCCTAATATGAAAATCCAAAATACTCCAAAATCCAAAACTTCTTGAGCACTGACATGACATTCAAAGGAAATGCTCATTAAAGCATTTCAGACTTCAGATTTTCATATGTATTTTGAAAAGTCCAACTAGTAAGTAAAATTCAAATATTCCATAATCAGAAAAAAATCCAAAATCTGAAATATTTCTGGTCCCAAGCATTCTGGATAAGGGATCCTCAACCTGCAATATGTATAACAGTAATAGAACAAAATGGAGGAAAAAGGAATAGAACTATGTAAGAGTAACAGTTCCACATATCATCATTAAGTTGGTATAAACCTGAAGTAGATTCTGGTAAGTTAGATGCATGCAGTAACCACCAATAATTCACAAAATGCAGGGATGAAAATCACAAAAAATTTTTTTGAATGTTTTATTAGATAATATACACTAAACGCAAGAGGAAACAGTAAAGAAGGAATAGAGAAACAAAAAGGTATAAGTCATATAGAAAAAAGTAAAATGTCAGATATAAATCCAACTACACTCATGTGACACATAATAATGTTTTGGTCAATGATGGACCAGCACAAATAATGGTGGGCCCATAAGATTATAATATCATATTTTCACTGCACCTTTTCTATGTTTAGATATGTTTATATACACAAATACTTATCATTGTATTACTATTGCCTACGTATTCAGTACAGTAACATGCTGTACAGGTTTATAGCCTAGGCACAATAGGCTATTCCATATAGCCTAGGTGTTAGGAGATTATATCATCTGGGTTTCCAGAAGTACACTCTATGATGTTCACACACAAAAAAATTGCCTAATGGCACATTTCTCAGAATATATTTTCATCATTAAGAAACACATGACTGTATATCAATAATAATATTAAATGTAAACTGATAAAGCAATTTAATCACAGAAAGTGAAAAACTAAGTAAATAAACAAGGTCCAACTATATGCTGTCTATAAGGGACACACTTTAGTTTCAAAGTAAAATAGATTGAAACTAAAAGGATAAAAAAATGTATCATGCAAAGAGCAACATAAGAAAGCTGAAGTGGTTATGATAATATCAGAGAAAACAGACTTTTAAAAGATGTTACTAGACATAAAGAAGGACATTTTACAAGGGTCAAGGGTCAATCCATCAGAAATGCATAAGAATATATGTATATATGAACTCAGTAACAAATCACTAAGTAAATGAACCAAAAACTGACAGAAATGAAGGGAAAATGATAAAATTCAATGCTAATATTCAGACTTCAATACCTCACTTACAATAATGTTACCACAATAAGGCAAAAGATAACAGGTAAACAGAAGTTTTAAACAACATTATAAACCAATCAGGCCTAGCAGATATCTATAGATCACTTCATCAAACAAAGTAGAATACACATTTTTTTCAAGTGCACATGAAACATTCTCTAGAATAGACACGACACTGGACAATACAACAAAATCAAGAATTTTTTTAAAACTGTAAAAATATAAAGTATGTTTTCCAACCATAATAATGAGATTAAATTAGAAATGAATAACAGGAAAAAAAGGGAAAACTCACAAACATGTGGAAATAAAAAACATAGTCCAAAATAACCAACAGAACAAAGAAGAAATCAAAAGGAAAATTGGAAAATACTTTGAGATGACTTAAAATGAACATACAACATATCTAAACTTATGAGATGCCGCTAAAGCAGTGCTTAGAAGAAAATTAATACAGTATCTTTAAAAAGAAAAAAAATCTCAAATCAACAACCTAACTTCTGAAGACACTAAAAAAGAAAGGCAAACAAAATCTAAAGCAAGCAAAAGGAAGAAGAAATAAAAATATAAAGATTAGAGCAGAAATTATAATAATAAAGAAATAGAAATATCAATGAAAAATAGAAAATATCAATGAAACTAAGAGTTGATTTCTGAAAACATAAACAAAACTGAGAAAACTTTAGCCAAACTAAGAAAAAATGAAGTCTCAAATAAATACATTTATAAATGAAAGAAGAGACGCAAGAAATACAAAGGATCATAAGCGACTACTATGAACAATTATATGCCAACAAATTGGATAACGTAGAAGAAACGGACAATTCCTAGAAATATACAACCTACAAAGACCGAATCACGAAAAAAAATTTTTTTAAGTCTAAAGAGACCAAAGCAAGTAAGGAGATTAAATCAGTAATAAAAATAAATCTGGCCAGGTGCAGTGGCTCATGCCTGTAATCCCAGCACTTTGGGAGGCTAAGGCAGGTGGATCGCTTGAGCTCAGGAGTTCAAGACCAGCCTGGACAACATGCCCATCTCTACCAAAAATACAAAAATTAGCTGAGCATAGTGGCATGCACTTGTAGTCCCAGCTGCTTGGGAGGCTGAGTTAGGGGAATGCTTTGTGCCTGAGAGACGGAGATTGCAGTGAGCCTCGATGGCACCACAGCACTCCAGCCTGGGGGACACAACCAGACCTTGTCTCAAAGATTAAATAAATAAATAGTGTATTCCTGATAGTTAAGATTGGTTGTTTTTTAAAAAAAAATCTCACATCCAAAAAAAAAAAGACCAGATGGCTTCATGGGTGAATTCTACTAAGCATTTAAAGAATTACCACCAATCCTCAAATTCTTCCAAAAAATTGAAAAGAGGGGAAGACTTCCAAATTCATTTTTAGAGGTCAGCATTATCATGATACCAGAGCAAGACAATGTTTTCTACACATTTTCTACAAGGAAACTACATGGCAATATTCTTGCTAAATACAAATTCAAAAATTTGCAAAAAACAATACTAGCAAACAAAACTGGATAACATGTTAAAAGGATCATATACTATAATCAAGTAGGATTTATCCCTGAGATGCAAGGATGGTTCAACATATACACATCAATCCATATGAAAGGCCACATTAACAGAATGAAGGATAAAAATCAAATGATAATCTCAACACATGTAGAAAATGCATTCAACAAACTTCAACATCCTTTCATAATAAACATAAAAAACTCTAAAGAAACCACGTATAGAAAGTATGTACCTCAACACAATAAAGAATATATATGATAAGCCCACAGTTAACATCATACTCAGTGGTGAAAAGCTCCAACAAAAAAAGGTTAGAACTAAAAAATTCACTAAATTTTAGGATACAAAATCAACAACATACAAAGATCAGTAATGTTTCTACACACTGGCAGAATTGAAATCAATAAAATCAATAAAACAATCCCATTTATAATAGCATAAGAAAAAAGATGATATCTGTTCACTGAAAACTATAAAACACTGATAAAAGAAATTGAAGAAGACACAAATAAAAGGAAAGATATTCCACGTTTACAGATCAGAAGAATTGATATTGTTAATGTTCATACTACCCAAAGCAATCTACAGATTCAATGTAATCCCTATCAAAATTCCAAGAGCATTTTTATAGAAATAGAAAAAAAATCCTAAAATTCATATGGAACCACAATACACCCTTTAGACAAAGCAAGCTTGAGCAAAAAGAACAAAGTTGGCGGCATCACACTACCTGATTTCAAAATACACTACAAAACAATAGTAATCAAAACAGAATGGTAATGCCATAAAAAGCAGACATAGAGACCAATGGAACAGAATAGAGAGCTGAAAAATAAATCCATTCATTTACAGTCAATTGACCTTTGACAAAGGTGCCAAGAACATGCAGTGGAGAAAGGACAATCTCTGCAAATGATACTGGGAACACTGCCTGTGGAGAAGAATGAGATTGGACCCTTATTTCACCATATACAAAATCAACTCATAATGGATTAAAGACTTAAATGTAAGACCTGAAACGGTAAAACTGCTAGAAGAAAATGGAGAGGAAATGCTTCTTGACATTGACCAGCATAGTGATTGTTTTGGATATAACTCCAAAAGCATAGGCTTCAAAAGAGAAAATAGAGAAATGGGGTTGGATCAACGTAAAAAGCTTCTGCACAACAAAGAAAAGTGTGAAGAGAAAATCTACAAAATGTGAAAAAAATTTGTAAACCAAATGGCTGATAAGGGCTTAATATTCAAAATATACAAGGAACTCAGTAGGAAGAAAACAAATAACCCAATTTAAAAATGGGCAAAGAGCCTGAATAGACATTTCTCAAAAGAAGTCATTTTTTCACAACTGGCCAACAGGTATGTGAAAAAACACTTGACATTGATAGTCATTAGGGCAACATTGCTAATTATTAGAGAAATGCAAAGAAAATCACCTCACACCTATTGGAATGGCTACTACAAGAAAGATGAAAGATAAATGTTGGTGAGGATATGGAGAAAAGGAACCCCTTGTACACCATTGATGGGAATGTAAATTAGTTTAGCCATTATGGGACACAGCACAAAAGTGTCTTTAAAAATTAAAAACAGAACTACTATATAACCCAGCAATCCCACTTCTGGATATACATCCAAAGGAAATGAAGTCAGTATGTCAAAGAGATACCTGTGTTCCCATGTGCACTGCATTATTTACAATAGCCAAGATATGGAATCAACCTAAGTGTCCATCAGTGGCTGAATGGATAGCAAACTTGTGGAATATAGATACACAATGAAATACTATTCAGCCTTAAAAATACAGAAATCCTGACATTTGTGAACACATGGATGACCCTAGAGGTTCATTATGCTAAGTGAGATAAGCCAGGCACAGTAAGACAAACACTGATCTCACTTACACGTGGAATGTAAAGCAGTTGAACTCATAGAAGCAGAGAGTAGAATGGTGGTTACCTGGAGCTGATAGGGCAGGATGAGGTGAGAGAAAGTTTCGGTTAGACAGAAAGAATAAGTTTCGGGGACAATAGTTAACAACAATGTACCGTATGTTTGAAAATTACTAAGAGGATAGATCTTAAATGTTCTCACCACAAAAAAAAAAAAAAAAAAAGAGGCAAGCATATGAGGTGCTGGATACGTTAATTAGTTTGATTTAATCATTTCACAATTTATACATATATTAAAATATCACATTGTACACTGTAAATAAATACCATTTTTTATTTGGTAGATTATACCTTAATAAAACTGGTGGGGGAATAAAGCCAGGCAGAGTTCCTACTGCCAGAGAGAGAGAGAGAGAGAGAGAAAGAAATTAATGAAACAACCAGGCAGAGTAGCTCACACCTGTAATCCCAACACTTTGGAAGGCTGAGGTGGGAAGATCACTTGAGCCCAGGAGGTCAAGGCTGCAGTGAGCTGTGACCGCACCACTGCATTCCAGCCTGGGAAACAGAGCAAGACACTGTATCCAATTAACAAAAAAAAAGAAAGAAAAGAAAGTACTGAAATAAAGAAAATAACAATAGTCGGCCAGGTGCGGTGGATCACGCCTGTAATCCCAGCACTTTGGGAGGCCGAGGAAGGCGAATTACGAGGTCAGAAGATCGAGACCATCCTGGCTAATACGGTGAAACCCTGTCTCTACTAAAAATACGAAAAAATTAGCCAGGCATGGCGGTGGGCACCTGTAGTCCCAGCTACTCCAGAGGCTGAGGCAGGAGAATGGCGTGAACCTGGGAGGCGGAGCTTGCAGTGAGCTGAGATCAGGCCACTGCACTCCAGCCTAGGTGACAGAGCAAGACTTTGTCTCAAAAAAAAAGGAAATAACAATAGTCAACACAACCAAGTAACCAAGTTAGTTTCTGAAAAGATGAACTAAATTGACAAGTTTGTAGCTAGATTGATCTAGAAAAAAACACGCAATAGAATCAGAAATGAAATAATGTAGTAATGCAATCCTTACACACTGCATTAGTAGTAATGTGACCTTACTGAAGTAAAAAAGATTATAAAAATATACTATAAACAACTGTATGCCAATAAATTAAATATCTTGGATGAAATGAACAAATTCCTAGAAAGCACAAACTAGCAAAACTGTCTCATGAAAAATAGACTATCTGTATAGATCTATAACAACAAAGAAATTGATTAGTAAATTTAAAACTGCCCATAAAGAAGTAATTTTAAAACTTCCCATAAAACTTCTCTATAAGATGGCTTTAGTGGTAAATTTTACCAAACGTTTAAAGAAGAATCAATGCCAATTCCATACACACTGTTTTGAAAAACGGAAGAGGAGGAAACATTTTCTAACTCATTCTATGAGGCCAGTCTCACTCTGATATTAAAAACAGACAACACATTACAAGAAATGAAAATTACAGACACTCCTAGAAATACAAAAAATCCTTCACAAAAAAACTAGAAAACCAAATCTAGCAACACAAAAAATAATTATATACCATGACCAAGTGAAATTTATCAAAAAATGCAAAGTTGGCTTAGCATATGAAAGTCAATTAATATAATACACCATATCTATAAAATAAAGAAAAACTATATGATCATCTCAATAGATACACAAAAAGCATTTGACAAAATCCAAGACCCTTTTTGATAAATACACTCTCCGAAGTAGGAATAGAAGGGAATTTCTTCAATATCATAAAGGGTATCTATAAAAAACCAACAGCTAACATCATACTTGATGGTAAAAGATGAAATGCTTTCCCCCTAAAATCAGCAACAAGGATGCCCTTTCTGGCCCCTTCTATTCAACAGTGTACTAGAAGTTCTAGTCAGGGTAATTAGGCAAGAAAATAAAATAAAAGGCATCCAGATTGGAAAGGAAAAAGTAAAAACTATCTCTATTCACAGATGACATGATCTTAGATACAGAAAATCCTCCAACCCAGGTGACAGATACAGAAAATCCTAAGGCATTCGCTAAAAACTTTTAGACTTATAATAAATAAGTTCAGCAAGGTTGCAGGATACAAGATCGATATACAAAAATCATTGTATTTTTATACACTTGCAATGGAGAATCTGAAAATAAAAATAAAACAATTCCATTTACAGATGCATTCTAAATAATAAAATACTTAAGAATAAAATTAACACAATAAGACCTAACTTATACTCTGAAAACAACAAAATATTGTTGAAAGAAATTAAAGATCTAATAAATGAAACCACACCTCATGGTCATGGGTCAGAAGACTTAATATTGTTAAGATAGCTATATTCCCCAAATTGATCTACCAGCTCAGCATGGTCTCTATCAGAATCACAGGTGGTTTCCTTGTAGAAATTGACAAGCTGAAACTAAAATTTATATGAATATTCAAAAGACTCAGAATAGCCAAAGAATCTTGAAAAAATGAAAACAAAGCAGGAAGACTTTCACTTTTCTGTTTCATAACCTACTACAAAGCAATAGTAATTATGCCAGTGTGGTACTGACATAAGGACAGACATATAGAACAATGAAATAGAATTAAGAGTCTAGAAGAAGCCCATGTGTCTATGATCTATTGATTTTTGATAGAGGCGCCAAAACCATTCAAACTTGGGAGTGGGGTGGGGTGGTGCAGAGAGAAATAGTCTTTTCAACAAATGTTACTAAGATAACTGGATAGACATATGCAAAAGAATGAATTTGGACCCTTACTTCACACCATGTGAAAAAAAATGAACTAAAAATGCATCAAAGACTGAAATGGAGGGTTTGGTGGTGATAAAAGGTACAGTGATTCTTTTCGAAGTGATGAAAATGTTCTAAAATTGATTGTGGTGATCACTGCACAACCCTACAAACATCTAAACACTATTAAATTATATACTTTAAGTGGATAAACTATATGGCATGTTAATTATTCTCAATATAGCTATCACAAAAATAGCAATACAAAAAATATGTAGAATACAGCTAAAGCACTGTGTAGGGGAAAATACATACCTTAAATGTTTGGAAAAGAAGAATGGGCTAAAACCAATGACCTATAAGCACCTACATTAAAATAGGAAGAGAAAATTAAACACATTATTTAGAAGGAAAGAAATAATAAAGAGAAGAAATCAATGAAATAGAAAACTAGTTCATTAATAGAGAAAAATCAATGAAATTAATATTCCTTCTTTGGAAAGATAAACATAAATGATAAACTTCTGGCTAGACTGATGAAGACAATAGAGAAATGCTACAAATTACCAATAACAGGAATGCAAAAAGGAATGTAACTACAAAGTAAGAATAAATTTGCCTACAAATTTGACAACTTAGATGAAATAGGCAAATCCTAGCAAAACACAAATTACTAAAATGACTTAAGATATAAGAAATCCTCTTGGGCGAGGTGGCTCGCACCTGTACTCCCAGCACTTTGGGAGCCTGAGGCGGGCGAATCATGAGGTCAGGAGTTCGAGACCAGTGTGGCCAACATGGTGAAACCCTGTCTCTACTAAAAATACAAAAAAATTGCTGGGCATAGTGGCGGGCGCCTATAATCCCAGCTACTCGGGAGGCTGAGGCAGGAGAATTCCTTGAACCCAGGAGATGGAGATTGCAGTGAGCTGAGAGCACACCAGTGCACTCTAGGCTGGGTGACAGAGTGAGACCCCATCTCAAAAAACCAAAATATATATATATGCAATCTAATAATGTATTTTTGAAAATACATCATGACTTGGTACCACAAGTGCAGCCTGGGTGACACAGCTAGAACCTGTCTCAACAAAAATCAAAACCACCATGACCTACTATCCAGGAATATATTTTTTAAAGCAATGTATTAACCAGTTTAACAAACTAAAAAATAAAAGTGATATGACCATCTCAATAGCTTTAGAAAAAGCATTTGATAAAATTTTATACCCATTCATGATACAAACTCTAAGTAAACTTGTGCCAGGCGTGATGGCTCATGCCTGTAATCCCAGCACTTTGGGAGGCCAACGTGGGCAGATCACCTGAGGTCAGGAGTTTGAGACCAGCCTGGCCAACATGTCGAAACCCTGTCTCTATTAAAAATACAAAAAAAAAAAAAAAATTAGCCATGCACGGTGGTGGGCGCCTGTAATCCCAGCTACTCAGGAGGCTGAGACAGGAGAATTACCTGAACCTGGGAGGTGGAGGTTGCAGTAAGCCAAGATTGTGCCACTGCATTCCAGCCTGGGCGACAGAGCAAGACTCAGTCTTGGTGGAAACACACACACACATACACACACACACACACACCCCCCACACAGACACAACTTTAAGGAAACTTGCAAGAAAAGGGAATGTTTTCAACTTGACAAAATGCTTCTACAAGCCTGGCCAACACGATGAAACCCCGTTTCTACAAAAAATGCAAAAATTAGCTAGGCATGGTGGCACACCCCTGTATTCCCACCTACCGGGAGGCTGAGGTGGGAGAATCCCTTGATCCCGGGAGGCGGAGGCTGCAGTGAGCCGAGATCACGCCACTGCACCCCAGCTTGGGCAACAGAGCGAGACTCCATATCAAAAAAAGTAAAAAAAAAAGCTTCTACAAAAAACCTGCAGCTAATATCATATTCAAAGATGAAACACTGAGTCCTATTCCCTTATGGCTATATATGAGGCAAAAAAATATCCACTCTCACCACTTTTATTCAATCCTGATGTCTGAAGTACTAGGCAGAAGAAAAGGGCATTCTGAGAAGAGTAAAAGAGAAGCAGTAAAACTATCTTTATATATTTAGGTCATAATTGCATATGTAGAAAATCCTTTTAAAATCTACAAAAACCTACTAGGACTAAAACATTGAATTTAAGCAATGTTACAGAATAAAAGGTCACAAAATTCTATTCTACTTTTGTGTATAGGCTATCAAAACCTGGAACAAAAAATTCAAGAATAAAATATCATTTTTACAACGGCATTGTAAAAACTCATGAGATATTCTATAAGAGCCATAAAAAAACTCATGAGATAATATGGGATACATTTAACAAAATATATTTAATAGCTGTACACTGAAAAGTACAAAACATTGTTCAGAGAAATAAAAGACCTGTACCTAAATAAATAAATGAGTGGATACACTATGTTTATGGATTGGAAGACTCAATATTGTTAAAATCTCAACTCTTCCCAGACTGATCTGTATATTCAAAATAATGCTAATCAAACCCCAAGTAGGGTTTTTTTCCTGTAGAAAATGATATGATCATTCTAAATGTATGTGGAAATGCAGAGGAACCATAGTAGCCAAACGTTTGGGGAAAAGAACACATTTGGAGGACTTAACTAACTCATTCAAGATCTACCATAAAGATATATTAATCAAGTCACTGGGTTACTGGCTAAGGATAGATGTATACCCAGAAGAGAGGACAGAAACAGATCCACACATATATGATCATTTGATTTTTGTGAAAATTTTGTAGACAATTCAATGATGAAATAAGTCTTTTCAATAAGTGGTGCTGGATGACTTCGTATCTGTATGGGAAAAAATGAACCTTGACCCTTCCCTTACATCATACACAAGTATTAATTCGATTGTAGCACAGATCTAAACATAAAATCTAAAAATATAAAATTTCTAAAAAAAGTCTATGCACCTTGGTGCATGCAAAGATTTATCAGGATACAGAAGTACAAAGTATAAAAAGAAAATTGGTAAACTGGACTTCATCAAAAACAGAAGTAAAACTTCTGTTCTTAGAATGATTTTATTAAGAAAACAGAAAGGCAAACCAACGACTGGGAGAAAATATCCAAAATTTAAAATGTTCAAAAAATAACTACAACTTAATAACAAGAAGATAAACATGCCAATAAAAAGATAGGCAATAGATCTGAACAGCTATCTCACAAAAGAAGATAGATTCATGACCGATAAGCATGTGAAAAGCTATTCAACATCATTTGTCATGAGGAAAAGGCAAACTAAAATACTAATGTGACAACCTTATTCATCTATTAACAATACCAAGTGTGGGAGAAGAAGATTTAGAGCAACTCGAACCATCACACAGTGCAAGTGGGAGTGTACAGTGATGCAACCACTTTGGTTTCTTGTTTGTTTTTTGTCTCCATCTCCTCCAGCATTTATCCTTTGTGTTACAAATAATACAATTATACTTTTAGTTATTTTTAAATGTACAATAAATTACTATTGACTATAGTCACCCTGTTGTACTATCAAATACTAGATATTATTTATTCAATTTGTCAGGTTTTTACAAAGTTAAGCATACTTACCATATAATCCAGCAATTCCACTCCTAGTTATTTATCCAAGAAAAATGAAAACTTACATGCGCACATAGACTTGAACACAATGTTCACAGATACTATATTCCTCATGGCCAAAAACTAGAAACAACCTGTTATGGACAAAACTGCGTCCCCTCCAAATTCATACGTTGAACCCTAATCCCCCAGGGTGACTCTATTTGGAGACAGGGCCTTTAAAGAGGTAATTAAGGTTAAATAAATGGGGTTATAAGGACAGGATCCTAACCCAACATGACTGCTGTCCTTATAAGAATAAGGAGAGACACCGAAGATGTGCATGCACAGAAGAAAGGCCATGCAAGAACGTAGCAAGAAGGCAGACATTTGCAGACCAAGGAGAGAGGCTCCAGAAGAAACCAAACCTTCCGGCACTGTTATCTTAGACTTCCAGTCTCCAGAACTGTGAGAAAATCATTCAGAGAGAAATAAACAAATCCACAATTACAGAAGATCTTAACATGTCTTTCAGTAATTGAGAGATCAAGAATACAAATACAGTAAGGATTTATAAGATTTGACTGACACTATTAACAAGCCTAATCTAATATGGAAATATATATAACACATATATATGCATCCACCAAGAAGTGAGCACAGATGCTTTTCAAGGTCATGTAGAATATTATCAAATACTGATAACATAATCTGCCACTAAGCAATTCTTAGCAGATAGCAAAGAATTATCACAAGCCATTTTATCTGATCACAATATTGGAAACATTAGACAATAAGATACTAGACACAAGAAAGTAAAAATAGACGGATAACCTCAAGTCCCCTGTACATTGGAAGGTTTTTTAAAACTTCAGGCCAAGTATGCTGGCTCATGCCTCTAAACCCAGCACTTTGGGAGGTTGAGGTGGGAGGATCGCTTGAGGCCAGGAGATCAAGACCAACCTGGGCAATACAGTAAGACTCCATTGCTACAAAAAAATTAAAAATTAGCTGGGTGTGGTGGCTCACACTTGCAGTGTTAGCCACTTGGAGGCTGAGACAGGTGGATCACTTGTGCCCAGGGGCTGGAGGCTGCGGTGAGCTATGATCGTACCACTGCACTCCAGCCTGGGAACAGAGTGAGACTCTGTCTCAAATAAACAAACTTTAGTAATTAAAAATAAATCATAACGAAACTAGATGATATTAAAAACAAAATGGCAATGAAAGCATTACCTCAAAACTTGTGGGCTGCAGGTGGCTGCACCCAAAAAAATATAGAGAAATTTCCAGTCTTCAATGTACACAAAAGAAGAAAGATATAAAATCACGAAATATGATACATTGATTCTAAAATTCATTTGAGACAGTTTAATAAGGACCAAGTACAGTCAAAATAATTTGAGGGAACATTAATTCTCCCAGATATCAAGACTCAATATAAAATTATAGTAGCTACAAGAGTGTATTATTGACAAAGGGATAAACAGACCAATGGGGCAGAATGTATGGGAACTTATTTTTATGACAAAGTAGACTTGACATATTTCAGAGAAGAAAGGATAATGGATATCTGTTCACAAAGATAAAAATTACATGTCTACTTCAAACTACACAAAATCAATCTCAAATAGGTTAAAGTCCTAAATGTAAATGTCAAAATTTCACATACTTTCAAACATTTACAAGAACTTTTTTGTTGTTTTTTTGAGACGGAGTCTCGCTCTGTGGCCCAGGCTGGAGTGCAGTGGCGCGATCTTGGCTCACTGCAAGCTCTGCCTCCCGGGTTCACGCCATTCTCCTGCCTCAGCCTCCCGAGTAGCTGGGACTACAGGCGCCGCCACCTCGCCCGGCTAATTTTTTGTATTTTTAGTAGAGACGGGTTTCACCGTGTTAGCCAGGATGGTCTCGATCTCCTGACCTCGTGATCCGCCCACCTCGGCCTCTCAAAGTGCTGGGATTAGAGGCGTGAGCCACTGCGCCCGACCTAGAAGAACTTTTAAATGAAAATATAGGAAAGTATCTCTCTGGCCTTGGGACTATATAGGATTTCTTAAAGAAGACATAACATTATAAACTATATAGGAAAAGATTGATAATAATTCTGGGTATATCAGAACTTAACATGCCTGTTTATATTGCAAGGAAGGTGAAAAGACAAACCACAGACAAGGACAAGATAATTGTAATATCTTTAAAAGGATTATTATCAAGAATATATAGAGAATTCTGTTAAAAATCAATATGAAGGCAGAGCGTGGTGGCTCATGCCTGTGATCCCAGCACTTTGGGAGGCCGAGGTGGGTGGATCACGAGGTCAAGAAATCGAGACCATAGTGGCCAACATGGTGAACCCCCATCTTTACTAAACATACAAAAAAAAACCTAGCTGGGCAGGGTGATGCACACCTGTAGTCCCAGGTACTCGGGAGGCTGAGGCAGGAGAATCACTTGAACCCGGGAGGCGGAGCTTGCAGTAAGCCGAGATCGCCACCGCACTCCAGCCTGGTGACAGAGCGAGACTTCATCTCAAAAAAAAAAAAAAAAAAAATCAATCAATCAATATGAAGAAGGTAAGTTACCCAAAAAAGCTACCCAACAGAAAAATGGGCAAAGTTTACCAAAATTTCATTCCAAAGAAATTCAAGAAAACGTTCATAGAGGAAGAATCCTAAATGGCTAAGAAACATGAAAAGGTCTTCAATTTTACTTGTAATCAAGGAAGCACAAGACAAAAAGTATAGAAAAAAATTGTCAGACAATATCAAGTATTGATTTGTATTTGAGAAAATAACTCATGATTTCTAACGGCAGAATGACACTTTAGAGAGCAATCTGACAAAAACTTAGAGAAGAGTTGAAATTGCACATATCTTGGATCTATTCCAGGCATATAGCTTTTTAAAATTCACTTCCAGGCATAAATATAAGGAAACATGTAGTCAAGGAGAAATGTAAAAGGTTTCTTGCAGTGTTTTATCACAGAAAAAAGTGAAAAACAATTAAATTTCCTTCAATATGGGAATGAATTTTAAAAAGGAAATATTTATACAATGAATATATGCAACTGTTTGAGTAAAACAGTACACTATATATATCAAAGGAGATGTGTCAAAATTATAATATTGAGCAAAGAGGGCAAGTTGCAAATGAATATCTCCAACTATGTTTGTTATCACTTAAATAAAAACCAAAACATACAAAACAACATTATACGTTATTTGTGGGTGTAAGATTATAGAAAAAGTATAAACATATGCAAAGGAGTTAGACACACTGATAGGACAGTTATGCACACCAGCAATTAGGAAGGTAGGAGGGAAAAGGATGAGATAAGTTTTATCTGTAATGTTTTATTTCTTTAAACAAGAAGACATTTGAAGCAAATACAGCAAAATGTTAGTATCCTTACATGTGGGAGCTGGGGATATGTTTATCTGTTTTGTTACCTTTTTTGCACTTTTTTTTTTGTATGTTTGAAATAGTTTCTAATTTTAACAAATGCTAATGATTGTTCTGGATGTAGGGTAGTTAAGAGATTGTAGAAGAATCAAAGTATAAGGAGAATGGTTAACATTCTTATATTGATTAGTGTTTGTTCATACATTTATTTTATGGAAGGCCAAACAAAACTCTCTTAAATATGATGCAGGATGTATTATAAACATATTTTTCCAAACTTACTTGTTCAACCTCCCTGTTGAGGGAATCTACTTTTTCTTTTAATCTGTTACCCTCTGCCTCGGCAGTGATAAGTTCCAGTTTGAGGGTATTGTTATCTGCCTCTGATTGACGGGCTTTATTTTCCCAGTTTTCAGCATCTTCATTGGCTTTTCGAAGTTGTTCCATCATTTGCCGGTTCTCAGATTCCTGAAAAGCAAACTTTAGCTATTACTTTAAAACATTTAAAATATTCAACATATGATAAAATTAAACATTATTTTCCAAGTCATTGGGAATTCACTTGCCATGAGAAGCATTTATAACAGAACCCTGAGGAAATGCATCTATACTCTTAGTTTAGAAAACAGGTCATCCTATAATTAACAAAGACAGTGCAATCAGGATATGCCCTGGCTCCTGAGTGACACTCAGTGAACACTAGTAAATAGTAAATTTAAGTCAGTTACTCTTTTCTTCAAGACCTGAATGAATTTGTTCTTATATTTCCTTTTGTTCAAAGTCCTCCACAGCCTGCTTTTCCCATATGTCTGCTTACTGACTACTTGCTGGTCTGGTTTCTGAGTCTCTAGCCTTTCGTATTGGTGTATTCCCTTGTTCCTGACCAATTTACTGGGCTGTGCTGGCTACAGAGCTTCTGAGTACTTGCATATTTTAAGTGTCAACTTCTGATAATTTCCTGTCTGGTGCCTGCCTTTTATTCATAGCCCCAGCCTTAATTATCTTGATCATGAACTGTTCTACGATTATCTTTTACCTGCTAGTCTAGTAACTTTCCCTGCCAGTCTAGTAACTTTCCTGAAATTGCTCAGAAGTAAACTATCAAACCTATGCCAATAAACAGTAGTTGTAAATATGCATTCATGTATAAATTGAGCATACAATAAGAACCAGAGTTTTTAAACTTTCAAAATTCTATCATGAGCAGAGTAATTGAAGTAGGGTCTGATTTCTAGTAAGGAAATAAGGAGGGGAAGAAATTCAGCTCCACAAACAACATAATTGACCAAGTAATCATTATTAGGCTATTTTTAAAAACATGTTATTATGGTATGGTGAATTCATTCTAAAAAATTAGTTGTAATTTTGGTAATTAATTATTTAAAAGATCTCTTTCTCTCCTGTTAATAGTGCACATCCCTATCGGAAATCCTGGGCTAAATAAAATGACCAAATTGCAATAAATAATGTCTCATTAATACTCCTTTCAAATCAGATACGCCATCTCTCGATTATGATTACTGGTGGAAATTCAGCTAATATTGCCACCTTGTGGCCTCTGATGTGAAAGGTCTTTGCCAAGTCTGTGTCAGTCAACGATATACGAAACTACCTTATTGGCTTTCAAGATTCAGATACTCTGAACGTGTCAGTAGGAACCTGATACGTGTTTTCCATGATTGTACTAACAATAATAGTTGTGTACAGAGTATGTACTTGGAGGGTGCTTGTACAATATACTTAAACGAATTTTATTCACATTGATTTTTACCCTCCTTTTGTGCAGTACTTACTGTCTATGTCATTCACTTTAAACTGCCTTGCAGCTTTGTGTTGTTAGGTGTGGATGTGAAGCCTCCCCAATAACACCTTGTATTTCTCTAAAATAGGAACCATTTTTATATTAAATTTAGTTCTGTGACCAGGTAGTACATTGCTCAAAGGGAAAAGCGATTCCATAGAATGTCTCTGCTGTCCTCCAACCACCCAGCACTCCCTCCTTCTTGGCAAGCAGAAAGCATATTTTACCCTTTTTCGTATCCTCCCATAGAGGCCAGAGAAGTGTTGAGCCTGAGAGGCAACACTATAAAGAAAATGAAACTGTTCTTTGGGATTCTCTATTGCCTGCTTTCAGGATCTCTTTACTTCAATATGGTGCCTCCCCTGTATCCACAGCTCCCTCTGGCCACCCACAAGTCTCACTGCAACACTCCAAAGGCCTCAGCTGGAATCCTTTGCATTTCTAGCCTAAATTATGGTTACAACCTCTTTTTTTTTTTTTTTTTTTTTTTTTTTTTTTGAGACGGAGTCTCGCTGTGTCTCCCAGGCTGGAGTGCAGTGGCGTGATCTCGGCTCACTGCAAGCTCCGCCTCCCGGGTTCACGCCATTCTCCCACCTCAGCCTCCCAAGTAGCTGAGACTACAGGCGCCCGCCACCACGCCCGGCTAGTTTTTTTTTTGTATTTTTAGTAGAGACGGGGTTTCACCATGTTAGCCAGGATAGTCTCGATCTCCTGACCTCGTGATCCACCCGCCTCGGCCTCCCAAAGTGCTGGGATTACAGGCTTGAGCCACCGCGCCCGGCCAATTACAACCTCTTCTAACTGCTCTCTCCACTTCTAATTTTGTTACCCTTCTGGTTTATTCTTGACATTTCCAAAATAAACTTCCTAAAAGGTAATCCTTAAATAACTTTTATGTTTTAGTTCTAACAAAAGCTTCTGAAAATAGGGTTCAAAGGTCTTTCTTACCTCTCCTTTATCATCCACTTGTACACGCTACTCTACCTACAGGACCTACTTTTTCCCCTACACCTTTGCTCACGTTGTGCCCACTGCCTGGGAGTCATTCTGTTTCCTCTCTGGTTTTCATCTCTGGCACTCCAGCACCTAGCACACTGCATGAATGAGTGAATGAATGAAGTACTCCATACTTCTTGATGGTCTATCCCTATCAAAATGGATCTGTGGTTCATTCTCTCAGGGCCTGTATCCATCCAGTGTTATGCAATCTCATAAACAAATTCATACTAGGATGCTAAAATCCCCAGCACTTTGGAAGGCCAAGGTGGGAGGATCACTTGAGCATAAGAAGCTTGATGTGTGATGTCTGAAAATATAATTCTAGAATCTAAAAGTTCTAATCCCTAATGGTGGAATTTCAGGTAATGTTACTAACAGACTAGAGAGATAAAGGGAAGTGTTTAACACTGGCTGAAAGCTTACTATGTTAAATGTTGCTCTGGGCTGGGTGCTATGGCTCATGCCTGTAATCCTAGTACTTTGGGAGGCCGAGACAGGTGGATCACTTCAGGTCAGGAGTTCGAGACCAGACTGGCTAACATGGCGAAACCCCTGTCTCTACTAAAAATGCAAAATTAGCTGTAATCCCAGCTACTCATGAGGCAGGAGAATTGCTTGAACTTGGGAGGCAAAGGTTTCAGTGAGCCGAGATTGCACCACTGTACTCCAGCCTGGCAACACAGTGAGCCTGTCTCAAAAAAAAAAAAAAAATGTTGCTCTGGATATTCATTTATTGATTTCTAACCTATTCCAGAATACATTCAGATGGCTCACTGTGCTAGGTGTTTTAAATTATCTCACTTACTTGGGTGTTCTTCCTGATTACAGATGGGAAGAATCAGAGAGGTTGAGCAGCCTGCATAAATAAAAAGCCTTCTGTTCATTTATGGCACTACATTGCTGGAACCTTAAAATCAAGAAGTGTAGGAAACCACGTGCTTTTCCTACACAGGCTGCTTGCTGCCTGAAAGCAAGGATTGCAATTCAGGAATCCTTAGACTCTCTTCTGTCTCAAAGCCCCTAACAGTACTATGCATACCATAAATAAATGTTCAAGATGTGTTTGTGGACTGATATGAAATGATAAAATAGTGTAGGTGGACTGATTATTATAATAGGTATAGTGTTACCTACATACCACTCAAACCATTAATGGGAACATTCTCCCTCAATTTTAGACAATATTTTAACTAATAGACATATTTAAAATCCTCAGTAAAGCTGCCTGTTTATTCCTGAGTTGCCACACGTGAACCACACTTATTGGAGTCATCTGATGTCACATACGTGTGCCTGGCCAAATGATTGCTAACAGAGAAGTGTGAGGAGAACCATCTGCCCTGTGGTCCTAAAAAAATAGATGGCCCTATAACAGGGTAATCAATTCTGATCTGCTACATAATCAGGTGGAACTTCTTTTGTCAGAGGTCTGTAATTGGAAACCCCACCACTTTCAATTACATTGTAAGTGAGGTCAAGTTGATTCTGGCCTTTCGTCCATCATCCAATTAGGAAGATTCTGCTTGTCTAGAATGGCAGAGTCGCAAAACAAAAGGGGCATATTCTCAAGGCATCTTTCTGAACATTCTAAATATGTAGTTAACCCACCATTGTCAAAACTAAAATCTACCATGTGTTGAAGAAAACTTTGATTCACCCGTCCCTCTGAGTATACTCAATTCTAAATTAACTCAGTGAAAACTAAGTATCATGAGCAAAAAGAAAAAAAAACACATACTTCAGACTTTAATATGTTCTTCAGCTTGTTAACCTCCAGATTCGTATCTTGAACCTTCTGCTTTATGTCATTAAGTTCATTATGCGTGTCATTCAATTTTTTGGACAGTGCCTATGTGAAAAAAGATAGGTACATTTGACTATGAAAAACAAAAAATTTCTATATCTCAAAAATACCATAAACAAAATTTTAAACACTTGGAACAAATAAAATTAACATACCTAATACATAAACTCATATAAAAACAGAAAACACATGAGCCCAATAGCAAGTGGGCAAATAACCTAAACAGGCAATTCACAAAGGGAAGCATAAGTAGGTAAGACCTGAAAAAAACTAAACTTTACCAGCAACCGAAGAAAAGCTACAACTGAAACAATGCATTACTATGTGCTTATCAAATTAATACAGATTTAGAGCTGTTCGGCTGTGGCAAAGAATGGGCATTTCCACGTACTGCTGGAGTAAATGTAGATTTGCAGAAAGCAAATCTGTGATCAGGTATCTGGTGATGTATCAAGAGACAATTTTTAAACGCTCATAAAAACAAGAAAGACAAAAATGTTGATTATTGTTGAAGGTGAGAGATGGCACATGGGGATTCATTATATTTGAAAATGTCTATTTACATTTTTTTTTAATTTAAAAAAGAAAGCTCAGCTGGGTGTGGTGGCTCATTCCTGTAATCCTGGCACTTTGGGAGGATCACTTGAGCCTAAGAGTTTGAGACCAGCCTGAACAGCATAGTGGGAACCCAACTCTACAAATAAATAAATAAATAATAATTAAAAAGAAACCTCATAATCTGTGACTCAGTCTGAAATGAAATGTAATAAAATTTAATGAGATGCTGTCATTAAGGCATTATTTGTTACAGTAATAATATTTATTCACATTAAGTGAATCATGCAGTAAATAACAGTATATCTACATAGTGGCATAACCACATAATAGAATGATTTTTAATAATACAGGGAAATATTTGCCTATGTTAAATGAAAAAAAAAATCATGCTAAAACACAAAAATACCTCATTATCCCAATTTGTTAAAAACTGTG
This sequence comes from Macaca mulatta, assembly GCF_049350105.2. NCBI lineage: Eukaryota > Metazoa > Chordata > Mammalia > Primates > Cercopithecidae > Macaca > Macaca mulatta. The sequence continues at coordinate 7,200,218 of NC_133418.1, forward strand.
GTATGAAGGATAAAATTGTTTAGTTTCCACTTTCTAGTCTTCTACAATACAGGTTCTTAACCTGTGGTCCACAGAGACAGACTTCTCTTCTACCTTGGGCCTATGACCATAACGAAGGAGAAAACTGCTTTTGAAGATGTGTAAATTGTTATGACAACAGTTTTCTTCTGGTTATAAAAAATGTTTACGAAGTTTGAACAAGGCAGGAAAATGCTTACAATATTATAGTAAGCTCAAAATAGCTATAAAATATTTATAGAGTGATATACTGGACAGTACAGTAACTGCTTTCCAGGTATAGTCTCACTTACTATCCGTTTTTACAGATGCTACAGAGACTCAGAGAAGTTGGTTTATATGATCACATGCAGAGAGCGAGATTCAACCCATGTGAACCTTACTCGGCTCTACTACCTCTTCATGTAGAAAAAAGCATGATATAAAATGCTAGGTGATTTTATCCCACTACAATAGAAAGTGTGTATAAAAATAGTGTTAAAATTTGTAAGTGCACTGAATAGCAATAAAAAAAAATATGTCAAATGTAACAGTGACTAACTGGGTGTTAAAAACATGGGGGCTTTTTTAAACTCTTAACTTTTTGTTTAGAAAAAAAGACTTTCTATAATAAGCTTCTATTTCTAAACCAATCAAAAAAATAGAAACTAAATTTCTAGGTTTTCATAAATAAGATATACCCACCTTTAGCCCATATGCTGTAGCTGTAAAGAGTACACAAAGGCAGACCTTATAAATTCCCATCTTTTGGTTTTTATTGCTATTCATTACTTTTTTTAACAAACTTTTAGAATAGTTTTAGATTTACAGAAAAGTTGTGAAGACAGTATAAAGAGCACCTCTGTTGTTAACATTTTACATTAGAATGGTACATATGTCACAATTAATAAACAAATATTGATACATTATTATCTAAAGTCCATACTTTATTCAGAGTTCCTTCCTTTTTTACATAATGTCCTTTTTCTGTTCCAGGATCCCATTATTCATTAACTTTAAAAAAAAATACTTTAACATTTCAGATAATTTTTTATGATTAACAAAGTATTACATCTTTATAGCTGTTTAAGTAAATTAATAATCTTTAACAGTTAAAGAATACAGACTTTCAGGATGCAAACTAAACACACTGAAAGTGATATCAAAGTGGGGGAAATCATTTGGTCTTAAAAATTTTGAGAAGGGAAGAAATTTTCCAAATAGGATTTTTAAATGTTCAAGTTAAAATAAATGTTATTGGAAATGAGAACTGCAGATTAGACTTAAATATATTGCCTTAGGGAGAAAGAGTAATTATAAGAGGAACTTTCCTAAAGAGAATCACAGTGCTAATGAGGACCAAAAAACAAGGGACAGTCCATACATTTCGTACTTAAAACAGAATAATACGTAGTCCATTTTTTAAGAAAACCTGTTCTTTAAGGGTTCTGAAGGTTTTTATTCTCATTTGTTGATTATGCAAATATTTATCCTTCAGTAAGGAAGTACTAAGATTTAATACAAATATAGCCCTGTTCTCTCTTGTCTTTAATATTTAACCCTTTGTGTCTGAGAATTCCATTGAAAAATTATGTGGCCTATTTTGTTATTAAAAAAAAAAAAAAAAAAAAAAAGGCTAGTTCCAGCATCTGAGCTCTTCTATAAAACGAAATGAGGGCCGTTCCTCACAAGAAATGCATTTTCTTTTTTCTTGGAGAAAACGATTCTAGGAGCAGGCGTACCTGGTTTTCTTGCTTCGCTTTAGCGAACTGTTCTTGGAGACTGTCATTGTCATGCGCCAGGATGTCTCTCTCCCTGGCGATCTGGGCCAGCTCATCGTTTGTCTCGTCCAGCTGCCGGCGCATTCTGGAAATGTCTTGTTCACACATGATGAGGGCCTCGGTAGACTGTCTGCTCCGCAAACCAAAGAGTGCATAAGAAGAGACCTTTTACTGGAACGGAGCAACAAATTCTCACAAGACAGACGATGGACAGTTAACATGAAAACCCTTGAGGAGATTTTAAACACAGTTGGATTTACAGGAATAAATACTGCAAAGACCGTGCATTAGAGTTTCTCAATGTTGCCATCATTTCACTATGAAAAGCATACTAAGTATATACATAATAGTCAATGATTTGCCAAATATTTCAAAACTTCTGACATCAAGTGATAGCAAGGGTTTCATCCTACCTCTGTTATGGCTTAGTCTCCTTTACAGGTTCCTCTTCCCCTGCCTGCTTAAAAATTAATGCTTTTCAGGGCTCAAGCCTTAGCCTCTCAATTATTCTCACTCTAGCCTTTCTCTCAGACAACCTCTATTCATATCCATGGTTCCCAACCCCATCTATACCCAATGACTCCAAAATAATTATCTCCAGCTTTAGCCCCTCTGTTATACCCCAGACTTATATTTAACTGCTTACTAGACATGTCTACAATAAGGTCCCAAAGGTTCTTCAAATTCAGAGGTAAAATCATTTTTTCTCCGCATACTTTCTTCGTGTTCAGTATTCATCCCTGGCCAGAAACTTGGCATTTTCCTAGTGTCTCTCCTTCATATAAAAGCACTTCACTCCTTCTGTCCCACAGCTCCTAAACCCCAATTTATCATCACCTCTTCTGCTTGGGTATCTTTCTAATACAAAAATCTCCTCAGAATTCTTTAATGATATCTTATTGCCCCAAGAATATAATCAATACTCATTTGTCTATAACGCAAGCCTCTGCCTGCCTATTTAGCCTCATCCCTTCACTTCTCCCCTCACGCTCTAGGTTTCAACAACACTCAACCCACTTGTAGGTCAAGAGGCTTGCGAATGTGATCTGTGGTTCTTTGCTATTCTTTCTACTTTGAATGCCCTTCCCTTCCCCTTACTTTACTTGGCAAACACCATCCCCTCTTTTAGTTCCCTAGACAGACTTAGACCTCGTTTGATGAGAGAGTTAGCACCTTACACGTATCACTAAGCCCCTTGTTTCTTACTATCTTTGTACCTAACCTGGTACTTGGCCCCCCAGTAAGTGCTCCAATATTTGTTAATGACTGATTTACCTTGATGCCTGTTCCATCTCAGCAATGATATTCTTCATGCCTGAAATGGTCTTTTCCTTGAAAAATAATATAAGTATTAAATAAAAAAAAAATCTTAAGCTGTTATTTCTGTTAAAATTGAATGAACAAAAAGAAAATTTCCCCTTCCCTTTAGGTTTCCATTTGGTTTTAAAAACATGTATGTCCTATTCTTTTCCATACTTTAAAGTCTAGTATATCAACGTGAATATTTGCATGGGGTAAAAATAGTATGTTCATTAAAGTAAAGGCTATACTTAGGTGTAATTACATGAGATCAGTATATCAAATTCTTTGTTAAAAGATAGTTTGTGCAGTCGCCCAGGAACACAAGAACACCCTATAACCACCTGTTTTTGGAGGTAAACCAATGGTTTGGCATTGGAGTATTGGCATTTTATACTGGGATTAGAACTGGTTCTCTTGATCGCATTCTTTATGTCATAAAAACCAGAGAAGCCAATCGTGTATACCTAAATTTAGTATTTAAGAATAATTTTGATTAAGTATATTATTTATATTAGCCAGCAACAAAATCTTCAAAAAGTTGTTCCAATTCAATTACGTATAGAAGCATACTACTGATATTTAGGTGTGAGCTAATAAGGAGGTAAGCATTAGGCCTAGAGAAAAGGTAAGAAAAACAAACTATTTATATTTTCCTTTTTTAAAGGCGTGGTGAGGGAGTAGAAGTAGCGGAGTCAGTCAAGGCAGAGATGGGTTTGAATATCTTAATGCCTTTAATACCATTCCCACACCTCTTTTTAAAACTTCCATTGACCCTGAACTAGTCCAACTATAAACAGACACTTAGAGCTAACATTAGCCCTAAAAAAGTAAGAAAGTTATTTCACTAAGTAATAACTGGATTTCACCTTGCCCTTTGAATTTTCAAATCTTAAGCAACCAAGTAAAAAGATTTTTAAAAACTCAAATCTATATTTTCCAACCAATTCTGTTCCTGTTTCCTTTTTTTTTTTTTTTTTTTTTTTTTTTTTGAGACTGAGTTTTGCTCTTGATGCCCAGGCTAGAGTGCAAGGGCGCCATCTCGGCTCACTGCAACCTCCGCCTCCCGGGTTCAAGCGATTCTCCTGCCTCAGCCTCCTGAGAAGCTGGGATTACAGGCATGCGCCACCACGCCCAGCTAATTTTTTGTATTCTTAGTAGAGACGAGGTTTCACTATGTTGGCCAGGCTGGTCTCATACTCCTGACTTCAAGCGATCCACCTGCATCGGCCTCCCAAAGTGCTGGGATTACAGGCATGAGCCACTGCGCCTGGCTGTTTCTGTTTCTTTAGCGTTAGTTTTGCACACACTTGCATGTGTATCTGTGCATACTATCTTCCCTTATTCATGTGCTCTCCTCTAGGGTATTTTTAGCTACAGTTTCCCATTCTGCTTTCTCATGGAATGGTACAGATTCCACATCCAGCAGTAATGGATACTGGTGTGTTGTTAAAATATGCATAAAAAAAAAAAAGTTAAATCCCTTCAAGAAGGACAAACCAATGAAGGAAAAACTAAAAGACAAAATACTCCTTAAAATGGAATGTTTACACATTTTTGAAATATAATTTAATACATTTCTAAAACAAATTCTGAAAAGCTAGTTGAACTAGCGCTTTTGAAAGTCCTTACTTGAGGCCGAGTGCGGTGGCTCACGCCTGTAATCCCAGCACTTTGAGAGGGTGAGGCAGGTGGAACACGAGGTCAGGAGCTCGAGACCAGCCTGACCAACATGGTGAAACCCTGTCTCTACTGAAAATACAAAACTTAGCTGGGTGTGGTGGTGGGTGCCTATAATCCCAGTTACTCAGGAGACTGAGGCAGGAGAATCGCTTGAACTCGGGAGGCAAGGGTTACAGTGAGCCAAGATTATGTCACTGCACTCCAGCCTGGGCGACAGAGACTCTGTCTCAAAAAAAAAAAAAAAAAAAAGAAAGTCCTTTCTTGATTAACCTTAAAATATGTTTGATAAGCCTATAAAGGGCTTCGCTTTATCAATATAAGTGCATCTTAAAAAAAAAAAAAAAAAGATTATCTAGAAACATTGTAAAGTATCCACGGCAACAAAATTTCTGGGTTAAATCCAATAATATATCCTCTTAGCCTATTTTTCTCTTAATATGACCTTAATACCACCATTTCTCAAGTGTACCATCATTCCTTGTACAACCTCAGTATGTTCTAAGACATATTCCTTGTACAACTTCAATGTTTCACAATTTTTTTAAATAATATTTAATATTCCTTATTCAACCTCATATGTTGTCCAACTAGGGACGTAGATTCATATTAACTGTCAAAATTCAGTCTGGACAGGATGGTGCTAAGTATATTTAGAAAAAATAAACAAACTATAACATTATTCAAATAATCTGGCTTTTCTTAACCAAAAATCTATGAAGTTGCTATTGAGTTTTCTAACTTTAATTGGTAGCAAGTAGTAAAACATTTTTTTAAACCATGAATACCAGGAAAAAAATCACTTTATTCACTATAATGTAGACTTTTCCATGCTAATTTATTTCTGTAATCTCCATGTGAACAGTATTAGTTTTCACTGAGTGGCCTTTGTTAGTTCAGCTCTGAGGTATCATTGCAGAGAACATTTCCTCTTTTGATTGCCTAACACTACCTTACAAGATATTTTCCCTACAGAGGATGGATGTGTTTACTTTCATAAAATCTTATACAAAGTTCTTGATTTTGAAGTAGACTTCTAACTCAATATTGCTTGTGAAAGAAATATAACACTGGTACAGTTAGCAGAATGGAAGAAATGTGAAATATTAGATATAGTACAAGAAAATGAGATTTTGAAAGATGTGAAGAATTTTGTTTCTAAATGTGTTTTGAGAGGAAATAATGCTTAAATATTCAGAAATGTTTTGAATATAAAGAGAAGCAAAATTCCACCTAAAGAAACCTAAAATTTCAAAAACGAGTCAGCCTTTTCCACAAGTATTTACCATCTCATGTCCTTTGATAACCTCAATTATGTCCATGATTCCCAAATCTATCAACTTTAATTAAATTTTTCTCCAAACCTAAAAATCCAAGAGCCTTTGAATATTTCAATATTTCACCTACATATCCCAAAGACAATTCAAACTCAACATGTCAATAACTTTCCTTTGTAAGGCTGTTCTAGTTCCTGTTTCTTCCTTCACGCATAGGAATTATCCATGTGATTCTTAAGCCAGAAACCACACCTTGTTAATTTTACTTCCTTAAGAGACCTATTTCTCTCACTGATAAGCCTACTATTCTAATATAGGTCTCAACACTGTTTTCTTAACTAGTGTCCCTGTCACTATTCTCATTTCCCTATAATCCATCTCTCATATAAATGTTAAAATGCCAGAATATTTGTTATAAAATAAATACCTAATTGTAACATTTCATTATCATTATTTCAGTGACCCTCTATATCCACGAAGACAGAGCTCACACTAAACATCACATGTACTTTTATGATTTTTCCTTATCTATCCCATCTCTTCATATAGCTATATCTATATCCCATCTTTTCATATATATCTCTTCATATATCTAAATCTGTATACATAGATCATATATCTATATAGATAGATGAAGAGATGGGATATATACATATATATATACACACACACATACATGCACTGTAAGGCTGCAATTAGCATCATAGCAGAGAAGGGACTGTCTGCCTATCCCATCTTTTCTTTGCCCTCCCATATGTATCTCTCTACAACCTGTTCTCTGGCCAGGGAAAACTATCAGGAAGTGTCATGAAATTCTCTCATGAAAGCCACTGGACTCTCACTTAAGCTGTTCAACCTGTCTGGATCACCCGTTCTCATTGTCTTCTTCCCCTAAATATTCTGACTACTATCTAGTCATTTTTCAGGGGAGTCCAGGCACCATCACTTACTTAATGGAAGGTTTTTCCAGACCTTCCTCCTCCCTTAACCCAATTCCCAGGCTGAATCACGTGTGTTTTTGCCCAACTCCAACAACACATTGTGCATATGTCATTATGGCACTGAATACATTCTATCCTAACAGTTCCTTTCTCTCTCTCCTTATTACACTAGAGGCTTTGATAAAGCAGACCATTCACTTTTTTTTTTTTTTTTGAGACAGAGTCTTGCTCTGTCATGCAGGCTGGAGTAGAACGGCACGAACTAGGCTCATTGCAACGTCCACCTCCCAGGCTCAAGTGATACTCCTGCCTCAGCCTCCCAAGTAGCTGAGACTACAGGCGTGTGCCACCATGCCCGGCCTCATCCTCACTTTCTTTCTTTTTTTTTTTTTTTTTTTGAGACGGAGTCTCGCTCGTAGGCCAGGCTGGAGTGCAGTGGTTCCATCTCAGCTCACTCCAAGCTCTGCCTTCTGGGTTCACGCCATTCTCCTGCCTCAGCCTCCCGAGTAGTTGGAACTACAAGTGCCCGCCACCACGCCCAGCTAATTTTTTTTTGTATTTTTAGTGGAGACGGGGTTTCACCGTGTTAGCCAGGATGGTCTCGATCTCCTGACCTCGTGATCCGCCCGCCTCGGCCTCCCAGAGTGCTGGGATTACAGGCGTGAGCCACCGCGCCCGGCCCACCCTCAGTTTCTAACATAACACATGGTACATGTCAACAAATGTTTGTTGAAAGAGTGCATGGATGAGTGGAAACATAAATTAACGAATTAGTTACCTTAGAGCAGGGAAAGCCCTTATTCCAATGATGCTACTTTTGCTTAAGATATTGTGAAAACAGCTTAGGAACTGCTTTCAGAATCAGTTTATAAGGTAGAAAATAATACCAATATCTCTGCCTTCTTGGCAACATCTTTTATTTATTTTATTTATTTTTGAAACAGTCTCGCACTGTTGCCTGGGCTGGAGCGCAATGGCCCGATCTCGGCTCACTGCAACCTACGCCTCCAGGGTTCAAGCGATTCTCCTGCCTCAGCCTCCCGAGTAGCTGGGATTACAGGCGCCCGCCACCACGCCCGGCTAATTTTTAGTCGAGACAGGGTTTCACTATGTTGGCCAGGCTGGTCTCAGACCCCTGACCTCGTGATCCACCCGCCTCCGCCTCCCAAAGTGCTGGGATTACAGGTGTGAGCCACCGCACCCTGCCTGCACGCGGCCGGCAACATCTTTTTTCAACAACAACAAAAATGTGGGATGGAGGTTATCATCCAGCTTTATTCACCAGCCCTACGTGACCTATCATCAAAGCCTGAGGATGATGTAAAAATGTGCTCCTAGGGCCGGGCGCGGTGGCTCAAGCCTGTAATCCCAGCACTTTGGGAGGCCGAGACGGGCGGATCACGAGGTCAGGAGATCGAGACCATCCTGGCGAACACGGTGAAACCCCGTCTCTACTAAAAATACAAAAAACTAGCCGGGCGAGGTGGCGGGCGCCTGTAGTCCCAGCTACTCGGGAGGCTGAGGCAGGAGAATGGCGTGAACCCGGGAGGCGGAGCTTGGAGTGAGCCGAGATGGAACCACTGCACTCCAGCCTGGGCGACAGAGCAAGACTCCGTCTCAAAAAAAAAAAAAGGAAAGAAAAGTTATCCTAGTTCTAAACAATATTACAAAGGGTAACTACCTGAAAATATGCTTTTAAGAAGAAATTAGTCTCACTACTTTATTGTCATGCTTTATATTTTGATATCTGAATTAGTTCTTGTCAGTTAATGTTAATTACTAATTCATGATAGAAAAATCAACTTAAAATATTAACTACTGGATTTGTACACATGCTTCCTAAGACTATCTTAAAATATTTCAAAGTCAGATTTTGAAGTTTCAACTCTCTAGAAAAAAAAATTTGAGAAAATTAGAATATTTTATTCAGATTCTAGTTTTTAAACCATAGTTTAACATTTAACATTTCATTTAAACGTTCCTTATAAACCACAGTTCTCAGAACATACTTTCATTGCCAAACTCTCTCCAAGGGATGCAATGTTCTCAGATTTTTTATCCAAACATGCTTGCAGGCATTCCTTTTCTTTAGCCAGATCATTGAGGGTTCCACCAAGAATGCTGATTTCTTCTCGCTGTGCAATATTTTGCCTTGTGAAATTATCTAAATATGCAATCATAAAAGTGTTGTTTTAATCAAAATAATTTTTTTTCTATTTCAAGCAGATTATTGTACTTTTTGAAGTTCTCCTTACTTCTAATGTATTATATTCAATTACTAACAATGAGTGCTATATCCCAAATTAAAAAATGCTTTTTTGATTAAAAACTACAGTGAATTACAAAACCCTAAATGGTGCATAAACACAAAAGCACAATACCAATGAATTAGAATAGTGAAGGAAAGCTCTATATTGCAAGTTCTCAAAGTAGACTTACATGTATGATGGGAAAAGAGAGAGTGGGTGGATGAAGTAAGTGGAATATCAAAACAATCTGTGGCATTTCTCCCCTCTAATTTCCCCTCCCCTCCCTCTAGCCTAGAAGTACTGTTGTATAAAAAGTTGGTAAGTAACAAATCTTAATAAAATATTCAATTAAGTCTTTAAAATAAAATGTCTTCTAATATTCTGATAGTTCTAAAATAGTGTTATAAAAATTCCCAGGAAAAAAAAAATCATCCCAGGAAGTATGATTCAATTTGTGAGAACTCTTGCAAGCCAGTGTCAGTGTTCGGCCTGAATGATTGGTATAGAAGAATAGTTTTCCAATTGTGGTTTCTCAACCAGCACCATCAGCATCACCTGGGAAATGTACATTCTTAGGCCTCTACTCCAGACCTACTGAAACAGAAATTCTGGGGGTGGGCACAGCAATTTGTGTTTTAGAAACTCCTTCTTTCCCCAGTGATTCTAATGTATAATGAGGATTGAGAACCACTCGTCTAGAGTAGGGGTTCTAAGGTATTAGATTTACCTACAGAAACTGATAGAGACACAAAAGCTCTGGTCCTAGCCTACTTCAAGGAGGCTGGCTCCAGTGATCTTTATTAGCTCTCAAGGTTCTGACACAGATGAAAGTCTGAGAACCACCGGTCTAGAGCTCTACAAGGGAAGCTCTGTTAGACCAGACTTCAAGATTAATCCCTACTAGGTTAATACCTGTGAGGCCCATCCAGGAGCAGTGCTAAGGGAGATAATACCATATTGTCATATGCCAAAAACTTGATCTATATAGTACTGGAGAATATGCCACGTCTCTTTTTGCAGGCAGTATTGCATTTAAGGCAACCCACATGTTTCGTGTGTACTGATATCTGATTCATTCCCACTGGCAATCAAACAATCAATACATCTCTAAAATAACTCTAGTATCTCCTAGCTTAAAAAAATTATCAACCTAACAGCCCACTCAAACTATTACCCTATTTTCTTGCTACCCTTTAATAGCCAAACTTCTTGAGAGACTTCTATTCTTTTCTGTCCCGACTTCACTTCCCATTTATTCCTCAACCCACTCTATCTTCTACATCCAACACTCCATTCAAACGTTTATTTTTTGGTGTTACCAAATCTTCCCATGTGCCGAATCCAATCAATATTTTTTTTAGCCTCACTTATTTCACTTCTCAAAAGTGTCTGACAATTGATCACATCCTCCCCTTTTAAAAACACTTCGCTTTCTGGTCTTCCAAAATAACACTCACTTCTGGGTCTTCTTCCTACTTCTTTGGCTTCTTCTTACTCAGTCCTGGATCCTCTTCTCCTCATTCTCTACATTTCCCTAGGTAATTTCATGGTTTTAAAATATCATTTATATGCTGATGTGTCCCAAATATGTATCTTTCTCTTCTGAGACACAAATTTAAATATTCAACTGCTTACCTTAGATCTTTATTGGGACTTAAAATACCCAAATATGAGTTCTCCTTAAATATTACCTTTTATATTTCTGTTTTAATATTTCCTGGTTTGATACATAGTATCTCCACCTACATAGTTGTTTATACCAGACATTCTTGAACTATATAATAGCATGTTAACAATATTTCCTCTACTTTAAAATAGGCTCTTTTATAGCCCTGACCAAAATTTTACCCTATAAGATTAAGTTATGACCATATTTTCATACTGATCACTAATAACAAACATAAATAGGAAACTTTAAAAAAGTAACTTTCTCTACAAACCCCAGTAATATCATAGACATAACGAACCATATGTACACTTTCCACCAAAAGTAATATATAGATACTATGTTTCATTACAGCAGCTATGGACAAGCTACATTACACAAAAAACTCAAATTTAAGTTATCATAAGTTTACAAACAAACTTTAACTTTCACTAAGTACTTATGGTGCTAAATCTAAAAAATTTTGCTGTCAAAAAAATGAATTTTTCTATTATTTTTTATTCATAAACTTAGTTAAGGGCTTGTTTCCAAGTTTATCTATGTTATACTGAAAAGAAGAAAACATATCTTTGCTACCAAACTTAAGAAAAACTAAAAGTAATATCAGGAGGAAAAAACTCACCAATTTTTTCATCCAAGCACATAATTTTCTCCTGAGTAAGCTGTAGCTCATATTTTTTCTTAGCAAGGTGTCGTTGAGTATCAGAAAGATCTTTTTCTGTGTTTTCATACAAAAGTCTGCAAATATTTTAATAATAAAACTAATTCTGAAATTTGTGTTTTGTCATTTTGGAGTGTGTTTAAATCTAAAAACTTTTAAGGACACTAATATACTTATTTCCTCTTAATATTTTTATACAGTTTTAATATTTTCATTACAAAACCAGGAAGTTTAAAAAATAAACGGTAAGAAGGGATCTTCAATCCACTACTCCAATATAAGCTACTATTAGCATTTTGGTAATACTACCTTCCCTAGGTGTCCTAATGCCAAATCAGAGCAATCAGATTAGGAACTATTATGTTAGCTATGGTTGGGGTTTGTCTGTCTCAACAGCCTCAGGTTTCATGTTTTAATTCAGATAACAAGAGGAGGCCATAGAGATGTCTGCAACACAAGAAATAGAACTGCGGTGTCCCATGTAAATACAGAGCGACATACCATCAGTGAGAAGGTCGAACTAGAGAAAAACACCTTGTCAATTGCTGCTAGGCTCAGGAAAATAATAACAACAAAGAATCTTCATCTCAATCTAAAACATCAAAATAAAATTTGGTTCCTGATTGGTCATATAATCAGGAACCCCTCACAAAACTCCAGAGGCATGCTCTCAACCCAAGCATAGAACTAAACCCCAGACAAAAGCCTATGGAAAATGATCTCATAATTCAAAATTTAAAAATACATCAAGAAACAATCCAACCTTAGTGGGAGTCAAAAGACACACAAACTAAATTAGATCCCTAAGAACTTCAGACTACAGCACTATCAAATAGAAACTTAGAAATACATGTGTTTAAATACAAACATATAAGTAACAGCATATATTAAAAAGTCAACACATTTGGAAAAGAACCACATAGAACTTCACAAAGTTAAACTAATATCAAAATTTTAAAGATTACAAAACTCAGTGGACAAGTTAAAAATACAGAATAGACACTGCCAAAGAGATAACTGGTAAACTGGGGGGAAAAAACAGATCAGAGGTCCTATATTAGAGCACAAATAAAACAATGAAAAAATACAAAATAAAGGTTAACAGACATAAAAGACAGAATAAGAAGGTCCAATATTTACCAAATCAAAATCCCAGTAGGGAAGAATAAAGACAATATTCAACAAAAATAATAGCTAATAAAAGATGACATCCAAGACTAAAGAGGTATTAATCTGTATCTATTAAGACAATTATAAATGGGGGAGGATAAAAGGACTTAAAAGGAGGCAAGATTTCTATACTTTATTCAAACTGGCAAAATGTGACACCAGTGGATGGTGATAAGTAAGGGCAATTCACAGAGCAACCACTGAAAAGTCTATAGACACTCAAAAATACTACAGATATCAAAAATGGGATTCTAAAAAATGTCAAGTAATCCATGAAAAGGCAGGAAAACAAAAACAGAGACACGAGAAACAGAGGAAAGAAACAAACGAAAAACATCCCCAAAAACTAACATGGAGAATTGAGCCCTACCAATAATTATATTAAATGCATATGCTCTACCTTATTTTTAACAGCCATAACCTGGAAACAATGAAAATGTCCCTCACCAGGTGAATCGCTGAACAAATTATGGTACATTCATACTATGGAATGTTACTCAGCAATATTAAAAAGTAGCAAAATTTAATACTCGGCTGGATCTCAATGGCAAGCAAATCTTGAAAATCACATCTGTATGATTCTATTCCTACAACATTCTTGAAATGACAAAATTACAGAGTTGGAAAACAGATTAGTGTCAGATATTAGGGATCATGGTTGGGGAAGAGGAGATGTGACTGTAATGGAGTAGCATGAGGGATATTTTTGTGGTAACAGACTTTTTGTGTCTTGAATGTGGTAGTAGTTACATGAAACTACATATGTGATAAAATGACAGAACTGTGCAGAACTATGCACAGACATTGTACCAATGTCAATTTTCTGGCTTTGATACTGTACTATAGTGATACAAAATGTAATCATTATGGGAAAGTGGGTGAAGGGTATACATCAACTTCTCTGTATATTTTTGCAACTTCCTCCAAATTATGAAATTATTTTAAAACAGTAAAACAAAAAAAAGTCCTAGATTTAGGCTGCACAATTCCGCCAATTAAATTAAAATACCTGGGAATGAGAATCAACCTCACTCTTATTTTTTAAAGTTCCTCTTTTGGTTCTAATATGCAGCCAAGGCTGTTAAGGAATGCACCTGCTATGGTTCGGATGTGTGTCCCCTCCAAATCTCATGTTGAAATGTGCTTCCCAATGTTGGAAGTGGGGCCTGGGGAGAGATGATTGGATCATGGGGGCAGGTCCTTCATGATGGTTTAACACTATCCCCTTGCTGATAAGTGAGTTCTCACTAGTTAGTTCACATGAGATCTGACTATTCAAAGAAGTCTGGGACCTCCCCTTTTCTCTTGCTCCTGCCCTTGTCATGTGATGCACTGGCTCCCCCTTGGCTTTTGCTTACCACCAAGATGGTAAGCTGTATCGGGCCCTCACCAAAAGCAAATGCCAGCACCACGCTTCCTGTACAGCCTGCGGAACCATGAGCTAAAATAAATTTCTTTTCTTTTAAAATTACCCACACTCAGGTATTTCTTTATGGCAACACAAGAATAGACTAATGGAGACTCCTGATGTCTCTTCATCCAGGGGAGCAACGGGAGAAAAATTAACAAAGCAGGTGTATATGAGGCAGAAAGTGATAGTGGTTTTATGGCATCAGCGTGTCTCCAATCCCCCATACCATAAACTCAAAGAGGCTGACATTTTTAGTCACCCAAAAGCACTGTTTTACACAATAACTTATATCTCCATGGGAAAATTTGTTCCAGGGCCAAAACTGTAAGACATTTGAGAAGGCCAGTCATTTAAAAATGAAACAAAACAAAACACACTGATTACAAAATCACGCAGAAGCAGGTATATTAGAATAAATGCATCCAGGCCAGGAGTGGTGGCTCATGCCTGTAATCCCAGCACTTTGGGAGGTCGAGGCGGGCAGATCATGAGGTCAGGAGTTCAAGACCAGCCTAACCAATATGGTGAAACCCCGTCTCTACTAAAAATACAAAAATTAGCCAGACATGGTGGCGTGCGCCTGCAATCCTAGCTATTCAGGAGGCTGAGGCAGGAGAATCGCTTGAATCTGGGAGGCAGAGGCTGCAGTGAGCTGAGATCGCACCACTGCACTCCAGCCTGAGTGACAGAGTGAGACTCTGTCTCAAAATTAATTAATTAATCTAAAAAATGCATCCAAAAAATTAGCCCAAAAAAAATTAAAAGAAAGGAGAAGCCAGGCATGATGGCTCATGCCTGTAGTCCTAGCACTTTGGGAGGCCAATGTGGAAGGATCACTTGAGGCTGGAAGATCAAGACCAGCCTGGGCAACACAGGAAGACCCTGTCTCTACAAAAAATTTTTTAAAAATTAGTCAAGTACGGTGGCACATGTCTGTGGTCCCAGCTACTTGGGAGGCTGAGGCAAGAGAATCACTTGTGCCTGAGAGGTCAAGGCTGCAGTGAGCTATGATTATGCCACTATACTCCAGCCTGAGCAACAGAGGGCGATCCTGTCTTAAAAAAAAAAAAAAAAAAAAAAAAAGTAGTATTTTTTTTCTGGAGTTCCAGAAAAATTTAAAAAACTAAATAAAAGACACTGCTAGATATTATCAATATGAAAAAAGATAGGGAAAATGGAACAAACAACAGTCATGAGAAAATGTAGTAGATGAAGTTAAAAATATATATGGTGTAACACTTGATAAATGAATTAGCACACTGACAACAAATTGAAGAAATTTTAGAAGGATAAACAAATAGAAAACAAGAAATAAATTTAGAGGACTTACCAAAGCTGACTTTGAGACTTACTACACTATTCAAGACGGATTGGCATCAGTATAAGGATCAACACATAGACTAGTAAAGCAGAATACAGAACACAGAAATAGACCACGGATATACGGTCAATCAATTTTCAATAAATACATCAAAGCAATCCAATGGGGAAAGGAAACAACTGGTGCTAAAACAACTGCATTACCCTGAGGGATGAAATATTCTGCACAACAAACACCCATGACAGGGGTTTACCTACATAACAAACCTGTACACATACCCCTGAACTTAAAAGTTGGAAAGTAAAATAAAATGAACAAAAGCAAACCAAAAAAACCCAATTGTATTGTTGTATGGAAAAAAAAGAACTCTGACCACTACATGACACCATACACAAAAAACTTAACCATAAAATGTAAAATTACAATGCTTTTGGAGAAAGCATAAACATATGTGTTAAAAGTTTTAACCAATCATAGCAATCAAATCCAAGAAAATTAGAATCTACTATGACCAAGTGGGGTTTACCCAGGAATGCCAGATTGGTTTACAATTTGAAAATTAAAAATTAATCATTAATAACTCATATTAACAGACTGAGAAAGAAAAAATTATGATATCAACAGATGCAGAATAAGCATTTGACAAAATCCAATATCCATCCTTAATAAGAACACCCAGCAAACTACAAATAGAAGACACCTTTTCCAATCTCATAATAGACATCTACAAAAAGCTTATAGCTGACATTACAAAGAGGAAAGGCTGAATTGCTTTCCTTCCAAAATCAGGAACAAAACAAAGATGACTGTTCTCATTCTTCTATTCAACACTGCACCAGAGTTTCTATCAAGTAAATAAGGAAAGAAAAAAAACACAAGGCATTAAGATTAGAAAAGAAGCAAAACTCTTTATTCACAGGAGACATGATAATCTACACAGGAAATCCTATAAAATCTACCAAAAAACTGAGGCTAGATGTTCAAGGCCATCCTGGACAACATAGCAAGACCCTATGCACGCTGGCTCATGCCTGTAATCCCAGCACTTCGGGAGGTCCAGGCGGGCGAATCACAAGGTCAGGAGATTGAGACCATCCTGGCTAACACAGTGAAACTCCGTCTCTACTGAAAATACAAAAAATTAGCCGGGTGTGGTGGTGGGTGCCTGTAGTCCCAGCTCCTCGGGAGGCTGAGGCAGAAGAATGGCGTGAACCCAGGAGGCGGAGCTTGCAGTGAGCCGAGATTGTGCCACTGCACTCCAGCCTGGGCAATAGGGCGAGATTCCGTCTCAAAAAAAAAAAAAAAAAAAATTTTTAGGCCAGGCACAGTGGCTAATGCCTGTAATCCCAGCACTTTGGGAGGCTGAGGCAGGCAGATCACCTGAGGTCAGGAGTTCAAGACCAGCCTGAACAACATGGAAAAACCCCGTCTCTACTAAAAATACAAAATTAGCTGGGCGTAGTGGCGCATGCCTGTAATCCCAGTCACTAGGGCCTCGCTGAGGGAGGAGAATCACTTGAACCCAGGAGGAGGAGGTTGCGGTGAGCCGAGATGGCACCATTGCACTCCAGCCTGGGCAACAAAAGCAAAACTCTGTCTCAACAACAACAAATACACACACACACACACACACATATACACACATACACATATATATACACACACATAGACACACATACATATATATATATATATTTTTTTTTTTTTTTAATTGGCTGGTCACGGTAGCGCATACCTTCAGTCCCAGCTACCCAGGAGGCTGAGGCAGTGCCATCTCTGGAGCCTAGGAGTTTGAGGCTGCAGTGAGCTGTGATCGCACCACTGCTGTCCAGCCTGAGTGACAGAATAAGACAGTGTCTATAGAAAAAGAAACACTAAAATTTTTGTTCATCAAAAACAAAGCAAGTACAAGCAAAAAACAAGCCACAGACTGGTTAAAAAAAACATACTACATTTCAGATAAATGGTTTCTAGCTACAATAATGCCTACAAATAAACAATAAAAATCACCAAGCGAAAAAATGAGCAATAGAATCGAACAGACACTTAACAAAATAAGATATACAAATGGCACACCAAACTGGCACTCAACATCATTAGGAATCAAGAAAATACAGATTAAAACCACACAATTATATCTCTTCACATCCAGTAAAATGGCTAAAATTAGAGACTGAAAATGCTGCTAAGGACATGGATTGAACAAATTAAACTCTAATACAACCTTTCTCATATGGGTTCTGTGGGAGAAAGAACTAGATAAAATTAATTCAGTGACTATTTTCTCAGTTGTCTCAAGGATAGCCCAAAGCTAGTACGATTCTAGATTCCTATGAATCCAGGAGAGATGGTAATTCGGTGTAGTAGCCCCTCTTATCTGTGGTTTCTCTTTCTCTGGGTTCAGTTACCCACAGTCAACTGAAAAGAGAGAGGCCACATTCATAAAACTTTTACAATATGTGGTTGTAATTGCCCTATTTTATTATTAGTTATTGTTGTTAATCTCTTACTGTACCTAATTTATAAATTAAACGTTATCATAGGTATGTATATTTAGGAAAAAACACAGAGTACATACAGGGTTCAGTATTAATAGCTGTGGTTTCAGCCATCCACTGAGGGTCTTGGAGCATATCCCCCTCGATAAGAGGGGACTACCATATATACAATAGGTATCTTAGCAAATTAGAACTCAATTCTCATTCTCTCTGAGGCCTGATTTAAAAGGGCTGCATTATACATTGTTACTGGGACGGGAAAATCATAGAATCACGTGCAAAACTGATCATTCCTTATGAAATTAAACGCATGCTTACCATGTAACCCAATAATTCCACTCCTATTTATTCAAGAGAATAAAAACATATGCCCATAAAAAGGCGTATGCAAAAATTTTACAGCACTCTTACTCTAAAAGTGTGTGACTAATCCAAATATCTATCAACGAAGTATTAATAAAAGCATGTGGTTTATCTGTACTATGGACTACCACTTCACAATTTTAAAAAAGGATTGTGGGGGAGAAAATGGCAGATAGAAGGCAGGACTAATTTGAAGCTCTCACTCAGACAAACAAAGCAGTGTGTGGAGACTCACACTGTGAACTTTTGCTCCAAGAACTACTGCAGGAACATACTAGGAAAGCCGAGAGAATCCACAGACCCTTTGAAGGAAGGGGATTGATTGCTCCTGCAGGACCTGAGAGACAGCCCAAATAATTGGAGTGCCCAAAGTGGGAAAGTGGGAAAAGGGGATCATCCACCCGCACACACACACCTTCACTAGGGAAACTGAAGGTCCAGATCGTGGGAGAAGGATTTGACCTTACCTGGAGCTGAGATAATTTAGACAGCCAAGCGAAATACAGCAGTAGAGTAAGCAGCGGGAAGAGCTCAGTCCCCAGGGAAGCCATCTCTGACACATTGTCTCACAGGGGTCCGTGGGGAGGGCTGCCAGAGGAACTGGGAAAAGACCACAGGGAGAAGGAAACTTCCAACTGAATTTTGTGGCAATTCCAACCAAATGTGAAGTTTCTTGGACAGAACTCAGGGAAAGAGATGAAGCCCAAGTGCAGATGTGGGCAGGCGGGGTGGCACAAAACCTGAAAGCCCTGCCTGCTTTCTCAGCCAGGAAGCTGGTAGCCTGAGGCAAGTTCTTAGCCCTGCTTGCCCACTGCCTGTCAACAAACCCGGTGCTGTTGTTAGGGAAGGCACGGTGGGAGTGACATTGGCCTTTTGGGTTGCACGGGAGCTGGGTAAGGCCTGTAACTGCTGGTTTCCCCCACTTGCCTAGTGACCTGCATGACACAGGAGAGACAGCCATAATCCTCCTGGAAGCATAACTCTGTTGACCTGGGAACTACACTCCCATCCCCTACAGCAGTGGTAGCAAGCCCCACCCAAGGAGAATCTAAGCTCTGATACGACTAACCCTGCCCCCACCTGAGGGTTTTCCTCTATCCACCCTGGTAGCTGAAGACAAAGGTCATATTCTCTTGGGAGTTCTGGGGCCCCCCCACTCACCATCTGATCCTCCCTATACTACCACAGCTGATGCTTTCTTGAAAGTGCCACCTCCTGGCAGGAGGCCAACCAGCACAAAAGTAGTACAATAAACAACAATAATACAACTAAGGACCCTCACAGAGTCCATTTCACTCTCCTGCTACCTCCACCAGAGCAGGTGCTGCTATCCACGGCTGAGAGACCAGAAGATGGTTCATATCATAGGACTCTGTACAGACACCCCCCAGTACCAGTCCAGAACCTGGTAGACCCACTGGGTGGCTAGATACAGAAGAGAAATAACAATCACTACAGTTCGGCTGTCAGGAAGCCACATCCCTCTAGGAAAAGAGGGAGAGTACTATATAAAGGGAATACCCCATGGGACAAAAGAATCTGAACAGCAGCCCCTGAGCCCCAGATCTTCCCTCTGACATAGCCTACCCAAATGGGAAAGAACCAGAAATACAATTCTGGTAATATGACAAAACAAGGTTCTTCAACACTCTCAAAAAATAAAAAAATCACACTAGCTCGCCAGCAATGGATCCAAACCAAGAAGAAATCCCTGATTTGCCAGAAAAGAATTCAGAAGGTCAGTTATTAAGCTAATCAAGGAGGCACCAGAAAAAGGCAAAGTCTAATTTAATGAAATCAAAAAAATGATACAAGATAGGAGGGAAGAAATCTTCAGTGAAATAGGTAATATAAATAAAAAACAATCACAACTTCTGGAAATCAAGGACACAGTTACAGAAACACAAAATGCACTGGAAAGTCTCAGCAATAGAATTAAACAAGTAGAAGAAAAAACTTTAGAGCCTGAAGACAAGATTTTCAAAATAACCCAATCCAACAAAGACAAATAAAAAAGATTTTTTAAAAAAATGAACAAAGCTTCCAAGAAGTTTTGGATTATGTTAAACAACCAAACCCAAAAATAATTGGCATTCCTGAGGAAGAAGAGAAATCTAAAAGTATGGAAAACGGATTTGGGGGAATAATCGAGGAAAACTTCCCTGGCCTTGCTAGAGATCTAGACATCCAAATATAACAAGTTCAAAGAACACCTGGGAAATTCATCACAAAAAGATCATCACCTAGGCACATAGTCATCAAGGTATCTAAAGGAAAGACAAAGAAAAGAATATTAAGAGCTGTGAGGCAAAAGCATGAGCTAACCTATGAAGGAAAATCTCTCAGATTAACAGCAAATTTCTCAGCAGAAACCCTACTAGCTAGAAGGAATTGTTCTATCTTCAGCCTCCTTAAACAAAAACAACTGTCAGCCAATAATTTTGTATCCAGTGAAACTAAGCTTCATAAATGAAGGAAAGATAGTCTTTTTCAGACAAGCAAATGCAGAGAGAATACACCACTACTAAGCCAGCACTACAAAGAACTGCAAAATGAGCTCTGTATCTTGAAACAAATCCTCAATATACATCAAACAGAATCTCCTTAAAGCATAAATCTCCCAGGACCTATAACACAACACAGTAAGTAAATACATACATGCATGCATACATACATACATACGTAAATACCAAAGTATTCAGGCAGCAAATAGCATGAGGAATAGAATAGTATGTCACATCTCAATACTAACATTGAATGTAAGTGGCCTAAATGCTCCACTTAAAAGATACAGAATGGCACAATTGATAATTCACTGAACACGTATCTGCTGCTTTCAAGAGACTCACCTAACACATAAGAATTCACATAAACTTAAGGTAAAGGGGTGGAAAAAGACATTCCATGCAAATGGATACCAAAAGCAAGCAGGAGTAGCTATTCTTATATCAGACAAAACAAACTTGAAAACAACAGCAGTTGAAAAAGACAAAGAGGGACATTATATAATAATAAAAGGCCTTGTCCAACAGGAAGGTATCACAATCTTAAATATAGAACAATTATTACTAAACCTAAAAATTGGCATAGACAGAAGCACAATAATAGTGGGGGACTTCAATACTCCACTGACAGCACTTGACAGGTCATCAAGACAGAAAGTCAACAAAGAAACAATGGATTTAAACTATACCCTAGAACAAATGGACTTAACAGATATTTACAGAACATTCCACCCAACAACCACAGAATATACACTCTATTCATCAGCACATGGAATGTTCTTCAAGATAGACCATATCGTAGGCCACCAAACAAGTCTCAATAAATTTAAGAAAATTTAAATTATATCAAGTACTGTCTCTGACCACAATTGAATAAAATTGGAAATCAACTCCAAAAGGAATCTTCAAAACCATGCAAATACATGGAAATTAAATAACATGCTCCTGAATGATCATTGGGTCAACAATGAAATCAAGAGGGAAATTTAAAAATTCTTTGAACTGAACAATAATAGTGACACGACCTATCAAAACCTCTGGGATATAGCAAAGGCAGTGCTAAGAGAAAAGTTCATAGCTTTAAATGCCTACATCAAAAAGTCTGAAAGAGCACAAACAGACTATCTAAGATCACACCTCAAAAAACTAGAGAAACAAGAACAAACCAAACCCAAACTCAGCAGAAGAAAAGAAATAATAAATAACAGAGCAAAACTAAATGAAACTGAAACAAAAAAAACACAAAAATAAATTAATCAAAAAGCCAGTTCTTTGAAAAGATAAGTAAAACTGATAGACCATCAGCAAGATTTAACTAAGAAAAGAAGACAGAAGATACAAATAAGCTCAATCAGAAATGAAATGGGAGATATTACAACTGACATCACAGAAATACAAAAGATCATTTAAGGCTACTACAAACACCTTTACACACATAAACTAGAAAACCTAGAGGAGATGGATAAATTCCTGAAAATATACGACCCTCCTAGCTTAAACCAGGAAGAATTAGAAACCCTGAACAGACCAGTAATAGTGGGATTGAAATAGTAATTTAAAAATTGCCCACAGAAAAAAGTCAAGGACCAGCTGAATTCTATCAGACATTCAAAGAAGAATTAGTACCAATCCTACTGAAACTATTCTACAAGATAAAGATGGAATTTTCCCTAAATCATTCTATGAAGCCAGCATCACCCTAAATACCAAAACCAGGAAAGGACATAACAAAAAGTGAAACTATAGACAAATGTATCTGATGAATATAGATGCAAAAATCCTTAACAAAATACTAGCTAACCAAATCCAACAGCATATCAAAAAGATAATCCACCATGATCAAGTGGGTTTCATACCAGGGAGGCAAGGAAGGTTGAACATACTTAAGTCAATAAATGTGACAGATCACATAAACAGAATAAAAAACAAAAATCACGTGATCATCTCAATAGATGCAGAAAAGGCATCTGACAAAATCCAGCATCCCTTTATGATTAAATCCCTCAGCAAAATCAGTATAAAATGGACATACTTAATGTAATAAAAGTCACCTATGGACATACCTACAGCCAACATAATACTGAACGGGAAACACTGAGAGCATTCCTGTCAAGAACTGGAAGAAGAAAAGGATGCCCACTCTCACCACTTCCATTCAACATAGTACTGGAAGTCCTAGCCAGAGCAATCACACAAGAGAAGTTAAGGGCATCCAGATCAGTAAAGAGGAATTCAAACTGTCACTGTTTGCTGATGATATGATTGTAGACCTAGAAAATCCTAAAGACTCCTCCCAAAAAGCTCCCAGAACTGATAAGTGAATTCAGAAAAGTTTCAGGATACAAAAGCAATGTGCACAAATCAGTTGCACTGCTACACACCAACAGCAATCATGCGGAAAATCAATTCAAGAACTCAACCCCTATTATAATAGCTGCAAAAAAAAAAAAAAAACCACACACACATACACACACACACACACACACACACACAAACTTGGGAATATACCTAACCAAGGAGGTGAAAGATCTCTACAATGAAAACTATAAAACACTGCTGAGGCCGGGCACGGTGGCTCAAGCCTGTAATCCTGGCACTTTGGGAGGCTGAGACAGGCAGATCACGAGGTCAGGAGATCGAGACCATCCTGCCTAACATGGTGAAACCCCGTCTCTACTAAAAAATACAAAAAACTAGCCGGGCAAGGTGGCGGGCACTTGTAGTTCCAGCTACTCGGGAGGCTGAGGCAGGAGAATGGCATAAACCTGGGAGGCGGAGCTTGCAGTGAGCTGAGATCGCGCCACTGCACGCCCACAAGACTCCATCTCAAAAAAAAAAGGAAAAAAAAAAAACACTGCTGAAAGACATCATAGATGACACAAACAAATGGAAACACGTCCCATGCTCATAGATGGGTACAATCAATACTGTGAAAATGAACCTACTGTCAAAAGCAATATACAAATTCAATGCAATTCCCATCAAAATAACACCATCCTTCTTCACAGAACTAGAAAAGACAATTCCAAAATTCACATGGAACCAAAAAAGAGCCCACATAGCCAAAGCAAGACTAAGCAAAAAGAACAAACCTGCAGGCACTGCATTATCCAACTTCAAACTATACTACAAGGCTACAGTTATCAAAAAAGCATGGTACTGATATAAAAATAGGCACTTAGACGAATGGAACAGAATAAGAACCCAGAAATAAGGCCAAATACTTAAAGCCAACTGATCTTCGACAAAGCAAACAAAAATATGAAGTAGGGGAAAGGACACCTTATTCAACAAATGGTGCTGGGATAATTGGCAAGCCACATGTAGAAGAATGAAACTGGATCCTCATCTCTCACTGTATACAACAATCAACTCAAGATGGATCAAGCACTGAAATCTAAGACCTGAAACCATAAAAAGTATAGAAGATAGCATTAAAAAAAAACCCTTCTAGACACTGGCTTAGGCAGAACCCAAAAGCAAATGGAACAAAAACAATAAGTAGGTGGGACTTAATTAAACTAAAAAGTTTCTGCACAGCAAAAGAAACACTCAGCAGAGTAAACAGAAAACACACAGAGTGGGAGAAAATCTTCACAATCCATACATCCGACGAAGGACTAATATCCAGAATCTACATGGAACTCAAACAAATTAGCAATAAGAAAACAAACAATACCATCAAAAAGTGGGCTAAGGACATGAATAGATAATTCTCAAAAGAAGACATATAAATGGCCAACAAACAAATTAAAAAATGCTCAACATCACTAATGATAGGGGAAATGCAAATCAAAGACACAATGTGATACCACCTTACTCCTGCAAGAATTGGCCATAATCAAAAAAATAAAAAAACAACAGATGTTGGCGGGGATGTGGTGAAAGGGACCACTTTTACACTGCTGGTGGGAATGTAAACTAGTACAACCACTATGGAAAACAGTGTGGAGATTCCTTAAAGAACTAAATGTAAAACCACCATTTGAGCCAGCAATTCAACTACTGAGTACCCAGAAGAAAATAAGTCACTATACAAAAAAGATACTTATGCACATATTTATAGCAGCACAATTAGCAATTTCCAAAATATGGAACCAACCCAAATGCCCATCAATCAATAAATGGATAAAGAAATTGTAGTATATATACCATGGAATACAATCCAGCCATAAAAAGGAATGAAATAATGGCATTTGCAGCAACCTGGATGGAACGGGAGATCATTAGTCTAAGGGAAGTAACTCAGGAATGGAAAACCAAACATCTTATGTTCTCACTCATAAGTGGGAGCTAAGCTATGAGGATGCAAAGGCATAAGAATGATACAATGAACTCTGGAGATTTAGGGGAAAGAGTGGGAGGAGGGTGAGGGATAAAAGACTACAAATTGGGTACAGTGTATACTGCTCGGGTTATAGGTGCACCAAAATCTCACAAATCACTTAAGAATGTACTCATGTAACCAAACACCATCTGTTCCCCAAAAATCTATGGAAATTTAATAAAATAAAAAAGAAAAGGTTCATATTAGAAATATTTTAAAAATTGTACTATTAATACTTTTATAAGTGATGATTCTTTAAAAACTTCTATCGAAAGAAACAAGCCAGATACAAAAAAGTACACACTTTATAAAAAAGTGTATCTATCTATAGATAGATGGATAGATAATTTTTTTTTTGAGACAGAGTCTTGCTCTGTCACCAGGCTATAGTACAGTGGTGGGATCTCGGCTCACTGAAACTTCCGACTCCCTGGTTCAAGCGATTCTCCTGCCTCAGCCTCCCGAGTAGTTGGGATTACAGGCATGCGCCACCACGCCCAGCTAATTTTTGTATTTTTAGTAGAGACAGGGTTTCACTATGTTGGCCATGCTGGTTTGAATCTCCTGACCTCGTGATCCACCTGCCTGGGCCTCCCAAAGTGCTGGGATTACAGGCATGAGGCATTGTGCCTAGCCAAAAAAAAAGTGTATTGTATCAGTACATATGTAGGCAGCCCCAACTTTGACAGCCATGCAGGACCACAAAAATGACTGTACAAGTCGTCCAGGCAAAGTAATCTTTAATGATCAATGAGAAAAACAACGTTTCCATAACTTTTAAATTTTTTGTCAAAATACAACTTTGTTACTGTCATTTATAAATATATAGCAAAATTTTTTAAAAACTAGTATTTATTGAGTATGTTGTAAATTAAAACATTAGATACATTGAGAATTAACATGATTCTTTATAAAAAGTTAGTTTATCAAGAGTAGTTTGAACAGTGCTTGCCACCTCTTATCAAAACAAAATACAGAGCAAGCATGTTTTTTATGTCTTGGCAAATTGTTATACACCTTTCTAAGTTTGGATCAGCTTCCATGTTTTACCCTTTATGCTTTCAATGGCATGAAACATCTCGGAGAGTTCTTTTAATATAATGGCTTTTGCCAATGTCACGTCTACTGGACTGCCTTCATCCTTTTTGTCACACTTTCTTCACTTATTTATTTATTTATTTATTTTTTGAGATGGAGTCTCCCTCTGTCGCCCAGGCTGGAGTGCAGCGGCCAGATCTCAGCTCACTGCAAGCTCCGCCGCCTCCCGGTTCACGCCATTCTCCTGCCTCAGACTCCCGAGCAGCTGGGACTACAGGCGCCACCACCTCGCCCGGCAAGTTTTTTGTATTTTTTAGTAGAGACGGGGTTTCACCGTGTTAGCCAGGATGGTCTCAATCTCCTGACCTCGTGATCCGCCCGTCTCGGCCTCCCAAAGTGCTGGGATTACAGGCTTGAGCCACCGCGCCCGGCCACTTTCTTCACTTACGTTGATAAGGTTGCCTTTATTAGTTTCCCTGGAGGCATATCTAGAATCTCTTCAATGACAGCAGTGTCAACACTTCGATGACAGCTACTTCTTCCTTAATTCCCTTTACATTTGACTCAAATTTTGCTTCCAGTGTTATAACTTTTTGTTTCTTTGTTGCATTTTCATCTTTGATGGCCAATTCCCCCTTTCAACTATCTGTGTTATAAAATGTCACGTTTGTCACTGGGAAGGAGGCAACAGAACAACAGACTTTGCTATCTAAGCATAAACTGATTAACATGTCACTGATCAATCACCCACAGACTTTAAAAGATGTGATGTGATTGGTCACTGGTCATGATTTATATCTGTTATTTTCTTAGGCATCTGTAGATTAAAGAGCTAGCAGTAAGTTTGTACTTAATGCAATTACTCACAGTAATTACTCTGGTAACTGAAACTATGTTGGTAGAGAACTGATATTACTTAACTAAACCCTACTAACCAAATTAATGCATATAGAAACCGTGCAAAGTGGGGACTCCCTCTAAGAAACTCAGATACAGGCAAATTTTACCTGCGGTAATAAGTGTCAGGCAATGGGGAGGAGGAGAACTGACTGGAAAGGAGAATAAGGAAACTATCTGGAGGGAAGGAAATGCTCTGTATCTTCTTTAAAGTATGGTTACACAGCTATATACAATTGTCTACATTCATCAAACTGACCATATGTTATTGCATATTAATGACCTGAATCTGAAAATATATATATAGGACCCCAAAAACTTAAATTCAGACAAAGTTCTAAAATAAATTCTAAAGGATATTTTTCTAACAGAAAATAAAGGATTCCAGATCACTCAAGGGCAACAAAAGGAATGAAGGGCAATGAAAAGAATAAATGTACAGGTAAATCTAAACAAATATTGACTAAGCAAACAACAATAAGTGTTTTACTCAGTTTATATATATATATTTATACACACATATATGTATATGTGTTATTAAAATATTTGGCTTAAAATGGTACAGAAGTTAAGATGGGTAAATGGAGTTACTGTTCTAAGGTTCTTGCAATTCTCAGGTAATCACTAAAAGAAAAATAAATGAGCTTATGACTTCTAGAATGATTTTTAAGCTGACAGAAAACAATAAAATGATTTTTAAATACCCCATCAATCCGAAAGAAGACAAGAATCATATAATTGATAATAACAGAAAGTATGTAAGACATTAGATTTAAACCCAAAGATATAATAAAATACAAATGGACCAAATGGTCCAGCTAAAATATAAAAGATATCAGATTAAATTTTAAAAACTTAACACATGCTATTTATGAAAGATGTCTAAAACATAAGGACACTGAAAGGTTGACAGCAAAAGAAAATATTTTTCATGAAAATGAATACCGAAAGAAAATTGGTATAGCGATGTTAATATCACACAAAGAGGTAAGAAACATGAGTAGAGATAAAGAAAGTCACTTACTAATAGAAAAATTGTAAATGCATATGCACCTAATAACATACCATCAAAATATATAATGAAAAAACTGACAGCTCTCCAAGGAGAAAAAATTTTTATACGGAAAATAGTAAATATCAAAACTTTTAGAATATACCTAAAGAAGTATTTTGAGGATAATTTAAAGCTTTACATGTTTCTATTAGAAAAAAAGGCCTAAAAGTAAAAATGTAAGCATTCATCTGAAGAAAATTCAAGACAAAAAGAAGTCTAAAGAACATAGAAGAAAGGAAATAATAAAATAAGAACAAAGTTTATGAAATAATAAAAACAAACAATAGAGAGGATCAAAACCAAAGCAAAATGTTGGTCTTTGGAAAAAACTAATAAACCACCAATTCCAGAATAGAAAAACAGGAAATAACTACAGACTCTACGTACATTAAAATGTTCACAGGATATTATAAATAACATTATACTAAATAGCTTTTAAAATTTAGACAAAATGAAAAATACTTACATATATATACTGACTGGCATAAGAAATTATTTCTTTAATAAATAAATGAAATAAAACCTTCCCTTAAAGAAAAGATGACATCCAAATGACTTTATTGGTAAGTTCTACAACTCCAATCTCATACAAACTGTTCCACAAAATGACAGAAGACAAAATGAATTAAAAGGAGTAAAAGAGTATTATAGTATGAGTTTACATTACCTTGATATCAAAATCTGATTTAAAAAAGCCGTAAGAGACAGCGGGGTGCGATGGCTCACGCCTGTAATCCCAGCACTTTGGGAGGCTGAGGCAGGTGGATCACCTGAGGTCGGGAGTTCGAGACCAGCCTGACCAACATGGAGAAACCCCATCCCTACTAAAAATACAAAATTAGCTGGTGTAGTGGCGCATGCCTGTAATCCCAGCTACTCGGGAGGCTGAGGCAGGAGAATCACTTGAACCCGGGAGGCGGAGGTTGTGGTGAGCAAAGATCGCGCCATTGCACTCTAGCCTGGGCAACAAGAGCGAAACTCTGTCTCAAAAATAATAAAAAATAAAATAAAAGCCATAAGAAAGGTAAAGTATCAGTCAATCTAAATTATAAAAATAGATGTAAATATACAAAACAAAATATTAGTTAACTTAGACCAATAATAAGTAACAAGTATAATATAGCGTGACCAATCTGTATTTATTCTACCCTATAAGGTTGGTTTAGTATTATAAAATTAATCAGTGTAAGTTCACATTTTAACAGAATAAGGGAGAAAAATAATGTGACCATCTAAATACATGAATAAAAATTATCAGATCAATTTCAACATTCATGCATGATTTTTTAATATCTGGGCAAAATAAAAATAGAAGAAAATGTTCTTAAATCTAATATTACATAGTTCTCAAGAGACCTACAAGAAATATATTCAATAGTTAATTAGAAGTAATTCTCATATAACAAGGCAAGAAAAATAAAATGTGTAAGAATTAGAGAGGACGGAAAAGAATACTTGCAAGATAAAATGATTTTGTATACACAAATGAAAAAAAAACTTCTGTAGATGGGTTATTAAAAATAATGAAAAGTTAGCAGGACTGTTGGATACCACACCAAAATATAAAAATCAATTTTATTTTTATATACCAGCCACAATTTTTAAAAATAATATAATCTCAAAATACTGAGTACCTATGAATTTAACAAAATAAATGTAAGACCTCTCTACACACAAAAAATAGGAAACATTATGGAGCAAAACTGAAAAATATATATAGAGAGATATACAATGTTTATGGCGGCCCAGAAGACTCAAATAACATAAAAATAACGTATTTCAAAATTAATCTATTATTCAATTCAATGCCAATTAAAATCTTAATAGGGTTTTTCTTTTTCGGGGTGGACTTTGACCAGCTCACTCTAAAATTTATATGAAAATTGAAAATGCAAAGGGCTGGCAATAGTCAAGACTTTCTTGATGAGTAACAAGGTAGATTTGTTCTTATAGATTTAACACTTTTACAGTTATAGTAATTACGGAAGTTTTGTAATGGTACAAGAACCATGTAAAAGACAAATGGAACAGATTACTGACCCTAGAAATACACACACACACACAGATACTTATTTGTAAGGACACATCTCTGCAGAGCGGTCAAGGACAATCTTTTCAACAAATATTGCTGGGAAAATTGAGTTATCATATGTGAAAAAGCAAAATAAAACAAAACTTGCCCACTGCCTCACAACATATACAAAAATACACTCCTGGTAAATTACAGATATAAATATGAAGATAATATAGGAACATACCTTCATGTTCCTATAACTGAGAAAAATATTTTCTCAGTTAAAAAAAAAAAAAAAAAGCATAAATTAGGCTGGGTGCAAAAAAAAAAAGCATAAATTAGGCCGGGCACAGTGGCTCACGCCGTAATTTCCGCACTCTGGGAAGTCGAGGCGGGTGAATCATGAGGTCAGGAGATCGAGACCATCCTGGCTAACACCATGAAACCCCGTCTCTACTAAAAATAGAAAAAATTAGCCAGGTATGGTGGTGGGCACCTGTAGTCCCAGCTACTTGGGAGGCTGAGGCAGGAGAATGGTGTGAACCCGGGAGGCGGAGTGTGCAGTAAGCCGAGATCACACCACTGCACTCCAGCCTGGGTGAGAGAGTGAGATTCTGTCTCAAAAAAAAAAGGATAAAATCATAAATCAAACAGGAAAGATGAATAAATCTGACTACATAAATAACATCTGTTAATAAAAAGATACTTTTATTTTTGTAGAGACAAGGTCTTGCTATGTTGCCTAGGCTTATTTCAAAGTCCTGGACTCAAGTAATCCTCCTGCTTTGGCCCCTCAAAGTGCTGGGATTACAGGCATGAGCCCACGTACCCAGCCCAAGACAAGCTTTCTTGGAGAACATCAACAGTGGACTAGACGAAGTAGAAAAAAATAATTTGTAAACTTGAAGGCAGGTCATTTGAAAATACCCAGAGGATAAAAAAGAAAAAATATTAAAAAGAAATGAAGAAAGCCTATGGGATATGTGGGACACCATCAAGAGAGCGAACATTAACAAAGGATTATAAAAACAAAAGGAGCGAGAAAGAGAAAGGAACAAAAAGATAAAGAACTAAAGATTCCGCCTCAAGAAAGGAGGAAATTCTGTCATATGCTACAATGTGGACAAACACTGACATCCTGCTAAGTGAAATAAGACAACCAGAGAAGGACAAATACTACTCAATACTCTACTTACAAGATGTCTCTAAATAGTTAAACTCAGAAACAGAAAGTAAAATGGTAGTTGCCAGGGACTGACTGGAGGGGGAAATAGGGAGTGCTGTTCAAAGGATACAGAGGTTCAGTTATGCAATATGAAAAACTCTAGAGATCTGCCTTACAACACTGTTCTTACATTTAACAGTATCAGATTATACACTTAAAAATTTGTTAAGAAAGGCCAGGCCCGGTGGCTCATGCCTGTAATCTCGGCATTAATAGGAGTGTGAACTACTATTTTTCTTTCTTATTTTAAGTTCCGGGGTACATGTAAAGGATGTGCAGGTTTGTTACACAGGTAAACGTGTGCCACGGTGGTTTGCTGCACGGATCAACCCATTACCTAGATATTAAGCTATTACTATGCTTCAGTGTTCATAGATGCAATGAAATTCAACCTTACTGAATCTGTAGAACCTCTAGTTCTCACATCAACAGATACTAAAAGTAAAACCACTCATGTGGAGGTCTTCAAAAACTCATTCGCCCCATCGCCCAAGCTTATTGCCGTAGGCTGCTTCAATTGATATGTGTTCAGCAACCACACCAGTACATAGGAAAGGCTAAGTATAGTACTTGCATTCAATTAATAGATGTTCCACCACATGCTCCTATTTCTCTGTTATGGCTTTTCATTATATTCTAAATCACTCTTTCTCTAAGCAACTGCCAAACCTGTGCTTTGTGTTTTCTTATACTGTTCATATCCCAAAACAGAATTTAAAGTTATAAAGGTAAATTAACAATCAAAGTCAAATATATTTTGTACCCAGCAGAGCTCTGTAAACGCTGTTTCAGTGAAAAGTTGAAGTTTTTAACAAATGTAAAGTACGATTACTAGAAGTGTGATTCCTGGTTAAGTGTGGCATTACCAGTCTGTGATTGAGCTCAGGAAAATTGTTCACTGTGTGCCGAGGTTCCTACAACTACTTTTCAATCATCCTTTCAGAAATGAACTCAACAAATAATTTTCATTATAAAATACACTATCAAAAGCAGAGCTATAGTTATAGGAAACTGTTGGCTGTTTAAAGGTAATTTAGTTTACCTCAAAGAATTATTCTCTGCTTTTTGTCTGCCAAGTTCACTTTCGGTATCCATTGCCTTTCTTGCTAGTGATTTCATTTCTTTTTCCACAGTGCTTATGGTTTCCTTCATCAAAGTCATATTTGACATTTGCTCCATACGTTCATCATCAAGCTATACAAGTAGAATGACAAGGTTACTGCCATCACTAAAAACACCTTAGTAATCATCCTGAAGGGACATATTCCCTCTGCACAAACTGGTTTGTGGCAAGACTGACATGATGAGATTATCAGGTTAGACCTGACTGCTGTAGAAGGTTTTACAGATAAGGTGTTCTGAAGCAGGACCAAGAAGCAGCCACTGCAAAGCTTTTCTATAAAGCTTATTACAATATATCAGTCTACGTTTTTTAATCTGGTTCAATCTGACTATAGTATAAATATGCTATTTGCAAAAGAATTTATTTGTTGCCCAACATTAACAACTTATATAATGTAGAATTATGAAAATAAAAATTATTTTCTCCTGTCTAGTAATTTTTTTTTTGAGATGGAGTCTCGCTCTGTTGCCCAGGTTAGAGTGCAGTGGTGCGATCTCAGCTCACTGCAACCTCCACCTCCCAGGTGCAAGCAATTCTCCTCTCTCAGCCTCCCGAGTAGCTGGGACTACAGGCGCACGCCACCACACCTGGCTAATTTTCGTATTTTTAGTAGAGACAGGGTTTCGCCATATTGGTCAGGCTGGTCTCAAACTCCTGACTTTAGGTGATCCACTGGCCGTGGCCTCCCAAAGTGCTGGGATTACAGGCGTGAGCCACCATGCCCGGCCCCCATCTCATATTTTTAACTCATTACAATAAAACAGTACAGATGAATTTATAAACATCTTCAATTATATTTGGTAATAGAAAGTTAAATTCCCTTAATTATGTTAATATAGTGACAATATCAATATATATTCGTAGCATATCAAATCTGATTAGGAAAAAGGTGATGTTTCACATTTAAACTCAGTTTAAATACACTTTGCTTATTTTTATTTCATCAAAATTTTCTCTACCTTATCCACTCTTTAGATAGAATAAACCATTTTCTTTACATCTGGCAATATTATCTTTAACAAAATATGGAGATAAGAAAGTGGATAAGATCCCTGAAAATGAATTCCTAGTGATTTTTTTGAAGTACACACTTTGCAATCTAACACCAAAAAACACATTTTTAGAAGGAAATAAGCAAGTAAAAAAGTGACAATTTACACTATAAAATACCTTAAGCATTTTAGGACTATAAACACTATCTTAGAAAAATAAAAGAACTTCTCTGAACACAGAAAAAGGGAAAAGGGGAAAGTCAGTGAGTGTTTATAGCCAAGAGATTTTTTTTTTTTACATTATGAACTGTACACTCCAGCTCCTCTATCCTTTGTTCCAGGTGAGCCTTCTCATTAAATGCTGTCTCTTGAGCAATCTGATTAAAAAGCAAAAACAAAATAAAGTGATTCCAATATCCCTGCATTTGTGTTTCACCTATGTTCACGTAAATAAAATCCTTTCCAACCTTTAGCCTCTCTCTTAAACTATCTCGTTCTGTGGTCATTCTTCGTAAATCAGTGAAGGCTACATCTCTTTCAGTCTCCACTCGCCGGAGAATAGCATGTGCCGTTGTTGATTTAGGACTCTTACAGCTTTTCATCATTTCTCGTCGAAGTCGGGCAATTTCTTCCTGTGCCTATTATTTAAATCATAGAATTTGGTTTAACAAGCTTTATGTTCTATGTTTAGAACACATAAACATAAAAAATCTTATATCTAGCCAGTTAAAATGCAAAACTACATCAACATGCATGCAGCAGGGTAATGATATCACTTTTATTTTAAAATGAGTTTATACAAATAAATGAAAATGGATATATTTAAATAGAAGTTCATGTTACAACATCTTTGTCAAAAGTCTACAATAAAATTAATTGGGAGGAAGTCATTGCAACAGAAAATGTTTTGCTAAGAAATACATTTGGTATACTCCATGTATTCATTTTGTAGTGTAAATTTAAATTCAGCACAATTTAGGCAGACTACCGGTTTAATGAATATTATCATAGTATTTCAGTCTTCCTAAACGTAAATGCACATGCCATTCCTATGTGCTGCTACTTTTGCGCTGACAGAAAGGCCTACCAATCCTTACTGATAACCCAACATAGTCTCTGCACATCTGTTCAACCATCCTTGGGTCCCGAATCTATTCCAGACCTGCAGATTATTTAATATCATAGTTTGCTGCACATGTCTCTTTATCTTCCTTCCTCTTGATTTTGATCACTGTCTATTCAGACAGTCTCCAAGCCCCAAAGGGAAATATGTAATTTCCCAATTTCCATAGCTAAGCCTTCACCAGAACCCCAAACCTTATCTCCTAAAGTGTCTTCTAAGATCTCCCTGACTCAATCATAATTATTTCTTCTCCTCTTGAATAGTGCCCTCTCCACTGGCACTTTCTCCCCTGCCTTCAGTCATGAACGGTGCTCCCTTATCTTGAAAACCTGTCACTTGATCCTGCTGACCAATTTACCATCCTATGTCTCTTCTTCCTTTGACACATTAAAAAAAAAAGTCCTATGGTCTATAACTATTGCCAATGGTTCCTTACCATCCACTCTACCACCCAGAATAACCTGGCTCCCACCCTCCCACCCTCTGTGGAATTTCAACTAAGGACCTAACCAAATATAATGGTCTTCTCTCAGTTCCTATTCTCCTTGATATTTCAGTGATGTCTGTTGCTGTTTACAACATGCTTCTTCTTGAGATTCCTTCCTCCCTTATAACATTGTTCCTCCCTAGCTCTCTGCATCTTTGTCTCTTTCAAAGGTTCCCTTCTGCCTCTTGAATATTATATCTTAACTTTTCTGCTCCTCT
Organism: Macaca mulatta; assembly: GCF_049350105.2. Lineage (NCBI taxonomy): Eukaryota > Metazoa > Chordata > Mammalia > Primates > Cercopithecidae > Macaca > Macaca mulatta. Next base: position 7,235,534 of record NC_133418.1, read on the forward strand.
ACGTACAGTTTTCTCATTCAGAGACTTCATCCACTCTGAAGGTGCGAAGCTCACTGCTAAGCAGATGACTTCCAAAGCTAACTATTTAACTCTTGCCTCTCTCTACTCCAGTCCCACAGTTCTTACAGCCTGATGGCAATTACGACCTGAATGTGCTACCATCATCTTACTCTGTCTAAAAACAAACTCACATCTTTTTCCTCAAACCACCAATGACTCTCCTATTTCTTATTTTATTACCATATTGCTGAGTCATTCAAGACAGAATTTCAGTCACTGTCATGTAACCCTCCTTCTTCCTGAGATCAAATCATGTCAAATCTTCCTTCACAAGGTCTTTTGCATCTGTCCCTACATTTATTTCCACTGAAACACCCTTGCTTAGTCCCTTAATGCCTTATATGTGCACTACTGTAACAGCTTTCCACGGAGGAGTCCCTGGTCTCTCCCTCCTCCAACTCTCTCAAAGGAGAAATTGTTACATAAGAAGATGATATAGAAAGATGATGTGAGAAATAAAAATTTGCCATAAAGTTTTTAAATTGTAAAATGCTACTTTGGTCATATTTTGCCTGCCTTTAAAAAAAAAAAAAAAAAAAAGATTGTTGCTTATAAAGCAAAATATAAACCCCATATAAGGCCCATTGAATAGTCTGTACCATTTAGTCCAGAAGTCAGCAAACTATATATAACTCACAGGCCACATCTAGCCTGCCTCCTGTAAGTCTGTAAGTGGAGAAATATTTTTGCATTTTTAAATGACTAGGGAAAATATCAAAAGAATATTTTAAAACAAGTAAAAATAATGTGAAATTCAAATTTCAGTATCTATAAAGTTTTATTGTAATACAGTCAAAGTTATTCATTTATGTATTGTCCAAAGCTACTTTCACCCTACAACTATAGGGCTGATTAGTTACAACACAGACCACATGGCTTGCAAAGCAGAAGGTATTTTTTGTCTGGGCCTTACAGAAAAAGTATAATGATTCCTGCTCTAGTGTAATCTACCTTTCAAGTCTTAGCTCTCTCCCTTCTCCACTGACACACATCCTCTATTCTAGTCTTAAACCAATTTATTTATCCACTGATTTTCCTACCTTTATCCTTTGCCTCATACCATTCCTTTAGTCTGGAATGTTCCTTCTAGTTCCTTTCAGCGTAATAAAAACTCCATTCATTTTTCAGGGCTCATACTTCATAACTTTTAACAAAGATTTCCTTGATCACCATACCTAAAAATGCCCAATTCTTTTGTTTCTTATAATATCTTCTAGACCACTTATAGTAATAAAAGTCAATAAATACAATATACTTTATCTCCCTAACTAGACTGTAAATTTATAGGAGAACATGGTCAGCATCTTATCATTTTTCTATCCCTTAGAGTAGTGAGCCTAGAACCCTACATATAATAGCTATAATTTGTTAAAAAATTGTGATACTTTTAAAAGAAGTTATATGGGTGATTTATAGGATTTAATACTTGTTGGGTAAATAAGTTATCTGATTAATAAAAGCTACGCAATTTTAAGCTAGAAAGCAGAGGTAAACTACATACTTCTTTTATTCTCTAAAATGAAGCAAATTACATAAAAGTTCCCAAAGTGATGCAGTAAGGTGTGGCGAGCTCAAGGTGAAAAGGTCAGGATTTGATCTTTTTACCTTGAACTCACACCACCTTATCTTTTAACGGTTTCTCCATATCTTATTCCAAAAATAAGACTACTTTTATGCATGCATATGATCTTTTTTTGGCTATGGGGATAACATATGTGTGTACTCACATACCTACTATATTGGAAACGTATTACATTTCATTAAGAATATGTTAAAAACATATGTAATCCCCAAATGTTAGATTAATTTGATTTGCAGGTTGAAGCAGTCTCATAGATCTCAAAGAAGAACTACATACCTCTAGAATTCAATGTTATTGCTTACATAACTTGTTTTTTTATAAGTTTACCTGTTCATAAAGAAGGAAGGTCTTGTCTCTCTCAGATGTAAGAACCTTGACATTACCCTGAATTTCTGCCAAATGGCGCTCATATTTTTCCAGCATGCATTTAAGTTCTTCACGATCTCTTGTTGTTGTCTTCAAAAGTTCTACATCACAGTTTGCACCCTGTAATTATGTAAGGAATTTGAAATTCTTCTTTGATATATAGTACTGATAGAAAGGTGCTACTGATAGCAGTGACCAATTTCTATTTAAGAAAACAAGACTATATAACAAAAGGAAATTATAAAAAATAAGTTTAAAAACCACGTCTTTTTAGAACAGCTTCGTTCCAAATTATTCCACATTTGTCTGATTACCTCCCAAGTGCTACTCATGCTGAGGATAAAGAACCAGTATCAGTAGTCCACTGCACCATCAAAGAGACCTCTGTCTCTCAACCCCTTTGATACAGCAATTCACACCAAACCAAAACAAATCATTTCCAAATTAGGTAAGACAAAGAATAAAAGCCAGTGTCTGGGTAACAGACTTCAAAATATTTATGTTTATAAAACCTACCCGGGCAGTTGGTGATGGGCGTCTTGGACTTTTAGACCTACTTCTCATCATCTTTCTCAAATGTTGAGCTTCACTCTTATAGTAATCTCTGTCTGCTTCCAAAGTCTTGACAAAGGAATCAAGTCTAGAAGGAGATTTATTTTGTGCTTTTTCAGTATCTAAAATTATCTTGCCAAGGAGGAAAAAATTAGGCCATTATTTCAAGCTAAACAATAGCATCATTTTCTAAGTGAAATTGAAAACAAACAGGATCCTTAAAAACATTTAATTTGGTATTTTTTAAATTGAACATTTAAAAATTCATATATCAATAATTTTTAAAAAGCAGTTAGATATCTTTCTTTTCCAGCATTTCTGGGTATGCTACGTTTTAATTGAAAGTATCCTTAAATTTGCTCAATAATTTTGGAGAAAAAATGGTAAAGAAATTTTAGAGAGGCCAGATATGTCCACAGACCTAGCACACATCCTAGAAATGGCATGGATTTACTTTAGAAAAACATACGCTACTAGGCTGGGCATGGTGGCTCACGCCTGTAATCCCAGCACCTTGGGAGGCCGAGGCGGGCGGATCACGATGTCAGGAGTTTGAGACCAGCTTGGCCAACATGGTGAAACCCCATCTCTACTAAAAATACACAAAAATTAGCCTGCCATGGTGGCACGCACCTGTGGTCCCAGCTACTTGGGAGGCTGAGGCAGGAGAATCGCTAGAACCCAGGAGGCGGAGGTTGTGGTGCCATTGCACTCCAGCCTGGGCAACAAAGCAAGACTCCATCTCAAAAAAAAAAAAAAAAGGAAAGAAAGAAAAACATATGCTACTATTAAAGCATCTGTTATAGCATCAAAGTTTTGTCCAATATTGTTCAATGAGTAAATACGTTAACTGAATGCTAGATATTCCATACTTGTAAGCATTCCCATGAATTTGCATTCACTTCAATATATTTAGAAACACTTCTTTGACAACATTTATTTAACAATACTTTATTGGGAGACAATTATAAATATACTTTCAGATAGATGGTTTTAAATATTTTAAATAACATTAAAATGTTTTAAACAGAGCAGTTTTCATTTCACATTGTTAGACAAATAAAACATTGTTTGGAATTATGTAACAAAATTTATGGCTTAAAAATATTTATTATTAAGGGGGATAAAAGTTAATGTGTAAACAAACACACTTTATATTTTGAGAATTAGTCACCATTTTAAATCAATTAACAGATAAGGACATTAATAAAACCAACCAAAAGTTGTTCTTTGCCTCTAGGAAAGAAAGTAGTAGTGATGAAAGCAGCAAAAAAAAAGTCACTATTACAGATAGAGGTTCCCCTGTGTCTCTAGCAGCTGGTGCAGATTTTAGAAAACAAACATATTTTATTCCTCACGAAACGCATGAGAGCCAAAGATATGACTTTATATAGTTTAGTGACCAAATAAAAACGATTCCTTAACACATATTTATGAAAAATGTACTTACAGATTTAAGCCTTTTTATTGTATCTTCCAATACTACAATATTATTTTGCTGGCAAATGAGTTCGATCTGAAGAAAAAGTTAAAAAAAAAAAAAATTCTATTAAAGATGTTTAAACTAATTGGAAAAAGAACATCAAAAAAAGGAAGTCACTTAAAAAGAAACATGAAGACAGTGAATATTTTAAAGAAGAAATAACCTCTGTTTAGCGACCTTCGATGATAAAAGATTATTTACCCAGATGAAATAACAATTCCCTTCAATTACCTAATGTTCTGTATAAAATGTTAATTGATTATATTTTACCAAATTATTCCCCATAAACAGGAACAAAATGTTAGTCTTAATTATAATTCTGAAGATAATAGGAAAGCAATAAAAAAATGACTAGAATAAAACAAGTTGACCCAAATTATCCCATTCAGAAAAGATTGCTTTCTCTTCTGAACTCAATTGCTTGGTTCAATTCAACACACAAAATACTTTTTGTATCAATTTATGACAGTGAACATACCCAGTCTTATAAGATAGGAACCCATAGTCATGTATTTAGCATATGACTACACTGTATGCTCCTACAAGACAGTGACTAAGTTTTTATGCAAAGCAGTAAAGTTCTTTGCTAATAGCATATTTGCTTAATGTATTTTGCAATTCATCAACCTTTCCCTCATTATTCTAAAGTGCATCCTGATCTTGCCTACTACATTTTAAATTTGAATTCTCTGGAATTACCGTACTTCATTTGTTCTTTAGACCAACGTTTTCTTCTACGATTTTTCTGGCAGTCATATTTTAAGTTTATGAAATATTAAGGGGTGCTATTATTTGGAACATTTTTCTCACAAGTAAAATACTTAGAAATAGAACATAATTACATACAGTTTGGATAACCTTATGTATAGTCTTGAATAGACAATTTTCAATGTTTTAGTGTCTACTATTAAGTAGACACTAAAATGATACAGGTCTACTTTGAATGTGTTCAGATTTCCACATTAAGTATAAAAATTCACTCTGCAAGAGTATCTAGTATGACACATTCTCATAAAAAATAAATTTATACGCAGATATCCTACAAATAAACATAACCAATAATACATAAGTTGAAGATTATGTCTAGGTATAACAAGGTATGATTATGGTAGATGTTATTTTCTTCATTTACTTTTCTATATGGACTAAAATTTTGTATAATAAACATGCATTAATTTTACAATGATTAAAAAAAATGTTGATTCCACTCTGACAAACAAAATAACTGGCCCAAATGAAAAACTGCTAACCCAATGTTTTTACTTACTTAACAGTTAATGAATGCTTACTACATGCCTGCCATTGTGTTATGTGCTGGGTAAAGTAATGAATAAAAAAGGCAAAAATCTCTGCCCTCATAGAGCATACATTCTAGCCAAAAAAAGAAAAACAAAAGATAATAGTCAAAATATATGTTAGTGATTGAATCTCTCAAAAAATAATACAAGGAACACTCACGTTCTAGGCACTTGAGTTAAGTAAACAAGACAGATAAAAATTTCTGCCTTTGTGGATCCTAAATTCCAGCTAGAATAGACAATAATAAACCTAAAAAATAAATTATATAATATACTAGAAAAAGAAGAGCAGAGTTAAGGATACTGGGAACATTTATGGAGGAACAGGTTGGAATTTTAAATAGGGTGGTCAGGAAGTCCTCATTGAAAGGTGACCTTTCACCGAAAACTTCAGAGGAAAGGAAGTCAAACATGTGAAAATCTGGGCAAAAAACATTGCAGGCAAAAGTTACAGCTCTAACAAAGATCCTAAGGCAAAAGAACGTCTGGTTGGTTCTAAGTGTGGAGACCAGCATGGCTGGAGCCTAGTGAGGGAAGGGGAAAGGAACAGCCAAGTGCTACAGGGAAAAATAAAGCGAGGGAGAAAGACAGGGAGTGTGTGCAGGGAATTGGGGGGTGGGTATTTCAGAGCTTGCTGTGTGGAAGACATTGTGTAAAGTCTTTGTTTGTCCCCCAGAAACAAAGGGTGGGGCGGGGTATAAACAAAGACTTTACACAATGTCTTCCACACAGCAGGATCTGAAATACTTTTTAGTGAATCACATACAGAAGTAACAATGATAAGGACTATCAGAGATCCAGTCCAATAATATAGCCCCTATGTCAATTAAAAATATAAATTGTAGGAAGAAATAATGGTAAAATTGTAATTCTGCTTCACATTTCAAAGTATCATGTTCAATTATCTGGTAAACACCGTGTTAACACATGAATGATAAACAACTCAAGATGAGAGAATAAACAAAGGCATATAGTTGAGGTGGTTTTAATGTATGTCCACAAATTCTAATACTCCTTCCCTCAATAGCTGGAGCTGAATTTCCCTCCCCTAGAGTGTAGGTTATACTTAGTGACTCCCTTTTAAAGATGAGAATATGGAGGAAGTGATGACATATAACTTTTGAGACTGGGTCATACTAAGCCCTACAAATCTCTTATTATCTCTTGGATTGTTGGCTAAGGGAAAAGGGAAGGTGGAGAGAGAACAAGCTTCCACAAAGAATACATGAAGCAACCCTAGAGAGAGGTGCACCTGGCAAGGAACAGGCCTCCTGCCAATAGCCAAAAGCCATCTGAGTGAGCCATCTTAGAAGTAAATCCTCCAGTAGCAGTCAAGCCATGACTGTGGCAGTCATCTTTTTTTTTGTTGTTTTCTGAGATCGAGTCTTGCTTTGTCATCCAGGCTGGAGCGCAGTGGTGTGATTTCGGCTTATTGCAACCTCTGCCTCCCGGGATAAAGCAATTCTCTGGCCTCAGCCTCCTGGGTAGCTGGGATTACAGGCGCCCACCACCATGCCCGGCTAGTTTTCTGTATTTTTAGTAGAGATGGGGTTTCATCATATTGGCCAGGCTGGTCTTGAACTCGACCTGAAGTGATCTGCCTGTCTTGGCCTCCCAAAGTGCTGGAATTACAGGTGTAAACCACCAGCCCTGGCCATCATCTTGATTACAATTTCCTGAGAAACAGTGAACCAGAACAACCCAGCTAAGCCACTCTTGAACTCCCAACCCAAGAACCTGTGAGGTATCAATATTTGTTGTTTGAAGGCATTAAGGTTTCAAAGTAATTTATTACATAGCAATAGCCAATAGTTAATATGAAAATATTTTAATGAAGTAAATCATGGAAGAAGTTACTGTTGACCTTTAAAAATAAGACTAAAAGTAAATAGTTCCTAGTGAATACATTTAATATTATCTCAATTCCAGACAAACTAAAAGTAGCTTTAGCCTCAGACTCTACCTCCACATACCCACATATAATCTCAAACACTAGGAACCCAAACATTCTTTCTCAGCAATCAAATTAGAAATCTCGTTTCAAGTGCTACCCCACAAATTAGGCAAGGAATCTCTCCCCCATAAATATAACCTAAAATGCACATCTAATATCTTAGAATGATGACAACACACACTGGAGTTCATATCCCCAGTGTTGGTTTTGCATCTTTCTAATCCCCATTCTATTTGGGGACATTCACTTACTGAGGTTGGTGATTTCCCCATTTCAGGGCATTCTATCAACCCAAAGGCCTATTTCCATTTTGTTCTCTCTTTATTAAGTTCCTGATGTTTTCCCTATGTCAGCAACGGTATCTCTACTCTAAGACTGCTGCTTACCTCTTTTTCACCCAATAGCTTTCCAATCCTCAAATACACCCAACATTCCACATTATTTAGGGATATCTATTTCCTAGAAATACTGTTTGCCAAGCCAGGCAAAATTTCACCTGTAAAGCTAATACTTACAGTTTTAGGTAAATCTTAGCTCTTATATTTTACATGTTTTCCATTCCAAAAATTCTTCCTTTTGATAGCAGAGAATTCACCCTGACGTAGTACTTACTCTCTCTAGAACATAAACCCTAACAACCCTTTAAAAATGATGACTTCTAAACAGGGCATTCTCATTGTTGGAATTCAGTCAATTTGGTTTCCCGCAGTCTGGGAAGGAGTACAGTTAATTTTCAATTTGAAGACAAAAACAAGGAAGACATAATTACACTCTTCACTTTTGACAATTTTTTTTTTTTTTTTTTTTTTTTTTTTGAGACAGAGTCTCACTCTTTTGCCCAGGCTGGAGTATGATGCGATCTTGGCTCACTGCAACCTCTGCCTCTCAGGCTCAAGCTATTCTTGTGCCTCAGCCTCCCAAGTAGCTGGGATTACAGGCGTATGACACCATGCCCGGCTATATTTTTGCATTTTAGTAGAGATGGGGTTTCATCATGTCCACCAGGTTGGTCTCAAACTCCTGGCCTCAAGGGATCCACCTGCCTCGGCCTCCCAAAGTGCTGGGATTATAGGCATAAGCCACCATGCCTGGCCCAATTTTGATAATTTTTATAATTAAGACAGATGGAAATCAATTTACCATTAAACTGTGAATGTTACTTTAAAAAAAGTAACAATACATTCCACCTGAAGTGGTATTAAAAAAATAAGTTAAAAAAATTTTTAAAGTAACAATACAAACAAAAGTGTATTGAAAAATGTTTAGGCCGGGCACGGTGGCTCAAGCCTGTAATTCCAGCACTTTGGGAGGCCAAGACGGGTGGATCACGAGGTTAGGAGATCCAGACCATTCTGGCTAACACGGTGAAACTAAAAAATACAAAAAAACTAGCCGGGCAAGGTGGCGGGTGCCTGTAGTCCCAGCTACTTGGGAGGCTGCGGCAGGAGAATGGCGTAAACCCGGGAGGCGGAGCTTGCAGTGAGCCGAGACCCGGCCACTGCACTCCAGCCTGGGCAACAGAGCGAGACTCCGTCTCAAAAAAAAAAAAAAAAATGTTCAAAATATTCAAGCTACTTTTACATATACTTCAACAAATACTTTAACAGCATCCATTTGAAGATAAATAATTCAAAAGTTAAAAACAAATCATTCCTATCTAGTATTTCAAGTAGTTCTAAGGACCTGTTCCAGACAACATGGTTTGAGAAGACTGTATCCTTAAAGTAATAAACTCATGTATTTAAACATTGCACTATTATGGCAAAGTGAGGTGGCTCATGCCTGTAATCCCAGCACTGTGGGAGGCCAAGGTGGGCAGATCACTTCAGGTCAGGAGTTCAAGACAGCCTGGCCAACAGGATGAAACCCTATCTCTACTAAAAATATGAAAATTAGATGGGCATGGTGGTAGGCACCTGTAATCACAGCTACTCGGGAGACTGAGGCAGAAGATCGCTTGAACCCAGGAGGTGGAGGTTGCAGTGAGCCGAGATCGTGCTACTGCACCCCAGCCTGGGTGACAAATGGAAACGCTGTCTCAGCAACAAAAAAGTTGCATTATTTGACTTTCCACTAATTTAAACTCCATTAAGCAGTCTCAATGAGGGGTTACTGCGTAAAAATACATACAATCCTAGAGTTCATCAATTGGACTCATATTTCAAATTACTGTAACAGTGACTTCAATAATGTTTCACCTGATAATTTATTTAATTGCTTTATGATTTGCTATAGGAGTCCTGTTACATTAAAAGAATGTTTAAGAAATAACACGTAATAACAATTAGCTTTGGGAAATTACTTTGTTTACAGACACAATTTACTAATTTGGTGATTAATAAAATCAAGACAAATAAGCATGTTTACACGCTATCACTTAAAAATTCAACAGGTTGTTTTTTGAACTTCATATATGCTCTATCTTGCTTATCAGCTATTAGGCAGCAATGGAGAAGTGAAACTGTCATTTTATAATTACGTTTAATCTCCAGTTTCTAAATTTCATGGCAGAGTACTCAATCAAGAAATAAAATGTCAATCAAAATATCATAAAGCTACAGTAACTAAAACAATGTGATGGTGGCACAGAAAAAGGCAAATGAATCAATGAAAACAAATAGTCCAGAAGCATAGTCACAGATGTGAGAATTTAGTATCTGTTAAAATGATATGTCAAATCAGTGGAGAAAGGACTAGGCAACCCTACTTCATATTAGAACAAGAAGAAACGAGCAGTATTAAAAGAAGGAAAACCACTAAGAAGTATTAAAAGAAAACTTTAGAAAGTATATCTCTAGTTCTTGAGGTGAAAAAAAAACCTGCCTGAACAAGAACCAAATGTCAGACATCAGTAAGAAAAAAAAAGATTGGCAAATTTTAAAATTTTAGTTAAAAAAAAGTTTTAAATTGACTTTTTATTGATACATAATAATGGTACATATTTATGGGGTACATGTGATATTTTAATACATGCATCAATGTGTAATGATCAAATCAGGGTAATGGGGATATCCATCACCTTAAAGATTATTTCTTTGTTGTGGAAATACTCCAAATCTTCTCTTTCAGCTATTTTAAAATATGCAATAAATTGTTAAAGATAGTCAGCCTACTGTGCCATCAAACACTAGAATTCATATCTTCTCTATAACTGTATTTTTGTACCAATTAACCAGCCTCTTTTCATCCTCTCCTCCCCACTATTCTTTTAGCCTCTGGTAACCATCAGTCTATGCTCTGTCTCCATAAGATTGATTTTTTCAGATTCCACATATGAGTGAGAACATGCAATATCTGTCTTTCAGTGCCTGGCTTATTTCCCTTTACATAATGTCCTCCAGGCTCATTAACGTTGCTGCAAATGACAGAGTTTTATTCTTCTTTATGGTTGAGTGACATTCTATTGTGTATATATACTGCATTTTCTTTATCCACTTATCCGTTAATGGACACCTAGATTGATTCCATATCTTGGCTATTGTGAATAGTGCTGCCATAAGCATGGAAGTGCAGATGCCTCTATGACATACTGATTTCCTTTCTTTTGGATGTATTCCCGGCTGCGGTGTTGCTGAATCACATGGCAGTTCTATTTTTAGTTTGGTAAAAATCTTTTTTAAAGTGTATTGAAATCAATTATATGTGTGAAAATAAAATGAAAATAAATGTATCTATTGGTTTGTAGATATCTTCATAGAGGAGAGAGGAATTGGGAAGTGGGAGCAACATTTGGTTCACAGAACATTCCTGTTGCTTTGAAATTTTTTACAATGACTACATACTACTTAGGAAATGTTTTGCGTAAAATCTGTTAAAAGAAATAAAATGTGAGCAATAATGTAATCCTTAGAACAGACATTTAAATATACTGTCAAATCTAAAAAGCTTCCAAATTATACAAATGAGAATGCTACTTTTTTCATTGCATTTAAAAATTACATGATGTTTAAAGTAGAATTAAAATCCTGATCAGTGGTAAATCTGGTACCTTGGCTTCTTCAAGTTCTTTGTTGGCGGAATCCACCACAAAATTTTTCTCTTTTTCTAGTTGCTCTGCTAGCTGGTCAATTTTAATCAATTCTTTACAAAGATGCTCATTGTGGCTGGTTAAATCGTCTACTTGACTGCTTACCACCTCCTTACTATCCAAGAGTTTCCTAACATATTCTTCCAAGCCATGATTTGTCTGTTTGAGATCTTCAATCTGTTATTATTAGAAAAAAAAAAAACACATTAAAATAATTCCTTAGCTTTTTTCTGGGGAGCAACTATGTGACTGGAATCAGGAAGGGAGATCTGCTTCCCTGGCAAAGAAACTTAACTGTATACCTTTTTGTGCCTTCTGAATTTTGTACCATGTGAATGCATTACCTATTTGAAAAAATATATTAAACAAAAATTTTAAATTTTACAGCAATATCTTTCAAGACAATTTATAGTTTATTTTAAAAAGAACTTAATTACTATTTTTAGCCAATCTATTAGAAAAATGGCCAAATACTTATATCTGCAATAAAGAAAATACAATAGTTTTGAAATTAATTTTAATACCTTTAAGAGTTCTTTATAATTAAATTCCTAATTATTGTTATTAAAATATATTAACTCTTTTAGGCCAGGCATGGTGACTCACACCTGTAATCCCAGCCCTTTGGGAGGCTGAGGTGGGCAGATCACCTGAGGTCAGAAATTTGAGACCAGCCTCGTCAACATGTTGAAATCCCATCTCTACTAAAAATAAAAAAAATCAGCCAGGCATGGTGGCAAGTACCTGTAGTCCCAGCTACTTGGGAGGCTGAGGTACAAGAATTGCTTGAACCTGGGAGGCAAAGATTGCAGTGAGCCCAGATCCCACCACTGCACTCCAGCCTGGGTGACAGAGCAAGACTATCTTAAACAACAACAACAAAGTAATAATAATAATATACATATATATGTATATTATTAACTTTTTTAAAAAGTCCTTTTAAAAGTACCAGTAACTTACTTGACTAAGCTAAATATCAAATCAATCAAGTATTTGCTGCCTAATGTGGAGGAACACAGCTTTCCTTCCCAGCCCACTATCAAACCATCAATGGATGAAGAAAAGGGCCTTTTCTATCACGAAGGTATCCAAATGCCTTTAAAGGAAAAAAAAAAATTAGACCCATTGAACAATGATTATGTCAGGAACTATATTAAATTCCAAAGATACAAAGATAGGTTAAGTACCTGCCCTCAGGGAATTTCTTGTTTACTTGAGGAAATACAAATACAATATGTTACATGCAATAACAAAAATAACTATGGGCCAAAGTCATGGTACAAATTGTTTTCCATAGTACTTGTCTCTCATTGTGTATTTAACAAATATTTATTGAGCACCTATTGTGTCTAAGATACTGTTAGTACCCTGTAAAAGATGCATTAAAAACAAACAAAAAAAAAACCACTCGCACACAGAAGTTTCAGTCCGTAAGGAGCATCTGAAATTGCTAAATCCCTGACCTCTTATGCCCCAAGGTTGCCCTTTTCAAACAGCTATAGAGGTATCGTCTCCCAAACCATTAAAATCAACAACGTTGTCTTCAAAAAAACCTTATAAGTTGTCGCTACATAAAAAATCCTAAAAGTCATGAATTAATTTTAACTAAATATGCTACAATGCCATTTATTGTACCCAGTAAACAGCACACCAAGAGGCATAATTAAAGTCATTAGTTTAATCTAGTATCTCCTACTCTCTTCTTCTCTTTTGGCCTTCTCCGCATCTACTCTCAAAAATTCTTTGAAAATGCAAATTTGAGGTCATTCCTAAACCTTATGTTGCCTTATGACATTGAGAATAAAATTTTAAAATGCCATTTATGGTCCAACTCGACTTACCTGTCCAACCTAACTTCCTACCACCAGACACACCATAAAAAACAATCTCATTAAATTCATTTAAAAATTCATTTTAGAAGAGTTATTGAAATGTACACACTTGAAATTGAAGTGTTGTCACAGAACCCTCTTTATAAGAATCCTCAAGGAAAACCCTGCTTAGTCTTCCATTTCAGGAAAACACGTGCCTTTTTTGGATACCTGGTTTGTTCTTACCCTAACAATCATTAATTATTTAACTAATATTTCTATTTGCCTTTGTCTCTAGAAATTTTAAAGCCAAATCTAAAGCCCACCTCTGGCAACATGCACAGAAACTATGTACAATTATTTGCTACTGTCACCCCAGGCTTTCATTGTTTCCTTATTTTACCCTACCCTTATTATTTCAGCTACTTTCTTTTAAAACAAACAAGCTATAGGATGTGAAACAAACAGATAAACTTCAAGTTATGTTTTCAATCTTTGTTCGTGGCTTTTCCTACGCCATATTTCTCAGCAACAAGAGCACACTAAAAATGTCTGTTAACTTCCCATTGCACCAGGAGCTGTTAAATGCTTCTCCTTTCCAGTATGTGCGCCCATAAAGCCTCTTATATGTTTATCTCAATATTTTTTAAGATGCATTAAAATCATTTATTTCCCTGTCCCTTCTACTAAATTCTGAACAACTTAAAAGCCTGAATGTCTCATTTCTATATCAACATATCACTTGTTTCTGCATCATGTATTACATATCTCACATATAATCCTCAAATTATTAAGCAAATAAATTATTAGTAATATAAATGAACACTCCCCTCACTTCTCTCATGAAACTCTACTTTCACTCAATTCCAAGACAAAAGTACTTTAGAAGAGGCAGTCTAGAGTAATACAAAGGATATGGTCTTTGGACTTTGGCAGAGATAGGTTTAAATCTTGTTGTTAGTTCTTTACCAGTTATGTAATTGGGGTGTTTACCATATTTTCTTGACCCTAGAAGATGCATCTGACTTCAGAAAAAAAATTAATGACAGTCTCTTGAGTCCCTTCTGCTAAATGGACAGAAAGCCTACAATTTGTAGAATTGTCATTAGACATTATATAAGAGCTCAAGTAAAATTTCCAGTATTACAGGTACTCAAGTAGTTTTGTTAAAAATTTTTATTTTTAAATAAGATTTACAGGAAGCAAATGTAGCACAGAGAAGTCTCATATGCCCTTTACTCAGTTTCCACTAATAGTTGTGTCATAAACAACACAGTACAGTATCATACCCAGATACACCATGTGCATGGTGTTCTATATCATTTTTTTCACATGTGCAGATCTCTGTAACTACCACCTGAAGATACAGAACTGTTCCATTACCATAAGACTGTTCTGCTGCTGCCCCTTTATATTCTCCTTCCCTGCCCTCAATTCTTCCCAACCAATAGTGTGTACAATTTTGTCATTTTGAGGATGTTTTATAAGTAAAATCACACAGCATGTGATATTTTGAGATTGCTTTTTTTCACTCAGCACAGCATCCTTTAGATCCATCCAAGTTGTTATTTGAATCAAATAGGTTCATTCCTATTTATTGCTGAATAATATTCCATGGTATGGAATACCACAGTTTAACCATTCACCAATTAAGGAAAACTGGTTGTTTCCAGTTTGGGAATATAACAAAGCTGCTATGAACAACTGTGTAGGATATAGGTTTGGAGTAGATATAAGTTTTCATTTCTCTGGAATAAATGCCCAGGAGTACAACTGCTGGGCTGTATGGTAAATGTATGTTTACTCTAACCAAAAACTGCCAAATTATTTTCCAGAATGGCTGTACCATTTCAGATTCTTACCAGGATGGATGAGTGATCCAGTTTCTCCTCATCCTTGGCAGCATTTGGTATTGTCACTATTTTTTATTTTAGTTGTTCTTAGAACTGAATTGTTATTTCATCACGGCCTTAATTTGCATTCCCCTGATGTTTACAGAGATTGAGTATCTTTTTCTAGTATACCAAACATCCTTCTGTGAAGTATCTCTTCATGTCTTTTGCTCATTTTCTAACTGAATTGTTTGCTTCTCACTATTAAATTTTAAGAGTTCTGCATTTGATACAATAGATATGAGTCCTTTAGCAAATATGTGGTTTGTAGCTAGTCTTTTCATCATCTTAGCAGGGTCTTCTGCAAAGTAAAAACTCATATATACATATATATATATATTTGAGACAGAATCTCACTTTCACTCAGGCTGGAGTGTACTGGTACAATCTCAGCTCACTGCAACCTGCTTCCTGGGTTCAAGTGATCCTCCCACCTCAGCCTCTCGAGTAGCTGAGGACTACAGGCATGTACCACCATGCCTAGCTAATTTTTGTAATTTTTAGTAGAGATGGGGTTTTGCCATGTTGGCCAGGCTGGTCTTGAACTCCTGGCCTCAAGTGATCCATCCACCTGCCAAAGTGCAGGGATTACCGCCATGAGCCACCACACCCAGCTAAAAACTTCAATTTTGATTAAGTCCATATTACCAATTTTACCTTTTATGAATCATGCTTTTGGTATCATATCTAAGAACTTTCCACCCAAGCCTAACTTCCCGCAAATTTTCTCCTGTTACCTCCTAAAAGTCTCATAGTTTTATGTTTTACATTTACATCTATGGTCCATTTAGTTAATTTTTTATAAAGTGTGAGACTTAAGTGTAGGGTAACTGTTTTCTCTATATCTAAATGCTCTGACACCACTTGTTGAAAAGACTATCTTCCACAGAACTGCATCTGCATCTCTGTCAAAAAATCATACGGCTGTACTTGTATAGGATTAACTCTAGATTCTCTGTTCTGTACCATTCATGTATGTATCTATCCCTTGCCAATATCACAGTCTTGATTATTGTAGTTGTAAGTGTTGAAATAATGAGGAGTTTTGTTTTTGCTGCCTTCCTGTGGATTACCTCAACATTTTTTAGAATTCTACACTGATTTATTTATAGTGTTTCTGAGTGTAACTCTTGTTTGATCTTTTTCTACTGGTTGTTCTAGGCATTACATTATATATACAGAACTTATCATAGCCTACATTTTAACAGTTCAAGTGAAAGTACAGAAACCTTACCTCCTGTTAGGTCCCTTTACCTTCCCCTATTAATAAAATAATTGTCTTAAATATTTCCTCTACATGCATTAAGAACCACATTCGACAGTTAAATATAATTTTGTAAACTTAAAAAAAATTGGCTCAGAGTAGTGGCTCACATCTGTAATCCCAGGACTTTGGGAGACTGAGGCAGGTGCATCACTTGAGAATGGGAGTTCGAGACCAGCCCTGGCAACATGGCAAAACCCCATCTCTACCAAAAAAAAAAAAAAAAAATATATATATATATATATATATATACACACACACACACACACACACACACACACACATATATATATACACACATATATATATATATATATACACAAAAATCAGCCAGGCACGGTGGTGCACGCCTACAGTCCCAGCTACTTGAAAGGCTGAGGTGGGGGGACTGCTTGAGCCCAGGAGGCCAAGGCTGCAGTAAGCAGAGATCATGCCACTGCATTACAGCCTGGATGACGGAGCAAGACCCTGTCTCAAAAAAAAAAAAGAGAAAGAAAAGAAAAAGAAAAAAAAAAAAGAAAGAAATTCTATTTCATTCACTTGTATTTTTTGCTCTATATATTGTTCTTCCTACTGCTCCAAGATTACTTTTTATCACTTCCTTTCTGGTTAGAGAAATTCTTTTAGCTATTCTTTTAGTGTAGCTCTGCTGGCAACAAATTATCTTAATTTTCCTTTAACCAAGAATGTCTTTATTTTCCCTCAACCTTCAAAGATACTTTCTCTGGATATAAAATTCTGGGTTGACAGGTTTGCTTTTTTCTAGTACTTGAAATATGTTGCACCACTTCCTTCTTACCTCCAATCTTTCAGATGAAAAATATCTGCTTGTGGCCGGGCGCGGTGGCTCAAGCCTGTAATCCCAGCACTTTGGGAGGCCGAGACGGGCGGATCACGAGGTCAGGAGATCAAGACCATCCTGGCTAACACGGTGAAACCCCGTCTCTACTAAAAATACAAAAAACTAGCCGGGCGAGGTGGCGGGCGCCTGTAGTCCCAGCTACTCAGGAGGCTGAGGCAGGAGAATGGCGTAAACCCAGGAGGCGGAGCTTGCAGTGAGCTGAGATCTGGCCACTGCACTCCAGCCTGGGCGACAGAGCAAGACTCCGCCTCAAAAAAAAAAAAAAAAAAAAAAAAAAGAAAAATATCTGCTTGTGACTTGAACTGGTGTTCTTCCATAGATAATGCATGATTTCTCTCTGGTTACTTTCAGGATTTTTTTTAGTGTCTTGGCACGGATTTCTTTGGGTGACTCCTGTTAGGTATTCAGTCACCTTCTTTCATCTGTTTTATGTCTTTGTGCCAAATTTGTGGGAAATTCAGCCATTATCTCTTCAAATTTTTTTTTAGCACCACCTTCTCTCACTTTTTTGTCGAGCATAGTTTTACCTGTCTCTGAGGCTCTATTCAAATTTCTGTCAATCTATTTTCTCTCTGATGTTTACATTAGGTAATTATTTTTCTAGTCTCATGTTCACTGATTCATTCCTTTCCTCCATTCTACTGAGAACATTGAGTTTTTATTTTCAGTTACTCTATTTTTCAAGCTTGTTTTATTGTCACAAAATATATATACATAATTTTCATTTTAACAATTTTTAAGTATATAATTCAGTGGCATTAGTATATTCACAACGTTGTGCAACCATTACCACTATTTCCAGAACTTTTTTATTCCCCTCCCCCAAAAAACTCTGTACCCATTAAACAACAATTCTATCTCCATAATTTGACTATTCTAGGTAGAGGTGGAATCAGGCATTATTTGTCTTCCTATGTCTGGCTTACTGTACTTAGTATAATGTTTTTGAGGTTCATTCATTTTGCAGCATGTATCAGAATGTCATTCCTTTTTGAAGCTGAGTAATATTCCATTGTAAGCACATACCATATTTTGTTTATCCATTCATTTGTTGACATTTGGGTTTTTTCTACCTCTTGGCTATCGTGAATAATGTTGCTATGAACATTTGTATGTAAGTATCTACTGGAGTCCATGTTTTCAACTCTTTAGGGTATATGCCTAGGAGTGGAATAGCTGGATCATATGGTTAGTCTGTCTTTAAAATCTTGAGAAACCATCAAATGATTTTTCACCATGGCGGCACCATTTTACATTCCCAACAGCAATGCAAGTGCTCCAATTTCTTCACATCCTCACCAACACTTGTTATTTTCCATTATAACAACCATCCTAATGGGTATGAAGTGGTATCTCATGGTTTTGATTTGCATTTCTTTAATGGCTGATGTTGATCATCTTTTTCATGTATTTATTGACATTTGTATATCTTCTTTGCAGAAATATCTGTTCAAGTCCTTTGCCCATTTTTGAATTAGATTTTTTGGGGGGAAAAGAGGTTAATTGTAGGAGTCCTTTGTTTGTATATTCTAGATACTAAGCCCTTTTCAGATATGTAACTTGGAAATATTTTCTCTCATGTAGTTAATAGACTAAGGTTTTGGAGTAGTTTTAGGTTTACAAAAAATTGATTAGGAAGTACAAAGAGTTCCTACATACTCCTCCCTCTCTCCCTCAACACATAGTCTCCTCTATTATTTACATTTTATATTAATGTGGTATATTTCTCACAATCGATGAAATAATACTGCTACATCATCATTAATATTATTATTATTATTACCATTTTGAGACAGAGTCTTGCTCTGTCACCCAGGCTGGAGTGCAGTGGCGTGATCTCAGCTCACTGCAAGCTCCGCCTCTAGGGTTCACGCCATTCTCCTGCCTCAGCCTCCCGAATAGCTGGGACTACAGGTGCCTGGCACCACGCCCGGCTAATTTTTTTCTATTTTTAGCAGAGACAGGGTTTCACCGTGTTAGCCAGGATGGTCTCGATCTCCTGACCTCATGATCCGTCTGCCTCAGCCTCCCAAAGTGCTGGGATTACAGGCGTTAGCCACCACACCCAGCCTACTGTTACATTATTAATAGCTAATGTCAATAGTTTACCTTAGGGTTCACTCTTGGTGTTATTCATTCTGTGAGTTTTGACACACATGGGATGACATGTATCCACTATTAATATATCATACAGAATAGTTTCACTGCCCTAAAAATCCTGTGCTCCACCTATTCATCCCCTCTCCCTCTAATTCCTGGTAACTACTGCTCTTTTTATGGTTTCTATAATTTTATCATCTCCATGTAGTTGGAATCATACATTTCGTAGCCTTTTCAGGTTTGCAACAGGCTTTCAAGGTTCGCTCCATGTCTTTTCATGGCTACACAGCTCATTTTTAAAATGCACTGAACACTATTCCATTGTATAGGCATACAACAGTTTGCTCATCCACTCACCTATTGAAAGACATCTTGGTTGCTTCCAAGTTTTTGGCAATTATCATAAAGCTGCTATAAACATTCATATGCTGACTTTTGTGTGGACTAGTTACTTTATTTTTTAGTTCCAAAATTTCCATTTGGTTCTTCTTCATATCTTTTTTTCCTGAGACAACTTTTCCTCATTCATTTCCAGCATGTTCATAATTGCTTGCTGAAGCATTTATATGACTGCTTTAAAGTCCTTGCCAGATAATTGTAACATCCGTTCTATTTCAGTGCTGACTTCTCCTGTCTTCTCTCAAACCTTCCTGATTCTTTGGATTATAATGTCTTTTTTTAAATTGAGACCTAGCATTATAAGACTCTGGATCTTATGTTTTAGTAGGCCTCCTGTGACACTGCTCCAACTAAAAAGGAGGGACATTGCCTTATTTATGCTAGGTCAAAGTAGAAGTCCAGTTCCTCTACCTGGCATATGTCGATATCTGGAAAGGTGGTGTTCGTAGATACTGCTAGGCAAGAATGGGAGTTCAGGCTCCCCACTAAGCCTCTGCCATTACACCAGCCTGGAAGGAATCCCAGAGGTGCCTCATTACTGTTCCCCACGTGTCCCCCACTGACACCAGGGGTGGATGGCCTTTACTGCTGATAGGTGGTGAAAGTTCAGGTCTCCTCTGATACCACGGCAAGAAAGAGTGCCTCTTACTATAAAGTGGGAGTAGATGCCTTGGCTCCTCACGTTGTCTCTGCTGACATCATGGGGTTCAGGGCCCCCTTATCCCCTGGTGAGGATGAAAGTCCTAGTTTCCCACTTAGCCTTCTCTGCTATCACCCTGGTGTGGGAGGAGTGGGGAGAGAAAGAGTGGGGTGAGGCACAAGCTGGGCTCCTTGTTACAGTCTGGCAAGCGTGGAAAGTGTAGGCTCTTTACTTGGCCTGAGCTGGCAGGAATGGGGCTGCAGTTTTTTCTGTGGTATTTGCTTGGAGTGGATAGTTAGTGTCTTAAAAGTTGTCTGCCTTGATAGACTGCTCCTTTCCTGGTCCTTTGCCTAGGAAGGAATGGCTTTTCTTGGGTCTTTCTTTTGTGCCCATTGTTATTTCCAGTTGCCAGTTTTTCTAGCAGCCTGTCTGGGACATATGGAGAAAAAGAAACCCAGGAACTAACACGTTGTTTTTTGTGCCTTGAGAGCCTTAGCCAATGTTCCTTCTTCTCTCCACCTGTCAAAGTCTTAAGTGTTTTATACATAGTGTTCAGAGTTTTTAGCTGTACTTAGCAGGAGGAATAAGAAAAATTAAGTCTACTCTATCTTCCTGGAAAAAGAAATCTCTTTTAATAGCCTTTATTAATAGCTATACTACATGTCAAGCATCAGGAGAACAGGAACAATACTGAACTTGGAGTTCAGAGAATTGAGTTCAAATCCCAGCTAACATAGGATTTTGGAGAAATCCTAGTTCTGTCACGTGTTACTCAAGTGCCATAATTATTCAACCTCTTAGAACTTCAGTTTCCACATCTGTAAATGGAATGGCATCACTTTTTCACAAGTTGGGGATGATTAAGTAAAAACTGTGTAACTGGCACAACACTTGACATGTAGTTTGCACTCATTGACTCTGACTTCAGGTTTATCAAAATGGTTAAGATAAAAATTGAATGATTTTAGACCCGTAACATTTAAATGAGCTCTGAATTGGTAGTTATTTATTATCTATCTTCTTGTTTCAAAATAGGCTCCCACCCCAAATTAACTTAGGAAAGTATGTTGTAACTAAACGCAACCTGTAATTTCAGTGTTGAGATGAATCTGTCTTGGTTTCTCACTTCTCGTTCTAGCTGGAGAGTATTCTGGTAGTTTTCAGCTTCAGAAACTGGAGCCCCTAGACCAAACTCATGTTCTTTGGTGGTAACCTAGTACAAAGAATGGGAAATAATACAGAGGCATTCAGTTTAAAACAGCTCTGTGATTTCTCACATCAATACATTTTGAAAACTGATAATATTCTGAGATTTTTTTCACCATTTCCCACCAGCTAAGAGGATTTCATCAAACTTTACCTTCTTAAAATTTATAAAACTTTTTCTGTGTGTTGTCCAAATGGTATGAACACGCTTTTCAAAGACATTCTACACTATCCTTTTGGCAATCATGGTTCTACAGAAATATGGGATCAGCAGCAAATTAAGTAGTCTACCTTCAGGCTTGTGTTGTCCAAAACAGCTGTTAGCTAGCTACATTTGCTGTTGCTACTCTATACAAGCAAAAAGATTCGCAATTCATATCACAAAGAGTGAATTTCCCTAATATATAAATAATTCCTAGAAATAAAAAAGATTTAAAAAATACCCTAATAGAAAAATTGGCAAAGAATGTCAACATTTACAGAAATGGCTCTTAAATGTATTTTATGATGTTCAATCTCAACCTTTAGTGACACAAATTAAAACAACACTGAGACCCTCTTTTAACTATCACATGGCAAAGATCAGTAAGATGGATACATAACATAGTATCCTTATATATCACCGGTGGGAGTGTAAATTGATACAATATTTATGGAGAACAATTGTATAAAATCTATAAACACGACAAATGCACATAGCTTCTGTTCAAATAATTTCATTTCTAAGAATTCATACTATAGCTATACATACACATATGCAAAATAACAAATGTTAGAGATTTTTCACTTTAGCATACTACACGTACTATTCTGCATCACACTGTTTTACTTGACAACATATCTTAGAGATTGTGTAACTTAGGAAAATAATTTTTTATTTCCTTGAATCAAGGCTACCATTGTGTTAAAAGAGAATTTGTTATGAGCATCTTAGATCTTTCCTCAAAACACAGCTGCTGTTCTCCAAAATCCTACCTAAGGAATTACAGAATCAGGATCTCCCCAGTCACTGACCTTATGATATACTCTGTGTAAACCAGCACTTAAACAGGCTGGCAGATTTATTTCCCTTTTTTCTTGGCTCTAAACAAGGCACAACTGTTCTTCATTGCAACAGTTACTGCCCCACCTGGAACCTCAGCATTAGATTTCACAGAATATTTCAAATTATGAAGCATTTAAACCCCTAGTGGCTGGACTGAACTCCTAACTACCATTTCTTACATAGTTTCTGTTGAAAAATGTATTCCTAGTGATAAAAATGATTTAGAATAACAGAATGAAACGACTCCTCACTGGAGCAGTACTGTTCAATTTTTATTGAAATGTAAGAATCATCTGGGACTGTTGTGTGAATGCAGATTCTTATTTACAGGCTGAGATTTGACATTTCTATAAAGCTGCTTGGAGATCCCTATTTGGTTGGTACAGAGACCACATGTTGAATCATGCTGTGCTGTAATTTCTGATTTATTTGAATAGCAAGGATCTCTTAAAGTCTAAACCCATTCAATATTCAGAGTACTTTTGTAATTTTGTCCCTTCCTACTTCTCCAAACTTATCTCCTACTTGATACCTCCAAGAAGCCCTCTATGAAAGACAAACTATGCAACAGAAAAGGGTCTCGCTCTGTCACCCAGGTTGGCATGATCACAGCTGCTCACTGCAGCCTCGACCCCCCAGGCCCAAGCAATCCTCCCACCCTAGCCTCCCAAATAGCTGGGGGGAACACAGGCATGTGCCATCACAATTGGCTAATTGTTTTCCATTTTGTAGAGACAGGGTCTCCCTATGTTGCTCTGGCTAGTCTTGAACTCCTGGGCTCACGAGATCCTCCCGCGTAAGTCTCCCTGGGATTACAGGCATGAGCCATCACACCCAGCCAACACATTCTTAATACATATATATTCAAAAGTATTTTATCATCTGTTCAAGAAGCCTTGCCCTCACTCTTTTCTCCATTTAACTTAAGACATTTCTAAGGCTCAGCTTGAATTCAATTTTCTCCAGGTTTTCTCTGTCTTCTCCACTGCATAATGATCATCTATTAATTGATATTTATATAGAGATTATAGAAGAATTTATGTTCTAAGTTTTACTGGATGTCTTCCTCCCACATTAGACTCTTAAGAACAAAAAATGTCCAAAAACTCTCTGTATCCAATGGGGAAAGAACATGCACAGAGTTCTTTATGTAATAAAAAATGTCAAAAAATTTCTTGAGGTTGATAATGAAGCAGTGTGATAAAGCAGACAAAATCAGACTTTCTTCCTCCTCTTTGGTAAACCGAATAAAGTGGGACTTTTGCAAAAGTACCTATCAGGCCTGCCTAGGAATTAAAAATAGCAAGAGACCACAGGTCCACCTGACAATCCTAATCAATCATGCTGGAGCTGCTAGCCTCCCTCCACCAGCTTTGGGGACAATATCTCTAGGGGAAAGAGACATCAGTATATCTGGAATTCCCATGCCTGCTCTGCCAGCTTCCCCACCTCGGGCCACATAAATATCCTCAACCTTGCTGCAATCTCATCAATTAGAATGGAACTTGTGTTGTTGTACAGTTCTCAGAAAAGGCAAGTGAGACAAGGTTCCTTTTTTAAAAAATTATTTTTTTCTTTTTATGCTATCCCTCCCCTAGGCCCCCACTCCCTGATAGGCCCTGGCATATGTGTTCTCAACTTCCACTTATGAGTGAGAACATGCAGTGTCTGGTTTTCTGTTCTTGTGTTAGTTTACTGAGAATGATGGTTTCCACCTTCATCCACATGCCTGCAAAGGACATGAACTCATCCTTTTTAATGGCTGCACTGTATCCATGGTGTGTATGTGCCACATTTTCTTTATCTAGTCTATCATTGGTGGGCATTTGGGTTGGTTCCAAGTCTTTTCTATCATGAACAGTGCTGCAATAAACATACATATGCATATGTCTTTAGAGTAGAGTGATTTATAATGCTTTGGGTATATACCCAGTAATGGGATTGCTTGGTCAAATGGTATTTCTGATTCTAGATCCTTCAAGAATCGCCACACTGTCTTCCACAATGGTTGAACTAATTTGCACTCCCACCAACAGGGTAAAAACGTTCCTATTTCTCCACAACTTCGCCAGTACCTGCTGTTCCCTGACTTTTTAATGATCGCCATTCAAACTGGCATGAGATGGTATCTCATTGTGGTTTTGATTTGCATTTCTCTAATGACCAGTGATGATGAGCTTTTTTTTCATGTTTGTTGGCTGCATAAATGTCTTCTTTTGAGAAGTGTCTGTTCATATCCTTTGCCCATTTTTTGATGGAGTTTTGTTTTTCTTGTAAATTTGCTTAAGTTCCTTGTAGATTCTGCATATTAGCCCTTCGTCAGATGGGTAGATTGCAAAAATTTTCTCCCATTCTGTAGGTTGCCTGTTCACTCTGATGACACTTTCTTTTGCTATACAGAAGCTCTTTAGTTTAATTAGATCCATTTGTCAATTTTGGCTTTTGTTGCCATTGCTTTTGGTGTTTTAATCATGAACTCTCTGCCTATGCCTATGTCCTAAATGGTATTGCCCAGGTTTTCTTCTAGGGTTGTTATGGTTTTACGTTTTATGTTTAAGCCTTTTTTTCTTTTTTTTTTTTTTTGTTGAGATGGAATCTCACTCTGTCACCCAGGCTGGAGTGCAGTGGCCGGATCTCAGCTCACTGCAAGCTCCGCCTCCCAGGTTTACGCCATTTTCCTGCCTCAGCCTCCCAAGTAGCTGGGACTACAGGCGCCCACCACCTCGCCCGGCTAGTTTTTTGTATTTTTTCAGTAGAGATGGGGTTTCACTGTGTTCGCCAGGATGGTCTCGATCTCCTGACCTCGTGATCCACCCATCTCGGCCTCCCAAAGTGCTGGGATTACAGGCTTGAGCCACCACGCCCGGCCTATGTTTAAGTCTTTAATACATCTTGAGTTAATTTTTGTATAAGGTGTAAGGAAAGGGTCTAGTTTTAGTTTTCTGCATATGGCTAGCCAGTTTTCCCAGCACCATTTATGAAATAGGGAATCCTTTCCCCATTGCTTGTTTTTGTCAGGTTTGTCAAAGATCAGATGGTTGTAGATATGTGGTGTTATTTCTGAGGCCTCTGTTCTGTTCCACTGGTATAAATGTATCTGTTTTGGTACCAGTACCATGCTGTTTTGGTTACTGTAGCCTTGTAGTATAGTTTGAAGTCCAGTATCGTGATGCCTCCAGCTTTGTTCTTTTTGCTTAGGATTGTCTTGGCTATAGGGGGTCTTTTTTGGTTCCATATGAAATTTAAAGAAGTTTTTTCTAATTCTGTGAAGAAAGTCACTGGTAGCTTCATGGGGATAGCACTGAATCTACAAAATACTTTGGGCAGTATGGCCATTTTCACAATATTGATTCTTCTGATCCATGAGCATGGAATGTTTTTCCATTTATTTGTGTCCTCTTATTTCCTTGAGCAGTGGTTTGTAGTTCTCCTTGAAGAGGTCCTTCCCATCCCTTGTAAGTTGTATTCCTAGGTATTTTATTATCTTTGTAGCAATTGTGAATGAGAGCTCACTCATGATTTGGCTGTTTGTCTATTATTGGTGTATAGGAATGCTTTTGATTTCTGCACACTGATTTTGTATCCTGAGATTTTGCTGAAGTTGCTTATCAGCTTAAGGAGATTTTGGGCTAAGACAGTGTGGGGTTTTCTAAATATACAATCACATCATCTGCAAACACAGAGAATTCGACTTCCTCTCTTCCTATCCGAATACCATTTATTTCTTTCTCTTGCCTGACTGCCCCAGCCAGAACTTCCAACACTATGTTGAATAGGAGTAGTGAGAGAGGGCATCCTTTTCTTGTGCCAGTTTTTAAAGGGAATGCTTCCAGGTTTTGCCCATTCAGTATGATATTGGCTATGCAGTTTGTCATAAATAGCTCTTATTATTTTGAGATACATTCCATCAATACCTAGTTTATTGAGAGTTTTTAGCATGAAGAGGTGCTGAATTTTATCAAAGGCCTTTTCTGCATCTATTGAGATAACCATGTGGTTTTTGTCATTGGTTCTGTTTATGTGATGGATTATGTTTATTGATTTGCATATGTTGAACCATATGACTTCATCCCAGGGACAAAGCTGACTTGACTGTGGTGGGTAAGCTTTTTGATGTGCTGCTGGATTTGGTTTGCCAGTATTTTATTGAGGATTTTCACATCGATGGTCATCAGAAATATTGGCCTGAAACGTTTTGTTGTTGTTTCCCTGCCAGGTTTTGGCATCAGGATGATGCTGGATATATAAAATGAGTTAGGGAGGATTCTCCCTTTTTCTATTGTATGGAATAGTTTCAGAAGGAATGGTACCAGTTCCTCTTTGTACCTCTGGTAGAATTCGGCTGTGAACCCATCTAATCCTGGGTTGTTTTTTTTTTTTTTTTTTTTTTTTTTTTTTTTTGGTTGCTAGGCTATTAATTACTGCCTCAATTTCAGAACTTGTCATTCGTCTATTCAGGGATTTGACTTCTTCCTGGTTTAGTCCTGGGAGGGTATATGTGTCTAGGAATTTATCAATTTCTTCTAGATTTTCTAGTTTATTTGCAGATAGGTGTTTATAGTATACTCTGACGGTAGTTTGTATTTCTGTGGGATCAGTGGTGGTACCTCCTGTATCATTTTTTTATTGTCTATTTGATTCTTCTCTCTTTTCTTATTAGTCTAGCTAGCAGTCTATCAATTTTGTTGATCTTTTCAAAAAAGCAGCTCCTGGATTCATTGATTTTTTTGAAGGGCTTTTCGTGTCTCTATCTCCTTCAGTTCTGCTCTAATCTTAGTTACTTCTTATCTTCTGCTAGCTTTTGAATTTGTTTGCTCTTGCTTCTCTAGTTCTTTTAATTGTGATGTTAGGATGTTGATTTTAGATCATTCCTGCTTTCTCCTGTGGGCATGTAGTGCTATAAATTTCCCTTTACACACTGCTTTAGCTGTGTCCCAGAGATTCTGGTGTGTTGTGTCTTTGTTCTCATTGGTTTCAAAGAACTTAATTCTGCCTTAGTTTCATTATGTACCCAGTAGTCATTCAGGAGCAGTTTCCACGTAGTTGGGTGGTTTTGAGTGAGTTTCTTAATCCTGAGTTCTAATTTGATTGCACTGTAGTCTGAGGATGTTATCATTTCCATTCTTTTGCATTTGCTGGGGAGTGTTTTATTTCAATTATGTGGTCAATTTTAGAATAAGTGTGATGTCTTGCTGAGAAGAATGTATATTCTGTTGAGTTGGGGTGGAGAGTTCTGTAGATGTCTATTAAGTCCACTTGGTCCAGTGCTGAGTTCAAGTCCTGAATATCCTTGTTAATTTTCTGTTTCATTGATCTAATATTGACAGTGGGGTGTTAAAGTCTCCCACTATTATTGTGTAGGAGTCTAAGTCTCTTTGTAGGTCTCTAAGGACTTGCTTTATGAATCTAGGTGCCCTGTATTGGGTGCACATATATTTAGGTTAGCTCTTCTTGTTGCATTGATCCCTTAACCATTATGTAATGCCCTTCTTTGTCTTCTTTGATCTTCGTTGGTTTAAAGTCTGTTTTATCAGAGACTAGGATTGCAACCCCTGCTTTGTTTGCTTTCCATTTGCTTGGTAAATCCTCCTCCATACCTTTATTTTGAGCCTATGTATGTCTTTGCATGTGAGATGGGTCTCCTGAATACAACACAACAATAGGTCTTGACTTTTCATCCAATTTGCCAGTCTGTGCCTTTTAATTGGGTCATTTAGCTCATTTACATTTAAGGTTAATATTGTTATATTTGAATTCGATCCTGTCATTATGATGCTAGCTGGTTATTTTGCGTGTTGATGCAGTTTCTTCACAGTGTTGACGGTCTTTACAATTTGGTATGTTTTTGCAATGGCTGGTACCTATTTTTCATTTCCATGTTTAGTGCTTCCTTCAGGAGATCTTGTAAGCCAGATCTGGTGGTGACAAAATCTCTCAGCATTTGCTTGTCTGTAAAAGATTTTATGTCTCCTTTGTTTATGAAGCTGAGTTTAGCTGGATATGAAATTCTGGGTTGAAAATTCTTTTATTTAAGAATGTTGAATACTGACCCCACTCTCTTCTGGCTTATAGGGTTTCTGCAGAGAGATCCACTGTTAGTCTGATGGGCTTCCCTTTGTGGGTAACCCAACCTTTCTCTCTGCCTGCCCTTAACATTTTCTTTTTCATTTCAACCTTGGTGAATCTGATGATTATGCGTCTTGGGGTTGCTCTGCTTGAGGAGTATCTTTGTGGTGTTCTCTGTATTTCCTGAATTTGAATGTTGGCCTGCCTTGCTAGGTAGGGGAAGCTCTCCTTGATAATATCCTGAAGAGTGTTTTCCAACTTGATTCCATTCTCCCTGTCACTTTCAGGCTACACCAATCAAATGCAGGTTTGGTCTTTTCACTTAATCCTATATTTCTTGGAGGCTTTGTTCGTTTCTTTTCATCCTTTTTTCTCTAATCTTGTCTTCACGCTTTATTTCATTAAGTTGATCTTCAATCTCATAGCCTTTCTTCTACTTGATCGATTTGGCTATTGATACTTGCATATGCTTCACCAAGTTCTCGTGCTGTGTTTTTTGGCTCCATCAGGTGTTCTTCTCTAAACTGGTTATTCTAGTTAGCAAATTCCTCTAACCTTTTTAAAAGGTTCTTAGCTTCTTTGCACTGGATTAGAACATGCTCCTTTGGTTCAGAGGAGTTTGTTATTATCCACCTTCTGAAGCCTACTTCTGTCAATTCGTCAAACTCATTCTCCATCCAGTTTTGCTCCCTTCCTGGTGAGGAGTTGTAATCCTTTGGAGGAGAAGAGGCATTCTGGTTTTTGAAATTTTCAGGCTTTTTGCACCAGTTTTTCTTCATCTTCATGGATTTATCTACCTTTGGTGTTTGATGTTGGTGACCTTCAGATGGGGTTTCTGTGTGGACGTCCTTTTTGTTCATGTTGATGCTATTCTTTTCGGTTTTTAGTTTTCCTTCTAAGAGTCAGGCCCCTCTGCTGCAGGTCTGCTGGGGTTTGCTGGAGGTCCACTCCAGACCCTGTTTGCCTGAGTATCACCAGCAAATAGCAGAAGCTGCAGAACAGCAAAGATTGCTGCCTGTTCCTTCCTCTGAAAGCTTCGTCCCAGAGGGGCATCTGCCAGATGCCAGACACAGCTCTCCTGTATGAGATGTCTGTCGACCCGTGCTGGGAGATATCTCCCAGTCAGGAGGCACAGGGGTCAGGGATCCACTTGAGGCAGCAGTCTGTCCCTTAGCAGAGTTAGAGCACTCTGCTGCTCTCTTCAGAGCCAGCAGGCAGGAACATTCAAGTCTGCTGAAGTTGCACCCACAGCCACCCCTTTCCCCAGGTGCTCCATCCCAGGGAGATGGGAGTTTTATCTATAAGCCCCTGACTGGGGCTGCTGCCTTTCTTTCAGAGATGCCCTGCCCAGAGAGGCAGAATCTAGAGAGGCAGTCTGGCCACAGCGGCTTTGCCAAGCTGCAGTGGGCTCCGCCCAGTTCGAATTTCCCACTGGCTTTGTTTACACTGTTGGAAATGCAGAAATCACCCGCCTTCTGCGCCTTCTGCGTTCATCTCGCTGGGAGCTGCAGACAGGGTCTGTTCCTATTCGGCCATCTTGCCAGCCGCTAAAAAATTATTTTTAATTTATTCTTTTTTATTTTTTTCAATGTGAAGTCTAAAATAAGGAAGAACTTTCATTCTCAATTAGGAAGTCACACAGCAGAGTGGTTAACAGCATGTATTTTGGCATCAGCCTGCCTACATTCATTATCCTAGTTCTGCCACATATTAGCTGCGTGACCTTGGGTGACTTGGTTACTTTGCTGACTATAGCTTCCTCATTTACAAAATAGGGATGACAATAAGAGTATCTGCATTGGCCAGGTGCAGTGGCTCACGCCTGTAATCCCAGCACTTTGGGAGGCTGAGGCGGGCAGATCACCTGAGGTCAGGAGTTCGAGACCTGCCTGGCCAACATGGTGAAACCCCACCTCTACTGAAAATACAAACCTTAGCTGGGCATGGTGGCAGGCACCTATAATCCCAACTACTTGGGAGGCTGAGGCAGGAGAATCGCTTAAACCCAGGAGGCAGAGGTTGCAGTGAGCCGAGATTGCACCATTGCACTCCAGCTTGGGGGACAAGAGCAAGACTTTGTACCAAAAAAAAAAAAAAAAAAGAGTATCTGCATCATAGAATTGTGTGAGGATTAAATGAATTAATACATGTTTGAACTTTAGCACTTAGAATAGTGCCTGGCACATGATAAGCACTATATACATGTTACTATTTACTATTATTACTAATTCCTCTCACTGAGTCAACTTAATTGGCTATCAAGTCCTACTGATCTTTTCACTAAAAATTATCTGTTACATTTCTTCCATCCCTATCACTGTTTTAGTTCATGCTTTCAGACTGTAGCCATCACATTTATTCACTTTATAAGTAAACTTACAAATAGCTAGAATAAGAATGAACCAAAAACACCTTTCTGAGGATAAAAAGATGTAAAACAAATAGAACCCTAAAATTTCAACCCTAAATGAATCTAGGAAAGTCCAGAACAAATAAATCAGAAATTACAGCACAGCATGATTACTGCTACATCAGAGTAATGCACATAGATGCTAAGGGAACACTGAGAAAGAAGCTACAAAAAAAGTATTTCTGACTTCTACTTCTTCAAAAGACTTAGGATCTACTCTCCATTCCAAAAGAACTATGAGTATATCCCTACTGGAGCACTTAATGCATTATATTACTTTTACGGGATGTCCACAGCCATGGCTACTTTAACATGTCTAAAAAAGACTTTCTTTTTTTTTTTTTTTTTTTGGGACAGTCATGCTCTGTCACCCAGGCTGGAGTGCAGTGGCATGATCTCAGCTCACTGCAACCTCCACCTCCCAGGTTCAAGCAATTCCCTGCCTCAGCCTCCCAAGTAGCTGGGATTACAGGCGCCTGCCACCATGCCCAGCTAACTTTTGTATTTTTAGTAGAAACAGGGTTTCATCATCTTGGCCAGGCTGGTGTCGAACTCCTGACCTCATGATCCACCCACCTCGGCCTCCCAAACTGTTGGGATTACAGGCGTGAGCCACTGCACCCGACCAAGACTGTGCCTCTTTATCTAACCCCTGATCATCTTAGGGGTTAGAATTTCAACTTAAAAATTTTGCGAGGACACAGACATTCAGACTGAAGCCGCACATTAGAGGAACAGAAAGAAAAAGCTATTGGGTGAACAAAGAAGGAGTACTAGATGTACTAGATCTTTTAAGTGAAGACAAGGGCCATGTTTTTTTGTTTTTTTTTTTTTTGGAGACAGAGTCTCTGTCGCCAGGCTGGAGTGCAGTGGCGTGATCCCGGCTCACTGCAACCTCTGACTCCCTGGTTCAAATGATTCTCCTGCCTCAGCCTCCCGAGTAGTTAGGATTACAGGCATACACCACCACGTCCAGCTAATTTTTGTATTTTTAGTAGAGCCGGGGTTTCACTATGTTGGCCAGGATGGTCTCGATCTATCGACCTTGTGATCTGCCTGCCTCAGCCTCCCAAACTGCTGAGATTACAGGCATGAGCCACAGCACCCAGCCTGGATTTTATTCTTACTTGCAGTGGGAAGCCATTGGTGTATTTTTGAGCCAGGATCATCTTATTATAATTTTCTTTTTCGTTTTTTTCCCTCTCCCTTCTCCCCTCCCACAGGATCTCATTATTTTGAAGTGATTGATTTGATTTCCGTGTGGAGAATAGGTTGTAGGGTGCAACAATAGAAGCAGAAAGACAGCAGGGAACGGTTGCAGTATTCTAGGTGGGAGATGATGGTGACTTGGACCAGGGAGGTGGTAACAAAAATATAGAGAAGTGGATGGATTTAGAATATATATTTTAAGGTAGAACCAACAACATTTGCTAATAACTTAGAAGGGATTTATTGCAGTGAGCCGAGATCATGTCACTGCACTCCAGCCTGGGGGACAGAGTGAGACTCCACGTCAAAAAAAAAAAAAAGGCACAGCCTTTAGGGGATGATTAGGCCATGATGAGTTGCCAGTATATAATAGATCCCAGAGAGCTCCCTCGCCCCTTCTGACATATGAGGACACAGTCTGAAGGTACCATCTATAAACCAAAAAACACCACACATTGATTCTGCTAGCAACTTGATCTTAGAATTCCCAGTCTCCAGAATTGTAAGAATTAAATTTCTGCTGCTTATGTTATTTCATTAGAGCAAACTGAATGGACTAAGATACGTGCCAATATCATTTGACTTCAAGTCCTCTGCTCTTGCTTTTCCTCTCAGGAACACTTTCTACCCAGCCTTTCACATGGCTATCTTCTCACCCTCAGCTCCTTGGCTGAAATGTCAGAGGGCCTCCCTGACTACTTACCTAAAGCAGCCTCTCTCCCAGTCACTCTCTCAAATAAGCGATAAGCTATTTGCACTTATCACTACTTGAAATTATATCATTTATTTGCTCACTTGTTTACTACCTCCCCCTACTAGAATATAACATTCTAGAGCCCTAGGTTTTTGTCTTGTCTCTGTTATATCCCTAATGCCTTAAAAGTGCCCAGCACAAAGGTGAAACGCAATAAAACATTTTCAAAATAAGAAAATTTAATGATTCGAACAAAGCAGTTTCAATGGTGGGTGAAAACAAGTCTGAAGGGGACTAATGAATGAATAGTAAAGAAAAAAAATGGAAAATGTAAACTTCTTTTAGGAAGCATGATTGTGAGAGGAAGAAAGGTAGAACAAAGGTGGAAGACGACCAAGGTTGTGGAAAGGTCACTACAGGAGGAGAAAAACTTGTTCCTTAATTCTCTTTACATAGGATCCTCTTTCAGAATTAAAAGCCCTGCAGCCTCTCCTCAGAAAAATGCAAATACACCTTTACAAACAATTTCAGGTGATTTAAGACTCTCTAAGGTCCTTGGACTCCAGGTGAAGAAGTCCTACAGTACAGAAACAATGAAGATTCCTAAGGCATGAGTTAATGTTAATAGATGGAGAAAGACAGCTGAGGTAATAAGAGGAAACCCAGGTAAATACGTATTGCCCTGAGACAAGAAAGAGAAAAGCAAAGACAGGTGAAGATTTAGACACTTGTAATCCCAATAATCCCCACACTTTGGGAGGCCAAGGCCGGAGGATCACTTGAGCCCAGGAATTTGAGACCAACCTGGACAACATAGTGAGTCCCTGTCTCTACAAAAAAGAAAAAAGAAATTATCCAGGCATAGTGGCATCCACCTGTGGTCCCAGCTACTTGGGAGGCTGAGATAGGAGAATCACTTGAGTCCGGGAGGTCAAGGCTGCAGTGAGTCATGATCGCACCATTGCACTCCAGCCTGGGCGACAGAGTGAGATCATGTCTCAAAACAAAAAAAAAGGTAAGTGGCATGGAAATCTGAGGAAGTTTCTGTCTAGTTGAATTTTAATTTTTCAGTGAAACAGAAGATTATATAATAAAAAGTATCATCAGTGTTGAGCAAAATATGAAGCACATAATATGTATTCAACAAATTATTTAATTTTTTGATAGAATGGAAAATACTGGACTACTTCATATGGAATTCTGAAATCTGGTTCCACAAAAGTTTACTACAGTTGAGGTGGGTTTTTCTTTTTAAAAATATTGTCTCCAAAAGCATAAACTTACAGACATTGAAGTAAGAAGGAACAGCCTCACTAACAGAAGGATGTGGAAAACCATACAAGATTTATGAATAATTTTGAGAGAGGATTTTATATAATAAGTGGATAAATATTTGGGGAAACAATCACCAAACTAAATACTGAGAGCAACAATAAAGATTAATCTTAAAAAAATGTTGACTAAAGCAGCAAGATGTAAATGAATACTCAGTACAATCCATTTGTACGAAGTTCAAAAACAAGCCGAACTGTAATGTGCATGTTCACATACAGTGATGTGAAACATTAAGGAAAATCAAGGAAGTGGCTCTTAGAAGTCAGGAGAGTGGCCATCTGTGGGGACGGAAAGAAACATGTAATCTGAAAAGGAGATAAATAATAATACTTCTAACTGCCTGTGTGTGTGGAGGACTTCAAAACCAAATCGTCCTAAACAAACTAGTCTAAGCAACTGAAAAAGCAGACAGAAAAGATCTCCCAGAGAATCTCTACACCTGATTATATTCTGAGCTACAAGCAATGATTTTTCTTCAGAAGGTAAACAATACGTGAAATATTTTGGAAGCTGCCATTAAAAAAATAATGCCAAAGTTTAGGATTTAAAATTAATATTTCATTAATGTACCTTCCTAGTTATTTCCCACTAAGACTGAAGAGTTTGGCTCATTAATCAATTAAAATACAAACAAGAATCTTATTCTGGAAGCAAATTCGAATGTGACATCCTACTTCTATAACTAACCTGTTTTTTTCCTACTTACAAACCTATTGTTATTCTATTTATGTCCTTACACGTAAACAAAGTATACTTGAAATGCTGAACACCAGTACAGAGAATTTTAAACAAGGAAATCTCCTAGGATATAAGGTCCTGGAATGGAAGAAGGAAAACGTTGGGACACTGTAATCTATGCAAACCTTCCTGAAGTCGCGGGGGAAAAAAAAGTGAAAAAAAAAACATATTTCTGTGAGTTTTTAGGTATCAAGTCCATGATCACCTAGTTATCCAATTTAAGTCTCAAATAGTTTTTCAACAAAAGCCAGCTTTCCCTGCCTTTACCGTGTATAATTTTACTAAAATTATCAGATTTTCATGCAAATGCCTATGTAATCTCAGCCTTTCACCACCCCAAGTCTAGACAGAGGCTCAGAAATGAGCGATAGGGAGTCAGGTTGAACTCCCAAATCTGTGACTTCCAAATTCCTCGGCTCCACCAGAGCTTCCAGAGCGTTTCTAAACTGAACAGTCCCCCCAACAACCAAGCGGAGAGCTGCGGGAGGACGCGAAGCGGTGACCATAGGAACTGGGCTCAAACCTAACCTCCCAAGAAGCAGGGGCAACGCGTGCAGCTAAGCTTCCGGCCGGCAGCGGTGCCCGCCGCAGCCCCTCACAGCGGCTCCCGCGGCGAGCGCCCACCTCCGCCTGCCACGGCCCCGCACCCGCCACTCCCGCCCGCTTGCAGCCGCCTTCTCAGAGACCTTCTGGCCCAGCAGCAGCGCTCTCCCCACCCTGCGCATCTCCGCAGCTTCTACCTGGAGCTCCGGGTCCCTCCCCGGGCTCCTCGGCCCGCCGTCCTGCCCAGAGCTCATCCCCGCGTCTGCCAGGTCTCGGCCTCCGCGGGGAATACGAGAACCGCCCAGTCTCCATCCTCCGCCCCTTTCTCCTCCCTTCCCACCCCCAAATCGTCCCGGCCCCGCCCCAGCGAATCGGAGGAAGGAGGGAGCCCGCGGGAAGGAGGCGGGGGCGGTTAGCGCCAGCCGGCGCCGCCGTGGCCCCGCCCTCACGCTCTGTACCGGAGTGGGGCTCGTCTTCCACCTCCCCGGCGCCCCAGCTTTGCTTCCGTCCCGCTCGCTCCCAGGCTCGGTGCGCACGCGTACCTGGCTCGACCTTCCCTCTCGCGGGGACTACAAGCCGTGCGCGCGCACTTACGCACGGAGCGACGCGTACGTCCACCTGCCTGCCTTACAGGGCACCTAGGAGGGACCTCTTCCTGGCCCATCCGCGCCGCGCAGGCGCACGCCCACGCAGCGCCTAGTCGCCCTACCCGAGCGTCCCGTCTCCTAGTAACCAGCCGCGAGCCCCCTTTTCCACCACTCATTTCTGAATCCCTGCCTGAGGCTGCGGCACCTGGATGGAACGCGCATGCGCAAGGCTGCCTCTCGCCGCCCCGTCTTCCCTCAGCTTGGAACACCTGCTGCTTCGCGGCGGTGGCTTTGTTCCACTTTTCCAGAGCTTGGACATCATTCTGGACCCATGTTCGGTGAACCGGTTACTCCTAGAGCTGCTTTTGGGCCTGTTTTGAGGGAGCCTTCCAGGTCCAGCCCTCCCACTGCAGCCTGCGGGGAGCGAGCCGGCCTGTCCCGGTGAGCGTGGGCAGCCTGGAGTCGGGAGCCTGGGGACCACGGCTTGGTCAGCTCTGCACGATCAGAGCTGAATCGGGAAGTGGCAGAACTAGCAACGAAAGTCCAGATTCCTGGCCGATATTCCTTCTCCACATGCCAGTCCTTTTCCAAATCCCCTCACCTTAAAGTGGACAAATGAGCCTTTTGGTGAAAAAGAATGAGCGCTGCATTCTTCTACCAATTTTTTGGAGCCCAGAATTGGGGGGGGGGGGGAAGTCTTCTTAATTTTTCTTAATACCTACCATGTCCCTTTCCTGCAGATGACATAGACGGTAGGTTTTTACAGCAATTCTCTGATACCCTTGATATGGTAGAACGCTGTGTATATCAAGAGTAAGCTCTCGTTTGAGGAGACTAACAATTCCTGTTTTTGCCAGGTGAGTACTCATTTTTTTTCCCCCACAAGATGTCATTGGCAGGGATAAACAACTTTTATGTTAGAACAAATTTAGTCATAAAAGTACATTTAATATAAGTGTCATGTTTTTTCTATCTCTTTTCATCGTGTTATTACAGTCATATTTTGTCGCATTTGTTTTCAGATAATCATATACTTTGTAAGTATAATCAGATACCAAAAAAAAAATTAAGTGTCCCTGTTACTTTAAGAGGCTAGAGGACACAAGGAGCACATATCTTCGGAAATATAATTATTTTTAATTGACAAAATAAACTGAGAAGTTATGTTAGAGGGAATAATGTATAATCTCATTTCCTCTTCAGATACTCAGATTATTTTGAATACATTACCTAGCATTATTAAAA
The DNA here is from genome assembly GCF_049350105.2 of Macaca mulatta. Classification (NCBI taxonomy): domain Eukaryota; kingdom Metazoa; phylum Chordata; class Mammalia; order Primates; family Cercopithecidae; genus Macaca; species Macaca mulatta. The sequence continues at coordinate 7,272,902 of NC_133418.1, forward strand.
ACAAATAGGAAAGAATGTTCTAAGTTTAAAACTGTCAGTTGGAGTTGAAGACTTCAGGGGTGGGGAGATTATTAATATAGGAAGTAGGAAAGTACTTCCCTTACAGAAGGAATAAGAAAAGTTTAAGCATTTATGAATGCCACCTAGATGGTACTGAAGATTCTTTGGAAAGAATGTAAGGAAATGATCATTTTAAGGTCAAAAGAGGGTGAAAAGATTTTCCTTTTTTTCCTATCAAGAACTGCTGACTTTCTCCCCTAACCTGAGAAAGTAAAAATTTCCTTCCCTCTTTGGAAACCCAAGGGGTAGTGAGTGTCCCATCCTGCCCCAACTAAACCTTTTTTTTTTTTTTTTTTTTTTTTTTTTTGAGACGGAGTCTCTCTCTGTTGCCCAGGCTGGAGTGCAGTGGCATGATCTTGGCTCACTGCAACCTCTGCCTCCCAGGTTCACGCCGTTCTCCTGCCTCAGCCTCCCAAGTAGCTGCGACTACAGGCGCCCACCACCACACCCGGCTAATTTTTTTTTATTATTATTTTTAGTAGAGACGGGGTTTCACAGTGTTAGCCAGGATAGTCTCAATCTCCTGACTTCGTGATCCACCCGCCTCAGCCTCCCAAAGTGCTGGGATTACAGGCGTCAGCCACTGCGCCCGGCCTTTTTTTTTTTTTTTTTTTTTTTTAAAGACAGTCTCCTTCTGTTGCCCAGTACCCAGACTGGAGTATGTTGGCATGATCTCAGCTCACTGCACCCTCCACCTTTCAGGTTGAAGCAGTTCTCCTGTCTTAGCCTCTTGAGTAGCTGGGACCACAGGTATGTGCCACCATGCCCAGCTAATTTTTGTATGTTTTTGTAGAGATGGGGTTTTACCATGTTGCCCAGGCTGGTCTTGAACTCCTGGACTCAAGTGATCTGCTCACCTCAGCCTCCCAAGTGCTAGGATTATATGCATGAGCCACTGTGCCTGGCCCAGGCTAAGCCTTATATAGTACCCTGTGCTCTCTCTCTCTCTTGTGACAGACACCTTCTAAGGTCTGGGTTTTCTAGTCCCTTAGTTTTTCCATCATTTCAAAAACTTCACTACAAAAACCTCTGTTATTACTTTTTTTTTTTTTTCACTGTTCTCTTCCTTATCCCCTCAAAAAAAAACCTGGGACAACAATTCCATACGTGTTAAGCCACTTGATCTTGTTCCACAGCTCACTGATGCTGTGTTCCTTTTTTTTAAATCAGATAGTTTCCTCCTTATGCTGAGGTCTGAAAGTTCTAGGCAATGTCCATTCATAGGGCTTACTTTATTTCCTTTCTCTCAAGGATCACTCTCCCAAACTGCCTATTGTCCAATATCTAAAAGCCATGGCTTCATGTGTTTTGTGTTTTGATGCTGAAAGCAGGCTGGGCACGGTGGCTCATGCCTGTAATCCCAGCACTTTGGGAGGCCAAGGTGGGCAGATCACCTGAAGTCGGGAGTTCGACACCAACCTGATCAACATGGAGAAACTCTGTCTCTACTAAAAATACAAAATTAGCCAGGCATGGTGGCGCACGCCTGTAATCCCAGCTACTCAGGAGGCTGAGGCAGGAGACTTGCTTGAACCCAGGAGGCAGAGGTTGCAGTGAGCCGAGATCGTGCCATTGCACTCCAGCCTGGGGGACAAGAACAAAACTCCATCTCAAAAAAAAAAAAAAAAAAAAAATAGATGCTGAAAGCATGAGGATAAGTCTGGTCTCTGTTACTCCATCATGACTAGCAGCAGAAGTCTGCCATTCTTCACAATCCCAGGCCCCATGTTACTAACTATCGTCAAGGGAAGTGGTTTGCAATGCAGAAATTGCTTCAAGCTGGGGGAACTGTAAGTGCAAAGGTCCTGAAGCAGGAGAGGGTTTGGCATAGAATATTCTTGAGGAACAGCAATGGGGTGATAGGTCTGGGGTAGAATAAGGGAAAGAGACAGGAGAGAGTGCTTGCTGGTAGAGTTGTTTGCTACGGCTGCTACAACAATTTACCACACGCTTGGTGTCTTTAAGCAACACAAATTTATTATCACACGGTTCTGGAGATTTACAAGTTCAAAATGGGTCTCACTGGGCTAAAATCAACATGTCAGGCAGGTCTACATTCCTTTTGGAGGCTCTAGGGGAAAATCCCCCTTGCCTTTCCAGCTTCTACTGGCAGCCCTTGTGATCCCAGTCTATGTTCAACACCAAAAATGGCCAGTCAAGTCCTCCTCACATTGCATCATGGCTAACACATTGCATCATGGCTAACACATTGCATCATGGCTAACACATTCTACCTCCCTCTTTCACTTCTAAAGACTCTTGTGTGGCAGGCACGGTGGCTCACACCTACAATCCCAGCATTTTGGGAGGCTGAGGCAGGCAGATAACTTGAGGTCAGGAGTTCAAGACCAGGCTGGTCAACATGGCAAAACTCTGTCTCTCCCAAAAAAAAAAAAAATTAACTGGTCGTGGTGGTGTGCACCTGTAATCCCAGCTACTTGGGAGCTGAGGCACAAGAATCACTTGAACCCAGGAGGCGGAGGCTGCAGTCACCTTAGGTCATGCCACTGCACTCCAGCCTGGGCAACAGAGTAAGACTCTGTCCCAAAAAGGAAAAACAAACAAACAAACAAAAATTCCTAGTGATTACATTGGTACCACCCAATTAATCCAGGAGAATTTTCCCACCCTCAGAGTCAGCTGATTAGCAACCTTAAGTCCCCCTTGCCACATAACATAACATAGTCACAGCTTCTGGGGATTAGGACAAAGACATCTTTGGAGACTATTATTCTGCCTACCACAGCTGGGGACTAGATATGTAGATAATTTGGTTTTGTCTCTGAGGTGGGAAGCAACTAGAGTGTGTTGAGCAGAGGACTGCTGTGATCTGGAGTTTGTTCTAAAAGGTTCAAACCAGTCCAGGCGTGGTGGCTCACGCCAGTAATCCCAGCACTTTGGGAGGTGGGAGAATTGCTTGAGGACAGGAGTTTGAGACCAGCTTAGGCAACACAGTGACACCTGTCTCTACAAAAAATGAGTTTTAAAAATTAGCCAGATGTGGTCGGGCACGGTGGCTCATGCTGTAATCCCAGCACTTTGGGAGGCCAAGGAGGGCAGATCACTTGAGGTCGGGAGTTCAAGACCAGCCTGGCCAACATGGTGAAACACCATCTTTACTAAAAATACAAAAATTAGCCAGGCATGGTGGTGGGTGCCTGTAATCCCAGCTACTCGGGAGGCTGAGGCAGGAGAATCATGGGAACCCAGAGAGCGGAGGTTGCACTGTCTTTGCAACTTGAATTTCTCTGATTCCTAGTTAAGTCTGAATATCTCTTTATGTACTCTCATTATCTGTTTGGGATTCCTCAGTCTTTGAATTATGTTTTTATATCCTTTGCCCATTTTTCTAGCGGGATTACTTTTTCCTTGCTAATGTGTAGGTGTTCTCTTTGTATTCCAGCCACCAAATACCATCAGCTTTGGACACAGAAAATATCTCCTTCCTGTCTCTTATCTTTTTGTTTATATTTTTTTCATTGAATACAAATTCCCAATTATGAGTAATCAAATTCACCTGTTTTCCTCCCTTATTGTTCAAGCTTTTTAGGTCTTGTTCAAGAAATCTTTCTTCACCCCAAGGTAACAGATATAGTGTCCTTCATTGTCTTCTATTGCATTTACAGTTCTGCCATTCACATTTAGGTCTTTAATGCATTTGCACTCCACTTTTTTTTTTCTTTCTTTTTTTCTTTTCTTTTTGAGATGGAGTCTTGCTCTGTCACCCAGGCTGGAGTGCAATGGTATGATCTCGGCTCACTGCAACCTCCACCTCCTGGGTTCAAGCGAGTCTCCTGCCTCAGCCTCCTGAGTAGCTGGGATTACAGGCACCCGCCACCACACCCAGCTAATTTTTATATTTTTAGTAGAGACGGGGTTTCGCCATGTTGGTCAGGCTGGTCTCGAACTCCTGACCTTGTGATCCACCCGCCTCAACCTCCCAAAGGCCTGGGATTACAGGCGTGAGCCATCGCGCCCAGCCCACTTCTGTATTTAAGATCCTGCTTAACTTTTGTCCACATAGTGAGCCAATGTTCACAATACTATCATACTAAACAGTCTCTTTTGCCTTATAGTGCCACCTGTAACATATGTGAAGTTCCTCAAATACCTAAGTCTGAGTTACAGCTCTGTCATATTCTACTATTTGTTCCTGTACCTGTACAAGGTTATTTTTATTACTTTTACTTTGTGGCATATCTTTTATTTTTTTTCAAGTTTTTTCTGATAGGGATGAGGTCTCCCTATGTTGCCCAGGCTGCCCTCAAACTGGTAGACTCAAGAGATCCTTCCACCTTGGCCTCCCAAAGTGCTGCAATTACAGGCGTGAGCCATTGTGCCCAGCCATGTAGCATATCTTAATATCTGGTAAAGAAAGCCCTTTGTTCTTTTTGTCCAGAATGATTTATCTCTTTATGGACCTTTATTCTTACATGTATATTCCAGATTTCTTCTTGAATGGCAACCTAAATGCCAGTCCAAAGAGGCCCCCAGTAGACTTGTTCACCCTTCATGTCCTCAACTCTGGGGAAGTTAAGGTGAGACTCACAGGGCCAAGTCTACCCTATTGTATTTGGTTCCTCCTCAGTCCTTTTATTAGATTGAAATTTAATGTACAAATTGATAATTACATAAGTTATCATTATTTTATGTTTGTTGATTTCAAATGCAATGTTTTATAGAGTTTTGTGTTTTTTAAAAATCTTTTTTCAATTTTGTATTTTGAAAAAGTTTTAAACCTACAGAAATGTAATAAGTAGAACAACTTTTTAAGCTTTACCTCCTAGATTTAACAGTTGTTAGCATTTTGCATATTTTACTCTCTTTCTGTATCTATGTATCTATCTCTCTATTGCTAAACAATTTGAGGGCAACTTGCAGATATGATTCTTCACCCCCAACTATTTCAGTATGTATTGCCTAAGAACAAGGACATTGACTTATATAATTATCACAATAATATATAATATATAATATTATTATATATAATTATCACAATTATCACATTCATGGCATCTATCACATTGATCTAATATTATTAGCTAATCTTGTGAAATATCCAAATGTTGCAGTTATCTAAGTAATGCTCTTTGTAGTACATTCCATCCCCTTCCCAACTCAAGAGCATTGGTTGCATTTGAAATAATGTATCTTTAGCCTCCTTTAATCTGAAACAGCTGCTCAGCCTCTCTGTGTCTTTCATAACATTGACATTTTTAGGTAGAAGCTATTTGTTTCATAGAGGATACCTCTGTTTGGGTTTATCTGATTGTTTCCTCAGGTTTAGATTCAAGTTATGCATTTGACAGGAGTATTTCCTTTCTAACAAAAAGAGAAACCAAAGAATAGAATAAACTCAATTTTATTAATTTGAAGGCAGTATTAGATATTCCTTTGATGAGGAAGAAAAATTCATCTTCAAGTTCCAAATCTAAAAAACAAGTATAAACCATATTTCAGAATTTCATCAGAGATCTTTAAAAATTTAGCTAAGTTGTATTTGATTCCTAGAAAGCCAAATATATACTATTTACCTAATTGTTATATTAATACGTGAGTAGCTACTATATTTAGGCTACTACAGTAGACCCAGGACTCTGTTTTGTTATAAACACTGATATTCAATCACAAATGTGGACAAATAGGGTTTCAAGATGATTCTTTAGAAATGTTCAGTCGGTAATTAGAGTTCGATGAGTATGAAATTGTAAACTATCAAAGATACAGTAGCTAAATATTAAAGACATAATACATTCTAAAAGTGGGTGAGGCCGGGCACAGTGGCTCATGCCTGTAATCTTAGCACTTTGGGAGCTGAGGTGGCTGGATCACCTGAGGTCAGATGTTCGAGACCAGCCTGGCCAACATGGCAAAACCCCATCTCTACTAAAAATACAAACATTAGCTGGGCATGGTGGCGGGTGCCTGTAATCCCAGCTACTCAGGAGGTTGAGGCAGGAGAATCACTTTAACCCTGGGGGATGGAGGTCCAGTGAGCTGAGATCACACCACTTCACTCCAGCCTGGGTGAAAGGGCGAAACTCCATCTCAAAAAAAAAAAAAAAGTCGGGGGATGAGTGCTTTCGTTCCAAGCTGTGGAATCTGCTCCAGATCTCGGTTGCCACTAGAGCATCTTGGGTAGATGACTCTTCTCCAGTAAGCCCTGGGCTTTCTCAGACCTCTACTGTGCAGGTAGCCTGCCCTTCTGCCATCCTGGCCAACTCTGCCTACCAAGTTCCCGCCCATCTTTGAAAGCGCAACCCTGACCTAGGCTCCCCTCCTTTGGGAAACTTCCCAACGCCTCCCTCCATGCTACATGATCATCTCTCTTGTTTGTTTGTTTTTTTGAGACGGAGTCTCGCTCTGTCGCCCGGGCTGGAGTGCATTGGCGGATCTCAGCTCACTGCAAGCTCCGCCTCCCGGGTTCCCGCCATTCTCCTGCCTCAGCCTCCCGAGTAGCTGGGACTACAGGCGCCGCCACCTCGCCCGGCTAGTTTTTTGTATTTTTAGTAGAGACAGGGTTTCACCGTGTTAGCCAGGATGGTCTCGATCTCCTGACCTCGTGATCCGCCCACCTCAGCCTCCCAAAGTGCTGGGATTACAGGCATGAGCCACCGCGCCTGGCCGATCATCTCTCTTAACAGACTGGGCATCCTTAATCACAAGTATCTTTTTTTTTTTTTTTTTTTTTTTTTTTTTTTTTTTTTTTTGAGACAGAGTCTCGCTCTTGTTGCCCAGGCTGGAGTGCAGTGGCGCGATCTCGGATCACTGCAACCTTCGTCTTTGGGGTTCAAGTGATTCTCTCGCCTCAGCCTCCTGAGTAGCTGGGATTACAGGTGCACACCACCACACCCAGCTAATTTTTGTATTTTTAGTAGAGACGGGGTTTTACCATGTTGGCCAGGCTGGTCTTTAACTCTTGACCTCCGGTGTGATCCGCCCGCCTCGGCCTCCCAAAGTGCTGGGATTACAGGCGTGGGCCACGGCGCCCAGCCAATCACAAGTATCTTTATAGAATATATTTTTTGCAGAAAATAAAATACTAGCAGAGTATTTAGCCTTCAGTAGTTATTTCTTTAGCCCATTAGTAAGAGGTTTCCTAGCAAGAATGAAAGGATTAAGAGAATCTCTACTATTTTCTGAAAGGTGATAAAACATAAAATCAGATAAATTCCTTTAAAAAGACTTTCAAAGAAATCTTTAGAACCTGCAAACCCTCCTACAAAGAAAATGTAAACACTGAAAGGTAGGAGGCAATTTTACTTTATATTTCTAGTATCACCATGTATCATCATCATTCAAACAAACATTGCCATGAAGTTAGGGAAATTCCTGCTGTATTCACTTACTTTTTTTTTTTTTTTTTTTCCCTCAGTAATCAAGTTGAAGAAACACTTCCACTACTTAAAAATTACTTTCATATTTGTTCGGCTATCCCAATGGGATTTTCACTTAGTAAATCTGCTACTCAGGTATCTGCTATGCATATGGATTCAAAAGTGGATGATCACTTAATACGAGGGACTGAAAAAAGCAGGTTGGAACCAACGACTCAGTTATTTCAAAACACCAAGAAAATAAGATTAGAAGACACAAATCAAGAAAACTTTTCAAGGATTGAAGGGACTGGCACAAGATCTCTTTCTGAGAAAGCCTTGGGTTCAGTGGTATACATCAAAGAAAGTGATGGACTAGAAATGACAGATGTGGAATGAAGCAATTTGTATGTATTACCAAACAAACCAAAAACTGCCTTTGATTAAGAGGGGATGTTGAAAGAGAACTTAACCTTATTAGGAAATCCTAACAAAATGACGGAAGACTATTGCTTTATTTTACACTATTTGTGAATCATCTTGCACTGCATTTTTTGATTATGCCTATTCAAAAGGCAGTTGATTTAGAGTGAAAAAGCCTTCCAAAATTCAAAGCAGATTTCTCTGGTATTATATTATATCCTTCTTAAAAACCAGAGCTTTTAAGTAACAATATTTGAATGGCACCAAAACATTTTCATTTTAATGTATTTCTTTAACAAGTGATTTAAAAAAGTGTCTAAGTGGCCGGGCATGGTGGCTCATGCCTGTAATCCCAGCACTTTGGGGGGCCGAGGCGGGGCGATCACCTGAGGTCAGGAGTTCACAACCAGCCTGGCCAATATGGTGAAACCCCATTTCTACTAAAAATGCAAAAAATTAGCCAGGTGTGGTGGTGGGCGCGTGTAATCCCAGCCACCTTGGAGGCTGAGACAGGAGAATTGCTTGAACCCCGGCGGCGGAGGTTGCAGTGAGCTGAGATCATGCCATCACACTCTAGCCTGGGCAACAAGAGCGACACTCCGTCTCAAACAAACAAACAAAAAAAAAGGTCCAAGCAATGTGACATCAGTATTTCATAGTATTTCTGGTGTACCGGTTTTGCATGTTACATTTCCATTTTGGGATTCTGCTTTAGGATACTTTACTTTCTTACATTTTGCATTTTTGTTCTATAAAAGATCACTGCAGATAAACTGAAAAGGCCAATAAATTGCATATCTTCAGAAGGATTTCACATTTTAAATCGTGCCTTTAAAACTGCTTTTTCCCCCCACATGGAATCCATTTTAGAGTTAGAAAAGTATTCTTTCCAAGTGTTAATAGTTTGTCTTGCAGATGATACCATTTTATGTCACCAATATTTAATATGAGAAAAACAACCTGGTGTTAAAAAACCTTGTTTTGTGTATCAGTTATGAAAATATCTGGTAGTTGGAAATCTCTTTAATATTCATTTTAAAAGAGGAAAGGGCATCTTTTCGGAGGGGGAGCTATATTTTATTAATCAGAAAAATACTAAACAAATGTGTTTGTAGGGAATATTGAGAGTGAAAAACAATTGTTGAATGGGACATAAGCTAAAAAGACAATGCTTTTTATTATTTATGGAACATAATTCTTTAGGAGAGAAAAAAATACACAAATCATTCATTGTTCACCTAGCCTGGCACTGTGCTTGGTGCTGGAGATACAGTAGTGAATAAAATAGCCACTGCCTTGTAGAGTTTTGTGCCTGTCTACTAGGAGAGACAGGACATTATACAGTAATTATATAAGATGCCAATTGTGATACGCCATGAAGAAACGTATAGCATTCAGAGAGACATAACACAACACAAGACATACCACATAAAGCTGATTTTTTTAAGATGGTCTCTGTTGCCCAGGAAGTTAGGGAGTGCAGTGGAGCGATCATAGCTCACTGCAGTGTCAAATTCCTGTTCTTAAGCGATCTTCCTGCCTCAGCCTCCTAGTAGCTAGGATTACAGGCATGTGCCACCATACCCAGCATGTTTTTGTATTTTTTTAGAGACAGAGTCTCACAATGTTACCCAGACTAGTCTCAAACTCCTGGCCTCAGGTGATCCTCCCACTGGGCCATAAACTTTATTTTTAACTGTGGGAAATGGGAAAGAATATCTCAGGATATTTTTGAAAGCAAGTTTATTAAGAAAGTAAAGAAACAACAGAATCGCTAATCCGTAGAGCAGCCTCTGAGGACATTTATAGCTTGTGCAGTGACATGGTTGTCTAAGTGAATGAAGGTGATGGTCATAAAAGTGGAGAGAGGGGGATAGAGTACAGGTGAAGTTTGACATGGACATGGTTTGGAAGTGGAAAGTGAGGAAGAAGAAAGGGCTTCTAGCAAAAAAGGCTAGATGCATGCAGGATCCCTGGGGGAAAAAAAGAGTGAGTTCAGGAGCATAGTTTTTAGACTTACCAGGTTTACAAGGCAGTTGTATCTATGGAACTAAAAAGTATAAATTTTGAAGTTGTATACAGAAATGGTACTTAAAGCCATAGAATGAATGAAATTGCTTAAGGAGAATGTAGTGTGAGATAAAGATCTGAGGAACTCCAACATTTAGGGGTTGACTAGAGCAGGGTAGCTGGCCAAGGGGACTGAGGAGTTGGCAGTGAGGCTAGAGGAAAACCTGGCAAAGGGGACTGAGGAGTTGACAGGGTAATGTCACAGTTGTCCACAGGAATCTCCAGGTTGAGGTAGTCAAATGAACAGTTAGATGAAGACTGAAAAGTCCACTGGATCTAGCAATATGAATGTCACCAGTGACCTTAGCAAAAGCACTTTTGCTGGAATAACTGGGGGGAAAGCCATTTTGGAGTACGTTGAAACAATGAATGGGAAGTGAGAAAGTAGACACTGGATGTACAGCGGTTTTTCCAAGAAGGTTGGCTCAGAAGGGTAGCAGGCAGGATGAAAAGTGGAAAGAGAAGTGAGGTCACTGGAGGATTGTTAAAGAGTACAGCATGTTTGAGTGTCACTGGAAAGGTTCCAGTGGAGAAGCCAAAGAAGTAGGTAAAGTTAAGAATAACCAAGGGACAGAAGTCCTGGGGCAAGGAGGAGGGAATCGGATTCTTTAAAACCTCTTCAGCAAGAAACTAGGGGAAAAAAACGCAAAACTGTACCACCTGATATTTCAGAGACAGGGAATTTAGAAGGAAGTAATATAAGCAAAGAGCAGCAATATTCTGTGACTGTTTTTAATATAACTAGGAAAATTCCTAGTGCAGTTAACTCTAAACAAAATTCATTCCCACCTGCACAATACAAGATAAGACTAACTCAGAGTGACTTTGGTAAAAGGTGTAATAATAAAGAAATGAGGTGTCATTGTCTTCATTGTAGCTTTACATGAAGCCCTGGTCATTTACCGTATCAACATCACCAAACTGAACATTGAATGATTCTTACTCCAAGAGGCAAGTCTTCGTGGTTTCTATTTTCACTGAAGGAGAGACTGATTTCTGAGCAAGACTGAAAAAGGTGACCACCAATTCTTTGGGCTTCTCTCATCAAGAGGTGAAGTCCACTACGCCACGCCTTAACTCTGGGCTGGCTTTGTTGTTTTTGGCCAATAGAATATGGCTGAGGCGCTGCTTCCAAGATTAGGCCTCAGTTGAGGTGCCCTAGCAGCCAGGCAGCACCTGCCAGAGCATGAATAAGGTTATCTTGGACCGCCCAGCATAGCCAACCGGTGCTGAATGAAGCCACATGAATATGCCCAGGAGAAACTAGCAGAGGAGTCACCCACCTTGCCCCCATGTTAGAGATAGAAGCCACTGTTTGAGGCAGTTTGTTACGCAGCAATACTTAGCCGAAACTATTACCTTGCTACCTTGACTACTGGGGTAATCTCCCATCTCATGGAACCACAGGATTTTCTTGCCAACTGCAATGAGTTGGCAAATGGGAATGATCACTCGCCTCAGTGTGTTTTCTGATCCACTCCATCCCGTATTATCATCTCTGTACTGCGAATACCATTTATTCCTTTAAATGCAATGTGTCTTTCAAAACTGACTTGAATTTCGTCACCTTTCGAGTCACCTGCCACTTGGACTCACTTATTTGGAGGAGATACGTAAAGACCCAGCGTAACGCCTACATGCTCAGTAAAAAGTATTTGCTGGTCCTCCTTCCTGCCCGTCGTGTGACCTGACTGCTCCGGGCTTCTGGGGGCTCCCCCTAAACTAGCTCCCCGAAATGCCCCCTCCAACCTAGCACATCCGCTCTCCTACCTTCGCCCAGGGGTGGCCGTTATCTCTGTGCTGTCACGCGGGGAACGCCCATCTGAACTGGGGCCTTATGACTTTCGGTACTTTTTTTCGAACGTGGCCTGCGTCCCTGCCTCGAATCTGGTTCCCGCCCTGAAGGACCCTTACTTAGCACCCCCGCGGGCTGCGGGGACCCCACAGGCTGCGAGGCGCGGCGCGATCCCTGCGCGCCCCTCCTGCTCCGGCGCTCCAGGGGGCCGGCCCTCAGGGGGCGGGGCAGGGTCGCGCGCAAGGCCTGCCGGTTGCTCGGGGTCGTACGGCGCACTTTTCCAGCTCGCGCCCTCGCAAGGCCGTGTGTACGACCGGAAGCCGCAGGTGGGTGAAGCGGAAGCGCTTCTAGCCGGGATGTTGCGGGCCGTGGCGCGTGGGCGGCCGTGGTCAGTGGGCGCGAGCGGGGTCTCTGGCGGTGGGCCAGGGCCTGCGGGTTTCCCCCGCCGGTAGTGAAGGGTTCTGTGTGCACGCTTTCCCCTCGGCGCTTGGGACGACCTCATTTCACTGTTAGGAAGGGTCGACCCCGAACACAAGAGGGAGGGTAAATACCGTAAAACATGTTGGAGGCTAGCTGTGTGCACGCCCCCTGGGAGCCAAAAGGGCGAAGTAAAACATGCACACGACCGTAATGAGATTCTGAGTAAGTTGTATATTACCAGAGAGGGGGCAAAATAATAGGGTCTTAGCAAGGTCTTATGAAGAAGCTGCGCCTGCCTAGAAAGGTAGATGGGATTGTGCTGTTTTCGCTTTCAGTTCAGTGATGGGGAGGCGTGTTTGGCAGTGCAGAGGTAAGGAAGTGTCCCAAGAACATGGAAGATAAGGAAAAACTTTATAAAATTAGTCATTAAAGGGTTAGAGTAGAAAGATTCAAAGTGATTTTTAAGGAAAAAAATTTAACCAGACCATCAAAGGCTTGACACTGTCCCAACGACTGTGAAATATCCTGAAGTACTGTGCATTACTCAGTCGGGGTCTGATCCGCTACTGGAGCATAGAATAAAAAAAGAGGGGCGCACCTGAGCCAGATGAATCCACGCCTCTAGAGGAGAGAGGGTATCCCGGCTTAAGAGCAGGGGCTCTCCTGAGTTAAGGAAGTGTTTTTCTCAGAGCCCATTCCGTCGGACATTCAAATCATGTAACTCAGTCCTTTTGTTCTGAGTATGTATTCACCAAGCAAACTTAAGAGTTGGCTTGTCAGTAGTCTTATAGTGAATAATTGGACAGGCTCATCTGAATATCTGATTGGTGGCCTATAGTTCTCTTTGTAAATCAATAAGCTGGCAGTCAGGGATTTTTGGACATCCCTTTGTTTTAACTTTTTTCACTCTGCGTGATTCTCATCTTTCGGGGTTCAGTTGAAATGTCACATCCTCACTGAGGTCTATTTATTGGTTTATGTGTTCAGGTGGTTAGAACAGCTTCTTGCATCTTTTGTCACATGACGCCTTCTTAATGAGGCTTAGCCTGACAACCCTATTTAAAATTGCAACGTACGTTTTCTCACATACACATTTCCAATCCTCCGTTTCTCAGCTCTACTTTTTTTTTTTTTTTTAATAGACCGAATCTCGCTCTGTTGCCCAGCCTGGAGTGCAGTGGCACCATCTCGGCCCACTGCAACCTCCACCTCCCGGGTTCAAGCGATTCTCCTGCCTCAGCCTCCCCAGTAGCTGGTATTACAGGCGCCCGCACCACGCCCGGGTAATTTTTGTATTTTTGGGAGAGACGGGGTTTCACCATGTTGGCCAGGCTGGTCTCAAACTCCTGACCTCAGGTGATCTGTCCACCTCCGCCTCCCAGAGTGCTGGGATTACAGGTGTGAGTCACCTCACCTGGCCATCTACTTTTTTTAATAGCCCTCCTTATCACCTTTATTCATTTAACTCACTGATGAATCCCAAGTGCTGAGAATAATGTCATGTGATTGATGAGAACTTTGTTGAATTAAGACCTTTGTTTTGTTTCATTCACACTGTATATACAATACCTGGATGACTAGAGAGATTCTGAGCACTATTAAAATACCTTCATTGGCTCAATACATGAATTGGATCAATTCTGGAACCCTAACAAGATCACATTTTTGACCAAAGTCAATATCTTGAACTATAATTTGTCAAGGTAAATGCCACTTTGACGTGTCTTGGTTAGGAATCCTTGTTCACTTGAGGGAATACATGTTGTATGATAGGAACAGTAAGCATAGAATAGAGGTGGGAAAGGGGGAATCCTGTTGTAACAGTTAATGTTTCGTATTTGCCAAACATGAATGGCTTATGCATATTAACACATTTAATTCTCTCAACCATTTTATGACGTCTGAGGCCACTGAAGCAGCTAGAGTCATTAGTAAGTGGCAGAGCCAGGTTTAAAAAATTTAAGTCCTGGTTGGGCGCGGTGGCTCAAGCCTGTAATCCCAGCACTTTGGGAGGCCGAGATGGGCGGATCACGAGGTCAGGAGATCGAGACCATCCTGGCTAACACGGTGAAACCCCCGTCTCTACTAAGAAATACAAAAAATAGCCGGGCGAGGTGGCAGCGCCTGTAGTCCCAGCTACTCGGGAGGCTGAGGCCGGAGAATGGCGTGAACCCGGGAGGCGGAGCTTGCAGTGAGCTGAGATCCGGTCACTGCACTCCAGCCTGGGCTACAGAGCGAGACTCCGTCTCAAAAAAAAAAAAAAAAAAAAAAAAATTTAAGTCCTTAACTACTTTGCTATCCTTCCACACTCTGCATGTGCAGAGAAGAGTAAGAGCCTTAATCTTAGGAAAAGATATTTCACAAGATCTTTGACAATCTCCATATCCACAGACACCATCCAGCTTATTAGTGCCCGCCACTCCTATCTGTTACTTTCTCTGTTAAGGCTGCCTCCTACCTGAACTCTGGATCCCAATATCATCACTTTCTCAAGGACCTCCCTTCTCCAACGTTGCTCTGTCTTGACTCCTACCAGCGTCTAAACATGCTCAGATCTATGCATCTTAAATCTTCTCCTAACTCCGCATTCCTTTCTACCTGCTGCCCTAGCTTTTCCACTTCACAACTAGAATACCCTCATTGTATCCACCTTGGGCCTCCTGTTTACTCAGTACATCTGGTTCTTACCAAGATCACTGATAACCTTCTTGATACTGTTTAATAGATCCTTTTCAACCCTCGTCTTATTTGCTCAATCTTTGGCATTTGGCACTGTTAGCCATCTTGTCTCCTTGAAGCTTCCATAAAAGCATATTTAAAATTTTTCTGCCTTTTCTTCTATTCTCAGCTTCCTTTGGGAGCTCTCCCTGCTTCTTCTGTATATCCCTTAAATGTCGCTGCTCTTCAGGCTTATGTCACAGGCCCTTAAATCTTCCCACTGAACCACCTTCCTGTGACCTCAGTTACCATCCATTGAGCTCTGTACCGTTGGCTGCTAGTTCAACACAGTCAAAATGAACCAGTTATCTTAACCCCATACTTCCTGTTCCTATAAAATCTGTCCTAGGAAATTTCACCTCTTTGCCAGGCCAGAAATCAGGGCATAATATTAATAAAATAGTTAACACATATTGTGTACTTTCTTCAATGCCAGGCACTTCATATGTATTAGCTCATTAGACTCAACCTGATAATATGAGATGAGTCCTGTCATTATGCACATATTAGATAACAAATCTGAGGCATAGAAAAGTAATCTGCCTTAGGTCATTCAACTGATAAAGGATAGAGTTGGGATTTGAATGAGGGCAGTCTGGTTTGAGCTTGTAATCATTATATCATAATGGACATCATCCTTGACTTCTTTCTCTCTCACCCTAATTCAGCCTATTACCAAGTATTGTACATTCTCCATGCTTAATCTCTAGGCAGTGTCTCTGAAGTTTAAATCCAAAGCCCTCATGCCTGTAATCCCAGCGCTTTGGGAGGCCAAGGCAGGAGGACTGCTTGAGTCCAGGAGTTTGAGACCAGCCTGGACAGCAAGGTGAGATTTCATCTCTACCAAAAAAAAAAAAAAAAAAAGGCCAGGCCTGGTGGCACATGCTGACTGAGGTGGGAGAATTGCTTAAGCCTAGGAGGGCGGGGCTGCAGTGAGCCGTGATCACACCACTGCACTCCAGCCTGGGCAATAAAGTTCAAGCATTTCACGTGGATTTAAGGTTCTTTATAATCTAACGTCTACTTCTCTTGCCTTCTTATTAACTCCCCATTCTTGTATTCCTAAGAACCAGCCAGTAGAATTAAATTATTTGCATGGGTCCTATCTCCTTTTCCACTAAGCCATTGCACAGTTAGAATTCTTTTCTTTACCCCTTTTATGTCTCAGCTTCAATGTCACATCCACTAATTAGAGCATTAGAGGGCCCTCTAATGTACTTAACACGTATCACAGCATTTAGGACACTATATTTTCATTATTGCCTTACTTGTTAGTATCTCTCACTAGATTGTGGAGATACTTGTTTCTTGAAGGCAAGGACCAGTTCACCTTCTTTTTTTTTTTTTTTTAAGATAGTCTCGCTCTGTCGCCCAGGTTGGAATGCAGTGCCTCGATCTCAGCTCACTGCAAGCTCCGCCTCTCGGGTTCACGCCATTCTCCTGCCTCAGCCTCGAGTAGCTGGGACTACAGGTACCCGCCACCATGCCTGGCTAATTTTTTGTATTTTTAGTAGCGACGGGGTTTCACTGTGTTAGCCAGGATAGTCTCGATCTCCTGACCTCATGATCCGCCCGCCTCGGCCTCCCAAAGTGCTGGGATTATAGGCGTGAACCACTGTGCCCGGCCAGTTCACCTTCCTAATGTCACTCATATCCATCCCCTTCTCTCTCTCTCTCTCTCTCTCTCTCTCTCTCTCTCTCTCCTACCATACTTTAGGCCCTCATCTCTAGTGTGGACAACTTTACTTAGTCCGTTAACTGTTCTCCCTGTCCCCAGTCCATCCTTTATTTAATCCATACTCAACCCTGCAGAGGCAGATTTGTATAATGGCTGAGTTAACACTTCCTGCTTAAAACTTCAGTGGATCTTAGCTGCCTTTTAAAAAGTCCAAATATTTTAGTTCATTACATGATTTATCTCCTCCCATTTTCTATCTTCTTATTGCCTTGTACCTAGGAGACACTCCATACATACTTGTTGAATGCATATGGTACTGTGTCAAAGTCAGTCAAGCAGAACCAAGAACAAAGAGATTAACCAAAGTAATGCAATCTCGGTTGCGAGGCTTCCTAGGACAGAATAGCCACAGGCTTCAGTGGAACTTGAAGACTAGTACTGTAGCTCTTTCTCCTAGGAGGGAATCCCCAAAACACACCTCACTATTACATGACTCTTTGTCTTTGCATATGCCTGGAATACACTCCTCGACCTGGCAAACTATCCGATTTGGTGACTCAGTTCAAGTATTCCTTCCTCTATTAAACCTCGCCACACCTTTCTAGACAGAATGTAAACTGATTCAACTTTTTGTAGGTTAGTTTATAAACTATAACAAGAGTGATGAAAATAGGAAGACTCTTTAATCTAGGAATTGTACTTCTAAGATATTACTTAACTAAAGAACTTGGTTCCAGGTGTGGTGGCCCATGCCTGTAATCCCAGCACTTTGGGAGGCTGAGGTAGGAGGATCACTCAAGCCCAGGAGTTCAAGATCAACCTGGGCAACATAGGGAGACCCCCATCGCTACAAAAAATTTAAAAATTAGCCAGGCATGGTGGCGTATACCTGTAGTCCCAGCTGCTTCAGAGGCTGAGGTGTGGAGATTGCCTGAGCCCAGGAGGTCAAGGCTGTAGTGAGACAACTACAGAGTGACACCCTGTCTTAAACAATGGAATATTAAACAGTCATTAAAGCTGATGCAAAATAGGCTTAATGGGCGGGTGCAGTGACTCACGCCTGTAATCCCAGCACTTTGGGAGGCTGAGGTGGGCAGATCACCTGAGGTCAGGAGTTCGAGACCAGCATGGCCAACATGGTGAAACCCCGTATCTAGTAAAAATACAAAATTTAGCTAGGCGTGGTGGCAGGCGCCTGTGATCCCAGCTGAGGCAAGAGAATCACTTGAACCCGGGAGGCATAGGTTGCGGTGAGCCAAGATCACGCCATGGCATTCTAGCCTGGGTGACAGGGCAAGACTCCATCTCAAAAAAATATGCATGGATGGATGGATGGATGGATGGATGGATGGATGGATGGATAGATCGTTGAATGAAATAATAGTATCGTTACACTTTGGGGGAGGGAAATGTGTGTGCATACACATGCTTAGAAATAAAATGGATTTACACCAAAATGTTCATTGTGATTAGGACTATCAATGCTTTTATTTTCTTATTCTTGCTTATCTGTATTTTCTCATTTTTCTTGATGAACATTTGTTACTTGTGAATTCAACATAATTTGGCTTTAAGATATATTCTAGGTAATGTGGCCGAGTGCAGTGGCTCATGCCTGTAATCCCAGCACTTTGGGAGGCCAGGACAGGAGGATCGCTTGAGCCCAGGGGTTTGAGACCAGCCTGGGCAATGTGGTGAAATCCTGTCTCTAAGAGGAAAAAAAAAAAAAAGATACATTACATAATGTATTTGCAGCAGACTTACTGTTTGAAAACTGTGAAATTATTTCAACTGAAATTATTTGAAATTTGTCTTCATTTATTTCTTTTGAATACTGAGTTATAGCATTGCTAAAGACTAATTGTAAAGCTAAAAGCCAAAAGCAACTGCACTGGATACTTAGAAATAAATTCGGATTAAATACCCAATAATTGATAGTTAGAAAATATAATTTAATGTTCCTTTTTTTAATGAATTAATTTGTTTGTCTTCCATTTTTAAAAGCATGTTGATTCCATTTTCAATGAAGAATTGCTTCCAGTTACTTTGTAACCACCAGGTCCCAGCAGCTGGCTTTAAACAAACAGTAAAAAATGGGCTCATTTTACAGTCAGTTTCCAATGATGTCTATCAAAATCTGGCTGTGGAAGACTGGATCCATGACCACATGAATCTAGAAGGCAAACCAATTCTATTCTTTTGGCGGAATTCTCCCTCTGTTGTAATTGGTAGGCATCAAAATCCTTGGCAGGAATGTAACCTGAATCTAATGAGAGAAGAAGGTATAAAACTGGCTCGGAGAAGAAGCGGAGGAGGAACAGTCTACCATGATATGGGTAATATCAATTTGACTTTCTTTACAACCAAAAAAAAGTATGATAGAATGGAAAATCTGAAATTAATTTTGAGAGCTCTGAATGCTGTCCAACCCCAGCTAGATGTGCAGGCTACCAAAAGGTTTGACCTTTTACTTGATGGACAGTTTAAAATCTCAGGAACAGCTTCTAAGATCGGCCGGACTACTGCCTATCACCATTGCACTTTATTATGTAGTACTGACGGGACGTTCTTGTCTTCTTTGCTAAAGAGTCCTTACCAAGGGATCAGGAGCAATGCCACTGCCAGCATACCTTCCTTAGTGAAAAATCTTTTGGAAAAGGATCCCACTCTGACCTGTGAAGTACTAATGAATGCTGTCGCTACAGAGTATGCTGCTTATCATCAAATTGATCATCACATTCACCTAATAAACCCAACGGACGAGACACTGTTTCCTGGCATAAATAGCAAAGCCAAAGAACTACAAACGTGGGAGTGGATATACGGCAAAACTCCAAAGTTTAGTATAAATACTTCCTTTCATGTGTTGTATGAACAGTCACACTTGGAAATTAAAGTATTCCTAGACATAAAGAATGGAAGAATTGAAATTTGTAATATTGAAGCACCTGATCATTGGTTGCCATTGGAAATACGTGACAAATTAAATTCAAGTCTTATTGGCAGTAAGTTTTGCCCAACTGAAACTACCATGCTAACAAATATATTACTTAGAACATGTCCACAAGACCACAAACTACACAGTAAATGGAATATTCTCTGTGAAAAAATTAAGGGAATAATGTGATTCCAAGTAAATGTCTTAATACAGTTTCAATTAGAAAATAAAATGTCTCATACTTGCACATTGTATGTCAAAAAAAAAACTAGTCTCTTTCAGTAACTTCAAAAAAAATAAAAATAAAAAACCTAGTCTCTTTCAGTAACTTCTCCCCATCTGAAATTATTTATCACCTATCCCTATCTGTGTATTTCTTCTGACCTCTAGGATCCTCTTTCTTCTCTTTCTTCCTTCATTGATTTTATTTTATTTATTTCATTTATTTATTTTGAGACCGAGTTTCACTCTGTCACCCAGGCTGGAGTGCAGTGGCACGATCTTGGTCCACTGTAACCTTTACCTCCTGAGTCCAAGTGGTTCTCATGCCTCAGCCTCCCAAGCAGTGGGACTACAAGCTTGTGACACCACGCCCAGCTAATTTTTTCTATTTTTAGTAGAGACAGGGTTTCACTGTGTTGGCCAGGCTAGTCTCGAACTCCTGGCCTCAAGTAATCCACTGGCCTCGGCCTCCCAAAGTTGTGGGATTACAGGCATGAGCCACCATGCCCTGTCTGTTCATTGATTTTAATACCTGGCATGTATTTATATTTCAGCTGCTGCTGCTTTAACTCTCTTGGGGCTATATACAATATTGGACACTCTCACCTTAGACTTAGTTCTCTGTTTTTCTTCCCTCTCGGAGATATAACCCAGATTTCTTGTCACCTCTCCTCATATCTCAAACTCTAAAATTCTCCCTTTTAGTTATATTTTCTTATCTTTCTACTCTCCCACTAAAAATTAAGGCTGTTGCACTTTTTTTTTTTTTTGAGACGGAGTCTCGCTCTGTCACCCAGGCTGGAGTGCAGTGGCCGGATCTCAGCTCACTGCAAGCTCCGCCTCCCGGGTTCACGCCATTCTCCTGCCTCAGCCTCCCGAGTAGCTGGGACTACAGGCGCCCGCCACCTCGCCCGGCTAGTTTTTTGTATTTTTTAGTAGAGACGGGGTTTCACCGTGTTAACCAGGATGGTCTCGATCTCCCGACCTCGTGATCCGCCTGTCTCGGCCTCCCAAAGTGCTGGGATTACAGGCTTGAGCCACAGCGCCCGGCCAGCTGTTGCACTTTTCTAAGCTCTTAACCCTTCCCTAATCTCTCCTTGCATCATTTCCCTTCTATCCCAGCCTGAAATTTACTTTATGCTGTACTTTCTTACGAGTATTCTCATTTGCTTCTCTCCTTTGACCTTCTACCGTAGCCACTTTTTAATTTTAGTCTAAACAATTGATTTCCTATTCTTTTTGGCAGGTGAGGCTGGGGAGTAAGATCATATAATCATTGAAGATTAGCCCAGTTTGATATTTATAATTTTCAACTTAATGTATCTTTCTGCTGGTGTCAGATTTAATTCATCTCTGGTTGAGTTCCCCTCATTCTTGAGGGGAATGTGTCCACTCTTCTCAAGCTCAGAATTCCACTACTCTTACCTTGTCACAAACCTTGATTCATAATTTGGTGAGAGTTGAGACCTTCAGAAATGAGCCCGTCCAGCCCCCATAGCCGCCCTCCTCCCCTCTCCCCTCCCTTTCTCTTTCAAGACAGGGTCTTACCCTTGCCCAGGCTGGAGTGCAGTGGCATGCTCATAGGTCCTGGGCTCAAGTGATCCTCTCGCTTCAGGTTCTAGAGTAGCTGGAACCACAGGTGCTCAACACCATGCCCAGCTCCCTCTTTTTTTTTTATGAGTTATATTCTTTTAATGTATCTCAGTAGTTCCAGGCCCCATCCTTTTTTTATTTTTAGTAAGAGCAGGCATGGACACAGGGTTTTGCCGACAACTGATTATCTCAGAGTGGGGGTGAGTGAGTGATTGTATTTTTCAAGGTGTTCTTGGGACAAACATGATTGGCAGTTTAGCAGGTTTAATGGGCAGGTCCTTTTGTTATGTAAAAGCAATATTAAATACCAGGTAAACACAACTTTGAAGAGATTACTCATGAGTGTATCGCACTTGTTGCCACATGTGAAAATTATTTTTTGAGAAAGGTGAAAAATCCTGATATGATGTGCTTTGGTGCAGTAATACCATTTGTTTCTCCAGAGAGAGGATATCATCAGGCAAAGGGTGTTAAGGGCTTCGAGTTCCAAATTGGAAATCTGGCCAAGTAACCCCTGAAACATGGGCTCAAGATATGTTTTGCAGTGGTTTCCCCAGAACTTTCTGAATGTTTGCATATGGGCATGAGCGAGGAGTCAGAACGGCGCATATGTGTGTGTGTGTGTGTATATATATATATATATATATAGTCTTATTTTTTTGAGACAGAGTCTTATTCTGTCACCTAGGCTGGAGTGCAGAGGTATGATCTCAGTTCACCACCATCTCTGCCTCCTGGGTTCAAGTGATCCTCCTGCCTCAGCCTCCCAAGTAGCTGCACCACCACGCCTGGCTAATTTTTGTATTTTGAGCGGAGACAGGTTTCACTATGTTGGCCAGGCTGTTCTTGAACTCCTGACCTCAGGTGATTTCCCTGCCTCAGCCTCCCAGAGTCCTGAGATTACAGGTGTGAGCCACTGTACCTGGCCTTTACTCCTAAATTTCTTATTTGAGATTGGATGGATGGGAGTATACGTGGGGAGTAGGGGAGTATATATGAAAAGTTTGGTTGGGGTGTATTATATGTGAAATGTTTGTGTGCTTCTGAGATGTCATAGGCAGTTGAATAAGAACTCCAAGGAGAAGTCTTGGCTTAATTTATAAATTTGAGGGCTAACCACATATAAATAGTACTTTAAGTCATGAGAATGAATAATTTTGGACTTTTATAATTCATCTAAAATTTAAATTTTAAACTATTAAATATTCAGCATCTGAGTCCCCTTACATGTTTGGGGACCTCTCCACCTCGTAGGAGGTACTTCTACTTCCTTCTGTGGAAACAAAAGTTCACTATACTGTTTCCTGGCCTTCCTCGAAGCACAGGCATGAGCACATGACTTACGCTGTGCCAATGAGATGCAACTGCTCCATACTTTGAATTAGACAGTAGTGATGCAGAACATCAGGAATGATGAGAACCCTTCTCTGGAAGCAGCGACAGGGGCCTGAATTTCTAGGGTCATGGAGGCAGTGAGGCTGGCAGTGGTAGTTTCCATGCCAGTGATGTCAGTGATGTAGGCTACTGCATCCAGCCCTTGCATCAGTGTCAGCAGGGGTGTCATCTGATTAGTTCTGGGTAGTGATTCTAGATGTGATTTTTCACTCCCAAACCTCTATGTCTCAGTCTATAGCTTAACTACCTACTATTCTTGTAATAAACCCCTTTTTGCTTATATCAGGTAGGAGCAGTTTTCATTGCTTTTTACTAAGAACACTTACTGTGTAATCAGGGAAAGAATGTGAATTAAAAAAAGGTTACTACCTAGTACCTAGCTTGGGAGAACTTCAGTATTTAAAATATAAGAAGAATGGAGGAAGAAAGTATGTTTCATGAAAGTCAAGAGTTTCAAGAAGGGAGTAGCCAACTGGGTCAAATGCTTCTGAAAGGTCACATGATACGAGAGTTTAAAAGTGCCCATTGAATATGGTGATATAGAGATCACTGTTGACCTTAGCAAAAACGATGTCAGTGGAGTAATTGGGGCAGTAGCCAGACTGAAGTGAGTTAAAGTGAATAGGTGGTGAGGAAATAAGAAAAAACAAAACAAAACAGAGAGCACTCTTTCAAGAAGTTTTTCATGAAGAATGAAAAAATAGGGTGGCATCTGGCTCGAGATGTGTGTGTACTGATAGGAACGATGCAGTATAGCAGGAGAGGCTGCTCTAAGGCCCAAGTCCTTGTGGAGGCTAAAGGAGGTCAGGTCAAGGTCACTGCCAAAAATCTGGCCATCATCCTTATATATTAGGAATACTGACTCTATAATTTTATAAATTTGATCTCTCATTTTTTTTAACTTAGTTTATGTGTCCTTTTTACTCAAGTTTTGTATATTTACATGACCAAGTCTTTTGCTCTTAACAGTTCGGGGGCTTTCTGTTATACTCGGTTTATTAAGTGGGGTTTTAAAATATATGTATATAAATTTTTCATTAATTAGCTCTGTAATACATTTAGAATTCTTTCTTTATGAGGTGTCAACGTCATTATAGAAAAATTTCTTTATGCGGAGTAAGACAGAGGCCTTAATGGTATTTTTTCCAACCATTTGTTGAGTTCTTTCTCCACTAACTCAAAATGTCACCTTTACTATATATTAAATACTCATTTATATACATTCAATTTCTCTCTTTCAAATGTGTTTCTGGACTCTTTTATTCTGTCCCACTGATTTATTTGCCCGTGCCTATGCCCATACATTTTTAAGAAAATTATTGTAGCTATGTCTTTATAGCTGGTCAAGTAAGTCTCCTGGTGTTACTCTTTTGTTATTTAATTTATAAATTAAGTTAGAGAAAACTGACATTAAGTCTTCCCATTCAGGAGTACAATTTGTCTTTCTAGTTACCCTAATTTTCTTTTATATCCTTCCATAACGCTTACAGCTGTTCACATAGTTCTTATACATTTCCTGATGTATTTAAGCTGTAGCTGGTAGGCTTCTGGTGCCCTAATTAGATCTTGGGATAGAACGTCAAATATCTAGAATGGATAGCATGTCTGTAGACTCTTTTCTTTAAATATCACTACGTCTTAGCCAGGATTTTTACAGCAGTTGGATAAAAGTTAATTGCACAGGGTTGTGGATTGCTAATTCTCCATAGTAACAGATGGATATGCTTTAGAAATCAGAATTGTTATTTTAACATGAAGGTAAAGAGGCCTAACACATGTTCTTACCTTAATTAAGAGCTACTCCATTTCCATGTGGCATCAGGTACCAGGCAAGATAAGCTAAGATACTCTGCAGAAAGGAACTTCGGATCAGGCCAACACTTGTTCAGGTGTTTTCCTGAGACCCTGAATTTCCACATGATAAAGCTTAGCAAATTAGTTTGAGTCTAAAATTTTTCAGATTCAGTGTTATCAGCACCTGAACCTGAAAACATTAAAAAAAAAAAAAATCAGGAACTGTTCTGGAAGCCCTTCCTGGCCTTTTATGCCATCTTGTACCTACCAGCTGTCTCACAAAAGGAAAACATAGTCTCCAAGGCTTGCCCAAGACCACTGTCTCCAACCTTGTTCCCATGTCTCTACCTTTGGTCCTCTACACCATTTAACTCTGTATAGTCCTCAGATGTGACATTTGTATGTGCACTCTCCAATACTGAACACTGGTACTATAGTTTTCCTCGTACATATGTTAGCTTAGCTGGGTTTTTTGTTTGTTTGTTTATTTTGAGATGGAGTTTTACTCTTGTTGCCCAGGCTGGAGTGCAATGGCACAATCTCCGCTCACCACAGCCTCCGCCTCCAGGGTTCAAGCAATTCTCCTGCCTCAGCCTCCCGAGTAGTTGGAATTACAGGCATGCACCACCACGGCCAGCTGATTTTGTATTTTTAGTAAAGACAGGGTTTCTCCATGTTAGTCAGGCTGGTCTCAAACTCCTGACTTAGGTGAGCCGCCTGCCTCCACCTCCCAAAGTGCTGAGATTACAGGCGTGAGCCACTGTACCCAGCCAGCATGTTCTTTGAGCTGTGGACTACTCACTACCTCTAGCATACAACCCCTCTTCCAGCCTGTCTCCATGGAATCTATTCTGTCTCCAACCACACAACTGGCATCTGGATGAAAAGCTTACCCAGAACAGTTGATTCTAAGCTGCAAGGCTTTACAAATGTGCCAGCCAAAGTGAGTAAGCTGCAAAATGCATTTGGATAACTGAATGGGTGGATTTGCCTTTATGGAGTTAGGTAATATTGCACAACTGCATGATGGTAAACGTTTACCAAAGACAATTATCTTTTTTTTTTTTTTTTTTTTTTTTTGAGACGGAGTCTTGCTCTGTCGCCCAGGCTGGAGTGCAGTGGCCAGATCTCTCAGCCCACTGCAAGCTCCGCCTCCCGGGTTTACGCCATTCTCCTGCCTCAGCCTCCCGAGTAGCTGGGACTACAGGTGCCCGCCACCTCGCCCGGCTAGTTTTTTGTATTTTTTAGTAGAGACAGGGTTTCACCGTGTTAGCCAGGATGGTCTCGATCTCCTGACCTCGTGATCCGCCCGTCTCGGCCTCCCAAAGTGCTGGGATTACAGGCTTGAGCCACCGCGCCCGGCGACAATTATCTTAATTGTAACAAAATTAACATTTTACTTTCCTGTTTATTAGACCCCAAGTCCATCTGTCTTTTTTTTTTTTTTTTTTTCTTTTTTGAGACAGGGTCTGGCTCTGTCACCCTGAGGTGCATTCTCAGCTCACTGCAGCCTCGACCTCCTAAGCTCAAGTGATCCTTTCACCTCAGCCTCCAAGTAGCTAGGACTATAGGCACGTGCCACCATGCCTGGCTCTTTTTTTTTTTTTTTTTTTTTTTTTTGCAGAAACAGGTTGCCCAAGCTCCAAGCTCCATCTGTCTCTTTAAAAGCACTCTAATCCATGGTGTCTTTTCCTCCTGGACTCAAAACTCCCACAGGCAAAATTAAGATCTAATTCATCTTCCTAATAGAGGCTCATTATTTGTTGACATGCTCCCGCAGCCAAGTAACAGAAAAGCTGGTAAAATGTTTAAATTAGCTGTATTACTTGAAAGAAACGTTGTAAATCTACGGAGTAATATATTTACAAAAATATTTAGGATTGTTCCCACAACCGAATGATGGATCCATAAATTAGTAGAAATATAAAAGTTTATTGTTAAATTCATACATTATAAAAGTGATCTTTTAAAAAAAATCCAATATTCACATAAAGTAGACATAATACAAATTAGGCTACTGCCCATCATATATTTTTTGTATGTTTCTTATGAAAAATGTCCACTGTTGTTTCATGACATGGTCTTAAATCAAAATCACAATATCCAAGGGAAAAACGACTCTAAGAAGAGAAGAAAAGAGTATCATTAAAAATGATACAAAAACAGTTCTACACATTTACTCATAAGATTATATCCTACCTGTGGTTTCTTAAAATAATCAAGTCCCCTTCCAATCTTAATCATCCATCCATTGTTGAACCTGTTGAAATTAGTATATAGTATTATATTCAAGACACTAAAGTCAGACTATTAATAAAGCTGTAGTGCATTAAGTGTCAGCAAAATTTCCCCCTAACAAAGCAAACCACTTCCTCCAGTGGCTTGAGTTGAATCAAACCTGGGGTTCGTTATGAGCTGTGTCCACAATGAAAACAGTCATAGAAACAATCAATTGATTTAATTATCTGATAGTTTAACCTTGAATTTCAGCTTGTTGATAAAACTTTTTCGTGTTCTACTAACAAGTGGTGGCAAAGTGTATTCAGGGCAACTGGTGGTGTTTCAAGAGTTCCCCTACCTAGAGATGGGGAATGTGCAGGAGGAGCCCAGGGCCCTGACCTCTGCTTTAACTACAGCAGCTGCATTTTCATCTGTTTTGCATATTTAGTTTGTGATTACGTTTTTATTAAAACTGAGTGCCCTTGCTATAAACATATAACCACTGTGCTAAACAAAAGGAAGATATCACTAAAATAACCGCATATTCTGTTTTCTTATAGACTCAGCAAATTGTCATGCCTACTAGAATAATTTAATGACCCATAAGAAGTAAAGCCACAGTAAGTAAATATTAAGTTCACTAGAAAATAAATTATCCTAATATCATAACACTATATATACAGTGGAGTAGACAGAAAAGTATTCTCTTTTTCTCTATGACACAGAATATGTAAATATTACTCCATTAGGAAATATTAAACTCACACACAAAACACTTGGCTTACTTTGTCCAAAAGTAAGCCAAGTGTTTTTTTCCTTCTCAGAAGTGAAAAATTACTAAATGGAGTTTTTGTTGAATTTTAAATATTTATAAATAAATATTAAATATATGCAATTAAATAAAACATTCAAAAAATTTTTTAAGTATATATGGACTGCATGAAAATTACAACATTATTGTAGACTGACCTAATTTCTCGGTCATGTATTGAAGAAGAGTACCGCACTTCCAGCAGCACTCCATGGCTCCTGAGTGACTCTTCTATTTCTTGCAGGCCCCTACTTTGCTGCACTTGCTCAGTGCCCTGTTAATTGCAAAACTACGATTATCTGCCTCAGTTATTATTGTTATCTTAAACTATCCCTAAGCTATACAATCTATATCATAGGTGGATTAAGATGGAAATGTTCTATACTCGTTTCAATGCCTACTATCTCAAAGAAGCAACTAAACAATGTGAGGTAGTTTAAAGAGCAATTGTTTTTATCAAAATAATTTTCTTTTCTAATGTGGACATAACTCCATCCTGTCTCCTTAAATGTAGTTTGGAATAGTTTTAGTCATCCAGGTGGAGCTGACTTCTTTTGAAATCAATCGTAGAAGTCATAATTATTTAGAAGCATTCCTATTTTAAGTCAAAATCAAGATAGAGATGCCCACTACCACATCATGCTACCAACCCCCAGATATAATAATTGGTAAAGAAACAAAATTGTCCATAGTACAGACAGTGTGATTGCCTCCTGGAATATCCAAGAGACTAAACTAACAAACTATTTGAATAAGCGCATTTAGCAAAGTGGCCAAATACAAAATCAGCATCCTAAAATCAGTAACATTTTTCATGACATGCTGTGCATACTGTTAGACAACAAGTTAATTCCCAAGGAAATAAATCTAGCTGAAGCACTGCATCTGTGTTTTCCTTGACGGGACTACATCTTGTAACTGAATAAAGAAATAAGAAAGAGTAAGTGCTTTCAGGTACCTACTTCATCCAGAGAGGTGAGAAGGTGAATAGTTTTTACTTTACATGGCCTCTTAATAAGCAGCTCACAAAATCGAAGAAAGTTATACAGCTAAAAGACATTAGAATGGATTATTACTAACTTAGTACGTTGAATATAGTATTTCATTATATTTTAGTACATTCACATACCTGATGAGTATGTCTAATATAAGGATCTTCTATCCAAACTTCTGTAACTGTCTCATTAAGATATTCGCGAAAAAGTGACTCGTAACTGAAACCCGTTGCATTCTCTTCTATTTTAATTTGCTTGTGATATTTTCCATCTATAAAACACAGGCTTCAACAGTAAAACCAGTGACCATTTTTTTTACACATTTTATATTTTATATATAGTGATTAATCAGCATCAGATACACATTAATTTTTTTCAGTTATTCATTCAGCAAATACTTATTGAATGCCTACTAAATATCATACACATTGCAGGATGTTACACACACAAACGTATTTAAGGCAAACCATTACATTAGTGATTTCTGCCTTCACAGAGGCTAGGCAAGGGGGAAAATCCAGAGGGTTCCTGGAACAGCTCCTTCAGCCGGATCCTATAGACCAGGCAGTTTGCTGAAGGGAGTAGTGTATGTATAAAGGTATCCAATAACTTCCTGTCACCATGGGTAGCACCACATACTATAACTCAGTGGCTCTGTGGTTCTTCTCTTCAGACTTGTCTTTTTATGTCTTGTAATCTAATAACTAAAGTGAGTATTAAACACGAATGCAGGGCAGGGCGCGGTGGCTCACACCTGTAATCCCAGCATTTTGGGAAGCCGAGGTAGGTAGATCATTTGAGGTCAGGAGTTCGAGACCAGCCTGGCCAACATGGTGAAACCCCGCCTCTACTAAAATTATAAAAAGTAGCCAGGCATGATGTCAGGCACCTGTAGTCCCAACTACTTGGGAGGCTGAGGCAGGAGAATCACTTGAACCCAGGAGTTGGAGGTTACAGTGAGCTGAGATCGCACCACTGCACTCCAGCCTAGGCAACAGAGCAAGACTCTGCCTGAAAAAAAAAGAAAAAAGAAAAAACATGAATACAGTATAATATGGAGCTTTGAAGTCTTTCTTGGCACGTGTAGAGTTTTAAACAGAAATTTACAATACTTCTTAATAACCCAAGCTAAAGATGGGGATGTCACAGGATCAATTAGATAGATCTATTGCTTTTGTTAATTCAAAATGAACATTGAAAAGTTATCAGAAACCTTTAAGGTTTTAAAAAAATATGACCCCTGGCTGGGCGCAGTGGCTCACACTTGTAAACTCAGCACTTTGGGAGGCCGAGGTGGGAGGATCACCTGAGGTCAGGAGTTAGAGACCAGCCTCATCAATATGGCAAAACCTCGACTCTACTAAAAATACAAAAATGAGCCAGGCGTGGTGGTGGGTGCCTGTAGTCCCAGCTACTCGGGAGGCTGAGACAGAAGAATTGCTTGAACCCAGGAGGCAGAGGTTGCAGTGAGCCGAGATCGTGCCGCTGCACTCCAGCCTGGGCGACAGAGCGAGACTCTGTCTCAAAAAAAAAAAAAAAAAAAATGACCCCTAATGCTAGTCCCTAAATTATATGGTAGCCCCTAAATTATACTTTACACTTTGTTTAAAAATCAGTAGTTTGGATTCTGTTCCAAATATTTCCACAGAGATAATGTTGACAACTATGCCTCGTTTTTTAAGCCAAGATGGCCACACAGAGGTTAATTTAATCCCATGTACTCAAAACCACAATGCTGAAGGTACTATATTTCATCAATGTTTTGGAGTAAAATTTCATTCTAAATTTCAAACTGGGGTGAAGGAAACACAATTGTATTCGTACTGAACAAAGAAGCTCAGTCGGGGATCCCCAGGGTATGTACTGATACAGAATAGTAGGAAGAGGTGGGGAAAGTGGTGTAGAAAGCATAGAGAGGAAGAAAAGCTGGGGCCTGGGGGCACTGGCTTTGCAGGGCAGCAGTACCTTTGGCTATAGAAAGCAGCAAGTATGCACTCAGGTAAGGGTGGAAATGGCCATTTACAGACATTTGTAAACTGGATGCTTAGGAGCAGGGAACTAATGATCAATGGGGAACAATACCTACCTGACCTCTAATCATTAGGAATGCTTAACTCCTGAGGTGTTTTGATTCACAACAAAATCTGAGGGAAATCCCAGGAGTTTCTTTAGCTTCTTTCATGATTTTGGTCATTTCGTAAAGGGAAATATAAATAAAATACACAGTTTACATTTGGTATTCCTCTGTAGTATTTCTTAACATAGGGTCCACACATAAGCTTCATAGGGATTTGTGAACCCCTTAAAAATGGCACGTAACATTCTCCAGTATGTGTAGCTTTCATCGGATGTTCAAAGGTCAAAGGGATATCTGACATTCCCACCCCCAACTAAAAAAAAAACCAAACAATTAAGAACAACTCCTATATGGGAGTGGAAATGCAGATTAAATCCTGTAAGCTCCCAGGGACAACTGGTCCAGACCACACAGAGCTCCAAAGGGCAGGAGCCAGGAACACTGGGTGAATGGACGATCGTAGTCGTTTATGGATGTGTTTTCTAAAACAGCCTCTTTACCTTCTTTTTCTTGCTCCAAGTGCTGCTTTATGTTTTCCGCTCTGTCCATGTATTTGGAAATTTTTTCTCTGAGATTACATCTCTTAGTATTATCTTTGGTACCTACAAATTTAAAAATATATATCTTAGCAAGTATCAAAACAATTTTTCTATTTAATTTGGGCATTGTTTTCAGTTTCTCCAGTTTTCTACAAATATCCTATCCTTTAGTATGATTTGCCTCAGTCCTCAAATACACATGATAAGCTCAAATTTGGCTTGAACATCCAAGACCTTCATATTTACACGAAACGTGGGATGCAGCTTGATTTGGGAGTGGGAACGATTGACACTACGTCTCATCTCTAGGACACCAAATCTGGTGGGATGAAAGGTGGCTCATTACGTGTCAAACTCATGTCTGAGCACTATTTTATCCTAATTACCCACAAGTTTGAAGTTTTTGCATAATTAAAAGATAGCAAAAAATATTTATCTTCCACAAAACCAGCTACTCTTCCAGACCTCCCCATTATATAATGCACATTTTTCCAGCTACCACAAAAATGTTATTTTTGAATATACATGATCATAAAGTTTTACTCCAAGCACCCATCCTCCCAAATCAGTCAACAAATCACTTCTTGTTCCTTCCCTTCTTTCCTTTCAACATCGCTTATATTTTCCATAATAATTTCATTTTTTGTTTATTTTGAGACGGAGTCTCGTTCTGTCGCCCAGGCTGCAGTGCAGTGGGACGATCTCGGCTGTCTGTAGCCTCCACCTCCCGGTTCAAGCAATTCTCCTCTTAGTCTCCTGAGTAGCTGGGACTACAGACACCCACCACCATGCCTGTCTAGTTTTTGTATTTTTAGTAGAGATGGGGTTTCACCATGTTTTGGTCAGGCTGGTCTCCGACTCCTGACCTCAGGTGATCCGCCCGCCTTGGCCTTCTAAAGTGCTGGGATTACAGGCGTGAGCCACAGTGCCCAGCCAATAATTTCATTTTAATCTCTCATTTTAAAAAACATTTTGAGTTAATTTTATATTTACAGAAAAGTTGCAAAAATGGTACAGATAGCTCCTTCCCCTGGATTCTCCTAATGTTAACATATTACAAGCCATACTACAAATATCAGAGCTAGGAAATTAACGCCGAAACAATACTGTGAACTCATCTACAAACCTTATTTGAATTTCACCAATTTTTCCACTAAGGAAAGTGTTTTCTGGTCCGGATCCCATATTGCATTTAGTTATGTGTCCTTAGTCTCCTCCAATCTGTGTTAGTTCCTTAATCTTTCTCTGCCTTCTATGACCTTGACATTTAGGAATAACATCGGTCAGTTATTTTTGCAGAATGTCTCTTGTTTTGGACGGTCTGATGTTTGCTCATGATTAGACTTGGTTTATGCATTTTTTGGCAAGACAATCACAGAAGTGATGTACCTTGCTCAGTGGGTACGTGATGTTTATGTGTCTTACTACTGATGATATTAACTTTGACCACTTGGTAAAGGTAATGATCAAATCAGGGTAATTAGCCTATCTGTCATCTCAAATATTTAGTTTCTTTGTGGTAAGAACTTTGAAAATCCTTCATTCTAGCTATGTTGAAACATACAACACATTATTAACTATAGTCACCCTATTGTGTAATAAGACACCGGAATTTATTCCTCTTATTTAACTGTATTTTTTTTTTTTTAAGAGAGACAGGGTTTCACCGTGTTGGTGAGGCTGGTCTCGAACTCCTGACCTCAAGTGATCTGCCCACCTCGGCCTCCCAAAGTACTGGGATTACAGGCATGAGCCACTGTGCCTGGCATCTAACTGTAATTTTGTACCCTTTGACCAACCTCTCCCCACTCCTCCTACCCCCTGCCCTTCCCAGCTTCTGGTAACCACTATTCTACTCTCTACTTCTACATCAACTTTTTCAGATTCCACATATGAGTGAGATCATGTGGTATTTGTCCTTCTGTGTCTGGCTAATTTCACTTAACAATTTCCTACAAGTTTGTCCATGTCACAAATGACAGGATTTCAATTTTTATGGCTGAACAGTACTCCACTGTATATATGTACCACATTTTCTTTATCTATTCATCTGCTGATAGACACTTGGATTGATTCCCTATCTTGGCTATTATGAATAGTGCTGCAGTAAACATGGGAGTACAAATATCTCTTCAACGTAATGATTTCATTTCCTTTGGATGTATACCCAGTAATGGGATTGATGGATCATATGGTAGTTCTCTTTTTAATTTTTTGAGGAATCTCCATACTGTTTTCTATAATGGCTATACTCACCTCTTATTTTGATTCCAGCAGGAGCTCCTTAATTGGTCTGCTTAACTTCAGTCTCTACAGGTTAATATCTACTTTACATTCTTGCCATATTCAGTCCTTTATTCAAGAAATATTTATTGAGAACTAACGACATGCCAGGCACTGTTCTAAGTGCTGTGGATACAGCAGTTAATACAACAGACACAATTCTCCTCTATTGTTCCAGTAGGAAGAAAGAGAACAATAAAAATAAGTTGGTAAAACATGTATATTAGATTGATGTAAGTGCTATCAAATAAAATAATGGAGGACAGGGAGTGCTGGGATGGGGTTATAATTTTACACTGGAGGTCTGGGAAAGCCTCACAAAGAAGGTGATATTTGTGTAAAGGCCTGAAATAGGAGAGAGTGTGCCATGCAAATAAGTATCTGTGAGAAAAGAGCACATTCCTGAAAGAGACAAGCCCTGAAATGCAACTCCAATTATGTTACTCCTTTGTAAAAACCTTAAATGGTTTCTCCTTGCCTGTGGAATGAGTTAGAATCTCCTGGTAGTCAAGGCATTCACAATGTGATCCAAGCCCCTATCTACCTTTAAACTTAACTTCTCACTCTTCCTCTTCAGACACGTGCTCAACCAAACTACTTATTTGGTAAGACAGCACAGGAATTTGAAGACTCTTAGATGAATTTCTGACTTCTGAAATTCTTTTTCCTCCAAAGCCCCAATCAAACTCCACCTCTACCTTTCCACCCTCCCATGACCTTTAACTGTTGAAATCCTCATTATGCCTATCTATAGATATCTCTCTCCTGGCACTTATTGCCTGTATTAGCGCTATTTGCATTTTGGTCTTAACCCATCTGTGTCATGTTACATGTAACCTCTACGGGATCAGTGAAGCACACTAGAGAAGAACTGTGATTCTCCCGCTTCAGATTCCTGGTGCAGCCAAAACTTGAGCAGTGTTCCACCTGACCAACACAGTACACCGTCTCTCTTCTGGGATTCAGTATACACAGGCCCTGGGCTCTGACTGTGACTCTACCACCTCCTAGTGGCAGAACTTGAAAGCGAACAATATTTTTTATGCTGTAAAGCGAGAACACCATCAACTTCTACTTGATAGGGCAATTGGTACAGATGAAACGAGATCATACTTTTAATGTTCTCTGCAATGCCTGGCACTCAGCACTGAAACGTGATAGCTATGCTTAGTGCTGTTGTCACTGTCATCATTATCATCAAATAATGCCCCAGGCAAGGTAGAGTTTATAGTTCTGACCAAAGCACCAAACCATGAAGGGCTTCCCTCTGCTGCCTCAAAGCTTCGGTAACACTTTAATTATAAGAAGCTTAAACTAGAAAGCTTAGTTCAGACCGGTAGTGTCAGTGGGTTGGGGAGCAGGAGTTGATCTTATCAATTTAATACATAAATATTAAGTGTCTACTGTGAGCCAGGGTTGTGCTGGATGTTAAGGAATATTTGGGTATTTCTCAACATTGAATAACTAAGTAATAGGAAAAGTCTCACTGTCCCCTCCACAACCCTGGGCATTTCTCACACCGCACTTCATCCGTTTAAGAAAAACTTTTCTTCTGCCGCTACATAATTTTACTTTGGCTTGCTTTAAATGCAAATGTTTAAACAGAAAATTAAAAATAATCGTATAATAAACACCCTTATTACCCATCACCTAGATTTTTTAAGTTAGCATTTTTGCTCAAATACAGCTTCGATTTTTAAAAAGTTTTCCCTTAAGGAAAATTAAGACATCATAGCATCTCTTTCTAAAACACTTTGGTCTGCATCTCTAAAAATTTAGGATAGTTTTCGGGAAAAAAAAAATCATATTGCCTAAGAGAATAATTTTAATGTCACCCAATCTATATTCAAACTTTTCTACTAGATCCAAAAATGTCTTTCAAAGTTCGTACAAACCCAGGTCCTCTCAAAGCTTATATATTACACTGGGTTATATCTCTTAAGTCTTTTAAAATCTAGACTAGTAGCCTCCCCACCTTTTCTAGATGATATCAATCTACTAAAGATCTAAAGGAAAGCGGCCCGGTTGTCCTGTAGAATATCCCACCTTCTGTATTTAACTGCTTCTTCGTGGTGTGGAAGAATCGTTTTTAACTCATTCACTTCACCCCAGACACAGCAGGAACCAGTTCCTTTTCCTCAGGTCCTCCCCGCCTTGCCTCATTGCTCACCTTTCAGAACCTGCAGGAGCAGATCAATTCCCTCTTGGTAACACACCAGAGCCTGCGGATACCGCGACTCCGAATCCAGTTCTACCGCCCGCTTGAGCACAGTGGCTGCAGCTGTGCTCTGAGGATCCTGCCCCAGCCCGGACTTCGCCATAATTCCGGGAATTCTCCTCCACCTCAACCCAGGCTGAAGTGAAGCGGGTCTGCTGCGCTTCCGGGAAGCGGTCATGTGACACCCAGGCGCCTGCGCTCTCTTTCTAGGGACTTGCCTGACGGGGAGGGATTTCGTCGGAACAAAAATGCCCTAGGGTGCAGGTCGCGCTCACTGCGACGGCAGGCTTTGAGTGTGGCACTTGGTAGCTCTTCCTCTGTTCCGCTTCCCTTCGGTGGAAAAGTTCAGGTTGAACGTTTAGCGGGTGCTGGTGAGTGGGGAATGAGTGGCCGAGAGTGCGGCATTCTTCGCAAGATGTATCCGGGAGCCCTCTGCAGATCCTAATTGATTTTGCCTAATGCGTTCTGAGTTGGCAGGTTACGGCAGCCTAAATGGGTCTGCGCCAGATCCCGTCACATTGGCTCCCGTAAGGCCATTGGCCTGCAGGATCCCCCCTTTTCCCAGTTCGCGGGATCCAGGGCCACGCGGCTTTTTGGGCCCAGGCTCTGGAGCTCAAGGACGGAGCCGCCGAGGCTGGACAGCTTGGAAAAGGGAACCCTGGCAGCGTTTTCTGTGCTTTATTGATAATTTAGGGTTGTCATTGGGGATTAGGGTTGCTTTTTTTTTTTTTTTAAATGAAGATAGAAAATTGTCTTTATTTTTGTATTGCTTCATTTTATAATGCAAACATCCCAGAGTTGGCAGTTAGAATATTTACCATTTTATTAAAATTGATTTGTTACCATTTTGATCGAGACCTACCAAAAGCTGTTTGTTCTGCCGTTTTTGCCAAGAGGCAGTAATGAAGGCTGCCTACTGCTTGTTAGGCTCTAGGAGTTCAGAGAAGAGAGACGCTTCCAGCCTTCAGAGATCTCCGGTGTCTCTGCAAGAGTGATTAAATGTTTTACATTTCAGAAGTGTTTTCCCCCTTTAATAATTATATACATTGACGGTTTAGAAAAAGAAATCGCTTTTTAACGTTCCTGTTGCACGCATGGTCATTGTAAAAAGACAAAAGAACTATCGGTCGGTGTGGGGGAGGAAAAACACTTTTTTTCATACCCCCAGGCGTATATTAACGCTTTTCTGACAACCTTCCAGAATTTTTCTGTAAATAGACACTTTCTCAGACATTTAAAAAAATAGAAATGGGATCATACTTCTGTGATGCCTGGTATTTTCCTATTTTACAGTAGGAGACAGTAACTTTTACTTTATTAAAACGTATTCCTTGCCAGGCGAGGTGACTCACGCCTGTAATCTCAGCACTTTTGGAGGCCAAGGCGGGAGGACCACGAGGTCAGGAGATCGAGACCATCCTGGCTAACATGGTGAAACCCCGTCTCTACTAAAAATACAAAAAACTAGCCGGGCGTGATGGCGGGCGCCTATGGTCCCAGCTACTCAGAAGGCTGAGGCAGGAGAATGGCGTGAACCTGGAGGCGGAGCTTGCAGTGAGCCGAGATGGCGCCACTGCCCTCCAGCCTGGGCGACAGAGCGAGACTCCGTCTCAAAAAAATAAAATAAAATAAATGTATTCCTTGAGTCAAACGTGGTGACACCTAGCTCCAATTACTGGGAAAATTGAGGATTGCTTGAGGCTGAGTTCAATACCAGGAACTTAGGGAGACTCTTATCTCTAAAACTTGTAACTTTTGACTATCACACCTTCAGAAGTCTGTACATATTTAAATTTCAGTTATTCTGCAAAAAAATATATTGTGTGCCTGCTATAGGGCAGATACCACTTTACACAGATGCTTGGGATACTTCTGTGAATATAACAGACCCAAAACAACAAAATCTAAAAACCCGTTTCCTATGGAATTAGCATGCTGTTGAATGGATATGCACCAAACAACAAACCTAACAGATAATTAAGTTACGTTAGAAGATACGCACAACAGAAAGAAAAGAGAGGAATTGGGAGTGTTGATAGCTGGGGTATGGGTTAAAATGTCAAATGATGTGATCTGGGTAGACCTCATTGAAAAGGTGAGATTTGAGCCAAAAATTAAAAAAGATAAGGAAATTAGCCATGTAAGTATCAGGATCATTCCAGGAGAGGGAAGAATTATTTGGAATTCTTCTGAATGGGATATTTGGTCTTTCTCATTAACTTATTCACTTATTTATATTAGTATGAACTTAGGGTTATTTATTTATTTATTTATTTATTTATTTTGGTTTGGGTTCTAAGCCAGTAATACTTCGTTACTTATTTTGTTGCTGAAATTGTTCCAGCTTTGGCTACAATTGACTCCAGTGTCCCTTTGACATACCCCGTCATTATGTTTTTTCCAGTAGTTCCTTTCTGGCATTACAAAGTGCTCCAGACATAATCAGCCATTTCTCAAAGGAGCACTGGTTCCTTTTATTAAAGAATGCAGCCAAGATCTGGGCACCCAGCGTGCTTGTTGCCACTGAGTGCTATTGCTGGAAGTCCTCTCAGCTGACAGAGCCAACCCATGTGTGTATGCGTATCTATTAGTATTTCTAATCCCTCAATATCTATATTAAGCTACACATTATAAGGTGTGTAAGGATCATTGTAGCCTTCCGCTCTTGCTTATGTGTAACTTCCCACTTCGACAGTGAGAATCCTGGCCCTCTGGAACATTTTTGAGCAGAGCGATATGATCTAAGATTTAATGAGATGATTTATTGCTGATATACAAAAAAGATATTAGGGGAATTGGAATGGAAGCAGAAGTCCACTTAGGATTTTGTTGAGATCTAAGTGATCAGAAAGATTTTTTATAAAGTGTGAAGCTAAATATGTTGGAGTAATACCTAACCTTGATACGAGGAAGTCTGGTAAAATAATTTAGCATTAGACAGGTTCAGTTGCTGAGGAATGTTTCTGAGGTCTGGCTCTTTTCAGGAGATGTCTTGCATTGATTCTCACAGTTCCATTGCTTTATCCACATCACAGGAAAGACGTGCAGAACTTGAATGAACTAGAATCTGCGGGACACTGAATTACAACACTTAACCTATGTTAGTGTGTTAGAGCAGAAGTCTCCAAACCCCAGGCCTCAGATCCAGACCATTTGCTGGCCAGGTAGGAACCAGGTGGCACAGCAGGAGGTGAGCTGCGTTTGAGTGAGCATTACCACCTGAGCTCCGCCTCCTGTCAGAGCAGTCCAGCATTAGATTCTCATAGGAGTGTGAACGCTATTGTGAACTGTGCATGCAATGGATCTAGGTTGCATGCTCCTTGTGAGAATCTAATGCCTGATAATCTGAGGTGAACAGTTTCATCCTGAAACCTTCCCTGCCACCTCTCCCTATCCATGGAAAACTTATCTTCCATGAAACTGGTCCAGTACCAAAAAGGTTGGGGACTGCTTTTAAGAATACTTTTAAGAGCATTCTTATTGGCTTTGTAATAATTTAATAATAATAAAAGCTACCATTTATTGAGGGCTTCCCACATGCCATGTACTGTTTTAGGTGCTTTGTAGAATAACTCATTTGCAAGACGACTATTTCTTTCTTTTCTGGGAGAAAAATTGTAACGCACGAATTAAGTAACCTGTCCGACATATACATGTAGTTCATGAACTTAATCTTTCTGCCTTCAGTATAAGTCAGTAGACTACAGTTGTTTTGTGTCTAATTAAATAAATATGACCTTTTTAGGTTATAGAAGCAATGCGTGTGCGTTGAAAATAGTTTAAAAAAAAATACAAATCAGCA
The DNA here is from genome assembly GCF_049350105.2 of Macaca mulatta. NCBI lineage: Eukaryota > Metazoa > Chordata > Mammalia > Primates > Cercopithecidae > Macaca > Macaca mulatta. The sequence continues at coordinate 7,312,269 of NC_133418.1, forward strand.
AAAACAAATTCTACTTTTTAACAGAAAGGTGTTACGGTTTAGTGAAAATGCACTCGCCTAGAAATTAGGAGAATGGGATTCCAGACCACATACTTTATTGATAACTGGATGCACTTGGATAAATCACTGAACTTTCTGGAATTCATGATCCTCATTCATAAAGTAAGGATGTGGGCAGTCAGTTCTAATAGGAGTTGAGATTTCTCCAGTCCCTTCAGGCTCTTTAATTTTCTGTGATTCTGTGGCAAAGTATTCTTTATCTGCCTTCATTGTTGAAGAAGACACTTTGAATGATAGTAGTTTTGTGGAATCAATCTAGGTCTGACTCATTTGATGAAAATGGGGTGTGGTTAATGTGTATAATTACTACCTGTGGTTGAATAAAATATGTATAAATTAATTCGTGCCCTTATTGTATTAAAATAACCAATATGTTTTACTGTTAAACTTAAGTCAAGTTTACAATTAATTTGCTGCTTAGTTTTTTAATGCTAGAGAAGGGGAAACCTGTTCATTTCCAGGACATAGTTGACTCATGGGTCTACTTCCTACTTCCCACAGCCTCTAAAGAAAGCAGTCACTGCACTTATGGCTGGGATTTTGCGCTTAGTAGTTCAGAGGCCCCCGGGCGGACTACAGGTAAGTGTTTCTTTTCAAGAATTTGTCTTTTTCTATCCCTTATGAATTTTTTTTTTTTTTTTAATAATTCCAAGGCAAGTTAAGTTCTTTTTTTTTTTTGAGACAGAGAATCTCACTCTGTCGCCCAGGCTGGAGTGCCGTGGTGCTATCTGGGCTCACTGTAGTCTCCACCTCCCGGGTTCAAGCAATTCTCCTGCCTTAGCCTCCTGAGTACCTGGGACTACAGGTGTCTGCCACTACTTCTGGCTAATTGTTGTATTTTTCATATACTCGGGGGTTTCACCATATTGGCCAGGCTGGTCTCTAACTCCTGACCTTGTGATCCACCCGCCCCAGCCACCCAAAGTTAAGTGCTTTCCCCAGTTCCTTTTTGATATTTTTTGGATATTGAGAGTTAATCTTGTTTATTTATGGTTTATCTGCTGTTTTATCCCTAAAGATCTAGACTCAAAAAAGATCTTTTTCTGGAAAACATGCCAATAAAAAATGGCCGTCATTGATTCCCCTTGGTCTGTCTTAATCTTAAAGTTTTAGGTTTTTTTTCCCCTTAGATTATGGAAGTACATTTTCAATAATACAACATTAGAAAAATATGGAAAATCAGAAGGAAGAGAAATAATCTCTAGGAGACCATCAGTGTTAGTATTTTCCTGTATCTCCTTCTAGGCTTGCCTTTAGAAAGTGCAGTGGTGCGGCCTCATCTGCTCCTAAGGGCCAGAGCCTAGATGAGCCTATTGAGTTGCTCCTGGCTGCAGATGACAACAATGTAAGGGGCTTTATATATATTACCTTAACCTCAGATTAATCCTGGGAGGTCAGTATGATTTCCTTTTCAGAGCTGAGGAAACTGACCCTCTGAGGGAGTAAGTGTCTCATGTCTCACAGCTGGTAGGCAGCAGAACTCAGCCCACTGCCTGCCTTCTAGTGGTTTATGCCATCTCTGCAATGCAGGAAATGCTAGGAGGGAGTGATGGGAATGACTGTTGCCCATTCCCACGGCAGTGTCCTGGTATGAAAGGTCGGCAGTGAATCCTTATTCTTCAGTAGCCTGAGAGAAGTGGGATTGGAGGGATGTAGAGCAGGAACAAGGGATAGGAACTAGGAATGATGACATTGTTAGAACTAGAAAGGAAACTGGAAACTCATTTTGGATTTCGTTTATATTGTCTTGTTAAATGTGAATTACTGCACATTCTCTAGAGCAAGAGTTGCTAAGCTATGGCCTCTAGGCCAAATTCAGCCTGCCACCTATTTTTGTAAATAACAGTTTTATTGAAAACTACCTACAGCCAGCCAGGTGCGGTGGCTCACGCTTATAATGCCAGCACTTTGGGAGGCCGAAGTGGGCGGATCATGAGGTCAGGAGATCACGACCATCCTGGCTAACACAGCGAAAACCTGTCTCTACTAAAAATACAAAAAAAAATTAGCCGGGCGTGGTGGCAGGCACCTGTAGTCCCAGCTACTCGGGAGGCTGAGACAGGAGAATGGCGTGAACCCAGGAAGTAGAGGTTGCAGTGAGCCGAGATCACGCCACTGCACTCCAGCCTGGACCACAGAGCAAGACTCCTTCTCAAACAAAAAAAAGAAAAAAGAAAGGAAAAGAAAAATAGCCACACCTGTTTGTTTGCATATTGTCCGACTGCTTTTACCCTTATAATGGCCAAGCTGAGTTTTGGCAATGGAGACTACATAGCTCTAGAGCTGGAAATGTTTACTATCTGGTCCTTTACAGAAAACAGTTACCAATCCATGGTCTAAAAGTATATTTATGCGCTTTTACCTTTGTATTGTGTTAGTGCTTAGATGGGATGCATTCGCTCAGCTAGGGTGCTAAGATACACCTTTAATAATTACAGGGTAGGTTGGAGCAGACTTCTGTTACCTAAAGATTGGTGGGTATGGATTTCTGTACTAGACAGAATTCTAAAACACAAATGATTTATATCGTATTTTAGACGGTGACAAAAGGTGTGGAGTCTCTCATTGGTACAGATTGGATTCGTCACAAATTCACCAAATCAAGAATTCCAGATAAAGTAAGAACAAAGTTTGATTTTTTTTTAATGTTAGTGTTGTTCTAAAAAATATGTTTTAAGTGGTACCTATTTTTGTAATATTGAAAGATTTTATGTTAAATTATATGTGGATGTAGGTGGGGGTACAGAGTTTAAAGCATAGTGGGATTTACATAAATGGTGATTATTAAAAACAAAACTGTTCTGTCACCTGTGTCACTGGCCTTCACAGTAGTGGGTTTTTATCATTTCAGTCTACTTATTCCTGCTTATGGTTTGTGTATGTGTGTTGGTATCACCATTGTCCTGAGAAAGCAGTAGGTCTTCCTGCTCAGGCTCTCACTGTGTCACTCTTCATTCTCACTTTCCATATCGATCATTGCTACTTTGGATCTTTCAGCTTTTTCTATTTGATTTATGTGTGCCTATCATTCTTTTAGATAATACTGACTAAGCCCACCATTGATTTTTTGTTTTAATTTTTTTTTTTAAGAGAGTTTTGCTTTGTTGCCCAGGCTGGGGCACAATGGCACAATCTCAGCTGGCTGCAACTACTGTCTCCTGGGTTCAAACAGTTCTTGTGCCTCAGCCTCCAGAGTATCTGGGACCACAGGCCCGTGCCACTACACCCAGCTAATTTTTGTATTTTTAGTAGAGATGGAGTTTCATCATGTTGCCCAGGCTGGTCTTGCACTCCTGATCTTGAGTGATCTACCCGCCTTGGCCTCCCAAAGTGCTGGGATTACAGGTGCCCGGCCTGTTTTTGTGTGTGTTTTAATTAGTAGTCTTTATTTCTTAGAGCAGTTTTAGGTTTGCAGAAACATTGATTGGGAAGTATGGGGAGTTCCTATATGTTCCCTCCCCGCAGCATACACTGTGTCCTCTATAACTGATGAACCAACGGGACACAGTATTATTAACTAAATACCATGGTTTACACTAGCGTTCACTCTTCACGTTGTGAAGTTCTATGGGTTTTGACAAATGCGTAATGTCATGTATCCACTGTTACAGTATCATACAGAATAGTTTCACTGCCCTAAGTATCACCTGTGGTTCACCTGTTTATCCTTCCCAACTCCCAACCCCTGGCAACCACTGATCTTTTTATTATCTCCATAGTTTTGCCTTTTCTAGAATGTAATGTAACTGAAATCATATGGTATACAGCCCTTTCAAACTGGATTCTTTCTCTTAGCAATTTACCCGTAAGGTTCCTCCATGTCTTTTTGTGGCTTGCTAGCTTATTTTTATTGCTGAATAATATTCCATTACATGGATGTATACAGTTTGTGCATTCGCCTGTGGAAAAACATCTTGGTTGCTTCCAGTTTTGGACAGTAATGAACAAAGCTGCTATAACCATTCATGTATAGATTTTTGGGTGGACATAAATTTCCAACTCATCAGTTAAATACCTAAGAGCATAATTGCTGGATTGTATGTTAAAGACTATATTTAGCTTTGTAAAGCCTGGGTTTTTTGTTTATTTGTTTTGGGCGAGGGGTTCCTAATATTTTTTGTTGTGGTAAAATATACATATAACATTTACCATCTTAACCACTTTTAAGTGTGCTACTCAATGGCATTAAGTACATTGACACTGTTGTGCAACTATCACAACCATCCATCTCCAGAACTCTTTTCATCTTGCAAAACTGAAACTCTATATCCACTAAATAATAACTGCCGACCTAAGCAACATAAGGAGACCCAGTCTCTACAAAAAAAAAAAAAATGAGATGGGTGTTGCGGTACACACCTGTAGTCCTAGCTACTCAGGAGGCTGAGCGGGGAGGATTGCTTAATCTCAGGAGGTTAAGGCTACAATGACCTATAATTGTGCCACTGCACTCCAGCCTGGGCAACAGAGCAAGATCCTGTCTCAAAAATTAATAATAATAGTAACTCCCCCATTTTCCCCTCTCCCTAGCTTTTGGTGACTACCATTCCCCATTGATTTTTCTTAAAAGATAAAACAGTATTACCATTGACTACTTTGATACCTTTAATGTGCTTGGTGTTCTTTTATCAGAAATCTCGTCCAGGTACAATGGCTCACACCTATATTCCTAGCATTTTGGGAGGCTGAGGCAGGAGGATCGCTTGAGTCCAGGAATTCAAGACCAGCCTGGGCAACATAGTGAGACTCCATGTCTACAAAAAATTTTAAAATTAGCTAGGTGTGGGTGTGCATGCCTGTATCCCAACCACTCAGGAGGCTGAGATGAGGGGATCACTTTAGCCCAGGAGGTCAGGGGTGTAGTGAGCCATGATCGGATCAGTGCACTTCAGCCTCAGCAACAGAGTGAGACCTTGTCTCAAAACAAAATAAAAAAATCTGTTTTATTTTTCGAGTCGTTGTCTTTCCACTGCTATCCTTTCCACAACTATATTGTCTTATATCTTTCCATGTTTCTTACTCTGTATTTCTGGAAGGATAGATACAAATGTTGGCATTTATTTAAAATATGCAAGGCTAGACACAGGCAGGGGAATAATACACTGGGGCCTGTTGGGGGCGAGTAGAGGGAGAGCATCAGGAAAAATAGCTAATGCATGCTGTGCTTCATACCTAGGTGATGGAATGGTAAGTGCAGCAAATAGTGCAGCAGATTGCCATGGTACATATTTACCTATGTAACAAACCTGCACATCTTACACTTGTGCCCTGGAACTTAAAATAAATGTGCAAGGCAGTGGTTTCGATCATCAGCTGTGATAAATGTGAAAACCTTTAAACCTCGGGAAAATAGTCTCTGACTGTTTGTTTTTCTAGAGACAGAGTCTCACTGTCTTCAGGCTGGAGTGCAGTGGTGTGATCTCGGCTCACTGCAACCTCCACCTCCCAGGTTCAAGCAGTTCTCCTGCCTCAGCCTCCTGAGTAGCTGGGATTACAGGCACGCGCCACCACGCCCAGCTAATTTTTGTATTTTTAGTAGAGATAGGGTTTCACCATGTTGGCCAGGATGGTCTTGATCTCCTGACCTCATGATCCACCCCCCTCAGTCTCCCAAAGTGCTGGGATTGTAGGTGTGAGCCACCGCGCCCGGCCCTGCCTATCTTCTGAACTTATTCCTGTGTTCTCCTGTATTCTCAGCTGGTTTCTAGACATTGCTACTTGGATAACTTATAGGTATTTCAAGTTCGTATCCAAAATTCAACTCATCTTACTTTCCCTCCAAACAACCAAACAAAAAACAAGGTGCCTCTCTTGTATTAGTTGTGTCAGTTAATGCTGCCATCCTCTATCTCATTTCCCAGACTGGAGACATCTGAATCAAGCTTAGCCTCCCTCTTCTTCACCCAACACAAATCCATCTATCTTACTGCCCAGAGTTCCCCTATCAGTCCTTTTTCTGTTATAGCTACTATATGTAGTTCAAGCTCTTTAACCATGGTCGTAAGTGCCTCCTAACTGGGTTTCCTTGTATCAGGCTCTATCCCCAGTTAGTTTTATTCTCAGGTAAGAGTTTTCTTTCCAAATCTCTTAAAAACATGGGCCTATTGGTTCTAACCCTCATTAACTCGGTATCCCCAGCAGTAATTTCTAAAGGCTCAACATGGTTGCACATAGTTTAACTTCGTCCCCTGCATTGCTTTTCATGCTTTTTTCTATATTAGTCACCCTGAACCACTTGCCTTTCCAAAATTTTTTGTGCTTTTTCATACTGTTCTTTTAAATAGTCTCACCTTTCTTTAGTGCACCTACCCCTTCCTCTGATCTCCACCATCCTTCTCGTTCTAATCTCTTCAAAATCCCTAGAAAAATATAAACAAACAAAACTCACCAAAAAATACTCTTAATCTTACCCACCCAGAGATAACTGCTGCCAGCTCCTTCCACATCCTTCTCTGTTGTATGTTTTATTTTTTTCTTTTAGACTACTCAAGTGCAGTAATGAGAAGGAAAGAGTAGAATAAGGAGTTCAATCTGTGTTGTATGTTTTAAGATGTGATTCATCTCATATCAATCAATGCTTCTCTAGCTGCTCTCTCTGTCTAGTAATATAATATGAACCTCTCACTGTATACATTTCTTTTTTTTTTTTTTAAGTTCCGGTATACATGTGCTGAACATGCAGGTTTGTTACATAGGTATACATGTGCCATGTGGTTTGCTGCACCTGTCAACCTGTCATCTAGGTTTTAAGCCCTACATGCGTTAGGTATTTGTCCTAATGCTCTCCCTCCCTTTGCCCCTGACTCCCCATGTGTTCTCATCGTTCAGCTCCCACTTATGAGTGAGAACATGCAGCGTTTGGTTTTCTGTTCCTGTATTAGTTTGCTGAGGATGATGGCTTCCAACTTCATCCATGTCCCTGCAAAGCACATGATCTCATTCCTTTTTTTTTTTTTTTTTTGAGACAGAGTCTCACTCTGTCGCCCAGATTGGAGTGCAGTGGCGCAATCTCACTCACTGCAACCTCTGCCTCCCGGGTTCACGCCATTCTCCTGCCTCAGCCTCCCGAATAGCTGGGACTACAGGCGCCTGCCATCATGCCTGGCTAATTTTTTGTATTTTTAGTAGAGACGGGGTTTCATCGTGTTAGCCAGGATGGTCTCGATCTCCTGACCTCGTGATCCACCTACTTCAGCCTCCCAAAGTGCTGGAATTACAGGCGTGAGCCACCGTGCCTGGCCGATCTCATTCTTTTTTATGGCTCCATAGTATTCCTTGGTGTATATGTACCACGTTTTCTTTATCCAGTCTATCATTGATGGGCATTTGAGTTGGTTCCATGTCTTTGCTATTGTAAGTACTGCTTCAATAAACATACATGTGCATATGTCTTTATAGTAGAATGATTTATATTCCTTTGGGTATATACCCAGTAATGGGATTGCTGAGTCCAATGGTATTTCTGGTTCTAGATCCTTGAGGAATCGCCACACTGTCTTCCACAATGGTTGAACTAATTTACATTGCCACCAATAGTGTAAAACCATAAAAACCTTAGAAGAAAACCTAGGCAATACCATTCAGGACACAGGCATGGGCAAAGACTTCATGACTAAAACACCAAAAGCAGTGGCAACAAAAGCCAAAATTGACAAATGGGATCTAATTAAACTGAAGAGCTTCTGCACAGCAAAAGAAGCTCACCATCAGAGTGAACAGGCAACCTACAGAATGGGAGAAGAATTTTGCAATCTACCCATCTGACAAAGGGCTAATATCCAGAATCTACAAGGAACTTAAATTTACAAGAAAAAAAAAATAACCCCATCAAAAAGTGGGCAAAGGAAATGAACAGACACTTCTCAAAAGAAGACATTTATGTGGCCAACAAATATATGAAAAAAAGTTCATCATCACTGATCATTACAGAAATACAAATCAAAACCACAATGAGATATTATCTCATGCCAGTCAGAGTGGCGATTATTAAAAAGTCAAGAAACAATAGATGCTGGCGAGGCTGTGGAGAAATAGGAATGCTTTTACACTATATACATTTCTACAAAACTATTTTTAATCATTGAATAATACTCTTTTTTATTAAGATACCATCTTTTTGGGGTCAATTTTTTTTCTCAATCTGATTCCCCAGAGGTATGACTCTTGATCTAATGTCTTTGAGACCTTTATATATATTTTATATGAGTCTTAGAAACAGTATTTATAGAATATATCACATATGCACACTCATGTATTTGGTACGGATGATGCACATAACAGCTTACAACACATAATTGTATGGATATTTCTTTTTGGTTTTTGGCTCAAGAATATATTATGGCCATCATTCAATGTGAAGACCTGCAAAGATAGTAAACCTCATTCATTTTAATGGTAGTATTGTATCCTATAGGATACATCGGAATTTGTGTATTTGCACTGGGCACGGTGGTTCACGCCCGTAATCCCAGCACTTTGGGAGGCTGAGGCAAGTGGATCACTTGAGGTCAGGAGTTCAAGACCAGCCTGGCCAACATGGTGAGACCCCTGTCTCTACTAAAAATACAAAAATTACCTGGGCATGGTGGTGCACACCTATAATCCCAGCTACTCATGAGGCTGAGGCAAGAGAATTGCTTGAACCTCGGGGGCGGAGGTTGCAGTGAGCCGAGATCGTGCCATTGCACTCCAGCCTGGGCAACAGAGCAAGGCAAGGCTCCATCTCAAAAAAAAAGAATTTGTGTATTTGCATCATTTTGCTTAGTTTTGTTATTAATCATTTTATTTAGAATGGGTACATCATAATATAGTTATCCTAGTGAGGAACATGGGTTGCCTTAAAATTTTTCAGTATTACAAATAGCGTTAGAATACACATCCTTATTCGGTACATTTTGTGCACTTAGAGGAGTGTTTCTGTGGGATAACTTCTTAGAACCTTTTGATTCTTAGATAATTAATTCAAATATTAGCTCTGTGGAGCTGTTTCTGATCCCTCATAAGCAGAATTTATTAGTCATTTGCCTGTATTCTCGTAATACTTTGTAGAATGTTTTTATAGTATTTATGTTTTATTTTCACTTGTAATTTACATGTTTGTTTTCCCACCTGACAGTCAGCTCTTCACCTGAGAATAGGGAGGGAAGAGGATGCAGCCCAGTGCCCAGCTCATAGCAGGGCTTACAGAGTCTCCTGGCATTTAAATTATTTAGTGTCATTGGTTGCTCCTACTTTGTTCTACAGGTTAAACTCCATCTCTCTGAGTAATCAGACTGATAGAAATGTTCAATTTGAGGTTGAGGATTACGTGATGATTAAGGATGAGATAATTATGTAGTTATGTATGTGTGTGTGTCTTTTAAGAAAAAATGGGAGGTATATAGAAACTGTGTAAGCTGGAAATTTACCATTTATAATTATTTCCTTTCTAGGTGTTTCAGGCCTCACCTGAAGATCATGAAAAATATGGTGGAGATCCACAGAACCCTCATAAACTGCATATTGTTACCAGAATAAAAAGTACAAGAAGACGTCCATATTGGGAAAAAGATATAATAAAGATGCTTGGATTAGAAAAAGTATGCAATTATTTTAATCATCTTTAGTGTTGTTTACATTTGCTTTAAATTTTATACTTTTAAAACTTTGAGGTGTATATTTATTATTTATTGCGTATTGCTTAGGGTAATTTATTTGTAAATTTGGCTTAGAATGAGCCCTCAGTTTAACATTGTACTGAAACATGGAACAATCTGCTCTTCAGGTTGGTTGATAACATTGCTTTGTTGTTGTTGTTCACAGTCGCATACCCCTCAAGTTCACAAGAATATCCCTTCTGTGAATTCAAAATTGAAGGTGGTTAAGCATTTAATAAGGTTTGTTGTTTCTTCTCTTTTTAAAATGTATTGCATAGTGTAATTCTAAATGCATTTTTCTTTCTTTTTTGTTAATGTTCTGAAAAAAACTTTTTAAAAAACTAAAATTTTGTTCTTTTTAATTGACACGTAATAATTGTACGTATTTATGGGGTACATAGTGATGTTTCAATATATATAAAGTTATAGTGATCCGATCAAGGCAACTGGCATATCCATATCCGTCATCTCAGACATTTATCATTTCTTCATGTTGGGAACATTCAACATCCTCCTTCTAGCTGTTTGAAACTGTGTGTTATTGTTAACTGTAGTTATCCTGCAGGGATACAGAACACTAGAACATATTCCTCCTATCTAAACACATTTTCTTATGTCACAGAATCCAGCCCTTGAAGTTGCCACAAGGACTTCCAACAGAGGAGAACATGTCTAACACGTGCCTCAAAAGCACTGGGGAGTTAGTAGTGCAGTGGCATCTGAAACCTGTGGAGCAGAAAACACATGAGTCCTAGTGCCCCAGCAGCTTCCGATTGGAAAATGTAAATTGTTTTTATTTAAAGATGGTGAGAAAGTGTTTTCATTAAAATATGTTTTAAAAACCATTTTCAGGCCGGGCACAGTGGCTCACGCCAGTAATCCCAGCACTTTGGGAGACCAAGGTGGGCAGATCACCTGAGGTCAGGAGTTCGAGACCAGCCTGACCAACATGGAGAAACCCCGTCTCTACTGAAAATACAAAATTAGCCGGGTGTGGTGGCGCATGCTTGTAATCCCAGATACTCGGGAGGCTGAGGCAGGAGAATTGCTTGAACATGGGAGGTGGAGGTTGGGGTGAGCTGAGATGGTGCCACTGCACTCCAGCCTGGGCAACAGGACGAGACTCCATCTCGGGGAAAGAAAAAAAATTTCACTGACTAAACCTGTTGCAGTTCTTTTTTACTATAGACTTGGAGATTTTAGTTTAATTTGGTTTAATTCTTTGTCCTTCCCCTTTCACTGTTTCACTCCAAAACGGGTAAGAATGGCATTGTTTGAACATCCAGGTTCTTTGAACATCCAGGTTCAGGTCTACTGCCACCTTAGCAAGCGTCATCAACTATTTTATAAAAATTGCATTATTGTTGTTGTTGTTGTTTTTGAGACAGGGTCTTGCTCTGTCGCCCAAGCTGGAATACAGTGGCATGATTTCAGTTCACTGCAGCCTTGACCTCCCAGACTCAAGTGATCCTCCCACCTCAGCCTCCAGAGTAGCTAGGACTACAGGCAGTGTGCCACCACACCCGGCTAATTTTTAAAAGGTTTTTCATAGAGATGGGGACTCACTGTGTTGTCCAAGCTGATCTCAAACTCCTGGGTTCAAGCCATCCTCCCACCTCAGCCTCCCAAAATGCTGGGATTACAGGCATGAGCCACTGTACCCAGCCAAAATTGTTTTCTTATTTAAGTGAATTCGACAATTTCTGTGAGTGGCTCTTTGCATGAACACTGTGCAATGTGTTGGAGAAATCCAAAGCTGACCAAAACATGGTCCCCACCTTTTGGAACTTACAGTCTGTTCTGGGGAACAGAGATTCAGCCAAAGTCAAGAAACACTGGATGCCAGCTCGTTTTGTGCTATAGTGTCTATAAGTACATATGTGGATATGGGTTCATTTTATCCCTAAATATAGTACCAAACCAGCATTTATCTTCTAATTATAAACCTAATTTGGCCTAAACTTTATTATTGCACACTGCCTGAACAAAACATATTCATCTCTATGTAAATTTTTTCGTCATGGAACAAGGGTGTGAAATGAAAATATTTTAGGATTTATTCAAAAACAGACTATTCTGTTTTCAGCTTCAAAATTGTTCTTTGAATCCTAAGGAACCTCTGTCAACAGTTGAGGTTGCTACTGAAAAGAAAAAAGGAGGAGGCAGAAATCTCTCAGGGAGAATTTTTCCTTTTTTTTCTATTTCAGGTACCTGGAGGGGTGGGGAGAAGTAAGAATTGTAAGGGGGGTTCGATAGTGGGAAATTCTGTGACAGCTGATTGAAGATGATGATGAAGAACCTCTGCATTCTAGTTACCGTTTGCTTTCCTTTGCCTCTTGTAAAATTTGGCTTGGCAACAATGACATCGTCATGCTCATTGTCCCAATATCCACCCTGTCATAGATCTTAATGTTTTTGATCATTGCATTAAAGTGGAAGTGCCACCCACAGTGAAACCAGATCCCACTAATAAGCTTAAAGGCGATTGCAGTTTTAATTCCATAGTTATTGAATATCCAGTGTGTGTAAGGCCTGGAGGGGAGCCAAAGGACACTAACTTCTAAGAGCTCCGTCTAGTTGGAGAGAAACCTGTATGCCACAACATATAGTGTCCTTGCCTATGTGGGGTTGAAGATGTCTGTGTAAATAAAAGAAGCCTCTGCTAATTTAGTACCATCTCTTTTACTGTGCTAATTTTTTTTTCTTTAGAGACAGGGTCTCTGTCACCCAGTCTGGAGGCAGTGGTATGATCATAGCTCACTATTACCTCCAACACTTGTGTTCAAGTGATCCTCCCACCTCAACCTCCTGAGTAGCTAGGACTACAGATGCACGCCACCACTCCTGGCTAGTATTTTTTTAAATTTTTTGTAGAGCCAAGGTGTTGCTATGTTGCCCACGCCGATCTAGAGTTTCTAATCTCAAATGATTCTCCTGCCTCGGCCTACCTGGCGTTAGTGTACTAATATTAATATTGTGTAAATTGAGGAAAATACCATGGTTAATTTTTACTCAAACGGTAAGAAAGTTTGAGTAACTAATTTTAACCTCAACAGCCCATAGCTAGAAGAAGAGATCTAAATGTTAACTTGAATATTTAGAAGTAAAAGTGTCTACAAGAAGAAAAGTCTTTAGTGAAAATATGAGCATAGGCCAGTGGCATTAGCTTTCTATTGCTGCAGAACAAATTACCACAAACTTAGCTGCCTAAAACAACGCACACTTACTGTCTCACAACGTCTGTGGGTCAGAAGTCTAGGCATGGCTTAGCTGGGTAGCCTGCTTGGGATCTCGATGCTGGAAAAACATGTCTGGCCAGGTGCTCATTGTAGCCTTGACAGGGAAGGGATCTGCTCCCAAGCACTCTCAGGTTGTTGGCAGAATTTGTTTCCTTACGGCTGTAGGATTCATGGCAAGTGGCTTCATCCAGAACCAGCATTAGAGAGAGACTAGCAAGATGGGCACTACACTCTTAATCAAATAAATGCAATCATGTACCTCGCGTCACCTTTTTTGCATTCCATTCATTAAAAACAAGTTGCACCTCCTACCTACACTCAAGAAAGGGAGGAATTACACAGAAGTGTGACCACAAGGAGGCAGGGCTCATGGAGGCCTCCTTAAAGTCAGCCAGCCAAGCCTGATAAGTCAATCCTGGAGCTTATCATAGTAGCTGTGTAGTTTAGAAGGGTTCTTCAGGTTGGCATTCCTTTGCCTCAGATCATCATTTCAAAACCCTATAAGGGCTTATTCCTCGGTGTTGACTTTGTGTGTCTGAGGATTGCTTTGTTTAGCGTCCCCTGCCTTCTTTCAGGAGGTTTTGCCTGGCATCCAATGGTGACCATGGCCTTTGGTCAAACTCAACAGATAGTTACCCAAACACTACCCTTAAGGACCACTGCAGTTCTCTTAGGGTCTCCTCAATCTAAAATTGTGCCTCTTTCAGGCTAAACTTTCTTCATTTTTTTTTTTTAATCATAAGAATACTAACTAGTATGCCTATTATCTAACTGGCACATTTTCACCGAGGACAATGTGGAAGTGCACTGGCCATTTTAGGGAGCTTTTGACATGAACAAGGTTGCTTCTTTGGGAGGTACCTTAAAACAAAAAGCAAAGAAACCTTTATGAGGAGATTGTCTTGTTTTTCTCAAAATGAGATAATTTTGCTTAACATAAGTAGTATCCCTTTCCATTCTTGAGGATTGATAAGTACTGACTTTTTTATCACACAGCTTGATAAAATTTTCAAGGGTCCAAATTACTGTCTAAACCCTTTACCACTCTTTGTGTATATTTGTCAAAATCTGCTTTTCTGTATCAAAACTTCTCTCTCAAGACCTGAGGTAAATAATTAATAAGGAATCCTTGGAACACTGGAAATTCTAAAATAAGAGTCAGATACAAAACACTGGTCACTAAAATTCTTACCTTTATGTATTAGAATGGCAATCAATTAAACTGAAAATGTCTTTGGATATTATTTCTGTTTATTTTTTGCTTCAAAATTATTAAAATGACATGAAATAAGTGCTCAAGAAGAAAAATAAACAATTCTTCATTTCCTGTTCTCTAGTTTTCTTTATTATCTGGAAAAAGGAAAATTTGTTGATCACTTTAAAGATCAGATCATATAAACAGCTGAGCATGGTGCACACCCCCACTTCCCACCCCACTCCCATGCCTGTAATCCTAGCGCTTTAGGATGGCAAGATGGATCACTTGAGTCTAGGAGTTTGAGGCTGTGGTGAACTATGACTGCACCACTGCACTCCAGCCTGGGCAACAGGGTGAGATCTGTCTCAAAAGGAAGAGAAAAACAGTAGTACAATTACTGTCTCCCAAAAGATTATTTCCATTATGCTATATTCACCAGTCCTCCATACCTCTTTTCTTTTTATTATAAAGCTGAACAGGGCACTAGGGTACTGATTCAACTAAGTGGAAATCACCAGGGGTCCATTGCTTATTTCATAAGATCCAGTAGCCAAGACATACTCACCTCATCTGAGAACTATAGCAGCAGCAACAAAAGTGAAAACTTCTGTTGATTTAGTTCCAGGTTTTCCACTAAAGGTGACATCTTCCCATGCTGTGCTATGCAGGATCTTCTACTGACAATAAACGCTCAGGATTTTTCAGCCACTTACCTAGCCTCCCATGAATTATTGTTGGCTTTGCTTTTACACATCACTGGCCTGTATTACAACACTCTAAACCCAGCCACTTCCTTCACCCAAAAAAGCAACCGCCCATAATTGCTTACCCCTCTTAGGGAACTATCTGTACCCTTCACAGACTGAGAGATTCCCTTGGAGAACTGATTTCATTGTGGTTTTAGATTATTCACACTTAAAAAGTGAAAGTAAAAATTGCCAAGTATAGTAAGGCGTGGTGGCTCATGCCTTCAATCCCAGCAACTTGGGAGGCTGAGGCAGGGGGATGGCTTGAGGCCAGGGGTTTGAGACCAGCCTGGGCAACACAGAGAGACCCCATGTCTAGAACCAAAAAAAAAAAAAAAAAAAAAATTGGTGTGGTAGCACTCGCTGTAGTCCCAGCTGCTCTGGAGACTGAGCGGGGAGGATTGCTTCAGCCTGGGATTTCAAGGCTGCAGTGAGCTGTGATTGTGCCACTCACTGCACTACAGCCTGGGTGACAGACTCCCCTGGGGGAAAAAAATGCTATGTAGATTATATCATCATAGTCAAAGCTTTTCTCAGAAATCGTATTCATTTAGTTTGGCTAAATTAATTGCCCCCTCCCGGATCTGCCAAGTTACAAAAGTAAATATTTATATTGATACAATAGGAGGTATTTGATGTGGGGGTAGTGTATGACTGCAATGCTTTAGAAACAACAAAAATCACCTGACCACTACAGGAACCCCTGTAGAATTGACAAAGAATTAAAGAGCCTTGACATGCTTTGCCATTATGGAAGGAGATGGCCATAATGAAAATGGAAATTAGCAAAACTATTTTGTGATATTACCCACAATAGGAGAGAGGAATTGGCAAAAATACTGAACCAAGATGGATAGGATAATTTAAGCATATTGCTGAGGATGTTTCGAATATGTGTCCCACCTGCCAGTGGCATAATCCTGACAAGATCATTACGACAGGACCTAGGAATGTTGAGGCCCATTGAACACTTGATTTTCTATCAGCTAGCCAAGGAGGACTTGATACTGTCACAAACATTTCTTGCTGCACTTATACACTACAGGGCAAGCAAAACAGACAATACTAGGATAAACAAAAAAGCGACCTGACTCCCCAGAAGACCCATCTGGATTCTGGGACACGTTTCTTCACCTGGGTTTTATAATCTGGGATTCCGGCATTAAGACCCGCTTTAAGACTCATCATCCGTTGGTTTCCGGTAATGGCCTGTGTTACAGCTGGTTGATATATGCCGTCCAGAATCTGAAATACTGCTCTGTACCCGTTGTCACATCAAAGGTGTCAACAAGTCATCCTGCAACAGGAGGAGGGATTCGCTCTAGTCCAACTACAGACCATGCTTCCTGGACATCCTCCTGGTCTTGACAGTGGTGAAAATCTGGATGTCATGGATACTGTGGCATGACTTCACTTGCCCTTGACTAAAGAGGGGGATTGAGGAAAAGAAAAAGCAGCTTCTGACAGCCAGGAACTGACCTGGAACTCTCAGGCCTTGGTGTTTCCAGGAGCTGCCCTGGCCTCACAGGTGCCGTTCTTCTGTTGAACATAAGCAATTTCACAGAACATGAACATCGGATAAAGCTGCTCTGAATGTAATGGATCAAGGCAAAAACGAGACCACTCTAGAATCATGTCTGAGCACAGACCAAAACACGAATGTGGTTCAAGTCACAAAAATAACCAAGCATCCACCTATTCTGGCTAATGTGGGTCACTGCTGCTTTGCCAATCACAGCTTGAGCTTCATTTCATTTCTCCCTCCTTCTAGATAACATTGATTAAGATACCAATCACAGCATTATCTTTCTCCTGACAGCATCCAATCCAGAGCAAACCCTACTTCTTTGGAACACTCATCAAAATAACCTGATAAAAGCCCAAATCCTTTCCAAACCCCTCTTCCTGGACTGCCCCACATGGGGGCCTGGGGTGGTTCTCCTCACCGCAGTGAGCACTGGCCTTCACTTCTCAGTGGACCCTACCAGGCCTGTTTGTCACATCCCTGCTGGAGTGCTTCATGCAGGTCTGTTTGCCCGCTCTGTCCCCCATCTAGGCTCCCAGCAATTATCCCTCATGCTCTCCTCCTGACTAGTGGGCCCTGCCCCACCTCACTTTTTCCACCCCGTCCCTGGCTCTCCTCTGCCAGCACAGCCTTCTCTACTGTTGCCCCAGCTGTTCTCACTGACATTTTCTCACTCCCACCGATGGCCTTACCACCTCTGCTCCAGAGTCTCAGGCCACTGTGTCCTCTTCACCATCCCTCCGACCCCTACCACGTGCTTCCTCGTCTCGGCCACCAGGGTCTTCTCTGTCATCAGACCCTAATTCTTTTTTTATTATGATTTTTAATTAGTATGGATACATAATAGCTGTGTAAATGTATGGGGTACATGTGATGTTTTGATGCAGGCGCAGAGTGTGTAATAATCGTATCCAGGTAATTGGGGTATTCACCGCCTCGAGCATTTATTATTTCTTTCTGTTAGAAACATTCCAATTCGATTTTCAGTTATTTTTAATTATACAATAAAAATGTGGGAGGCTGAGGTGGCAGGATCACTTAAGGCCAGGTATTCAAAACCAGCCTGGGCAACATAGCAAGACCGCGTCTTTACAAAAAAATGTTTTAAATGAGCTGGGTGAGGTGGGGCACACCTGTAGTCCTAGCTACTCAGGAGACTGAGGCAGGAAGATCACTTGAGCTCAGAATTTGAGGCTGCAGTGAGCTATGATTGTGCCACTGCACTCTGGCATGAGCAATACAGTGAGACTCTATCTCTAAAAAGTAAAAAAAAAAAAAGTATAAATAAATTATTGTTGACTGTAGTCACCCTGTTATGCTGATACTAGATCTGATTCACTCTAACTATATTTTTGCACTCATTAACCATCTATACTTTCCCCCCATCCCCACTACCCTTCCCAGTCTCTGGTAACCATCATTCTACTGTCTATCTCTATGATCTCAATTGTTTTAATTTTTGCATATGAGTGAGAACATGCAAAATTTGTCTTTTTGTGCCTGGGTTATTTCAATTAACCTAATATCCTACAGTTCCATCCATATTGTTGCAAAAGACAGGATTCCATTTTTATGGCTGAATAATATTCCATTGTATATATTTACATTTTCTTTATCCATTCATCCACTGATAGACACTTAAGTTGATTCCAAATCTTGGCTATTGTGCAGTGTAAATGTAAATCTGCACTCCATGCAATAAACATGCAGCGCAGATACCTCTTCAATATACTGGTCTTTTAGATATATACTTAATGGCATTACCGGATCATATGGTAGTTCTGTTTTTAGTTTTTTGAGGAACCTCCATAATGTTCTCCATAGTGGTTGTACTAATTTTTTTTCTTTTTTTTTTTTTTTTGAGTCTCACTCTGTCTCCCAGGCTGGAGTGCAGTGACTGCAATCTCAGCTCACTGCAAGCTCCGCCTCCCGGGTTCACGCCATTCTCCTGCCTCAGCCTCGAGTAGCTGGGACTACAGGCGCCCGCCACCACGCCCAGCTTTTTTTTTTTTTGTATTTTTAGTAGAGACGGGGTTTCGCCATCTTAGGCAGGGTGGTCTCGATCTGCTGACCTCGTAATCTGCCTGCCTCCGCCTCCAAAGTGCCGGGATTACAGGCATAAGCCATCGCACCAGGCCGGCTGTACTAATTTACGTTCCCACCAACAGTGTACAAGGGTTTCCCTTTCTCCACATCTTTGGCAGCATTCATTATTGTCTGTCTTTTGGATAAAAGCCATTTTAACTAGAGTGAGATATTATCTCATTGTAGTTTTAATTTGCATTTCTCTGATGATTAATGATGTTGAACATTTTTTCACCTACCTGTTGGCCATTCATATGTCTTTTTTTTTTTTTTTTTTTTTTTGAGAAATGTCTAATCAGATATTTTGCCGATTTTAAAATTGGATTATTTTATTTTTTCCCATTGACTTGTTTAACCTCCTTATATATTCTGGTTATTAATCCCTTGTCAGATGGTTAGTTTGAAAATATTTTCTCCCATTCTGTGGATTGTCTCTTCACTTTGTCGATTGTTTGTTTCGCTGTGCAGAGCTTTTTAGTTTGAAGTGATCCCTATTGTCCATATTTGCTTTAGTTGCCTGTGCTTTTGAGGTGTTCCTCAAGAAGTCTTTGCATTTCCCTGACGTCTTGGAGCATTTCCCTAATGTCCTTCTCTTCTCTTCTCCTTTCTTCTCTCTTTTCTCTTCCTTTTTCCTTTATTTATTTCTCCTTTCTTTTCTTTCTTTCAACAAGGTCTCACCCTGGCTCCCAGGCTGGAGTACAGTGGTGCATTCATAGCTCACTGCAACCTTGGACCCCTGGGCTCAAGTGATTCTCCTATCTCAGCCACCTGAGTAGCTGGGATAGGTGTTAGCCACCATGCCTGGCTATTTTTATTTTACTTCTGTAGAGACAAGGTCTTACTATGTTGCCAAGGCTGGTCTTGAATTCCTAGTGTTCTCTTTTAGAATTTTCATAGTTTCAGGTATCAGATTTAAGTCTTTAATCCACTTTGATTTGATTTTTTATATGACAAGAGCTAGGGGTCTAGTTTCATTCTTCTGCATATAGATATCTACTTTTCCCAGCACTATTTATTGAAAAGACTGTTCTTTCCCCAACGTATGTTCTTGGCAAATTTGTCAAAAATGAGTTCATTGTAGATGTGTGGATTCATTTCTGGATTCTCTACTGTTACATTCGTCTATGTGTCTGTTTTTATACCAGTACCATGCTGTTTGGGTTCTATAGTTCTACAATAAACTTCAAAGTCAGGCAATGTGTTTTTCTAGTTTTGTTCTTTTTGTCCAGGGTGGATTTGGCTATTCTGGATCTTTTGTGGTTCCACATAAATTTTAGGATTGTTTTTTCTATTTCTGTGAAGAATGTTATTGGTATTTTGATAGGGACTGAATCTGTAGATTGCTTTGGGTAATATGAACATTTTAACAACATTGATTTTTTTCTTTTTTCAATCAATGAACATGGAATATCTTTCCTTTTTCTTTTTTTTTTTTCTCTTTTTTGAGACAAAGTTTCACTCTTGTTGCCCAGGCTGGAGTGCAATGGCACAATTCTGGTTCACTGCAACCGCCGCCTCCTGGGTTCAAGCGATTCTCCGGCCTCAGCCTCCAGAGTAGCTGGGACTACAGGCACGCACCACCATGCCCGGCTAAAATTTTGTATTTTTAGTAGAGATGGGGTTTCACAACGTTAGTCAGGCTGGTCTCGAACTCCTGACCTCAGGTGATCCACCCGCCTCAACCTTCCAAAGTTCTGGGATTACAGGCGTGAGCCACCACACCTGGCCTATCTTTCCATTTATCATGTGTCCTCTTCCATTTTTTTCATACGTGTTTTACAGTTTTTATTGTAGAAATCTTTCACATGGTGAGCCACCCATCATGACCAAGTGAAATTCATTCACCCAGGGATGAATTTCACTTGGTCATGATGAATAACCACTTTAATGTGTTGTTGAATTCAGTTTGCTTATATTTTATTGAGAATTTTTGCATCTCTGTTCATCAGAGGTATTGCCCTGTAGTTTTCTTTTTTGGTGTGTCTTTGTCTAGTTTTGTCATCAGGGTAATACTGGCCTTATGGAATTCATTTGGAAGTATTCCCTCCTTGATTTTTTTGGAATAGTTTGAGTAGGATTCATTTTAGTTCTTCTTTAAATGTTTGGTAGATTTTAGCAGTAAAGGAATCAGATCCACGACTTTTCTTTGCTGGAAAACTTTTTTTTTTTTTTTTCCCCAGACACTCTTGCTCTGTCACCCAGGATGGAGTATAATGCCATGGTTTTGGCTCACTGCAATCTCTGCCTCCTGGGTTCAAGCATGTCTCCTGTCTCAGCCTCCCGAGTAGCTGGGACCACAGGTGCGTGCCACCATGCCTGGCTAATTTTTGTACTTTTAGTAGAGACAGGGTTTCACCATGTTGACCAGGCTGGTCTTGAACTTCTGACCTCAAATGATCCGCCTGCTTCGGCCTCCCAAAGTGCTGGGATTACAGGTGTGAGCCACTGCGCCTAGCCTGGAAAACTTTTTACTATGGCTTTGATCTTGTTACTTGTTATCAGTCTATTCAGGTTTTGGATTACTTCTTGTTTCAATCTTGTATGTACCTAGGAATTTATCCATTTCTTCTAGGTTTTCCAATTTATTGGCATATAGTTGCTTATAGTAGTTTCTAGTGATTCTTTGAATTTCTGTGGTATCAATTGTAACATCTCTTTTTAAAATCTCTGATTTTATTTATTTTAGTTTTCTCCCTTTTTTCTTAGCGGGATAAAAGTTTCTCAGTTTGTTTATCTTTTCAAAAAATCAATTTTTCATTTCATTCATTTGTTTGTTCGTTTATTCTTTTTTTTTTTTTTTTTTTCTGAGACTTGCTCTGTCTCTGTCACCCAGGCTGGAGTGCAATGGCACAATTTCAGCTCACTCTAACCTCTGCCTTCTGGGTTCAAGTGATTCTCATGCCTCTGCCTCTTAAATAGCTGGGATTACAGGTACTCACCACCATGCCCAGCTAATTTTTGTGTTTTTAGTAGAGATTGTGTTTCACCATATTAGCCAGGCTTGTCTCGAACTCCTGAGCTGAAGTGATCAGCCCTTATCAGCCTCCCAAAGTGCTAGGATTACAGGCATAAGCCACCATGCCCAGCCTGTATTTTTTTTTTGTTTTTTAAGTTTCACTTTTATTTATTTATGCTCTGATCTTTATTTTTTTCCTACTAATTTTGGATTTGGTTTGCTCTTGCTTTTCTAATTATTTAAGATGTATTATTAATGTATTAGTTTGTTCTCACACTGCTATAAATATACTACCTGAGACTGAGTAATTTATAAGCAAAAGAGGTTTAATTGACTCACAGTTCCACATGGCTGGGGAAGTCTCAAGAAACTTACAATCAGGGCAGAAGGTGAAGGGAAAGCAAGGCACGTCTTACGTAGCAGCAGGTGAGAGAGAGAGAGAATGTGCAGGGGAAGAGCCACACACTTATCAAACAACCAGATCTCATGAGAATTCTATCACAAGAACAGCCAGCAGTAAGACCACCCCCATGATTCAGTCACCTCCAACCAGGCCACTCCTCCAACACGTGGGGATTACAATTCAAGACAGGATTTGGGTGAGGACGCAGAGCCAAACCTTATCATTTAGGTTGTTTGATTTGAAGTTTTCCTACCTTTTTTGATTTAGGTGCTTATTGCTATAAACTTTCCTCTTAGTGCTGCTTTTCTTATATCCTGTATGGGTATGTTGTGTTTCCATTTTAATTTGTTTCAAGAGACTTTTAAATTTCCTTCTTAATTTCTTCATTGACCTGCCGGTCATTCAGGAGCATATTGTTTAATTTCCGTGTGTTTGTATAGTTTCCAAAGTTCTTTCAATTGATTTCTGGTTCTGTTCCATTATGATCTGAGAAGATAACTTGATATTATTTCAATTAAAAAACATTTTTAAGACCTTGTTTTGTGGCCTAACATATGGTCTACTCTTTAGAATGATCCATGTGCTGAGAAGAATATGTATTCTGTAGCCATTGGATGAAACGTAAATATCTGTTGTGTCCATTTGGTCTGTAGTGCAGATTAATCTGATGTTTCTTTGTTGAGTTTCTATTTGGATAGTCTGTCCAATGCCGAAAGTGGGTGTTGAGGTCTCTAGCTAATATTGTGTTGAAATCTACCTCTCTCTTTAGCTCTAATAATATTTGCTTTATAAATCTGGGTGCTCCAGTGTTGGGTACATATATATTTACAGTTGTTATATCCTCTTGCTCTATGGACCCCTTTATCATGATATAATGACCTTTTTGTCTCTTTTTATAATTTTTGTCTTGAAATATATTTTTTCTGATATAAGTGTAGCTAGTCTTGCCTTTTTTGGTTTCCATTTGCATGTAATATCTGTTTGCAACCCTTTGTGTGTATGTATCTTTATAGGTAAAGTGAGTTTCTTGTAGCCAGCATATAGTTGGGTCTTTTTTCTTCATTCCTTCAGCCACTCTATGTCTTTTAATTAGAAAGTTTAGACCATTTACATTCTATGTTATTATTGATAGGTAAGGACTTAAACTGTTGCCATTTTGTTATTTGTTTCTGGTTGTTTTTTCAGTCTCTCTTCCCTCCTTCCTTTGGTCTTTATTTGTGTAAAAGTGATTTTCCCTGATAGTATGTTTTAATTTCTTGATGTTTGTTTTCATGTATCTCTGTAGGTTTTTTGATTTCAGGTTACTATGCAGCTAGCAAATAACATCTTATAACCTATTATTTTATTTTATTTTATTTTTTTATTTTTGAGATGGAGTCTCGCTCTGTCGCCCAGGCTGGAGTGCAGTGTCGCGATCTCAGCTCACTGCAAGCTCCGCCTCCTGGGTTCATGCCATTCTCCTGCCTCAGCCTCCTGAGTAGCTGGGACTACAGGCACCCGCCATCATGCCCAGCTAATAACCTATTATTTTAAACTGATAACAACTTAATTCTGATCACAAAAAACAACAAGCAAAGAGAAAATAAAAACTACACTTTATCCCCATTTTAAAACTTTTTGTTGTTTCTATTTATATATTTTTATACTATCTATCTCTTTAAAAGTCATCATAGTTATTATTTTTGATAGGTTTTCCTTTTAGTCTTCCTATGCAGTATATGAGTATATAAGCAATATATGTGGCTTATATATCACAATTACAATGTTGGGGTATTCTATATGTGTCTGTGTACCCTCTGTTACCAGTGAATTTTAGATGATTGCTTATTGCTTTTTAACATCCTTTTCTTTCAGGTTGAAGAAATCCCTTTGACATTTCCTGTAGGACAGGTCTGATATTGACAAGCTCTTCCCTCAGCTTTTATTTGTGTGGAAGAGTCTTAATCTCTCCTTCATATTTGAAGGGTATTTTTGCTGGATACAATATTCTCAAATAAAAGTTTTCTTCTTTCAGTACTTTGCATGTGTCATACCACTCTCTCCTGACCTTTAAGGTTTCCACTAAGAAGTCAGCTGCCGGATGTATTCGAACTCCTTTATATGTTATTTGTTTCTTTTTTCTTGCTGCTTTGAGGACCCTTTCTTTATCCTTGGCCTTTGGGAGTTTGATGATTAAATGCCTTAAGGTCTTATTTAAGTTAAATCTCCTTGGTGTTCTATAACCTTCTTGTACTTGGATATTTTCTCTAGATTTGAAAAGTTCTATTTCTATTTCTTTGAATAAACTTTCTACCCCCACCTCGCTCTCTACTTCCTAATTCAAGGCCAATAATGCTTAGATTTGCCTCTTGAGGCTATTTTCTAGATCTTATAGGGGTGCTTCATTCTTTCTCATTCTCTTTATTTTTTCTCTTCTGACTGTATTTTCATATAGCTTGTCTTCAGACTCACTAATTCTTCTGCTTCATCAAGTCCGCTATTGAGAGACTGATGCATTTTTCAGTATGTCAATTGAATTTTTCATCTCTAAAATTTCTTCTTGATTCTTTTAAATTATTCTAATCTCTTTGTTAAATTTCTCTGATAGGGTTTTGAATATCTTCTCTGTGTTCTCTTGAAGTTCACCGATCTTCCTGCAAGCAGCTATTTTGAATTCTGTATCTGAAAGGCCACATATCTTTGTCACTCTGGGATTGGTTACTGGTTCTTTCTTTAGTTCATTCGCTGAGGTAATATTTCCCTGGATGCTCTTGATGATTGTGAATGATCGTTGATATCTAGGCATTGATGAGTGCGTTAGTCTGTTCTCACACTGCTGTAAAGAAGTACCTGAGACTTGGTAATTTATTAAGAAAAGGGTTTTAATTGACTCACAATTCTGCAGGCTGTGTAGGGAGCATGTCCGGGAAGGCCTCAGGAAACTTACAATCATGGTGGAAGGGCAAAGGAGAAGCAAGCACGTCTTCACATGGTGGCAGGAGAAAGAGAGAGAGAGAGTGAAGGGGGATATGCACACACTTTTAAACCATCAGATCTCATCAGAACTCACTCACTATCATGAGAACAGCAAGGGGGAAATCCACTCCCATGATCCAGTCACCTCCCACCAGATCCCTCACCCAACAGTGGGAATTACAATTCAACATGAGATTTGGGTGGGGACACAGAGCCAAATCATATCAATGAGTTAAGTGTTTATTCTAATCTTTGCAGTCTGGGCTTGTTTGTACCTGTCCTTGTTGAGAAGACTTTTCAGGTTCAAAGGGAATTGAGTGTTGTGATCTAAGTCTTTGGTCACTGCAGTCTTATCTGTACTGAAAGGTGTCCCAAGCCCTCTATCTGTACCAGGAATGGGTGGATAGATGTATAGTTATGAGTCTCTTGAAGACTCATAGAGGTACCACCTTTGCGGACCTGGGTGAGATCTGGAAGAATTCCCTGGATTACCAGGCAGAATCTCTCATTCTCTTCCCTCACTTTCCCTAAAAGGAGTCTTTCTCTGTGCTGGGCTGCCTAGAGTTGGAGAACGGGTGATGTAAGCACTACTATGGCCACCACAGGTAGGACTGCACTGGGTCACACCCGAATTCAGCACAGTCCTGGGTCTCATCCAAGGCCCTTGGCAACTACTGCCTGGCTACTGCTGATGCTTATTCAAGGCCCAAAGACTCTTTCCTCAGCGGGTGGTGAATTTTGCCAAGACTATGCCCTTCTCTTTAGGGCAGCATGTTTTCTTCTAGCCTAGGGTGAGTCTAGAAATGCCAAATCCAGAAGCTAGGGCCTGAATTCAGGGGCTTCAGGAATCTGCTAAGTGCCTTATTTTACAGTGGCTGTGCTAGTACCCAAGTTGCAGGACGAAGTCCTCTTTACTCTTCCCTCTCTTTTGTGCAAGTGGATGGACTCTCTCCCAGAGCTGCACTGCCTGGAATTTGGGGAGGGGTGATGCAAGCACTCCCTTGGCCGATACAACTGGTGTCTCACTGGGTCACATGTACCCCAAGTTCACAGGCTCTGTCTGAGCCCATTGCAGTACCAGGACTTGCCCAGGGACTGCAGTCCTTGTGGCTGAGACTGCCTTTCAAATATATTTAGGACCCTAGTCCACTTGAGTCAGCTGGCAGCGAAGCTGGCCAGAACTGTTTCCTATCGCTAGGGCAGAGGATTCCTCTCTGGCCAAAACTGATCTAAATGCTCCCTCCATGGGCATTAGCAGAATTCAGCTCTGCGTTGCTTTTGGCTGTGACAGGGCAGCAGGGAGTTCCAGTGCAGAATGCCATGATCACTTCATTCTCCCTTCCCTGAGCACACAAATTCTCTTTTGGCACATGACACTGCCAGGGGATGGGGAAGGGACGGTTAGGCCAGTGGTCCCCCACCTTTTTGGCACCAGGAACCAGTTTCATGGAACACAGTTTTTCCACGGACCAGGGTGAAGGGGATGGGGATGGTTTCATGATGATTCAAGTGCATTATATTTATTGTGCAGTTTATTTCTATTATTGTTACATTGTAATATATCATGAAATAATTATACAATTCACCATAATGTAGAATCAGTGGGAGCCCTGGGCTTGTCTTCCTGCAACTAGACTGTCCTGTCTGAGGGTGATGGGAGACAGTGATGGATAATCAGGCATTAGATTCTCATAAGGAGGGCACAGCGTAGATACCTTGCATGCACGGTTCACAATAGCGTTCACACTCCTACGAAAACCAAATGCCGCTGCTGATCTGACAGGATGCACAGCTCACGTAGTAATGCTCACTAGTCCACCACTATGTGGCCCAGTTCCTAACAGGTCATGGCCCAGTACTGTCTTTGTGTGTGTGTGTGTGTGGAGTTGGGGGTGGGTAATTATTTTATTTTACTTTTTAAATTCAAAGTGTTTAATATTAAATGAACATGGCCACATTAAAAACATTGAAAACTAAAGGAAACAAAGGTACTAAATGCTAACATCACGACTTCTACTTTAATGTATCTCTTTTGACATAATGTATATTCAAATAACTATATACTATATATGCAGTGTTATCACTCAACAGTGTATTATAAGCATTTATGTGTTATCACAAAACCTTCATAACTACTGTTTTAATAGCTGCATCATATTCTATTGGTTAAATATAGCAAAACGTACTTAAATAATCTCCTATGGGATATATAGGTATGTGGTCTGAGGGTTGGGGACCTGTGGTTTGGGCAATGCAAGACCATCTTTCCTGCCCTCTTCAGTGCATTTTTCCTTGATATGATATTAAAACCAGTACTGTGGTCACTCACCTGACTTTGAGTTCTTATGAAGGGACTTTCTTGCATAGATAGTTGTTGAATTTGGTTTTCCTGCCAGAGGGATGATCGTTGAAGTGTTTTATGCAGCCATCTTGCCCTGCCTCCTCCCAGCTTCAAAAAATCCCCACCTCTTCTCAACTTCTCCCTTGGTCACCATCCATTCTAGAGTTCTTTCTGTTACCTGAGCCCTATTTGCCCCTAGATCCTACAGTCTTAGTGGACCACCTCCCAACCCCCACCCCCACCAAAGCACACTCAGATAATGAATCTTGTTTCTCAACTAGACCCCCACCTCGTCTCTAGACCGATCCTCCTCACCAGATCTCACCCTCACCCAGGAAATCAACCTCTCACCCAACTTGATTCCCCCATGAATTCTACTGAATCATTTGTCTGGCAACTGGCAAATGGTGGGTTCACCCCCACCAATCCGCTTGCTATGGTTTGGTTGTGTCCCCACCCAAATCTCATCTTGAATTCCCACATGTTGTGGGAGGGGCCTGGTGGGAGGTAATTGAATCACCAGGGCAGGTCTTTCCCATGCTGTTCTCATGATGGTGAATAAGTCTCATGAGATCTGATGGTATTATAAGGGGGAGTTCCCCTGCACAAGCGCTCTGTTTGCCTGCCACCATTCACATAGAATGTGACTTGCTCCTCCGTGCCTTCCACCATGATTGTGAGGCCTCCCCAGCCATGTGGAACTGTAAGTTCATTAAACCTCTTTCTTTTGTAATTTGCCCAGTTCCAGGTATGTCTTTATCAGCAGCATGAAAACGGACTAATACACCTCTCTACTGCATGACTATCAGACGCCTCCATAACTCTGACTCAATCTGACTTAATTCCAGTCCAACTATATATTGTCCTAGAGAACTCATGTCCACATAACACCTGTTGGTTGGCCTCTTCTGTCCCCGCAATCTCCGGCTTCAACCACTCAAGTCTGCCCAGTTCATTCTTCTTCTGGTAACAGGCATCTGCCCAGAACTTGTTCCTCCCCACCTGATCACACTGTGATTTCTAGCAAGAGCTTCTTTTCTTCCATCCATAAGAGGCTTCTCTCTGAGGAAATCCTGAAATAGTTGTGTGGAGACCAGTAGCTTCTTTCTCCCCAGCCATGAAAGCCAGGAGCTCCTGGAGACACAAGTCCCAAAGAGAGAGCAGTTCACGATATCCACTAATAGTAATAGCAACTGACTATGAGAATATGTCAAAGCTCAGTGGACTTTTTTGACTCACCAATTACAAATGATGTGATCTTTACGAAAGCAGTTTTTTTTGAGAGAGGGTCTCACTCTGTCACCCAGGCTGGAGTGCAGTGGCGTGGTCACAGCTCGCTGCAGGCTTGACCTCCCCAGGCTCAGGTAATCCTCCTGCCTCAGCCTTCCAAGTAGCTGGGACTACAAGTGCATGCCACCACACCTGGCTAATTTTTTAAATATTTTGTAGAGATGGGGTATATTAGTACATTTTCATGCTGCTGATAAAGACATAGTGAGACTGGGTAATTTATAAAGAAAAAGAGGTTTAATGGACTCACAGTTCCATGTGGTTGGGGAGGCCTCACAATCACGGTAGAAGGTGAAAGGCACGTCTTACATGGCAGCAAGCAAGAGAGAAAGATGAGAGCCAAGTGAAAGGGGAAACCCCTTATAAAAACCATTAGATCTCATGAGACTTACTCACTACCAATAGAACAGTATGGGAGAACCCACCCCCATGATTCAGTTATCTCCCACCAGGTCCCTCCCATGACATATGGGAATTATGGGAGCTACAATTCAAGATGATATTTGGGTGGGGACACAGCCAAACCATATCATGGGGTTTCACCATGTTGCCCAGGCTGGTCTCCTGATCTCAAGCTATCTGCCCATCTCAGTCTTCCAAAATGCTGGGATTACAGACGTGAGCCACTTGCAGCCAGCCTACAAAAGCATTTTTTAAGGAAGAAGATAAACTCTTGCACCCCCATAGAAGTGGGAGCATTTGAGGAAATATGGTTGGGACTTCTGGGGCCTTCCATCCTCATAGCTGGGGGCTGAATCCCAGGCTTGGGATAAAAGACTCCTTCCCAAAGAGATGACTCTGGCAGCAGCAATGTTTTCTTCTCCCCTCTGCTGTCCAGCTCAGCCTGGGGCCTGAGGTTGAGCTTGTGAGACTAGCCTTTACCCACTGGCAAGGAGAAATACAGCCCTGTTGGGCAGGGGTGTCCCAACTCCATCCAGCTCAGCCCACTCTCCACAGGCTTCAAAGCAGGTAAACTTCGATCCTGGAGCAGGTGAAATGGACAGAAAACAGGAGCAAGAGACTGTTACTATATATTACATTGCAGGACACCTTTTCTGAACTTAGGATTTCAGGCTGTCTGCTCACCACCTGTTCTGCTAATGTGCTGTTTAAATAAATGGATGAATGGATGGATGAACAGATAGATGGATGGGTGGATGGAGAGATGGATGGGTGGATGGATAGATAGATGGATGGATGGATGGATGGATGGATAGATGAGTGGGTGGTTAGGTAGGTAAATGGTAGGTGGATAGATGGGTGGATGGGTGGGTGGATGGATGGATGGATAGATGGATGGAAGGATGGTGCAATATACTTTTTAAGTGCTGTCTGGAGCCAGGACTAGGGGCCATTAAGTTCCTTTTCTTGAGCAGGTGATTAAGTCCACACTCCCAACACCTCTCTTGTCAGGGTCTCATACTTGGGGCCATTATCCACCTGTCCTAATCAGTCCATGGCCAGGTACCACACAACCAGGGATAGTCCTATACCCAGAGCCCACTGAACTTATTCAAATAAGCTAATCTTAAGCCTGCTTACCCTGCTTCTCCCACTCCTTTCTGCAGAAACCACAACAAAGATGCTTGCCCATGGCTCCTCCCTTCCCTCTGCCTCATGACTGACGCCAGTTATTCCCTGTGTGGCCCCCTGTGGTGTGACATGTACTCCCTCTCTGGGGATCTGGGAGTATAGAAAATTATCTTTTCATTGGCAGTCATCTCCTAATCTGTTGGCCTTACCCTACCTAAATAATAATAAAAGCTACTCAAACAAATGGATAGCTTGATGGGTAGATGGATGGATGGATGGGTGGGTGGATGGATGGATGGATAGATAGATAGATAGATAGATAGATAGATAGATAGATAGATAGATAGATAGATAGATAGATAGATAGGAGAATAAACACTTAAGGAAGGAAACAAGCAGCTGTAGTGACTGCTCCTGTAACACAGTATGGCCCTAACAGCAGCCACAGGGCACACCCCTCTTCCCAATGCACCTGTATCCTCATCACCCCAGCACTTCACCCTTATGCTGGGGCTCTGGTCTAGACTCACTGGGATGTGGGAACAAAGTGGTAGGTTCTTACAAAAGGAACTGTTTTCTCCTAAAATGAATATGTCCCCAGGCTCAGTCAGAGCAGGACTTGCAGGAAGGGAGGCAAAGAGCAGTTGGAGCTTCTCACCTGGCTCGGGGCCCTGTGGGAAGACAGGAGCACAACACATCTCTCAGCTTTTGTTTTGTCCACTTGGGAAATTTTTAACTGATGTGTTTAACCTAATCAATCAGAATCTTGGTGCCTTGATAAATATGTTTTTCACGGTTCAATGTTCCCATGGGTTTGTGGCATCATATTCAACCTCAGAAATACAGATCTGGGCATGGTGGCTCACGCCTATAATCCCAGCACTTTGGGAGGTCAAGGCGGGCAGATCACTTGAGGTCAGGAGTTCAAGATCAGACTGGGCAACATGATGAAACCCCGTCTCTACTAAAAATACAAAAATTAGCTGAATGTGACGACAGGTGCCTGTAGTTCCAGCTATTTGGGAGGCTGAAGCATGAGAATTGCTTGAACCTGGGAGGCAGAGGTTGCAGTGAGCCGAGGTAGCACCACTGCACTCCAGCCTAGGTGACATAGCAAGACTGTCTAAAAAAAAAAACAAGAAATTCAGACAAGAGGGTCAATAATTTCTCAGAGAGTATTCAACCCTTCTGAAAGAGTGGACCCTAAATTCCAGATTCCTGTTGGGATGTTAAATTAAGTATTTTTCACTGTACTTCATTAAATTCTCCCCCTTTAGTCTGCAGTCATACTCACTGAACTTTTTTTTTTTTTGAAAGTTAAATAAATTCTGTGTTTGTCTTTCTCAGTCAGTTTTCTGCTTTGAAAAGTTATTACTTTTGGTTACAGTTGTCCCTGGGACACTTTGTCACTTATACTCACATCTCATGTATTGCTTTCTCACACTCTCTGGTTCAGACATCTGGGGGGCCCCTGGCAGGGGGTGATGCTTTTATTAAGTCATTTTCTATATTTACAATCTTAATTTGGTAAAATCTGTCTGAAGGTAGAGCCTTGACTCAGCACAATTGCAAGAAACTGCCTTCCCAGAGATGGAGCGTAGAACAGAACTCGGAAAGGACCCTTGTCCAAAACATCTCCCTGTCACTCTGCCGAGGGCTGACTTTCCACAGTCAGAAGTAGAGTCATTTAAATAGGATCTATTGTACAGCATGGTGGCAATAGCTAATAATAACGTAATATATATTTCAAAATTGTAAGAAAGCAGATTTTATGTGTTCATAGTACGAAACGGTATATAAGGTGATGGATATGTTAATTAGCCTGATTTAATCATTCCATAATATACCTGTCATCATTCCATAATGTACAATATACATATGTCACATTGTACCACATAAGTAGATACATTTACTATTTGTCAATTAGAAATAAAATAAATTAAGGCTCTGAGTCTTTAAAATCCCCTAGGAAGGGGCAGCTCTTCAGAAAAGAGCGAGGTCTGAGCCACTAACTATCCGAGATGCTCAGGCCAGCATTTCAGTCTGATGGGGATCGGGGAGGAAGTGGGAGCGTGGGGTCCTCGGAAAGCAGCAGCCTAGAGGAGCACAGAGGAGATCCACCACGGAGGAAGCCCCAGTTGGGTGGATGAGGGCTAAAGGTGCAGGGCAGATGGGACCTGGAAGGGCACATTCTGCTGACTTAAGACAGAGTTTGAGTTAGGATCATCTTCATGCTATAAGATAAGCAGTCCCTGAATCTCTTCTCATGGTTTATAGCCAGAATTCACTGACTGACTGAGCCAGCCTTCACCACTCTGCTGCCACAGCCCAAATCCATTTCCTGTACCTCCCCAAGCATTTCAGAGAATTGCAGTCAGTCGCAAGATAACAGCTGCACACAGCAATGGCATTTATAACTACAATAAACTATAGGATAAGACTTCCTTTACAAGTCCAATTCACACATAACATACTAGCCTTGTTCCTGATTTGATTTTAGGGAGAAACTATTGAGTAGTTCAACATAAAGTAAGACGTTCGCTGACATTTTTGTTGGTGTCCTTTATCAGATAGAGAGATTATTTCTCTTTCCAGATTGCTGAGAAGTTTTTTTGTTTTGTTTTGTTTTGTTTTTAAAATCATGGATGCATATTGGATTTCGCCAAATGCTTTTTCTGCATCTATTGAAATTATATTTTTCTCTGTTATTCTGTTAATGTGGTAGATTACATTGATTATTTTTGAATTTTAAGTCAACCTTAAATTACTAGAGTAAACTCCACTTGGTCATGAATAATTATCTTTCTCATATATTGCTAGATTTGGCTTGCTAATATTTTGTTAAGAATTCTGATGGATATTGGTCTTTGACTTTCTTTTCTGTTTTTCTTTTCTTGCAATTTTTTTGATCAGATTTTGGTGTCGGGGGCTAGTCTGAACTATTAAAAGAAGTTAGAAAGTGTTTTTCCTATTTTCCAAAAGAGTTTGTGTAATTCTTCCTTTTTTTTTTTTTGAGACGGAGTTTCGATCTTGTTGCCTAGCCTGGGGTGCAAGGGCACGATCTCAACTCACCGCAACCTCTGTTTCAGAGGTTCAAGCAATTCTCCTGCCTCAGCCTCCTGAGTAGCTGGGATTACAGTCATGCACCACAACACCCAGCTAATTTTGTATTTTTAGTAGAGATGGGGTTTCTCCATGTTGGTCAGGCTGGTCTCGAACTTCCAACCTCAGGTGATTTGCCCGCCTCAGCCTAATATTGGTATTAATTATTATGTAAAGTTTGATAGAAAAATCATCAGTGTGGTGGCTCACCCCTGTAATCTGAGCACATTGGGAAGCTGAGAGGAGAGGATTGCTTGAGCTGAGGAGTTTGAGACCAGCCTGGGCAACATAGCAAGATCCCATCTCTACTAAAAAATTAAGAGAGAGGAAGAGACAGCAAGAAAGCAAGAAGGAAGGAAAGAGGGGAGAGAAAGAGAGAAAGAAGAGAGAGAGGGAGGGAGAGGGAGAGAGAGAGGGAAAGAAAAGAGAGAAAGAAAGGAAAGAAAGAGAAAGAAGGAAAGAAAGAGAAAAAAGAGAAAGAAAGAAAGGAAAAGAAAGGAAAGAAAGAAAGAAAAAAGAAAGATAAGAAAGAAAGAAAGAAGAAAGTAAGAAAAGAGAGAGAAAGAAAGAAAAGAAAGAAAGAAAGAAAGAAAGAAAGAAAGAAAGAAAGAAAGAAAGAAAGAAAGAAAGAGGGAGGAAGGGAGGGAAGGAAGGAAGGAAGGAAAGGAAGGAAGGAAAAAGAAAAATAATCAGTGGAACCATTTATGCCTGAAGTCTGTTATACTGAGGGTTATGAATCTATATGTAAATATATAGATATTGATATAATTGCTCCTATTTTAGTTTTTGAGACAGATTTTCTATTTAATTTCAATTTTGGTAGTTTGTGTTTTTCACAAACTTGTCTATTTCACCTACGTTGGTGAATTTATTTCTTTAAAGTTGTTTATAATATTCCTTTATTATCTTTTTAATATCTTTAGGAAATCCAGTGCTATAGCTCCACTCCTTCGTTCTTAACATAAGTAATTTGTGTTTGCTTTCTTGATTAGTTTGCAATCAATTTATCAATTTTATTGTTTTTATGTTTTGAAAGAACCAACTTTTGGTTTTGTTAAATTTCTCTATTCTTCTCTGCTCTCTGTCTCATTTATTTCCACTATAATTATCATTGTTTCCTTTCTTCTGCTTCATTTGGTTTGATTTGCTTATCTTTTTCCAGTCTCTTAAGTTACAAACTTAGATCGTTAATTTTTAAAAGTGTTTTATTTTTACATTTTTACACTTAAGCTTCTGTTGGACTTGATAGATCATTAATTTTAAGACTTTTTTTTCTAAGAATAGCATTTAAAGCCATAAACTTCCTACTAAGCAGTGCTTTAGTCGCATCCCACTAATTTGGGTATGTCATGTTTTCATTATTATACAATTGAAATTTTTCGGCTGGGCGCAGTGGCTCACGCCTGTAATCCCAGCACTTTGGGAAGCCGAGGTGGGTGGATCACCTGAGGTCAGGAGTTCAAGACCAGCCTGGCTAACATAGTGAAATCCTATCTCTACTAAAACAACAAATTACAAAAATTAGCCGGGCATGATGGCGGGTGCCTGTAATCCCAGCTACTCGGGAGGCTGAGGTGGGAGAATCGCTTGAACCTGGGAGGTGGAGGTTGCAGATAGCCAAGATCGCATTCCTGCATTCCAGTCTGGGCCACAGAGCAAGACTCCATCTCCAAAAAAAAAAAAAGGAGAAGAAGAAATATTTTCTACTTTTCTACTTTGCTTTGTGACTCCTTCTCTGATCCATGGGATGTTTCAAAGTATGTTGTTTTGTTTTCAAACATTTAGGGATTTTATAGATATTTTAACGTTTTTACTCTCTCTCTTTTTTTTTTTTTTTTTGAGGCAGTGTCTCACTCTGTGGCCCAGGCTGGAGTGCAGTGGCATAATCCTAGCTCGCTGCAACCTGAAATTCCTGGGCTCAAGCAATCCTCCTGCCTTAGCCTCCAAGAATCTAAAACCACAGGCCCACCACCAGGCCGGCTACTGAAAAAAAACTTTTTGTAAAGATGGGGTCTCATTATGTTGCTCAGGCTGGTCTTAAACTCCCAGCCTCAAGCAATCCTCCTGCCTCAGCCTCCCAAAGGGCTGGGATTACAGACATGAGCCCATGCACCTGGCCATTTGCTCTCTAATGTAATACTATTGTGGTTACAGAACATCCCTTATAAAATTTTAATCTTTGAAATTTATTGAGACTTGCTCAATGGCACAAATTTGGTCTGTCTAAGGGAACTTTCCATGTTTTCATGCACAGAATGCCTATTCTTTTGTTATTTGCTTGAATGTCTATAAATGTCAATTAGGTCAACATGCTTGACAGTATCTTACAGGTCTTCTAGATGAGCACTGTCCAAAAGAAATGTAATGTCGCCACATATGTAATTTTAAATTTTCTAATAGCTACAATCAATGAGGAAAAAAGAAACAGGTGAAATTAATTGTAATAATATGTTTTATTTAAGCCCAAATATCCAAATAGCATTTTAACATGTAATCAACATAAAATTATTCATTTTATTTTATTTATTTATTTATTTTTGGAAACAGAGTCTCATTCTGTCATGCAGGCTAGAGCGCAGTGGTACAATCTTGGCTCACTGCAACCTCCACCTCCTGGGTTCAAGCAATTCTCGTGCCTCAGCCTCCCAAGTAGCTGGAATTAAAGGTGTGCACCACCACACCTGGCTAATTTTTTGTAATTTTAGTAGAGACAGGGTTTCACCATGTTGCCCAGGCTGGTCTCGAACTCCTGAGCTCAGGCAATCCACCCTCCTTGGCCTCCCAAAATGCTAGGATTACAGGTATGAGCCACCAAGCCTAGCCTGTAATCAACATAAAATTATGAATAAAATATTTTACATTATTGTTTTCATTTTAAGTCTTTGAATATCAGTGTGAACTTTACACCTCCTGGCAAACCTCACTTTAGACTAACCACATTTCAAGAGTACAATAGCCACTTGTGGCTCTAGTGGCTATCATATCAACAGCAAAGTTCTAGATCCTCACCAATTTTTTTCCTTTTATTTTATTCCATCAATTGCTTAAAGAGCCATGTTAAAATCTTCAACTGTGATTATGGATTTGCCTATTTATCCCTTTATTTTTGTCAGTTTTGCCTCATTTATTTGGTACATATGCAATCAAGTAGACTTCATCCCTGGAATGCAATGTTAGTTCAACAGACACAAATCAATAAATGGGATTCATCATGTAACAGAACTAAAGACAAAAACCACATGATTATCTCAATAGATGCAGAAAATGCTTTCAATAAAATGACACATCCATTCACGTTTAAAAAAAAAAAACTCTCAATAAACTAGGTATTGAGGAACGTACCTCAAAATAATAAGAGCCATCAATGGCAAACCCACAGCTAACATCATATTGACTGGGCAAAAGCCAGAAGCATTCCCCTTGAAAACTGACACAAGACAAGGATGCCCTCTCTCACTACTCCTATTCAACATAGTATTGGAAGTTCTGGCCAGGGCAATTAGGCAAGAGAAAGAAATAAAGGGCATCTAAATAAAAAGAGAGGAAGTCAAACTATCCCTGTTTGTAGATGACATGATCCTATTTGACAAAGCCCCGTAGTCTCAGCCCAAAAGCTTCTTAAGCCGATTAACAGCTTCAGCAAAGTCTCAGGATACAAAATCAATGTGCAAAAATCACTGCTTGATCGTGGTGAATAGGCTTTTTGATGTGCTGCTGGATTTGGTTTGCCAGAATTTTGTTGAGGATTTTTGCATCATTGTTCTTCAAGGATATTGGCCTGAAGTTTTCTTATTTTGTTGTGTCTCTGCCAGGTCTTGGTATCAAGATGATGTTGGCCTCATAGAATTAGTTAGGGAGGAGTCCCTCCTCCTCAGTTACATCCAAATATGGCACAGGAGAACCAAGATATGCCCTAGTGGATCTTCTGAGCCCCAGACATAGTTATCCATGCCTCCATTAGTAAAAAGAACTGTTGTCTTCTTGAATCTTCTCTAAAGGGTTACTAGAATAAGATCTCATCTTTGCCTGCTGTTCCAACAGCACAAGAGCCCCCAGATGATCAGATGGCAGCCATATTTTAAGTTCAGTGAGTTACTGGGTCCTTTGGTAGATATGTTCTCTACCATCATCCTCCATGCCTCTGTCCCTAGAAGCCAGATCCTTCAGACCAACCCAACTTAGTGTTGCAGGGACTGGAAACACAAATACCTCTAGTGGCTCACCGGGAGTGATGCTGAGAGATGCCACAACTGTTTCCAATACTTCGTTTCTGGAACCATATACTCTACCTATTGAGGACCTACCATAAAATGGCCATTGGTTTCAAGTCGTGGTAACAAACAACGACCCCTTGTTCAAGAAGCAGGAAAAAGGTGCCTTTAAAAGTAGTAAAGTCTGGACGCGGTGGCTCACGCCTGTAATCCCAGCACTCTGGGAGGCCAAGGCGGGTGGGTCACCTGAGGTCAGGAGTTCAAGACCAGCCTGGCCAACATGGCGAAACCCCGTCTCTACTAAAAGTACAAAAATTACCTAGGCATGGTGGCAGGTGCCTGTAATCCCAGCTACTCAGTAGGCTGAGGCAGGAGAATTGCTGGAACCCGGGAGGCAGAGGTTGCGGTGAGCCAAGATCGTGTCGCTGCACACTAGCCTGAATGACAGAGCTAGACTCCATCTTAGAATAAATAAATGAATGAATAAATAGATACGTTTTTTTAAAAATACAAAAAATAAATAAATCTTACTGGAATTTGTTGGCTTGAGGTCTCTGGAAGCAGTTTGGGTCTCTGGCCAGAAACCAACCAATTCGGCAATTGTGGTGTGTCTGGTGCCCCAGTGTCAGGAGAACAGAGAGAGTAAAAGAACAATGGGGTTTGGTTCCATTCTCTTAGAGCTACAGCTGCACAGAATTAAAAGGGAATTCCCCTACTCCAGTGATTTGGGTTTTGCTGACTGCTTTTGCTGCTGCCATCACCCCTGCCAGAGGGTTTTTTATGGACCAGGGCATGAGAGAATGGAGAAGAAGAAGAACAAAAATATGTGGAGTTTTTATCTGTGGCATTTTTCTGTTTGGCCCCTGGATTCAGAACTAGAAAGTTTCCCTCAATGTTTCTCTGTCTCTACTCAGCTCTCATTTCTGGGGTTTGAGCTGCTTAGAGTTCACGCAGGAGAATCCTAGAGGGAAAAATAAAGGTAAATTCATCACCAGTTTGGCGGTATTCTCATATCAAATTCTGACGTTCTTCCCTCATAATCCTGCTGATGTTTACCTGCTGGAGGTTTTAAACAGCTGCCCATGCGTTTGTCCAGATTTTGTCGTTGTATTTAGTGTAAGAGAAAAGTAGGCATGTGTTTGCTCCGTGTTATCTGGAACTAGAACCCTTCTCTTAACATCATAACTTCAAAATATAGAAAGCAAAGCTTACCAGAACTAAAAGGGAGAATAGAAACTTTTAAAATTATAGTTGGAAACCTTAATACCCTCCTCTGAACAAGTGTTAGACAAACATTTAGTAAAAATAAAAGATAGAGATGATATAATTAGTTGACTACTCTATTTTTACTTACACAGGGCGCTACATCCAGCAACCACAGAATGCACACTCATTTCAAGTGCACATGTAAGATAAAAAGCAAATTCCAGGCTGGGAAAAGATAGTTACAAAGTATGTATCAGATAAGGAATTCATATCCAGAATATATAAAGTAATCCTAAAAAGTAGTTAGGAGGCTGAGGTGGGTGGCTCACCTGAGGTCCGGAGTTCGAGACCAGCCTGACCAACGTGGAGAAACCCCATCTCCACTAAAAATACAAAAATAGCCAAGCATGGTCACGCATGCCTGTAATCCCAGCTACTCGGGAAGCTAGGCAGGAGAATCACTTCAACCTGGGAGGCAGAGGTTGCGGTGAGCTGAGATCATGCCATTGCACTCCAGCCTGGGCAACAAAAGCAAAAACTCCATCTCAAAAAAAAAAAAAAAAAAAAAGGAAAAGGAAAACAAAGAAAAGAAAAAGAAACCACTAAAAATTGGTAAAAGATTTTAAAGGCACAAAGCAAAAGAAGATATCCAAATGGCCAATAACTAAAACTAAGACTAATAACGAAATAAATAAAACTAATAACTAAAACTAAGACTGACAATAGCAACTGTTGGAGAAGTATGAAGCAACTGGAACTCTTCATACTTTGTTAGTAAGAGTGTAAACTGGTAAGACCACATAGGAAAACTTTTTGGTAGTTTCTTTTTTTTAATTTTTATTTATTTTTAAATATATATATATATTTTTGAGACAGAATTTAGCTCTTGTTGCCCAGGCTGGAGTGCAATGGCATGATCTCGGCTCACTGCAACCTCCACCTCCCAGGTTCAAGTGATTCTCCTGCCTCAGCCTCCCAAGTCACTGGGATTACAGGCATGCGTTACTACACTCAGCTAATTTTTGTATTATTAGTAGAGACGGGTTTCACCATGTTAACCAGGCTGGTCTCGAACTCCTGACCTCGTGTTCTGCCTGCCTCAGCCTCCCAAAGTGCTGAGATTACAGGCGTGAGCCACCACGTCGGCCTTTAAAAATTTTTTTTGAGATGGACCTCATTCTGTCACCCAGGCTGGAGTGTAGCAGCGTGATCTCGGCTCACTGCAA
The DNA here is from genome assembly GCF_049350105.2 of Macaca mulatta. Taxonomy (NCBI): domain Eukaryota; kingdom Metazoa; phylum Chordata; class Mammalia; order Primates; family Cercopithecidae; genus Macaca; species Macaca mulatta. The sequence goes on from NC_133418.1 coordinate 7,351,980, forward strand.
CCTCCACCTCCCAGGTTCAAGCAATTCTCCTGCCTCAGCCTCCTGAGTAGGTGGGATTACAGGTGCGCACCACCATGCCTGGCTAATTTTTTATATTTTCAGTAGAGACGGGATTTCACCAAGTTAGCCAGGATGGTCTCGATCTCTTGACCTTGTGATCCACCCACAATGAACAAGGAGAACACATGGACACAGGGAGGGGAACATCACACACTGGGGCCTGTGGGGGGTGGGGGGCTAAAGGAGGGATAACATTAGGAGAAATACCTAATGTAGGTGATGGGTTGATGGGTGCAGCAAACCCCCATGGCACATGTATACCTATGTAACAAAACTGCACGTTCTGCACAGGTACCCCAGAACTTAAAGTATAATATAAAAAAAAAAGAAAGAAAATGTGGTGCATATACACCATGGAATACTATGCAGCTATAAAAAAAAGAGAACAAAATCATGTCCTTTGCTGCAACATGGATACAGCTGGAGGCCATAATTCTAAGAGAACTAATGCAGAAAGAGAAAAGCAAATACTGCATGGTCTCACTTATAAGCAAGAGCTAAACATTGGGTACACATGGACATAAAGATGGGAACAAGAGACACACGGGACTATAAGAGGGGGAAGTAGGGAGGAGCTCAAGGGTTGAAAAACTACCTATTGGGTACTATGCTCACCACCTAGATGACGGGTTCAGTTGTACTCCAAACCTCAGCATCACGCAATGTACCCTTGTACAAGTCTGCACAAGTACCCACTTAATCTAAAATGAAAGTTGAAGAAAAAAAGCACATTAGGTTAATTAAGAAGAGAATGGAGAAAGTCAGAGGGCAGGTCTTAGCATGGTAGAAAATTTTAAACAGCAATTAAGAAATAAGGTGCTTGGCCAGGTGCGGTGGCTCACTCCTGTAATCCCAGCACTTTGGGAGGCTGAGGTGGGTGGATCATCTGAGGTCAGGAGTTTGAGACCAACCTGGCCAACATGGTGAAACCCCAGCTCTACTCCAAATAGAACAACAACAACAACAAAGAAAAAACACCTGGGCGTGGTGGCGCGTGCCTATAGTCCCGGCTACCTGGGGCTGAGGCAGGAGAATCACTTGAACCCGGGAGATGGAGGTTGCAATGAGCCGAGATCACGCCATTGGACTCCAGCCTGGGCAACAAGAGTGAAGCTCTATCTCAAAAAAAAAAAGAAAAAAAAAAAAAGAAAGTGTGTAAAGCAAATATTGACAGAAGCAAAACAAAGAAGAAAAAGAAAGAGGAGAGTCGTGGGACTTGTCCCAGCAGGGTGGAAAGCTTTAGATGGTTATTAAGAAATGGGATGAATAAAATGGATAGTGATGGATTAAAACAAAGGATTTAACACAGCACTACCAAAGGTTGAGCAGGCCCAAGGGACCCCCTGCTGGTCCCTCAACATTAAAGGGTTCCAAACAAGCCTACTCTATTTACTCCAGTTTGGAGACATTTAAAAAGCCAAAGGCAAAGTTTATCACGAGAAACCTGACCAGCAATTGCTGTGACAGTTGTTAGCAGGTTCATCAAGATGAAGATTGACAAAAGGGTCACAGTCCCTTGGCTCTACCCCTCCTCAGTGGGGACCCAAAGCCTTATGTACATCAGTAGGTAAAATGGTCGAGAGGAGTGGGGTGTGGAGAAAAGGTTACTGGGACTCAATACAGGAACCCCCAGCACTGCAGTACCAAAACCTATTGATGAAGCCCTGAGGCAGGCTGCAGTTAGAATGAGGGAACAGTAAAAGGTAAGGGTTGATAGGATCATGAAAGGTGGAACGCTTCAACAGACTTTAGGTAAAGAAGCTGTGTGTCCTTTACCTGAATGTTTTATGGGAATGGATATTACATCCGTCTGGGGAACACCTTTTCTTTTTGAGATGGAGTCTCGCCCTGTTGCCCAGGCTGGAGTGCAGTGGCACGATCTCGGCTCACTGCAACCTCTGCCTCACAGGTTCAAACGATTCTCCTGCCTCAGCCTCCCCAGTAGCTAGGATGACAGGTGTGCGCCACCACACCCAGCTAATTTTTGTATTTTTAGTAGAGACGGGGTTTCACTGTGTTGGCCAGGCTAATCTCAAACTACTGACCTCAGGTGATCCGCCCACCTCAACCTCCCGAAGTGCTGGGATTACAGGCGTGAGCCACCACACCCGGCCTAACACTTCTTAATACCTAGTATTGTAACACCCAAACCTGTTAATTAAGTCCTAATGGAGGCCACAGCTAGGAATGTAGTGGTTGACGGAATTAAAGTCTGTAGGCGAATTGGTGTTTTTCAGGAGGCTTCATGAGAAGTGCTTGCGTGTGTCTCTTACCTGATTGTGTTATGGGAATGGATATTGTGTACGCCTGGGAATGTTTCCCCTACCTAGTGTTGTAAAACAGAAGGCATCACAGCGCACAGCACTTCACTCATCAGTGTGGAGGGTGTTCTTAGAGGTCACCGGTGTGGAAGCTGAGGCTTCCTCCCCTTGCTTCCCCTGCACCACGCTGCAGAGACCAAACACCTGTTTCTTATTAGGTCACAGTTCTCTCAGCAGGTGAGGCATTAACGGCCAAGAAAAAGAAAGGATGAGAATATAATCATGAATAAGTCTAGCAAGGGAAATATTTTTAGGTGTTTTTATTTTTTTGTTGTTGTTTGTTTTTTGTTTTTTTTTTGTTTTTTTTGTTTTTTTTGTTTTTGCTTTGGAAACTGTTAGTCCAAACTGCACCGTTTTGTAAAACCCCCAGCCATTTTGCAGACCTTGGTCAAAGTGCAACATTCCACAGGGGTTCGGGCACACCTGCCCAACCGCCTGACTCTCTTATTCTATTCTGCTGGAAGGAAGTGTAAGGAACCTCACACTGCATCGGAACACCAAACTGCCTAATCACGGGAACACATTATGAACGTTTTCCCAGGCAGCAGGCCGTGCCCCCTGTTCCAGACCCCTCCCGCCCAGCCTATAGTTGCCCCAGCCTGTAAGCGGCGGTGGACACTGGCGTTAACCTGGTCCCCCCTCACCTCTGCAGGTCTTATGCTGGACATAAAGCCTGCATTCGCTGTAGAGCCACTACTCTCTCTGTGTCTTTCTTTAACCCTCGCCTTCCCTTAAAACCTAACAAAAACTATCTATAAGACAATTTTTCCTCATCCTCCAGTAAGAACCTAAGTTTTGTTTGTTTTGGTTTGGTTTTGGGGTTTTTTGTTTGTTTGAGACAAGGTTTTACTTTGTTGTCCAGGCTGAAGTGAAGTGGTGCAATCATGACACTGCAGCCTCGACCTCCCCGGGCTCAGGTGATTCTCCCCGATCAAACCTCCTAAGTAGCTGGGACTGCAGGCGTTGTGATACCATGCCTGGGTAATTTTTGTATTTTTTGTAGAGATAGGGTTTTGCCATGTTGCCCAGGCTGATCTTGAACTCCTGGGCTCAAGCAATCCTCCTGTGTTGCCCTCCCAAAGTGCTGGGATTACAGGCCTGAGCCACCACACCTGGCCTAAGAACCTGGTTTTTGGACAACTATAAAAGTGCTATTTTACATAATAGGATGTAGACACGTAATAATTCATAATGCCTGAAGGGGGCACAGGCAAAAAATATAAAGGAAATGGAGAATGACTGGATATCATATCTAATGGTGCCACATTTGTGTCTAACATCTTCGACATGGTTCTCAGCAACTCTCTGGGAATCAGCTGTTGAGCTAGATGGAGATGGGAAGAGGACAAAGACGGAGATAGTTCGCTGGGTGAAGTGGTTCACGTCTGAAATCCCAGCACTTTGGGAGGCCAAGGCAGATGGATCACCTAAGGTCAGGAGTTTGAGACCAGCCTGATCAACATGGAGAAACCCCGTCTCTACAAAAAATACAAAAAAAAAAAAAAATGAGCTGGGCATGGTGGCACATGTCTGTAATCCCAGCTACTCGGGATGCTGAGGCAGGAGAATCGCTTGAACCCAGGAGGCAGAGGTTGTGGTGAGCTGAGATTCCGCCACTGCACTCCAGCCTAGGCAACAAGAGCGAAATTCCATTAAAAAAAAAAAAAAAAAAGACTTGGATAGTTGTAATATATCTAATTATTAATTCTAACAGGCTGTGGAGAAGTTTGGCCTGAAAATCATTAGGTATAATGAAGTTTGTGTATTATATCCAGATTGTTCTTACCATGTTGTTAAGTCACAGATGAAAACAAGCAATGTTTGAAGGATATTCCCAACCTCCAGATGTACCTAATCCTGGTGAAGCCGATGCTGTTAGCACCCTCCCATATCCGTGGGCCTTTTAGAATTTTCAGTTGATTTCCAACTGCCAGTATGTGTACCTCTGTGCCTGCAGCCCCTTTTCCTTGGAAATACGTGTTGCCTATTTGCAAGGCAAACCAGAGTAGCACAGAATTGATATCCCCCAAAGCCCTACAATCAGATCCCTCAACCAACGGCTCTCAGGAGTTGATGTATAAATGCCCCAGCTCCTTGTACCTTGGGCAGAATAATTCTGTGGTGTGGGTTTTGCACCGTTCCTAGCAGTCTTCCTGCAAGGTTGAGCTCAAGTACCCACTGTGGTAGCTGGCTTGATGACACGTTTTATTGGCTGTCCTCCTGTCCCTGTATCATCCAGCCACCTCATACCAGCGTTCCAAAATAAACTACCCACACTGGAATCCTTGCCTCAAGTTCTGCTTCTGGGGAATCAAACTAAGACAACTTGAATGTGAGGTCTCCCACAGGACATCTCTTGGCTTCCTAGTCATAAAGAGAACACTGGGGGAATGCATTCAGGGAACACGTGAGCGTACTATTTCTTGTTTTTCAAATTACCTGAAAGTGATGTCATCTAGATGTACTTTATTGTTTCAGTAATGACACTGAAGGGGCTAGTGATTAGATGAAATTGATGCATATGAGGGAAAGCCCAAAATAAGTTATTCCTGAGCAAAGTGAACATTTGAAGGGCATCCTGGATGGCCCACACGCAGGGAGGATAATAAAAATATTTAACACCTGGTACAGCACGGGCCTCAACCAGTCATACAAGCTGCCGGCCTACCTGCTGAGAGGCTGCCACACAAACTGACCATTGGCCTGCCCGGTGAAACAAGGATTCCTGGTTCTGCCTGGGTCAAGTCTTCAGGCTGGGTTGAGAGGTCAGCGGGCAAAGAAGGATTTACTTGGCTTTCTCCAAGGGGGCTCCGAGGCAGGTGCGTCTGATTTTTATTCCTTCTCAGAAACAGAAGTGACGGACTGAAACATTCACTGAACATCTCCAAAGGGAGTTAAAGGCCCAGCAGGGCCACATCGTCACGCGTCCACTTTACACTCCGACATGTTATCACTTGTGTCCTCTCCTGACTATGGAAGTTAAGGCCACAAACAGCACACAGTTTCCTTCCAGAGAGTTGTCTCTTCTCCGTTGTGGGTAGTGTGAGCAAGACCAAGGTAGCAAAATAGCCAAGGGGTAGGTGTATATGTGACCAAGATACATAGCTCTGAGCCTCTCCTGGCACTGGGAAAGTGACGCAGAATGATGATGTAATCAGAAAAGGTGTTTGGAGTACATGTATGAGGATATTGGTGAGGGTGCTAATTCATTCACTTACTGGGGATGCTGTTAAGTATGGTTAACCCGTTCCTGCTACCCAGACCCCAGAGTTGCCTGGTGTCTCTTCATCTCCTTGACCTTCTCAGTTGGTTCTGTTAGCCTTCCAGTAATTTCCTTGTATTGCTTAAAATTTCTATAAGTGGTTACTTTTGCTTGCAACCAAAGAACCATAATTGATTTGGGTCCTACACGCTTATCTTCAGCCATGTTTTGTGAGGGGTGGACCCCGTGAAAGAAAGTGTGTGGCAGCAACTCTTGAAAATAAGAAAAGCCAGTCCCTGGATCTTCACACACAAAAGGAAACACAGGAGGTTGCTGTGGGTTTGAAGGACTTGGTGTATGTAACTTGAATGACAGCTTCACCTCAGTTGGCTCTCAGTTTCCTATGCAGCTAGAATTCCATCCCTATTTCCTCCATTGTCCCATGGGTTGGCTGGCCTACGAGTCAGGAACTTCTCCTAAGCAAAGCCCAAGTGGTTTGGGCAGATACTGGGGAAAGGACAAAGGCTCGGGTCAGGCTTACTTAACTTGTTAGCAATTCTGGTAGACAGGGAGTAGGTGGGCATTGGAATCATGGGCTAAAAATGAAGCCTGGCTGGAATATGTAGGGGCCACTTGTCATGATATTCACATTTACTACAAAGTAATTACATATGTCCGTTTCCTGGGAAGCATATTGTGAACTGGATGGATTTCTTTTATTTTTCTTTCCTTTTTTCAATTCTTATTTTCATTCAGAAAATTGGGAAATGAATTTTCTTTCATGATTTTAATCATTTCTTTGCCAGTGTTGAATACAGCACATTCACATAAAACTCTCAAAGGCGGCCATCTGAGCGCTCTGCCAGCCTGGCCCACCCACAGAGCTTTGCCTAGAAGCTTTGTCTTTTATAGAACTTAGCTCGGGCAATGATATCATTGACGAAGTCATTGTCTATGTCCGCTGGGGTGGCAATCGCTTCAACTCCTGACTTGAAAGCTGAGAGACCACCTGAAATGAAACACAGAGTGAGGCTCAAATATTAACTCTCAGTAGAAATAAGCAATGAGCATGGCCAAGATGTTAGCTCTCCAGGCAAATCTTCCACAGCAGGCAATCCCAAATCCTCCTCCCTCTCTCTCCCTTTCTGAAAGGACACGCTACCCCAAGAATCACTGGGAAAATTCCAGATTGCTTTCTTTCTCTTTTTCCAAAGTCTTTGGTTTTTCTTGTTGCAAAAATCAGATTTGCTTTTTTATGTAATCCAGGCCTGGCAGAACTAGACCCCCAGTACATCCTCTGCTGAAAATGCTTGTAACATTCTCTCATTTATACAATAATTCACTCATCTATTCACTCATTTATTCATTCAGGAAATGTTTTCAAGCACCTACTATGTGCCAGGAGAGATCCCACACTAACTACAAGGTACCCAAGACACACTTATTTATTTGGGTACATGTACATATGCGTGTGTATGCTATTTTACCCTAGAATTTTATCTTTAGTAGTTATGTATGTGTTTAACATAATTGCGCTCTGCTGTGATATCCAGAGAAAAAGATGCCTGGTCCCGATCCCTGCCTTCAAGGACCTTGAAGTCGAGAGTAGAATCTGTTCTGATTAAGGCCATTAGAGTGTGGAGAACATAACATGGGCCGATAGGAGGTAAACCTAACAGGAATTGATGTGGTTGGGTGTGAAGAGAGAAGGAACCAGAGAGCCTAAGAGAGCAATCTGGTTTTCAGTCTGGGATGACTGGCTATGTTATGGTGCCTCCAAGACATGTAAAATGCAGAAGAAAGAGCAAATTTATAGTTGGAGGTTAGTGAGTTAATTCCATCTGGGAGATGCTGAACTTGAGGGGGTCTGTGATCAGCCGAGCAGCGATTTCCACTTGGATACATAGCACCTGAAGTCCTGAGAATACTCACAGAGTAAAATCATTCAGACAATTTGGAAAGTTGTTGACAGTTTCTTATAACAGGAAAAAACCTATGAGAGGTAGGCAAACATATATATATACACATATATATATATATGTTTGGTTTTTTTTTTTTTTTGAGAGATGGGGTCTCACTCTGTCTCTCAGGCTGGAGTGCAGTGATGTAATCAATGCTCACTGCAGCCTCAACCTCCCAGGCACAAGCAATCCTCCTGGCTCAGCCTCCTGAGTAGCTGGGACTGGAGTGTGTCACCATGCCCAGCTACTTTTTTTTTTTTTTTTTGTAGAAACAGGTGTCACTATGTTTCAAGGTATCACTCAATAGCTCAATAAGCAATGAATAAGAACCCCAGTGTTCTGCAGAGGGGAAATGGAGGTTGAGGATGGAGGACCACTCAAAGTAACTCTGTGGTTCAGAGAGTGCGAATGCAGCCTCTAGACAGCTCCTCCCAGGGCCACTGCTGACCCCATGGAAATGCTCCCAAGGAGTCTCGGGTCACACTGGCCTTGAGTGGTCTTATTCATTGCTCATTTAAACAAAGTGCTCAGAATACAGCCTACCTCTGAGGTGCTGAGCAGCACTCCACGTGGGGAATTTTTTCTGGATTGCCTTAATTCTCTCTGTTAGAATTCCAGTAGCCTGTGAAAGATGCTCTTTGCTGTCCCAGGCACCAACAGGGTGGTACGCTTGTTTATCAAGCTAGAAAATTCAGATAATAAAGTCAGCATCTGGATGAGGTAACACATTTTTCTGCCATTCCTAATTTCCTCTCCTGGTATTCAAGTCATAGATACCGGCCTTTATCCCCAGAGAGTCAATTCTATTGTTCTTTCTTTCATAGAGGTGAGAGTCAGAGAAACAAAGTAAGGTTTGGGAGAAATGGACATGGCATAGTTTTAGCTAAACAGTCTAATATACAAAAAAAAAAAAAAAAGTTGTTTTGAAACAAATAACACCTGAAGTCTACACATTTATAGTAAGAAATAATTATCTAGCTAATTCAGACAAAAATTTGTTTCTAACTGGGAAGGCCAGAAGTCTGTATTTCGGCAGACAATTTAAAATCGAGCCTGGAAGCAAATATCCAGATAATTTGGATCCCCTTCCTCCAGTTTACCCAAAGGAACAAGTTGTTTCAAGTAGGGCTCAGTTATACCATGTTTTGATCCACATGGATGAAATGTACTACTTCACAAACCCCAAGAGGACACCTGTAATAACAGTGCTATTTATAAGATTTTCTCAGTTTTAGTGTATTACATATTATTTATCACAAATAGGTAGTTATAAAACTCCTAAAATACTTTTTAAAGGATATCTAATAATGAATAAGCCTTGAATGACATAAAAAGATGTGTTGCAGAAATCCCAGATCAAATTATGCTGGAGTGGCCGGGCGCAGTGGCTCACGCTTGTAATCCCAGCACTTTGGGAGACTGAGGCGGGCAGATCACCTGAGGTCAGGAGTTCAAGACCAGCCTGGCCAACAAGGTGAAATCCTGTCTCTACTAAAAATACGAAAAATTAGCTAGGCATGGTGGCGTGTGCTTGTAATCCCAGCTACTCAGGAGGCTGAGGCAGGAGAATCACTTTAACCCGGGAGTGGAGGTTGCAATGAGCCGTGATCACGCCATTGCACTCCAGCCTGGGCAACAAGAGTGAACTCCATCCCCCAAAAAAAAGAAAAGAAAAAAATTATGCTGAAGTACCTGTAGCCAGATGCCAGGGTATTCTGGGGTTTGGAAGCACTGCAAATGGATTTCTAGTTGAGGTTGAGCTTCTGTGAGGAGGGATGAAGTGGGGCTGATAGAAAGTTTCTAGCTCAATACCTGCATCAAGCCAAATTTAAGCCCCCTGTGGTCCCAGCCATCTTGCAGGACAGATCCGCCATGACTTTCCCTGGAGATGATGGCTGCAATGACAGCAGGGTCCACGCAATGTCTCTGCCCGACTTCTTTGATCAGAGTCTGGTAGGGTTTTATGGCCCTCAGATCCATCTCAGCAAACATTTCAGAACCACGGATCCCTACATCAATAGAAAAGAAACTGTTTTTCTGGGCATGCTAGTGTGTGCCTGAAGTCAGTCCCTGCTACTCAGAAGGCTAAAACAGGAGGATTGCTTGAATCCAGGAGGAGTTCAAAACCAGCCTGGGCATCATAACGAGAGCCCAACTCAGAAAAAAAAAAAAAGAAAGAAAGAATTTAAAGTTAAAAAGAGAAAAGAAACTCTTTCTTTTACTTCAGAAGAAAACCATTTTTTAAAATTTGCTAAGTTAGCCACAGCCTCTGATCACTGCTAATGGCTTGGGACAGTCATCCTAAGATATTCTTTTGATCTCTGACTACAGAAACAGACAGGTCCACAACCCCCAACAGGTGCCACTTCTGCTGTTTTTTCTCCTTCAAATTGCTCATGCCTGTAATCCCAGGACTTTGGGAGGCCAAGGTGGATGGATCACTTGAGGTCAGGAGTTCAAGACCAGCCTGGCCAACATGGTGAAACCCTGTCTCTACTAAAAATACAAAAATGAGCCGGATGTGGTGGCAGGCACCTGTAACCCCAGCTACTCAGGAGGCTGAGGCAGGAGAATTGCTTGAACCTGGAAAGTGGACGTTGTAGTGAGCCAAGATCATGCCATCACACTCCAGCCTGGGTGACAAAGTAAGACTCTGTCACACACACAAAAAAATTCTGCCACACTGGTGCACTGGGAAGCCTCTTGGACTAGGAGTCAGCCAGTGTATGTTTTAGCCTGGCTCTGCCACTAGCTGGTTCTGTGCTATTGGGAAGTACCCCCCTCCTTGCTGAGTCTCTGAGCTCTGATTTGTAAATTGAGGGGTTGGGGTCCGATGTGACCTTGTGGTTGCTGCCAGCTCCGACACCCTAAAACCAGGATAACATGATGAACACGACTTTGGAACAGTATTGCTTCAAATGTTCATGTGTAACATGAAGCAAACACAGCAGCACCACCCAAAAATCAAAGCCAAATTCTAATATTTATTCAAGCAGTAGTTTCAACACATGGAAACAAACACAGCTGGACAAGGTTTGGAAAGAATGAGGGTGGAAAATGAAAAGAAGCGGGTTGTTAGATTGGCCAGGATTGTGTTTTTTGCTCATTTTTCATTTTGGTACTATTGTCATAATGATGATTATACCTTTTCAAAATTAAGTGACTTCCTAAGAAAGAATCTGAAAACGATGAAAGGGGAAAAGCCAGATGTTTGCTCTGCCTTTCACTTACCGCAGTTCATCACACTCTTTGCATCACAAGTGGCCCCAGAGGTCTTCATGGTCATGATGTCCCCGTAGCAGCCGTGGTACAGGCGCGGATGTAGGTGAGGGTTCATTGAGTGGGTGAAGGGGTACGAGCCCCTGGAAGTGCCTAGAGGCGGAAGCATAACTCACATGAATCCTGTGAGAAGATATTGCTTGGGTTGCTGCAATAAACATCACTAAGCCAAAGGCGGAAGGCCACAGACAGAACTCCCCAACTCTCTTGTTGCCATTATTTGTTCATCAGACAGAAGATCCCCGTGCCCACTCTGCTCCGACCTTTTTTGTTGTTTTGTATTAACACAGCACTTAATCCAAAGACACTATGCAAAATATTATGAAATTCATCTCTTATAGATCCTAAATACATATGCAGTCTTTTTTTTCCTTTGTTTTTTAGAGACAAGGTCTTGCTCTGTTGTCCAGGCTGGAGTGCAGTGACATGATCATAGCTCGCTGCAGGTACCAACACCTGGGCTCAAACGACTCTCCCACCCCAGCCTCCTGAGTAGCTGGAACCACAGGCGCACATCACCAGGCCTGGCTTATTTTATCTTTTTGTAAAGATGGGGTTTTGCTATGTTGCCCAAGCTAGTCTCAAACTCCTGGGCTCAAACCATCCTCTCTCCTTGGCCTCCCAAAGGATTTCAGGCACTGTAGTCATACCATACTGTATGTCAGAATTAAAACTGACAGACGGTTTTTAAGCAGGAAACTTGAGAGGTTTTGTTTTGTTTTTTAAGATTCAGCGGGTACACGTGCAGGTTTGTTACATGGGCGTATTGTGTGATGCTGAGGATTGGCCTTCTATTGATCCTTCACCCAAATAGTGAACACAGTACCTGATGTGTGGTTTTCAACCCTTGCCTCCCTCCCTCCCTGCCTCCTTTTAGAGTCCCCAGTGTCTATTGTCTTGAGAGGAATTTTAAAACATTTCTGACACAAATGCTTCTGGGAATGTTAACATCTGGATTAACAATTTGCCTTTGTTTAGAAAGATAAGAAAGAAGGGTACCATAACAATTTAAATATATTCTTATTTTATATCATTTACTGTGAAGGTGAGTACCTATGTATGTCTGTCTAATAAAATTAGAAGTAAAAATTGAATTTACCAAAATGATTTAAGTCAAATCTATTCTTGTTTTTTTGTTCTGTCTTTAAAAAGTGAGTTTCTGTCCAAGTCTACCTGTTAAAGGAGAGGCAGAGCTTTTGCTAAGGGAGATACAAGGTTATTTTCTGTAATGCTGAAAAGTTTGTTCTAACTGTTTCAAGGGCTTTTAATTTGTACCTTAAGAGTCCAAATATTTGTTATAAGACAGTACTTTGGGCTGGATGTGGTGGTTCATGCCTAGAATCCCAGCACTTTGAGAGGCTAAGGCAGGAGGATTGCTCGAGCCTGGGAGTTCGAGACCAGCTGGCAAAACTCGTTTCTACAAAAAATACAAAACTTAGGCTGTTGTAGTGGCACATGCCAGTAGTCCCAGCTGCATGGGAGACTGAGACAGGAAGAGTGATTGAACCCGGGAGGTCGAGGCTGCAGTGAGCTTTGATGGTGCCACTGCACTCCAGCCTGGGCAACGGAACAAGACCCTGTCTCAAATCTCAAAAAAAAAAAAAAAAAAAAAAGTATTTGTTAAAATGTTTGATGTAAAAAAAATAGAATCTGGCTGGGCGTGGTGGCTCACACCTGTAATCCCAGCACTTTGGGAGGCTGAGGCAGGAGGATCACCTGAGGTTGGGAGTTCAAGACCAGTCTGACCAACATGGAGAAACCTCATCTCTACTAAAAATACAAAATGAGCCAGGCGTGGTGGCACACGCCTATAATCCCAGCAACTCGGGAGGCTGAGGCAGGAGAATCACTTGAACCCAGGAGGAGGAGGATGCAGTGAGCTGAGATCACGCCATTGCACTCCAGCCTGGGCAAAAAGAGCGAAACTCGGTCTCAAAAAAAAAAAAAAAATAGAATCTAACCACTCCTGCCACCTCTGCTACTGCCATGGTCCCAACCAGCGTCATTGCTCATCTGGACTCTCCTAACAGCCTCCTAACTGACCTCCCTGATTCACTCCTGCAGCCGATCCTCTACCTAGCAGACAGAGTGGCCCTGTGGGAATATGCACAGGCTGCTATCAGTCTTCTGTCTTAACCTTCCAGTGGCTTTCTCCTCCTTTAGGGGAATAGCCAAGTCCATCCTGCAGCCTCCAAGACCTACTAGATCTGGCTGCTCCTGTTCCTATTTCTCCTTCCCTTTGCTCACTCTCCTCCAGCTGCATTCTTCCTTGTGTTTATCCTTCAACATGCCAGGCAGGTGTCTGCCTCAAAGCCTTTATGTTTGTGGTTCGTTTTGTCTAGAATGCTATTCCTCCAGGTATCTACACGATCATGTCTTCAGGTCTCTGTCCAAATATCACCTTATCAGCAGAATACATAGACAGTTTATAGACAAAAAAAGAAAATGGTCCTTAAACATATAAAAGATGTTAAACCACACTCAGAAGAAGAGAAAGGCCACATTAAAACATCATTATGACAGCATTTTCCAACTCTTTAGGTGGCAAGGGCCCAAAGGTTTGATAATATGCTCTGTGGGAGAGGCTGTGAGGAAATAGGCTGTCTCACACATTGCTGTGGAACACAGTTTTACAACAGGCTGTTCATCCCAGCAGTTTATAACAGCAAAGGACTGCAAACAACACAAACGTCATTAATGTAGGGACTGGTTGAGTAAGTGATGCTACGTCCACAGTGGAGTACTGTGCAACTGCAAAAGGAAAGAGCGAGACCTGTATATACTCCTGTAACATTCTCTCCAGGGACAAAATAGTATTTATAGAATTGTACTCTTTGTGTAAGAAAGGGGAGAAAATACAATTGTATATTTTGTGTGATTTGCTCATATTTTCAAAAGAAACAATACAAGGATGAATGAAAAACTGGTAAAAATTGTTAGTTATGGAGAAGGTAAGAGGAAAGTAAAGGGAACAGGGATAGAGGATAGACTAACTGTATCTTTTAAAAAGTTTTTATTTTGGAACCATGTAAATGTTATCATAAATTTTAAAATTAAATCATATAGGGAGAAAAGGAATCCATAAAAAAGAAAAACAAATGAACATAACTCTATAACAAATTGAAAAATTAATAAACACATAGAGGAGACTTATCTCAAGTGACTTTAAAATATATCCATATAAGTGTATACTACTACATAGGAATACATCCAATGAACATAAATAATCACAAGAAAATCTTAAATTATATTTACTGTCTCAATATTGGTTGGTAATACTGTCATAGTTATTTTGACACTACTATATGTATATAAGTAATAATGCTAATGTCATTAGAACTAGGATTTTTAGTGTAAGATAGCAGAGGTACAAATATAAAACTGATATAAAATGCTTGCATTCTTAAATATAAATGTGAAATATCTGAATGCATAATTGTTTTTCTTTTAAAAATATGTATTTTCTAGTTCCCGCCACTGAAAACACCTGAAATAAATGACAACTCCATAGCAATGGAGCACTTTTACTTCCCACACTGTGGTCTCTAAATACCATTTCCTGCTAAGAGGAACCAGCACTCCTCAGAATAATGGCTGATTGCTAGCCTGGGGCAGAAAATGTTCAAGATGAACCAGGAACATCTTTTTGTGCTAGAGCTGGTCCTTATATGTTAGAGACACATCAAAAATTTTTACAGGTGAAATGTTTTTATCTCCCTTCTTTCATCTCACTCTTTCCCTCTCTCTTCCTTTTTTCCTCTCACTCTCTTTCTGTTCATTCCTCTCACTAGAAGATAAATTTCATTAGGTCAGATACTAGATGTTTTTCTCTGCTATATCCTCCTCAGCACCTGGAACAATGCTTGGCATAAAGTGGACATTTAATAAATATTTGCTGAATGGAAGAATGGATAGTTGGATGGATGAAGGAATGAGACAGAAAGGGATTGTTTAAATTATCTGGATCAAGTGTCCCTATATTGACAGGTTCAATGTCCTTTCACTGGGAGGCAGTCTTTGCCAGGCTCACTGTGTGGCCCACAGATCACAGGCATCAAAGTTACCACACATGCTTATTAAAAATTCTTATCACTGGGCTGGGTGCAGTGGCTCACTCCTGTAATCCCAGCACTTTGGGAAGCTGAGGCTGGCAGATCACGAGGTCAGGAGATCAAGACCATCCTGGCTAACCCAGTGAAACCCCATCTCTACTAAAATACAAAAAAATTAGCTGGGCATGGTGGCAGGCACCTATAGTCCCAGCTACTCGAGAGGCTGAGGCAGGAGAATGCCGTGAACCCGGGAGGCAGAGCTTGCAGTGAGCCAAGATTGCGCCACTGCACTCCAGCCTGGGCGACTGAGCAAGACTGCATCTCAAAAAAAAAAAAAAAAATGCTTATCACTGGGCTCTTCACACCAGATCTACTGAACCAGAATCTTGCAGTATAAGGCTAAGGAAGCTGCACTTTGCCCAGCATTCGCAGTTGACTCTTACACATAAAGTTTATGAACCACTGCTTTAAGGGAACTGGAATATGACCATGGAAACTACACTGCTTGTGTAGGCATTACAAACACACAAGCCCTTTTTAAATTAAGAGTCACCTTTCAGCTACACACAGCTAATATGGTAGCTCATAATTAATCTGCTGGCTATTTAACTCTGCTCTCACCTGCCAATTTAAAAAGGAGTAAAAATTTAAAACTAGGTTGCCCTGCTTTGGACCATAAGTGACTGGAAATTACTTTTGGGTAGCCTTGTCTTTCCAAATTTAGAATTAAACATTTTAGAAACACTTTCTTTTCAGTCACCATTCTATAATTAAAGACAACTTGAACATTGCTCATAATGGCTTTTCATTTTGCTTAGGTCACAGTTTTAACATTCTCTTATTCAAGATCTCTTACCAACTCACCAACCTATCTTTCCAGCCTTCCCCCGAGAAATCCCCTCTTCTGTCCAGGCCACACCAACCCAAAGACTTTTCATTCATTTCTGCCTCTCCTCTTTTACTGAAATCATTCTTC
Organism: Macaca mulatta; assembly: GCF_049350105.2. NCBI lineage: Eukaryota > Metazoa > Chordata > Mammalia > Primates > Cercopithecidae > Macaca > Macaca mulatta. The sequence continues at coordinate 7,367,831 of NC_133418.1, forward strand.
CCATCCAGCAGCCTCTTCCCTTTTCTTATTAAATCACCAAGCATTCTTCAATTGACACGTCCCCCCTAAAAGCCTTTCACATCTGAGCATTCTAGTTGGATGTGAGCTCTTCCTCCCAAACCTTTCCCAGACTAGTGCTTTTTTCCCACCAACACACATTGAATTCTCATCCACTGCTTGGCATTGATAATTTCCTCTTCATGTGTTTTGCTTCCAAGGCACTGTTCCATATACCTCTCAGTAAGATATCCAGTCTGATAGGTGCATTGTCAGACAGGAAGTAAGCAGATCAATAAATATTAGATTATTTGAAATTCCCATAGATCCTGTTTTTCACCTGCTTAGCAAGCAGAACACACTGTTAATTATAGAAATAATAGTTGATTAATGGCCAAGCTGGTCAGAATGAGAGCTCACTCTTCCATTGCGGGTAATCATTGCTCTTTCTGATTCATTATTGTGCTGGAGGTTTCTGTGGACACCCCGTAAACAATGCTAAATCTCAGCCAGTGACTTACCAATGAGGGCAATTAGTCCCCAAAACACCACAGAGGATAACATGGCGGGGAATCTGATCTTCCAGGACCTGCTCTGATTTGAAATAGAAACTAGTTAATTTTAAAACTTGAAAATTTCCTAAAGAAAAATTTGCGTTGTTATTTTAAAAAGTTCAGAGTTGTTTCCAATCCACTATTCATTTCCCAGTTTCAAGATAGTATTCTCACAGGCTCAGTACATGGTTTGTTAGCACACTCTCTTTGCTAAGCATAAAATCCCAACTCACTTCAATCCAATTTCATATTGACATGGGCCATGCATATCTTACGTATGTAACCAGATATACACTCCCATCCCATCTCTAAGCTTGGTAACCCCACAATTTTGTTCCCTTTCTTTAAAAAAAACTGATCCTTTCTTTCTAGTTATTCGCCCTACCCCTGCCTTCAAGGATCAGTTTTGGTTTTTCATTTGTTTGTTTAAAAATGGGATCTTGCTCTGTCACCCAGGCTGGAGGGCAGTGGTATAATCATAGCTCACTATGGCCTCAAACTCCTGGGCTCAGGCGATCCTCCCACCTCAGCCTCCCGAGTAGCTGGGGCCGTATATGTGCGCCACCATGCCTGGGTGTTTCCATTATTACACTAGGGTCTCGGTAGGGAAAACAAAATAAAACAAAATACCAACAGGAGCATCAAAGAACATGACTTAGAAGAGGTTTCCTCTGCTCCATTTCTTCCTCAATCAACTCTATTCTTGGTTTCATTCAAATGGTAGCTGATAAGTTTTACAAGATATAAGAAGGCCAGCACTAACCTTGTTTGCAACCTTACAGAGAAAATCTCCCCTCTCTGTTTGCAAATGTCTTCTGTACTCAGCAGCAAACTGCACTTCAAGCTTTTCCAAAGCGGTGGCCTTTGTCCTGTAACATAGGTTTAACAATTGGAGAATCCATTAGTCAGTAGATCACTGCATACCCGGCTTCAACTGAATAGACGTGAGTGTCGTCTACTGCTGTGGAGGAAACTTTTAAACACCAGGATGAAGACTCACCTGGCTTTTCTTGCCTTCGTCCTGTACCAACGATCATTAGAGGAGCTTTATATATGGTTTAAAACCCTCTCTTTAAACCATTGACCTCATTAGGCCTGGTTATAATAGTACTTAGGACTTAGGTGACCCCATTAATAAGAGGATTTCAAAGGGTTGATTAACCACTATTAACTAATTAATCTAATGAACCCCCAGGCTGCTCAGGAGGCATATTTTGATAGATTGTTTCTAGATAGCTAAAATTGTGCCAAACAGCTTCTAAATTTGCAAATAAGAAACAGATAATTCGCTTTAAATAAGAAAACAGGAAATACTAGCAATTTTTATTCTTGGATTGGTTATTTACCTGAAATGCTGAGTCTCCTGCTCTTTGTTCCCCATTCCAATGTCACATGATCCCCATACCAATATGTCACATGATCTCAAGCCAGTATGTCACATGATCATTATAGGTGAACTTGGCTCCTTACTCCAGTCCCACTTCTGACAAGCAGGTGCAAGTGTGGTCACCCGCTCTGGGAGATCAGTGCAAAACCAGGGAGTAGCAACGTGGGTACTCATTTGTCCATCCTTGCTAGGGATATGGGAAAAAAGCATACAGCCAGGGATGAAAACTTCTCCAAGAAGAGAGTATCTTTCTTCAGGCTTATGTCCAAGGGAAGACAGGAAGCTCATTGTGCAGCCCCAGGAACAGGAAATGGAAGGGAGGTTCTTGAAACAGGCAAAGCACATTGCACAGAGGGGAGGAAGAAGTCTGGTGTGGGTCCTTCCACAAGCGTGACCAGTTTCTCAGACTGCACACAGTCCTCCCCCACATCCACCGAGTGAAGAAAGGTGCGAGGCCGCTGTACGGGAAACAGGAGGACAAAGCCACAGGCAACTTCCCAGCTCCCTGGCGATAAAACAACCTCCGCTTCCAGGAGAACATGCCCTTCCAAGCTGAGGTCTGCACAGTCCACTGGCATTCACTTCTGCCTTGCCTGCCTTCCTGCTTGTAGAACAGACGTCCCTGGCACGGCCTCTAGCCTTCCATCCCTGGAAGACTGGCAGGGTTGTTCCAAGCCAATGGATGCTTCCTGCCTGACTCTCAGGAAAGTGACCCATGGAGGGTCTACTCCACCCCCGGCAACACTGCGGTCAGGACCACTCTTGAATAAGGGATATTGCAGAAGCCTAACTGCCCTGAGGCAGGCCTTAGAAACCCGTAGTCTATCACCAGCCACATTGTGCCCATGACCCACTTCACTGCAGGGTGAGTAGAGCCACTTACCTGAGGCTTCCAGGCTAAGTGCAATGAGAAAGTTCAAGAAAGGGAGATTAAGAAGAAGTTAAGAAAGAATGATAAGTTAGGGAAAAGAGAGCAGGTGGAGGCTAGGGCTGTCCCTACGTGCACTGGAAGAAGTAAGTGTTAATAAAACATTTAAAGCACTGCTGAATGTGAAGAATACTTATCTTTCAGCTCTCAGTTAGTGGGGCTACAAGTCCTTCTAGGTATGAGGGTCTTAATGTCCAGGCTTCCGCAACTCAACCAGTTGTTTTCAAACTGATGTGGATTGTTCTGTTCAAACTGTGAGAGAACAATTGAACACCCAACGTTTGTCAGGTTCCTATGGATATTATATGACTCAATCCTCCACTGGCCCCGTGGGGCAGTTATTATCCCTTATTTTAGAGATGAGGAAACTGTGACTCAGAGAAGCTAAGTAACTTGACAAAGATGGCACAGTTAGCATGTGACAGAGCCAGGATTTGAACCTAGGACTGTACAATTCCAAAATCTGCACTCTTCCACTGTATCAGAAGTGCCAGCACAGTGGATAAATGACCCTGCAGAGCAATCATTGCAACAGGTCCAAGTCCATCTGGATAGAAAGCATTGTCTGTGGTCTGGATAAATGACACCACTCACAGATTTTATACCACTATCTGTCAAATGTTCGTAGGTGCTGTTGTCATCTCTAAAATACAAATTAATGAGTTAACTAAGTCTAAAGTGGCTTTGTATCACTTTATGTTTTCTCCACCAGTAATAATAATGTAGTTAATATGCACTGACGTTGTATGGTATGACTGGTAGAATAACAGGAAGGGGAATGACCTAAGTTTGTTATACTCTAAAGCCTAACTCTTAACTGCAATACCCTACTGACCCAGTGGATGGTTAGGTGTGGGTACTATTGTATAACGATCTTAGGAATTTCTTGTCCCTAAGAAGAAATATACTGAATAAATCTCCATCTCTTCCCAGGGATACCAAGAACGGCTACATGTGAGTTGTACTGATATTTCCAGGAGGGGCTTAAGGGTACCTTGGCACCTGTCATAATCTCCATCAGTCCCCAGAATAAAAACACAATCTATATGCAAGCAATGTCTGTGCTACACAAATAAAACTCTGTGGCCTGGTCTCCTCCCCGCTCAAATCAGTTGCCTGCTCCTAAGACTCTTCAGTGCAGCAATTCTCTGGCAGCTTCCAGGGAGTTCTAACAGATCTGGGGTTCCTGGCCTCAGTGGTGGAGACTCCAATCATCCCTAATGATTAAATGGCCTCAGCAATCGGAAAACTTCAACAGAAAAGCTTGAGTAGTACTGTCCTAGTTAGGAGGAGAGGAATGATTATGAAAACTGAGGTACTGTGTATACCCAGGGAAGCAGATTCTGGTGCGAGTTCCTGGCAAGGCTTCTCATCTCATACCAGACAAAGACCTGCTCTTATGCCCCGAGCTACCCTAGGTTAGCACTTTTGGGAGTTAAAGGAATCCAGCATCTCAGGCTCCCTTGGTCCCCTCGCCCTCTGCGTCCCCACCTGCCTCCCTCCCAACACTAGTCTGTGCTAATACAGACTGGGTTGTCTCCGCCATGTCATTATTTGTGAATCCCAGGCACAGTTCTCCCTTCTCAGGAACGACAGCCAAGGAGGATGATGACCATGGGCAACTCATTTAACCTCCCCGAGCCTTAATTTTCCTCATCTGTAAAATGGAGATGATAATAATGCCCCATGACTTTGTTTTGAAGATAAAAATAAATTTTATATGTAAAAACATGTTACAAACTACAGTGCTTCGTAGAGATGCCAGTTACTATCATGATGGGTTTGCACTCAGGTCCTGATGGCTTAGCTTCTTGTTGATTTATTCATTTGTTTGTTTATCCATGCACTCAGGAAAAATAATTAACAACTGAATTATAGGACAGGAAGTAGGAGGTGAAGTCTCTCTTCAGCCGTGAAGAAAACTTGGCAGGACAAGCAAGAGCTATTCATTGCCAGGACTCTGTAGCCTGCCTGGTAGAAGTGGAGGAAGGATAAGTTCAGAAACAGCCACACAAGCAGCTACAGCCCGAGCATCTGTTGCACAGCTTTGAAACCTATAAAATGAGGGAGCTGCCCAAGAATAATGTGGCAAAGGCACTTTGGCACCAACAGCTGGTGAGAAGGCAGAAGGGGGGCCCTTCCATAAAATTTCACCAAAACGTTCAACTTAACCCCAGGATATTTCAATGTCAGGCTTGAAGTGCTGAGTGCTTTTCTTGTCTTGGTTTTAATCTACTACATGATAGGTAAAACGCATACCCTGTTGAAGAAGCCACTTATATGGTTGCATCACCGGTCTTCCAATGTCAAATATTTGACCAACATTTCAGAAAAGATATACAAATGGCCAATAAAGATCATGAAAAATTGGTAAACATCTTTAGACATCAGGGAAATGCAAAATAAAACCAAAATGAGGCAGTATTTCATACTCTCTAAAAAGGTTAAAACCAAAGACTAGCTATATCACACATTGGTGAGAAAATGAAATAAAACAGAACTCTCATACATTGCTGGTTGGAGTATAAAATGGTATGATTGCTTTGGAGAACTGTTTAGCAGTTTCTAACAAAGTAAACACACTGTATGCCTCAGAAATTTTATTTCTAGTCATTTACCCAAGAGGAATGAAAAAAAATGTCTCCCAAAAGACGTGTATGAGAATCTTCACAGACTGTAAGTTCTGCAAAGAAAAAAGAGAAAAAAAAAAGTTTTTATAGTGCTTCAGTCTTAATAGCTCAAAACTGGAAACACTCCAAAAAATTCATCAATGGAAGAATGGACTAACAGTTGTAGTATAACGATATAATGGGAAAATACACAAGTTAAAAAAAACAAACAAATCCAGGAAAAAATTCCAATGAACCTGGGCTGGGTCAGGTGCCCACCTCTGGATCATTCAACCATGTCTAGGAATATATTTGTTTGAAAAAGGGACTCCCTGTGGTTTGGAAAGGAGAAGGGAGAAGTCTGAAACAAAATTTTAAAATAATATTTTTATTTTGAAATAGTTTAAATTTCACAAGAAACTTCAAAAATAGTACCAAGAGTTATCACATACCCTTCACCCAGCTTCCCCCAATGGCAATATCTTATATAACTATAGTACATGTCAAACCCAGAACATTACCATTAGTATTATACAATACTATAAACTTAGGTACAGACCTTATTTGGATTTCGCCAGTTTGTTTTTACACTGTCTTTAAAAAAAATATTTATTTATATTTCAGAATTGTATAGTACTGTGAAGTTTATCCCACATGTAGATGCAAGTAACCATCACCATAATCAGGATACAGAACTGTCCCATCACCATAAAAAGACTGCCTCATGATAGCCCCTAACTATGTCTTTCATTGTGCCAAAAGTAAGCTTTTCTTTCTTTCTTTTTTTTTTTTTTTTTTTTTTTTTTTGATGGAGTTTCGCTGTTGTCAGCCTAGGCTGGAGTGCAGTGGCATGATCTTGGCTTGCTTACTGCAACCTCCACCTCCCAGGTTCCAGCAATTCTCCTGCCTCAGCCTTCCGAGTAGCTGAGATTACAGGCACCTGCCACCACGCCCGGCTAATTTTTGTATTTTTTAGTAGAGACGGGGTTTCACCATGTTGGCCAGGCTGGTCTCAAACTCCTGACCTCAGGTGATCCACCCGCCTGGCCTGCCAAAGTGCTGGGATTACAGGCATGAACCACTGCACCCGGCCAAGTAAGCTATTTTTTAAAAACAGCTTGATTGAGATATAATTCACATATCATAGACTTCACTCATTTACAGTGTGCAATTCAGTGGTTTTTAGTATGTTCACAGAGTTGTGCAATCATCAGCGTAATCAATTTTAGAGCATTTTCATTATCCATGGAAGCATCTCCACAACCATTAGCAGTCATTCCCAGTTTCTCTCCCCTCCCTCTTCTCTCCTGTTCACCCTGTGACCCCAGGCAGTCACTTACCTAGAAGTCTGGATGATTTTGTAAAAAACTGTTCTATGGTTGTTTACTATACCTGTGATGGAGAGAAGAGTTGGAGCAGTATCTGGAGAAGGACTTGTGTCAAAGACAGCCCTTTTGTCATGGTTTACCCTGGGAGTGACTTGAACATAATCAAATGCTGTAGAAAATATTGAGGATACAACAAACTATAGGATTATTTGATCAGGTAATGATGTTGAAGACATTAGTTCAAAAGCTTAAGAGTAGAAATTGGCCTGAGACAGGAATGGGAATGCCTCTTCCATTGTAACAGAAAGAAAAGAGAAAAAAATCAGGTAGCAATGCAGTTCAGTGTATAGAGTTGATGGGAGAAAACTGAAGGAGTTATCTAATGATTTTTAAGTCCTTTGTGAAACAGGAGGTCAAATCATGTGCTGAGGAGTAAAAACTATGTGGACTTAGACAATGGAGAGCTGTGCAAAAGCCACTCTGTAGAACTGGAGAGAGAGAGCTGAAAGAGAGCCAAAAAGATGAGTGGGGTCTGCATATGGACTAGTTGAGATTGGAGCCCATAAATGTTCATTTAGAGGCATTGAAATGCTGGGGTCTGACATGGCAGCCTAAGTACAGACAAGAAGAAAGCAGAGGGCTGGAGTTGTCCGGGGCTGAGGCGCAGCTCTGCAGGTGCCATGCAAGGAGGATACAGGGGCAAGTGAGATGGAGTTTGGCAAAGGAATGGTTAAAGTAATGGCAAGTGGATAGGAAATGAAGGGAAGAAAGTAAGAGGCTATTATGGGTCCAGTGGGAAGATTTAAGCTTAAAGTTTTGGAGGTGGAGTGTATCGGCCATCGTTTTCTCCCACCTTACTTCTCTTACCTTACCTCTAACTCCACCCACAGTTGCAACAAACAGTGGCATACAAGCTTCAGCCCGCTTTGCGCGGGTCCTTTCCCAAGTGCTTGCTCACTGCCTCGTGCCAGCCTCCTGCAGTCTTGATTTCTAGGAGAACTGGAATCCCCTGGGGACCTCTCTAACTCAGTCTCCTTAGTAACCTGACTAAAATCAAGGGCAGAAGGATGAAGGGGTGGATGGTGAGAGGAATAAATCAGGCACGCAGGGACTCGGGCTATCGCATATCCCCACAGACAGTGGAGGAGCAGGCAGGTGTGAGTGATTCTGGGCTCTGTGTGCAAAGGTTCTGGTGACCTTTTATCAGGCCAGAGGCCCTCACAGTGCAAAGAGAGGAAGCAGGGGTTAGAAGCCTCAGCTGGAGGCTTCTTAATAATAAGTTTTCTTGTTTAACAACAGAAGGATGTTCATACTGTTAAGCTCTTCACTTAAGCAGGTTATTAAATGGTATTAATGAATGTTTCCAATTTTGTTTCAAGTGTGTGTATATGCAGGCATGGAAATTAAGCTGAATTGCAACTTCAACTATACCAGATGTTACAAACTTCTTCTTCAAAGCAGCTCTACCACATTTACCCCTCTAAAGCAGGGTATAAGTGTTCCCACGCTCCATATCTCCACCAAGGTTTGCTATAATTAGACTTAAATTGGGTGGGAAAAGTCAGTTTCCTGACCGAGACTGGGCATCTTTTCATATACGCTCATTGGCCGCATCAGTTTTACCTGCTCTGAATGGCCTGTTTATATTCTTTGATCACTTGTCACTGGGTTGTTTGTCTTTTTCATATTTTATTTATTTGGCTTTAAAAATTTTTTATATCACGAGGTATTATCGACTTTTTCTCATTTTTTAAAATAGAAGTCTTCATATACTATAGTCTGGGTCCTAGTCTCTTTTTTTGTTTGTTTGTTTTTTCTTTTGAGATGGAGTCTCTCTCTGTCGCCCAGGCTAGAGTGCAGTGGCTGGATCTCAGCTCACTGCAAGCTCCGCCTCCCGGGTTCACGCCATTCTCCTACCTCAGCCTCCCGAGTAGCTGAGACTACAGGCGCCCATCACACCTGGCTAATATTTTGTATTTTTAGTAGAGGCAGGGTTTCACCATGTTAGCCAGGATGGTCTCGATCTCCTGACCTCGTGATCCGCCTGCCTTGGCCTCCCAAAAGTGCTGGGACTACAAGCATGAGTCACCGTGCCCAGCCCTAGTCTTTTGATAATCATATGCCAAAAAGAAAAAAAAAAAGAAAGGAAAGAAGAAAAAAAGAAATTTTACCAAAAAAATTATATAATTAAAAGGGATATAATCAGTACCTTGCAGTAATTTTCAAGTGTTCTACAAGGAACTTGTATTAAGTTGTCAGAAAGACATGCTGTATTAAAACTCTTTAGCCACGTCTGATCCCACAGATGATTGCTGTGGAGGGCTACCCCTTAGATAGCCTTGGACCCCAGGGTTTTATGAGAACTGCAAGGGCATCTTCTAGAATTCTGGCCCTGTGGTGACTGGGATGGTGAGTGTCTTAGTCTGCTATTTTTGCTGCTATAACAGAATACCACAGACTGGGTAATTTACGATAAACAAAAATTTATTTGGCCCATGGTTCTGGAGGCTGGGAAATCCAAGAGCATGGTGCTGGCATCTGACAAGGGTCATCCCATGGTGGAATGGTGGAAGGTGGAGGTGAATACACAAGACAGAGAGCAAATGGGGCTGAGCTGATCCTGCAGAAATAAAGCCCCTCCTGAGAGAAGAGTATTATTCCATTTGTGAGGGCAAAGCCTCATGATCTCATTATTTTTATTTATTTATTTATTTTTTTTTGAGACAGGGTCTCCCTCTGTTGTCCAGGCTGGAGCACAGTGGTGCAATCACAGCTCACTGCAGCCAGTCCTCTCTGGGCTCAGGTGAACCTCTTACCTCGTCTTCCAAATAGCTGGGACCACAGGTGTGTGCCACCACTCCCTGCTAAATTTTGTATTTTTTTTTTTGAGATGGAGTCTTGCTCTGTCACCCAGGCTGGAGTGCAGTGGCGCGACCTCAGTTCACTGCAAGCTGCGCCTCCCGGGTTAGCGCCATTCTCCTGCCTCAGCCTCCTGAGTAGCTGGGACTACAGGCGCCCGCCACCTGGCCTGGCTAATTTTTGTAATTTTTAGTAGAGACGGGGTTTCACTGTGTTAGCCAGGATGGTCTCAATCTCCTGACCTTGTGATCCGACCGTCTTGGCCTCCCAAAGTGCTGGGATTACAGGCTTGAGCCACAGCGCCCGGCCTTTTTTTTTTTTTTTTTAGAGACAGGATCTTACCATGTTGCCCAGGCTGATCTCAAATTCCTGGGCTCAAGTGATCCTCTTGCCTCAGCCTCCCAAAGTCCCGGGATTACAGGCGTGAGCCACTGCACCCTGGCCTTTATCATCTATTAAAGTTTCCACCTTCCAGTACCATTACGAATGGTAATTAAATTTCAACATGAGTTTTGATGAGGACGTCCAAACCAATTTTTCACACTTCCTAGGGTTAAATTCAGGGTGGAAGGGATATACAATGAATTTCAGTTCCAGATGTGTACAGCAATAAAGAGGCCTAGGAAATTGTTGGCCTCCCTGAGGCCTCACCCAGGGCAAGCAGTGGAGAGAGGATGGCTCAGGAATCACCGCTGTCAGCAGTTACTCCCAAAATTTGACCCAGGCTCAGCGGGTTTTCCTGTGGCTGGAACAGGAGTGAGAATGCCTCAGTCGTGTTCCCCAGCTCCTCCTGGCTCCTGACAATCCTGGGGCCAGAGAATTGACAATTCAAGACAAATGGATTAATGGCCTAGCGGGTCAAGACACACAGGTAACAGCAGAGAGCAACCTGTACTGCATTTCCTTGAAAAGAGTCAATTAAGGCAGGTGGTGACCCCGGCAGAGTGAGTAGCTCAGCCAAAACATCATTCTACATCTCATTTTGTTCTATCTTATTCATCTCAGTCTGATTTAACTAATTTTGCCAGATTCTAGTTCTCATCTAAATTTTTCTTAAGGGGTTTTAACTGTGATAGAAAAAATAAGTAAACCTATATAAGAAGAAAATGGAAGCTACAGGTTTTATCTTTGCCTCCTCTCTCTACTCTATTTAAACATAAGCACAAACACACTAATAATATGTTCACTGCCAAAGTATCTCCGTATTAATTACTCACCTTGAAAATTACCAACTCTCTGTAGAGCTGGGCCGAGCCAGGATTGTAAAATAGGCAACGTCTATTTAATATCTTATATTGTTACAGTACTTTGGAATTTTGAATGGGCTTTCAAATAAGTTAAAATAATAGAAATAACCTTTCAAGAAAGATCAAGCAGATTTTATGTCCCTCATTAGACATATAAGAAAAAAGACTGGCCGGGCGCGGTGGCTCAAGCCTGTAATCCCAGCACTTTGGGAGGCCGAGACGGGCGGATCACGAGGTCAGGAGATCGAGACCATCCTAGCTAACACGGTGAAACCCCGTCTCTACTAAAAATACAAAAAATTAGCCAGGCGCCGTGGCGGGCGCCTGTAGTCCCAGCTACTCGGGAGGCTGAGGCAGGAGAATGGTGTGAACCCGGGAGGCAGAGCTTGCAGTGAGCCGAGATCGCAGCGCTGCACTCCAGCCTGGGCGACAGAGCCAGACTCTATCAAAAAAACAAAAAAGAAAAGAAAAGATACTGACCAACACGTCCTATCTAATAAATGATGGAACTGAGACTGGAACCAAAACATTCAGATTCTGAATCCAGGGTATTTATTTCCATCATTTATTGGGTCAGATGATGATTTCTAAAGCATTTTTTTGCCCTGAAACTTCAGGATTCCTTGATTTATTTTGTCATTTCCAACAGTCAGGCACCCATGCTGTCACTTGCCATCGGCTGCACAGAGGCTGCTCTTCACTGCCACCTAGGTCCACCCTGATTTTAACAGTGCCCGGCACCTCGTCGCTTCCCCCAAAGCACCCATCCCCAGTCCCAGCGGAAAATACACTTATTTGGTGTTTTATGTTCAGAGACTTTATCCACCCGTGCTGTCCAATAGAAATAAAATGTGAGCCACACATTTAATTTAAACTTTTTTGTCAGCCACCTTGAAAGAAGTGAGATTAATTTTAATGCTATATTTTGTTTAGCCCAATATACTCAAAATATTATTTCAAAATCAACATAAAAGTTGGGATATTTTATAATCTTTGTTGTACCAAATGTGTGTATTTTAGACTTACAGCACATATCAGTTCAAACTAGCTACATTTCAAGTACTCGATAGCCACTAGTGGCCACCATATTCGACTGAAGGTTTTTTTTTTTTTTCTATTTTTATTTATTTTTAATCTTTTATCGCGTCTTTTTAAATTTATTTTTTATTTCAATAGTTTTTAGGGAACAGGTGGTATTTGGTTACATGGATAAGTTCTTTAGTGGTTATTTCTAAGATTTTGCCACACCCATTACCTGAGCAGTGTATATTGTACCCAATATGTAGTCTTTTATTCCTCACCCCCGTCTCACCCTTCTCCCCAAGTCCCCAAGTTCCCAAAGTCTATTGTATCATTCTTATGTCTTTGCATCCTCATAGCTTAACTCCCGCTTGTAAGTGAGAACCTACAAGGTTTGGTTTTCCACTCCTGAGTTACTTCACTCAGAATAATGGTCTCCAGTGCCACCCGGGTTGCTGCAAATGCCATTATTTTGTTCCCTTTCATGGCTGAGTAGTATTCCATGGTGTGTGTGTGTGTGTGTGTGTGTAAATTCCATGGTGTATATGTGTGTGTGTGTGTGTGTATATATATGTGTATATATATTCCATGGTGTATGTGTATGTGTGTGTGTGTGTGTGTGTGTATATATATGTATAAAATATTTTCTTTATCCACTCATTGGTTGATGAGCATTTAGGCTGGTTCCATATTTTTGCAATTGCAGATTCTGCTGCTATAAAATGGGTATATAAGTGTCTTTTTCATATAAAGACTTCTTTTCCTCTGGGTAGATACCCAGTAGTGGGATTGCTGGATCAAATGGTAGTTCTACTTTTAGTTCTTTAAGGACTCTCCATACTGTTTTCCATAGTGGTTGTATTACTTTATATTCCCACCAGCAGTGTAAAGGTGTTCCCTTTTCACCACATCCATGCCAATATCTATAATGTTTTTATTTTTTAATTATGGCCATTCTCACAGGAGTGAGGTGGTATCACATTGTGGTTTTGATTTGCATTTCTGATAATCAGTGATATTGAGCATTTTTTCATATGTTTGTTGGCCATTTGTATATCTTCTTATGAGAATTGTCTATTCATGTCCTTAACCCACTTTTTGATGGGATTACTTCTTTTTTCCTTGCTGATTTGTTTGAGTTCCTTGTAGATCCTAGATATTAGTCCTTTGTTGGATGCATAGTTTGTGGAGATTTTCTCCCACTCTGTGGGTTGTCTGCTCTGCTGACTATTTCTTTTGCTGTGCAGAAGCTTTTTAGTTTCATTAAGTCCCATCTATTTATCTTTGTTTTTGTTGCATTTACTTTTGGGTTCCTGGTCATGAACTCTTTGCCTAAGCCAAGGCCTAGAAGAGTTTTTCCGGTGTTGTCTTCTTTTGGTCCTCTTTAGATGGTGGTTTCATAATCAGCTATAAAACTCCAACAGGTGTTCTTAAATGCAGGTTTCTGATAACTTTGGAGATTGTGATGTCAGAAAAGAGGAAAACTTTCAGGACCCACGGAGAACTGAAATGTTCATGAATATCAAGCAGAACAGGAATTAATTGCATGGACTAAACTAACAGAAGTCTGAAATCATCTTTTTAAATTGTTCTTAAAATGTTGCTGATCCTTTGTTTTGTTTTTCAGAGTCAAGAACACTTTTAAGCTATTTACAGCTTTTAACAGTTGAGTAAAGTATACTCCTATGAACAAAATTTGAAGCATATTAATTTCTCTCTAACTGATTTCCCCAGAACTTGGAAACTATTTGTGGGTGTTTTTAACTTATGACAATTTGTTATTTACATAAGTGCAGTAAGAATCTGTTTTATGTAACAGGACACAATTGGAGAAACTGGTTATTTTACCAAGGCTTTGACAGGGATGGTGTGCTTTCCTTTAAGGAATCAAACTTGACTTATGGAGCCAATAAAAGCCCCTTGGAAAAACTGACCTCAGACCTTTGTCTACACAGTCCCTCTCCAGGGTTCCTGACCTGTGGCAAGTAAAGAATGTCACTTTCTGACAGGCCCAGGAACCCCAAGTTTATCTTGGGACCTCAAGAGAAGAGGAATTTACTCAACTCACAGGTATTTGAGGGTACAAATCCATGGCTGGGCTTGGCTTTTAAAAAGTCTCATCTGAGATTCCTTCTATGGAACAAAGTTCCGTCAAAGCCAAATTTATAAGCCTATGTAAATATTTTTGCTGCACTGTATACAAATAATTAGGCCAAGTGTAATAAAGCAAACCAGTCCTACCATGATTTATCTTTAGTAAAAATGGGAAACCTGAGAGAAAAATTATGTTTCAAAAACTATAGTATACCTGTTGTTCAATTCTGGTCTTCCCCAATGTTTTTCAGTTTTTATTATTTTCTACGGTTTGGACTGAATTCTAATTTTTCTTGGATACAAGTCTTCACAATAATGTTTTCATTTTTTTCTCTTCTTTTTTCCCCCATTTTTCCTAATTTGGAGTCACTGAAAACTAAGCTGTGCTTTCCTGTGAACTGAAGCCAGACAACTTAAACCTCAGAGGAAAATAACAGCAACTCGTGTACATACATAAGCCACTTTCATACCTGCCCACTGACTTGTGGACTTCAGACTTGTGTGGCCTATATCGATTTGCCAGGATTGTTCTTTTGCTTGTTGTTGTTTTTCTCTCTTCTTCCCCCTATTTTCTCTTCAAAGGACATAAGACTTCACAACCTTTTAAAAATGAGCTTTCCTAATAACTCAGGACCTTCCCATCTAGGAACAAACCATCCTAACCAGGAGAGATCAGATGAAACCTGAGACCACAGACTCATTTTCTTCTAAAATGCTTTCTCCAAAAGATTTTAAATAAGAAAAGCAGGGAAATATGAAAGGAAAATTTCTTGGGTCCCCAAAATCACTAAGCTAAAGAGAAAAGTCAAGCTGGGAACTGCTTAGGGCAAACCTGCCTCTCATTCTATTCAAAGTCACCTCTCTGCTCACTGAGATAAATGCGTATCTGATTGCCTCCTTTGGAGAAGCTAATCAGAAACTCAAAAGAATGTAACCATTTGTCTCTTATCTACTTATGACCTGGAAGCCCCCTCCCCATTTTGAGTTGTCCCACCTTTCCAGACAGAACCAATGTTCATCTTACATATGTTGATTGATGTCTCCTATCTCCCTAAAAATGTATAAAACCAAACTGTGCTCTGACCACCCTGGGCACGTGTCATCAGGACCTCCTGAGGCTGTATCACGGGCACATGTCCTCAATCTTGGCCAAATAAACCTTCTAGATTAACTGAAACCTGTCTCAGATTTTTGGGATTCACATAATCAACCTTCTGAATTCTTTGGCAATTCAGAGATTTCTTTTTGGTTTTGATCCACTGCTGGAGAATTAGTGTGATCTTTTGGAGTTGTTATAGAACCTTGTTTTGTCATATTACCAGAATTCCTTTTCTGGCTCCTTCTCATTTGGGTAGACTATTTCAGTGGAAAGATCTAGAACTCAAGGACTGCTGTTCAGATTCTTTCATCCCATGGGGTGATCCCTTGATGTGGTGTTCTCCCCTTCCCCTAAGGATGGGGCTTCCTGAGAGTCGAACTGCAATGATTGTTATTTCCCTTCTGGGACTTAGCCACCCAGCAGGGCTACCAGGCTCTGGACTGCTGGTGGGGAATGTCTGCAAAGAGCCCTGGGATATGATCTGTCTTTAAGTTTCCTAGTGAAAGATACCAGCACCTGCTTGGACCGGAGAGTTTTAAATAGTGACTGTTAATGTGAGCTTTTGATGTTCTAAGGCAAAGGTGTGGCCTAACATAGTTTGTTTTTTTTTTCTTTTCCCTGTCTATGGAGGGAATATTTTGGAGTATGTGAAATTGTGCTATACTAGGTCATATCAGCTCCAAGCTCCCTTGAAGCATTTGTCTTAAGCCTCAATTCAAACCTGGCTCTGCCCATAACTGGTTGTTTGACCTTGAGCCACTGACTTAACCTCTCTGGGCCTCTATTTCCTCACCTACAAAACCAGAATACTAGGACATATTTTCAGTACTTTTGTGTGAGTTAAATTTAATATTCTGTATAGGGACCTATCACTGTGCCTGTCCTATATATCCACCCTTCAACAACAGCAACTCCTGATTGCCTTCTCCTCCCTCTATGCTGTTCAGTCATGCTCCACCTTCTATGACTAGATCAGCCTGGCACATAGCCACCACTTGGGGAGGAGAAAAAGAAGTGACCTCCTCAGTAGCCCCTGGACATCCATGTAACAGCATACCCATGACCACCTGTGCTGGGTTGAATAGAGTCATTCTGAAACTCATATCCACCACTAAAGTGAATGAGTGTGACCTTATTTGGAAACGGGGTCTTTGCAGATGTAATCAAGATGAGATCCAACCAGGTTAGGGTGGGGCCTAGATCCAATGATTAGCATCCTTAAAGGGAGACCAAGTGAAGACACAGGGGAACACATAACAAAGCCTGTGTGATGATGGAGGCAGAGATTGGAGAGATGTGTTTACCGCCCAAGAAGTGCCAAGGATTGCTGGCAACACCAGAAGCTAGGAAGAGGTGACGGGTGATTCTTCCCTAGAGCTTTCAAGAGTATGGCCCTGCTGGCACCTTGATTTTTAATTTCTAACCTCTAAAACTGAAAGATAATACATTTCCATTGTTTTAAACCATCCAGTTGGCAGTAATGTGTGATGGTGGTCCTAGGAAATGAATACAGAAGAATAGTCTCTCACTATTTTTCCCTCTTAGGTTAGTTAGAGAGTGGACACGTGACCCAGAGAAAGCAGCAGGAGAGGTACATTTTGATGGAACAAGGAAGGTGTTGTGTGAGAAATCACTGGTTCTGCCAAGACCAGCTCAGTGGTGGAGACCCTAACCCAGTGGTGCTAGAGGAATTACACACACACAAATAGAGAGTGCAGAGTGGGAATTGGGGGCTGACAGCCTTCAGAGCTGAGAGCCATGAACAGAGTTTTACCCACATATTTATTGAGAGCAAGCCAGGGATAAGCATTGTTTCTATAGATTATAGATTAACTAAAACGGGAAACAAAGGGATGGGCTCTGGCTAGTTAACTGCAGCAGGAACATATCCTTAAGGCGTAGATTGCTTATGCTATTGTTTGTGGTTCAGGAACACATTAAGCAATTTTCTGCCCTGAGTGGGTCAGCTGTTCTTGCCCTCGTTCCAGTAAACCAACAACCTTCAGTGTGGGCATCACAGCCATCATGAGTATGTCACAGTGCTGCAGAGATATTGTTTATGGCCAGTTTGGGTGCCTGTGTATGGCCAGATTTGGGGGCCCGTTCCCAACATGTCCCCCTTTTTGTTTTTGCAAGACAATAAAAGCAAAGGCAGCTTTATCATGCTGAGCTACTTCTCGCAGGAGGTGGGATCCACATCTGCAGACTATACAAAGGCAAACAACACAGATTAATGACATGATCATCATTGAAATCACAGAGCATCCAAGTGTTTTTATCCATTTTAATGGGTTAATAGCTGCTAATCCGTCTGCAGCTCCTTCAAGCCCTCCAGTTCCTGGCATTAAGGTCAGGTATGCCTGGGATACTTTAAATATTTGTTCTTTTAATTTTGCAATATCCAAAGACAAGTTTGTAGAGTGTCCTTCTAGATGCTTTTTTATTCTTTCCCAAATTTTGATCTTATTAAGAGCCTTTAATAGTTTCCACAAATCCTGATGTTTAGCTCCTAGAGGGGGCTGTATCATTTAATGTTGAGGTGCCACTATACCGCCATGTTTCCAGATAATAGGAACTCTTGCCATACTTCTTACCATTTCTATCATCTAACCGTTTTGTTCAGACCAGCTGAACATAGTGTGGCTGTGGCACACAGACTGAGTGATGCAATTCAAGCTAAACATCCCCTTAGGGGACCAATAAATAATGATCCCATGGGAATCCTTGCACAGCACCTCTGCCTGTTCTGCAATGCATCTTCCCAAACCAGTACATTCATTTTTTCTGACTCCAGATCCAATCCTGTTTACAAATAGGTTTTTGAGGGTGGTATGCCTCAATTATAGGAATAGATTTATTGTGGTAAATACTGAGATCAGAAAGCATGTGTAACTGTGTCACAGAGTGATTACATCCAGGCATTATTGCCAGCCAAGATTGATAGCGAGGGGGTAGGCAACTGGTGGCCTTTCCCAAACAGATAGGCAGATGTTCAAATCCTAAAGAAATATTCATAACAGTTCCTTTCTCATGCAGGTGAGATGGGTCTCTATCATCTGTAGGACTGAACATCCAAGAGCTATCATTAGCGTATACTTCCAATGGGGGTCCAACCAAGTTACAGGCCATAGAAGTGGTGGAAAAGGTAAATATGCCCAATAAGTATAATTGTTCTCTGTGTCAGCCCTTGCTAAAGGAATACTCATGGCAATGGTGATCACTGCTATCATGGCTATCATTAAATTACTCATTGTGACTGGTTGCCCTGCTTTCCTCAGGTTTTCTTCTGCCATCTGTGACAGCTTCTTGATCTGTCCCCGGGTAGGTGGCTGCGTTCAACAGGTGTTGCTTGTGACAGTTGGGGTCCTCCTCAGCATCAACTTGGATAACACTGCCACCAGCGGGTCTTTGGGATCCTCCTAAAAGCTCTTCCCGGGTATCTGGCTCATAGTAAGGCTTTAGAAGTCTTGATGGTACCCAAATTGGCTGTTGATCCAGTCCTGGAGAAACACAAGAATAACCTCCACCCCAAGTTATTATTTTACCTATTTCCCAACTTTTTGTTATTGGATCTCTCCACCAAACCAGTTGTTCTGCTTCTGTCTTTGCAGCTGGTTTCTGTAAATGCTGTTCAGCTGCTGTTGTGGCTGCTGAACAGATGCTATTCATCTGGCCTTTAGGTAGTCCCGAAAAATTTAAAGTCAATAATGCTAGATTCAATTGCATATGTGGTATCCTGTAGTTCCTATTTCCCCCCTTTTGCTTTTGCAACTGCTGTTTTGGGGAGAGATTCATTCTTTCCACTATGGCTTGTCCTTGAGAGTTATATGGGATACCAGTAATGTGTTTAATATTCCATATAGAGAAAAATGTAGCTAGAGCTTGGCTAGTACAGCCTGGGGCATTATCCATTTTAATAGAAGCTGGAATGCCCAACACTGCAAAACACTGCAAAAGGTGACGTTTAACACAGGCAGAAGGCTCTCCTGATTGGCATGTAGCCCAGACAAAGTGAGAAAAGGTGTCCACACATACATGTACATAAGCTAGTCTCCCAAACAAGGGAACATGGGTGACATCCATTTGCCAAAGAGAATTAGGTCCCAATCCTCGAGGATTAACTCCTCCTGTAAAAGATGAGAAATGCACCATTTGGCAAGTCGAGTATCACTGGATAATAGCTTTAGCTTCTTTCCGGGTAATGCTGTATCTGCATGTGAGACCAGAGGCATTAACATGGGTTAAATTGTGAAAGTGTCTGGCATTAGATATTGCAGTAGCAACTAGGTGATCGGCCATTTGATTACCTGCAATCAAAGGTCCTGGAAGAGGTGTATGAGCCCCAATGTGAGTGATGTAGGAAGGGTGCATTCTACTTCTAACTGCTGTTTGAAATTGGGTAAATAAAGTCATCAGTTGTTCATCTGTATGAAATCGTAACTGAGTATTTTCAATTAATTGTGTGGAATGAACCACGTATGAAGAATCAGAAATCACATTAATAGGCATATTAAAGCCGGGCGCGGTGGCTCAAGTCTGTAATCCCAGCACTTTGGGAGGCTGAGACAGGCGGATCACGAGGTCAGGAGATCAAGACCATCTTGGCTAACATGGTGAAACCCCGTCTCTACTAAAAAACACAAAAAAAAACTAGCCAGGCGAGGTGGCGGGCGTCTGTAGTCCCAGCCACTCGGGAGGCTGAGGCAGGAGACTGGCGTAAACCCAGGAGGCAGAGCTTGCAGTGAGCTGAGATCCGGCCACTGCACTCCAGCATGGGCGACAGAGCGAGACTCCATCTGAAAAAAAAAAAAAAAGGCATATTAAAAGCAGTCAATACCTCAATTACAGCTACAAGCTCTGCCTTTTGAGCTGAAATATAGGGCATCTGGAAAACTTTACCTTTAGAACCAGAATAAGAAACTTTACCATTACTAGACCCATCTGTGAAGACATTTTGAGCATCTTAAATTGGTTTAAATTTGATTATTTTAGGGAGAATCCAATTAGTTAATTTAAAAAATTGAAACAGTTTTGTTTTTGGAAAATGGTTATCAAGAATACCCACAAAGTCAGCTAAATGGATTTGCCAAGTAAGACTATTTATAAAAGCTTGCTGTGTTTGTGCCTTCGTGAGAGGGACAAAAATTTTTCCAGGATCATATCCATGTAATTTAACAATCTGAGTTCTCCCATTTCTTTTCATAGTAGCAATTTGATCCAAATAAGGAGTTAGAGTCCGTGGATTAGCATGTGGAAGAAAAAGCCACTCTACAAGATCTTGCTCTTGGACAATAATACCAGTAGGTGAATTCTGAGTTGGAAAAATTAGCAAATCTAGAGTCTTCTCTGGATCTATTCTATTTATTTGATCCATATGCACTTGCTTCTCAATCAGCTGTAACTCTGCTTCAGCCTCCTTTGTTAATTGCTGAGGGCTAGTGAGACTAGAATCTCCTCTAAGGAGAGAAAATAGATTATTCATGGCATAGGTAGGAATGCCTAGAGCAGGTCGTATCCAATTAATGTCCCCTAGTAATTTTTGAAAGTCATTTAATGTTTTCAATTGATCCCTACATAGGATTACTTTCTGTGACACAATTGTAGTGTCATTTACTAAGGTCCCCAAGTAAGAGTAAGGAGTAGTAGTCTGAATTTTGTCAGGCGCAATAATGAAACCAGCACAAGAAATTGAATTTCGCAAGTGATCATAACATTGGAGTAATATTTCTCAAGCGGGAGCAGCACAAAGTATATCGTCCATATAATGAATAGTGTAATACTGTGCAAAATTTTTTTACGAGTAGGTTCAATAGCTTACCCTACATAAGTCTGGCAAATTGTTGGACTGTTTAACATGCCTTGTGGCAACACTTTCCAATGAAAACACTTAGCAGGGTGCAGGTTGTTTACCACAGGAATTATAAATGCAAACCGTTTACAGTATTGCTCAGCTAAGGGGATAGTAAAGAAAGAGTCTTTTAAATGTATGACTATTAAGGGCCAATTTTTCAGAATCATAGCAGAAGAAAGCAATCCTGGCTGTAATGCCCCCATAGGTTGTACAAGTGAATTAATGTCTCTAAGATCTGTCAACATTCTCCATTTACCAGATTTTTTCTTAGTAACAAAGACTGGAGAATTCCAGGGGGAAAATGTTGGAGCTATGTGTCCTTTTTCTAATTGTTCAGTAACTAAGTGCTCTAAAGCCTCCAGTTTCTCTTTATTTAGTGGCCACTGTTCTATCAAAATTGGCTTATCTGCTAACCATTTTAAAGGTATAGGTTCTGAAAGCCAAACAATGGCTACCATCAAAAATGATATCCTCAACCTTGGCAGGAACTTCGTCTTTCCACTTGAAGCAGTTCCTTCAAACCTTACAATTTTTTTCCTAGTCCCATACCAGGGGCATACCCCATTTCTTGCATTATATGTTGACTTTGAGGGCTGTATAATTGCTGTGGAATTAGAACTTGTGCTCCCCATTGTTGTAATAAATCTCTTCCCCATAAATGTATAGGTACAGAAGTTACAATGTTGAATAGTACCAGGTTGTCCATCGGGCCCTTCACAATGCAAAACATAACTACTTTGATATACTTCACGGGCTTTACCAACTCCAACTATGTTAATTGAGCAGGTTGAATTGGCCACGCAGACGGCCAGTGCTGCAGAATAATGATTGAAATGTCCACTCCTGTATCTACCAAACCTTTAAATTTCTTTCCCTGAATAGTTATTTCACAGGTGGGATGTTTATCAGTAATTTGATTCACCCAATAAGCTGCTTTGCCATATTTATTTGTGCTTCCAAATCCTATTTGTTTAGTTTCACTTTTCCCCATTTCCACATATGGCACAATCAGGAGCTGTGCTATGCGCTCTCCTGGCTCTGCTTTCCAGGGAACAGAAGTAGATGCAATCTGAATTTCCCCATTGTAATCTGAATCAGTGACTCTTGCATGTACTTGCACTCCTTTTACATTTAAACTAGCTCTACCTGGAAGTAATCCTACCATCCCCACTGGCAAGGGTCCACAGACTCCTGTTGGCACTTTTTGTGGGGGTTCTCCAGGCAGAAGGCTCACAGCTTCTGTGCAGCATAAATCTACTGCAGCACTACCCACTGTGGCAGAGGACAGGCATTGTTCAGGGGTGAGGGAATGGCCTGAGCCAGAAGTGCCCCGGTTTGGAACAGGACCCAGGATGGGCTCCTCATGGCGTTTCCCAAAATCAGGTTTCCATCCTTATGAAATTTAGAATGACAGTTTTCCTTTTTTGCATTTTGGACATATTCCAGGCTCAACAGTTTTCTTTTTTCCCTCAACTGGCAACCTGACTTGCTGATTTTTTCTATATTCTTTTTTAGTGTGACCATGCTTCCCACAGTTAAAACAAGCTCCAGGAAACGGAATATTTCCTTTACCCATTTTCAGTCCTGCCATGGCTTGCGCCAACACAGTAGCTTTATGCAGATTACCTCCGATACCGTCACAGGCCTTGATATAATCAACTAAACGTGCTTTCCCTCTAATAGGTTGCAGAGCAGCGTGGCACTCAGGACTGGCATTGTCAAAAGCTGGTAACCACAACACTATATCCTAAGCAGCCAAATCTGCAATCACCTTTTTAAGAGACTCCTGTAACCAAGCTATAAAACCTGCATGTGGAAACAACAGGTGCTGGAGAAGATGTGGAGAAATAGGAATGCTTTTACATTGTTGGTGGGAGTGTAAACTAGTTCAACCATTGTAGAAGGCAGTGTGGCAATTCCTCAAGGATCTAGAACTAGAAATACCATTTGACCCAGCCATCCCATTAGTTAGAAATACCATTTGACCCAGTCATCCCATAGTTGGAGTTGGTAAAGCCCCTGAAGTATATCAAAGTATTTATATTTTGCATTGTGAAGGGCTCGATGGACAACCTGGTACTAGTCAACCAATTGTAACTTCTGTACCTATAAATTTATGGGGAAGAGATTTATTACAACAATGGGGAGCACAAGTTCTAATTCCAGAGCAATTATACAGCCCTCAAAGTCAACATATAATGCATGAAATGGGGTGTGTCCCTGGTATGGGACTAGGAAAATATTTGCAAGGTTTGAAGGAACCGCTTCAAACTACCCAAAGGATTATAAAGCATGCTACTAGAAAGACATATGCACACGTACGTTTATTGCAGCACTATTCACAATAGCAAAGACTTGGAACCAACCCAAATGTCCATCAATGATAGACTGGATTAAGAAAATGTGGCACATATACACCATGGAATACTATGCAGCCATAAAAAAAGGATGAGTTTATGTCCTTTGTAGTGACATGGATGAAGCTGGAAACCATCATTCTGAGCAAACTACTGCAAGGACAGAAAACCAAACACCACACTCACAAGTGAGAACTGAACCATGAGAACACTTGGACACAGGGCAGGGTACATCACACACCGGGACCTGTGACAGGATAGGGGGATGGGGGAGGGATAGCATTAGGAGAAATACCTAAAGTAAATGATGAGTTGATGGGTGCAGCAAACCAACACAGCACATGTATACATATGTAACAAACCTGCACATTGTGCACATGTACCCTAGAACTTAAAGTATAATTTTTTAAAAATCTGCATACGGTTCTTTTGGTCCCTGTTTTACAGCATTAAAGGAAGGGTATTGTTCTCCTCCTGAAGTGATTTTTTTCCCAAGCTCTAAAGCACACTCCTCCAAGCTCTTCTATGGCACCATCCTGCATGACCACTTGTGTATCTAAACCAGCCCGGTCACTGACACCCAAAAGTTGGTCTGCAGTTATATTAATTTGAGGTTGGGCCTAGGCATTGTGAGCACCCTGAATGGAAGCTTCATCTGCCCACCAAGTTTTAAATTGTAAGAACTGAGTAGGAGTTAGATAAGCTTGAGTAAGAGCATCCCAGTCAGTAGGAATCATTTGGCTGGAGACAGCAATATTCCTTAACAGTCCCATTACAAAAGGAGAACCTGGTCCATATTGATTAACAGCTTGCTTAAATTCTTTGAGTAATTTAAAAGGAAAAGGCTCAAACGTAGCTATAATATTTCCCTGTTGATCTGGGGGGTGTATCCTAACAGGGGACTGCCAAGCCTCTATATCACCCTCTCATCTAGCTTGCTGAATTCCTGCCTGAATGGACCTGAGAGCAGTAGCTTGAGGCCCTGCTCGAACAGTCACTGGGGTAACTACGATTTGCCCAGTGTCCTCTGGAAAAGAAAGATCTGGAGGGTCAGGCCACTCTTTTTCTTCAAAATAATGAAGGGGTACAGAAAGGTAGGGACAAACCTCTCCCTCCTTTGCCGCTTTACCTTTAACTGGCAAACAAACCTGCTCTGTCACCTCTTCTGTTACTTCGTTATATTCTCCTTCCTCCTCCTCATCAGTGTGAAAAGGTTCCAAGGTGGAACAAACCAGAGCCCATACTTGTCCCATTGTTACCCTGATACTTCCGAGCTCCCCTTCTTACTCACCACATGGATTGCTTAAGAGGTTTTGTGTGTCCTCCAGCGTAGTTCCACATTCTCCAACCGACGCTCCGGCAACCCTTCAACCTGGGTTCGAGCCCCACGTATGGGTACCACTTGCCAAGACCAGCTTGGTCATGGAGACCCTAACCCAGTGGTGCTAGAGGAATTAAAGACACTCACACAGAAATAGAGAGTGCGGAGTGGGAAATCAGGGGGCTGACAGCCTTCGGAGCTGAGAGCCACAGACAGAGTTTTACCCACATATTTATTGAGAGCAAGCCAGTGATAAGCATTGTTTCTATAGATTATAGATTAACTAAAACGGGAAACAAAGGGATGGGCTCTGGCTAGTTATCTGTAGCAGGAACATGTCCTTAAGGCAGAGATCGCTCATGCTATTGTTTGTGGTTCAGGAATGCCTTAAGCGATTTTCCGCCCTGGGTGGGCCAGGTGTTCCTTGCCCTCATTCCAGTAAACCCACAACTTTCAACGTGGGCATCATAGCCATCACGAGCATGTCACAGTGCTGCAGAGATTTTGCTTATGGCCAGTTTTGGGGCCTGTTTATGGCCAGATTTGAGGGCCTGTTCCCAATAGATTCTTGGCTGGAGACATCAGGGCAGCACGTCACCCACAGGAAAAAAACACTGAGGGGAGCTTTCCAGTGGCGCTTAGGAATGAACAAAAAAATTATGAACTGTAAACTGTTTCCCTCAGAAGTCAAGGAGAAAACAGAGTCACAAAAATCTTTTTTAAATGCCTGGATGCTTTCCGTGTTGTGTTTTCTCTTAGCTTAGAAAGGACAACGCCTGCCAGGCTGTAATCCATGTTGTTACATCAGGCTCTAAGGACAGTTACGAACAGTCTTCTCTCCTGAGATGTTTCAAATAACACATCCCAAGGCAACTTTATCAAATAAGGCAGCTGCAGATTCTCCAAGACCACATAAATACTGTGTTTTCCTGAGGATTAGGTTGCATAATTCCAGAGATGTCTGTGGTTTGAAGCAAATGAATTATCAACAGAAGAGTCATGTGTCAATGAGCGAAATGGAAAAACAAGGGTAGAGGCAGTCTTTCATCTGAGGAGCATGCAGGGTCACCCTTCAGGATGGACAGATGGTTCACCCATCTTCCACAGGAAAATGAAACCACAGCTGCAGGTCTGAGTGCCAATGTTGGATGAAAGCTGGAAGCTGTTTCTGAAAAGCAGGCTTCCCCCAGGCTGGATGAGTCAGGCCAGGGTGCTGCTCTTCTGGTAAAGTCAGAATTCCACTAAGCAAGTAAGAAGCCCTTTGGTGTGAAGTATCAAACATGTATGTAACAAAGAAAATATTTTACAATCTTCTAAAGCAATTATGTCCAACCTGGGCCTCATGCAGTCCAAGATAGCTTTGAATGTGACCCAACCCAAATTAGTAAAATTTCTTTTTTTTTTTTTTTTTTGAGATCGGGTTTCGCTCTTGTTGCCCAGGCTGGAGTGCAATGGTGCAATCTCAGCTCACCACAACCTCCGCTTTCTGGGTTCAAGCAATTCTCCTGCCTCAGCCTCCCAAGTATTTTTAGTAGAGACAGGGTTTCTCCATGTTGGTCAGGCTGGTCTTGAACTCCCAACCTCAGGTTATCCATCCATCTCGGCTTCCCAAAGCCCTGGGATTACAGGTGTGAGCCACTGCGCCCAGCCCGTAAACTTTCTTAAAACATTATGAGATTTTTTTTTTTTTTTAAGCTTATCAGCTATCATTAGTGTTAGGGTATTTTATGTGTGGCCCAACACAATTCTTCTTCCAGTGTGTCCAGGGAAGGCAAAAGATTGGATGCCACTGTTCTAAAGAGAAGGAAGAGAAATATAGAGAGAGGATTAAAACCAAAACAATTTCAGGCTTCTCAAGAGTAACCCTAAAAGCCCAAAGACCAACAGAGCAATGCTTTAAAAACTCCAAAGGGAAATTATTTCCAAACTAGAATTCTGTTCCAGGACAAATTCACTAATTCATGTGAGAATAGAAAGAAATTTTGGACATGGAAAGTCTCAAAAAACTTATCTCCTATTCACTTTTCTCAGAAAGCTGCTAGAGGATGTGCTCCATCAAAACAAAGGAGTAAGCTGAGAAAGGATGTAAAAAATGAAAGGTGCAACACAGGACAGCTACAAAGGAATATGGGACAGGGGATCCCAGGATATTTGTAGAGCTTTCTGACTTACCTCAGACAGGAGCGGGTCAGAAGTTTCCAGGAAAGAGTTCTTCATGAAAAATAATTGATGGACTCTCTGACATGAATTACCAATTAAGAGGAAATTTAGAGTTGAACTAGTGATAAGTACAGACAGAACTAAGGCAGCAAGCAATGGATAATTATCAACTCCATTATTATTCAAGAAAGTAAAATAATCTCGGAT
This sequence comes from Macaca mulatta, assembly GCF_049350105.2. Classification (NCBI taxonomy): domain Eukaryota; kingdom Metazoa; phylum Chordata; class Mammalia; order Primates; family Cercopithecidae; genus Macaca; species Macaca mulatta. Next base: position 7,394,849 of record NC_133418.1, read on the forward strand.
GATTATACAACTCAGCTGTAAACAGTGTTTGCATAATATCTGATCTGAGACCAAACTATTTTTTGTGATGTAATTCACAGTTTGTAGGAAGAAATCTCTGGCATCCTAATAGAAAAATCTTGTACTTGAAAACAAACAAATAATAACTTTAATGTGATTAAGACTTACACTGAGACACCAGCCCCCTACACACCCAGCTGTCAGCCCAGAGTTTAGTGATCTTTAACCAAATATTCTTTTCTTTTTGTATTGTTGGGAAATTTAAAATCTCTACAAAACATCAAAACGAAAGAAAGCAGTTTTATTATTGAATAAGCAAAAACCAGCATACCATGGACAAAGCTTGATCATCTGCAAAGAGATTTTACATGCAGAAAGAAATTCCACCCTACTTAGGCAGCCAAGAAGTTACAATCCTTTTTTCATTCTCAAAAGAGGTGAGGAGTTACAATCCTTTTCCACTGCTCTATTTTTAGCCATTACATACATATGTTCTCTATTAACAGTAACCTGTCCTCCTATGAGAAGACTTAACAGAGCCATTTGATGTACATTCTTTTATAGTTTAGCCTAAATTCACCTTTATCAAAAGGAATAATAATGGCATGGCAACATGGTGAGACCTCATATCTAAAAAAAAATTTAAAGTTACCAAGGCGTGGTGGCACATACTTGTGGTCCCAGCTACTCAGGAGACTGAGACGGGAGGATCACTTGAGCCCAGGAGCTCGATGCTGCAGTGAGCTGTGATTGTGCCACTGCACTCCAGCCTGGGTGACAGAGCAAGACCCTGTCTTGAAAAAAAAAAAGGAATAATAAATTTGTCTTATCTCTGTGACAAGCAGATTAAGATGGAGACAGAAAGATGCTCAGAGGTTAAACTTCCACAGCGAATGGGACATAGAGACATTATTTTCCCAGGTGTTTACATTTCAAAGAGATGGCTGTCAGATTTCTGAACAAAACAATATGGGTTGTAAAGCTGACAAAAGGCTAAATCAGGAAGACGTAAAAAAAAATTTTTTTTATATCCTTTTCATTGGGTAGGACCATCCCGCCCAGCGCAAACTGCAAAATATTTAGCAGTCTTTGCCCACCCACTTCCCAAAATACCAGTAATGTCTAACCCCAACCGCCTACCCCAGACTTTGTAACAATACCAAAAGAAAGAGAATGAGAAGGGAGGGTGGGAAGAAAACTGCCCTCACATATTTTCAAATACCTCCTGGAAAAGGAAGGCCAAGCTAGAGTGACCAACTCATCAAATTGGTCAAAAAGACCAATTTGCCTGGGACTTTTCAAGTGTAATTTTACCAGTTGTAGCACTAAAAACTGCATGTCCCAGAAAATCCACTAGTTCCAGGCAAACCAGGCCAGCTGGTCAACTGAACACCCCATGACATATGCACACATGTGCATGTGTGTGCCAACCATCTAATTATGTACATGTGCCACTTAGAAAAAAATTAAAACTTAAAATAAAAAGATGGGCTTTAACATTGAAGATATCTGGGTTTGGATTATGGTCCTGTCCCTCACCGGTTTTGTGACCTAGGGCCAGTTTCTGTTGATGAATTACAATCATCCCTCGGTATCCTGAGGGACTGGGGCCAGGAGCCACCCAAATCCAGGGATGCTCAAGTCCCTGATACAAGATAATGGAGGGTTTGCATATAACCTATGTACAACTTCATGTATACTTTAAATCATCTCTGGATGACTTATAATACCTAATACAATGTAAATGATATGTTAATAGTTGTACCGTTTAGGGAATAATGACAAGAAAAAAAAGTCTATGTTTACAGTACAGATAAAAAAATTTTTTTTTTCTTAAAACAAGGTTTCACTGTGTTGCCTAGGCTAGAGTGCTGTGGTGCATAGCTCACTGCAGCTTCAAACTCCTGGGCTCTAGTTATCTTCCTGCCTCAGCCTCCCAAGATGCAATTTTTTCCCCAAATATTTTCCATTCACATTGAATCCACGGATGCCGAAACCATGGCTATGGAGGGCCGACTATACCATCAACAACTCTGGTTGCCACTTCTCTTGTCTGTTCAAGGGAATAAAAACGATGCAACCTGTCAGGGCTGGTGTGAGAGCAACACCTAATAAATGGCCTTGTCTCTTGCTTGTGTGAATTTGGGCCTCAGTTCTCCAAAATTCACCTACTGACACACCCTTGATTTTTTTTATTTCTTCTTTAGCGAAATTAGCTTATTGTGTTCTTGGCTAATTATCTGTATCTGAATTAGAAAAGGAGCTGATATGGCTTGGCTGTGTCCCTGCCCGAGTCTCATCTTGAATTGCAGTTCCCATAATCCCCACATTCCCATTACCTCCGTGCTGCTGTTCTCATGATAGTGAGTGAGTTCTCACAAGATCTGGTGGTTTCATAAGGGGCTTTTCCCTCTTTGCTTGACTCTTCTCCTTCCTGCCATCATATGAAGAGGATGTGTTTGCTTCCCCTTCTGTCACGATTGTAAGTTTCCTGAGGCCTCCCCAGCCATGAGGAACTGTGAGACAATTAAACCTCTTCCTTTACAAATTACCAAGTCTCAGGCAGTTCTTTATAGCAGTGTGATAATGGACTAATACAGGAGCCTTTGTGGACAAGGACAATGTCTTTGCATCCTGGTTTTATCGTTCTTAATGCAGTACCTGCAGATAGAGGATTCAGTAGGATTCGTTAGTTGCTATATCATCTTTATCAGTCTGTAAAGTGCTGATTTGTACAGATGATAGAATGGGACATGAATAACTTTTATAGAATATAAATCTTCAAATTCAGTAATTTACTAGTACAGTGCACAGCCAATGTGCTTGCGGGCAGCTCTGGCTGATGAATTACCTCCCATGGCCCGGCTCTCTTGGTGACTTAAGTGCCCCCAAACAAGGGAATAGTTTAGCTGAGTTAGAGATAATTTGGGCAGGAAAATTAGGGAGTGTGGGTGTAGGAAAAGGTTCAGTTGTCCAGGAAAGGAAAGGAGACAGTAGCTTTCATGACAGAGAGACAATTCTAGGGTTAAGATGATGCCAGAAAGTTAGCAAGTGACTTTCCTGAAGCCATTTCATGCAGTAGATGGGGCTGGCTGCCATCTTATCCTTTTTCTCATCAAAAATTTTCTTTTTCTTTTTTTTTTTTTTGAGATGGAGTCTCGCTCTGTCGCCCAGGCTGGGGTGCAGTGGCCCAATCTCGGCTCACCGCAACCTCTGCCTCCCGGTTTCACGCCATTCTCCTGCCTCAGCCTCCTGAGTAGCTGGGACTACAGGTGCCCACCACCATGCCTGGCTAATTTTTTGTATTTTTAGTTGAGACGGGGTTTCACCATGTTAGCCAGGATGGTCTCGATCTCCTGACTTCGTGATCTGTCTGCCTCAGCCTCCCGAAGTGCTGGGATTACAGGCGTGAGCCACCGCGCCCGGCAAAATTTTTCAATTAAAATTTGAAACACTGACTTTTATCAAAGAAGTTAATGATAGGATTGCCAGATAAAATACAGGAAGCCCAGATAATTTTGAATTTTAAATAAAGAGTTAGTAATTTGTTAGTATAAATGTGTTCCAAATATTGCATGGGACTTATACTAAACAATTACTTGTCATTTATCTGGAATTCAGATTTAACCTGGGCTTCCTATATTTTTGTTTGCTAAATCTGGCAACGCTAGTCAGTGAAAAATAAAATTCACTTCACAGAAACCCACAGCACGGCTAATGTCCACGAGAATGCCTTTAAAGAAACACGGCCCTGGCCGGGCGCGGTGGCTCAAGCCTGTAATCCCAGCACTTTGGGAGGCCGAGGCGGGTGGATCACGAGGTCAGGAGATCGAGACTATCCTGGCTAACATGGTGAAACCCCGTCTCTAGTAAAAATACAAAAAACTAGCCGGGCGAGGTGGCGGGCGCCTGTAGTCTCAGCTACTTGGGAGGCTGAGGCGGGAGAATGGCCGGAACCCGGGAGGCGGAGCTTGCAGTGAGCCGAGATCACGCCACTGCACTCCAGCCTGGGAGACACAGCGAGACTCCGTCTCAAAAAAAAAAAAAAAGAAACACGGCCCTTGATCCACACAGACAGACACTACATACCATAAATGCAGGTCAAAATCCTTCCTTTAATGTGATTCATGTTATTTCAACGACTTTTAGGTTAAACTCAGATTCCCAGTTACAGGTGGCCTTGGCTAGTTTTATCCGGGTAACATTTGAGGCTGCACATGTGATCACGGTCTTGGGTTTCCTCTGAGGTGTTAAAAGCCATGTCTCTTGAGGTACTTGGCTCGCGCAAGGACATCATTGCAGAAGTCACAGCTCAGGTCCTGGCTGCTTTGGACATAGCCAGCACCCCCACTGTAGGCACAGAGTCCACCTGAAATGCACGAGATGATAGGTGAATACTGACCTAGGGTACTCAGCTCGGCAGTTAACTCTGAGTCTCTTTACTAACTGCCTATCAGGAGGCAGCTGGGGAATCTGGTGCACTGTAATACATTTGTCCCTATTAATTCTGTGCTTGAGACAACTGACTGACAGCGTTACACGTACCTCTCAGGTACTGGTCAGGGGTCCAGGTTGGAAACCTCCTCTGGATTTCTTTGATTCTAGTAGTCAGAGCTTCAGTCATCTGGGAAACCTGAGACTCACTAATCCAGTATGCGGGAGCGTGAGAGCCAGGTTCCTGGAAGGAGGGAGGCAAAGAAGCCACGTAAGCTGGGTGGGAGGGTGATCTGGCTTCTTGGGCTCAGTGGCGCTTGTTCATTTCCTTTCTCTTATTCTCCTTTCACCTTTGATGGAACCAATGCCACCTTCAGTCTCCCTGTGAGGTAGGTTACATACGGTGGTCATAGCCTCCCTTATGGGGAACAAATTTACCAGATAGATGGAGAGAACAAACCACTGACAGTGCACAAACTACATTCGGGACTCATGGTCAGAATATCCTACAGTGCCAGGCTCATGCCTGTAATCCCAGCACTTTGGGAGGCCGAGGCAGGTGGACCACTTAAGCTCAGGAGTTCGAGATGGGCCTCAGCAACATGGGAGAACTTCATCTCTACAAAAAATACGAAACTTAGCCGGGTGTCATGGTGTGCGCCTGTAGTCCCAGCTACTTGGGAGGCTGAGGTGGGAGGATCACCTGAGCCTAACAGGATGGATCGATTGAGCCTGGGAGGCGGAGGTTGCAGTAAGCCATGATTGCTCCACCGCATAGCCTGGGTGACAGAGTGAGACCCTGTCTAAAAATAAATAAATAAAAATAAATAAAAATCTGCGGTAAGCAGGACAAAGAACAGAAGGGAAAATCCCCAGATCCATGCAAGCACAGAAACCCATGATGAGTATCCTTGGGTTGACCTATGCTCATTATAAGAGTGAAAAAAAAGCACACCCCTAGGTGGAGAATTCAGATGCGGAGACACGCGATATACGTGCTAGCATGCAAAGCAATAGCACATGTGCATGCAGGAGACCCCGAAACATGCATAACAGCAACAGCCATCCCCTCTCTCATACGAATAATCATATAAGCTTTCCTTGAAGGGATTTCCCCATGTCACATGAGGCTGTCTCATTCTCCACCCAGCTACCAGAGTGCACTTTTGCTTTGCAATACACTTCTTTGCCTACTTTTACTTCGGACTTGTGCCCCAATTCTTTTGTGCAGCAAAGTCAAGAACTTGACCTGGCCCTCCAACAGCACCTGGAGATCAAACAGTAAAGCTATTTATACCGGTTAGAATAGCTACTGTCATGCAAAAATGCAAAAGACCGGTGCTATAATTTGAATGTTTGTCCCCTGTGAAACTCATGTTGAAACTTAATCACCGATGTGGCAGTATTGAGAGGTGGGGCCTTTAAGAGGTGATTAGACTGGCCGGGCGCGGTGGCTCAAGCCTGTATTCCTAGCACTTTGGGAGGCCGAGACGGGTGGATCACGAGGTCAGGAGATCGAGACCATCCTGGCTAACACAGTGAAACCCCGTCTCTACTAAAAAATACAAAAAAACTAGCCGGGCGAGGTGGCGGGTGCCTGTAGTCCCAGCTACTGGGTAGGCTGAGGCAGGAGAATGGCGGGAACCCAGGAGGCGGAGCTTGCAGTGAGCTGAGATCAGGCCACTGCACTCCAGCCTGGGCGACAGAGCGAGACTCCGTCTCCAAAAAAAAAAAAAAAAAAGAGGTGATTAATCTATTCATAGATTAATGAAGGGGTGGCCTGCCCCTCCACACCTGTGGGCGTTTCTCGTTAGGTGGAACAAGAGACTTGAGAAAAGAAACGAGACACAGAGACAAAGTACAAAGAAAGAAAAGGTGGGCCCAGGGGACCAGCGCTCAGCATACAGAGAACCTAGGCGGGCACCGGTCTCTGAGTTCCCTCAGTATTTATTGATCATTATCCTTACCGTCTTAGAAAAAGGGAGGTGGCAGGATAATAGGATCATCGTAGGGAGAAGGTCAGCAGTAAGACATATGAATAAAGATCTCTGTGACATAAGTTTAAGAAAAAGTGCTGGCCGGGCGCGGTGGCTCAAGCCTGTAATCCCAGCACTTTGGGAGGCCGAGACGGGCGGATCACAAGGTCAGGAGATCGAGACCATCCTGGCTAACACGGTGAAACCCCATCTCTACTAAAAACACAAAAAATTAGCCGGGAGAGGTGGCGGCGCCTGTGGTCCCAGCTACTCGGGAGGCTGAGGCAGGAGAATGGCGGGAACCCGGGAGGCGGAGCTTGCAGTGAGCTGAGATCTGGCCACTGCACTCCAGCCTGGGTGACAGAGCGAGACTCCGTCTCAAAAAAAAAAAAAAAAAAAAGAAAAAGTGCTGTGCCTTGATATGCATACGTAAACATCTCCATAAATCTTTTTAGTGCATAAAGAGCAGCATTGCCACTAGCAAGTCCCACCTTTCGCCCTAAGGCGGTTTTCTCCTTTCTCAGTAAACAGAACATACAATCGGGTTTTACACCGAGATGTTCCATTGCCCAGGGATGGGGAGGAAACAGATGCTTTTCTCTATTTCAACTGCCAAGAGACCTTCTTTCCTCTTATACTAGTCCTCCTCAGCACAGACCCTTCACGGGTGTCAGGCTGGGGGACGATCAGGTCTTTCCCTTCCCATGAGGCCATATTTCAGACTATCACATGGGGAGAAACCTTGGACAATACCTAGCTTTCCCAGGCAGAGGTCCCTGCGACCTTTGGCAGTGTACGCGTCCCTGGGTACTTGAGATTAAGAGAATGGTGATGACTTTTAACCAGCAAGCTGCCTTCAGGCACTTGTTTAACAAAGCACACCCTGCACAGCCCAAAATCTGTTAAACCTTGAGTCACCACAGCACATGTCTCTTGCAAGGACAAGGTTGGGTCGGTCATAGATTAACAGCATCTCAAATACAGAACAAAATGGAGTCTCTTATGTCTACTTCTTTCTATACAGACACAGTAGCAGTCTGATCTCTCTTTTCCCCACAGATTAATGGGTTAGGGGGTTCATGGTTCTCACAGGAGTGGGGCTGGTGGCTTTTTAAGAAGAGGAAGACAGACTAAGCCAGTACACTCAGCCACTCACCATGGGAGGCCCTGAGCCACCTTGAACTCTGCAAAGGGTCCCCACCAGCAAGAAGGCTCTACCAGATGTGTCCCCTTGACCTTGGGGTCCCCAGCCTCCAGAACTGTAAGACATAAATTTTACTTTTCATAAATTACCCATATTGAGGTATCCATGTTATTTTATGTTGCTCATTCTGTAAAAAGCAACAGAAAACAGACTAAGACAACGAGGGTTGGTGAGGATGTAGAGAAACTGGAATCATTGTACATTGTTGATGGCAATGCGAAATGGTGCAGCTACCGTGGAAAACTATACTGTGGTTTCTCAAAAAATTAAAATTAGAACTACCATACAGGCTAGGTACAGTGGCTCACACCTGTAATCCCAGAACTTTGGGAGGCCAAGGAGGGTGGATCACCAGGCAGGAGTTTGACACCTGCCTGGCCAAAATGGTGAAACCCCATCTCTACTTAAAATACAAAAATTAGCCAACTGTGGTGGTGGGGGCCTGTAATCCCAGCTACTGGGGAGGCTGAGACAGGAGTATTGCTTGAACCCAGTAGGTGGAGGCTGCAGTGAGCTGAGATCGTGCCATTGTATTCCAACCTGGGCAACAAGAGTGAGACTCTGTCTCAAAAAATAAAAAAAAAAAAGTAAAAATGAATACCATATGATTTAGTAATCCCCTTTCTGGGTATTCATCCAAAAGAATTGGAATCAGGATCTCAAAGAGATATCTGAGCTCCCACATTCATCGCAAAGCTATTCCCAAAAGCCAAGAGGTAGAAACAACGTAAATGTACCTGACAGATGAATGAATAAAGAAAATGTGGTATACACATATCATGGAATATTATTCAACCTTAAAAAGAAGTAAATTCTGCATTATGTGACAACATAGATGATCCCTGAGGACACTATGTAAGTGAAATAAGCCAGTCACAGAACAAATACTGCATGATTTCACTTATATGAGGTATCTAAAATAGTTAAGTTTGTAGAAGCAAAGAATAGAATGATGGTTGCCAGGGGCTGATGGGGAGAGGGAAACTGGGAGTTGCTAATTAATGGGTATAAAATTTTAGTTATGCAAGACAAGTAAGACCTAGAGATCTGATGTATGACATTGTGCCTATAATTAACAACACCGTATTGTACACTTACACATCTGTAGACAGCATTATCCTTAGCAAACTAACACATGAACAGAAAACCAAATACCACATGTTCCACATGTTCGCACTTATAAGTGGGAGCCAGATGATGAGAACACATGGACACACAGATGGGAACAACACACACTGGGGCCATTGGATGGTGGAGGGAGGGAGGAGGGAGAGAATCAGGAAAAATAACTAATGGGTAGTAGGCTTAATACCTGGGTGATGAAATAATCTGTACAACGAACCCCATGACACACGTTTACCTACGTAACAAACCTGCACATAAACCCCTGAACTTAAAAGTTAGGAAAAAAGGCTTTCTTTTTTTTTTTTTTTTTTTTGAGACGGAGTCTCGCTCTGTCGCCCAGGCTGGACTGCAGTGGCCGGATTGCAGCTCACTGTGAGCTCCGCCTCCCGGGTTCACGCCATTCTCCTGCCTCAGCCTCCCGAGTAGCTGGGACTACAGGGCCCGCCACCACACCCGGCTAGTTTTTTGTATTTTTTTAGTAGAGACGGGGTTTCACCGTGTTAGCCAGGATGGTCTCGATCTCCTGACCTCGTGATCCGCCCGTCTCGGCCTCCCAAAGTGCTGGGATTACAGGCTTGAGCCACTGGGCTTTCTTTTTTTTTAAAACTAGGTTTGTGACTGTAAATCTCCCTTAAAGCATTTTTACCGTATCTCATAGCTTCTAATATCTAATATCTTTCTATCATCCTATTTTAGTTATTTTTAAGTTTCACTGTGATTTGTTTCTTTAACCTAAAGAGTTACTTAGGGTTGTGTATGTGTGTGTGCACGTTTAAATTTCCATATGATCAGAGATAATTTTAATTTTTAAAATTATCTTCTAGCATAATTGTATTATTGTGAGATCTGAAATTTTTGAGGGTTTCTTTAATAGATGATATATGATCAACTTTTGTAAAATGTTTCTCATGTGCGTAAGACAATTGTATATATCCTAATGGATACATAAATAATTATATCCCCCTCCTTCTCTCTCTCTTTTTCCTTCCAGCTCTCCCTCCCTCCCCCAATTAACAATCAAGCCTGTTAATTGTGTTCTTGTTACATCTGTTAATTGTTTTACTTATTTTTCTTCTGTATCTTTGCCGGTTTGTTTATTGTATAACCTGTAAATAATCAAGAGAGATGTGTTAAAATTTCCTACTATGATAGCGGGTTTATTATTATAGTAATAATAATTTATGCTGCATATATTTTGAGGTTATCTTACTGGCGTCTATTTGTTTTAAATTGCTTTACTTCCTTAACAAATTCAATCTTTTTGTTATGTCATGATTCTCTCCATCCCAAATATTTTTTCTTCTAAAGTGTATTTTATTTAATGTATCATAGTTCTCAACATTATTTTGGTTATTGTATTCCTGGCAGGTCTTCTTTTTACCATACTCTTACTTCAAACTTTTGCATATTCAAATGCTTTAAGGGTTTCTCACACAAACCATGTAAATCTGAATTTGGGCTTTTAATCTCATTCATACATCTGTGTCTTTAAACCAGTAGGTTTCCTCTATATTTATTGCAATTATTAATATCTTGTAGTTGCTACTATCATCTTAATTTGTTATTTCAATATGTCCCTCTTTTTCTACATTCCTTTTGACTCCTGTCTTAATTATAATAATTATTATTATTATTAAAATAATGGAGACAGGGTCTCAGTCTCTCACCCAGACTGGAGTGCGGTGGCGTGATTTCAGCTCACCGCAACCTCCGCCTCCCAGGCTCAAGCGATTCTCCTGCCTCAGCCTCCTGAGTAGCTGGGATTACAGGCACCCCGCCACTACTGCCTGGCTAATTTTTGTATTTTTTGTAAAGACAGGATTTCACCTTGTTGGCCAGGCTGGTTTCAAACTCCTGACCTCAAATGATCCATCCACCTCAGCCTCCCAAAGTGCTGGGATTTTAAAGATACGAGCCACTATGCACAGCCTATTTTGTGACTGAAACTATGTCTCACCCTAAATAAGGCAAGGACTCTCTGATCCCTTGGCTCCCCACCCCTGCTTGCGGCACCCATCATACTGACCAAACCTATACCCCGGGTTTTACTTAAAATGTGGTCCAGGAACCAGCAACATCAGCAACAACTGAGAACTTATTTAGTAGAATTGCAGAACTTTGGGTCCCATTTCAGACCAACTGAATCAGAATTCTCATGTAAGCAAGAGCTCCAGGTGTTCATATGCACAATAAGCGTCTAGAGTCAGTAAACTAGACTTAACCACAACAACCAAAAAATCTGTGGCCAGGCAAAGTGACTCACTCCTGTAATCCCAGCACTTTGGAAGGCTGAGGCAGGCAGACCACTTGGGTCCAGGAGTTCGAGACCAGCCTGGGCAACATGATGAAACCCCATCTCTACAAAAAATACAAAAATTAGCCAGGCGTGGTGGCGCATGCTTGCAGTCCCAGCTACTCAGGAGGCTGAGGAGGATCATGTGAGCCCAGGAGGCAGAGGTTGCAGTGAGCTAAGATCGTGCAACTATACTCCAGCCTGGGTGACAGAGCCAGACCCTGTCTTAAAAAAAAAAAAAAAAATCTGTTAAGATGATAGATCTCACGTTAAATGTTCTTGCCAAAGAAAAAAGGTAATAAAGTTTCAAGGTTTGGGCTAAGGAAGGGACGAGCAGACATTTCACTGCTACTTCAGCGTAAGGGTGTGACTCAGTTAATGACTGAGTTAGTGTAGGTAGCAGTGGGATGCCCTTCTTCAACCTGCCAGTGCAAACCCTCCAAACAGGCCAGAAAGGAGTTTTTCTGTCTGAACTTGTCATTCTTTTTCCAGATGGTCTGATGTCTAAAGGGACTTCTAACCCTTCTTATATACCTTTGATGACCACTTCCATGTAGGTTTCATCATATTTGGGAGAAATGTCCAAATCTAGAGAATTCTCTTTTTTGTTTTTGTTTGTTTTTTTGAGATGGAGTTTCCCTCTGTCGCCCAGGCTGGAGGGCAGTGGCGCGATCTCAGCTCACTGCAACCTCCACCTCCCAGGTTCAAGCGATCCTCCCACCTCAGCCTCCCAAGTAGCTGGAATTATAGGCATGCACCACCATGCCCAGCTAATTTTTGAATTTTAGTAGAGGTGGGGTTTCACCATGTTGGCTGGGCTGGTCTCGAACTCCTGACCTCATGTAATCCGCCTTCCTCGACCTCCCAAAGTGCTGGGATTATAGGCATGAGCCACCGTGCCTGGCCCAAATCTAGGGAATTCTTATTTCATCTTCAAAGGAGATGGACTCATCCTTTCCTCAAAAACCAGATTTTACAAAGGAGACAAAACAGCACAGCAGAAATGATCCCAGCCCTAACATCACAAAATACTGTCCTTGGTCCCAGTTCTGCCTCTTGCAGCTGCCATGTGACTCTGCAGCAGAGACTCCTTCCTTGTGATTCTATCTCTTCACTTGTCAAGGATGGATTGCGTGCCCCTCACCTCATCAGATTATTGGATGGGTCTCCAAATCCAAGTAAAATAAAGTATTTGAAAGTACTTGAAAAGTATCATACAAAAAAGTCAAGGGAAGCAAATTTAAAGAGATCATCGAGAAATACATTTTCCCAAAATCTTAAAAAATGACTGCAGTACTCACAGGTTCCTTAACAACAACCACCACAAAAGCAGTGTGAGATCAATGGAAAAAAATCGAGCCTCATTCTCACCCCGGCCATCACTGATTCCCTGGTGCAGAGTTAATTCCACAGTGGATTAGTGACCAGTTCCCCAGAAGTCTCTATCTGACAAGTGATACCAGGCAGAATTCATGCGAAACTAAAACTCAATCTTCAGAACTAAGAATTGTATAGAAAAAAGATAAAGGAAAAGAAATTTAACATTTTTTGAGAATCCAACGGATATCAGGTACTTTTTTTGCATTATGTCATGGAATCTTCATAATCATGCTGTAAGAATGGCATTCTATAGTTAGAGAAACTAAGGCCCAGTGAGATTAAATGGTTTATTCAAGGTCACATGGCTACAAAGTCACTGAGGAGAAATTTAATCCATGATCTTTCTCTTGGACCACTTAGGTCCAGAAATCCAGAATAGGGTGACCCGGATGATATTCTGGAAACATGGCATTATTTACTGTGAAAAGAAATTGTGGCTCGGCCGGGCGCGGTGGCTCAAGCCTGTAATCCCAGCACTTTGGGAGGCCGAGACGGGCGGATCACAAGGTCAGGAGATCGAGACCATCCTGGCTAACATGGTGAAACCCCGTCTCTACTAAAAATACAAAAAACTAGCCGGGCGAGGTGGCGGGCGCCTGTAGTCCCAGCTACTCCGGAGGCTGAGGCAGGAGAATGGCGTGAACCCGGGAGGTGGAGCTTGCAGTGAGCTGAGACCCGGCCACTGCACTCCAGCCTGGGCGACAGCGCGAGACTCCGTCTCAAAAAAAAAAAAAAAAAAAAAAAAAAAAAAAAAGAAAAGAAATTGTGGCTCAACATGAAGCAGAAATATTGCTGCTCATATCTCTCAGGCAGAACTTTGACTGTCACAGCTCTAAAGAGCTTCATTCGTGCTGTGTTCTACGAAGCTTTGCCGTCATCCAAAAAACAAAGCAGTGGTGCCACATAGCAGAATGGCCACATGTGTCAACAGATGGAGAGTTACCTGCACCATGCTAGTTCTATCGCCCACGTTGACCAGAATTTTGTCACCAGGAGACTTCCTGGACAAGATACCAGCGATCACGGCAGGATCCACGCAGTACTTTTGGCCGATGGTTTGCATCGTGGGTTGATATTTCAGGAGGTATGGCATGTCTATTTCAGCCAGCCTTTCAGAAGCACGAACTCCTAAACCAAACAAAAGGAAGGATGCAGCTTGGTGTGACTTATGCTGCAACGGGAGCTCAAGGGAAGAGAGAAAGAACAGTCCAAGGATCTGGGTAGTGGTCGAGGACTGAGAATCCCAGATTTTGGTCTTAAATCTTTCGTAGTGGCCGCTCCCTGACCTGAGGTTAGGACTGTCCTCCCGTGAACTTGAGTCAGCATCTCCTGAGCCAGGGTCCCCTATGGCTGTCAGTGCCTTCGGCTGGGCTCTCAGGGGCTGCTCTGGCCCGCCCACGACAATTCCATGGCGATAGGAACCATTGATCCCGTTCTGAGCACACCAGTAAAATAAAACATGTCTGCCTATCAGCTGCAACATGACACGAAGGAGAAATTCTGCCAAACCCTTCAATAAGTCTTTAGATAGTGTTCCTCAACAAGTTTGTTCACAATTGCACACTTTTCCACTCCTAAACGACACCAAGAAATCATGCGAGTTTAAACCTTTCTGAAATAATAAGAATGCTGGGCAAAAGGAAAGCCAATATTAATCTACTTGGCTAGCCTTGCCTTCTAGGTGCTTTTATGGTTTAAAAAGAACTCTCGACCGAGCACAGTGGCTCACACCTGTAATCCCAGCACTTTGGGAGGCCAAAGAGGGAGGATCACCTGAGGTCAGGAGTTCAGGACCAGCCTGACCAACATGGTGAAATCCCATCTCTACTAAAAATACAAAATTAGCCAGGCATGGTGGCACATGCCTGTAATCCCAGCTACTCGGGAGGCTGAGGGAGGAGAATTGCTTGAACCTGGGAGGTGGAGGCTGCAGTGACCCGAGATCACACCATTGCACTCCAACCTGGGCCACAAGACAGAAACTTCATCTCAAAAAATAAAAATAAAAACAAAAAATAAAAATAAAAACAAAAAATAAAAATAAAAACAAAAAATAAAAAGCACCCTTATCCACATTGTGTCGGTCAAAGCTCACAACAACACTGTAAATACTGTACTGCTAGCCCCCTTTCCATGGATGCAGGAGGCAGCTAAGTGACTTGTTCAAGAAGCAGAGCTTTGGGACCCCATACCCAGAACCCGGAACTCTTTCCAACAGTCAGTAGCGTGAGGCATGGGGAACAGTGAGAGCCAGGGGGACAGGTTGAGAGGGCGAGAGCTCATAACTACCACAGTAGTTCAGGCCGTGATGTCTTCCAATCCCACAAGATGCTCCAGGGGTGTCCAGGGTTTGGATGTTTCCATAGCATCCCCAGTTGCTGCTTTCAGACAAGTCTACAAGTTGAGAAAAGTTCAGCCTAAGGCACGGAACCAGTTCTTATCATTCTGCCGTCCATGAATGAAATTACGTTAATAAAAGTAACTATAATAAAATCAATTACATCACCTTCACTCTGCAACTGAAACTCTTTTGAAATTTAAATGAGACATATCCCAATAAATGATCACAAAAACTTCCTCAATACTCAATTCTCACCTGCTCTCCTGCAGACATGAGTAACTATTGGAGCTACTGAAGCAGTTACACTCTTTGTAAAGCTCTGGTGCCTTTGATGTTGTCAGCTGGTGTCTTGGAACACATCAGAGAGGATCTGTTCCCTGTAAAGTAGTCCTCATCTGACTTTTTTTTTTTTTTTTTCTGAGACAGAGTCTGGCTCTGTCACCTAGTCTGGAGTGCAGTGGCACGATCTCGACTGTTTGCAACCTCTGCCTCCTGGGTTCAAGTGATTCTCCTGCCTCAGCCGAGTAGCTGGGATTAAAAGTGCATGCCACTAACCCAGCTAATTTTTGTATTTTTAGTAGAGACGAGGTTTCACCATGTTGGCCAGGCTGGTCTGGAACTTTTGACCTCAAGTGATCCGCCCGCCTCGGCCTCCCAAAGTGCTGGGATGACAGGTGTGAGCCACCACGCCCAGCCTCATCTTTCATCTTACATGAACTCTGAGCACTTCTCCATCAAATACTCCTAACTTGTTGCTCTGATGAAATATTTATGTTTGCTCTGAAGAAACAATATAAAACTTGGATGTCTCTGGGATATCAACCCCGATCCAAAGTAAGGCACTGCTTGTAAATGGGGATTTGAGGCTGGCTACACTTTCTCTCAGGTACACTTCTAGATAAGAGCCGAAGGCTGCAGAAGGGAGTGAAGGAGAGAGGCATGGGACCAGTCTCCACATGGGATCACCCACTTTCCACTTCTTCCCTTTCTCTCTTTATCCTTTCCATCTCTCTCTACCTGTCATTCCAGTCATCACGGAAGGGGAGGAGTGGTTTCAGACACTCGGGATTTCACAAAGGCCATTGAAGAGGAGAATGTTCCTTCTCTTCACCCCAGGAGGAGGGTGCATGAGTATTTCGATCTACAATTCACACAAGGTGGGTGCACAAGTATTTATAATATATCTACAATTCACACCAGAATGGGGGCACATGAACCAGTACTGAGATACCTACAGTAGGCAGGAAATTGCTCCTTTTGAGAATCATGTCACCATTATAAGGCTGTAAGAATGTCTCATTAGATTACCTTTTTATTTATTCATTTATTTATAGACAGGGTCTCACTGCCACCCAGGCTGGAGTGTAGTGGCATGATCATGGCTCACCACAGTCTCAACCTCCCAGGCTTGAGCTGTCCTGCCACCTCAGTCTCTCAAGTAATTGGGACCACAGGCACAAGCTACCACACCTGTCTAATTTTTGAAGAGATGGGGTTTTGCCATGGTGCCCAGGCTGGTCTCAAACTCCTCAGCTCAAGCAATTTGCCCACCTCAACCTCCCAAAGTGCTGGGATTACAGGCGTGAGCCACTGCACCCAGCCAGATTACTCTTTTCAATGTATTTGATCCTTTAAAGTAGATTAGATTATCAAACCTTAATGATTTGCAGATCTTGGGAGATATATCTATTGCATATAATCACATGTTCTGTGTATTTACATAAATGCATTTTCAGGTTCTATTTTCTTAAAACTTTATGGGGTTGATAAATACTCGTCTTTTGGAGTAAATACTTCTACTTTACAAACTTGTGATAAGTAACCTAAGAGAAATGTGGAAATGAAAAGACTCGATCTTTTATGAATATACTAAAAAGTAAACCAGCTGACATGTTCTTTTTTATTTTTTAAACAGTGCACCTTTATCTTTATGACTGGTGACAAATGCCCTTAGTATTGCAGTTGATTGCCTTCACTCCTTGGTTCCTGCCTTGTGAACCTCTCCCTAGACACACTCTCTGATCCTCAAAGTTCTTTGTATTCCCGATGCTTAGCACCTGGTAGGCATTTTTAAATATGTGTTGAATGAATGGGTCAATAACTAAATGAATGACTATAAGACCTCATCTGATAAATATATTGAATTTAGAGTCAGGAAAATGTAGCTTCTCCTGAGGAACTTTGCTTCCTCCTTTTATTAAAAAACAAGTAGGCCAGGCGCAGTGCATCACCCTGTAATCCCAGCACTTTGGGAGGCCTGATCGTGAGGTCAAGAGTTCAAGACCAGCCTGGCCAACATGGTGAAACCCTGTCTCTACTAAAAATACAAAAATTAGCCGGGTGTAGTGGCAGGCGCCTGTCATCCCCGCTACTTGGGAGGCTGAGGCAAGAGAATAGCTTGAAACTGGAAGGCAGATGTTCCAGTGAGCTGAGATTGCGCCACTGCCCTCCAGCCTGGGCGAAAGAGCAAAACTCCATCTAAAAAAACAAAATCAAAAACAAGTACGTTCCCTGTTTCCTCCAGCTGCAAAGCTGAAGTTCAATCACAGCAACTGAATCAGCCTCAATGTTCAGCTTAGTCACCTGTTCTCAGTTGGCTTGATTCTGGTTTTCTATTTGAATTAGTCTTATTCATTAGTCTTATTCTGGCAACCACCTCAATTCTTCTATGGAAATATATGCTCTAGAAAGAAATTCAATTTGGCATTTTTTATAGTGGACAATGAGCAGCTGTCGATGGTGTATATTTAAAGTCTGGCTTCGAGCAGTGCTGTTTTAAGCCCACCTTGCATTCCAGAGAACCCCACTCTTTTGTAGGACATCTGGGGAGAGGCTGCTTGTTGGTGGCTGTTCCTAACTTCGGGATTTGTTGGACAGTTTAGGAAAAAAAAAAAAAAGTTTTTGTTGCATTTTCAAGTATTAGAAGTGCCATTATGTTCCTACGCCTATCCTTCCCATCTCCAAAGTCATTTGGAAAAATCAGCCACACTCACCTGTCAGGGCAAGGAGGCCCAGCAGCAGCCACAATGCAGACATGATGACGATCTGGCTCTACGGCTCCTGAAACACTTTTAAAACAAAAATTAGCTTGAGAATACAAAAATGTCAATCATCATCATAACAACATGTAATGTTTCTAGAGAAGCAGGGGTGAAAAGAACAAATTTCCCCCATATCTGACCTAAGAAAATGAATGATTTGAATCATAGTGGAAAAAAGCAAAAGTAGGACAAGTAAGTACTCCATTCATCCTTTCAATTAATCTAAAAATGAGAAGACTCTTACTCAGCCCACAGGAACTCAACATACAGTCAAGTTACCAACT
This sequence comes from Macaca mulatta, assembly GCF_049350105.2. Classification (NCBI taxonomy): domain Eukaryota; kingdom Metazoa; phylum Chordata; class Mammalia; order Primates; family Cercopithecidae; genus Macaca; species Macaca mulatta. The sequence continues at coordinate 7,412,927 of NC_133418.1, forward strand.
ACTTTCTTTCAAGAAGGCAAGAAGCTTCGAATCTTAACCACGGAGAAACATAATGACCTGGCTCCAGACCCTGAAAAGCAAATTTCTGGTGCTCATACCTCATCCCAAGAGCCTCTTGATTATCTCCATTATCAAAAGGAGAATTTTGTATGGGTGATTTCTTGGAATTTAGGTCCCTTCTTCTTGAGGTTTGAGGAAAGGCCATACTTTCCTCAGTGCCCTGGAATGTACACAGGTTGGAAAACATTTCCCACTGCTCTAATCCCAGCCGGGAATCACAGACCCCCTTTATCACCTTGAGCCGTGTTCCCCATTCTCCCTCTGTAAAACCCCAGTGTGGCAACAAACCTGGACTGGAGCCCGGGGAGAATGGAGAGATGAGCTACCTCCACCAGCAAATCCCCAAGAAGCTGGCTCATGGGCAGGGGTCCCGGGATTGAACTCATGAGGTGCTCACAAGACTGGAGAATGAAACACCTGGCCACCACGGAGCACCCGCTCATGTGCTCTCTCTCTCTTATCCCCGCCATTCCCCTAGTCACCTTCCACGAGTACAGACAGCCCTGGTTCTCCTACTGGCTACCAAACCAATACACAAATACCACCCCGGATAGTTTGCTGTTGACCTCAGGGAAAGGTAGCGTTTCGGGACCCTTGTCTCCAAAGCGCCTCCCACCAAGCCCTCCCACTCCAGCATGTATGTCTTCATTGCCCCAGTCAGCAGAGCCCGGCAGCCTAGCATTTTGAATTATTACTGTCATTACATGTGGGACTGTGCATATAAACATGGCACTTAGTACTTTCATGATGCTTTTCTCATCTCTTTTGTTTTGAAGTTAATCGTATGGGTTGTTTCTTTCAAACACCCAGGAAGAGATTACATCTCAGGATAGAGAGGCTTTAAGGAAGTCATTTGAAGCCAGGTGTGGTGGCATACACCTGTAGTCCCAGCTACTTGGGAGGCTGAGGCAGGAGGATTGCTTGAGCTCAGAGGGTCAAGGGTGCAGTGAGCTATGATCACACCACTGCACTCCATCTTGGGAAACAGAGCAAGAGCCTGCCTCAAAAAAATAAAAATAAAAATGGAAGTTATTCGATTTCTGTCTTCTTAAACTGAGGGAGCATATGCCCTTCAGATGCAGTCATGCTTTTTGTTATTCTCTCTACAACATTGAGATAGTCCGTCCGATTTTGCTTAGTTGAGCAGAAAATGTCATGCTCAGTCCCAACACCAAAAAGACTCAGGGACCTGGAATCTTAGCTGGGTCTGCAGGAACTCTCAGATTTAATCACCCAACAGGAGTCATTTGTTCAGCACCCTGAGCCTCCAGCAGTAAACATGAGAGGACAACCAATCCCAGGAGAAGAGAATGGAGAAAGAGCTGCTTGGATGTAAGAAAAGCTCATGGCCTCATGAAAGTGCACCACTGGCTTTATGGAAGGGCCCTTCAGGAAAAAGCACTGCTCACATTCAAATGCTCCACCCAGAGTATTTCACTCTTTTTGCTGCTTTTCCAGGAAAGAAAAATACTTCCTCTTGGAAATCCAGGTGGAAGGGCCAGCTTTTATTGTAACAGGAGAACTACCTTATTTTCCATGCTTGGAACTAAATACCTTTGTTGAGAAGTCACTTTAATGAAAGAGTCTCTGTAAATACATGTGCCACCTAATGGAAACACAGAATTACTTTCTGGTTGCTCCTGGGACCGGGTCATCAAGGTAAAGTTTTTCAATTTTATCAGGGAAGAGCAAGAAGTGACAATGGACTTTTTCTTTTTTTTTTTCTTAGAGCCAGAGATTCACTCTGTCACCCAGGCTGGAGTGCAGTGGCACGATCATGGCTCACTGCAGCCTTGACCTCCTGGGCTCAAGTGATACTCCCACCTCAGTCTCCCAAGTAGCTGAGACTAGAGGCATATGCCACCATGCCCAGATAATTTTTTAGTTTTTTTGTAGAAATGGGTCTCACTATGTTGCCCAGGCTGGTCTTGAACTTCAGGCCTCAAGTGATCCTTCCACCTCAGCTTCCCGAGTAGGTGGGATTACAAGCTTAAGCCACCACACCTAGCTTGGAATTCTTAAATGGATGAACAGTGTATTTTGTCCATAAATAAGCATGCTGAAGCAACCCAAACTCTATGGCCCAACTTTACAAGTGCCGAAAAGTACTGTATGTTTAGAAGAGATTGTTGAGACATCACTCAGGTGTGCTCAGAGAGTGTCTGTCAGTTCCCTATGACTCATTCGTTAATTCCCCTGTGGCTTCCTGCTTAAAACCATTATGAAGATGTCAGACCAAGGCAGCACAGTGGTCACGATGTCGGGCACAATATCTCTGGTAGCATCCCTCTTCTCCCTACCCAGAGAGCAAAATAGTAACAAACAGCGAGGAGGTGTCAACAAGCTGGAGCAACAGGCCTGCCAGGCACACTGGAAACTGACAACCAGAGCAGCCCTCAGGAGCTACCTCACGTTCCTGGCGGCTTGGATGGGGACATCTTCCTCTACTCACCCTCTCTCCACTGAGTACTTTGGAATTCCCAAAGCACTGTGCAAGTTTGTAAGGCATAATGGACCATGTCTTCTTCAGTTCATCAATGTTTCTGGAGAAGGTGGAAACAGGTATCTTTGGTCTCATGGTTTTCTCACCTTAGAATCTTTTCCATGAATGCTCTCAATCTTTACCTTAACCTTAAACAGCATCATTGCAGGTCACTGGGGCCCTCCATCCAGCCCAGAAATGTGACGGATTAACACCTCAACATGCTGAGCAATGAAGGTGCCCCTGCCCCCTTGTGGTGTCCCCATCTAATCATGAGAGAAGTGAGAACTGCTGTATGCATCCACATTAGGTATGGTCTCCTGCTCTAAGCTGTGTTGTAACCTTTGTTTATTGCTAACATGTCTCTGTGCCTACCTACTCATTGTGTGCTGATAGGCCTTTCTTTTTTTTTTTTTTTTGAGACGGAGTCTCGCTCTGTCACCCAGGCTGGAGTACAGTGGCCGGATCTCAGCTCACTGCAAGCTCTGTCTCCCAGGTTTATGCCATTCTCCTGCCTCAGCCTCCCGAGTAGCTGGGACTACAGGCGCCCGCCACCTCGCTCGGCTAGTTTTTTTGTATTTTTTAGTAGAGACGGGGTTTCACCGTGTTAGCCAGGATGGTCTCGATCTCCTGACCTCGTGATCCGCCCGTCTCGGCCTCCCAAAGTGCTGGGATTACAGGCTTGAGCCACCGCGCCCGGCCGGCCTTTCTTTTTTTAATGTTTAATTTTAATTTTATTTTAAATTACTTTTTGGTTTGTTGGGGTTTTGCTTTGTTTTGTTTAAGACAAAGTCTCACTGTGTTGCCCAGGCTGGAGTGCAGTGGTGTGATCTTGGCTCACTGCAACCTCCGCCTCCTGAGTTCAAGTGATTCTCTTGCCTTAGCCTCTCGAGTAGCTGGGATTATAGGCATGTACCTCCACGCCCAGCTGAATTTTGTATTTTTAGTAGAGATAGGGTTTCACCATGTTGGCCAGGCTGATCTCGAACTCCTGACCTCAGGTAATCCACCCACCTCAGCCTCCCAAAGTGCTGGGATTACAGGCATGAGCTACCGCACCTAGCCCCTGCGTTTTTTGCTTTTTCTTTTTTTCTTTTTTCTTTTTTTATTGAGACTAGGTCTCACTCTGTCTCCCAGGCTGGAGTGCAGTGGCCCAAAATTGTGGAATCATCTCACCATTATAAGCCTGTAAGAATGTCTCATTAGATTACTCTTTAATTTTTAAAATTGTTTTAATTTTTTGTTGTTGTTTTTTGGTTTTTGTGTTTTTTTTGAGACAGGGTCTCACTGTCACCCAGGCTGGAATGAAGTGAAGTGCTCTTGGCTTACTGCACCCTCGACCTGCCTGAGGTCAGGTGATCCTCCTGCCTTCACCTCTGAGTAGCTGGGATTACAGCCGTGTGCCACCATGCCCGGCTAATTTTTGTATTTTTAGTAAAGACAGGGTTTTGCCGTGTTGGCCAGGCTGGTCTCAAACTCCAGGGCTCAAGTAATCTGCCTGCCTCAGCCTCCCAAAGTGCTGGGAACCACCAGCACCAGGCCTATTTTTAAATTATTTTTAATTTTTTGTTATTTTTACTTTTCACTTTTTTAAATTTTTTTAATTTTTAAAATGTTTATTTTATTTCATTTTTTTAAATGTTTAAATTTTTAAATTTGTTAAAGGCCTTTCCAGTAGCATCACATCGTACTCATCCTCCTCTCGCTATTCTAATCTTCTCCCTCCCTACATACACACACACACACACACACGTACACACACACACGTACACACACACACAGCAACACTCCAGCCCATTGCCTCACAGATTGCTAGGCACCAACAGGCCTACAATTAAAATAGTAATAGCAATGCAGTCATGAATATAAAATAATATAAATTATTCTGCCACTAAGATCATGTTTTCTTGAGAAAACTATAACTTTTTAGAATAAAAACATAAGGCAGCAACATGAAGGCTCATTTTAAGCTGTTACGTTGTATAGACTTGCACTTTCACATGGCCTGTGAAAATATGTATTTACTGAATTTGGATTGTGATCAATAATGACCAGCCTAGAAGACCTCTGAAAGTTTGATCATGCTCTTCCCTCTGGGCAGGCACAGCCTTTCCCTGTAGACAGAGACTGTGAGCTGGAAGGGAGTTCCTTCTCTCAATGCGTCCTCTGTGCCTGCTTTTCCCATTTGGGTTTTTGAGAGTTCAGAACTCCAGGAAGGATCTTCCTATGCTGGAGATTTCCCTGCCAATGTTTCATTCTGCACAAGGAAGAAATCAGAGAGACCTTGGCCTCTCTGTTCCGTCTATGGACTCTAGAGGCTTATCTGTCTTTTTATTCTGTTAGCCGAGACTGTTAGACATGTTGGCCTTGGTTCTTTCACAGGTTGCAGAGAAAATAAGACTGTTACAGAACCAACACTTACGGCATATGGGTTAATGTAGCGTTGGCAAGACTGCCCATGAGGTCAGGCAAGGGATTTACCATCTGGCAAAATACAAGCACCTCAGTCTTTTGGCTTTCGGTTAACAAATGCGACATCGCATGTGGCCCTATTACAGCTACAGTTAAGTGCACACACATTTCTTTTCTCCCATTATTCGATTTGCACATGCTCACACATCCAAAAGTAACGATATACTTGCATTAAAAGAAATCTAAATTTTGAAACATATTGTAATGAACAGGAAAAATTATTCTATCATCTACATATCTTTTCAAACGTGGGTTTTCCTGGCAAGGTCCTTAAGTTTCGCCTGAGTCCAATATTCCTTATGCAGCAGCGACACGATCATTGCCGACTGATCACCATACACTGGATTTTCATCCTAAATAAGCCCGAGTGTAAGATCCACGCCTCTGCTTCACACTCACCTGTCTTCAGTCAGTGCTCCTCCTTAGAGGTGGTGAGCCCACAGCGATTTATATAGAGTCCTGGTCTCCTTTTAAAAGTGTTGATCTCATCCTCTTTTGGAGAGATTTATGACATCTCATAAATTATAATCATAATCATAATAATTATAAATACTTTGAACTTATATAGGGCCTTTTATTCAAGAATGTCCTGGCATTTTGCAAACATTAACCAATTCGTTTCTTGCCATACCTCAGAAGGCAGATCCTGGTTGTAGTTTAACTTTGACACATTCAGGTTCAACACTTGTTTTTATTCACATCAGTTGATGGGAATATGCGTTAGGTAAGAAAGCAAGGAAGGAAGAGAGAGAGAAAGAGGGAAGACAGAAAGGGAGGACGGGAAGGAAGAAAAGGAATAGGAAAGAAGGAAGGGAAGGGGGAAATTGAACTTGACACTTGATGTGTCAGAAACTCATTATTAGTTTGTATTTCAGGTAAGCAGAGCTCCTAGACTGGGGTTGGCAACTTTTTCTTATAGGCCCACATAGGCTTTTGGGCTACGTGGTCTTTGTCGTAAATACTCGCCTCTGACATTGTAGCACGAGAGCCATCCTAGATAATATTTAAATGAATGGCCATGACTGTTCCAAAAAACTTTCTTCACCACACAGGTGGTGGCCCTAGGGCCGTAGGTTGCTGGCACTGTTCTGAACTACCGAGAGATACCAATCCACAGGTCCTCAGTTCAGCCACATGGGGAGAGGTGATCGGCTGGATGATGCTATTTTATAGACACCCAGGACCTACATCGTGTTCCAAATGTCTACATCAATAAGTATTTTGAGAGGGTTCGTATGAAGTTTCCAGGAAGGATTATTTCCCCAGTTGTGGAAAGGGTGCATTTCATGACTGAAACAGGGAGCCCCTCCCTCACCACGCCCTGTGCCCCAGTTCAGCTGAACAGCTTGAATTTCCCAAACACAGCACCAGTTTGCACTAGGCCTTCCTACAGGCTCTTTCCTTTTTATCTAACCCCTCAGGGACAGGGGCTGTGTCTCATTTGACTTTGTAACACCAGCGTGCAACACTCTGCCTGACACATATTAGACACTCGATAAAAAACATGGAATCGATGGTGCTTATCGGCTGGTTGGTATATAGTCTGACTCTTCTGCATCCTCTGCCTTAGCTCCTGCCCCACACCACACCTCAAACACAAGCTCCATGAGAACTGTGAATCTGGCTACTTCATTTATAAGACTGAGTCTTCAGTGCCCAGATAACAGCCTGGCACATTGTAAGTGTTTAGTAAATCTCTGTGGAATCACTCAATGAATGAAGAATTCCTACAACCTCACCCAGCAAGATTTGGACTGGGTTTCCAATGCTGGGCCCCAGGTTAGACGTGGGTTCCTTGTGTTTCAAGCAACATGTGGATATTTCTACCACAGCACCTATAGCACTTGGGTCTGTTGTTGTCTTGAGAACAAAAACAAAGGCTTTTTTTCCCCTGTATTCCTTATGGCACATAAGGGGTATTCAATACATGTTTATGTGTAGCAGGATGAGCCGCGGACAAAACTCCTCAGACACCAGATTAAAGAAGGAAGAGGTTTTTTTATTCGGCCAGGAGCGTCGGCAGACTTGCGTCTTAAGAACCGAGCTCCCCGACAAAGAAATACTTGGCCTTTTTAAAGGTTGACAACTTTAAGGGGTCCACGTGAAGGGGTCGTTATAAATCGAGCAAGCGTGGGAAACGTGACTGGGGGCTACATGCATCTCAGCTAACAGAACAAAAAGTTTTACAATGCTTTTTTCATACAGTGTCTGGAATTTACAGATAACACAAGTAGTTTAGGCCAGGGGTTGATGTTATAATTATTACTTTGTTTAACTCCTAGGGCCGGGTGGTGGTGCCAAGGTTGTCTGGCTATTTATCTTACTTTTGTTCCTTTCTCACTTTCCTCCTGTCTTGTGAACGAGGCAAGGTGTGGGGAGGAGGGCAGCAGGAGTAGTAGTGGTCTCCTTCCTTAATGGAACGACTAAATGAATGATTTAAAGCGTATTGATGACTTTTTGGAAGTCACTGACTCTGCATCCTCAGTGGAGACATGGAGGGTTAAGTTTCTGTTGTTCTCGGCCGGGCACAGAGCCTCACGCCTGTAACCCCAGCGCTTTGGGAGGCCGAGGCAGGTGGATCACTTGAGGTCAGGAGTTCAGACCAGCCTGGCCAACATGGCGAAACCCCATCTCTACTAAAAATATAAAAAATAGCCAGGCATGGTGGCAGGCGCCTGTAATCCCAGCTACTCAGGAGGCTGAGGCAGGAGAATCACTTGAACCAGGAGGCAGAGATTGCAGTAAGCCGAGATCATGCCAGTGTACTCCAGCCTGGGCCACAGAGCGAGGCTCCATATAAAATAAATAAATAAATAAAAGATCTTGTTGTTCTCTACCTGTGGCTGAGATGGTGAGACCACAAGGCAGGGCACCGTGAGCAAGGATCCAGATTTGGACACCCTGGGAGTTCCTGAACTTTTACTCTGGGAGGGGAGTGTGAGAACACTGGATTCCTCTCTGTTGTTGGCAGAGTTGGGGTAAAAAGAGAACTAATGCACCCATTAAAAACTATATCCTGACTCCCAAAATGCAACTCTTTCATTTTTTTTCCAGCAAGCTCTAGCACATACCAACAATTCAAATGTATCACGGTGTGGGGAAATTTGGGGATGCCCGGCCCCACCTACAAAAGCACGCTGTCATCAGCCCAGAGGGCCACGTCCGCATCCTGGGAGGTTCTCCTGGGCAGCGGCCAGCATGTTGACTGGCAATGGCTCCACAGAGACGATGCCCACCTGCGTCCTCAGGCTTGTTCAGTCCTTGCCAGCCCCTGTATAGATAACCTTCCTTTCAAAGAGCAGGCATACACTCTCAAATACTCACCTCCCAGACAGAGGGAGGATCCGAGACAGCTGGTGTGGGAGTGGAGGAGGTATTGAAAAGAAAGCTAGGTTGGGCATGGTGTTTCAGCCCTGTAATCCCAGTACTTTGGGAGGCTGGGAGGGAGGATTTACAGGAGTTCAAGGCCAGTCTGGGCAACATAGTGAGACCCTCCATCTCTACAAGAAATGAAAAAACAAAACAAAACAAAACCATAGCTGGGCATCATGGCTCACACCTGTAACCCCAGCACTTTGGAAGGTTAAGGTGGGCAGATCACTTGAGGTCAGGAGTTGAGACCAGCCTGGGCAATATGGTGAAACCCCATAGCTACTAAAAATATAAAAATTAGTGGGGCATGCTGGCCATCTGTAATCCCAGCTGCTCAGGAGGCTGAGGCATGAGAATTGCTTAAACCTGGGTGGCAGAGGTTGCAGTGAGCCGAGATTGAGATCCTGCCACTGCACTCCAGCTTTGTTGACAAAGCGAGACTCTGTCTTAAAAAGGAAAGAGAAAGGGAAGGGAAGGGAAGGGGAGGGGAGGGGAGGGGAGAGGAGGGGAGGGGAGGGGAGGGGAGGGGAGGGAGGAAGGAAGGAAGGAAGGAAGGAAGGGAGGGAGGGAGGGAAGGAGGGAGGGAAGAAAGAAAGAAGAAAGTGCTGGGATTACAGTGAGCCACCACGCCCGCCGGACTGGAGTAAGGGTTTTAAAGGAAGTAGAAGGAGCAAGGAAAAGCAATACCCCCACATTCTCACCCTGAAGTAGTTTAGAGTTTGAAAGAATGAGTAGTCTCTACTTGAGATACAAGGGAAACAGTGTCCTCAAGAGAAACCAGGTACAGTTAAAGCCAGGAGTCACAGGAGACCGTCAATAAAGAAGCACTCTCAGGGAATAGGGGAGTTTGCTAAATCATGTGGCTGGACTTCAGAGAATATAAAGTTTTGTCAAATAATTAGACAGGAAAAGGATGTTGGGGAAAAATCAGAATATTATGGTGATGTTGATGAAAAGAGTTAAACTTTGTAAAATATTTTAAGAGATGTATTCTGAGCCAAATATGAGTGACCATGGCCCGTGACATGGCCCTTAGGAGGTTCTGAGAATATGTGCCCAAGGTGCTTGGGGTACAGCTTGGTTTTATATGTTTTAGGAAGGCATGAGACATTAATTACATTTAAGAAATACATTGATTTGGTTTAGAAATGGCGGGACTGGCCGGGCGCGGTGGCTCACGCCTGTAATCCCAGCACTTTGGGAGGCCGAGGCGGGCGGATCACGAGGTCAGGAGATCGAGACCATCCTGGCTAACAGTGACACCCCGTCTCTACTAAAAATACAAAAAATCAGCCGGGCGTGGTGGCGGCGCTGTAGTCCCAGCTACTCCGGAGGCTGAGGCAGGAGAATGGTGTAAACCCGGGAGGCGGAGCTTGCAGTGAGCCGAGATCGCAACACTGCGCTCCAGCCTGGGTGAGAGTGAGACTCCATTTCAAAAAAAAAGAAAGAAAGAAAAAGAAAAGTCACAATATACAGGGTTAAATAAAATCCATCTGATGACAATTTAAGGTTTGTAGGGCATGAATCGCTAGACCCTTTAGGTAGGAATTTGGGTAAGATAAAAAAATTGGAGCTTGGTCCTCAGTGATAAAAGGATGGTTGAGAATAGGAGAGAAAAGGGGCTTATGCTTTGTGTGGTGATCAAAGAAACCAGTAATGTTCAGCAGAGAGAGTTTCTGCATCAGACAAAAGTGCAGCCTCCTTGATCATCTGGCAGGGAGGGAGGCATCTCAGGTAGGGAGCAAGGAAGTCCAAATCCAGTTATTAGGCGCTCGGGAGTGGGTAAGCCATCCACCAGATGTGACTCAACGTTTCTGGTTCTAGTTAAAAATAAAGCATCACACCAAGGAACACAGGGCCAAGGGTAAGCTAGGACACGCCCAGGTCTGCTCTGCCGCGCCCCCTGCAGGATCCCGTCCACACACGCACACAGGAGCGTCCGGTGGTGCGAGCTTGGGCCGTTTTGCTTCCCTCCTACCTGGCCTCTGCTGCCACAAGTTCGAGCCCCACCTGCTTTGTCTCCCACCGCCAGCCTATGGAGGTTCCCTCTCTGGTCCTCCGTGTCCCACGGGTAAAATGGACGTAGCGTGTCTAATTGCGCATGTTCCCGCAGTGATGTGAGGGACTGAAGGGCTTTGAACACTGTCCTAAGGGAAGGCGCCTGGGGCACTGACTTCGTCCCCTTTTCCCAGTTCCTGCTCAGAGCCACTCTCCCAGGCCCCCGGCCCCTAACCGTATCCCAGCCCTCCGATCAGCCTTTGCCTACTGAGGGCAAAACTACGGGGTACAAGCACAGGGACTGCTACGTCGCCCCATTGCCTCTGTCTTCCATTTCGCCTGCTTGGTCCTAAACCCGGAGACGGGGCCCTGTGCCGACTGGCGGGGCGCTCCCGGGTTCGGACGCGGCGCGGGTCACAAAGCGCGTTCCGCCCTGGAACGCCCGGAGGAGATAAAAGCCGCGCAGGCCCCGCACTCGCCGCGCACTCCGGCCGTTCCGACGAGAGAGCGCTGCACGCGTGAAAATGACTCGAAAGCTGCCCCGCATCTCCGCCCCCCAGCCCCGGCGCCCGCTCGGCGCCACCCCGCAGCGCCCTGGCCGTCGGCTCTTCTTTCCTCCCATCCGTCCTCCGTTTCTGGACCCGCACACCACGCTCCTGTTCCATCCCACCTACTCGTCCTTCTGCCCCATCTGCTACCCGTCTCTGAACCAGTTCGTGCCCGTCCACTACCCCGTCGTGGGCATCGCCCTGCCGACCTCTTCGTGCGTGCATCTTCAGAAGGGCTGCATCTGCCGCCCGCACGTCCGCTGGGGCCCCAACTTCCACTACATCCCTCCCTATCCCCCCACGCCCCCGCCCAGCCCCTGCTTCTAGAGCCTGCCTGCAGCCCGCCCCCCGCCCCCAGCCACCCACGCGGCCTGACGATCCACGACCCCACGGCCTGGCTGTGGACACGGGGACGCAGGACCACGGACACCCACCCTCGGCCTCCGCTGCCTGCTCAGCCGGCCGGGCCCGCCTCTGCATTTGGAACTGGCTTCCCCGTGGGCCTTGGTGTGGAACCCCCAGCAAACTGCTGGCCCGAGACGGAGAAGGGAGAACACGAGGAAGCGGCGCCTCTGCTCGCTGCGAGGGAAACGACTGGCCAAGGTGAGGCCTAACCACATGCCCATGACCCCCGGGTCTGTCCTGTGACGGGAAGCCCTTTCCTGGAGGGGTAAAGGCTGGATCGCAGGAAGCTGGGGCTGTGGGAGCGCTGTTGCCTGGAGACCGCGTGGGACGCCGTTGCCTGGAGACGGCAGAAGCCCGGGGCCAGGGAGAGAGGCACGAGGGAGCAGAGAGCGCATGGAGCCCGATGGAGCAACGCCAAGGCCATGGCGGGACACCCCAGGGAGAAGGTGACCCAGGATGAGGTCTGTCAGAACCAGATCTTGCAGCAGCGGTACCTCAAAGAGCTACCAGCCCGGAACGTCTATGCCCGGCATCACGTGAACCCCTCCACGAGGTCCACAGATCACCAGGAAGCCTGTGTCTTGGCATGGTAACCTGGAGGAGCCTGGAGACGCCAGGTGTCGGAATCTCATTCACCACGCTGCCCAGGGACCAAGGAAGAAGGACCCAGACACAGACTGAAAATTAGGAAACTGCATGGGACTCAGAGCCCTGGCTCAACCCAGAATGCCCGGATCGCAGGCTGAACCACTGCAGGGTCTGCAATGACATCGCTCTGTGCAAGGCTCAGATGTGGGGGCTGGGAGACGCTGATCGCCACCAGTGGCATCCCAGCGGTGGACTGAGGCCCGGATTTCACGTCCAAAGTGTGCACTGCCCCGAGCAATTAATGTTATTTTAAAGCTAAATAAATAAAAATAAACTAAGTTTTAGATGTTGGAATTTTGTAGCATGATTTTTCCCAGGAATTGTTCCCCATCTTCAGTCCTCCTGCGGTACAGGTGAGTGCCATGAGAGTAGCCATGGTGACCTAGAGAGTAATATGTTGACCCTGCCTCCTCCGCCAGTCCTTTGGATCAGGGATGGGAAAGTGACCCCAGCTAGGCTAAGAGACAGCACAGAACCAAGAGAGAGCGGTGACTGTCTCTCTCCAGATTGCTGAACTGATGATGACATGTGGACTTACTATCGGTATTAGTCTGTTCTCATGCTTCTAATAAAGACATACCCAAGACTGGGTAATTTATAAAGGAAAGAGGTTCAATGGACCCACGGTTCAGCATGGCTGAGGAGGCCTCACAATCATGGCGGAAGGCAAAGGAGAAGCAAAGTCAGGCCTTATACCGCTGCAGGCAAGACAGCTTGTGCAGGGGAACTCCCCTTCATAAAACCATCAGGTCTTGTGAGACTTATTTACTACCATGAGAACAGCAGGAGGGAAATGGCCCCCACGAGTTAATTATCTCCACCTGGTCCTGCCCTTGACATGTGGGGATTATTACAATTCAAGGTGAGATTGGAGGGGGGCGGGGTGACACAGCCAAACCATATCAGTATCTATTGGTATTCTAGACCAGGGCCAGCACCTCTTTCTAAATAATTTTTTTCCCCTTTTACTCTAACCTTTCCTTTTACTCTAGCCTCTATACTCTAAAAAATAATGTTTTGGTTTTTTTTTTTTTTTTTTTTTTTTTTTTTTTTTTTTTTGAGACGGAGTCTCGCTGTGTCACCCAGGCTGGAGTGCAGTGGCCGGATCTCAGCTCACTGCAAGCTCCGCCTCCCGGGTTCCCGCCATTCTCCCGCCTCAGCCTCCCAAGTAGCTGAGACTACAGGCGCCGCCACCTCGCCCGGCTAATTTTTTGTATTTTTAGTAGAGACGGGGTTTCACCATGTTAGCCAGGATAGTCTCGATCTCCTGACCTCGTGATCCACCCGCCTCGGCCTCCCAAAGTGCTGGGATTACAGGCTTGAGCCACCGCGCCCGGCCTGTTTTGGGTTTTTTTTTTTTTCCTTTTACTCTAAATCATGTTTTCTAGGAACACAGTAGTGGCCATTTGTTTACCTGCTGTCTATGACTGCTTTTGTGCTCTAACGGCCAAGGTGAGTGGTTATGAGAGAGACCTCATGACCCTCAAGCCTATGTGACCAGTCCCTGAGGAACTCCAGAACTTAGGGGCTGGGTAGAGGAAAAAGCTGATAAATGACACCAGCTAAGAGAGGCTGTAGAGTAATGAAAACCAGGAGAGTGTGATATCATAAAGGTTGGGGCCTTTTCAAAAACCTGCCAGGCCAGGCATGGTGGCTCACACTTGTAATCCCAGCGCTTTGGGAGGTCGAGGCAGGCGGATCACGAGGTCAGGAGTTCAAGATCAGCCTGACCATCATGGGGGAAACCTCACCTCTACTAAAAATACAAAAATTAACCAGGTGTGGTGGTGCGCACCTGTAATCCCAGCTACTCAGGAGGCTGAATCGCTTGAATCCAGGAGACGGAGGTTGCAATGAGCCAAGATCTCACCACTGCACTCCAACCTGGGTGACAGAGTGAGACTCTGTCTCAATAAATAAAATAAAATAAAAATAACAAAAAATCCCTGCCAATCCCAGTGGAGGTCTAGAATCTCCATTTGGTCTGAGGAACTAAAAAGGCAGCAAGAGAGAAAAATGAAGTAACTGCACACCAAGAAGGGGTTAGAGTTGAAGAAAGTCCTGACTGTCCAAAGCCAATGTTCTCAATAGTCTTGAGGTTCAACCACATTCCCCAAGTTCACTTGAGACACCCCCAGTTGTCTACACTAACTTCCTCTTTTTATTTAAACTACTTTAAGTTGGGATATCATGTTATTTGCAACCAGAGGGCACCATTAATTTCTTCACTCATCTGCTCCTCATTCATTCCTTCATTCCGAAGTTTCACGGACTCTTTCTGTGTGAGACAGGATGCTAAAAATGGGTGATACAGTGGCAAACAGGACAGCCATGGGCCCTGACCTCATGAAGTTTCTATTTTCATATAGGTTCTGGTCCTGGGAGACTGCCAAGACGTCACAATAGGCCGGGTGCAGTCACTCATGCCTTTAATTCCAACACTTTGGGAGGCCGAGGCAGGTAAATCACTTGAGCCCAGGAGTTATAGACCAGCCTGGACAACATGGCAACACCGTGTCTCTACTACAAATACAAAACTTATCTGGGCATGGTGGCATGCACCTATAGGCCCAGCTACTCAGGTGACTGAGGTGGAAGGATCAATTGAGCCTGGGAGGTCAAGGCTGCAGTGAGCTATGATCAGGCCACTGCACTCCAGTGTGAGTGACAAAGCAAGACCTTGTCTCAAAAAATTTAAAAAAAACAAAAAAAGTCCCAATAGCAGTTGCAACTCAGAAATGAGGTCTGAATTGAAGAGTATAAATTTGGGAGTCATTGCCCTGTTGTGGGATTTCAAGACAGGGAAATAAAAGACATTGCCTAGGAAGAAGGTATCAAGTGAGAATTGAAGTGTGCATGTGACCAGTCCCTGAAGACCTCCAATATTCAGGGGTTTGGTAGAGACAAAAGAGTGGATTCAGGAGACCAGAGAACAGAGGCTGTAGGGGAGGAGAAACACCAGTGAGCATAATATCATAGAAGGCAGGGTGTGGTGGCTCACACCTGTCACCCCAACACTTTGGGAGGCCGAGGTGGGAGAAATGCTTGAGCCCAGGAGTTCAAGACTAGCCTGGGCAACATAGTGAGACCTCATCTCTACAAAAATTTTAAAAATTAGCTGGGCATGGTGGCACACATCTCTGGACCCAGCTGCTTGGGAGGCTGAGGCAGGAGGATCGCTCGAGCCTCAGAAGTCAAGGCTGCAGTGAGTTGTGATCATGCCATCGTACTCCAGCATGGGTGACAGAGAAAGAATCTGTCTCAATATGTGTATATCTCACAGAAGCCATGCTAAGAGACTGCCTTAAGGAGTCAGTGGTATGTTTGTCAAATGCTGTCAAGAAGAGAAAATGAGACTGAAAGAGATTATTCTATTTAGCTACATAGAGGTCAATCGGAACCAGGCAAGAACAATTTTAATACAAGTGTCTCAAGCTTTTTTAATTGCAGGTAACTAAAAACTAGGTAACTAAGGACTCAAACTGACTCAGGCAATACAGATTTATAAACCCACATAATAGAAAACTCAGGGATAGGGTGAGTTTCAGGGATGGTTTGATTCAGCATTTCAACAATGTCATCAGGCACCTGGAATCCTTTTGTCTCTCCGCTCTGCTTTCTTGCGTGTCAGCTTCATCTTAAGGCTCCCGCCTTCCCCGAACCACTGCCCAAGATGGCTGCCAGCATCTCCCAGGGTTCAGACTTACTTATCCAAATGTGCAGGTCAGGTGATCACCTTAGCAACTCTCAGACTAGAGAAAGCTTCTTTCCTTCAAACAACCAGGAAGCCTTGCCTCCTGTCTTACTGACTCCAATTGAGCCAAATGTCCATCTCTTATTAGTGATAAAGAAGCAACATCACTGTCACTAGGGACTCTTACGGCCTTGACAACCCTAGAGTCCAAGATGGAATCAGATCCTCCGAAGCACCTACACTGTTTCAGGTAGATCGGTAACGCAGTGGAAGTCAGGTTAGTTGTAAAGAGAAGAGGAATAGATGTCAAGGAATCAAGCACAATGAACACAGCAGAGGAGGAGTTGGATAGGAGAAGATTAAATAGTGAATGGGGGTGAAGTGCTGGGGACAACACACGACACACGGAGACAACACTTTCAAGAAGTCTGGCTGTAAAGAGGGATAGAGAGATAAGGTGCTAACTGGATGGAGATCGGAGGGAAAGGAAGGGTTTTACAACTTTTTTTTTTTTTTTTTTTGAGACGTAGTTTCTTTCTTGTTGCCCAGGCTGGAGTGCAATGGTGGGATTTCGGCTCACTGTAACCTCTACCTCCCAGGTTCAAGCAATTCTCCTGTCTCAGCCTTCTGAGTAGCTGGGATTACAGGTACCCGCCTCCACGCCTGGCTAATTTTTTGTATTTTTAGTAAAGATGGGGTTTCATCATGTTGGCCAGGCTGGTCTTGAACTCCTGACCTCAGGTGATCTGCTCTCCTTGGCCTCCCAAAGTTCGGGATTACAGGCGTGAGCCACCACGCCCGGCCATTGTTATGATTTTTACCAGAGGAGCTACTAGAGCATCGCTGAATACTAATGGAGGGGTGGTTAGGAGGTGTGGATCCAGCAGGGGAAGAAGTTGAAAATGCATGGAGGAAATAAGAAATGGAGCAAAGTCTCCATGAAGATGAGAAGGGGTGGGGTCCTGAGTTGGTGTGAGGGCTTGGCTTTTACTGAGCAAGGAGAAAGAGTGTCTGCAAGCATGAACTCCACACCTGGAGGATCTGGGTGACTTTGGGCAAGTTCATCTTGTTGAGCCTGTTTCCTTGGCTTTTAAAATGGAGGTGAAGCCTTTACTTCACAAGGATGTTGTGAGGATTAAATGAGATAATGTGTGTAAATGACTCAGTGATATCTTTTAGCTTTGTTCAGACCTTCCTCCTTCTCCTTCCAACCCCAATTCACTGTACCAACTCATTTTAAGCCAGTGATAAACATCTAGTTAAGTGTCAGATTGTCTTTTGGGGCTGTGAGACCGAGTAACACACTAAAGGAAAGGGAGAGGGATAGGCAAGAAGGAGAAAAGATGGATATAAATTTATGTTTGCAAGGCTTTTTTCAACAAACAGCCTCCAAGTTCCTTACCAAGGAATCTTTAACAAAGTCCTTGAGGCGCTTTTCAAGGTGGCAATTACACAAATCCTGCTGAGAAGAATATTGGCTACTTGGAAAAGAATGCAGTCAGCAGAGTCCTCCTCCCAGATGTCATTGAAAGACCAAGTTGTCATTGTTCTTCAATCATTTTTGACAGCTTTACTAGGTTATGGGCGGTTCTAGCCACAGAATCAGGAAGCAGACAGAAGGAAATAAGTCAGAGAAGGGCAACTACGAATGAGCCATCAGTGCTGGCTTTGGACACCACCAACTTGCTATGTCTGTTGTGGAAATCACTGAACTTCTTGCATTATTAGATTTTCTTTTGGTGAAGAAAACAAACAAACAAACAGTAAAACAGGCTGATATGGTTTGGCTGTGTCTCCACCAAATCTCAACGTGAATTATATCTCCCAGAATTCCCACATGTTGTGAGAGAGACCCAGAGGGAGGTAATTGAATCATGGAGGCTGGTCTTTCCCGTGCTAGTCTCCTGATAGTGAATAAGTCTCATGAGATCTGATGGGTTTTTCAGGGGTTTCTGCTTTTGCTTCTTCCTCATTTTTCTCTTGTTGTTGCCATGTAAGAAGTGCCTTTCACCTCCCACCATGATGCTGAGGCCTCCCCTGGCATATGGAACTGTAAGTCCAATTAAACCTCTTTTTCTTACCAGTCTCGGGTATGTCTGTATCAGCAGCATCAGAACGGGCTAATACACAGGCTGGACACAGTGGCTCACGCTTGTAATCCCAGCAATTTGGGAGGCAGAGGTGGGCAGATTACTTGAGGTCAGGAGTTCAAGACCAGCCTGGCTGACATGGTGAAACCCTGTCTCTACTTAAAAAAAAAAAAAAAAAATGCCAGGCATGGTGGCAGGCACCTGCAATCCCAGCTACTCAGGAGGCTAAGCCATGAGAATCGCTTGAACCCAGGAGATGAAGGTTGCAGTGAGCCAATATCACACTATTGCACTCCGGCCTACGCGACAGAGTGAGAGCCTGTCTCAGAAAACAACAACAACAACAAAAGAAAAAACGTAAAACGAACAAAAAATGAAATCTTCTTCCTGCTTAGATCACTGGAACAGGCTAAATTGTTTTCAATTAAGGGTGCTTGGAAATACAGTATTTTGAGTTGCCATAATTCTGGAGTGTGCTACTGGCGTTCAGTGCCCCCTCCAGAAATGCTGTCGACTCTGTCCAGTAGGAAGCTTCGGTTGTGCCAGTCTTTTAAGTTCTGTACTACCACCCGGTTTGGAGTCCAGGAATGGTCCTGGTGATATTTCACAACAGGCGACTGGGTGGGGCAGAGGCTGCGGTGTACTCTGCTAACGTCTCCGGAAGAAACCTGGCAGCTCTCCTTGCCCTTCTCTGAGGCTGTTCCTAGGACAGTGTTCCAACTCCCAGCAAGTACCCAGTAGATATTGGGTGTGGCATACACTCCTATGACAGGCAGACTCAAGAGGACTCTCTGTTTCCACATCCTGGAAAGACTTTGTTAGTGCTTTTTTGGAAGGAACTGATATGATTCAGTGGGCACCTATAGCACCTTTGTAGTCAACTGAAGAGACCCCATAAACCTTATCATTTGGCCTCTACCATAGATAAACGGAAACATCAGGAACAATAAAATCTACTTTATTCGTTTCACACCTTGAGCGCAGAATTTATGCGTTTTTTTCTGTTTTCACACGGTGTGATGCCATCTTCAGAAACAAAAGTTTACACGTAGTCAGGCATTCTCATTGTATATTTGTGTTTTAATTAAGGTCATGGAAGAAAGAGCTGTGATGAAGTTTCAGCATAAGGAAGGTTTGCCTGTGTAAAACTGTCAGATGGAAAAGAGTGCTGTGTCTCAGCTTGCTGCTGGCTGTGACCAAGGCAGTTCAAAATCTTGCTGCTCTTGTGAGTGATTCCCGAAACACGAGAAGCAGATTGGTCACTCTTGCCCAGGAAAACCTTCTGCTGACTCTGGGGTTCAGAGACTGTTGAACTTGTCCCTAGTAATCAAACCTCAGTCTATTGAGAAGTTCTACCACGTTTGTTTATTTTTTCTGGGGGAATAAAACCCCCTCTAGTTTGCATTTCTACTTTTCTTTTTTTTTTTTTTTTTTTTTGAGACGGAGTCTCGCTCTGTCACCCGGGCTGGAGTGCAGTGGCCGGATCTCAGCTCACTGCAAGCTCCGCCTCCTGGGTTCACGCCATTCTCCTGCCTCAGCCTCCCGAGTAGCTGGGACTACAGGCGCCCGCCACGTCGCCCGGCTAGCTTTTTGTATTTTTTAGTAGAGACGGGGTTTCACCCTGTTAGCCAGGATGGTCTCGATCTCCTGACCGAGTGATCCGCCCGTCTCGGCCTCCCAAAGTGCTGGGATTACAGGCTTGAGCCACCGCGCCCGGCCGCATTTCTACTTTTCAT
Source organism: Macaca mulatta (assembly GCF_049350105.2). Lineage (NCBI taxonomy): Eukaryota > Metazoa > Chordata > Mammalia > Primates > Cercopithecidae > Macaca > Macaca mulatta. The sequence continues at coordinate 7,432,432 of NC_133418.1, forward strand.
CTTTGATGAGGCACATCCCTAAATTGCACACACACATCCTTTGTGTGCTAAGATCAGTGACTCATACCGAGTTAGAACGCATGAGTACTTGTATAAATTCAGACACGTCAACATGCATCTTTATTGGCTTTCCTCTTATACCTAATAAAATCTCCAAGAGAAATGCTTTTCAATTATCAAAAACCTTAAATTACATGGACCTGAAACTACCTTTACCTGAAAGCACTGGGGAGAAGGGCTACAAAAGAAAGCTGGTTCTTTAATTTGTTTTAGAGTTCTTCCAGTTTACACACAGAAAAATAATAACTTGACATTTGAATGATGAACCTGAGATAGGTACTGTGTACGTATTTTCAATTAATATTCATGGTGCCTTTTCTCCTATAAGTGTGAAATAAAATACTGACCCCATGTGACAACAAAATATCACGCAAAAAACAAGACAAATAATGGTTATGGACATAGGCAATTCCAGGAAGCAAGTAACAACCTTATCCCTTCCAAAATATTTCTATCCATCCATAAATGTTTATCCTGCCCTAAATGTTTACTTAGCACCCACAATGTGCCAAGCACTGGGCTATATGCCAGGAATAAAAAGTTGAGTAAGACACAGCTTCTACCCTCAAGAAGCTCACTGCATTGGCCAGGCATTGGTGGTTCACGCCTGTAATCCCAGCACTTTGGGAGGCCAAGGCAGGTGGATTACCTGAGGTCAGGAGTTCGAGACCAGCCTGGCCAACATGGTGAAATGCCCGTCTCTCCTAAAAATACAAAAATTAGCCAGGTGTAGTGGTGGGAGTCTGTAATCCCAGCTGCATGGGAGGCTGAGGCAGAAGAATCGCTTGAACCTGGGGAACGGAGGTTGCAGTGAGCCTAGGTCATGCCACTGCACTCCAGCCTGGGCGATAGAGCAAGACTCAGTCTCAAAAATAAAAAATAAAATAAAAATAAAAAAATAAGAAGCTCACTGCTAGTTAATGAATGGAGGGGCTAAATTGCTGGGTCTCACTAGAACCAACATCAAACCCTTTATATTCATAGATCATAGAACTCCGTAGAATCCAGCAGCCCATCAGCCACAAACTGATACGGTAACGCTAAGTAGAATTCTTTATTGTCCACAGGCACGGGCATGTGAGCCATATTTAGGAACCAATAACACTGTCTTAGGTACAGTGACTCATGCAGCTTGTCTACAATATCTCAAATACCCCTGGACTGGTGCCCAGGGGACCAGTCCTACCTCACAGTTGTGGATTACTTCCCAGGGAATAAAGCACTTTCACGTATGCTATTACCACCTCCATGACGAATGTAGGGCAGGCATAATGAATACTCACATTTTATAGATGAGGAAACTGAAATACTTAATGAAATGACGAATCCAAGTTACCAAACCAGCAAGGGGCCAAAAGTCAGGTAAGGTAGACTTGTTTGTTTTCATTCAAATGTTCTATAACTCCCCAGAGAACCTAGAGTTCCTCCCTTAAATGTAATGGGACCTCTGGGAAGTGCTGTGAGTTGAGAACCAGTATGAATCAAGGCCACAAAAAGTTGGCTATAATGTGGGGACTGGCCTGGCGCGGTGGCTCATGCCTATAATCCCAGCATTTTGGGAGGCCACAGTGGTGGGTCACTTGAGGCCAGGAGTTCAAGACCAGCCTGATCAACATGGCGAAACACCGTCTCTACTAAAAATACAAAAATTAGACAGGTACGGTGATGCACACCTGTAATCCTAGCTACTCAGGAGGCTGAGGCACGAGAATCACTTGAGCCCGGGAGGCAGAGGTTGCAGTGAGCCAAGATCGTGCCACTGCACCCCAGCCTGGGCGACAGAGACTCTGTCTCAAATAAAAAAAAATAATAATGGTCGGGCGCAGTGGCTCACGCCTGTGATCCCAGCACTTTGGGGGGCTGAGGTGGGCGGATCATGAGGTCAGGAGATCGAGACCATCCTGGCTAATGCGGTGAAACCCCGTTTCTACTAAAAATACAAAATATTAGCCGGGCGTGGCGGGGGGCACTTGTAGTCCCAGCCACTCGGGAGGCTGAGGCAAGAGAATGGCGTGAACCTGGGAGGCGGAGCTTGCAGTGAGCTGAGATTGCACCACTGCACTCCAGCCTGGGTGACAGAGCGAGACTCTGTCTCAAAAAAAAAAAAAAATAATAATAATAATAATAATAACAACAATGTGAGGACCAGTGACCCAGCATGATTGTATAGGGGTGATTCCCTTAGGTGGTGTCTAAGATCCCAGGGGCATGCTGCATCCCGAACCAAGCTGGGGAGTTTGCTGTTGCCTCAGGTCAGGGAATGGATTAATGGGCTTACACCCTGGGGACTGCATTTGGGAAGGGGAGATTGGACGCACACTGACAGCTTCTATCGAAGAGCATAGAGCTCCAGGTGTTCTTAACTAAAATCAGATCGGGTTTGGGGATGGTGGGGGGAAGCCTTGGTTGCAGAGTCACTGATACCAGGTCTTTTCATGAAGATTCTATGGTACTGGAGGGTGACTCTGGAAATTCTGAAATGGGGGTTTACCTCAGTATTCGGATTTTTTGCCTCGGGAAGCAAAGAGCTGGGTCTTGGGGATTTCTTATTACTAGCCAATAACTTCAAGCCATCTAGGGACTCTTTAATAGTGGCCACTTGACTAAGGGGAGGAGGAAGCCCTATAGCTTCCACATGTTTCCTAGAAAAAGAACTGCCTAGTGTCTGTAGTCCCTGGCCAAACGTCTTGAAAGTGTTGTCTCCGTGTGTCGTGTGCTGTCCCCAGCACTTCACCCCCATTCACTAATCTTCTCCCATCCAATTCCTTCTCCTCTGCTGTGTTCATTGTGCTTGATTCCTTGACATCTATTCCTCTTCTCTTTACAACTAACCTGACTTCCATTGGGTTATCGATCTACCTGAAACAGTGTAGGTGCTTCGGAGGATCTGATTCCATCTTGGACTCTAGGGTTGTCAAGGCCATAAGAGTCCCTAGTGACAGTGACGTTGCTTCTTTATCACTAATAAGAGATGGACATTTGGCTCAATTGGAGTCAGTAAGACAGGAGGCAAGGCTTCCTGGTTGTTTGAAGGAAAGAAGCTTTCTCACTAGTCTGAGAGTTGCTAAGGTGATCACCTGACCTGCACATTTGGATAAGTAAGTCTGAACCCTGGGAGATGCTGGCAGCCATCTTGGGCAGTGGTTCGGGGAAGGCGGGAGCCTTAAGATGAAGCTGACACGCAAGAAAGCAGAGCGGAGAGACAAAAGGATTCCAGGTGCCTGATGACATTGTTGAAATGCTGAATCAAACTATCCCTGAAACTCACCCTATCCCTGAGTTTTCTATTATGTGGGTTTATAAATCTGTATTGCCTGAGTCAGATTGAGTCTTTAGTTACCTAGTTTTTAGTTACCTGCAATTAAAAAAGCTTGAGACACTTGTTTTAAATTGTTCTTGCCTGGTTCTGGATTGACCTCTACGTAGCTAAATAGAATAATCTCTTTCAGTCTCATTTTCTCTTCTTGACAGCATTTGACAAACATACCACTGACTCCTTAAGGCAGTCTCTTAGCATGGCTTCTGTGAGATATACACATATTGAGACAGATTCTTTCTCTGTCACCCATGCTGGAGTACGATGGCATGATCACAACTCACGGCAGCCTTGACTTCTGAGGCTCGAGCGATCCTCCTGCCTCAGCCTCCCAAGCAGCTGGGTCCAGAGATGTGTGCCATCATGCCCAGCTAATTTTTAAAATTTTTGTAGAGATGAGGTCTCATTATGTTGCCCAGGCTAGTCTTGAACTCCTGGGGTCAAGCATTTCTCCCACCTCGGCCTCCCAAAGTGTTGGGGTGACAGGTGTGAGCCACCACAACCTGCCTTCTATGATATTATGCTCACTGGTGTTTCTCCTCCTCTACAGCCTCTGTTCTCTGGTCTCCTGAATCCACTCTTTTGTCTCTACCAAACCCCTGAATATTGGAGGTCTTCAGGGACTGGTCACATGCACACTTCAATTCTCACTTGATACCTTCTTCCTAGGCAATGTCTTTTATTTCCGTGTCTTGAAATCCCACAACAGGGCAATGACTCCCAAATTTATACTCTTCAATTCAGACCTCGTTTCTGAGCTGCAATGGCTATTGGGTTTTTTTGGTGTTTTGTTTTGTTTTGTTTTGTTTGAGACAGGGTCTTGCTTTGTCACTCACACTGGAGTGCAGTGGCCTGATCATAGCTCACTGCAGCCTTGACCTCCCAGGCTCAATTGATCCTTCCACCTCAGTCACCTGAGTAGCTGGGCCTATAGGTGCATGCCACCATGCCCAGATAAGTTTTGTATTTGTAGTAGAGACACGGTGTTGCCATGTTGTCCAGGCTGGTCTACAAGTCCTAGGCTCAAGTGATTTACCTGCCTCAGCCTCCCAAAGTGTTGGGATTACAGGCATGAGCCACTGCACCTGGCCTATTGTGACGTCTTGGCGGTCTCCCAGGACCAGAACCTAACTCGTTATATGGAAATAGAAACTTCATGAGGTCAGGACCCATGGCTGTCCTGTTTGCCACTGTATCACCCATTTTCAGCATCCTACTTCACACAGGAAGACTCCGTGAAACTTTGGAATGAAGGAATGAATGAAGGACAGATGAGTGAAGAAATTAAGTAATGGTGCTCTCTGGTTGCAAATAACTGGATATCCCAACTCAAAGTAGTTTAAATAAAAAGAGGCAGTTAGACAACTGGGGGTGTCTCAAGTGAAATTAGGGAATGTGGCTGAACCTCAAGACCATTTAGAACATTGGCTTTGGACACTGTTAGGACATTCTTCAACTCTCGCCCCTTCTTGGTGTGCATGTACTTCATTTTTCTCTCTTGCTGCCTTTTTAGTTCCTCAGACAAAATGGAGATTCTAGACCGCCACTGGGATTGGCAGGTTTTTTTGTTGTTGTTTTTATTTTATTCTACTTTATTATTATCACTTTTATTGAGACAGAGTGTCACTCTGTCACCCAGGTTGGAGTGCAGTGGTGAGATCTTGGCTCATTGCAACCTCCGCCTCCTGGGTTCAAGCGATTCAGCCTCCTGAGCAGCTGGGATTACAGGTGCGCACCACCATGCCCGGTTAATTTTTGTATTTTTAGTAGAGGTGGGGTTTCCCCATGTTGGTCAGGCTGGTTTTGAACTCCTGACCTTGTAATCCGCCTGCCTCGACCTCCCAAAGTGCTGGGATTACAAGTGTGAGCCACCATGCCTGGTCTGGCAGGTTTTTGAAAAGGCCCTGACCTTTATGATATCACACTCTCCCGGTTTTCACTCACTCTCTACAGCCTCTCTTAGCTGGTGTCATTTATCAGCTTTTTCCTCTACCCAGCCCCTAAGTTCTGGAGTTCCTCAGGGACTGGTCACATAGGCTTGAGGGTCATGAGGTCTCTCTCATAACCACTCACCTTGGCCGTTAGAGCACAAAAGCAGTCATAGACAGCAGGTAAACAAATGGCCACTACTATGTTCCTAGAAAACATGATTTAGAGTAAAAGGAAAAAAAAAAAGAAAACATTATTTCTTAGAGTATAGAGACTAGAGTAAAAGGAAAGGTTAGAGTGAAAGGGGAAAAAAAAGTATTTGCAAACAGGTGTTGGCCCTGGTCTAGAATACCAATAGATACTAATATGGTTTGGCTGTGTCACCCCGCCCTGCTCCAAATCTCACCTTGAATTGTAATAATCCCCACATGTCAAGGGCAGGGCCAGGTGGAGATAATTAACTCTTGGGGGCAGTTTCCCTCCTGCTGGTCTCGTGGTAGTAAATAAGTCTGACAAGATCTGATGGTTTTATAAAGGCGAGTTCCCCTGCACAAGCTCTCTTGCCTGCAGCGGTATAAGGCCTGACTTTGCTTCTCCTTTGCCTTCCGCCATGATTGTGAGGCCTCCTCAGCCGTGCTAAACTGTGAGTCCATTAAACCTCTTTCCTTTATAAATTACCCAGTCTTGGGTATGTCTTTATTAGAAGCATGAGAACAGACTAATACCGATACTAACTCCACATGTCATCAGTTCAGCAATCTGGAGAGAGACAGTCACCGCTCTTGGTTCTGTGCTGTCTCTTAACCTAGCTGGGGTCACTTTCCCATCCCTGATCCAAAGGACTGGCAGAGGAGGCAGGGTCAACATATTACTCTCTAGGTCACCATGGCTACTCTCATGGCACTCACCTGTACCGCAGGAGGACTGAAGATGGGGAACAATTCCTGGGAAAAATCATGCTACAAAATTCCAACATCTAAAACTTAGTTTATTTTTATTTATTTAGCTTTAAAATAACATTAATTGCTCGGGGCAGTGCACACTTTGGATGTGAAATCCGGGCCTCAGTCCACCGCTGGGATGCCACTGGTGGTGATAAACGTCTCCCAGCCCCCACATCTGAGCCTTGCACAGAGCGATGTCATTGCAGACCCTGCAGTGGTTCAGCCTGCGATCCGGGCATTCTGGGTTGAGCCAGGGCTCTGAGTCCCATGCAGTTTCCTAATTTTCAGTCTGTGTCTGGGTCCTTCTTCCTTGGTCCCTGGGCAGCGTGGTGAATGAGATTCCGACACCTGGCGTCTCCAGGCTCCTCCAGGTTTCCATGCCAAGATACGGGCTTCCTGGTGATCTGTGGACCTCGTGGAGGGGTTCACGTGATGCCGGCATAGACGTTCCGGGCTGGTAGCTCTTTGAGGTACCGCTGCTGCAAGATCTGGTTCTGACGGACCTCATCCTGGGTCACCTTCTCCCTGGGGTGTCCCGCCATGGCCTTGGCGTTGCTCCATCGGGCTCCATGCACTCTCTGCTCCCTCGTGCCTCTCTCCCTGGCCCCGGGCTTCTGCCGTCTCCAGGCAACGGCGTCCCACGCGGTCTCCAGGCAACAGCGCTCCCACAGCCCCAGCTTCCTGCGATCCAGCCTTTACCCCTCCAGGAAAGGGCTTCCGGTCATGGGACAGACCCGGGGGTCATGGGCATGTGGTTAGGCCTCACCTTGGCCAGTCGTTTCCCTCGCAGCGAGCAGAGGCGCCGCTTCCTCGTGTTCTCCCTTCTCCGTCTCGGGCCAGCAGTTTGCTGGGGGGTTCCACACCAAGGCCCACGGGGAAGCCAGTTCCAAATGCAGAGGCGGGCCCGGCCGGCTGAGCAGGCAGCGGAGGCCGAGGGTGGGTGTCCGTGGTCCTGCGTCCCCGTGTCCACAGCCAGGCCGTGGGGTCCTCGGGGTCCGCTCCTTCGCTGCCCGAGCACGGTCCCTGCAGGGGCCTCTCCGTGGGGTCGTGGATCGTCAGGCCGCGTGGGTGGCTGGGGGCGGGGGGCGGGCTGCAGGCAGGCTCTAGAAGCAGGGGCTGGGCGGGGGCGTGGGGGGATAGGGAGGGATGTAGTGGAAGTTGGGGCCCCAGCGGACGTGCGGGCGGCAGATGCAGCCCTTCTGAAGATGCACGCACGAAGAGGTCGGCAGGGCGATGCCCACGACGGGGTAGTGGACGGGCACGAACTGGTTCAGAGACGGGTAGCAGATGGGGCAGAAGGACGAGTAGGTGGGATGGAACAGGAGCGTGGTGTGCGGGTCCAGAAACGGAGGACGGATGGGAGGAAAGAAGAGCCGACGGCCAGGGCGCTGCGGGGTGGCGCCGAGCGGGCGCCGGGGCTGGGGGGCGGAGATGCGGGGCAGCTTTCGAGTCATTTTCACGCGTGCAGCGCTCTCTCGTCGGAACGGCCGGAGTGCGCGGCGAGTGCGGGGCCTGCGCGGCTTTTATCTCCTCCGGGCGTTCCAGGGCGGAACGCGCTTTGTGACCCGCGCCGCGTCCGAACCCGGGAGCGCCCCGCCAGTCGGCACAGGGCCCCGTCTCCGGGTTTAGGACCAAGCAGGGGAAATGGAAGACAGAGGCAATGGGGCGACGTAGCAGTCCCTGTGCTTGTACCCCGTAGTTTTGCCCTCAGTAGGCAAAGGCTGATCGGAGGGCTGGGATACGGTTAGGGGCCGGGGGCCTGGGAGAGCGGCTCTGAGCAGGAACTGGGAAAAGGTGACGAAGTCAGTGCCCCAGGCCCCTTCCCTTAGGACAGTGTTCAAAGCCCTTCAGTCCCTCACATCACTGCGGGAACATGCGCAATTAGACACGCTACGTCCATTTTACCCGTGGGACACGGAGGACCAGAGAGGGAACCTCCATAGGCTGGCGGTGGGAGACAAAGCAGGTGGGGCTCGAACTTGTGGCAGCAGAGGCCAGGTAGGAGGGAAGCAAAACGGCCCAAGCTCGCACCACCGGCCGCTCCTGCATGCGTGTGTGGACGGGATCCTGCAGGGGGCGCGGCAGAGCAGACCTGGGCGTGTCCTAGCTTACCCTTGGCCCTGTGTTCCTTGGTGTGATGCTTTATTTTTAACTAGAACCAGAAACGTTGAGTCACAGCCAGTGGATGGCTTACCCACTCCCAAGCGCCTAATAACTGGATTTGGACTTCCTTGCTCCCTACCTGAGATGCCTCCCTCCCTGCCAGATGATCAAGGAGGCTGCACTTTTGTCTGATGCAGAAACTCTCTCTGCTGAACATTACTGGTTTCTTTGATCACCACCCAAAGCATAAGCCCCTTTTCTCTCCTATTCTCATCCATCCTTTTATCACTGAGGACCAAGCTCCAATTTTTTTATCTTACCTAAATTCCTACCTAAGGGGTCTAGCGATTCATGCCCTACAAACCTTAAATTGTCTTCAGATGGATTTTATTTAACCCTGTATATTGTGATTTTTCTTTTCTTTCTTTTTTTTTTTTTTTTCCTTTTTTGAAACGGAGTCTCACTCTCACCCAGGCTGGAGTGCGGTGGCGGGATCTCGGCTCACTGCATGCCCTTCTCTTGCCTCAGCCTCCTGAGTAGCTGGGAGTATAGGGGCTGCCACCACGTCTGGTTATTTTTTGTATTTTTAGTGGAGACAGAGTTTCACCCTGTTAGCCTGGATGGTGTGGATCTCCTGACCTCGTGATCTGCCCGCGTCGACCTCCCAAAGTGCGGGGATTACAGGTGTGACCCACCGCGTCCCACCTGTGACTTACTTAATCTAACTCTGGCATAACATAAGACAAGGAAACAATATTTAACCCCAAAATGTATTTCCTTGCCATACCTTAAAATTGCCCTGCAAAGTTTCTTGTGGGAAAAATCCACATTCTATAGAGAACCCCCTCCCCGTTTGTTTCCCTTCCTTTCTTTCTAGATCCAGGAGATAACGGACTAAGAGCCAGGCATCCTTTTAAGTCTGATAAGAAACATTTTACAACATGCTCTCTCTAAAGTTTGCTATCTGAGAGCTTCTTCTGCACAATAAAACTTAGTCTCCACAATCCTTTATCTGTAAGCTAAACATTCCTGTCAATGCCAAGTCTTTAAACAAACTCAATCAATTGTCAACCAAAAAACTTTAAATTTACCTATATCCTGGCAGCCCCACTTTAAATTGTCCCATCGTTCTAAACCAAACCAATGTATTTCTTAAATGTAATTTCTCATGCCTTCCTAAAACATATAAAACCAAGCTGTACCCCAACCACCTTGGGCACATATTCTCAGAACCTCCTGTGCAGGGGCCTTTGAAAACAGTATGCTGAGAATATATAGGGCTCAAGGACAGTATCTCCAACTGAACTTTTAATGAACTCCCGTAGGCGCCAAGAAGGCAGGTAGATAAGAAAGAATATAGAAACAAGGTACTGAGTAGAAGGTTACATGTGGGAAAAGAAAGTTTGTTTTGCATTGCATTCTTTCTGCTGACGTGAGGTTTATGGAGTATAAATAAAGTGAGGCAGAGGCTCTGAGTGCGGCCGCCATGTTCTCTGTGTGTCTTTGTCTTTTGTGTGTTCTTTCATTCTCCACCACCCCCGGTGCGGCCCCCAACAAGTGGCGCAGCGAGCAGGGTCAGCACCGGTGAGTAGGGGAGAACAAGAAGGGGAACCCCCTAGGAGCGGGTAAGGCTCAGATATTGTTAAGGGGAACCTTCTTAAGCTTTCATTATGGGAATTCCATCTCTCTGGCCTCAGAATATTTATGGCTGTTTCAAGGACTGTTGCTGTCTATGGGAGTAGAAGTGAAAGAAAAAGACTTTGAAGCGATTGTTTGCCCATGTTGAATAACATTGTTACTGGTTTCAGTATCAGACTAAAGTGCAGCTGAATCGGAAAAAATGGTTACAGGTAGTAAAAGCTTTGCTTAGAGCTCTCCAGTTAGGGGATATTATGCCTCTAAAATTGTGGGCCTTGTATAACTCTATCACTCATACATTAGAGTTACTTGAGACTGATTCGGAGTGTGGTAATGTAGCCACAGGAGGAAAGGTATCTGAGGATTTGGAAAAATAAAATAAAATAAATCTGAAATGGAGCCCATTTGTGCCAGGGTAGCAAAAGGGGGAGAAGAGAAAAAGCCAGCTCTTCCTTCTTCTAAGGGAAATTCTGACATGCAGTGTATTATGGAAATGCTTCAACAAATATTACAGATACATTCTTCTAATTCACCTTTGTGAGCTTTCCCTGTTTCTTTTCCTTCTGCCCTGTTAAAAGAGAATTTTCCAGTGCCTCCAACCCCCGGGCTTCCTTATCTTTACCTTTGTTTGGCAAAGTTTTCTCAGTGCCTTGCCCGCCATTGGGGGAGGGAGAAAAGGAAAAGATTAAAAAAAAAAAAAAAAATTTAAGGAGCTGGATCTGTTTCCAATTATTTGTGCTGCTTTTGCTCCTAATGCTCAGTTTTCAAATGGTGGCAATAATGTCCAATTTAATGCCTTACAAATTAAATTTTTAAAAGAAATGAAAGCTGCCATTTCTAACTATGAACCCCTATCCTTGGTCTTCTTGATATTTTTTCATCAGAAAATTTGATAATTTCTATAGACTGGAAGACTTTGGGGAAGGCTTTTCTTGATCGTTCTCAGTGGTTACAATTGCACAGCTGGTAAATGAACAAGGCGTATGTACAGGCTAGAAAAAATGTTATGTGTGATCCCCCTGGACCCATTGAGGAACAACTCACAGGCACGGGCCAATATGCTACTCTTAGTGCTCAGGCTGGTCTAGAAGATGTTGCCCTTACTCAAATCAAGACTTTGTTTTTAAGGGCCTAAAATAAGGTAGAGATAACAGGAAAATCTTCCCTTTCCTCTGTGAAGATTTTACAGGGCACAAATGAACAATATTCAGATTTCGTAGCCCGTCTTCAGGATGCTGTCTTGAAAATTGTGGGTGCTGACCTTGCTTCAAAAATTTTGTTACAAACGTTGTCTTTTAAAAATGCTTATGCTGACTGTCAAAAATTGTTAAAATCATTAAAGGCCAATGGGGCCAACTTAGATAAATATATTAAAACTTGTGTTAGTGTTGGAGGGGCTATTTATAATGCTCAATTATTTGCTGGAGCTTTGTCTAAAGCCTTAAAAGGAAATAACAAACAAGGTGTTTGCTTTCAGTGTGGTAAACCTAGACATTTCAAAAAAGAATGTCATAAAAATTGAACACTTTTATCCCTCAAGGCAGAAAGCTGCCTTTAGAGGTGTACAAATGTTGTGGTAAAGGTCGACATTGGACAAATAAATGTCGTTTCAAAACTGATAAAAGTGGAAATTTACTGTCTCCTCTCCTGGGAAATGGGAGCCGGGGCCCACAGGCTTGGGGCCCCAACAATTTATGTCACCAGGTCTGAAAGTGTAGTTGGTTAATCAGTCTTTACAAATGAGAAATATAAGAAAGGAAAAGAATGCACAAACTAACTAGGTTTCTTGTAATAAATCACTAAACTAGTCAAAGGACCAAAAAATACAAGATCAGCGTGACTCTGAAGGATGTGAGATTATGGTTCTGCACTTGTTACATTAAAGAGCTAAAATAAATAGACGTAGTATTAACAATAATAATAGTAATAATAGCCATAGTATACTGGGTACTTACTATATGTCTACTACTGTGAAAAAATCTTCACTTGCATTTAGTTCTTCCAACATCCCTTTAAGACTGACAAATTTTATAATTATTACCATTTTGTAGACAGGAAAACAGAGTTAAGACAGTTTTATAAATATATCCAAGGTCATATAGCTATTATATTTTGAAAATATGACTTTCTGTCCCCAGAGCTTACATGCTTAACCCTTTCCTCTAGACTGCTCTATAAAGTACAAAAATGGTAGTCACCCTCCTTGGAATAATCGGAGGAAAGAAAAATCAATAACTAAGTAAAAGTTGTATCTCAGCACCAGATCCAATCCCAATTTCAAGTATCCATTTAGCCTTGGATAGTATCACTGTGTTTTGAAAACCAAAATCCGTTGAGTATTTTGTGGTCCACCATCTTTTACAAAGCAGATACTCTATTGAATAGTAAGCTACGAACTGAATTTCTGTACCTGTAATCACCTTATTTGTTTGCAAATATTTGTTATTGACTAAATCTGCATACAATACCCAGTGAGCAATGGCCTACAACATCAAGGAATAAATTCAAGTCCTCCTTAAGGATCCCACACCTTACCCCAGTTTCTCAGCTTTATGTGGCAACTAAGCAGAGCACCGCTGCTGACTTAGTTATTACTCAGCCTTATACTTTGTCTCCTAATAGAGGAGTATATAAATTAGCTATTAGAGTGTGTGGCCCTTTGCCAAAAGGACATGATGTTACTAATAAAATTCTTATTATGGTTCAAGTCTCAAAATTTATATGCCTAGAGGCAGGGGAACGTATTCTCAATAGGGAGGGTTTGGTAGCACAGAAAAAACTGTTTTTTGGGAAACTTTAGTTTCTAATCAAAAGCCCTTATGTTCGTTGCACATTAATGAAATAGTTTTTAAAGGGTTAATTGATACGGTGGTGAATATGTCTATTATTTGTTTAAATTAGAGGCCTATACAATAGGAAAAAAGACAAGTTTCAGTTATACTCACTGGCTTGGGTGCTGCTTCTGTGGTTTATCAAGACATAGAACCTTTAACCTGTGTCGGTCCTAAAGGTCAACAAGGTCAAGTGGTTTTTTTTATTTTTATATTGTTCCTATCAATATTAATTTTTGGGAACAAGATCTTTCACAATAATTTGCTGCTTTTTTAAACATTCCTCATATTTCCTCAGCTACCAAAAATATGATGTTCAAAATGGGATACAATCCTTTAAACTCATAGCCACCACTCCTATTTAGGTGAAACAGTGACCATTATTTAAAGAAATACTTAGGACTCTAAAAGAGTAAATCAAAAAACAAATGGCTGAGAGGAATATAAAGCCACGTATTTCTGCATGGAATTCCTGTCTCTGTCTTGTCTTAAAACTATAAATGTTTACATTAAACCTAGGGAAAGTTTACAGCCTGGTCTTCCTAATCCTGCCCTTATCCCACAAAGTTAAAAATTAATGGTCATAGATCTCAAAAATTGTTTTTTCTCTATTCAGTTACAACATCTTTTTTCTATTCTAGAAGGAGACAGTCACTTGGACAGCTCACGTCATTTAACTCCTTTGGCTTTACAGGAACTCCAGCTTGTGGAAGAGCAACTTCAAAAGGCTCATTTACATTATATCCTTCCCAATGTTCCCCTTTCCCTTTGTTTATTTCATACTTTACATTCTCCTACAGGAATGATTCATCAGACCAATCGGCCGCTAGAATGGATCTTTTTGTCCAATAAAACATCTAAACGCTTGGCTACTTATATCGATCGTTTAGCTGAACTGATCATCAAAGGACGGCATCACTGTCGACAACTTTGGGGAGGAGATCCTTCCTTAATTATCTCTCAATTCACTCATAGTCAGATCATTTATCTTCTTGCAACTTCTGATTCTTGGCAAGAAGCTTCATCAATCTTGAGTTATAGTTTATCCTTATCCCTCGGTGCAACAGGGAGAATTGTTTGCTATTCTCATGGTCTTACTTGATTTCCCTACTACTGGTTGTAATATTGTTAGTGATTCTCAATATGCCGTTTATGTTACTTCTTATATTTCTCAGGCCACTTTACCTCTTTGTGCTACTTCTTCTCTTCAAAAACTCTTTTCCTTGTTATTTTCTGCTTTGAGCCAACGTCGAGCTCCTTTATTCATCACTCATCTTTGTTCTCATTCTCAACTGCCTGGACCATTAGTTCATGGAAATACTCAGATTGATTCACTTCTAATTGGCCACTTGCAGGCTGCAGAACAAGAACATGCTCTACATCACACTAATAGTTCTGGCCTTCAACGACGGTTTCATTTAACTCATAAATAAGCTCGTTCTCTTATTCGAGCTTGTCCTTTCTGTGCTCCTTTGAGCATTCCATCCTTCCATCCTGGAGTTAACCCGAGAGGTACTCAAGTTAATCAAATTTGGCAAATGGATGTTATACATATTCCTTCTTTTGGACGATTAAAGTATGTTCATCATACCATTGATACTTTTTCTCATTTTCAATGGGCCACTCCGTTGCCATCTGAGAAAGCTGATTCTGTTATTACACATCTCTTAGCTTGTTTTGCCATCATGGGCATTCCTTCTATACTTAAAACTGATAATGCCCCTGCCTATGTCTCTCATAAATTACAAGTTTTCTTACAGCAATACAATATTCAACATATCACCGGGATCCCGGGCAACAGTCAAGGTCAAGCCATCATTGAGCATGCAAATTTAACTTTAAAAACTCAACTATTAAAACAAAAAGGGGGAAATGAGCCCCCCCCCAAAAAAACCAGATTTTTTTGAAGGTTAACCTTTCTACCTTAATTTTTTTGATTTTGAAGGTTCTTTTTACCTTAATTATTTTTTGAATCTATGGAGACAATTGCAAGACTCCGCTGCCGTAACCCATCTTTCCTCACCTCCCTCGGTGATAGTCCCCGCTGACAATTTAAAGATTTGGTATCCTAATGAAGAAGGTAAGTATGTTCAAGGGCAAGTTCTAAAACAGGGACGGGGCTATGCTCTTGTCCTTACAGGGAGCAGACCTGAGTGGTTTCCTACAAGATGATTGAAACCCTGTTGAAAAGAAAACTGGATTCAGCATGCATTTCTTCCTTTGTTGGATGTGCCTCGGCGGGGGACTTATTTCCCTTAGTGAGGCTTTGTATGAATATTGGACTTATATTCACTTTCCGCCCTTGTATCAGGGAGTCGTCTGGGGGGAGGCGGAAATTAAGGTTTTCACCAATAACATTACTTGGATGCCGTCCCCCTATATGGACAAGGACAACATAGAACGGGAAACAGCAATTATAATCAGCACATACCAATTTGGAGTGGAAGAACTTCCAATATGCATGGGAAATAGTTCTCATTGTCTCCAAAAATCACATGAAGCCTGGCTTGTTCGCTATAATCATAGTCATGTGGCTGCTAATACTGTTATTATAATCATACTGTATATAGTAATGAAACTATTCCTAGTTCTTTACCTTTTTGTCCTATTCCAGAGGTTTCTCCTAATATTGAGGTGCTGGAGTGGCAACTATGTCGGGGAAATAAAACCCGGATTTTATTAGAATACAATGGGATGCAAATAACTGATTGAAGTGTGCATGGTGATTTTCAAATAAAATTTAGTCACATACCTTTGAAATGGCACCGGGTAAATAAAAGTATTGCTGCTAACAATAATGAAACCTTGGTATGGTGTGAAGGAGGCCTAAGTACAGAGTCATCTTTGGAAGTTGTTAGCTGCAGGCGATGCCATTAGCACTTTTGTGGGGAATATGTCTCTTAATCTTTCTAACCCAACTAATTCCTTTCATATTCAGTTATATCGGAATACCTCTCGATATATTATTGCTTGTGTCTGTAAGCCCTACCTATTATTAGCAGGGAATTTGACATGCGATAATAATACGGGAATTGTTAATTGTACAAATACGTGTACATTTTTGTCTTGCCTCAATCATTCTTGGTGGCACAACTTTGCTGGGGATATTTATATCCTCAGGGCTCGTAAGGAAATTTGGCTACCTGTTAATCTTACGCGACCGTGGGGGGCATCACCTCTTGAAACTTATATTTGGACTTCTCTCCAGCGAACCCGCCGTGCCCTTGGACTTATAATTGCCTCGGTGATGAGTCTTGTTGCCATTGCCTCCACTGCGGCTGTAGCAGGGCTCGCTCTTCATCAAAGCATACAAAATGCTGAATTTGTGCAGCAATGGCATGAACAATCTCACCGGTTATGGCTTCAACAACGAAACATTGATTCTCAACTTGCTGAAAGATTGGACAACATGGAGCAAGCATTGACATGGCTTGGAGATCAGCTCACTGTCCTCAGTACTCGGGTAACATTACAATGTGATTGGAATTCCACTCAATTTTGTGTAACGCCTGTGCCTTTTAACATCTCTCAAAATTGGACTAATCCGAAAATTATTAATTGGCCGTAAAAATATTAGTTTGGACATTCAAGAGCTCACTCAGAACATTTCCGAAGCATTTCGACAACTGTTGGAACCGAACTGTCGATTCCCTCCTGGGCAGGGGTCGCCGCGAAGGATCACCGACACGAGATTCACAGCAGAGAGTTATTTATTACTAGCGCGCTAGGGTCCCAAGCTCTAAGTTGGCCCTGGGACCCCGAGTGCTTGTTACAGGTTGTTTATATAGGCAAACACAAGTTCAAACACAGCTTAAGGCGCGAAATTCAAACAAAGCTTTAGGCGCGTGGTAATTGGGTCTAGCTATGGCCTGAGCAAGGTGTCTTGTTCTAATTGGTTAGAGCAGGACCTTATGAGGTTTTTTCTTGGAGTTGCTGATTCCGGGAACTTCGAGGCAGGGTGGGACCCCATGAGGTTGTTTCCCGGAATTGGCAGGGTGGGACCCTATCTAGAGCCACCTGGTGTTAATTTTTTTTATATGAGGCCTAGTTTCTAAGTTTTATGAGGCCTAGTTTCACAACAATTACATGTGCTGTCTGGAACTGTAACCTTGCAGGAGCTGGGGCAGTGCCTTGCTGCCTTTAACCCATGGACTCAGATAAAAACATGGATTTCTACAATCTCTGGAAGTATATTGCTTTGGGCACTTGGTTTGGGTCTACTTCTTTTGGTGATTCGATGCTCCCTCCGTCGCCACCAAAAACAAAAGAAAACACAGGAACAAATATGGGCTACCTTTTTAGGATTGAGGCAAAACAAAATTAAAAGGGGGGAAATGCAGGGGCCTTTGAAAACAGTATGCTGAGAATATATAGGGCTCAAAGACAGTATCTCCAACTGAACTTTTAATGAACTCCCGTAGGCGCCAAGAAGGCGGGTAGATAAGAAAGAATATAGAAACAAGGTACTGAGTAGAAGGTTACATGTGGGAAAAGAAAGTTTGTTTTGCATTGCATTCTTTCTGCTGACGTGAGGTTTATGGAGTATAAATAAAGTGAGGCGGAGGCTCTGAGTGCGGCCGCCATGTTCTCTGTGTGTCTTTGTCTTTGAGTGTGTTCTTTCATTCTCCACCACCCCCGGTGCGGCCCCCAACACTCCTGAGGGCCATGTTACAGGCCATGGTCACTCATATTTGGCTCAGAATACATCTCTTAAAATATTTTACAAAGTTTAACTCTTTTCATCAACATCACCATAATATTCTGATTTTTCCCCAACATCCTTTTCCTGTCTAATTATTTGACAAAACTTTGCGTTATACTCTCTGAAGTCCAGCTACATGATTTAGCAAACTCCCCTATTCCCTGAGAGTGCTTCTTTATTGACGGTCTCCTGTGACTCCTGGCTTTAACTGTACCTGGTTTCTCTTGAGGACACTGTTTCCCTTGTATCTCAAGTAGAGAGTACTCATTCTTTCAAACTCTAAACTACTTCGGGGTGAGAATGTGGGTGGGGTGTTCCTTCTCCTTGCTCCTTCTAATTCCTTTAAAACCATTACTCCACTCTTCCTATTAGAAAATCTCTTGCTCCTTAGAAGCTTGTGCTATGAGCCACCATGTCCCTGGCTTTTCCTTTCAGATCTCCTGGATCCTCTTTTACAGTGAAAACGTTCATACTTGTCTCAAAGTCTGATTCTTGAGTCTGTCATGCTAAGTGGGTTCCATGTCCATTTAGATGGCTGGATTCAATTTTCTGGCCTCTCCTTTTTTATGTGTTTGTTACTTATAAGAAATTATGTATTTTGTAAAAATTTTCTCTTTCTTTTTTTCTTTTTCTTTTTTTTTTTGAGATGGTGTCTCGCTTTGTCACCCAGGCTAGAGTGCAGTGGCCGGATCTCAGCTCACTGCAAGCTCCGCCTCCCAGGTTCACGCCATTCTCCTGCCTCAGCCTCCCACGTAGTTGGGACTACAGGCACCCACCACCTCGCCCGGCTAGTTGTTTTTTTTTTGTATTTTTAGTAGAGACGGCATTTCACCATGTTAGCCAGGACGGTCTCGATCTCCTGACCTCGTGATCCGCCCGTCTCGGCCTCCCAAAGTGCTGGGATTACAGGAAAAATTTTATTTTTCATTTAAACATAAGAATTGCATAGATTTATAGGATAAGTTATGTAATGATCAAATGAGGGTATTTAGCATATCCATCACCTCAAATACTTATCATTTCCTTGTGATGATAATATTAAATAGCTTCCCTTTTAGATATTTTGAAATATACAATATTGTTAAATATAGTCACTGCAGTGTGCAGTAGGACACCAGAACTTACTCCTCTTATCTAGCTGTAATTTTGCACTCAACCACTCTCTCCTCATTCCTCCCCAGCCTGTAGTAGCCACTATTCTGCTCTGTACTTCTATGAGATTACCTTTTTTTTCTCATTTTTTTTTTTTCTTGAGATGGAGTCTCGCTCTGTCTCCCAGGCTGGAGTGCAGTGGCAGGATCTCGGCTCACTGCACCCTCCACCTTCCGGGATCAAGCAATTCTCCTGCCCCAGCCTCCTGAGTAGCTGGGATTACAGGTGCCCACCACCATGCCCGGCTAATTTTTGTATTTTTATTAGGGGAGACGGGGTTTCTCCATGTTGGCCAGGCTGGTCTTGAACTCCTGACTCAGGTAATCTGCCTGCTTTGGCCTCCCAAAGTGTTGGGATTACAAGCATGAGCCACCACACCTGGCTATTACATGAGATCAACCTTTTTAGATTTCACAAATGGGTGAGATCATTTGATTTTGTCCTTCTGTGCCTTATTTCCCTTAATGTCCTTTAGGTTCATCGTGTTGCTGCAAATGACAGGGTTTCATGCTTTTTAATGACAAAGTATTATTCCGTTATGTATATATACTGCATTTTCTTTTTTTTTTTGAGACGGAGTCTCGCTGTGTCGCCCAGGCTGGAGTGCAGTGGCCGGATCTCAGCTCACTGCAAGCTCTGCCTCCCGGGTTTTTACGCCATTCTCCTGCCTCAGCCTCCCGAGTAGCCGGGACTACAGGCGCCCGCCACCTCGCCCGGCTAGTTTTTTGTTTTTTTGTTTTTTTTTTGAGACGGAGTCTGGCTCTGTCGCCCAGCCTGGAGTGCAGTGGCCGGATCTCAGCTCACTGCAAGCTCTGCCTCCCGGGTTCATGCCATTCTCCTGCCTCAGCCTCCCGAGTAGCTGGGACTACAGGCGCCGCCACCTCGTCCGGCTAATTTTTTGTATTTTTTTAGTAGAGACAGGGTTTCACCGGGTTAGCCAGGATGGTTGACCTCTTGACCTCGTGATCCGCCCGTCTCGGCCTCCCAAAGTGCTGGGATTACAGGCTTGAGCCACCGCGCCCGGCCATATACTGCATTTTCTTTATCCACTCGTGTTGATGGACACTTAGGATGATTCTGTATCTTGGCTATTATAAATAATGCTGCAGTAAACATGGGAGTATGTATTTCCCTTTGACGTATTCATTTTCTTTGAAAACATACCCAGCAGTGAAATTTCTGGGTCATATGGCACTTCTACTTTTAATTTTTCGAGGAACCTCCATACTGTTTTCCATAATGGCTAGATTAGTATATATACCCACCGAGAGTGTATAAGGGCTCAATTTCTTCACGTTTACACCAGCATTTGTTATTTTTTGTCTTTAAAAACATTTTTAGATTGAGGTGTACATGTGTAGGTTTGTTACACGGGAGTTAAAAGGGAGTTAAAACTTAACCCTTTCTTTTTCTTTTTCGTAAATAGAGACAGGGTCTTGCTGTGTTGCCCAGGCTGGTGTTGAAGTGCCTTGACCTCCTGAAGTGTTGGAACCACAGACATGAGCCACTCCACCCAGCCTAAAACTTTATCTTCTTTTGTAAATGTGCTTTTATCTTCAGCATTCCAGACTTAGTTCCATCCTCCCAGGCACTTATGTCCTCTTCTTTTCTCATCCTTGGCATGTTGTCCCTAACTGAGTCCTGTCAATTCCACCTCTAAAATGGATCCGTAGTATCTTTCCGTTTGTCTTAGCCATCTGTATGAGTCCACTTTCATGCTGCTGACAAAGACATACCTGAGACTGAGCAATTTACACAAGAAAGAGGTTTAATGGACTCACAGTTCCACACGGCTGGGGAGGCCTCACAATCATGGCAGAAGATGAAAGTTACGTCTCACATGGCAGCAGACAAGAGTGAGAGCCAAGCAAAAGGGGTTTCTTCTTATAAAATCATCAGATCTCGTGAGACTTATTCACTACCATGAGAACAGTATGAGGGAAATCACCTCCATGATTTAATTATCTCCCATTGCCTCCCTCCCACAACACAGGGAATTATGGGAGCTACAGTTTGAGATGAGATTTCAGTGGGGACACAGCCAAGTCATAGCCCCATCACTCTAGTCCAACTGTCATCTCTCATCTGGTCTTCTGTGAAGTCTCCCGAGTCATTCTGGCTCACCTCCAATGCAATCAGCAGCCAGGGGACACTTTTGAAAACATAAATCTGACCGTCATGTGCCTGCGGAGTGTCCAGGAGGCTGGAGGGAGGACGCCCTCCTCAGCTTCTAGGATTCTTAGGCTTGGGGACCCAGGTGCAGCAGGCGAGGAGTTGGAAGTCATCATAGAGAGGCAGGATTCATGAGAAGCCATTTCTCAGAGGAATTTATGGGAACAGGACACAATAGCTCCCCTTGGGACTAAAGGCAGCTGGAATGTGGGACAGGAGACTGAAGAAGCAAGAGTCCAGGAAGCACCTGCCTAAAAGGAATTACCTAGAACTTAAGAGCTGAATGCAGCCAGGGATAGTACCCACAGGAAAGGAAGCTTTGATGTCAGCCTAGACTTGGGTTTCTAGCTGAGCTCCTCCATTCTCAAGGAAGTCACTTTCGTCAGCTGTCAATTCAGGTGAATTAATGAGAACTCAAAGAGATGACATTTGCAAACGATCCTGATATCCTCAAGAAATACTTTCAACCTGTATGCAACCGTGTCTTTTCTTATAATATTTATTACAATATTGGAGTAATAGGAAATGTTAAGAGGTACCAGACAGACGGAATGAGGAAGAAGACTGTATTTATTTATTTGAGACGGAGTTTCCCTCCTGTCATCCCAGCTGGAGTGCAGTGGCGCAATCTTGGCTCCCTGTAACCTCTTCCTCCTGGGTTCAAGCAATTCTCCTGTCTCAGCCCCCTGAGTAGCTGGGATTACAGGTGCACACCACCACGTCCAGCTAATTTTTTGTATTTTTAGTAGAGACGGGGTTTCACCATATTGGCCAGGCTGGTCTCAAACTCCTGACCTCAGGTGATCCACCTGCCTCGGCCTCCTAAAGTGCCGGGATTACAGGCATGAGCCGCCGCTCCTGGCCAGGAGGAAGATGTTTAGGAGACATTTCAGAGGAGAAATAATATGAGTGGGAGCAGACACTGTCTGAAACTTTGAAGAGACCACTGAACGAAGAGGATTTTTAGGAAGTCTGCTTTTCTGATGTGTGAAATTATTCTTTTTGGTGCCTGCAAGGTAATTTTCTCTAAAGCTCTGTTTTCATTTTACAGGCTTTTGGTGACTAATTTGTGCTCCTTGGAACAAGTACCAGTCAGAACCTGGAGTAAAAGTAAGAGAAGACTGAATTCATTTGAGACACTAATGGGAAGGTGTAGTCACAGCTCACCTGGCCCTGAGGGTGTGGCAAGGAATATCTTGTGCTGTTTCTGCTTAGTCCCATCTAAGTCCAGGTGCAGCAAGCATTCTTTTTTTCTTTTTCTTTTCTTTTCTTTCTTTCTTTTTTTTTTTAAGACGGAGTCTTGCTTTGTCAACATGGCTGGAGTGCAGTGGCACGATCTCAATCTCGGCCCACTGCAACCTCTGTCACCCAGGTTCAAGCAATTCTCATGCCTCAGCCTCCTGAGCAGCTGGGATTATAGGTGGCCAGCACGACCCACTAATTTTTGTATTTTTAGTAGCTAGGGTTTCACCATACTGCTCAGGCTGGTCTCAAACTCCTAACCTCAAGTGATCTGCCCACCTTAGCCTTCCAAAGTGCTGGGATTCAGGTGTGTGCCATGATGCCCAGCTACGTTTTTGTTTTGTTTTTTTCATTTCTTTTAGAGATAGAGGGTTTCACTATGTTGCCCAGGCTGGTCTTGAACTCCTGGCCTGCAGCAAATCCTCCCTCCCCAGCCTCCCAAAGTGCTGGGATTCAGGTGTGATCCATGATGCCCAGCTATGGTTTTGTTTTCATTTCTTGTAGAGATGGAGGGTCTCACTATGTTGCCCAGGCTGGTCTTGAACTCCTGGCCTCAAGTAAATCCTCCCTCCAAGCCTCCCCAAAACTGGGATTACAGGGCTGAAACACCATGCTCGACCTAAATTTTCAATACCTCCTCCACTCCCACACCGGCTGTCTCGGATCCTCCCTCTGTCTGGGAGGTGAGTATTTGAGAGTGTATGCCTGCTCTTTGAAAGGAAGGTTATCCATACAGGGGCTGGCAAGGACTGAACAAGCCTGAGGACGCAGGTGGGCATCGTCTCTGTGGAGCCATTGCCAGTCAACATGCTGGCCGCTGCCCAGGAGAACCTCCCAGGATGCGGACGTGGCCCTCTGGGCTGATGACAGCGTGCTTTTGTAGGTGGGGCCGGGCATCCCCAAATTTCCCCACATTGTAATACATTTGAATTGTTGGTATGTGCTAGAGCTTGCTGGAAAAAAAATGAAAGAGTTGCATTTTGGGAGTCAGGATATAGTTTTTAATGGGTGCATTAGTTCTCTTTTTACCCCAACTCTGCCAACAACAGAGAGGAATCCAGTGTTCTCACACTCCCCTCCCAGAGTAAAAGTTCAGGAACTCCCAGGGTGTCCAAATCTGGATCCTTGCTCACGGTGCCCTGCCTTGTGGTCTCACCATCTCAGCCACAGGTAGAGAACAACAAGATCTTTTATTTATTTATTTTTTTAAATGGAGCCTCGCTCTGTGGCCCAGGCTGGAGTACACTGGCATGATCTTGGCTTACTGCAACCTCTGCCTCCTGGTTCAAGTGATTCTCGGGCCTCAGCCTCCCGAGTAGCTGGGATTACAGGCGCCTGCCACCATGCCTGGCTATTTTTTATATTTTTAGTAGAGATGGGGTTTCGCCATGTTGGCCAGGCTGGTCTGAACTCCTGACCTCAAGTGATCCACCTGCCTCGGCCTCCCAAAGCGCTGGGATTACAGGCGTGAGGCTCTGTGCCTAGCCGAGAACAACAGAATCTTAACCCTCCAAGTCTGCACTGAGGATGCAGAGTCAGTGACTTCCAAAAAGTCATCAATACGCTTTAAATCATTCATTTACTCATTCCATAAACATGTATTGAATACCCCTTATGTGCCATAAGGAAAACGGGGAAAAAAGCCTTTGTTTTTGTTCTCAAGACAACAACAGACCCAAGTGCTGTAGGTGCTATGTTAGAAATATCCACATGTTGCTTGAAACACAAGGAACACACGTCTAACTGGGGCCCAGCATTGGAAACCCAGTTCAAATCTTGCTGGGTGAGGTTGTAGGAATTCTTTATTCATTGACTAATTCCACAGAGATTTACTAAACACTTACAATGTGCCAGGCTGTTATCTGGGCACTGAAGACTCAGTCTTATAAATGAAGTAGCCAGATTCACAGTTCTCATGGAGCTTGTGTTTGAGGTGTGGTGTGGGGAAGGAGCTAAGGCAGAGGATGCAGAAGAGTCAGACTATATACCAACCAGCCGATAAGCGCCATCGATTCCATGTTTTTTATCGAGTGTCTAATATGTGTCAGGCAGAGTGTTGCACGCTGGTGTTACAAAGTCAAATGAGACACAGCCCCTGTCCCTGAGGGGTTAGATAAAAAGGAAAGAGCCTGTAGGAAGGCCTAGTGCAAACTGGTGCTGTGTTTGGGAAAATTCAAGCTGTTCAGCTGAACTGGGGCACAGGGCGTGGTGAGGGAGGGGCTCCCTGTTTCAGTCATGAAATGCACCCTTTCCACAACTGGGGAAATAATCCTTCCTGGAAACTTCATACGAACCCTCTCAAAGTACTTATTGATGTAGACATTTGGAACACGATGTAGGTCCTGGGTGTCTATAAAATAGCATCATCCAGCCGATCACCTCTCCCCATGTGGCTGAACTGAGGACCTGTGGATTGGTATCTCTCGGTAGTTCAGAACAGTGCCAGCAACCTACGGCCCTAGGGCCACCACCTGTGTGGTAAAGAAAGTTTTTTGGAACAGTCATGGCCATTCATTTAAATATTATCTATGATGGCTCTCGTGCTACAATGTCAGAGGCGAGTATTTACGACAAAGACCACGTAGCCCAAAAGCCTATGTGGGCCTATAAGAAAAAGTTGCCAACCCCAGTCTAGGAGCTCTGCTTACCTGAAATACAAACTAATAATGAGTTTCTGACACATCAAATTCAATTCCCTCCCTCCCCCCTCCTTCCTTCCTTCCTTTTTCCTTTTCTTCCTTCCCTTCCTCCCTTCCTTCTCCCTTCATCCCTTCTCACTCTCTCTCTTTCTCTGTCTCTCTCCCTTCCTTGCTTTCTTACCTAACCCACATTCCCAGCAACTGATGTGAATAAAAACAAGTGTTAGATCTGAATGTGTCAAAGTTAAACTACAACTAGGATCTGCCTTCTGAGGTATGGCAAGAAACGAATTGGTTAATGTTTGCAAAATGCCAGGACATTGTTTTGTTTTTGTTTTTGTTTTCGTTTTTGTTTTGAGACAGAGTCTCGCTCTGTTGCCCAGGCTGGATGCGGTGGCGCAATCTCGGCTCACTGCAAACTCTGCCTCCCAGGTTCATGCCATTCTCCTTCCTCAGCCTCCCGAGTAGCTGGGACTACAGGCGCCCGCCACTACGCCTGGCTAATTTTTTTTTTTGTATTTTTAGTAGAGACGGGGTTTCACTGTGTTAGCCCAGGATGGTCTCGATCTCCTGACCTCATGATCCGCCCGTCTCGGCCTCCCAAAGTGCTGGGATTACAGGCGTGAGCCACTGCACCCGGCCTACCAGGACATTCTTGAATAAAAGGCCCTATATAAGTTCAAAGTATTTATAATGATTATGATTATTATTATAATTTATGAGATGT
This sequence comes from Macaca mulatta, assembly GCF_049350105.2. NCBI lineage: Eukaryota > Metazoa > Chordata > Mammalia > Primates > Cercopithecidae > Macaca > Macaca mulatta. The sequence goes on from NC_133418.1 coordinate 7,457,887, forward strand.
CATAAATCTCTCCAAAAGAGGATGAGATCAACACTTTTAAAAGGAGACCAGGACTCTATATAAATCGCTGTGGGCTCACCACCTCTAAGGAGGAGCACTGACTGAAGACAGGTGAGTGTGAAGCAGAGGCGTGGATCTTACACTCGGGCTTATTTAGGATGAAAATCCAGTGTATGGTGATCAGTCGGCAATGATTGTGTCGCTGCTGCATAAGAAATATCGGACTCAGGCAAAACTTAAGGACCTTGCCAGGAAAACCCACGTTTCAAAAGATATGTAGATGATAGAATAATTTTTCCTGTTCATTACAATATGTTTCAAAATTTAGATTCCTTTTAATGCAAGTATATCGTTACTTTTGGATGTGTGAGCATGTGCAAATCGAATAATGGGAGAAAAGAAATGTGTGTGCGCTTAACGGTAGCTGTAATAGGGCCACATGCGATGTCGCATTTGCCTCTAGAGTCCACAGACGGAACAGAGAGGCCAAGGTCTCTCTGATTGGTTCTTTGTGCAGAATGAAACATTCGCAGGGAAATCTCCAGCATAGGAAGATCCTTCCTGGAGTTCTGAACTCTCAAAAACCCAAATGGGAAAAGCAGGCACAGAGGACGCGCTGAGAGAAGGAACTCCCTTCCAGCTCACAGTCTGTCTCTGCAGGGAAAGGCTGTGCCTGCCCAGAGGGAAGAGCATGATCAAACTTTCAGAGGTCTTCTAGGCTGGTCATTATTGATCACAATCCAAATTCAGTAAATACATATTTTCACAGGCCATGTGAAAGTGCAAGTCTATACAACGTAATAGCTTAAAATGAGCCTTCATGTTGCTGCCTTATGTTTTTATTCTAAAAAGTTATATTTTTCTCAAGAAAACAGGATCTTAGTGGCAGAATAATTTATATTATTTTATATTCATGACTGCATTGCTATTACTATTTTAATTGTAGGCCTGTTGGTGCCTAGCAATCTGTGAGGCAATGGGCTGGAGTGTTGCTGTGTGTGTGTGTGTACGTGTGAGTGTGTGTGTGTACATGTGTGTGTGTGTGTGTATGTAGGGAGGGAGAAGATTAGAATAGCAAGAGGAGGATGAGTACGACGTGATGCTACTGAAAAGGCCTTAACAAATTTAAAAATTTAAACATTTTAAAAATGAAATAAAATAAAAGTTTTAAAAATTAAAAAAAAAAATTTTTAAGTGAAAAGTAAAAGTAACAAAAATTTTAAAATAATTTAAAAATAGATCTGGTGCTGGTGGTTCCCAGCACTTTGGGAGGCTGAGGCAGGTGAATTGCTTGAACCCTGGAGTTTGAGACCAGCCTGGCCAACATGGCGAAACCCTGTACAAAAATTAGCTGAGCGTAGTGGCACACGGCTGTAATCCCAGCTACTCAGGAGCCTGAGGCAGGAGGATCACATGAGCTCAGGCAGGTCAAGGGTGCAGTGAGCCGAGATCAAGTCACTTCATTCCAGCCTGGGTGACAGTGAGACCCTGTCTCAAAAAATAATAATAATAATTGAAACAATTTTAAAAATTAAAGAATAATCTAATGAGACATTCTCACAGGCTTATAATGGTGAGATATTTCCACAGTTTTGGGCCACTGCACTCCAGCCTGGGAGACAGAGTGAGACCTTGTTTCAATAAAAAAAAAAAAAAAAAAAAGAAAAGAAAAAAAGAGAAAAACCCAGGGGCTGGGCACAGTGGCTCATGCCTGTAATCCCAGCACTTGGGGAGGCTGAGGCGGGTGGATCAACCTGAGCTGGAGACCATTCTGGCCAACATGGTTTACCTTCATGGCCTCAGGCACATTTCTTTTTTCCTTTTCTTTTTTTTTTTTTTTTGAGACAGAGTCTCACTCTATTGCTCAGGCTGAAGTGCAGTGGCACAATCTCGGCTCACTGCAACTTCCACCTCTCAGGTTCAAGTGATTCTCTTGCCTCAGCCTCCCGAGTAGCGAGATTACAGGCACGCGCCACCATGCCCAGCTAATTTTTGTATTTTTAGTAGAGATGGGGTTTCGCCATGTTGGTCAAGCTGGTCTTGAACTCCTGTCCTCAGGTAATCCACCTGCCTCAGCCTCCCCAAGTGCTGGGATTACAGGTGTGAGCCACCGCGGCCACCCTCCTCAGGCCAAGTTTGAGTCGGCTTCATCATCTGTAAAATGTGAATAAAAATAATACCTGCTTCATAGGGTTGTTGTGATGATTACTCAAGATGAAATATTTGTGACAGATCATCACAATAGTAGTACAACTAACTCATCACAGTGCCTGGCCTGTAAATGTTAGTTGTTAACTAAAAATAAATAGGTCATTGGGAAGGTTAAATGGCACCTACAGATTAAACACATCTATGGCAGTGCCAAGTACATGTATAGAAATAGAATATATGATCTCCTTGGAGCAGAAGATTTTGTGGTTTTCTTTTTTTGAGTCAGAGTCTCACTCTTGTCCAGGCTGGAATGCAGTGGCCCAATCACAGCAGCTCACTGCAGCCTCCAACTCCTGGGCTCAGGTAATCCTTGTGCCGCAGCCTCCCAAGTAGCTGGATCCTTGGCCTCGCAAGGTGCTGGGATCACAGGCATGAGACACCATGCCAGCCCAGAGCAGTGGTTTTCAATGGCTGCTCATTCGAATCACTTGGGGAGCATAACAGCATCTTGACGCCCAGGCCACACTCAAGGCCAATTACATCAAAATCTCTTGGGGCGGAGCCCAGGTAGCGGTACTTTTTGAAGATCCCCAGGTAGGGTAGGCAGAATGATGACCTTTGGAAGAAGGCCCAGCCTACTCCCTGGAACCCATGTACATGTTAAGTTACATGGCACAGGAGACTCCAGATAGTAGATGGAATTAAGGTTCCTCATCACCTGACCGTAAAAGAGATAGGATATCCTGAATTATCAGGGTGGGCTCTTAAATGTGGAAGATGGAGGCAGAAGAGCCAGTGTCACAGAGATGGAACCAGCTATTGCTGCCTTTGAAAACAGAGGGTGGCTCACGCCTGTAATCCCTGCACTTTGGGAGGCCAAGGCGGGCAGATTACGAGGTCAGGAGATCGAGACCATCCTGGCTAACACGGTGAAACCCTGTCTCTACTAAAAAATACACACAAAAAAACTAGCCAGGCGTGGTGGCGAGCGCCTGTACTCCCAGCTACTCCGGAGGCTGAGGCAGGAGAATGGCCTAAACCTGGGAGGTGGAGCTTGCAGTGAGCTGAGATCCGGCCACTGCACTCCAGCCTGGGCGACAGAGCGAGACTCCATTTCAAAAAAGAAAAAAAAAAGAAAACAGAGGGAAGGGGCCAGGAGCGAGGGACTCTTGTCTCTAAAAATAAGTAAATTAAAAAAAAATAAACTTAGATTCTTTTAAGCCACCGACATTGTGGTAGTTTTTATAGCAGCAGCGGGCAACACAGTCAAGTTTATGAACCACTCACTGTAGGAGAGGTTCTGCTGCCTCTTGGCCGTCATTTGCCAAAATCTTTTCTCAGCTCCTTCCTGAGAGGCAAAGGCTGGTCCCAGCTGTTTCCAGTCGTCTTGATCAGAATTTTCCCCTTATGAGATTCACCCTGCTTTAGTTTTATTTGTGTCTTTTTCTTTTCTTTTCTTTTTTTAAGAGACAGGATCTCCCTCTGTTGTTCAGGCTGGAGTGCAGTGGTACAATCACAGTTCACTGTAACCTCAAACTCCTGGGCTCCAGTGAACCTCCCATCTCAGTCTCCCCAGTAGCTGGGACTACAGGTGGGTGCCACCACACTGAGCTAATGTTTAAATTTTACTTGTTTTTCAACTGGTCTTCTGACACAGGATAATTTTATCTTTTGTAGAGATGGGGGTCTTCCTGTGCAGCCCAGGCTGGTCCCCCCACCTCCTTTTTTTGAGGCAGGGTCTCTCTCTGTCCCCTAGACTGGTTTGCAGTGGTGTGATCACAGCTCTCTGCAACCTCAAACTCCTGGGCTCAAGTGATCTTCACACCTCAGCCTCTCAACTAACTAGGATTACAAGTGCGTGCCACCATACCCGGTTAATTTTTAAATATTTTGTAGAGATGGTGATGGGGAAGGGGTCTTATTATGTTGCCCAGGCTGGTCTCCAACTCCTGGGCTCAAGTGATCCTCGGCTTTGACCTCCCAAAGCTGAGATTACAGGCATGAACCACCACACCTAGCCCTCAGGCTGGTCTTGAACTCCTGGCCTCAAGCCATCCTCTATCCTTGGCTTTCCAATACCCTGGGATTACAGGCATGAGCCACCATGCCCAGCCCTCAGGCTGGTCTTGAACTCCTGGCCTCAAGTCATCCTCTGTCCTTGACCTCCCAATCCTCTGGGATTATAGGCATGAGCCACGATGCCCAGCCTTATTTTTGTCTTTATGATCAGATCCTTATTGTTGTTACCCAATTTAAAACTTAGAAAACCATAGTTTTTTTTTTTTTTTTTTTTGAGACGGAGTCTTGCTCTGTAGCCCGGGCTGGAGTACAGTGGCCGGATCTCAGCTCACTGCAAGCTCCGCCTCCCGGGTTTGCGCCATTCTCCTGCCTCAGCCTCCCGAGTAGCTGGGACTACAGGCGCCCGCCACCTCGCCCGGCTAGTTTTTTGTATTTTTAGTAGAGACGGGGTTTCACCGTGTTAGCCAGGATGGTCTCGATCTCCTGACCTCGTGATCCGCCCGTCTCGGCCTCCCAAAGTGCTGGGATTACAGGCTTGAGCCACCGCGCCCGGCCAAAAAACCATAGTTTTAAGTAACAAAACTTAAAGTTTTATTCCATTAGCACAAGGATGCTAATGACAAGCTCAAAATTATTTGTCAGTTGGTTTAAAAATACATGAAAAGAGTTAAGCATTTATAGAATGTATAATAAAAGAGGACAAACAACAATATACATTTAATCAGACAGTTTTATGAAGGCCATAACTTGTCTGAATGAACCTGGGAGGCTGAGGGGGCTCAGGCCCCTCAGAGAAGGGGCAGAAAGTACAGATGCAAGACCCTGGCAGTCATCTCTAAGGGAATAGAAGCCCCTAAAGGGGTCAGCACTAGTAAAGAAATAGCAGGAAGAGCCTGGTTCCCCCTCACCTCTTCAACCACTCCCCGCTGACCAAGCTCACACCCCTTATTCTGTGGACATTTTCCCAATAAAATATTTTACTTGGCACTTTGGGAGGCTGAGGTGGGTGGATCACTTGAGGTCAGGAGTTCAAGACCAGCCTGGCAAATGTGGTGAAACCCCATCTCTACTAAAAATATGAAAAATTAGCCGGGCGTGGTGGTACACACTTGTACTCCCAGCTACTGGGGAGGCTGAGGCAGGAGAACTGCTCGAACCCGGGAGGCGGAGGTTGCAGTGAGCCGAGATCGCACCACTGCACTCCAGCCTGGGTGACAGAGCAAGACTTTGTCTCAAAAAAAAAAAAAAAAAAAAATTGTTTTTTTACTTGGAACAAGACACTTTGAAATGGGAAGGACTGGAGAAATTTCATTCCCAGCCTTGGACTTCTCAGTGGGACTGGTGTATTCAGTAATGTGTTTTTATCATACAATTAAAAACTGAAGACAGTTCTTAAGGCTATTTCATAATCTGTAATGTGTGCTTTACATATTTTGAACCCACACAGCCTAGTACTTTGATGAAGATTTTTCATGTTTATACCCTAAGATCTCATTTAGAGATCTGACTTCCTCTTGCTTTGTGGAAGAGGTTAAAAAAACCCCCAAAACCCATAGTCAAGCTTGCTGGTCCATAGCAGTCCAAATTTTCTTTCTTGTAGAGCTGAAGACACAGGGTATTTCTTAAAATAAGGGCTTTGAGACATGTTGAAAAGAAACAGAAGTCCAGGCCGGGCATGGTGGCTCAAGCCTGTAATCCCAGCACTGTGGGAGGCCAAGGTGGGCGGATCACGAGGTCAGGAGATCAAGACCATCCTGGCTAACACGGTGAAACCCCGTCTCTACTAAAAAATACAAAAAACTAGCCGGGCGAGGTGGCGGGCGCCTGTAGTCCCAGCTACTCGGGAGGCTGAGGCAGGAGAATGGCGGGAACCCGGGAGGCGGAGCTTGCAGTGAGCCGAGATGGTGCCACTGCACTTCAGCCAGGGGGACAGAGCGAGACTCCGTCTCAAAAAAAAAAAAAAGAAACAGAAGTCCAGAGGCTTTCCTCCTTCACCTTTGCCTGATTAAGAAATATGTTTGCCATGCGCAGTGGCTCACACCTATAATCCCAGCACTTTGGGAGGCTGAGGCGGGCGGATCACCTGAGGTCAGGAGTTTGAGACCAACCTGGCCAACATGGTGAAACTCCATCTGTACTAAAAATACAAAAAATTACCTGGGCATGGTGGCACATGACTGTAATCCCAGCTGCTCAGGAGGCTGAGGCAGAAGAATCACTTGAACCCAGGAGGCAGAGGTTGCAGTGAGCTGAAATCGCACCACTGCACTCCAGCCTGGGCTACAGAGCAACTCTGTCTCAAAAGAAAAAAAAAAAAATTTTGTTTCACGTGTACCATCTGCACAATAGAACACTTTTCATTAATTAAAGAGAGAGGCAGCACCACCGTGATGACATAAGAAAATGTGCAGGCTGTACAGGTAAATGGGGAAAAAAAACAAGCTGTAAAATAGAATGTACTCAGTGACCCCATTTAACAAAGACAAATGTTAGTGTATGTCTAGAAAACAAAAATTTGGGAGAAAATGCATCAAATCTTGAAAGAAGTTATCTGTGAGAGATGAGACTAGAGAATATTCTTATTTTTCATATTTCATATTTCCTTAATTATTGACTTTGTATGCCTTATTACTTTCATAATCAGAAAAAATAATGGTGTAATTAATGATAAAAACTGCCAACCAAGTCTGGGTGTGGTGGCCCATGCCTGTAATCCCATCACTTTAGGAGGCTGAGGTGAGCCGATCATCTGAGGTCAGGAGTTCGAACTGATCATCTGAGGTCAGGAGTTCGAGACCAGCCTGGCCAACGTGGTGAAACCCCATCTCTACTAAAAATACAAAAATTAGCCAGGCGTAGTGGCATTAGCCTGTAATCTCAGCTACTCAGGAGGCTGAGGCAGGAGAATTGCTTGAACCTGGGAGGTGGAGATTGCAATGAGCCAAGATCACACCACTGCACTCCAGCCTGGGCAACAGAGCAAGACTCTGTCTCAAAAAATATTATTATTATTATTATTTTTACTTGGAATATGACACTTTGAAATGGGAAGTACTGGAGAAATTTCATTCCCAGCCTTGGACTTCTCAGTGGGACTGGTGTATTCAGTAATGTGTTTTTATCATACAATTAAAAACTGAAGACAGTTCTTAAGGCTATTTCATAATCTGTAATGTGTGCTTTACATATTTTGAACCCACACAGCCTAGTACTTTGATGAAGATTTTTCATGTTTATACCCTAAGATCTCATTTAGAGATCTGACTTCCTCTTGCTTTGTGGAAGAGGTTAAAAAACCCCCAAAACCCATAGTCAAGCTTGCTGGTCCATAGCAGTCCAAATTTTCCTTCTTGTAGAGCTGAAGACACAGGGTATTTCTTAAAATAAGGGCTTTGAGACATGTTGAAAAGAAACAGAAGTCCAGGCCGGGCACGGTGGCTCAAGCCTGTAATCCCAGCACTGTGGGAGGCCAAGGTGGGCGGATCACGAGGTCAGGAGATCAAGACCATCCTGGCTAACACGGTGAAACCCCGTCTCTACTAAAAATACAAAACATCCATCCTGGCTAACACGGTGAAACCCCGTCTCTACTAAAAAATACAAAAAACTAGCTGGGTGAGGTGGCGGGCACCTGTAGTCCCAGCTACTGGGGGGGCTGAGGCAGGAGAATGGCGTAAACCCAGGAGGCGGAGCTTGCAGTGAGCCGAGATGGTGCCACTGCACTCCAGCCTGGGCGACAGAGCGAGACTCGTCTCAAAAAAAAAAAAAAGAAACAGAAACAGAAGTCCAGAGGCTTTCCTCCTTCACCTTTGCCTGATTAAGAAATATGTTTGCCATGCGCAGTAGCTCACACCTATAATCCCAGCACTTTGGGAGGCTGAGGTGGGCGGATCACCTGAGGTCAGGAGTTTGAGACCAACCTGGCCAACATGGTGAAACTCCATCTGTACTAAAAATACAAAAAATTACCTGGGCATGGTGGCACATGACTGTAATCCCAGCTGCTCAGGAGGCTGAGGCAGAAGAATCACTTGAACCCAGGAGGCAGAGGTTGCAGTGAGCTGAGATCGTACCACTGCACTCCAGCCTGGGCTACAGAGCAACTCTGTCTCAAAAGAAAAAAAAAAAATTTGTTTCACGTGTACCATCTGCACAATAGAACACTTTTCATTAATTAAAGAGAGAGGCAGCACCACCGTGATGACATAAGAAAATGTGCAGGCTGTACAGGTAAATGGGGAAAAAAAACAAGCTGTAAAATAGAATGTACTCAGTGACCCCATTTAACAAAGACAAATGTTAGTGTATGTCTAGAAAACAAAAATTTGGGAGAAAATGCATCAAATCTTGAAAGAAGTTATCTGTGAGAGATGAGACTAGAGAACATTCTTATTTTTCATATTTCATATTTCCTTAATTATTGACTTTGTATGCCTTATTGCTTTCATAATCAGAAAAAAATAATGGTGTAATTAATGATAAAAACTGCCAACCAAGGCTAGGTGTGCTGGCCCGGAGGCCGAGGTCGGCAGATCATCTGAGGTCAGGAGTTCGAGACCAGCCTGGCCAACATGGCGAAACCCCGTCTCTACTAAAAATACAAAAACCAGCCGGGTGTGGTGGTTTGCGCCTGTAATCCCAGCTGCTTGGGAGGCTAAGGCAGGAGAATTTTTGAACCAGGAACCGGGAGGCAGAGGTTGCAGTGAGCCGAGATCATGCCACTGCACTCCAGCCTGGGCTACAGAGTGAGACTCTGTCTCAAAAAACAACAACAACAAAAAAACAAAAAAAGGAGGGATGTTCAGGATAAACCAGAAAGTCCAAGCATGTCATAACAGTTGGTGTAAATCACAATAAAAGGATTTATATATTTAAAAAAAACTTTTATATAATCAAGTTGTCATATTATTTTTAAATTTGGGTTTGCTTAGGGGAAAAAAACTGAGATAAAAATTTTTTAAATTAAGATTATTACATCCATGTATCTTCCTGTATGTGTTTTGAAAGTCCTTGCGACATTGAGTTACAGGGCTTTAACTCAAGTCTAAAAAGGACACCAATTCCTGCTAAATCTTAAACACTGACAGCAATTAAAGCCTCATCTTCAAGCCCCTGCAGAAGATACCAATCAAAATAAACTGCATTCCCAAGACACAGGGCCAGAAATTAAAGCTATTCAACTCCTCAAGGCCCAGGCACTATCGTGAAAGAGGGGGGTGCATAAGATTGTAAGGGGCAATTTTGAAAGATAAAGTTCAGTTTCTCTGTAAATTAATCATTAATGTCAAAGGCACATGGATGCAAAACCAATACATGGATCCATGTCAGATTAACAAGGTTTTCTGGAAGCTTTATCCAACACTTTAATAAAGGCTATAGAAGGCTTATGGAAATTATATTTTACAATCAAGATTAAATTTTATAGATTCTTCACAAAATTTTAAAAAACAAATGTAATTGGCTTCATGCTGTTATTTTATAAGTCTGACCCTCTCTCAAATAATGAAGACTTTTGCTTCTTTTGAAATCCTTGAATTATCACTTTAGTTAAATAAATGACTTTACAATGACCTGCAATTCTATTTTGTGATATCGAGTGTTTTAAACCTTTTATGTTTGACAAATTTTCCAAAATCAAATTATAAATTATATATATTTTAACCCAATTAACCCTTTAAGATATTAGGTTTCCTAAAGTCTAAAAATGACATAATTTGGCTTATATGGTATAAAAATTATACAGGAAGCATTGTCAAATATGAAATGGTGTTTGGTTTTATTTGGGCTATATTTGTATAAGTATGTGATTGGTATGTGTTCCAAAATTATGGGAAACTCCTATAATTCTGATACAACTTAGTGTATATTACCACTAATAATCATAATTGTTATGTTAAAATTATTGTGTGCCAGAGAGGTAACAAATTTGTCAATTGTGTCTTTTGACTATGGCTGCCTTAAAACTTTTTTTTTCATCCATGGACAATTGTTGTCTTGTTTTGGTCCTCTTTAGAAGGTGGTTTAATAATCAGCAATAAAACTCCAACAGGTGCTCTTAAATGCAGGTTTCTGATAACTTTGGAGATTGTGACATCAGAATAGAGGAAAACTGAGGACTCATGGAGAGGTAAAATGTTCAGAGTATCAAGCAGAACAGGAATTAACTACACGAACTAAAACAATCTTTTTAACTTTTGCTTAAAATGTTTGCTGATCCTTTGTTTTGTTTTTCAGAGTCTTAAATCTTTTCTTTTGAGCTACTGACAGCTTTTTAAAATTTCGTATACTTCTATTAACAAAATTTGGAGCATATTTGTTTCCCTCTACCTGATTTCTCCAGAATTTGGAAACTATTTGTGAGTTTTCTCAACTTATGGCAATACAGTTATTTGCATAAGTGCAATAAGAATTTGTTTTCATTTGTAACAGGATGCAATTGGAGAAATTGGTTATTTTACCAAGTCTTCAACTGGAATGGTGTGCTTTCCTTTAAGGAATCAAACTTAACTTATGTAACGAATAAAGCCCTTAAAAAATCTGGCCTCATATTTTGTGTATACAGTCCCTGTGCAGAGTTTCTGACCTGCGTAAGTAAAGAATGTCACTTTCTGATAGGCACAGAAGCTCCAGGTTTAACTTGGAACCTCAAGAGGAGAGGAAATTCACCCAACTCATAGGTATTTGATGGCACAAATCCATAGCTGGGCTCTGCTTTAAAAAAGTCTTATCTGAGATTCCTCCTATGGAACAAAGTTCTGTCAAAGTCAATTAAAAAGCCTATGTAAAAAATAATTATTCTTGCTGCACTGTATACAAATAATTAGGCCAAGTAATAAATAAATAATAAAGCAAACCAGTCCTCCATGATTTGTCTTTAGTAAAAATGGGAAACTGGAGCAAGAAAGACAATTATTTTTCAAAACTATAGTAAACCTGTTGTTAAATTCTAGTCTTGCCTAATTTTTTTTCAATTTTTATTATTTTCTACGGTTTGGACTGAATTCTAATTTTTCTTGGCTACAAGTCTTCAAAATAATGTTTTCAATTTTTTTTTCCTTCTTTCGTTTCTCAATTTTTCCTAATTTGGAGTCACTGAAACCTAAGTTGTGCTTTCTTAAAACCCTACAAACTGAAGCCAGACAACTTAAAACTTCAGAAGAAAATAACAGCAACCTATGTACATACATAAGCTACTTTCATACCTGGCTATTGATGTATGGACTTCAGAGTAATGTGGCCTATATTGATTTTTCCAGGAATGTTCTTTTGTTTGTTGTTTTTCTCCCTCCCCACCCCCCCCCCATTTTCTCTTAATAGGACATGAGACTTCATAACCTGCTAAAAATGAGCTTTTGAGACCTACACATCTTGGAATATACTGTCCTACCCATGAGAGATCAGATGAAACCTGAGACCAGAGACTCGTTTTCTCTCTCTTTTTTTTTTTTTTGAGACAGAGTCTCGCACTGTTGCGCAGGCTGGAGTGCAGTGGTGCGATCTCGGCTCACTGCAACCTCCACCTCCCGGGTTCAAGCAATTCTCCTGCTTCAGCCTCCTGAGTAGCTGAGATTACAGGCACCCACCATCATGCCTGGCAAATTTTTTTTTTTTTTTGTATTTTTAGTAGAGACAGGGTTTCACCATGTTGGCCAGGCTGGTCTTGAACTCATGACCTCGTGATCCACCCGTCTCGGCCTCCTAAAGTGCTAGGATGACAGGCGTGAGCCACCGTGACTGGCCCAGAGACTCATTTTCTTGTAAAATGCCTTCTCCAAAAGATTTTTAAAAAGAAAAAGGGGGAAATGTGAAAGGAAAATAATTTGGGCTTCTTGAAGCTGGGAACCACTCAGGGCAGCAAATCAGCCTCCCATTCTATTTAAGGTCATCCCTCTGCCCACAGAGACAGACATATATTCTGACTACCTCCTTTGGAAAGCCTTATCAGAAACTCAAAAGAATGCAACCATCTGTCTCTCACCTACCTGTGACCTGGAACCCTCTGGGAGGCTTGGGGGGCAGGGCTTTGCTTTGAGTTGTCTCCACCTTTCTAGATGGAGCTAATGGACTTCTTACATATACTGATTGATGTCACATCTCCCTACAACGTAGAAAATCAAGCTGTGCCCCAAACATCTTGGGCATGTGTCGTCAGGACTTCCTGAGGCTGTGTCACGGGCACGTCCTCAACCTTGGCAAAATAAACTTTCTAAATTCACTGAGACCTGTCTCAGATTTTCTGGGTTCACAGTATTTTCTGTTCAGTTGTTTTGGTATTCTCCTACAGGGACTCCTGCTATGATGAATCTTCTTTGCTTAGGTTCTATATTTAACACTTTATTATTATTATTATTTACTTTTTGAGATAGGATCACACTCTGTTGCCCAGGCTGGAGTGCAGTGGCATGATCTCAGCTCACTGCAACCCCCACCTCCTGGGTTCAAGTGATTCTAATGCCTCAGCCACTTGAGTAGCTGGGATTATAGATGCACATCACCATGCGCAGATAATTTTTTTATTTTTAGTAGAGACAGGGTTTCATTATGTTGGCCAGGCTGGTCTTGAACTCCTGGCCTCAAGTGATCTGCCTGCCTTGACCTCCCAAAGTTCCAGGAATTATTGGCGTGAGCCTCCACACCAAGCCCTGTATTTAACCCTTTAATCTCTCTTGGTTGTGTCTATTTTCTCCTGTGTTGCTTACTTTTTAGTCTTCATTCATGAATTTCTAAAATTTAAAAAATTCTTTCCTAAACTCTGTCAGTACTCTTTTTCATACTGTCCTGTTTGTCTTATTTGACTTATTTTTATTTCTTCTTCACAGTTTCTGTTACTTTGAGATCTATTTCATATATCATACAATTCACCCTTTTAAAGTGTAGAATTCTATTATTTTTAGTATATGCACAGAGTTATGCAACCATCACCAAATCAATTTTAGAATATTTTCATTATCCCAAAAAGAACCCCATAGCCAAGACTGGCCATTCCCCATCCCCCAAAAATATTCATCCTATGCAACCACTAATCTATTTTCTGTTTATATAGATCTGCCTTTTCTGGAAAGAAACTGGCTTTCCTTTAGCATGTTTTAAGGTTTATTCATGTTATAGCATGTATTAGGTTGGTGCAAAAGTAACTGCAATTACTTTGCCAAGCTGAGGATGTGCATCCGTGACACAGCCTCAGGAAGTCCTGACATGTGCCCAGGGCAGTCAGGGCACAGCTTAGTTTTATACATTTTAGGGAGATGTGGGACATCAATCAATATACAACATGTGGTCAAAAGTAATGACAATTACTTTTGCACCAACCTACTGATGTGCTACTGATGTAACACTCCTTTTCACTGCTAAATAACATTCCATTGTATAGGTATGCCATATTTATGTATTGACATTTAGTCTGCTTCCATTTTTAGTTAAAAATAATGCTGCTATAAACATTCGTGTACAAGTTTTTATGTGAACATGCATTTTCAGTTCTCTTGAACATACACTTAAGAGTGGAATTAAGTTGGGTGCAGTGGCTCACGCCTGTAATCCCAGCACTTTGGGAGGCTAAGGTGGGCAGATCACTTGAGGTCAGAAGTTTGGCCAGGTCAGCCTGGCCAACATGGTGAAACCCTGTCTCTACTAAAAACATAAAAATTAGCCGGGTGTGATGGTATACAACTGTAATCTCAGTTAGCTGGGAGGCTGAGGCAGAATTGCTTGAACCTGGGAGGCGAACGTTGCAGTGAGTGAGATCGTGCCATTGTACTCTCACCTGGGCAACAGAGCAAAAGTCCATCTCAAAAAAAAAAAAAAAAAAAGAAAAAAAAGGAAAGAGAAAAAGAGTGAAATTACTGGGCTGTATAGGAATTATGTATGACTTTTTGGGACTTCCAAAATCTTTTATAAAGTGGTTGAAGCACTTTACAAACCTAAAACAATACATGAGGGTTCCAATTTTTACGCATCCTTGTCAACACTTATTGTCTGCCTTTTTTATGATCATCATCTCAGCTGGTACAAAGTGGGATGTCATTGTGGTCTGTATTTACATTTCCCTGATGGTTAACGATTTGAGCATCTTTTCATGTACTTATTGGCCAGTTGTCCACTTCCTTTGGGAAGATGTACAGATCCTTTACTTTTTTTTTTTTTTTTTTTTTTTTGAGACGGAGTCTTGCTCTGCTGCCCACGCTGGAGTGCCGTGGCAGCATCTCAGCTCACAACAAGCTCCGCCTCCCGGGCTCATGCCATTCTCCTGCCTCAGCCTCCTGAGTAGCTGGGACTACAGGCGCCCGCCACCACGCCCGGCTAATTTTTTGTATTTTCAGTAGAGACGGGGTTTCACCGTGTTAGCCAGGATGGTCTCCATCTCCTGACCTTGTGATCCGCCCGCCTCGGCCTCCCAAAGTGCTGGGATTACAGGCGTGAGCCGCCGCGCCCAGCCCCTTTAATCATTTTTAAAATTGGGTATTTGTATTCTTCTTATTGAGTTGAAAGACTTCCCTACACGTTCTGGATACATTTTATCAGATATGTGATTTGCAAGTATTTTTCCAATTCTGAGCTGCTATTCTAATCTGTTATCAATTGCAGCAAAAGTGTTTTTATATTTGATGTTCATCTGCTTTTTCTTTTGTGACTTGTGCTTTTGATGTCACATCAAGAAGGCTTTGTGTAACCCAAAGTCGTGAAGATTTACTTAGATTTTCCTCTAAGAGTTTTATAGTTTTAATTCTTATATTTAGGTGTTTGATACATTTCGAGTTTAAGTTTTGTATGTCGCATAAAGGAGTGGTCAATATTTACTTGTCCCAACACCATTTGTTGAAGACACTATTCTTTCCCATTTGAATTGTCTTGGCACTTTTGCCAAACATCAATTGGCTACATAACACAAGGGTTTATTTCTGGACTTTTAATTCTATTTTGCTTATCTTTATGCCTGTCTTAGAAGTGTAGTTTTGCCCTAAGTTTTGACATCAGAGTGTGTGAGTACTCCAAATATGTTATTTCTCAGGATTATTCTGGCTACACTGGGTCCACATAAATTTGAAGATCAACTTGTCAATTTTTGCAAAAAGGTATCTGGGAGTGGGGGTTTTTGGTTTTTTTGCATTTGTTGAATCTGCAGATTAACTTGGCAGGGGCAGTATTACAATCTTAAGACTTAATATCAAGTCCTCTGACTCATAAAATAAAGCTTTGCGTTTATTTAAGTTTTCGTTTATTTTTTTTAAACTTAAGAACATTGAAAAAAAAAAAAAGAGACAAGGTCTTGTTCTGTTGCCCATGCTGGAGTATAGCGGTGCAGTCACAGCTTACTGCAGCCTCAAACTCCTGGGCTCAAGTGATCCTCCTGCCTCAGCCTCTCCAGTAGTTATGAGGTACATGCTACCACACCTGGCTAATTTTTAAATTTCTTTTTGTAGAGATGGGGTCTCACTATATTGCTCAGGCTGGTTTTGAACTCTTGGCCTCAAGCACTCCTGCCTCACGCTCCCAAAGTGCTGGGATTACAGGAGTGAGCCACAGCATTGGGCCAATGGGTTTTCTTATATACAATGAGTAGTTTTTATCTGTTTTCAAGATTTTTTTTCTTTCATTGTTTTTACTATAGTTTTGGTATGGATCTATGTTATCTTACAGTTTGTTGATCTTCTTCGATATGTATGTGTTCATCAAATATTGGATTTTCAGGCATCATTTCTTCCAATAATTTGCTGATTCTTTCTACTGTGAACACCATCTACTGTGGAACTCCAATGAAGTTTTCATTATAGTTACTTCACTTTTAAACTCTAGAATTTTTATTTGGCCCTTTAAAATTCCTTTCTTTTTTGATATTCTCTGATGGAATATTGTAAGCATACCTTCCTTTACCTCCAGCAGTTTCCTTTAGTTTTTTTGGGAACACACAATAATACTTCGAAGTTTTTATCTGCTTCCAACCTATTGATCCTCTCAGTTTCTTTTGATCGCTTTTTCGCTCCTTGTATGGATTAGTTTCCTATTCTTCTGCATGTCGTGTAATTTGTTGTTGAGGACTGGATATTTTAGATACTGTGTCATAGCAGCTCGGGCTACTAATTTCCTTCCAACCCCTACCCCCTACCCTCCAGCACATTTCTTCTTGTTTAGTTTCTTGGCTGGGTAAGTCCACTTATCCTGAAGTATACAAGCTCTGATGTTCCCCCTCAGAGTACAGTCTGGGCGTGTGCAGTCACCATGACTACTCCCTCTAGCCCCAAGGACAGTGATTTTGATAGTGCTCTCTTTTACCTTTTCCTGATCTTTTGGGAAAGGTTCTAGTTAGTTAGAACCTCTTCTGTTACCACATCCTACTATTAGCACCCACTAATTTCCTAGCTAACCACTCTATTTTTTTTTTTTTTTCATTTTTAGTAGAGACAGGGTCTCACTATGTTGCCCAGGCTGGTCTTGTACTCCTGGCTTCAAGTGGTCCTCCCACCTCCGTGTCCCAAAGTGCTGGTATTACAGGCATGAACCACCACACCTGGCCACTCTATAGTTTCTGACAATGCTCTGGGGCACAAGTCGCCGCACAGTTTAATCCAGTTGAATTCAGGGTCCTTGGGTTTGTTCTAACCCTAGGACTAATAACAGCTGCCTCTATTTTTTTGAGACAGGGTCTGACTCTGTTACCCAGGCTGGGGTGGAGTGATGTGATCTTGGCTCACTACAACCTCTGCCTCCTGGGTTTAAGCAATTCCCATGCGTCAGCCTCCTGAATAGCTGGAATTACAGGCACATGCCACCACGCCTGGCTAATTTTTTTTTTTTTTTTGAGACAGAGTCTCGCTCTGTCGCCCAGGCTGGAGTGCAGTGGCCGGATCTCAGCTCACTGCAAGCTCCGCCTCCCGGGTTCACGCCATTCTCCCGCCTCAGCCTCCCGAGTAACTGGGACTACAGGCGCCCACCACCTCGCCTGGCTAGTTTTTTGTATTTTTTGGTAGAGACGGGGTTTCACCATGTTAGCCAGGATGGTCTCGATCTCCTGACCTCGTGATCCACCCGTCTCGGCCTCCCAAAGTGCTGGGATTACAGGCTTGAGCCACTGCGCCCAGCCAAATTTTTAAATTTTTAGTAGAGACAGGGTTTCAGCATGTTGGCCAGGCTGGTCTTAAACTCCTAACCTCAAGTGATCTGCCCGCCTTGGCCTCCAGAAGTGCTGGGATTACAGGTATGAGCCACCATGCCAGGCTCTTTCTGTTGAGCTTGTTAACATTCCCTTTTGCTTGTTGCCATCAGGGAGCTATCAATCCGCTCTTGATTTCTCCCTTCCCCAGATCCAACGTATTTGGTGGCACCCTTACAATTCAGCATCTTCCCTCATTCTATTCTAGTCAATCCCTTTATGGAGTGTTACGGAGCTGTTTTTTCCTTTTTTTAGACAGTCTCGCTCTGTCACCAGGTTGGAGTGCAATGGTGTGATCTTGGCTGACTGCAACCTCTGCCTCCCAGGTTCAAGTGATTCTCCTGCCTCAGCCTCTGGAGTAGCTGGGACTATAGGTGCTCGCCACCATGCCCAGCTAATTTTTTATATTTTTAGTAGAGATGGGATTTCACCAAGTTAGCCAGGATGGTCTCAATCTCTTGACCTGTGATCCACCCACCTTGGCCTCCCAAAGTGCTGGGATTACAGGTGTGAGCCACCGTGCCCAGCCCGGAGCTGTTTTTATGACTTGCCATTTCCACTGGACAGAACCTCTGTTCTGCTGCTCCAGAGCTAGGGATGGGGACAATGGCCTGCTTTTCTAGGAGTTAAACCCACAGTCTACAAGGGGGAAAAGGGTGATATAACTCCGGGTCTCCTCCAAGTGCATCTCCTTGCATGGAACCTTCACCCTATGTACGAGCAGAGAGCCTTCATCCTCTGAGTAAGCTGGGGCAAAAGCAACTGAGGCCCAGGATTCTCAGTCTGCTATTCCTGGGTTAGAGTTTCTGTTCCGTAAGTGGGGACTGGGTGGAGGAAGGAGCGCCAAACCTCTTGGCTACTCTTGCTTACAAAAGGGCTTCCGCAACACAGAGCTTGAGGGAATGAGGCATGCTAGTAATCTACTCTCCCAGAGGAGAAACTGTAGTCTGGGACTGGGAACTGGAGAGAGGGAATGGGGTCATGGCTCAACTGCCACAGACTCCCTATTCCAAGATTAGAAGACTTTCTTGAAAACATGTTTTTGTTGGATGTATGCTTATATGACAATTTCCACATAAACTTAAACTTCTAGTTACAGGTGTTTTATTGAGCAGAGACAGTGAAGTTCCTTATGCTGTTATTTCAAAAGTGTTTCCTGATTTCTTTTTAACGAATGTCTTAAAATACAAGCAATCAGGACCCTTTACATAAGGCAGCATGTTCACAAATCAAATAGCTTTCTGCTGGCATCAGTTGATTCCACATCAACATGCAGTGTCCAGAATTAATAAGCAGTTCTTTAATGGTTAAATATATTCCAGAGGAGTGTTTATAATTCATTTACAAATGCAGTACTGCGCCAGTAAATGGCTACTTGATCTCTTGTATAAATAATGCCAATTAAGTAGTAGTCCTGGAATAGTTTTTGAATTTCTAGCTCTGTAGATCAAAACACAATTGTAAGTGGTATAAAGACGTAAGAATCATATTGTGATAAAGTCAATCTCAAAAATAGAGAATCCAGACCCTTCCCAGATAATTTAAGAACTGAGAAGTTTTCCTCAACGTAAACATGATGGCCACACAGAAAATAATAAAGACGCCTTTCGATGTGATACAACTGTATCAAACTTGAGAATATGAGTATTTAGATGACCAATGTACAGACATTAATAGGATTTTAAAAACACATTTAAATCTGAAGCAGAAAAAAGGACAATTTACAAAGAATTACGGAGCTCTAATCATCATCAGAGTCTGAATCATATTTCTTTCCTCGGATAGTTTTCTTTTCCAGCTTTGTGAAGTTTGTTCCAAATTTCTTTTGGTTCTGAAATGGTGGCTCCATTAAATTTCCACTAAAAATAAAAATAAAAATAAAAATAAAAAAAGCATTTTATTCTTTATGATTTAGTACTAGTATACTAAACTGCACAAAAATCTCTCTTTGCTCCCTTCCTGTAACATAGAATAAAATTTCTTTAAAATGCTGGTGGGTGTCAAGGAAGAGGTATAATGCTTATATTGATGGTTAATAGCCGTCAACCTTATTTCGTACTACTAAATGTTTTAGATCCATTTTATTTTCCTTTCTTTTTGAGACAGGGTCTCACTCTGTGGTCCAGGCTGAAGTGTAGTGGTGTGATCACAGCTCACTGCAACCTCCACTTCCTGGGCTCAAGTGATCCTCCCACCTCCGCCTCCTGAGTAGCTGGGACTACATGTGTGTGCCACCGTGCTCAGCTAATTTTTAAATTTTTTGTAGTGATAACATCTCACTATATTGCCCAGGCTGGTCTTGAACTGTTAGGCTTAAGCGATCCTTCTGCTTTGGCATCCCAAAGTGCTGGGATTATAGGTATGAGCCACTGCACGAGACCTATTTTCCTTTTTATCATTAATTATGGATTAACATTTGGTTAACACAGTGCTCAGTTGTCATCAGAAATGAGAGAAACCATCACACACCTCCTGATACGATGCATCACTTCCATAACATACCTGTCAACAATCGATAATCTGAATCAAATCTTGAGGAAAGATAAGACAAACCCAAACTGGGAGATGTTCTCCAAAATAAACAGTTTGTACTCTTCAAAAACATCAGTCTTAAGAACCAAAGAATAACAACAGGAACTAGAGACATAATAACTAAATGTGCTGCATTTTTGGTATGAAGGACAATATTGGGACAATGATAAAATATGAAATACGAGCTGTAAATTACACGATAATTCCTGTTTTAATAATTGTACTGTCGCTATGTAAGAAAATGTCCCTGTTCTTAGAAAATACAGGTGGAAGCCTTTAGGAGTAAAGGGACACTGTATTCACAGCTTCCACTCAAATGGTTCCCAAAGTACTTCATGGTATCTATAAAGACAATGAGAAAACAAATATAACATGCTTAACATTGGGTAATATGGGCAAAGGGTCAACTAGGATTCTTTGTATTAGTCTGCAGGGGGTGGTTTCCGCTAGTTTTTTGTGGAGACGAGGTCTCATCTCACCATGCTACCCAAGTTGGTCTCAAACTCCTGGCCTCAAACGATTCTCCCACCTCAGCCTCTCAATGTTTGTAATCTTCTGGGATTACGGAAGTGCCCCACCCGGCTGCAATTTCTTTAAGGTTTAAAATTACTTCAGAATATATAACTTTAATAAATATTAATATGTTAATATTAGGAAAAATGAAACCAATTTCTACAACATAGGAATGATTTTGGCATGTGTAGGAGAATCAGAGAAAAGACGGGAGAGAAATGGGGGAGAGAGAAAAAATGGGAGAGAAACTTTTACTTCCTGAAAGGCACCATCACTCTGGAATGGTAATTGCACAATTTTACCTGCTACTTTTGCAAATCAAGAAAACGGCAAAAAAGACAAGATGATATGCTCTGATTTGTGGAATTAGATAAGTTATTTGTCTGAAGAAGTGGACAAAGAAATGGAAGTTGGAGTTTTAGATTGTTTTCAAACTAAAACATAGCCAGTAATGTAAGCTAGGCATAGAAACCTTTTTGTATTCATTAGCCTCTATAAGTAAAACAGAAATATCTATGTTAAAAATGTAGTATTTTAAAATACAACTTTCTTTGCAACAGTCTGCTTTTAATTTTTATTTTATCAAAGAGAATCACTTAAGTCAGTATCCATTTGAGTAATCTGGCTTAAATGAGGGAACAGCCAACTCTGGATTGCCATTTTAAGTTTCCAGATTAATACAAAATTAGTGTCAACAGCACATGTTAAGCTGACAACTTTTACAGTCAGGAGTACTGTGAGACTTAGTTTTACCTATAAAATCAGTTCTATCTGTAACTTTGTTTTTTTTTTTTTTTTTTTTTTGAGACGGAGTCTCACGCTGTTGCCCAGGATGGAGTGCAGTGGCGCGATCTCGGCTCACTGCAAGCTCCGCCTCCCGGGTTCACGCCATTCTCCTGCCTCAGCCTCCTGAGTAGCTAGGACTACAGGCGCCCGCCACCGCGCCCGGCTAATTTTTTGTATTTTTAGTAGAGACGGGGTTTCACTGTGGTCTCGATCTCCTGACCTTGTGATCCGCCCGCCTCGGCCTCCCAAAGTGCTGGGATTACAGGCTTAGGCCACCGCGCCCGGCTCTATCTGTAACTTTGATTTTGCTGTAAAATCACGGTAACAATACACACTTCAAAAAATATGGTTTTCCTTTGAGAAACTTTGTCACCTCAGCCAAAATGCCCTGATTTCATATATGTTACAATTACAAAAATCTTCTGTAAAAACATCAACTATACATGAATTAAAATCAATCTCTTCTTTTGTTAAAAGTTACCTGTAATTAAGAATGTCCGAACAACCGAGCCTCCATTCTAAACTTTCTGTGGTGAAGTCATCTGTATTTCCTAGGTCAGTAAACCCAACAACATAATCCTGTGTTTTCCCGTCTTTTACCAGTGCTAGTGTGGGAATGACTTTGATACGCAGTCTCTCACAAAGGAAAGGTGCTTTTTCCACATTCAGCTTCAAAAATTTGGTCTCGAGGTGTTTCTTGGACAATATAGCCAGGTGTCTGTCTAGTATTTTACATCTGTAAGTAACCACACATAGAAAATTATAAGCTAAAACCACAGATCGCTGTTTTTCAAAATAAATGTCATTAAGGGAAATCTAATTATATAGTTTTTCTGTTGTCTGACTCTCATAACATGGCAGCCAACTTGCACTTGTGTCAGATGACCTCACTTCCAGATCAGAGGTTAGTTGCCTGATTAAGAGATGGGAAAACAGCCTATGAGATTCTAGAAAGTCAGATTTGCATTAATTCTCTTTTAAAATATTAAACATATGCTTTAAGTCATAAAGGAAGTTGTCCTATCTCTCATACAAGAAACTGGATGAGGAACAAATTGAAACTTGACAGAACTCAGAAGAGACAAGAGTCAGAAATGCACACATGGTGCCATATTTGGAAGTCACGAAGAAAAACTGAATGGCATTGCCAAGGAAAAACTTCTTACTCCTAAATACGCAACTCTATCAGTAAGAAGCACATTAAGACTAAGGGTTACTAATAATATTTAAATAAATGTGGCCATTATGCTTCTAGGGAATTAAAAAATACCAGTAATAACCTTTTTTTTTTTTTTTTGAGGTGGAGTCTTGCTGTGTTGCCCAGGCTGGAGTGCACTGGTGCAATCTTGGCTCACTGCAAGCTCTGCCTCCTGGGTTCACACCGTTCTCCTGCCTCAGCTTCCCGAGTAGCTGGGACTACAGGCGCCGCCACCACGCCCAGCTAATTTTTTGTATTTTAGTAGAGATGGGGTTTCACCATGTTAGCCAGGATGGTCTTGATCTCCTGACCTCGTAATCCGCCTGCCTCGGTCTCCCAAAGCGCTAGGATTACAGGCGTGAGCCACCACGCCCGGAAGCCATCTTCCAATGAAGAGGGAAACAAAAGTGAGATTTTCTTGGCTGAGCGCAGTGGCTCACGTCTGTAATCCAGACTGGAGTGCAGTGGCGTGACCTCGGCTCACTGTAACCTCTGCCTCCTGGGTTCAATCAATTCTCCTGCCTCAGCCTCCCAAGTAGCTGGGATTACAAGGGCCCACCACCATGCCTGGCTAATTTTTGTATTTTTAGTAGAGATGTGGTTTCACCATGTTGGCTAGGCTGGTCTTGAACTCCTGATCTCAAGCAATCCACCTGCCTCAGCCTCCAAAGTGCTAGCATTACAGGCGTGAGCCACCACACTCGGCCTGCAATTAGCCTTTAAAATATCCAGATGAATCAAAATTCTCTGGCAGTGGAGTTGAGAAACATACAGCTGTTCTTATGCTCAAACAAAGCTTGAGAACTACCTCTTTAGATGACTATCACACAAAATACTTCATGATTCTTTTTACCAGTAAGCTTTTTGTGCACTTGATGTAGTTTTTCCTGAACTAGGTTTGGGTCTAACATAAATTACGTGTAACCTTGGTGCCTCATCACTTTTTCCCTGGATATATCTTGTCATATGTCACTCATGTAGTTCAGTAATGAGATTTCAGTGAAAAATGGTTAAGAGAGAACAAATAAATGGTTTTTAAATAAAGCTCAAAACAAATGATAAATGAACCATCATATGAGAAATATGTTCCTGAAAATTTGTAAATAAATCAACTCCATACTTTAACTGCAGTAAGGAACGTATTTTTTTTTTTTTTTTGAGATGGAGTCTTGCTCTGTCACCCAGGCTGGAGTGCAGTGGCACGACCTCTGCTCACTGCAACCTCCACCTCCTGGGTTCAAGTAATTCTCTTGTCTCAACCTCCTGAGAAGCTGGGATTACAGGCGCCCACACCATGCCTGGCTAATTTTTGTATTTTAATAGACAGGGTTTCACCATATTGGTCAGGCTGGTCTTGAACTCCTGACCTCAGGTGATCTACCGGCCTCAGCCTCCCAAAGGTGCTGGGATTTCAGGTGTGAGCCACCACACCTGGCCACGAACCTATTTTAAATAAGTCTATGATTATACCATTTGTCAATCAATTTTTTTTTTTTTTTTTTTTGAGACAGAGTCTTGCTCTGTTGCCAGGCTGGAGTGCAGTGGTGTGATCTCGGCTCAGAGCAACCTCTGCCTCCCAGGTTCAAGCAATTCCCCTGCCTCAGCCTCCTGTGCAACTGGGACTATGGGCACGTGCCACCAGGCCCAGCTAAGTTTTGGTACTTTAGTAGAGATGGGTTTTCATCATGTTGGGCAGGATGACCTCGATCTCCTGACCTCGTGATCCGCCTGCCTCAGCTTCTCAAAGTACTAGCATTACAGGCATGAGCCACGGTGCCCAACCCGTCAATCAATTTTTAAAAATCCAAAACAACAGTCATGGTATGAATAGGTATAGGCCTTTATGTACATTTAAAAATAACTAAAAGAGCATAATTAGATTGTTTATAACACAAAGGATAAAAGCTTGAGGTGATTGATACTCCATTTACCCTGATGTGATTATTAAACATTTCATGCCTGTGTTAAAATATCTCATGTACCCCATATTTACCTATTACTACCCACAAAAATTTAAAAAATAGCAATAGGCTTAAAACATGGGTTCAGCCGGGCATGGTGGCTCATGCCTGTAATCCCAGCACTTTGGGAGGCCAAGGTCGGTGGATCACCTGAGGTCAGGAGTTCGAGACCAGCCTGACCAATATGGTAAAACCCCATCTAAAATTACAAAAATTAGCCAGGTCTGGTAGCGTGCCCCTGTAATCTCAGTTACTCAGGAGGCGGAGGCAGGAGAATCGCTTGAACCCGGGAGGCAGAGGTTGCAGTGAGCCAACATCGTTGTCACTGCACTCCAGCCTGGGCGACAGAGAGACTCTGTCTCAAAAACAAAACAAAACAAAAAATCCAAAGAAACATTGGTTCAAATATTTTTTTTTTTTTAGTTATTTAGTATCTGAGTGATACTAGGTGAGTCACTTAATTTCTCCAAATCTTGGTTTCCACACATGAAATACAGGAATAATAATAAGTGCCTCTGAAGATTATTGTGAATGTTCTAGGGATAATATACATGAAAGCATCCTACCTACTATGAGCTAGAAACTTTGCTAATATATAAAGTTAACTGGATGATTTTGATTTTTCAGTTCTGTTTGAAGGTGAGTACTCCTGGTGATGCACTGTTTATATACCGATCAAACGTATTTATTGACTACTATGTGTGAGGCAGTTGCCTTAGGGCTATGATCCCAGAGCACAGTGGGCCACAATACAGGCAAATGCTCTGCCTCTACAAAAACAACAATCTGGTTGGGGAAGACATACAAAACGCAAGTGAGGCCGAGTGCCGTGGCTCATGCCTGTAATCCCCAACACTTTGGGAGGCCAAGGTGGGTGGATCACCTGAGGTCAGGAGTTTGAAACCAGCCTGGCCAACCTGGCGAAACCCCTTCTCTACTAAAAATACAAAAATTAGCCAGGTATGGTGGCGGGTTCCTGTAGTCCTGGCTACTCGGGAGGCCGAGGCAGGAGAATCACTTGAACCTGGGAGGTGGAGGTTGCAGTGAGCCGAGATCCCGCCATTGCACTCTAGCCTGGGTGACAGTGTAAGACTCTCTCTCAAAAACAAAAAAACAAGTGGACAAATAATATTTTACATACTAGTATATTTATATATCACTTCATCCTATTTGTCAGAGGTTGGCAACAGAGGAATGTGTGCCAATGGGAGATGGCTGTGTACCACAAGGGCAGAGGTTTCTCTGATACCTTTCTACCTTCCTAATCCCTTCTCTCACTGTTCCTCACGAGGGATTTCACCATCTCAATATTTTCTTTCATTTTTATTCTCTTAGTCAATGAATACCAGGCAATCAATTCTTGAAAGGTGTTAACTAACAACGAAGCTGTTGGGTTGTGAGATGAAGACAAAGGGGCAGGTAGGCCACAGAAATGAGAAACACAGCAGGCCCAAAACCACAGTGAGTGCCAGAGACTCCAGAGCACAGTGCTTGTCTGTCCCGGGTGGGCAGGTGCCAGTCAGCAGATGACTGCCATTCTAGTTCCAGTGATGCTATTAGTAAGTTTTGATATTTTTTAAAGAAAAATTCCGAATGTGGATATTTTCTAAAGGGGTTATCTCTCAATTTTTAAGTGTTGGCGACTAATCAAATCTGTGCACCAAAACCCACAAAGGCTTGGGTCCTTTGGTTTAAGATAAGACTTTTTTTGGGGAGGTATTAACATTTTATAAGAGATCGGCCTCCTTAGAGAGATATGGAGACGTAGGGTGGTCTAAGAAAAATCACTTCTCCTTCCAGCCAAGACTGGTATATCACAATACTAGAGGGAAATAATTACTGTCATGCTGATAAGAATTTTAAGTGGGCTGAGCGCAGTGGCTCAAGCTTGTAATCCCAGTACTTAGGGAGGCCGAGGCGGGTGGATCATGAGGTCAGGAGATTGAGACCATTCTAGCTAACACAGTGAAACCCCATCTCTACTAAAAATACAAAAAAGTAGCCGGGCGTGGTGGCAGGTGCCTGTAGTTCCAGCTACTTGGGAGGCTGAGGCAGGAGAATTGCTTGAACCTGGGAGGTGGAGATTGCAGTAAGCTGAGATCTCACCACTGCACTCCAGCCTGGGCGACACAGCGAGACTCCGTCTCAAAAAAAAAAAAAAAAGAATTTTAAGTGTACATTTCTAAGATGTTTTTAGAGTTAGCTAGTGAAAACACAATTCAAAAACACAAGCCGTTTATATGAGAATACTGACTTTCAGTAATATCCATTTATACTTTTGCAAGAGACTGTTCTTTAAGTTACTCCTTAAAATAACGATTAACTTTTTTTTTTCTCTTTTTTTTTGAGACGGAGTCTCACTCTATTGCCCAAGCTGGAGTGCAGTGTCACGATCTCCACCCACTGCAACCTCTGTCTCCGGGTTCAAGCAATTCTCCCACCTCAGCCTCCCCAGTAGCTGGGACTACAGGTACCTGCCACCACATCCGGCTAATTTTGTAGTTTTAGTAGAGACAGGGTTTCTCCATGTTAGCCTGGCTGATCTCGAACTCCTGACCTCAAGTGATCCGCCCCCACCCTCGGCCTCCCAAAATGCTGGGATTGCAGGCTTGAGTGATTGGACCCCCACCTGCTTAATACTAAATAACATATGAGAGAGTACAATGAAACAACTTAGGAAGTTTTTCCTTTTAGTTTTCTTCATTTCTCTAGTAAGCCAGTGTATCTTTATCCAAACAATTCATTGTGGTTTTTTTAAGAAAAAGTCACAGATGGAAACAAAGTTACCTGAATGCGGAGTCTCTGTAGAAATGGCAAACCACTTTTTTACTCTCCTTGACTTCTTGAAAAAAATCTCTTTCACTAGGGATTTCTCTGTATTCCCCGTGTCCTTTAGAAAGCCATTCCTAATTTGGAGAGAAGCAAAACACGACACATGTGAAATCTCTCTTTCAGCACCACTTGACATTTTAAGTGTCCAAATCACCGTCGTATTTTGTAATGAATTTAAAAACAAACAAAAAAACCACTTTTTTTTTTTTTTTTTTAGTTCCTTCAAGTAGGGACTGAAGGAACACGATTCTCAACAGCTGTTGCCTGTTCCCAATATCGTGGCTATATCACAATACTGGAGGGAAATAATTACTGTCACGCTGATAAGAATTTTAAGTGGGCCAGGCGCGGTGGCTCAAGCCTGTAATCCCAGCACTTAGGGAGGCCAAGACGGACAGATCATGCCTTTTTTTTTTTTTTTTTTTTTTTTTTTGAGACAGTTTCACTCTATCGCCAGGCTGGAGTGCCGTGGTGCAATCTCGGCTCACTGCAACCTCCACCTCCCGGGTTCAAGCAATTCTGCTTCTGCCTCCCCAGTAGCTGGGACTACAGGCAGGCGCCACCATGCCCAGCTAATTTTTGTATTTTTAGTAGAGACGGAGTTTCACCATGTTGGCCAGGATGGTCTCGATTTCTTGACCTTGTGATCCGCCTGCCTCAGCTTCCCAAAGTGCTGGGTTTATAGGCGTGATCCACCATGCCCGGCCAAAAAGTTTTTTGTTTGTTTGTTTTTTGAGAATGGGTCTCACTAAAGTTGCCCAGGATGAAGTGCGGCGGTGGCATGATCATAGCTCACTGCAGCCTCAACCTCCTGGGATCAAGAGATCCTCCTACGTCAGTCTCCCAAGGAGTTGGGACCACTGGCACACGCCACACCATGCCTGGTTAATTTTTTTTTTTTTTTTTGGTAGAGATGGTGTTTTACTATATTGCCAGGCTGATCTCAAACTCCTAGGTTTAAGCAATCCTCCCACCTTGCCCTCCAAAAGTGCTGGGGTTACAGCTCTCTCAGTGGCTGCCACCCAAGCCTCTGCTTAACTCCTATTTCTCACCTTATCCCTCTGTTCGGTCCCTACCTAAGTGCGCCAGCTCTAGTTAACAGTAGGAGGGTGCTTGGCTGACAGGAGAATATAGATTCGCCTAGGCCTATTAAGTGCTGATCTCCCCAATACCCTCAAAGATCAGAAAATCAAAATTACTGTATCATCTAATTACTGTATCATCTCTTATAAAAAGAGTATCTACACAAATCACTAGGTTTCTTGCCTATTTCCAGAAAGCATTTTAATAAAAAAGATCTATTGAAATGCAATGAAAGTTCTAAAATAAGACCTTCTGAATTACTCGATGACAAATTCATTTTACATTGATTTATACATTAATAAAAAAAGGCCTATAGCCGGTTTGCCTTAGTTGGTTTTAATTATAAATACTCAGACCACTGTTTTGAACTGCCAAAAAAGTTCCTGTAAGACATGATTTAATGTATGTTCATCACTGCGAATCTGGTGAATTCAGTCTCTCTGCAAAAATATCCTAGTTACAAATAATTATTTGTAGTTGCACATTAGCAATTAGTACTTAAATGTGACCATGAAATATGAGTTTGTGGTAGAACCTAAACATATATTACCTTAAATTCCAATAATCTGTCCTCTGCACACTAATTATCAGCCCTATACTATGAAAAGGAGCCAATTGGGCCTGGTGTGGGGTGGCTCATGCCTGTAATCCCAGCACTTTGGGAGGCCGAGGCAGGCGGATCACTTGAGGTCAGAGTTCGAGACCAGCCTGACCAGCATGGTGAAACCCTGTCTCCACTAAAACACAAAAATTAGCTGGGCATGGTGGTGGGCACCTGTAATCTCAGCTATTTGGGAGGTCAAGGCAGGATAGGCAATAGACTGAGACTCCCTCTCAAAAAATAAAAAAGAAAAAGAAAAGCAGTCTATTTTCTAAAATAGGGTACATGTAAAAGCCATATAACATACTCTACTTTAGAAAACTCAAAATGTAAAAATTTGGACTCATTCATAAAAGATTTCCTTTTGTAGTAACTCTTCTAAACATATCAACTCTTCTAAACATGAGGGTGTAAACATATAAAGTGATGCTACAGCAATACAAACAAAACTCCTTCTCTTTTTTTTTTTTTTTTTTTGTGGGGGAACTGGGTCTTGCTTTATCGTCCCGGCTGGAGTGCAGTAGCATAATCTCAACTCACTGCAACCTCCACCTCCCAAGTTCAAGAGATTCTCTTGTCTCAGCCTCCTGAGTAGCTGGGACTACAGGCACATGCCACCACACCTGGCTAATTTTTGTATTTTTAGTAGAGACAGGGTTTCACCATGTTGGCCAGGCTGGTCTTGAACTCCCAACCTCAGGTTGCCTGCCCGCCTTGGCCTCCCAAAGTGTTGGGATTACGGATGTGAGCCACCATGCCCAGTCAAAACTCTCTATTTCTTCAGAAAAGTTAAGCCTCATGTTTAAGTCACAGGCAACTGAAAAGGAACCAGAGTTGGTGATAATGTATTTCCATGCAACCCAATGGAAAAATGTTTTAATCAAAATTCAATTTACAGAATTTGGCCGGGTGCGGTGGCTCACGCTTGTAATTCCATCGCCAACCTGGGAGGCTAAGGTTGGTGGATTACTTGAGGTCAGAAATTCCAGGGCAGTCTGGCCAATATGGTGAAACCCCGTCTCTACTAAAAATACAAAAATTAGCCGGGCGTGTGATGTGCACCTGTAGTCCCAGCTACTCGGGTGGCTGAGGCAGGAGAATTGCTTGAACCCGGGAAGCGGAAGTTGCAGTGAGTCGAGATGACACCATTGCACTCCAGCCGGGGTGTCACAGCGAGACTCTAGCTCAAAAACAAGAAAAAAAATTCAATTTACAGAATTTAATCCGTTGGTTTCAATCCGAGTTTACAACTCTGTGTTTATTCTACACAAACATTCTAAGGGGCAACGAGGATAGAGCTGTGACCACCTTTCTTTGTTACAAAGCATGCATTCTTTTGAACATGCCACTAATTAAATATTTCATTGGAAATGCCTGAAATAATTTTTTCAACATAAACTGACTTAATAGCTATTATCTCACCTGTCTTATCTTGTTTCCTTTGAAAATAGCTAAATTTTGATAGGCTTTAACATTACCTGAAATGGAAACCAATGACTCCCTTGCCCTCCATTCAACCACACAAATCCAAGCTCAGAAAAACGATCTTGGGCAGATCTTTCTTTTACTCGACTGTGGATTCACATAGAGATTGGGCTAATTTTGAATGTGTCTTTAAAACATATTTTTTTCTGGGCAAAATTTTAACAGTAATAGGTACTCTAAATTCCCAAAACCCTAAAAACAAAGAACGAAATGTAACTACTACGGCACAGGTATATATAAGTTGTTAGGCGCATACTGTTATAGCAATTTCAGAAAGCAGAGCAGAGAGGTTACTTGTTTCTGCTGTTGAGCTTTCCTTAGGGCCTCAAGTCTCTTTTCTTTCAGGCGTTCCAATTCATCCTCATCCATCTGATCCAGTTTTTGAATTTCAGAATCCAAATGTTCTTCTACTAGTTTGGTTGTCTGAAGCAGCTGATTCTCCAGGACTTTGGAAAACATGTCAACAGATGCATCAGCTTCCATTCTTCCGAATGGTGCAGAGTTCAGCCTGGGTGCTGGGGAGATTTACAAACTATATTTTAAAAAATGCAAACAATAAGCCAGCTTTTCTCTACCATTTTCTTTTTTTTTTGAGATGGAGTCTCGCTCTGTCCCCCTGGCTGGAGTGCAGTGGCGCGATCTCGGCTCACTGCAAGCTCCGCCTCCCAGGTTCACGCCATTCTCCTGCCTCAGCCTCCTGAGTAGCTGGGACTACAGGCGCCCACCACCGCGCCCGGCTAATTTTTTTGTATTTTTAGTAGAGACGGGGTTTCACTGTGTTAGCCAGGATGGTCTCAATCTCCTGACCTTGTGATCCGCCCGCCTTGGCCTCCCAGTGCTGGGATTACAGGCGTGAGCCACTGCGCCCGGCTTTCTCTACTATCTTCAAAAATTCTGGCACGTGTATGTCTACTCTATAGAGTATTCTAAAGACATCCAAGCCCCTGATGTTGGGCTTAAGAATTTTTATGTGTTTTTAAATTTAATTTTCAATAGGTTCTAGTCACACCACTCAAAAACCACTTATAGCAAATTTAGGGTGCTTCTGATTTAGCGTATGTTCTACTACACTAAAGCCAAGGCAAGTCTTTAAGACCATCACCAAACCACAGATAAATGAGTTGTGAAGTTATACCTAGTGATATATACTGATAATCAGTGTTCTTTACCAATGGGTAAGAGAAGTCAGAAACTGTCAACAATAGAAAGGTATACCTACTGAGGTTTTACACACACACACACACACACATATATATATATATTTAACCTTACTGAAACACACAGAGTAGAGTTGAGCAAAACACATATTTTTTCATGGCTGCTGCCCAAATGAGCTTCATTTAACTCCTAAGACGTCTTATTACCACTTATGTAAAGAACAGTGCCTGGTGTTCCCTAAGCATTAATGTCCATTCCCGTTCTCCCATTACCTATCAAAAAAAAATCTGAGGCCACAAAAATTAATACTGGTTTCCATTTACTGACAGTGTTCTTAACTTTGATGTAAAACACTCCAAATACTTTTTAAAACTTTGGGGTTTTTTTTCCATCATCACTCCTCTGTACAAAGTAAGAGTTTCAAAATAGAACTCATTCAGATTAGAAACAAAGACCCATCTCAATTAGAGTCATGCATTACTTAACAATGGGAATACATTCTAGGCTGGGCGCTATGGCTCACGTCCATAATCCCAGCACTTTGGGAGGCCAAGGTGGGCAGATCACTTGAGTTCAGGAGTTTGAGACCAGCCTGGGAACATGATGAAACCCTGTCTCTACTACAAATTGAAAAATTAGCCAGGCCTGGTGGTGTGTGGCGGTAGTCCGAGCTACTAGGGAGGCTGAGGTGGGAGGAGGATAGCTTGAACTTAGGAAGCAGAGGTTGCAGTGGGTTGAGGTCGCACCACTTGCACTCCACCCTGGGCGACAGAGCCAGACCCTGTCTCAAAAAACAAAACCCAAAAACCCACAAAAAATGGGAATACATTCTGAGAAATGTGTCATTAGGTGATTCTGATACTGTTTCAAACATTATAGACTGTATTTACACAAACCCAGATGGTACAGCCTGCTACACACCTCGGCTATACCATACAGCCTATTACTCCTAGTACAAATCTGTACAGCATGTTACTGTATTGAATACTGCAGGCAACTGTAACATAATGGCATTTACGTATCTAAACACAGAAAAGGTACAATAAATACAGTATTATAATCTCATAAAACTGAAATGTCCTTATGTGGCACATGACTACATATTTTTAAAACAATGGAGTATTTTATACCAACAATTAGACGGCAATTTTATGTGTATCTCAGGATTATTACTGCAGAAATGATTTATAATTTGGCTATTAAAGCAGGAGACTGTTGCATGTCAATAAACTATGATACATTTGCAAATAATACCTAAGCACCCCAAACTTGATAATAAACTGTGAATTCATTCACTCAGCTTCTGACACAGATCCTGACCCACACGGGCCCTCTATCAACGTTGAGCTGAAGAGAAATATTCTTGCAAACTTCAGTTCTGATTCCTTTTTCTTTACAGGAAAAGCATTTGAAAAGGATACTTGATTTCATCTTTGTATCTCCATAGAACACAGCAGGTACTCAATACACATGTATTTAACCTTGAATGAACACGTGCCTAACTTCCATTCAAATTACTACACTGTTAAGTTTCAAAAGTATTTGAGTTTAAAAAAACAAATTGTAAGCTCCTCGTGAGTGCTATAAAATTGGAAAGGTGCTGTATTTCAAACACAGCAAAGATTTCCACACTCCCTACCACCCAAGAAAAATGTCAGTAGTACTGTGACCCTCGGTGAGGAAGCTGGAAGGAGAAAATAAGATACTGAATTGCACGTTGGAAGCTGTGCTCCAGGGATAAGCACAGAGAATGCTTATCCCTGCAATTTTATAGGATGAGGCCAGAATTTAATTATGGGATAACTGGAAACAGATGCGATTAAGAAGCGCTATTCTGGGTGTAGGTGTTGGTGGTTAGAGCATTGAGAACGGGGTAAAGAGACGATGCAATCCCCCGTTAGCTTTTCATTCTTCAAATCACAGCCTCTGATTCTTCCTTTTTACAGCTCCGCAGGAACGGTGGGACGGGACACCGCGCGTCCTCAAATTCCCTAGTCATTTCCTGGACACCCTTACAGGTATCCACCAAAACAATCAAGGGGCCTGGTCCTTAACCGAACCCCAGGTACCTCCCGAGTGGCATCCCGGCCACTCCCTGAGCCCGGGGAGACACAGGAAGGCACAGTCCCGGCTGCCTCAACTTCGACGCCTCCTGGTGCGCATGCGCAAGAGCCTCCACCAGGACCCCGACACCGCTGCTGGGGCGGCGCCCCTCCTCCGCTCCGGATGTGGAGCAGCAACATGTTCACCAGCACGCGGACGTGGTGGTCGGATTTTTCTCACTACCCTCTGCCTCACCTGAGCTCTCGGTGACGTCTGAGAAGTGAGACAGCAGCAGTTTCAAAAGAGAGGTCCACTCCGGCTTTTGCCTTGCAGTAGCTGCCGGCGGCTGCAAACCGGCCGTCACATCAGCCTCCCTATTGGCTGCGGACCTCTCGCGATATCACCTTGGACGCCAGAGGAAGGGGCGGGCGGGCGGCTGCCGGACAATTCTGCGCGTGCGCCTCCCACCCAGCAGCCCGTAACCGGAGGTGTCTGACCCTTGCTTTCCTCCCGGTACACGGCCGAACTGGAAGGCCGCAAGGCATGGTGGGAGTTGCAGTTTCTTAGTGCGCAGGCTGGCGTGGCCGGACTTTTTCTGGACCGTGCTTCGGTACTCACGGTCCAGTGCGCGAGACTGGAAATGAGACAGCTGTGCTCTCGCTCAGCAGTGACGCTTGAACTGCGTTACCATTCTGTTAGTGTTGAATAAACATTTTTCTTTTTTTTTTGTTTTGTGTTTTGTTTTCTTTTAACATTTTTCTTCTTCTTAAAGTCGAGGCATAAACATATACAGCACGATTAACTTTTCCATAGTTAAAACCCAAAATATCACCGGCCATATCCAGATATAGAACATTTTCCACCACCCCTGTAGGTTCCCTCTTGACTCTTCTAAACACAGGAATGTTTAGAACTCGCCCTCGCTTTGAGGTTAAAGATGAAGACCTATGTTAGGGAATTGATCGGGTGTGTCCTGTTCTCTGTTTTATTCAGTGACTGTACATAATGCATAACGCACGGATGTTACTGAGAGGTCCCTATTTTGTCCTGGATTTACCTCTCTCGCAAACCCCAGAGGACTCATTATTAGTTAGTTGTGGTTCTTTACTGAACTTCGTGCGGCTGAGAATACAAAGATATAAAGGGAAGCCCAAAGCCTACTCCTGAACCGAAGCGTGCGTTCCCCGTTGGGAGAGGGCTGAGGTGGGGAATTGACAGCTGCATTGTCCACCTCCGGGTTCTAGAACCTGGAAACCGCGCGGGCGTCGGCTCGCGGCGGACGCTTGCGGGCAGGGGGCGCTCGGGCTCCTGCCTGGCCGGCGGGTCAACCGGAGACGCTCTACCCGAAGCGCAGCTCTCGATGAGCCGCGCCCTGCGTCCTCACGCCGAGGCGGCGGGGCGATGCGCTTGCGCACTGAGAACTCACACCATATGTGCCCTGTTCCAGTGCGCGGGTCTGTGGAGAGCCGGGTGCGAGCGGCGGCAGTCCGGGGGGAAAGGAGCTGAGCGGAGACCAAAGTCAGCTGGGAGACAGTGGGTCTGTGAGAGAACGGATAGAGGAGCTGGGGCCACGAGCGCCGTTGACAAGCAATGGGGAAGAAACAGAAAAACAAGAACGAAGACAGGTAGCTAGGGGTTGGGTCCGTACGGCGGCAGCCGCGGTGGCTCAGTGGGGTGTGCGGGTCTCGCCGGGCGCGGAGTTGGACCGGGGTCTGGGCTCGCGACGAGCCTCGCGGGGTACCAGGCCTGGGCCCAGAGTGGGCGACGCGGGCCCAAGCCCCCGGGCCGGGTGGGCACGTAGGGCCTCGACGGCCGGCGGGTCCTCCCAGTCGAGCCTCGGTCCCCCGGCTACCCCTTCCCCGTCCTGAGGAGCGGGGCAGTCATTTCAGGGTTCCTGGCCGCGCGGGGGGAGTCAGGCGGCTTCGCCAGCGTGGCCCAGGCCAGTGTGAGTTTTTTTCCGCGCTACTCTTGGCGAGGGTGGGGAAGTTCTTTTTATGCCTCTTGTACCTGTGAGTAGTTGGGAGAGAAGGGAGCCTGAGTGTGATGTACGGCCGGGTTTCTCTACTCGGGGTCTCAGGTCCATTAGAGTTGTGGGGAGGTGTTTAGCAGTTCGCTGTCTCTCAACTTAATCTGATTTGGATACAGTTCTCATTTATTTAAGGGCTGATTGTCCAGCCCTCATGCTTTTCGCTTTCCTTCTTCCGGCCATTTGGTCGTGTCTTTGCTGTCTAGCCCTCCCCTAGGAAAGGAAAGGAAAGGAAAGGAAGAAGAAACCTACCAACCGGGGTCGCTCCTTTCTAAGCACCTGAAATGATTTGGGGAGGGAGGATAAGGGTGTATGCGAGTTACTGACCTAGAGATTTTTGAGACATTTCTGTGTCACATTCGATTGAGTTCTGTTACTCTCCTGATGGAAAGAGTTCACTTTCTGGGAGTGAACAACATCTGTTACTTTTCACGTTCGTACCCTACCCACCAAACTTAAATACGAGGCGGAGAGTAAGGTAAATTAAAAAACAAAACTAGTGCTAGTTCATTAGTCTGACTCAAAACAGGTATGTTGTCTTGAAGTTAAGTTTACTGATTATAAATTGGAAGCCTGGATCGTTTTCTCACCTAGCGTTTGACTAGCTTATGAGTAGAATTAAAAGACAACAGAGATAGTCTTGTATTTCAGTTTTAGGTATATTGGAGGAAGTTAATTGGTTTGGGGAATATAATTGTTAAACCAGATCAATGAGAAAAAATAAGGATTATGGGTGATGTAGTGGAACGCAAATTTCTGTACTTTTGACAGGAGCTTTTGATGTATAGGGTACTTTTTTCCTTGCTAGAGACATGTTCAGCTGTATCTAGAAAATGGAGAAATGAGTATAATAAACCTTTATATATTAATTACTTGCCTTCAACCGTTGTTAGCACATGACCTATTTGGTTTCATCTCACCTACTAGATATCTATAGATAAATAGATTGATGTCTATCTAAATAGATAGTTTTTTTTTTGTTTGTTTGTTTGTTTTTTTTGAGACAGAGTTTCGCTCTTGTTGCCCAGACAGCAATAAATTTAGGGCAATGGCGCGATCTCGGCTCACTGCAACTTCCGCCTCCTGGATTCAAGCGATTCTCCTGCCTCAGCCTCCGAGTAGCTGGGATTACAGGCATGTGCCATCACATCCGGCTAATTTTGTATTTTTAGTAAAGATGGGGTTACTCCATGTTGGTCAGGCTGGTCTCGAACTCCCGACCTCAGGTGATCTGCCCGCCTCAGCCTCCCAAAGTGCTGGAATTACGGGCGTGATCCACCGCTCCCGGTCCCCACCTACTAGATATTTTAAAGCCAATCTCAGTAGCTTTTCATCTGTAAGTCCACCAAGTATATCTGTAAGAAATATTAACAGTGATTCTTAAACATTAGCAAATATTCAGTCAGTTTTCTGATTTCCCTGATGGTCTTATTACAATTTGTTTTTTTCAATTAGTTCGTTTGGTTTAGGATTACACAAATGTGTTCTTTAGATTTAAAATTACATATATATGTGGTTTTGTTTTGTTTTGTTTTGGAGATGGAGGACCAGTCTCACTATGTTGCCCAGTCAGGTCTTGAACTCCTGACCGGTGATCCTCCCACCTCAGCCTCCCTAGTAGGTAGGACTACAAGCGTGAACCGGCTTATATGTTACCCTACTTACACTTTTTACTTTCCAGGCTCTTTCACAATGGAAAAAAGCCATTGGGAGACAAGATGTTTATTCTTGTCTGTTCTTTTTAGGGAAAAGTGAGTGTCTCATTGATTTATAAAGATTTTCAGGGATGGTGTAAAGTTTAAATTGCACACCAGACCCTGTTGTTAAATGATTGGTTTGGTAGTGTAGAAGAAATGCTGGTTTTTTTCCCCCTCTCAACCTAATCTGTGTTTTTTTGTTTGTTTGGTTTGTTTTGGCTCATGATGAAGGGAAAGTAGTGGCAATATAATTTTAAAACATTTATTTTCTCATATACCAATATATGAAGTTGATACATTTTGTGAGTGTGTGTGTATAGATGCCTCATGGACTCCTTTATATGTATGACTTTCAGATTGTGTCTAAGAAATCCTGAGCTTTAGCAGAGTCCCCTTTGACCAGAACTGCTTGGGTTTTTATTTTGGTCTTCCACGTGAGATATTGGGAGATGGGGAATGGGAAGTTCCACTCCTTTGTGAGTCAGCTTTTTCCCTTTAATATTTCTTTCCTTTCTTCAGGGATATTTTGAATATTTGTAAACGGGAGAAGAACACAGACTGGAAAGAAAATCTAGAGGGAGAAAGTCCAGTTTTAGGATTAGTATTCTTGTTTGTGTAAAATGAGATAGAGATCTTGTTTTATTCTCCTGTGTGAAGGTCCACACAGGACAGTAAAATTTAAAGATTTTACTGTCATCCCACCTCCCCTCCTTGGCTGTGTCAGGCATGTTTCTGGCAAGGTGTGAACTGGGTGAGAAATGCACAGCTGCTTATTTAGTTATCAAGAGAAGGCATGGAGCAACTTTTCAGTTCTTGGAAAGAACATAAAATACTTCACGGTCCTTAATTCCTGTATTTAATTAATCCTTATTTTAACTTCTTAGCCACTCAGTATTCATTTAAAATTAGATTTTAACTTATCTAATTTTATTTGTATAGCATGTGTCAATGATCAAGATATTTATTCTTGTCTGTGTATTTTTAGAATTCTAGAATTTTGGTTAAAGACCAAGTTCTAGTATTCTGTTCTAGTTTGTGTAATTCTTTTTTTTTTTTTTTTTTTTTTTGAGATGGAGTCTCACTCTGTCGCCCTAGGTGGAGTACAGTGGCACAATCTCAGCTCACTGCAACCTCTGCCTCCTGAGCTCAAGCGATTCTCCTCCCTCAGCCTCCCAAGTAGCTGGGATGACAGGCGCCCAACACCATGCCCGGCTAATTTTTGTATTTTTAGTAGGCACAGGGTTTCACCATGTTGGGTGGCTGATTTCAAACTCCTGATCTCAAGTGATCCTCCCACCTTGGCCTCCCAAAGGGCTGGGATTACAGGTGTCAGCCACCATACTCAGCCCCAGTTTGTGTAATTCTTAACAATGAGATTTTGATACGGTGTTGGTTCAGCAAGTTTTCCTGACCTTTTTCAGTTGACTTGGGAAACTTGTTGAGACAAAGGCTAGGATTCAGCATCCACATACCAAACAAATATAATACAGATAGCCTCGGTTTAATAAAGGAATTAATTTCTTACTTGCATATATTTGAATAATAAAACTCTTGTCTGCATAAATTACATCAAAAAAAGATGCATAGAGTTTTTTTGGTCTAGTCTGTTCCTATCCTGACGCTTTAGGAAGTGCTAGGGGAAGAAGTCCTAGTTTGCTGTAAATTAATAAGAAAACAGATTATAGATTTTTGTTGGTAGTAACCTCTCTAGCCTTCCATGCTGAGATTCCCTGTGGGGAGCTCATTCAGCTACTTTTAATGTTATTTGATCATTAGTTGTGCTTTATTTATGCTTCTAAGTTTATTCCAGTATTGCAGTTGATCTGTAAGGTGGGCAGAGTGTTGCTTTCCCGAGGAACTGAGTGTCAGTGGTTAGGTTAGAATAGCAATTCTCAAACTCTGGTCCTAGACTCCTTTACACTCTTAAATTCCTAAGGAACACAAAAGCCTTTTGTGTATGTGGGTTATATCTACCAGTTACAAGTATTACAAGTAAAACTGAAAAGTTCTTCAAATATTTAATTTAAAAATAAAAATAAACTTACATTGTTATACATAACATTATTAAATAACCATGTTTTCAAAAATAGTGAGAAGAGCTAAACATTTTTGCAAACATCTTTACTATTATGACTTAAAAGATAGATCCTCATATCTGCTTATGCGTTTGATCTGCAGCATCATCACACATCATTTAGCTTCTGAAAAACTTCTCTGTACAGTTGTGAGAAAATGAGAATGAAAAGGCTAGTAGCCTCTTAGTATTATTTTGAAAATAGTTTTGACCCCCTAGAGTAGTTTAGACTCCCTAAAGAGATCTTGGGAACGAATTTGAGGACTGTTGGTCTAGGGATTTCTGAACTAGATTTAGGCATTTGTGAGATTTCTCAAGCTGTTTGACCATCATTTGTGTATGTTTTATAGGTGCTGAGAATGCTTGAGAATCACTTAAAGACAACTTAAGACATCTGTGGGCATGTTCATGTTCTTGATATTTTAACAATTTGAGATTTTTCCTTATTTTTTAATGTAATACTTGCAAAGGTAAATATCAGTTGAGATTGATTTTAGTTGGGAGTCCATTAAGTTTTTAGATTATTTGTGACACTTGACGTCTTTATGGTATTGAATCATTCCATT
The DNA here is from genome assembly GCF_049350105.2 of Macaca mulatta. Taxonomy (NCBI): domain Eukaryota; kingdom Metazoa; phylum Chordata; class Mammalia; order Primates; family Cercopithecidae; genus Macaca; species Macaca mulatta. The sequence goes on from NC_133418.1 coordinate 7,497,759, forward strand.
CATTGAGGTTTAAGCGCTTGAGTGCCAGTTATTTTTCTGGATGCTAGAAATATATTTGTGAACAAATAAGTAATATACTTTGCCTCTCCATTTAGTTGGTTAATTTAATTGTATAACAGTAAAATGTTATTATTCACTTTAATCTTTAGGATTTGACTTTTTCCCAGGTATCTCAGAATTTTTCTTGCTGTTAATGTAATCATTCATCCCCTCCTTTTTTTTTTTTTTTTTTTAATTTGCTAAATAGTAAGCTTTTTATCTCCTTTTCTCCTTCCTTTCTGTTTAGAGATGGAATCTCACTCTGTCACCCAGGCTAGAGTGCAATGGTGTGATCATTGCTCACTGTAGCCTTGAACTCATGGACTCAAGCAGTCCTCCCTCCTCAGTCTCCCCAGTAGCTAGGACTGCAGGTATGCACCACTGTACTTAGCTTATTTTGAAAAATTTTTTGTAGAGATGGGGTGTCGCTTTGTTGCCTTGGCTGGTCTTCAGCTCCTGGCCTCAAGCGATCCTCCCATGTCAGCCTCCCAAAGTGTTGGTATTACAGGTGTGAGCCACTGTGCCTGGCCTGAGTTGTCTTTTTTTATTTCTTTTCTTCCTTTTTTCTTTTTTTTTTTTGAGACTGAGTTTCACTCTGTTGGCCAGGCTGGAGTGCAGTGGCGTGATACCGGCTCACTGCAACCTCCGCCTCCCGGGTTCAAGCGATTCTCACGCCTCAGCTTCCCAAGTAGCTTGGACTACAGGCGCATGCCACCACGCCTGGCTAATTTTTGTGTTTTTAGTAGAGATGTGGCACCATGTTGGCCAGGCTGGTCTTGAAATCCTGACCTCAGGTGATCCACCTCCCAAAGTGCTGGGATTATGGGCGTGAGCCACCGTGCCCAGCCTGGGTTGTATTTTTGTTGTTGGGTTGTAAGAGGTCTTGATATGTAGTCTGGATACTAGATCCTTATCAGATGTGTGATTTGCAGATACTTTCTCTCATTTCTGTAGGTTGTTTTTCCACTATCTTTTAAAGTTTCTTTTTCACAGAAGTTGTAAATTTTGTTGAAGTCCAGTTTATTTTTTGTTGTTGTTGCTTGTATTTTGGTGTTGTATCTAAGAGAAACTGTTGCCAAATCCATGATCATAAAGATTTACCTGTATGTTTTCTTAAGAGTTTTATTGCTGGCCGGGCATGGTGGCTCATGCCTGTAATCCCAGCACTTTGGGAGGCTGAGGCAGGTGGATCACCTGAGGTCAGGAGTTTGAGACCAGCCTGACCAACATGGTGAAACCGCGTCTCCACTAAAAATACAAAAATTAGCCGGGCGTGGTGGCGGGTGCCTGTAGTCCCAGCTACTCGGGAGGCTGAGGCAGGAGAATTGCTTGAACCTGGAAGGTGGAGGTTGCAGTGAGCCTAGATTGCGCCCCTGCACTCCAGCCTGGGTGACAGAGTCGACTCCATCTCAAAAAATAATAATAAAAAAAAAAACTTCTATTGCCTTACCTCTTGCATTTTGGTCTTTGTTCCAGTTTGAATTAATTGCTGTGTATGGTATGAGGTAGGGGTTCATCTGCATTCTTTTATGTACGGATATCTAGTTGTCCTGGTACCATTTGTTGAAGAGGTTTCTTTCCCTGTTGAAAGGTTTTGGCACCCTTGTCAGATCATTAGATGCTAGATATATGGATTTATTTCTGGACTTTAAATTTTATTTCTTTGGTCTGTATGTATGTCTGTGTCAATGTTGTCACCACAGTTTGTTGTTGTTGTTTCTGTTTCTGGGTTTTTTTTTTTTTGTCACCCAGGCTGGAGTACAGCGGTGTGATCTTGGCTCACTGCAACCTCCATCTCCTGGGTTCAAGCGATTCTCCTGCCTTAGCCTCCCGAGTAGCTGGGATTTTAGGTGTGCACCACCAGGCCTGGCTAATATTTGTGTTTTTAGTAGAGACAGGGTCTCACTATGTTGGCCAGGCTGGTCTCAAACTCTTGACCTCAAATGATCCACCTGCTTCAGCTTCCCAAAGTACTAGGATTACAGGTGTGAGCCACCGCGTCCAGCCGGTACCACAGTTTTGATTACTGTGGTGTGAATTTCCTTAAATGAAAAATTTCAAACACATACAAAAGTAGAAGAGCCTAATGAACAAACATGTCCATCACCCAGGTTCAAATTCATTCATAGATCTCATTTCATATGTATTCTGTCCCCTCCTTTCTTTTCTCCATTATCTTGATACAACCTCAGACATTTGTAAATAGTTCAAGAAATTATATATCCATTATAAGAAACATTTATATCTCAAATATAAATTTGTAAAAGTGGTACATTTCATTCATTTGGAAAATTCACATACAATGGAATCCTTGTCTGTTGTCGGATAAATGAAATGTCATTGTACTTTTTCAGAGGTATTTAAACTAGCGTTTCAATTTATTGCTTCAGAAAATTCCATTTGGAAGTTTTGTGATCAAAAGTATAGTAATTATTACAGTGTTAGACATGTTTTTTATTAAACTGCTGTGTTGAAACTGATTAGCTTTGCCTGTTGTATGAGAGTTGTGATTGCCATTCCAGAATAGGACTTTTTCCTTATTTATTAGTGCCTATTTGAAACATCTAACATGCGACCGGGCATGGTGGTGGCTCATGCCTGTAATCACAGAATTTTGGGAGGCCGTGGCGGGTGGATCAGTTGAGCGTAGGAGTTGGAGACCAGCCTGGCCAACATAGCAAAACCCTGTCTCTACTAAAAATACAAAAAATTAGCCAGGTGTGGTGGTGCATGCCTGTAATACCAGCTACTTGGGAGGCTGAGGCACAAGAATTGCTTGAACCTGGGAGGTGGAGGTTGCAGTGAGCCAAGATTACACCACTGCACTCCAGCCTGGGCAATGGAGTGAGACTGTCTCAAAAAAAAAAAAAAAAAAAAAAAGGAATGTCTAACATGCCTTTCTGGTTGCCACTTGTAGAAGGTAGGTAGGTGGGCGGTGTGCAGTGGCTCATGTCTGTAATCCCAGCACTTTGGGAGGCTGAAGCAGGAGAATTGCTTGAGGCCAGGACTTTGAGACCAGCCCGTGCAACATGGGGAGACCCCATCTCTACCCCCTAAAAAAAAAATAGCTGAGTGTGGTGGTGTGTGCCTGTGGTCTCAGCTACTCAGGAGGCTGAGGTGGGAGGATTGCTGGAGCCTTAGGAGGTCAAGGCTGCAGTGAGCCATGTTTGTGCCATTGCACTTCAGCCTGGGTGACAGAGCTAGACCCTGTCTCCAAAAAAAAAAAAAAAAAAAAAAGGGCGGTGAATTGGGAATACAAAACGGAGTTTTCTGTTCTCAGAGGGCATTACATTTTAATGTAGCAAATAGGGATATGCACAGATAATACAGAGTGAAATGCTGAAGGGAGAAAATGGAGTATGGGAGTACCACCATATGTGAAATGAGATTTCACATTTGCCTCTTAAAAATCCTTTTCTAATTAAGTTTGCCATCAAGAGAGCATGCAGATTGGAAGGAATGGGAGTATGCTGTGTGTTTCTTTGTCTCTAGAGTACCAAGGGGGTGACCATGAGGAATATTTGAGATCTTCGGTTGCTCCTGTTTTGCCAATAATTTTGTACACAGGTGCAGCCAGACCATTCTAATGATGGTGTTCACCAAATTGGTTATTCAGAAATCCAGTCTTGAGAGTGGTTGTCTACATAAAAATTTTTGTTAAAATTTATTAGTAATTATTAGATTGTTAATATTAATGATTTATTAATATTACAGTACCAGGCACTATACAAGTTAGGTGGGAAAAGGCCTCTAACAGTGATTAAGGATCAGAGTCAACTTCTATGGAGTACAGAGACTGAGTTTGCCTTGAGCACTTACCATGTGGTCAGTTATTTTAGAACATAAGTTATATGTTTTTTTTGTTTTTTTTTTTTTGAGAAGGTGTCTCAAGCAATCTCAGCTCACTGCAAGCTCCGCCTCCCAGGTTCACACCATTCTCCTGCCTCAGCCTCTCGAGTAGCTGCGACTACAGTTGCCCACCACCACGCCCAAATAATTTTTTGTATCTTTAGTAGAGACAGGGTTTCATCGTGTTAGCCAGGATGGTCTCAGTCTCCTGACCTCGTGATCCACCCGCCTCAGCCTCCCAAAGTGCTGAGATTTTGCATTTTCAACAAGATGATGATACTGATGCTGATGCTGCTTGTCCTATGACTATACTTTGAGTAGCAGGATCTAAATGACCATTTCCATTGTGAATGTATTGCCTCTTATAATGGATTTCTTTTGAGTTCAGTTCAGCATGCCTGAACTAGCAAGAGCTCAATTCTTCTGATACTTTTTTTTAATTTGAACTAGTGATTTTGAGCTTTATATGACAGTCTCTTCTCTTTTTTTTTTTTTTTTTTTTTTTTTTTGAGACGGAGTCTCGCTCTGTCGCCCAGGCTGGAGTGCTGTGGCCGGATCTCAGCTCACTGCAAGCTCCGCCTCCCGGGTTCCCGCCATTCTCCTGCCTCAGCCTCCCGAGTAGCTGGGACCACAGGCGCCGCCACCTCGCCCGGCTAATTTTTTGTGTTTTTAGTAGAGACGGGGTTTCGCCGTGTTAGCCAGGATGGTCTCGATCTCCTGACCTTGTGATCCGCCCGTCTCGGCCTCCCAAAGTGCTGGGATTACAGGCTTGAGCCACCGCGCCCGGCCAACAGTCTCTTCTCTTGACAGGAAGGTTTAATTTACCTATTAAGTGTGCATCTGATCTTTTTCATCAACCAGAAACAATTTTGGGGGAAGGGGGTTGTAAACAAAAGCTTGGGTTGCCGTTCTGTGACAGTATACTGTGATAAGGTGGCTATCCATATTCATCTTAAATCTTCATTATCAAATTAAAATCTAAAACAGATAAAACAGAAGTTACTAGAGAGAATTTTGAAGCTTCTGAAATCCCTGCAACTCTGTTCCTCCCCACTCAATCCAGTTTGTAAAAGCTGTGCTGATCTGATAGTTAGACATACTGGAGTCTATAATACATAAGAACTTAGGATATGTGTATCGGGGGGTCTACAAGATTTGTGTTCTTTTCAAATTAACGTATCATATTTAGAAAATAAAGGATTAGGTTGAATTTTGTAGAAGGTGATAAGATACACATATCCTTTGCATTGCATTGTATAATATAGTAGCAGTATGGTTTCATATCCCTTTTAAAGGAGTCCAGTCTTCATAAGGACATCATAAGCTGGGAGGGGTTTCTTTTGAGACATAACTAGTTCTCAGCATATTGATTGTAGTACTTGAGCCATAACTTCATTAAGGGAGTCGAGAGTGAGAACTGTTGAGATTTGTGGTTATAAGTGGTGGGGGCCACTGAGGAGCAATGACTGCTGGGCTTTCCCTTCTTTTGTCTTGTTTTTCCTCTTTTTATATGTAACTGTTGATGATCAAGGATGTTCTGGGTAAGAAGATGAAGACCGGGGAAATGAGATGTCAGAAGGCAACCTGTAGAGAAGGTGGGACTGAATTTCCAATTTCTCTTATTGCAGCTGTTATTGCTGAGATAGAGTTGAGAATAAAGAGAAGGATTCCCTCTTATGCTCTCAGTCTCGTTAGCGGTTATTAAGAGTTTTGGTGGGGAGGGACAGAAGCCAAATTAAGTGAAAAAGGGCAGCAACGATGTTATAAGTGACTTACCCTTCCTTTAGTACTTTGAGGTTTTGGACAATTTGTCCATCAACTTGGAGGTGGGGATGGAGGAAGGAGTGGTGTAGTTTGGATTTTACACTTCTACCAATGTGCTTTCCATTACTTTAGGCCCTGCTATTGATTAGGAATAGGAAGAAATATGGGGATGCTTCGGTTATTATTGTATCATAACAAGTCATCCCAAACAGTGGCTTAAAACAAGAAAACTTGTGATTATCTTCCATGGTTCTGGAGGTTGACTGGGCTTAATCAGCTGGAGTTGTCAGCTGGAGCATCTCTATTTGATCTCTCCTGACCTGGACATCCCCATTAGCTTGGCAGCTGCCAGGTTAAGGCCTGGGCCTAGAAACTATAACAAAAGCCGCATCCTTCTATTTAGCAAGCAGTCCTACAACTCCCTCATTAAAGGAGATAGACCTCTACCTCTCAAAGAGTATCAGAGATATTTTGGGCCAGGTTTTAAAACCTCTGCAGTGGATAAAGAGGCATTGGAGAAGAGAGGCTGCTAAAAAGGACTCTTTAGACATCTTGGAGATTTTCAAGTGTGGAATAATTTGGAAAGGAGTTGGATTTCCTGTATTTCTTGTCAAACTTTACAATCATTACACAGTTTTTCAGTGGAAAATACCTATCATTATCAAGTGAAATTTGCTAAGTTTGGAATTGAGAGGAGATTTGTACATGAGGTTAATTTTCCTTTTACTTCTTTGCAGTGAACAATTTTTTTGTAATATGTGTCTTTAAAAGACTTTGTACTATATTGGTCACAAGATGAAGTACGTGTCTTACTTTTTATTTTTATGTACGGTTTTTATTTAATTCCAAAAGCCAAACTCTAAAGTTGAGTACATGCCTGCACACACAATAAAATACTGTTTTTATACAGTTGAAAAAATACAGGTTGTATTTTGTTCTTGATACATAATAATTGTACATATTTATAGGGTACAATGTGATATTTTGGTATCTCTACACTGTGTAATGATCAAATCAGGATAATTAGCGTATCACGTCAAACACTTGTCATTTCTTTGTGGTAAGAACATTCCAAATTCTCTTTTCTAGCTGTTTTGAAGTATAATACATTATTGTTAACTATAGTTATCCTACTGTGAAGTAGAACACCAGAACTTACTCTCCTAACTGTAACTTTGTACCTGTTGACCTACCTTTCCTCATTCCCTCTCCTCCCTACTCTTCCCAACCTCTGGTAACCACTATTCTACTCTCTACTTTTATGATATCAGCTTTTTCTGATTCCACATATGAATGGGGTCATGCAGTATTTGTCTTTCCGTATATGGCATATTTCACTTAACATAATTACATTCGAGTTTGTATGTGTTGTCACAGAATGACAGGATTTCATTCTTTTTTATGGATGAATAGTATTTGCCTCGTGTAGATGTACATTTTCTTTATCCATTCATCTGTTGATGGACATTTAGGTTGATTCCATATCTTGGCTATTGTGAACAGTGCTGCAGTAAATGTGGGAGTGTAAATATTCTTCAACATAGCAATTTCATTTCCTTTGGCTATATAGACCCAGTAGTGGAATTGTTAGATTATATGATAGTTCTGGGTTTTTTTTGAGGAATTTCTGTACTGTTGTCTCTAATGGCTGTACTAATTTACGTTTCCACCAACAGTGTATAATAGTTCTCCTTTCTCCATATTCTCGCCATATTATTTTTTGTCTTTTTGTAAAAGCTAGTCTAAGGCGTGGTGATATCTCAATGTGGTTTTGATTTGCATTTCCCTTATGTTTAATAAACGTTGAGTGTTTTTTTTCCATATACCTGGTGCCCATTTTTATGTCTTCCTTTGAGAAATGTCTATTCTGATCTTTTGCCCATCGTTTAGTTGGATTATTTGCTTTTTTGCTATTGTTGTTTTGAGTTCCATATGTATTCTGGATATTAATCCCTTGTTAGATGCATAGTTTGTGAATATTTTCTCCCGTTCTATAGGCAGTCTCTTCACTCTGTTGGTTGTTTCCTTTGTTGTATTTGTCAGTTTTTGCTTTTGTTGCCTGAGCTTTTGAGGTCTTATTCAAACAATGTCATGAAGCTTTTTTCCTGTTTTCTTCTAATGGTTTCATAGTTTTGGATTTTACATTTAAGTCTTTAATTCATTTAGAGTTGATTTTTGTTAAGTGGTGAGAGAGAAGAATGAAGAAATAAAGAATAAAATGTTTTTAAAAGACTCCTTCATTAAACATCATTTTAACTCCACATTACTGTGTTTAATAGAAATTAAGATACTAGAAAAAGATTATAGATTTGTTCTTGTTTTTGTAACTTATAAAAATGGATAAAAGGGCCAGGCATGGTGACTCACACCGTAATCCCAGCACTTTGGGAGGCCAAGGCAGGTGGATCGCTTGAGCCCAGTAGTGACTATAGTTTTCATGTTTTATTTTTGGTCACTGTAGTTTTGCCTTTTCTAGAAATTCATATAACTAGAATGATATAGTACGTAGTCTTTGTTGGCTGACTGGGTTTCACTTAGTACAGTGTACTTTTGAGATTCATCTATGTTAGCGCTTGTAGCATTAGTTCTTCCCTTTGTTACCTGGTATTATTATTCCATTGCCTGGATATATGACAGTTTATTTATATATTATCTGGTAGATGGATATTTGGGTTGTTTCCAGCTTTTCCTGATTTTGGGTAAAGCTGCAATGAACATTTAAGTCTTTGTGTGGACATGTGTTTTCATTTCCCTTAGGTAAATAAATACCTAGGAGTGGGATTAGGAGTGGGATTGCTGGGTCATATGGTAAATGTATATTTAACAAGAAGCTGTCAAACTGTCTTCCAAAGTGACTGTGCCGTTTTTGCATTCCCTCTAGGGATGTATGTGTTCCAATTACTCCATATCCTGTTTCAGCACTTGGTATTATTACCAGTCTTTAATTTTAGTATTTCTAGTGGCTGTGTAGTGACATATTGTGGGTTTTTTGTGTGTGTGGTTGTTTGTTTGTTTGTTTTTGAGATGAAGTCTCACTCTGTTGCCCAGGCTGGAGTGTGGTGGCGTGATCTTGGCTCACTGCCACCTTTGTTTCCCAGGTTCAAGCGATTCTCCTGCCTCAGCCTCCTGAGTACCTGGGATTACAGGCACGAGCTACCATGCCCAGCTACTTTTTTGTATTTTTAGTAGAGACGGAGTTTCACCTTATTAGCCAGGCTGGTCTTGAACTCCTGACCTCATGTGATCTGCCCACCCCAGCCTCCCAAAGTGCTGGAATTACCTGAGCCACCGCGCCCTGCCTTTATTGTGGTTTTAATTTACTTTTCCTTATTAGTGATAACATCTTGTCATGTGTTTGTCATTCTTTCATCTCGTTGGTTATGTGTCTGTTCAAATCATTTTCCCATTTAAAAAATTGTGTTGTTTCTTTGTAGGCAAATCCTTTGTGAGATATATGTATTGCAGACATTTTCTCTCGCTCTTTGTCCTGCCTTTTTTTTTGTTCTTTTTTTTTGAGACGGTTTCACTCTTGTTGCCCAGGCTGGGGTGCAATGGTGTGATCTTGGCTCACTGCACCCTCTGCCTCCTGGGTTCAAGCGATTCTCCTGCCTCAGCCTCCTGAGTAGCTGGGATTACAGGCATGCGCCACCACACCTGGCTAATTTTGTATTTTTAGTAGAGATGGAGTTTCTCCATGTTGGTTAGGCTGGTCTCCAACTCCCAACCTCAGGTGATCCGCCCACTTTGGCCTCCCAAAGTGCTGGGATTACAGGCGTGAGCCACTGCGCCCGGCCTGTCTTGCTTTTTCATTTTGCTAATTGTCTTTTCTTTTTTTTGAGACAGAGTTTTGCTCTGTTGCTCAGGCTGGAGCACAGTGACCGTCGTGCCTTAGCTTCCTGAGTAGCTGTGATTACGGGCATGTGCCACTACGCCTGGCTAATTTGTTTTTCTATTTTTAGTAGAAACAGGATTTCACTATATTGGCCAGGGTGGTCTCAAACTCCTGGCCTCAAGTGATCCACCCACCTCCCAAAGTGCTAGGATTACAGGCATGAGCTACTGTGCCTGACCTATTTTGTTAATAGTGTCTTTTGTAAAGTTAAACTTTTATTTCAAGATTATTATAGATTCATATGCAGTTGAGACAGGGTCTCACTCTGTCGTTCAGGTTGGAATGCAGTGGCACAATCATGGCTCACCATAGCCTCCCTCTCCTGGGCTGTCAATCCTCCCACCCCAGCCATTAGAGTAGCTGAAAGTACAGACACATGCCACCATGCCTGGCTAATTTTTTCTTTTCTTCTTCTTCTTCTTTTTTTTTTTTTTGAGACAGAGTCTCGCTCTGTTGCCCAGGCTGGAGTGCAATGGCATGATCTCTGCTCACTGCAACCTCCACCTCCTGGGTTCAAATGATTCTTCTGCCTCAGCCTCCTGAATAGCTGAGACTACAGGCATGCACCGCCACACCCGTCTAATTTTTGTATTTTTAGTAAAGATGGAGTTTCACCATATTGACCAGGCTGGTCTTGAACTCCTGACCTCGTGATCCACCAGCCTTGGGCGCCCAAAGTGCTGGGATTACAGGCATGAGCCACCACGCCTGGCCTGCCTGGCTAATTTCTTTGTAGTTTTTGTAGAGTCAGGGTTTCGCCATGTTGCCCAGTCTGATCTAGAACTCCTGGGCTTAAGCAAGCCACCCACCTCGGCTTCCCAAAGTGCCGGGATTACAGGCATGAGCCCCTGTGCCCAGCCATTACCCAGATAATGACACTGATACAATCCACTGATTATATTCAGGTTTGCCCAGTTTCATTTATACTCTTTGTGTGTGTGTGTTTCTGTATTTAGTTCTATACAATATTGTTACATGTGTAGGTTTGTATATCCATTACACAGTCAAGATGCAGAATATCAGTGCAAGAATCCCTCATGTTGTATGTTTGTAACCACCTCCTTCCTGTACTCCCCACCCCACCACACACACTTCACCTGTCTCTAACCTCAAGTGTCTTATACATTTCTAAAGTTTTGTCCTTTCAAAAATGTTGTATCAATGGAATTTAGTATGTATGTGACCTTTTGAGGTTGGCTTCTTTCTACTCAGCCTAATTCTCTTGAGATCTATCAAAGTTGTTGCATGTATTAATGGTTCATTCCTTTTTATTGATGAATAATATTTCGTGGAATGGAAATGAACCACGGTCTATTCAACCATTCACCTATTAAAGGAAATGTGGGTTGTTTCCAGTGTTTGGCTATTGAAAATAAAACTGCTATGAACTTCTGTCTGCAAGTTTCTCCATGAACATAAATTTTTGTTATTTAGGTATAAATGTGCAAGAATGCAGTTGCTGGGTTATGTGGTAAGTACATTTTTAGTTTTGCAAGAATAGACTGTTTTCCAGAGTGGCATTGCCATTTTATATTTCTACCAGCAGTGTGTGAATTTTCCAGTTCCTTTCTGTCCTTACCAGTATTGGTTATTATCCCTATTGTGGGGGAGGAGGGCATTCTCATTGGTATGTAGTGATACCCCATTGTGGTTTTAACTTGCATTTCCCAAATAGCTAATGATGTGAACATTTATTTGCCATCTGTATATCTTTAGTGGAATGTCTTTTCATGCCTTTTGCCCATTTTTTGATTGGATTGTTTGGATTTATTTTACTGTTGAGTTTTGAGAGTTTTGGGTATATTCTAGTTGTTAATCTTTGTGGTTTGGAAATATTTTCTCTCATTTTGTATCTTGTTTTTCATTCCCTTCACATAGTCTTTCACAGCAAAAGTTTTTAATTTTGATGAGTTCCACTTCTTTTGGATTGTGCTTTTAGTTTCAGGCCGTAACTCTTAACTCTTTGCTTAGTGCTAGATCTGAAAGATATTTTACTCTTTTCCTAAAAGTTTATGCTTTTATTTATTTTTTTTTAAGTATATCATATATCTTGGGTTCACTCTTGGGTAAGGACTGAGAGTGAGGTTCATTGTTTTGTGACAGATAGGTGTCCATTTGCTCTAGCACTGGTAAAGAGGCTGTCTTCTGCTTTTGCACCTTTGTCAAAAATTAATTGGTTGTACTTTTTTTTTCTCGAGACAGTGTCTCCCTCTGTCACCCAGGCCGGAGTGCAGTGGTGCTATCTCAGCTCACTGCAAGCTCTGCCTCCCAGGTTCAAGAGATTCTCCTGCCTCAGCCTCCTGAGTAGCTGGGATTACAGGCGCCCACTGCCACACCTAGCTACTTTTTGTATTTTTTAGTAGAGACGGGGTTTTACCATGTTGGCCAGGCCAGTCTCGAACTCCTGACCTCAAGTGATCCACCCGCCTTGGCCTCCCAAAGTGTTGGGATTACAGGCATGAGTCACTGTGCCTGGCCGGATTGGTTATACTTCTTTGGGACTGTTTTCCGGTTCTCTCTCTTCTCTTGTCTTGATCTATGTCTATTCCTTTGCCAGTACCAAGAGCTTTGGTTAAGTCTTGACATCTGGTAGAGTGGTTTCTCACATTTTAGTCTTTTTTCAAAATTGGTTTAGCTATTCTAGTTTCTTGCCTTTTCATATAAATGTTAGGGTAACCTTGTCTATATTGGTTATGTCCTAAAAATCTTGCTGAGATTTTTATTGGAATTGCATTAAACCTATGTATCATTTTAGGGCTGATTGTCATCTTTACTGTGTTGAGTCTTGTAGTCCATGAACATGGCATGTCTCTTCACTTATTCAAGTCTTGGATTTCTTTCATAAGCATTTTGTAATTTTCCACATATAAGTACTTTACTTGTTAGATTTCTAAGTATGTTACTTTCTTTGGAATAACTGTAAGTAATATGATGGTTTTTCCCCCCTCAGTTTTTTTGTTTGTTTGTTTTTTGTTTTTTGGGGTTTTTTTTTTTTGAGACAGAGTCTCGCTCTGTTGCCCAGGCTGGAGTGCAGTGGTGTGATCTCAGCTCACCACAACCTCCATCTCCCAGGTTCAAGCGATTCTCCTGCCTCAGCCTCCAGAGTAGCTGGGATTACAGGATGCGCCACCACGTCCAGCTAATTTTTGTATTTTTAGTAGAGATGGGGTTTCCCCATGTTGGCCAAGCTGGTCTTGAACTTCTGACCTCAGATGATCTACCTGCCTTGGCCTTCCAAAGTGCTGGGATTACAGGCATGAGCCACCGTGCCCAGCCTCCCTGCTCAGTTTTTTTTGTCTTTTTGTTTTTTTTGAGACGGAGTCTCGCTCTGTTGCCCAGGCTGGAGTGCAGTGGCCGGATCTCAGCTCACTGCAAGCTCTGCCTCCCGGGTTTACGCCATTCTCCTGCCTCAGCCTCCCGAGTAGCTGGGACTACAGGCGCCCGCCACCTCGCCTGGCTAGTTTTTTGTATTTTTTAGTAGAGACGGGGTTTCACCGTGTTAGCCAGGATGGTCTCGATCTCCTGACCTCGTGATCCGCCCGTCTCGGCCTCCCAAAGTGCTGGGATTACAGGCTTGAGCCACCGCGCCCGGCCCTTTGCTCAGTTTTTTAAAAATAAACTTTAATTTGTAGAAGTTTTAGATTGTGAAGACAATACAGAGTCTCCATATGCCCCACACCTAGTTTCCTCTGTTATTGCTATATTAGCATGGTACACTTGTTTCAATCAAAGAGCCAATATTATTAAGTGAAGTGCATACTTTGTGTAGATTTCTTTAGTTTTTCTCTACTGTCCTGTATCTGTTCCAGGATCCTATACAGGATACCACATTACATTTAGTAGTCATTTATCCTTAGATTTGTCTTATCTGTGATAGTTTCTCAGATTTCATTATATCACTGATGTCGATGTTGATCACTTGGCTGTGTTTGTCAGATTTCTGCATTATAATGTTACTTTTTTTCCCTCTTTCTATATTGTATTCTTTGGAATGAAATCACTGTACACAGCTCATTGTTTAGGAGTGGAAAATTATGTTCCACTTCCTTGAGGATGGAATTCTGCATAATTTATTTAGTTTTTTTCTGCACATGTTTGTCTCTTCCCCATTTATTTACTTAATCATTTCTCTCTAATAGTATGACTAGCGGAATTATTTCGTATTTAGGTTATAATTTAATATTGTTATTTAATTTGTTCTTCTAATTAATTAACATATTAATTTGTTGCTCCCATTGCCCATTGGGAGCTCTTTCAGTTGGCTCATGTGTCCCTTTGTCATAGACTCAACATTGTGTGTGTTTTTGTGTGTTTTAGCATTTTCTTATTTGTGTGTTTGTTTTTTGTTTTAAAATCATTTCCTTGCTTCCTACCATTACACAGTGCTCTAGGCTTATTTTGTCTATGTCTAGCCCCTGCCCTAGAATCAGCCATTTTGCTTTCTTACCAGGAATTGGTATTGTCAGTTTCTTGGATTTTAGCAACTCTGATAGGTAAATACTACTATCTCTTTGTTTTAATTTGCATTTCCCCAGTGACAAATGATGACGAATATTTTTAATCTACTCCCCCTGCCCCTAATTTGACAAGGTGACTGCCCATATTTTAATTGGGTTGTTATTGTTGAGTTTTAAGAGTTCTCTGTGTATTTTGGATACAGATCTTTCAGCTAGTAGTGCTTTGCAAATGTTTCTTTCAGTCTGTGGTTAGTGTTTTTATTGTAATACTAGTATCCTTCTCAGAGCTCTATTTCTGGGCTACCTGGTCTGTTGCCTTGATCTATGTGTCTCTTCTTTCACCAGTACTACACTGTCTTGATAGTAGCTTTGTAATAAATCTTAAAATTGAGTAATGAGTCTTGCAGCTTTGTTCTTCAGTATTATGCTGACTTATGCTAAGTCTTTTGCCTTTGTATGTAAAGTGTAGGAATTTCATAGCTATGTTTGAAGTTTTCAAGCAGGTAATACACTAGATTATTTCCCATTTTCTAGGAAGGCAGTAGAATCTGCTGTTAAAATTTGGGCTTGAATTCTTGGTATGCTACTTTGTAGCTGGGTGGTCTTTGAAAAATTACCATCTTTAAGAATAGTTTTATGGAATTGTTATGAATATTAAGTGTCAGTATATATATTATGTCTAGGCATTAGCACAATGCCTGAATATAAGCATATTACAAAACTGTTCATCTTATATTGTTAGCTACAAGAAGCCTTTCAGACTTAATAATGTACAAATGTAGTCCTATACACTGTTATCCTAGAGATGTTTATTGATGAATTCTCCAGAAATATAGCTAATCACAAGAAGATTCTTGAAGCTATTTTGATGAGATGAATACAGTTTGGGTGAGGGCAGATAAATTTTTGGAAATGAGATGCCAAACTTCAACCTTCTCTTCTCACACAGTTGTCAGAAGCTGCTGTAGTGTGAAATGTTGCCAGAGATGCCTTGGGGGATACTCCTGGGAGATGCTAGGGCAGATTTAGGTTCTTGTTACCTGATGGGACCTGAGAATTGTCCTTGATTCTTCCTTAGGACTCCTTTCTATATACATCCTGTTGATCACTTAAGTGTTGTTGATTTGATTCCCTTAATATTTATCTAACTGGTTTACATCTTGCCTGCCACTGGGCAAGTCTAGGTGCTCATTGTTTCTCCTTACACTTACTACAAAAGCTTCCTAACTGGTCTCCTTGCTTCCTGACTAGTCAGGATTCAGCCCTGCCATTCATACCAGAGGTAGCATTCTAAAATGCTTTTTTTTTTTTTTTTTTTTAAAACAAGGTTTTAACTCAGTGGCACAATTCTAGCTTACTGTAGCCTCAACCTCCTGGGCTCAGGTGATCTTCCCACCTCAGCCTCCCAAGTAGCTGGGACAAGAGGCATGTGCCACCATGCCTGGCTAAGTTTTATATTTTTTTAGAGACGGGGTTTCACAGTGTGGGCCAGGCTGGTCTCGAACTCCTGGGCTGAAGTGATCTGCCTGCCTCGGCCTCCCACAGTGCTGGGATTACAGGTGTGAGACACTGCGTCCAGCCCTAAAATGCAAATTGGATTATGTCAGCAGAAGTAAGACATCTGGCTATGGAATCAGACTTCCTGGGTTTAAATCCCACATCTCTGACTCGTGTGATCCTGGGCAGATTCTCTGTGCCTCAGTTACTAGTTACTTCATTTATAAAGGAAGAAGAGTGACAGTGTTCAGATCTGGTGCACAATCACCTGAAAATAATGTTGCTAAAAATATACTGCCTGGCTTCCCCCTCAGTTTCTGTTTCCCTGTATCTTTGGTGGGATCAAGAAATACATAATGCTCAAACATTTCTTAGGTGGTTCAGATGTCTTTTGTGAGCCCTCTTGAGGCATAACACACCTTGTTGCCTTTAGCTTTTGGACTTACTGTGTCTGGTGTGTGTACCGCTTTAGCTAAGAAGAAGATGCCTCTGGCTTTCCCATTCCAGATTTGGTGCTGTCGGAAGTCCCTACCACGGCAGCAGATCACTGTCACATTGTCTGACTTTCCCATTCCAGATTTGGTGCTGTCGGAAGTCCCTACCACGGCAGCAGATCAGTGTCACATTGTCTAAAATACAGGAAGACAAGGAGCACATTTCAGTTCTGGCCAACTATTTATAAAAGCATTACGTTCTTTTACTTCAAGGCATTTAACATTTTGCAATTTGTGCTTTACTGGTTTGCTGTCTGTCTTCCCTATTAAGCTCCTTAAGGCTAAATTCTATATCCTCAATGTCTTGTCATATAATCTTTTAATTATATTTATAATATAGTTGGAAGTTACTTCTCTTTATAAATTTTCTTTACTGAGGCTGGGTGCAGTGGCTCACCCTGGATGCAGCACTTCGGGAGGCTGAGGGTGGCAGATCACAAGGTCAGGAGTTTGAGACCAGCCTGGCCAATATTGTGAAACCCCGTCTTTACTTAAAATACAAAAAAAAAAAAAAAAAAAAAAAGCCGGGCATGGCGGCGGGCTTCTGTAATCCCAGCTACTCAGGAGGCTGAGGCAGGAGAATCACTTGAACCTGGGAGGTGGAGGTTGCAGTGAACCAAGATCACGCCACTGCACTCCAGCCTAGGTGACAGAGTGAGACTCTGTCTCAAAAAAAAAAAAAAAAAAAAAAAAAAAAAAAAAAAAGAAAAAAAATTTTTTTCTTTGCTGAAATAAAGCATCTCTTTACAAGGCGTCCATTATAAAGGCCACGTTACATGAGTTGTTTTCTTACTGTGCCATTCATTTGGATTCATCTACCTTTGCTACTTGTACATTTTAGACTGGGCCGCCTTCATTTTCTGTAGGTTTTAGCTGGAACTTAATTTGGTTTACTCCAAGTAATGTTGGTAGGTGAGGACATTGTTGGATGGATCCAGAAATGAAACCAGATGCGAACAGGTTTAGTTCTGGATTTTTGGTTAAGTATTTTATTTAGTGAATCATTCCTAATTCATTTAGATTTGAATATGTAGTTATGTTTTTCTCAGGACATTCAGTCCTTGTGCATTTTAGTTTCCCCATTGGTAAAATGAGATTACAGGCTAGATGACTGATCTCTAAACTTCCTTCCAACTCTGAAATTTTTGCTATTCCAAGTAAAAATGCACAGGGGTCCAAATATTTAGGTGTTGTTACTGATAGTTGAGAAATAAGACTTGTTTTATGTTTTAAGATCTCTCCATTTTATAAATAACTTCATTCAGACACACAAAAAACCTTTGGAGCTTTTCATTATCACTCTCCCTTATTTGAGTGTAATCCAGAAACTTCATTGAAGCAGATGTAGGGAGGCTGATAAGTAGAGGTAGCTTGTGCTGTTATGAAAGAACTTGCCAAATGATTTTTCTCAGTGTGCTGCTAATGCATGAAAAAGGTCAAAATGATAAAATTTTCTATGTAAATGAATGATTATTTTACTTTTGAGTAACATTTAGGACGTCTTTGTTTTCATTTAAGTGCCAAGGATGACATTGATCTTGATGCCTTGGCTGCAGAAATAGAAGGAGCTGGTGCTGCCAAAGAACAGGAGCCTCAAAAGTCAAAAGGGAAAAAGAAAAAAGAGAAAAAAAAGCAGGATTTTGAGTAAGTATATTTTAAATATATTTGATTTTTATTTGTTTTGGTACTGAATTCACTTAATAAAACTATACCAGTGCTTCACAATGTATTTTAATCCTTTTCTAGTGAAGATGATATCCTGAAAGAACTGGAAGAATTGTCTTTGGAAGCTCAAGGCATCAAAGCTGACAGAGAAACTGTTGCAGTGAAGGTGAAAGACCTTTGTTACCTATTCCTGTTTCATATCGTATTCTTCTTAATGTTGGTTTGGGGAGTTACATTTGGAAACTTTTGAGCAGTGTACAATATGTTATTTAAAAGCTTCTGTGAAATCTGATGCCAAAGGGAAAAATAGGAATGTAAAGGTATTTTGTGGTATATTGTTTATTCATAAAATTGGTACATTTGGAGATATGATGTAATCACTCATCTCCACCTTCAGTTTTCTCTGTTGTTTCTTTTTCATCCTTCGAATTTGGATAAGCCTCAGAGTAATGGGAAAATGATAAATATTTTTTCTTCTTTCAACTTGTCCCTTAAGCTTTGTAAAGTTAGTAAATGTGGAGTGGTGATTAGTGCCTGTTTCAAGAGGCCCTGGATTCTGAAATTTACAATGAATGCGAGATGTGTCTGAGGCCAAGGCCAACCTCTCGTGCTTGTTTGAATTTTATATTCCTATGAAAAAGACTTTGAAAAAGATTTTGAAATCATTTGAGATTTAAAAAAAATGTTTAGTTAATGAAGCACATGACTCTGGTCTCAAATGTAATTCTGTTAATCTTTTCTAACGATGGAAATTTTTTAGCCAACAGAAAACAATGAAGAGGAATTCACCTCAAAAGATAAAAAAAAGAAAGGACAGAAGGGCAAAAAACAGAGTTTTGATGATAATGATAGCGAAGAATTGGAAGATAAAGATTCAAAATCAAAAAAGACTGCAAAACCAAAAGTGGAAATGTACTCTGGGAGTGATGATGATGATGATTTTAACAAACTTCCTAAAAAAGCTAAAGGGAAAGCTCAAAAATCAAATAAGAAGTGGGATGGGTCAGAAGAGGATGAGGATAACAGTAAAAAAGTTAAAGAGCGTTCAAGAGTAAATTCTTCTGGTGAAAGTGGTGATGAATCAGATGAGTTTTTGCAATCTAGAAAAGGACAGAAAAAAAATCAAAAAAACAAGCCAGGTCCTAACATAGAGAGTGGGAATGAAGATGATGACTCCTCCTTCAAAATTAAGACAGTGGCCCAAAAGAAGGCAGAAAAGAAGGAGCGCGAGAGAAAAAAGCGAGATGAAGAAAAAGCGAAACTGCGGAAGCTGAAAGAAAAAGAAGAGTTAGAAACAGGTAAAAAGGATCTGAGTAAACAAAAGGAATCTCAAAGGAAATCTGAAGAAGAAACTGTCAAATCCAAAGTGACTCTTGATACTGGAGTAATCCCTGCCTCTGAAGAGAAAGCAGAGACTCCCACAGCTGCAGAAGGTTGGTTAATACTTTAGAGGAAAGAGCAACAGGCTTTTGATTCACAGTATAAGTTGTCATCATTATGCCCCAAGGTCATTTTGTTATTTGTCCATGGGTATAAAGGCACTTTATTGTAAGGAGCCATCTAAAAAATTACATCTAAGTATTTTACTTGATTTGCATTGTTAATCCTTTACATATATAGTATAAATATCTTTCAGATTATTTCTGTACAGACTGGAATTTTTATAGAATTTCATTATGAAAACTCTTTTTTTGCTGTTGATGAAGACTATAGAAGTTATTTAATGAAAAATTTGTTCTTTCTGATAAGTCAGTGTCAGATAAAGCTTGAATTCTTTCCTGTCTTTAAAAACCTAGTTCAAGGGCCGGATGCGGTGGCTCACGCCTGTAATCCCAGCACTTTGGGAGGCCGAGACGGGCGGATCACGAGGTCAGGAGATCGAGACCATCCTGGCTAACCCAGTGAAACCCCGTCTCTACTAAAAAAATACAAAAAACTAGCCGGGCGCGCTGGCGGGCGCCTGTAGTCCCAGCTACTCGGGAGGCTGAGGCAGGAGAATGGCGGGAACCCGGGAGGTGGAGCTTGCAGTGAGCTGAGATCCGGCCACTGCACTCCAGCCTGGGTGACAGAGCGAGACTCCGTCTCAAAAAAAAAAGAAAAAAAACCTAGTTCAATTTATGAAATTCACAAATAAATGTTTTCATGAAGTTGCTAATATTTTCTGCTGCACTTAAAACTCAACATGCTAAAGTTAGTCTTTTAAGCAATAATGAGCCATTTTTTTAAAACAACCAATTATAAAAGTTCTAGCTAATTTCTTCCTCTTACTTAGAATGAAAATAGCTAAAGATCAGTTGGTTTGCATGGCCATACTATTTTCTTAAAACAGTAGTTTTTCGGCCGGGTGCAGTGTCTCACGCCTGTAATCCCAGCACTTTGGGAGGCTGAGGTGGGTGGATCATGGGGTCAGGAGATCGAGACCATCCTGGCTAACATGGTGAAACCCCGTCTCTACTAAAAATACAAAAATTAGCCAGGCGTGGTGGCGGCACCTGCAGTCCCAGCTACTAGGGAGGCTGAGGCAGGAGAATGGCGTGAACCCGGGAGGCAGAGCTTGCAGTGAGCCGAGATCACGCCACTGCACTGCAGCCTGGGCGGCAGAGTGAGACTCCATTTCAAAAAAAATAGTAGTTTTTCTTTTGACTGGACAACTTTTAATGGGAAAAATGACACAACTTTTCTTTCTCTGTCTCTCTCTCTGTCTCTTTCTTTCTCTCTTTCTTTCTCTCTTTCTCTCTTTCTTTTCTTTCTTTTCTTTCTTTGATGGAATTTCACTCTTGTTGCCCAGGCTGGGGTGCAATGACGCGATCTCAGCTCACTGCAACGTCCTCTTCCCAGGTTCAACTGTCTCAGCCTCCCAGGTAGCTGGGATTACAGGTGCCCGCCACCATGCCCAGCTAATTTTTGTATTTTTAGTAGAAATGGGGTTTCGTCATGTTGGCCAGGCTGGTCGCGAACTCCTGACCTCAAGGCAATCCACATGCCTCAGCCTCCCAAAGTGTTGGGATTACAGGCGTGAGCCACTGTGCCCGGCAACTTTCTTAAATGCTAAGATTTTTATTATCTGGGTATCTTTGAGTAGGAACACCATGAAAGTGCCTTCATAGCTTTTAATTCTTTAGAGTCCTGGGAGTATAACTACCTATATTTTTGTATTTTATCCTACTAATATCCCCCTAAAGTAGACATCATTCTCATTATCTCCATCTTGTAGAAGTGAAATTAGCTACAGAACTTAGGTGGGTGTTAGTTCATTCTGATTGTTAGAACTTCATATAGGCATCTGTTGGATACCAGCCACTCAGGTACCATGGATTAAGAGATACATTAAGTACAGGATTGCCCTTTTGCTGCTGACAGTATCCTTCTGTCTTACTGTATTCCTCGGGACGTCTGAGACCAACACCAGCATTGCAGACTTCTCAGGAGGCCATCTGTCAGTTATTCTGAGCTATTCTAGTTACCGAAGTGCTCAGGATGCCTTGATGCCTAGAGA
This sequence comes from Macaca mulatta, assembly GCF_049350105.2. Lineage (NCBI taxonomy): Eukaryota > Metazoa > Chordata > Mammalia > Primates > Cercopithecidae > Macaca > Macaca mulatta. The sequence continues at coordinate 7,518,912 of NC_133418.1, forward strand.
ACTTAGCCTGCTGCTGGCATCAGCCTTGGCCCATTATGGTCCTTAAATTATGGTTGGATTTTGCTCATCATCACCACAGGGAATTGTTTTTTCATTTCAATGCTTTGCCTTTATTCTTTTTTGGTAGATGACAATGAAGGAGACAAAAAGAAGAAAGATAAGAAGAAAAAGAAAGGAGAAAAGGAAGACAAAGAGAAAGAGAAGAAAAAAGGACCTAGCAAAGCCACTGTTAAAGCTATGCAAGAAGCTCTGGCTAAGCTTAAAGAGGAAGAAGAAAGACAGAAGAGAGAAGAGGAAGAACGTATAAAACGGCTTGAAGAATTAGAAGCCAAGCGTAAAGAAGAGGTATGTTTTCATGAAGTTGGTAACACTGATCCTGTGTTTAACTTAAAATCTATTCTCTGTAAAATATCTTTAATCTTCTCATTCTGAGAATTTCATAGTTGCATGGTAATTCAGTTTTATTATTTTTCTGATACAAATAATAAGATGAGGTACAGCACATCTTTATTTTCTCAATAATAGATTGCTTGATACATAAGTTGCTTATGTATCATTGCCAATAATCTGATATTAATTAATAATTATGTACAACATTTAAAATACTTTGATTTGGAATCTCCAAACATACTTTGCATGTGTCTCGAGATTTATTTGAAGTTTGGATTGTTTACATTTGGATTTTATAGTGTGTTAAATGAATACAGGTTTTGTCTGACATGTACTCTTTTATAGGAACGATTGGAACAAGAAAAAAGAGAAAGGAAAAAGCAAAAAGAAAAAGAAAGAAAAGAACGCTTGAAAAAAGAAGGGAAACTTTTAACTAAATCCCAGAGAGAAGCCAGAGCCAGAGCCGAAGCTACTCTTAAACTCCTACAAGCTCAGGGTGAGTGGTACTCTTCATTAACTGAACAGTCAGAGAGCTCTGCACATGCAGTTATATCCCTTAATGTACAGAAGGAGAATGGAATTTGCATCAGGACAGTTCCTATGAAAATCTGTGAAAAAGTTCAGTAAAACGTAAGGAATAGGTGATGTAATTTCATTGTTAAGGAAGATGACGTCTACACAAGAATACAAATGTATATGTAAATGATAGTATGTCTGAGTTCTCCCACAAACAAGAATAGTGATAATAATAGAATGAGTCCCTGTGTACCTATCAGCCAGCTTCAACAATCAGGACCATTTGACATTCTTGTTTTGTACTTCTCCATCTACTTTTTATCCTGGTGTGTTTTAAAGTGAATCCCAAAAAATAAAAAAGAAGTACAGTGATTCTCGGACAGCATATTAGTTTACCCACATGACCACAGTGAAAAAGTATTCATGACCATTTTTTTTTACCTTTTCCTTACTTTCTGACACAACAGGATATCCCAGGTTCATCTTGCATGGCCTGAGACCTGGAATCAGTTGTTGATCCAAAGAGCTTTGGTTCCTTTTAGAGGGGAATAGTGTTTAGAGATCACAACTGGGCATATAATTTATTACTTTTTTGAAAGGTAAGATGATTTAAAATAGTATCTTTGCTCCAATGAGAAGAATATATTGGGGCCTCTCTTAAATTTCATGTTCCTATATTCCCTAGATTTTTAGATTGTAGTCATTTTGGTGTTTATGCTGTAATTACAGTAATAGCTACCATTTATTGTGTGCTTGTGTGCTTGGTGTGTAAGTGATGCTGCAATGTCTTTGACATTGTCTATTTTTCCCTCATAAAAATTCTTATAGCTATTTTTACTTCCATCATATAGATGAGGAAATGGTGGTTCAGAGAGTGTAAACAGCCTACCCAAGGCCACAGAACTGAAATTTAAGCTGATCTGTGCCACTTTTTCTTACACATATGTTCAGCTAGGAGCATTAGATGTGAAGAAACCCAGTACTTAGATTTTAGAAAATTTTATTCTTAACTGAGAATATAGCTTTTTTAAAAATTTTAAATGGGCCGGGCGCGGTGGCTCAAGCCTGTAATCCCAGCACTTTGGGAGGCCGAGACGGGCGGATCACGAGGTCAGGAGATCGAGACCATCCTGGCTAACACGGTGAAACCCCGTCTCTAATAAAAAATACACACACAAAAAAAAAACTAGCCGGGCGAGGTGGCGGGTGCCTGTAGTCCCAGCTACTCGGGAGGCTGAGGCAGGAGAATGGCGTGAACCCGGGAGGCGGAGCTTGCAGTGAGCCGAGATCTGGCCATTGCACTCCAGCCTGGGTGACACAGCAAGACTCCGTCTCAAAAAAAAAAAAAAAAAAAAAAAAATTTTAAATGAAATTAGGTACGAACTTGAATATAGTTAGCATTCATACATCAGATTTCATCGTTGACTATTGGAGAGGCTAAAAGCACCCATGAAGAAATTGAGATGGGACCAAGCAGGGAGTAATTTGCCAGTCTCAAAAATGCTGTTTTAAGGAACAGTTAGAGTTGTAGTTATGGAAATTACAGTGTAAAATGATGGACTTTTAGCATCAGTCTTTAGCATAGGCTTGTAAGAGATGATCTCTCAAGTGGCATCTCTGACCCTGGTCTCTTCCTCTTCATAGTGTTGTCCAGTGTTTACCATCTTATTGGTTCCCTATTGTCTATTAATAAAAGTCCAAATTCCTTAGCTTCACATTCAAGGTCCCCCCTCACAGCCCACTCACGGGAGTCATCTCGTTAAAAGATCCTACGGTGTTGTTTCATCATATGTTTGGAAGATTGCTGCTTACTACATTTATTACCTAGGTATTGTAAAACTTAATTCATTGAGCTGAAAATGTACTCTCAGAGAGTGTAGGCATCTGCAGGTGTTTTCATATAATTACTCTGAAATGTGCAGCAGGTTAACTTTTCAATCATCCTTTAGCCTGTGACTTCTAAGCACAGTCTCATATATATATATGAGTATTTTATCAATAATTTGTAATAAACTCATTTCAGGCAAAGAGCTTCTTCAAGAACTTGATTGTGATGTCTCAGTTTGCAAAGTGAATGGAATGTCTAAACACATACAAGTCTTGGTGTTGATTCCAAATACAGCAGCTTATTTAAGAGTCCATGACTAGAGGAGTAGTCAGTTGATTAAGTCTAGGGTGTTACTGGGACCACCCTTCAGGTAATCCAGCCTACAGTTTCCCCTCAGGCCCATACTTTTCATCTTAGTAGGTGTAGGCTGCTAGGCAAGGAAAACTTTAATCGAAGTGATGATCTCTGCATTCTCAGCTGGCTTTATCCTTTGTCTTTGGTTTGTTTAATGTATTTGTCTTATCAGTCATAGCTATGGTTTTACCATTCTAGACATTCTTCAGCACATGCACAGCACACATCCATATATATTCCTACTTTAGAGATAACATTTTTAGTCATTTTCCTTTATTAGTGACTTCATTCAAAATCCCATGGTATACAATTTCTGTTGTCTTTATTCTAAGGCTTCTGCCCATAGTGAGAGACTGTGTCAGTAATCCAGTAATCTATAGATTCAGTTCAATCCCAGTCAAAATCACAGCATGATATTTTGTAGCTATCTGTCAACTAGTCTAAAATGGATATGAAGAGACCAGAGAGTTAGAATGGCCAAAATAAGTTTGAAAAAGGAGAACAAACTTAGAATACCTGATTTCAAGACTTAGTATAAAGCTATAGGAATTAATACAGTGTGATATTGCCAGAAAGATAGACAGATAGTCTATACACGGTTAGTATATAGGTGAAAGGTAATTCGGTGGATAAAATACAGTATATGTAGCAAGTGGTACTAGAACAATTGGACGTCTGTATGCAGAAAAATCCAGAACACTAATTTTAATCCCCACTATATAAAAATTGACCCGGCAGGGTGCTGTGGCTCATGCCTGTAATTCCAGCACTTTGGGAGGCCAAGGTGGGCGGATCACGAGGTCAGGAGATCCAGACCATCCTGGCTAACATGGTGAAACCCCCTGTCTACTAAAAACACAAAACAAAGTTAGCCGGGTGCTGTGGCACGCGCCTGTAGTCCCAGCTACTCTGGAGGCTGAGGCAGGAGAATGGCGTAAGCCGGGAGGCGGAGCTTACAGTGAGCCGAGATTGCGCTACTGCACTCCAGCCTGGGGACAGAGCGAGACTGTCTCAACAAAACAAACAAACAAACAAAAAACCCAAATGGGTATTATATCTAAATGTAAAATATACAATAATACTTTCAGAGGAAAACATAGGAGGATATCTTGTGTTAGGCAGAGTGCTTAGATAGGACTCTGAACCATAAAAGGAAAAAAGATACATTTTGAGAAAGACCAGTCAAAACTTTTCTCTGCAAAAGACACTGTTGAGAGAATTCCAAGACAGTACCTCCAAATCAGATATCTGACAAAGAATTAATGTCCAAAATATATAAAGACCTCTTAGAATTCAACTATAAGAAAACCAATAAGTTCATTTAAAAATGTGCAAAAAGTTTGAACATTTTCAGCAAGAAGCTATACACATCTGAAAAGACTGTTCTAAAAAAAGAGAAACTTATCTTTACCACATTTAGAGCAGCTGAAACTCTTTTTTTTTTTTTTTTCTTTTTTTGAGACAGAGTTTCGCTCTTGTTGCCCAGGCTGGAGTGTAATGGCGCAATCTCAGCTCACTGCAACCCCTGCCTCCCAGGTTCAAGCGATTCTCCTGCCTCAGCCTCCCGAGTAGCTGGGATTATAGGCACCCACCACCACAATATAATCTTTTTTTTTATAATATAATTTTTTGTATTTTTAGTAGAGATGGGATTTCACCATGTTGGCCAGGATGGTCCCAAACTCCTGACCTCAGGTGATCCACCCACCTTGGCTTCCCAAAGTGCTGGGATTACAGGCGTGAGCCATCACACCCGGCCGAAACTCTTCTGCATTACTGGTGGGAAAGCAAAGTAGTATAGCCACTTTGGAAAACAACTGGCAGTGTCTTTATAAAAATTAAGGTCATATTTACGTTATGTTTCATCTTTCACACTACAAAATATTTGCCCAATAGAAATGTTCACACAAAATCCTGTCTGAAAATGTTCATACCTGCTTTATTCATAATTGCAAAAAAGCAGAAACAATTCAAATGTCCTTCAGCTGTTGAATGGATAAGCAAACTGTGATATATCCATATGATGGAATGCTGCCCAACAATAAAAAGAAACGAAGTATTGACATGTGCAACAGAGTGAGTGGTTCTCAAATCCATTGTGATGATAGAGGCCAGACTAAGATTCCATTCATGTGACATTTTAGAAAAAGCAAATCTTTTGGTTGGAGAACATATCAGTGGTTACCAGAGGCTAAGAAGGTAAGGAGGGTTTGACTACATGGAGCAGCGCAGGGTGATGGAGCGATGGAGCTTTTCTGCATCTCCATTGTGATGGTGATGCACGTATCAAAACTCTCACTGTGTATAAAAAAATAATTTTTACTGTATGTAAATTTTAAAATACCTTATATAAAAAAGATACAAGTTTTTCCATGAATATCCTTTCATATTTTAGGGTATGTGTCTCTGTGGTGAATGAAATGCTATTCTTTAAATAGTACTTCTCAGGTGACATGTAAGTAGTATAAGCCTGAAGTTTTTCATTTTTATCCCTCAGGTGTTGAAGTGCCATCAAAAGACTCTTTGCCAAAGAAGAGGCCAATTTATGAAGATAAAAAGAGGAAAAAAATACCACAGCAGCTAGAAAGTAAAGAAGGTTTGTATACAAAATAGCCTGTAACGTAGGAACTATTTTGTTTGCTGTTACCCCACAGTCTTCAAAACAGTATCTGTAAAGAAGAAAGGAAAAAATCTGAAATGCATATTGAAACTTATTTTCTAAACTTATTTCTTATTAATGCCATTATTCTCACTTGATTCAAATGACAAGCTAATGGAAAAAGTATTTTACTTTGAAAAATCTGAGTTCTACCCTATGAATATTGTAACTGTTAACTCTGAGAAGTAAAACTACAATTCTTATCTTTTCTTGGTTTCCTTCTTAGCCTTCTGTGATTTTTGTGTTTTATTTATTGAGCAGAAAGAATAGTTTCCTGTAAAACATATGACTGTATTTAAACATTTTCTAAACTTGGAGAAATAGGTTTGTACAGGCTGGGCGCGGTGGTTCACGCCTATAATCCCAGCACGTTGGAGGCTGAGGAGGGCGGATTACCTGAGGTCAGGAGTCCAAGACCAGCCTGGCCAACATGGTGAATCCCCGCCTCTACTGAAAATAAAAAAATTAGCCTGTCATAGTGGCAGGCACCTGTAATCCCAGCTACTTGGCAGGCCGAGGCAGGGAGAGTTGCTTGAACCCGAGAGGTGGAGGTTGCAGTGAGCTGAGATTGTACCATTGCACTCCAGCCTAGGTGGCAGAGTGAGACTCCATCAAATAAATAAATAAATAAATAGATAGATAAATAGGTTTGCACTACTGTTTTTTATTCAGTACTTAATGGAGTATCTTAACAGAAATTATACATCGGGAAAAAACCATTATCTTGGTTTCTGCCCTTTTTTCAGTGTCTGAATCAATGGAATTATGTGCTCCTGTCGAAGTTATGGAACAAGGAGTACCAGAAAAGGAAGAGACACCACCTCCTGTTGAACCAGGTGGGTAGCATTATCTGATTAATTACTAAATTCTTATTAAATAGTGTTGATGTGTCATACGTTGTCTTAGTTATTATAAATAGTTGGGGAGAACCAAATAAGTAACTGACTGGATGGCTCTCTTTCTTCATAGTTCTTTCTTTTCTATTTCTTTTCATTTCTACTTTGAATAAGTACCCAAGTGAGACTTGCATCAGTTTTATTCTTTCCAGCAGTGTTAATAAAATGTTTTGTAGAAAGGATACACTTTGGGAGGGTGAGGCGGATGGATCACGAGGTCAGGAGATCAAGACCATCCTGGCTAACATGGTGAAACCCTGTCTCTACTGAAAATACAAAAAATTAGCCAGGCGTGGTGGCGGGTGCCTGTAATCCCAGCTACTCGGGAGACTGAGGCAGAAGAATTGCTTGAACCTGGGAGGCAGAGGTTACAGGGACATTGCAATGAGCTGAGATCATGCCATTGCACTCCAGCCTGGGTGACAGAGCACAAAAAAAAAAAAAAAGGAAGAAAGAATAGTAGGTTTTGGATTTTCTCTGATGTTTTTATTTATGAGTCAGAAATCTCAAAAAAAGACCTGAAGGTCTTCATTTAATACTTGAGAAGCAAATTCAAAGCATTTTTAACTAGAACTTTTTAAGAACCATAAAAATTGGCATTTTTAGACCTTCCTAAAGGTCAACTTCTATTTACAATAATCAGAGAATTCAGCTTACTCATTGTGGGGTATCTGTGTATGTGTTGAGGAGTTGAGGAAAATCTCTGGCTTAAAAAAAAAAAAAAAAGAAAACATTGTTCTAATTCTTAAGACTAGATATTGATAGGAGAGCTGGGGCTGCCTAAATGTATGTTTGGTATTCAAGAGAATCCCCAGCGTTTAAAGATAGGATCAGGAATGGGAAAAGCCTTTAGAGAATACTAAGTCCGATTAACACTGGTGAATTATATTATTGATAGTTCCTTTCCTTTTTCTCTTTTCTCTTCTGAGCGAATAGGATCATTTCACCTGGGTAGACCTCAGCCTAGCATTGATATGACGAGATTAGAGAAATTCAGATTGATATGCTTAATAGCAGTCCATTATTTTAGGTCGTATTTTTAACACCAGAAAGAATTGCTAATTTAGATGGATGTTTTGGGTACCTGTTTCTGAGTCTTATTTCCTCCTCAAGATAATTTACCCAGACTTGTTAGTAAATAATGATTATTTCAGGGAAGCCAGGTACTGCATGTCCTGTCCTACCCCTCATCTTCCTTTCATTTAAGAATAGTTGTGCCTGGTTAGATTTCAGTAAAGAAAAGCATTCTTGTTAAGAAGAGTATTAGGTCTGTAATATCTAAGTAATATTCAGAATTTAGCTTTCTGGCTGTTTTGGGGTTATGAGCACAGCATTCTATTCTTATTTTGAACTGGAGTGATGGTGGTACTTTTGTACCTTCTACTTTGGAATTTATATTTAAATACCTGTAAAGGTTAAAAGCAAAATAATAAATTCCTTGCATAAAGCATGAGTTGGATGATCAAAAAGAAGACATATGTGAAATTTCATTTGTTTTCAAGAACTGAGTACATTCATATAGCTTTTTTAAGATCTAAAGAAACATTTAAATTGATTAAATTAATGAAACAATTAGCTTGAATAGAAAATCGGTTATGTTTAATATGATGACAGTAGTAGGAAATGGAAGCATTTAGTAATAGTAAATTGTAACATGCTAGCTATATTAAAAAGAGTTCTAAAGATAATAGCTGCATACATATTTTTTACATAATTGAAAAATTATTTTTGTCTGTAATTTTTTACTTTTTTCTAAATTATTTAGAAATAAATAATTTTTTTCTAAATAATTCATATTTCTAAATAATTTTTGTGTCTTAAATGCAAATTTTACTTACAGAAGAAGAAGAAGATACTGAGGATGCTGGATTGGATGATTGGGAAGCTATGGCCAGTGACGAGGAGACAGAAAAAGGTGAATACCTCATAAGCACACACTGATAAATCCAGTGGCTATTAGAAATGAATGATATATATTTAAATGAATAGTCTTTTGATTATGAAAGACATATGAACATTTCTGGGGATGGGGATCAGTCTCGTGTTCTCTTCTTTGCCGTGGTTTCTAAGTCCTCATGTGGATCTTCGTTTTGTGAATGAGTGGTTCCTCAGAATGTTATTTGTAAGATAACTGCCTAAGGTTTAGAATGCATTTTTTCAGAGTGATGATGTTACAAATAGGGTTGTTACTAAAACTGACTTACAAAAAGCACTGCTAAAAGGTAATGAAGAGATAAATACTATAGTTCCTGATAAGTATGAATAGAGAGTAAGCGTTTTTGTCATTATTTCCCCTTCTTTATTACTAAAATCTCTACTTTGAGATTTAATTTCCTGTTAATTTTACTAACTTACTGATAGTGATATCTGGCCCTTTGATTTTTTTCAGACTCCCCCCATCTTTGTGTTTAAAGGTATACATTTTTCTTTAAGCATGACTTTAGTCAAATTCTGTAAGTTCTGATATGTTGATATTGTCTCATTTTCATTTTGATGTATTTTACCTAAGATTTATTTAGTGTATTTCTTTTTTTTTTTTTTTGAGATGGAGTTTCACTCTTGTTGCCCAGGCTGGAGTGCAATGACGCAATCTTGACTCACAGCAACCTCTGCCTCCCGGGTTCAAACTATTCTCTTGCCTCAGCCTCCGGAGTAGCTGGGATTACAAGCATGCACCACCACACCTGGCTAATTTTGTATTTTTAGTAGAGACGGGGTTTCTCCATGTTGGTCAGGCTGGTCTCCAACTCCCGACCTCAGGTGATCCGCCCACTTCAGTCTTCCAAAGTCCTGGGATTGCAGGCGTGAGCCACCGCACCCGGCCTAGTATATTTCTTAATTTACAAAAATGGGCATTTTCTCATTGTCTTTTGTTACTTCATTGTGATCAGAGAACATACATGATTCTATCCTTTGAAGTATGTTGAATATTGCTATACAACCTAGCATGGTCAGTTATTGTAAGTGTTTCATATTTGGAAAGAATTCATATTCTGCAGTAGTTGGATGCCTTGGTTTCTATATTTAGGTCAAGTCTGCTAATCATTTTGTTCAAGTCTTTTATAGCGTTCTGAGGGTTTTTTTGTTTTTGCTTTTTTTTTTTCCCTGATCTGCTCTTTCTGTTACTGGGACCAGTGTCTTAAAATCTCCAATCATGATTGTAGATTTTCTGTTTCTCCCAAGTTCCGTTAATTTTTGCTTTATGTATTTTCATGCTATGTCATTAGGTGAATACAATCTTGTATCTTTCTAATGAATTGACTCTTTTATCATTTATATATATATATATTTCTAACAATGCCTTTTGATATAAAAGTCTGCCTAAAACTCATATAGGTACATGAGCTTTGATTTACATGATCTTTTTTGTTCTTTATTACTCTTTCTGTATCTGTAAATAGCATTTTAGTCCATTTGTACTGCTATAACAAAATACCACAGACTTGGTAGTACTAAAGAACAGAAATGTATTCCTCACAGTTCTGGCGGCTGGGAAGTCCCGAGATCAAGGCACCAGCACTGGTGTCTGGTAAAGGCTGCTCTCTGCTTCCAAGATGGCACCTTGGTGCTGCATCCTCCAGAGGGAAGGATGGTTGTGTCTTCACATGGTGGAAGGGAGGGAAGGGCAAGAGGAGCAAACTCTCTTTGAGAAGGCACTTTTCTGCGGGCATGAATCCATTTATGAGAGTGGCTTAATCAGTCCCCCAAACCTTCCCCACCACCCTGCTACCCGCTACCCGCAAAATGGGGATTAAGTTTTCAACGTGAATTTTAGAGGGGACACCATTTACAAATCACAGCTAGGATCTAGTTGAGATTTTTTTAATCCAGTTTGTCAATCTTTATATTTTACCTAGAGTACTTAGCCCGTTAAATGTAACAGTTGGTGTAATTAACATTTGGTGTAAGTATATTGATTTTAAACATTTCATCTTACCAAGTCATTTTTTGTTCTACGTGGTTCTTTTTCTCTCTAATCATCTTTTGGGTTACTAGGTTTTAAAAATTTTATTTTTTTCTCCTTCCATGACCTTAGCAGTTGTACACTTTTCTTTTTTTTTTTTTTTTTTTTTTTTTTGAGACGGAGTCTCGCTCTGTCGCCCAGGCTGGAGTGCAGTGGCGCAATCTCGGCTCACTGCAAGCTCCACCTCCCGGGTTCACGCCATTCTCCCGCCTCAGCCTCTGAGTAGCTGGGACTACAGGCGCCCGCCACCACGCCCGGCTAGTTTTTTGTATTTTTAGTAGAGACGGGGTTTCACCATGTTAGCCAGGATGGTCTCGATCTCCTGACCTCGTGATCCACCCGCCTCGGCCTCCCAAAGTGCTGGGATTACAGGCTTGAGCCACCGCGCCCGGCCAGCGGTTGTATACTTTTCTAAAAAACTTTTTAGTGATTAAGAAAATTTTTAGCATGTACCTTTGAACTAACAATGTGTAATGTTATCCTCTAACAATGCAGGGGCTTTAGAGTACTTGAATGACATTTACCCAATACTCTGTTTAGATATCATTGCTCTCGGCTGGGCGTGATGACTCACACCTGCAATCCCAGCACTTTGGGAGGCCGAGGTAGGCAGAGCACTTGAGATCAGGAGTTTGAGACTAGCCTGGCCAACATGGCAAAACGCCACCTCTACTAAAAATACAAAAATTAGCTGGGCATGGTGGCGTGCGCCTGTAATCCTAGCTACTCACGTGACTGAGGCATAAGAATCGCTTGAACCCGGAAAGCGTAGGTTGCAGCCAGTTGAGATTGCGCCACTGCATTCCAGCCTGGGCAACAGAGTGAGACTGTATCTCAAAAAAACCCAAAAAAGATATAATTGTTCTCATTTCTTTTCGTTATCTATTTAAAACCTCATCTTAGCTTATATTTTATATAGTCAGTACTTACAAGTTTACCCACATTGTTAACATTTTGTTGTGCTTCATTTCCTGCATCTTTGACCTTCCGTTTGAGATAATTTCTTCCTATCTGAAGAACACTTTAGAGGTTTTGTTTTTTTTTTTTAAATGAATCAGTTAGACATTCTGTTTTGCTTTGTAAAAACATCTTTATTACATCTTCGTTCTTTAGTTTTATATATTTACTGAGTGAGGAATTATTGGTTGAAGTTTAACACTTTTAAGTTATTATTCCCTTGCCCTGGCTTTCATTGTTCCTGTTGAGAAGTCAGGTATCAGCCTCAATTTTTCATGTGATTTTGGTTTTTAGCAGTTTTATCATGATGTAGCCAGAATAGGTTTTCTAAAAATACATTCTGCTTGTAGAGCTTTGTTAATATATGGTTTTATGTTTTTATCAGTTTTATGTTAGGAGCCATTTTCTCCCTCAGAATCCCAATCATGTCTCTGATAGGCCCTCTTATTGTATCATTGTTTCCTATTTTCTTTTCTGTATTTTCCACCTAGTGAGTCTCTGTTGTGGTTCATTCTGGATTGCTTCTCTTGACTCTCTTCTAGGTCACTGATTTTCTCCTTGGCTCTTTCTATTCTGAGGTTAGGCCCACCTTTTGAATTCTTAATTTCATTTGTTGTATTTTTCAGTTTTAGTATTTCCATTTAACTTTTTTTATAGTTTTAATTTACCTTCTAAAATTTTAACTTTGTCTTTTGCTTCTGACTGAATGTTAGAAGCACAGTCATTTTAAAATTTTGATTTTATAACTTTATGAAAGTCCTTTTGGTGTTTTATATGTTGGTTCTTCTCATGTAAATTGTTTTCTCATGTGCCTTGTTATTTTTATATATGTGCTGGATATTTTGCTTGGAGAAGTAATTTGAGGTCAAGAATGATGTTTTCTTTTCTCCAGAGCTACTTTATATGTTACTTCCACAAGGTACCTGAGTGAACTAGCAATATGGAATCATCTTATTCTAGACTTAGAATCCAGAGGATCTGAAGGTGATCTGCCAATAATGGGGAGATCCTGTTTATTTCTTATTCATCCTTATTCCTAGGGTACAGCTCTTCATGATTTTACCCCACAGTAAGAGTGTAACCCAATGTCTGCTCACTGCACCCTCTTGAACTCTTAGTATTCTGGTAGGTCTGGATTCCCAGTGCAGCTTAGCCTTTCATCTGCCTCCTCCCGAATCAACAAATGACCATAAGGGGAAAGTGGCACTAAAGACTGTTCTCACCTCCTTGGGTTTCTGTTCTCCCATGGATTCTGGCTTACTAATGCTGACTTCAGTATGGATTACTGCCTTAAGGTTTTACTGTTAAGTGACAGACTTCGTTTTAGCATGTAGACAAACACCTTGCATTTATGATGTATGAAAACACCGTGTTACCTCCCTAAGTACAAGTTGAGCCTCTGAAATTCAAAAATCTGAAATCTGAAATGCTCTAAAATCAAGTTTGAGCACCACTACGTGACGCTCAAAGGATATACTCATTGGAGCATTTCATATTTCAGGTTTTTCCTATTTCGGATACAAATATTCCAAATTTTAAAAAATACGAAGTAAGTATAGAATGCAAATATTCCAAATTTTAAAAAATCTGAAACAGTTCTGGTCCAGGCGTTATTTCCTTCCCCTACTTTAAAGCAGGCTTGTCCAATCTGCAGCCTGTGGGCCACATGCAGCCCAGGATGGCTTTCAATGTGGCCCAGCACTAATTCGTAAACTTTCTTAAAACATGAGACTTTTTTGTGTGATTTTTTTTTTTAAAGCTCATCCGCTATTATTAGTGTTAGTGTGTTAGTGTATTTTATGTGTGGCCCAAGACAATTCTTCTTCTAATGTGGCTCAGGGAAGCCAAAAGATTGGACACCCCTGCTTTAAAGTCTCTTATCTTGATATAAATCGATCATATTAATGCTTATTTATTTAAAAATATATTTGCCTTTCTAGTAGAAGGAAACACAGTTCATATAGAAGTAAAAGAAAACCCTGAAGAGGAAGAAGAGGAGGAAGAAGAAGAGGAAGAGGAAGATGAAGAAAGTGAAGAAGAGGAGGAGGAGGAGGGAGAAAGTGAAGGCAGTGAAGGTGATGAGGAAGATGAAAAGGTGTCAGATGAGAAGGATTCAGGGAAGACATTAGATAAAAAACCCAGTAAAGAAATGAGCTCAGATTCTGAATATGACTCTGATGATGATCGGTCTAAAGAAGAAAGGGCTTATGACAAAGCAAAACGGAGGATTGAGGTATTTATTCTACCCTTTCTCTTTACTTTCTTTCTTCTCACTCCTCTGTGATTATTAAAACTGTACAACTAAAGGCTTTGAACAGCACTTTATATATCCTCAAGAACAGAATACTTTTCAGTTTTTGTAATGTTGAAATATTATTGGCCTTCGATACTGGTCTTACCCAAGGACCCCCCTCTCTTACCTGAGATAGAATGGTGTGACTACTTTATTTTTTTCTTGTTTTCTCCAAATTTTAATGTGCTCTTAGAGTGATAGTTTGAAAGTATGCAGAGGTATTCTGAGCATGTGCCCTCTGCTTATAAACATCAGTTATAAGCAGTTATAAGCATCAGTTTGCCTCACATATTTAGGTTAGTCACCCTGAGGCATCTGATCACTTCAGTTGTTTAAATCTGGTGGGTTGATGAGGCTTCCGTTTAGTAAAGTCCAATGCCTGATAGGCTTTCTGTATTTTTCCTACTTAATGCCGTAGATTTCAGTGGGCTTCAAGAGAAAGTTTTCTTTAGTTCTGTCAGCTTAATGTAAATAATACATTAAAAACTAGTTTGCTTGAGGATATTATACTATTTTAAAGCTAAAAACTATTTTAGCTTTCCTTTTTGTGTATTACTAATTTTTCAGTTTTTTAATACCTATATATCAACATTTGCCTTTTCTCCTGTAAAGTCTAAGTATGGATAAATTGTCTAAATTTTTAAAGGACTAAGAGGGTTTGTTATTCTAAATTAGGGTTTCTCAGCCCTGGCACTATTAAAATTTGGGGGCCAGATAATTCTTTGTTGTTGGGGACAGGGACTGTTCTCTTCCTTGTATGATATCGAACAACATCTTGGCCTTTACCTGCTAGATGCCTGTAGCATTCTTCCCCAACTGGCACCTCCGTTACGACTGTCTTTTCCCGTAGCACCTGCTCCCACCAGCTCCCTTGCCATATACTCATGTTCGAGAGAGTGATGGAAAATCTGTACTGTGCTTGCTGATTTACAAACAAAATAAGTATAAAGCAGAAGAGCTTCTCAATTATCCTACTCCCTAGATTAGTTAATGGTAGTGTGTATGAGCTTCATGTTTTTAAAAATAAAGGCCCTAGCCCCCAGTATAGTCATATGGAGGGTTAGGGCTTCAAGGTAGGAATTTTGGGGAAATGTTCAGTCCATAACAAACTTCATGGATCCATAAACTTTGCTACGTATTATGATTTTCTGAAATTCACTCCATTCCTGGGTCAGAATCTCCATTGTGGAATGGGATTTGTATTCTTGTGCTGTCATTGTTTCAGTATACTTAGAATTTCTGAGTCAGTTTGTAACTCATTGCCCTCTAAAAATTTTGATACTTCACTAAGTGTGGGAGAGAGAGGCAGTTGTCCGCCATGTCAAATAAAGTCATGATGTTTGAATTTGAGTTGTATGTACTGTGAGGTTGTTGGGTACTACTGTTTGCTAGTGAATAAGTCCTACTTTGTACTCATCCCTGGCATCTCACTTTTGGTATTTTAAAGAGTTTTTCAGTTTCAGTTTCTACCAAAAAATCTAATGTCTAGTACTAGAAATGCAAGTGAAGAGTTCTTACAGAAATGGTTTTTAGATGAAAAATAGTTTTGTAAATGACATTACTTCATAGTTTTTGCTTCAGGTGTTTAATTTGAATGCCAACTTTATTTGAAAGGTCATTTCAAAGAAAAACTATTGCTGGCATGTGTTTTTGGTCCTCAGAAAGCTGAAGCATTTCGGTCAGTGCGACAGGAAGCACACTGTGGTTCGAGGAAAAGCTTTCTCGCCCTTGCTGGTGTTCATGGGAGTGGTAGAACCTCGGAAAGTCAGGACATGTTACACTTATTTAAGCTGAAGCTTAAATAAACGGTCTCCTCCTTGAGAAGTTTTATAGCGTTCGTATATTGGATAAAAGTGTGTAATACATTGCCTTTAAAAATCTTTAAAATTCTTAGGCTGCAGTGAATTTTTAAAAATGTGCACGCTCACCTGTTTTTATGTAAATCCTCACACAAATTCAGGGTTGCTCTATATAGTCAGTATTATGGGAAGATTGATTCGTTTCGTAGTCATTCTATTCCATTAAAGTAACTATGTACAAAAGTATTCAAAAATTTTGAAATGACACTTTACAATATTCCTATTCATATTCAGCAGTGCTACTGTGAGATCTAAACAGGTTTTTCCTTGTCCAAAGGTGCTGTGGTGGGAATTAGATTGTAATGTTCACATTATAAATTGCAATTATGTGTAGTCAAATCAACAGAGAACTTGGATGCAGGCTGTGGCATTCTTTTGCCAAGGCAAAATAGAAAATAAGGATAGTGAGGATTTGATGTATTTAATTTTTGATTTTTTTTTCTTTCCTAGAAACGGCGACTTGAACATAGTAAAAATGTAAATACCGAAAAGCTAAGAGCCCCTATTATCTGCGTACTTGGGCATGTGGACACAGGGAAGACAAAAATTCTAGATAAAGTAAGAAACTATTATATGTATTGATAGAATTTTGAAAATAAGTGAATGGTACCTTATTAAAAAAAAAAACTTTTGAGACCAATAGGATATATAGGCAATTCTGCTTACAATAAAGAAGTTGCTAATCTCTTATTATTTTTGCTGCTATCTTTTCCATGTCGAAATACCAATCTGAACTTGCTGTCTTCTCATAGCTCCGTCACACACATGTACAAGACGGTGAAGCAGGTGGTATCACACAACAAATTGGGGCCACCAATGTTCCTCTTGAAGCTATTAATGAACAGACTAAGATGATTAAAAATGTAAGTACATTGTATTTCATATATTTTAATCTCTTACAAAAATTAAGATATGAACTATTTCAAACATAGAAAAAGGACGGAGACTAGTATAACAGCTCCATATAGTCACCATTCGGAATTAATATGTATTATTTTGCCTATTTTGCTTTAGATCATTCTTTTTAAAGAATAAAACACTACATATTATAGGAGCTCTCACATTCCATTTCCTTCCCTCCCTTTCCCAGAGGCAGCCACTATTCCAGTTAAGTCATTCGCCTCCATGCTTTAACACTGATACCATTTATCCCCATAATTTAAAATTTTGTTTCGTTCTCTACTGTTTTTCCCTTCTAATCTAATCCATTTCTTTTCTTTTTGTCCCATATTTTTCTACTTGTTTGGAGGTATTCAGTTTATGTATGTTAGATGTAACACAGATAAATGTAAAGCTTAAAGAATCAGTATAATGCACACCACCCTTTAAGTGTCACCTTTGTTGGGCAGTAGAACCTTGCAGGCTACTTCAGAAGCCCTCCAGGTGTAGCTTTCCAATCAAAGATGTCCAGCCACAACTTTTTAAGATAATCTCTACCTTTTAATATGTTAGGAGTTGCAAAATGTTGATACTTGAACTCCATCAGCCATTATTGGATTACTTCTATAGAGAAATGTTGCCTAATCTACTATTTGGTTATTCAGTGATGGGTTATTTAGGAAAGGTAGAATTAATACCTGATCCTTTACCTTCTTTTAACCAGCTTTTAAAATAAAAAGTGACCAATATGATTTTTCTTTTTTTCTATTTTTTTTTGCCCCTCATAGAGACAGGATCTCCCTATGTTGCCCAGGCTGGTCTTGAACTCCTGTGCTCAAGCGATCCTCCCACCTCAGCCTCCCAAAGTGCTGGGATTACAGATGTGAGCCACTGTGCCCAGCCTGATTTTGTTTTGTATTATTATGAACTAATGGATTTAAACATATTTACTGTGCATTAGTCCATTTCAGTTATTATTGTGCTGAGATAGTCCCATCTTTGCCCAGTGGTTGGCTCCTGAATCTTTCTCATACAATTATGGTTGTCCTAGTTTTGGTTGCATTCATGCTGTCTGGTATAGCAGGATATTCCAGGCTCATGTAATACAGAAACTACCCAGACTGAGAACTGGGCCTTGAAACAATTCCTCAGTTTCATTATCACAGAGCAGGTGAAAGTGGTAGCTTTGGAACTGAGAAGCAATAAGTTGAAAAACAGAGCATATGTTATTACATGCTAATGTCTCCTTTTTTTCCTTATTTAGTCTTGGTTCTGCATGTAAAAAGAGTCTATGAGTTTTGTCCAGTTTTTGTTTTGTTTCTTTGCAATTGGGTTTTATGAAGCTTGTCTTCTAGTCAATTCCTAAGGAAGGGATTAGAAGAATTAACATTCCTTGAATTTTTAAATATTGAAGAGTTATTTTGTGGCCTTTATACTGGAAAGTCAGTTGGCCACATATAAAATCCTTGGTTGACATTTTCATTCTTTAAGTATCCTGTGTCCAATTTCTTCTCGCATAAAGTATTGCTGTTAAGTTTGATCATAAGCTGATTTTCATCTTTTTACAAGGCATATGGTCATTTTACATCTTGGTGTTGGTTCTGAGTTTTCCAGTTATATGGTGTTCTATTATAATATGTAGTATTGAATTTTTATTTTAGAACAGTTTTTTTGAATTATAACTTTTCAAATTTATAATTTATTTTCTTCCTATTTTAAGTAATATTTCTATGTTTTAGTCACTAGAGAAGAGGGTTCATAACACCTTATTCCATCAGTTGCCAGAACTTGAACTCTCATTGTTATTTTAACTGTATTAAAGTTAACTGTATTAAAGTTCTTGGGATAACCTTTATATGACAATTGTAATTACTTATTGTTAGTATATAAGACACTGAAGTGAAAATAATTGTGGTGCTTAGTGAACATTGATTTATGACCACCAGAATGCAGATCTGAAATGTTTTACATTGCATTATTTTTATGTAGATCAGGATACCAAATTTTGAAAGATCATTTGGAGATTAGCAAAAAGAAAATGTAGATAAGCATAATACAAAAAAGGTATGTGTGTGTGTGTGTGTGTGTGTGTGTGTGTGTGTATGTGTGTGTGAGAGAGAGAGAGAGAGAGAGAGAGAGGGAATGTCCAAATGAGATCAGTTGTAATGTTATTTCCATTCATTTATGTGCTTTTGTCCAGAAAGTCAAGCATTTATGACATTATTTGAATACAATAGGGTATGCATTTACTCTTTAACATTTTTGATCAGTGTGGTAAATTTACTTTACAACATACTTTTGGGATATATTTGGAGTCAGAATTGCTTTAAAATTGGACCAGGTAACTTTTCCCAATGCTGAGAACCACCTCTTGCATGTCAGATTTCTATGGATTATTTCAGATGACTGCCCTGTGATTTGTATCACCACTTACTTAATAATCTGCTCAAACTTGGACTACAGTCATAGTTTTAAGACCCTAAGAAAGGAGATATTTTCTCATTTAATTTTTTTTTTTTTGGTTAAAATTTCTTTGGATTTTAGTGAAAATACTGACAATTGTACTTTGCTGGTTAACTCACTGTTTTTAAAGTCACTCATATGGTAAAGGGACTAGTGATACTTCCAGAGTTTTATGGCAAAAAGGTTGTTTTGTAAAGAAGCTTTCATGTCTGACTTCCTTAAGCTTTGCACTTTTCCCCACTGTTTCTAGTTTGATAGAGAGAATGTACGGATTCCAGGAATGCTAATTATTGATACTCCTGGGCATGAATCTTTCAGGTAAGACCAATTTGAGTCTTTTCTCATCAAGCAAACTACTTGAAACCATTAAGTCTAAAAGTTCAGTGGAGTCATTAACCTTTGAGTAGTAATTTGATCTCTATAACTACCAATCCTCCTTTGTACTTCATTGATTTAGTAGTGTTTTCTTTGAATACTTGTTTTTTGTAGAGGGAAGTCTTTACTGCTTGAAAGGAGCAGAAAACGTGCTAATACATGCCAGGCCTGTCTCCCGTAAAACCCGTTACAAGTGGAATATTGTGCTGTTGTCTCTTGCCCATGTTGTTTAACACAGAAAACTTGATCAGCAAAATTATCAGAAATATTAGTTGGTTCTAAAACTAGCTCATTCCACTTGAGGTCGATTCAAGTGACTGTTATATGAGCATTTGGCAATTTAAGGGCTAATAGTACTTGAACAATTTAATACATATACTCTGTTTGTTTGGGTTTTACAAAGAAGTTTAAAAGTTTTAAGAAAAGTATTTCAAGATTTTCTACTTATAGATCTTTTCCTTCTTTTCAACAGTAATCTGAGAAATAGAGGAAGCTCTCTTTGTGACATTGCCATTTTAGTTGTTGATATTATGCATGGTTTGGAGCCCCAAACAATTGAGTCTATCAACCTTCTCAAATCTAAAAAATGTCCCTTCATTGTTGCACTCAATAAGGTACGTGCGCCTTCTGAAAAATTAACCTAGGAAAACACGTTTCTTAATTTTTTGTGATTAAAAAAAGTGGTATAATTAACATACAAGCATGGCTTATTTCATTGTGCTTCACTATATTGTGTTTCACAGATATTGTATATGTGTATAGTTTTTTGTTGTTGTTTTTTTGTTTGTTTGTTTGTTTGTTTGTTTGTTTTTTGAGACGGAGTCTCGTTCTGTCGCCCAGGCTGGAGTGCAGTGGCCAGATCTCAGCTCACTGCAAGCTCCGCCTCCTGGGTTCACGCCATTCTCCTGCCTCAGCCTTCCGAGTAGCTGGGACCACAGGCGCCGCCACCTCGCCCGGCTAATTTTTTGTGTTTTTAGTAGAGACGGGGTTTCGCCGTGTTAGCCAGGATGGTCTCGATCTCCTGACCTTGTGATCCGCCCGTCTTGGCCTCCCAAAGTGCTGGGATTACAGGCTTGAGCCACCGCGCCCGGCCTTGTTTGTTTTTTGAGACACAGTCTTGCTCTGTCACCCAGGCTGGAGTGCAGTGGCACGATCTTGGCTCACTGCAACCTCTGCCTCCTGGGTTCAGGCAATTCACCTGCCTCAGCCTCCCAAGTAGCTGGGACTACAGGCGCTCGCCACCATGCCCGGCTAATTTTTGTATTTTTAGTAGAGATGGGGTTTCACCATATTGGCCAGGCTGGTCTCGAACTCCTGACCTTGTGATCCACCTGCCTCGGCCTCCCAAAGTGCTGGGATTACAGGCGCGAGCCACCGCGCCCAGCCTTTTAAATAAAATTTGTAAGTTTATAGTAGCCTTGCATCAAGCAAGTGTATTAAGTCTATTGGTGCCATTTTCCCAACAGCATGTGTTCACTTCTTGTCACATTTGTTAATTTGCAATATTTCAAACTTTGTCATTATTACATCTGTTACAGTTATCTGGGATAAATGATCTTTGTTATTATAATTGATTTGGGGTGCCACAAACCACACCCCTATAAGATGGCACACTTAGTCAATACATGTTGTGTGTGTTCTGACTGCTCCAGCAACCAGCTGTTCCCTTGTCTCTTTCTCTCTCCTTGGGCCCATTTCCTGAGACAGTATTGAAATTAGGCCAATTAATAACATTACAATGACCTGTAAGTGTTCAAGTGAAAGGAGGAGTCGCATGTATAATATCAGTCCAGCCGCAACACTCCCTTAAGCCAAAGCCTAATCTAAAGCAAGGCCCTCTCTTCAGTTCTAAAGCTGAGGAAGGTGAGGAAGCTGTCGAAGAAAAGTTTGAAACTAGTAGAGGTTGGTTCATGAGGTTTAAGGAAAGAAGCTGTTTCTGTAACCTAAAAGTACAAGGTGAAGCAGCAAGTGCTGATACAGAAGCTGCAGCAAGTTATCCAGAAGCTCTAGCTGAGATGATTGATGAAGGTGGCTACACTAAACAACAGATTTTCAATGTAGGCAAAAAAGCCTTCGATTGGCAAAACATTCCATCTTGGACTTTCAGAGCTAGAGAGGAGAAGTCACTGCCTGGCTTCAAAGCTTCGAAGGGCAGGCTGACTCTCTAGTTAGGGTCTAATGTGGTTGGTGACTTTAAGCTGAAGCCAATGCTCATTGACCATTCTGAAAATCCTAGGGCCCTTAATAATTATGCCAAATCCATTCTACTGTGCTTTATAAATGGAAATATAAAACCTGGATGATAGCACGTCTGTTTATAGCATGGTTTACTGAATATTTTAAGCCCATTGTTGAGACCAACTCCTCAGAGAAAAAGATTGCTTTCAATGTATTACTGCTTGTTAACAGTGCACCTGATTACCCAAGCTCTGATGGAGACACACAAGGAGATTAATGTTTTCGTGCCTGCTAATATAGCATTCATTCTGTAGCCCATGGATCAAGGAGTGTCTTCAACTTTCAAGTATTGTTACTTAAGAAATACATTTTGTATGGCTATAGCTGCCATAGATTGAGATTCCTCTGATGGATTTGGGCAAAAGTTGAAAACCTTTTGGAAAGGATTCATCCTTCTAGATGTTATGAAGATTTCTGTTCATGATCCATAAAAGTACAAAATATAAACATTGATAGGAGTTTGGAAGAAGTTGATTTCAACTCTCATTTATGACTTTGAGGAGTTCAAGATTTCAGTAGAGGAAGTCACTGCGGATGTGGTAGAAAAATAGCAAGAGAACTGGAATTAAGTGGAACCAGAAGATGTAACTGAGTTGCTGCAATCTTAAGATAAAACTTGAACAGATGAGAAGCTGCTGCTTATAGGTGGGCAAAGAAAGTGGTTTCTTGAGGTGGAGGTCTACTTCTGGTGAGGATATTGTGAACAGTGTTGAAATGACAAAAAAGGATTTAGGATAGCAGTCAACCTAATTGATAAAGCAGTGTCTGGGTTTGAGAGGATTGACTACAGTTTTGAAAAAAGCTCTATTATGGGTAAAATGCTGTAAGCAGCATTGCATGCTACAGATGGATTTTTTTTTTTTTTTTTTTTTGAGACAGAGTTTCACTCTTGTTGCCCAGGCTGGAGTGCAGTGGTGTGCAATCTCAGCTCACCGCAACCTCCGCCTCCCAGGTTCAAGCGATTCTCCTGCCTCAGCCTCCCGAGTAACTGGGATTACAGGCATCTGCCACCACACCCGGCTAATTTTTTATTTTTAGTAGAGATGGGGTTTCTCCATGTTGGTCAGGCTGGTCTTGAACTCCAGACTTCAGGTGATCTGCCCGCCTCGGCCTGCCAAAGTGCTGGGATTACAGGCGTGAGCCGCTGTGCCCAGCCAATAAATCTTTCATGAAAGGAAGAATCAGTTTATTGATGGGACAGATTTCTTTGCTGTCTCTTTTAAGAAATTGCTACAGCCACCCCAGCCTTTATCAACCACCATCCTGATCAGTCAGTAGCTATCAACATCGAGCCAAGACCCTCTACCAGCAAAAAGATTATGACTTGTTGAAGAATCAGGAGTTCGTTAGCATTTTTAGCAGTATTTTAAATTAAGGTGTATACATTGCTTTTTTAAAAAAGATATACTGCTATCACACACTTAATAGACTACAATATAATATAGTATAAGCATGTGTATAAGAAAATGCACCCCATGCTAAGTGTTTATTTTAATTTGACAAATTTCCAACCACTGTCATTCCAAAAAAGTTCTCTCACATTACTTTGCAGTCATTCTCCTGCCCTCCCTAAACCCAGGCTAGTATTGATCTTTCTGTGTCATACGGACTAGTTGTGCCTGTTTTATGATTTCATATAAATGAAATCATATAGTATGTAATTTTTTAAGTTTGGCATTTTTTGTTACGTTATTACGCTTTATTCATGTTGTCATTATATGTATAAAAGGTTTTTCCTTTTTATTGCTGAATAGTAGTCCACTCTCCGAATAATGCTGCACTTCATCCATTTGTCTGTTGAGAATTCCTGTTTCTGCATATCTTTGTGAATAGTCGCCCTACCTTCAGCATTCTAGTAGGTGTGTAGTTGAGGGCTAAATTATTGTGGTCTAGTTTGTTTCCACAGTGACTAATGGCTTTATGCAGCTTTTCACGTACTTATGCTTAGAGAGAGATGACAATATCTGTTTCTTTGAAAAGTATGTTCAAAATCCTTTGTTCTTTATTAGATTGTTGTTTTATTGTTGAGTTTTAAGAGTTCTTTATACTTCTGGTTCTATGTATATAACTCCTTTTTTTGGGCCGGGCACGGTGGCTCACGCCTGTAATCCCAGCACTTTGGGAGGCCGAGGCAGGTGGATCACGAGGTCAGGAGATCGAGACAATCCTGGCTAACACAGTGAAACCCTGTCTCTACTAAAAATACAAAAAATTAGCCGGGCATGGTGGCGGGCACCTGTAGTCCCAGCTACTCGGGAAGCTGAGGCAGGAGAATGGTGTGAACCCAGGAGGCAGAGCTTGCAGTGAGCCGAGATCGCACCACCGCACTCCAGCCTGGACGACAGAGCAAGACTCCATCTCAAAAAAAATAAAAATAAAAAAATAACTCCTGGCCGGGCGCAGTGGCTCACGCCTGTAATCCCAGCACTTTGGGAGGCCGAGGCGGGCGGATCGCGAGGTCAGGAGATCGAAACCATCCTGGTGAACACGGTGAAACCCCATCTCTACTGAAAATACAAAAAAATTAGCCAGGTGAGGTGGCGGTGCCTGTAGTCCCAGCTTCTAGGGAGGCTGAGGCAGGAGAATGGCGTTAACCCAGGAGGCAGAGCTTGCAGTGAGCAGAGATCACGCCACTGCACTCCAGGCTGGGCGACAGAGTGAGACTCCGTCTCCAAAAAACAAACCAAAAAAAAAAACAAAAAACTCCTTTTTCACTTGTATGTACTGCTGATATATTCTTATGGTCTGGGACTTGGGTTTTCATTTTCTTTGTTTTGTTTTTTTGTGTGTATGTGTGTGTGTGTGTGTGTGTTTTGGTGACTGTCTCTCGCTGTAGCCCAGGCTGGAGTGCAGTATGGCACACGCTTGGTTCACTACAATGTCCGCCTCCCAGGCTCAAGCGATTGTGGTGCCTGAACCACCAGTAGCTGGGATTACAGGCATGCACCACCGCACGCGGTTAGGGCTTTTCTTTTCTTTTCTTTTTTTTTCTTTGTGTGTGTATGTGTGTGTGTATATGTATGTATGTGTGTTTTAGTAAAGATGGGGTTTTGCCATGTTGGCCAGGCTGATCTCAAACTCCTGGCCTCAAGTGATCCACCACTTTGGCCAACCAAAGTGCTGGGATTACAGGCATGAGACACTGTGCCCAGCCTCCTTTTCTTAATAGTGTGTTTTGAAGAGAAGAAATTTCTGATTTTGGTGAAATGCAATTAATTTTTATATTTTATTTATTTTTGGGACAGGGCCTTGCTCTGTCGCCCAGGCTGGAGTACAGTGGCATTATGTCAGCTCACTGCACCTGTGCCTCCTGCGTTTAAGTGATTCTTGTTCCTCAGCCTCCCAAGTAGCTGGAATTACAGGTGCACGCCACCACACCCAGCCAATTTGTATTTTTAGTAGAGACAGGGTTTCACCATGTTGGCCAGGCTGGTCTTGAGCTCCTGACATCAAGTGATCCGCCCACCTTGGCCTCCCAAAGTCCTGGGATTTCAGGCATGAGCCATCATGCCTGGCCCCCATTAATTTTTTTTATGATTTGTGTTTTATGTAAGTAATCTTTTCCTATCCCAAGTTCATTACATTTTTCTCGGGTGTTTCCAGATGTTTAATAGTTTAAGCGTTTACATTGAGATTGATGATCTTTTTTTATATAGTGTGAGGTCAGGGTTTACTTTTTTTCCATAGAAATATTTTGTTATTTAAAGACTCTTTGCTGAAAAGATTATTTTTTCCCCCATGGAATTAGTTTGGAATCTTTGTCAATAGTTAGTTGACCATATATGTCTGTTCCTAGAATCTATCTTTTGTTCCAGTGTTCTGTGTACATTCTTATGCTACTACTACCCTGTCTCATTATAGCTTCATAGTAAAGTTTTGAAAACTGGTAGTGGTAAATCCTTCAACTTAGTTTTTCTTTATATTGTTTTGGCTATTTTAGGTCCTTGGATTTCAATATAAAGTTTTCAAAAAAAGCCTTTTAGGATTTTGATTGGGATTGCTTTTCAATCTGTAGATAAATTTTGAGAGAATTGGTTCTTTTAGCAATATTGCATCTTCTGATCAGTGAACCTGGTATCTCTGTACATTTACTTAGTCCTTCTTTACCATTTTTTAAAATTATTTTTTATTTTATTTATTTTTTTAAATAGAGACAAGATCTCACTGTGTTACCCAGGCTGGTCCTGAACTCCTGGGCTCAAGCAGTCTGCCTGCATCAGCCTCCCAAAGTATTAAGATTTAAGACAGCCACCATGCCTGGCCAGGCCTTCTTTACTTTCTCTTGGCAATATTTTGTAGTTTTATTGTCCACACGTTGAACATATTTTTCTGAATTTATCCCTAGGTATTTCATGGTTTAATGCTGTTGTAAATAGCATGGACATTTTTTTGATTTCCAGCTGTTTATGACATTTACATTCAGTTTGTATCTTGTGACCTTGTTAAATTCACTGATTAGGCCTAGTATCTTCTTTTGTAAATAATGTGGGTTTTTCTGTGTATGTGATTATGTTATCTGCTTATAAATGCAGTTTTTCCCCCTTATCTACATGCTTTCTACTTCTTTTTCTTCTTTATTGTACTAACTAGACCTTCTAAATAATACTGAATAGAAGCAATGACAGTAGACGTCATCCTTTCGTTATTCCTGATATTAGGGGAAAGTGCTCAGTCTTTCACTCTTACGTATGATGTCAGCTGTAGGTTTTTTGTGTTTTTTGTCAATGCCCTTTATTAAGTTTGAGGAAGTTTCCTTCTATTCTAGGTTGTTTAGAGTGCTTTATGTTTTTATTTCTTTAATCATGAATGGTTGTTGATATTGTCAAATTCTTTTCCTGCATATTTAGAGATGTTCACGTGGATTTTCTCCTTCGTTCTGTTAACAACATAATTACTGTTGAATTTTTAAAATGTTAAACCAACTTTATTAAAATAAACCCTGGTTGGTTGTCATTTGTTATCCTTTTGATATATTGCTAGATTTGATTTGTAATGTTTCATTGTTGTTTTTGTGTCTGTGTTCATGAGTGATATGCATATGTAGTTTTCTTGTAATGCCTTTTATCTGGTTTTCATATCAGAGTAATGTTGGCCTCGTAAGATGAGTTGAGAAGTATTTCCTCCTCTGTTTTCTGAAAGAATGTGCAGGAATTGAATTATCTGCACATTCAAATTATTGAATTAGCTTTTGGTTATTCAATAACCAAATATTGAATTATCTAAGAATTAGCTTTTGGTTTTATTGATATTCTTTTCTGATATAAGCATTTAAAGGTATTAATTTCTAAGTACTAGTTAGACATGTTTTTATTATTTAGCTTTACAAGCTTCAGGCTTTTCCTTTAAAGGTGTTGAACATGTTTATAAATACTCTAAGGACCTCATATTCTAATTTTAACATCTGTCATTTCCTACTGATTTGTCTCCTTAGTAGCATTCAGAGTCATCTGCTTCTTTATTTGATCACCCTAAACTGAGTCCCCAGATTATGCTTTTGGTTGGGTGGTTGTTTGGCTAGTCAGTATTTTTCATTTCTTCTATGCTCGTTTATCTCTCTTGTTGAAAAGTGAGGGAAAATAGATTCTGTCATTAACAAAACAGGTTTAATCCTAATTTGAGCAATAAAACAATTAAAATAGGCTGTTCCCTAAGACAGAAAATATATATACATTTTTAAGTTTTTGGTATATAATTTTATAGTGATGGTACTTGCTGGGATTGATTGTTCCTGTTACAAAAACTGTTTTGGAATTTCAACAATATACATTAATAGTTTTAGGATAATTCTAGGATATTATCTTTTGCAAACAAATGACAGCCACTTAGGAACTCATGGAGGTTGACAGGGCAGCATGGCACTGCAGCAGTTTCTAATTTAAGAGCAGGTGCCGATAAGCAGTCTGAAAGGAGCTTTTGGTACAGTAAAGTGTATGAGTAAGTCAGTCACACTGTTCTGTATAGATGAGACATACATGAGGAATTTTCTGGAGCTATTAATGCAATTCTTGAATGTTCTGAATTTTTTAGAGCTCTTTCTCATGAAAAAACTTTTTCAGATTGATAGGTTATATGATTGGAAAAAGAGTCCCGACTCTGATGTGGCTGCTACTTTAAAGAAGCAGAAAAAGAATACAAAAGATGAATTTGAGGAGCGAGCAAAGGCTATTATTGTAGAATTTGCACAGCAGGTAAGAAGGCTTCCTTCTTTCCGAAGAGCCTATCTCAGAATAGTTATTATGTTATCTTTATAATGAAGTCAGTGTTTTCGTTAATACTGGTTCTTTTCCTCTGTTGACAGCAATTACTTTTTAAAAATTCTTCTTCCTTTTTCTCCTTTTTCTTTGCAGTCTGAATACTTTAATTTAGAAAACTGAGTTGACTTAGAACTACTTTGCTGTAATACAGTTAATGCTTATAGAATATACATGATGATTTTTAGTTTTTATGAGGAGTTTCAAAATGACGAGCCATTTGCTCATTCGCCTTCTAGTTAGTCACACCTATTCCAGATACGTTTTCTTTACAGCCTGGCGTTTTGGATGATTTTTGCTCCTAGGGTTTGAATGCTGCTTTGTTTTATGAGAATAAAGATCCCCGCACTTTTGTGTCTTTGGTACCTACCTCTGCACATACTGGTGATGGCATGGGAAGTCTGATCTACCTTCTTGTTGAGTTAACTCAGACCATGTTGAGCAAGAGACTTGCGCACTGTGAAGAGCTGAGGGCACAGGTGATGGAGGTAATGATCAATTTTTCAGTTTATTGTTTTTTTTTTTTTTTTAAATGGCAAGTTCCTTGAGTGGAGGATATTGACTACTTTCAGATTTAATGAACATGGTGCATTGTATGTACGTCTTTCTCTTTGTAATAACGTCTTGTAGGTTAAAGCTCTCCCAGGGATGGGCACCACGATAGATGTCATCTTGATCAATGGGCGTTTGAAGGAAGGAGATACAATCATTGTTCCTGGAGTGGAAGGGCCCATTGTAACTCAGATCCGAGGCCTCCTGTTACCTCCTCCTATGAAGGAATTACGAGTGAAGGTACGCTGAGGTGGTAAGCGTTGACACAGGGGGACTTGTAAAGTTCTGCTGAGATTGTTTCCTCACCTTTAAAGCTGTTTGACTTAATACAGAACACATAACATCCCTCGCTCTCCCTTTTATCTTAGATGTCATCGTACTGGAAGGCCTGTCTGTCAAGAGTAGAGATGCGTGAAAGTACCTGCTTACCAGACTAGGCCTTTCCCAGATACTAAACTACATTGTTTTGGTTCTACACTGCTAACTACAGTTGACTCTTGAACAACATGAGGGCTAGGGGTACTGACTCCCTGGCCAGTTGAAAATCCACATATATTTTTTGACTCCCCAAAAACTTAACTCCTAATAGCCTACCATTGACCAGAAGCCTCACCGATCACATAAACAGTCGGTTAACACGTTTTGTATGTTTTATATATTACATACTGCATTCTTACAATAAAACAAGCTAGAGAAAAGAAAACGTGATTAAGCAAATCATAAGGAAGAGAAAATAGATTTACTGTTTGTAAGTGGCAGTGGGTCATCATAATGGTCCTCATTCTTACCTCATTCTTACCTCATTCTTATCTCATTCTTACCTCATTCTTATCTCATTCTTATCCTCATTCTTATCTCATTCTTATCTCATTCTTATCTCATTCTTATCCTCATTCTTATCTCATTCTTATCTCATTCTTATCCTCATTCTTATCTCATTCTTATCTCATTCTTATCTCATTCTTATCTCATTCTTACCTCATTCTTACCTCATTCTTATCTCATTCTTACCTCATTCTTATCTCATTCTTACCTCATTCTTATCTCATTCTTATCTCATTCTTATCTCATTCTTATCTCATTCTTATCTCATTCTTATCTCATTCTTATCTCATTCTTATCTCATTCTTATCTCATTCTTATCTCATTCTTATCTCATTCTTACCTCATTCTTATCTCATTCTTATCTCATGCTTATCTCATTCTTATCTCATTCTTACCTCATTCTTATCTCATTCTTATCTCATTCTTATCTCATTCTTACCTCATTCTTACCTCATTCTTACCTCATTCTTACCTCATTCTTACCTCATTCTTATCTCATTCTTATCTCATTCTTACCTCATTCTTATCTCATTCTTACCTCATTCTTATCTCATTCTTATCTCATTCTTATCTCATTCTTATCTCATTCTTACCTCATTCTTATCTCATTCTTATCTCATTCTTATCTCATTCTTACCTCATTCTTATCTCATTCTTATCTCATTCTTATCTCATTCTTACCTCATTCTTACCTCATTCTTACCTCATTCTTACCTCATTCTTACCTCATTCTTACCTCATTCTTATCTCATTCTTATCTCATTCTTATCTCATTCTTATCTCATTCTTATCTCATTCTTACCTCATTCTTATCTCATTCTTACCTCATTCTTATCTCATTCTTATCTCATTCTTATCTCATTCTTACCTCATTCTTACCTCATTCTTACCTCATTCTTACCTCATTCTTATCTCATTCTTACCTCATTCTTATCTCATTCTTATCTCATTCTTATCTCATTCTTATCTCATTCTTACCTCATTCTTACCTCATTCTTACCTCATTCTTACCTCATTCTTACCTCATTCTTACCTCATTCTTATCTCATTCTTACCTCATTCTTACCTCATTCTTATCTCATTCTTATCTCATTCTTATCTCATTCTTACCTCATTCTTATCTCATTCTTATCTCATTCTTACCTCATTCTTATCTCATTCTTACCTCATTCTTACCTCATTCTTATCTCATTCTTACCTCATTCTTATCTCATTCTTATCTCATTCTTATCTCATTCTTACCTCATTCTTATCTCATTCTTATCTCATTCTTACCTCATTCTTATCTCATTCTTATCTCATTCTTACCTCATTCTTATCTCATTCTTATCTCATTCTTATCTCATTCTTATCTCATTCTTATCTCATTCTTATCTCATTCTTACCTCATTCTTACCTCATTCTTACCTCATTCTTACCTCATTCTTACCTCATTCTTATCTCATTCTTACCTCATTCTTATCTCATTCTTATCTCATTCTTATCTCATTCTTATCTCATTCTTATCTCATTCTTATCTCATTCTTACCTCATTCTTATCTCATTCTTATCTCATTCTTACCTCATTCTTATCTCATTCTTATCTCATTCTTACCTCATTCTTACCTCATTCTTATCTCATTCTTACCTCATTCTTATCTCATTCTTACCTCATTCTTATCTCATTCTTATCTCATTCTTATCTCATTCTTACCTCATTCTTACCTCATTCTTATCTCATTCTTATCTCATTCTTATCTCATTCTTATCTCATTCTTATCTCATTCTTACCTCATTCTTATCTCATTCTTATCTCATTCTTACCTCATTCTTATCTCATTCTTATCTCATTCTTACCTCATTCTTATCTCATTCTTATCTCATTCTTATCTCATTCTTACCTCATTCTTACCTCATTCTTATCTCATTCTTATCTCATTCTTACCTCATTCTTACCTCATTCTTACCTCATTCTTACCTCATTCTTATCTCATTCTTACCTCATTCTTACCTCATTCTTACCTCATTCTTATCTCATTCTTATCTCATTCTTATCTCATTCTTATCTCATTCTTACCTCATTCTTACCTCATTCTTATCTCATTCTTACCTCATTCTTACCTCATTCTTACCTCATTCTTATCTCATTCTTATCTCATTCTTACCTCATTCTTATCTCATTCTTACCTCATTCTTACCTCATTCTTACCTCATTCTTATCTCATTCTTACCTCATTCTTATCTCATTCTTATCTCATTCTTATCTCATTCTTATCTCATTCTTACCTCATTCTTATCTCATTCTTATCTCATTCTTATCTCATTCTTATCTCATTCTTACCTCATTCTTATCTCATTCTTATCTCATTCTTATCTCATTCTTATCTCATTCTTATCTCATTCTTATCTCATTCTTACCTCATTCTTATCTCATTCTTATCTCATTCTTATCTCATTCTTACCTCATTCTTATCTCATTCTTATCTCATTCTTATCTCATTCTTATCTCATTCTTACCTCATTCTTACCTCATTCTTATCTCATTCTTATCTCATTCTTATCTCATTCTTATCTCATTCTTATCTCATTCTTATCTCATTCTTACCTCATTCTTATCTCATTCTTATCTCATTCTTATCTCATTCTTACCTCATTCTTATCTCATTCTTACCTCATTCTTACCTCATTCTTATCTCATTCTTATCTCATTCTTATCTCATTCTTACCTCATTCTTATCTCATTCTTACCTCATTCTTACCTCATTCTTATCTCATTCTTATCTCATTCTTATCTCATTCTTATCTCATTCTTATCTCATTCTTAACTCATTCTTATCTCATTCTTATCTCATTCTTATCTCATTCTTATCTCATTCTTACCTCATTCTTATCTCATTCTTACCTCATTCTTATCTCATTCTTATCTCATTCTTATCTCATTCTTATCTCATTCTTATCTCATTCTTATCTCATTCTTATCTCATTCTTACCTCATTCTTACCTCATTCTTACCTCATTCTTACCTCATTCTTACCTCATTCTTACCTCATTCTTACCTCATTCTTATCTCATTCTTATCTCATTCTTATCTCATTCTTATCTCATTCTTATCTCATTCTTATCTCATTCTTATCTCATTCTTACCTCATTCTTACCTCATTCTTACCTCATTCTTACCTCATTCTTACCTCATTCTTATCTCATTCTTACCTCATTCTTATCTCATTCTTATCTCATTCTTATCTCATTCTTATCTCATTCTTATCTCATTCTTACCTCATTCTTACCTCATTCTTACCTCATTCTTACCTCATTCTTACCTCATTCTTACCTCATTCTTACCTCATTCTTACCTCATTCTTATCTCATTCTTATCTCATTCTTATCTCATTCTTACCTCATTCTTACCTCATTCTTACCTCATTCTTATCTCATTCTTACCTCATTCTTACCTCATTCTTACCTCATTCTTATCTCATTCTTATCTCATTCTTACCTCATTCTTATCTCATTCTTACCTCATTCTTACCTCATTCTTACCTCATTCTTATCTCATTCTTACCTCATTCTTATCTCATTCTTATCTCATTCTTATCTCATTCTTATCTCATTCTTACCTCATTCTTACCTCATTCTTATCTCATTCTTATCTCATTCTTATCTCATTCTTATCTCATTCTTACCTCATTCTTATCTCATTCTTATCTCATTCTTATCTCATTCTTATCTCATTCTTATCTCATTCTTATCTCATTCTTATCTCATTCTTACCTCATTCTTATCTCATTCTTATCTCATTCTTATCTCATTCTTACCTCATTCTTACCTCATTCTTATCTCATTCTTATCTCATTCTTACCTCATTCTTACCTCATTCTTACCTCATTCTTACCTCATTCTTATCTCATTCTTACCTCATTCTTACCTCATTCTTACCTCATTCTTATCTCATTCTTATCTCATTCTTATCTCATTCTTATCTCATTCTTACCTCATTCTTACCTCATTCTTATCTCATTCTTACCTCATTCTTACCTCATTCTTACCTCATTCTTATCTCATTCTTATCTCATTCTTACCTCATTCTTATCTCATTCTTACCTCATTCTTACCTCATTCTTACCTCATTCTTATCTCATTCTTACCTCATTCTTATCTCATTCTTATCTCATTCTTACCTCATTCTTATCTCATTCTTATCTCATTCTTACCTCATTCTTATCTCATTCTTACCTCATTCTTACCTCATTCTTACCTCATTCTTATCTCATTCTTATCTCATTCTTACCTCATTCTTATCTCATTCTTATCTCATTCTTACCTCATTCTTATCTCATTCTTACCTCATTCTTACCTCATTCTTATCTCATTCTTATCTCATTCTTATCTCATTCTTATCTCATTCTTATCTCATTCTTATCTCATTCTTACCTCATTCTTATCTCATTCTTATCTCATTCTTACCTCATTCTTATCTCATTCTTACCTCATTCTTACCTCATTCTTACCTCATTCTTATCTCATTCTTCTCCTCATGTTGGGCCAGCTGACAGGGAGGAAGGCGAGGGTCGGTCTTGTCTTTGGTGGCAGAGGGGGAGAAAATCTGAGTGTCAGTGGACATACGCAGTTGTTCAAGGGTCAACTGTCGTTTTTTATTAACATTTTTAATTGTGAAATAAAATAATTGCTCCTGAAAAGTACACAAAACATAGCAGAAAAGTTTAACACATTTTTGGGAAGCAACCAGATGGAGAATGAGAATGCTGCTGGTACCCAGAGGCTTCCTGTGTGCTTCTTCCTGATCAACCCTCCCCACCTTCCCCTCCTACCCCCAGACCTTTCATAGAGTTAACCATGGTTGCATTTTATGATAGTAACAGATATCCTTGCTTTGCTTTGTTTTTGTGTCTGAGAGTACTTCCCTTAGACGTGTCTATAGACTTTATGTAGAAATGGAGTTATTCTAAGTGTGTACTTTTATAGCTGGCTTTTTTTTTTTTTTTTTTTTTTTGGGAGATAGGCTCTCACTCTGTCGCTCAGGCCGGAGTGCAGTGGTGCAGTCACAGCTCACTGCAGCCTCAACCTCCCTGGGGTTCAGGCGATCCTCCCACCTCAGCCTCCTGAATAGCTGGGACTACAGGTGCACACCACCACACCTGGCTAATTTGTTTACAGATGGGACTTTGCCATGTTGCCCAAGCTGCTCTTGAACTCCTGGGCTCAAGCAATCCACCCACTTTCATCTCCCCAAAGTGCTGGGATTATAGGCATGAGCCACCATGCCTGGCCTATATCTGGCTTCCTTTAGTGAAAAAAATGCATATAATTTTAAGATTTCTTTTCCATTGTGTGACTGTATCACAACATATCTATCTGTTCTGTTGATGGGAAATGTAGGTGATCTCCAGTTTTATTTTATTTTTTATTTTTTTTTGAGACGGAGTCTCACTCTGTCATCCAGGCTGGGATTACAGGTGCATGCCACCATGTCCGGCTAATTTCTGTATTTTCAGTAGAGATGGGGTTTCACCATGTTGGCTAGGCTAGTCTCGAACTCCTGACTTCAGCCTCCCTAAGTGCTGGGATTACAGGTGTGAGCCACCGCACCCAGCCCAGTTTTTTATTTTTGTTCTTACTAACGATGCTGCTGCTGTGAACTTTTGTGTATATCTCTTGATGTGTTTGTGCCAGTTTCCCAGGGTATGTATACCTAGGAGTGAAGGCCACACTTGTCTACAGTGGGTGTAACAAATTATATTCTCAACCGCAGTATTAGTTTCATTGTTTTACATCTTCATCAGTTCTTGGATGTCAGATGTAAAATTTTTTTGCCATTCTGGTGTGTAGCTCATTGCCGTTTCAGTGTGCATTTGCCTAATTGTTAACCTGGTTGGTCATTTAAAAATGTTTATTAGCCATTTATTTCCTCCTTCGTGAGATGTACATGTTTCTTCTGCATTATCTTCCTTACAGATGTATATGCGCTTGTATATTCAGGATACTGGTTTGTTAGTTGGTGTGTTTTGCAGTATCTTCTACTCTTGTGACTTTTTTTTTTCCTGTGGTATTTTGAGAAATGGAAATATTTCATTTTAATGTTAAATTTATCAATCTTTTATTTTGTGGTTATTGCTTTTCGTGCCTAGTTTAAGAAACCTCTAAGATCATGATGAGATTCTATCATCTCCTACTGCTAACCACTTTTAAAGTACATTTGGTAACAAATGTTTTTCTCTCTATAGAACCAGTATGAAAAGCATAAAGAAGTAGAAGCAGCTCAGGGGGTAAAGATTCTTGGAAAAGACCTGGAGAAGACATTGGCTGGTTTACCCCTCCTCGTGGCTTATAAAGAAGATGAAATCCCTGTTCTTAAAGTAAGTTCATTTAAAATTTTTTTTCCTCAAAAGTTCTGGCACGTGTCAGCATTGCACATGCTAGGGATGGTGACCACAACTGGCTTTGTCTTTGTGAAGCCCGCCGTCTCTTGGCCTCTTAGCAAACCTGACGCTTTTGAATTACTTCAGTTTGTACAGTCATAGGAATTGGTATGATTTTTATGTGTACTAGAATTATAAAAATAATGCATTTTATTCAAATAAAAAAATGAGTCAAAAGCTACAAGTTGGCTGGGCATGGTGATGCACGCCTGTAATCCCAGCTACTTGGGAGGCTGAGGCAGGAGAATCACTTGAACCTGGGAGGCAGAGGCTGCAATGAGCCGAGATCGTGCCACTGCACTCCAACCTGGGCGACAGCAAGACCTTGTCTCAAAAAAAAAGCTAGAAGTTGTATATTCTTTTTTGGCCCATGTCCATTGTAGTTTCATAAAAGTGGACTTTGAGCCATAGTTTGTTCACTTGCCAAAGAGAAAATATAACTGTTCCCAGCACATGGCTCTTGTGTCCTGGGGCCATGTTTGTTAGGCAGCATCAAGTCATGCTGTTGGGAATAAGCTAGCTCAGGGCCAGTGAGAGAATAGGACAGGCCTGCCTCTTCAGCCAGTCCTGAGTATGGAGTGGACTTATGTCCCTTCAGTGGCTTTGATAAAACTTGTTTTACTTATTTCTGGTTAAAATCTCTTCTTCCATTTCTAGACGAGCAGTGATGGAGGAAGGAGCTGCTGAGATCATGAGATTATGGTATTTCCTAGTTAACATAGTCAAGCTGAGCTTTTGGGCTATCGTAACACATTACAGTTATGTGGTGCTTTTTTAACTTTAAAAAAATTTTTCTTCTCTACTGTTTAATTCTGCCCACCCATCTATTATATTTGCCAAGTGGAGCAGAGATTAAACATATTTCAAAATTAGCAAACTTAAGACACAGGTGAAGCGAGATACAGTCAGGGTGTGGCCCCCAAATCTCCTCCTCCATTCCAGCACAGGTTCTGTTATGCCCTGCTCTATCTAAGCCTTAGTTTCATATTTGCAGATAAGTACTTGACCAAAGAAACACGATTTAATTCTAGACTGCTGAGGATAGAGGTGTGTTGACAACCTTATCAAATCTGATTTCTTTACAAGGATGAATTGATCCATGAGTTAAAGCAGACACTAAATGCTATCAAATTAGAAGAAAAAGGAGTCTATGTCCAGGCATCTACACTGGGTTCTTTGGAAGCTCTACTTGAATTTCTGAAAACATCAGAAGTGCCCGTAAGTAATTACACTTAGCTCCACAAGTGAGTGGTGGTTGGTCGTGGTTTTTGGTGCCATTACCATTACCTGATACATAGAGATAAACATGAAACTCCCATTTTTTCAGTATGCAGGAATTAACATTGGCCCAGTGCATAAAAAAGATGTTATGAAGGCTTCAGTGATGTTGGAACATGACCCTCAGTAAGTAATTTCTCTTGCTATGAAGGCTTTCATGTTACTTACCTATCTTAAAACTGTCCTATCTTTAAAAACTGTCCTCTGTGACATACTGTTTTTCATTGAATGGTTTTTGATGTGTTTTAACCTTTTAGGTATGCAGTAATTTTGGCCTTCGATGTGAGAATTGAACGAGATGCACAAGAAATGGCTGATAGTTTAGGAGTTAGAATTTTTAGTGCAGAAATTATTTATCATTTATTTGATGCCTTTACAAAATATAGACAAGACTACAAGAAACAGAAACAAGAAGAATTTAAGTAAGTTACTGTTTTTATTTACTTCGACTCTTTGTTAATGAACATGATTGAGAATTACTGAATTCTAGAAAGGGCTGTAAACAGCAAAATCATGGCATTTACTCATCTACCAGAGGCTGCATCCTGAAATGGTATGTTGCAAACCAGAAACCCAACATACTGGGGACATTCCAGCAGTATGCAAACAAGTCTTGTCTGTGACTTCAGTTTAATATAATCTTAGCAGGCTTGGGTCTTGTTAATGGGTTAGTAGTTATTAAATTTCGGGACTTTATCTTGCTCATCTGGGATTACACAGATTGGAAGTAACAAAACTTGAGTGAGGAAAACTGGGAAATAAGGTGAGAGATTCTGTGGGAGAGAAGTCCATTCCTGTAGCAAACTTTCCAAGTACTCACAGTGTAGGAATTAACTACATTGCTGCAGTGGTAGAGGAAGCATCAGCCAAGAACCAGGCCGGCCTCCCTCCTCTGAGACAGGGTCTCGTTCTGTCACCCATGCTGTAGTGCAGTCACATGATCACGGGTTACTCCAGCCTCTGCCTACTGGGCTCAAGTGAGCCTCCCACCTCAGCCTCCCGAGTAGTTGAGACTACAGGCTCACGCCGCTATGCCTGGCTAATTTGTTGTATTTTTGGTAGGACAGGGTTTTGCCATGTTGGCCAGGCTGGTCTTGAATTCCTGAGCTCAAGTGATCCACCTGCCTCTGCCTCCTGAAGTGCTGGGATTATAGATGTGAGCCACTGTGCCTAGTCTGGGACAGGCTCTTATTGCAGGACAATCAACACATGTTGAGAAGTGCTGAAAAACCAAATAAAGCAGGGAAGGGCCTAAATAAGGAGAGGAGAGACTGTGATTAATGATGTGGTTGAGGAAGGCATCTCATCTCTTCAGACAGAGCGCCCATGGGGAGTGTCCAGAGAGAACAGCAGTGTGAGGTGGAGTGACCAGAGGGGACAGTGATAAATGAGGTCAGAGAGGGTGGTGGGACCTGTATCGTCAAGGATCTTACAGGCCATGGGAAGGATTGAGCTTCTCTGAGTTGTGCAAGAAGCCATTGCCAAGGCTGTGTTCACCATCAGACTGGCTCACTGGGTTGTTATGTGGACCTTGGGTTGTTAGGAAGTCAGTGGCAAGACCCTGTGAGGAGGCTCCCACAGTCCAAGCAAGAGGTCTAGGTGATTCAGACCACAGTGAGGATAGGAGTGATGGTGTAGTTTGGGATACATTTTTAAGTGGCGCTTACTAGTAAATATTCGGATTTAGACTGGTATGTGCTCACTTTAGATCACGAAAGCTGGAGTGAGAAGAACTCTGCTTAAGACGCGGCCGGAAACGCTGACCGCACTTTTAAGCGTGTGCTCAGGAAGCGGGGTCGCCATGTAGTGGCCTTCTGGATCCATGGTTTGGGAATGTGGTGGAGAAAAGCAGGGTGATAATGTGGTTTGATGCCTCTGTGGTCCCCCAGTAGCCTACACACGTGCCCAACGAAGCCCTGCCTGTCACCAGGTGCTGCCTAGGTTCTAAGCCCCAGCCTGGCTGACATCTTCAGCAGCCAAGCTCAGTGTTCAGACTAGGAACAGAACGCTCCTGTGATGCAGCTTCTGTTGGAGGTAGGGCTTTAAAAGAGAAGAAAGCCCAGACTTGGGAAGCAGTAGAATGGGGAGGAGGAGGAGGTTAAGAAGAAAAGGAAGAAGCACCTTGTTCCTCTAATGCGAGAAGCCTGATGTTCAGCTGCAGTTTTTCTGTTTATATTTAAGTGATTCTGTAAGCTTAAAAATTCTTCTCTTTTTTTCTTTCAGGCACATAGCAGTATTTCCCTGCAAGATGAAAATCCTCCCTCAGTACATTTTTAATTCTCGAGATCCGATAGTGATGGGGGTGACAGTGGAAGCAGGTCAGGTGAAACAGGGGACACCCATGTGTGTCCCAAGCAAAAATGTAAGTTCTAGTTGTACATTTTGTGGGTCATTTCTTAAAGCAGTAAATGTGTGTCCAAGAGTCGTAGCAACACAGCTTTGTGCCTGTAGGTCACAGTACTGGGCTGTGTATTTAGTGTGGTCTCCACCTTCTTAACAAATGTTTCAGTGTGTTTTACCTCAGTAGGAAGAAAATGTGGTAACTTTAAAACAAGCAGAGCCTGTCACCTGCCGTGCTTCAGTGTTGGTAAATACCAGTGCTCCATCGTCAGTGTTGAGTCAGCCCTGATCTCGTGCTTCAGTTAATTGGGCTCCAAGGCACTTGAAATTACTGCCTTTTATTTTATTTTGAAAGGTTTCAAGCCTGTGGAAAAGCTTAAAAATTAGTATAATGAACACCCATGTTTACCTTCCCTTTGTATCAGCATACCTAAGAAAAATTAATAATATTTCAACAATATCCTGTAATTTGCAGCCCTCAGCATTTCACCAATTATCCCAAAGATGTCTTGGTAACTCTCCCCACGGATCTGGCTCAGTGCCCTGCAAACTGCATTGTACTGGGGCTGTTTTGTGGTTAAGCCTCAGTCAAGAACAGTCCTCCATCCTTTTTGAAGTGTCCCAGTGGTTTTGCAAATTCCTTCTCCATTTGGATTTACCTGTCTCTCCCTCCCGAGTAGACACAGGTTAGCATTATTGGAGACACTCATGCGGTTTCCCTGTGTGCCTGCGTCCTGCATGAGCCAGCCTGTCTCACTGCTGCCGACGCTCTTCTTCCCTGGGGAAGTGCTAGCCGCCAGTCATCTCCATTAGAAACTTGCCCTTTGTAATTACTCTGTAATCTATCTGGTACCTGGAGTTCCCAATGGACATCCTGTTTCCCAACAGCCTTTATCCCAGTGGTTTTCGTACCCACTGGCAAGCCTTGCCTGTCAGCTGTTACATAGATGGTGGCAAAATTGTGGATATACCTGTCCCCCCATTTCTTAGAAAGAACCTCTTCCCACTGACCTTTTTATTGACTCATAGACTTAGCAGGGGTTTTTTTTGTTTTGTTGTTTTTTAAATATAATCCATTACCTTTATTCTTTTGATAGATTGTCCAGTGTGGTCAGTAGGAGCTCATTTAAACTGGCTCCTATATCCTTGCCACACAGTAGTCTGAGCATCTTCTTCCTTTCTGGTACAGTGAGATGTTCCAGCCTCATCTAGTACTTTCCCTGCCCCAAACCTGGTTCCTGTAATGGGCAGTGGCACTTAGAAGTTGTCACTGATTCTCTACCATTTCAGTGGACTAAGCCAGGACATTTGTGTTATTTTCTATGTGGCTTTGGCCTCCGAAATCAAACAGAGCTCTCTTTTTTTTCACTCTTATTCTCCTGAATCCTTTTCTCCACAAAGGAGTCAGGGTTTTTTGCCCCAAACTCTGAGATCACATCACTCATCTGCTCACAGGCCATCATTCTTAAAATTTCAGGATCGGTCCTCACTCTGACTTCATTCCCACCAGTCACTTCAAGCTCATTCCTGACTCAGACCCGTTGTGCCTGCTGATCCCTTCTATTATGGCACCTGTCATGTGAAATGGTAGAGCAAAAATACAAAATGACATTGGGTCAACAGGGCACTTGGAATGTTTTGCAAAGCACATTATCTCCTGTCATTCTTACAGCCGTCGTGAAGGGAACAGGGTGTTGGTGGTGCCAGCCTAATTTACCAAAACATTACACTGTGAGACCTTAAGGGATGAATGAAGGATCGCACTGCCATGACTTTTAAAACAGGCTTTTGCTCCAGTTCTTATTTCAGTTGTCCAGCCATGGCGCCTGTGATTGGCATGAATTCTTCAGCATGCATTGTAATATGTTATTTTACAGTTTGTTGACATCGGAATAGTAACAAGTATTGAAATAAACCATAAACAAGTAGATGTTGCAAAAAAAGGACAAGAAGTCTGTGTAAAAATAGAACCTATCCCTGGTGAGTCACCCAAAATGTTTGGAAGACATTTTGAAGCTACAGACATTCTTGTCAGTAAGGTAAGCATTTCGGCAAAAGTGGCAGACTTTAAGAAATGGGGAATCACTCTTCTCGGGTCACCTGTGCCCAGAAGCTCCTTGGGCTTCAGTTTGATTGTAGTATCTGATGGGACTGGATCCCCCATTAAGGCCTGACCTTTAGCTGGGCCTTGTCTTTTGAGGAAGTTGCCCCATTAGGAAAGCAGCACCAACAGAGAAAGCTAGGACTTTTAGATCCCCTTGTGCCTGACATACCAACCAGATGTGATTTCGGAATTCTACTCCCTTAGGCAGGCAAGCCCTGCATAAGCTTTATTACGGTGAGAGCGGGCGTCTGGGGCCACAGCTTTCTTTGGCACATGTTTGTTACGTTCTGTTTACCCTGTTTGTGCCTCGGGCATTGCAGATCAGCCGGCAGTCCATTGATGCACTCAAAGACTGGTTCAGAGACGAAATGCAGAAGAGTGACTGGCAGCTTATTGTGGAGCTGAAGAAAGTATTTGAAATCATCTAATTTTTTCACACGGAGCAGGAACTGGAGTAAATGCAATACTGTGTTGTAATATCCCACCAAAAAATGGAACAGACGTATCTGGACACTGATGGACTTAAGTACGGAAGGAAGAAAAATAGGTGTATAAAATGTTTTCCATGAGAAACCAAGAAACTTACACTGGTTTGACAGTGGTCAATTACATGTCCCCACAGTTCCAACGTGCCTGTTCACTCACCTCTCCTTTCCCCAACCCTTCTCTACTTGGCTGCTGTTTTAAAGTTTGCCCTTCCCCAAATTTGGATTTTTATTACAGATCTAAAGCTCTTTCGATTTTATACTGATTAAATCAGTACTGCAGTATTTGATTAACCAAGCTTCTGCAGATTTTGTGATTCTTGGGACTTTTTTGATGTAAGAAATACTTCTTTATTTATGCATATTCCCCCCACAGTGATTTTTCCAGCATTCTTCTGCCATATGCCTTTAGGGCTTTTATAAAATAGAAAATTAGGCATTCTGGTATTTATCTGCTTTGTGTGAAACCACGGTGTAAAAGCACAGCTGGCTGCTTTTTACTGCTTGTGTAGTCATGAGTCCATTGTAATCATCACAATTCCAAACCAAACTACCAATAAAGAAAACAGACATCCACCAGCAAGCTCTGTTAGGCTTCCATGTTAGTGTAGCTTCTCTCCCACAAGCTGTCCTCCTAGGACAAGAATTATCTTACCAACTATCAATCACACTACCTTGTATGCCAGCACCTGGTAACAGTCGAGATTTTTATACATTAATCTGGATCTGTTTTGTCTTAGAAAATTCCATTATACATACATACATCTCCTGGTATTTGGGCTTAGTGCTTCTAAATTGTTGCGGACACAACTTAATGATTCATTCATAGTAGTAATCTGTAGCTAGTTTTAGGGTTTTGTTGAAGTCAGTGTGGGGTGTTTGAGGAAAAAGTTCCAAATATCCACTAGCACAGAATTTTAAACTACATTTTTATTTTAAAGTTACGGCATAACATAGCATAAAAATATTTTATATCCGTTTGAAAATCTATACCGTTCTTTTTTATCATCAGTTTCTCAATGGCCAGTAGAGGCAAAGACAACATCACCTCTGATCTATGGGACATAATGTTCCCAAGAAAAAATCTTCAAGTGGGTGTGAGGGTGTTTCTAATTCAAAATA
Organism: Macaca mulatta; assembly: GCF_049350105.2. NCBI lineage: Eukaryota > Metazoa > Chordata > Mammalia > Primates > Cercopithecidae > Macaca > Macaca mulatta. The sequence goes on from NC_133418.1 coordinate 7,561,956, forward strand.
TGTAGATTTCTCCACATGGAAGAAGTAAAGATTTTCTTAACATGCTCCTGTGTTCATGCTTGGAGACAAGAATAAGATGGTTTAGAAGCTTTACCCTTTCTTGGAACAAGTAGAATCCCGGTCTGAGACCTCTCAGGAATTTCAGAGCTTAGCAGTCTGGCCTGGAGGTTTTTCAGCCTTTTAGTATAATAAACAGTAGTTGCTTCCTAGAGTTGAGTTTTTAAGGATTCACAAAAAGGAGCCTGTACAAAATATACATACAGTTCTTTATTAAACAACTGTAAACACTTCACTGTAAAAATCCATAAAACTTTATAAACAAACATTTTGTAAATAGAATCTATGCTACAGTAAAAGAATTAACACAATTATTTACATGCAATACTGACAAATTTGGCACTTTTTGAAAAGAAATGTACAAAACACTTGCTTTAAAAGAAATTTAAAATTATAAAAACTCCGAGCATTACTATCATGCACTTTGCAAATACCTCACAAGCACTTATGGCACAGCGATCGGAGAGCACCAGGCTCCCTGGTAATATTTATGTAACTTTTAATGTGCTTCCGTACGTTTGTTGTAAAACCACCTGAACATTGTCAAGAATAAAGTCAAACGCCATATTCCAAACCGATTCCACCGATTGCTGCATCAACCTAAAGGTGGGGAGAGAAGAAATGCCATCAGGAAAAGTCCTTAAGACTATTCCTTTTTAAAAATAAAAATTGATTTTGGCGAAAAAAAAAAAAACAAAAAAAAAACAACTCATGCCTGTAATCCCAGCACTTTGGGAGGCCGAGGTGGGCAGATCACCTGAGGTCGGGAGTTGGAGACTAGCCTGGCCAAACATGGTAAAACCCTGTCTCTATAGAAAATACAAAAATTAGCTGGGCGTAGTGGCACATGCCTATAATCCCAGCTACCCGAGAGGCTGAGGCAGGAGAATCACTGGAACCCAGGAGGCAAGATGCTGCAGTAAGCCAAGATGCCACCACTGCACTCCAGCCTGGGTGACAGAGTGAGACTTCATCTCAAAAAATAAAATCCTAGAACACTAAAAAAAAAAAAGCTTGTTTTGAGACAAGCTGTCAGGCTGGAGTGCAGTGGTACAATCATGGCTCACTGCAGCCTCTACCTCCCAAGTAACTGGGACCACAGGTGGGCACCAACCACCCCCAGGTTATTTTTTTTTTTTTTTATTTTTTTAGTAGAGATGGGGTTATGCCATTTTGGCCAGGCTGGTCTCAAAACAACGCACCCACCTCAGCCACCCGAAGTTAAGTGCTGTGATGACAGGCGTGAGCCACTGCGCCCAGCCCACTTCCTGTGGTCTTCTAATCACATGTAAGACTTGAGGGCGACACACTTGGAACCTCATTTACTACTTAGTCAACATGACAGAATAATGGATATCACTTTTTCATTAACCCTAATGAGGACAGTTTCCTAGAAAGTTTAAAACTTCTCAGTACACCCTCACTTAGCCATTGTGACATGCCATTTTTTCCCATTTGATAAAAGTGATGAATTACTACCTTTTCATGTATTTTATAACTAGATCCAGTTTTTCCAAATCTTTTTCTTCTATTAGATCAGTACAATATTTCACAACTTGGAGAATGTCTTCTTCCATTGGATCTAGGAAGGGGAAAAACTTCAAATGAGGACCAGTATATCTTTTTGAAGGAGAAAGTCAGAAATCTACACGGATAAAGGAAAACTGCCTTTCTACAAGTACGCCGCTAACAGCTATCAAAGGAATGGGCTTTGTTACTTGTCAAAGCAAGCCCCAGAATTTAAAAGATACTGGGGTAGCTGCTTTAAGCTTATTAGAGTTAGAGAAATGGGTTAAATCTACATAGTTTAGTCTATTTATGTTCTCAAATCATGAGACGACTACATCTCAGCCTTGGGCCATCTAACACAGGCCAAGCCAACCTGAAATTGTAGTTATCCATTCTCTGAGCAAGGTCTTCACATCATTGAATTCAACAGCTCCAGCTAGATTGGGTGCTGGAGGTCTCACACAGCCAGCTGGGTCAGACTGCAAACTAGAAAGGCCTGGCACACCTGAAGTAGAAGCAGAGAGTTCTTCCTGTTAAGAAAACAAAGGATAAAATTGCTATATTCACACATTATCCGGGTACATTAAGATCTCATAAAGGTCAAAGTTAAAGAATTACCAGGGGTTTCTCTGCAGGAGTTCCTTCATGTTTTAGAAACCCATCAATTAACTTCTGGGGACTGCCACAGGCCCCTGGCAGAGTTTTTGCAGGACTGTTTGGCAGCTTGTTTTTCAAAGGACTCTGAATCCTTTTTGGGGAACCGATGGTTTTTTTCTTCTTGTTTCTTTTCTTTTCTTTCACTGCTGCCTTTAGATGAAGTAAAGGATTCTTTGGCACTAAGAGAAGATAGATAGATACAAGATCCTCAACAAACTGATAGTATGGATAGTCTGGATGATAGTAGGTTGGGTTCTCTTTTCTCCTCCCGGATACAACAGGCTCCCTAGCCTACACCTCCCCTCCTGCCCCAAGTGAGAGGCAGTGAATGGCCATGGCCGAAAGTGCAGGCTCTCCAATTCTCTCTTTGCTTTGCCACTTACTAATTCGGCCTTTGGCATGTTGCTCATCTATGATGGGTAGTAATAAATGTGGGTTTGGTGTTTGTGATGCATTTTGAACCTACATCCTTTGATTTATTCATCTCAAAGGACAACTAGCTGAACAAGTATTCAAGACACTTCTGGTAATGTCCTATCCCAACTTTTTAAAAAAGTAGTAAGTGGTGTGTTTAAATCCTGAAAGTACAGACACAAATCCAACTAAAATATGACGATATTTACTCATACTGTAAACTTCAGATATTATCCCAATATGAAGAGCTCTTAATGCAACGAACAGCTTAGACTTTGGCCATTATATACTGCAATAATTAGACAACAGTGACTCCATTACTCTTTATCTTCATTTTTGTTACATGCCATTTCCAAGGCTCACCAGATGCGCTGGCTGACTGCTGGTGGCTGCTGTTCTCGCCCTGCCTTTGTCTTTGATCATATGCTGCTTTCAGCTCCCTTTGAAGTTCAGCAGGTAGGGCAGCAAATACCTCAGGGTCCACCTAGTGGAAAAGACAAGGTCAAAGTCAAACCTGAACTCCCTTCTAGATGGTAGCTGGTTTATCTTTTTTCACAAAATAGATTTTGTTTTCAAATCTTACTTTTCTGATCTGTACGAATTCTTAACGGTTCCGTAATATCAAAGCTGATTAAATCTTCAAAATGGTTAGAGCAAGAACAAGGAATTAAGAGTACTAACTTAAAAAAAAACCACTACAACAGCAGAACAACCTGGGCAAAATGCACTAGTAGAAAATGGGAAGCAAAACATGAAAACAGGAGCTCGGGTTGTTGCTGCCCCCATGTAGGATTACACATCTCCACTCTGCTGTATTCAAGTGTGGCCACTGATCTGTTTGCGCCAGATCAATGTGCTTCTGTCTTATCGTGCCCTCCCCCGTCTCTTCCCTCTGCTGGCTTCAGCAGGAGGCTGCTCGGAGTGTCTACATCCTGCAGACGCAGGAGATGGAGACAAGCCCACTCTTCCCTCCCTCCCCTTCCCAGTGGAAGTGGTGTCAGATACGGGAGAAAGGGAAGTGAGACAGGTCCTGAGCTGGAGCAGGGGGGTGAGAATACTGAAACTACAGCAGAGGGTTCCCATATTTAACTTACCTGTGAAAATGCTGGAAGGGCTATTACATTTATTCCTGTGTCACTGTTCGATTCTTGAGGTTCTGGTATTTGCAACAAGACTGTCCCAACTGGTTGTGGCAAAATTCCTGTGTTACAGCCATTCACTGGTTCTTTCCTTTTGTCACCATGTGCCTCTGCTTGCTGGACAGCACAGACTTGCTCTACTTGTTCCCGAAGATCAGGTGGAAGTGCTTCTAAAACAGACTGATCCAGCTATAAAATGCCAAACATATGAGTTTGAAGTTTATTAAAGCATGCTCAGAGATGAGGTGTTTGGGAGTTAACATGCCACTTTCCATTTCAATTTGAACACTGGATAATCAATGTAAGGTACAGACAGACCATCAGGCTAGGAAAGCCACCCCTAAATCAGCACATTTTTGGAACGTCTTGGCCTTTTGTCATTGAAGCCTGAAGTATGTGTAGTCTGGAGAAAAGTGTATATACTACTGGCCACTACCACATGACCAGGTAAGTCCAAATATACTCACAGAATGTCCTGCAATTGGGGCCAACAGATATGGATACCTTGGTGAAGCTCAAATTAGATCCCACCCCTGGGGAGGGGTGAAGGCCTGAGGCACATGTTAAAATTCTGGACAGGTTAACAGTCCTGAGTCAAAAGTTCACCTCTCAGATGAGAGACTGCCCAAAAATACAGATAATTCTACTCTGAGAGCAGCACACTGGAAGAAAGGGTTTCTAGAAGCTGAATTTTCTCTAACTTGCAGGACAGAGCCCACTGTTCCTTTGACCAGGGCCTCCGTCCATCTGTCCATGCACATCTGGCCCTTTGCAAACATACAATCCCGTCAACTTGGGTAGGCCAATCTTACCTGCCAGGAGTAACTAATTGTGGGTATCTGTCACCATACAAGCATATCAGCATTGCCCCTTCCCCTAGTTTTACAGCCAGTATGTAACATCTCCTGCCTCCTTCCATGCAGGGGGAGCGGGGGCACAAATGAACTTGCCCAATAAAGCTTAAGGTGCTACCTTACTTTCAAGGACCAAAGGATGCCAGCAGCATATCACATGTACAGCCCACACAAGCTGAATTAAACCATCCAAAACTCCAGAGACCTGTTTGCAAATACTGCAAAAGCCCTTTGACATAAGGCCTCTACTTCACCACTAATCACCAAAGCTGCCTTGCTGAATACAGTAAGTCTACATGATGACCACTGTCACAGACAATGGCAGTCCACAGGAGGACTGCCTTTCAGCTATGCTTTACAACTTGCAAGAGTGGCAAATCTTTGCAAAAGCACTTTCATTAAACCCAATTATTGCTTATTTAGAATCCAACATCATGATCTACCCGAACAAGTGACCCATTCTCCCTTTCTTGGTTAAATGGATGAAGAAATAAAAATGCCATTTTCATTTGTAAACTTATATTTTTGTACTTATATTTAAGAGTATAAAATGTACTTATATTTAGGACTATAAAAATGTACCTGGGAAGGTGACGGGACCTCTATACTCAGGTTAAGTCTTGACTGCACACTGACAGGAGAATGCAGACCGTTCCATTTCCCTGAAGACTCGGCCTTGTTAGTATCAGGACTGGTTGGCAGATGTGCGGGAAAAGGTGGCAAAGTGCAAGTTCTAGAAGCAGATGATATTTCCAGATCCACAGCAGTCCGAAATACTACGAAGAGAAAATACATAAAATAGCCTCTTCAGATCATCGGGCAGGGCCTTTAATCCCTGATTTCCTCTGTCCATTACAAATAAAAAAACTTTATTATTGATACATCATAATGAAGAATATAATTTTTTTAAATCACAAAAAGCTGTGTCAAGTTTAAAACCAACTGCCGTCTTTCCAAGGACATAAGCAGCACCTAAACGAGAACCCCACTGATGACCACCAACCTTCTTTGTGCTCCTCTTCTGTGGATTTCTTAGCTTTCTGAACTTGGAAGATATCACGGACAGAGTATGACCCACCAGGAAAGTGGCTCGACTGAACTGATGGGCGACTGGGACATGTGGAAGGGTTCAGATTAGTTGGAACCAACTGATTCACGTGAATCCCAACCTAGAACCCAGAATAAAGAGTATGCTTCCAGGAAAACTAAAGTAAAATATGAATTCAGCTAAGCAAAATCCTCAGCAAATCCTTTTCACTACCTCCTAGATCCTGTTTCTAGAATAAAGGTAAATGAAAGTATTCAAACAACAGCATTCTATATGAGTTATTACAAAAACAGTTTCTAGACTAGCTAGTGAGTGGTCATTCATCTCAAACTTCAGAGTATCCAATTCTCCCAAAATATACCAAAATGTCTTTAAAATCAGAAAATCCAAACAAGTGGAATACTGTATTTCACTGATGTTCTGGTCAACTAAGGTTTTAAATTAGGATAAAAAAAAATTAAGAGAGGACAGGCTACTTGGAAACTTAACTATTTTTATCTTTTTAAAATGAAATACTTCTCAAAAAATACTGGTGGGACTGGTGAACAGCAGGCACACCACAGACCCCTCCATAAAGTGCCATTGTAACAGTATTTCAGGGAGAAATTACAATTATGGCCGGCTTAGTGACTAATCCTTCAACAAAGTCCACAATCAAGCCAGAACAACCCTTAACTTACACATGCACACAATAAACTAAACCTACAAAGGTTCTTTTTTTTTTTTTTTTTTTTTTTTCCTCTTTTGAGACACAGCCTCATTGTGTCACCCAGGCTGGAGTGCAATGGCATGATCTTGGCTCATGCAAGCTCTGTCTCTTGGGTTCAAGTGATTCTCCTGCCTCAGCCTCCCGAGTAGATGGGACTATAACGCATGTACCACAACACCCGGCTAATTTTTGTATTTTTAGTAGAGATGGGGGCCAGACACAGTGGCTCATGCCTGTAATCCCAGCACTTTGAGAGGCCGAAGCGGGTGGATCACCTGAGGTCAGGAGTTTGAGACCAGCCTGGCCAACATGGTGAAACTTCGTCTCTAAAAATACAAAAGGGCGTGGTAGCGGGTACCTGTACCCACAGCTACTCGGGAGACTGAGGAAGGAGAACTGCTTGAACCCAGGAGGTGGAGGTTGCAGTGAGCTGAGATCGCGTCACTGTACTCCAGCCTGGGCAACAGGGCAAAAACTCCGTCTCAAAAAAAAAAAAAAAAAAACCCACAAAAAAAATCTATGGTTTTGACATTTTGATGCCTCTTGCCTGTTTCAAAGGCATCTTGATGTGCCTGTGGTTTCACTCCCTTCTAGGTCATCATATGGCAGACAGCAGAGTATGTTTCTGATTAAAAAGGAACTTAAAGGCACAAAATTTATGTATTCATACTCCTCAGTCATATCTACTTCTAGGAAACAAGAACAGGGAGGACATGTATATTAGCCCCTGGTTAATTAGGGATACCTTGGAAAAGCACAGTAAGAATCTGAGAAAATTATTCTAAAATGAAGAAGATCAAAATGGAGAAAGTCAAGAATTTTTCTCTTTTCTTTATATCACAAAGCAGCTAAAGACCTACATATAAAGTCCCTATATGCCAGCAATAACCATTCTGAGAGCAAGCCTCAAATGACACAAAAATTACAGAAAGTCAGAATTTACAATGTTACTATACACTTACCCCTCTCATGTCTGATATATTTAGTTTCATTGTATGAAACATGTTTAGCATCGCCTTTCCAATTATTTTTGCATTATCTGTTGCCTGGTCAAGAGTTACAGTCCTGTAAGTGATAGAATTATACAACAAAAGCTTCATTCCATATGTATTCACTAGTACTAAAGTAGTATGGAACGGTTTAAAAGAGTTACAGAAAAGTTGTAAACAGTTACAAAGAAGATTATAAAAGTGAATGCCACAGTCCCCCTTCCAGGAAGCCAGAAATACCAAATTAGTTACACTGGCAAAGAAGGGGGAAATGAAAATTATGGAACACTGGAACTTCAAGGTAATAACGATAACGGACACCTAGGTCAACTACAAATCAGTTGAGAAATTTAGAAAAAGGCATATTTTAGCTAACACATGCACAAATGAATACATATTTTCCAGCTAAAGCACAAATGAATGGTAAACACAATGTTCTTGATTCCAAGAGAAGTTTTAGGTTCCAAGATTATGTATGCTGAGGTACAGCAAATATTCAGAAGAGAAAGATGAATTCTCGGTATGTTGTTTCTTGACTCTCCTTCGTGTTTACAGTAAAGCCAATAAACAATTCTTAGATCTTTAAGAACTCTTGAGAGAGGACCAAATGATCCATCAGCATTACTTGGTCCCAAAGATGTGATGACCTCACCCACCATTTCCTTCAGAGCTGTTTGAGCTTCTCTGGCATGAGCAGGGTGTCCCATTACAAACAGAATTACTCACTCAGTAACAGATTACAAATTACTACCAGTTCTCTTTCCAAAGGAAAGTTATTTCGTGTTTTGGATTAATGAACAAATGAAGTTCCAGGCCTTTAAACAAGAAATAGTCCCAGAAAAAAAATACTATAAATTGAATCTGATCTTCCCATAGAAATGTTTAAGAAGACAATCGCATTACTTCATCTGCTTATAGAAATGACCACTAAAAACTGGGCACAGTGGCTTACACCTGTAATCCCAAAACGTTGGGAGGTCAAGGCAAAAGGATTGTTCAAGGCCAGGCCTGGGCAACAGGGCAAGATCCTATCTCTACATAAATAAGTTTTTAAATAAATAAATGACCACTATTTACTATTTGAGATACATGTATATATTGTAACACTTCAGTAAATATAATTCAAGATAACCAACTGATAAAAAATGTATTTCATAAATCATGTTGTCTAATTGTAATTTGTAATTCCTGCTTTCATGGTAACTTGGGAGTTTCTCTGTTTAAGAGCCGTCATCTCATGACTTAGCAATATCATCATATACATGAATGCACCATGTATGGTTGGCATGAGCTAATCTTCAATGAAACTGTACTTCATAGTTCCTTATAAGTAGCTTTCAAAAGTGTCAAAAGCCTCAAAACTTTGGTTTCACAGATGACATACAGTCTAACATAAAATGACACATAAAACCACGTATCTTCATATTGGTCACAAATCTTACATGAAGTTTAATATTAAGTAGTTGGCCCTGACATAAAAAACGAGGGTTTCAGTCCAGGTACATTGGCTCACACCTGTAATCTGAACACTATGGAAGGCTGAGGTGGGCGGATCATTTGAAGTCAGGAGTTGAAGATCAGCCTTGCCAACATAGTGAAACCCTATGTCTACTGAAAATACAAAAATTCGCTGGGCATGGTGGCATGCCCCGTAATCCCAGCCACCCAAGAGGCTGAGACAGGAGGATCGCTTGAACCCAGGAGGCGGAAGTTGCAGTGAGATCAGATCGCGCCACTGCCCTCAGGCCTGGGTGACAGAGTCAGAATCCATCTCAACAGAAACAAAAATAAAAAAATCCAGGTTTTTAAATGCTTTCACCAGTTTTCAGACATTACAGTGATTCACTCATCTTTTTACCAATTACATTTATACACCTATGTAAATGGAATTGCTCTCCTTCACCAGCATTTTTCTAGCTACTATTAGTCTGCCTTTGTGTATCGTTTTTTTTTTTTGAGACAAAATCTCACTCTGTTGCCCAGGCTGGAGTGCATTGGCACAATCTTGGCTCAGTGCAACCTCTGCCTCCTGGGTTCAAGCGATCCTCCTGCCCCAGCCTCCTGAGTAGCTGGGACTACAGCCGAATGCCACCAGGTCCGGCTAATTTTTGTACTTTTAATGGAAATGGAGTTTCACCATGTTGGCCAGGCTGGTCTCAAACTCCTGGCCTCAAGTAATCCAGCTGCCTTGGCCTCCCAAAGTGCTGGGATTACAGGCATAAGCCACCACACCCGGTCTGTATCACTGTTTTTAAGAACTACACTGAAATTTCCCTCAGGAAACAAGTTTCACCAAGTCCAAAAATTACAGCAGTCCCTTTGTTCTGCAGCCTTGCCCTTTCTTTCTGTCCATGCAGTAAACTTAACAGCCCAAAGATGCCAAGCAAAGGCTGCCAAGGTCTGGAATGCTGTCAAACCAACCTCCTGTGTGTGGGCCTGGCTGAAACCAAGTGTATTAACCTAAGCTGAATGCCTTAGGCTGATGCCTGCTTCTACAGAATACCAGATAACATGGGCTTACAGGTCTTTATTCAAACTCCTCCTTGGTTTTCTTCATTTTCTATTACTTACACAATTTGTACTGAAATATAATTACCAATATCATTTTTGAGGTGAGCTTACCTGGCAACGTTATCACAAATTCCATGGCCTCCAAATTTTGCAGTTTCTACAGGAGCCCCGGCCTTTCGTACCATGATTTTGAGAGTTAGACGTTTACCCTTCATGCCAGTGGCTTCTAGTCTTCTTTGAATTTCTTCTGAAAGACTCAGAAGAAAAGCTTCTGCCTCTTTTGGCTATGGAAAGACAAACATGGAGAAACTTCCATTCCATTTTCCTATATACTTAATAATTGTTCTCAAGTATTTTAACTCTGAATATTAAACATGTTGGTTACTCATTATCATGCTCAGCATCTATTAAAAAGAAACGTGGCCAGGTGCGGTGGCTCACGCCTGTAATCCCAGCACTTTCAGAGGCCGAGGCTGGTGGATCACCTGAGGTCAGGAGTTTGAGACCAGCCTGACCAACGTGGTAAAACCCTGTCTCTATTAAAAATGCAAAAATTAGCTGGGCATGGTGGCATGCGCCTGTAATCCCAGCCACTCAGGAGGCTGAGGTAGGAGAATTGCTTGAACTCAGGAGACGGAGGTTGCAGTGAGCTGAGATCACGCCACTGCATTCCAGCCTGGGTGACAGAGGGAGACTCTGTCTCAAAATACTAAAACTACAACAACAAAAACCGTTTGGTATACCCTCACTATTAAATAAAAATACCCACCTTCCCAACAAAGTGAATGTAATGAGTACTTTTAAAAGATATTTTTCCTTTCTTTCTTTCCTTTTTTTTTTTTTTTTTTTTTGAGACAAAGTGTTGCTCTTGTCCCCCATCCTGGAGTGCAATAGCATGATCTTGGCTCACTGCAACCTCTGCCTCCCAGGTTCAAGCGATTACAGGCGTAAGCCACCGTGTCGGACCCCTTTCTTTCTTTTCTATGCCATCATTGACTTGTTGAAATTTTTTTGTAATTATGTTAGTAAGTTCTGCTAATAAAATGTGTTCCAACACTGTGCTTATAGCCCAAACATCATCCATCTCCATGCCTAAGGAAACAAACTTCTGAGGTCCACAGTGTAGGCAGAGAGGGCAATTAACTCATCACATTTCAAATCCTTATGATATGGTGTTGTTCGTACATACAAATTCCAGACATATCCAGCCGGGTGCAGTGGCTCACGCCTGTAATCCCAGCACTTTGGGAGGCTGAGGCGGGCGGATCACGAGGTCAGGAGTTTGAGACCAGCCTGACCAACATGACAAAACCCCGTCTCTACTAAAAATACAAAAAATTAGTCAGGCGTGGTGGCAGGTGCCTGTAATCCCAGCTACTTGGGAGGCTGAGGCAGGAGAATCTCTTAAATCCAGGAAACAGAGGTTGCAGTGAGCCAAGACTGTGCCATTACACTCCACGCGCGGCAACAGAGCGAGACTCCATCTCAGAAAGACAAGACATACCCAAATCCATAATCTGAAGGAAAATGGAAACCACTCAGCCATCTGTGCTGCAGCTTTCCAAAAGCCTGCATAAGGAGGGGCTTGCTGAAACTTAATTTAACTACAGCTTAAAAAGTATTTCCAATTTTTCTCATCTTTGTTATTGTTTCACTGTAAATTAGATTATAATCCCAAGTTCTCTAATAACTGGCCCCCAAGGCATAATCTTTTAGTATATTTCCTCAAGAGCTAAGTTTCCTCAGTCTCAGCCTTATCTGGGGCTATACCTTACCACACACTGCCTTAAAAGGCCTTCTTGAGGCTCTGGGGATACAACAGTTTTAAGACTTAATTTCAAGCATCAAGGGTCTTATGGTTTAGCTGGAGAGGTAGGACTATGTAAAAATGTGAGGGAACAACAGATGGTAAAATCTGTTCAATGATCAGTACCTGGGTAAACCTTATTCCATAGTTGATCTCAGCTGACACAGATTTTCTTTCCTTTTCAGTTCGAACTGGTCTATCATCCAAGCCACGGCAGAACCTATAAAGCATCTGACCTGTTTTGGGACCAAATTCTTTTTGGAGTTTTGCCATGGTCATATATTGCAAGTCTCCACAAGTTTTAATTCCCAAAGATGCCAACTTAGATTCCATTGAACATCCAACTCCTAGGAAAAGGAATATATATAGTTCTTTAAGTATGCAGACTAAGCTACTAATAAGTTTATTAACACAAAATACCCACCATTTATGCACAAAACAACTAATTTAAAATAATCTTTAAAGTCTTTAGGTGACGTAACTGAAGCATCCACAGGTTGAAGAATTTCTTGGTGCAAAATCATGCTAGTAGGTGTATTTCTAGACTCTACTTCTCAATTAGGACTCCACACACAGATGAACAAGAAACTTTAAAAATACGTATAAACTCAAGCTATCAAAAATGTCCTTTCTTTATTAGTGAATAATATCAACATACCTATCTTATTCACAAAATCAACTAAGGAATCAACTGTCATTTAAACAAGTCTATAGTGTGACTTACAGACATACTAGCCGACTCACAAAATGTAAGGGACTCTGTTATGATTTCGGGCATCACCAAATCTCACCATGGTGTGTAAGCTGTATTTTTTCAGTGAAAAACAGAACAAGAATTCACAAAATGGGCCCAAGTCCAAAAGTGTTACATGCTATCATACGTACCACTGACCTGAGGATGAAGGATCCTAACCAAACCAACTCGTGGTGGGGTAGAAGACAGACTTTTTTTTTAATCGAAAGGATGATCTCTCTGAAGAGATATTAACTCTCCTACAGCTGGGTCAGCAGGCAGCAGTCCCTATGTCCTATTCTGCAAGGTTTGAGCCCCACCCAAAGGATACTGATTCATTCTGTTGCTCTAAGTTGGAGTCTTGGTTTTCTTCAATTTGCCCTAAATGCTTAAAGGTACACAAATTTGGGAAAGAGGTTTGGAGTAACCGAGGGAAACTATAATGCTTACTAAAATGGTTCCACACCATCAAGTAAAACTTTTCCATTAATGAGGAAAAGACAGCGTTGTGTTTCTGGTCTTCTGTAGGAACTTATCCAAAGAGAACTCAGGCTGGGTGCGGTGGCTCACACCTGTAATCCCAATACTTTGGGAGGCCAAGGCAGGAGGATTTCTTGAGGCTAACAGTCTGAGTTTGAGGACAACCTGGGCAACTGAGGGAGACCCTGGCTCTATAAAATAGAAAACAGAATTAGCTGGGTGTGGTGGTGTACTCGTGTAGTCCCAGTTACTTGGGAGGCTGAGTTAGAAAGATCCCTTGAGCCCAAGAGTTCGAGGCTATAGTGAGCTATGAACCTGCCATTCCATTCCAGCCTAGGTGACAGAGCAAGACCCTGTCTTTAGACAAGAGACCTCAGAGTGAAGTCTGCTAACTTCTGTTCATTGTTACTATTGTTAATTCTAGCTCCTATCCTCCTGAGTGGTCTTCAGTAGCAGGAACCACCATCTAGTCCAAGTTCACCCAGGAAAACCTCTGGAACACAAGGTTAGGAAGTCATCAATGTGGGTCCGACAAGTTTAAACCCAGATACTTTATTCCTTAATGGAAGTGAGATGAAAGGCATTAAGGGTGCTGGTTCACATCTGTGCCATTTTAAAGTCCAAGCCAGAACAAAAGGCAAGTAAATACCAAAGACCTCAAGTTAATAATTGAAAAAAAAAAAAAAAAATCCTCCAGAGAAGTACCATTCACCAAAAGGTAAAATTTTAAGTGAAACCTAAGTGCTTTTCAAAATGGGGAGGAGAAACACAAGGGAACAGACAAATTACATACTTGGTTGGTCAAAGGTAGACACTTTGCACAGCTATTTGCTTTTAGGAAAGGCTTTTTTCTTCTATTTGCCCTTTTTGTATTTCTTTTTTGTCATAAGACTTCTCAACATCAGGGAAGACTTTCTCTCTTTTTTCCCTCCCATTGTTGCCCCACTTCCCACTCCCATAATCTGACCATGATCTTTCCCTTACAGTTCTGGGGAACCAATCTGTTCTCAGGGACTTGCAAGGTCAGCAAGAGAAAAGCATCATCCTGGGTTGTGTCAGTGTGTGCATGTGTGTTGGGGTGGATGGGCGTGGGGAGAAACCCATAGTTTAAAATTTTAGAGTATCCTGAGTATACTAGAACAAAATTATTAGGCACTACAGGTGCAAAGGAAAGGCTCTATTAAACATCACCAAGTTAACCATCATCAATCTAATCTAAGTGGACGTCCCTCTATGAAAGCAGCGCAGCCCTTCTCCATGCAAGCTCATCTGATGGAATGAAACGGCCTGGACTGGAGGTGGGGGAGGGAGGCAGGGGTGTGGTGTACCTCCAACTCCTACTGAGTGCGGGTGGGAAGATTAAACTTGGAGCCAGGACCAAAACCTCGAAGAAGGCTGCTAGTTTTAACTAAATGCGTCAATTAAGTAGGTTTTTATAAGGGAAAGATGGCAACTTTATGGACAAAAGTAAGGGGGGCTCCGGGCCCAAACAGTGCAGCCACCTATTAAGAAAAAGATGAAGGAAAATGCGCTCCTTTAGAACCAAATCTCAAAGAAGAGAAGAAAGAGTGAAGGAGGTTCCTGGTCAAGCAACTGGGACAAAGACCTGGCGTCTGTCCTTGAAGGGTAACTATTACCCTAGGTTAAAAGTGGCCAACAATGTCCCCTCCTTGGCATCCAGAACTTGGCTATCCAATACAGACACAGAGGAGTAAACGTCAAAGAATAAAGTTTTCACCATCTACACGAGTGCTGTTCAACGGAACTTTCTGGAATGATGGAAATGTTCTCGTCTGCTATCCAATCCAGGAGAACCTTGCTCCATGTGACCACTGAGCACCTGAACTGTGGCCAGGACAAGTGGGGAACTGAACTGCTAGTTTTATTCAACTTTAACTCTAACTGTACTAGCTTCATTTGGCTAAGTAGCTACTGAATTAGTGCAGATTTTATGAACACCTACGTGATCATGGTGGTTCTCTGAAAATGGGACAGAGATGGAACTCATATGCTGGATGCACAAACCCAGCAAAAGCTGAATGAGGTGCAGAGGGTCCTTCATTTGAGAGTGCATGCAAGGGTGAAAAGCCCTGCAAAGATCCAAAGAAAAAGCAGACACGGTTCTTCAAACTGTAACAGTCGTTGGGGTCCATCCTTTCTTTCATTAGGTCACCAGATCATAGTCTCCTAAAGCAAAAACTTATTATTGTGTATTTCCTTCTTATGTAGCTATTCTAATTGTGTATTACTGTGCGCAGCACGTGTGTGGTCGCTAAACATTTATGGGTACAAGGGGCTAAAGAGGTTGGAGATAGGGCAAGTTACCACTGAATTTCTCCTGGTTATTGGTTACAGGACCAAGTTCCCCAAAGCATGTTCTGTAAGATATAAATAGGTACTATAAATTTATCACCAAATATCTTTGAGAAATTACTAGTCTTTAACAAAGATAAACAGGGTTCTTTACTAAAGTAATTCTCAGGTCTTTCACTGTACAAACCCCTCCACCACAGAAGGTTCCCTCTCGTGTATGAAACCCCTTTTTAAAGGAACAGCTTATAATCTGTGGAACACACTTCAGGACAGGAGTAACAATGGAGAAGGCAGATATTTTACAGACCTGAAATGCTCTGTAACAGTCAGGTTAAGGATTTGGGGATTTTACGAAAACCACATGGACCACTTGAGCGATGCAGACCGTGGCTCTGGAGAAGGCCAGCTCTGCTGCCCTTTCAAATATCCCTTAGGAAATTCAAGGCTCTGCCTCAGCTTGGCCAGGACATGTAACTCCACACTTGCCCTTTAAGAAATAAAGTCTTTCTGGCCATGAAGCAAATGAAGGTGAATGGTAGGATTACTAGGTCAAGTAGCTAAAACATCCCTATTTCTATTAAAAAACACCACCACCACCACCACGAAGAAAACTACAAAAAGTATTCAATTTAAAGATGGTGTTTTTGACTACATTGTGTCTTCTCCCAAATTATATGCTGAAATCCTAACCCCAGTACTTTACCATGTGACTGTGTTTTTGTTTTTCTTTTGTTGTGTTTTGTTTTTTCAACATAGTCTCACTCTGTCACCGGTGCTGGAGTGCCGTGGTGCGATCTTGGCTCACTGCAACCTCTGCCTCTCCGGCTCAAGCGACTCTTGTGCCTCAGCCTCCCGAGTAGCTGGGACTACAGGCAAGTGCCACCTACCCCTGGCTAATTTTTTTGTATTTTTAGTAGAGACAGGGTTTCACCATGTTGGCCAGGCTGGTCTTGAGCTCCTGGCCTCAAGTGATCCACCCGCCTCGGCCTCCCACAGTGCTGGGATTACAGGTGTGAGCCACCGCGCCCAGCCACAGTGTGACTGTATTTGGACACAGAATCTTTAAAGGGGTAATTAAGATAAAACAAGGTCATATGGATGCGCCTAATCCAACATGACCGGTATCCTCAAAAGAAGAGATCACGACGGAGACATGCATATGGGGAAGGCCATGTAAAGACACAGGGAGAGGGGGGTCACCTACAAGCCAAGGAGAGGCCTCAGAAGGAGCCAACCCTGCTGACACCTTGATCTTGAACTTCCAGTCTCCAGAGCTGTGAGACAACGCATTTCTGTAGTTTATGCCCCCCAGTCTGTGGTACTCTGTTATGGCACCCCTAGAAAACTAATAGAGATGGCTAGTGTAATAAACTTAAAACTCAAAATTTACATGCAGCTTTAAATATACCAGTTCCTTCTTACAGAAAACTGCAGTAAGATTTCTTATTAAAACTGTTCAAACTGTGCTGTCTACTAAGATAATTTGCTAGTTTGATTTTATAAAGTATTCTCAAATTAAATGTAAAACTAACCATCAAAAATGTCATATTACACATTTCTGACACTAATACATCATTTTAAGTTATATACTAAGGGGGTCAGGAAGCTTTAAAACTAACCTACCATAAAATCCCATTTCTGTCATTTAATGTTTATAGCCTGTTAACAGAAACTTCTAAGTTAGTTCGCACATTTTTATTAGGCTTAAAAATAGGCATCTAAAAATGCCACTAAATCTACTTTTAACAAATGAATTTTAAAACTTTCACTATAAATGAAGATGAAGACTTTACAAAGCTGACATAGGCACTTTATAATAAATAGGTAACTACACAAAAATATGAAATAATTCAACATCCTGCCCCTTAGGTGAGAAAGGTTAAGATGGAAGGTTTTCTTCCATGAATGAGTCAACTGAAAACACAATCCTTCTTTAGGTTTCCTTTTTCCTAATACAGCTCACATACATGCTACTTTACTTCTAAACTACTTGTTTAATAAACTCAGAAAAATGTTGCTAGTCCTGCAGCATGAAATAGGAGAATCAATGCTCAAAACTTTTATCTTTGGCCCAGGAGTAAACTATTTCAATAATTGTTTATTTAAAGGACTCAAAGTCAATTTCATCATCCACCCTTTTAACACTGTTTCTTAGAATCTTGCTACTTGAGAAATACCTAAAGTAAAAACCCATTATAAGCAAAACAAAAATGTAACATTAGGGTCCTGACAAATCATTTGAGGGGATATTCAATGCAGAATTCCAAATTTTGTTTTTCATGGCACTCAGTAAGACTTAAAAATTTTTATAATATTCATGTCTAGGCAAAAAGAGGTCTCATAGTTCTATATTATAGACATGAAAAGGATTTATGATGCCTGTAATAAAAGTATTGTTAAAGTATTTGTATTTACCTGGTAGATTAGTAACTAGCTGACCTCTGATAAAATCATCTACTTCTTCTGGTTTTAGGTGGTACTGCCCATCTGGTTTTGCTTTTCTAGTTGCCATTCTAGCCAGGAGAATATTAGAACCTGTTTAAAAAAAAAAAAAAAAAAGTCATCTAAGAAATAGTCACAATTATTCCTTAAATTTCCCAACAAAGATCTCTTCATACAGGTTATCTATCAAGTTTCTAAAAACAATGAAAATAAATTTTGATTATTTTAAATAAGGTGTAGAATTTTGCTAAGTATTTTAGATCATAACCAATGGAGTACCTGGACAGAGGTTTCTCTTTGCTCTAACACGAGTGCCATTTCAGCAACTACCCAGAAGCAGGAATGGAGAAAGCAATCCTGATCTTATTTTTTTTTTGTTTTTGTTTTTGAGACGGAGTCTCTCTTTGTCACCCAGGCTGGAGTGCAGTGGCGCGATCTCGGCTCACTGTAAGCTCCGCCTCCTGGGCTCACGCCATTCTCCTGCCTCAGCCTCCCAAGCAGCTGGGACTACAGGCGCCCACCACCTCGCCCGGCTAATTTTTTAATATTTTTAGTAGAGACGGGGTTTCACCGTGTTAGCCAGGATAGTCTCGATCTCCTGACCTCGTGATCCACCCGCCTCCGCCTCCCAAATGCTGGGATTACAGGCGTGAGCAGTCCTGACCTTAACAGTGGGTGTTTGTAGGAAGTGAAGGCCACGATCAAAGAGTAGTTCATGTTCCCAACCACAGGAGCCAGGACTTGTAGGGAAACGAGAATACAAGAGTGCTACTGGACTGGGGAAACCAGAAAGCCCAAAGAACCAGCAGGAACTGAGGGTAGAAGACTCTTCAAAACGCAGAGACAGGCAGTGAGGTTCACGGTGTGAGTGTGGGCAGGGGCCACAGAAGAGGTGGAGGAAAAGGGCACCAAGCCCTGAGGAAGGGGCAGGGACCTGCAGAGCTCGGCCGCTAGGTGGGCTTCTCTGTGAATACTAAAATCTCCAGACACAGAGAAGACCAATATTGAGGACATATGCTGGTTTTACAGAAGACTTATGTAAAAACTATGCACTTTCCTAAAGTAAATACAGAGATTCACGAAGAGGGCAAGTTCTGGAAAGTCACACCAAAATGATACAAGTAGTGAGTTCAGGTGAGGGAAAGGAACTGAGGAGTGGGAATATAAAGTGGGACTTTGGCATTACATATGCTTGAAAAGAATGGATTCATATGATCACTTATCAATGAAAATTAAGGACAATTAAAAACAAAAAAATAAAACTGTGCCTGACAATGGAATACAGAATTCCTAACTGAAATGTTACCAACGTCTGTGGGTCAACATCAGGGGGTAAAAGGTAAGCTAGCCAGTGGCTGTAGGAATGCTGGGAATGTATTAATCATACTTTTTATTTTCTGTATCTTGTGGTGTTTTGAAATCTTTACAATCCTGCTGGCTGAGGAGAGACTGCCCTCCCAGGGCTGGCTCATTCCTAAAGACAGTAAGCCTCTTACGTGGAAGCACACTTGTCACCTAACCTAACCACCTCCTGCCCCAAACTGTCCCAGGGCCAGCTACCAGGCAACTAGGGACCACCCTATGGCCCACAGCCCACCAGAATTACTCCAACTAGCCACTCCTAAAGTGTTTCCTCAGCCCTGCTTTGCCTTTCTGAAAACAAACAAACAAACAAAAAAACGCTAACAAAGGCTCTGGAGCCTAGGCTTTCGTTCCACCACTCCTCCTGCTTCTGTCTCCTAACCACCCTGGTGCTTCCCCGGTAGTCCTGTGTAGCATGGTATGCCCCCTCCTCTCGGGAAACAGAAGTAACAAATTCTTCTTTCAATGGCATTAGCCTCTCTGCATCACCACTCATCATCAGTAAATTTCATGGGTACAAAGGAGACAGGGAACTTTGGAGGAAGAAGAGTTTTTGGATGAAGATGGAGGAATGATAGTTGAAAGTAACAATGGCAAGCCAAGACAAAGTTAACTTTACCTTCCAAGCCTGTGGTATACTGAGTATGGCAGCGACCAACTGGCTCTAGTAACAGAATGGCAAGAAAAGGGGTATCTTGACAGAAGGTAATGAGTGGGTTAAGAAAGGAAGAGGTGACTCGGGGAAGCTTAAGTATGAAAGAGAGAGTTCCAGAGGACACGGCTGGAAGAATCAACAAAAGCAGGGTAAGTATTGGGAGTAGCTGTGGAAACAAAATGCAAGGCTTCAAGAGGGCACGGATGCAGATGGAGAAGAGACTGAATAGTTACTGAGAGCACTTGGAGTCAGGGTGACTTCTAGAACTGAGTGAAGACAGGAACAGCTCCATGTGCCGGGAGGCTAAGGTGCAGAGAGTAACAAGACTCAGACTTAACATGTAACTCTAAACCCATACCACCACCTAGCTTTAAATACAACTTCCGTTCACTTTTGGGGGGAAAAAAATTGTTTACAAATGTTGAATTAAACCTTTCCAATCTTTTAAGAACAAGTAAGAAATATTCCAACTTATTTATTGTGAAGATTATCAACCACTTACTTATATTTCCAACACTTATCTTGTGTATCACACAATTGCAAGCAATGTTAAAAACTTACAAGTGAGAGGAAGCTAATAAAAACAAAAACTCCTTAAAATTAACTGAAATTCAAGAATCTTAAAGCAACTCTTTTGAGTACAAGATAAGCTAGATACTAACCAATTCCAACAGAGGCAGCACACTTCGTCTGGTCTTTGATTTCCATACGAACAGCATTTGCAAATTCATCAGGAGTAAGTTTGGTCTCTGCAAGGATTTCGGTGATGTCCACCAGTGCTTCATCACAGCTGACAGCTTCAATGTTATGAGTGTAGCTATCAACACAGAGCAAAGGCAACGAATCACAGCCACAGCCACCATCTGGTAGACCCAATGTTGCAAAATAAAGGCTTCTTACTCTATCTTTTTTCTATTTCCTCACAAAGCATTTTAAATGAATTGGCTGAAGTACCATTTTAGTCACCCAACTTTTAACTACAAAGTTAATTAGTGTGTTCTCTTTCTCCTTATTAACTACCAAAATACAGCATATAGGATACGAAAACGTTTGAGGAGTAAAATAACCAACACAAAAAAATTTAAACACAAAAAAACAAAAATACAGCATAAATTATTATTTCAGTTTCTCTATACTGACAATACTTCTATAAACCTTTGAAAAGTTGAAAACTGGTGGGTGAATTTGAACTGTCAAAACATTTAATCTAATGGTTTATGAGACTCCTTTAAGGAACAGAAAAATGAGACAAATCAGTCAAATAAGTAATTCCTGCTCTCCTAAAACAAAAAAATCAGTTAAATTCCATTCACTGTGGCAGGCCTAGAATACAGAAGGAAAAAGTGGCCAGTCATCCCAACTGCTTGTCTGAGAATAGCATCTACACTCTCTGCATCTGAAAATACATTTTAAAAAATCATCTCACAGGATCTATCCACAAAAAGGATCTGTTGTAATTAGAGAAAAGAAAAAGGAAGACAAGAGCTCCTATGCGGCCCCCAGAGGAATATAAGGACTAAGAAACCACAAAATAGAACCGGACCGAAAATGGGAGGAAACCTAAGAGGCCTAAGGATCAAAACTATGTCTTTCATAATCCACTTGGTAATGTACACTAGGAAGGCAATTCTCATCTCTCACCTACACCTTACTATAGGCAGATTACAATCAGATTAATATCACTATTAAGAAATAATCTCCCTATATTAAAGAAATAGGTATGTTTTGTTTAGGCTTAAACTGTGACATTTTTAAGAACAGAAGGGTATGACTGGTATGAGGTATTTTGCTTCAGAGTGAAAGTTGCCCTGAGACAGGGAGAATATGAAGCTGAGACAGGACTTCCCAAGGGTGGCAGAATAACAACACTGGATATTTTTCCCCTGAGAACAGAAACATGCCACTGAAACTGTCTCCAGCCTTCTACCAGGACCATGTGCATGTGACTGTGTAGGAGTATGGTCACAGCTCTCTCACGTCCTGCTAACCTCAGGCACAGGCTGATGGTTTGCTTGGTCACAGCTCTCTCACACCCTCCTAACCTCAGGCACAGGCTGATGGTTTGCTTGGTCACAGCTCTCTCACACCCTCCTAACCTCAGGCACAGGCTGATGGTTTGCTTGGTCACAGCTCTCTCACACCCTCCTAACCTCAGGCACAGGCTGATGGTTTGCCCTAGGGCTTCAACACACGGGACACAGGAGCACCACAGCGCTCACCTCAGTCACCCATCCCTATCTAGCCCTCATTTGGATGCTACCACTGACTTCACCTTTCAAAGAGGATTTAAAGCACATTCCACTTGACAATACCAACATTCCTGTATTTGGGATTTATTTATTTAGTTACCCAACTCATACCTGGAAAGTTAATTAGTGTGTTCTCTTTGTGTTAATAGGATAGCTATAATAAGTGGCTTAACATTCAGCACTCCCTCCTATATACTGATGCCAGGTAATAATCAGTTCCTTTACATTCTCTGTCTCCTACTAAAGCAAGCTCCCACAAGGGCAAGGATTAGATATTCCTTTCTGAGACTAGCAGCATCTAGCAGTCACCTGTACTTAGCAGTACTGGTGTTCAAATTAACGCATAAAAAGGAAGAGGCAGAGGTGAAGACAGAGGCAAGAAGTCTATCTCTTAGAACATTAATACTGCCCAGGAGTTGACAAACCTTGGCCTAACATCCAGTAAATGCATTTTTACTGGAACTACACAAAGCCCATTCATATACATTTCCCATGGCTGCTTTCCATTCACAACGCAGAAGGGAGTACTTCCGTTGAGTGACAGAAACTTTATCTGGCTCCCTTCAGAAAACCACGCTGACCCCTGGTTTACAGCATACACAGGCTGGTTATACTTTTAACAAATTTCAGTTCTGAGTTAATATAATCAGAAAACCACGCTGACCCCTGGTTTACAGCATACATAGGCTGGTTATACTTTTAACAAATTTCAGTTCTGAGTTAATATAAAATACATCTACATTTTAAAATATTTTTAAATACATCTACGATTTTAAATATTTTTAGCATTAATCACCTTTTCTCAAGCCAACTCATCAACTATTTTGAAACTATTAATAAAGACCCACTTTTATGAAAACTAACTCTTGGCATATCCAATGATTTTTAAGAAGATAAAGGGTTTAAAGTGTCTCCACTTGTTATCAACCCATCAGTTCTAAGTTTGAACAAAACCATAATTAAAATGAAATAAAAGAGAATAACCAGGTTAAAAAATTCCATCCTTCATCTATTTGGCTCCATGGGAAGAAAACCAGAACCACAGACTAGAAGTAACATAAGTGAATGATCAGATCTTACATCAACCAAGGAAGCACATGAACAATTGTGGCAATACAAAACTATCCTTTGAGATTGAGCTACCTGGAAACTGCCCAAAGAAAGAAGGTCTCAGCCTGGGATGCTGAGGAGCGGTTCCTGAGAGAGAAAAGTCTAACAAAAGCGATCCCAACAATCCTAAAGAAAACTTGAACTATCTTTACTATTAGCTAAGAGAAGGAAAACAAACACAAAATGACAGTTTGATACACTGTACCTTGCCAATGTTTCATACAGTGTTCGTGCGACTTCCTTATATGCATGAAAATCGTATGGGACAGCTTGAAGATTGGGACATAGTTGTTTAGCATGCCCAAAAAACATTCCGTTCTTAATGCCAAGTTGCCTAGAGAGAGAACAAAACACAAATGGAGTTATTCTAGGAATTTTTAAACTCAAATATTTATCAAATATGTTGGTATCTCCCCATGCCACTAATTTATAATTTCCACTGAACTCCATTCTCAACAGGGGTTAAAGATAGGCATTAAAATTTACAGGCTTGTTTCCCCCCCAAATAAAGTCACAACTGTCTCAACAGTGCAAACATGACACATGTAGATGTGCCAACCATGTCATTAAAAGACCAGGTTTGGCTCTTGTCTGTATCTGAAGCTTTCTCATAAAACTCATACCTCTGGCCCCTTTGCAGAGATGCCAGCATGCCATATGCTGGTGATATCACAACCACCACAGAGCAGGAATATGCTGTCAAAAAGAGGTTTTCTTCCCCTAATACATGGCACAGTTTGGCCAGGGTTCATCCCCCAAAGACAAAGAATATAAACAAAAGAACTACACAAAACAGTGCTATGTGACAAACAGACAAAATGTACTCATCCTATTACCACCCAATTCCCAATTGACCAATTCCATGCTCCTGAAGTGGCTCCACAGTGGTTGAGATGCCAACAGCATTGTACATGGTAGGACATCACTCTGGGCAGGAGCCAGGGTTCCAGAACTTTGAGGGACCTAATTGAAAATGGTAAATTTTAAATCTGTGTGTCTCAATGCCCCACATTACCTTTGATATTTGGAGCATTCACCACAAAACTATAATTATGGAACTATATATAATTAGTAAAATTCTATTTTATCACTCTGTAAAGAATCAAGAAAAAAATTAGAGTAAAAATAAGCAAAATAATAAAGCAATGTTTCACTAAATTACATATTATTATGTAATACGATAATGGTCATTTGATGTATCTGTTCAATAAATATTTACTAACTACACAGCATGAAGACGTTCCCCGTTTTAAGAAACATATATACAATCGCCAATTACTCACAGGCCTCTGGCACCCTCCCAACATTCAGACTCTGAGAGCCAAGAAGGAAGAGTCCTCCAAGAGACTCAGCGGTAGATGCAAAATCACATGCACTTTTTATGTTTCTAAAAATAGTAATATTATAAATGGCCTCAGTGCTAAGGCCCTAGTAGATAAGAAATACCTAAGTGGAAGGTAAATGACAGAGTCGTCAAGAGAACAATTGTTAATGTGTCGAGGACTCAGCGAGGTGCTGGGTACAGGATGGCAAATAAAGCAAACTCCATGATGTCCATGGGGACAAGCCCGCACTCGCCTAGAAAAGATGGCCTGTGGCCAACAAGCTTTGTCCACTAATGCAGGAAAGTAAATACCTAACAGTTTAGACATATATAGAGAAACATAAAATAGTTTAGAAACATTATCAGAAACAAAGCAGAAAAAAGGTCTAGTGTTGAAAAGGGTAAACTTCAGGTAATAATTATGCCAGATATATAGATTCAACATGTAAAAGCTGAGTTTACAAATTAAAGATAACTCATTTTTTAAAAATGTGTTTATAAGTCCGGGCACGGTGGCTCACGCCTGTAATCCCAGCACTTTGGGAGGCTGAGGTGGGCAGATCACCTGAGGTGGGGAGTTCGAGAACACCCTGATCAACATGGAGAAACCCCATCTCTAATAAAAATTAAAAATTAGCCAGGAGTGGTGGCGCATGCCTGTAATCCCAGCTACTCGGGAGGCTGAGGCAGGAGAATCGCTTGAACCTGGGAGGTGGAGGTTGCGGTGAGCCGAGATCATGCCATTGCACTCCAGCCTGGGCAACAAGAGCAAAACTCCATCTCAAAAAAAAAAACCAAATATGTTTATAGTCCAGGCGTGATGGCACACGCCTGTAATCCCAGCACTTTGGGAGGCCAAGGTGGATGGATACCTGAGGTCAGGAGTTTGAGACCAGCCTGGCCAACATGGTGAAACCCTGTTTCTACTAAAAATACAAAAAAAACTAGCTGGGCATGGTGGCGCGCACCTGTAATCCCAGCTACTCAGGAGGCTGAGGCAGGAGAATTGCTTGAACCTGGGAGGTGGAGGTTGCAGTGAGCCAAGATTGTGCCACTGTACCTCAGCCTGGGCAACAAGAGTGAAACTGTCTCAAAAAAAAAAAAAAAGAAAGAAAGAAAAAGAAATGTGTTTATAATCCCTGTAAAGATCATGTTCTTATATTTACAATATTTTCATTTTCAAAACATTTATTTATGCAAAAATTTTCCGAGGCACATTACTTAGTAAAGTATGGTACATCTACTTAGGTGCTCATTTAAAATGTACCCAGAGAAAACTGTTTAAAAGCCATTAGACACTATAAGGAAGTTAAAAACAAAAAAGGAAAATCTTTTTCCTTTGGCTTGCCTTAGGTTTGCCATACTAAGGGAAGCCAAATACCTTGAAGATGGCTGGGAAATGAGGTTTGTTCCATAGAAAATAAATGAGTAAAGACAATTATAAGAAAGTCCAAAGTGACTCTTCATTACCATGACTCATCTATTACAACTAAAATCCCATGCAGGACAAATTACCAAAACTTCGTTAAGTGTATGCTGCAAAAACAGCTTATTCCCACGTTCAAAGCACAGAGGACATATTCTGTCTGGCAATATGCTTTGTTCAGACAGCTGTATTTGGTGTTGGATTCAACAATATTAAAAACTTGCTGGCCGGGTGCGGTGGCTCACGCCTGTTAATCCCAGCACTTTGGGAGGCCAAGGCGAGCGGATCACGAGGTCAGGAGTTCAAGACCACCCTGGCCAAGATGGTGAAACCCCACCTCTACTAAAAATACAAAAATTAGCTAGGCGTGGTGGCGGGAGCCTGTAATCCCAGCTACTCGGGAGGCTGAGGCAGGAGAATTGCTTCAACCCGGGAAGCAGGGGTTGCAGTGAGCCAAGAAAGGACCACTGCACTCCAGCCTGGGCAACAGAGCAAGACTTCGTCTCCAGGAGGAAAAAAAAAATTGCCATCAAACCACTGTCGCTGTCCATTCTACATACTAAAATACATCCATAAAGTAAGAAAGGTAGGGGTCCTTACAAAAGCACGTGAAAACGGGGTTTAGAAATTATTTGACTTTAAAAATCTATGATTCTAGGATACCTGTGTATCATTACCTATTCATGTACAATCTGCCTTCTTCTCATTTATTCCATACAAAGTTTGCTCTCTACTGTAAGTATAGGCCAACTACTAACAGCAGTGCAAACTGTGACCCACATATACACATTCTACCTTGTATTTCTACCATTTCATATTCACATTCTATCCTTTGCTGGCCCCGTTATTAGGCTATGTATAGTGAAAACTCACGAGTGCATAAAACTGAGCAGATCATCCCCACAATCTAGCCCCCACTCCAAACTCAGAAACATTTGTCTTATGCAACTACTTGTACCTGTTAAAAAAATTTTCCTCAGAAAAGGAAAATATAACCTGTTGGATGGCCACAAAACAAGTATCCAGAAACTATTTTCTAGAAACTTTCACTAGGAATAGTCTTCTAGAAAACAGAAAATTACAATTAAGGGACAAAAAACTCATGGTTGCACTTTTTTTCTTCAAGTTAAATTCATTTTCATCACTTTATGCATCTTCTTAAACATCTGCACTTAAGTGGCACTTGAATGGCTCACTATATAGTATTCTGTCCTCATATATTGTCACCCCAATTATTTTGCAAGGCATGAAGCTTGACAGTCACCATCCGTGGATAAATACAAATGCACCATCCAAAGACCCAAGAGAGGCCTAGTGCCTAGACACAATTGTGGCTCCTGGAGTCCAAAGCCACCAGAGCTGTTGACACTTTCACCTGGAGGCAGTCCTGCTTCCCAGCCAGCATTCATCTTGGTGGGGACTGGGTATGAAGGTATAAAGGGAGACCCTGCAGAGGCAGTCTAGCAAGGGTAAACGGAGCTTGCATTTTACCAACTAGCGAAATTCAAGGACTGAGAATATTTCTGGGCTTCATCACACCCTCCACATACTGCACGTAACTGTCTAGCCATCTGAAGTCCAGGCCACCATTCAATAACTTAGTAGGAAAAAAGAGACTACATAAACTCAGCTCTAGAGTGCCTGTGCTAATAAAAAGCAGTATAACAGTTCAAAACGTATTTGTATTTAATTATCATTTAAAGTGAGTTTCAATTCCTTGGCCACAGCATCAAGTGACAATGAAAACCATTAAAACATAATTCTGTCAATGAGAAAGGCAAAGTTAGCCTGGGAGGAAAAGTTTGGCATGTCATGAATGGAAAACAATTTAAAATATAAGCATGCATGTTTAAACTTAATGCTTTTACTTAAATATACTTTAAAAAAAAATTAGCAAATTAAAAAAAAAACTATTATGATTAGACGATGCTGAGCTCAAATATCTTTTCTTCAGATTAGATGCTTGCATAGCCACAACTTTGAATCAAGATTAAGAAGATGTAACTGGGCCGGGCGTGGTGACTCACGCCTGTAATCCCAGCACTTTGGGAGGCTGAGGCGGGTGGATCACTAGGCCAGGAGATCGAGACCATCCTGGCTAACGAGGTGAAACCCCGTCTCTACTAAAAAAATACAAAAAAATTAGCTGGGCGTGGTGGCGGGCACCTGTAGTCCCAGCTACTAGGGAGGCTGAGGCAGGGGAATGGCGTGAACCCAGGAGGCAGAGCTTGCAATGAGCTGAGATGGTGCCACTGCACTCCAGCCTGGGCGACAGAGCGAGACTTGTCTCAAAAAAAAAAAAAAAAAAAAAAAAAAAAAAAAGTAACTGATCTAAGACTGTTTCGTTTTGAAATTACTGAATACTTTAACACTTGCCAGCTATGTGTAACGGCTTGCTGTGTTATACAGGTAAAAATGTCTGTGTTTGGTTGACAGGGAAAAAAAAAATTAAGACTTCTCTTTAATTATTACTCCCTCTACTTTTACAACTATTCCAATTATTTCAAAAAGATTTTTTAAATTATGAGGAATATATATATGTGTGTGTGTGTTTCTTCCTATACTGAAACAGCCAATTATAATTATGGTTTCAGATCACTATAACATAAACACCTATTCAAAAAGTTGGTGCTAACAAGCTGACAACACTATTACCACTTTTAAGTGAAGAGATATTAAGAATGTTAATAATTAAATTACTTACAATTGAATAGGCAATTGGGTTTTAACATTAAAAAAAAACTGAGTATCAGGAAGAATGGATTACAAGAGATTTTTCTTAGCAATAAAAACAAAAGATTAGAGTAAATAAATATTAAAGTCCTCTTCCATTCAAAAACAATCTAATTCTTTTATTTCATGCTTCAAAAGACAATAAAAATGACAATCCCCAATGTCTTTTGGTTCCTACTACAGGACCTATTGGTTCTCATCAGGGAACTACTAAGCTGTTTGTTTAAAGTTATCTAGCACTGGTGAGGGGTGTGGGGGGCATAAATGAAATGATTTAAGGCTAAAACCATTTATTTCCATAACACGTCTGTAACGTTTAAATCACTGGCCTGACTGGCAGGTCTGAATCCACTTCAAAAGATTACAGTTCAAAAAACTATATAAAAATAATTAACCAAATTGTTCATTAAGAATTATAACACATAACTTCTACATACCTGGCCTCATAACTACAAGATGCAATTTCAGCCTTTGACAAAACAGAATCAATTCCATTTGCTTGTGCAGAATCTGGATTCTCCCACAGAGATGAATCTGGTATATCTGCTTTAAAAATTTAAAAAAAATTAATGGTTATTTGTTATAAACTGATTTTCCGTAACTTTTTCAAGAAATTTGTTTTCCATTACTTTCATATAAAAATGTTTAGTAAATTCCAAATACAGTTATCTCTATTGGCATTATCTCCTTATCTAATAAAAGAAAACTCTGTAACTCTAAAATGGTTTGCTTCCATTATATTCTTCATCAGCAGATAAAAACTTATAATAAATTCAAAGTGTCCTGGGAGTTGTTTTTTTTAAATACACCAGAAGATAAATATAGAATATCCTATAACACAGTCCCTTGAGGTGGACATGGATGAGAAGTGATCAGGGAGATGAACTCCCTCCTATAACCTTACAAGGACTGTACAGCTCTCGGTAATGGGGAAAAGTTAATGAAAAATATAAATTTCTCTGAATATTCGTTGCTGTTTCCTAAAAGATCTGCAAAACTTAAAGCTAATTAACGTGTACAACAAACATGAAATTCCTACCATCTATCTGATCAAACAATAATTTAGTAGGTCACAAACCATGAAGAGGTTTCATTCTAAATTCAAGCTTTTTCTTTTGAACAGACGTCACATTATCCCCTGCTACAGGTAATTGTATTTTGGTTTAATAATGCATGTTCAATTAAAAACATTCAAGTGTGATCAGAGTATCGATGCTTTAGAAAACACAGCTGGAGCTCAGTGTGGCTTACCAACATGTCTTAACATCTGAACCAAACGTACAACTTTACACAAGAATACAAAAGCACACACTCTGGAGAGCCTACTGGCTGCATGCCACTTTACTTCCTTTGCCACCTTTAGCTTCACTAGTAATTAAGAAATAAATTAAAACACAACTTCATCGTAGGTCTCTTGGGATACTACTATTAGGTTCCAAGAAGAGTATGCTGTTTAAAAAAAAAAAAAAAAAAAAAAAAAAACCACATTCTAAAACCACAATCTCAGCCACATCTCTACTATTATAAACAAAAATACCATTAGTAAAACAAAGCCAAAATATATCACTTCAGCTATTCCAGACAAATCTATTGTGAGTACACTGTAACAATACATAACTAACAAACCCAGCATTTCTCTTCTGTTTATTTCAGACTTACTGTTCTGTGAAAAGTCGGCCAAGTTAATGCACCACCAGGAAAACTGGCGAAGTCTCTGGCTTCATGGGCTTAAACAACTCTTCCTGGTTTGACTAGTAATCATCAACATCTTTCAACTAACTATGCAACCCATACAAGCATTTCTGGATTTCAGCAACCATATATACACAGCATAAATGCAAATCAAACTGATTGGCATCTCAGTGGGGTCAAATCCTACTTGCTTCAAAACAGCTGAGTGTGTAATGTGAGCTATAGTTTCTGACATATGAGTAACATATGCTAGCTATACTATTACAAATTAAAGACAGAATCCCAAGCAGACTACCCAGTGTTTCTGGACGGTTTTAAAAGGCTAAATATAAATTTTAATAGTCCATTCATCTAAGCTGAAAAACTGTAAGAATTTCAGGACTGTCAGTATCACTCTTCAACAGAGGGTGCTACTAGACCCCAAAAAAAGGAGTGCTGAAGCTTGAACAGCCACAACCGTCTTGTAACCATGGTGTAACCATGAGTTATGCCTTACAAGTTGGAGAATTACCTGACTTTGATATCTGAAGGGCTAGTTATCTAAGACACTGTCTTGAAAATAACAGAAAACTTATGCTTGAGGAGAGAACAGTCTCTGTGGTCCATGCGCCCCCAATGCCCTGGCCTGAGAGGCAGCACCATCGTGTTCCTCTCCATTGGGCTGGCTGACCTGTTCCACAGTGCAGCAGAATGCGTGGGTCCCTCCACGAGCGGAGTGAGTTGCTTCATGTGAGATTCAGGGAAATGCAGGGACACACTGTCCTCACTGGAGGGCAAAGTAGAGAACTGCTCATCAAAACTTGACAAACTAGACGGGCACATGGAGAATGTGGAGGAACGGTTGGAGAAATCAGAGGCCAGGACCCAAGTCTGTGAAAAAGAAATCGCTGAGAATAAATCTATGACTAATACGATTTTTAAAACTGTTGTTCTTTAGAATGAAAACTGAAGCTGTCGATGGGATAGAAAACATCTGTATCCTGGAAATCCAGGAAGGGGTAAAAGGCCCCAACCATGAAATTTGGAGCATAAATTGTTCCAAACAATGAGATCATCAATGAGAAGTGCCACTACTGAGTATTGCTCAGGAAGCAGCCTCCAAAAGAAGTCATGGATGGATGAGATACCCTGGTTGCACTGGTCTAATTAAAGAGCTTTTGGATATGACAACTAAGAAACTAAAGTTTCAAAAAGGACTAAGGATGCTATTTGTCCTAATACGTTGTCTAGACATATAAGCCAAACATTAGACTGATCTTTTTTTTTTTTTTTCCAAAGCTAGTGCACAGAAGCCAAAGATTCTAATTCCTAAACTGATCCTCAATATTTTTCTATTTGGTGCCATGTCTGATAATGACCCAGAGAAAGAAAGATCAGGGAATAACAAGCAAAGAGGAACAAAAGCATTGAAAAAAGTTCTGAGCACAAGCTTAGTTGTAATCAAATTTTATAATAATCTATTCGTTTTATATGTAGCAAATAATCTGGTGAGCTCCTAATGCATGAAAAGGCTTAGCATATAAAAGTAAATGGCATCAAGTTAAAGTAAGAGTATAAAATACAAACTGTCATATCACCTTTTCTAGTGACGGGACAATCTCCTTTTGACAGTTTTCAATGGCAAGTGAAATTTAACTATTTCTCCTAATACTTCCCTTCTGGTTTACCACCCACATTTAGATGTGAAGGGGATGTGATTATAGAAGGTCATTAAAATGTTGTAAAAATTAGGTGACTAAACTGATGAAGACAATTAAGTAACCAATGACAGTATTGTGTTAATAAACCATTTATAGTAAGATTGTCTGTAACAGAAGAAAAGACAAAAGAGAACTAGCTCTCTGCTACTCCTAAGGAATGTGAGCTTGTCAAGGTGAAAATTTTAAATGTAGACTGCCGACAGAAGGACGTGTGTAGCAAGACCACCCACCAGAGAGACTCTGAGCACTGAAGATGCTACTGCACGTATATACATGGTGGTTTCTCTTCTTTCAACATTCTTTAGTATTTCATAAACGCCTAATATATGACAAGTATTGTGTACTTCCTTAAGCTATTTATTTCTTATTTTCTAGAACTTAAGATTTCACCTGTTTAATAGCACATAGAAAATACAAAAAGAAAAACCAACCTACCACAAAAACCATACTACCAATACTTAAAACTACCTATACCATAATACAACTAAATGTCAAGTTCAGTAACAGCTACTCCACACCTACTCATGACACACAAAACTCTAGAATCTCAAAAATCTCTGCAAAGATTTAAAGACCAAGAAAACATTTATAAAACTTGGAAATAAATGTACACACAAAGCGTAAACATGTATCTACAATTATGTTCTTTCATACTTAAGACCACATAAACAGATGATCAAAACCAACAAAAAGACTATAATCCCAAAACCGGTCCTCAGAGATGTTCGCTGGCTTTCCTTTTGCCTTAATTTCATTGGAGTCATTGTGACAAGTAAGCCCAACGTTTTATAACTGACAACAAGGGCACTGAAGTAACTGCAGTGAAACTAAACTGCATGCTTTCCATTTCACTGCATATCTAACTTCTGACTACTTTCTGGGGAATATATTTCTGAGAAACTAATTAAAAAAATTCTCTTTGGCTTTGCAAAACCACCATGAGAAAACGAATCAATTATTTAAAAAATTTAATTTCTAAGAAAACATTTCTCAGCGAATTTACTCAGGGGAAGAAAGTAATAGACACATGAAAATCTTAATAAGTATCATGACTAGTACAACTTATAATTTTGCTTAATAATATCCAAAATTAAAAAGTCAAGAGAGGCAACAAGGTTATATCTCATAACAAATAGGTTCACTAAAGGATATGGAGAATGATTACTGGTGTTCACTTTTAATTCCAATAAATTAAAAGTTCTACTGTTTGTTATCCTACTTCCTCATACAAATATCTTGAGCAACACAAACTTTAACATTCTTACTGTGATGCAATAACCAAATGACCAGTAATTAACTCTCACAATAGACAGAGGCTTCTTTAAATTATGCCCATGATTTTTATCCCCAATCTAAATTTATACAACGCAAATCAATCATATCTTGTAAAACATTCTTCACTCTCTATTTCAGGAAAATGTCACCCTCCAATTCAATACAACCTAACAGTTGAAATCCTTAAAAGCCCTGAATGAAAAAGCTAATTGCTACAACTCTGCTCTCATTTCTGTAACAACCATGCCAACAGCAAAATCCAGAAGCCGCCCACAGGAGCACTAAGACTTCAGAGACAGCTCATGTGTACCTGCTTTGCCTTTCAGGATTTTATTCTGGTAATACTGCCACTCCAGCTGGGGGTTAGCGCCAGGACGTAAAGGTGCCCTTCCTGTGCCTCTGTTACTTGTAACAGCCACTGGTTTGCCTGTGAGGAAAATATTAAATTATTTCTGCATATGGGTATAGGAATGTTAACAACATGTAAGCAAACATTTTTCAAATGATTTTTAAAACATGCCTTTTTTTTTCTTTACCTTTACTTATGACATTAATCCTTAAAGAAGCTAATACTTTAAAGACTATCAATCACCATGTAAATGTCATCTAAGTTTCTCAGCACCTCCAAAAAAGCCAATTATTTATGACCATTCTGATACATTTTTTCAGCCTGAAAGCAGTAGTCAACTCAGCCTTCCAGGGTTTTTGTTTGATTTCGTATTGTAGAAAACAGGCAACTCAAGACTCTAAATTCAGACATTAAGTGGTGGGGAAAGAAAAACTAAGTATACTTTTTTTGTATTTCTAGAGTTAACATCTATACTTCTCTCTCAATTTTACAGCAACAGAAACTAAATACATACACATCGGAATCACAATCTGACCTACCACATTATCAAACATGAGCATACAGCCCCTCAATTTTTGCTTTAGTATAAACTTACTTTCCTGTATCATTTCCTTTTGTATGTGTGTTAAGTTACAAGATGACTCGAACTTTGTAAAGCAACAGCATGGATGAATATGTATTTACTGAATGCATTATTTTGAGGACCAATAAATAAAATCAACAATGCATTAAAAAGTTACTCTATGAAAATCAATTATTTAACATTCTAATAACTCCTTTCAGAGCTGAGGAACCACTACCCATGACAAAAATAAAGTCCTGGTTTTAACACAGCAGCTTCTGTGCCACAGTGATTCCTTATTTAAGGGAAGAAAACACTAAGTTGTCTCTTTCAGACAGAGGCAAACACTGGAAAACCCAGAATGTATGCTTTTCAAAGTACTAACTAGTTCACAAATATCTGCAATTTCACTAAGACAAAGACTGTCCACACGACTTCACATATTTTAGCAATATTCAATAATGCAAAATTATCCTACAATCAAAACGCTGGGATGTTCATGGGCATCAAGACAGTTAATCAAGTTATTCGCTCAAAAGAGAAAGCATAATGACCCAAGTCTCACCGACAAGAGCCACCATAAAGTTTCCATTCATTAACAAGGAATACAGATACAAATCTAGAAAATGCCCAATATAGATCCTGCCTACATTAGTCTTCGATGACATATCCTTCAGGTGAAGATGAATATTGTTCCCTGAAGATCTCTACAGGGAGAAAGAAAAACTCTAATTCCCCTATACCTTCCTTGATAATTGAATACAGAAAATTTGGAAAAACTGATTTTCCCAAGAAAAATCACAATTTTTTAAAAAAAGATTTTGTAAACTCTTTGAATATGTATTTACAACAATATATCAATTTTCTTAAAACATAAGCAAGAATACAGACCTTTGAGATCTGGTCTATTTCGTATACCCACTGACACAAAGAAGCAATCCATATCAACATGCATTATACAGCTCTGATGTCTGGGAGAATTCAATACTGACATATCTCCTAGAAGGAAAAAGACAGCATTCAAACCCCAAGCTAATTTTTATTATTTAAAACATCAGGTCTAGTTAATTTTACAAACTATATTTAAAACATGCTTCACCCAGAATGGAGTCTTTTTAAAAAACCAGAAATGACTACAGATTATTGCTATCACCTCAAGAGAAGCCCAATTTAATTAAGTCTCTAATTAGTTTGTCAAAAAGTACAGCTTAAAATTATTTCATTGTGCTGATTATTTTATAAAAATACAAAGCTGTTGGCATACATTTAGTTACATGAAGCTAAGTAAAACTTATCTTGATGATCATTATTCCATGCAATCTATAAACACGCCTGGATAAAATAACAACAATAAAAATGGCTACTATTATCCAGTGCTTGGTAGGTGTCAGGCACTGCTGTTAAGAGGTTTACATGTATGTATTTATTTAAATTCTCACAACTATGAGGTAGGTAACCATATCATCTCCATTCTGTAGACTAAAAGTTTAAGTCACACAGCCTATTATTAAGTGGTTGAGCTGTGATTCTGTCCCAAGCAGTCTGATTTCTGAGCCTTAAAACTACCATGTTGCTGTTCTAAGTACTTGAAAAACAGTCTATAAAACATAAATCTGTAAATTTTTACCCTTATGCCATTAAATACTATTAAAGATCAGAGCTGAATGACATAGACCACATTTAAGGAGATAAAGGTGAGTGTCCTCACCTAAGGACAAAAGCTTCTAATCATCCTGAGCTACAATGAGATTCATCAGGGTCACTTTAACCCTAATCCAGGCACAAGCAGAGCTTTCCTCTATTATCAGTCTCATCCTTAGCCTTTTCCTCTGGTCCTCTAAGATACACAAGTTCTGGAAATAAGAACCCTGAGCTTGTAAAAAGTTCTGATCTCATAAAGGAGTTTTTCTCAGGCTTGAAAATATTAGTACTGAGGGTTAGTCTTTATAATAGGCTTCCAAAAACAGATATCCCCTAGCAGTTTTGGACCACTCCATTTACCAAACTGTGCCTGCGATAGATAGCATGTACCTAGTTCTCCCCACTTTTTTTTTTTTTTGAGATAGGGTCTCACTGTGTTGCCCCATCTGAAGTGCAGTGGTGGAATCTGCAGCCTCAACCTCCAGGGCTCAAACAATCCTCCCGCCTCAGCCTTCCAAGTAGCTGGGACCACAGGCCCGTGCCACCACGCCCAGCTAATTTTTTTTTTCTTTTTGATAGAGACAGGGTCTCACTGTGTTGCCCAGGTTGGTCTTGAACTCCTGGGCTCAAGCAATCCTCCTGCCTCAGCCTCCCCAAGTGTGGGAATTACAGGCATGAGCCACCGTGCCCAGCCTGCTCATGTATTCTTAAGCTCACAACCCCATGAGGCAAACATCGTGGACTATCTATCACTTCTCTTCACAAAGAAAACTAAGACTCAGAGAGGTGAACTAACTTGTCCATAGTCCTGCAGCATAAGAGTGGCAGAGTAAGGATTCAGATTCATGCTAAACTATCTAACTCCAAAGCCACGTACTTCCTTACTGCCCTCTATATTATCTCAAATGATTCATAAAATAATCACAATTCTGCTGTATAGAAGTATTTTTCAAAGTATCACATAAACATAATGCAAGCAACTCAAAATAATGCTTTTAAACATTCAAGTAGTACAGAATGCGTAAGCCAAATATCTACCAAATGCTTTCACACAATAACAAAATTTCTCATTTTATTCCCATTCATAGAACTAATTAATCATAGTTCTCTGAAGCATTCAGAATTAAATAACCTTCAGGTAACAAGGCCAAGACATGATGTAAGGATAATCTAGTATCTATATTATTCTGAAATATTTCCTAAATACCAAACAGCATTTTTTGACTAAAAGTACGTAGGAATACATCAAACTCAGTAAAACATAACAGAAAACACCCACAGAGAGTCTCTATCACTTTCTAGGACAGAACCAGGAGCTTCTCTCTATACCTCAGTTTCCACAGCTATAAATTAAAGGATAGTATTAATCTCTGAGGTCTCTCCCCATAAAAAATCCTATAATCTGTAAAAGGAACTAAAACTTCAAACCAGATACTAATTTATGACTGGCACAGAAACACAGTCTGCTACTGTGTTTGCATTTGTTTTTGATAACAAGAAAAGTATTAAAATTCAAAATACAATGAACCAATGCACTTAGATGTCAAGTAACCTCACTGAAAGTTTACCACTGTTAATTATAACAGCTCTATGTCAAAACTGATTTAAAAAATCATTATGATGCAAGCTTCTAGAAATTTAACAATTCCTCTTATCAAACCAATTGCATTCTTACAGGGGTTTAAGCACTGGATAAATGTTACATTAACACAGTTCAAAACTTCACCAACCGATAAGGTCTACATGAGGAATGAATGCTCAGAATCCCAACCATCTTACTGTTTAAATTCTCTGAAAATTTTCAGTCAGCCACAATTAAATCTAATTGTTTTAAAAACATTTTAATAAATAAGCTTTCTATAATGTTATGCTTACTGCAGATTACATGACTTGACATTCTGAGACTTTTATATTATGAAAACTTCATATTGACCAGAAATACCAATAATAGCATAAGAGCAAAATGATCAAGCGTGACTGTTTCTTAAGAAAACAATTTTAGTAAGTATCTACCTGTGTCAGTTACAACAAGTGCAGACCTGCCTGTTTTCATTTTTTTTAACTTTTCCCTTCCTGGAAAGATACCATTACTTTGTCTTTGTAGGGTATTGACAAACTCAGTCAATTCACACTTCCACATTGATATGTGATGCAGTCTTGAATGAGAATAGAAGTTTGAAATAAAATTGCAGTCTGAAGGTTTGGATGGCACTGAAGGTGCTGCCTTGCTAAGAGTAGATACTGAAGAAGTGCTTTTTGTGCTTGAAGGCCCCTGAACAGTGGAGTGGTGAGCACCATTAATTTTAGTGTTACTGTGCAAAGGTGATAATGAGAAAGAATTAGTTCTGTGTGGATTCCGCAAAGCATCTGTGTTTCTGGTGCTTTGCTGCAACTGCTGCAGAGTGCAGTCTCTGAAATCAGTGCTGCTCTTCTCAGCCTTATCCTCCTCCTGGGAAGAGGCTGGAGAAAGCCTGCTGGCAACACTGTTGACCATGGGCACCAAGCAATCCTGTGTCTTTAAGGCACCATTAGAGCTAGAAGTGTGTCCATTAAAAATGGCAGTGCTGCCTCTGGGATGAGGAATTCCATTCTGTTTCCTTCCCGGAGAGGTCTGTTCCAGATCCACAAAACTAAAATCATTATTTTCGTCTTCTTCATTCCAACTGTTCATGCCATTGACTTTGACTTCATTTTCTGCTTCAATCTTCTTAACGATGTGATTTCTAAAGCAGGAAAAAAAATTTAAGTTAATACTGTCTGACTTTTAGGTTAAAACAATTTTTTCATTTCAACATTTTCTTAGTGGTACACACTTTGGTATTTCTCTCTTTAGAAACAGGAAACTTTTTTTTTTTGAGACGGGGTCTCACTCTGTTGCCCAGGCTGGAGTGCAGTGGCACAATCTCAATTCGCTGCAAGCACGGCTTCCCAGGTTCACGCCATTCTCCTGCCTCAGCCTCCGGAGTAGCTGAGACTACAGGCGCCGCCACCATGCTGGGCTAATTTCTTTCTGTATTTTTAGTAGAGACGGGGTTTCACCGTGTTAGCCAGGATGGTCTCGATCTCCTGACCTTGTGATCCGCCTGCCTCGACCTCCCAAAGTGCTGGGATTACAGGCTTGAGCCACCTCGCCCAGCCAGGAAATTCTTATATCGAATATTGACAATGAAAAAAAACCCTGAAAATTAAACCACAAACTTTATATTCTGATTTGACAAAAGATCATTCTTTGCAAAAGTAGCAAGGTAACTAGAAAAATTCTAGAATATTAACAGCCCTTTAGGTGTTTTTTGTTTGTTTTTTATTTTCACTTCAGATAGTACCAAAGAAGAAATAAAATAGAATATTTCTCATGGCTGAAGAAAAACCCAAAAAACTTTTCAATTATTTTTTCCATAAAGAATTCATTGGAATCTATAAGCTCTAAATATCCAGTTCTGAAGCACAGTGCTTGGCATTTACTACATGGTCAATAAATATCTGCTGAATTAATATACTACAAATAACTTTCACAAAAATGGATTTTAAAACCTTACTTGAATTCTTATTCCTAGTTTTAGTTTCTATGGAAGGTACTATTCGACACATTAAATCCAGTATGAAGCCAGCTAGTTTCAGTAGGAAAAAAAGTGACTATATTGATTAACCTATTAATGAGCTAATTGTTGCACAAGTAGACAAAAAGTAAAGCCATGTCAATGTGTGGGGGTAATTCAGTAAAATTTACACCCAGAAAAATGAGGACACTTGCCTTATTAACAAGGGAAACTGCACTTCATTTTAAGAAATGCACATTTAGATGCCAGGGTGGTACAAGGCAACATGGACCAAGTTTCCTGATGACAGCTTTATAAATGTAGAACCTATGACATATGTTATGCTAAAGTCACATCCTGGCTCCTCTAGACGTTTGTTTAGAAATGCATTCACAACAATCATCTAAGTAACAAAAACAAAAACCTGAATTACAAAGCAGTAATTCATTCTACTTAGAAATGTCCAAATGTCCATAGCACTAATTCAATTACAGTGCAGGCTCCAGATGTAGGGCTACCCTACAGAGTAGTAAGCCACAGGTGAAATTACCACAGTATTACCAGGTTCCACCAAAAGTCCCTCATCCTAATACCAACTTGGTTTCTCAGTAATGAGAGCCTGACTACACAGAAAATCTCCACAAGCTGGATGATCACCCATTTCAGGGTTAGCTCAGGCCCTGGCTAAACATCACATGGAATGTGACAGGCAACTCTGAGTAGACGCCATCCTCACAGATGATCATGCCAGTGAAGGGGAAAAAGACAAACTGGATATGATTAAAAGAAGAAAAAAAGAAAACCTAATTTGTCACATGCAGAGAAAGCCTCTTGAGATAAAGAGAATGCAAGGGAGCAAAATGTCACAGATGAGCATTTCAAAGAAATGTACAAAATGTACTGAATATACCCTCCAAAAAACCCCAGAAAACAACAAAAGTGATGTACGTCAGAAAGTCTTACATCTAGTTTTGTGTCAAAAACATTAAGATCCTTTACATGCATTATAGCAACACATCCAACAGAAATCCATATACTGGCAGGAAAATACACTGTTAACATACATTCTTCCTGTACTATATAGTTTCTCAGCCTAGACAAATGGACATTTGCAAAGTAGCTGTACTGGAAATATCATGGGTAGAGCTACATTTCTTAGGCAATGGCATAAATGTATTAAGAAGTAAAATCTAATAGGTAATTTCTTCCTAAAAGTGTCACAAAGAAGATCTTGAAAAAACATATCTATTTTCTACTTTTATTAATGTGGGTAAGAAGAGAAAGATAAAGCTATGTATTCTGTGAAAAGGTTTTCTGGTATTATTTGCTATATACCTTGATACCACATTAGAAAAATTAAAAGCTATAGGTAACATGAAAAATATTTGAATACATTTGTGAGTACAAGTTAAATAACAAATGACAACAAAAATTACAGAAGGCAGTGATACTGGATCCTCTCAGATTAATTAGACTCCTGGTCTTTTCGGAAAAAAAAAATATATCCAACTCCCAAAGCAAGCAATTTAATAAAGAGAAGGCTAACAAAAATGAACCACTTGATATACAAAGGTAAGGCAACCCACCAATTAATTGTGAAACCAATTTATCCAGGGTTGCAACTAAAGCTTTTATCAATATTAAAAAAAAAAAAAGCAGCCACACGGAATAAAGTCTAGATTCACTCTCAATTCTATAACCAAGGGTCACCAACTAAACTTCCACTTATATATTTACATATTTAGAATTGTAGTTATGAATTTTGAATTTTTCAAAAATCACCCAGAAGTGTTAACATTTTCATTGTCTTTTTATGCATGGAACACAACAAAAATATAGCTGGTGCAGTTAGTTCAGTTTTTGAGAAAGCAATACAAAATACTTGTGAGGAAATAATTACTTTCATGAAAATCCATGAAAAAACTAACAATTAAGATCCACTAGCTTAAGGTGAGAAACTAGTATGAATGTAAAATCTTACTTACATGAATGAAATTTTCATAAAAATAATTCATTTTTAGATAAGACACTCATACACATATATTTCAACATATTCATTATAAATGAATAGCCAGGGTTCGTATCTGCTTCTGTCTGTAACAGAGCAGAGGCCATGCTCACTGATAAAAACCAGCTTTGCGGCCAGGCATGGTGGCTCATGCCTGTAACCTCAGCACTTTGGGAGGTCGAGGAGGGTAGATCACAAGGTTAGGAGTTTGAGACCAGCCTGG
Organism: Macaca mulatta; assembly: GCF_049350105.2. NCBI lineage: Eukaryota > Metazoa > Chordata > Mammalia > Primates > Cercopithecidae > Macaca > Macaca mulatta. The sequence goes on from NC_133418.1 coordinate 7,603,463, forward strand.
CCAAGATGGTGAAACTCCACTTCTACTAAAAATACAAAAATTAGCTAGGTGTGGTGGTACACGCCAGTAATGGGGGAGGCTGAGGCAGGATAATCACTTGAACCTTGGAGGCAGAGGTGGTAATGAGCCTAGATTGTACCATTGCACTCCAGCCTGGGCAACAAGAGCGAAACTCCGTCTTAAAAAAAAACAAAACAAAACCAAAAAAAAACCCAGCTTTGCAGTAATCCCCAACTAGACAAACTTACACCCTGTTGTTGAACTGTTTGGCTATATTGCTTGGACCTGGCACAGGATCCTCAGGTCTGCATACAGGATTAAAGCTGAGACCCTTCTGCACACTGGACTGCTTGGTGTACAGCTGATATGGAATGTAGGAGAGGAGTCGTCCAGCTTTGATGCTGAAACAAAAAGCAACATCAATTTAGAGTTCCATACTTGGTGACAATGAGCTTCATGAAAAAAAAAATCAATGTCTTCAAAGATACAGTATTTCACCAACAACCGGCCATCATCTGTTTTCCTAGTTTATTCCTTCTTGCTCAGTTTTAGTGGTCCCAATACAATATGATCTTAGAGTGGGGAAAAACTGCAAGCACAGAGCTGAACTAGTCAATATTTTAATCCTCATGACTTTATATTTACCACCCTGTCAACAGTTAAGACAGAATATTTAAGACTTCATCAAAATCTCATCTCACATATTAAGGTTTTCCAGGATAAGTAAACTGAATAAGGATTCTAAATTTCCAAATTCATGTCAGAAACTTAATAAAAATATAGGACAAACTAAAGAATCTCAACTTCAAGAGTAATAATTTATACTATTTTTATGTATACAGGAATGGTAAGAGCCAAGGCCATTTGAAGATATGAACTCTACAGGGGCCAAAACTACCATGTACATCCTCACAGCATATCACACATCACCACTCAAATCCAGGGAACACCAGTATTACAATGCTAGGTGGTACTAGCACTGTAACCGAAGCTCCCAAATGTCTGCTTTCTTGTGTACTTCAGAACTAAAACTAATTTGACTGCAGTATCTTAAACTGATATTTTCTTGCTAATAAACTGAGTTATATATGGCTACTCTACCTTTAAAATTATCATTTAACTTCAAATTTAAAAACAACCAATCAATATACTTAGGCTATCATCCAAATTTCAAAACAAGCTCCTTTAACAAATTAGAAAATATTTCAAAACAACCTCTGGATTTTAAACCTAAAATATATACCAAGGAATCATCACTTAGTTATTTAGAAAAAGACTGATAAATAACATGATAAAAATATATTTCTTATTGTCTCATAAATCTAAGACTTGATATTTTCATTTTCTTAAATGGTGCCTCACAAAACTTTTTAAAAAATAATAATCATTTAAGAAATGACTGAATTGGCTTACAGAATACTAATTAAAAATAACTGAGTCAACAACTTGGAATACAGGAAAACATACTAACAGATTCTAAAAATGGAACTCTATACGATACAGAGTATGTCCTTTATATAATTATGTCAATATATATTTAAAAATTCTACCTAAAGTACCTTAAACTATATCAAATGCTATAACTACTAAATTATGATAGTAAAGAACATACTATACTAGTCACAAGACATGTACCCAATGAATTTATTAGCAGGCTAAATGTTTTATCAAAATTTAGGTTACCTTCAAAATACATTCAAACACATTCAAAATTTCAGGTTACATTCAAATATCAGAATCAAAATCCTAAAATTAGACTATTTTTTACTTTATTCTTCCTCAAACCAACTTTTCTTCCCTTTTTTGAGATGGAGTCTCACTCTGTCGCCCAGGCTGGAGTGCAGTAGCACGATCTTGGCTTCACGCCATTCTCCTGCCTCAGCCTCCCGAGTAGTGGGACTACAGACACCTGCCACCAGGCCCAGCTAATTTTTTGTATTTTTTTAGTAGAGACGGGGTTTCACCTTGTTAGCCAGGATGGTCTTGATCTCCTGACCTCATGATCCACCCGCCTCCGCCTCCCAAAGTGCTGGGATTACAAGTGTGAGCCACCTTGCCTGGCCCTTTTCTTCCTTTAATAGTTGGTCTCAATTGCCTAACTATAAATCTTTGTTCTGTGGTATTATGTGTATCAACCCACTTGCTTCCCCTGCCAAAAGAAGTACAGATACTTAATACCTATAATAAAATCCCAACCTTAGCTTTCCATCCTTTATCATAGATAGCTGTAACTAAGAAAATAAGTAGAGAGTGAAACTACACCCACTGTGCCAGCTGCACATCTCAGGTAAAACCAAAGTGCAATGAACAAAATGCCCTATGATCATGCTCGCTTTTCCTGACCTACTGACAGCATGCTGGAGTGATGCAGACTCTACAGGTGCTCTCTATGGTCAGCACTCATCATATACAAGACTGTCAGGCCTTGTCCAACTCCTAACAAGAGCCATGTGGCCACCCGCAGAATTCCTAGGCTTACATAAGTCAGTCCATGGAGACTGCTACAAAATTAGACAGCTAATTTGAATACTCCAAGTCTCAAATCAGATATCCTCAGAGATACTCAGTAAAAAGAATTAAAGCCCAACACACTATAGTAATGTTAGCCAAGTAATGTCAGTTATAATCTGAAGCCTAAACCACTGATCTATCAGTTGTATACTCCTAATTATCCCTGCTTACCCATTTATCTATCTACAGATATATAGACAGAAATATTATCTGAAAGCATATTTGTATAAGACCTTTTTTAAAATCTCTCTGTGATTAATTTCTCACATTTACTAATTTCCCCTCTTGTCCTAAGCGCAAAGAAACTGTACTGACATTTTCTACTATTCTTTCAAAACCAAAAGGAGGGGATAATAAAAAAACCATCTTTATCCAAAAGATAATACTACACGATTTCCTTATACACTTTTTTCATGTACATTGAAACTAGACTCTGATATATATATATATATGAAAGAGTTTACATTCTATACAACGAATCAAAACATAGTCATAGCAAGTGAAATATTCACCTATTTTGCGAAGTCTTACTCTTGCTTTGTTCTATAGCCTCTGTGTTCAGGCAGAACAAAATAAAACACAAGGAATGGCAAAAAAAACTAATGAGAAATAAAATTGCAATCAATTTTTATTTAAATGAGTTGAATAAGCACTCTAATATTTACACTGAATGTAATTAGAAACCAAAGTTTTGGCTCATATGTAAGCACATGACAAATGTAAATGGTTTGGGAATTTAGAAAGAAAAGATAAACTGAAAGTTCTACTAGTAGATCCCATTGAGTTGGCATGAACTGGAACAATAAATTATCATTCTGTCGCAACTCCCAACAGATCTACGTGACCATCTAATCACAGGATATACAAATATAAAAAGGCCAAGCTACGAGGTTCTCAATCTACAAGGATCAACACAAAATCAAGAACAACAAAAACAAGAACAATCTGTAGTAACTTAAAACAATATTTTTAAATTACGCTCCATGACACTCCTCAAGCTTGATGGGCCAGTGGGGTATGTCATAGCAGCTTCTCATCTATTCCACATTCCAAATTTCAATGTAAAATTATCTCAAGACAAAGACTGTGACAAAAATTTTTAAAACCATTACTTTCAATACACTATGTACAAGTTTGAGATTTACAAAACAAAGGGTTTAGTAAAATAATTTCAGACTTCAACGTACACAGGCTCCTCATTAAAGGACTCCCTTGCCTCTTCAAAGTCAGGGCCCTATAATGCAATGATTATGCCTACATTAACTCAGTTCTACTGACATACAGACCTCAGGGAACTGAAATGAAAGCAACACCCCACGTACTTACAAGTGGCAGTTTCTTTTCAAACTGCTCGAATAAAAACAAAAACTAATTATTCAGAATAGTATGTATCATTTATTAAATAGCTAATACATGTTAAGATTTTTAAGTATAATAAAATCTCATTAAAGCACAGCTAAGAAGAGATCAACCAGGGATTAGAGTGTGAATAAAAACAGTGCCATGATTTAACCAAAAGGATTCCATGTTACAATCACATAATGGACTCCTGGCATTTAAGACATATGAGACATATGCCAACACTGATCCATTTCCCCATGGGCCATCTATAACAAGCTGAATCTAATGGTAAAGGAGGACACAAACAGGATTCAGAACACCCGGACTCTAAAACGTACTCTGTTCTTGGGCAAGTCAGTGAACCCTACTGGCCCTGTCTCCTCAAATACAAAATGAGGCCAATAGGATATATAATCACGCTGTCCAAAGTCACTCTTAAAGACAAATGATTCAGTCTCAGTCCACACTAAGATAAAATCCATTAAAGTGAATTTTAAAATGTATTATCGAAGTTGCTTTTTCTATCTTATTATCTCCCTAGTTGCATTTGGCAAAAAGAAAACGTGCAAAAAACTCAACTGTAATGGAAAACAGCATTTTCTTTTCTTTTTTTTTTTGAGATGGAGTCTCGCTCTGTCACCCAGGCTGGAGTGCAGTGGTGTGATCTCGGCTCACTGCAACCTCCACCTCCCAGGTTCAAGCAATTCTCCTGCCTCAGCCTCCTGAGTAGATGGGATTACAGGTGCTTGCCACCACACCTGGCTAATTTTTGTATTTTTAGTAGAGACAGGCTTTCACCATATTGGCCAGGCTGGTCTTGAACTCCTGACCTTGTGATCCACCCACCTCGGCCTCCCAAAGTGGTGGGATTACAGGTGTGAGCTACCGCACCCGGCCGGAAAACACCATTTTCTACATAAATCAAAACTCCCCAGCAACAGCCCTTTCCCCTCGACGCTCCTCCTGCTCATAGAAATCCCCCATTCCCTCCAAAGCCTAACTATTGCTCCCAGATAAAAACTCTAGCTCTAGTGACAACACAGCTCAACTCTGAGTGATCCAACTTCAAATACTGAGAACAAGTCCTCTGAAGAGACACATCCCTAAAAGCCATTTTAATCAATACTATATCACTGATAGACAGTGGCTAGATCATGAGATCACAGTGTAGAGGAAGGAATCAGTGGGATGTTATAGGGATGAGCCTTTAACTTTATCCCTCAAAGTTTAAAAAATCCTTAATATGTCAAATATATTTGACTTTTTTGTTTGTTTGTTTGTTTTGAGACAGAGTCTTGCTCTGTCGCCAGGCTGGAGTGCAGTGACATAATCTTGGCTCATTGTAACCTTTGGCTCACTGCAACCTCCACCTCCCAGGTTCAAGCAATTCTGCCTCAGCCTCCCAAGCAGCTGGGACTACAGGCGCGCGCCACCACGCCCAGCTAATTTTGTATTTTTAATAGACATAGGGTTTCACCATGTTGGCCAGGATGGTCTCGATCTCTTGACCTCATGATCCACCTGCATTGGCCTCCCAAAGTGCTGGGATTAAAGGTGTGAGCCACTGCGCCCAGCCAATATATTTGATTTTCTAGAGGTAGTAATGTACTTTTGAATTTTTGGAATTTTCTAATTGTTAATGTTACAGAATAAAAATAAAACAGTAACAGGAGCTTCTCATATATTACACCTCTACAACACGCCAGGCGGGCCAGGCTGTACACACAAACAATTTTTATCTCTCACATTACCACAGCAGGTAGATATTAGCCTTCTTTCACAAATGAGGAAACAAGGTTCTGAGTGACTGCATAAAGTTTTTTTTTTTTTCCTTTTTCCTGAGACAGAGTCTTTCTCTGTCACCCAGGCTGGTGCAGTGGTGCCATCTCAGCTCACTGGAGCCTCCCATCTCCTGGGTTCAAGTGATTTTCCTGCCTCAGCCTCCCAAGTAACTGGGATTACAGGCGTAAGCCACCACCCCCCAACTAATTGTATTTTTAGTACAGACGGGGTTTCACCATGTTGGCCACGCTGGTCTCCGCCCACGTCGGCCTCCCAAAGTGCTGGGATTACAGGCGTGAGCCACCACACCGGCCAAGCATAAAGTTTCTAAAATTATACCAGGTTACATGGATACTGGACTGCCGAGTTTGATGTGAAGCCAAGTATGTCTCCAGAGCCCAGGTGCAGCCTTTTCCACCATGTTGCTTCTCCGTGAATTTATGCAGCTAAATACACTATACAAAAGAACTGAGTTAATATATAACTTGTGGAACAGTTAATGGAGGGTGTTATAATTAGTAAAAGCAAGAACCAGAAAAAAAATTCAGCAACTGACTTAAAAAGATAAGCAATTTCTCATATACTGATTATAAACTATCCATACATAAAATTACTATTTTAATATTTTAATTCTATCTTTATAAATCAGCAACTGCTCATATGTATTGTATACCTCATGTCATTTAAAAATATAAACCACTTAAGTTTTGGCTCATCCCCAAGGTTTCAGATAACATATTTAAACTTAGGAAGTCAGTATGAATGGCCACCACTGATTTACAATTATCATTTCCAAACCAACAGCAGAGAAACCACAATATAATCATTAAAAAACAGTAAATAATACTGCGAACTGTACTCCCTCCTTTCCCCTACTCCTAGCATTCTAGGTCCACATTATCTTGATGAATTAATATGCTAAAAACCCATATAATAGGCAACATGCTATAATTTACTCATACATTACTCATTCTTTCTCTCCCAGCAGAATATAAACTCCATGAGGTAGTGAAGGGATCTTTGCTTTGTTCACTGTTATTTCCCAAGAACACAGAACACCGCCTAGTCTGTAGGAGGTGCACATGTATTTGTTGAATAACATGCTTGATCCACCTTCTCCAATAACTGCTTCCTGACACTTTCCTGAGTCATCACCCCAACTCCTGGCAAAAACATTAACATGCTACTTTTATTAGGATGCCAAATCCTAGGCTATAGTATTATCAACATGAGGTTAAAGGGTAGTGTTAAGACATTATTTTTCACCCTGTCAATTAGGAGGCAATACATTACATACTTATAAAAGAAATAAAAAGGCCAGGCACAGTGGTTGTAGTCTCAGCACTTTGGGAGGCCAAGGCTGGAGGACTGCTTGAGTTTGAGACCAATCTGGGCAACACAGTGAAACCCATCTCTACAAAAAATACAAAAAATCAGCTAGGTGTAGTGGCATATGCCTGTAGTCGCAGCTACTCAGGAGGCTGAAGTGGAAGGGTTGCTTGAGCCTGGGAGGTGGAGGCTGCAGTGAGCAGTGATTACACCACTGCACTCTAGCGTGGGCAACAAAGCGAGACCCTGTCTCAAAAAAAAAAAAAATAAATAAATAAATAGTGTTCCAATTTTAAAAACGTATTAATTAAATTTAATAAAAAATTAAACTTACCTTTCCACAATCCATTCTGGTCGAATTACTTTTTCCCCCTTTAATTCTTTAATTTTAGCATTGGGAAGATTTGTGGCAATAATATGTGTTGTTTTAGATCTGGAATAATATACATGGTATTGACCTCCATGCAACATCATTAGTTTTCTCAATTCCTCAGCAGAAGGATCTGCAAAATTTATATTAAAATATATTAAGAGTCTTACCTGCAAGAAAGTAGAACCCTAGTGAATAACTCCTCAAATAGGTCAACTTTAAGAATGTCATTGGTTCACCTTCTCCTTGGCTGTGCTGCCAGGTAAACAAAGCTGGGAGGTAAATTACAAAGTGAGGAAGCTATGTTGCTTTAGTACATCCTCCTTCCCTAGCTGCCACACAGCCAACTAATACAAAAACATCTAACAAGTGCCTAGCAGAGCAAATAGGGACCTCAAGTAATGAATCAAATACTAATAACAGAACAAATATTTTTACATTTTTGACGTTACTTAGCACATGACCTTGATATTGTTTATAAAAATTAACTATAAACCCATTTATGAATCATTTTATAAAGACTAATCCTTCAGCTCCTCCAGACTATACGAGAGGAGTCAGATAAATAATACTTACTCACACTTACTATAAAGGAGACTTACTGTAGGGCTTATTAGTAGATTTTACTTCTAGAAAGCTTTATGATTTTTATTTTTATTTAAGAAAGTATCTTAAAACTTAATCGAATAGTAAATATTATCCAGTTCCCTAATATGAAATTTCATAAAGTCCAAAAAATAAAGTCCAGCAACACAAAAAGGATTGCAAACCAAGAAACACCATTTTTTTCTTCAATTTTGTTTCAAATGATTTATTCTTAATAAAACTACAGAAAATATCTTAAATGTCTTAAATACTGGAAATATTTTAAGAAAATATCTTAGAGAAGCAATGTGACTTATGCTTCCCCCTAAAAAGCAATGTCTGATTCACTAAAGTCATATTATGACCTGCATTACTAGCATCACATTAATCATCACTGTTCTCTTCCTTTCACCTATCATCCTAACGAATGCTCTCACACCTCCCCTAACAACAGCTGTACCCAGGAGTTTCCACATGTGGCTTATCCCAAGCTTAATCCCAAGCAATATAGGTCCAAGTATTTAAATAAACATTTTCATTATGACAATAATTAGGTGAGCTTTAGTTTCTAGAAGATAAAAAACAGCACATACAGACATACTAGGTTTGTCTAAATTTTACAGCACATAATTTGACATTACTGATTACAAATATTAGCACTATTCAGCAGAAAATATAATGCAAGCCACATAAAAATTTTCTAGTAACCTCATTACAGTGAAAAGGTGAAATTAACTTTATTTAACCCAATATATCCAAAATATTATTTCAACATGTAATCAACAGAAAAAATATGAGATTTTTACATCCTGTTTTCTTCTTAAATCTCTGGAATCCAGTGCATATTTTACATTTACAACACATCTCAATTTAGAATAGCTGTATTTCAAGCGCTTAACGCATGTTACTAGTAGCTACCAAACTGGGCAGTGTCATACAAAGAGATTTAAAAGCATCCTTTTAAACAAAATGAATTCAAAATTAATAATGGAAGTTTTCAGGGTTAAGGTTAAGTTAAAAACTGAACTATAGCATCAGAGTGATTTAAAGTAAAACAGTGGAAATTAAACAGCTAGCCAGTCAGGAGTCTACAGTTCAGTTTCTTTCTCTAATATTAAAGAACCTGGCTGATCTTATAAAGTAACAGTGAGAAATATCAAATTAAAGGCTATATTATAACGCATTAATATGGGCACCAAATCCAATGAAGTCACAGAAATCTAAAAAATTAATTTGCAAGTTAATCTGTAACTTTCCTAAACTAATTCTATTTAATGACTTAAAGAGAAAATGGCTGTCCTTTACCAAATAAAAAGACATGTCAAGAACACATTAACTTTCCATATACATACTCATCAAGTACTCCCCCCTCTACTAGCTGCTCTTTGAAAACTAATTACTCCAGAAATTTGGAACTGGAAAATACATTGCCCTTCTACTGGATGAAGCGAAGAGGGCTCTTTGAAGTTCACTTTTGAAAGCTCTTACATATTCTTCAGTGTGAAGTGAAGCATGAAAACCAATCTAGTTAAAAGGTAAGATCATATAAACTATGGAATAAGACTGAACTGAGTTTAATCTTAGTTTTCACACTCCTGAGTTGTGTGACTTTGGAGAAGTTGTTTAACCTCTTTAGGCTTTCTCCTCTTTCTCCATAAACAAAGCTGTTACCATGAAATGAGTCCGGCACGTAGAAGGCACTCAATATGAAAACTGCTGTTATTATAAACTACGATCACACTAGAACTCCCTTTCGAGTAATGTATATGACCTCAGGATCCTGCCCTAGATTCTACAAAAAAAAATGACAGAAGACAACATACATAGGCTGGCACACGGTGACCCGAAGCTTCAACAAAAACAGACCTGCCAATAGTGCACTATGGACAGCAGCCAGGGACCACTTTGTCAGGCCCAACAGCCTGGCATGCTAACTCTTGGCGTGTACGATAGCTGGAAGCTACCCTATTTTGGTGTTTTTTTTTTTTTTAATTTTTAGAGCAGTATTTCTCTCTGGTTCTATTTCTTCAATACTAGAACATACTTCCTTATTACAAGTCCAAAGGAACATACACTATAACTGCAGATTTGCATAATAAATTCATTTTTTTATTTAACACTCTCCTTTAATTCAGCAGATGGGTGAATTAGAAAAAAAAATTGGGAGTCAAGCACAGTGGCTCATACCTGTAATCCCAGCAACTTTGGGAGGCCAAGGCGGGCAGACTGCTTGAGCTCAGGAATTCAAGACCAGCCTGGGCAACAAAGTGAGACCCTGTCTCTACAAAATATGGAAAAAAATTAACCAGGTGTGGTGGTGTGTGCTACTAGGGAGTCTGAGGTAGATACTTTGAGCCAGAGAGGCAGAGTTTGCAGTAAGCTGAGCTTGCACCACTGCACTCCAGCCTGGGTGACAGAGCCAGAGCCAGTCTTTAAAAAAAAAAGAAAGAAAGAAAGAAAAGAAAATAAATAAATGGGAAAAAGAAAAAAAAATGGGGAGATAATATCCAACCATGAAGGCTATGACATTAAACCCTGTGTGACACACTGCCCACAGAACCCATCCCTGCAATGTACTGTAACAGTTAACTTTCTCCGTCGCACGGATGATCTGAAATTACCATGTCTGTTTTCACTTGTTTACTGTGAGATTCCCCCCGAAACATATGCTCTTTGAAGGCAGGAACCTTGTCTGTCAAGCACTTTCATATCCCTGACACAAAGCAGGTGCTCAGTGAGTATTTGCTCAATTCATTAACATCCTCAATGCATCAGACTCCTGCCTAGAATCCATCCTCCAGCAAAAGTGGAGTACAAGTGGTACCAATACTTAAAATCTCAAAACACTTATTCACTCACTCACAAATCAGAGAGGCCGTACAATGTATTAAGAGCACAGACTCCAACGCGGGAATGACTAAGGTCAAATCCTGGCTCCATCACTTGCTAGTTATGTGGATTTCAGGCAAGTTATTTAACTTCTCAGAACCTCAGTTTCCTCACATGTAAATTGGGGATAATAATAGTGTCTCAAAGGACTTCTGTAGGAATTAAGAGCTAAAAATTATAAATTACTGAGAAAAGTATCTTGCACATAGTAAAAGTTATGTGGCCAGGTACAGTGGCTCACACCTGTAATCCCAGCACTCTGTGAGGCCGAGGCGGCAGATCACGAGATCAAGATATCGAGACCATCCTGGCCAACATGGTGAAACCCCATCTCGATTAAAAATACAAAAATTAGCTGGGCATGGTGGCATGCACCTGTAGTCCCAGCTACTTGGGAGGCTGAGGCAGGAGAATCCCTTGAACCCGGGAAGCGGAGGTTGTAGTGAGACAAGATCACGCCACTTCACTCCAGCGTGGGTGACAGAGCAAGGCTCTGTCTCAAAAAAACAAAAAAACAACAACAACAAAAAAAATCGAAACAAAACTAGATTCAGAGAAATTCTATCCTCCAAATTTTTACAATTGATGTCACTGTTTTGAAATGTTAGAGTGAGTGCTTTTCTCTTCATTGTTCTTTCCATTTTTATTTTTTATTTAGAGACAGGGTCTGGCTCTGTCACCCAGGCTAGACTGCAATGGCTCTATCATAGCTCACTGTAACCTCATCTCCTGGTTCATGCTTGTAATCTGAAAGATTTGGGAGGCTGAGGCAGGAGGATCATTTGAGGCCATGAGTTTGAGACCACCTAGGCAACACAGCAATATCCCGACATAAAAAAAAAAAAAAATCCACAAAACAACAAAAACAAAAACAAAAAACAAACAAAACAGGCTGGGCACGGTGGCTCACGCCCGTAATCCCAACACTTTGGGAGGCCAACGCAGGTGGATCCTCTGAGGTCAGGAGTTCAAGATCAAGTCTGACAAACATGGAGAAACCCCGTCACTAGTAAAAATACAAAATTATCTGGATGTGGTGGCATGTGCCTGTAACTCCAGCTACTTGGGAGGCTGAGGCAGGAGAATCACTGGAACCTGGGTGGCAGAGGTTGCAGTGAGCCAAGATCGCACCATTGCACTCCAGCCTGGGCAACAAGAGTGAAACTCCATCTCAAAAAACAAAAAAAATCCAAAAATTAGCCAGGTGTAGTGACACACACCTCTAGTCTCAGCTACTCAGGAGGCTGAGACAGGAAGATCCCTTGCGCTCAGGAGTTTGGGGCTGCAGTGAGCTATGATCAGTCCACTGCACTCCAGCCTGGGTGACAGAGCTTATCTTAAATAAATAAATAAATAAATAAAATTCCACAATACTCCTACTATTAGTTTCATTTTGCAGAACATTCTATATGCAACTAAATTTGAGGTTTAACTAAAACCAGACATAGGGACAGACAATTGAAAGCACAGTAAAAGTAAAGGCCATATACAAGGACCACAATTTGGCCGACATTTAGGCCTAAAGCTCTACAAGTAAAATGTCACAACAGCAAATGCCACCACCTAACATCAAAACAGTCATATGAAGACCACTTTCATGTCTGTAGGTCCAGCTTATAGAAACTGTTGCTCATCTGGTTAAAACAAATTCTATAAACAAAAATTTAAAATCTTGCACAAAAGCTTTCCTAGCTAGATTTCTACTGAGAAAACATTTACTACAAGCACCATTTCACCCTGCATATCCAAAGAACTTAACTGTTGGCTGTGCTATATAAATCACCGAAAAAAGTGAGGTGAATGGCTGCTTATACCTCCTGTGGTCCTACCATAGCAAGACCATCATCACTTCATTTGAGTTTCACAATCTTATAAATTAGAAAAGATAACTTATTGATGAGGAAACAGAGAAAACTTACTGTGCACACGCGTCTGTCTTTGGACTCCTGTCCCCCAGTTTCCGCAGCAGTGATACTTACTCTCTTGACTCTTCTCTCCCCTAACTACCTCAGACTTCCAACAAAGACCACAATCAACTAGAAGCCACAGATGCACTCAGCCAAACAAAAACCGAAGAAAAGTTTCAAATGCTTAGGGAACAAATCTTTGAGTACCAACTAGGTGCAAATTTCACATCAGGTACTAGCAAAATTACAGGAGGTGGCAAAAATTAATACAGTAAGTCTTCTCCTATGTCAGAGGTTCAATTCCTCCACCTCTGATCTACAGGATCAGAGTCTTACAGGAAATGGAAGGAGAGAGATATATCCATACAAAATAATATCTGGGAGGCATTTATTTCCAAAAATTTAGACTTGTCAACAATAAAGAGAATCCTCTCCTAAATCACCACATTTGTATGTTTAGAAAACATCAATGTAAGCTGTCAGCTTTCAAACAAATCCCTATCACTTGAAATGTAAGTCTGTTACACTTGCATATTCCCTTGTTTCATTTGTGAATTGTGCCAAAGTACTTGTCCGCCCCGCCACCTGCCCCATCTGCTTTTTCACAAACTTCAGCAGTGCCAAAATCAACAGACCTGGTCTTTTACCCACGTACTAAAGGAAGCAGAAGATAACCCGAACACCTCTTTCCATATGAACTGTCCCAATCTCATACCACTAGAGTGCAACCACTGTCCACGAGGTCTGAAGCACTGACTCCCCTAGGCAGCTTTCACAAAAATAAACATGCCCAGAGCTTACCTTCCAGAGATTACAATTCAGGCCTCAAATGTGGCCCATTCCTTAACACTGAGTGGACTTAGCATGAGTGAAAATATTTTAACATTCTGATGTACAAATACAAAACCTGTTATTTATTTATTCACTCAACTAATGTTTATTGAGCATCTACAATGTGCCAGGCAAGGTAGGTGCTGGAGATACGGCAATGAACAAGACTCAAGTCTGTGCCCCGTGATAACTCTTGTATTCCACTGAGGAGACAAAAGCCAGTCATGCAAGTAAAACCACTTTAGGTGCAAATAAATGCAATGAAGTAGTTAAAGGGTTAGAGAGCGACTGGAGGGCAAAGTACGCCTGTTTTAGATAGGTGAAGTCAGGGATGGAGGGCAAAGTACGCCTGTTTTAGATAGGCGAAGTCAGGGACGGTCTGGTAAAAAGGTAACATTTGAGCACAGATGTGAATGATGAAGACCTGAGGAAGCAGAAGGAACAGCAAATTTAAGGCCCTGAGGTGTTATCTCTACTCCATGTTGGGCAAGGGATCACTACACATAAAACAGGCTTCCTAACGCCAGAGAACTTAATATAGAATTAAGACCTAACAACACAAGACACAAACCAGGTGTCAAAATAAATGTTTCTAGCAATAATGCTATGGACTATACATCTCTATATAAAATACTACTACTATGGACTAGCTTAGCCAGGGAAGGAGGCAAAACCTAACTTTATCTGGATCTTAATGAATGAATTTAATTCCAGTTCACACAAGTGAGGAGGGAAGGAGTTTTTCCTCAGAGGCAAAAGAACAGAAACACAGAACTGTAAAAGTAAAAAGACAAATCTAGAATATCAGAGTAATCTTGTTGAGCAAAATTTAAGAACATGAGGTTGGAAATGTAGGTTAGAATTAGGACTAGAATGTTTTTCCCCATTTTCATTTGAAAAATGCCTCTTTATCTAAGACCAAGCTAAACATTTCAACTCCTTTATGAAGTATTCACTCCCACTCCCAAAGGCAACTGTTTCCTCTCTTCTGTGTTGGCACTCACCTTTCTCTGTTCATGTCTAAGGCTTAGAGATTACTTTTTCATCACAAAATCTACATTCTCCATCAACTGCTATCTCTTTTCAAACATAGTTCCTAACCCACAAGCAGCATCCAAAATATATCTGTTCAATCAACTAAAGTAAAATAAAATGGGATGTAAGGTGTGTAAACTAGAAAACTCAACATAGTAAAGGTGCCAACTCTCCCCAAACTGATCCACAGGTTTAATGTAATTCCTATCAAAATCCCAGCAAGGTATTTTGTAGATAAATGACTTATTTTAACATTTATACAAGTCAGATGCACTGGCTCATGCCTGTAATCCCAGCACTCTGGGAGGCTGAGGCAAGCAAATCACCTGAGGTCAGGAGTTCGAGACCAGCCTGGCCAACATAGCAAAACCCCATCTCTACCAAAAACACACAAAAAATGAGCAGGGCGTCACGGCATGTGCCCGTAATCCCAGCTACTCGGGTAGCTGAGGCACAAGAATCACTTGAGCCAGGGAGGCAGAGGGTGCAGTAAGCTGAGATCACGCCACTGTACTCCAGCCTGGGTGACAAAGTGATACCCTGTCTCAAGAAAAAAAAAAAAAAAGAGAGAGGCATAGGTCCTAGAATAGCCAGAACTATCTTGACAAAGAAGAAACAAGTGAAAGGAATCACTCTACCTGATATCAAGGCTTACCACATGGGTACAGTATTTGATATAGTGTGGTACTGGTGAAGGAACAGACACAAACGTCAATGGAAGAGAACAGAGAACCCAGAAACAGATCCACCCAAATATGCCCAACTGACTGTGCTGAAACAACCAGAAATACACAAATTAAAAAAAAAAAAACAATGTTAAAACCTCAAAATGAAACATGAACTTCAATGTAAAACATAAAACTACACAAATAAAAAAAAATGTTAAAACCTCAAAATGAAACATGAACTTCAATGTAAAACATAAAACTATAGAATTTAAAAATATAGAAGAAAATATTTTGGATCTAGCACCAAAGCGACAAGTTCTTAGACTTGCAAGCACAATCCGTAAAAGGAAAGATCTACATATCAGATCTCATCAAAATTAAAAACACTGTTCTGCAAAAGACCATTTCAAGAGGATGAAAAACCACAGACTGGGAGAAAATATCTGCAAACCACTTTTATGACAAAGCAGTAGTATCTAGAATATATAAGGAAATCTCAAAACTAAACAGTAAAAAAAACTAAACCCAATTAGAAAATGGGCAAAAAAACCATGAACAAACGTTTCACCAATGATGATGTAAAGATGAGAAATAAACACATGAAAGAATGTTCAACACTATTAGCCACCAGGCAAATGCAAATTAAAATCACAAAGAGATACAACACCATCTATTAAAATGGATAAAATGAAAACCACTAAATGCTGGCAAGGATGCAAAGACAGTTTATCCCTCATACAAGGCTAGTGGGAGTATAAAATAGTATAACCACTTTGCGTAACAGTTTGGCAGTTTCTTACAAAAACTAAAGACGTAACTATTACGGGAACCAACAACTGTACTCTTGTATTCATACAAAAACTCATACACAAATGTTCATAGCCTACCAAGAAATAACTCAGATGTCCCTAACGGATGAAAGGTTAACATACACATCCACACTATGAAATATAACTGAACAATAAAAAGGCAACAATTTTGATGACCTGAAAATTTATGCTCAGTGAAAAAAGCCAATCCCAAAAGGTTATATACTGTATGTTTTATTTATATAACATTCTTGAAATGACAAAATTATAAAAATGGAGACCAGATTAGTGGTTGCCAGGAGTTAAGGAAAGGCAGCGAACAGAAGTGGGTGTGACTATAAAAGAGTAACATGAAAGACCTTTGTAGTGTGGAAATGTTCTGTATATTAACTGCATCAGTATTAATTTCTTAGTTATGATATTGTTTGCTAGTTTATTAGATGTTACCATTTGGGGAAACTGGGTAAAGGATTCACAGTATCACTGTTTGCTATGTCTTACAACTGCAAGTGAATCTACAACTGCAAGTGAATCTACAATCTAAAAAAAAAATTTTATTTAAAAAATGGATGGGCCAGGCATGGTGGCCCATACCTGTAATCTTGACACTTTGGGAGGCTGAGGCAGAAGAATCGCTTGAGCCTAGGAGTTTCAGATCAGCCCGGGAAATACAGCAAGATCTCGCCTCTATAAAAAATTAAAAAATTAGTTGAGCATAGTGGTACACACTTGAGGTCCTAGCTACTTGGGAGCCTGAGGAGACAGGATGGCTTGAACCTGATGTTGAAGCTGCAGTGAGCCGTGATAGTGCCACTGCACTACAGCCTGGGTGACAGAGGGAGACCCTATCTCACAACAAAGAAACAAACAAAACAAACAAAAAGGATAGAAGGCAAAGAAGTAAATCTTAACAAGCAAAAAACATTTTTGGGTACAGGTGGAGGGACGAATAGGTTGACAGGTGAACTATCAGAGGGTCTTCTCTCCAAGTTCAAGTTCGATGTTAACTTGGTTGGAAGGGACAAGGACCATGAAATCATGAGAGGCTCAGATGGCAGAACTGGGAGCTTTAAAGGAATCAAGAAAAACTTGGATTATTAAAGTCTGTGGGGAGCAGGGTTAAGAATCAACAAGAAAGGACCACACCTTCTTTTACAGTGAAAGCTGCAACTCCCAGGTTTGCAAACTGTTCACTGGAATGAAGTCTCTTTCCTCCAAATTCCTTTTCAGATAACTTTCTATTTTCTTTTTTTGAGAGGGAGTCTCACTCTGTCGCCAGGCTGGAGGGCACTGGCACAATCTCGCCTCACTTCAACCTCCACCTCCCGGGTTCAAGCGATTCTCCTGCCTCAGCCTCCCGAGAAGCTGGGACTACAGGCATGCATCACCATGCCCAGCTAATTTTTGTATTTTTAGTAGAGATGGGGTTTCACCATGTTGGCCAGGATGTTCTCGATCTCTTGACCTTGTGATCCACCCGCTTCGGCCTCCCAAAGTGTTGGGATTATAGGCGTGAGCCACCGTGCCTGGCTTGAGAACTTTCTTTCACAATAGCAATGAACAAAACTGACAACGCCTGTAGCTTTGGTGCTTACATGCTAATGGAGAAGAAAGATGATACAATTAAAAAAAAAAAAAAATATATATATATATATATATAGGCATTCTACAAAATAGCTGACCAGTACACCTCAAACTGTGAAATAAAGCTTATTTTTTTTAATCAAAAACAAAATAGCACCCCCAACTTGTCTTACTGCATCTAAAGAGTTATTCTTTACTTGCTAATTGTTAATGCTGTTTTATCTATAAAGCTGTATTCACTAAAACTGAATTTTTCTAAAAATACAGTTATTTTATAGCACCACAGTTTGGATGTCTCTGTGAAATTCAGCATAATGGAACTTTATTTGTACAATTATAATGAAATCTTAATAACAACAGCAAAAATATTATCATCTCCATCCGACAGAAAAGGATAGAGATAATAGATCCAAACAGAAAATGTTTTACAGTCACAAAAATTAGTGATAAAAGCAGATTTAGAATTCCAGATTCTCAATCAAAAAAGTGATTACTGCAATATTAATTTGTCCTCCCTCACACAAAGAATCTCTTTTTCTTCCTTCTATGTGAATAAGGGTGCTCTCTTGAACTGGAGACTTCCATGACGGGCTAACGTAAGAAGCAATGCCTACCTGTTTTCATTAACATTTTTAATTTTTCATAGCGCATCTCAGAAGTCCACAGAGCTTGAATTTGTTAGGACACCTACCTACGGAGAAAAGTTACAAGCTTTCTGCATGTGAACTTCCCAACGCTGTACCAGCATTTATTTTGAGGTGACATTCTTAGACTAAACTCATCATCAATGATGTCTAATAAAACCCTTAATTACAAGCAACACACTCTTCTCTTACTAAACCAGATAAATGTACCAGTTAATTAATACTTAACTCCAATTCAATAAATATGTCCTGAATGACTGTGTCCAGTCACTGTAGAGGCACCAAGGACAGAGTGATGAAAATGTAGCTCCAGCTCTTGTCCAGTAAACAGACAACTAAGGAAAGGTCTAAAGAACTCTAAGATGCAGATTCATTTAGGGAGCCGTAGCTCCAGAAGAGCACAAGTCACCTAAACCAGTATGAAGGGTCAAACTATCAAGGGGAAGTGAGGCATGGAGACCTGAAAGATAGCAGGTATCAGCCAGCTGAGAAGGGGACGGGGGAATATGCAACAGACTGACACAAATATTTACAGCCATTCACTTCAAAAAATACAATGAAATGATAATAAGGAGAAGAATCCCCCAAGAAAATAAAGAGAAAAATTTAGGCGAAAACCTGATAACTAACAGACAAGTGCTAACTGACTTTACAGTTCAGAGAAAGATAAAACTGAAGCTGGCCATATGGAAGCTCGGAAAGAAGCTGCTTGTTGCCAGTAAAACAAAGAGAAAGTCATGAAATAAAGACACAGGCACCTTCAAAAGTGGATGTGTGGATAAAATCATCCTTGAAACTGTGCCACAGACAAGTAAGAATTCGCAGATTTCTTTCCTCATTCACCAAGAATAAAGACTACACTACTCCTTCCAGATACCGGACTCAATGACAACAGGCACAGCTGGCGGAGAGGAGGTAGGAATGAAAAAATGAAGAGAGAGATTAAGTGAAATTTTACTTCCTAAACTGTGAGAATTCAGGTCCTTTCCTTTCCTGCTTGGTGACCCAAATGCTGGCAGTTTACACTCTTCTCCAGACGAGACAGTAAAAGATTCTTCTCTAGGAAATCCGACACTGACACACACCCACACACCACCCTACCCTAAAGGACCTATGGATAATGACATCTAGAGTGTTACCAATGACATGGACCTACAGTGAAGCTCACAGTTTACAAGTCCTACGACCCATATGCAGTAATTTCCCAGTTAGCTTACACATTTTAAACCTCATGTGACTTTTTGAAACTACGTACTTTGATAAAAGTTAAAGACAATGGTAGGTAAAAGCAACATGGAAAGGAAAAAGAAGTATCTAAGCAGATGATTTATTTTTTATCATCTTACAATCATTTATTTATAATAAAAGAGTAAAAATAGAATTTTAAAACAAATCATTCTCAATCCTAATAAAAATACATGCCAAAATAGGGTTAAGTAAAAAGTACTCAACCTGTGTATCCATTAACATAGATAGCAACTCCACTAAAAATTGTAGATGAAGTCCCATCCTTCTGCAGAGCAGCATCTGATCGAAACTGTTCCTCCAATTTCTGGACCTTGGCAGCCATATACCCACCCTAGAATTAAAGAAAAGATAGACCAATCACAAAGGTTACATTTTCTCCCCCCTTTTTTGAAAAAAATAAAAATTATATTTTAAAAACTAAATAAATGGACCTTATTCTGTGCTAGTGATCAGAACACAATGACAACCTCATAAGCGTAAACCACAGGCAAGGCAATACATAAAACAGGAAGGCTGGGCCAGGTGCAGGGGCTCACACCTGTAAGGAGCCACCTTTGGGAGGCCGAGGCGGGCGGATCACCTGAGGTCAAGAGTTTGAGACCAGCTTGGCCAACATGGTGAAACCCTGTCTCTACTAAAAATACAAAAATCAGCCAGGTGCGGTGCCCAGCGCCTGTAATCCCAGCTACTCAGGAGGCTGAGGCAGGAGAATTGCCTGAACCCAGGAGGTGGAGGTGGCAGTGAGCCGAGATGGCGCCACTGCACTCCAGCCTGGGTGACAGAGCAAGACTCCATCTCAAAAAATAATAAACAAACAAACAAACAAACACGTAGGTCAAAGAAGAATTTTCCCTCTATCAACTCATTTTAACTTTATTACATTCTTATGATTATAAAAGTTACTTTTAAAAAAAGCTAGGTCAATAATAATAATAATACCGACTGGGCACAGTGGCTCACACCTGTGATCCCAGCACTTTGGGAGGCCGAGGAGGGCAGATCACCTGAGGTCGGGAGTTTGAGATCAGCCTGATCAACATGATGAAACCCCGTCTCTACTAAAAATACAAAATTAGCCGGGCGTGGTGGCGCATGCCTGTAATCCCAGCTACTCAGGAGGCTGAGGCAGGAGACTCACTTGAACCCAGAAGGTGGAGGTTGCAAACAAGCTGAGATTGTGCTATTGCACTCCAGCTTGGGCAACAAGAGCAAAACTGCATCTCAAAAAATAGTAATAATAATAATATCACAACATATTGTTCTTATGTACGTAATTGAGCAAGTTACACCAAAGTTTAAACCAATTACAAATTTGACAAGTGGTCTCAGAGCATACTTCATTTTATTTTATTTTTTATTTTTATTTATTTTTTTTTTTGAGACGGGAGTCTCGCTCTGTCGCCCAGGCTGGAGTGCAGTGGCCAGATCTCAGCTCACTGCAAGCTCCGCCTCCCGGGTTTACGCCATTCTCCTGCCTCAGCCTCCCGAGTAGCTGGGACTACAGGCGCCCGCCACCTCGCCCGGCTAGTTTTTTGTATTTTTAGTAGAGACGGGGTTTCACCGGGTTAGCCAGGATGGTCTCGATCTCCTGACCTCGTGATCCGCCCGTCTCGGCCTCCCAAAGTGCTGGGATTACAGGCTTGAGCCACCGCGCCCGGCCTTTTTTATTTTTTTGAGACAGAGTCTTGCTGTTGTCGCCCAGGTTGGAGTACCGTAGTGCAATCTCAGCTCACTGCAAACTCTGCCTCCCAGGTTCAAGTGATTCTCCTGCCTCAGCTTCCCAAGTAGCTGGGATTATAGGCGACCACCACCATGCCCAGCTAATTTTTGTATTTTTAATAGAGACGGGGTTTCACTATCTTGGCCAGGATGGTTTCCAACTCCTGACCTTAGGTGATCCACCCACCTCAGCCTCCCAAAGTGCTGCGATTACAGGTGTGAGCCACCGCGCCCAGCCTCAGAGCATATTTTAGACTGGCTTCCACTATCTCCCATATACAGAGAGCTTAAAATGAATTATTTCAGGTAAAAATGAGGCAACTGGATAAACCAGTGTAGTCCTCCCTACACATGGATAAGAATGCAATGAATGCTCCAGTGGGTAAATTCTGGATCTAATCAATCTATTTGACAGTAATATTAACTTTCATTAGATAACATCCACCTCACAGTAAATATTAAAAAATAACTTTTTTTGCTAAACATCTTGACAGATCTAGGGATTCAACTATACTTTTCCTGAACTTTGATATAATTAAGCTTGATTTCAATTATTAGGTCTTTAAATTAAAGCTGTAGGTGGCTAGAAGTACATGGTTCTTTTCCGAAAATGGAAATGACTGCATAATTTTTGCTGATTATTAAAATATTACATGCTCACTATAAAGTCTCTTTTCAGAAAATACAGGAAATATAGGGAAGAAAATTAAAACTGGTATAATCCTATTCATTAAAACGTTGAAGTGTTGTTTTCAAAGCTTATTTCTATATCTCAGAGCATAGAGGTTTTACAAAAATATAATCATGCAAAATATTTCTTTGTAACACACTGTTTTAGTCAAGGTTATCTTTCCAGGTTAAGATATATAAAGCTGAATAATGACTGTACAGTGCTCTACTATACACAGATAACTTATTTGACCAATCCCCTATTATTGGACATTTATGTGTTTTCCTGTTTTTCAGTATTATTAGCAATACTGCAATAAAATCATCATACAGTAAATTATTGTGCACTAGGCGTATTTATTTCCTCAGGGTAAAATTCCTGAGAGTAAAGCTTAGGGGATAAAGTTTATAAACATCATAAGGCTTTCAATACATTATGAAAACTCAAGGATTTGGTGTCTAAAGTAATTTACAATTTAGAAAACAAGTTAAACCACATTATAAACTAAAAGAAGAATGAAAAATATCTAGACAGTTCGATATAATTATTTTTACTCTTTTAAAACACACCCATTTTTCCCAGCCATCATTTTCAGCTCGCTTCCTCCATCCACCTCGCCTCATGGTGGAGCTTCTGTATTGGGGAGGAAAAAAAATACGTCAGTTTTATAACATAATGTATTCCTTTTTGACATTTTATTTCAATATCAAGAAAATAAATTAAAATAAATTCAAATGTCCAATTGATGAAAGTCAAGAATACTAAGTAAACTTTTTCTGAAGTTCTCCATTATCCAGCTTTACAAGTGAAATTTGTCTATAAAACACCCTCCTACAGATATGTTTAAACTGTAACTGTTAAATTTAAAATTCAATAGAAAAATATCTTTATGTATTCCTGAGCACCAATCCTAACACTCACTTACATAAAACATCACCAAATCCAACGAACATGGCCATGCTTACTTTACTTGTTACCATTATAAGATAATCTAACAAAATATTTCCCTTCATGAGTTGTCCCATAGCATGGCTCTTAAACTCTGTCTTTGCTTTACATACTGGACACTTAAGAGTTCAGTCATAGTGTGATTCACATATTCTGCCAAAGCCCTAGAAGAAGTCAATTAAAAATGATGCAGAAAAAATTACCATTGATAAACTATAACAGTAAATCTGTCATTCTCCTTAAGGCAACACTTACTTAAATAACTATACTACCACCAGGATGACCAAATGATGGTTCACATTAAGTGGCAGCTGGCTTAGTGGCTAGCAAAATATAAAATATAACTCATAAAAAGAGGCTAAATGAAACCCCTTGTAAAGTCAAAACCTTCTAACACAAATGACTACATTTTGGGATATGACTACATTTATCCTTAACAAAATTAATATAACTTCTATTTAGATAATTTTCTTCTAGTAACTATATACATGTATACCAAATGGTTACCATATGAAGCCTTATATATTATCCACGTCAAATCAGCTCTGACATGATCTATGAGAATTTTTTACTTAACACTTTAAACCACTGACACTTTACCCCACACACATTAGCGGATATTTTCTTTTTTTCTTTCTTTTGAGACAAAGTCTCGCACTGTCACCCAGGCTGAAGTGCAGTGGCACCATCTCAGCTCACAACCACTTCTGTCTCCCGGGTTCAAGTGATTCTCCTGCCTCAGACTCCCAAAAGCTGGGATTACAGGCGCCTGTCACCACGCCTGGCTAATTTTTGTATTTTTAGTAGAGATGGGGTTTCACCATGTTGGCCAGGCTGGTCTTGAACTCCTGACCTCAAGTGATCTGCCCGCCTCTGCCTCCCAAAGTGCTGGGATTATAGGCATGAGCCACCATGCCTAGCCAGGAGATATTTTCTTAAATATTTTTATTCTTAGTATACTGCAGGATTTAGTTTTTCTGTGTTGACATTTATAACAATTTGAATTTTTACTGTCACCCTTAAAAGATACCTAAAAGACATGCAGAAATGTTGTCAAAAGGTTAAGTCCCAACAGAGACAAGATAATACAAAAGTTTTAGGGGCATGTGCAAGGTGCTCTGAGAAAAGGTGGTAAACTGATTAACCCTGAGGAGAGATTTTATTTTTAAGTCCCAAGGTAGGAGGAGCATGAATACCCAATGTGCTCATTATCCAGTCCCAGAAGTGCCACATGCTCTGTTAAATATTTCTTCTGTTTTCAAGGGGCTCACTTTGTTCGGTCCCAACAGACTTCAGCCCTTAAAGGAAATCTAGGAGACACATTAACACCCAGCTCTGGACTACATGTAAACTGAATCCATACACCTGCTGGAACAAGTAAAGAGTTTGGAGTTCTGGCCATTATACACTAAAAACACATACCCCGATAATTAAAGGCAGCTATTAAACTGTTAAACAAAGGTAAATAAAGGAGTCAAGTGTATTTTATACATGTGGCCCAATCATTTAAGAGCTCCAGTGTTTAACGTCTGTTGTATACCTACTGCACAAGGCCAATAAAATCCTTAATGATGGTTTAATGAGGGTAGCAGCATGAAGCACAGTTGTAATACAAAAACAAAAACAACAGCAACAACAACAAAAAATAAAACAGGTATTAAGGGTTCTTTCCCCCAACTCCAAAGTAACAAAACCACTCCAGACAAACGTTTAAAACTTTAAAAGGAAAAGGAAAGAACGAAGGACTGAACATTTTAGTTTCGTCGTTTCCAATAACTTGACTCATGAACAACAAACTCCTATTGATCCAGAAATCAAATAGTCAAAAATTACTAGCCAACATTCCAAAGAGGACAAAAATCTTCCGAGACCTGCCGCCTCACCTCTCTTCCCCAAACCGGATTATTTTCCCTCTGAGAACATTTGGCAATCCTAGAAGAGTGGCTGAGAGACTGGACAAAGGTTCTGACAAACAGTGCTGAGAGAGAAAAAGTGGAGTCCAAGGGTCTTCCAAGGATACAGATTCCCACAATTGGTATTAGAACCCCACGAGTAACAAGAAATTGGAAGCAGACAGACCAAACTTTGCAGAAACTGTATTCTGCCTTACATTATTTCAATCTCTGAAAAGAGATTAAGGTGATCGTGGGCCGGGCGCGGTGGCTCACACCTGTAATCCCAGCACTTTGGGAGGCCAAGGTGGGTGGATCACCTGAGGTACAGTCTGGCCAACATGGTGAAACCCTGTCTCTATTAAAAATACAAGATTGCTGAGTGCAGTGGCTCACACTTGTAATCCCAGCACTTTGGGAGGCTGAGGTGGGTAGATCACCTGAGGTGGGGAGTTCGAGACCAGCCTGACCAACATGGAGAAACCCTGTCTCTACTAAAAATAAAAAATTAGCCGGGCATGGTGGTGTGTGCCTGTAATCCCAGCTACTCGGGAGGCTGAGGCAGGAGAATCGCTTGAACCCGGGAGGCGGAGGTTGCAGTGAGCTGAGATTGCACCATTGGACTCCAGGCTGGGCAACAAGAGCGAAACTCCAACTCAAAAAAAAAAAAAAAAAATTAGCCGGCACGGTGGCTGTTTCTGCTACTCAGCAGGGATCTTCGAAAAAGAGACTCCGCCAATGCCTCTGTACTCACATCCAGGGAAAAGTTCTCCACTCTAGATGACTGATTTGCTTCTTTAAACTCCATTTAAATTTTGCTCCATTCCCTAGAACGGAGGAGGGCATTTAATCAGGATACCACTACTTGACAGAAATATCCTTCAGAAATAACACATTCCCTCAGTTTTTTCCTGTTCCAAGCAACCTCCTGAATTACAACGTGTCCTCTTGACTAAAGGTACTCACTGAGAAGTGACTGCGCTGCATTGACAAACCATCCAATTACCAAGCTAGACTTGTAAACAAAAATTGCCTTCCAGTTTTCAGAGGCACTCTTGCAGACCAGGCTCCCAATTTAATTCCACAGAACTTGATGACCTTGAGGAACGTGATAACGGTTTCTGAAACTGTGATTCACAACCTAAAATAACCTGCCAATCTCTCCTTATCCAGTCACATTAACAGGGCAGCCAATTACTGTCTTTCAAAAAATTAGTTTAAAAAACAGATGAAGGGTGAATACACGAATGCAAAAGTACCCTTATCCTTAACACTTAGGGTACGCCTTCAATAAACACGAACTACTGTTACAGTAATCTACTCTGCCAGTCCACAGAGTGAAAATCGAATGAGACTACATATGTGGAAACCCTTTGAAAACTGTAACACAGGGAACACAGTTATTTTAAGTTAGTTATCCATGGTCTACAACATAACGATAACAGCAGACTAGTAGATTTGGTGATAAAAGATGGGCTCAAATCCCAGTTCCACGACTGCCTAACAGTGTGATTTGGAGTGAGTCCAACAGCACTGAGCCTAACATTTCTTCACCTATAAAACCAGAAAGTTTGACTGCAGAATCTTTATGGGGCCATGACTGGATGTAGGGTGGATGTGGCGGGGAGAAGAGAGTTGGGGGTAAAAACAGCAAGCAGGCAGGGTTCCACTCTCCAAACCCACCTTCAATTTTAGCAGCCATGCTTTTTTTTGTCCCCCGTGAGTTTTAGGTTTAGGGTCTGAACAAGATTGTTCTTGAAGAAAAAGCACAACAACTTGAAAAAGACTGATAATTAAGAGTAATGAACTAAAAACTAAGTACAAAATTTCTTCGTTCTTTTCTGTTTCCATATGTGACTCTACAAGAGAGTCATATGTGGAAATCTCCCAACCCTCGAAAGGTTCACAAGCTAAAACTCACCTACAAGCTAAAAATCAAATTATACAGACCAACTAAATTACAGGCTGTCAATACAGCCATGCCCAGTCCCCAGTGCTAACAAGCAGTAACAACTAGCCAGGTGAGGTAAGGTGAAGGCAAATGGGAGAGTAGCTCTGTCTACGAGGAGCCCAGGGATCCTGAACGCCTACACAAAACACTTCCTCTCTCCACTCTCTCAACAGGGATGTTCAAAACTCTATTAAGGGTCTCATCAAGGACATGCTTATTTAAAAATATAACAAGATCACTTATGCATGCATTTTTCCTAACGTTTATCTTCTGCTGGAACATACTACTCTCAGTTCATTCTAAACTTTATTCTTTCTTTTTACCATAGTTATTGGTGGATTTTACTATCTAGCCCAAGAATGATGTTTATCACCAGGAACATTCATTTTCACGTAAATATGATATTTCCCAGCACTTTGGGAGGCCGAGGCGGGCAGATCTTGAGGTCAGGAGATCAAGACCATCCTGGCTAACACAGTGAAATCCCGTCTCTACTAAAAATGCAAAAAATTAGCCGGGCATCATGGCAGGCGCCTGCAGTCCCAGCAATTCAGGAGGCTGAGGCAGAAGAATGGTGTGAACCCGGGAGGTGGAGCTTGCAGTGAGCTGATACCGGGCCACTGCACTCTAGCCAGGGCAACAGAGTGAGACTCCGGCTCAAAAAAAAAAAAAAAAGGTATTTCATCTATTTACAAAAGAACTACTAACATTACAAGGTTCCAAACAGTTCATTACACACTAGAAAAACTCCCACTACAGGCCGGGCACAGCGGCTCACACCTGTGATCCCAACGCTCGGGGTGGCTCACACCTGTAATCCCAGAGCTTTGGGAGGCCGAGGCGGGTCGATCACATTGTCAGGGTATTGAGACCATCCTGGCTAATACGGTGAACCCCCATCTCTACTAAAAATATAAAAAATTAGCCAGGCGAGGTGGCGGGCACCTGTAGTCCCAGCTACTCGGGAGGCTGAGGCAGGAGAATGGCGTGAACCCGGGAGGCGGAGCTTGCAGTGAGCCAAGATCGCGCCACTGTACTCCAGCCTGGGCGACAGAGCGAGACTCCATCTCAAAAAAAAAAAAAAAAGAAAGAAAAAAGAAAGAAAAACTCCCACTACATACCCACAAAATGTTCAAATGTTCAGTGTTAATCTGATGGTTACATATCTGTAACTCTAAAGTCTGTTGATTAATGAAACTGATTTTGAGTGGCTTTTAATCAGTCTTTATTACTACAGTCATATATAAATGTACACATTTATAAAAAGTAGAGGTTCCTCTTCAAAGACTTTCCTCCCCATCTAATTAGGAATAAATAGTAACTTCTCTTAGAAGCAAAATTTATTCAAAGACCTGTGTTAACATTCTTAAACATCTGCTAGCCGTAATAAAGAAATCAATGTACTTTATGTTCTTAGCTCCCACAATGTAGCCTAAATACTTGCCCTGGCACATATACACACACACACACACACACACACACACACACACATACATACTGGTCCAAGTCAGCATTAGGTCATAGCCTGTTCCTCTTCCTCATCTGAAGGTGTTTTTACCTTTCTCTGCATTCCACAAGTTACTTCCTCCTTCCTTTGTTCTCCTCTGCCTTTGCCTCTTTTAAAAAGTTCTAAGTTGTTAGCCAATCAGGACAAATACAGAATGTGAGGTCCTGTTCCAGCCAATGGAAACCAGACATAACAGTAGGGTGGGCACAACAGGTTATAAATAACCCTGCCTTCTTTGTTTGGTGTACTCTCAAGGCAAAACTATTAGCGAGTGTACCCTTTCTGCACAAAGTATAAAACTGGCCTTGCTGAAGAAATTAAATTTATGTTCAAGTGCTACTTCTTTACAGCACCAGGGAACAAGCATTTCAATCAGGTTTATCCTATCTTTATGTAATAGTTACCTAAAAAACATTTGCTGAATGTAGTGAGAATCGACAGGCAAAGAATATGCAATGAATGAATGTGCACATTATAGCAGCATAACATAATTCATGAATGTGACACAAATGCAAAGAAAGCAGCCTGTGGCCACCCGTTATCTAGCAAGGCTGAAACAAAATTTGCCTTTGGCACCCTGCCATCTCTCTACTCCATACCTCTTTGTTTTCAGGGCCTCTTTGTCTTACTTAGCTGTCAATTCTCTGCTAAGGCATATACTGACAACTAAGGAACTGGTTAAAAACTGGCTTAAGGTATGATGCAACCCAGGGTCATCTGTGTTTAGAAGAACTTCTTCATGACCATTCAATGAGGAAAGGACAATCTTTTCAACAAATGGTGACAGGAAAACTGGATATCACATGCAAAAGAAGTTGGACCTTTACACCACGTTAAAAAAAAACTCAAAGTGTATGAAAGGCGTAAATATAAGAGCTAAAACGATCAAACTCTTAGGAGAAAACATAAAAGCTTCACGACACTGGATTTTGCAATGACTTCTTGGGGAAAATGTAACAAAAGAAAAAAACAGATAAACTGAACTACATCAAAATTTAAAACTTCTGTAAATCACAGGGCAAAAAAGGGTAAAAAGGCAATCCACAGAATGGGAGAAAATATCTGCAAATCATACATCTGATAAGGGGTTCATACACTTCCCATTATAAACAACTCCTACCATAAACCGTAACAATAAACACATAAAACCACTAAGAAATAAACAAAGGATCTAAACAGACACTTCTCTAAAGATAGACAAATGGCCAATAAGCACATAAAAAAAGTTCAGTGTCATTAATCACTATGGAAATGCAAATAGAAACCACAATGAGATACCACCTCACACCCAGCAGGATACTGACTATTTAAAAAAAAAAAAAAAAAAAAAGTGTTGATAAGGATGGAAAGAAATTGGGCCCAGTGAGCCCTGTTGATGGGAATTTAAAATGGTGCAGCTGATATGAAAAACAGTATGGCAATTACTCAAAAAATCAGAAATAGAATTATCCTGTAATTCCACTTGTGAGAATATATCCAAAGGAACGGAAACCTGGGACACAGATATTTATGTGTACATTTATATTAATAAGCATTATTCGCAATAGCCAAAAGGCGGAAGCAACCCAAGTGTCCATCCACAGATGAACGGGTAAACCAAACGTGGCACATATGTACAATGAAATGCTATTCCGCCTTAAAAGGAAGGAAATTCCAAAGCTTGCTACAACTTGCATGAACCTTGAAGCCATTACGGTAAGTTAATTCACAAAAGGACAAATACTGTATGATTCTACCTATATGAAGTATTTAAAGTAGTTAAATTCAGAGACAGAAAGCGGAATGGTGGTTGCGGGTGGAGTTACTGTTTAACAGGTGGGCTCAGGCAAGATGAAAGAGTTCTGGAGACGGATGGTGGCGATGGTTGCACAACAGTGTGAATGTACTTAATGCAACCGGACTGTACACTTAGAAACAGCCAAAATGGTAAACTTTTACATGTATCTTACCACAATTAAGAAGCGTTTTAAAAAAAAAGTACTTCTGAAGCTGCAAACACTGCACAGGCACCTAGCTGCGGCAGACAGGGTCTTCAGGTGCGGTGCAAAGCTGGGAAGAGGCCTCTACCTTCAAGAAAACTGTGCAGCAGTATCTGGGGGTCTCGTTCATTTTTTACTTTGAATTGGGGGCAGTGGGAGGCCATTTGAGAATTTACAAGAACCAGGTATTGCCTTTATGAGTAACTAAGTACATAAAGTGCTAGCTAGCACACATGCCCTAAAAAAAGTTTGGTAACAGTCTGCTCCAATGTGCTCTTATTCTGTCCTTTAATGGTCAAAGTTTTAACACCAGAAACAGCTTTTTATGTAACATTTAGATACAAAAATACAGCTGTTTGTGGATCTTATTTTGATTCAACCTTAGAGACCATCATTGTCTAAGGCTACAGTTCTCAAACAACTGCTGAAGTTGTATGGGTACTACAGACATGCACATCCCACAAACTAGTCAGGTTTTGATCGTGAAGGGACTCTCACCAAGGTATATAAAACAAAACAAAAGGCCAGGCCTGGGGGCTCATGCCTGTAATCCCAGTACTTTGGGAGGATGAGGTGGGCAGATCATTTGAGGTCAGGAGTTTGAGATCAGCCTGACCAACCTGGTGAAACCCCATCTCTAAAAATACAAAAAAAAAAAAATTAGCCAGGCATGGTGGCGCATGCCTGTAGTCCCAGCTACTCGGGAGGCTGAGACAGGAGAATCACTTGAACCCAGGAGGTGGAGGTTGCAGTGAGCCAAGATCGTGCCACTGTACTCCAGTCTGACAGAGTGAGACGGGAAGGGACGGGACAGGAAGGGAAGGGAAGAATTCAGACACCTAGGTGAAGGGCGCAGTTTCCCAGAAGTACAAGTACTGGCTCTAATCTTCAACCTGTACTTGCTTTTAGCAACTGATTTTAAATCAAGCCAACAGTTCACATTCTAAGCATAGTGCTGTGTGTCTTTCACGTATTTAAGATATCTTTTAAAAATACACAAGTCCAAGATATTTAGATCAGGTTTTATTCCTAACCTAATAAAACCCATTTTTGCCACTTTGTGTGGTTTTTTTACACCTTCAGCATACTGAAACATTTTCATGTTATTAATTTTTTCCTGCTGCAATAAAACAATTTCTGTACCAGATGAGATACTGTCTTGATAAACGCAGAACTCAAAGAACTTCAAACTATCAAAGTGGCACACAGTACTCTCCATAGAAAAAATTACAGGTTTTGGTACGTAAGCCTTTTCTTGAAGTCAGTATGATCTTTCAATCTTTTCTTGGGACATTCTCTATTATTCCCTCATCACTGAATTGTGTTTATACACTGCTTTGTAATGCTAAGTACATTATGCGATCCTGCTAAGTGTTCCTTTTCAAAAATAGCTTTTCTTGCTGTATTTATAAAAGCAATTCGTGTTCGTTGCAGAAAATTGGAAAATACAGAAAACAGAAAAGGAAAGGAAAAAATTACTCACATTCCTACCACCTAAAAAATTCACCTATTAACTGACACTTCATATTTCCTCCTTTTAGTGTTCCTTTAATTTTTAACATTTAAATTTAATTTCTTCACATTTAAATACATTACTAGTAATACCTTTCACTTCTCAAGTGTCTTCAGTTTTCCAAGACCCCTTTACATCTACCATTTATCTTTACAACTCACCCATAGAGTAAGTCAGCCAAGTACTATTTATTTTGCACACAACAGTTGCCTTCTAGGGTAGAGAAGCTAAAAAGTTCTATAAGGCTGCACTGCTGGCTCGTGGTACAAAATCATACTCATCTTCTACAAAATTATGTTCCAAAATCTTCAATGGAAAAAATAATAATGGTATCAATATGAACTGCTAAAAAGTTAAGAACACTCCTATTGAACTGAAGTAACCTAACACAAAACAGATTCTTTACCAGGAAATCTAGCAACAGTCTGGATTATAATACAGCCATACATGTAACAAGACCAAGGAAGGAAACAGGTCCTACAAATAAGCTCCATCTAGACCCCAACTAGTCCATATTGATAAGTAGAGGTCGGGTGTGGTGGCTCACACCTGTAATCCCAGCACTTTGGGAGGCTGAGGCAGGCGGATCACTTGAGGTCAGGAGTTTGAGACCAGCCTGACCAACATGGTGAAACCCTGTCTCTACTAAAAAGAAAAAAATCAGCCAGGCATGGTAGCAGGCACCTGTAATCCCAGCTACTCGGGGGGCTGAGGCATGACAATCACTTGAATGCAGTAGGCAGAGGTCGCAACGAGCCGAGACTGTGCCACTACTCTCCAGCCTGGCGACAGAGCGAGACTCCGTTTCAAAAAAGAAAAAAAAAAAAAAGTAGAGACCCAAAGACAGCATCAACTTTGTTGCTAAGCAGTTCTCTGAACTTAAGTCATAATCAGTCATATTTTAGTTCCTCTGTATGTGGAAAGAGTTGGACCTGTTTGAAATGCTTGTTCCCCGGTGCCATAAAGAAATAGCACTTGAACATAAATTTATTTAGTAAGGCCATTTTTATTTCCTGCAGAAAGGGTACACTTGCTAGCAGTTTTGCCATGAGAGTAAACCGAACAAAGGAGACAGGGTCATTTATAACCTGACGTGTCCATCCTACTGCTGTGTCCGGCTTCCACTGGCTAGAACGGGACCTCACATTCTGTATTTGTCCCGATTGGCTAACAACTTAGAACTTTTTAAAAGAGGCAAAGGCAGAAGAGAACAAAGGAAGGAGGAAGTAACTTGTGGAATGCTGAGAAAATTAAAAACACTTTTAAGTAAGGAAGAGGAAAAGGATATGACCTAATGCTTGCTTGGACCAGTATAAGCATGCCAGGGCAAATATTCAGGAGCAGAGGTCTTTGAATAAATTTTGCTTCTAAGATAAGTTAGCCAGATGGGGAGGAAAGCCTTTGAAAAGGAACTTCTACTTTTACTTTTTACAGACCTGACAAATTCTAGAGTCTTTTGCAATTGTTTAAATGTACATGATTCTATGCCTGAATCCAGGAGGCGGAGGTTGCAGGGAGCTGAGATCGTGACACTGCACTCCAGCCTGGGTGTCAGAGCAAGACTCCGTCTCAAAAATAAACAGGCAGTGGCTCATGCCTGTAATCCCAGCACTTTGGGAGGCCAAGGCGGGTAGATCACAAGGTCAGGAGTTCAAGACCAGCCTGGACAACATGGTGAAACCCCATCTCTACTAAAAAATACAAAAATTAGGCTTGGCGTGGTGGCTCACGCCTGTAATCCCAGCACTTTGGGAGGTTGAGACAGGTGGATCACAAGGTCAGGAGATCGAGACCACCCTGGCTAACATGGTGAAACCCCGTCTCTACTAAAAATACAAAAATTAGCCGGGCACAGTGGCGGGTGCCTGCAGTCCCAGCTACACGGGAGGCTGAGGCAGGAGAGTGGCGTGAAACCCGGAGGCGGAGCTTGCAGTGAGTGGAGATCGCGTCACTGCACTCCAGCCTGGTCGACAGAGCAAGACTCCGTCTCAAAATAAAAAATGAAAAAAAGAAAAAAAAAAAATTAGCCAGGCCTGATGGTGGGCGCCTATAATCCCAGCTACTCCAGAGGCTGAGGCAGAGAACTGCTTGAACCTAAGAGGCGAAGGTTGCAGCAAGCCGAGATCACGCCACTGCACTCCAGCCTGGGCAACAGGTGACTCCGTCTCAAAAAAATAAATAAATGAAAATAAATAAACAAATAAATAAATAAATAAATAAATGTATACGATTATATACATCTAGTTTTAAAAGAGCTTTCAACAAACGCATACATATTAGGCAACTTTATATAACTTTTTCTATGCTTTCCAAAAAACAGTAAGATGCGCCTATCCACAGATGTGGCTGTGCAGTAAAGATCCTAACCCGGAGGTTTGGCCTTTGCCCTTGGTTCCTGGGAGGTAATCCTTTCTTTTCCTCACCTTCACATGGTCCAAGATGAGACTGGGAGATTGTAATCTCTAAGCCCTTAGAATGTCCACTCTATGGGAGCAGTGGCTCACGCCTGTAATCCCAGCACGTTAGGAGGCCGAGGCGGGAGGATCACGAGGTCAGGAGTTCGAGACCAGCCTGGCCAACATGGTGAAACCCTGTCTCTACTAAAAATACAAAAATTAGCCAGGCACAGTGGCGCACACCTATAATCCCAGCTACTCAGAAGGCTGAGGCAGGAGAATTGCTTGAACCCGGGAGGCAGAGGTTGCGGTGAGCCAAGATTGTGCCATTGTACTCCAGGCTGGGTGACAGAGCAAGGCTCTGTCACAAAAGAAAAAAAAAAAAAAAAAAAGGATGTCCACCCTGTTAAGGGCTTTTGTTAACTGGGGGCTTTGAGCCACTCCAGATAGTTTCGCACTATGATTTACGGTGAAGGGCTTTCAGCCATGTATTATCAACTTCCTGAAGGGCTGAAAACGAAAGGTCACCATGCCAACAGTCAATCATATCCAAGTGACCAAGCCCCAGTACAAATGCTGGATGCCAAGGCTTGGGTGAGCTTCCTGATTGGCAATCTCCATAAGTACTGTCAGAAGTTGGCACTGTCCACAACTTCACCAGCAGAGGATAACTGGAAGTTTCGTAAGTGGAACTCTTCTGTGTGCCCCATGCACCTCTTCCCTTGGCTGATTCTATTCTGTATCTTTTCACTGTAATAAATCCAACGATAAGTAAAAGCCCTTTCAGTAGTTCTGTGAACCCTTCTAGCTAATTATTTAACCTAAGGATGGTGTAGATCCCCAGATTTGCAGTTGGTCTCATGAGGGTGGTCTTGGGACCCCCAACTCCGCGATGGCAAAATGGCACTGTCCTCCAGTATTCATTCTTCTTTCTTACTTTTAGTAATGGAACACCTCTCCTGCCCCTCTTAGCAGGAGGCAGAGTGGGCAAACAGAGACTACATTTCCCAGGCTCTTCTAAAAATCAGGGGTGGCCATGTGACTCGGTTCTGGCCAAGGAGGTATGAGCAGAGTGATGTGCACAAAAATATGAACCATATTCCTAAAGAAAGCTGTTTACTTCTTTTTCTGGGATGCGGTTGTAAGGTAACCCAGCTTCACCCATGGGAATAAGGACAATACCCTACGGAATGGCTAAGCACACAGAAGAAATGTGGAACCCCTAAAATACCGACGTGCTCACCCACTACGGACTGCCTGTCTACCTCTGGGCTATTACAGGAGAAAGAAAAACTTAAATATTGTTTGTCCTGTTGTATTCTGAAGTCCCTGTTACAGCAGGTTGGCCTGTACCCTAATGTATAAGTACATCTGAGCATTTTAATATGATTTTGATTCAGTATCTACATAAATCAGAGATAAAGAGAAAGACACAATAAGATGTACTGTATAAAAAATATTTGGATATATTAAACCTGAAAATGCATAACAAACATTTGTA
Source organism: Macaca mulatta (assembly GCF_049350105.2). Lineage (NCBI taxonomy): Eukaryota > Metazoa > Chordata > Mammalia > Primates > Cercopithecidae > Macaca > Macaca mulatta. The sequence goes on from NC_133418.1 coordinate 7,639,072, forward strand.
TGTCCCAGTTTGAGGCTGATCTGATTAAAAGGAAAGCATCTATCCCAAACAATTCAATATAACAAAGAGTTTTCTCTTATTCTTCTTGCTATTCATAACTACCAAAAAAGATGCTTGATTTAACAAAATCAATAGTTAATACAAACTGAAGGGGGCTTCCTGAACGAATGACTAATGCTTTTCTTCCCTTCAATCAGATTTCCACAGAAAAGGAAAGAAGTAGAGACACTGTTTTAATAAAGTACCTAGGAGGCTGGGCATGGGGGCTCATGCCTGCAATCCCAAGACTTTGGGAGGCCAAGGCAGGTGGATCACCTGAAGTCAGGAGTTTGAGAAGAACCTGGCCAAAATGGCAAAATCCCATCTTTATAAAAATACAAAAATTGGCCGGGCGCAGTGGCTCAAGCCTATAATCCCAGCACTTTGGGAGGCCGAGACGGGCGGATCACAAGATCAGGAGATCGAAACCATCCTGGCTAACACGGTGAAACCCCGTCTCTACTAAAAAATACAAAAAACTAGCCGGGCGAGGTGGCGGGCGCCTGTAGTCCCAGCTACTCGGGAGGCTGAGGCAGGAGAATGGTGTAAACCAGGAGGTGGAGCTTGCAGTGAGCTGAGATCCGGCCACTGCACTCCAGCCTGGGCGACAGAGCGAGACTCCGTCTCGGAAAAAAAAAAAAAATACAAAAATTAGCCAAGCGTGGTGGTGCACACCTGTAGTCCCAGCTACTCGGAAGGCTGAGGCAGGAGGATCACTTGAACCCGGGAGGCGGAGGTTGTAGTGAACCGAGATCATACCACTGCACTGGGCAACACTGAGACTCTATCTCAAAAGAAATAAAAAATTTAAAAAAGGAAATACCAAGGAGAACTGCCTTCTCTAGTTTTCCAGAGTGCAGCCAAATCACCCCGTTTCCAAACACCTTCACCTGAATTTTCCTGCTTTCCTGTGTTCCAAACCACGTGGCCCAACTGCATTTATTAAGCACCTCCATCCACTAGGATGTTCTACACATCTCAAAGTCAGCATGTCCATAAGTAGGATCAAGCTACAAAGTATGTTCTGGAGATGACATGATAAAAATTAAAATCTAGAGGAAGGAGATAAGAAGCCACTGATCTTCACTAAGGAGAAGTGGTATAATCTCACAGGAAAGCCAAATGATTATCTGTAGAAAAGTTCAAGGTTGCAATAAATAAGGGATTCCAAAGGCCACAGTAGAAGAGCTAGTAACAGGAACAGAACTTAGCTGAAGAATAAAGGAAGTAATATCAAAGAAGACGGAAATGTATCTAAAGCAGTAATTCTCATGCCTGAGCATGCATCGCAATCACCAGCACAGGGCCTGTTAAAAGACAAGATGCTGGGCCCCAACTCCAATGTTTCTGATTCAGTGAGTCTAAGGTAGGGCTGGAAATTTGCATTTCTAAAAAGTTCCCAGGGAATGTTGATGCTGCTGGACTGTGGCATACACTTTGAGAACCACTAGTTTTGCCAGTACCTAAAAATGTAACTATAGTGGTGAGAAGAGAAAAGGACAGTTCAGCGATAATGAGAAAGGTTACATACAGTAGAAAGAATGATGCTACAATGTGTCCTAAGTAGAATGAATTTCACATCAGGAGTAATGCAATTCACCAGGTGAAGATTTTAATTAGATTGCAGGTGACAGGCTGGGCGCAGTTGCTCATACCCGTAACCCCAGCTCTTTAGGAGGCCAAGGAGGGCGGATCACGAGGTCAGGAGACGGAGACCATCCTGGCCAACAAGGTGAAATCCCGTCTCTACTAAAAACACAAAAAATTAGCTGGGTGTGGTAGCACTCCCCAGTGTCCCAGCTACTTGGGAGCTGAGGCAGGAGAATTGCTTTAACCAGGGAGTGGGATGTTGCAGTCAGCCGAGATCGCGCCACTGCACACCAGCCTGGGTGACAGAGCGAGACTGTCTCAAAAAAAAAAGAAAAGAAAAAAAAAGATTGCAGGTGACAAAATCTCTCCTGTCCTGCCCCCCACTTCCCCTTAACCCGAATTCCAGGTCTGAGCTAATGGTTTTTCTCCATTCCCTTAGCATTTACTATAATCTTCAGTTTTCAAGGTGAGTAAAATGAGTATAAACCACAATCCAAGGTTATCAGAGATTTGCATACAACTATAATATGAGATCTGTAATCCCAGCATTTTTGGAGGCCAAGGTGGGAAGATCTCTTGCATGAGACCAGCCTGAGCAACATAGTAAGACCTCATCCCTAAAAAAATAATAAAAATAATAAAAAGAGCCAGGCATGGTGGCACATACCTGTAGTCAGGAGGCTGAGGTCACTCGAGCCTGGAAGGTCAAGGCTGCAGTGAACCACTGCACTTGGCCTGGGAGACACAGCAAGACCAAAAAAGTAAAAATAATAATACTAATAAAAGATTCTGCATTATAGGCACTAATGGAATGAAATAAATGCACAGAGAAAACAGCCATAAATCTCACGTTCGAGAAGACACCCAAGAAAGCATCACTGAGAGTAGATCTAAACTAAGAACAATCAGCAGGATTTTATGGGATAGAAGGTAGGTGGGAAGGGGTGATATGAAGGCAAAGATTTCAGGAAGAAGAAAAATTCATAATCAAAAACTTAAAAGGGCCGAGCACAGTGGCTCACACCTGTATCTCAGCACTTTGGGAGGTTAAGGGAGGAGGACTGCTCAAGCTCAGGAGTTCGAGACCGGCCTAGGCAACAAAGTGAGACCCTCCTTGTCTCCACAAAAAAAAGTTCTTTAATTAGCCAGTCATGGTGGTGCACGTCCGTGGTCACAGCTACTTGGGGGACTGAGATGGGAGAACTGCTTGAGCCTGGGAGGTTAAGACTGCAGTGAGCTGTCATCACATCACTGCACTCAGGCCTATACTATACAGCGAGACCCTGCCTCATAAAAAATAAAAAGAAAAATACAAAAAGACGTTTAGGACAACATTCTAGAATTTACTGGTATGTAGGAACATGGCCAGATGTAGAGGTAGACCAACTAAGGTAGGTGGTAAAATATAACAGAAGGCCTTGAATATATCATACTAAGAAGTTTAAACCTTACTTTCTAAGTTTTAAGCAAGTGTAAATTGGGTGGGAGAGTGTCTGGCTCCTAAGCCTAGCCTACACCATAACCTATAAATCTTAGCTAAAGTCCTCACCTTGTGCATTCCACCCACACAAGTCATTAGATCTCTGAACTCACAAGGTAACTGGCATAAACAATGATACATAACTAAAAACAAATCCCTCAGAGCAACTGCATTTCAAAAATATAGTCAAACTCTTCTTTTCTGGACCTGCTATCAGTTCCAGCATTCATAAATCCCTTTTCTCACAAATCTTTCTATTAAATATAATTGCAAGTAAACAAAAAGGGAGCAGAAGTTGCCACTGCTTCTGGAATCTTCCCTTGCTTACATCAATAATATATTTAAAATTATACACTTTTAAAAAACAAAAACATAACACTACAACATGCTACATTCTTCAAGACACCAGAAGTCTTATTCAATGTAACAATTTAGCACACTATAATCTCTGAGAAACAGTGAGTTCCAAGATAATTTAATATAATCTTTAAAGTGACAATCTGAAATAAGATTAGGCATAAATATGCAAAAGAATATTAACCTCCAACACAGTAAACCTGAAGCGTTAGTAACTTTGACTCAAGTGCTAAAATTCAAAACAGCAATTAAGTTACTGAAACATTTTACAACCCTAACACAGATTATCAATGCCTCCACCCCACCCATAAAAATCTCACTTCATATTTTCTTCTTCCAAATAACTAATGAATAATTACATACATCTAAAAGTACAAATTCAAGAGCAATACCAAAATTCAAACTTTTTACAACCAATTATTAAGCTTTAAAGTATCAAATATGTAGTTTATAACCCAAGCTACAACAAAATTTATGTAATTAAAACATTTAACTCAAGTGAATAACCCAAGTTTTAAATTCTATTGTATCGATAAAAGAAAATGTTATGTAGCAATTCTCAACAGAAGGCAATGCTTCTATATATATTTAAATACAACCTGTTCCAATTTTTAATACAACAGAGGTAACTGGGTTACTATCACTACCACTAGTTTTAGCTGTCACAAATTGAGCAAGTATCTGTTCTCACTTATTTAGCCAGCATTGTGTAATAAAGAATTTGGGGCCCAGGCACAGTGGCTCATGCCTGTAATAGCACTACTCTGGGAGGCCAAGGCAGGAGGATCACTTGAGGCCAGGAGTCTGAAGCCAGCCTGGGCAACATAGGGGGAGACACACACACACACACACACACACACACACACACACACTCTCTCTCTCTCTCTCTCTCTCTCTCTCTCACTATTTAAATTAGCCAGGTACGATGATGCATGCCTGTAGTCCTAGCTACTGGGGAGGCTGAGGCAGGAGGATCACTGTGGCTCGAAAGCTGGAGGGTACAGTGAGCTATGATAGCACCACTGTGACACAGTAAGACCCTGTCCCTAAACAAACAAAAACAAAAAAAAATTGGCCATTGTCTGATTCCTGGAAAACTCTACTCTTGGAGTCTCCCAACTGATAGGAGTGTCTTTGCTATCCATGAATCCATAATGGGTCCCTCTTGGCCCACAATTGAGTTTCTATTAACAGGGTGACGCCCAGTAGGCCCCTAGTTTCAGGATGGGGGTTGGCCATGCTAGAAATGCCAATCATGTGAATAGTGGGTTGGGGCTTTGAGCAAGCTGACACCAGCCTAACAACTTGACCTCCAGGGAGAAGCGGGCTGGCGACTGAGTTCAATCATACCTATGTAATAAAATTCCCACAAAAACTCTAGATGCTTGTAGAGTAAGAGAGAATTCCCGGTTGGCAACCACTCACTGATGTACTGGAAGGATGACACGTCCTGAGGACGTGGAAGCTTCATATTTGGGACCCTCCCAGATCTTGTTCTATGTGTCTCTTTGTCTGGTCCTGATTTGTATCTTTTAAAAAATAACTATAATTCCAAGAACAGCACTTTCCTGAGGTCTGTGAGTCATTCTAACAAATTATCAAACGTGAGGTGTAGTGGGAACTGATAAAAGTCATAGCCAGTTGGTCAGAGTGTGGACAACCTGCAAGTTTGTAGAGTTTGTAGCTAATATACGAAGTGAGAAGAGTCTTGTAGACTGTACCCTTAACTTACGATGCCTTACCTCACTCTGGGTAACGGATGCCCAAATGACACTACGGCTATAAAATAGGATACGCTGCCTTACCTCTCTTCCCAGTACTCTTAAGAGAATTAAATGAGAAAAAAGTTAGATAAAGCACTCTTTAAGATATAAAGCGTTGTGTTTGCTTCGGCCGCACATGTACTAAAACTGGAATGACACAGAGAAGATTATCATGGGAAAAAATTCTGTATTAAAAAATTTACACTTTGGGAGGCCGAGACGGGTGGGATCGCCTGAGGTCAGGAGTTCGAGACCAGCCTGGCCAACATGGTGAAATCCCTTCTCTACTAAAAATACTAAACTCAGTTGAGCGTGGTGGCAGGCACCTGTAATCTCAACCACTCCGGAGGCTAAGGCAGGAGAATGGCTTGAACCCGGGAGGAGGAGGTTGCACTGAACCAAGATCACGCCATTGCACTCCAGCCTGGGTGACAAAAGCAAAACTCCATCTAAAAAAAAAAAGATTGTTAGGCTCCTTAAAATATTGAAGAAGAAATTGTTAAAATATTTTTTAAAGTTCAGGACTGTCCAGGTTAAATGGCTTTAAAAAAAAAAAAAGGCTTAAAATAAACAGCTAAGGAGTCAAGAAACTGAATTTATAAGACTAAAATACAGAACTTAATGAAAACCAATTACAAGAACAAAATATCTAAATAAGAGTTTCAACTACATAATTCAGACCAGTGCCTAAAAGATAAAAATGCATTAAGTCCATTCCTAGAAATTGCAAATATAGAAATGAGGAGCTTAGAGAGTGTAAGATGCAGCCATTGTTTCGTGACTAAACCTCCAAAAAGTTCATTTTAGCCTTGGGTATGATCAGGAATGACTGAGGTCAGTAAGCAACACTTTGCTTAATCAGATATGAGTTTGAATACGAACTACTCGCATCACAACCAACTTTTCTTGCCCATCACTACCTAATATTTTAATTCAAGCACAAAGTCATGGGACCCAAATGGTCTTTAAAAGGTTTCTCAAAGTATCCTACATAAACAAGGCAGTTACCTGCCTACATGAGAAAGCATCACTTTCAACTGCATTATAATAGAGGACAAAATTTTTTTCTGCTATGTTCCAATAATAAAATCAAGACTTTAAATCATAATTCTACAAGAACGTATCATTTTATTTTCTGTCCTCTTGAATATGAGATACTAAGTGTTGCTGGTCTTTCCCTCAGTAATGCAGGGAACAGTTTAGTGTAGCAGGGGAAAAATGGCCTTGGGGGGAAAAACCTAGGCTCTAGTCTTATTTCTCCTCTTTAGCAGGCAAATGACCCTTGGGGTCTCACTTTCCTCCAGTAAGATATAACAGCATGGCCTATGGAATCTGTAAGATTCTTTCTACCCCTGACATTCTGAGGTGTTGAGAAGCCAATAACTCGTAATTTAGATATTCTTACAAATTAAAAAAGCCTTCCAAGGAAATGTCAGAAACCATTAAAATTTATGTAAAAACATCCCACCTATGTGTTCCTCCTTATTGAAGGAGATCCAGGTAAAGATCAGATATGTAGACTATTATCCTTAGCAAACTAACACAGGAACAGAACACCAAACACCACACGTTCTCACTTGTAAGTGGCAGCGGAATGATGAGAACTCATGAACGCAAAGAAGGGAGCAACAGACACTGGAGTCTACTTGAGCATGGAGGGTGGGAGGATGGAAAGGAGCAGGAAAAGTAACTATTGTGTATCAGGCTTAATACCTGAGTGATGAAACAATCTGTATAACAAACCCCCATGACATGAGTTTATCTATATAACAAACATTCATATGTACCCCAGAACTGAAGATAGAAGCTTAAAAAAAAATTGCCCCATAATCAGCAGGAACACATCACTAGGAACTTTCATTAAATATTTACTTGCTATCTCCAATTTAGCCTTAAGCAAACTTAGACGTTTATGTTTTCTTCAGTCTAACGTATTAGATGCAAAACCTTTTCAAACTATTTACAAAGCTGAAGCACCAAGACACAATTCTTTGACTTATTTTTAATGACTTTTAAATGTGAGTGAGAAAAACATTAATTATGATGCAAGTCATCATCCTATTAAAACATTTCACACTTATAACACAGGCATTTTAGTAGTTAAATCTAAAAAAAAAAAAAAATCAAAATATTAGCCATAATGATTAAGCTGCCAGTAGTTACACACACTCACAAATAATGTGATAAATTGTAACGGCAAGCTTCCAAACAAAAACCTTGTCATTTTTAACATGCCTCACAGCACACTGGGTATGACCTCAGCAACTAGCCTGAAATCTTGGCTCCTTTCTTGTGCAACCAGCCAAGGAACAACATCTCTTTAAATCTGTTTCTTTCTAAGGTGCCAACCGTATATGGCAGCTGTAGATATTAAATAAGACACTGCACCTAGCAAAGAGCCTAGCACACAGTAAATATTTAATAACTTACAATTAATAAATTTTGGATGAAATGTTACCCAAAGCAGCAGCCCTTTGACTTTTTTTAAAAAAATTTAGGCCTAGGGTTTAGGATCCTATTGCTTGTTAAAGTTCAGACTGAGAAATAAAATAACAAGCCTACAAAGAAGCATTTCACTAAGGACAAGTGAATTTAAAATAACCGGTATTATGCAAATTCAATTACCACAGGCAGAATTTTAGTTTATGAGAATAATTCAAGTTGTATTAGCTCAAAGTATCTATTATTACAAAGTCACTGTCTCCATCAATTCTTTCTCCTATTTCTGTAACTGCTAAAGAAAAATAAATCATATTATGAAAAGAACAGAAAGATACAAAGCACAGCTGGGTTAAGTTCCAATTAATAACCAAATACAATTTGAGGGGAAAAACCCACTGAAAGGAGGGAGAAACTGAACACAACTGAAGATGATAAAAAATTTCCTTCCTAAATACTACAAGACTCATATTTCAACTGGATCTTCAAGGACTTTCCCTGTCTGAAGACAGGAAGCCTCTAGCAAGTCCTTTCATCACCACAATCGGATCTCAGCTGAACTTCAAAGGGAACTATATAAAAGCCACTTTGGTGGGCAGTTGTTGAGATAATCACTCTTAGCATCTTCTACAGATTGAAGACTAAAAAAACCTGACTTACACATTAAGACCAAACACCAGTCACCATTCTCAGCAGTTTATTTTTTAATTTGTTCTAGACATCCACAAAATGTATTTTTTAAAGTTCCATAAATATAAATTTGGTAGCTAACAAAAATTCAGCACCAAAGTAATACATATAAAATTTAACCAGACACAGTGGCTCACACTTGTAATCCCACCACTTTAGGAGGATGAGGCAGGAGGATCACTGTAGCCCAAGAGTTTGAGACCAGCCTGGGCAACATAGTAGGACCCCATCTTTACAAAACATTAAAAAACTAGTCAGGCATGGTGGCACACGCCTGTAGTGACAGCTACTCGAGCGTCTGAGGCAGGAGGCTGGCTTGAGCCCATGAGGTTGAGGTTGCAGTGAGCCGTGATCACACCACTATATTCCAGCTTGGGCAACAGAGTAAGACCCTGTCTCAAAAAATTTAAAAAAAGAAAAAAATTCAGTTAATCCAACTTTATCTCATGCCAAAATACAAAATCCTAAGTGAACAAGCCAATTTCAAATAGTTCTTAGAAGGTCTAAAATTACCCTGTTCTAAGCACTTTACATATATTAACTCAATTATTACTCACCATAATCCTGTGAGGTAGGTATTATCATAGTCATCTTACAGATGAGCAGAACTGAGGCACCACCAAGTTATTAATTTGCCCACGGTCTCACAATCAATAAATGGTAGGAGCCAGAGAATTGTGACCCAAGCTGTCTGATTCCAGAACCAATATTCGAATCAACTATACTATTCATTTACTCAACAAGTTTTACTGACAGCCTACTATGTACCAGGCGCAGTTCTAAGCACTAGGGATAAAGCTGTGTACAAGTCAGACAAGGCCTCTGCTCTCTTATTGAGAAGAGAGCTGGCAGCAAACAAGTCTAAGCGGGGAAATAACTAAGTAAGTGAAAAAAACAGTGTATCTTCACCTAGTGATAAATGCTATAGAGAAAAAGAGAATAAAGAATAAAAGATTATAAAAGAAGGGGCTGATTCCTATTTTAGAATTAGAAAAGGCCTCTCTGAGGCGATGACATTTGAGCAGAAACACAAGATGTAAAGAGCCATGACCACTTAGAGGAAGGGGTCATGCTAAGAGAATAGTAAGTATAACATCCCAAGGTAGAAACACTTTGTTCAAGAACCGGCAAAATGACTATGGGACTGGGGTAGGTTGCTGAAAGTCTGTCACCTAATAAGAGGTAAGCTGGAAGTTGCCAAATCATGCTATACCCTGATGGGATGTGCTAAGGGCTAAGATTCAAATGTTAAGTGTTAACAGGAAGCTTTTGGAGGATATTAAGCAAGAAAGTGACAATCTGATTTCCATTTTTAAAAAGATCCCTCTGGTTGTCAAGGGGAATCCCTAGGGAACAGTCAGGGAGCAAGACAAATAAAGAAACCAGTAAAGGCACTATGGCAACAGTCCAACCAAGAGATAATGGAACTTAGACTAGGATTCATGTACTGTTTATAAGTAGATGCTAACAGAAGAGCCTGCAACCTAATTGCCTCTAAAGAGCCTTTTTAATATCCATTTTCCCGTCTCCTCTCCTCACTTGCTTTTGGAAACAAGAAAGATTCTTTTTTAATGTCCATGTTAACGCTTCAGTTGGTGCTATTACAGTAACAGAAAAAAACTTTTCATTTTTAAATGTTGTTTAACATACCCTATGATTAGTAATATGCCACATATACACGTCCATACATTCTTGAAAAGCAGAAAGAGCCACAATGCTCTTTAGTGTAGGACTTGTTCATTTATTTGGAGAGAAGAGGTACCTGTCACCTCTTCTGATTACCTTTCCTCTCACGCGTTGTCTCTAGCACATCCTGGCTCATTCTAGATTGTGAACTGCAATAAACTGGTATACCAAAGGGAGTATGTATGTACTGAGCACCTCCTGAGTACCATGGTGTCACTAGATGTCTCACATTTAAGAACTCATTTAATTCTCAGCTACCCAAGGTGGGAAATGGTATCTTCATGCCACAAACGAGAAAAAACCAGAGATACTAGTAACGTGTCTACAGTCACCAGCTAACAATGTGCAGGGCCAGAAATCTAACCTCCATCTAACTGTGAAGTTCCTTTCTTTCCGCTACAGCTGCTATCAAAGAAAGTGCTTTCAAACATATATTACATGCAGTCACTGCCACTTCTTACGAATAATGACCAGTCTGTGGCTGGTGAGGACAAGGTTTCTTTAATTCTCTTATGTAGAATCAGTTTTGAAGCTGGGAGTGGGGGAAATGTAGCGATCTCATACATTCAAGCACATTATTTTTCAAAAATTATGTTCTACTTGAAACTTCCTAGAAATTAATCCTAAAAGAGCAATTCCCATCTTTAGAAAAAAAATATTAAATATGTACTGTTTACCATAATATAGCGGTTAAGGTTCTACAACAAAAGACAGGAGTTTGGTACAGACTCTACCCTCAAACGTCCTACAAAATAAGAGAAGACAGGGCCAGAAAGATAATCATAACACAGTGAAGGGGGCAAACAGCCTCAGAATTGAATGTAAGAGAGCCTTGTATACCGGAGAATGATTCCTGCAAGAAGAGGAACTTTAGGTGAGCTCTTAAGGGTCCAGAACAGGAAGGCAGGGAACAACATGCAGCACTTGTGCTTGCACGGGCAAACGCAAGGATATGTGTGAAAGGTTGGCGGACAGATAGATGGTTCCCAGAGGCTTATTGGCTATATACAGCACTCCACAGAGAGAACCAAGGTTATGGTTGGTCCTACCCTACCTAAACAGGAAATGGCTTATTCTCGGAGACTCAAGTGTAAAGTCAAGAGAAAAGACCAGACAGATACACAGAATTACGGACTGTTACATAAAGTCCTTAATAGTTACAAGACCTTGTTGTGCTATGTGCTAGTCTGCATTATTTTCACCTAAATGAAACCATTTCTACTTACTACATGGCGTGAGAAGACGTGGAGATAAAGAGAATTAGCAGACGTATATCACCTGCAATTTATTTTACGGGGCAGTACATTAAGGAGTGTTATGTGAGATTATTTCTTTACAAACTGGGAAGAGGCAGGAAAAGCAGCGAAACACAGTGGCATCACTGTAACAGTACGCAGGTGGGCAAGGGGCGCTCGGAAGGACAGTTGGGGAACGGCGCCCTGCGTATTAAGGGAACAGACAAGCGGCAAGGAAAAACAAGCGAGCAGCAACCGCCTTCGGACGCTCCGACCGGTTCCGGGACGCCCCGGAGGCGTCAGAGCCGGGGTGCGGGGAAACGCTGCGGCTGGAGCGCGGCTGGGAGCGGCGGCTCGGCCGGGTCCACATTCTACAAACGCTTGTGGAACGAACGCCCGAACGCGCGCGCGAATGAATGGCGCGGAACTGAATGGCCGGCCGAGGCGCCGGCGCAGGAGGAAGGAGTTTGCGGCGCGGTCTGGCCGGGCCAGCGGGACGCGGGGAGCGCGGGGGGAAGGGCCGCAGGGCCAGGGGTCGGCGCGGGGCGGCCATGGAGACGGCGGCGGAGCGGGGCTGGCCGCGCCATGACGAAAGGGAAGGGGAGGTCACACGTTACATAACCCGGCGGCTGCGGGCACGAGAGGAGGGCGCCACGGGCAGCCCAGGCCGCGAGAGGACGGCCGCGGGGCCGGGGCCAAGCGCCCCTCCCCCGCCCCACCTCAGGCCGGCCGCACTCTGGCCGCTGCCGCGCGGGTCTGCGGCGCCTCCGGGCGACGCGTGTCCGGTCCCGCCCCTCCCCCACCCGCCGCCGGCCCGGGGGTCGCTCACCTTCCGCGTTGCCCCAGACCACCATGCCCGGGCCCGGCCGCCTCCTCCGGCCTTGCGGACCCCGGCCCCGCCGCCGCCAGTGCCCCCGCCAGGGACCAGGGAAGAGGGCTGGGGAAAGGCAGACCCACCGCCGCGCCGCGGTCCACGCTCCGCCACGCTCACGGCAACCAACCCCGCGCGCGCTCCTCGGTGGCTCTCCGCCCCTCCCCCTCCGGCTGGCGCGCGCGCTGCAGCCACGCCCCCTATAGCGTCCCGCGCGCGCTCCCTGGCCCCGCCCACGCCCCCTCCTAGGCCCCGCTCGCGCTCACAGCCGCGCGGCGCACGCGCCCTGCTGCCCCCGGCCCCGGGCGACCCCAGCCTCGGGCGTGGCACCACGGAGCCCGGCGTGGGCCGTCGTGTTCCTCCCCTCCCCAGTCCCGCCCTCTTGTTCTGCAGCCGCCCGCAGGGGGCAGCGCCTGGGCGGCACGTGACCGTCTCGCTAGCAGGGCGGAGGGGAGCGTGGCACGGGCCCACCCCGCACTGCGCCGCCCGCCCGCACTGCCCCGGCCATCTCCTCGCTTCGTGCCCGGGTAGCGGCGCCTAGGTTGCCATTGGGACAGCGCGCGGCTCCGTGCACAGCGAGTCACCGCGCCCGCTCCGCCTTGGGGCTCCCCAGTCGGGAAGGACACAAGTGCAGGCACTGACCGGGCTTCAAACCCCGGCACTGTGTGAAGATGCGCCAAACACCCGGGTTCTCTCCTTAAGCAATTGATTTACAGTGACATCTAGTGGAGAAGGGGACACATATGAACTGACATTCCTATGGCGGGAGCAACAGAGAACCACAGCCCACGCAGGTTCGCGAGAAGGAGCACTGCGCCACGGCGTTTTCGGGATTCGTGGCCAGCTCCCGCAGGGCGCAGACACTTCTGTCCTTTGAGGGCCCGCGCAGCCTTGCACCTGGGTATTTGTAAACGGAGGGCCGGTATCCCATCCCACGTACAGCACTGGAGTTACATGAGAAAGCAATTTTCTACGAATATAGAAATAATATCCTGTATTATGAATGCATATGTACAATTCTAATTGAGGGCCTTCCAGCAGGAAAGTATCCGTCCATAAGGACCACTTTCTCCCTCTTGGCAGGGTTGCTTTGAAGACGCCACGTTGTTACATAATCGTCTTTATTGTTGTAATGCACAACGTGAAGATACTTTTTACCCCTCATTCTCTTGCCTAAAATGCTTCAGAGTTTACAGGTACTTAGGAAACAGTTTCTTTTGAAAACTGATTTGCAGAGTTGGAACTTGTTTACTAGCAAGACAGAATACTCATAGCTCATTTCTCTCCCTTTCGGTTTTTGCCATTTTATAGACTTCTCTAAATGCCCTTCAACTTCAGTATTCTCACCCAACGAATTCAGATTGCATGCTTTTCAAAGACGTCATAATTTAAAACAAATGGCGTAAGTTTTTTTTTCTTTTCTTTTTTTTGAGATGGAATTTTGCTCTTTTGCCCAGGCTGGAGTGCAATGGCGCCATCTCGGCTTACTGCAACCTGTGCCTCCCGGGTTCAAGCGATTCTCCCACCTCAGCCTCCCGGGTAGCTGGGATTACAGGCATGCGCCACCATGCCTGGCTGGTTTTTGTATTTTTAGTAGGGACGGGGTTGTGTATTTTTAGTAGAGAGGGGTTTCACCATGTTGGTCAAGCTGGTCTCGAACTCCTGACTTCAGGTAATCCACCCGCCTTGGCCTCCTAAAGTGCTAGGATTACCGGCATGAGCCACCGCACCTGCCCATAATTTCAATAGACTCACAACCAGTTGCCGACTGCAACACCAGAAGGTCATCTGCTGAGATGCTACAGAAAAACAGTGGCAACCCCTTGTTATGGGTGGTTTTGTTTGTTTTGGTGGTGGTGGTGGTTGCTGTTCTGCTGTTTTTAAATGTCTTGCAGCATTTCCATTAATGAGAAATGGCAAAACTCGATTTGAAAATGAAAAATAATTGGTGAACTCTGCCGGAAATGTACGATTGTATTTCAGTTTTCTTTTCCACTTTCCTACTCAAACCGAAGATCTTTTTTTTCTTCTTTCTGTATTTTTCTCAAGGAAGAAACACAAACCTTCAGCCAACTGACCTTGGCAATACCTTTATAGAATACAGTAAAATGGTATTAACTGCAAACTGGTAGGCAGCCTCCGTAAAGGAGGGGAAAAAATCACGTTGCTGTCTACATAAAATAGGATAAAAAGATAGATGGGGAATACATAAATAAAAGTGTATTTATCGACAAATTCTAGCATCCTTGTGACAGGGTCTTGCTCTATTGTCCAGGCTGGAGTGCAGTGGCAAGATCATCGCTCAGTGTAACCTCAAACTCCTGGTCCCAAGCGAACCTCCCGCCTAGGTGTTCCAAAGCACTAAGATTACAGGCATGAACCACCTCACCCAGTCCAAAGTTTTATTTTTGTCCGTTCCAGAATATTCTGTTTTATGCCATCACATAATGATTGAAGTCCTCTTGTTTCAATTTCATGCACCTACATTTATTCACCCACTTACCTATTTATATTTATTCTCATAGGATTATCTTTCTCATGAAGGGGAGTCAGGCTGACCTTTGGGCCACTCTGGGGGTTTAAAGATGGCCACTCTGGACCCCCACACTTGGGGGAGTGCTTTGAGGCACTGTACCTTATTTCTGTTTTCTGAACCTCATTAAAATTCATTTTTGAAAATTCTATCATTACTGCTATCTCAAGGGGCCTATGAAAGTGCCGACCAGTGACCTTTGGAGGGACAGCCATGGGTAAGGACATGACTTCTACTGTCCATCTAGTCTCTCAAATACCGGGAAAAAAAAAAAAAAAAAACCAGCATGAAACTATTAAAAACAGAGGTTTGTACTCAAGACCCTTGGCTGATGTAGACACAATAACATGTGATTTACTCCATAGTAAAGAGTGTGCTGATTGTTATAAGGATTCTGTGCATTATGCTTAAAACCCTTGAAAGGTTTTAAGCAATAAAGTGAGTTTTGAAAGTCTCTCTGACTGATGCATGGAGAATGGGTTTGAGAGGTGGTCACGGGGTCTTGCAATAGTCCAGGAGTACAGGTGCAGCCCAGAGAAGGCAGGGGGCTAGATTTCACCAGGGTAGGGCGTCCGTAAAGCAATATAATGAAACAAGAAGAGGGCAAGAAAGTTGAGGGTGTAGGCAAGGGGGGAATCATAATGATTGATTGTGGCACTTAAGCTGAAGGGGGAAGAGCACATGCCAAGGGTAGGTGGAGGTTGCTGAAAGATGGTATCAATGGATGGGGGTGAAGGGCAGGTATGGAAGTTGTTTGAAAGGCTCTTTGGAGTCAGGCATTAACATTACATTACATGTGGCAATGACAAGCTTGCAGAGGGAGTTAGTGGCTGGGATACGAGGGAGAACAAAGTCATGGAAGAGAGAAGTTCAAGGATCTAAGAGGCCACAGTGAGAGAAGGATCATCTCTGTGTACATTGAAATCATCAAGAATAAAGACTGGAGTCGTGTTGGAGCAAGGGACAGTGAGCCCGAATACTATCTTGATGGCTCCAGGTCAGAAGGATGAACATCATTCAGTATACTCCATTCTAATATAGTAGTGGTCCTAGGGCAGAGGTTCCCAAACATTGTCTGTTCATGGCATCCTTAGTGCATCCTTAGTGCCTCAGTAATTTTTTTCTCAACATCCCTTTTTGCCAAAAGTTATACCCAACAGTTTTGCTTTTTAAATAGGTAGGACCAAGCCAGGTGTGGTGGCTCACGTCTGTAATCCCAGCACTTTGGGAGGCCGAGGCAGGCACATCACTTGAGGCCAGGAGTTCAAGACCAGTCTGGCCAATATGGTGAAACTGCGTCACTACTAAAAATACAAAAGTGAGGCATAGGGGCGCATGCCTGTAATCCAAGCTACTTGGGAGGCTGAGGTATCAGAATTGCTTGAACCCTGAAGGCGGAAGTTGCAGTGAGCCGAGATGGCACCATGGCACTCCAGCCTGGATGAAGGAGGGAGACTCTGTGTCAAAAATAAAAATTTAAAAAAAAAAAAAAAAAAAAAAAAAAAGGGCTGAGAGCAGTGGCTCACGCCTGTAATCCCAGCACTTTGGGAGGCCAAGGCAGGCAGGAGTTCCTAGAATGGGTCAGGAGATGGAGACCATCCTGGCTAACATGGTGAAACTCTGTCTCTACTAAAAATACAAAAAATTAGCCGGGCGTGGTGGCAGGCGGCTGTGGTCCCAGCTACTCAGGAGGCTGAGGCAGGAGAATGGCGTGAACCCAGGAGGCGGAGCTTGCAGTGAGCAGAGCTTGGGCCACTGCACTCCAGCCTGGGCGACAGAGCAAGACTCTGTCTCAAGAAAAAAAAAAAAAAACCAAACTACATTTTCCCTTAGGTGAGCTCTAGAGGGGTAATTTTTTTTACCAAGTGGATATCCTCTTCAGCAATCTTTTCACCGTATGGTTTCAGCATCTATTAATGATTCTGGCCTGAATAAACCATTTTATTGATGTCTTAGTCCATTTTGGTTACTGTAAAGGAATACCTGAGTCTGGTTCATTTATAAAGAGAAGAGGAAGGCTGGGCACAGTGACTCATGTCTGTAATCCCAACACTTTGAGAGGCCAAGGCGTGTGGATCACTTGAGGTTAGGAGTTTGAGACAATCCTGGCCAACACAGCGAAACCCCGTCTCGACTATAAACACAAAAATTAGCTGGGCATGGTGGCAGGCGCTGTAATCCCAGCTACTTGGGAGGCTGAAGCAGGAGAATCACTTGAACCTGGGAAGTGGAGGTTGTAGTGATCCAAGATCATGCCTTTGCACTCCAGCCTGGGTGACAAAAGCGAAACTCCATCTCAAAAAAGAAAAGAAAAGAAGTGGCCGGGCACGGTGGCTCATGCCTGAAATCCCAGCACTTTGGGAGGCCAAGGCAGGCAGATCACAAGGTCAGGAGATCGAGACCATCCTGGGTAACATGGTAAAACCCTGTCTCTACTAAAGATGGAAAAATTGGCCAGCCGTTGGTGGCGGGCACCTGTAGTCTCAGCTACTTGGTCGGCTGAGGCAGGAGAATGGCTTAAACCCGGGAGGCGGAGCTTGCAGTGAGCCAAGATCGTACCACTGCACTCCAGCCCGGCGACAGAGCAAGACTCCGTCTCAAAAAAAAAAAAAAAAAAAAAAATTCCAGTGACTTTCCCAAAGCTTTCTTGCTGGTCATTTTCCCACAATAGGTGATTCATTTCTAAATTGTTGTATACTTTGATTTGGTCTTTCTGTGTTATTTTGTTTATCATTTATTTTTCCCTTCAAGGTAAACGTGCTTCTTCCTATTTTGAAATCTTTCAAGTTTCACCTATATCTCTGTTTATTTGCTGAATACTCCTGAGACAATAATATCTGGGCTTGGCGCTCTGCTTGGCTGAAATGCATTCTGCCTGTTAATCATTTCTACTATCATCACCCTTTAACTCAGCCTCCTAGATATCAGTTATTGTTCCTAGATGGGACTCTTCATTTTGGCAATTCTCTACACTCTCCCTTTGTGAGTAATGAAATTGTCTTTTCAAAATCTAGTCTGTCTTTATCTCTTTTGTACTTTGAACCCTTCTGTTTTCCTGTGTAATAATATTTTATGTCTGTATATGGTTAAAAAGCCTATGATGATGAATACTGCTTGCAATATTGAGCCCCTTGATTTTTAAAATATTTTCCTGATTAAACTCATATCATGATTAATTCTGCTTGTCTTTTATAATTCTCTTATCTTTATTCTGGCTTCTTCATATTATTTTTCTTAAAAGACCTGAAACAAAAGTCTTCTCTAGTGTTTTTTCTTTTTCTTTCTTTCTTTCTTTTTTTTTTTTTTTGAGGTGAAGTCTTGCTCTGTGGCCTAGGCTGGAGTGAGTGGCATGATCTCAGCTCACTGCAGCCTCCACCTCCTGGGGTTCAGTGATTCTCCTGCCTCAGCCTCCCAGGTAGTTGGGATTACAGACACCTGGGAGACAATAGGTGTTCCCCTCCAAATCTCATGTTGAAATTTGGTTACAGACACCATCAAGCCCAGCTAATTTTTGTATTTTTAGTAGAGATGGGGTTTCATCACTTTTAGATATGAGTTCTAAATTTCTTTTCAAAGAATCAATATGTCAGTATGTTCAATTCTTTACCTTCTGCTTTTAAACTTAATTTCCTCATAAAGCAAACTTTTTCAATTACCTGCTCCACCCTGATTCATTTCAATCACCTGCTCCACCCTGACTCATTCGGATTACCTGCTCTGTCATAACCATTTTTCCTGCCAAACCACTCACCCCCATCACTCTCTTTAAATTAGCCAGTCGGAATTAGTTTAGCCTGTGCGGTCTAACCCTAGCCAATAGGGGAAAGACAGCAGCAGCTGCCACGTGCCTCAGGGATAAGAACCCCTTCCACTCCCTCCTCCAAGTGTTTCTCACCATTGCTTCATCTATAAGGGCACACCCTTCTATAGAGGTACCTTGCCTTGGCTAGGCACAGTGGCTCACGCCTGTAATCCCAGCACTTAGGGAGGCGGAGGCTGGTGGATCACCAGGTCAGGAGATCAAGACCATCCTGGCTAACATGGTGAAACCCTGTCTCTACTAAAAATATAAAAAATTAGCTGGGCATAGTGGCAGGCACTTGTAGTCCCAGCTACTCGGGAGGCTGAGGCGGGAGAATGGCATGAACCCGGGAGGCAGAGGTTGCAGTGAGCCGAGATCGCGCCACTGCACTCCAGCCTGGGCGACAGAGCGAGACTCCGTCTCAAAATAAATAAATAAATAAAAGAAGTACGTTGCCTTGCTGAGAATTAAAAAGAAAATTTTATATTCGAGTGCTATTTCTTTCACAGCACCAAAACTTTATATATAAAACAATCAGGATGGCCAGACTGGTCTTGATCTCCTGACCTCAGTTGATCCGCCCACCTTGGCCTCCCAAAGTGCTCGGATTACAGGCATCAGCCACCGCACCTGGGCTATCTTCCTTTAATTGAATATATTTCTGTAACCATTTTATCTTTTTAAGGTTATAGTAAATGAATTGTATTATTAATGTTTCAAGACTACATGATATCATCATTTCAACTCACCTTCAAAATCCTTAAAATGAAGGTTTTCATACAATTTGGGAGCTAGAGAATATATTATGTACTTCGACACTTCTGTTTTCAGACTGAGTCTTTGAGGTCCAGAGAAGTTAAATTGTTTGTCCAAAATTAAACAGCTCATTAGTTACAATGTCAGAATGAGAAACCTGGTTCCTGACTTCCGTCCAGTGCTCTTTCTACAGCAGGACTGCATCTCCATTTAAAGTGTCACTTATATTTGAATACCATGAGTATAAGTCATCATTTTCACATTGTGTGCATTTTTCCCCTTCAGTATCCGTAATTAGAACACGCATAACAGAGAAATCTTCCAATAAAATTCGATGTCCCTACAGGTCCCCAGAGTTATTACTGACGGCGTGGGCAGTGGAAGCCCCTGGGCTTTGTTCCGTTCTGCCGCTGATTTGGTGTATCACTTTGAGATTATTTCCCCCTTGGGCTTTCCTAACGTGTTGCATTCCAGTTATAGGCAGAATCTCTGAAAGCCCTCATCTAAGTCAGTCTATTGAGAAAAGATGTGTCTGCTAAAATGAAAAATAGAAAATAAAAAAGACCGTCAAAAAACAAGATATACAGCATCATTTAGGACATTACATTTGAGGAAGTGCACTTACTTTTAATCCAGAAACTTGATCCTCATGTCTCTCATGGTATTTCTAAGCCTCTCCTCCTAAGTATAATCATCACTTACGTAGATTATTGATCTATCTTGGCCAGAAAGCACAGACCCTGGAACATCTGATGTGTTATAAAGGACTGACCTATAATTAACTGACCTAAGTATGAAAATAATCATTTGTTAATTTGAAAAAACCAAACAAGGTGACTTCCAGTGAAACTCTTGATTGAACACACATTAGTTTCTCTGGACCTTTTCAAATATAAAAATTACTGGAATTTTTTTTTTTTTAATAAAAGGGACTTAAATACACAAGGAAAGGAGACTGGGAGAGGGGAGGAAATGTGTACAAAAGTTTGGAAGCTGGAAATCAGAAGGTGGGTGGCCATATACGTGACTGCCCAGGAGAAGCTGAAGGCCAGTTGCCAGTGGGGTGAGTCAACAGGAGGGTTCTCAGAAATTGGAAGTGCCATGTCCCTCTGAAGGCAGGGATGGAGGCGAGACCGTAAACAGGAGGATGGGTTGGAAGTCTGCTCCTCTCCATCCTCTGCATCTCTGTACATGGCAGCCAAGCAGAGTGCCAAATAGTCTCAGGAGTGTTCCGCAAATAAACAGAGAGATAGGTGAAACTCGAAAAAAAAGTTATGGGAAAAAACAAACAACCCATATGAATAAAGATTTCAAAATAGGAAGAAGCACGTTTACCTTGAAGAGGGGGAAAAAAAAGATAAAGAAAAGAACACAGAAGGACCAAATCAGAGTATATAACAATTTAGAAATGAAACACCTATTGTGGGAAAATGACCAGCAAGAAAACTTAGGGAAAGTCACCGGAATTTTTTAGAAGCACCATTTGGTCTCGTTTTTAGACACAAAGTAGTCACACATAACCAAACTTCAGGCACTTCTTGAGGTCATCGCTGTGATGATGAGGGAAAGCCAGTGGCTGGGCCGTCCTGAACACATCGATTCTTAGTAAGGATTATTTGCAAATTCCCACACGGGAAATTAATTTCAAATGCTAAGTCAGAGGCAGAAGTTGCCCAATTTAAGAGTCAGCAAGATGTAGGAAGGTGGCCCATCAGTGGACCTGGGACCAGGACATCACTGCTGAGAAAGTCTGTTAGGCAGGGGACGGTGGCTCATGCCTGTTAAATCAAATTTAGCCTAAAGCTGCCTCCTGACATATTTTAAGTTTGGCGGAAACATTTCTCTGTGCATGGTGAACTCTAACAAGTGGAGGTGTGAACAGACCATAGCCTACACTTGTGCCAATCACCAAGTTTTGGCCAATCGAATGTAGCCAACTGTTCAAATAAGGTAAAAGCCAACCTGTAACCAATCCAGCCGTTTCTGTACCTCACTTCTGTTTTCTGTTGGTCACTTGACTTTTTCTGTCCATACATCTTCTTCCATCACCTGGCTACACTGGAGTCTCAGAGCCTACTCTGGGTCGGGAGGCCACCCAATGTGCGAATCGTTAATTGCTCAATTAAACTCCTTTCAGTTTAATTCAGCTGAAGTTTTTCCTTTATCACACCTGTGATCCCGGCACTTTGGGAAGCCGAGGTGGGCAGGATGCTTGAGCCCAGGAGTTTGAGATCAGCCTGGGCAACATCATGAAACCCTGTGTCTACTAAAAAATGCAAAAATTAGCTGGGTGTGGTGTTGGGCTCTTGAAGTCTACCAAGGAGGTGGGGGCCGGGGGGTGGCTCAGGCAGGAGGATCACTTGAGCCCAGGAGGATGGGGCTGCAGTGAGCCCAGATGGTGCTACTGCACTCCAGCCTGGGTGAGAGAGTGAGACCTCGTCTAAACATAAAAATAAAAAAATAAAACGTTAGACACTAAGAGAGGAACTTGGGAAGGGCAGTAGGAAAGGAAGAAAGAGTGAGGGAAGGGCAAAGAAAGGAGATTTTGAGGTGAACAGCCTATATCTGTGCAATCTGGTTCCTCCTCCTTAGCAAAATTCTATTCTTGGCGTCTAAGACCCGGTGAGATCTGACCCTGCATCCTGTCCAGTGCCTCCTTTCTCACCACTCTGCAACCAAGCTCGATGCCTTTGTCTCATCTCAGGGTCTTCGCTCTTCAGTTCCTGGAATACTCTTTCCAGGCTCTCTGGCCAGCTCCTGCTTCTCACTCAGGTTTCAGCTCACAGCTCACTGCAACAGAGCCAGCTTCCCCCACCATTCTGTCTGAAGTTGCCACCTCCAGCCCTTGGTTCACTCTCCATCACACCATCATCCCTATCTGCTGTCTCTCCTCTTACACATGCACTGCTGGTCTTTGTCATTGTCTTCTCTCGTGGGAATATGAGCTCCTTTCAAAGAAGGACTCAGTTGTCTTGTTTAGCACTATGTTCCCGCACCTGGTATGCATTGCTTGCGTGAATGAATTCATGATAATTATTTAGTTCCTACTAGTTCTTACAAAATGTCTTTTCTTCCAAAATGCCGCCGTCTTTATTCCCATAACTACAGTCTTGGCACAATCCCTCATCTCTTTACTCTGAGGTAAGCACAGTTGTTTCCTAATTACCCAGAACCCCACACGTTACTTCCAGGTGATTCTTCCTAAAGCATCATCTTTGTTGCGAACTCTCCCTAGGATGGTGTTGTCAATGCCTGTCAGTCAAAGACCACCAGGGACACACTGGTAGTTGAAGAAGTTGGGTTTATTACTCATTGCAGTGAGGGAGAACACACACCATGGGGACTCATGGGTGTCTCAGACAAAGGGCGTCAGAAAGAACCTATTATGTGACTTGGCCGGGCACGGCGGCTCATGCCTGTAATCTCAGCATTTTGGGAGGCTAAGGTGGGTGGATTGTCTAAGGTCAGGAGTTCCAGACCAGCCTGGCCAACGTGGTGAAACCCCATCTCTACTAAACATGCAAAAAAAAAAAAAAAATTAGCCAGGCATGGTGGTGCACACCTATAGTCCCAGCTACTCAGGAGGCTGAGGCAGGAGAATTGCTTGAACCTGGGAGGCAGAGGTTGCAGTGAGCTGGGATCGTGCCACTGCTCTCCAGTCTGGGCGACAGAGTGAGACTCTGTCTCAAAAAAAAAAATAAAATAAATAAAATAAAAAATAACCTATTATGTGGCTTGGCTTTGGTTGAGTGATTTGAGGAAAGGCCCAAGGAAGTGGGGTATGCTCTAGATTGGATGTTGCCAGAAAGCAGGGGTGATTCTATGATTTCATGTCTTAATCTTGTTTTTTGTTGTTGTTATTGTTTTTGTTTTTGAAACAGAGTCTTACTCTGTCACCAGCCTGGAATGCAGTGGCACGATCTTGGCTCACCGAAACCTCCGACTCCCAGGTTCAAGCAATTCTCCTGCCTCAGCCTCCCGAGTAGCTGGGATTACAGGTACATGCCACCACGCCCAGCTAATTTTTGTATTTTTAGTAGTGATGGGGTTCCATCGTGTTGGCCAGGATGGTCTTGATCTCCTAACCTCGTGATCTGCCCGCCTCGGCCTTCCAAAGTGCTGGAATTACAGGCATGGGTCACTGCACCTGGCCAGTACATCTTATCTATAGAGACAGGAATTTAGAACTAGGATAAAGTTATAACTGGTAAAGAAGCAATAGCCACTCTTTGGGATGGGAAAGGGGGTGTTTGGTATTTTGTGATTGGGAGAGTCACCTTGTTTTGCCTGTGCTTAGATCAAATTAGGAAGTGGCCTTGCTTTTTCTCATTTTATCATGATCTCATAATGGCTTTGTCTGAGATTGGGATTCTGTGAGATTGTTTATACCTATCTAACAGGAGATTAACATGCTTAATTGGGAGAGTCAGACCTGCTTCTGAATGTCAGGGGCTGCCTTTTTTTTCTTTTTTTATTCCTTTTATTTCCCTTTTGGCCAACGGCAGACAAAGTCAGACCACAGAACATAATGATTATATCCAGATTTTCACCGTTGCCAAGATATTGTTGATTAAGATCAAAAGATTGCCCGTTGAATGTAGCCTCTGATTGATCTAGGGTTAATCTTTCCTTTACCTTCTGTTGTAGGATGAGTGGCTGAACCTCTGATGAGCTAATGGCTACACAGAAGCATTTAAGACTCTGGACGGGATCCATCAGCCAACTCCACCACAGGCCATTATCAGAAGCAAAATGACAATTAGTTTTTACATTACGGTTTGAGGCCAAGAGCCTAGATCATGAAACCCAGGCAATGAAACCATGTCCCATAATCCATCTGAGAGAGCCAGATGGCTCTTTCTTTTAGCTTAGTCATATACTGTTCTATTTACCCAGAAGTATTTATGTAGGTGCAGCTGGAGTGTCTACCGTGGCACAAACTCCTGCTTGGCTGGCTAAGAGAAAATCAAGGGCTATACAATTGTTCATGACAACTCTAGCTAATGAACTTAGATGAGTTCGCTTGGCTCCAACAGTAGGAGTAGTATTGTTTACAACTTTTGCTAAAGTCAGGGACAAATTTCTAGCCACTTTTTTTTTGTTGTTTAAAAGACAGGGTCTCCTTGTTGTCTAGGCTGGAGTACAGTGGCATGATCATGGCTCACGGTAACCTCAAACTCCTAGGTTCTCTCTCTTCCTCTCACCTCAGCCTCCTGAGTAGCTGGGACTATAGGTGTTTGCCACCACACCCAGCTAATTTTAATTTTTTTTTTTTTTTTTTGGTAGAGATAAGATCTCACTTTTTTTTTTTTTTTTTTTTTTCTGAGACAAAGTCTGGCTCTGTGGTCCAGGCTAGAGTGCAGTGGCATGATCTCGGCTCACTGCAATCTCCGCCTCCTGAGTTCAAGCAATTCTCATGCCTCAGCCTCTTGAGTAACTGGGATTACAGGCGTACGCAACCACACCTGGCTAATTTTTGTATTTTTTAGTATAGAGGGAGTTTCGCCAAGTTGTCCAGGCTGGTCTTGAACTCCTGACCTCAGGTGATCTGCCTGCCTCAGCCTCCCAAAGTGCTGGGATTACAAGCATGAGCCACTGCGCCCGACCAGGATCTCACTATGTTGTTCAGACTGGTCTTAAACTCCTTGGCTCAAGAGATCCTCCTACCTCAGCCTTCCAAAGTGCAAGGATTACAGGCGTGAGGCACCATACCCAGGCTCAAACCACTTTTCTAATTGTATGATTCCTGTTATAGGAATCACAGCTTGCAGAGTATACATGAAGAGGAAATGGGTATTGCTCCTGAAAGTTCCCCCCAATAATCTGTGTTTGCTTCATTTTGGAGGCTTCTGGATATCCTTCTCAAGGATATAGGATCCAATAGAAGGACGATAGTTTTAAATATTTGGAAATCTCTGACAATTGCTCTGAACACACAGGATCAGTGAGTGTGAGGTAGGGAGGTCTATGCCTGATGTCCCTTTAAGGAGTAGTATCCTGCCGGGCGCGGTGGCTCACGCCTGTAATCCCAGCACTTTGGGAGGCCGAGGCGGGCGGATCACAAGGTCAGGAGATCGAGACCACGGTGAAACCCCGTCTCTACTAAAAATACAAAAAAATTAGCCGGGCGCGGTTGTGGGCGCCTGTAGTCCCAGCTACTCGGGAGGCTGAGGCAGGAGAATGGCGTGAACCCGGGAGGCGGAGCTTGCAGTGAGCCGAGATCGCACCACTGCACTCCAGCCTGGGCGACAGAGCGAGACTCCGTCTCAAAAAAAAAAAAAAAAAAAAAAAAAAAAAAAAAAAAAAAAAGGAGTAGTATCCTTAGTGCAACACAGACTGAATTCCCTCGAGATTAACAAATCCCTTGAGTGGAATTAAACAGTTCCTGCAAGGCAGGCTGAAGTATCTCTGAAGACAACAAACTATCACAATCAGGCATAGCCCAATATTAGTGCTTATTACCTATTGACTAGACTTTGCTGATAGGATTGTAATGATCTCAGTAGAAACATTTCATTGATATGAAGTTAAGATCAATTTTTTGCAAGATGAGAGGTTGGGATTAATGACTTGAGGAAAACTCAAGTACCAGAAGCGTTCTGTAAAAGGGAATTTTCCTTCTAAAGTATTTAAAGGAACAGCTGTTATATTTTTGTCCACAGGGTCAGTTAGGGGATTACAGATTCAGCAATCCATTGGCTTCAGAGCCACAGCTGCGATCTGGGAAAAACATATGAGAGTTTTGCTTTTCATTAAGGAATACAAGATCACAAGGGTCAGAAATATCAGGATGGGTCAGGCGCAGTGGCTCACGCCTGTAATCCCAGCATTTTGAGGGGCCAAGGTGGGCAGATCACGAGGTTAGGAGTTCGAGACCAGCCTGGCCAACATGGTGAAACCCCATCTCTACTACTAATAAAAAAATTAGCCTGGCATGGTGGTGCACAAAAAATATATATTAAGATGAAAATAAGAGGCATTTATTAGTATTCTAGAAGGTGTTGAAGTGGCACATTAGACAACATTGTATTGTTAAGGGAAATCAGAAAATTGATGACAAATCTGAAAATGTATCTTGTTCCCTCATCTTCAGGAGAAGGTGCCCACTTTGGAGCTCCATTATTTTTTCTGTATTCTGGGGTCAATGCTGTCCATTTCTGAAGTTGACAACTTCTAGAGAATTCCTAAGAATCTTCAGTTTAAGGCTTCAGATGAAATGGATGTTTAGTAGTCAGGAGGAAGAGATGTGTATTTTTTTTTTTTTTTTTTTTTTTTGAGACGGAACCTTGCTCTGTTGCCCAGGCTGGAGTACAGTGGTGCATTTTCAGCTCACTGCAACCTCCGCCTCTCGGGCTCAAGCGATTCTCCTGCCTCAGCCTCCCAAGTAGCTGGGACTACAGGCACGTGCCGCTGCACCTGGCTAATTTTTGTCTTTTCAGTAGAGACGGGGTTTCACGGTGTTTAGCCAGGATAGTCTCGATCTTCTGACCTCATGATCTGCCTGCCTCGGCCTCCCAAAGCGCTGGGATTACAGGCATGTGCCACTGCGCCCGGCCGAGACGTGTATCTTTTGAACTGGGAAATGTGAATCAGAGGACCTTTACTTTGGCGTTATACTGCTATGCTATTTGGCACTAGTACCTGGTAAGGTCCTTTCATTGTGGTTCAAGGGCAGTCTTTCTCTCGTGTCTTTTCCAGAAGACTAAACCTCCATGTTGCAGATAATATAGAGGTTTGTTCAGAAGGTGGTTTGGAAATGCACCTTTTGCTTGTTGATGAAGTAATTAATCATATCTGCCTGTAGAAAGATAATGTGTTAGTTTCCTAGGACTGCCAAAACAGAGTTCTACAAACTGGATGGCTTAAAATGACAGAATACAGTTCTGGAGCCCGGAAGCCTGAAATCAGTGTGTTGAAGAGCCATTCTCCCTCTGAAGGCTCTAGGGAAGAATCCTTCCTCACCCTAACTTTTGGTGATTGTTGGTAACCCTTGGGTCTCCTTGGCTTGTAGAACCATCACTCCAATCTCTGCCTCCATCACCACATGGCCTTCTTTCTGTGTGTGTCTCTGTATCCAAATTTTATTTATTTATTTATTTTTTGAGAAACAGTCTTTCTCTGTCACCCAGGCTGGAGTGCAGTGGTGTGATCTCAGCTCACTGCAACCTCTGCCTCCCGGGTTCAAGCGAATCTCACACCTCAGCCTCCCTAGTAGCTGGGATTACAGGCATGCACCACCATGCCTGGCTAATGTTTTGTGTTTTTAGTGGAGACAGGGTTTTGCCATTTTGCCTGGGCTGGTCTCGAACTCCTGAGCTCAGGCAATCTGCCCACCTTGGCTTCTCAAAGTGCTAGGATTACAGGTATGAGCCACCGCACCCAGACCAAATTTCTCTTTTCTTAAAAAGACGTCTGATGGCCAGGCTCACGCCTGTAATCCCATCACTTTGGGAGGCCAAGGTGGGCAGATAGCTTGAGCCCAGGAGTTTGGGACCAGCCTGGGCAACATGGCAAAGCCTTGTCTCTACCGAAAAGTACAAAAATTAGCTGGGCGTGTCAGTGTGCACCTGTAGTCCCAGCTACTTCGGAGGCTGAGGCAGGAGGATTGCTTGAGCCCAGGAGGCCGAGGCTGCAGTGAGTTGAGATCACACCACTGCACTCCAGCCTAGGCAACAGAGTAAGACTCTATCTCAAAAAAAAAAAAAAAAAAAAAAAAAAAGAAAGAAAGAAAAAAGAAAGAAAAGCACGAGGACAACTTGTAATTGGATTAGGGCCTACTATGATCCATTGTAACTTAATCTTGATTGCATCTACCAAGATCCTGCTTCCAAATAAAGTCATATTCACAGGCATCAGGGGTTAGGACTTGAGCATAAATTTTAGGGGAGACAATTAAGGTAGAATATAAGATTGGGGGTGAAATTCCGAAATACATGGGGCAATCTGTTATTAATTCATAAAGAGATAATCTGTGGGTTTTCAGAGGGGGTTCATTTTATAGACATTAAATCTAACAGTAATACTTCAGGCCGTGGGAATTAAGAGTTCCTGAGTGCTTTGCTAATTTTATTTTAGAATTCCATTAGTTCTCTTTGTTCCCTGAGGATTATGGATAATGCATTTTTGAGTAAAAGACCAAACTTTACAGAGTGTTGTATTAATAGTACTAATAAAAAGAATGTCCTTCTCCCTAGAGAGATAAGTGGGAATTTCCCAAGTTGGAAAAACAAAAGCAAGATTTTTTTTTTTTTTTCTTGCCATAGTTAGAGGGGTAGCTCTCTGGCAAGGAGAAGATTCAACCTGCTCTGAGAATAAATAGACAATAACCAGAACATATTCATAACCCAGTGCAGGAGGCATTTATATAAAGTCCATCTGGAGTGTTCAAGGGGCCCTCCAGGTTTGGTTTCTGTCCATGTCTGATCTTTACAGTTTTGCCAGGATTTTGTCACTGGAAGGTAGGAGATGTTTTGGAAACATCCTCAGCAATACCTCTAAATTTAGCCCGCTTATGTTAGTCTAACATTGTTGCCAATTTATTTCTGCTATTATGCGTAATATCATGAAGCATCTTTACTAAATTCCTTTTTCCATTTTTTGGCACTACTGGCAGATCATCCTGCAAGTGCCAAATATTATCTGTATGCAATGAGCATCCCAATTTTTTCCATTTGCTTTTTTCCAAACCAGGAGTTTGTCTCTGACAGTCAATAATAGCCTTTTTGAATTCTTCAAGGCCTCTCTTTTCTGTGTTATTACAGGAACAATTATGTTTGGCTAATGTTGCCTTTTTTGGCATAGTGGTCAGCTAAAGCATTACCATGAGATTTGGGATTCTTGCATTCTATAAGCAAGGAAATAACTATCATAAAAGTGGAAGGTCATAAATTTAGGGTCCAGCCCTAAAAGTTTCTGTTTTTAAAAAGAAACCATCCACGAATAAAATTACATCAGACAGTCGGGTGCGGTGGCTCATGCCTATAATCCAAACACTTTGGGAGGCCGAGGCAGGCGGATCACCTGAGGTCAGGAGTTGAAGACCAGCTTGGCCAACATGGCAAAACTCCGTCTCTACTACAAATACAAAATTAGCCAGGTGTGGTGGCGAGTGCCTGTAATCCTAGCTACTGAGGAGACTGAGGCAGGGAGAATTGCTTGAACCTGGGAGGTGGAGGTTGCAGTGAGCAGAGATTGTGCCACTGCACTCCAGCCTGGGTGACAGAGGGAGACTCCATCTCAAAAAAAAAAAAAAAAAAAAAAAAATTACGTCAGGGATATCCAGGGAATTGGTAACAAATCTGTATAAGATGCAGGTGAATCTGTAAGACAGACTTAATTGTAAAGTACTCCTTCAGATAAAGGAAAGGGAGTGGCTAGGTTTGGTGTGTTGCAGCGATAGTGATATTTGAAGGTGAAAGCATAGCATTTGATAGGATGTCAGGCAGCTAGCTGAGAAATGCTAACTATTTTCCATTAACAAAGGAGTATGTACATGGGAAACCATTAAGTTTCATGGAGAAACTAGAACTGAGCCACTTGAGGCTTCCATAAATATACAGGTGCTGCTATAGTTCTTAGACAAGGTGACTATGTCTTAGCTGCTGGATCTAATGGGAAGACTGAAATAAGCAAAGGGCCTCTGATGGTTGTCAGGTGATTGAGTTAGTATTCCTAGTGTTTAGACTTTTTATAGCAACATAGGAAAACAGTTTATGATAAAAAGGTGACCCCACATTTGGGGACTGTTGCAGAGACTTTTTTAGGTTTCAGAAGTATTATATGAATCTTCCTAGGGTAAGAGGTTCAGGATCTAAGGACTTAATTCATGGAAAGGGATTGCAATGGTAGAAGAGGTTGGTACCCATCACCCATAACATACAGTCACCCTAGGAACCCTCAAAGTTGTTTTGTAATAGTTGGTTTGGGAAAACTGAATAATTTGTAATTTTTATGCAGCGAGAGATTTGCCTTCTTGCGATGGTGTGTGCCCTAAATAATGAACATTTTGTTGTTGCTATTGTTGTTGCAGCAGAATTTTAATTTCCCTTTGAAGGCTTTATGTCTCTTCTGAACTAAGGTCTTTAATAAATACGCAAAATCAGTCTTAAAGTTTTGCTCGTTTTTTTTGAACATAGTAACAGATCATCTACATATTATATTAGAATAGACTCACAAGGAAATCTCAAATCCTTGAGGTCCCAATTAAGAACCTGAGAGAAATAAGAGAAAATCTTCAGTAAATCCCTGAGGCAAAACAGTCCAGGTACAGTATATTGTTGATTTTCCCATGAGAAGGGAAATAAATATTGACTGCCTAGATCTAATGGGATGCTAAAAAACATAAGCCCATCACAGTGAAGTGAGTGGCTTCAGGTAGTATTGAAGACAAAATAGAATTTGAATTAAGGACCACTGGGAAAAGAAGAATGACGATCTTATTTATGACCCCCTGGTCTTGCATAAATCAATATCTATGCCTACGAGGCTTTTTACAGAGCAACACTGGAGCATTACAAGGGCTGGTGCAAGGAATAATGAATGAGTCCCTGTTTATAAAATCTTCCATCGTGGGCCTTAATGTTTTCTTAGCTTCGGGCTTTGAAGGGTATTGAGCAAGAACAGGTTAAGGTTTAGAAAAGTCAGTTTCTGCTTTGATGGGCTTGGTCCCAGAATGCTTCCTTTATCAGAACTCTTGTCCCAGGCAGAATCAAGAACCTTACATTGGACCTTACCTCAAATAGACATTGGGTTAAATGTACAGGGACAAACAAAGTGCCATATGAATTGCATTATTAAAAGATCATGCCTGGGAGAGTTTTCAGGTGCTTTTGGAAACAGCCCATCTGAGGAACATTTGAGTTGGCAGTTCCATTTACATAAAAGATCCGTCCCGGCCGGGCGCGGTGGCTCACGCCTGTAATCCCAGCACTCTGGGAGGCCAAGGCAGGCAGATCACGAGGTCAGGAGATTGAGACCATCCTGGCTAACATGGTGAAACCTCGTCTCTACTAAAAATAAAAAAAAATTAGCCGGGTGTGGTGGCGGGCACCTGTAGTCCCAGCTACTTGGGAGGCTGAGGCAGGAGAATGGCGTGAACCTGGGAGGCGGAGCTTGCAGTGAGCTGAGATTGCACCACTGCACTCCAGCCTGGGCGACAGAGCGAGACTCCATCTCAAAAAAAAAAAAAAAAAAAAGAAGATCCCTCCCAATGCAATGTACTTGGGTGGTGTCACAGAGAAGAAATGCATGCTGACTGGTGGAGGGGCCAAGAGTGATAGTCACAGGTTGCATAATAGGAAGTATTTGAGTGCTGTTTTGAAATTCCAAAATAGTTTAGTGACTTTAAGGAAGATGGGTAGGAATCATGGTAGAATTTGTATTTGACAGAGTAGCACCTGTACCTATCAGAAAGATTTGCTTTCTCCCTCTATTATTGTTATTATTATTATTATTATTATTTTTTTTTTTTTTGAGACGGAGTCTTGCTCTGCCACCCAGGCTGGGGTACAGTGGCCGGATCTCAGCTCACTGCAAGCTCCACCTCCCAGGTTTACGCCATTCTCCTGCCTCAGCCTCCCGAGTAGCTGGGACTACAGGCGCCCGCCACCTCACCCGGCTAGTTTTTTGTATTTTTTTAGTAGAGACGGGGTTTCACCGTGTTGGCCAGGATGGTCTCCATCTCCTGACCTCGTGATCCGCCCGTCTCGGCCTCCCAAAGTGCTGGGATTACAGGCTTGAGCCACCGCGCCCGGCCCTCCCTCTATTATTAAAGATAATCCTACTTAATGATTTGAAGGAGAAATTGGGCACTATAATATTGCCCAGAGTTGTTTCATTATTCCTATTTAGAATAACAGGGAAGAAACATTACTTCTGTTTCATTTTAGTTGAGATGGGTTACTTTTCCTAGTGCTCTGCCCTTTGTTAAGAGCAGTTGGCACTCTGTATCTGTGGATGACACATCCATGGATGTAACCAACCTCAGATCAAAAACATTTGGAAAAAAATGAAAAACAATAATACAGCAATAAAAAATAATGCAAAATTTAAAAACAATGCAGTATAACAACATTGTATTAGGTATTATAAGTAATCTGGACATGATTTAAAGTACAGGGGAGAATGTGTGTAGGTTATATGCAAATAGTACACCATTTTATTTTAGAGACTTGAGCATCTGTGGATTTTGGTGTCTGCAGTGGGTCCTGGAACCAGTCCCCCTCGGATATCAAGGGTGGACTGTGCAAGTAAGTGTTTTTGTCAAAGGGCAAGTTTTTACTGTCTCTTGAGGTACAGGAGGATAGAAATAATTGCTTTAATTGTTACATGATGTGCTTTGTGTGTTTGTTTTCCTTTTGGGTATCTAAAGCCTCTTCAAAGTGTTCGGCCA
Organism: Macaca mulatta; assembly: GCF_049350105.2. Taxonomy (NCBI): domain Eukaryota; kingdom Metazoa; phylum Chordata; class Mammalia; order Primates; family Cercopithecidae; genus Macaca; species Macaca mulatta. The sequence continues at coordinate 7,671,703 of NC_133418.1, forward strand.
AATGTTGAAGTTCAGGCAATATGGTAATTTGTAAGCTATGTTTTTTGAGTTTATGTTCCATATCTGCCCAACAAAATGGTGGAAAGGGCACTAGAAATGCCAACACCAGGAGTTAACTTAGAACACTATCCGAATGTGCTCATTAGTCTGTAACCAAAGTCTCTTTGGTGTCTCTTTTGCTATTTGCAAGATTGAATCAAGGTCCAGTTTATTTTCTTCATTATTTTTATTTTTAAAACAAAATTATGACAGTAATAGTGTGACCATTTTATTTTAGCAGGAAGGTTTTGTGTTATAATTCCAAGAGGTTGTCACCCATCTGCTGTGTTTTAAGTAATCCCAATTGAGTAAAATGCATTTGATTTTTTAAAATTAAATTTTATGTGTGAATTCACATGCAATTCTGAGAAATAATACGGATACATCTCATGTATTCTTTACTTGGTTTCCTCCAATGGCAACATCTTGCAGTTATAACACAATTTCACAAAGATACTGGCATTGATACAATCTACCCATCTTGTTCAGATATCCACAGTTTTACTTATATGCATTTCTGTGGGTGTATGTACTTAGTTCTATATGATTTTATGGGTAGGTGTAGTTTTGTGTATTCACCACTGCAATCAAGATATAGAACAGTTCCATTATCACAAGGACCCCCTTTGTTGTTCCTGGATAAACCCGTCCACCTCTCTCCCACCCCTTTTCCCCAAACTTCTAACGTCTGGCAGCCAATAATCCATTCTCCATTCCTAAAACTGCATCATTTCAAAAATGTTGTATAAATGAAATCCTACAGTGTGTAACCTTTTGAGATTGGCCTTTTTTACTCAGCTTACTTCTCTGGAGATTCACCCAGTTGTAACGTGTATCAAATAGTTTCTTCCTTTTTATTGCTGAGTCATATTCTACTTCTACCCGTTCACCCACTGAAGGACATCTAGGCTGTTTTCAGTTCTTGGCTCTAACGAGGAAAAATTGATATTAGGACACATGTACATGTTTTTGCACAAACATAAATTTTCATTTATCTTAAATAAATGCTCAAGAACATAATTACTGGATCATATGGTAGTTGCATGCTTAATTTTATAAGAAACTGCCGAACAGTTCTCCAGAGCGGCCGTACTGTTTAACATTCCCACCAACAATGCATGAGTGATGTAGTTTCTCCACATCCCTGCTCACATTTTTTTTCTTTTGAGCCAGAGTCTCTCTCTGTCTCCCGGGCTGGAGTGCAGAGGCACGATCTCGGCTCACTGCAACCTCCACCTCCTGAATTCAAGTAATGCTCCTGCCTCAGCCTCCAGAGTAGCTGGGACTACAGGTGCACACCACCATGCCCAGCTAATTTTTGTATTTTAGTAGAGATGGGGTTATACCATGTTGGCCAAGCTGGTCTCGAACTCCTGACCTCAGATAATCTGCCCACCTCGGCCTCCTAAAGTGCTGGATTACAGGTGTGAACCACCGAGGAATCAACTTATTTCCTGATGAAGCCATTGTCAGTTTTGAGTCTCTGTCATAGGCAGCTGAAGCAAGATCTAGCTAATTTTTGTTTTGAGCCACCTTTGCCTGTGAGTGACAAAAATTCTGCCTCAGTCAACTTACTTTCCCTCAGTTTTGTCTAAATTTGAGGGTCTTCATGGGACCTGGGCACTTCAGGGTCCTTACGGTGTCCATCTCCACAGGCTGATCCTGCTGTCATCCATGCTGGCTGCCGGTCCACATCCATGTCCTCCCGAAGCCCAGGCACCTCCACACTTTTCCTCTCTGGGTTTGCTGCCTTCGCGGGCTCTGCTGGGGAGGAGGGCACGGCCACTTTCTGCTCTTGGCTCCCACACACGTATCTAGGGGTTGCACTGTCTGTAGCGCTCTGACCTGGAGCCAGTTCCTGGGCCTTCCCTGGAACCCATTTAAGTCAACACTCATACCATATCCTCAGCCACACTTCCCTCAGTCAGCCTGGGATCACTCTCTAGTGTCCTGAACACCTACACTCCTACTCTTATCCTCTCCCCTTCCCTGGGAGTTTTGGCTTTTGGGTTTCCCTGTCTTTTAGCCTGACACATCTTTCTCTTAAGACAATGAGCACAGAATATTGAGAGTGCTTGAATTCTAAGGTGAGGACAGGTGATAAGTTTAAAAATGTGGGAAAACAACTGGCAAATACCTCAAAAAGTATTATTCTAGCCCAAGAGGAAATATTTAATTCCTTATTGACTCTGCTAATATTCTGTATACTCTACTTAATTCTTCTCCTCCTTCCCTTCTTCCCTTCCTTCTTTCTCCTTTTTTTTTTTTTTTTGTTTTGAGATGGAGTTTCATTCTTGTTGCCCAGGCTGGAATGCAATGGTGTGATCTTGGATCACTGCAACCTCTGCCTCCTGGGTTCAAGCGATTCTCCTGCCTCAGCCTCCCGAGTGGCTGGGATTACAGGTGAAGGCCACCTCGCCTGGCTAAGTTTTGTATTTTTAGTAGAGACGCAGTTTCACCATGTTGGCCAGGCTGCTCGCAAACTCCTGACCTCAGGTGATCTGCCTGCCAAAGTGCTGGGCTTACAGGTGTGAGCTACTAAGCCCAGCCTTCGTTCCTTTCTTCTATCCTTTCCTTCTTTTATTTATTTATTTATTTTTTTGGCTCATTCAGGATGACTTTTTAATCCTAAGCGTAGTCAGCGCTGGAGTTTATTTTCATACTGCTTTGTGCTATTTCACTTCCAATAGGAAGATGGCCCTCAGCCTCAGGCATGCCAGGGGATTAAGTGCCTGTACTTACGTGCCAGCTTTATGAGGGACCAGCATTTCTTTCAGAAATGCTTCAGTTCAGCGGACTCTGGAGGCCTCCTTGCAGTTTCGCAGGATCAGGTGGGCAGGTGGAGGAGGAGGAGGAGGAGCTCTGTGGCCACCTTTAAGGGAATTTCGATTGCTCAATTGAAAGACAGAGCTAGTGCCAGGTGTGGTGGCTCACACCTGTAATCCCAGCACTTTGGGAGGCCGAGGCAGGCGGATCACCTGAGGTCAGGAGTTTGAGACCAGCCTGACCAACGTGGTGAAACCCCATCTCTACTAAAAATACAAAAATTAGCTGGGTGTGGTGGCGGGCATCTGTAATCCCAGCTACTCAGGAGGCTGAGGCAGGAGAATCCCTTGAACCTGGGAGACAGGGGTTACAGTGAGCCGAGATAGCACCACTGCACTCCAGTGTGGGTGACAGAGCAAGACCCCGTCTCAGAAAACCAAAAAAAAAAAAAAAAAAGAGAGAAAAGAAAAAAAGAAGAGGAAAGGAGCTAGCGGTTGGCTGATGCCACTCTGGATGACGGCTTGTCTGAGAGTGCAGAGCGAGGCTGACAGCAGGGTGTGCTCCACCTGGGAAGCAGGTCTGAGGGGCTTCCATGGCTGGGCAGGTCACTGAGGGTTTCCTCCCCTCACACTCAGGGGCAGTCACAGGCCAGTCACTGCCGGGAGCACATTAGGCAAGAAGGGACACCTGTGAAAGGCCAGTGTTTGAATAAGGACCATCTGGAATAAGCAGTCATCATCAGAGAAATGATAAAATACTTCGCCTAGGATTCAGAAAAGTTTCGGCAACGGATCTAAGTACTAAGGACCTCACTTTACTGACAGACATCATTTTTATTAGAGACCAGCGTTTATTTTTATGGTTTAGTTAATGGACTCCTAGAAATAAAAATTGCATATAGACAGCAACAGTTACTACTCATGTAACACTAGAAAAATCTCTAACAGCCTTCCCTTCTTCTTTCTCCCCCTTCCCTCTCTTCCACCTTCCTTCTCCCTCCTTCTCTCGTTTCCTTTATTCCTCCCTGACTCCTTCCTTCCCCCCACATTTATTTGTTGGGCATCTACTCTGTGCTAGACATAGTAGGCTCGGTATTGCAAAGCGAAATAAAAGAGACCCCCCTGCCCTCACAGTCTAGTTCACAGTCTGGTGCCATTAAAGTTTTGCGTGCAGGTGATTACCAGGTAGTGCAGGAAGTGTCTGGATGGAGATCCATGCAAAAATGCTTTGAAGTTCAAAGGCAGTTCCCCTCACCCGGGTGGCGGACAGGGAGCAGTCAATAAAGGTTGGATTTGGGAGTGGGTTGGCTGGATGATGCCAGAGTAAGTTTTTTGTTTGTTTGTTCGTTTTTGTTTGTTTTTTTGTTTGTTTGTTTTGAAATGGAGTCTCCTTTTTATCCCCCAGGCTGGAGTGCAATGGTGCAATCTCGGCTCACTGCAACCTCTGCCTCCCGGGTTCAAGCAATTCTCCTGCCTCAGTCACCTGAGTAGCTGGGATTACAGGCGCCCGCCACCACACCTGGCTAATTTTTGTATTTTCAGTAGAGACGGGGTTTCACCGTGTTGGCCAGGTTGTTCTCAAACTCCTGATATCAGGCAATCTGCCTACCTCGGCCTCCCAAAATGCTGGGATTACAGGCCTGAGCCACCGTGCCCGGCCTTTAATGCTTTTAAAGGCACCTTTTTTCCTGCTTCTTGAACAAGGGGTCCCATAATTTCACTTTGCACTGGACCTTGCAAATTACATAGCCAACCCTAGGGGTGAGGTGGGGGGGGATATCCTGTGCATTGGAGGATGTTTACTGACCTTAACCTCTTGACCATTAGATGCCAGCGGCAACCTGTGTCCGTGATGGGACGATGAAAACTGTCTCCAGACATTGCCAAATGTCTCCTGAGGGGCAAAATTACCCCACATTGAGAACCACTGCTTTAGAAGAAAATCCAACCTCTCTGATACATAGGACCCTTAGTGACGTGGCCCTTGCCTCTCTTAACCCACTCACTTGTTGCCATGGAGGGCTCCCATTATGCTGAGCCTACTTGGGGATTCTTGAACAAGCCACACTTGAATGACTGCATGCCTTGGTGTACCCTCTTCCCACTCCCTAGACCACCTTTCTCCAATTTCACTCAGTCGATTCCTTATCAGCTTTCAAAACTCACTCTGGGTCGGGTGCGGTGGTTCATGGCTGTAATCCCAGCACTTTGGGAGGCCAAGTTGAGCAGATCACCCTGAGGTCAGGAATTCGACACCAGCATGGCCAACAGGGCAAGACCCTGTCTTTATAAAAAATACAAAAATTAGCTGGGCTAATTGCTTGAACCCAGGAGGCAGAGGTTGCAGTGAGGCAAGATTGCCCCATTGCACTCCAGCCTGGGCGACAGAGTGAGACTCCATCTCAAAACAAAACAAAAACAACAACAAAAAGTATTAAAATAATAAGGCCAATATGGTGGCTCACATCCGCATTCCCAGTGCTTTGGGAGGCAGGAGGATCTCTTGATGACAGCCTGGGTGACATAGCAAAACCCCGTCTCTGCAAAAAATTTAAAAATTAACCAGCACGGTAATTTGTATATGCCTATCGTCCCAGCTACTCAGGAAGCTGAGGCAGGGGGATCATTCGAGGCTGCAGTGAGCTGTGATCACACCACTGAACTTCAGTCTGAGCGATGGAGCAAGACCTTGGCTCTAAAATTAAAAAAAAAGTTTTAAAACCTAAAGATTTTTTCCCCTTTTTTCCATCGTCTCTTTTTATTTGCCACGGTGTAGTTTATTTACTATTTAATGTCATTCTAAGTAAATAGAAATTTTAAAATTTAAAGTATGAGCATGAATTTTACCTTTTCACCACTCAATGCCAGTTTTAAATTGCAAACATAAGAATATTTAATTCATCTGCAGAATCACCAAAATTATGCGATTTGTATGTCATAGTTCATACATACATATGTATTTTGTTCTTACGAGAACAGTAGAAATGGTGCACAACACTCAGCCACCTGTTTTTATTTCACTTCTTCATATTGGCACATGCCAGCAATACTCTCTACCTTCTGCCTAGTAATGAGGGAGGAAAGGCTGAAAGGAAAAGGAACGGAGTTTTCCTTTCCTTCTATGTAGGGTTACCTGATAAAATACAGGATTCCTAGTTTAATTTGGATTTTAGGTAAACGACAAATAAAAATGTATTTTAAGTATGTGCCATTATATATTTTGGGACATATTTATACTAAAAAATTATTTGCTATTGATCTGAGATTCAAATTTAACAGGTATCTTATAATTTTATTTGCTAAATTAAACCCTACTTCTGTAACATCATTTTCAGCATAAGTAGTTGGCAAGTTCAGGGAAGTAACCTTAGTAAGAAAGTATGTTAGAGTTTCTTGGTCATTTGCATTTCTTAGTAGCCATTGCCTGCTTTCTGCATTCGAAGCAGGTCGGAAAGCACCTTGGGGCTATCAGGGACGCTGTTTACTCAACTGCAGACTCAACACACTTATTTTGTACTTGCTTTTTCACGGAACTTCCAGGCATCATGGGTCCACCCAAATTCTGTGCTGTGGGGCACTGGGAACATTATATTGCAAATGGGGCATCAATGGCCATGGGCGTGCATCCTGCATGTATCTACTCTGCTCAGGGGCACACTGGATTGTCCCATTGAATTTAACTTACAAAACACAAGTTTATTTATTTATTTTTGAGGCAGAGTCTTGTTCTGTGGCCCAGACTGGAGTGCAGTGGCATGATGTTGGCTCTCTGTAACCTTCACCTCCCAGGTTCAAATGATTTTCCTGCCTCAGCCTCCCAAGTAGCTGGGACTACAGGCATGCACCACCACACTCAGCTAATTTTTGTATTTTTAGTAGAGACCGGGTTTTGCCATGTTGGCCAGGCTGGTCGCAAACTCCTGACCTCAGGTGACCCTCCCCCCTCGGCCTCCCAGAGGGCTGAGATTACAGGCGTGAGTCATTGTGCCTGGCCACAAAACACAGGTTTAAAGTTAAGCTTATTAAGAACGTCAAGATGGTGAAGCAGAGCAGGAAACCAGGTAGAGGGCCCTTCTGAGCACCTGGCCCTATGGGATTGTGTGAGTTGCATGCCCACGAATCCAGCCCTGTATGTGGCCCAATACTGCTGAGGTTGGGAAACCCTGTTCTAAAGGAAATAGAGAGCCATTGAAGGATTTTAAAAAGTTAGAGAAGACTGAGTTTGGGGACGGGTGGCAAGAACAGATTATGCTTTAGAAGAATCTTTCGGACAGACAGTGTAGCATTTGGATCCAAGTAGGGGAAGAGTGGACTTGCATCTTTCTTGCAGGGGAGAGGTTTAATATATTTTATTTATGTTTTATTTTTTTGAGATAGAGTCTCGCTCTGTGCCCCAGGCTGGAGTGCAGTGGTGCGATCTCAGCTTACTGCAACCTCTGCCACCCGGGTTCAAGTGGTTCTCCTGCTTCAGCCTCCTGAGTAGCTGGGATTACAGGCGCCCACCACCATGCCTGGCTAATTTTTGTATTTTAGTAGAGACAGGGCTTCATCATGTTGGTCAGACTGGTCTCGAACTTCTGACCTCAAGTGATCCACCTGCCTCTGCCTCCCAAAGTGCTGGGATACAGGAGTGAGCCACTGTGCCCGGCCATTAATATAGTTTAAAAAGTGTGAATTGAAACAATTGTGTGCAGTCAAATGCCCTTAAAATCCCTTAGGAAGGTGCTGGGTGGTGAAAGTCACACCTGCTTGCCATGTGCTGCACCCAACCAGGTTTCCTCCAGCTTCGGTGCAGATGATGTGTGAAGTTGGGAGCTTATGTTTAGCATCTGTGTTGCACGAAAAACATTTAAACACTGGAATTGCACTCAAGGTGGGGAGATGCTCATGCCACCAGCAGCCCACAGGTACTGAGACTGACTGGGAGGAGAGCAGACAATGGTCTCTGTATCCTGCTCACTCTAGAGTGGCCAGTCACTGGCTCACGGTACATACTGGTGGGTGGAATTAGCAGTGCCATTTAAATTGCTGCTCCAGCATCCATGATCTCCTTGCCCCATTTTGTAGCAGCCATATTGTGTGGGGAACTGACCCCAACCCTAGCCCTAGGCAAGGGTCCTGACTAGGACTAGTCTAAGCCAACCAGATTAATTCTATCTCCTAGCCACAGTGAGATTGGCTGAAATAACTCAGGCCTAAGTCAACAGACAATGGTGGTCCCATGGTCACAGCAAAGTGACTTGAAGTCAGGACTTCTGTTCCATGATTTGGACCTGCTTGCTTTTTCCTTCTTGGTGTAAACAAGGAGTCCCAGATGCCACCGGAAGCCATATTGTCATGATGAGGAAAGCCATGTCGGCAAAAAAGCCAACACATGAAGGAAGATAGGGCTGAGAGTGTAAGAATTAAAGAAAGAGGAGAGAAACATGAAGGGCAGCTTGACAGTCAACAGGTTTATTTCAGAAAACAAACCTGGGAGGGACTTCTGAGTTGGGTTAGGAGCTGCACCCTCTTACAGAGTAGGAGTTTTTAAGGATTCGTGGTTGGAGAGTTTATTAGAGGCTTGGACTGCTTCTGTGTCTCTTTGTTGTGCTTATCTGGGAGGCAGAATTGTATGTCTGTTCCCATACATCTTGAGGTAGCTGCAGGCATATCCCCCGAGTCTGCTTTTAGCTTCCCTATCTTAGTGCACTTGAAGGGAAAGGAATGTGCTTATTAAGGCCCACTGTTTTACTGGGGCCCGTTGTATGAGGGTGAAGTTTGGCAGTTACCCAAGAGACTTTCTTCCCACCTCCCAAGGAGCCACTATCTGCTCTTTCTGGCTCCTTGTAGTTAAAAGAGAAGTAATTTCCAGCCGGGTGCGGTGGCTCACGCCTATAATTCCAGCACTTTGGGTGGCTGAGGGGGGCGGATCACGAGGTCAAGAGATGGAGACCATTCTGGCCAACATGGTGAAACCCTGTCTCTACTAAAAATACAAAAATTAGCTGGGCATTGTGGTGTGCGCCTGTAGTCCCAGCTACTTGGGAGGCTGAGGCAAGAGAATCGCTTGAACCCGGGATGCGGAGGTTGCAGTGAGCTGAAATCCAGCCACTACTGCACTCCAGCCTGGTGACAGAGCGAGACTTCATCTCAAAAAAAAAAAAAAGAGAGAGAGAGAGAGAAGTAATTTCCTTGAAATGGATGAGGCTAGAAAGGGAGCTGGAATTTAAAGTGGTGGTGTTTGTCCAAGATAATGGTACTCCTGCTCTGTCAGAGAGAACTGCCAATAAATGAAGCCAAATCATTGACTGAATTACACCTGAAGCCTCCTCCCATGAAGCTCTTAACTTTTGGGTTACAATCCTCTTTATGGCTTACTCTGGTTTGAAGTAAACGGAAGTTGAGTTTTGTGATGTTCTCAAGCACAGGCATCCTGACTTTCAAGCAGGACCCCATTGCACACACAAGATGAAAGGTGTGCCATCTTGTTACGGAACAGAGAGAATGAACTCTTAGAGAAGGGGGAAAGGGTTTTGCTAGGCGTTCTCAGTTGACTCATACCCATAACAGCTCCCTTTGTGGGTGTATTGCCACTGTTGTATCCATCTTGTGGGAGGTTTTATGACTGACCCACTGCCGCAGTGAAGTTGAATAAAGATGACTCTATTACCCTGTGCAGATGACTTCCAGAGGTCTGATGGTCCTTGGGTTCCACAGCAAAGTGATACTGATGAGGCTTAGGATGCATGAGTGAGAAGGCTGTGCATAATGAGCCAGTGCACACTCAATGTCTAGTGTGAACTGGAGTAGTCAGAACTCCTCTATCCTCCCCAGCCAACACTCCTCCTCTCTCCTGGTTTCTGCTTTGCTCTTAGCCAGTTCCCATGTGGTAGGCAGAATTCTAAATTGGCTCCCCAAGATTTTCCACCTTAATCCCTGGGCCTGTGACTTTAATGAGATTATCCGTCCATGATTATGTTGTGTTACTACTCGCAAAAGAGATTTCGAAGATGTAATTAAGGCTAATAATCATTTGGCTTAGAGTTAATCAAAAGGGAGATTATCCAAGTGGGCCTAACTAAATCACATCCTTTTTAAAAGCAGAGTTTTCTCTGGCTGGTGGAAGATGAGGAGGTCAGAGAGATTCAAAGCATGAGAAGGATCTGATATGTCCTTGCTGGCTTTGAAAATGGACCACAGTCAAGGACCAGAGAGAAGCCACAATTGCTGACGGTGACCCTTCACCAACAGCCAGCAAGGAAATGGACCTGAGCCCTATAGCTGCATGGAACTTAATTCTGCCAGCAACCCACAAAGAACTTGGAAATGTGTTCCTTCCCACAGCACCCCAAATAAGAGCCCAGCCAAGCTGACATCCTGATTTCAGCCCCTGAGTAGAGAACCCAGTAGAGTTTGCCTGAGCTTCTGACCCACAGAACTGTGAGATAATAAAAGGGTGTTGTTTTAAACCATTACATTTCTAGTAATTCATCACAAAGCAACAGAAAACTAATACACTCCATTAAGGTGTCAGCTAGTAATTCCTCAAGTGCTTTTAATTAGGAGCTCTGGAGGTAGACAAACTTAAACATGCAAATGTATGAATCTCTATTTTAGGCACCTGGTTGAAGAGGAAGATATTTCGGGTTAAGAGGTATGTCTGGCATCTTATTTTCATTTATTTATTTATTTAGAGATGGAGTCTCGCTCTGTCGCCCAGGCTAGAGTGCAGTGGTGTGATCTCAGCTCACCGCAACCTCTGCCTCCTGGATTCAAGCGATTCTCCTGCCTCAGCTTCTTGAGTAGCTGGGATTACAGGCATGCACCACCACACCTGGCTAATTTTTGTATTTTTAGTAGAGACGGGTTTCACCATGTTGGTCAGGCTGGTCTCGAACTCCTGACCTCATCATCCGCCCGCCTCGGCCTCCCAAAGTGCTGGGATTACAGGAATGAGCCACCATGCTTGGCCTATTTTCTTTTTTAAAAAGCTGAGACCAATGGTGTGGGAGCGATCACATACCTCCTATGCATATATAAAAACCAGTAAGATCCTTAAAACTAGGTTTGGTTTCCAATCATTGTTAAGGTTTTCAGGCCGGGTGCAGTGGTTCACGCCTGTAATCCCAGCACTTTGGGAGGCCGAGGTGGGTGGATCTTTAGGTCATGAGTTCGAGACCAGCCTGGCCAGCATGGTGAAACCCCGTCTCTACTAAAAATACAAAAATTAGCCGGACATGGTGGCACGCACCTGTTGTCCCAGCTACTCGGGAGGCTGAGGCAGGAGAATCGCTTGAACCCGGGAGGCAGAGATTGCAGTGAGCCAAGATTGCACCACTGAACTCTAGCCTAGGCAACAAGAGCGAGACTCCATCTCAAAAAAATTTTTTTAAATAAAAATTATAAATTGTGAAAGGCACAATTATAGCTTTGTGAACAGGCACGTAGTAACCCTGATAGGCAAAGGGGCTGTCTTAGTCTGTTTTATATTGCTATAACAAAATACCACTGACTGGGTAATTTATAAACAGTATAAATTTTTTTGGTTCACTGTTCTGGAGGCTGAGAAGTTCAAGATCAAGGGGCCACATCTGGTGACAGCCTTCTTGCTGCCTTATACCATGGTGGATAGAAAGAAGGGCAAGGGAGGGCAGGAGAGAAAGCATGAGGGTCAGACTCCTTTTTATAACGTCATCTTTTTATTTTTTTGGGGGATGGACTCTTGCTCTGTCACTCAGGCTGGAGTGCAGTGGTGCAATCTCGGTTCACTGCAACCTCCGCCACCTGGGTTCAAGCAATTCCCCTGCCTCATCCTCCCAAGCAGCTGGGATGACAGGCATGTTCCACCACACCTAGCTAACTTTCCGTATTTTTACTGGAGACAGGGTTTCACCATGTTGGCCAGGCTGGTCTCGAACTCCTCACCTTAGGTGATCCACCCACTTCAGCCTCCCAAAGTGCTGGGATTACAGGCATGAGCCGCTGTGCCCGGCTCTCCCTTTTATAACATCTGGCTCCCTCAAGATAACGAACCCACCCCCACATTAACAACACTAATCCATCCACTTCTTATTCACCCTTGCCTCCCAACATTTTTGCATGTTAAGTTTCCAACACAGGAACTCTCAGGGACACATTCAAATCACAGGGGTTCTAATATAGTGACCTGGGAAAAGATAAAAACAAAAAATATTCCTTGACCTGTCTAATGACCCTTTTAGAGGTGAAATGCTGCATTAGGTACTAAATAATTTAAGTCTAAAATACATATTCAAGTAATGCATTTTAACTTTTTTTTTGAGACAGAGTCTCACTCCATCACCCAGGCTGGAGTGCAATGGCTCAATCTCAGCTCACTGCAACCTCCACCTCCTGGGTTCAAGTGATTCTCATGCCTCAGCCTCCCGAGTAGTTGGAATGACAGATGCGCATCACCATGCCTGGCTGATTTTTGTATTTGTAGTAGAGATGGGGTTCTGCCATGTTGGCTGGGCTGGTTTTGAACTCCTGACCTCAAGTGATCTGCCCACCTCAGCCTCCCAAAGTGCTGGGATTACAGGCATGAGCCACTGCACCTGGCCAAGTAATCCATTTTAGATTGGTACAAATGAAAGCAAAGAGGCAAATGCATGTATTAGAGTTGTAGTGCCAGATTCTGCCCATGAGGGTTTGTAATTCTCTTTACCTGAGTCTGCAGGTGGAGCGCACGAGTGTTGCCAAGGGAAACATCTAGCCCTTTCCTTGTCAAACATTGCTCTGAAAGCCAATCCATATGGCTATCTGTACTCTTAATTGGACACCCAGTAATTTTGCAGTATGTGCAAAATATCATTAGGCTGGAGGGTTAGGCGGAAGGATGAGCAGGCGGAGCACAGAGGATTTTTAGTGCAGTGAGGAAACTCTGATACATGTAATGGTAGATACATGTCAGTATACATTTGTCCAAACCCACAGAATGGACAACGCCAAGAATGAACCCTGAGAGAAACTACGGACTCTGGGTAATAAGAATGTATCAGTGCAGGTTCATCAGTTGTAATGAATGGATTACTCTGGGGAGGGACTTTGATAATGGGGGAATAAAGCTAGTCATGTGTGGGGACAGAGGATATATGGGATATCTCTGCACTTTCCTCTTAATTTTATTGTGAACCTAAAACTGCTCTGAAAAATAAAGTCTTAAAGATGTGGGCAGGAAAAAAAATACACCGGGCCTCGGGAAGCTGGAGAAGATGCCTTTTGACCTAATGCGCTGATCAGGGCCCCCGTTCAACATGAATACACAAACGCCCAATTATTGCACCTCTGTCTCATGTAAATTTCCTTCTTCCAATGTTAAGAGCAATTGCAGCCTGTTCAAAGGTTTTCTTTCTTTGTGTGTGTCGCATCAATCAACAAACAGGTAAAAAGAAAAACCCACTATTTTTCCAGATATTAAGAATGCAGAAGGCAGGAAGTATCAACAAAGTCACTTCATTCATTCATTCATTCATTCATTCATTCATTCACAGAGCGCAGGACTCTGCACAGCACACCACAGTCCCTCACATTGGTTTTGGAGATCAAGCGGCTCACGAGGCTTCCCAAAGTCTAGGACCCTGGATGACCAATCCTCGTGTAAAAGCCAGCATCTGTGAGTCCGTACTCCTGTCAATTCCTCTTCCTCTTCAGAGCCTCCCTGCATCTTACTTTCTGTGCACTCAGCAACTACCTCTTCTACTTCCTAATTGTTGACCTCAGATGTAGAATTTTCTTTCTTTTTTTTTTTTTTTTTTTGAGACGGAGTCTCTCTCTGTTACCCAGGCTGGAGTGCAGTGCCACGGTCTCGGCTCACTGCAAGCTCCACCTGCCAGGTTCAAGCGAGTTTTCTGCCTCAGCCTCCCAAGTAGCTGGGACTACAGGCGCGCGCCACTATGCCAGGCTAATTTTTGTATTTTCAATAGAGACGGGCTTTCACCATATTGGCCAGGCTGGTCTTGAATTCCTGACCTCGTGATCCACCCGCCTTGGCCTCCCAAAGTGCTGGGATTACAGGCATGAGCCACCGCGCCTGGCCAAGAGGTAGAATTTTCAAGTCACCGACTATTTGGAGATTCTCAGGCCAAACCTGTCCATTTTCAGAATGAGTCTTTCATAGAAAGATACGAAGCGGCAATCCAGTGGGAAAGGATTGGTGGGCAAAGATTCAGCCTGTGTGCCCTGTCACAATCTGTCAGACTCTCGGGATCATTTAACCAGATGGAAGGGGCCTCCCTGAAGGTGGGAAATTATTTTTGTGACCTCTGATACACACTCATCTTAGCACGGATGATGGCTCCCTCCTCCCCATCTTAATGAATCCATGTGAATTAAAAGAAATCAGGCAGATCTAAAGACGTCATTCAACTGTGTTTCCCTTCCTCCCTCCCTGCTTCTTCTCTCTTTCTTCCTTCCCTCCCTCTCTGCCTCCCTCATTTCCTTTCTCCTCTCTCCCTTCTTCTCCCCCTCTAGGGCTCAGGTGTGCACCATGGTCAACAGGTCTCTCCCTTATTACCTTGAGCTGTAGAGAAAGAGGCTGGGACCACAAAAAGAGGGCAAAGGGAAGAGAATCCACGGAAACCTCTAAGAGTCCTCATTTTTCCTGGTCAGTCTGAGGTTGGGTTATATGGCTATAGAGGAGAACAGGATGAGAAGAACCTGTCCGTGTTTTACTCAGTGATTTCTTCATCGTGTTCTGGATCATTTGGAAGCTCCATGAGTAGAGTGAAGGAGAGAGGTTGAGCACCATCCCCGCTGCCCTCAGCTGTGTGAAGAAGTTGCACGGTTCCAGTTTCGCCATGTGTAAGCCAACCTCACACCAAATAGGGCGCCCTAGCTTCCTGCCCCGCATGTTGCAAGGGCTCGGTCAATGGCAGGCCTGTGTGCAATGGGTTATTACAGGAAATGCCAGTGTGGAAGTGATTGTAGGGGTCATTGAGCCCAACTGCTTGACCTTTCTGATGTGGAGACCACAGCCCAGAGAAGTTAATGCACTTTTCAAGGTCACAGGTGTTATTTCGCGGCACCATTCCCTGGGCGTCAGAGTCCTCGGCTGGAATTGTCAGCGCTTCCTAAACCCTTCTTGGAGTGAATACATCAGAACCATTGAAATACGCATTTGCGTCTTCCACGTTTTCTTTGATATGTGTACTGGCCATTGCTGAATACAGGGTTTGAAGCTATCTTTTTTTACACCAAAACAAAACAGAATAAAACAACCCATTCAAGTTGATTTACAAATTGAAGACACCTAATAACAACACCTTGCATTTCTGGAGAGCTTTTTATTTGCAGAACACTTCCCAGACAGTAACTAATGAATTCTCCAACTCCCCTTAGGAATGGAGACACATGCATTCCCACGCACACCAGGAACTTAATTTACATGAAATGAAGAAAAAGTCATTATAGAGCGGCATTCCCCTAAATCATAATTACAACCTTCAGCCCGAGGTAAACACGCTGAACCCTCCCAGGGATGCTGCGATGTTCACCCACTGCGGGGGTCTCCACTTCGATCCCAGCACTGCCTGCATAGGGAGGACAGACCAGGAGTATTCATGTAAAGTCTGCTCTCTCTGGGATCAAAGTCCCATTTTCCAGCCAAACGACTGGAGGTGAATGGCTTGTTAGGGAGCAAGTGCTGGGGCAGTGGTCTCCTCCTGTCAATCAAAAAGAAGACAGGGTGGTGAGATGTCATGGAGGTGCCAGGAACTCATGTGTGAACCAGGAATGTGCGTTTTTACAAACAGGAGCATGGAGGTGGACCTCTAGGAGTTTTTGGTCCCTGCGGGAGGAGCAGCAGTCTTTCCAGCACTTTATGAACCACATACTGGCTGTTGCTGCCTTTGCCTCCCCAAGGGACTGGTCTCATGCTCTGGCGGACAGGCTCAGGCGTCCACCTGTCCACTCAGCGCCCTGGCCCCTGCCGTCGGTCTTGCCTTATTTAGCACAAATAACCCTCAGTGCATTGGGATGATATAAGCCACCAACGTCGATGTCTCCAAGTACCACATTTGAAATGTCTCAGGCTAAATAGCTGCTTTTTTTGTTTCATTTTGTTTTTTAGATGGAGTCTCGCTCTGTTGCCCAAGCTGGAGTGCAGTGGTGCGATCTCAGCTCACTGCAATCTCCGCCTCCCGGGTTGAAGCGATTCTCCTGCCTCAGCCTCCCGAGTAGCTGGGATTACAGGTGCCCACCACCATGCCTGGCTAATTTTTGTATTTTTAGTAGAGACAGGGGTTTCACCATGTTGGTCAGGCTGGTCTCGAACTCCTGGCTTCAAGTGATCCATCCACCTCGGCCTTCCAAAGTGCTGGGATTACAGGCGTAAGCCACCGTGCCCGGCCAATGGCTACTCTCTTAAGGGCACAGTGACCAAATATGGAACTGCCTCTCTCTGGTCAGCAGGCTCATTGAGAATGGGTCTGAGGGAGAGGACTGCACTCTTTTACCTGCTCCTCACTCCTCAGCCTTTTCCTGCCCATGGCTGATGCCATGCGCCCCAGGCTCTGGACTCTGGGCTGTCCTAAGTCAGGAGCCACATCTCAGCCCAGGTGGCTCAGTCCACTCCCCTTGTGCTGCTCCAGCTCATGTGTCCCCACATTAATTAGTGGCTTCTGGCTGGGCGCGGTGGCTCACGCCTGTAATCCCAGCACTTTGGGAGGCTGAGGCGGGCGGAGCACGAGGTCAGGAGATGGAGACCATCTTGGCTAACACAGTGAAACCCCATCTCTACTAAAAATACAAAATATTAGCCAGGTGTGGTGGTGGGTGCCTGTAGAGTCAGCTACTCAGGAGGCTGAGGGAGCAGAATGGCATGAACCCAGGAGGCGGAGCTTGAGTGAGCCCAGATTGTGCCACTGCAATCCAGTCTGGGCAACAAAGCGAGACTCTGTCTCACAAAATTAAAAATAAATAAATAAATAAATAAATAAAAATGAATGAATGAATGAATAAATGAATAAATAAATAAATAAATAAGTAAGTGGCTTCTGGCCAGGTGTGGTGGGCGGATTGCCTGAGGTCAGGAGTTCCAGACCAGCCTGGCCAACATGGTGAAACCCTGTCTGTACTAAAAATACAAAAATTAGCCAGGCATGGTGGCACAGGCATGTAATCCCAGCTACCCGGGAGACTGAGGCAGGACAATCACTTGAACCCGGGAGGCAAATGTTGCAGTGAGCTGAGATTGCACTACGGCACTCCAGCCTGGGTGACAGAGCGAGAGTCCGTCTCAAAAAAAAAAAAAAAAAAAAAGAAAAGAAAAAAAGAGGTGGCTTCTGCCCTTGTTCCTGGACTAGGTTCCTGGTTCATACCCAGCATAGGATGTACTGTGTTGACCTGCAGTAGGTGGGAACCATTTGGCCTGACTTCTGCGTGCACCTGTTTCAAGGCCAGAGTAGAAATGGTCCCAATGTGATCTCTGATAGATAAAATATTTCTGCCTCAAGGGGATATTTTTAAAGGCTAAAGAAGGGGTGCCTGCCAAAAATCCACCTCACACTAGACTCACAGCTGTGGCTGAGACAAACACAGTTCACAGGGAGAAGAGAGCTCCCCAGGGTCCCACTGGGTGCACTGAGCAGAGACGTGGCAAAGCAGCCAGCAGGAATGCACAGCAAAGTGAACCAGAAAGGCCAGAGTAGCCAGAGCCAAGTAGGGTGGCAGCCAGCAGGGTTGCAGCCTCAGTGAGGTGCCCAGATGGCCAAGCCACTCTCAGAAAGCAACTTAGACGGGGCCAGGCGCAGTGGCTCACACCTGTAATCCCAGCACTTTGGGAGGCTGAGGCGGGCGGATCCCTGGAGGTCATGAGTTTGACACCAGTCTGACCAACATGGTGAAACCCCGTCTCTACTAAAAATACAAAAACTAGCTGGGCGTGGTGGCACATGCCTGTGGTCCCAGCTACTTGAGAGGTTGAGACAGGAGAATCACTTAAACCTGGGGGGCAGAGGTTGCAGTGAGTCAAAAAAAAAAAAAAAAAAAAAAAAGAAAGTTAGGAAGAAGAAGGAACCCACCCACTAGCATGCACAACACCCCGCAGGAAAGTCTGAGCTGCATCAGGTCTGAGTCTTACATGGAAATTCCCCTGCCACTGGCAACCATTAAAACTTGATTTATTTTATTTTATTATTTTATTTTATTTTTTGAGAGAGAGTCTTGCTCTGTCTCCCAGGCTGGAGTGCAGTGGTGTGATCTTGGCTCACTGCAACCTCCGCCTCTTGGGTTCGAGCAATTCTCCTGCCTCAGCCTCCCGTGTAGCTGGGATTACAGGCATGTGCCATGACGCCCAGCTAATTTCTTTTGTATTTTTAGTAGAGATGGGGTCTCACCATTCTCGAACCTCTGATCTCAGGTGACCCGCCCGCCTCGGCCTCCCAAAGTGCTGGGATTACAGGCGGGAGCCACCATGCTTGACTGATGTTTTTAAAGGAGAGAGAGGATCAAGATGGCCATAGGGAAATAATAATAATAATAATAATAATAATAATAATAATAATATCCACGATTTCACTAAAAATCAAGAAGGGGTGCCTTAAAAGGTCCAGGAGCTTTGAGGCACCTCTAAGAGACGGAAGAAGCCTGGGATCATCGGGAAGAAGGAAATCACAGTCCAGAGGCTATGCAGAAAGAAAAATATAAAGGCTGAGTACAGGCTGGATCATGCCTGTAATCCCAGCACTTACAGAGGCTGAGGTGGGAGGATCACTTGAGAGGCCAGGAATTTGCGACCAGCCTAGGCAACATAGGGAGACACTGTCTCTACAAATACAAAATTAAAAAATTAGTTGGCCATAGTGGAGGCACACTTGTAGTCCCAGCTATTCAGGAGGCTCAGGAGTCCAAGGCTGTGGTGAGCTCTGATCACATCATTGCATTCCAGGCTGAGGAAGAAGAATGAGATCCTGTCTCTTTTTAAAAAAAAAAAAAAGAAAGAAAAGGCACAAAAAGAAAAAAAAACCCCAAAGGATGGGCTACTCGTGCTTGTGGAAGATCCTCAGAGGAGCAGCCGCCGCTCCATCCTCAGGCCAGGAAGCAGGCAGCAAGATGTGGGCCCCTAGTACAGAGCAGAGGACTCAGACGGTTGGGATGGAGAGGTCGCTGGGGCCCCAGCAATGCCCAGCAGGGATGGCACGCTCTTTCTGTCCAGGAGGTGAAATGCAGACGATAGAAAGAGCATTGGTGGAGAGGCGGCAAACTGAAACCCAGTGTTGAGCTCACACCAATAACCCCTCAACACTTGAGAAAAGCCATAAAAGAGAGGCATCCATCCCAAGGAATGGAAAAGTTTATATCCAAAGAAGCTGCGTTAATAGAGGAACCCGAACAAGGATTTGGCATATATATAATTAGAATCCTCAGAGAGAAGTAAAGTGATATTGCACCCATAAAAACGAATGTTTGAGAGATCTTGGAAATGAAAAATTTGATGATTGAAATAAAAATCTCTGTAAATGGGCAGAAGCATTGAAGATTATAGAATAAATTGAAAGGCCGAGCCACAGGATGTTCTTAGAATAGCAAAAATGGACAAGGAGATGGGGGTACAGAAAATGGTTAAGAGAATTTGAAGACAGACCCTATAGTTCCCAACATGCATCTAACAGAGCTTCAGAAGACAAGACAGCGGGACCAGAAGAGAGAGTGTGCTCAGAGCAATCATGGAGAATGGGCTCCTAGGTCAAGGGCAGGTGACAGCCCCAGAGTGAAAGTGCCTGGGGATGGCTGAGCAGAATCATGGACAAGCTACAGCACGGTGACATTTCAGACATCGGGGATAAAGAGAAAATCCCAAATGCTTCTGGGGTCAGAGGAGTGGGGAGAGGTGAGACCGTATTACTACAAAGATGTACTGAATGCAAGAAGAAACTGGAGCAATCTCTTCCAACTTCTGAGGAAAATACTCCTGAATTAGAATTCCACAGCAAGGCCGGGCACGGTGGCTCACGTCTGTAATCCCAGCACTTTGGGAGGCCGAGGCAGGTGGATCACCTGAGGTCAGGAGTTCAAGATCAGCCTGACCAACATGGTCTCTACTAAAAATACAAAAATTAGCTGGGCGTGGTGGCACATGCCTGTAGTCCTAGCTACTCAGGAGGCTGAGACAGGAGAATTGCTTGAACCCAGGAGGTGGAGGTTGCAGTGAGCTGACACTGCACCACTGCACTCCAGCCTGGGCAACAAGAGCAAAACTCTATCTCAAAAAAAAAAAAAAAAAAAATCTGGAATTAGACAGTGGTGATGGTTGCATAATCTTGTGAATACATTAAAATCCACTGGACTTTGCACTTTAAAAGATAAATTTTATGCTTTGTGAATTACATATCAACTTTGAAAAACGTAATGAGTCAGCTTAAATATCCATCAATAGGGAATGTTAAATAAATCAAGATGAGTTGTACTGTGGAGATACGGACCAGAAGTCCCAAGCAATGAGGTAGATCTTTCTGTACTGATACTGAACAATGTCCCAGATTTCCTACTAGATGATAAAAGCAAGTTTCAGAACACAAAACAGCATGTATAATGTGAATCTATTTGTGTTCAACACACACACACACACACACACACACACACACACACACACACACACAGACATGTAAATGAATATGGACAAATATATCTAATTGACAAGAGTGGGTGCCGTGGCTCACACCTGTAATCCCAGCACTTTGGGAAGCTGAGGTGGAGGATCACTTAAGGAGCTTGAGACAAGAGTGGCTCTCTTTGGGGTGAAATGTATGGGGATTAAGGGGAACGCTTATCTATTTATATTTTGTACTTTTTTAAAGACAGTATTGTATTACTTGATTCAAAATAAATTTCAAAGAAGAAAAGGACAAAGAAATGTAGTGAACTAAAAATGGCTTACGTTAGGGTTTAGCATTGAATATTTTAAATGTTTGTCTGCTGGTTGTTTGAATTATGTCACAAAGTAACAGCTTCTATTTGCACACTGCTTTACAGTAAATAAAGCTTAGACATATTAAAAACAAAAAAGCAAAAAAAAAAAAAGCCCTTTAGCAAGAATAATCCAGACTGTATTACAGGTTGTTTCTTTTTTACTCTAACGTGACACTTTTAACATTCTCTTCCAAGAGCATTCTGATTGGCGCGCCTTTATCTTTTCTTTTTTGAAACAGGCTCTCATTCTGTTGCCCAGGCTGGAGTGCAGTGGTAATAGCTCAGTGTGATAATAGCTCACTGCAGCCTTCAACTCCTGGGCTCAAGTGATCCTCCTACCTCAGCCTCCCGAGTAGAGCAGCTGGGACCACAGGGATGTGTCAACACGCCTGGTTAATTCGTCTTTCTTTCTTTCTTTCTTTTTTTTTTGAGACAGTCTTGCTCTGTCACCAGGCTGGAGTGCAATGGTGCGATCTCAGCTCACTGCAACCTCTGCCTCCTGGGTTCAAGCAATTCTCCTGCCTCAGCCTCCCAAGTAGCTGGCACTACAGGCGTGCGCCACCACGTCCAGCTAAATTTTTGTATTTTAGTAGAGATGGGGTTTTACCATGTTGGCCAAGATGGTTTTGATCTCCTGAACTCGTGATCTGCCCGCCTCGGCCTCCCAAAGTGTTGGGATTACAGGCGTGAGCCACCGCGCCAGGCCAATTTTTGTATTTCTTGTAGAGTCATGGTTTCGCCATGTTGCCCAGGCTAGTCTTGAACTCCTAGGCTCAAGCGAGCCGCCTGCCTCAGCCTCCCAAAGTGCTGGGATTACAGGCGTGAGCCACTGCCCCTGGCTGTTCCTTTCTTTACAGCGATGTTACCCATTTTGGTAGTTTGGGTGGATTCATACTTTTGTAGGGGAAAAGGTAGTTTTTTAATGCTTAGTTGATTATATTTAAGATAAAACGTAACACATGTGAAAGGACAACATTTTACTTGGAAAGAAGTTTCAGGAAGAGACACTGGGATGTTTTAGAGACAGAGTGATGTTGATTTCAAGGTTTATTGAGACACTAAAAAAGTAAAATCACTGATGAATTAATATTTCCCTTTAAATATAAAAATGCCTATGCTTACAAATCCTTAAGGCTCATTCTGTTACGGGACAATAAGATGTTTCCCCATCCCAAGAACTGCACTGTATGAGTTTCAGGTGAATTACAGAAACAGCAAAATCTCCAAACAGTAAAGGAAGTGGTCAACGACTCCATCATCTTTGCACTTGTAAATTTTAGACTCAGACAAAATACAAGATCCTTGTAGACAAATTCTTAACATTAGATGTGTTCTCCACTCCTTCCTAAGATCATGCCAAAATAATTCACTATTAAATTATTCATGATTTGAAGGTGGAGTTTTCTTTGCAATATGACGAATGCAACTGTGGGGACATGAGAGAGAGAGAGACAGAGAGAGAAACAGAGAGAGAAAGAAAGAAGGGGGGTTTAACATTTGCACTGCCTCATGCAGATATAGGTAACCCCCAAAGTGAAGACTTTTGGTTCCGGGTGTCCAGGTATCTTAGAAGCAGACTGGGAGATGGGATTCCTAAACAGGAGTAAGAGATTTGGCCTGCTTAGTGGGAGAGATCCACTTAAACTTCCTAGGAAGACTTACAAGGTCACTGTTTCAGCTGATATACTTTGCAACCTCACTGCAGATTGCAAATTATTTTTGCACATTACTACACTAGAACTATGCGCAACGTCCTCATAGTTATGTGTAGATGTGCTTTCAGGAAGAAGACATTTATTGTAGGTTTTTATAATTTCTTTTTTTGTTTAGATAGAGTCTTACTCTGTCGCCCAGGCTGAAGTGCAGTGGCGCGATCTCGGCTCACTGCAACCTCCGCCTTCCAGGTTCAAGCAATTCTTCTGCCTCAGCCTGGTTTTTAGAATTTCTAATTTCAGAAAAATCACAAGCTCATTGTAGAAAATTTGGAACACAGAGATAAGCACAAAAGAAAACACCAGTCTTCCAAACGGTGAAATATTTTGATGCATGTACTCTCCAGTCTATTTATATGAATGCCTTCAAATACATTTTTATCATATATGTTTTGGAGTAGAAAAAAACTAAAGTTTCCTTGCAAGAAGGATTCACAGATTTTGAGAAGAAAGGGCTGGAATAAGTGATTCTTACTAAAGCCACTGGTCTTTTTTTTTTTTTTTTTTTTTTTTTTTTTTTGAGACGGAGTCTCGCTCTGTCGCCCAGGCTGGAGTGCAGTGGCCGCATCTCAGCTCACTGCAAGCTCCGCCTCCCGGGTTCACGCCATTCTCCTGCCTCAGCCTCCCGAGTAGCTGGGACTACAGGCGCCCGCCACCTCACCCGGCTAGTTTTTTGTATTTTTTAGTAGAGACGGGGTTTCACCGTGTTAGCCAGGATGGTCTCGATCTCCTGACCTTGTGATCCGCCCGTCTCGGCCTCCCAAAGTGCTGGGATTACAGGCTTGAGCCACCGCGCCCGGCCCGCCACTGGTCTTTAATGAATTGCTTGGATTAACTTTTTTTCCCCCACATACTCAGATACACAGATAGGAGCCCGCAACTTTCTCAGCAGTGGTGTTTGTAATGTTGCTGCTTAACAGAGCCATTACGGTGACTTGGATTAAAATAGTCACTGTCGTCTTTTTTTTTCCCGTGCCGGTATCGCTCTCGCAAGCATGGTTAACGTCCCTAAAATCCGCTGGACTTTCTGTAAGAAGTGTGGCAAGCACCAACCCCACAAAGTGACACAGTACAAGAAGGGCAAGGATTCTCTGTATGCCCAGGGAAAGCGGCGTTATGACAGGAAGCAGAGTGGCTATGGTGGGCAAACTAAGCCGATTTTCCGGAAAAAGGCTAAAACTACAAAAAAGATTGTGCTAAGGCTTGAGTGCGTTGAGCCCAACTGCAGATCTAAGAGAATGCTGGCTATTAAAAG
Source organism: Macaca mulatta (assembly GCF_049350105.2). Taxonomy (NCBI): domain Eukaryota; kingdom Metazoa; phylum Chordata; class Mammalia; order Primates; family Cercopithecidae; genus Macaca; species Macaca mulatta. The sequence goes on from NC_133418.1 coordinate 7,695,381, forward strand.
ATGCAAGCATTTTGAACTGGGAGGAGATAAGAAGAGAAAGGGCCAAGTGATCCAGTTCTAAGTGTCATCTTTTATTATGAAGACAATAAAATCTTGAGTTTATGTTCAGTTAAAAGAAAAAAAAAAGTCACTGTCAACACTGATGCTGGATTTTCTCCACAATCACATCCAAATGCACTAAGAAGAAGCCCCAAATGAGTATTAGATAACAAAATGAACTTGATCTGCTTTAATAGAGAATAACTAAAAGAGATATGAAAATGGTATTGGACCTAATAAAACCGCATTTTCATCAGTGCTACAATATGTACATTTTCACGACATATATTACTATACAGAATTGTCTTATTTAAAATCCTCTTCCATTCTTGAAACCATCCTAAGATCGATGCCTATAAGAAGATGAAGATCCTATAATTTGTTTTTGTGACTGCGAAAGCTGGATCACTGGAAAATTCTCGAGGGAGGTAAGCTGGCTCCCAAGTTGCTGACAGCTTTCCCAAGACTGAAACACAGAATTTGAAACGGTGTTCGATATGACACACTAGGCCTTTGATATCAGAATACTGAAGTAGAGTTGCTAGCTCCATGAATAAACCTCCAAGATGACACACACAGCATAAAAAAAAGGTGGAACTTTAAATTCCTTCACTGACTGGGGCAGACTTCATGCAACGGACTTTAAATGTTTGCAGAACTGTGCAAGCAAGAGATTGTTACACTGTAACAGGAGTATCTGTCCCTTAGCACCCTGCCTGAGAAAGGGTGAAGTCCAAGTGTCCACCTACTGTATTTCCTCCTGCTAATAAATATTGTGTTGCCAGGCTGGGCACGGTGGCTCACGCCTGTAATCCCAGCACTTTGGGAGGTGGAGGAGGGCAGATCACCTGAGGTCAGGAGTTTGAGATCAGCCTGGCCAACACGGTGAAACCCCGTCTCTACTAAAAATACAAAAATTAGCTGGATGTGGTGGCAGGCGCCTGTAATCCCAGCTACTCGGGAGGCTGAGGCAGGAGAATTGCTTGAACCTGGGCTCGGGGGGTTGCAGTGAGCCAAGATTGCACACCTGCACCCTAGCCTGAGTGACAGAATGAGACCCTCTCTCTTAAAAAAACAAAAACAAAAACAAAAAACAAAAAACAAAAGATTGTGCTGCCACTCTAGAAGTTTTTAGCCAACTACTTGGAATTTGCTTGCACTGGGCAAGGTCTCGTGCTCCTGTGAAAACGACATTAGCATTGAGTCAGGCATAAATCAGGCTGAACCTTTCATCATCTCCAGCCATGGTTCCTTTTTTTTTTTTTTTTTTTTTTTTAAACTGGAGAAAGGTTAGGAAAGGGGTTTCCAGTGAGTATGAAAAGAAGGGACTCTTGAGTATGTCACGATTACTTTGGTTAAGCTCAAAGCACTGATTTACCGATGCAAGGCAGACAGACACGCTGGCCCTGGGCCTAAATAATATAGCAGCTAAATATTTCAATCCAGCATTTAGGGCTTTGACCCTAGTGGTGTGCAACATCCAGATCACTGGTTGGATTTCTAGTCTTTGTCTGCATGTGTGGGGCTAGAAGGTCCAGTCATGAGTTGGGCATCACAAAGATCGATGAGATCGTATGTTGATTTTCCCCTCTACTGGTACAGACACTAAGGTTTCTCCTACAAGTAAATAATTATGTTGATGCAGCCACCTAAGCCCCTAGAGAAAAAAAAAATCACCCATTTTCTCAAGAGAGGTTTCCTCTTTCTTTCCCGAAGCTCATGCGTGCCATACCTAACTCCCTTATGACAGATCTCCTTTCTCAGAGATGAACTTCCCTGAGCAGGTGTCCTCTACCTCCTACCTCCACCCCCTAACAAAAATTACCATCAGAGGCACAAGATCCACATGAAGAGAACTCACCCTGGGGACACAGGAAGCCCGACTGTGCCACAGGCCTCTGGTGACACTTGTACTGTGGTGTGCAGTACGCACGCTATTTTCTCATGGAAGACGGCAGCCATTGGAAGCTTGGACCCCATGGTGCTTCTTCCTTTTCCCATCTGGATAGCCCCTGCTTTTTTTTGGAGGGGTGGGGGGGGGGAACGGAGTTTTGCTCTTGTTGCCCAGGTTGGAGTGCAGTGGCACAATTTCAGCTGGCTGCAACCTCTGCCTTCCGGGTTCAAGCAATTCTTCCGCCTCAGTCTCCCAAGTAGCTGGGATTACAGGCGCCCACCACTACACTCAGCTGATTTTTTTTTATTTTTAGTAGGTTTCATCATGTTAGTCAGGCTGGTCTCAAACTCCTGACCTCAGGTGATCCGCCTGCCTTGGCATCTCAAAGTGTAGGGATTACAGGCATGAGCCATCGTGCCTGGTCCCTCTGATTTCTTGAAACTAGGGTGTGATGAGAAAGAGGAGGATGGGGTGTACCACCCACAGTGGGGTACTAGGTTGCCCTGCCCGCTTCGGTCTGTTAGAACTCTGCCTGCAGCCAGGAAGGCCTCAAAGTGGTAGCCACACAGGTGAAGGAGCTCCCTCTTTGGTGTCTTCCCTGGCTGTTCCTGTCCCCTCCCATCTCATGGGGGTGGGTATAGCTACCCTGCTCTCACCCTCTTGGTCTGCTAGATCCTAGTCCAGATCTAGACCCTAGGAGAAAGTTCCATCTCCCACATTGTACACGTGTGCACCTTGGTGCCTGCAGACACAATGCATTTCCTTTGCCTCTGTTCCTACAGTAATGTTTAAAACCCTGTCAAGTGTGACACTTAGGTATTTCAAAAAGCTTGCCCGGATCTGTCGATCCTCACAGTCGCTCAGTAAGGTGATTGACATGTTGAGTTACACTTCACATAGAGACAACTGAGGCATGGAGAGGAGCTTTATTCAAAGGCCAGGTGCAGCAGGGCAAAGGAAGAGGGTGCTTGGGCACTCCAGCTACTGTTCCAGCTGCTGGCCTGAACATGAGCACATTATTGTACTGGAGCTCTATTTCCTTAAAGCCTCCACTGTTGCTAACAACTGTTCTATTAATAGTAAGGAGTCAAGAAATGAAATCTGACTTATAGAACTTACAAGGAAAAAACTCTAAAGGAACAAAAAATCAACCCAGTCCAGAGGAGGACGTGTGTGTGTGTGTGTGTGTGTGTGTGTGAAGCCCTGGAACTTCAGGGAATTCATAATCAGTCTGCAAATTACTCAAAAGAAAGTGTCAGTGCTGCTACGTCACCACTTAAACAGGCCTCAGAGATGGCTGGTGATGCTATGGAAGTGTCTATCAGTAAAGATCCGTGTGACGCATGCTTAGAATTACGGACATCTCAGCTACATGGCCATCCTTTGGGCTTTGTAATCACTCACGCTACAGATGAAGGTAAGATGGGAGACTCCAAGAACGTTCTTCGAAAAGTCAGATACCCTTGGCTCTTGCGGACGGAACGCTGCTTAGTGAAGTAACGCACATTCCTCGCTGCTGAGTATGTTCTTTTTGCTCCTGTGGGCATCTAGAAATGAAGGGATCCTGAATACTGGGAAAAATTCAGTTTTGTTTTATGGAAAATTGGAAAAGCAGCGATAAGGAAACTAGAACATCGATATTATTTTAATAACCCAACAGCACTCTGAAAATCCTAAACATGGGTGCTATGTTATATCATGTCTAGATCCAAGTATTTCTGGATGAGCTTTCCTATTTTAAAAATGGGTAAAAACAAAACAAAACAAAACCAAACCCAGTCCTTGATTCAGCTTTTCAGGCTACATCAATACCCCCGGGGCTTCAACAGAAATGCTGACCCTTGTGTTGACTTGCAATTAGTGCCCTGAATTCAACCCTCAGATCAATGTCTATAAAATTGGCTGTAAGAGGTGGATTTTTAAAGTAACACACAGAGATTTAATCCCTTGATTCCCATTACTGTAAGTAAGAGCTGTGAACCTAAATCCCCTTGCAACCGACCCAAAATTTACCCCTTGCTGCCTCGGAGTGCCAATTAAAATAATACAAACCAAAACCGTGGTCAGATGTAATTAGTTTGAGAACTGAGTTTATAATTCTCCTCATGCCAGGCAAACAAGTTAACCCCTTTGGTGACAGATACAGAATAATCTGGACAAAAGGAACACAAATCTCAAGTCTGAACATTTCTTGTGCTATTTGCTGGAAGTTGTGATATTGAAAAACTGTGCTCTTCTGCGAACGGGAAAACGAGGACATAAACTCCGGTTCCAAATGGTTGGAAGTGCAGTTTATGTGGTAAGGTAGTTTTTCCCCTTTCATTAAAAAAATTTCAAGATTCCACTTGATCGGGTTTCTTCGAAAACATATTACTTCTTAAAAATATAATTCTTATAGGGACAGACTTCAGCTGTGTAGCAGGCAAAGCTGCAGAAGAGAACGTTCTTGAAAGACTGCTGGGTGTTTCTTAGCACAAACCACCTCTGAAAGAGTATCAAGCTCAGCGGTTGGTGAAGCAAAGTCAAGTCCCTGTCCCACCCATCTTTGGGATGAGGAGTTCCCCATGGTGACCCTGAGTTAGGCTTCTTCTGCGCCCCTCTGCTTGGTTAATGAGGACTCAACTGAACTGCCCATCTGCAAACAAACCCTTTCTGCATTTTTCTCTCTAGACACGAGTGAATTGTGTCAGATGGTATAGGGGGAAAAAGACAAAGGATATTTGAATCTCAGGATACGGGCTGGATCGGGTGAAGGGATGGTTTTGCTTTTGTTGCTGTTCCTGCTTCTTTAGTTTGGGGAGGAGGATAAGGAAAAGGGAGGGAGATAAGGCTAAAAATGAGGTTAACAAACATACCCTCCCACATAGGGGATACTTCATGTCAAGCCACTGGTCTAACACCTCCGTCTTCTTTAGTTCAAAATTCTCTTATTTTACTCAACCAAAAATTGCAAACATGATTCCACCATGTTCGTTTCAGTTGTGCGCAGTTCCCTGACTGCACACAAGTCATGGAAGTAACTTGTGACTCTAAAGAATGACAAGCAAAGAGGCATCCCAGGGCTACTGGTTGAAGAGGAACTCTGTGGCCATTGAGATGACCTTCTCAAGCTTCCTGTTGAGCCTTCACTGGGACGCTGGAGAGTGTGCATGTGCATATGTGCATGTATGTGCGTGCGTGTGTGTGTATATGTATCAGGAAATAGCAAAGACAAATAGTAAACTATAGTTATAATGAAGAAAAACATACTTTTTTTCCATGAAAAATGTCAGACTTCATACTGATAATCTGTGGGAGCTACATTTAAGCCATTTATGAAACAAAAAGATTGCTTTTAAAGAGATTATAAACTGGGAGCCAGAACAACTGACTTGAACGTATTTTGATTCTCAAGTTTCCTTGTAAAAATATTCATAGAAATTGGTAGACGTCTTTTACGTACAACTCAACTTCTCTCATTTACAACATAAATCATTTAATGTAACATTTGCAACCTTAGAAAGGCAGACATATTTAATCCAAGTCCGTTTATAAATTCCAATTTCACATGGATTAAAAACTGCAGATAAATTAAGTCACAATAATATCCTGTACATGCATTAAGGCTGGTGACTGCTAAAGTCTCTTGGGAATCTACAAATAAGAAATCACACGCAGATTACTGGGTCTGAAGAGTGTCTACATTATTAAAAAAATCTTGCTTTTTTTTTTGGTGATGCAGATTTCAACAGTAACTCTGGAAAACTGTGAAAAATGTTATTTAAAAATATATATGTATATGCTACTGCACAGTTTCAAAGATGTGATTCATAAATAATGTTGGCTGCACTGATTAATTTTATAACAATTACTGCACTTCCAAGTTGATGCGAACACGCAGTGACTTTGACTCAATATTAGGCACTAGTAATATCCTTCAGGCGTACTACAGTTTTATGTTAGCTGTATTGTACATATATATTTTTAAATGTATGCATTTATACAAACCGTGTCTATTATGTATGGGTGTCAGAAATGTACACATCACTGTTATATAATACACATATCATTGTTGTACATATTAGGAGAAGTTTTAGTGCAGAACGTCTCATTGCATTGCATTCCATGTGTTCAATCTAGTACACAAATTTGTCAACTCTTCAGAGTATTTTTCCAGTACATTCCTCATTAGATCGTGGGTTTCAAGTTTCCATTTGCAATTTGAATGTTGCCAGAAATCTCTGTCTTAACCAAACCTCTCTCTCCAGGCACGATTCTGCACGTGAGTCTGATCTGTGCAGAGCAGTATCATCAAAAATGCCAAATTTTGATCAGGAATATACCTGGGCTACTCTCTTTCAAAGGCAATTGAACATTGTGATAAAGGATAGCATCCATTCAGGTCATGGAAGCATATGGTCAGTTGAACTTGGGTTGAACTTCGGAGGCAAATGTATGTCTTCAAAGAAAAAGATGTGGTGATAAAAATTATTTGCTTAAATGTGAGAGTCTCTGGAAGGATATACATCAAACTGCGAGCAGTGGTTGTCTCAGGCAGAAGGGACAACCGGGGACTTTTTCTACTTTCTACATTTCTGCACTGTTGGAATTCTTACAATGAGTAGGTATTACTTTTCTAATCAGAAAACACAAGAAAGATATTTCAACTTGAAACAAAACGAAACAGGCCAGGCATGGTGGCTCATGCCTGTAATCCCAGCACTTTGGGAGGCCGAGGCCAGAGGATCGCTTGAGCCCAGGAGTTTGAGACCAGCCTGGGCAACATAGTGAGACCCCATCTCTACAAAAAAATAAAGAAAAAATTAGCTGGGTGTGGTGGCATGTGCCTATCTTCCCAGCTGCTTGGGAGGCTGAGGCAGGAGGATCGCTTGAGCCCAGGAGTTTGAGGCTGCGGGGAGCCACGATCGCGCCACCGCACTCCAGCTTGGGCCACAGAACCAGACCCGGTCTCAAAGCCAAACCAAACCAAACCAGTAACAACAGCAGCAACAACAAAACTAAGTAAAAGGAACAAGTTATGAATGGCTTTCACAAGCAACAATCGGAGGATGGTTTCTAACCAACATCACCTATGCCAAACGCCACAGAAACTGCTGTGCTCCACAGATGAAACGAGAGACAGTCATAGGAACTGCATGCTCTGACCACTGCCCGCAAGGGCAAGTTGCAAGAAGTTTTCCTGGGAAACGTGGGCCATCAGAGTGCTGATAAAACACTGCTGGCTCACCTGTCAAACGGGGCTTCACAGGGAAGCTCATCACACAGATGCCACAACAAAGCCTGCAACTTTCCAGGTAGGCAAGATCAGAGAAGCTCTCCAGGGATGCAGGTCAGACCTCCAGGGCCATCCCTTTATGTGTTTGAATATTTCATCAGGATTCTTCAAGAGTAAGTAGGACAAAGTCTCAGTCCTCCAAAAAAATGACTCAAAATTTCTTAAGTTAGGTTCAAGCTTCCGACATAGGATGAGATTGTGAACTCTGACAAAAATTAGTTGAAAGGGCTGGGTGTGGTGGCTCACGCCTGTAATCACAGCACTTTGGGAGGTGGAGGCGGGTGGATCACCTGAGGTCAGGAGTTTGAGACCAGCCTGGCCAACACTATGAAACCTAGTCTCTACTAAAAATACAAAAATTAGCTGGGCATGGTGGTACATGCCTGTAATCCCAGCTACTCGGGAGGCTGAGGCAGGATAATCATTGAACCCAGGAGGCAGAGGTTGCAGTGAGCCGAGATCGTGCCACTGTACTCCAGCCTGGGCGACAGAGCGAAACTCGTCTCAAAAAAAAGTGAAAGGATTGTAAGAAGCACCGCAGTTGGAGACATGTAAAATGGAAATTATCTTAATATTTCCAAATGCTTGAAGGCCAAAGCCAAATGCAAATCCCACAAGCCCTCTACTTGCTGTTTTCAATTTATTTCAAATCATCTAAGTTGTTCAATCATTTATACAATTTTGAATCAGTGCTCAGAGCTAGGGAATCACAATGATCTTATTTCCCACCTACAGATCAGGCTGACAAAAATGTTAACAGTACAACCCAACCTGAAAGAATATCAGTGAATGTATAGAGACCAGCACCTAGTCTAAGTATTTTGTGCCGTCATCACCTTGAAAAAATGGATTGCTCCATATGCTGCACCGCCTGCCTCTCTCAGACCGTCCTGGTGCAACTTTATCAAGCAAGAGACCTCGAGGACATTATTTTTGTTTTTAAAGTGTGGCAAGATAGACCCTCTTTTTCAGGAGTTACTTTCTCTTCGCCAAGATTTCCTATCCAAATATATGTAACAAGATGACTAAATCTAGGGCATAAGACACTATAAAAGAAAAAACATCAGACAAAAACTGTAAACAAGATGTCAAAGAAACTAAAATGTAAGCTTAATTAAAAAAAGAAAACAAGAGAAAAACTCAGAGCAAGGTGTAAACACACCAGACACAAAGGACACAGGAAGAGGCTCTGGTTGCTGCTGCCCCAGAAAAGAACTGTGGTCCGCACTGCAAGCAGCCTGCTAATCAAAGCCGGAAAACTCGCTCCCAAATCAAAACGCATCACAGGGCTGCAGTGGCACACTCTGCATGAGTGTGAGAGAATCAGACAGCATTATCATGGCAAAGAGCTCTTAGCCTGGTAAGCAAAGGATTCAGGCTCCTACTGAAGGGACATTCTAGGTCATGGCCTCATTTAGCCAAGAAAATCTGTAAGAAAGCTACTGGTGGAAAGAAAAGACTTGCAACAGATTGGCTGACAAATGCCATGTGGCTCTACAGCCACCGAGTCACAGTGGCAGGAAGAAGAAATGCATGTGGCTGGTGGGTTTGTTATCACAGGTGAAGAAACCTTCAACTCCTAACTGAGCTCCAACACACAGGCACTGCTGCTTTAGTGTCTGTGAACTTTCAAAGATGCGGAGTTTTTGCTAAATCTCAGTGCCATCTGCACACTACTTGGAGGTGGGGCTGGGAAGGGCTGTGAGTGTCCATCCGTTTGCCTGGAATGCATTGAGCTGACAATAAAGTCAGATGGGGGAAGGGAATTAGAGGAAGAGCAGGGTATTTGGTAACATGCAATCTAGGAAACTTCTGGCACAAAAATATCTGGCTTATTTTCATTATTCAATTACCCATTAATACATACCGATCAAAAAATAATTGGGGAATAGTATATTAATACCGAAAGTAATCAACAGTATAAGAGCAGGTCTATGTTCACCAGCAGTCAAGCTTTTGGTGTGCTGTATTGCACCTGGTTAACTAACCCATGAGATTTTGGTTGAATTTTCTAAGAAGTCATGGTTTAGCACTGGAATAGAAAGTGTGCGTCTGTGATTGTGTGTGAGTATGGTGTGTGTGTGTGTGTGTATTTCTTCTAACTAGAAACCTCTGATCACTTTGTCTAGCCTGGGATTATGGAAACTAGACAAAGAAGGTGTGTTCTGAAGAGCTGTGTTTCTTACACACATACACAGGCGGCTTCTTATATACCCACACATACAAACACACATGCCCTGCAAAAGACCATTGTTCAATGCTGAGGGAATGTTCACCGCAGTCTGATGAATGCTGTGGCTGGGAATTTCAGTAGCACAGTGTCCAAAAGTGTTGAGCCATCTGTGGAGACCAGAGCCCGATCTGGCTCCAGGGTGAGGTCCCTATGACAGGTGGGCGCTGTTCCGCAGCCAGTGCAGGCCCTGTTGGGAGTACTGGACCAGGTGCTCCATGCTGCTGTGCAGGGTGACCGGCCCCATTAGCAGATCCAGGTCGTTGAAGAATTCTGGGGGACAGAGAGAGTCGTTAAGAATGCCACAGATGCGAGGTGTGCTACCCTGAGCAAACGATGTAAGAAAAAATTGCATTCATGGTCTCTATATAAATCAAGGGTTCTCTGTTCCATCACGGAACTTAACATTCCTTTGAACAAAATAAAATCCAAGGGTGGGGAACTCATCCTATATCCAAATAAATAAATACATGGTATCTGCCATTTCTAAGTCAAATGAATAGTATTTGCTTAGCCAAATCGCAAAGAAAATCCATATCCTCTGGCTGCATTCTCCTAGTCCAGTAATGCTTCCCACTCCTGAATGTGAGTGTGGCTCCGTTGTCCCTCACCCTGTATTCAATTCAGGCCTGTGCTGAGCCCCCGGAGTGAGTCCAAGGGGTGAGGCTCTAGTTTTCTAGGGGTAAATCAGAGATGGGCCATGAGACACCTGAACTGAAGTCACCTTCTAGCTTTTGAACATTCCCTAGGTTTGCCCTTTCACCAAACATTTATGATGTGGCCAGGCACAGTGGCTCACACCTGTAATTCCGGCACTTTAGGAAGCAGAGGCCGGTAGATTGCTTGAGGTCAGGAGATCGTGACCAGCTGGGCCAACATGGCAAAACCCAGTCTCTACTAAAGACATAAACAAACATTAGCTGGGTGTGGTGGTGCACACCTGTAATCCCAGCTACTCCGGAGGCTGAGGTGGGAGAATCGCTTGAACCCGGGAGGCGGAGGTTGCAGTGAGCTGAGATTGTGCCACTGCACTCCAGCCTGGGCCACAGAGCAAGACTCTGCCTCAAAAACAAACAAATATTTATGATGTACCAAGGCACTCTGCTAGGTGCAGGGGGGTAGGGGAGGATAGCAGGATGAATGGTGTGGGCTCTGCTGTCTCTAAGATCATAGTTTGGTAGAGGCAAACACATTCTTATGGCTGCTCTACTGTCATGCTGGCCACTGAATACACTTCTCGGTAAGTATCTGGGAGAAGTGTCTCAAAGGTCCTCACATACATGTTGAATGAAGACCTGCTGGGGCAGGGATGGGGAGGTGGCTGGGAGGTTGGCCGGGGCAGGGATCCAGGGGTAGAACAGAGGAGGAGCAGCAGGCAGGGGCAGGGGAACAATGCCAAGTCTGCACTGGACACTCGGCACTGAGCCCCCTGGTGGGAGACATCTAGCAGGCAGCTGGCAGCGCCATCTGGAGCTTGGCTTGCTCATAGTCTCCCAAACTGGACACGTGCATTTCTACACATTTGTCCTTTCTGTGTTGTCCACTGGTGACACCCACCCCACCCATTTCAGTCACTCAACTGCTAAGCACTTTTCTTTTTTTCTTTCCTTGAGATGGAGTCTCGCTCTGTCGCCCAGGCTGGGGTGCAATGGTGCGATCTTGGCTCACTGCAACCACCGCCTTCCAGGTTCAAGCAATCCTCCTGCCTCAGCCTCCTGAGTAGCTGGGATTACAGGTGTGCACCACAACACCCGGCTAATGTTTGTATTTTTAGTAGAGACGGGGTTTCACCATGTTGGCTAGGCTGGTCTCGAACTCCTGACCTCAGGCGATCCACCCACCTCGGCCTCCCAAAATCGAAGTGCTTTTCAAAGCCCTGTTTCATGATTCCATGCCAGACCCTCTAGCAAGCTCCTCTTTGTGGCTTCTGACCCCCATGGCATTCTCACTGGACTCTCTCTGGGCTGCATGTTATGTACTATGTGGTTTTATTTACAATCTCATGCACTCTGCCACACATTCCTTATCTCATCCTGAACATCTTGCTCTTCACTTTCGAGCTATCATGCCTCCATGCTATCACGGGAACATAATTTGCATTTCATGAGCTGAAAGTGAATTCAGATTTGCACTCTTACCTGCTGCTGCAGGGACAATAATAAATTAGTATAATCTTTCAGGAGAAGAGTTAACAGCATATGTCAATATAGAGAACAATATATATCTTAAGAGAATGTATACCTGTTGACCCCCAAATTTTATTCCACAACTCCCTCCTAAGAAAATAATCAGAAATGTGGCCAGGCGTGGTGGCTCATGCCTGTAATCCCAGTAATTTGGGAGGCCAAGGCAGGCAGATCACGAGGTCAAGAGATCGCGATCATCCTGGTCAACATGGTGAAACTCCGCCTCTACTAAAAATACAAAAAAATAGCTGGACGTGGTGGCACACGCCTATAGTCCCAGCTACTTGGGAGGCTGAGAGACTCGCTTGAACCCGGGAGGCAGAGGTTGCCATGAGCCGAGATCAGGCCACTGCACTCCAGCATGGCAACAGAGCAAGATTCTGTCTCAAACCAAAAAAAAAAAAAAAAAGAAAAAAGAAAAAAAGAAAATAACCAGAAATATGAACAATGACTTATGTAGGGATATTTATCCCAACACTATCTGTCACAGTGGAAAAAAACTGGAAGGAACGTAAATGTCTAACAACAGGAGAATGGTTTGAGAAATCAGGATACTTTGTGACTATATAATCAGTGTACTAGGATATTATCATAGAACCACCGTAAAGGGTGTTTTTGAACTAGTTAGTGACATGAGAAAATGCCTGATATAATGTCAAATGAAGAAAGGATATACAACTGGACGAGTATCCCAGCTACTCAGGAGGCTGAGGCAGAAGAATCGCTTGAACCCAGGAGGCAGAGGTTGCAGTGAGCCGAGATCACGCCACTGCACTCCAGCCTGAGCAACAGAGTGAGATTCCATCTCAAAAAAAAAAAAAAAATTATTGATGATTTAGAAGTTGTTTTCTCTGAAGTTTTCTGTGCTTTACAAATGTAGCCATGGTAAGTATGCATTATCTTTTTTTTTTTTTTTGAGATGGGAGTCTCGCTCAGTCGCCCAGGCTGGAGTGCAGTGGCACTATCTCAGCTCACTGCAAGCTCCGCCTCCCGGGTTCACGCCATTCTCCTGCCTCAGCCTCCCGAGCAGCTGGGACTACAGGCGCCGCCACCATGCCCGGCTAATTTTTTGTATTTTTAGTAGAGACGGGGTTTCACTGTGTTAGCCAGGATGGCCTCGATCTCCTGACCTCATGATCCGCCTACCCTGGCCTCCCAAAGAGCTGGGATTATAGGCGTGAGCTACGGTGCCTGGCTTTTTTTTTTTTTCTTTTTTTTTTTTAGATAGAGTCTCGCTCTGTTTCCCAGGCTGGAGTGCAATGGCATGATCTTGGCTCACTGCAACCTCTGCCTCTAGCAAGTCTTTGTCCTGCCTCCTGGTTTCAAGCCATTTTCCTGCCTCAGCCTCCCGAGTAGCTGGGATTATAGGCGTGCACCACCATGCCTGGCTAATTTTGTGTATTTTTAGTGGAGACGGGGTTTTGCCATGTTGGCCAGGCTGCTCTTGGACTCCTGACCTCAGGTGATCTGCCCGCCCCGGCCTCCCAAAGTGTTGGGATTACAGGTGTGAGCCACCGTGCCCTGCTTTATATTACTTTTATAATTAGTAAAAACAAATGTTATTCAAAAAGAAATACAGCTTACACATAAAATGCTCTTTTCAACTGTAAGCAGCCGGCACTCAGAGTTAGTAACATTCTCATTCATTCATTCATTCATTCATTCATTCAGTGTTTCAGAGCTCCACCTGTGTTCTAGGCACTGGGCTAGGTCTTAGGAACACAAACTTGAATACAATATAGTTCCTCCCTTCAGGAAGCCTGCTGGCTAAAGGGAAAAGTGTAGGTGTGCGTATTTATACCTGCACCTGGGTGTGTCTCACACCATCTTCCACTAAGGATAGAGGGAGACCAAGGCATTGGAGGTCCCGCGGTCAGGGAGAGGGCAGGAAGGGTCTCCCACCACTGGCGACAACTCCTCCTATTTCTCTTTCGAGAGGTCATGGAAACTTGCCCACCGCTGCCCCGATCAGGTGGGCTCCTGGTTCCCTGCGGGGCGCACTCACCTCGGTTTTCCTTGGCCAGGTTGTCGGCCATCTCCCAGTAGTCGTAGCTGTGCAGGATGCTGTTGGTGATGCTGACGTGGTTGGCCGCCATCTGGTGGATGCGCTGTGGGATGCTGACGATGGTCGACGGGGACAGGGCGCTGGCGTTGGAGAGGCTGCCCTGAGACCCCACTGAGCTGGCGGGAGAGGGGTTGGGAGACATGGGGGATGGGGTTCCAGTGCTCCTGGAAGGGGAGAGGTAGAAAAACCAGAGTGGCGAGGTCGGGAGCAAGCGAGGCAGGGCAGCCCCTTGGGGAACGGAAAGCAAAGCGCAGTGGCCCAGCACCATGCATTGTCTGGCATTGACTTTGGAAAAGTGAACTTACTTTCCACTGGCCCCCCACGGGGATGGGGCTTGGGCGGCTTTAGATGAGTTCTGCAAGAAGATAACAACAGTGACAGTGAGTGCCATCTGAGTGAGGTGAAACAGGTGACACGGATGTGTTTTCACGTGACTGCAGAGAGAAGCAAAGGCAGACACCGCAGGAGAAAGGCCCCTTCAGAGAAACTGGACCTGGGAAGTCTCCATCACAGTTCTCTGTTCCCTTTCTGGAAGAGAGTCAGGGAAGCTGCTGGACTTCCGAAGCTTAACAATATTTCCCTTAAAGGAACTTGCTCTGGAATACTCCTAAGAGAATATACTTAAATGTATTTCCCTAGCAGACAGGATACTCCAAAGTTCTAGTTCATCTGAATATTCCGATTTAGAAGTTATTTTGCACGAACAAGGTGCCTGCATCAGCCCTCAGTGAGGTAAGTGAAGGGCTTCACCCACAGCCTGGGTTTTTATGCACGAATTTTAGGTACCACGTTAAGTCATAATCCCAAGGGTCTGTTAAATCTTGAAGCAGCCTTATTTTTTCATTGTAAATTAATTTTTCTTAAAAGGAAAAAAGAGCAGGAACTCCCTCATATACCCCCTCATACACTTTATATTTAAAAGTAGGACATATTTGCAGAAACAGTCGACATACATTTACTTAGTGCCTGAAAATATATGACATCAGATTACATTGTTTTAACTTAGAAAGTTTAAAAGTATTTCTTCTTGAAGGAAGTTGCTATTGCATATTCCTAAAAGAATTGATTAAAATATATTTCCATAACTGACAGGATGTTCAGACATTCTGGTTTATCTGAATATTCTGGTTTGGGAAGTTCTGTTGCACAAGCCAGGGGCTTGCATCGATATTTAAAAGTTTGGCCTCTAGTTAGGGAAGCTGCTCAATGCACAGTTAGATTTCCTGTCAGAACCCAATCATGCCTTCGTAGGACTGTTAAAGAAGAAAACGGTCTTTGTGATGCTGATGGGAGTTTTTCCTTTCCAGAGACAAGAAAACAGCCTCGGCCTGTTTCTCCAGAGACAACACGTTTCTTTTGGTTAGAAACGCCTGTAGTCCCAGCTATTCAGGAGGCTGAGACAGGAGAATGGCCCGAACCCGGGAGGCGGAGCTTGCAGTGAGCTGAGATCCGGCCACTGCACTCCAGCCTGGGCGACAGAGCGAGACTCTGTCTCAAAAAAAAAAAAAAAAAAAAAAAAAAAAAAAAAAAAAAAAAAAAAGAAACGACTTTATGGAGTGGCGACTGATTTTTCTGGTTTTAGCGCGGGTGTTATTAAAACGGCAAGAAATGGCCTGTCAGAACTCTGAGGTGCTACGATGGCAAGATGTACGTGTAAGGACAGCATTGCAAACCATGCCACTTCTGCCTGTCTCAGGAAATACAATTATTTTCATGAGGAGAATCAGGAAACCTTCCGGAACAGGGGAGCTTATCCTCCCTTTCCTGACGGAATGTTACTGACCCCTTTCTCAAGCTGGTGCTACTGGACGGATCGCTTTGTTTCCATTTCATCCTGTGGTTCTGAGAACGTGATCTATAGAATGGATGTTCTGGATATGAGAACACTAAGGGCAGAAGGGGAGAAAGGCTTGGGGGTTGCAGAAACAGTCCAATAAAGGCTACTGAATGGAGGAAGAAGGTGGTGGCTCACGCTTGTAATCCCAGCACTTTGGGAGGCTGAGGTGGGTGGATCACCTGAAGTCAGGAGTTTGAGACCAGCCTGGACGACACGGTGAAACCCTATCTCTACTAAAAATACAAAAAATTAGCCGGGTGTGGTGGCACATGCCTGTAATCCCAACTACTTAGGGGGCTGAGACAGAATCGCTTGAACCTGGGAGGTGGAGGTTAGGGTGAGCCAAGATTGTGCCACTGCACTCCAGCCTGGGTGACAGAGTGAGAATCCGTCTAAAAAAAAAAAAAAAAAAAAAGAGGTCTTGAGTTCTCTTCCTCTACCCCTAAGTCCCATGCCCAAGAAATATCGGCAGGAACAAAGTTCTTTTTTTTAGAGCTAGCTCTGTACTGATAAAACACATATAGCCACATTGTCTTGGGTACCTAAAGATTTCATAGTCTCTGAACTCAAAGTAGCATTTAAATAGCCCTTGAGGCTGGGTGTGTGGCTCACACTGGTAATCCTAGCACTGTGGGAGGCCGAGGCGGTAGGCTGGCTGGAGGACAGGAGTTCAAGAAGAGCCTGGACAACACGAGGAGATTCTATGTTTACAGAAAATGAAAAAATGAGCTGGGTGTGGAGGCGTGTGTCTGTGGTCTCAGTGACTTGGGAGGCTGAGGTGGGAGGACTGCTTGAGCTCAGGAATTCACAGCTGCAGTGAGCTCTGACAGTACGACTGCACGACGGTACGACGATATGACCGTACGACTGTACGACCGTACGACTGTATGACCGTACGACGGTGCGACTGTACGACTGTGCGACTGTACAACCGTGCGACTGCACGATGGTACGACTGTATGACCATACGACTGTACGACGGTATGACTGTATGACCGTGCGACTGTATGACCATGCGACTGTACAACCGTACGACTGTATGACACTACGACTGCACTCCAGCCTGGGCAACAGAGCAGGACTCAAAAAACAAAACAAAACAAAGCCCTTGAAACTTTGTATCCAAGTTTCAGTTATCAGGAATAAGTTCTGGAGATCTACTGTAAGGCATGGTGACTACAATTCATAATAATGTATAGTATACTTGAAAATCTCTAAAAGAATCGATTTTAAATGTTCCCATCACAAAAACAGTATGTGAGGTGATGGATATGTTAATTAGCTTGGTTTAATCATTCCACGATGTATAAATATATCAAAACATCACATTATACATCATAAGCACATGCAATTTGTTGTTGGTTAATTAAAAAAATTTTAAAAATAGCTTTTGATGAAGGGTAAATGACATTAACTCCCAGAGGAGAAACTCTGATTTTCTTTTTTTTTTTTTTTGAGACAAAGTCTTACTCTGTCGCCCAGGCTGGAGTGCAGCGGTGCAATCTTGGCTCACTACAACCTCCGCCTCCCAGGTTCAAGTAATTCTCGTGCCTCAGCCTCCCGAGTAGCTGGGATTACAGGCGCCTGCCACCAGGCCCGGTGTGTTTTCTACCCATTCTGTATGTATTCGTAGACTGCAGAGAATATTAAGAACTTGTATTCCTTAAAAGTTTGTTGTAGCTCCTGGCTGCTTACGGAATTCAGCTTCCTTCTTTATTCAAGCATTTTCCTTGACTGTAATAATTTTCTTTAGTATTAGCTCTTATGGTCTGGATTTCTGAGCACTATTGATGCTCAGGTACCTGAAGGAAAGGAAAGACTCAGTGCTGGTGCTTGTCCTGACGACACCAGAGGGTCAGCAGGCCGAGGAAGTGATGTCCACGGCCTAGCACCTGGTTACTCATGTGGACAATTAGAAGGCAGTGTGCTGAACATGCCTCAGGAACCCCCAGCACAGCCTGGCCATTAGAGATCACCTCTAGAGGAGGCTGGGCATGAACAGATCTCAAATGATGGTTGTGTATCTGACAAAGGGCTGTTGGAGATAGAGATGGCATAATTGCTAGTTTCTATAGACAAACAGAGAAGAGGCCCAGAAATCTCAAATGAATTATTAATGTAAGGTCAATCTCACAACAGTACATCAGAGAAGGCTTTAAAAAATTTATTCTCCCAGTGAAAATAATTTCATTCCCTGAGAAAAATAAAAGGTGGCATGGTTTGCGATTTTATCCCTATAGCTACACATTGCTATCTACTGCTTTCAACAAGCCATCTCTTACCATTTTAAATAACGCCTCTATTAAAAATTAAATTAGCTACCAGAGACTAGCTAAGAGGGAATGGCTCTAAGGGGTTACTTATAACGAAAATAAGCTCTAAGTGAGCACAAGGAATTTATGTTAGCTATAAAGATGAATTTCCTAGGACACTGGAAAGAGTAACTGGATCTTCTTTCTCTTGAAGTCATAAAAATACTTGGACAAGGCTGGGCGTGGTGGCTACACCTGCATTCCCAGCACTTTGGGAGGCCGAGGCGGGCACATCACCTAAGGTCAGGAGTTCGAGACCAGCCTGACCAACATGGTGAAACTCTGTCTCTACTAAAAATACAAAATTAGCCAGGCATGGTGGCAGGCACCTGTAATCCCAGCTACTCTGGAGGCTGAGGCAGGAGAATCGCTTGAACCCAGGAGGCGGAGGTTGCAGTGAGCCGAGATCACGCCCTTGCACTCCAGCCTGGGCGACAAAGAGTGAAACTCCATCTCCAAAAATACAAAAAAAAAATAAATACTTGGACAAGGCAGGGAGATACATTAGATGGGCTCTCAAAGGCCCATTCTGAGTCCTGAAAGCCACAAGGGTGGCATCAATTGGGTTAGCTTGGGGACCAGAGGTGACCTGATTAGCCCCAAAGCAATGGGTTCTACCAGGTGCTCCACAAATGACCTTGACAGGGAGACAACTGAATTTAAGGAACAACTCCGCTCGTTCACTAGACAGTACCTTGAAATAGTCAATTAGTGCTTTTGAATACTTTACAGCGTGGTCCCTTTTGAGTCGAAACATCCGCCAGTACAGGAGAGCCAGGCATCGGTAACTGCAGGCGAAAAGAGAAACAGGCCCAGAAGCGACTGAGTGCGTCCTGTGCAAACAAGACTTAAACGTTTTTGTTGTTTGTTCTAAGGCACTCAATAACTAAACCTTGCTTCTATATAGGAAATCTTTCTCTATCTGCATATAATGTCTGTGAGTGAACGCCTTTTGTCCAAAAACAGAATTCAACATTCCAAGAAGGTTTTCCATAAATGCATTTACCACTAGGTAATTTCACAGCATGACGGAATCACTGTTGGGTCACAGGGGCTGGCCGCTTCCCTCTTCCACCACGAGAGGGCACTGTCTCTCCACGAGAGGCGCGAGGTAGCTCTAGCACGCAGCCTTCACTGCTTCCCGGGCCAGCCCTGCTCTGCGGAAAGGACGGCGCTGCCACCTGACTTTACTGAACCATAACCAGCTCCACTAAAGTCGCAAACATGAATGTACTTTATAAACAATAAAAACACTACGCTGGGAATGGGTGCCATCATTTTATTGTTTCCTATACTATTCTGTATACTTCCATCAGTATTCTATCTTATATCATAATATTATTGTCATTTAGTGTATTATTCCAAGATGGGACTTAAAGTTTGAAAGGGGCACAAAAGGCATTTCTGAGACGTGTCCTCTCTTCCTTGCAGCTCTTCACTCAGTTATTTGCTAACTCGGATCTCATGCTTGACATCCAGAATGTGGACATTCTGGGTACAATGGCACCATCTCCTCCTAGCAAACCAAACCCAGGACAGGTAACAATCTGAGACCTTTTTTTGCGTCTGTTGCTGTTATTATTATTTTTTAATTCAACTGTCTCTATTTCACTGCTTGATAGACATGTATTCTATCAACATTCTCTGCCTTCCACCTACTGATGAGTAAGGAAGGGCTGACAGGTAAAGGAACTATAGGTGACCACATTGTTCCCTTTTTTCTGTGGCATCATTTTCAAAGTAAGTGGCTGTGCCGCAGCTCACGCCTGTAATCCCAGCACTCTGGGAGGCCAAGGCGGGCAGATCACTTGAGGTCAGGAGTTCAAGACCAGCCTGACCAACATGGTGAAACCCCGTCTCTACTAAAAATACAAAAATTAGGCCGGGCACGGTGGCTCGTGCCTGTCATCCCAGCACTTTGGGAGGCCTGTCGATTTTCAATCACTGTGAATTTAGATCATGTATAGTACAGCAGCAAAAAAATGGTCTGGACTTTCCCAGGTCATTAGAACTGCTCTGGGGCTTTGTATGTTAGAAGACACTGGGCCAACACTATGCATTTCAGCACCTGGTTTGCCAGTGACGGCATGCGAGGCTGGGGCTGCTATTCTAAGCGGAGAGGGGCACTCACCATAATGCAGCCAGTTGTTTGTCTTCTGGTGTGGCGTTGGGGCCTGAGTGGGTTTTTAGTCTCATGGCATACCTTAGAAAAAGGGAGGAGGAGGAATAGAATAAAAAATATAAAAAGCCAAGAAATTGTCAAACAAGCTTTCTTATTAACAGAACTTCTATGATGGGAGTTCTCCCTGCCTGATGCTTCGCTTTGCATAGTACTTGCTGATAATTCTTTCTTAAAAGCTAGCTGGTCCATTTTCCCAAGTGTTATAGTACTGTGATGACTAGAACAGCTACTTTCTGCTCTTTAACAATACAAGTTCGAATGCTACAGATTGTCGGGAGCGATACCAGTTCAAGAACTATTCATGTATATGGTAACATGTCCGTTTTTCCAAATTTTGATTTATGGCTGAGTGTCTGACAGATGGAGGTGAAGTTCCATCCTTCTGTGCTTACCTCTGGAAGAATTTCCACCCTGGGTATGCAGAGGAATGCTTAGATTTACCCCTCTTTCTTTGTTATGTAACTTTTGACAGCTATGTAAGTGTCCTGAGTACATTTTAAATCTCTATTTGCTTCTACAGACAAGTGTGAAGAGAAACTAGTGGCTTTTATGGGCTGCACTTAATTCCATTTATTTTTCTGAACCAAGGGGACTGTGGCCATTGCTTTCTCCCAACAACATACCAAATTACATATGTAGACTCTTTGAGAGAGCTGAGGCAATAGGTGTAATGATCAGATTGTCCTAGGTTCAAATCTCAGCTCAGCGACTTATAAGTTGTAAGAGCTTAGACAAATGTATGAACATATTTAAGCCTCCATTTACTTACCTATAAAATAAGACTAATACTGCCAATCACATAACATTGTTGTAAAAATTAACTAAGATAGTGTTTGTGAAGCTCTTGGGATAGCAGGCCGGCTTGTAAATTGCTCAAGAAACATACTGTTACCATCGCACTATCTCCACAACATGCAGACTTGTAGCATGTTTGAGTGTTATCTCTTTGCATAATTTTTACAGTGGTTGCTCTGGGTTTTACAATATACATGTAATTTATTGGTATCAACATTTTATCACTTTGGAAGTATGGAAGTCTTACTTCAATTTAGATACCTTTACCTTCCCCACTTAAAAATAGCATTGTATCAGATGGTGGTATAATTTTTTAGTTTTTTTTTTGTTTTGTAGCAGTGGGGTCTTACTATGTTGTCTGGGCTGGTTTCAAACTCCTGGCCTCAAGCTATCCTCCCACCTTGGCCTCCCAAAGTGCTATGATTACAGATGTGAGCCACTGTGCCTGGCCTGCTGGTATAATTTTTGTTTCAATCCTCAAATCTGCTTTATAAACTCATAAGGAGAGAAGTATATTGTATATATCTATGTGTCTGTTCTTCTTTCTTTCCCAATGCTCCCATATTCCTTCTTTTGCCATTTTCTTTCTGTTTGAGAAACTTCTTTTAGTCAGTCTTTAAGGGTGGGTCTTTTAGAGACAAATACTTGTACTTTTCCTAAATCTGAGGATATCTTATTTCCCTTCATTCTTGAAGAACAGTTTCACTGACTCTAGAATTCATGGCTTGAGAGTTCCTTCTTTCAACCCTTGGAAACTGTCACGCCAGTCCCTCCCAGCCTGCCTAGTTTCAGAGAAGCCTGCTGTCATTTGAATTGATTCTCCCCAACAGATAATTATCATTTCTCCCTGGCTGCTTTCAGGATATTTGGTCTTCAGTTTTTGGAAATGTAATTATGGTGTGTTTTTGTATGCATTTCTTTGGGTTTATCTTATTTGGGTTTTTCTCTGCTTCTTAAGTCTGTAGGTTTATGTCTTTTGACAAATTTGGCAAGTTTCAGCCATTATTTCTTTAAATACTCTCTCAGTCCCACTCTCTATTCCTCTCCTCTGAGACTTCCATGACACAAATGTTGGATCTTTTCTTACTGTGCTTGAGGCTGTGTTCATTTAGCTTTTTCAGTCTATTTCTTCTTTACTGCTCAGATTGGGTAAATTATATTTTTTTGTCCTCAAGTTCATTGACTCTCTCCTGTCATCTCCACTCTACTACTGAGTCCATTTTTGGGGTTTATATTATCCAATTCTACAGTTTCACAATTTCCATTTGGTTCTTTTTAAAGTAACTTCCATTTCTTTGAAAAGATTTTGTATTTTTTGTTTGTCGAGTGATAACTGTGATTATTTATTGAAGCATTTTTACGATGGCTGCTTTAAAAATCCTTGTCGGGTAATTCCAGCAACCGATTCATCTCTGCATTGAGGTCTTCTGATCATCTTTTTTCATGCCAGTGGTGACTGTCCTGGTTCTTGGTATGAGGAGGGAGCTCCCGTGGTATCCCGGACATTTTGACCATTAGTTTAGGAGACTCTGAGTCCTATTTTAAATCCAGCCGTCCTGTTTAGGTCTAGCAGGAAGGCTCTAGCCTACTCTGGGGGCCGTGGTTCCAATTACAATTTAATTTTCAGGCCTTTCTGATACTATTTTAGTCTGTGTGGTTGATCTGGTGTCACCAGGGCTTCTGTTCATCCCTGATAGTGCTGCCTGCGGAGAGCGGGAGGGTGGGAAGAGAGGGTCACCAGGCTGGGCTCTTGTGGTGACAGTGCTCCAATGACCCACGCCCGCTTGGCCATCTGGAGTTCCCTAGTGGAGAAGGAAATTCTCCTGTCTGTAGGGACAAAGTGTACATCCTGGGCTGGGTCATTTTTGGTGGTGAGAACCCCTTGCCAGTGCTCCAGGCCCTTCAGTGTCTCAGTAGGGGAGAGGAGGGTCAGCAGGGTGGGCAATGTGCGGATGTAATTCATGCTGTTTTTTTTTTTCTTTTTTGAGATGGAGTATTGCTCTGTCACCCAGGCTGGAGTGCGGTGGCACAATCTAGACTCACTGCAAGCTCCACCTCCCGGGTTCACGCCATTCTCCTGCCTCACCCTCCTGAGTAGCTGGGACTACAGGCGCCCGCCACCACGCCCGGCTAATTTTTTGTATTTTTATAGAGACGGGGTTTCACCGTGTTAGCCAGGATGGTCTCAATCTCCTGACCTTGTGATCTGCCCACCTCAGCCTCCCAAAGTGCTGGGACTACAGGCGTGAGCCACCGTGCCTGGTCAATTAATGTTGTTTTCTAACGCAGGTTGAAAAAACAGCTGGCCAGGTGCGGTGGCTCATGCTTGTAATCTCAGCAGTTTGGGAGGCCGAGGCAGGCTGATAACCTGAGGTCAGGAGTTCGAGACCAGCCTGACCAATATGGAGAAACCCTGTCTCTACTAAAAATACAAAATTAGCTGGATGTGGTGGCGCATGCCTGTAATCCCACTACTGGGGCAGGAGAATCACTTGAACCCGGGAGGCGGAGGTTGTGGTGAGCCGCGATTGTGCCATTGCACTCCAGCCTGGGCAGGAAAGTCTCAAAAAAAAAAAAAAAAAAAAAAAAAAAAAAAAAAAAAAAGAAAAAGAAAAAGAAAAAGAAAAAAGAAAGAGCCAAACTTGTCTTTTTGTCTCCATTTTCTCTGTATTTTACGTGATTCTATTCATTCTGAAGTATCTAGAAGGTGGACAGTGTTCTCTACCTGTGAAAGGTTACTTCCAGCAGTGGGCGCAGTGGGTGTGGTACCCCAGCACCCTCTCCTTGATGGTATATCTGGCTGGCATGGTTTTTTGTTTGTTTGGGCTTGCTTGTTTGAATTTTCAAGCGTGAATGCCTTTAAGCAGGTCATGATACCCCAGTTCATAGCAGGTCCTATGGCTTGCTTATTCATTGATTCCTCAATTGTTTATTTTATTTAATTTCTTTTTTGAGGCGGAGTCTTGCTTTGTCGCCTAGGCTGGAGTGCAGTGGCGCGATCTCGGCTCACTGCAAGCTCCGCCTCCGGGGTTCACGCCATTCTCCTGCCTCAGTCTCCCGAGTAGCTGGGACTACAGGCGCCCGCCACCACGCCCGGCTAATTTTTTGTATTTTTAGTAGAGACGGGGTTTCACCGTGTTAGCCAGGATGGCCTCGATCTGCTGACCTCGTGATCCGCCCGTGTCGGCCTCCCAAAGTGCTGGGATTACAGGCGTGAGCCACCGCTCCCGGCCTGATTCCTCAATTGTTTATTAAGCACATACTATGTGCCAGAAAATGTTCGAGGGGCCGAGGATTTTCCAGTGAGCAAATCAGACAAAACCCCAAAAAATCTTTGTGCTCAAGGTACTCACACTCTAGGGCATCTTCCAGCTTTGTCCCTGTCCAGTTTCTCCCACTTTCCTCCCTTGCCTGCCAATAAACATCTGAGGCTGGGCCTTGTTCTGAGGAAGGAATGTATGGATCGAGGATCTCTTAGAGTAATTTTTACCAGTCTTTTTACTTTGCTGTTTTTATTTCATCACTGCTGAAAGTAATGTGCCATATAAAAAGACAGTATAAAGGATTCGCCAATATATTGATTTAGTGGAAACACTTTATTAAGAAAAATGGGCAGTGTTGACTTTAAAACATTCCTGAAAAATGCTTTTGGAGGTGATGTGTTCTCTGATGTTGGAATGACAGTTTTGAAGGCTGGAAACTATTTACTGAGGGAGAGTGGTGTATAAAACACCAAGTAGCATCTTTGGGCCAATGTAGACCAAAAAGATCACATCCTAAGACGATTAGAAATCTTCCATGCAGAATGTTGGGACATGGAAAATGTCTCAGCTTCAATTGCACAGAATCCCAGAATCAGAAAAACCTTTAAAAGTTTGTTTTAGGAAGAATTATTTCTCATTGTGGATATCAGACATTATGTCAAGCAGTTACACTGGCTAAAAACATACACCATACAATGAAGGTGCTCAGTAGGGCTAATGGATGAAATTCCCTGAACTGTTCATTACAGAGGCGTGACGGAGGTGCCTTTCCAGGTCTGCATCACGGAAGACGAGTGTTTTCCATCGAATGCCTTGACACGTCTGCTCACAGCTCTTAACCCAGGTTGGGGGATGGTGCCCATGGCCAGGTTCGAGAGCAGATAGAAGATGGGTTCTCCTTCCATAAAATCCCCCTGAATCTTCTTTCATTAAATACTCCAGAAGTATTTACTGATGGAGGTAAGATTTAGATGATACTAACCTGAACCAGATTTTTTTTTTTTTTTTAAAGCAGCCTAGGGCTGAAATAGGCTCAAAATCTGCCACTTCCTAGCTGGGAGGAGCAGGTATGTCACAGCCCACTCAGATTCAGTCTCCTCCCTCGGCAATCGGGGGCCACAGCAGCTGCCCTCTTGCTCACGGAGGACAGAGCGGGGCAGGGTGTGCCAAGGTGCCTTGCACAACCTTATCCTCTTATTTTGGAGGATGAACACTGGTTCCTGGTGGGGGATGGTGCAGGCTGACATTCTTTTTTTTTTTTTTTGAGACAGAGTCTCGCTCTGTTGCCCAGGCTGGAGTGCAGTGGCACGATCTCAGCTCACTGCAAGCTCCACCTCCCGGGTTCACACCATTCTCCTGCCTCAGCCTCCCGAGGAGCTGGGATTACAGGCGCCCGCCACCACGCCAGGGTTATTTTTTGTATTTTTTAGTAGAGGCGGGGTTTCACCGTGTTAGCCAGGATGGTCTCGATCTCCTGACCTCGTGATCCACCCGCCTCGGCCTCCCAAAGTGCTGGGATTACAGGCGTGAGCCACCGCGCCTGGCCAGGCTGACATTCTTTTCTCTGTTTCCATAGTACTTCCCCACACTCCTCACCTCCTCCCCTCATCCAGCAAGAAAACACAGTGCTTACCTGATGAGCTCTACTGTTTCTGAATACATCGTATAAGGAGATTTGGATTCCATGGGGCCTTGTTCCATTGCATTTCCACACTCAATAAACGACAACGCCGCTTCAGCATAGTTCAAAGCCTTTCCAAACTTTTCCACCTGATCAACAGAGTTAATATAGCGTTTTCCTAAACAACAGTTTTTTAAAAAATGGCATTGTCATGTAGTTTATACACTCTGAGAAACCCAACTCTGACTTCTAAAATCCTGTGAATGAAGCTGAGAGAAGAAAGAAATAGAATACTTCTTTTTCTAGTTATTTTCTCAAACTGCTACTGGCTTGGAGTAAGTGAGCAAACAGTTACGTACAGAATTGTATCAAACCCATGTGACAGCTGCCAATCAACACAGCTCAGAACTGCATGGCTGCTCTGATTTCTGTTTCCCTCTTTCCAACCCCTAATGGTTTGGAGACTTCATTCCTTGTTCCTCCATGCTATGCTAAATATGCATCAAAGTTCATAGGTCTGGTCCCATATAAGAGTTTTCATACTTCTTTTGGTACATCCTCAACTCGGATGGTTCCAGGCCTTGGTTATTATCTTTTTTTTTTTTTTTTTTTTTTTTTTGAGACGGAGTCTCGCTCTGTCACCCAGGCTGGAGTGCAGTGGCCGGATCTCAGCTCACTGCAAGCTCTGCCTCCTGGGTTTACGCCATTCTCCTGCCTCAGCCTCCCGAGTAGCTGGGACTACAGGCGCCCGCCACCACGCCCGGCTAATTTTTTGTATTTTTTAGTAGAGACGGGGTTTCACCGTGTTAGCCAGGATGGTCTCGATCTCCTGACCTCGTGATCCGCCCGTCTCGGCCTCCCAAAGTGCTGGGATTACAGGCGTGAGCCACCGCGCCCAGCCTTGGTTATTATCTTTTACATTACTTGTGGCACTTACATCTCCATGCCTTCCTCTTCTCATTTTTTTTTTCTTTTTTGAGATAGAGTCTCCCTCTGTAGCCCAGGCTGGAGTGCAGTGGTGCCATCTGGGTTCACTGCAACCTCTGCCTCCTGCATTCAAGCGATTCTCTTGCCTCAGCCTCCCAAGTAGCTGGAATTACAGGCGTAAGTCACCACGCCTGGCCTCAATTGTTTGTTGTTGTTGTTGTTAATATTTAGAACCTCACTTAAGAGTGAGAGTGAGTAGGGGAAAGGAGAGGAGACAAATCTCAAGGAGCTATTTCAGCTGTGCTAAAATGGGGCAAAAAGTTGAAAATACAAATGATTTTTGGTTGGGCATGGTGGCTCATGCCTGTAATCCCAGTGTTTTGGGAAGGTGAGGCAGGAGCATCACTTGAGCCTGGAAGTTTGAGGTTACAGTGAGCTATGATCACCCCACTGTGCTCCAGCCTGGACACCAGAGCAAGACCCTGTCTCTAAAAGCAAAAGAAAACAAATTTCTATGGAATTATCTGTAGCTGTCTAAATTTGTGTTATTCTTTTCCCACATCAGCAAGGGCAGCCAGAGAGCAGCTTTATATTCTTAAGATCTCATAAATCTAAACTTACACATCAAGTTCCTGGCTCCATACCTTACTACTCTTTGTAGGTAATTACATAGTCTAACTCTGGATTGCAAAATCTCCACAATTTTCAAATGATTCATTCATCAATTAAAACCGAATGACATAATACTCAAATACTATTCCAAGTCTTGCCACTAAAAATACAACAACAACAACAAAAAAAAAAACAAAAAACTTCATTAGTAACGATAGCTTCAAAAACAGAAATGCGGAGCAAAACCTCCTCTCACTAGCAAATCAAATTTGTAAACAGCTTATAAAGCTAGTGTAGGTTATAATGCAACATTTCTTGTTTTTTTTTTTTTGGAGACAGGGTCTTACTGTGTCACCCAGGCTGAAGCATGGTGGCGTGATCTTGGCTCACTGCAACCTCTGCCTCCTGGGTTCAAGCGAGTCTTCGTCTCAGCCTCCCAAGTAGCTGGGATTACAGGTGTGCACCACCACATCTGGCTAATTTTTTTTTTTTTTTTTCTATTTTTAGTAGAGACAGGGTTTCACCATGTTGGCCAGGCTGGTCTCGAACTCCTGACCTCAAATGATCTGCCTGCCTCAGCCTCCCAAGGTACTGGGATTACAGGTGTGATCCTGTAATGCAATATTTCTTGGTAACACTTTCAGATGTTACCTGAAAGTGTTATGGCCTGTAATGCAGTATTTCTTGGTAACACTTTCAGATGAAGTCATTTCATTTAGTATTAATATTTCCTAAAGCACCGAATTCTGTGGTATGTGCACTCCACAAGCCAAACATATAATATACTTGGAGAGAGAAAATGTACACCTACAAGATAGCTCAAAGTGCAAGGCAGTCTGTGATTACCCAACAAAATGCAAGACGAGGCATCCAGTGCAAATGAGATGGAGGGAAGGGAGCTAGTGACAGGGCTGCAGAGAGGCTGGGAAGGCCACAGGGAGGAGACTGAACATGATGCCAGGAAGGAATGGTAGGGTTTGGCTAGATTTGGGGAGGACACTGAGGGTGTGAGTATGCCCGTGAGAGTATGTGTGACAGTGAATCCCTGCAAACGCCCGCTGGCTGGCAGGAGCCAGGTGTGCTTAGAGGTTAGTAGGGGACCAGCCTGGCTGGAGCAGTGTCTCCTCTTGGGAAATCGTCAACAGGAAAGATAGGGTTGGGCAAGAGGACAATGAATGAATAATGCTGTAAACTTTAGATGCTGGATTCAAGCAGAAAATCTCTTTCTCCTTAAAAATCTGATGCTCTTCTCCAACAGTGGCCATACATCAGCTTCTCCAGATGACCAGAACTGTCCATCAGACTCAGATTGTGTGGACAAGAGCTTACCTTCCGCTGCCCTTCTCTATTTTCTGATACGTAGGGATAATTCCTCCTGTACCCCAGTGTGCCTAGGCAGTGGTCTTCACGTAAATAAGTGTTTAATAGGTGACGTCGGTAGCACTGGAAGAGGGGTATGTAACTGTTTTTTTAATTTTTTTTATTTTTTAAATTTTTTCTTGAGATGGAGTCTCGCTCTGTCGCCCAGGCCGGAGTGCAGTGGCCGGATCTCAGCTCACTGCAAGCTCCGCCTCCCGGGTTTATGCCATTCTCCTGCCTCAGCCTCCCGAGCAGCTGGGACTACAGGTGCCTGCCACCTCGCCCGGCTAGTTTTTTTGGTATTTTTTAGTAGAGACGGGGTTTCACCGGGTTAGCCAGGATGGTCTCGATCTCCTGACCTCGTGATCCGCCTGCCTTGGCCTCCCAAAGTGCTGGGATTACAGGCTTGAGCCACCGCGCCCGGCCTGTAACTGTTTAAACATCTTCAGTATTCTGAAGGTCACTGGAAATGCCTTCTTCACGTCCAGCACCTGCCTCAATCTCAGTTATGAACACTGGAGGAGACTAAACTCGAGTTACTATGTGGGAAGCGGTCCCTCTGGACTTCATTCATTTAAGATGGAACAAGCATATGACCTCTTTTAGAAAACAAAACAAAAGTTTTCTATCTCTTGCCTGGGAGCTTCAAGCTTTCCAAAACAGGAGATTATCCAAGCAAGAAAAGTTATTCTTTGAAAACATCAAATCATGGTGACTTTAGAGTCTTATGCACAGATAACAGTTCCCGTGTTGTACGGTTTCAGAGAAAGCATTCATTTTTGGCAGATACATGTGAAGAACACCAGTGTTTTTGAAAAGAGATTTGATCCTGGGACTCAGCCAAGGGTTTGTCAGGCTAACAAGAGAAAAATGCAAATCTAGATTTCACTTTTTGAAGGGGGAAAAAAAATACTACCACCCACTGCCTCCACTGGCTCTAGTTACTATTCAAACCTTAGGACTAAATTGAAATATTCATTTATCCAGGGCTTTTTCCCAGTCAGGCATTATTGGTTGAAGTCATAATTTATTGGGCTATGAACACTTGATTATATAAACATTTCTCCATTTAACAGACCCAGCCATCCTTGTAATAGATTTTATAATTACCCTAGCTATATTGTCCCAGTGATGAAGCTGCAGTACACACGTAATTTGGAAGAACGTATCTGGAAAGAAAAGGGTCTCACCATTGCATCTGCTTTATGTTTCATTCGTTTAGCTTCTTGCATAAAATAATCGGCACTGCGAGGCCTACAAGGAGGGAATGATATTAAACGTCATTATGGCTTAAGTGCAAGATCTTTTTAAAATATTCCTTCCTTTCACTCAAACTTAAGGTGCAATTTAAAAACTCTGCTTAATGAGGAATTAAGTGTGTTTTCTGTCTTTCCAAATTACTGCCTATATGTCAAATATCACAATAAACTTTCTCTTAAGTTAGCAATTCGAAACACACTCAACATATGCCAGTAGTCGCTATTTACAGTGGCTTTAACATGGCCCCCTGGTGCCTAATTTGTGAATATATTTTTTATTGTATGGCAAAAAAAACAAGTGAGAAATCTTATTTTATGCAATATTTAAATAAAACAATCCGCTTTTAATGTAAACATTGTACATATACCTCATAATTGTATGGATATATATGGGTGAGTATATTTATGTATCCTTATGAAAATAAGTGCATTTATATGCATATCTAGTACCCAGAGTTTTATGTATATATATTGAATTATCTTAAAGCCTCACAGTGAAAAATAAAAAGAGATAGTGTTGGATGATTACATTCCAGTTGTAATGAAGTTAATTGTCAAATGATGTCTACCTTGTAACAATGCAAACATGCCATGTATTCTCTAGAGCTCTGATTAGCTAGCTGGTAAACATTAACAGCAGACATGTGGATTATTAAAGCAATAACCCTGGCCAGCGGTGACTCTGCCGGGAGATGAAGGTAACTCATCCAGAGACTGATTTGAGCGTGTGTAATGAGGTCCAGTGACGCTAAGGTACTCATTGGACAGTGCCTTTAAGTGTTTAGCCCGACAGATTAAAAAAATGACCTCCTTATAGGCACCAGCAGCATAAACTTTATATAATCAATAAACTTGACCTATTCATGAATATCAAATATAAGCCAGGACTCTCTGAATGGGAGATACGGCGGAAGTAGTGATATTCATCATGGACTGTTTAGCTTATTATTGCAGGCTTATTCTGAACTGCCTTATTTCAGATCCTAGTGGGATCTTTTACCTTATTGTAATATTAGGTAGTCAGAGCGTTCGTGTATCCAGAGAGGTCAAAATGCTTAGAAAAGCAATGTGTGACAATGCTTTTCTGTGACAATGACATTGCCTTTTAATCAAACAAACCAGAATCACAGCATAGTTTTGGGGTCCAGATGGCTCCTCACCCCACCCCACGCACCCCACTGAGGGCTGGAACTGTTCATTCACTGTGCTGGGTCTTTCACTGAGGGTGAGGCCTGAGGTCTCCTTCCTAGGAAGGCCCTGCTCCTACCACTCCATCTTCTCTCTTCCAGCTCCTGGACATCCATGCTTTCCCCATATGAATGGCTTTGTTGTTGCCTTGGTGAGTTTTCCTTCTTTGTCCACAAATTGACACATATTGTCAGAATGTCCACATATTGTCTGGTCTTTGGTTCTAACTCTGGCAATTGACGTTATTGTTGTTGTTATTGTTGTTGTTTGAGAAAGGTTCTCACTCTGTTGCCTAGGCTGGAGGGCAGTGGTACGATCACCGATACTGTAGCATCGGCCCCCTGGGGTTAAGCGACCCTCCCACCACAGCCTCCCAGGTAGCTGCGACTACAGGCGTGTGCCGTGATGCCTGGCTAACTTTTTGTATTTTTAGTAGGGACGGGGTTTTGCCATGTTGTAAAGGCTGGTCTTGAACTCCCGAGCTCAAGTGATCCACCTGCCTCAGCCTCCCAAAGTGCTGGGATTACATGGCTTTCATCACCTTGCCATCCTGCTCACAGACCTAAAATCAGTCTCCAGGGTCTATGAGATCAAATCTCAGTTCAGATCCCCAAAAATCGTGCCTAACCCACTTAACTATGTCACTCATTCAAGAAGGCCCTTGACCAAAGTCAGAGGTGGCTCCTCATTGTCTTGATAACATGACCTCCTGGTCCGAGGAGCTCTGCTCATCACTTCCGCCACCTGGAACACTCTGCTCGCTCTTCATTCACTGAGTGTCTTCCGGGAGCCAAATGCTGCCTGCCCCTCAACTTCCCCCGCTGTAAGGCATTCCGAGTAACCTTGGTCCATGTTCACTTTTGTCCTTCCTGACCTCACACAGCACTTCTTGTTTCCTACACTTGGTATTTCATTATCTTCTGAGCTCTACTGGGCATGTGTGCAACCTGGTTGCTGGTTCATTTGTAGTAAGGACCATGCTGTAGACCTCTTTGATCTTCCCCACCCTGTAGTTTTTGGCACATGGTAGAAGGTAAGCAGGTCTCCCTTGGATGAATGGCACTGAATTCATTTTGAGCTTAGAAGAGTGGTGCCTTCCGACGGGGTGCAGCATCGCGTCCAGTGAGCCAGAGAGTGTCTCCATGGCAACATGAAATTCTCCACATCATTATCTGTTCTATACTCTAGTATATAAGTTAGGTCATTTTTTTTTTCTTGCCCTGTTTTGTCACTAACACATCGCTACTTCAAATGCATTTCGTTTTCATTAAAGGATTATCTTGGTAATAAGCTATGGCTTCTTAGTTTCCACCAGCCTTCTAAGTTACCCTTATGGATGGCAGGGGCTCATAATTCCTAATATAAGCTCCTTAATCACTATTGTTTTCATCTGCAGCATAGTAGCATATTTTAAAATCCTGATATGGAGGCTGAGTCACAGACTCTCACAATAGCGCATGTGGGTAAGTAACACACCTAATTTTCTGACTGTATCAGAGCAGCTATAATCAGAGCAGTAACCTGAGATGCTAATAGCATAGGTACCATCTGGAGGCCACTTACGAACACATTTGTTAGAACTCTCATCTTTGCATAGAATGGAGGGCTCACTGTAATGAGTCACTGAAGATGCCTGATGATTGGCCCATTTTCTCCTTTTGGGTGATTTCTAGTGCCGTACTTCCAGAGCAGATCATTATAAAGCCAGTGGGACCAGTGGGATGTCACCCAGTGTCCAGCCTTGCCACCAACGCACGCTTTCACAAAGGCATCCCTTCTGACAGCAATACACAAGTCAGTAGGAAAAGTAAAACTGCTGTCACCATTGTGACCGTTATAGAATAGAATACAGCAAAGGTACTAAAATGAGATCTTATCTCAGTGTTCAAACAGATTTTCCATCTAATCTTCTATTTTTTTTTTTAACTTGGAAAACCTAGAGTTTTTGTCTTCCATTTGTGTAATAAAATTCCTCCCATTGTTTTCCACGGTGATGGTATTTTATGATGATAGACGAGCAAACCTAATCAAAGTTTAATTAAACACCATAAATATAACTAACTGTGAATCTCGGGCTCTTCAGAAACGGGGCGTGAGTGATCTGAAAGCCAGAGCTTAGCCGCATGCATCTTCATTATGAGAGCTCTCTCCAACAAAAGCATTCTGAGCACTTGATCCAAATAGAAATGTTTTCTTTTCTTCTCTTCCCCCTCCTGCCACCCCCACCTAGAAACACACGGCCTTGGTTCTCAGCAACATCAGGGTTTGAGCTACCCCCATATTTCTTCTGGCACAGGAATATTAAAGCAACCTTGCTTTTTGTTCTCCTTTGTGACTGGGATAGAGTTGAATGGTCTCCCACGGAGAGCCGGGCAGGCTCCTTTCTGTAATTCCTACCTCTGTGAAATGCCGCCCTCGGTAGAACCAGCCTGTTTTGTGAAAACTGGCAGGGATGAGAGCTCAATGTGTTTGAACAACAAGTTCCTCGGCGCGGCAGAAATTGGATGATTTTCTTCGGGAAGTTGAAATCCAAATCAGACGAATAGGCAACTGCATACCAAATGAATTCATCATCTGCTATCCGATATGTCAGCTTGTCATCTGACAAGCCCCAGAGGTGTTAATATGTCCCAAGCTTTGAGGAGAATGCATAAGAAGTTAAGTAATTATTTTTAATACACAGAGTCAGTGATGACTACGGATGAGGGGACTTCAGAGTCCGCCGCTCCAGGATGCTGGCACCGGCTTTCCAGGCCCTTCCCCACAGACGCAGGTAGATTGCATCTGGGTAGCAAGGATTCAAAACAGCTTTTATTTCCACAACTTTGATGTTGGCTGGGGCCCCAGAGTCCCTGGAACCTGGCTTCTCCCAGGCACAAGCGGTCATTCACTGTGTCTTCCAGGCCACAGGCTCCTGCAGGCGACTGCTTCCCTCTCAGCTGGGCACAGGAGGCAGGGTCTGCTCTGCGGGATGCTCAGGTTAAGTGGGGCAGGTTTGGGTCATTGAATCCAAAGTAACTTTCTGTTGAAATGGGAAATTATCAATCTGATGATTGTTTTTCTCTGAGTGACATTTAAAATAATCTTACAAAACCCTAAAAATGATCGGACAGCTGAGATTTCAATCCAGGAGATCTGAATGTCCTTGTCCTCCCGCACCCCGCCTTGGCAAATCCTACTCTCCATTTCTTTCTCTCTGTCTCACTCATGCTTACTCTCACGCTCTGTTTTGGTTCGAACAAAAGAAGCACCTGGCCTTGAGACAGGGATTTCATAATGGGAGAAATTCTAAATGAAGACCAATAAAGGCTTAATGATTAATCAGGAAAACAAAAAGGTAGGGTCCTGCTTTGAAAGGACTAGGAGAGGAGACCCTCAGGAGAACATGCCCACTGCAAGCCCTGGGTTGGGGGGCGGTGGGAACACCTTCCCTGCTGTAATTTCGCCTACTCAAGGATCTCAACTGGTGTCCTTTGACTAAATCATGCTGCTAGGGATCCAACCTTTTACAATATGGGAGTCTTCCCCTCCTCTATAAAATTAAAATCCTTTTAGCTTTGAGACTGCTGTGCTAAGTACATTACAAATGTCAAGTCCCTCTTCCTTCCTCGTGGCCACATTTCACACGCCATGACCTTCAGTGCCTGGCGTCTATAGTCAGTCTTTCCTCACTGTCAGGAGGTTCAGGTAGCCGGGCTCCTGTTATGGGCACCATGGGGACAGAAGGGACGTTCGGTGGTTTGGCTGAATGTGCTGATTGTGACTGACTTTTCCATGTGACATACAGGCAGCAGCCAGCACTTCCTCCGGGGAGCGGCAGGCGGCCCTGGCACCTGGGGTTCTCTGGCTTCCTAGCACAGCAGAACGGCGGCAGGATGGAGGAGGTGGTTTTCCAGCCAAGCATCTCATCACCACGTAGCTCTGTTCAGGACTTCTGTACCGAGGCCTTCGTGACACAGGTGTTCGCTCTCCATTTTCCCCAGCCGAGAATTCCCCTGTCACTAATTATGATACCAAGTGACTTACAGCTCATGGCTTTGCACTAGTAAGATCAGTTCCTAGGCCTCAAGTTGAATCAAGTGCTATCTATTCATTGACATACATTCTTACAGATCTGTTTTTTAAACAAATGTTTGGTAATCATACGAGTGTCACCTTAATACTGCAGCTGTCAAGCAGTGAATGTTGTGTTACTTGCTAAATGTCAGGGGAGGAGGTGAGGTCGCACTGCCACCAATATGAGCCCACAACGTACAAAGGACAGGCTGACCTGGATCACATTTTTAAAATAAATGTTATTCTGCTCAGTTCTGTCTGTATCCCAAAGGAACTAACTGGTGCCTGTTTACAGGCATTCCAGGAATTACAGGCGCACGCTACCATATCTGGCTAATTTTTGGTAAGTAACATAGGAAAAGGGGCTTGGAAGCCCATGAATTTACATTTACCTGCATGTAGATTCCTTACGGTCATAGAAAAAATTGCAGGCACTCTTTCCTGGGAATGTCATTTATAATTCAGCTGGGTTCATTCAACACTTGGTATTGAGAGCCTACTGGCTTCAGCTGTTGTCTGAATCCCATGTTTATTCAACCATTAACACGTATTTATAATACAAAGGGATGAGTTTACTTTTTTAAAAAAGCTGCACGATGCGGCTTTAAAAATTAAATGACAGTGTGGCATCTGTTACTTTTTGGATCACTGTAACTGGATTTTCATCAACTTGAAATCACTCCAGTGCTAATTATCTAGTCCTTTCTTTTCTTCCATTGGTGGCCTCTCTTTGGTCATTTCACTGCTTGTTTTCAAAAAGGGCTAAAGTTCACTCTTCACCCTGGGTGAAGAGAAGTCAAGGAAAGTGATGGGGCTGAGGTCCTCCTCTGTCACTGAGGGTGCTGGTGGGGAAGCTGGCACAGAATGGAGGTGGGCAGGGAGGAGGTAGAGAATTAAATTTAAGTAATCCTAGGAAACCTTCCTGGAGAGGTCACCATGTGCCTCTCTCTCCCCCTGAAGAACTGAGAATTAATTAATCATTATACTTCAACTCTTGTGCCTGTACTTGGCACTTAGTAAGTACTCCATATGTACCAAATGGAACCTGGGAGACGTTCCTGTAATTGGTAAATTTGTTACCAATTTTAGGTAACATCTTAGCCCAGTGATCTCTTGAAGGTTGCTTATTTTTACTGCTTCAAGGAAGAGACGATGCCTATTTTTGCTTTTTTTCTTTTTGATATGAAGTTACACTCTTGTGGCCCACACTGGAGCGCAATGGCGCGATCTCAGCTCACTGCAACTTCCACTTCCTGGGTTCAAGTGATTCTCCTGCCTCAGCTTCCCGAGTAGCTGGGATTACAGGCACATGCTATCACGCCTGGCTAATTTTTCTTTTTTGTGTTTTTAGTAAAGATGGGACCAGCCTATGTTGGCCAGGCTGGTCTCAAACTCCTGACCTCAAGTGATCCACCCCGCTCGGTCCCGCAAAGTGCTAGGATTACAGGCATGAGCCACTGTGCCCGGCCTATTTTTGCTTTTCAAGCTTGAAGAATCTTTCCACAACTTTCTTAGTTCGACGGTTGAGTGGCTGTTTGAGTTGCATATTTATTTTACTGTTATGGATTTCAAATCAGTCGGGACACATGGCAATTGGAATGCGACATCTATCTCTCCATATGATGGATATGAAACAGTGCTTTTTTATTCTATTATATCTATATCCATAAAAGGAGAAACAGTTTCATTGTGGCTGTCAGCCAGGAAAATTATACGTATTGCTAATGGGAAGAACAAATGATAACAGCCTCTTTGTTGACACTGGTAGTGACAAAATTATATTAGTTTCAGCCATAGCAGATTGAGAGACATTTCCTCTTAGAAAAAGTCCAAGGGCTGCCAGCCATGGTGGCTCCTGCCTATAATCCCAGCACTTTGGGAGGCTGGGGTGGGAGGGCTGCTTGAGGCCAGGAGTTTGAGACCAGCCTGGGCAACACAGTGAGACACTTTTTTTTTTTTTTTTTTTTTTTTTTTTTTTTTTTTTGAGACGGAGTCTCGCTCTGTCACCCAGGCTGGAGTGCAGTGGCCGGATCTCAGCTCACTGCAAGCTCTGCCTCCCGGTTCACGCCATTCTCCTGCCTCAGCCTCCCGAGTAGCTGAGACTACAGGCGCCCGCCACCACACCTGGCTAATTTTTTTTTCTTTTCTTTTCTTTTTTTTTTTTTTGAGACAGAGTCTCGCTCTGTCTCCCAGGCTGGAGGGCAGTGGCGCGATCTCTGCTCACTGCAAGCTTCGCCTCCCGATTTCATGCCATTCTCCTGCTTCAGCCTCCCGAGTAGCTGGGACTATAGGCGCCCGCCACGTCGCCCGGCTAGTTTTTTGTATTTTTTTTTTTAGTAGAGACGGAGTTTCAACGTGTTAGCCAAGATGGTCTCGATCTCCTGACCTCATGATCTGCCCATCTCGGCCTCCCAAAGTGCTGGGATTACAGGCTTGAGCCACCGTGCCCGGCCTTTTTTTCTTTTTGAGACAGAGTCTCGCTGTTGCCCAGGCTGGAGTGTGGTAGCAAGATCTCAGTTTACTGCAACCTCTGCCGCCCAGGTTCAAGCAATTATCTGCCTCAGCCTCCGGAGTAGCTGGGCTTACAGGCACCCACCACCACGCCCAGCTAATTTTTGTATTTTTAGTAGAGACGGGGTTTCACCATCGTGGTCAGGTTGGTTTTGAACTCCTGACCTTGTGATTCACCCGCCCCAGTCTCCCAAAGTGCTGAGATTACAGGTATGAGCCACCGTGCCCAGCCATGAGACACTTTTTCTACAAAAAAAAAAAAAAAACTAACTGGGGGTGGTAGCATGCATCTGTGGACCCGGCTACTCAGGAGGCTGAGGCAGGAAGATAGCGTGAGCCCAGGACTTTGAGGCTGCACTGAGCCATGCTCATACCACTGCACTCTAGCCTGGGTGACAGGGCAAGCCTGTCTCAAAAAAAAAAAAAAAAAAAAAAAGTCCAAGTACCTGTAGATCAAAGTGCAATCATTTAGTTGTTGCTGTTTCTGACCTAGCTTTCTGGTTCATACACTGGAAAATTCCTTGCATTTTAATATGACATATGTATTTGTATTTTGTGTGTATATACCATGCTCTCAAAACCATCCACTGTAAGTATGCGGTGGTGTGAGTACCTCAGGGTCTAATGCTCCTTCTGTTTGATCATGTTGTTGGGTTATGACTTCCAAATGCAGATTTCTACATTATCCTTATACACAATTCTAATCTCTTCTTTTTACAAATGGCTGAAGTTCACATGAACAATTTATGTCCTGAACCTTAATTATAAATGTAGTTTGCCACCTGACTGTACTCCCACTCCATGCCCTCCCTGGGGATTAATCACCACCTACCTCCCTGGCTGCTTGGCAAAGGCGATGTAGACAGTGAGAGGAAGGGGGCGGTGAGGGCCAGGAGTGTGGGTGGGACGCAGCTGCCACCACAGGAAGAGAGGAAACACACATGCCTTCCTGGGCTGCCCTCAAGCTTTCCCAAACCCAGTTGCCTTGGAATGTGTTCATTTAACAAAATAAACAACGAATGTGGACTTGGCTTTCAACCCCAAAACGCTGTACCCTCATTAGCTTACGGGAGTCCATGCAGTACTTGAAGACTACAACTTAGTATTTTAAATTTCCCAAGGAAGCGTACAGAGGTGAATAGATCATGCCAAGACTTCGGGTGGCAGTTATGGATGGAGGAGCGGGGTGGACGACGAGGCTGGAGTAGCCACCCCTGCATGGTGCTTTCTCTGCTCCACGTGATACCCCTTAGGAGATGTCATTTAATGGATCCTAGGAGGGCCCCGTGGAGGGAGCCGTGGCATTTGTCATTGGGACTCTCGGACATGTAGAACCATTTTATTTTCCAACATCCAGTGGGGTTAGTGGTTTGCAGTCTGTCTCCTCAGCTAGACTAGAAGCCCTTAGAGGGCAGGAGAGCCTACTTCTGCAGCTGCTCCACCCTGGGGCCGAATTTTTCCTGCCTCACCCAGCCATGTATTTGACGTCCGTAGGACCACTAAACCTGAAAAGAGGATTCACACTGAGTATCTTCTGCCTTCCAGGCTTGTCCTTGACACATACATTTTCCCTAAGAGCCGAAATAATTTTCAGCATCATTTGATCATTTCTCATTTGTCATTTTCAGCCTCTCGAGAGCATTCCAGGATGTTATTTTTATTCATCTTCTCCTCTTGTTTTTCCTCCTTTTAAAATGATGCCGGGAATGGAAGTTATACTTGGGTGAGACTGAAAGTGCTAGAATTGGGTGAAGGATCATGGCATTTTTTTTCCTATAGAAGAATCATTTATACTATTATAAAGAATATAGCAGTTGGAGGAAAAAAGCTTTCAGGAGTAAATCACTATTATTCATTGCCTATTATAATTTACAACAACAACAATGCTTCTCTTTCTAGTAGCATAAAACCGCCAACAACCCACAGTACAAGCGCTTAGAAGCGTAAGACTCATTAATGCTATTCGCCTTTGTTTTCTATGTCCAACCCCGTTAGCACTGATTATTCTGTCTACCCAAAAACCCCACCACGACTCAGGCATGCACTCAAAATTAAGGCTCCAATTCCCTTCAAGAGGGACATTTAAATGACCAGGGGAAAAAAAGGCCACACTGTTGCTGAAGGTGGCCACACCAAGGTGTCCACGCCCCTTCCACCTGAGCAGCTTCTATTCTGTCTTACCCCTCACCATATTAAAAAAAGTCTGAACTTACATATCATCGAAGATGAGTTTCTGCCTCTTGCAGTCCCTGTGGCCGTTGGAGCCTGGAGACCACGGCTCCGTCTGCGGTCGTGACTTGTGGAGGGGAATGTTTTCAGAATTGTTGTGAGCTGCTTTCTAAACAAGAAACAACACATGTCTTTGAGAAATTGGCCACCTGGTGAAGCGAGCAGCCCATCACATACATACATACATACATACATAGAATATCTTTGGCTCTACAGAACATCTTTGTGTGCTGTATTAGAATGGATGGTGATTGTGTCTCAATAAAGAAATACCTGCCTTCTAGGTATTTGCCGAGGGCTTCTACCTGCGTTCTCAACCGTCATTCTCATGACACTATCCAAAGGGAAGTCATGACGCCCACTCTCACAGATCCAGAAACAGGCTTGGTGAGTTTCAGCAACTTGTCCACACTCAGTGACTGTGGTGGAGGCCAGGGGTTAGGGTTTAGACGCCTACTGTTCCCAGTCCGCTAGACCGGAGGCTGGCCAGTTCAGTTTTCATCAATCAGCATCCTCCAGGGGGCTGGTGAAAACACAGATTGCCAGGCTCCGCACTGAGAGTCTGGGATTCAGCAGGGCTGGGGTGGGGACCTAGAATCTGCCCTTCCATCTGGTTCCCAGTGATGCGGATGCTGCAATCACCCGCAATCCTGGAACCACGCTTTCAGAACCATTCACCTTCACTGCCTCTTGCAAAAGATAAGTCACTCAGCTCACAGTCTGTGAAGTCACTGTCTGTGAAGACCAGAAGGAGTCAACGGGAATCACTAGGAATTATTAAAAAATAAATTCTAGGCCAGGTGCAGTGGCTCTCACCTGTAATCCCAGCACTTTGGGAGGCCAAGGCAGGTGGATCACCTGAGGTCAGGAGTTCAAGACCAGCCTGGCCAACATGGCAAATCCCCGTCTCTACTAAAAATACAAAATTTAGCCGGGCGTGGTGGCGGGCGCCTGTAATCCCAGCTACTCGGGAGGCTGAGGCAGGAGAATCACTTGAACCCAGGAGGTGGAGGTTGCAGTGAGCTGAGACTGCACCATTGCACTCCAGCCTGGGCGACAAGAACAAAAGTCCATCATATATATATATACACACACACACACACATATACACACACACACATATATATACACACACACATATATACACACACACACATATACACACACACACATATATATACACACACACATATATAAACACATATATACACACACATATACACACATATATATACACACACATACACACACATATATACACACACACACATACACACACACACATATATATACACACACATATACACATATATACACACACACATATACACACACACACACATATATATGGAACACATTAGTCTGTGGAAAAGTTTTAAAAATCACATTACTCAGGATAGAAACATTTACATGGCACCTACTGTGTGCTAAACACATGGATCATAAAACCACATCTGAGGTTAGGAAATGCAAATGGTTTCTCTGAAGTAATTAAAATTGAATGTATACAAATGCTGCTTTAAATATGGACTGCTTTTACGTGTAACACTGTACAGGTTAGAGTCTACTGTTATAGAAGACCAGGAAACTCAGATGTCAACATTTAAAAATTGTTCTTAAACTCCTCCAGTGGCCTCTGCTTGCTATTGGTAAAAGGAGCGATCCCAGTCAAGTGGCCCCTCAGCCATTCTTCGCCTGTGGCCTCTGTGCCCCAGACTCATGGGCTGGTGTCCGGTTCTTTCTCGGGACCTTTGCACTGGCTGCTTCCTCTGCCTATAATGCTCTGTGCCCCTTACTATATGCCTACTTGCCTTTTACAGATCTCGCATTAGGGGTCAGCCATCTATGGACAGGGAGTCAAACCTGGCTTTTCTTGTAAATAAAGTTTTATTGGAAATGAATCCTGCCTATGCATTTATCTATCGTCCGTTTTCCTGCTACAATGGCAGAGTCGGGTAGCCAGGATGGAGACTGTGCAGCCCATAAACCCTTAGGTTATTTATCTGATTTTTTACAGCAGCAGTTCTCAACAGGGGGCAAACTGATAATGCCTGGAGACATTTTTAGTTGTCACCACTGCCAGTGGGTGCTCATAGGATCTACTGGGTGGAAGCCAGGGACACTGCCAAATATCCTACGTTGCAGAGGACAGCCTCACCACAAGTAATTGGTCAGTCCAAAACGTCAAAACCTGCTTCGCAGAAAAAGTTTGCCACTCTTAGGACTAATTCAAGCCTCTTTGTTCTAAGAGCTCCTAGTTCTTTGTGAGTTCCCTTTTTGGCACTGAAACCGCTGGTGCTGAGTCATGGATGTGTGCGATCCCCTGTATGAGGCTCTCTCCCAGCTAACTGTAAGCTTCATTCAGGCACAAATGGAATCTGCTGGATTGTGACTGCATCTCTGATGCCCAGCACGTAGTAAGTACTTACCAAATAAGCACCTGTTTGGTGAAGAATAACTAAATAAGATCTATAATTGGTTTACAGTTCTCTGTATATCATAGTTGCTCATGACTTAAAGATCTACAGGCAAATAAAAAAAACTTGAGTTGGTGTCTTTTTGTTCCACATTTTTCTTTTTTTTTTTTTTTTTGAGACAGAGTCTTGCTCTGTCGCCCAGGCTAGAGTGCAGTGGCTGGATCTCAGCTCACTGCAAGCTCCGCCTCCCGGGTTCATGCCATTCTCCTGCCTCAGCCTCCTGAGTAGTCGGGACTACAGGCGCCCGCCACCTCGCCCGGCTAGTTTTTTTGTATTTTTTTTAGTAGAGACAGGGTTTCACCGTGTGTTAGCCAGGATGGTCTTGATCTCCTGACCTCGTGATCTGCCCATCTCGGCTTCCCAAAGTGCTGGGATTACAGGCTTGAGCCACCGCGCCCGGCCCCATGTTTTTCTAATATAGGTCTTCCCCAATTCTTTCAGTCTAGAATTAAAGACCACTGCTCCCAAGTGAGGGTGCACAAAAGAAGGTTAATTTCCTGAGGATGCTGTAAGATTGAGGCTCTTGCGGGAACTTCCAGCAACTTTTAACAATCTTTAACTCATGGGATAAAGTGTTACACACTGCTTCCTCCC
This sequence comes from Macaca mulatta, assembly GCF_049350105.2. Classification (NCBI taxonomy): domain Eukaryota; kingdom Metazoa; phylum Chordata; class Mammalia; order Primates; family Cercopithecidae; genus Macaca; species Macaca mulatta. Next base: position 7,738,292 of record NC_133418.1, read on the forward strand.
TCATCCTTCTTTGCAGAGTCCTGTTCTTTTTTTTTTTGAGATGGAGTCTCGCTCCGTCACCCAGGCTGGAGTGCAGTGGCGCGATCTTGGCTCATTGCAACCTCCACCTCCCAGGTTCAAGTGATTCTCCTGCCTCAGCCTCCTGAGTAGCTGGGATTACAGGTGTGTGCCACCACGCCTGGCCACCCAGCTGGTTTTGATAGGCACAGTGACTACCATGGGAGAGGGTTTGGAAGTAACTAATGTTCCCGAGAGGATGAGGGGTCCAGGGCCACTGGCTGTCAAGAGGCTGGCATGGAGGCGAAGAGGAACTAACATACAGTGTTAGTTGCATAGGTGTCCCTAGGTGTTGGAGTTTTTTTGTTTTTTTCCATTGAGACAGAGTCTCGCTCTGTCACCCAGGCTGGAGTGCAGTGGTGGGATCTCAGCTCACTGCATCCTCTGCCTTCCAGATTCAAGCAATTCTCCTGCCTCAGCTGGGACTACAGATGCCTGCCACCATGCCTGGCTAATTTTTGTATTTTTAGTAGAGACAGGGTTTCACCATGTTGGCCAGGCCGGTCTTGAACTTCTGACCTCAAGTGATTCGCCCGCCTCAGCCTCTCAAAGTGCTGGGATGACAGGCATGAGCCATCATGCCCAGTGGGGATCTTTTCATAATATTGTCTCTTTTAAAATATTGCAGGTAAAGAAACAGGAGCAGAGAGATTAAGTAACTGGCCCAAGATCACACTGTAGCTAAGAGGTGAGGTCAGACTGTGAACCCAAGTCCCCTGCTCTTCCCCTGGGGCGTGCTGGAATCACCCTTGAGATCACTGGAAAAGGGGTAGCGGGGGAGTTCCCCCACTGTGGCTGCAACACTGGCCAGTGAGGGCCAAGTGCGGGCCCTGTAGCTTTCAGTGTGGGGTTTTCAATCCCAGATTTAACTCTGCCCTGGGCTCAGACATTTTTCCCAATAGAAAGGTTGGTTGGTTCAAACTCCTAATTTACTTTGTCCCGGGATGGTATTACTTTGAGGTCTTGTCTTTTCAGACAGAAAAATAAAATCCTGCCTAAGCAACAGAGGCTTAGAATTCTCCCTCGGTTCCTCTTCCCCGCTCTCTGTTGGGAGGGTGAGGGGGGATGTCTTTTGCTGGGTCTTCCTAGAAGCGGGTGGCATTCAGGAATTCTCAAGGGGACCTCAAGCATGTGTTTAGACTGTGCTAGGTTAGAGACAGAGCTTGGGGGTGCTCAGTTTCTATTTTTTTTTTTTTTTGAGACAGGGTCTCGCTCTGTTGCCCGGGCTGGAGTGCAATGGCGCGATCTTGGCTCACTGCAAGCTCCAGTTCCCAGGTTCATGCCATTCTCCTGCCTCAGCCTCCCAAGTAGCTGAGACTACAGGCACCCACCACCATGCCCGGCTAATTTTTTGTATTTTTAGTAGAGACGAGGTTTCACTGTGCCAGCCAGGATGGTCTCGATCTGCTGACCTCGTGATCCACCCGTCTTGGCCTCCCAAAGTGCTGGGATTACAGGTGTGAGCCACTGTGCCCCACCCCTCATTTTGGTTTTAGTTGGAAAGGAAGAGAGAGCATCAACGAACCGTGAGGTCTCCGCCGTGAGGCTGCAGCTGGCTGTCGGCCTTAGGCTTTTTGCTGGAAGAGGCTGAAGTGAACAAACTGTTGCCATTAGGTCGGCTGGAAGAAGTTAAGTCCTCGCTGGTGTATTTGTGTTTAGATGCATCGGAGAGGGGTGAGATGGGCGACCGAAGCATTTTTTCATTTTTATTTATTGGTATTGCCACACTGAAAAAGGAAATGACAGTAATGGAATGTCACAGAGTCTGCACAGGGAAAGGTAAATGTTTTCCTATGACCCAAACCACCCAACTGGGACCTGTTGCTGGGAGAAGCTTCTTGGGAATTATTATACCAGGAAACAAGTTAATGGCATTAGGATCATAACAAACAAGAAGCAAGTCTCACTCACTGTTTCTTTTCTCTCCCCATCAGGATGATAGTAATTCTGGAGCCGGCACCAAAGAACGCAACTAAGACTAGTAACACTTTCATTTTCCAAGTCCTTTATCCAAGGATCTCAAAATACCCAGAAAACAACTTACTGTTTTCCTAACAAGCATAAGGAGCAAGCAGTGGGAAGGTCAGTCAACAACAATAAATGAATTCTACATTTCTTTCTCTTCTTGAGACAGGGTCTGGCTCTGTTACCCAGGCTGGAGAGCAGTGGCAGGATCTTGGCTCACTGTAGCCCTAACCTCCTGGGCTCAAGCAATCCTCCCACCTCAGTCCCCTGAGTAGCAGGGACTACAGGTATGCATCACCACATCTGGCTAATTTTTCATATTTTTTGTAGAGATGGGGTTTCACCATGTTGCCCAAGCTGGTCTCGAACTCCTGGATTCAAGGTGCCTCGGCCTCCCAAAGTGCTGGGATTACAGACATGAGCCATTGTGCCCAGCCAAATTCTACATTTCTTTTTATTTTTTATTTTTTTGAGACGGAGTTTCACTCTTGTCACCCAGGCTGGAGTACAATGGCGTGATCTCGGCTCACTGCAACCTCCGCCTCCTGGGTTCAAGTGATTTTCCTGCCTCAGCCTCCCGAGTAGCTGGGATTACAGGCGCCTGCCACCATGTCTGGCTAATGTTTTTATTTTTAGTAGAGATGGGATTTCACCATGTCAGCCAGGCTGGTCTTGAACTTCTAACCTCAGGTGATCCACCCGCCTCGGCCTCCCAAAGTGCTGGGATTATAGGCGTGAGCCACCGCACCCAGTCTGAATTCTACATTTCTAAAAAGACTTTTGCTATCTCATCTGAGCTTATACTAAATATTATATAGAAAATAATAAAACCAGAGAACAACCTGCAATGTGTAAAGCCAATTCTTAATATCTGAGTTTATGACTTAAACAGGGATTGATCAGATTAAACCTAGAATATAAAAACAGTGAGTAGGAGGCTGGGTGTGGTGGCTCATGCCTGTAATCCCAGCACTTTGGGAGGCCAAGGTGGGCAGATCACTTGAGGTCTGGAGTTTGAGATCAGCCTGGCCAACATGGTGAAACCCTATTTGTACTAAAAATACAAAAATTGGCTGGGCGCAGGGGCTCACGCCTGTAATCCCAACACTATGGGAGGCCGAGGCGGGCGGATCACAAGGTCAGGAGATCGAGACCATCCTGGCTAACATGGTGAAAACCCGTCTCTGCTAAAAAAATACAAAAAATTAGCCAGGCATGGTGGCGGGCACCTGTAGTCCCAACTACTTGGGAGGCTGAGGCAGGAGAATGGTGTCAACCCAGGAGGAGGAGTTTGCAGTGAGCCAAGATCGCGCCACTGCACTCCAGCCTGGGGGACAGAGCAAGACTCCACCTCAAAAAAAAAAAAAAAAAAAAAAAAAAAAAAAAAAAAATTAGCCAGGTGTGGTGGTGCATGCCTATAATCACAGCTACTCAGGAGCAGGGGAATCACTTGAGGGAGGTGGATGTTGCAGTGAGGCGAGATTGCACCACTGCACTCCAGCCTGGGAGACAGAATAAGACTCTGTCTCCTAAATAAACAAATACGGTGAGTAGAAGTTACAGTTTCTGATTCCTAACTCCTTATTTCACCTTCAAAACTACTGTCTGTGCTTGAATATAATGTTCTCCAAAATCAACCATCAGTGAAGAGGGATTCACTTACATTTGAGTTTGCAATGTATATTACATTGTTAGGGCTCTATTCCTTATAGTATTCTTTGGGGAAGACAGATTAGTCTGAAATGAACTCAGTCATCGCTCATTTAGAATACTTATAGAGGTCACCTGGTAGAGCCAGTTAAAACATGGTAAAGTCATCTAACAAAGATTGACTCATTATTCTTGGGGTTGGGCTCTTTTAATTGCACGTGTTCGTTATCACCGCAAACAAGCCATTAAAGTCACTTCGAAAAGCAATTTCCTTAGCTGGTGGTCACAGTGGAGAGATTACAAACACAGGCCTCTAGAACAAATGACAAGACCAAGGTTCTGAATGTTATGCAAATGGATACATGTGGGGATAGAATTTCTGGTGATAGATTTCTGGTTCCAAAAGCACTGTGTGTCTAACAACATAGAGGCTGTGTTATGCAAAAGTGCTTTGGGAGAATCAAAAGTTACTCATCTAGCGATGGCAAAGATGCTGATGTTGAAGATAATGTGAACTGCCTGACTATAATTGTTTGTCGAAATGTGAGTGAAGAAAGACCTTTTCCTCAGTCTCTATAATTTGACGTACTTCATGATTTTCACAGTGCAAGAAAAACAAAACTGTGACATTAAATATTATCATGGACATCATGATTGTCGGTTTTTCATCATTGCAAGTTTATAAATATATATATTCAAGTTGACCAAAGAAACTTTCTTGGGAGCTCCTCTTTGAAATTGGCAATCCCTTGGCCGGGCGCGGTGGCTCAAGCCTGTAATCCCAGCACTTTGGGAGGCCGAGGCGGGCGGATCACAAGGTCAGGAGATCGAGACCACAGTGAAACCCCGTCTCTACTAAAAATACAAAAAATTAGCCGGGCGCGGTGGCGGGCGCCTGTAGTCCCAGCTACTCAGGAGGCTGAGGCAGGAGAATGGCGGGAACCTGGGAGGCGGAGCTTGCAGTGAGCCGAGATCGTGCCACTGCACTCCAGCCTGGGCAACAGCGTGAGACTCCGTCTCAAAAAAAAAAAAAAAAAAAAAAAAAAAAAAAAAAAAGAAATTGGCAATCCCCGTCTCTGGGACTGCTGTGCAGCACTGGTAAAACCTGATAGTAGCAATCACAGTTCCAGAGGTACACAGACCACCTTTCCCAGAAAGAACTCTAAGCATTTTATCTGCATTGTGTCACTACTTAACATAAATAAAACCATCAAAACTAGGAGGCTCTGCCAGACTAAGTCTCTAGAGCAAGAGTTTTTTTTAACCTGGGGTTCAAGAACTTGAATGGAGAAGTGACCTCTTCATTTTCACTGACCTCTCACTGTAATAGAACATTTCCTTCAACTATGAGTAAAGGTATGAAACCAGAGTCATGGTTTAGCAGGAGCAGTAGTATCAACACCTGTGACTGTGTCACCGGTATAAATCACAGCTATTTTCTTTTTTTCTTTTCTTTTTTGAGATGGAGCCTGTCTGTCACCCAGGCTGGAGTGCCGTGGTGCAATCTCAGCTCACTGCAACCTCCGCTTCCCGGGTTTGAGCGATTCTCTGGCCTCAGCCTCCCGAATAGCTGGGACTACAGGAGTGTGCCACCACACCCGGCTAATTTTTTTATATTTTTAGTAGAGACGGGGTTTCACCATATTGGCCAGGCTGGTCTTGAACTCCTGACCTCATGATCCGTCTCCCTCAGCCTCCCAAAGTGCTGGGATCACAGGCATGAGCCACTGCACCCGGCCAAATCACAGCTATTTTCCTATCATATTGCAGTTGTGCAGACACACAGTTTATATTCCTCACTGCTTAGAAATTATGGAAGCCACCAGATCAGCTAGATCATTTAGTGTATTAACACGCACTAAACGGTATCGCACATTTAAAAATATCTGGGTACCACATTTTCCCCATTTCCCCTTTCTCAATATTTTGGGCTGGCATCCACCCTGCACAGAGGACCGAGGAGTGGGCAGCGTGCAGGGGCAACCCTCCCTCCCGTTCAGACCCACAGGAGCCCTCGCCTTCCAAGGTGATTCCGGCACTGCAGTGGGCCTGTGTGTGTGCACCCTCGCTCTCCAATTTCCTCGCCAAGGTTTAGCACCGCTCTACATCTTTTCCTAACCTTTCAGTTTACATTTTTATGTGTTGTGCTGAGACATTCATCTCCCTTTAAAATTCTATGTATACGGTCAGAGAGGGCGAGGGGTGTCTTAGAGAGGAAAAGTGGCCTCTGTGCTGTGGTATTTCAAAATGGAAAGCGCTTCTATGACTGATGATAAGCTACTCGTTTCTAATAAATACCTGGGATTTTGCCTTGCTTGTAAGCCATTCATCAAAGAGGGGAGTCAGTGCTGGGTGGGTCCATCTGGAACCTCTTGAGAGGAGTGTCTGGGTGGCCATTTAACCTTGGGAGCACGGACCCTTCTAAGGCCACAATTTTAGTCTATATCCAATTAATTGCTTTAGGTGCTGCACATGGAGATTCAGCTCCAAGTGTGTATTTCTTCATCTGCGTAATAAGCTTAGTGTTCTTACGAGTTTAGTGGTTACCATTAAAATATTGATTAGAAATTCAGTTATTAAGTTTTTTGGGAGAAGGGCATGTCTTGGGGAGTGCAGAGCTGTGTGTAACTAGTATCTGGTCTTTGGTTATGGAGAAGTACCTTGCATGAGTATCTGGAGCTATAGTATGGGGCACATGTAGTCATAATGATAAGACTTGGGTTAAAGGAGGGAAGCAAGTCTGCAGACCTAGACCAGAGTAGTCCTCAAAAAATCCAACCCTCCTCCAACCCAGCAGGTGACTTTCAGACCCACAGATCTCTCCAGCTCACTTCCACTTTGGAGGGAATGCACGTACCTGTTGATGTTCATGTTGCAGTGGTTTGCAGACAAAGTATTACCGGTGGAGGTGGCCAGTCTTGAAGAGCTGTCTTTCTCTCCCTGGGCCTTCTTGATCTCCCTGTAGTCGTCTTCGTTGTCACACTGTATGGGAATAAAGTCAATCAGCACTGGATTTCAAGAGTTCCCAGGCGCCGACTTCCACAGAGCAAGGCCTCCTGGGAGCCCCACTCACCTGGCTTCCCCGAAGCATAACCTGAGCAGCTGTGCCCCTGCCATAGCTTCCCCATTAGCTCCTCAACAAGCAAGGATGAAATCTGTCGGTTTTACAATCGACAGCTGATGGAGAGGAGAGGCACGACGCCATGATTCAACATTTTGAATTCTGACAGCTGCTCTGCCATCAACGGGCCTAGGATTTAGTCCTCCAAAGCGGCCCTGGTCTGAGTTCCCACTGCAGCTCCAGTGGCACTCACCTTGGCATTTCTTGGTATCGGAATAAAGTACAGCAAGTGTGTGTTCTCTGGGATTCATGCCATAAGGTCAGTGGCAAGCTTGGACTTTTCTGCTTTAAAAATTCTTGCCTTGGCCAGGCGCGGTGGCTCATGCCTGTAATCCTGGCACTTTGGGAGGCCAGGGCAGGCAGATCACGAGGTCAGGAGATCGACACCATTCTGGCCAACATGGTGAAACCCCATCTCTACTAAAATACAAAAAATTAGCCAGGTGTGGTGGTGGGCGCCTGTAGTCCCAGGTACTCGGGAGGCTGAGGCAGAAGAATCGCTTGAACCCGGGAGGCAGAGATTGCAGTGAGCCAAGATCACACCACTGCACTCCAGCCTGGTGACAGAGTGAGACTCCATCTCAAAAAAAAAAAAAAAAAAAAAGAATTGCCTTTTGTGAACTGCAACCAGAAGCTATTATCTCTTGATGCCTTAATTCTAGTTTTCAATTACTATCCCATGACATCTTAGAATCCATAAAGCACCTTTTTCTAAAACAGTACTTTGATTGGATCCTTGTTGCCATGATTGGGTTTAATTTTATTTATTTATTTAGAGATAGAGTCTTGCTCTGTCACCCAGGCTGGAACGCAGTGGTGCGATTATGGCTCACTGCAGCCTCGACCTCCCAGGCTCAAGTGATTCTCCTGCCTCAGCCTTCCAAGCAGCTGGGCCTGCAAGTGCGTGCCACCATGCCTGGCTAAATTTTTGTCTTTTTTTGTAGAGATGGGGTTTTGCCATGTTGCTCAGGCTGATCTCAAACTCCTGGGCTCAAGTGATCCTCCCACCTTGGCCTCCCAAAGTGCTGGGATTACAGGTGTGAGCGAACAGGCCAGCCTGTGTTTAACTTTAGATATGGGTTAAGGTGCAACACAAATATATTCGGAAAGTACCATTTTCCATGAGCTAACAGGAACCTAGTATGGTATCCTCAGGGCTGTCTGCCTTGTTTTGCAGGAGACAAGCGCCAGCACCAAAGAAAGACTCTGACCTTCTCGCTTTGGCTGGAATTTTGCCACACAGCCTCTGCCACAGGGGCTCCCAGATGCCCACACTGTAATAGTGCCCCCATGGAAGGCCCAAACCAAAGCTCCGAGATCTCGGTCCTTAGCTCCAGGGCTCCAGCAGGGCGAGACTCCACAGGTTTGTCAGTCAGGTCTACGGGGTCATGTTGGCCCATCTCCAGCACCCAGTACGGGGGTACTAGTGCCCAGAATACCAGGTAACGAGCACTATGGAAATGTTCTTTCATTTCTCTCGTGTCTGTGTTTAATGATGATTCCTTAGATTTTATGAGTACAGCCCGGTGTCAGGCTTAGTGTAAATGAAGTTTCTTAAGTTAAAATAAAAATGGCCATAAGTAATACAACTATTTTTTTTTCTTTTTCTTTTTTTTTTTTTGGAGACGGAGTCTCGCTCTGTCGCCCAGGCTGGAGTGCAGCGGTGTGATCTCGGCTCACTGCAAGCTCCACCTTCCAGGTTCATGCCATTCTCCTGCCTCAGCCTCCCGAGAGGCTGGGACTACAGGCGCCGCCACCACGCCCGGCTAGTTTTTTGTATTTTTTTTTTTTTAGTAGAGACGGGGTTTCACCGTGTTAGCCAGGATCGTCTTGATCTCCTGACCTCGTGATCCGCCCGTCTTGGCCTCCCAAAGTGCTGGGATTACAGGCTTGAGCCACTGCGCCCGGCCAGTAATACAACTATTTAAACACAGAATATTATGGAATTTTATGTACATCTTTCTGCACCTCTCTCTAGTAAACTCTGTATGCCTGGATGGCTTTATGTATCTCCAATCTGTCTATATATTACCAATGTCTATCTCTGCATATTTCATATATGTGTATATTTCCATCAGCCTATTCATTTAGCCATCCATCCCAGAGGCAGTAGCCACACGCATTCCCAGATGATTAATTGATAGATTGATTCCTACACTCAACAAAGATTCAGTACCAGCAAGTAGTAAGGAAGACAGGGTGTATAGAGAAAAACAGGAGGAACAGTGGGTAGGGAAGAAAATGAGCTGCTATGTATTACTGACTTGCATTGTTTGAACATATTGTGTGAATCTGACAGCACCTCTGCGAAGATGTCAGCATTTTCTTTTCTTTTTTTTTTTTTTGAGATGAAGTCTCATTCTGTTGCCAGGCTGTCATGCAATGGCATGCTCTCAGCTCAGTGCGACCTCCGCCTCCCGGGTTGAAGTGATTCTCCTGCCTCAGCCTCCTGAGTAGCTGGGATTACAGGTGCGTGCCACCACATCCAGCTATTTTTGTATTTTCAGTTTTTTTTTTTGTATTTTTGTTGGCCAGGATGGTCTCAATCTCTTGACCTTGTGATCCGCCCACCTTGGCCTCCCAAAGTGCTGGGATTATAGGCGTGAGCCACCATGGCCAGCCCCGATGTCAGCATTTTCTAGATGGAGAAACTGATGTTCAGAGAAAGTAAGGTCACCTGATTAAGGTCACCCAGGAGGCCAAGGACCATATATAACTTTCTGGGTCTAGTGCAAAATGAAAATGCTGGGCCCCTTGTTCAAAAAGCAGGAAAAGAGTGATGCTATAAAGCCCTCAAATAGAAAACATTTTCCTTTCTTTCACAATCTCTGTCATGGAGGTGTCTACAGAATTTGCTATACACGTTGTACTTCTCTGGGCATGGGGATACCTGGAGTGGGGGCGAGGGTAGCTTCTCAAGGGCCCTGTCTGCCTTGGGATGAGGCATATGTGTGTGGCCCACCAGTGTGGGCGTGCATTCCCCTCCTGCCAATCAGAGGCCCTACCGTGGTGTCCGAGTCGTCAGGCATTTCCCCAATAACCCACAGCAATGGGCAACCCCCAGGGATTGCAAGACCCTCTTTGGAATGTCTTACTACCTGGATCAGGGATGGGCAAGATCCTTCCTGTGCCTGCACCTAGGCCCCTTCTTGGGGCAAGGGCAGCAATGGTCCCTGGGCTCAGACAGGAAGTGGGAGGCTGCCTAGGGCCCAGGGTGCCAGGAGGCAGAAGTGCAGGCAGAACCTGCCCTGCAGAAACAGGCAGGAGGTGGGAACACAGTGAGTCAAAGCTCCATATGCCCCTGCACATGTACCATCAATTTGCAACATCACAAATTCAAAGATTACAGGAAAAATTTTAAGATGGCAGCCACAAGCATTCAACTCCAAGGTGCCCTGGGTGATGCACACCAGTGTGGTCCCATGCATGGGGCCCATGAAAAGCTGGCCCTGCAGGAGGTAAATGGTAAAGACGGGATTTGAGGTCAGGTCACTTTGGTGTGAAAATCCACACAATTTCCATTATATGTGAGTACTCTCAGGGCAATGGGGACCAACTAAGGGCGCCCACTGTAGGCTCATAATGGCCAGTGCTGGGTGGAAACTATGTTGGGGTCTCTTTATAAAATCATCTTTGCTGGCTGGGCACAGTGGCTCACTCCTATAATCCCAGCACTTTGGGAGGCCGAGGCAGGCGGATCACCTGAGGTCAGGAGTTCGAGACCAGCCTGACCAACATGGTGAAACCTGTCTCTACTAAAAATACAAAATTAGCTGGGCATGGTGGCGCATGCCTGCAATCCCAGCTACTTGGGAGGCTGAGGCAGGAGAATCACTTGAACCCGGGAGGTGGAGGTTGCAGTGAGCCAAGATGGTGGAGCATCACTGCACTGCAGCCTGGGCAACAAGAGCGAAACTCCATCTCAAAAAAAAAAAAAAATTGTTTTTTTCTTTGCATCCATACCAAGGAAAAGTAAAAAGCTGCCCCTTGAAGATATTTCTTTTCATGAACTTTCTTGCAAGGGCTTCAAATTCTACTTTATAGGCATAAATTACTTAATGTTATTAATACTATGTGAAGAAACACATCCTTTGGTACTTTATTTTTTATTTTATTTATTTATTTCTTTGAGATGGAGTCTTGCTCTGTTGACCAGGCTGGAGTGCAGTGGCATGATCTTGGCTCACTGCAACCTCCACCTCCCAGGTTCAAGTGATTCTCCTGCCTCAGCCTCCTGAGTAGTTGGGACTACAGGTGCGCACCATCATGTCCGGCTAATGTTTTGTATTTTAGTGGAGATGGGATTTCACCATGTTGCCCAGGCTGGTCTCGATCTCCTGAGCTCAGGCAATCTGCCCACCTCGACCTCCCAAAGTGCTAGGATTAGAGGTGTGAGCCACTGTACCCAGCCTGGTACTTTAGAATAAATTTCTCTGGTCATAGGTGCCCTTAGGTCACAAAGATGATTGTCATAAAAAGGAGACTGCATGCCTCCTCCACGCACACTTACAAAGCAAGGAATATATTCACTGTAGCCAGGACAAGGTAACAAGGCGTTCTCCTTAGTCCCCTTCTCAATGAGGGATTCGAAATAGCTGTGAAACATATGTGTCCAGTCTAACTTTTCTGTTGATAGACTAGACTGCCTTCAGAAAACTGTAAAATATACAAACCTCAGACTGATTTCTTATTGTGACGCTCTGAAGGCAGACAGCCTGGGTTCATTCCTGGCTCAGCCCCTGAGCACCTATGTAACCTTGGGCAAAGCTGCTTTAGGCTCTCTGAGCCTCTGTTCCCTCTCCGTAAGTGGGTATGACAATAATATTTGCCTCATAAAGTTATAAGGATGAAATGATTTAACATGTATAAAGTGCCTAGAGCAGCATCTGCCATGGGGACCTATAGACCTGTGAGCTGTTACTGAAAACTTTGTCCTGAATTTGGAGCCATCCATGCATATTGCAATCTTGGTCTGTCACCCATTGTATTTTTCACTGTGGTAAAAATTGCTTTTGAATACGCAGTAACAGGAGGGGTTAAAAATCCTCAAAATTGGCTTTAATGGATGATTAAGGTACTCCCTTGCGCAAAAACCTTCTTCGAAATGGGCTACACGTTCAGTGTCTGCTGCCAGAGATGCCCCCCAGCTCTCCCTGTCCTTGTGCTGCCCTTCTTACTCCCTGGCCTCACCGCTTCCATCCCCGAGCCTGGACGTATTCAAATGTCCCTCCTCTATAGAGCCCTGTTTTCAGGGCCCCTCCACCATGAAGCCCTCCTTGACCAATGCTAACGGAAGCAACAGCTGCTGGTTCTGATGCTGCATTAGGGTCTGCTGTGTTCATTTTCACCTGCCACAGCCTTGAACTTCATGAGGCCACTGGCCTCTTGGGTCAATGAGTGATCCCACCATCAATGTCACCCCATTCCTCCAGGCAAAGAGTGGGGTTCTCATGTGTTTAGCTTTCTCACAGAGCCTACATCCAGCTGTGTGTGCACACACTTGATACATATTTCCCATTCTGACATGCAGTGGGATAAGGCTTAATTACCTATAACTATAAAATAGGGATAATAGGCCGGGCGTGGTGGCTCATGCCTGTCATCCCAGCACATTGGGAGGCTGAGGCAGGCAGATCACCTGAGGTCAGGAGTTCGAGACCAGCCTGGCCAACATGGTGAAACCCTGTCTTTACTAAAAACACAAAAAAATTAGCTGGGCATGGTGGTGGACGCCTGTAATCCCAGATACTTGGGAAGCTGAGGTTGGAGAATCGCCTGAACCTGGGAGGCAAAGGTTGCAGTGAGCCGAGATCGTGCCATTGTACTCCTGCTTGGGCGACACAGCGAGACTCCCTCTCAGAAAAAAAGGATAATAATGGTACTTTCCTCACTGAGCAGTTCTAAGGACTCAGCCAAGTTAGATGTTAAATGCTTACAACAGTGTCTGGATATAGAAAGTACCCTAGAAGTGTGTGTTAGGTAAGGACACACAAAATTCCTGCGGCAGCCTACAGTCCCTAACAGCAGCCTATGGGTGCTCTACCCAAGTACCCACAAGTTAAGAGATAGCCCCTTCCCCTCCACGTCTCCCCACCCCCCGCACCCCAGTCCCAGCCCCAGGCCTACCTTGCGTTTCCTCTTGGATTTTGGCAAAGCCTTTTCTGCAGGTGTGTCTGAGGTGTGGCTGGGCACTGCGCTCTCAGAGTCCTTGGTGGCAGGGGCGCTCAAGACCCCTGGTTCCTGCGGCAGGTGCTCTGGGATCCTGGACAGGAGGGTCAGGTCGATTTTGACCCAGAGAGACCTGACCTCATCACTGTCCTTTAGAGGGGAGAGAAGTTCGTTCCGGCCAAAGGGGACCAGGGTGTAGAACTGCTCCTCCAGCTCCTTGGCGATGTCACTGGTGGTCCTGGCGTTGATGGAGCCTACAGGGGCTCTGGGACCATTGCCCCCGTTGGCAGCGGCCTCCTTCAGCCTCTGATCATTCCCGGAGGAGGCAGAGGCAGCCACGGTCTGTGCTTTGGACAGAGGGTACTCCTCCTGCTCGGACTCCAGGTCGGAGTCCGAGGAGGAGGACGACGATGACGACTCTGTCTCAATGAACTCCTTGGATTTGGGGACGATCCTGCTCAGCCCCCGCGTGCGGCGCTTCTCGCAGGTCACGGAGGAGCGCAGCTCCTTGCGGTGGCTCGCTCTGTTGTTGCCACAGGGCCTGGTTTTGGTGGGCTCCGGGGGGACCACCACGCTTGCGCCCAGTGCGTCCGGGGCCGCGGGCTCCTCGGGCCGGTGGAGGTTGGCGCCGTCCCCGGCTGAGGTCCTCTCCGCGCGCCTGGTGGGCTTCTTGCCCGCCGACCTCCGGGCGGGCGCAGGTGCGTTCTCCGCGGGCGCACAGGGCACTGCGGGCGGCGGGGCGGCTGCGCTCACAGCCACGGCCACGGCCGCAGGCGGGGACTTCTGCTTCACGCCTTTACTCCCAGGGGCCTTGTTGGCTGTCCTCGGCCTCTGCTCCTCCTTGCAGGTGCTCTTGACCTCCTTCTCCCTCAGGCTGGGCTGGCAGACGTCGGGGACTTTCCCACAGTCCTGGACGTCCTCTTTCACCGGGTTGTAGTACTGATTGCTCTCTGGCCCGTGGCTTTCGTTTTGGATCAGAATAGGAGGCTTGTGGGGATTAACTTTGTTCAGCCATTTATCCAGCTGCCACTTGTTAGAGGATGCCGGTTCAGCCTGAAAGCAGGAAAGCGGCGACAAACAAAACATCTTTCATTACGGGCTCACTTAACAGGGGCCTGGCTGTTTTCATCTCGACTTAACTCCTCTAAGGGTATGAGCAGAAAACGAATGGGCCGGAAGCAAAGGGAAAATGGAAGCATTAAGTGTGTGTCACAGCCCCATGTGGCACTCAGGATGCCTGGATGACGCTGTCCTTACCTGCCCGTGGCACTAAATGTCCTTGCAGCACTTTCAAGTGTCTTTGAAAAAATAACGAAAGCATTGTGCCTCATTAGAACCCATTTCCTAGTACTTTTGAGTGTTAGTATATATATATATATTTTATAATTATATGTACATATGTAAACTTGACATTCTCTAAAACTTAACTAGAGAATAGTTTAGAGGCCCTGAGCATAAATCCCTTGTTTTTTTTTGGTGAGACTTAAACCTTTGTGAAGATCTGAAGAGGGGACTAAGTGGAACCTGCAATCCCAAACAATGAACACACGATTTATGTGTTGAGGGCAGGTAGGCTGTAGTTATTTGGTGGTAGGAGCAATGACCTTGGGAAGATGGCTTGTTTTGCATATAGATCTATTTCAGAGGGACTTGTGTATCTCTGGCAGCCTGACTGGGTCAGTCTATCTCCAACCTGCTTCCATCACACTTTGCTAGAAATATTTCGGACATGGAGGTGAGATGGAACACTTTCCCGCAAGCAGTTTTGCTGACTTAGAGCAACGCAAGAAAGTCACTGGTTTGGAACTGTGGCCTACAGGTTGGCTCTGGGACTGAAGGTGTGGGGATAGCTAGGGAATGCCCTGAAATGGATGGGAAATGTGTCGATGCATATTGTTCCTTGAAGAGGTCTGTAGTTTTCAGTTGTGTCTCTAAGAATCTATGTCTCGGAAAAATAAATAAATAAATAAAGGACCAATCCAATAATTTTACAGGGATTAAATGCCGATGTCTAAAAAAAGTCAATTTATCCAGTATTATGATTAGTAAGACAAAAAAAGATGTATTGAGAATAAGAGAATTTTAGCCAGAGTATTTTCAATTTGTGACTCTAAGTGAAATGGGGAAAATATGTTGGCTAAGGTGATATGTTTTTTTCTTCCCTGTGGCCTTCCACCTTTCGAATTTGTGTCATCCGTTGTTTCAGGGGAGACCAGATACAAGGCTAGAGTAAGAAGACACTGCTTAGGCTCCATACTTCAAGCTTGATCAGTTTAAGTCTAGAGCAAATTGAGTCTGTTGCCAGAGAAAAAACAGTTTAACATAATAAATTGAAAAGGTTCCTTTGAAGTATCAGGTTTGTTTTTCAACAGTGAGGCCTGTATTAAGAGCAGAACTTGGCTGGGTGTGATGGCTCACGCCTGTAACTTTGGGAGGCCCAGCACTTTGGGAGGCAGAGGTGGGCGGATCACAAGGTCATGAGATCGAGATCATCCTGGCCAACGTGGTGAAACCCTGTCTCTACTAAAAATACAAAAAATAAGCCGGGCATATTGGTGGGCGCCTGTAGTCCCAGCTATTCGAGAGGCTGAGGCAGGAGAATGGTGTAAACCCAGGAGGTGGAGCTTGCAGTGAGCAGAGATCGCGCCACTGCACTGCAGCCTGGGCGACAGAGCGAGACTCCGTCTCAAAAAAAAAAAAAAAAAAAAGAGCAGACCTCAGGGCTCTTGGCCTCACCCCAGGCATTGAGGATTTCAGAGGGGGAACAAGAATCATAGATGCAGGGGCCCTGGCTGAGTCCGGGGCACAGCTCAGGGAAATGGGAAGCCTCTGATGGACCAGAGGGGCCTGGGGCCAAAAGGAATTGGCCACAGAGCATGGGGATCGGGCAACCAGAGCTATGACATGGACTGGGGACATCTTGCTGGTTGCCCGAAACCAGATGGGACCAACTGCCCTTCAGGGCAGACTGGCACAGGGTGGCTGGTGACTTGGAGAAGCAGGAAAATTTCAGTGAAGGCCAGAAGGAGGATGAAGGCCCCTTCCCTGGGCTGTGAGGATGCAGAAGCCCATCCTGGAGTGTAGGTGGGGAAGGGGGGACCCCCCTGGCCCTGACACAGATTCTGGTCTCTGACATGACTTTTTTCTTTGCTTGTTTTCATGCCACCAACAGAACCAGAGGCTCCAGAGAAATATGCAAATGAGGAGAAAGACAACGTTTTTGCTCTGAGTTCTATGTAAATCATGACCTCGCTTTATTTAGCTTCTCCAGAGAACGGGAACATGGGAAACCTATGGAGCGTGCCCGGTGCATGTGGCAGTGGTAGGTGTCCTCCCATGGTCAGAGAAAGCAGGACAGTGGGACACAGAACAGCTTCTCGGCCAAGGGGATCCCTCACCTCCCCTGAGATTAGCTGAGACCGCCTGAAAGCTACTTTGGTGGCAAAAATCAATGGCTTCTAATTTTGTCTCCCCCAACCCCCTTTTCTCTCATTAAGTCAGTGCCTTCACCTGTGCCTCAGCTTCCCTAGAGAAATGGGGCACAGTAAATAGGAACGGGTGCTGAAGGGGCCTCTTGCAGAAAGGGCGCACATTAGGAGAGGGCGCGCGCGCACACACACACACACACACACACGGTAGAACACACCCCTCAGGCTGGCCCCACCACTGCGTTTCACGCTAGTTCTCCTCGCTGCCACCATCCAGAGCCTTCTACCGCTCACATCTCATATGTGAGAGAACACGGAAGTCTGTCTGTAGCCAAAACACAGCTGCACATGGGAAAATTCACACTGAAACTTCCCAGCAGGAGCATTAACAGAAGGGCAGAATTTAATACATTTAGTACAGGCCCACTGCCTGGTATGCTTTAGGGTCATTTTTTCGGCACTTCACAGCTGAAGAAATCAGTTTGAAGTACCCACTTTCCACACATCACTAAATCATACTTTTTTTTTTTTTTTCTCAAGGATCTACAATAACCTCCTATTGCTTCTCAAACAAAATCCAAATTCCTAAGGCTGGCATTCAAGGGCGTCCATTATCTTCCATTGTCAGAATACCTACAGTTTAACTCCCACTTCATGTGTATTATCTCATTTAATCTTTACCGCTAAGAACGGTTATCACCCCTAACTTGTAGATGAGGCTCAGAGAGCCTAAGGGACATACCCAGCGCTGCACAGCTACCGGGCTCTACCGAGACTAACTTCGTACTCATCTAGGTTTAAAGACCAGCTGTCTCCACTGCTGCATCACTGTGTCTCCCACTACTGTCTGGCAGAGCCTCGTGAGAGGGGGACCGCATTCCTTCGAGAAATGTCAGTCTTCAACCTAAGATGACAGAATTAGATCCGAATTTTGGAGAAAACACCAAGAACACTCCAAACAGTACTTGTTGCCCTCTGTTACACTCAATTGCCTTGTCTTTTGATGTCTGTATTTGTTTCATGTGTATATATGTCTTGTGTCTTCAAAAAAGCCAAATGCTTCTTTCAGGCGAGGGCCAGGTCTCTGTTTCTTTAGTATCCCTTGCGGCATCTATACTAGGTCAGGGAGGCAGATTACTACGTCTCTCCTCCTAATAAGAACTCACAATGAGCTGTCACTCACATTGTACCACTTATTCCTTTATCATCATCATTCCCGCCCCCACCCACAACCTCACAGATTAGGCAGAGCAGGAATATCTTGCATTCTGGAAATGAGGCAATTGTGACCAAGGAAGCTGCAAGGATACAGAGTTTAGTGGCAGTGAGGAGGGGAAACTCAGGCTGCAGACGCCAGGCCACGGCATGCAGCAGTCCGCCTCCTGAGCCGTCCACCCGGGGTTTCTGCCCAAGCTTCTGGTTTGTTTGCTGGCTCGCTGCTTTATATTTTCAGCCACGACTCTCCTCCCTAATTGATCTTCCCTCTGACTCAGGCACCAGCTCTCCACCATGCACTCTGCTCCCTGCTTCATCTAAATCCTTCAAGTACCTGCTGCCACGGACCTCATAGGCACCTAATAAATGAGAAGCTTGTTGAATCAGTGAGCAACTTGAATCGCATTTCTGCTGATTTTAAAGAACGATCTAGGGCAGCATTTTCCAAAATGTGCTCTGAGCTCATCTGTCCCATGAAGGAGGATTTCCAGAGTCAGATCGATTTGGGAAATGTCACAATGGAAAACACAGTACACCCAAGCCATAGTAAGGGCTGGGTGATGATTCTGTAGGTAAAGAGGTGGGATAAACCTATTTTATCCCAGATCTCCTCAACATGATGTGTCTGGGATATTTTTTTTTCTCCTACATAATATTTATTGTACAACAAAGGTCGAGGGAGTTCCGTGTGTGGGGTCAACATGTTAACTGAGTGGAAAAGCAACTTCCCCTGCAAAGCTCTGGTGTAAGAGGCTGTACAGTGCCCGGAAAGCAGATTAGACTCCGGTGAGAAAAAGTATTCTGAGACCAATGAAGCCCACATCATGCCACAGAGCAGGCCCCTCCATGCCGCGTGGGAACATGGCATTACCATACTACAGTGATTTACGTGAAACAAATTGGCTCTCAACACACACAGCAGAAAGAACATCTCCTACACATCTCAGCTGAGCCCAGTGGGTTTTCTGAGTGCTGGGACACGGTGGGGAGAATGCAGGGCGCCTCCTACGCCCACAGCAGGATGTTACAGCAGGAGAGTGAGGAACAAAGGCGTTCTGCTTCAAAGCAGCACAAACTGGTCTGAGCAGCGGAATGTGAGGCGCATGGCTATGAAGAGCCCGACTGTCATGTGGGGTTGAGGAAAAGGAGTCTCACTGCTCTCTGTAAGGTGACCTGGGCCAGCTCCGCCAGACCAGGCAGCACAGCTGCAGAGGACACACAGGGTGATGTTACTTCCCGCCTTTGCCATTTGCAGTCTGCAAACTCATTTTCTTTCTAAAGGGTGTGTGTGTCTGTATTATCCTTCGGAAAAATGTTAAAAGAACTTTGCTTTTATTCCAACAAATACATTTCTTTCCTGCAGAAAGAAAGAACGTGCAGCGTGGCTAACACACGACCTGCTGCTTCCGCAGTCCTCTGTGTAGGGAAGCCAGGAATTCAAAACCACACGTAGCCTCAGGTGACTTAAACTTTTAAGACTGACTCCTTTAGGAGGCTCTTGCCGCCTCTCCTTAGTGAGGGGCCTCTGATAGCTGCTGGAAGAAGTGACAAGAGCCTCCTTTCATCACCCAAGAGTTCAAGTCTTTGTAATTATCTCAGTGACATTTAAAAAGCACTGGCTTAAAGCACTTTATAACTGCACTGCTCTTTTTTTTTTTTTTCTTTTTCTTTGAGACGGAGTCTGTCTCTGTCACCCAGACTGGAGTGCAGTGGTGTGATCTTGGCTCACTGCAACCTCCGCCTCCAGGATTCAAGTGATTCTCCTGCCTCAGGCTCTTGAGGAGCTGGATTACAGGCACCCACCACCACGCCCGGCTAATTTTTGTATTTTTAGTAGAGACGTGGTTTCACCATGTTGGTCAGGCTGGTCTCGAACTCCTGACCTCGTGATCCACCTGCCTCGGCCTCCCAAAGTGCTGGGATTACAGGTGTGAGCCACTGCGCCCGGCCAACTGTACTGGTCTTAAATGAGGTTTCAGTCAACACGGGAGCTCTAGGACCTACATTTCAGGATGAAAATAAGACTGAACATTCATGAATTTAACCTGCAAAGCCACAAGGAGGAGCCTGGATGGGGGATCTTCAGACACATGAACACTTTTTGGATATCCCCACTGCCTACCCTGTCCTTGTACTGTCCCTGGGACACAGTTATTTCTTATAACTAAATATTCCAGAATTTCTCTACAAAGTATAGCATAAAGCAGGCTTTAAAGAAGCCGGCTCAACTCTTCTACTTTATCTAACTCCTGTATGGTTTTCATTTTGAATTGTCCCCATTAGAATGTCACCTCTATGAAGATAGGGACATTTTCTGTCCTATAATTGCATATTCCAGGGCCAAGTACTGTGTGACTGATGCTCAGTAAATATTTGTTGAATGAATTCTGAATGAGTAAATGAATGAATGAATGAGTAAATGAAATTATGCGGAAGGAATAATAATTTAGTTTCTGGGAAAAGCCAGGGTTATGTTACCATAAGGCTTTCATAGGTTAATGTTGCTAAGAGCCTTCTCCTTATACAGAGATAGACAGTTGGATAAATAGATGGACAGATAGACGGATAGATGGAGAGACAGAGACAGAACCTCATGGGAAGGAGAGCGTGGAGAGACGGCATGGTTCAAGATGAATGGAGAGTCCTGAGGCAGGGCAGAAGGATGCTGAGGAGAAAATGAGGAGAGTGGGGAAACAAAATCTCCCTGATTTCACAGTGCTCCTGCAAAAATCCTCAGCCTCCTGAAAGAAGTAGGGAGGGGAAAAACCTGAAGGGACTGAAGAGCCACTCTGTGAACCTGAGATGGAAATACCACTGCTTTCAGGTATGATAACATCTAAGGCACCGCTATAAAAGCTGGACACGGGGAGGCTGATCCGGCCCATTAAGATGCTCCCCTCCCACTATGATGGTTTGTAGAAGTGGGTTTAGTTCCATTTCAGAGCCTATTTAGGAATATGGTCCCCCACAGGGTACAGAGGGTTGCAAGTAAAAAATTAAACCTGACCATCACAGTCATGTCAAATGTTTACACACTCAAGAAGAAACTCTATTTTATTCCTTGTTTAGAAATTGGAGTCTACCCTTAAAGCTCTGCAGCCTGGGGAAGTTTCTCTCAGCCCTCTCCTAAGAATCTTCGTGCTCTGAATTACTATTTAATTTTCCCCTTTCTACTTTAAAGTAGAAATAGCAATGGTTTTTATTGGTACCTTCTAATGTTTTTATAGGAGGCACCTAAATCTTCCACATAGATACTCATCACAGCTCTAAAAGGTTCCATCACTTTTTGGAGGTTGATGCTAATTTTTCTTTTTATATTTTCACAAAGAAAACACAGTTAAGAAGGTTTTATTAATATTTATAGCCCTTGTTCTTCTGATCCATGACAAACGGCAAAAAGGTAAGAATCTGACCACGTCCAATCCATAAAACCCCTTTCCCTGTGATTTACAGGTGGTCACACTTCCCAGGCCGTGAGTGGCCCTGTCCAGTGACTGCCCTGGCTGACCCCGAGGGAGACCTGAGCCATAGGTTATTTCCTGTCAGTGATGTTTACAGCATACTTGGAAATTTCTGGAAGTCAAGATAGAGATTTGGGAGCAATGAAAGTTGATGTTTCTGTACTTCAAAGGAAGCTGTGTAATTAGGACACTGTGAGGTGGGGAAAGCATGGGGAAAATGTGGAGCCCAAGGCCCACAGCCTCCTCCTGTCCAGCACCTGGCTTGGGGCTCTGCAGGAGGGAGGAGACCTGCAGCAGTGTGACAGGGACGATGCCAGGACTTGCTATCATCCTGGAGACAAAAGTGGGCAGAGGAGGGGCCTGAGCCAGGTAGCGCTTACCTCAGGGCTGGAGAAGTGGGGGGGCTTGCTGCCCTCACTCTCGCTGGAGCTGCTCTCGGTCTCCGAGTCAGATCCTGAGCTGCTCTCTGAGTCGCTGGAGGAGCTGCTGCTGCCGCTGCTGCTGCTGCTGCTGCTGCCCTTGCTGGAAGGCACTGAGGTTCTGCAGTTGGGCTGCTGGACCACGGTGCTGCCAGCCCACGAGACCCCCGGGAAGGAGAGGGAAGGAAAGCCAAGTGAGCAAACAGGAAAACACCACCAAGCTGTCCTGCACCCCAAGGAGGAAGGAGGCACGCAGCCTACACATCTGTCAACCATGACCTGGAACTCAAAGAGCAGGCATCGAGGTCAAAGTCATCCTAAAGGTTAAAGCAACTCATATATAGAAGTAAAATCGGGAGTGAAGTTGGTGCCCCTTGGTAGTCGGGCACTGGTTATTCGTGTGGCCATTTTGGAAGGGAAGGTGGTGTAACATTCAAATGGCTGTTTCTATTTTGCTGCTGTTCTGGGAATGGCTTTTAAAATGCATCCCCAAATCCAATCATCTACAAAAATGCAAGGAAATCCAAAAAGCTTGAACTATTTTGCAAAGCATGAAAATGACTGCTTTATTTTTGCCCTAGAGGAAAATGCAGCATGATGGCAGGGATTAGGCAGAGGGCTGTCAGGAAGGGCATGGCATTCTGCTCTGAGCTTTCATGGCCTGCTGGAAGGTTCCAGAGACCGAGTGACTGTCCAAGTTCATGTCTTGCTTCCTCCCTTTTCCCACCTGTAGTTGAGTGCTGTAGCGATTACAGGTGCTGGGATGTTGTTATAAACTGTAACCTTCCTTTGAGCGCTTTCCTGGAGAACTGAAGATCCCTCGCTGACACACTTTTGTATATTCTGGGCTTTACAATTCAATCCCAGTGCTGTGGCTTATAGGAACTGCATTTCACATTTATACTTGATGTTTACATCCATGCTGAAATTTGCCAGAAAGTCATTACATACTCAAAGATAACAAGAAAAATTGACTGATGCTTTCCAATAGTAATTCATTAACCATAAAAATTCAAATAGCATACATCCACCCAGAATGTGTTCGAGCAAAAAAGAAAATTTCAGTCCTCACATAATATTCAACATCTTCAACGTCCTTTATTAACAAAATCGAAAGACACCATAATGTGTTCTTTTGAGGTCAAGCTCTAAATACCAAAAATGCCAGTCACTCTTGTATGTTGAGTCAGCAAATACCTGCTTGCTTCCACCTATGACCAGCGCTTCTATAGGACCGAGCATCAGTGAAGGCCAGGGGCCAGGGAGCTTGTGGGGGTTGATGGTCTCAAGTGCAAAGCAGCCTGGACACGATAAAGGACTCCTTTTACCCATCCCTTAAATCTTTGATACATGCTTTGCCCCACGAGGACTTTCATGAATCCTGGGTATGGGGGTGGGGATGGAGGCAACACTCACTGCAGCTTTGTTTCTATAAAAACCGCCAGACAAGAAACTATCTTGCAGGATAGCTAAAAATAAAAGCACCTCTTGGAACGGCAGGGTTAGGGGAACTAGAGTTTGGATATAACTTCACCCAGTGGGGTTTTCATTTCTTTCACCAATGTTGCCGCCCATACTGATTGTCTGGCAAAATTCTTCAGCATCAGACAACATCTGCACGTTCATGCCTTGCCTGAGCTGCAGCACTTTCTTTTCCAGCCTGTTGTTATTTGTGTCTAGAATTGAGTGAGGGATCCTGGATCTTAAGACAGAGTAGGGCAAGGGACAGTTAGAGCTCAGGGGCCGTAATATTTCTTTCCTTCCTTATGAACAAAAATCCGTCTTTCCTGTTGGCTGAATCTAGATGGTTACTATCAATGGAATCACAAAAAAAAAGACGATTGAATTCTGACTGAACATGAACATCTGGGATCCAGGTTAATAGTTTGTAGAACCTGACAGAAACAAGCAATGGGGAATATTTAATAAATGGTGCTGGGAGAACTGGCTAGCCATATGCAAAAGATTGAAACTGGACCCCTTCCTTACACCATATACAAAAATCAACTCAAGATAGATTAAAGACTTAAATTTACAAACTAAAACTGTAAACCCCTGCAAGACAACCTAGGCAACATCATTCAGGACACATGAATGGGCACAGATTTCATGACAAAGACGTCAAAAGCAATTGCAACAAAAGCAAAACTTGACAAATGAGATCTAATTAAACTAAAGAGCTTCTGCACAGCAAAAGAAACTGTCAACAGAGTAAACAGACAACCTACAGAATGGGAGGAAATTTTTGCAAACTATGCATTTGACAAAGCTCTAATATCCAGCATTTATAAGGAACTTAAACAAATTTACAAGAAAAAAAAACTTATTAAAAAGTGGGCAAAGGACATGAACAGACACTTTTCAAAAGAAGACATACATGCGGCCAACAAGCATACGAAAAAAAGCTCAACATCACTGATCATCAGAGAAATGCAAATCAAAACCACAATGAGATACCATCTCACACCAATCAGAATGACTATTATGTAAAAGTCCAAAAAAAACAGGTGTTGGCGAGGTTGTGGAGAAAAAGGAACCCTTAGACACTGCTGGTAGAAGTGTACATTAGTTCAACCATCGTGGAAGACAGTGTGGTGATTCCTCAAAGACCTAAAGATAGAAACATCATTCAACCCAGCCATCCCATTACTGGGTATAAACCCAAAGGAATACAGATCATTCTGTCATAAAGACACATGCACACGTATGTTCACTGCAACACTATTCACAATAGCAAAAACACAGAATTAACTCAAATGCCCATCAATGACAGACTGGATAAAGAAAATGTGGTACACATATACCATGAAATACAATGCAACCATTAAAAAAAAAAAAAAGATTATATCCTTTGCAGGGACATGGATGGAGCTGAAGGCCATTATCCTTACCAAACTAACACAGGAACGGAAAAACCAAATACTGCGTGTTCTCACTTATAAGTGGGAGCTAAATGATGAGAACACATGGACACTGAGAAGGGAACTACACACCCTGGGGCCTATTGGAGGGTGGAAGATGGGAGGAGGGCGATGGTCAGGAAAAATAAACTAATGGGTACTAGGCTTAATACCTGGATGATGAAATAATCTGTACAACAAACCCCCATGGCACGTTTACCTATGTAACAAACCCGCACATCCTGCACATGTGCCCCTTAACTTAAAAAAATAGTTTTTTGGTAGGTCCCAAAACACCCCAGACACTGGGGGGGAAACACACAAAAATAAACAAAAAAGCAAAACAACACATGGCTCAAAAGCTTCCCTGTTAAAAGGATGGGGTTGGGGGACACAGATGTGGAGGAAAGATATGTGTTTCTCTGCCACCCTCTGGAGTGACATCTGCCAACGATTAGCAAATGAAGATGAATAAAGAACATTCTGATCGGTGATCAAAACCATTGGACACCATAGAAAAACCAATCAGTCCATTCCATCTGCTTGCACTCAACAAAAAAACATGCGATGCTGGTTCTGTGTGCTCTGGCCTTTGTGTGTACAGCACAGGCAGCGAGGTGTGTGGGATTCCTTGTGGCGTGCACCCCAAAGTGACTGTCTTTTGAAAAGCGGCACTTCAACTTCTTGGAAAGTGCCCATTCGATAGTCACCACGCTGCCCGCCTTTAATGGCTTCGGTCCTGAAGTGATGAGGCACACTAGCCCAAGGAGGCAGCATCTCCGATCTGAATTACATTGGCAGAAAAACCTTATACTTTGATGTTTTCCTTTCTTAAATTACGAAATTCACTTAAAATGACAGCTTTACTGGCATAACTATTATCTGTTTCTAAAACAGCCGAGAGAGCCAAGAGTTTAGGTTTTTCTTCATACTTTACTTGTAAGGGTTGTGCAATTTACGATGTCTGGATTAAATATATTCACGTTTCAATGGTCCCGGTAGAGAGTATGTATTATAATCTAGAAACAGTCATAGCAAAGATGGGGGCAGACTTTCCTGCGATGGTGCTAGTAGCTCCAGTTGTGGGATCAAGATCACTCTCCCCACTTCCACGAAGGCAGCTCCTTGGGGGTCAGCTGACCATTCTGGCCTCAGTGTAGTGACTGCTCCCACCACGGGTGCTTGCAGCTGCTTTACCCACCGTGGGGCTGCTGCAACAGCGAGGGTGGCAGAGCCAAGATGAGGAAGCCAGGAATGGACTTCCCTGCAGACAAGTACCAGTGAAAGGACGGACTCGGCTGAGTCACATACACACACATATACACACATCTCTAGAATTTGTTGTTGCCCAGGCTGGAGTGCAGTGGCGATCATGGCTCCCTGCAGCCTCAAACTCCTGGGCTCAGGCAATCATCCCTCCTCAGCCTCCCGAGTAGCTGGAACTACAGGCATGTACCACCACACCCGGCTAATTTTTCTATTTTTTATAAAGACAGGATCTTTCTATGTTGTCTAGGCTAGTCCTGAACTCCCGGCTTCAAGCAATCCTTCCACCTCAGCCTCCCAAAGTGCTGGGATTACAGGTATGAGCCGCTGCACCCGGCCTAGGCTTTATATATTTAAAATTGCAAACTGAAAATTTTGGTGTGCCGATTGGTTGTCATGTTTACGTACCAAAGATGCCTAAAAAATTTAACTTAAGCCTGGGCAACATAGTGAGACCCTGTCTCTACCAAACCCCTGCCCCCCACCCCAAAAAAACCAACAAATTAGCTGGGTGTGCTGGCATGTGCCTGTGGTCCCAGCTACTCAGGATTACTTGAGCCTGGGAGGTCAAGGCTGCAGTAAACCATGATTGTGCCACGCACCCCAGTCTGGGTGACAGAGCAAGGCCCTGTCAAAAAAAAAAATATGTTATAGTGGATTTTTTCCTGAAATGATAACGCGGATTGGTTGACATGATGACACAAACTTGGACAATTTTTAGCATACTACCTACCAAGTTCTTGGACCCAGTGCCATCTCATGAACATGGTGCCATTTGACAGCAGCCGTAAAACATTACTGAGATCATGGAATAAAAGTCTTTGTGTCACCAAAGCTCAGCACAGTGCCTGGCACATAACAGGCGTTCATGTGTGATTACTGAATGAAAAAGTAAAGAGAAAAAATCCATCATTGGGTTAATGAGTTTTTTTTTTTCATTAAAAAAAAGTTTGAATCTTTTGAAAAGGTTATACTGTCAGTTTTCCAATTAAAAAATATTTGAGAGTACTTCAGCAACCTTTAAGACAGACTTCTTCCTTTCTGAGAATATTTCTTTAAATGTACTCTTAAGTTTCATCTGCTATAATTTAAGCACAGTTCCCTCTCGGATGGTTTGTTTACTTTTTGCATTTTGATTTCATGAAATGTTTGACTGGTTTTGTGAGTGGTCAGAGCCAAATACACCTTTGAGAGAGGTCCAGCTTTCTCTAAATGATCTGCTTGGTGTGTTTCTTCCTATGGCTGCAGTGACACCTTCCTTTTGGAATCCAGCCTTGGCTAAGTCTGAATGCAGACTGTAAAGTAAAAGACCTGGAGGCCGGGCGCGGTGGCTCATGCCTGTAATCCCAGCACTTAAGGAGGCCAAGGTGGGCAGATCACGAGGTCAAGAGTTTGAGACCAGCCCAGCCAACATAGTAAAACCCCGTCTCTACTAAAAATATAAAAAATTAGCTGGGTGTGCTGGCGGGCGCCTATAATCCCAGCAACTCGGGAGGCTGAGGCAGCAGAACTGCTTGAACCTGGGAGGCGGAGGTTGCAGTGAGCTGAGATTGTGCCACTGCACTCCAGCCCGGGTGACAATGTGAGACTCCGTCTCAAAAACAAAAAAACAAAACAACAACAACAAAAAAACAAAACAAAAAATAACCCAAAAGATTTGGAACCCAAATGACAAAACCTTGGATCTCACAGTCAAGGGTGCTCCTGCCTGCCAAGTGTATTGTGGGGCCTGAAGACATATCCAAAATTGTCCACACACTTTTAACTGACAGGTAACTTAGAGGCTCTCTGCCTGGTTGGTGCTGTGTGGACAGCTGTGGTGCCCACACCGCACCACACATGCTGTGGACACTCCACTGGGATTGACTGAATAATAATGTTTCCTCCTCCTCATTCAACACTCTGAGAACACATGCTTGATATCCAAACCGTAACCAGTGTCCTGGCAACAGCAATCCTTTATTAATAGCATCACTATTTATATCAATTCATCTAACACCATACCACATAAGTAAAAATGGTAAATGCGGGCTTCAGGAGGTTTGCTATTGCTAGAGTTATCGTCCAAAAAAAAAAAAAAAACAAAACAAAAAAAAACAAAACCCAACTAGCAGGCTGTTGCTTCTATCCTGAAATGTAATTGTTTGTTCTGCAATACTTCCAAGAATGATTTCTCTATAAAACTTGGCTTTTGAAGCTCTTCAGGGTCTGGTCTCAACCAGATTTCCAGCTTCACCTCAGTGGGTTTATCCCTAAACCTTGGCAATAATACATTTCTCAGCATCTGGACAGGCTGGGTCTGTTTCAAGCAGGGTGTCCTTGCACATGCTATTTTCTGTGCCAGAAGGTCCTTTTTCTCTTTTTCCTTTGAGTTACTGTTACCTCCTACTCCTGCAGGACTAAGCGGCTATGTTTCCCTACTCTGTAAAGGTTTTCCCAGCTCCCCCAGGCACCAGTGATGTTTCCTCCCCAGTCCCTCCAGCACATTGCCCACTTCTCTATTGCAGCCCTTGCCACATTAAGGATTGGAATCATCTAATTTATTCATGCAATGTATTTTTTTCTGTTCCCTTGGGAATTGTAGGAGTTCTTAAAACTGGTAACTTTAGAACGCTACCATTTACATGTGTATCAGGTTGAAAACTGAGAACCCACAGGGGCCACACAAGTAGCATCCATGAGGGAAGTGTTCAGGTATAAGCAAAACAAACGTGTAACATGTGATTATAAATGTCAGCGGACCCTCAGCTCCCCAGCTGGGGCGAAGGAACCAAACTGGAGAATCCCACTAGGTCGAATGCTGCTTCTCCAGGCCAGCCTATCTCTGTACCTGGAGACAAGAACTCATTATTATCAAATCTTCTGATTTTTTTCACATGAAGTCCCAAATCCTTAGGTTTATATCAGATCTCCTGATTTTAAAATGCTGGTGACTAATTTGAAAAGTTTTAACAATGAAAAGTTTCATTGTATTTTAGCAATGAAACATATCTGCGGGTAGGACAAGGCCGGTGAGGCACTATTCTGAGACCTCTCATCTACGTCCCATTATTACACATTTTGAGATGGCTCAGTATAAAATAGAAAAATATAGAGACCCCAACCAGGAGAAGTTTTACCCACTCAGGAATCTACACTAGTAGGGCCAGGGACAAACAAGGGGTGAACCAAATACTTTTACTTCCTCAGCCCACCCTTTTTCTTCTGAAAGTGAAAGCAAGTTTATTAAGAAAGTAAAGGAATAAAAGAATGGCTACTCCATAGAGCAGTTACCAAATATCTTTCTTTTTCTTTTTCTTTTACCTTAGGAATTTTTTTTTTTTTTTGGGACAGAGTCTTGCTCTGTCCCCCAGGCTGGAGTGCAGTGGCGCAATCTCGGCTCACTGCAAGCTCCGCCTCCCGGGTTCACGCCATTCTCCTGCCTCAGCCTCCCGAGTAGCTGGGACTACAGGCGCCGCCACCATGCCCGGCTAATTTTTTTGTATTTTTAGTAGAGACGGGGTTTCACCGTGTTAGCCAGGATGGTCTCGATCTCCTGACCTTGTGATCCGCCTATCTTGGCCTCCCAAAGTGCTGGGATTACAGGCGTGAGCTACCGTGCCCAGCCAAATTTGGCATTTTTAAAGCCATTATGAGTTTGAATACTTTCTGGATAATTTCCAGCCTCACTCTCCTTCTCTTGTCCTTCTGAAACTCTGATGACAACCATGTAAGATCTTTTCTTATAGTCCTGCAGGTCCCCAGGGCTCTGTCCTTCCCTACCCCCCAGTCTGTTTATTCTCTGTTGTTCCTATCAGGCAATTTCTCTTGTTCCATCTTCAGGTTCACTAATTCTCCCCTGTGTTCTCTTCATTCTGTGGTTGAGCTCATCCACTGAGTTTTTCAAATTTTGCTTATTGAATTTTTCAGTTCTAAAATTTCTATTTGCCTTTTCCTTGTATTTTCTTTATCATTGTGGTGAGACCCCCTACTTTTTCAGTTGTCTCAAGCTTGTTTCTAATTGCTTATTGAAGCATTTTATGATGGCTGCTTTAAAATGCTTGTCAGATAATTACAACATCGGTGTTGGTCTCAGTATTCACATCTGTGGATTGTCTTTTCTCGTTCAAGTTGAGATTTTCCAGGTTCTTGGTATGACGAGTGATTTTCTATTGTATTCTGAACATTTTTGGTATGATAATACGTTGATTTTTTAAAATATGGCTTGTTTTTGCAGGCCTCCACTAATGCCATGTTGGCAGGTGTAGGGAGGGGTGTCTCCCTACAGTTGTGCAAAGGTGGACGTTTAAGCTCTCCCCACTCAGGCTTTGCTCATGGGGATGGGGACCACAGTTGTTTTTTTTTTTTCCCCCATGGTATTTGTCTGGAATAGGGTGGTTATTGTCTAAAAGTTTTCCACGGTGGTTCACACCTGTAATTTCAACACTTTGGGGAGGTCGAGGCGGGTGGATCACCTAAAGTCAGGAGTTCGAGACCAGCCTGGCCAACATGGTAAAACCCCGTCTCTACTAAAAATACATAAATTAGCTGGGCGTGGTGGTACGTGCCTATAATCCCAGCTACTCGGGAGGCTGAGGCAGGAGAATCGCTTGAACCCGGGAGGCAGAGGTTGCAGTGAGCCGAGATTGTGCCACTGCACTCCAGTCTGGGCAACAGAGAGCGACTCCGTCTAAAAAAAAAAGAAAAAAAATGTTCATCTCGCTAGGATATGCATTTCCTGACCCTTTGGTTACAGGGAACTGGCTTTCCTGTGGCTTCTGTCTGTGCCTGCTGCCAGGTTGCTGGCTTCTCCAGCATCTACTCTGTGCTATATAAGGAAAAAAGGAAACCCAGGAAAGTCACCACCATGTCTTTTCCTCGGGCCCGAAGGCCCGAGCTGATTTGCCTTCTCCCTGCCTCTCAGCCTTGTTATGTTTGTTTTATATGTAACATCCATGGAGTTTAGCTGTACTTAGCAGGAGGTGGAGGAAAAAGGGCATTCACATCTCGTCCTGGAACAGGCAACCACCACTTGGTATTTAGCCAGTAGAAAGGAACCCTCTCTCAATACTTCCAACCTCCAGCTCTGGTTAATTATCTCAGAAGCTGATGAATGAAACAATTACAAAAGTGTCTGCTATAGTTCCTGCCCATTTTATCACCTCGTCAAATTAGGCATTAATTCATTCATTTTAAAACTGCTATTATGAGAATTAAGCTCAGATTTCACAAGGGTGTATACCAAACCTGAAAAGGACATGTTACCAAGAATGTACACAGCCTCGTGAGAAAAATGACTCAAATGAAATGAGGCTGTAAAAATGTTAAGGATAGAAAGTCGAGTGCTTTAAATGTTATGTTCATAGTGAAAAATTCTCTCAATAGATTTGTGAGGAAATGGACTTTCCAGGATTCCAGTTAGCTGGGGACAGAGAAACGGATAGAATATCTAAGGGTTGACTTTGCTTTTTCCCTGGGAGAGGACAGGGTTTTGCTGATGCTGGGTTTTGCTGAAGATTGAGTTAGAGCCTCTCGGGGCACCTGGGATCTGAGCTGGTGCACGGCACACCTGTTCCAGCTCTGTGGGAGCACCTCTGCCTCAGCCGTTCCTGTGACCTTGGCTGAAGAAGCCGAGGACCTCATCTAAACTCAGAGGGTGTAAGTGTGTGGTCTTTCCCCGCCAGTGTGTGGATTACAAAGCAGCATGATCACAGTTATATAAAAATACACACACAGAGGAAAAACATGCTGAAAGGATATTCAAATGTTAACTGTGGGTGTTTTTGGATGATGGAAATATGGGGATTAAACGGTTTTTGAACTTTTCTATATTTTCAAAATTTTATTGTCTTTTCACCAGTAAAATACATGTCACCGTTTTCAAGTCTATGTGATTGTGGAAAATGACTATGCATGTATTCCTGAATGTCGCTTGCTAGCATTTTGTTTAGGAGTTTAGGGGGTTGATATTCACAGGTGAACTAAATATTTACATTGACATATTTTACATTTTGGGGGAGATTTTTGACAGCTTTGTATCATGATGGTTTTAGCTTAAAAGAATCAATTGGATAGTGTTTTACCTTTTCATAGTGTTCTGGGAAATGTTAAGTAATATGAAAGTTACCTGTTCTTTGAACGTTTAAAATCATTTGTCACCTATAAAATCATCTAATCTCAGAACCTTTAAGAATGGCAATTCTCTGATATCTTTCACAATTTATTATTTGGTTATTGGCCATTAATTCTTGTGTCAATTTTTAAATTTTTTTCCCAAAAGATTCTATTTAATTTATATTTTCAACTTTATTACCACAAAAGTTATATAATATTCTCTTATAATAAAAGCATGGTGTCTATTATATTACTTCTTTTAAAATTTTTCCTGTTTCTTGTTTCTTCATTATATTTGCCAAAAGTTTTCTAGAAACAGCTTTTGACTGATATACCATAATAACTCTAGTGTTTTCTGGCTTTGCTGCTACATTTTTCATGTTTATGTATAATACTTTTACAAACTTCTTGAGTTGAAGGCTTGTTTCAGCTATGTTTACTCTTCCTTAATAACAGCAGCCTCTGCGACTATCATTCTGCCTGAGTATACCCATGGTTGCAGGCGATCATCCTTGTTATGTTCTGTTTTTATTTTCCTTACTTTCTAAATAGATCATCGAAGTCATTTTTAAGTCTTGTTTGATCAAATAGTCATTTAGAAAAATGCTTTTCAATACCTGATGACATTTCAGTGGGATAAACATTATACTTAATTCCAAAAATAAACAGGATGGGAATGTGTAATAGCTTAGCACATGTGGAAACCTCAGTGGTCAGTGGCTTCAGCCTGGGGCAGGAACCTTGGAGCTGTTTTGAGCCGATTTGGACAAGGTGAGAGGAGGGACAGGCAGCACAGCTCATTAACTCTGAACCAGGAGTAGGATGGGAGTAGGGAATGGCCTGGGGAAGGGATTAGGCCATAAAGAAGACTTATGCACCACTGTGATATCCCGAAGGGCCCTGAAACCTTCTACTGGCCTTAGGGAACAATAAAAGTCAACAGAACCTGCCACATTTAGCTGAGGAGAAACTCAGTAATATAGGAGGTCCATAAACTTGGACATAAATTAAGTCTCATATTTCACTGCGGATGCTATTGTAGCATCTGGAACTCTTTCAGTTACAAACCAAAGAATTCAGAGATCCTCCTGACCAGCCCATTAGGCCATTTACACAGACGTATCAGAGAGTGAGGTGCTGAGGCCCAACTTCCAATTTCAGAAGAGTGCTGAGACACAAGGCTTGAACCCCAATTTGAGATACCAGAGAGACAGATGTCATCTTGTGGGGTCCTAGTTACTTCCTGGGTTTGTACCCTTTATGACATAAAATGTCACAGGTGACAATAAGCCATTAGTTCTTAACCAGCTGCTGGATCCTCTGCTCTCTTGCTTAGAGGGCCGCTGTGACTTGGGGACTCTGTCCCAACACTCGAAACATTTCTTAGTATGGAATTCCTGAGTTTACAGCATCACTACCTGACTACTGACATTTGCTAAGAAATACAATTTCTTTTGTTCAGGGTTCAGCCCTGCTTTTGGATTTATCAGCTTTTCTTTTTCAGATGGGTGAAGAACGTTCTCCTGTAGATGAACCAAGACAAAAAAGCTATGCTTGGAGCTCTGGGTCATATTGGGAACAAAGTTTTACTTTCAGTTGAATAAAGATGCACGGGTAGCCCCACCAAAGAGAAAGGCATTTCACAAATAAAGAAAAAACACAATAATGTACAGACATGCATTGGTTCCCAAAGATTCGTGGGCTTGAAAGTTCTTCTGACTATAATGGAATAACATATTTATTTAATACTGAAAGTCCATCAGAGAACAGTTTCCATACAGCCGTCTTCTCTGGACCCAAGGCTTTGAATGGGGTAGAGTCCTCTAGCCTGTCCTTCGGACGGAAGTGTCTTTGGAGATCTGTACATGTCA
Organism: Macaca mulatta; assembly: GCF_049350105.2. NCBI lineage: Eukaryota > Metazoa > Chordata > Mammalia > Primates > Cercopithecidae > Macaca > Macaca mulatta. Next base: position 7,771,906 of record NC_133418.1, read on the forward strand.
CTGGGCAGCATGGAAATGGCTACGGATCTTTTTATGTCCGAACATGAATTAGGCTGGGAGTCCAGATGGCGGAGGGCCCTGGAGGACGCCAGGCTTGTCCCCTGTAAAAGCCTTCTCTGAAAGCCCTGTGTTGGCTTGGCCAGGCCCCCTCTGCACCACACAGCTTGGCAAGACCAGTTTGCAGCTGCATTTCCCGCCTGTCCTGGGCCCTGTTTGAGAGACTGTGACAAGCAGCAGCTGCCTTCTGGTGATACAAACTTGCTCCCCCTCTTTCAGGCGGGTGATACCACTAGAGACACTGAGTTGAAAAGCCCTTCTTGGCCCAGAGAGAAGCTCAAGCAGGGAATTCAACATCCTTCCTTGACAACTGGGATGGGAGCTGCCATGTGGCCTGGGCCCAGCCATGAGAAAGCTGAGAACATCCACTTGGACAACTTCTCCCCTGGCAGAGGGAGCTGAGCGCGTGGACGGAGTGACGGCCATCTGGTGGGCGTGTGGGAGCCAGGGTGCATGGGATGGGAGGCGCTGCCTCTTCGGAGGTTAAGGTGACCGGCTGGCGGGTGGGACGGCCATGCCAGGGGTTGGGGGCCATTGCCCTCCAGCTGCCAAGAGTGAGCAGGCTGCCCCAGACGAGCGAACGACCTCGGCAGTGCTTCATCTGACCTGCTGGCAGGACACGGCTTCCGCATGCTTCCGACTTCCTCTGCGTGCTTTCCCTGCCTCTGCAGCTGCTGGATGTGGGCAGGGAAGCTCCCACGCGATGGCTTTTCAGGCACCAGGTCTATGGGGAAATGCTGGGAGATTCTGGGCTACAAGAATTGCCCGACACTCTGAGCTTCCTTCTAGCCCTGTCCTCGGGCGTTAGATTCCCAGGGACTGCTTATAGAGGTGAAAGCATGTTGAGGGCACCTCTGTAAACCCATCTGCTCCCTACTTCAATCCTGGAAGAGAGAGGCTGTACTGTGAGGCACACTTCTTTTACCCCAAGCAATGGGAGCGTTTTAAGGCAATATAACCCATTAGAGATCCTGCCACCCATATACTTATTTATAATAGTCCTTCCATTTATTCAGATATATTTTCAGTTCAAGGAGGCCTTTGGATAGCGTGGCCTCAAACTGCCATCCTCATGGAAACTCCATAATCCATATGGCAGTAACACTTTACCAGAGTTCTTTTTTTTTTTTTTTAACAGCTTCATTAAGATATAATTTACATACCACCCATTTCAAGTATATAATTCAATGTATTTTATAATCTTCATAGGATTATACAACTACCACCATGATCTAATTTTAAAACATTTTTTATCCTCCTTAAAAGAAAACAGCACTTTGGGAGGCCGAGGCGGGTGGATCATCTGAGATCAGGAGTTAGAGACCAGCCTGACCCATATGGTGAAACCCCGTCTCTACTAAAAATACAAAAAAATTAGCCAGGCGTGGTGGCAGGCGCCTGTAGTCCCAGCTACTCAGGAGGCTGAGACAGGAGAATCGCTTGAACCTGGGAGGCAGAGGTTGCAGTGAGTGGAGATTGCGCCACAACACTCCAGTCTGGGAGACAGAGCAAGACTCTTGTCTCAAAAAAAAAAAAAAAAAAAAAAAAAAAAGAAACCGTGTATCCATTAGCAGTCAACTCCCATTCTTCCCACTCCAAGCTTCCCTGACCCCAGCCCTAAGCAAGCACTAATCTCCTTTCTATAGCTGTAAATTTGCCTATTCTAGACATTTTATAGAGAGGGAATGATGTAAGTATGTGGTCTTTTGTGACTACTTCTTTCACTTAGCGTAATGTTTTAAAGGGTCATCTATACTGTAGTATGTATCAGCACTTCGCTGCATTTCTTGGTTGAATAATATTCCATTGTATGAATATACCACATTTTGTTTATCCTTTCATTAGATGATGGACATCGGATTGTTTCCATTTTGGTCTACTATGGATAATGCCACTATGCGCATTCATGTCTAAGTTTTGTATGAACATATGTTTTCATTTCTCTTGGGTATACACATAAAAAAGGAACTGCTGGGTCCTTCGCTAACTCTGAGTTTAATCTTTTGAGAACTGTAAGACTGTTTTCCAAAGCAGTTGCACCACTTTGCATTCCCACCAGGAGTGCAGGGGGTTCTAACTTCTCCACACGCTCGTCAGCAATTGTTATTGTCCATCTTTTCGATTCTGCCCATCACGCTGGGTGTGAAGTGGTGTCTCACTGCGGTTTTGATTTGGATTTCCCCAGAGGCGAATGATATTCATTCAGTATCTTTCCATGTGCTCGTCAGCCATTTGCATATTTTCTCTGGAGAATGTGTATTCAAATCCTTTGGCCTTTTTATTAACTTGAGTTACATTAATTCTTTATATATTCTGGATACAAGTTGTTTATCTGATATACATTGTGCAAGTACTTTCTGTCTGTGGTTTGTGTTTTTACTTCCTTGATGGTATCATTTGCTACAACACAAACATTTCTAATTTTCTGGAAGTTCAGGTAACCTATATTTTTCTTTTGTCACTTGTCCTTACTTGACTCTGCTTAATAGTAACAGATGCTTAAATGTATAGGATTCTTTAACTCTGCTTAATAGTAAGAAATGCTTAAATGTATAGGATTCTTTAACTGTTTTCAAGGCATTTTTTTTCAAGTCCTACCTCTGAGCCTCACAACAAACCAATAGAGTAGGAAAGTCAGCTACAGTTATGTCTACGGAAGGCAAAGCAGAGGGGTCCAGTGACTTACTTTAGGCTGCACACCAGGTTAGTGGAGGAGAGAGGCTGGAGTGCAGATCTCGGGCTCCTAATACTACCCTGTGCTTTCTCAACAAGTGGGGATAAATTTCCAGCCTTTCTGGCCCCAGTTGGATACATTAGGTCATTTTGCCCCGTGAGGCAGGATGACGCATAGTCAGACAGACCCAAGTGGACGTTTTACTGCCTCTGCTTGCTGGCTATATGACCTTTGGAAGTTACTTACCCTCTCTGCGCCTTGGCTACCTCACTGACATTAAAGGGGTAACAAAAGTGACAACCTCATAGTGTTGCTAGGTGGGTTAGATGAGAAAATGCTCATAACATTCTTTTTTTTTTTTTTGAGACAGAGTCTTGCTCTGTCACCCAGGCTGGAGTGCAGTGGCGCGATCTTGGCTCACTGCAACCTCTGCCTCCTGGGTTCAGACGATTCTCCTGCCTCAGCTCCCTGAGAAGCTGGGATTACAGGCACCCGCCATCATACCCAGCTAATTTTTGTATTTGTAGTAGAGATGGGCTTTTGCCACGTTGGCCAGGCTGATCTCGAACTCCTGACCTCAGGTGATCTGCCTGCCTTGGCCTCCCAAAGTGCTGGGATTACAGGTGTGAGCCACCGAACCCAGACTCATAACATTCTTAACATAGTGCCTAGCACATAGCAAATGCTCAATTAATAGTTAATATTATTCTATCTATTTATTTATTTATTGAGACAGAGTCTCACTCTGTCACCCAGGCTGCAGTGCAGTGGTGCGATCTCAGCTCACTGCAAGTTCTACCTCCCAGGTTCTCCTGCCTCAGCCTCCCGAGTAACTGGGACTACAGGTGCCCGCCACCAAGCCCGGCTAATTTTTTGTATTTTTAGTAGAGACGGGGTTTCACTGTGTTAGCCAGGATGGTCTCAATCTCCTGACCTCGTGATCCGCCTGCCTCAGCCTCCCAGAGTTCTGGAATTACAGGTGTGAGCCACCGCGCCCGGCCAATATTATTCTTTAATTTTTAATACCCGTAATGCTTTTTCCAACATAGTAGCCACACCAAGTAAGAATTCTTCCAGTTTACCTGCATTGTTAACTCACAGGACCCATCTGGTCATTTTGCAGAATAATAAATGTTTTCTCAGGAAGGAATTGAAGGGATCAGCTAGTCCAACTCCCCAGAAAAGGAAAGCGGCATGTACAAGATTGCACGACAAGTGAGTTTTGCAACACGACCTCTCAGGAGTCTCCTCTTTTGTTTCCATAAACCTGGGTGCTTCAGTGCAAAGCTACAGATAGCTCTGATTGACTGATTGATTGATTGATTCATTCATTCATTCATTCAGAGACGAGGGCTTGCTATGTTGGCCAGGGTTGTCTAGAACTCCTGGCCTCAAACAATTCTCCCAGCTTGGCCTCCCAAAATGCTCAGATTATGCGTGTGAGCCACCATGCCTGACCCAGACAGCTCTGATTCAGAACAAGGTCAAAGGAAGCTCCGAAGAGAGACTGGAAGGGCCCAAAGCGATGGCAGTGCCCAGATCTTAGTCTGGAATCATGTTTGGCTCCTGCTCCTGAAAACTCTCCTTCTAACCCAATCTCTGTCTGAACAAACCAGTTCCATTTCTCTCCTGTGTTTAAAGCAAATAAAGTGAGCTCTGAATGTCAGCAGCATGTGGTGTTTAATTTGCATCTCACCGAGGAATACAAGACTTAAGGATGATGAGCGAAAAAGATTTTTATGGAAGCCAAATTACAGCATCTGAGACACAGGCTTGTGGCCGTATCAGCTCAAGCTGTGATCTTGTTAGCTGTCATAAACCAAGCTGGGTTTGTTCCTTGGTTGAGGACTCTCAGGGCAAATGTGTAAAATATCACTCAGGTGTTTCTGCAGGGAGTGCTGTTCGTCCTTTTCAAAGGCTGCATCACAGAGCACAGCTGATAGACTGTGTCTGGTGACAGGGAACAGGGACCACAATTAAAATGAGTGAAAACACAGTTAGAACATGCATGTCTCGCCATCAGAAGCCCCTAAGGACGGCCGTGCCCAGATTTGGGTAATTCTGAGGCTCAGGGGCCTCACCAAGGACTTGGGCTCTGTCTGTCTGTCCTCACTGCCACCCTTGGCTTGTCTTTAGGTGGATTTGCCTCACTCCCCTGATGGCTGCTGCGGTTCCCACATGCAGATGACAGTGTCCAGAGAAAGGGATATTACTGCCCTGTGTCCCTCGCTAAGTAGATCACCCCTCACTGGCTTGAATGTCACCACATACCCATGACTAAACCGGTTCTACAGCGAGGGTAATAAGGCAACAAATGCTAGCTTAGGCCAATTAACAGTCACCCCTTAGTATGGAGGACAACCAACCTCCCCTGAAGACTCCGGCACTCACAGGAGGGTGACCCAAACGGCTTCTCTGTCAGGGAGTGACAGGTGACTGCTGAGCAGGCCATCAGTGGTGTCTCTCTCATGCAGAAGGCCTGCTCCAGTCATGAGATCCTGGGTGTTCCAGACAAACCAGATTAGCTAGACATCTGCTCCAGACCAACAGGGCTGGCTTGGTGGGTCATCCCAACCGAGACTCGGGGAGAGAGGCACTGGGCCTAGGAACCTGCACACCAGGCCTCTAGTCACAGCTGTGCTGATAACCCCACTGTGGGTCTCAGTCTCCCCATCTATGAAGAGATGGGCTTAGACTAGATGATTTCTGTGGTCCCTGTCACTTCTAATACCCTTTGATAAATGTATACTTAATTAAAAAGAAAAAAACAGGCCAGGTGTGGTGACGCACACCTGTAATCCCAGCCCTTTGGGGGGTCAGGGTGGGAGGATCACTTGGGGCCAGGAGTTTGAGACCAGCATGGGTAACATAGTGAGACCCCTGTTTCTGCAAAATCAAAAAAATTTGCCAGGGGTGGTGGTGCATACCTGTAGTCCTAACTACTCGGAGGCTGAGGTGGCAGGATCACTTGAGTCAAGGAGTTAAGAGTTTCACTGAGCTATGATGGCATTACTGCATTCCAGCCTTAGTGACATAGCAAGGACCTGTCTCCAAAAACAAAGAAAAAACCCCAAAGACCCTCTGACACTTCTTTGTCCCCTCCAAATCACATGGTGAAATCTGATCTGCATTGCTGGAGGTGGGGCCTAGTGGGAAGTGTTTGGGATGTGGGGGAGGATTGCTCAGTAATGGCTTGGTGCCCTCCCCCAGGTAATGAGTGAGTTCTCGCTTTATTAGTTTATGCAAGAGCTGGCTGTTTATAGGACCTGGTACCTCCTCCTCTTCTCCCTCTTCTTGTCATGTGAGACACCTGCTTACTCTGCCTTCTACCATGAGTGAAAGCTTCCCGAGGCCTCACCAGACACAGATGCTGGTGCCGTGCTTCCAGTACCGCCTGCAGAACTGTGAGCCAAATACACCTCTTTTCTTTATAGATTACCTGGCCTCAGGTATTCCTTTATAGCAATGCAAATAGACTAACACACCATTTTAAAAAATTACTATCCCTAGAGATGCCTAACCTGAATTTCCAACTAGAAGCTGTGTTAATTTCTATTTTAATTCTTTCTGTTCCTCCCATTTAGGCTGATGAGCAATGGTGAGGCCAAGAAAAGACCAGAGAACCCTGGAGCCAGAGTCACAGATGATTCACTCCTGCTCGTCTTCAGTTGACTATAACAAGCTGCCTGGGGTTTCCTCCCTAACTTCGCACACAGCATTGCTGTGTAACAGCTGAGCAGGTGCCAAATTCCTGGCTTTGCTACCTCTAGGAGTCTAGGTAATTGTCATCATAACTAAGTCTGCCATGCTGTGCTGTGGGTAGAGATTTCTTCTCTCGCTGTGTATGAAGTGGCTTCAAGGGATCTGCCTGCGACCACATCCACCCAGAGCATTTTGGATTTCAGGTTTAGGTGGGTGAGGATTTTTCTGCCATGAAGAAAGGTCGGTGCTCCTCGCCTGTCACTGTTGCTCTGCAGCCATATGTGCCTGGTACTGTTCTGAGTGTGGAGGGGGCAGAAGGCACAAGGTTAATCATGTCCTTAGAGTTGGAGGGCCTAGAATCACGTTCAAGAGAAAACTGTCTGTCAAGTGCTCAATGCGGCCATCAAATCCCAAGTCCTAATTCTTAGTTCTTAGACTTCAGAGGCCGGGGGGAGAACAAGCAATAGAGTTTCCAGGCAGGAATTCTTGGAGGAAGTGGGGCCTGAAACACTGAGTCGGATTTGCAAGGAAAAGAGAGAAGGAGGCAAGCTGCAGGCAAAGTGGGTGGAATAACAGGAGGCTGGGATTTGCAGGGTGGGTTGTGTGGGGGAAGCTGAAATAGATGCAGGCCCCGGGGAGGAACCATTTATGCTTCCTTCAATTTTATAGCATCCAGCACCAGGCAGCCCTTCTATTTAGATATGGGTGATCACGAAGAGAGCTGAAAAAACAGACTGGGATTGCCTGGTTTCCTATAGGGTGTGAAGCTGACATTCTATGAGCAAATCTGTGTAATTTAAATAACACTACACCAACTAGGAGGTGCTGAGAACAGTACAGGAGCAGGGGTCTCCAGCCCCACTTCGGTACAGTCACTGCTGGAGTGGAGGGAAAATGAATCGAGGGTGGGAGCGTTCTCCTCCAACCATGGAGACTCATTTGAATGCACTGCAGGGGGCTGTGCCCCCAGAGGACTCTCAGGGAGGTGGTCCTGATGGAAAATGGCACCCATGTGCAGACGCCGAGAATGAGCCCAACCCGTGACAGGCAAATTACCACGAACACATTTTATTCAAGGGAAGGAATGTTAAAGCCAGGCCTTTGTTTCTTTAAGGTTTGCTGAAAATAGAAAGGTTGTTTTATGGGCAGGCTGAGCAAAGAAAGAGAAGGCAGAGAGGGGGTGGTAAGAAAAAGAAGGGGGAATGAAATAAACTAGAATGCGGTCAATATAATTTTATTTGCTTTATTATTCCTGAGTATGGTGCCAATAAGTCTGAGTTCTGCGACTCCCAGCTCCACCATCACAGAGAACGCGAGCAATCTCGCTCCCAGAAATGAGCTGCCCACTAAAAGGAAAAGAATCACCACATCACAGAACAGGCCAATAAAACTCTCAGCCCAGCCCAGCCTGATTGGATGGAGTCCTCCCAGCAGGGTCTGAATGACCTGTGCATCGGTGCTGGAGGACAAGCCAGGCCTGCCAGGCTGCAGCCTGTTCTTTCATTGAACTCACACCACGGGGTCAGTGGATGCAGAGTCAGGCCCTGGCTGGGCATGGGTACAGGCAGGACGACTCAGACATGTACTGGAGACAGTCCTTGCCAACAGGGAGCTCCTGGTGAAAGCTCTGGTTCATGTCTTTGATCAGAATGACTCTGCTTCGAACAAAGGTAGCCTTGCCTGTTTCCACTGCAGAAAAGATGAGTGAGAGAGTTCCGAGGAGACTTTTGGTGGTCGAAGGGAGAGAGGACAGGAGGAAGGTATTTAGTCAGACTTCAGAGCACACCTGGCAGTGTGTGCCTCAGTTAACTCCAAGGAGCAAAATGCATTTGGAACTTCCATTTTTTTTTGTTGGCCTCTGTTTTTTTTTTTTTTTTTTTTAAACTTACAAGATAGGCCTTTCCTGATGCCATATAAGGGCAATGATCAGCTTCCCCATTCCTGGAGCCAGGACTTGCCACATCATTTGCGCAAAATGCAAACGAGAGCCCCTTGTTCAAATAGCAACATCAAAGTGCCATCCTAGGCGCTCAAAACACAAAGGTTCTTCCTTTCTTCTATGGTGTCTCAGTTGGTCAAGGCATTTTAATTTGCTACTTAATGGCATGCTTTCGGGGCGATGGAATACTCATGTGGTGCATGTAGGATCTCACAGGTATCTGGCGGCTCGGCCTGCAATCTAGCATGTGCAGGGAGCTCACCACCTCTGCCAGCCCAGGATGGGCGTGCAATGCCCTGGCTGGGGTTAGTGAGGTCGAGCCAGGTATCTCTGTGTCTCATTGGCCCAGCAGACATGGGAGAGAAGACAATCCCCATGGGGACTGCAACCTTTGAACCGGGACACACGATGCCTCTGGGTTGGGGGCGGGGACAGGCTCGCTCCGCTGCCCAGCCACCCACCGCATGTGCCCTCATGCTGTCAGCTTGCGGCAAAACGTGGGTGCCATGTCTGGGCCTGTGAGCTCTGTCCTGACCTGCCATGCACCTATGCCCTCCTGGGCTGCTGGATAGCAGCAGTTACTGTGTAGGGTGGAGCAGGAAAGGCCAGGTGGGGCCAGGGCAGCAGGCTGGAGCTGGCAGCTGAGAGGGACCCATGGGAGCCAAGGCTCTGAGCCCAGGCAGATGCTCCATCGTCCCATTGGACTTCACTTACAAAACATGAATTCAAAGATAAAGTTATTAAGGATTTCAAGATGCCAACCACAGAGCATTAAACTAAGTAAGAGGCCATCTGCGTACAGGGCCCTGGGAGGCTGCGCAGGTCACTACTCCTGCCTGGAGCCACCAGTTGTCTTCTACCTTTGTCTTCCTCTAAGAGAAAATGCCCAAGCCACAGCTGCCACCAAGGTTCCGGGGACTGTTGCCTTCTGAAGCTGTCCAGTTCCTGCCAATCATCTACCCAGCTACCTATCTGCTTGAATTCCTCTAGGTGCTTGCTAGTAGAAAGGTGGAAGAAAATTTCCCAGACTATCTTCAGGTTACCAAGGAGGTGACAGTTTAGGAAGCTTACAGAAAGCTCTATGGAGACAGAATTTTAAATAAGCTGGAGTCCCATGTAATTAAAATAATTTTGAATTAAAACTATCACTTCAGTAATTGCTTTCATAGTAGAATATTTACTACCATTGCCATTGTGTAACTTACATCATTAGTTACTGTTGGAAAAAAGTCAGTCAATGAATAATTAATGGGATGTGATAACCAAGGGAGGAATGGTGCTTAAGAACAGAGCTTGAAGGAAAGTGTCACCCACACGCAGCCCCATTAATGAGCGCCTCGCAGTCCAACGCCACTTGCAAGGAGGTGAGGCCCTGGTCCGTTGCCTCCTGTTATTAGAGGTCAATAGAAAAATCTCCTTAGCCTCGTCACAGATGTGGACATAGGTCAGGGATTCTCCTTAGTGGCAGCAAGAAAAAACTTCCACTTTATCAAAGCAGACAGTCCTTGGCACAAGTAACTCAGCAAAAATACAAATTAGAAATAGCACCCAAAGGCCAGACTGGTGCTGAGGCTGCCAGCCATGCTTCAGAGAAAGTGGCAGTCTCATGTTTGCCCTCAGGAGACTAAGGCGGGAGGGCAGCAAGTGGGAGTTCCGCCAGATGCCTCCGACCTGCACACGGCCCCAGCCGACCGATTTCCAAACAGGCCCGGCGCTTGCAGCAAGCACCACACACACTCGACACACACAAGATACAGTCTCTCGTGGAAAATCTGGGGGAACGCTTGTGCACAGCTCCTGCTGGAAGTGAGATGCGGATTCTACTGTTTGGAACGAGAGGAAATTCATTTTCAAGGAAGCTTTCTTGAAGGGAGAGACAGAATTTTGACTTAAGTTGCATCCACTGTTTGTATACAGATGGTCTTTCAAGATCCCGACATTTTCTTACGTAATTTCCAAGAAAGATCAAATAGTTTTAGAGAACATTTTTTCTTTTTTTTTTTCTTTTTTTCTTTTTTTTTCTTTTTTTATTATTATTATACTTTAAATTCTAGGGTACATGTGCATAACGTGCAGGTTTGTTACATATGTATACTTGTGCCATGTTGCTGTGCTGCACCCATCAACTCGTCATTTACATCAGGTATAACTCCCAGTGCAATCCCTCCCCCCTGCCCCCTCCCCATGATAGGCCCCGGAGAACATTTCTTTCTTAATGGTCTTTCAATCAAAGTATCGTTTGTGTAGGGTTGCCAGGCAAAGTACAGGGCACCCTGTGAACTTTGAATGTCAGATAAACAATGAAAAATATACAATATTAGGGATACATTGAGACTACAGAATTATTCATTGTTCCTGGATTTTTATTTGCTAAATCTGGCAACCTTAGGTTTGCAATCTTTCCTATCCATCCAATGTAAAGATGTGTGGTGCTGAGCATGTCTGGTGCTGAGTACAGAGAGGGCTTTACTGGAGGGGTTGTGTATGGATTACTTAAGATAAATGACACCTGGAAACAGCGTCAACATGAAATCATGTGCAGGAGACTTCCTGCTTGAAATTTTGCAAAGTGTCTTCTGGGTTGTGTGACAGGATCCTAGATGAAATGACAAGCGAGAGGATTAATTATAATTAATCACAGAAGGAAAGTTTGGGGGCCTGGGAATTCGTATTTCAGGTTGCCAAAGCTATTTAAAAAGCAATGTAATACAACAGTTGTAATGGAAGAACAGTCAGAAGATAAAAGTAAAGCACTGATAAAATATCGTATGAGTCTATTTCAAAGTTGCAAAATTCAGGGTTAAAATATTTCTCTTTAGAGCTTTTGAATTAGTTGAAGAGGATGAAAGGCAAGCTTTATGTAACCACTTTTCCAGTGAAATAAAACCTGTTTACATCTTGGTGACTGAAACACCTTCCAGCTAATTTAGAATTCTCAAGTGGCCACATGAAAAGATTAGAATTTCTATAAAAAGAAATGTCCCAGTTGCGTTCCAGTTCAGGTATAGAGAACGCAGTTACTGAAGGGTCTTCAGTTCATGTGAGCTAGCCAAGTGCCACCCATCGGAAGCTGCTGCATTTGGACGCTAGAACATTAGAAGATGCTATTTTATCCAACAGAACCAGTTTGGTAGACATGTTGGAATTTAATAAAGACCAGCTCTCTTTGTGGTGTTTTACTGAAAGAACACAGTATCTGCAAACCTAGAGTCCATTTTCCAAGTTCAAGTTTGTCGCTGCCAGTTCTATTTTTATACTACATAAAAGGTAGAAAATTCCTTCGGAAATCCTTCCTTCCTTCCCTCCCTCCCTCCCTCCCTTCCTTCCTTCCTTCCTTTCTTCTCTCTCCCCTCCCTCCCTCCCCCTCCCTTGATTCCTTCCTCTCTCTCTCTTTCCTCTCCCCTCCCTTCCTCCCTCTTTCCCCCTCCCTTTCCTTTTCCTCTCCTCTTCCTTTCCTTTCCTTTCTTTCACTTTTAAGTTCAGGGGTACATGTGCAGGTTTGTTATATAGGTAAACTTATGTCACTGGGTTTGATGTGCAGAGTATTTTGTCACCCAGGTGTTAAGCCTATTACCCATTAGTTATTGTTTCTGATTCTCTCCCTCCTCCCACCCTCCCTTGTCTGACAGGCCCCAGTGTCTGTTGTTCTCCTCTAGGTGTCCACGTGTTTTCATCACTTAGCTTTCACTTATAAGTGAGAACATATGGTAGGTGGTTTCCTTTCCTGCATTAGTTTGCTAAGGATAATGGATTCCTGCTCCAACCATGACCCTGCAAAGGACATGATTTCGTTCTTTTTTATGGCTGCATAGTAGGATAGTATTTCATGGTGTATATGTACCATATTTTCTTTGTCCAGTCCACCACTGACGGGCATTTGGGTTGATTCCATGTCTTTGCTATTGTGAATAGTGCTGCAATGGATATATGCATACATGTGTCTTATAATATGATTTATATTCCTTTAGGTATATATCTAGTAATGGGATTGCTGGGTTGAACAGTTCTGTTTTTAGGTCTTCGAGGAATCACCAGTGTCTTCCACAATGGCTGAACTAAAATTTACACTCCCACCAACAGTGTATAACATTCCTTTTTCTCCACAACCTCACTAACATCTGTTATTTTTTTGACTTTTAAATAATAGCCATTCTGATTGGTGTGAGATGGTATCTCTGTGCGGTTTTGATTTGCATTTCTCTAATGATCAGTGATGTTGAGCTTTTTTTCATATACTTGTTGGCCGCATGTATGTATTCTTTTGAAAAGTGTCTGATCATGTCCTTTGCCTACTTTTTAATAGGGTTGTTTTTTTCTTGTAAATTTGTTTAAGTTCCTTAGAAATGCTGGATATTAGAGCTTTGTCAGATGCATAGTTTGCAAAAATTTTCTCCCATTATGAAGATTGTCTGTTTACTCTGTTGATGGTTTCTTTTGCTGTGCAGAAGCTCTTTAGTTTAACTGGATCTCATTTGTCAATTTTTTTTCTTTCATTGCAATTGCTTTTGGCATCTTTGTCATGAAACCTTTGCCCATTCATACGACCAGAATATTGCCTAGGTTGTCTTTCAGGGTTTTTATAGTTTTGGAGTTTTATACTTAAGCCTTTAATCTATCTTGAGTTGATTTTTGTGTATGGTATAAGGAAGGGGTCCAATTTCAATTTTCTGCATATGGCTACCCAGTTTTCCCAGCATTATTTATTAAATAGGGAATCCTTTCCCCAATGTTTGTTTTTGTCAGCTGTGTCAAAGATCAGATGGTTATAGGTGTGTGGCCTTATTTCTGGGCTCTCTATTCTGTTCCACTGGTCTATGTGTCTGTTTCTGTACCAGTACCATGCTGTTTTGGTTACCATAGCCCTGTAGTATAGTTTGAAGTTGGGTAGTACGATGCCTCCAGTTTTTTGTTCTTTTTGCTTAGGATTGCCTTGGCTATTAGGGCTCATTTTTGGCTTCATATGAACTTTAAAATAGTTTTTTTTCTAATTCTGTGAAGAATGTCAATGGTCGTTTAATGGGAATAACACTGAATCTGTAAATTACTTTGGACAGTATGGCCATTTTCATGATATTGATTCTTCCTATCCAAGACCATAATTTTTTTTTTCATTTGTGTCCTCTCTGATTTCTGTGGGCAGTGGTTTGTAGTTCTCTTTGAAGAGGTCCTTCATTTCCCTTGTTAGCTGTATTCCTAGGCATTTTATTCTTTTTGCGCCAGTTGTGAATGGGAGTTCATGATTTGGCTCTCTGCTTGCCTATTGTTGGGTGTATAGGAATGCTAGTGATTTTTGCACACTGATTTTTTTATCCTGAGACTTTGCTAAAGTTGCTTATCAGCTTGAGAAGCTTTTGAACTGAGACAATGGGGGGTTTTCTAGATACAGGATCATGTCATCTGCAAACAAAGATAATTTGACTTCCTCTCTTCCTATTTGAATACCCTTTTTATTGTTTCCTTTTTTCTTGAGATGGAGTCTCGTTCTGTCACCCATGCTGGAGTGCAACGGCATGATCTTGGCTGGCTGCAACCTCTGCCTCCTGTGTTCAAGTGATTCTCCTGCCTCAGCCTCCCAAGTAGTTGGGATTACAGGCACGTGTCACCATGCCCAGTTAATTTTTGTTATTTTTAGTAGAGACAGGGTTTTACCATATTGGCCAGGCTGGTCTCAAACTCCTGACCTCAGCTGATCTACCTGCCTCAGTCTCCCAAAGTGCTGGGACTACAGGTGTGAGCCACTGCACCCGGCCTAATTTTTGTATTTTTAGTAGAGATGGGGTTTCACCATGTTGGCCAGGCTAGTCTCGAACTCTTGACCTCAAGTGATCCACGTGCCTTGGCCTCCCAAAGTGCTGGAATTACAAGTGTGAGCCACCACACCCAGCCCCTTTATTTCTCTTGTCTGACTGCTCTGGCCAGAACTTCCAGTACTTTGATAAATATGACTGACTTTTGATTAGTTTTGACCCAGTACTGCTCTCGCGAGGTTAATCAGCCATTTCAGTTAAGGCTTGGCCCTGAGTGACTTTTGTCAGTGAAGTCACCAGATACAAACTTGACATACAAAAATCACTAGCATTCCTACATACCAACAATAGCTGAGCTGAGAGCCACATCAGGAATGCAATCTCATTCACAATTGTCCCAAGAAGAACAAAATACCTAGGAGTACAGCTAACCAGGGAGGTGAAGGACCTCTACCATGAGAACTACAAAACCCTGTTTAAAGAAATCAGAGATGATGCAATTCCTCTGTAGACCTGATTATATAGACCCTCCGACTGTACTGAGTGCAGCTCCCCTTTTTTGGAACAAGCAGGTAGGATGGTATCTCGGTCGGTTTGGGCTGGCTACAACAAAAAACTGTAGACTGGGAGGTTTAAACAACAGACATTTATTTCTCACAATTCTGAAATCTGGAAATCCAAGATCAAGGTGCCAGTGGATTTGGTCCCATGGGGAAGCTCCTCGTCCCGGCGTGCAGATGGCCATCTTCTTGCCGTGTGCTCACATGACCTCTCCTTTGTGAGTGGTCTGGTCCCTCTTACTCTTCTTATAAGGACTCTAATCCCATGATGGGATCCTATCCTTATGACTTCACCTAAATCTAATCACCCTCACCAAAGGCCCCACCTCCTAATACTATTGGGGATTAGGGCTTCATTGTGTGAATGTTAAGGGAACATGAACATTTAGTTTATAACAGGTGCTGAGATAGATAAGCTGGTGACAAGTACCATGTTTCACTATAGGCCCCCTTCTGAGGGCTGCCTATGGGGGCAAGTGTCCCCACACCTCAGAAATGCTAACATCATGGAAGGGCAAGCTCAGGAAGACCCGTATTTCTTTTAGGAGCTTTGCCTTTTCCTAGGTTTTAGCATCCAGACTTCCAGGAGATGCTCTTCACCAGAAAGCTCACGGCCAGAGGTAAAGATAACACTGGAAGCATGACGGGGATGTACTGCACGAAGCTTGCAAAGGGGGAAGTTAACACGGAAATGTTAAATACGAACCAAAGTGACCGCAGTGGTGTTAGAAAACATCAGTCTACAATAGCTACTGAACACCTGTCTCAGAATCAAAGACATGGCTAGGATACACTCTTTACTGTTTCCTCAATAAATTTACAACAAAACTAGAGATTAGGGCAGAGTGGGAAGGATTACAGTCCCAGGGAAAATCCACAGGGGTGCTTTCACACAGTTGGGGTACAGCAAAGGGGCCTCTGCCTTGGTGGAAACAGAGGCCAGGTGTATTAGCTCATTTTCACCCTGCTATCAAGAAACTACCTGAGAGTGAGTAATTTATAAAGAAACAAATTTAATTGACTCACAGTTCCACACAGCGGGGGAGGCCTCAGGACACCTACAATCATGGCAGAAGGTGAAGGGGTGGTAGCAAGGCATGTCTTACGTGGTGGCAGGAGAGAGAGAGAGTGAGCAAAGAGAAAGTGCCACACTTTAAAACCATCACCTCACATGAGAACTCACTCACAAGAACAGCATAGGGGAAACCACTCCCATAATCCAATCACCTCCCACCAGGTCCCTCTCTTGACATGTGGGGATGACAATTGGAGATGAGATTTGGGTGGTGACACAGAGCCAAACCATATCACCAGGTGTGTTCTGGGCTCACCTTGTGGAGGAAGCGACGTGGCAGAGAACACGGGGTTTCAATAGGGTCAGTGGAGCTGAGACAGAGGAGGACATTTCAGAAGGAAGCAGCTACCAGCTAAGGCTGGAAGACAGGGAAGCACTGTGAGCTGCTGCAGGGAGGCAGGCAGAGCAGAACGTGGAGCAGGGCTTAGGGAGGGCCCAGCACCTGGGAGTGCCTGGACGTGTGATCCTTCCCCTCGGCTGCCGAAGTCCCGGGACTAGCACTCCAGAAATGTGTGCGCTCTTCTTTCCCAAAGAAGCCCAGCCCCAGGTCAATGAAAGGGTTAAGCTGGACTTCTCTCCATAGGTGGCCTGATTCTCGTGTGAACTGCCACCTGTCATGACACCCAATCCAGACAATGTCCTTCAAATTTGTCCCCTTCTGCCTATCCAGAGGTTACTTATAGTAAAATACATACAATACACAAATAACCATGTTAACCATTTGTAAGTGTCCAGTTCAGTAGTGTTAGAGTATATTCACACTGCTGCACAACCATCACAACACCCATCTCCAGAACCCTTTTCATCTTCCCAAACTGAAACTCAATACCCCGAAACAGCAACTCCCATCTCCCGTCACCCCAGGCCCTGGCAATGACCACTCTACCTCCTGTCTCTATGAACTGGACTACTCCAGATACTGGATATAAGTGGAATCATATAGTATCTGTCCTTTTGTGACCATCTTCTATCATTGAGCACAATGTCCTTAAGATTCATCCGTGTTGCAGAATTGTGTTAGCATCTCCCTCTTTTGTAATGCTGAATGATATTCCAGTGTATGGATATGCCAGTTTTGTTTATACAGTCATCTGTTGATGGACACTAGGATTGCTTCTACCTTTTGGCTATTGTGAATAATGCTGCTGTGGACGTGGGTGTCCAGACATCTGTTCAAGTCTCTGCTTTCAATTATTTTGGGTAATACCTAAAAGTGGAATTGCTTGATGATGTGGTAATTTTATTTTTAATGTTTTGAGGAACTGCCATACTGTTTTCCATAGTGTCTGCACCATTTCAGTTCCCATAAAAAATGCATAAGGGATCCAATTTCTCCACAACCTTGCCAACACTTTTTTTTTTTTTTTTTTTTTTTTTTTAGACAGAGTCTCGCTCTGTCACCCAGGTTGGAGTGCAATGGCACAATCTCGGCTCACTGCAGCCTCCACCTCCCGTGTTTAAGCAATTCTCCTGCCTTAGCCTCCCGAATAGCTGGGATTACAGGCACCCACCATCGTGCCAGGCTAATTTGTGTATTTTTGTAGAGAAGGGGTTTCACCATGTTGGCCAGGCTGGTCTTGAACTCCTGGCCTCAGGTGATCTGCCTGCTTTGGCCTCCCAAAGTGCTGGAATTACAGAAGAGAGTCACCGCGCCTGGCCTCAACACTTAATTCTTATTTTAAGTAGCTGTCCTAATGGGTGTGATAAGGGGTACTGAATTTCAGTTTGGGAAAATACGATATCTCATTGTGGTTTAAACCAGGACACTTTTAAGAGTGAAGGAGGCACCACCTATAATTATACAGGGGCACGGGTGCAAGCTGGGGTGACAGCAGCTATGGTCCGTCCAGGGCATCTCACGGGGAGTGGTGCCACTGTGGCCTTCTCAGCTCCCCGGGGCTGAGGTTTGGAAGACCAGAGCGTCAGGCTTCGCTGCAGAGCAAAATAGCCTTCTTAGGGGCCCAGCTCCTGCCTATCATCTACCCAGCTGCCTGTCTACTTGAATTTCCCTAGTTGCTCACTGAAAGGTAGAAGAAAATTTCCCAGACTATCTCCAGGTAATCAAGGTAGAGACAGTTTTAGAAGCTCAAGGAGGCTCCTGTGGAAACAGGATTTTAAATTAGTTGAAGTCTCATGTAATTAAAATGATTTTGATTGTAATGGTCACTTCAGTAATTCCTTGTCTATGAAAATCTTTACCAGCACTGCTATTGTACACCTTATCATATCAGTCACTGTTTGAGAGAAGTCAGCTGCCGCCCTAACCACGGAGGTGAAGAGTTGAGGGTGAAGGAGGAAAAGGAGTGTTTGACTTTATCCTTCATCACTTGTCAAGGCTAATGGCGAATCACGTTGCTTTTCATTTTTTTAGTGCAACTGGACTACCTAGAGACACGGGCTATTTGGAATCAGCTTTTTGTTTTCCATGCCTCTTTCCCCAAAATCATCTGCTAAGGCTGACAACAAGGCTGAGAGGTGGACGGGGGTGACTATCACTCTCTCCACTTGACAGATGACAAAAAAGACTCAGAGAAATAGTCAGTCAGTCAATATCCAGGGGTGCATCAGGCACCGTACATGTGCCGAGATTTGACAGGCACAAGCTGGGGTTTGCCGTCCATGGCAGGCAGGAAATGAGGTGTCTCGGCACAGCGGTGATGAGGGTCGCCAAAAGGCAAGCAGAGGGTGCTGTGTGGACGACGGCAATGCGGGGAGCGCCTGCTGGCGGACAGGGTGTTTCAGCTGCAGCCTAACGTATGGGTAGAAGGTGGCCAGGTAAGCCGGAGGGGAGGGAAGAAAGGCAGCCAAAAGGAAAACAGCTCCCGGGAGAAGCGCCAGCCTGTGTGCTATAGTTTGGATATGTTTTTTCTGTCCCCCAACAAAAGCAACGTTGATTTGGATCCTCACTGTGTGGTTTTGGGCCTGGTGGGAGGTGTCTGGATCATGGCCGCGGTGGATCCCTTATGAAGGGCTCGGTGCCGTCCTCCCAGTAGGGAGTGAGTTCTCATTCTGGCAAGATGGGATTAGCTCTCACGGAATGGATTAGTCCGTGAGGATGCATTGTTACAAAGCGAGTGGTTCCCCACTGCCTGGCCCCTCTTTGCACCTGCCCACTTCTCCTTTGCCCTTCTCTACCATGTTTTGAGGCAGCACAAAAGCCGTCACCAGAAGCCAAGCTGAGTGCCCCACTTCCTGTATAGCCAGTCACCAGAAGCCAAGCCAGTGCCCCACTTCCTGTATAGCCTGCAGAACCGTAAGCCAAATAAACCTCCTCCCTTCCTTCCTTCCTTCCTTCCTTCCTTCCTCCCTCCCTCCCTCCCTCCCTTTCTCTCTCTCTTTCTTTCTTTTTTTTGAGATGGAGTCTCGCTCTGTCATCCAGGCTGGAGTGCAATGGCATGATCTCAGCTCACTGCCTTCTCCGCCTCCTGGGTTCAAGTGATTCTCCCTCCTCAACCTCCTGAGTAGCTGGGATTACAGGCATGTGCTATCACGCCCAGCTAATTTTTGTATTTTTAGTAGAGACAGGGTTTCACCATGTTGGCCAGGCTGGTCTCGAACTCCTGACCTCAGGTGATCCACCTGCCTCGGCCTTCCAAAGTGCTGGGATTACAGGCGTGAGCCACTGTGCCCGGCCACATCTTTTCTTTCTAAACCACCCAGTCTCAGGTATCCCTTTATAGCAAGAGAAAACAGACAAGAGAATGTGCATGAACAGATGAGGGAGAAGGAAACCTCTGTGCCTGCAGTCACATGAGGCTGTGGCAGAGCCAGGCTGTGGCTTGGCAGAGCCGAGGCTTGAAGGGGACCCAGGAAGTCACTGGGGAGTCCTTCTGATTATTCAGGGAGTCTGCATGGTCTCTACAGCCCTGGAGTTTTACCTCCTTATTGAGGCAAGGGAGTTAGGATGACTGAAGGCCGATGCCCAGAGCAACAATATATGGGCACAGTTCACATTTTAAAGACCAATGGCATACAAAGTTGGTGTAGAGAAGGGAGCAAAATCTGTCCTTCATTTTCAAATGTTAGTGAATAGGTAATAGTTCTCCAGTCAGTTGGAACGAAGGGGAAAAGCTTCAAGAAATATGTCTTAGGAAATAATGTTGGCTTGGCACTCCCCTCCTTCATTATATATCTAAACACAACCATTTGGAAGGCTGAGGCAGGAGAATGGTGTGAACCCAGGAAGAGGGTGCAGTGAGCTGAGACCACGCCACTGCACTCCAGTGGAGGCAACAGAGCAAGACTCTGTCTCAAAAAAAACAAAACAAAACAAAACAAAACAAACACAACCATTGCACTTTTCAAGTTTTTTTTTGTCATCTTCTATTTTTAAGTGAAGAACACAGAAGGATGGCTGAAGTCCCCAGATCCACTTCCTTGGCTAGAATAGAACTAGACGAGGTGTGTTCTTGCAAGCAACCCCCAGCAGAATCCAGCCATCTGGGCAGGAGAACAGAGCAGCCCCTGGCCCCATGTGCAGTGTTCAGACTTGTGCTGTGAGCACGACTCGAGGCAAAGCTGGATTCTGTCTCTCATATATATATGTATACACACACACACACACACACACACACACGGTTGCTGTATGTATATCATGTATATGATATATATCTCTAGGTATATGATATATATGCACATACCATATCTATGTATATGGTATATACACACATATCATTCATATATATATATATATATATATATATATATATATATATATATGAGACAGGGTCTCGCTGCATCACCCAGGCTGGAGTGCAGCAGCACAATCACAGCTCACTGTAACCTCTGCCTCCTGGGCTCAAGCAATCCTTCCACCTCAGCCTCCCAAGTAGCTGAGACCACAGGTGTGCGCCACCATGCTAATTTGTGTGTGTGTGTGTGTGTGTGTGTGTGTGTGTGTCTGCAGAGATGAGGTCTTGCCATGGCATCCAGGTTGGTCTCAAACTCCTAGGCTCAAGCGATCCTCCCACCTCGGCCTTCCAAAGTGCTGGGATTGCAGGTGTGAGCTACTATACCTGGCCAATTTTTTTCTATTTCAAGGGCACTCAGGCCGATGGAGGAGGGATCTCTCAGACACCTAGCTCCATCTGCCAGGCCCTCCCTGCCCAAGACCACACTGCCACCCCTAAACCTGGGCTCCAGCTGGCTCTATCCCCTACTGTGTTCATTAACCTTGGGCAAGCGGCTCCATCTCTCTAGGCTTCAGTTTCCCCATGTGTAAAACAAGGATATTGACACTTGCACCCTGGGCTGTCTGGGGATGAAATGGGATGATGGCAGCAAGCCCCCAGCACAGGGCCTGGGGCAGCAAGCATGCAACCCTGAGAGACCACGAGGTCACATACACCCCCCACACCTGCCAGGACCCCATGGCTTTGTCAGAGAGGGGCACGTTATCATCTGGCTTGGTGGGAATCTTCCAACAACAGCAAAGGCCACGACCACAGTCCTTCTGTAATTCCACTAAATAGCTTAGTGGCTGGGGCCATGACTCAGAGAGAACCTGGACCTCCTTCATGTAGTCCCTCAGACGACTAACGCCTTAATTTGCTCGCTTGTGTTGGGTCCATGGTTATTTTTCTTGGCTTCTTAGCAGCAGGATTAGCCAGGCTGAATAGGGGTTTCTGTCTCCAAGGTAGGATGAGGAACTGTGGCCTAATGTGGCTCCCTGACTCACTGGCTGGGAGCAGGGTGAACAGGGCCACAGGGAGGCCACGTGGGGGAGCTGCCAGGGCTTCAGACTCTTGGCCTGGGCTGGGCTTCATCGAGGCCCTGTCCAATCGGCTGGACTGGGGCTAGCGAGCAGGCCCAATCTACTTTGTCTGTGAAATGGAAAAAAGCGGCCATGGATTCACCCTTCACAAGCAGTTGGTTCACTTCAACATTTTAATGGAACTGACCTGAAATTAATGAGCACTGTTGCACTGAGTAAATGCCGCCTCTCGGGACGAGAGGGGCAATGGGTAGAAGGCAGTGTGACAACTCAAACCCAAGGCCACGGACAATTACATAGAGGAAGTCTGTTCGGAATTTGGCGGATCGAATGGCTGTCCCCAAATAACAGGGATGCAGATGGCTGGGGTCTGATGCTGCCTGGCGAGAGCAGAGGCGGATGCTGCTTTCTGAGGGCCAGCGGGAGGACACGACGCGGCACTGGGCCAGCCAGCCACAGCCGGGAGCCAGCACAGGAAAGGGAGTTGGATGGAGTCAGAAGGTCAGGCCGCCCCAGTGAACAGGGAGCACATTAACCTTTTCCACAGCAGCGGGGGAGCTTATCAGGCTCCAAAATGCAGTCATCAAAGGCCAGCCAGCCCAGTGCAGCCAAGGCTGGCCCGGGGCTACCTCTGGGAGCAGGTCACGGGGCGGCAGCCTGCAAGCGGAGGCGAGGGCAGGCCCCGTGCCCAGAGCGAGCAGCTGCAGGGTGGCGTGCGCCAGCTGGCTCTGGGAGTCCCAGGCTGGAGAGCGGAATGGTCAGGGTGGGACCGTTCCAGGGGTGGGAAAAGGGGGGAAATGGAGAGGATGGGAGTGGGTGGGGGGTGCTGGCCTGAAGGGTTCTTAAAGCCAGAGAGAAAAGATTCCATAGGCTCTGGCCCGTTTTCTTCACTAAAAGGAGATGAAAAACAGAACAAAACAGATTTGATATCATGACTTTAACTCCCTGAAAAGTAGTGAAGTAGTTTGGTTTTAAACAAAGCAAAACAAAGCAAAACACCTCAGTCTATCTACTGGCTTTAAAACCACCCACTCATCACAAATGCTTCTGCGGCACGGCCTCCGCCCACTGCGGGTACAGGCATGAGTGATGAAGACAGCGGCACCTACGTTCAGAAACACATACGGCCACTGAAATGCATCTGCTTTGAATCTTTTTTTCTCCCTGTCAAATATATCATTTGTTGCCTTTGGGTGGCTTTCAAGGTCAGATCTGGCTCAGTGAGAATGGTGATGACATCTGCAAAATTAAAAAGTGGGGACTACCAGTTGTACCTTCACATGGCATCAGTGTAAACATTCTAAAAGAACCGACCACCAATTAACCAATCACCAACCAACACATTCCATGCAGACAGCAAGTGCTTAATTTAATCTAAGTACATTCAAGAAGGAACAGGTGTACTTCTACTTCAGAAATAGATATTTTAAAAAAAGAAGTAGGGTAGATAGCAGTGACAAATACTGAAAACTATGCTAATCAAGTCTTCTCTCTCTTAATTCCAACTATGAGATGTCACGTGTATTGGATACTTAAATTTTGTTTGGATGTAAATTTAAATACAAGCTAAATGAACCATTAAGCATTAGACACACAGTGTATGTTGTCCTTGGTCTAGAAGGGACAGCTACATTGGCATTCAAAAGGAGTATGACATAGTGACAAAGAATCAAGTAAAAATAATTTATAGCTTAGTGATTTCAATACTTTACCCCTGGTAACTTAATATACTTAGTCTGAGGATGAGTTCAGAAGAGAGGGAGCACAGAGTGGGACGACAATGTGTCAGAACCAGTATTTTTTTTTTTTTTCGAGTTGGAGTCTTGCTCTGTTGCCCAGGCTGTAGTTCAGTGGCATGCTCTTGGCTCACTGCACCTCCGTCTTCCGGGTTCAAGCAATTTACCTACCTCAGCCTCTTGCAGGTGCACACTACCACACCCAACTAATTTTTGTATTTTTAGTAGAGACGAGGTTTTACCATGTTAGCAAGGCTAGTCTCAAACTCCTGACCTCAGGTGATATGCCTGCCTTGGCCTCCCAAAGTGCTAGAATTACAGGCGTGAGCCACCGGCCAGAACCAGTTGTCTTTTCACTGCCTCTAGGGAGAGTCTGGTCCCTTTGGCCCTTTCCAGTGTTCGCAGACTGCAGTGAGGCTGGGGGGCTCCGGTGGCGCGGGCGGGGGGCTCCGGTGGCACGGGCGGGGGGCTCCGGTGATGCGGGTGGGGGGCTCCGGTGGCGCGGGCGGGGGGCTCCGGTGGCGCGGGCGGGGGGCTCCGGTGGCGCGGGTGGGGGGCTCCGGTGGTGCGGGTGGGGGGCTCCGGTGGTGCGGGTGGGGGACTCCGGTGGTGCGGGTTAGTTTTTCTCTTCCGTGGTCACAGACACCTGGCTAAGGAGCAGGGGAGGGTTGGTGTGTGGGGCTGTGCCCAGCTGTCCCCCCGCCCACAGAGGATCTGAGTAACTTGCAGGAGTTCTTCTCCACTAACAGAGAGGGAAAGGAGGGATGTCCAGACTAGAACTCCAGCACCTCAAGCCCAGGAGAGAGAACATGGGATTCCCACCCCAGGCCTACGAGAAAGGGGGCGTCTGGAAGAACCTGGGATACTGGGATGTGCAGGATGTTCGCTCTTCCCTGCTGCCTGTTTTTCCTGTTTTTAATTCTGGAAACAGACACGTAACATCAGATTGGCCAAGGGTGTCCAGTTCGGTGGCATTAAGTACATGTACGTTGTTGTGCAGCCTAGACCACTATCATTCTTTCTGAAAGAGGTCAAAACTCTTCTAACTATGCCCCAGACCGAGTCATCCCATGTGTTCCTGCAGGCTCTTGGGAATTGTGAGCATTGACTGAATGGGTTAAAACTGAATTTCACCCAGAGGCGCCTTGGGCTGTGGCCTCCTTGCCAGACATCAGGCAGCAAGTCTGTATTAATCCTCAGGAATCCCTGGCCACGAAACCATCTTAAAGGGCAATTAGTGGCTTGATACAACTCATTATTTATTTACTCAAAAGACTGTATCCTTGCCCTGCTCTCTTCTTCTATTGTGTAAACTACATGTTTGGGACCTTTGAACATGTGTATTATGTACCTGATAGAACTCAATGGCTTCTCTGGAGCCATTCCGTTTTATTGTGGAAATTAGTACTAGGGGGCTTTTAAAAGCTGATTTTTAGACCCAACAGCCTGCGTTTGTTCACATTAATGCAGTGGATGGAGCTAACAGCCACCAAAGGGCTGTGAGGGACACCTCTGTGGCCTGTTGGAGCAGTGAGCCCCAGGGGCTCCACTTTTGTGAATACAGATGGTACTCGCTGGGCCTGTTAGAGAGGAGAGGGCTGCATGGAGACTCAGTTGGCACTTATCTCTCTTCACACCACCCCCGACAGTCCTCTGCCAGGGTTCCCCCATGTTATCCGGGCATGACTGTTTGCTTTTGAAATATTAAGTGTTATTTACTTTGAAATTGTAAAATGAGACCAATTCATTGGAGATGAGCTGGAAAGGTATCAGGAAATGACCCATGGTGACTCTTTTGTTTTTTTTTTTAAAATGCCTATTTATTTATTTATTTATTTATTTATTCTTTTGAGACGGAGTCTTGCTCTGTCACCCAGGCTGGAGGGCAATGGCACAATCTCGGCTCACTGCAGCCTCTGTGTCCTGGGTTCAAGTGATCCTCCTGCCTCAGCCTCTCGAGGAGCTGTGATTACAGGGGTGTGCCACCGTGCCCAGCTGATTTTTGTATTTGTTTTGAGTAGAGGTAGGGTTTCACCATGTTGGCCAGGCTGGTCTTGAACTCCTGGCCTCAAGTGAGGGGATCCCAAAGTGCTGGGATTACAGGCGTGAGCCACCGCACCCGGCCCGGGATGACTTTTTTTCTGTGAGTAAAGGAGAAAGACAGTGTGGCAGAGAGAGGTGGTAGCCTCCTCAGAGGCATGCAGGAGCCTCATCTGGCACCCAAAGACCCACAGTTTGGCTTTTAGGAGAGAACAGGGTCTACTAAAACATACTTCAAAATAGGGATGGCATGAGTAATAGAAGGGATATTTCTTAGGATTTGCTGATATTTGTTTTTCTACAAAATCAATGTAAAAACATGCTCCATACTACTAGCTATGAGTTGTTTCATACATTAAACCCATACTCTGTTATTTTCTTCTCTTGGTTTTTAAGCCTCTTGGTAGGACTTATATCAAAGAGCATCTTATGATACCTCATGCATGACTTTTCTTGGTGGTGCAATGAGGTAATTACTCTCATATGGAGGGAGAAAGGAAGTGCCTTTTCTATTCATCCCCTCTTTTAATCTGTACATAAACCTAACAAGGAGGGCATTAGTAGCAACCTGCTTCTGCAACTGGGAAAGCTGAGACTTGGATGTGTAAATGCTTTGCCCAAAGTAAACTCCAGACCAAGTTCAAGGACTCAAAGTCCTGGGCTTGCTTCATGATGTCTTGTAAAAAGAGGAGCGAGTGGGGAAAGCTGGGCCAGAGGGTTTTTGTTTTTTGCTTTTGCTTTCTTGTCTCCTTATCATGACAGCATAAATGAGTGGCATCATTTGCATTCTTGGTCTTAGTGCATTCGATAAGTCATGATTGAGCAGTCATTTTGTATAAAGTACTACTAATAGTCAGGATGTGGTTCTTGCTGTCAGTAGTTGAGACCAGACATAAATACATAAAGGAGGCAGAGACTGTAAGCTGGCCTGTGCCAGGAATTACATGAGGTGCTTATGCAATAGGAGCTGCGGGCGCTGGGGCAGTTGGCTGTTTAAGTTTTCCGCGGAAGAAGAGGCTTGATCCCATGCTTGAGGGATGTGCTGCATAGCAGAAGACCCCTCCCATGCCTCCTTGCATTGGCCGCTGTCTAGAGCTGGCCTCACACTTTCTACTCGGACGCCCACAGCCACAGAAGGGAGGCCTGCCACTCCCTGTCCACCCTGCAGCCTGGCCCTGCCCAGGTCATTCCTTCTGTGTTCTCCTCCCTTCTCCACTCCTGGGTCACCTGATGCTTCCTGTCCTCCACATGACACCTCATATGTCCCCTCCCCATTCTCCTTCCCCTGTAATCAGGGAGTAGGGTAATGTTATACCTGTGTCCCTCAGTGACACTGATTTCTTCATAGTCTGACGCAGAGGGCTGCTACTGAAGTCGCTAAAAGCACCAACTCTGGAGCCGCATAGACACTCTGTGGCTTTCCAGCTGTAAGACTGGGGGTGAATTACCTGCGTTTGGAAACCAAGACTCACTAGGACTTCAGGGAGAGTACTTTAGAACATGAAATGAGGCCAGGTGCGGTGGCTCACGCCTGTAATTCCAGCACTTTGCGAGGCTGGGGTGGGCGGATCACCTGAGGTCAGGAGCTGGAGACCAGCCTGGCCAACACGGTGAAACACCATCTCTACTGAAAATACTAAAATTAGCTGGGTATGGCGGCTCATGCCTATAATTCCAGCTACTTGGGAGGCTGAGGCATGAGAATCATTTGAACCCGGGAGGTGGAGGTTGCAGTGAACTGAGATCGCGCTACTGCTCCAGCCTGGGTCACTACTCCAGCCTGGATGACAGAGTGAGACTCTGTCTCAAGAAAACAACAACAACAACAACAACAACAAAAGAACACGAAATGAAATGAAATGGACTTTCATGAAAAATGTCTCTTTAAGGCCCTCACATTGCATTCTTCCTTCCTCACCGAGAGAGTCGTCACGAGGATTAAATGAAGTAAGGTATGTGAGATGCTCAGTATGCTACCGGACACGCGACTGTTCTAAGGAGATCTATGACTACTTATGTGTATGTCGGCATTGTAATATACTCAGTATTTATGCACGTGCCTACATGTCCTCTACCACACTGTAGATTCCCTGCGAGTGGAATCCATGGGTAATGATTTTTTTGGTCTTCTACGGAGACCAGAAGAATCCCTACCATTTTAGGGATTCAGTACTGTCAATATTCACTGAATGAATGAAGAAGTACAAATGAAAAGTCATGTCAACAGTATACAAAGCACAAAAATCAGGGGACAGGAGAAGGAGGGAGGAGCCAGCAGCTATCTGGCCCAACCCCCACTCAGTACAAGAGACTTCTGGATAGCATCCTACAGTTCTCTTTTGTTATTGAGTTCTAATCTAATTCCACTCTAATTTCATCATACTGAGTGGTTTTGATCTTTTTTTTGGAACTTTCTTGCCGACTTTTGGACTGAGTTTTTTTCTCATTTTTCCATTTCTTCCCCCTGTGTGTTTGTGGATTCTATAACATCCAAACAAGCAGGCATGAACACCTCTTTGAGACACTTAGCGATGAGCCCCTGATCATCTACCTCTGACTCCTGAGGCATCTGCTGCAAGGATGGATAGCCACAGTTGCAAAAAATTATTTTCTCTTTTAAGCCCAAAGTTGCCATTATTTTAACCACAAAGCATTGGTCTAGTTCATCCATTCATTTATCAAATGACTTACAGTGTCTCCTAATTGCCAGGTACTGTGCTAGGTGCTAGAGATAAAAAGGTTACCAAGCCAGAAATAATGTTAAGATGCAAAACGTGGCCCAAACCTCCTATCTCTGACCCCAGCCAAGCTGCTCTACTGGTGCATGATGGGAGGCAAGAGAATCATATTGACTGGGAGTCCAGGGACCTGGGATCTAGTCCTGGCTCTGCCACTTGCTCCTGTGTGGCCCTGGGTGAGTCGCATCACCTGTTCGAGGCTCAGTTTTCTCATCTGTAAAATGGGTCCCATCTATCTTTCAGGGTTGTTGTGAGGACCATAAAATGAGGCAGTAAATGTGATAGTGATTCTAAACTCTAAAGCTCTGCAAGTTTTTATTCGCAACTTAATTGTACACTTAAAAATAACTAAAAGAGTATAACACAAGGGATAAATGCTTGAGGGAATGGATTTTTAAAAAGTTTTTATTCACATGGCATACTTAAAAGACTTCTTTTCTTTAAAGACTTTTTTATTTTTTTGAAACAGAGTCTTGCTCTGTCGCCCAGGCTGGAGTGCAATGGTGCGATCTCGGCTCACTGCAACCCCAGCCTCCCGGGTTCAAGCGATTCTCCTGCCTCAGCCCCCTGAGTAGCTGGGATTACAGGCGCGTGCCACCATGCCTGGCTAATTTTTGAATTTTTAGTAGAGACGGGGTTTCACCATGTTGTTCATGCTGGTCTTGAACTCCTGACCTCGTGATCCGCCTGCCTCGGCCTCCCAAAGTGCTAGGATTACAGGTGTGAGCCACCGTGCCCGGCCCTAAAAGACTTCTTTATAAGGAGCCGTCTTGCTTCGGGGAGACGGAACACTGCTGAGGGCCTCAGGGCAGAGTTGATGTGCACCTGCCAGCACACCACCTTCACATCTTCATGGAACCTTCACACTTTCTTAAAAGTGCTCCACCTCCTCCTTTTTTTTTTTTTTGTCCCTTAAAGAAGAGACTGTTAGTACTGTGTGGCAATTGTGCCTGTCCTCTCACATGGCCAGGGACTGGATGACACATTATCCAGAAAGGTACACTTCTGTGCTGGTGGCCACTCCAACACACTTCCTTTATTTGGCTGGAGCTGGTCCACTTGACAAGGGGTCAGGAAGATGAAGCTGAATTCAACCTCCCACCCTGCCAGGCAGGCACCTGCCCTCCCCACCTTGCTATGGGGCCATTTCTGATCTGGCTTCTGACAGACCATTTCACATTCTTCTACCTACGTGGAGGTGAAACTCCCTTAGTTTTAGGCAATTCCTCATTTACTTGATTTCATTATATTCTCCCTAATGGGCAACAAGGAGATTTGATGTGTGAGATTGATTCAAGAAAGGACAAAACTGAGGGCAGCAAATGTGTGAGCCTCGAGTCCTTTCTCCTTGCAAAGGCAACACTCACCTGGCTGGTGAAGCCAAGAGCACAGCCACATGGCTGCTTCTCATATTGGCACCCCCAGCCCCAGCGCAGCGCCCCAAGGAGCATGCTGGATGCGCTCAGTAAATATTTGTGAAATAAATGAATAAATCAATGGCAGTTGTTTGGATTTCAATATAAATGGATCTTGGGCCTGAGATCCTGCCAGATGGGCAGACAGGTTACAGTCTGGTGATGCATCTCCAAGGCTATAAAAATGTAGCCATTGCTGGAGTCGCAGGCTGACATTTCAGAAGATGATTATATGCACAATTTAACCACATGGCTATTTGTGCCCTCCAAGTGCCATCGCTTCAACAACTGTTTTCATGTTGGCTTTTTTGCTCGTTCCTCTGTCTTTTTTTTTTTTTTAAGTCAAGCATAATTTTTTGCAGCCTCTCATATTTCTAGCTGAATGTGATTTATTCATATAAAATTACGTTCCATTTTTATAAAACCCAAGTTACTGCAAATGATGCTTGAGGTTTCACAGAAAATATTAATTCCTGGTCGGCTGCTATAAAGCATGCCTGCTCGCCGAGAGCAGTGCTCTCGCTCTGAGACAGATGGAAGCAGTCCAAGGGTATGATTAACTTCTTAGTCCTGGCAATTGCCTAGTGCTCCTCTTGCCCTAGATTTCAAGATTGACCTCCAGCTTCTCTGCAGACGCACAGTTGCTCAGCTTGATAAATCACACGGATCCCTTTTTTGATCAGAGTTTATCTACTATTGACTACTCATGAAGGGAAGTTAATCGTATTCAAGGCACTTCATATGCTGCACACATACCCTTGCTTCTTCCTAACAGCACTTTGCGTATTTTCTACATTGGAGGTGATGTGGCATCTTTCGCCGTGCAGAGGGTCCACACCAAAGATCCACCTTTATCCTGTTCATGCCTCTTCTTTGTCTCTACCAACCAGCATCAAATACATCGACCCATAAGAAGAAAAAGCACGTGAGAGGCACACAATAAGCAGGGAGTAAGTGAGACGAATTGCGTCCCTTTACAAACTGAGATTTTCTTATAATTGGCCTGTTTACTTTGTCAAGGACTTTGCCGGGCCGCGTGCAGTGGCTCACACCTGTAATCCAGCACTTTGGGAGGCCAAGGCAGGCAGATCACTTGAGCCCAGGAGTTCAAGACCTGTCTGGGCAACATGGCGAAGCCCCGCCTCTACGAAAAGTCCAAAAATTAGCCGGGCGTGGTGGCTACCGTGGCACTGGGCAGGGCATGGGGAGGGCTGAGATCGCTCGAGGCTGCAGTGAGCTGTGATCGCACCACTGCACTCCACCCTGGGTGACAGAGTGAGACCCGGTCTCAAAAACCAGAAAGGAAAAAAGAATTTTGCCATCTCTTCTTGCCCTGTTTGTCTGCTTTCTTCATTTTGGGGGGACATAAATGGGCCTCCGGTAGGCCAGCTGACTCTCAGTGGTATAAAACAGATTTAAATATTCTACTGTCAGGGGTAGAAAAGAACAGACAACGCACCATCCCACTCTCACACACCCCTTCCGTCACGACCCCTTGCGTCACTGGTGGGCAGCAGGTGCAAGCGAGTGGGGCTGAAGCCCAAACTCCCGTTCGGCTTGCCATGGTGATCCAGTCTCACCCTGAAAGTACATTTTGCCTATTTGGGGTGAGTCATAAATTAAGTCCATTGGTCAGGCAAGACCAAGCAAAGGAAAAGGTTTTTTTGGGGGATGATCACAGCTGATTTTTAACATTTATGTAATGGAAACATCACAGTTTTAATTTATCAAGATTGTGCGTCGATTACAGAAGATTCTCTGAACTTTAAAGCATACAGTCTGAACTGTCAGATATTGGATTTGTGCTGGAATGCCAATTTAGAAAATAAACCAGGAGACTGGAGAAATGAAAAGACAAGATTGACTTTCCAAAGACGTCTGGACATTCTCCAAGCTCCAGCACCCCAGAGGGATGAGATTTTTTGAGACGGAGTCTAGCAAGGGAAAGGGAAATGCACCTCTTTCTTTTTTGTATAACTGGCCTCATCAGGTCAGATCTCAAGGCTTTGAAGTCAGGTTTTCTTATAGGGAAACAGAGAACAAAAACCGGCTTCCAACAGTGTAAACTCATGTCCTTCCACCAAACCCAAGTCAATGAAATCCTGTTTCATCATCGATTTGTACATCTTGGAACACAATAGCTCCGGCCTTGTCTAAATGTCCTTGTGTTCACTGGACACTCAAGGTTGAGGCTCAGTGGAAGTGAAATGAGCCCACGGATGAGCAAACTTGCAGGACACTGAGGACCTGAAGGAGGATAAGACCCAGAGTGTGTCACAGACATGCTCCTCCATGAGGAGCCAGTGTGCATGGCCAGAGCCAGGGTGGGCTTTTCTGTCCCATCCCAGAATTACAGAACTCAGGAAGCACCTTGTGAGGTCTGAAAAGTGCTTCTTCCTCCAAGAACAAAGAGGAAGGCACGACCTCATCATTATGGAATTTTCTATAAAGAGCTGATAACAGGCTCAAAGCAAAAAGTTTACGAAACCAGGATGGTTTGTGTAAACGAATGTATAATAGCTTCATACCAGGCTCCAAGTAGCCAGAGGTATTGGGCCTAGAACCCCACTTTGGGATATTCAGGACCTGGGGAGACCTTTACTCAATTCCATTCCCACCCTGAGGTTCCTCTGGCAGACAGAACATTAGGCAAGTCATACAGTAAGTAGCCTGACTTGAGGCACTTGGGGCATTTTTCTAGAAAATATTGGTTTATTCAAAAGAGTAAGTAATGTGATAGAAAATGACATCTGTTGCTTGATAAGTTATTCTCTACTTACAAACTAGAAAATATGAATGCAATTAATTCAGTAGGTATTTTAAAATCATTATTTTGAAGAAGGGTTTTAATTTCCATCTTGAAATTTCTATCTTGAAATTTCTATCTTGAAATGGTTACAGATGCTTATCACTTATGGGGACTACTTCTGTGGCCCTGAATTCGTAGCAAATACACAATAGAAAAAGAATGGCTGTTATTGAAAAGTCAAAAAACAACAGATGCTGGAGAGGCTGTGGAGAAAAACGAATGTTTGTACACTGTTTGTGGGAGTGTAAATTAGTTCAACCATTGTGGAAGACATTATGGCGATTCCTCAAAGCCCTAGAGGCAGAAATAGCATATGATCCAGCAATCCCATTAATGGGTATATACCCAAAGGAATATAAATCATTCTACTATAAAGGCATATGCACCTGTATGTTCATTGCAGCACTGTTCACAATAGTGAAGACATGGAATCAACCCAAATGCCCATTAATGATAGACTGGGTAAAGAAAATATGGTACACATATGCCATAAAATACTCTACAGCCATAAAAAGGAACAAGATCATGTCCTTTGCAGGGACAGGGGTGGAGCCATTATCCTCAGCAAACTAATGCAGGAACAGAAAAACAAACACTGCATGTTCTCACTTGTAAGTGGGAGCTGAATGATGAGACCCAAGAGGGGAAACATACACTGGGGCCTGCTGGTGAGGTGTCGGGGAAGGGAGAACATCAGGAAGAACAGCTAACAGACGCTGGGCTTAATACCTAGGTGATGGGTTGACAGGTGCAGCAAACCACCATTGTACACATTGACCCATGTAACAAACCTGCATATCCTGCACATGTGCCCCTGAACTTAAAATACAATTTGAAGAAAAAAAAAAAGAAAAAAGAAAAAGCACAGAGAAGTCGCTTTACACAACCGCATTGCTAGAATAGCAGACAAGGTCAACTCATCACTTTGAAATGACCAATTTTGAATAGAAAAAGTGCTACATGGCCGGGCGCAGTGGCTCACGCCTATAATCCCAGCACTTTGGGAGGCCGAGCTGGGCGGATCACCTGAGGTCAGGAGTTTGAGATCAGCCTGGGCAATATGGTGAAACTCTGTCTCTACTAAAAATACAAAATTAGCCAGGCGTGATGACACATGCCTATAATTCCAGCTACTCGGGAGGCTGAGGCAGGAGAATTGCTTGAACCTGGGAGGCGGAGGATGTGGTGAGCTGAGATCGTGCCATTGCACTCCAGCCTGGGCAACAAGAGTAAATCTCTGTCTCACCAAAAAAAAAAAAAACAAAAAAAAAAACAAAAAAAAAAACAAAAAAAAAAGAAAACAAAAAGAGCTACAGTACAGTAAGGGAAATGCCCTATTATATTTGAGAATAAAGAAATGTGTAAGAAGAATGGTGACAGTGAAAACCTCTGTTTTTGGGTGAGGAATGGGCTTGACAAGGGATTTTTTTGTGAAAATATCAGAAAAAAAAGGAAATGGCATTGTTCATCATTAAAATCTACGCACATTTTCTCTTTAGGACAAAGTCGTATATCTTTTGGGAAGAAATCTTCAAATGTATCAGTCCTAGTTTCTGATGAATTGTCTTTGTATTTGCGACCATGTCTTCAAAATGAATCCATATTTTACTAAAATAGGTTTTGATTCATTCTACTAAAGGTCGTAATGACATTTTGTATTTATATGTGTAGCTTTACTAAAATATAATTTACATTCCATAAAGTTCACCCATTTAAAGCATACAATTCAGCGGTCTGGTATACTTACAAGGATGTGCAACCATCACCATAATCTATTTCTACAACATCATCATCCCCAAAAGAAATCTTGTACTCGTTAACAATGACAAAGTTTTGTAAACTTTGAGGGTTTTCCCTTGCGTCTCAGTGCATTTTGTTGAAGGAATTGCTTACTTAAGAAGAAAAGTCAGAGACAGAAAAGAAATATGTATAGGAAAGAAATGCCTACGTTATATTCTAAATGTGTTTTGATCTAGACTCTTTCCTCCTCCTACTGACATACTCAGAAGCACCGCAGTCATCAGCTTTTGTGAAAATCCCAAAAGCAATTCCAGAAGATCATGTGCCAGCCACTCAGGACACACAGGCTTGTGTGGTTGTCATGGGGAACGTTTTGTAATTGAAATAAAAATACTCATGCTCAGTCTGCCACCACACAGAAAATGCTTTTCACTCACGCACACCAGATAATTCGCCTAAGTGACAGGTTTTACTTTGGAGGAAGCACCAAGCTAAGCTGGTTTACACAGTCAATGATGGCTCATTCCATGAAAAAGGAACTGGAAAGAAAGGCAAGGTGGTGAAGGTTAGCTAGACGATGAGGAGGTGCCAGCCAGCCAGGCAAGGCACAGCTCCTCCTGCTGCTTTTAATGCTGTGGAGACACACAGGTACTTCCTCTTTACCTCCTGACAGTTCCTTAAAACATGCACACGCGTGCGCACGCGCACACACACACTCTCTCTCCAATCTTAGTAAGTGAAAAAACCAAAACCAAAACCAACCAAACCAAACCAAGGGTCTGGCCTATTCTAGAAAGTGACTTTACATACCCTCATTCAACTCTCTGTCTCCAGCCTTTCAGACAAAGCAGGATATAAAATAGAGCCTGTGTGTATTTCCTGATGAGGTTTACACATCTCACTCAGTAACACACGTCAGGAGAAAGAAGCCAAAGCAAGGAGTAAAAAGTCAAGCACGTGGGACCGTGAGTTGTTGGGTTATGTGCATAAAATATTTCAAGAGAGAGAATCTTATCAAAAGATAGATAGCTCCCAGTGAAATGATATGGAAAAAGTCCGAAGAAAACATCTCAAAATAAATGAAGTACTTATTGCTGAACAATGAGCTTAGAGCTCAGCCAATTCCAAAGTTCAGAATTTACCGCACCATTCAGGCCTCTCTCTCTAAGTTTCTTGTCTCTTGTTTCATTGCACAACAAGGGATTCTTCATATTTGCTATGAAATACAACAAGGCGATTTTTGCAGTGATAAACTCCACACATGCATGACAAATCCAAGCATGCAAAATGTTTAACATCCCAGTTCACAGATACTTTAGGGACAAAATCCGATTATGAATTATATGCCACAATAGGGCTCAATGTTTCATAAAGCAATTTATAGTTCATAAAAATGACAAAATGTACCTGTCAGACAGAGTGCGGAGAGCCGTTCTCTGAGCTGCCTGTTGGAAGAAAGAAAGGGCAGAGATGTTTATTTAATATTCTGACTTTTGAATTATGTGCTCAATCAACACTTAAAAAAAAAACAAAAACCCTGTGTTACACACATTTTTGCCATGTGGCCAAATTTTAAACGACTAGCAATGTAGTAGAAAGCACTGTTGTAAAATGTGTGCGATGAAATGAACCTTCACGGAGAGTTAACTGAAGCCTGGCAATGCACACTTGCAACCAGGGAGTGAGTTTGGGGGTGCCAAAGGACTGCACCCAGGTAAGCTTGGACAGGCCTCCGGCAATTGGCAAAGACCACAGCTACTTCTCTGAAATCACCTTCCCATTGTTTTATTGTTCTTTCCTATAAGAAAACAAAAAGGTCTGTTTTGGTTTCTTTGTAGCTTCTTTCCCAATGAAGGTGTAATTTCTCACTCGGATTTCAGATTGAAAAAGTTTCTACAGTTGGAATATGGAACGCCACTAGAAATCTCAAGGGATTATTGCTTTGTTTTAGGCATAATGATATTATGGCAACGGTTTTTAAAATTCACATAGAAATGTTAATGGATACAATTATCTGATGTTGGGATTTGCTTTAAAATAATATACGGGGAGGGCTGCGTGTGGTCCCTTATGCCTGTAATCGCAACACTTTGGGAGGCTGAGGCGGGTGGATCACCTGAGGTCAGGAGTTCAAGACCAGCTTGGTCAACATGGTGAAATCCCATCTCTACTAAAAACACAAAAGTTAGCTGCGCGTGGTGGCGGGTGCCTGTAACCCCAGCTACTCAGGAGGTTGAGGCAGAAGAATCGCTTGAAACTGGAAGGCAGAGGTTGCAGTGAGCCAAGATCATGCCACTGCACTCCAGCCTGGGCAACAAGAGCAAGACTCCATCTCAAAAAAATAAAATAAAATAAAATAAAATAAAATAAAATAAAATAAACACAAAAAACACAGTGGGAGAAGGGCAGAGTGAGTGGGCACATACATAGATAAGATGGCCCTGGGTTGAGAACTGCTGATGTTCGGCAATGAGCACGGGGCAGGTTCTTATATTATTCTGGCTACTTCCCTACATGAGATGAACAAAACTTTCATTTTGTATTGAAAATGTATTGATTTGTTTTTTGCTTTTTTTGGTCTACTAAAATTAATGTGGGTGTGTGTGCTGAAATTTCCCATAATAAAAAACTAAAAGAAAAGATATGAAGAAGGCTCCATTTTGGCTGGGCACGGTGGCTCACGCCTGTAATCCCAGTACTTTGGGAGGCCAAGGTGGGTGGATCACCTGAGGTTGGGAGTTCGAGACCAGCCTGACCAACATGGAGAAACCCCATCTCTACTAAAAATACAAAATTAGCCAGGCGTAGTGGCACATGCCTGTAATCCCAGCTACTTGGGAGGCTGAGTCAGGAGAATCTCTTGAACCCGGGAGGCAGAGGTTGCAGTGAGCCGAGATTGTGCCATTGTGCTCCAGCCTGGGCAACAACAGTGAAAGTCCGTCTCAAAAAAACAAAACAAAACAAAACAAAACAAAACAAAAGGCTCCAGTTCTCCATCAGATTCTCCTAAGTTTGTACTTGCTTTCCTTTTCTCTGGCTATTCTATTTTTCACCCATTTGCCTTCTATCTCTGGGCCCAATGAGGCCAAGGCAGGCAGACGGCATACGATGCTGTCTGTCTCAGAAGTCATGACTGGGAGGTCAGCAGACCAGGTCTACTCAGCATGCACCGGGAAACAAGGAGTGTGCAATGGTCCTTTCCTCCTTGCATGATGCACAAGTCACGTTTACTGGTTTTTTTTTTTTTTTTTTCTGAGACAGAGTCTCTCTCTGTTGCCCAGGCTGGAGTGTAGTGGCATGATCTCAGCTCACTGCAACCTCTGCCTTCCGGGTTGAAATGATTCTCCTGCCTCAGCCTCCTGGGTAGCTGGGATTCCAGGCGCTTGCCACCACGTCCAGCTAATTTTTGTATTTTTAGTAGAGACGGGGGTCTCACCATGTTGGCCAAGCTAGTCTCGAACTCCTGACCTCAAATGATCCACCCACCTCTGCCTCCCAAAGTGCTGGGATTACAGGTGTGAGCAACCGCGCCTGGCCTGCGTTTACTGTTGACCAAGGAACTCACAATACTTGTCATGCTGATCCCCCAACACATTTAGGTATCAGGAAAAATAGAATCTTCCGGTTAGAAAAAAATGACACCTCAGAACCATTTTCCCTGTTATGGAAATAAAATATACCCTTGGTGACAGTTTCACATCTTGGGATAAAAACAAAAGTAGAAGTAGTCATTGTCCCAGAAAAGCTCCTTCCTAGGTAGGAGCGGGATGACCTCGGTACACTTTTAGAATAACATGGACATGAAAGATTAAGGCGGGGCAGTGTCAGGAAGGGGCAGGGATGGGTGGCCGCTCCTCAAATGGTGCCTGGCACTGTGAGCAGGTGTCCGTACATACCTGCTGAGTAAATGTTAGAGGAACGAATCAGTCGGGGAAGCCTTCCCACTGAAATCTGAGCCTAATTTTACAGACAAGGGGGGATGTGGTCAGGAGAGCGGAGGCATCGGTAGTACTGGGTTAGATGGCACAGCAGGGGCCTGTGCCAGCCTCTGGCAGCAGCTCTCAACCAGGGCACCCATGACTCCCAAACCCTGGGTGTCTGGGAATTGATGAGGGTGTTTCTGTGCATTACATTCATGAGGGGGATCAATAATAGAAGTTAGTGTCTGGGGCCAGGAATACTAACGCCCTTCAGAGAGCAGGAAGGTCCCTTGTACGATGAAGAATTGTCCCCTTAAAATGACAAAGGGTGTCCGCCGAGAAACAGTGCGGCAGAGTAGGAATGAAAGGGGAGCCGAAAGAAGGGACGTAGCGAACATGAGCTCCCGGGCCTGGCAAAGGTAAGAGGAACTGAGACAACTTCCCTAAGTAATGCGACAACACCGAATTAGGAAAACCATCTAGTCTGTCGAGCCGGGGGTGGAGAGTCCGACATTCTGGGACAGGTTTCGCCATTCATTTGCCTTGCGTCTGGATGGGGTGCTGAAAGAGACAGTCAGTCCGTGTCCAGGCTACTATGGACAATCCAAGGGGTTACTGTCCCCTCCTCATTCCCTAGATTCTAAATGAAGACCCCTTGTCCTGGCATTCCAGTGTCATAGGATTACCTCAACAGATAAAAAAAATGCAGATCCACCGATCTTCTTGATAAGGAGAGCTGAGGGAGCAGCGAGAGGCAGGGGAAGAGGACTGGAGCCCGAGGAGCCCACGCAGACACCTCCAGGGATGGTGCTTCCCTCTCCCCTCAGTCCTCCTGGGCTCCTCCAGGGAGCCAGCCCAGAGCGTGCCGATAAAACGCACCCAGCAGGCAACAGGTGGCATCACTGCTGGCAGGTCTGTCTCCTGGAGAGTTTCCCTCTCACTCAGCAAGACGGCTTTCGCTTTAGGCAGCGATACTTGAGTCGAACTTAACTCCCTACTCCTGACTGTTTGGCTGAATATACAAGAAGTATTTTTGAACTGCCCCAAAGAAAGGTGGAACGTATTATGAGTATTGTCTCTTAACATCATCTCAGCAGGAGCCATCAGAGACTGGCTATTCCTGGAATAACAGAAATCGTAAGAGGTGTGACTAAAAGTTCAATAGAAACCTTCAACATGGCATCTGAATTTCCCCTTAGCCATGGAAATAGACCAAGGCTGTCAATATTTTAAAAGGCTATTGACTCTTTTCTCTCCCGCCTCCTTCTGTGATACGGAAACAGTGCTTGTTGGTGTGCGGCTTGTCAGAAAATGATTTAAAAAGCAAAAGGAACACAAACAAACAAAAAGCAAGAAACACTGCTGCCTGGCCACCACTGGAGTGCCTAGGAATTGAGGCATCCCAGGTGGCGGTACCCGTTGGCAACGCCACAGGACTGATGTCAGCCCCGTCTTCTAATATAAGCTGAGTTGGAAGCTTGGAGCAAGGGCTGCTTTCCTTTAGCAGACTGGCATGATGCTGGGAACAAAAGGTCCTTCTCGGCTGAGAGACAGAGCACCCTACCGGGCACTAAGCAGTGTTCTCCTGTCATTCTTCACTCTTCCAATCTGTCACATGATGTATGCTACCATGCATGCAACACCGTGGTACTTAGCACCATCAATTGCCTGCACTGCTATTTTTTTTTTTTTTTGAGATATTGTTTTGCTCTTGTTGCCCAGGCTGGAGTGCAGTGATACGACCTCGGCTCACTGCAACCTCTGCCTCCCTGGTTCAAGCGATTCTCCTGCCTCAACCTCCCAGTAGCTGGAATTACAGGCCCATGCCACCATACCCAGCTAATTTCTTGTATTTAGTAAAGATGGGGTTTCACCATGTTAGGCTGGTCTTGAACTCCTGACCTCAAGTGATCCGCCCGCCTCAGTCTCCCAAAGTGCTGGGATTACAGGCAAGCACCACTGCACCTAGCCTGTTCTGCTATTTTTTAATGACCGATTTTCACTGTGCTATTGAATTTGCAGTTATTCTACATCATTAAAAATTTTACAAAAACTCATCATCGATTATGAAAGAAGAGGAGTTTATGTTAGATGTTTAAAATAATTCCTTGAGGGAAAAACCCTTTATGGCATTATATTAATTGTATGTCATATACCAGAGCAAAGAACACCAAGATGTTTTTACTGACTCCTCTCTTTAAAAAAAACTTCGTTTTTTGCACACTATTTTATTTTACCATTGGAAAATAATAAAACAAATAAATATTGGAATTAAATGGCAAAGAAAAAATTACTTAGGTGACTCATGGTTGAAACTTGAAAGAGCATTCATAGTAAACTAGATGAATCGCCCAATTTCATTCCTTCAAGAGTTATCCATTACAGCAACTATATTTTTCTCTTCCTAAATCTCTCATCATCTCTTCCTTGCAACTTTCCTTTTATTCAGTTCTCAGCAAAATAGGTTGAGAGGGTTAAGAGAACACGTCATTGATCTTTCCTGAGTTCATTATTCATTCATGAATGACTCTAAGCTCCAGTTTATGAGACAAAACATGTTCTTTTTTTTCTGCCAGAAATTGCCATTTTCAGGTTCTCCTCAAGAGATGACATATTTTCTCTGTCTTTATTA
Source organism: Macaca mulatta (assembly GCF_049350105.2). NCBI lineage: Eukaryota > Metazoa > Chordata > Mammalia > Primates > Cercopithecidae > Macaca > Macaca mulatta. The sequence continues at coordinate 7,812,403 of NC_133418.1, forward strand.
TAGCAAGCTTGTTGCTTGGGAACACAAGCAGTAGATATTCAGGTTTCAATGTATGCTAAATGAATTACAAGTCACAATCTGTTATTGAAGGGAAATCAAAGAGGAAATTAAATGCCCTTACTGTAATTGGGTCAAGCACTGAACAAGTTCATGCATCCTGCAGTGGGGAGGAAAACAAAGGGAGAGGCTGAAATTCAGAGGGCTCTCAGAATGATCCCATTTCTTATTTGATAGAAACAGAACTTACGCCCAGACAGGTTTGTAATTCAGTCTGAAGCACCTACTATGTGCAAGCACTGGACTTGCCTTGGGTGACAGTCACAACAGACAAAGCCCTTGCCATGTTGTGCTTAGTGTCTAGAGGTGCGACAGACATGAAAAGCTACACACACACACACACACACAACAGTCTACATTCCAAGGGGCATGGCCGAAGAGGACAGGGTGCTCTGAAACCAACTAATGAAGGAAACCTTGTTTGGAATGAGTGTCCACGGAGGCTTACTAAGTAAGAAATAACAAAGCTGAGGCTTAAAGGATAAAGAAAAATGATCAGATCAGAGAAATGGGGGTGGGTGGTGAGGGGAGTGCTCTAGGCAGGGAAGCTCTAGTTTGGGAGCAAAGGCCAGGAGCTGACCTAGATCCTGGCTCAGTTGAAGAACTACAAGATGTCACCGTGCTGCAGTTCAGCAAGTGGTAGGGACAGCAGCGCAGCAAGATGAGGCCAATCCCAAGGGTTTTAGAGGTCAAGTGAAGTATTTTAGCTATTAACTACAGGACAATAGAAAGTCATCGAAGGGTTGACATTAGGGGAAGCTGGGTGAAGCATGCATGGGGCTTGCTTACATGTTCTTTGCAACTTCCTGTGAATCTATTATATATCTTTTAAAAATAGTAGGGAGTGAGGCAATAAGATTTTTCAAACATCACGCTGGCTTCTGCATGACGAATGGAATTGGGTAGGAAGGGACAAAGTTTGAGGTTATTGCAGTGATGTGGGCAAGAGAGGAGCATGGTAGTAGTGAAGACGGAGAGAGCTTGTGTTACATTGTGAAGGTCTGATTGAGGGAACAGGTGACTGATTGGATGTGGCAGGCCAGGGAGAGGCGTGAGGCGTGAGGTGTGAGGTCCAGGTTTCTGGCTTCGGCGCCTGGTATGGATGGAGATCCACTTGTTAAGTGGATTAAACTGGGGGTATAAGAGCAGGGGGCAAAGGTAGAATTGAGTGTTGGGTGTGTGAAGTTAAAGTTGCCTACAAGATGTTTCAGTGGTGACTCTGAGTAGCTAGCTGGATACATGAGACTGAAGTTATTAAATGCCAATTAAGTAAGAAACATCAATAATAGTCAAATGGATTGAGGTTTCTGGGTCTACATTTTGCTACTGTTCTAAGAGAAAAAGATTTAAGTTTCAACTGGTTGGGATATATCTTTGTGTTTTCATTATGGATGTCAGTAATCTCCATTTTTGCTATCAACAGTATCAGATTTATTCTGCTACAATAAAGGAGGTATCTCTGCACAGGGATTTTAATCAGCTTGTTGCACCTGTGATAGGATGTTGTATCCATATTCAAGTACTTGAATAAATGCCCTTGCAGCCAATCTTAGTTTGTGTTTTACTGTTTTTGAAGCACACTGTAAAATTTAGACCCAATCACATATTTTTATACAAGTTCTATTTGTAAAGCCTTACTTTTTTGCTGTTCTTTTTCAGGTTGAGACTTGTACTTATTAATTTATTTCACAGTTTAATTTCCTTCCACATCTACAAGCAATTTTATGTTTCATTATCTTCACTTTTATGCCATTATTTTTCACTTTAGTCCTAGCTAATGGGTCTCTTAACTGTTTATGTTGTGGGCTTCCATTTAGTATTTTTCAACCCATTTAGTAATATTTGCAAGACAAAGGAAAAATTCTTACTCCTGTTTTTTCCTCAGTAATAATGAGTATTTTGCATTTGCGGATTCCTAGAAATAAATGCTGCCTAGGAAGCATTTTGTTCAGCCGACTTTGACCTCAACCCATTCTCAACAGGGGTCGGGCAGAGTCAGGGATGATAATATAATTTATCATCCAAATAAGAACAAATTTGAGAGTGGAAGGGGATGCTAACCAGACTGGAGTCAGAGACAAAATGAGAAAATCTGGCTGTTCCAGGCACATAGGGCTGTGCAGTCGCTCTAATAAGGACTGCTCTGTGCAAATATGCCTTGCTGCTTATAAACCTGTTAAATAAGATCATCACAAGAAGGCAGACCTCAGGGCCTGAGGACCATGCCAATAACGAAAGCACAGGGCTGCACGGGGTCAGCAGAGGACGAATCCCTCCAATTCCTAATGTTGAGTCCAGCTGATGCTTGTGTGATTTTCTGGCTCTCTGTCCGTCGGCTCCTCCCTCTGTTCACTGCAGACACTCGGAGGCCTAGCTCACCCTTTCTGTTAGGTGTTGAACTCTTTTGTAAAAATTCTCAAGCTCCTCTCCACGCACTCCTAGTCTGTACCATGGGGTAGCCCTGGATTCCAGTCATTTTTGGGGAGCATGCCGTCTGCCTCATGACAATTTTAGTTTTGGTTTCCCAAGTTCCTTACAAGGACACTGACGGCAGAGATCCTCGCTCATCTTCCCTCCACCTATAAGAGCTCTCTCTCAACCCATAACACTTACAAGATGTGAGCAGGTAACCTCAGGGGATGGCAAATACCACTACTATTTGCCACTATCTCCAATCTAAGAGGTGTGTGGAAATACGTATTTTTCATATCTGTGTATTATTTCCCTATTTGCTTTGCTTAAATACTTGGATCTACTTTCCTCTTTGAAAAATATTTGACTATCTTCTGCTTCCCCACATTGCTTAGGTTTGTTTACGTCTACTAGAAATTTGATAGACAATAACAAACATTTATTAAGCACCTAGTATATTCTGAGAAAAATGCTGACTAGGGTTGACCACACCAGATGAAGTTTGCACAGGCAACATTATCTCATAAGGTGGATCCTGTTATCAACAGAGTGATCTGGGGGCCTCATGTGAGGCCAGATTGTCAGGGAAGGCTCTGATTTGGCAGGTCAGATCTGAGAGGACTGAGAGGCATACTCATTTTTGTTGAGCATTTCTAGGACATTTCACCCCCTAGAGATACACCCACGTGTGACATCCACTTCGTGATTCTCCCTGCTCCAAAGCACGCGGCTCTTCTAGGCCCTGGAGGCTTTTGCCATCACAAATGAAAACGTAGGCAGCCGCTCTCAGTCAGGAGCAAGAAGAGAAAGGTGTAAGGACAACGTGAGAGGGAGTCACAGGGACTGTCCCTGTCCAGGCTAAAGCTCTACGGAGGGCACGGAAGATACGTGGCACCCTGCAGGGCAGGACATTCCGAACACCAGGAAAGCAACATTATGGGTGAGAGGGGCCCTGAAGGATGCTGGAGGAGGGCTATGGGACACATGACTGGTGTGGGGGTGGTAAGAGGTCACTCTGAAGTGGGAGGATGATGGCAAGAAGACCATGACCATGCGTGAGTTTATTAGTGTTCGCCATGATATAGGGTGGGTGATATCTAGCCCTAAGCCAGATTCTTGGGGGCAAGTCACAGTTTAAGAGATGCGGCATCACTGTCCTATAGGGAGTAGCAGCTGGACACTAACTCCATAAAGGCCCAGGCTTAGGGAGGCTAGATATCAGTTCCTTGAGGACAGGAAGTGGTACCAGTTACAGGACTGAATAACCCTTGGCACAAGGTGCAACCAATAGCTCTGGGTGCACCAATGCTTGACAACTGTCAGCAGATGACCAAGCTGTAATAGTGAACCTTTTGGAGGATGATGAATTAGCCTTCAACTCATTCATTCTTCTGATTCAACCTCATTTCAAAAAGCTTTTGTGTCAGAGGATGAGGCCATCAAACTGGTAACGAGGCTTCATTCTTTGACGTGGATTCTGAAGTTTAGTCAAGCTTCTGTTAGTACAATTACAAATTAAGCATTCCTTTTCTTTTCCCAAAGGAAGGTCTGCTTTGAAACAGGCATACTGTCAGGCCTCTGAGCCCAAGCCAAGCCATCGCATCCCCTGTGACTTGCATGTATACGCCCAGATGGCCTGAAGTAACTGATCACAAAAGAAGTGAAATGCCCTGCCCCGCCTTAACTGATGACATTCCACCACAAAAGAAGTGAAAATGGCTGGTCCTTGCCTTAAGCGATGACGTTACCTTGTGAAAGTCCTTTTCCTGGCTCATCCTGGCTCAAAGAGCTCCCCCACAGAGCACCTTGTGACCCCCATTCCTGCCCGCCAGAGAACAACCCCCCTTTGACTGTAATTTTCCTTTACCTACCTAAATCCTATAAAACGGCCCCACCCTTATCTCCCTTCGCTGACTCTCTTTTCAGACTCAGCCCGCCTGCACCCAGGTGATTAAAAAGCTTTATTGCTCACACAAAGCCTGTTTGGTGGTCTCTTCACACGGACTGACACGTGTGACACATACCTCTTCGATTGTCAATTACTCTTTTAGGGAAAAGGATCTGACAAATTGTCACTGAACTGTTATTTTGCAAAAAATTAAAATGGTATTCTCTCTAATTCTCCTTGTAAGAAATTTATTTTTTTTCTTGTGACATTTTTTTCAGCAAAAATTTCTCTCAGTGTACTAGATTAGGGATTATTAAACTATACATGATCCCCACTGGACAGGTGGTAAAGTTACTAATCTTTCTCCTTTCTGTTCTAAACGTAACTATTTTGTCCTTCTAAAGAACATAGTCACAAAACTCCATTGCCATTAATTATGAGCTAGGTTCTGTTTGTTACCTCCATTCTCAACACTTCTAGTTTGCTCTGGGAAAAAGAAAATAGTGTCATACAAATACCAATATGTAACATCTAGCTAAAAGCCTTCAGATTTCAAACTTCTTCTTTATTGCATGCATAGGATACACACCGGGTGGGGGCGTTAAATTGTTCTAAACATACTAAGTAGTATATGTTTACCGCAGAAAAAAATAGCACATATAACAAGTAAAAAACAAACCCAACAAACCAAAACAAACACCACCTCCATCTCACTACTGTGGTGATACTACCATTAGCAGTCTGCGGTGAATCTATCCCTATTTTACATGTAACCCAAATAAATTAGGGCTGTCTCAGGGCCAGTCCAAACATGGTATTGCATCTGAAAGAAACACAGATACGCTACAGAAGCCTGGAAAAAGAACGTAAGTATCAACGTCTCCTGATAAGAGAAGTCCAAGGAAGAAACAGACTGTGTAAAATATCGTAAAACCCTCTGAATCTTCTGTACTCTGCCTTTTCTTCGTTTTTTTGAGATGGAGTTTCACTGCCACCCAGGCTGGAGTGCAGTGGCACAATCTCGGCTCACTGCAACTTCTGCCTCCCAGGTTCAAACAATTCTCCTGCCTCAGCCTCCTAGTGGCTGGGATTACAGGTGCGTGCCACCACGCCTGGCTAATTTTTGTATTTTTAGTAGAGATGGGGTTTCGCCTTGTTGGCCAGGCTGGTTTGGAACTCCTGACCTCACGTGATCCACCCACCTCGGCCTCCCAAAGTGCTGGGATTACAGGCATGAGCCACCGTGCCCAGCCCACTCTCTGCCTTTTTTTTTTTTTTTTTTTTTTTTTGAGACGGAGTCTCACTCAGTCCCCCAGGCTGGAGTGCAGTGGCCGGATCTCAGCTCACTGCAAGCTCCGCGTCCCGGGTTCACGCCATTCTCCTGCCTCAGCCTCCTGAGTAGCTGGGACTACAGGCGCCCGCCACCTCGCCCGGCTATTTTTTTGTATTTTTTTTTTTTTTAGTAGAGACGGGGTTTCACCGTGTTAGCCAGGATGGTCTCTATCTCCTGACCTCGTGATCCACCCACCTCGGCCTCCCAAAGTGCTGGGATTACAGGCATGAGCCACCGTGCCCAGCCCACTCTCTGCCTTTTCTAAGTCCCACACCCTGTGGCAGTTGTCCAATCTCTTCTCCTTTTCAGAGAGGAGGCAGAAATCTCCTTTCTTTCTCCTTATCCTCTCCCCTAAAATTCCAGAGCACCATTCTCATCTCTTCCTCCTCTTCCCACCTTCTAGATCTCTTCTTCCATCGATAGCTCCCTGCCTTTTCTTACGTAAATCAACTTTCCTAACTTCTTCCTGTACTCCTTTTCTTCTATTATCTAAATAAGCACTGCAAAAAAAAAAAAAAAAAAAAAAAACCTTTCAGCAATGCAAATAAAGAACATTCCTGAAGAGAGGGGAATGGAGATGAGGGTTCCAGAAGGGAGGAGGAGGAATTTTTAATTTAATTTTATTTTAGAGATGGAGTTTCACTCTTGTCATCCAGGCTGGAGTGCAATGGCATGATCTCGGCTCACTGCAACCTCCGCCTCCTGGGTTCAAGCGATTCTTCTGCCTCAGCCTCCCGAGTAGCTGGGATTACAGGTGCCTGCCACCACGCCTGGCTAATTTTTGTAGTTGCTTTTTAGTAGAGATGGGGTTTCACCACGTTGGCCAGGCTTGCTTTCATTAATTTTATACTAATGTTTATTTATATTCATAGAAAATATTTTATATTCATCTACTTTAATATTTTTGTCCAGTGCATTTAAGATACTGAAACAGAGGTCCAGGAAGATTAGCTTGCCTATGGTCTCAGAGTCAGTAAGTAAAGGAACCAGGCCAGTGAGGGCTCCACAGAGCAGCCCCATTCTGCCTCGGCCTCACTGTGGACTCCTGTGGCTGGAGGTAGAAAGCAGACGGGACTAGGTGAATTCTGAATTGTGGCAGTCTCAGTGAGAAGAGGACTGCCAGGACACTGGATGAATGCTAACAGACACTGGGGGAAACCTTTATCTGGGGGTGCTAGTCAAGGGGAATAACAGGAGTCACCTCTTAGACAAGTGTTGGCAAAGGAGATGGGAGGATTTCAGGTTTCCGAGACTAACTTCTCTTTCTCAAGAGGGTTATATCCTTATTGTTGATCTCAGCCCTTGTCAAAATCTTCTAGGGAAGAATTTTTATTTATTTATTTATTTATTTATTTATTTTTTTACCTCCAGGGCTCATCATGACAGAACTATGTAAAGGAATTACCTGCTGGGTGAGGTCTGGGTAGGAGCAAACATCACTGAAGATTCACCTGGCAGAGCGGGCAAACCTACTGGTGCTGTTGGATGCTAGTGGAAGATCCAAGCTCAGCTGCCTGTTCTCAGAAGCAGGTGGCTGAAACATGGTTTCTGGGACTGAGTTTTGGCTAGGCAATTGTGCCTTCCGGATGTGCACACACGCATACATGTGCCTGTCTAGCTACAATTTCAAAGCGACAGCAAACAAACAAGAGTAGCCATCGGACCTAATGCTGGCTGAGCTGCTAGGAGATACAACGCAGGTAGTATATGCATTTCAACTCCTGGTTCTTAGGAATGGAAGTTTAAATGTGGAGTGCAGATGGTGATGCTGGTCAAAGTGAGGAGGTGGTTTACTTTCTGGACAGCTGCCTTGGCTTCCAGATCTCACTAGAATGGGCAGATCTTTTCTAGAGGTCTGTGACACACAATTTTAGGGGAAAAAAATAGAAAGTAAATCACCCGTAATAAGTGCTAAGTTCTAAAAGTGACAGTTGACTTGTCCTTCCAGCTAGTTCCAGCCTTGGTGGGATTTAATGCAGAAGAGATGACATGTCAGAGTGACTGGACTGTGGGGCGATCGTATGCACACGATGAAGCTTTGCATAAAGGTGATACCAACGTAGCTCCTCATCACAGCCTAGACTATTTAGGTCCTGCTCGGGCAACGGATCAAAAGTCCTGGCACAAAAAGACCTGTGTGCGCAGAAACTGCTGCTTTGGGGTCCAGTCCCTCCACCAGATGAAAGCACTAAGTACGGCAGGTTCCATCATGACTCTGTGGCCTGCTCGTCTGGGCTTTGGTCATCCACAGGTTCCAGGAACTCATCTCACAGGGCAATCTCAGTGCAGGCCAGACCTTGAGCAAGGCCAAGATGGCGATGCCCATTAATGGCTTTCATCTTTGGCTCAGCAGGTGGATACTGGGATTAGTCACTTCCTATTTTATTGAGTTTGCCAAATACATTTTGGACCTTGAAAAAGTCCTTATGCGATCGCAATATGATGCTTCGGCAGAGTCCTGTCCACTTTCCACTGGCCTTGGCAGGTGGTTGAGTATTATGAGAGCAACTAGGGCCTAAATTGTGAAATACAAATGTTACTTTGTTTTTGTGGAAAGACCAGATGAAAATAACACAAAATGTTTTGGTAATTTTGTTAAAAATGCAATCTGTGCTTGAAGAACTTAAATCTAAGCCTGGCTTTATGTTTCATTTAAACCTTTTTTACTCAGGCAAAATAGCAATATTTGAAGGTAAAAATAGGTTTGTAATGATTAGGAAAGATTCTCCTAATTGCACTTTGCCAACCAATTGTACCAGAGAAAGCTGAACCGGTTCTGAGTGTGTTAGTACTGTTATTAGGATTTTCACCTCTCAAGTGAATAGTGCTTTACGATTTATATGTGAAAGTGCTTTCGCATTTAATGTCTAATAATCACACAGTCTTCTTTGAAATGCCTTGAACTTTAAGAACAAATCCAGGTTGAAAGAAGAGGTACTCAGAGAAATAGTGTGAGTCAGATCTCTCTGGAGAATCCGATCTCTCTACTGGAACCCCTGTGTGCAGGGTTTTCTAGTGTGTAGATGACCACGTCTGGGGGCCTAACGTTCTAGCCACTATCTGGTCTGCTTTTTAAAGATGGTCTTGTTTTAATTAACACAACCTTTTGGCTGCAGATCTGGTGGGGATGGAATTGGGAAGTGCCAAGGGACTTTGAAGGAACACACGTGATTTTTCTCCATGTGGAAACAACAGGCTAAGAGAGTCTCCTGAGAAAAGCTGGGCTTATGAGATAACCAGCTCTACCCGGAGAAGCTTTGGAAAATCAAAAACAAAAACTCAACTTTACAACTGTGTATCTGGACCAAACACCTGAGTAACTGTCGGTAAATCCTTTATTATGTGACACTGCCCATGCCTGGATATGAGGGACAGCGTATACTCCAAGGAAAAACATCTCTTGCAGGGTTTCACTTCCTAAAAAGCTACTGAAGAAAAAAACCTGAAGTCATGGGACAAAGGGCTATTCCTCTGAGTTAAATAGGAATGTCCCCTGGAGGGAGAATTCCACTTCCTCTGCCAACTAGCAACCCTGCTGGCAGCTGTGTTTGAGAAAAGCGTGCCTATCAACTAATGAGGCCTAGCCCCTCTCCTGGTTCCTGAATGGAGAGTCTGTGTTGGTGGTATTGATATCCACCATTAACAAAAACTCGGCTTACTTTCAAAAATGTAGATCCTTTTAGGAATTCTTCAATATAACCAAGGCAATGGTTTCCCATTTTTGTGTTAACTGTATGTTTGCCCTAATTTGATGGATCGCGTTTTGATTTTTATATAATTTTCTCATTTTCCAGATTTCCATTCAGGGTCCTCAGGCTGAAATTAGGCGTATCCCATGGCCCAGGTTGGTGGGGCACAACTAGTTCCCCATAAATCTCTATTGAGTCTCCAGAGGAGATTCAATGAGAAAATATTTTAGGAAACAGGGTTGTGAGCCTTTGTGCTCAGTGATGTTTAAGTTGACTGACCATTTCAATTTTGGAAATTATAGTCCATTAACATGAAACAAAGGCAATTACACGTTTGTATATTTCTACCTATGCTTGTGCTTTTTGCAAATGTTTATAAAGAGTGCCATGATAAAATAAAATAATTTTGTGTTTGCTTCTGGTGACAGTAAATTTTATTTATAAAATACAATTACTGGCCAGGCTCGGTGGCTCACACCTATAATGCTAACACTTTGGAAGGCCGAGGCAGGTGGATCACCTGAGGTCAGGGGTTTGAGACCATCCTGGCCAACACAGTGAAACCCTGTCTCTACTAAAAATGCAAAAATTAGCTGGGCGTGGTGGCGCACACTTATAGTCCCAACTGCTCAGGAGGCTGAGGCAGAAGAATCGCTTGAACTCGGAAGGTGGAGGTTGCAGTGAGCCAAGATCGCGCCACTGAACTCCAGCCTTGCGACAGAACAAGATTCTGTCAAAAAAAAAAAAAAAAAAAAAGCAATTACTTAACTAAAAGCTTTAGGATGGTTAAACAAACAAACCAAACCTTCTGCTGAACATTTGAGTTTCACTGATTATGATGGGAGGTTCAAATATATGATTACTTCATATATGGACGCGAAAAAGGTCTGATAGGCAGTTTTCAGTTACAGTTATTGTTCTGTTTCCATATTAATAGAAACCAATTAGTTATTATGAATAGATTGGGTATTTAGCTCAGGCATAACATAAAATGCAAGACTAAAAAGAAAAACGAACATACAGTATTCTTTTTTACTATGTTGCTATGAGGTTTAATATATTTAGTATATACTTTTTGTATGATCCATTAGGGCAAGGGATTTCCTGGCATTGAACATTTACTTAAAATATCTGTGGTTAAGTTATCATAATGAATATTACTAATGCGTAATTCATTAATACCAACAAGCCAGCATCTTACATGATGTTTGGTACTTAGCAGGTATTTGAGACTATGCTCAGGTTTTTGCAAAACCTGTCTAGCTCTTGTTTGCCTACAAATAACATTGACAATACAGTTCATTTCTAACATAGGAGAAACTTGATTTTGGAGCCTTGCCCCTCAAACCTGGTCCTGATTACTGCTTCAACTCCTGTTTATATAATTCTACACAATTTTGGCAGGATTCAAGAGCACATACCAGGGTGTTGGCTTTTACGAATCTCCTGGGATGTGAATGTCACGCTGACTGGATGAACCCTGGCCACAAATCCCAGACAAGCACAATGACTCTATTTATTCAGACTTGGCTGCCTGAATGCAGATTGACTCTGTGGGTAATAAATTTTCACAGGCCAAGAGCTTCAGGATCAACCAAGCTGATCCCTCAGAAGAAAAATGCACCTCAGGAAGCAGAGTTGGGCTGCAAAAACCTCCTATGTTTTTATTTCATGTGTGCATATCATTTAGCTAATTCATTTAGTTACTGATTGACATGTACTGTCAATGCTTTCAGACATTTTAAAAGCTCTGCTTTGTGTTATGCAATTGTCATATTAAAAAGAAACAAGGGAAAAAATGAAGAGCTTCCATTACAATTGGCAATCTGCTTTTAATAGTACACCCCAAACTGATGTGAGTCATCCAGTAATCTCTATGGTAAAGAGCACAGAATTGAGATGGGAATGTTTCTTGTGCTGCTCCATAAGAAACCAAGGGAAACAGCAATAAGAACTGCAATTTTGTGCTCAGAGCAACCTCACCTACAATCTTGGTATCTTGATGAAGCGAGGCTTTCGATTATTTCTAAGAGACACGATTATTACTCAATGCATTATAAATAAGAAAATAATTGGCTCTTTAATTTGCAGATTTATGTTAATGATCTAGATATCTATTAAATTAATTGCATGCTCTCCAAACATTGATTGAGGATTAAAAGGTAACTTTTCATTGTGCAAGAAGTAAATTAACGCCAATGGGGAAATTTCCCTCTACAGATTAGATCCAATGATTGTTGCCTGTAAAATTAAAATAGTCAGTTAAAGTGGACAAACCATGCTCATTTAAAGAGAAAAAGGTGGCTACATAGTTAAAAATGAAAAGACTGCCCAATATGTTTGGATAATGTAATTACTGGAAGCTGCAGGCATGTACATAGCCATTCAATTTAGATCTCTGGTCCCTTCCTTTCCCTAAGCTATGTATTTGTCATCTCCGAAAAACCTGTCTGCAGTTGACACTATCTCGGCTGCTCCTTGCTGAAAGTCTTAATCATGTGTCCCTCTCCTCACGCCTTAGCTACAGTAATGCCATCTATATATTTGCTTGTGTCCAACCTCCCAAGCTTACCCTGACTTGAGAGGCAGAGCTCATCTTTTTGCCAAATGGGAAGACTTGCAATATAATTCATCACTCCCTTCCTAATCTATTATTATTATTATTATTTTTTAGTACTTAATGTCTTAAGTCTTCTAATTCCTTCACACTGTTTCATAAAAACATTGGCCTTTGGAATTGTTAAAACCAACAGTTACAGAAAGGAGATCAAACAAATTACTCCAGGTATCACATGCCTTTCATTTACTCAGATAAATAAGAAAACTGATTCTCAAATCTTTTGTGCTATTTCCAGTTGGAACCTCATCCGGTATGAAAACCATAGGTGCAACCATAAGGCTATGCTTCCATTTCATTTATGTCTGTAAACTTTCTAAGGAAACCCCGTCACAACCCCAGCACTAGAGGCTACAACCAAAATTTGGTTATTCTTGAAAGGAAAGGCTGTGGAGAAACCCAGTCTCTTGGTTGTGAAGGCTTCTGTTTGAGATAACTTATGAAAACTTGTAACTTCAATATAGCTTGATGTAAGCATCTTTAAGAAGTGGCTATAGACATTTCCATGGAGATTGGATAAATGCTTTTTTCTCAAATAGGTTATTTTTGTATTAATCTACAGCTAACCTTAAGGTACTGGGCCTTATGTTTTTGTCATCTCTGTCAATACTTTTGATGTTTGGATAGAACTCATTTGAAAAATCACAGAGTTCAGAAAAAGGAACAAAGACAGAGCAAAGGTCATCTTTGATACTGTACAATGGACAGTGGGAAATACTCTCAATTGCAGGCATCACTATGCATTTATCCATGCATTCATTCAACAAATATTTAGCAGTTCTGCAGTGCCAGACACAGTCCCTGCCCTCAGGAAACTTCCAGTTTAGCTGCTGTAGACAGTTAGAAAAAGTAAACATAACATGTAACTAAAATTACAATGAGATTTAGGTAAAAAGATGAAGGATACTGTGAGAAGGACTAACCGGGAGTCGATTAGATAAGAGGGAGGTCTCCCTGAGGAAGTGAAAGTTATGCTGCACCTCCAACATGAGTAGGTGTTCGCAAGGCAAAAATGAGGGAGTAGAGGCCTATGGAGGCCCCGAGGCAGCTGAGCTCAACTTCCTGCAGCAGCTGAGCTCAGCTTCCTGCAGGAGCTGAGAGAAGGGCTAGGCTTCAAATGAGCTCAGTGTGAAGATGAGACGTGGACAAAGCCAGATGGTGCAGGGTAGTGGCGGCCATGCCGAGGGCTCTGAATTTGATCCCAGGTGGGATGGGAAACCCATTTAAGATTTTAGACCAAGGAATTACTTGATCTGATTTTTAAAAGATCACTGTGGGGAGGCTATATTACAGAGGACAGGGAACAGAAATATGATAGTTCATACCAGACTGGTTTAGACTAGCTGGGAATGGAAAGAGGTAGATGGACCAATATTTAATTTTAGAGGCTGAGTTTATAGGACTTAGAGATGAGGTGACTACCTGAGTGAGGAACAGGGAATCATCAAGGATGAGTCTGAAGTTTCTAGGCTTGAACAGCTGGGCATTTGGCAGTGCTAGTTTTGGAAATGGGAACACTAACAAGAGGAACATGTTTGTGTGTCTTGGGTAGAGTGGTGGCAAAGGCCAGAAGTCCAGTTGGGCACAGAGTGAATTTGAAATGTCTGTGAGACATCCAAATGGAAAAGTCAAGTAGGTTTGCGGTTCAGAAGAGAGTTCTGAGCTGAGGATATAACTTTAGAAATTGTCAGTATATAAAAACTGAAGGTCATAGGAATGGATGAGATCACCCAGAGAACAGACATGGAGAAGAAAAGTCAAGAATAAACACGGAAAGTTTCTAACATTGGGGAGAAAATCTGAGTCAGCAAAAGAGCCTGAGAAGAGAAGCCGGAGAGGCAGGACCCAAACCAGGAGAGTGTGGGGTTAGACTCCTACAGAGAAGTGGGTAATGAACAGTGTTCAATGCTGTAAGTCATATAGTAAGACAGGGGACTGAAAAGAGCCCAGTATAATTGGCTCTATGGAGGTCACTGGGGGCCCAATGAGGAGCATTTCTGGTAAAGAGATGGGGCAAAATGAGATCAAAAGAACAAGTCTCTAAGTAGCTCTGAGGAAACGGATGAACTTTGGATAGGAGCAGGGCAGTGTCCTCTCACAACAGGAGAGCGGGGGGAGGATGAGTGAAGATGGAAGCAGGGGTGCAGATGTGGTATTGAGAAGTTTAGGTTTCTCTGCTAGAAGTCAGTCAGCCATGGCATGAGGTACAGAAATAAAGATAAATAAGACATACAGGGAAATTCAGGTTGTTTACTCATGAAGTTGGGAAGACAGAAAACTACATTTGTATTGTCTATTATTATAAATTCTGTAACAAAGGTTACAGGATATTAAGGGAGAAAGCTTGCGAAATGACAGTGTCAGTGAATTGTTATAAGTTATGTATACATAGCACAATACCTTGAATAGCCACTAAAAAAGCTGTACAGAGAGACACACACACAAATGTTACAGACAAATCAAAGTAGAAGTCAAAAGGTTTAAGGAATACACAGAAAGGCAACGAAAAAGAAAAAGAACATAAAAACCAGGAAGAAACCCAACAAAAAATAGAGTGGTAGACGTAAGCTTTAACAAATCCATAATTACATTAAATGTAAATGGTCTAAATGTATCAATTAAAATAAACTGGCAAAGTGAATAAAAATATGACAACTATTAATATAGGCTGTATATAAGAAACTCATTTCAAATATAACAATATTGGTAAGCCGAAAGTGAAAAAATGGAAAAAAGTTACATTATGAAAGTATTAACCAAAAGAAAGCAGGAGTAGCTATACCGCTATCAGAAAAAGTAGACCTCAGAGCAAAGAAAATGACCAGAGACAGAGTGGGTCATTACATAATGATAGAAGGGTCAATCTAGCAACAATACAGCAATCCTAAATGTACACACACCAACTAACAGAGCTGCGAAATATGTGAAAACAACCTGATTGAAGCAACAAATCCACAGTGATAGCCAGAGACTTCAACACCTCTCTCTCAACATTAGATAGAGCAATTAGACAGAAAGTCCAGAAAAGATACAAAAGAACATCAAATAAGAGAAATATAATTGATATTAATAGAACTCTCTAACCAACAACAGCAGAATATACATTCTTTTAAGTGCCTATAAAACATATACCAATACAAACCATATCTTGGGTGATAAAAAATCCTCAACAAACGTATAAGAATTGAAATCATACAGACTATGTTCTCTGACCATAAAGGAACCAAACTAGAAATCAATAAAAATTAAGATTAAGGGGGATCTCTGAGCACTTAAAAATTAAACAACACATTTCTAAATAATCTACGAGTCGAAGAAGAAGTCTCATTGAACTGAATGATGATGAAATACAACACATCAATATTTGTGGGATAAAGTTTATAGCATGGCTGAGAGTCAAAAGAACGAATCTCAAGTCAATAATCTAATCTCCCTCAAGAAACTAGAAAAAGGGTAAAAATGTGCCCAAAGCAAGCAAGAGGAGAGAAATAAAGATAAGAAATCAGTGAAACTGAAACAGAAAAATCAAATAGATAATATTAATGCAACAAGCTAGTTCTTTCAAAAGATCAATACAGTTAAGAAACCTCTAGCAAGACTGATAAAAAAAAGAAAGAAGACAAATGATGAGTATCAGTATTGAAACAGGGCTGACACTATAGATTTTGCAGTCGTCAAAAGGATAATAAAGGAATACTATAAACAACCCTATCCACATAAGCATGACAACTTAAGTGACACGGATAGACTTATTACCGAAGAGCACAGTACTACACACACCCAGTATGAAACAGGTAATCTAATAGCCCTATGACTATTAGATAATCTGAGGAGCTCTATAACTATTAAAATTTTTTTTGGCTGGGCATGGTAGCTCACGTCTGTAATCCCAGCACTTCAGGAGGCCGAGACAGGTGGATCACGAGGTCAGGAGATCGAGACCATCCTGCCTAACATGGTGAAACCCCGTCTCTACCAAAAAATACAAAAAATTAGCTGGGCATGGTGGTGGGTGCCTGTAGTCCCAGCTACTCAGGAGGCAAGGCAGGAGAATGGCGTGGACCCAGGAGGTGGAGCTTGCAGTGAGCCAAGATTGCACCACTGCACTCCAGCCTGGGGGACAGAGCGAGACTCCATCTCAAAAAAACAAAAAAAAAATTTTTTTTTTTAGACCATGTTGGCCAGGCTGGTCTCAAACTCCTGACCTCATGATCTGCCCTCCTCAGCCTCCCAAAGTGCTGGGATGACAGGCATGAGCCACCATGCCCGGCCAGGAAATAGAATTTTTAACTTTAAAAATCTCCAGGCCCATATGGTTTTACTAGAGAATTCTGCTAAATAATTAATATCTTTTTTTCTTTTTTTTTTTTTTTGAGATGGAGTCTTGCTCTGTCACGCAGGCTGGAGTGCAGTGGCACGATTTTGGCTCACTGCAACCTCTGCCTCCCAGGTTCAAGTGATTCTCTTGCCTCAGCCACCCGAATAGCTGGGATTACAGGCGTATGCGCCATGCCTGGCTAATTTTGTATTTTTAGTAGAAATGGGGTTTCATCATGTTGGTCAGGCTCAACTCTATGATTTTTCAAATGAGTTTTATCCAAACATCAAAAGTATTGACAGAGATGACAAAAATATAAGGCCTAATATCTTAAATTGGCTATATATTAATACACAAATAACCTATTTGAGTAAAAAAGCATTTATCCACTCTCCATGGCTATAGCCACTTCTTAAAGATGCTTCCATCAAGCTATATTGAGGTCTCGAACTCCTGACCTCAGGTGATCCATTCACCTTGGCCTCCCAAAGTGCTGGGATTACAGGCCTGAGCTACTGTGCTTGACTTAACATCGTTTTTTAAAAACACAGTCTTTTTGAGAAAAGGGTAGGGGATCCTTCTCAATTCATTTTATAAGGTCAGTATTACCCTGATATCAAAACTAGACAAAGACAGTACAAAACAGAAAACTTCCAATCAATATCCCTCGTGAACATTAAAAAGACAAATGTGTGGTGAGGATGTAGAGTAACTGAAATTCTCTTACACTGCTGGTGGGAGTGTCAACTGGTGGAACCATTTTGGAAAATGGTTTGAGATAATTTACTCAAATGAAAATGGTCTAAATGTATTAATTAAAATGTATCCGTAGGGTGTGTAAATATGCACACACCCTACTGTTCAGCATTTATACTTCTGGGTATAGACCCAACAAAAATGTTCCCATGTGCTCAAGAAATGACCTGTACAAGGATGAAAAGACCTGTACAAGGATGCTAATAAGAGCACATTATTTTACCCCCCAACCCCCACCGAAATATCCACGTGCCCGTTAGCAGTGGAATGAGTAAGTAAATTATGGCGTACACACATAATGAAACAGGATACAGCAATGAAAATGAACAAACTTCAATTACAGGTAACAACATGGGTGAACAATGTTGAACGAAAGAAGCCAGACACAAAAGAGTACATGCCAAATAATTCCATTGATATAAAGTGCAAAAATAAGCATAATTACACTATGGTGTTAGAAAACAGGAAAGTGGTTATTCTTCCGTAGAGTGGTGACTGGTGGGAGCATGGGGGCACCTGGGAGGCTGGTCATGTCTGTGTTTTCATCTTGATATTGGTTATATCATACATATATATAAAAAAAATCATTTTTAAAGACACATCATTTTTATAAATCATATACAAACAGGCTGGGCACGGTGGTTCACGCCTGTAATCCCAGCACTTTGGGAGGTCGAGGCAGGTGGATGACTTGAGGTCAGAATTTTGAGACCACTCTGGCCAACATGGTGAAACCCCGTCTCTACTGAAAATACAAAAATTAGCTGGGTGTGGTGGCAGGTGCCTGTAATCCCAGTGACTTAGGAGGCTGAGGCAGAAGAATCACTTGAACCCGGGAGGCGGAGGTTGCAGTGAGCCAAGATCGCACCATTGCCATTGCACTCCAGCCTGGGTGACGAGTGAAACTCCGTCTGTGTGTGTGTATGTGTGTGTGTGTGTGTGTGTGTGTGTGTATACATACAAAAAAAGTGCCTATTGGATCTAGTGACATGAAGATGATGGGTGACCTCAAGTTTTGACAAAGTGGCAGGCTTGGGGATCTAGCATTAATTCCAATTTTACAAACAGAGACACTGAGGCAGAGAGCAGTTCAGAGTCTGGGCCAAGGTTACAAAACTAAGTAGCAGAGTGGGGATTTGAATCCCTGGCGTGGGGCGGCTGTGCTCTTAACCACTAAACTAGACTGGTCTTTTGACCTTTAGGATCACAAAGGCAATGGGGAGAAAAGGAAACTTCAGGTAGGAGTGTTCAAAAGCACGAAGTCTGAGGCGATCTGAGGAAGGGCAGGCAGGTATATCAACTTGAAGCTCTCATAGACACCTCTTTATTACAGTGGCACATAGGCTGGTTGGACCAATATTCACAAAGACAGCCAGATATAATGTCAGAAAAGGTTCAGGATTTTCACACACTGTACTATGTTTATTGAGGCAAGGGATTTTAAAAATATTTTGGGTTTAAGGTACAAACTCTGATTTTACATCCAGAAAAATCATTTATGTTAAATGTTCAATTATCTCGGAATGCCAGGGAACGATTGTGTGTGTGTGTGTGTGTGTGTGTGTGTGTTTGTGCACAGGCTATGCTGTTTCAGGGATAAAGCATAGTTTGGTCTTGAAGAGAAAAAAATACCGTATCATTTGTCTTGTTTAAAAGTAGGGGAATTACAATTTTGTGATTAGACCAGGGTATAATTACAGGCCAAAGCAGGACAACTTAATGCAATTACTGTTGAAGCAATAACTTAAAGTATCATATGTGAAACCACTGTCTGGAGTCTTAATTAGGAAAAAGGGATTACTGTATAAAAATTATTCATTCTGTCAGTTCCTTTTATTGCAAAAATAGGAAGGTATATTCACATAGGAATTAAATGCAAGAATAAAGGATCTGACCTGTACATTCATAACACAATATTATCAGTGAATACGGAATGGAAGGGAGTAGCTTAAAAAGCAAAATGAGTCAACTAAAAGCTCTCGCTGCCTTGGAGAACATGTATAGTATGTCATTAGTAATGTTTATTAAAATTGAGTTTTCATTGGAAATACTTCCTGGAAATAGCTCGGGAAATTATTTCCAAATTTAAAAAGGTTTGCAGATTGAAATAGTCTGTGAACCCTTTTTCTAATAAAAAGCATACACAATTTACATGTTTGATATGATTTAATCCATAATCTATGTATCCAGGCCACTTAATGGGAAAAAACACAAAGAGGTGAAATCATTTGCTTATCGTCATGTAGATAAGAAGCCAAAATTAGGAGTGAAGCCATTCTCCATTTCGGCTGAGACTGCTGTGTGGCAGATATCTGGCTGCCCTGGAAACAAATCAACAGATCTCTAAAAAACTCAAAGCCTCAGTGGCCTTCTTTGCCCAGTTCACCTTCTTCCACTGGGTATTCTCCACCTGCCAATCTGGTTTCCAGACTCCTCAAGCTCTTCTACCTTTTTGGTGCCTCAGTTTCTCCCATGAGATGAGTAACCTCTTTTTGTGACCTCATAGCTATGCTCTCAGATACTCTTACTTGAAATTCTCCTTTGACTTTTTTTTTTTTTTTGAGACAGAGTCTCGCTCTGTTGCCCAGGCTGGAGTGCAGTGGTGCGATCTCGGCTCACTGCAAGCTCTGCCTCCTGGGTTCAGGCCATTCTCCTGCCTCAGCCTCCCCAGTAGCTGGGACTACAGGCACCTGCCACCACGCCAGGCTAACTTTTTGTATTTTTAGTAGAGACGGTTTCACCGTGCCAGCCAGGATGGTCTCGATGTCCTGACCTCGTGATCTGCCGGCCTCGGCCTCCCAAAGTGCTGGGATTATAGGCGTGAGCCACCGTGCCCAACCTCTCCTTTGACTTTTATTTAACCTCTGCTTGCTCTCTCTGCACATTATTTGTATTTGCATGTCTAGACAGCAAATCATCTGCATAGCATTTCATGATACTTTTCTATTAAGTTCACTATTCCAAAACCAATAGAATAGCATTAGTATTTTGTATTGCATACAAAAATGACTTATTAAAAAAAGCCTCTCTGAATTTTCTTTCTACACATCACATGTATCTAAACTTGACAAAATGCAACATGGGGGATGAGAAAAAGAAAATAGAAGTGTAGAAAAATCTGCCTTTAGTGTTTTTAAACTTGCTTTGAAATACAAACATTTCTTGAAATGCAGAAGTGAAAGTGATGAATGTTAAGTGGATATTTTTTCACCTTAACTGACTGATCAGAAGAGTATTTATAACCCCCTAACTGATGTCTGGAGCTGATAAATCAACACCAGGGGAGAATATTTCAAGCACATTTATCATTTAAGACAAACAGCCTATACCGAGCATGATTATTTTTTATTCATCATTTTGGCTCACCTCTATGTTTGCTCCTTCTCAATGTTAATAATATCTGTATAAGACTTCTCAATATTTAATGTTACAGATTGCCTGTTGCGTGCTGATGAAGTTAAGGTCATATGTTTGATCTCCAGAAGGCTGGTTAGCTAAATACACACACACACAAACACACACACACACACACACAAACACACACACACACACACAAACACACACATACAAACACACACACACACACAAACACACACACACAAACACACACAAACACACACACACAAACACACACACAAACACACACAAACACACACACAAACACACACACACACAGAGACACACACAGAGACACACACACAAACACACACATACAAACACACACATACAAACACACACACACACAGAGACACACACAGAGACACACACACACAGAGACACACACAAACACACACACACAAACACACACACAAACACACACACACAAACACACACATACAAACACACACACACAGAGACACACACAGAGACACACACACACAGAGACACACACAAACACACACACACACAGAGACACACAGAGACACACACACACAAACACACACACACAAACACACACACACACACAGAGACACACACAGAGACACACACACACAAACACACACACAGAGACACACACACACACAGAGACACACACACACACAGAGACACACACACACACACAAACACACACACAGAGACACACACACACAGAGACACACACACACAAACACACACACAGAGACACACACACACAGACACACACAAACACACACACACACACACACAGACACACACACAGAGACACACACACACAAACACACACACAGACACACACACACAGACACACACAAACACACACAAACACACACACACAGAGACACACACACACAGAGACACACACACACAGAGACACACACAAACACACACACAGAGACACACACACAAACACACACACAGACACACACACACACACAGAGACACACACAAACACACACACACAAACACACACACACACACACACAAACACACACACAGACACACACACACAAAAAAAGGAAAAAAAAGGGCTCTATTTCTGAGGGAAGCCTGATCTTAGCTTCCTTATAATACCCATTGGTGGTCTCAACATCATAAAAACTACAGAATTCAAGGCTTAAGGGAAATTATGGGCAAGCTATTTTAACATACTGACCCAACTGCATAGAAGCTCACACTTAGCAGACGAAAGACCAGCATCCTGAGTGCCACCATTCAGCTCCGTTAAAACCCAGCACAGTCCACCAGGTCACTGTTCTCAGTGTCACCTCCAAAGGATGCTGACATAAAAGAGAATCTTACCTGTTCATTCTCCTCTTCATCACTGCTTAGCTTAAGGTCATCTTCCAGCATTCTGAAAGAAGGACAAAGAGGTACAGATAGTTAGTGGATTCAGAATAATTCAGCATCAAAATATCACCTTAATGTTGCTAATAGAGCAACATTTCGGAAATAAGTCTATTTGATTTCCTATTTTTTTCTTTCCTTTTTATGCACTTCTCCTCTGGTGCACTTAGGAAATAGCAGACAGTCCCATCACAAAAATTAACCCTCACAACAGTCATCACCTAAGACGGGCAGCTTTCAGAAGATGCTGTGTTAGCAGGGAAATAATACTTAACAATAACGTATTGTATATTTCAAAGTAGCTAGAAGAGAAGAATTGGAATGTTCCCAACAGGAAGAAAAGATAAATATTTGAGGTGACGAATATCCTAGTTACCCTGATTTGATCATTACACATTGAATACCTGTATCAAAATATCACACATTCCTGAAAATAGCAATAAAAAAGAAGATGCTTTTTTTCTTTCTCCCAAATACATAGGGGCTTTTCCCCTGGGCAGTTGGCATTCCACAATTACTTGTTTAGTGTTTTCCAAGCTCCCAGTAATGGGCTGTGTCTCCATGCCTGCCCCAGGGGCTTTCATGGTAAAGAGAGAAGAGAACAAGAGCCATAAAGCCATAAACTTGAGTTGTGAGCGAAGCTTCTCAGGCCATCCATCAGTCAAAGAGCTGGAAAAGATGTTGTCCCCCAGATCCTATCTAGTGGGGAAACCAAGCAGGAGGGCGTGTTCAGAAAAGCCTGTGAAGGTGATTCCCCAGCCCACCCAGATCCCCCCATTCATCCTGAGGAGACAGCGGGGAAGCATGAGGTTAAAAGTGAAAAAAAGAAACACAACTTCAGACTCTGTTATTTGTGATGATAACACTGTATTCTTTTCAGCATGGCTAAATTGTTTCTTTATAGAATAGTAGTTTTCAGATTAATTCACTTCAAAAGAAATCTTACTCAGAAGAGTGCTGTATAAAAGCGTGCTCTCCACGCAGAGACGCTCTGAGGGAGCAGGGGAGAGCCTGCTTCTGAGGGACCCTGGGGCTCCACACATCAGTGCGAAGGCCGCTGAGCCCTTGTGCTCAAAGGCCTCATTGAAGCCAGCTTCCAAAGGCTGTCCCCTAAAATGTACCCGGTGTCCTTTAAAAGCCAGTTGTAGGCCCATCACTGATACATGCCTCTGAACATTCGTGGAAGTCATTTCAGTCACTTTTGGGGCAAACTAGGGGGTAAAGAACTGGCAGGGTAAGGCATGGCCCAGGCTCTGCCGCACCTGTCTATGCATTTGGGGCGAGTCGCTTCATGCACCCTGCCCCCGTTTCCCTATTTGTGAAGTGACGGGTTATAGAGGGCAATCCTAAGGTCGAATCCTGCTTTAGATTCCGTCGCTTTAGATTCCGTCGTGAGTCTACAAAATAAATATGCTCCCCAGTTTCGTCAAGTACAAAAACCCTTCTATTTGTTCTAGAGAACACAACGGAGAAACTTCTAAGTAGTTTTTGGGGTATGATTTAGGGCATTGCCATCAGGGCACCAAATCTGCTTCCTCACAGGCTCCTGCTCATCTCCCCATGCTGAGAGGTGTCGTTCTTGTATTATTTAAACCACAAGTGAACAAATGCACACGTCAGCAGAGGCTGTAGAGCGGCACCCCCCAATTCCTCTGCACGTCTGGCATGCCATTCATTTCCTTCACCTCCCAGACACATAGGCTTGGCTTCAAAGAGAAGAGAACTCTTGGTGATTTATTAGAGCATTGTTTGGGAGCAGCCTGGGGAAGCCGGCCGTGTTTCCTTTGTCCTTGAGTCCCCAGTGACGAGCACAGGGCAGCACAGAGCACAATACCAGTTTGCTGGCTGGGCTGAGGCGCCTACCCAAGACCATTCTCCTACCCAAAGGCACAGATTTCTTCCTAATGAAAAAGACTAGAGAAGGGACAGGTCCTTGTGTCCACTGCCATGCCCTCTTTTGGGTAAACCACCACCGCAGTGTTGTTTAATCTCTAGGACTGTCCAGCAAGCGCTGGGTCTTTTAAAGGTGGGTGGTCCAGCTGGTGGGGGTGGAAAGAGTGGGGAGGACTCACATAATCATGGTTAATAACCCCCTTGCTGTCAGATGGAAGCTGTGTGGCTGGGAAATTTAATGTTTAAGTGGACAATAGTGTGCACGGATTGGAAGGCCATCATTCCCCCAAACAGGAAGGCCCAACATGCCCCAAAGTGAGGGTGCTTAGGCTGGCTGCAAACTAGCCGTGCAACTCAGTCACCACATGAGGCTGGCATGGCTGAAAGTCACAACAGTCAAAAGGCTTTGGGAGGCTCTCTTTCAAGGTAGGGAATGCAGCTTACTTTTGTTTATTTCAAACATATGCTAAACGTATCCACACATAGACACGTGTCTGTGTGAATCTCAGAGTCCCCTGCACCACGATCTCGTGTGAGGTGCGCCTCTGGGGCTAAGCATTTGTGCTTCTGTAAAGAGACTCATCTATCTCATCACCATTTCCAGAAGAAAAGCAGTCAGAGATCAACCTTGCTTTGTGGATCATCATCACTCTGTTGCTGACTTTACCTCTCTTATATTAAAAAAATGAATTGACTGTGTTTCTGGCTGGGTTCTGAAAACAACAAATCACAGGTAAAAATACTCTGCCTTCAAGAGAGACTTCAAGAGAAATTCAAATCTAATTAAACTTCAGAATACCTCGAAGTACGAGAAACTGGCCATGGAAACACAAAATCACACAGCTGATATAACATTCCCAGAGCAACCCTGGGTGGTGCTATTTCCAAAGCACGAAATCACAGACCTGGGAAAGATGACTATGGCCCCGCCGCATCCCAGCCCCGACAGGCACAGAGGCACACCCCGAGGAGACCCGGGCTCCCTGCAGACTGAGAGCAGGAACCCTCTGCTTTCTTATTTTTTCTTTTTGTTTTGAGACAGAGTCTGGGTCTGTCACCCAGGCTGGAGTGCGGTGGCGCCATCTCGGCTCACTGCAAGCTCCGCCTCCCAGGTTCACACCATTCTCCTGCCTCAGCCTCCCGAGTAGCTGGGACTATAGGCACCTGCCACCACGCCCGGCTAATTTTTTTTTTTTTTTTATATTTTTAGTAGAGACGGGGTTTCCCTACAGCAACTCCTCCAAGGTGGGAGGTGGGCGCTATAGGGAGCTGCGACCGTGCTGGTCACAGCAGGGACTCCAGGGTCACACTGCCCAGGACGAATGCTAGCTCTGCCTTTCATCTAGCCCAGAGCTCGGGGAACTGCCTCAGAGGGCTTCCCAGAGAACTTACTCCACAATCCTTGGATAGTGCTAAGCGTGGGACCTTACACCAGGGAGCCTCCAATCAATGCTCATTTTTACCAATATTCCCTTTTCCCTAGGAGGGAAGTGGGCCTCAGAGCATTTAAGAAACGTATGTGGATAAACAAGTTGAGAGACTCTGAGATGTCTTTGTAATGATGCCTTAAAACAGAGCCATTGGCTCTACTTTCAGGCCGTTTTGAAAAGAAAGGGTGGAGAGATGGTGGAGGGAATATATTTTGGCCTGTAACTGCTGTCAGCTGGTCTGAGTGGCTTTATGTCGACACGACAGAAAGCATGCCCATCAGCCCCAGTGCCTGGGGAGGTCCGCCCTGGGAGCCAGCAGGTGGCCACGAGGCCAGGAGTCCCTCCACGAGGAGTCAAGAAGGCGTTGCCAGATGACAATGGGGAAGCTGAAATAAAATAGGTACTAAAATTGAACTTTTTGGCTGGGCGCGGTGGCTTGCTCCTGTAATCCCAGCATTTTGGGAGGCCGAGGCTGGTGGATCATCGAGCCCAAGAGTTCGAGACCAGCCTGGGCAATATGGCAAAATCCCATCTCTATAAAAAAATATAAAAATTAGATAGGCACGGTGGTATGGACCTGTAAATCCAGCTACTAGGGAGGCTGAGGTAGGAGGATCACCTGAGTCTTAGCGGTCGAGGCTACAGTGAGCCCAGATTGTACCACTGCACTCCAGCCGGGGCATGAGACCCTGTCTCGAAAAAAAAAAATTGAACTTTTTGAATTGAGAGCAGAGGTGCAACCTGAGGTGTGGACAGATCTGAACATCATGGCCTTAACACTGAAGAGTTATCAAACTACTATCAGGGACACTCCACGTTAGCACCTCATAGTGATTTTACAGTAGAGTCTGAACCAGGTACGTGAGAACTGTGATGCTTTAAGGACACAAACAAGATTTTTTTTAATGTGCAATTAAGTGATTGAGAGTCCACCCATTTTCACTTGGGAACCTGTCCTTACAGTGATCGTTGGGCATGTCCTAACACCCTCCCAGACAAGGAGTCGAAGGGTTCTGAGCCCCCAGCTACACCGGCTCACACTTTCATGCAGGGAGAGAGGGCCGTGCAGGAGCTCCATAGAGGAAAGGATGCAACGGAACTTGCATTCAGAACTCTAAAGAGGGAGCCAAAGATAAACAGGTCCATTTGCAGTTTGCCGAGCACTACCTTGGAGGACCTTTTACTTTCTGAAAGGGAAAGATGAAGGAAACATGCCTCATCACCACCAGTGGAACCAGCATCCAAACTCCCAACTGTTGTTTTGCTTTGCTTCAGACACAGGGTCTTGCTCTGTCATCTAGGCTGGAGTGCAGTGGCGCAATCATAGCTCACTGCAGCCTCAAACTCGTAGGCTCAGCAATCCTCCCACCTCAGCCTCCCGCGTATCTGGGACTACAGACACTGGCTACCATGCCTGGCCAAACCTCCAACTGTTGATTCTTTCAATTACTTCTGTGTCCACTGTGTGGCAGGCACCTATCTACAGAAGGTGTACGTACCATCTCCCAGAGGTGGTTCCCCTCACACATGACATTCAAATCAGCATGTCATTTTATCTATTTTTAAATGCCTTCAAATTGTGAAGCTCTGGCATATACAACTTTTGCAGAACCCAACTGTGTCATTTGAAGGTAAACTCAGTACTTTTCAGAAAAGGGAGTAATTCAATACCACCTTTGCAATGTTAACATTTGATTACCATAACTTCCCTGTGTGTATTATTTTCTTAATTGAGCAAGTGATACACTTATGTTGTAGCTGGCGCCTGCATTTTTGAGGCCTAAAATTTCTTGGGAAGCAGAAATAGCAGCCTACACTTAACAGATGGCCAACGGCTGCCAAAGCTCATCTGTATCTTCCACAGGTATTGCAAACGGGCACATTAACTACCTACAAGTGTAATGGCAGCCATTTCACAGAGCAGTGGTTTTTAATTAATAGGATTTTCCCTGAATTAGTTGTCATTTGGGGCCCTTAACAGATCGGAATCCTTTAGTCCTTTAAAGTTCATTTCATTTTGCTTTGTTTTAACGGTTTTTAAAAAAATCTGAGTTTTAATTGGGCTGTTTGATTTTCAGATTTGTTTCTATAGCTGGTGCTGCTACTATCTCCACCCATGTGAGATTTAAAGCCAAAGACAAATGTTTATGAATCTCCATTAAACATATTCATATATGCAAATATCTAACAATTAGCATTGCCCGAGAGCCTATTCATTATGCAAGTGCACCTCTCTGCAGGTATTCCCCAAGCCATCATCTCCACTGCCTGGAACACGGGAGGGAAAGTTATACAACTCATTTCATTCTTTCTGAAGTCTACTGCTTTGTCAGGGTCAGTGCTACCATCTGCCTGTGGTGATTTTCATTAACAAGTAACCACCTTCTTCTCGGCATTTGTTGGTAAGAACTTAGCTCATGCCATCCCAGCTAACTGGGAACAGGGAAGGCTAGCGTGCTCACTCTAGGCCTTGGCAATTTCGTGCATCCAAGGCACAGATGAAGTCCCTTAGTCAGGAGGCAAATGGAGAAATCAGGAACAAGATGAAGGGCTGCTCTACTTGACCTAAGTGTTTCCAACTCTGATGTTTTAAAACCCAGGGATCTCTACATCTTTTGAAGCAATTTTGGTCCATAGCAAGGTGGTATTTGCTCATGCATATCTCCTTCGTGGACTGCCTCCTTCCCAGGACCTGTTCTGATTGTAAGTGAAATCATCCATGATCCTGTAACTCTGCCACGTTGAACCTGGGGTGAAGGTGCACTGTCTCGCTTATGTTTAGGACCTTATTTTTAGTTAGCGACAGCAACTTCTGATGGTCCTTTTCTCCACTGATGTGCTGAATCCACTTGCCACCTTCTCTGCAGGCCCATCTTCCCTGGGGGATGGCATCTCATCTCCTACCCTAGAAGACCCTCTCAAAAGCCAATCTCATTTGGGAAACCTGCCAAATCCTGCTGAGATGCTGGATGATGTGTGTCTTCAAAATCTCAATCAGCCAACTGTCTTTCCCAACAGTACGCATAACTATATTAATAGAAAATAAACAGAAATAAAAGGAAAATGGAAATCAACAGTCATAAGAAGAAACAGTCAGTGTCACAGAGTCTGGGGTGGTGAAATAAGTTTTGAAATGGCAGCTTGGAGGCTATCCAGTATTATAGTCTAATTCTGTCCTTAACTAGCTCCGTGAACTTCGGCAAATCATTCACTTCCCCTAGACATTGTTTCCACATCTCTAAAGTGAGAGTTGGATAAAACAACCGCTATATCCTCTTACTGGTCTGAATTCCTTGGTTCTGTGCCTTTACCAATGGGTAGAATGTCCAGGAAGACTGCTGGAGAATGAGATGATCTGATACTACTCAGTTGAAAGTAAAACAAATAGGTTGGCATTTGAGTAAATGGCACCAAGATCCAACAGGATTGTGGAGTCCTAGGTGAAGTTCTCCATTTCCTTATAGTTCAAGTTACATGTGCCAAAGGGGTGTTCTAAAATTCAACAGAAAATGGATGTGGGATGTGGCAGTGCTTCCAGACAGTGGAGTGCTGTATAAACAGAATGTCTGAACACTTTATGAAGATATTCCCCATGTAATATGGTATGTGGCATAAAACCTCCCTCTCAGGCTCTAGTCCTATAAACATGTAACACTGAAGAGGCATCCCATCCCTGAAACAAGAACAAAGGCAACAGCCAGACTGTGCCCAGGTTCTCCTGCACAGGGAATGCCGACTACTGAACCGGGGGATGGTGCCAGCTCCCTACCTGGGCTTGAGACATGGGAAGTGTCTGTACTAACCAGTCAGCTCTAGTATTCTTTAGACTCTTCCCTATTATAGTGAAATATGA
The DNA here is from genome assembly GCF_049350105.2 of Macaca mulatta. NCBI lineage: Eukaryota > Metazoa > Chordata > Mammalia > Primates > Cercopithecidae > Macaca > Macaca mulatta. The sequence goes on from NC_133418.1 coordinate 7,841,413, forward strand.
CCCCCACACTCACACCTGATAGCTTTTTGGTAGTTAAAAAGAGAACTGAATGATAGAATAAGGTTCTGATGATCTATTACACAGTGTAGTGACTATAGTTAATAGTAACATATTATGTATTTCTAAATGGCTAAAATAATGGATTTTAAATGTTCTCACTACAAAGAAACAATAAATATTTGAAGTGATGGATATGTTAATTATCCTGATTTGATGGTTCTATAATGTATATATGTATCTAAACATCACACTTACTCCACAAATATCTACAGTTACTATCTGTCAATTAAAAATGAAACTTTTTAAAACGAAAAAAAAACAACCTAAGAGGATCTTTATGTTAACAAAATCAGATGACATATAAGTTGATCATTTCCATAGATGCAGAAAACGCATTTGACAAAATTCAACATTTTTTAAAATTAAAACACTTAACAAAGTAGGTATGGATGGAATACACCTTAACACAGTAAGGCCATATCATATTTGACAAGCCCACAGTTAACATCAGACTCAATGGTCAAAGATGGAAAACTTTTCCTCTAAGATCAGGAACAAGAAAAGGACACCCACTCTTATCATTTCTATTCAACACAGGACTGGATGTCCTAGCCAGAGCAATTAGGCAAGAGAAAAAAATAAAAGGCGTCCAAATGGAAGAGGAGGTAGAACTGTCTCTGCAGATGACACGATCCTGTATATAGAAAATTGTAGGGATGCTACCAAATAAAATCCTGTTAGAACGAATAAATAAATTCAGATGACGTATAAGAAGATGGCGAACAGAACAATAAAGTAACCTGCAGTGTCTCAGAAGACCTTTCACCACGTTCTCTAGGCTCTGTTCCACATATCACCAGAAGTCTGTGTCCTCTCAAAAATCCTACATAATCCTTCAGTTCTTTCAAGGAACAGCTTGTTCCCAAACCCCACCATGAAGACACATGTAGAAAAGCATGAAATCACAAAATACTCTTCAAGGTAACTGAAATAATAAGTGGCATAGCTTGGGAAAAAAATAAAGTCACCTGGTATCAAAGTAGAGAAAGCATTGCTGGGGAGTACACAGCCTTCACCAGTCAGACACAGAAAATACCAAAATACTGCTCTCCACATTTTAACAAGAGGTAATCTATAAATGAGGACTTCCCAATGAAAGCTCTGAAAAATAGTCCACATTTTTCTTTTCAAATCATTTCATAGGCGGAGTGTACTAAGTTCCTCATCTGATCAGTCCTCGGGGAAGTAAAGGCTTTGAGAGTGCTGTGGGAAAATGTTTACAAAGGAATATGTGTTCTTAGAGCATGAATTGCTCTTACTTAGCTGTGGGGAAGTAGAAAGCTCCTTAGGAGCTTCAGGCATGAAAGTTAGGCCAGTGACTCTCAAGCTTGAGCCTGCATTAGAACACTAGTTAAAAGCTCCATTGCTGGTCCCATCCCCAAGGGTTTCTGATTTAGCAGGTGTAAATTAGTCCGTTTTCACGCTGCTGATAAAGATATACCCTAGACTGGGTAATTTATAAAGAAAAAGAGGTTTAATGGACTTATAGTTCCACGTGGCTGGGGAGGCCTCACAATCATGGCAGTAGATGAAATCATGTCTTACATGGCAGCAGGCAAAGAGAGAAGGAGAACCAAGCCAAAACGGAAACCCCTTATAAAACCATCAGCTTGTGAGACGTATTCACCGCCATGAGAACAGCATGGGGGAAAACCGCCCCGTGATTCAGTTATCTCCCCCCCAGGTCCCTCCCACAACACGTGGAATTATGGGAGCTACAACTGAAGATGAGATTTGGGTGGGGACACAGCCAAACCGTATCAGTAGGTCTGGAGCAGACCTCGCCCCAAGTTGGTGTTTCTCGTAAGTCCCCAGGTGATGCTAAGGCTGCTGGCCCAGGGGCCACACTTTGGGAATCAGTGAGCTGGGCCACACCTCCTTCCCACAATGCTGTATATATCTGGAGCTAGCAGCTGAAAGCAGAGTCTGTGAGGCTCCCTAGAGGGGCCTCTGAGGGCATATTAGGGAGGGCCGAACGGTGGGGACCTGAGGCCCCGACACCTAGACACTGCCCTGGTATGTATTCCTAATCAGATCTCACCCACAGTGACTGCCTGTCCACAGTGGGGATCCCAAAGAGAATCGGGAACTGCTAGGAACTGCTGCTCTTTCACTCAATCAGCGGAGCCCATCACTGGAATACAAATTCCACAAAGGCTTTGGACTTGCTCTCAAAGGGCTCCTGGTTAGTAGGGGACAGAGATGGGTAACCCCATGATTTTAACAAGGTGGAATGAGCTCTAGAGCAGACATGTGCTATTACAGACCAGGGGCTCAGGAAACACTAGCTGGAGGAGGGCATACCTGCGCTGTCCTGGGAGAGCCGGCGAGGCCAGGGAAGGCCAGCCACCCTCCACAGGGTGACAGTCCTGCAAAGGAAGGACAGCCTAGCACCGAGTGTGTGGGCGAACGGAGGCGGTTTCCTTCCCTCAGTTTTATAGACCTCTTTTTAAAAAAAGACAATATGGCCGGGCGCGGTGGCTCAAGCCTGTAATCCCAGCACTTTGGGAGGCCGAGACGGGTGGATCACGAGGTCAGGAGATTGAGACCATCCTGGCTAACACGGTGAAACCCCGTCTCTACTAAAAAATACAAAAAACTAGCCGGGCAAGGTGGCGGGCGCCTGTAGTCCCAGATACTCAGGAGGCTGAGGCAGGAGAATGGCGGGAACCCGGGAGGCGGAGCTTGCAGTGAGCTGAGATCCGGCCACAGCACTCCAGCCTGGGCGACAGAGCAAGACTCCGTCTCAAAAAAAAAAAAAAAAAAAAAAAAAAAAAAAGACAATACATAAACATGGCTAAAATATCTCCAAGTAGAAAAAGGTATCCAGTGAAATGTCCCCCTTCCAGCCTTGTCTCTACTTGCCCACTTCCTACTTTCATCCTCCACCATCACAATTGCTTAGAGTTTCTATTATTTGAGAGTGTATGTATTAGCATGTAAATGAATGGAGACCCATTAGAGTCAGTACCGGATGTTAAAGAGCAGCCGTGTGGTGGACAAATAGAAGGCTAACTGGAATCTTTTGTTTTTGAGGCAGGGTCTCACTCTGTTGCCCAGGCTGGAGTGTGGTGGTGTGATCGTGGCTCAAGCGATCCTCCTACTACCTCAGCCTCCCACATAGCTAATTCAGGAGACCTCCCAATTAGTGAATGCCTAGCTAATTTTTAAAAATATTTTTGTAGAGATGGGGATCTCACGATGTTGCCCAGACTGGCCTTGAACTCCTGGGCTCAAGCAATCCTCCCATCTTGGCCTCCCAACGTGTTGGGGTTGGGATTACACATGTGAACCACAGTGCTTCGCCTGGACTCTTATCTGTGAGTAGGAAGGTTCCTGATGAGCCCTGCCTCCTGCTATTCACACCCTTGTGTAATGCCTTCCCCTGAGGGGGCTGCAGCAGCGACTGGCCCCTATTGAACAGCATAGTGCCAACAGGGATGTCACTTGTGAGATTCGGTGACTTCTGCTTGCCAGCATGCATGCTCTTTTGCACTTCTTGCTGGCTTGCTTTGACAAAGCAAACTGCCACGTTGTGAGTCCCCATGGCAAGGAACTGAGGACAACCTCTGGACAACAGCCACTGAGGAACTGAGGCTCTCAGCCCAACAACTCAGAGGGAAACAGCCCCTGCCAGCAGACACAAGAAATGCATGTTTCCCCAGTCAAGCTTTGAGATGACTATAGTCCTCGATGGCAGCCCTGTGTCAGACCCTGGGCCAGGGGACCCCACTGAGCTAAGCTCACATTCCTGACCCACAGAAAACTATGACATAATAGATACTGTTTTAAGCTACTATGCTTTGGAGTAATTTGTTAGATATCAATAAATGATTGGTATGCTGGTGGACGGTATTTGATATTTAATGTGTCCCTTCTTCAAGACTGCTCCCAATTGCTTGAGCCAAAGCGTTCATAGCTATCATTCAAGTTGTCCAACAGAAGTATAATATGAGACAAGTTGGTAATTTAAACTTTTCTGATCTTCACATTAAAAAATACGGCTGGGCGTGGTGGCTCATGCCTGTAATCCCAGCACTTTGGGAGGCCGAGGCGGGCGGATCACGAGGTCAGGAGATCAAGACCATCCTGGCTAACACGGTGAAACCCTGTCTCTACTAAAAATACAGAAAATTAGCCGGCCGTGGTGGCGGGTGCCTGTGGCCCCAGCTACTCAGGAGGCTGAGGCAGGAGAATCGCTTGAACCCGGGAGGCAGAGGTTGCAGTGAGCTGAGATCGTGTCACTGCACTCCAGCCTGGGCGACAGAGCGAGACTCAATGTCAAAAAAAAAAAAAAAAAAAAAAGTAAAGAGAGGCTGGGCATGGTGGCACATGCTTATAATCCCAGCACTTTGGAAGGCCGAGGTGGGTGGATCACCTGAGGTCAGGAGTTTGAGACCAGCCTGGCCGACACGATGAAACCCTGTTTCTACTAAAAATACAAAAATTAGCCAGGTGTAGTAGCGTGTGACTGTGATCTCAGCTATTTTGGAGGCTGAGGCAGGAGAATTGCTTGAACCCAGAAGGTTGAGGTTGCAGTGAGCCAAGATCGCGCCACTGCACTCCGGACTGGGCGACAGAGCGAGACTCCGCCTCAAGAAAAAAAAAAAAAGAGAAATAGGCGAAATTAATGTTAATAATATATTTCATTTAAGACAACATGTCATTTCAATAGGATAAGATACACATCTCAAGTGCTCAATAGACACATGTGGCTGGCGGTTCCCATATCGGACAACAAAGGCTCAAACCTCTGGTCTGAAGGTGAGGATGTTCACATTTCCAGGAGTTTTTGTTTTTCCCACTGACACTAAGCCCTCAGCCCCTCTCTGTCTCTTTTAGGATGGCAATAGTTTCCATATTTGCTGCCTAATAGGGTATACCAGCAAGCCTGTGAAAACAAAGATCCTGAAACATTTTTTTTATTTTTTTTTGAGACAGCGTCTCACTCTGTTGCCCAGTCTGGAGTGCAGTGGCACGAGGCACAATCACAGCTCGCTGCAGCCTTGACCTCCCCGGACTCAGGTGATCTTCCCACCTCAGCCTCCCAAGTAGCTGGGACTACAGGCATGTGCCACCATGCCCAGCTCATTTTTGTATTTTCTGTTGAGACAGGTTCTGCTATGTTGCCCAGGCTGGTCTCAAACTCCTAGACTCAAGTGATCCTCCCACCTCGACATCCCAAAGTGTTGGGATGAAAGGCATGAGCCACTGCAGCCAGCCAATCCTGAAAACTTAAGCAGGTAGAATTGCTGAGGGAAGAGAAATGGGAGGCTTTGGTCAGGATCAGTACAAATACATACCGCCACTGACTCTTCCTGGTGGGTAGTGGGATCCTAAAGGCCCATTTTGTCCCAGTTAAACCTGTCAATGACAAATCTTGCTACTAATTCTGATGCTACTGTTTACTTATGATCGGGCACTCCACAAGGTTCCAGTATGCACCGGCTTCACGGAAGAGCTGGGAAGTAGAAACTAACATGTAGCTGCAGGTGGCCCACAAGAGGAATAAGCTCAGCTCAGGGCAATGGGTTTAGGAGCCACGTCCTAGGAAAACTGCACAGCAGGCAGGCTCGCAAACACATCCTGTAAAACTGACCATTTGGCAAGGTAAGTCTGTACCCTTGTTGCTCTGATTTATCTCTTCCCCATTTCTCTTGGATGCAGTAAAGACATACAGTAAATCACTAAAGTTACCTGAAACTTCCCAGCTTAAAAAAACAAAACAAAACTGTATTTCAAAGAACGGAGTAACAGATACTGGGGTCTGTTTGAGGGTAGACTTTGGGAGGTGGAAGAGGAGCAGGAAAGGTAACTGTTGGGTACTGAGCTTAATCCCTGGGTGATGAAAAAATCTGTACAACTAACCCCCCATGACACGAGTCTACCTGTGTAACCTATGTAGTCTACCTTCACATGCACCCCTGAACCTAAAATAAAAAGTTAAAAAAAGAATAAGATAGGAAAAAAAAAAAAAACCCAAAAAACAGTGTATTCACAAAGTGTGCTGATTGTCCTTTTCACTTGGAATTGCAATGCTAGCTAGGGGAACAGCCCAGAGCGAACCCTTTGTCTTAGAGAACTGGGAGGCTGGGCCCCCTTTCCTTGAACATCCCATGATGCTTTCCACCCAGAAATATGTAAGTGCCACACACGGTTCATGTGTGATTGTGAAAATATAAAAATGCTCCATCTTTTCCACTTAGGGCAATGTAGGCCACAGTTATGAAGTAGCATTCTCCAAATATATTAGACTTTAAAATTGCTTCCTGCTAAAAGAATTACAGGGAAAGAGGGCTGGATGTATTCTATCATTTCTATCAGAAAACTGGGGCTTTAGAAAGAGCACTTCAACCCGGAGTGCTTTCTCCCTGAAGATGTTAAATCCTGTCTTTGTCTGTTATAAGGACTTCCAGAAAATTAGTTTCTGAGCTCGATGTTCTCAGTATTAAAGAATTGACTTTCTAAGGCTAAATGAATGCAGGTACAGTTTGTGAAAGAACACGACACTTTCCCGGGCAGACAGCAGAGGACAGGTCAGAGGATCCCAACTGGGAACATAGTTTCTGTGGCTGTACAGATTTGATGGTGAACATTACTTAAACCTCTTCAAAGGGGGAGTTGCACCTAACCAGAGGGGAAACGAGATATGTACGTATTTATTTGGCTCAAATCTGATGTTGAATATTAATAATCAGTAAATAAGTTAGCTGCCTATTCTGTTTGCTCACTAGTGGTTTGCTTATTTAATAACTTTTGACATTAAGAATGCATTGAATCTATAAGGGTCATAACATACATCAGGTTAAGATTTGTTCTTTGGTTGGAAACGTAAGTTTTTGCATTTTTATGGCTGCTGTTATTGACAAGTTAATTGCTAAAAGAGTCCCTAATTAAGAGATTTGTTTGAACAGATAAACGGTCAGAATTAGAAAAGAGAACCAAGCATCATCTCCTAATGAGCAAATTCATGCACTTTAAGCTATACCAACGTTCACACGTTACCTGAGGATGGCATCACACAGGGGTTTCTAACCTTTATTGCACATTGGAGGCACCTGGGGATCTTTAAAAACTATTGATGTCCGGCTCCACTCCAACCCCATATTCTGATGGGATAGGTTTGGGGTGCAATCTGGGCATCTATTTTTTTTTTAAGCTCCCTAGGGAGCTGATTCATGGGCCTCATCTCCAGATATTCTGATTCGCAGCAAAGTTTGGGATGCACTCTATAACATAGAGCTGGACTGAGTCATAAGAGCTGAAAGTCATGAAGAGCTCTGCACCTTGGATAAAGTCCCACACTCTAAGTTTTAGTCTGTTCATTAATATAAGGGGATGATAGTTGAGATTCAAATAAGACAATAAAGGTGAAAGCCCACTGTTAACTGTAAAGCTTCATAGGAGTTTTCAGTAATGGGTTTAGCATTACCTGGGATGTTTTGAAAGATACTGGTCTATGGGCCTTACCCCCAGGGATCTGATTTAATTGTCTTGGATTGGCCACAGGCATGAGTACTTCTGACAAGCTGCTACGGTCTGAACGTTTTGTGTTCCCTCAAAATTCACATATTGAAACCTAACCTTAAATATGATAGTATTCAGAGATGGGTCTTTTGGGAGGTGATTAGCTCATGAGGGCAGAGCTTTCATGCATGGGATTAGTGCCCCCGTAAGAGACCTCAAAGAGCTCTTTCCACTTGGTGTCCTTTCCAACGTACGAGGACCCAGCTCATAGGTGCTGCTGATGAACCAAAAAGCAGTTTCTCAACAGACACCAAATCTGGTTTCTTGATCTTGGACTTCCCGGCCCCCAGAACCGTGAGGAATAAATTTCTGTCAGTCAGATGCTTCCTAGTTTATTTTGTTACTTTAGCCTGAGGTATTTTGTTACAGCAGCCTGAATAAACTGACATGAACATTCTAAGTGAATCTTCTATTCAGCCAGGGTTGAGAACCACTGCCTTAATTCTTTTTTTTTTTTTTTTTTTTTTTTTTAGACAGTGTCTTGTTCTGTCATCCAGGCTGGAGTGCAATGGTGCGTGTTGGCTCACTGCAACCTCTGCCTCCCGGGTTCAAGTAATGCTCCCTACCTCAGCCTCCCAAGTAGCTGGGACTACAGGTGCCTGCTACCACGCCTGGCTGATTTTTGTATTTTTAGTAGAGACAGGGTTTGGCCGTGTTGGCCAGGCTGGTTTTGAACTCCTGATCTCAGGTGATCCGTCTGCCTTGGCCTCCCAAAGTGCTGGGATTACAGGTGTGAGCCACCATGCCTGGCCACTGCCTTAATTCTAACTCAACTATCACCTTCCTATTAAAGTCATCTCCAATCCACAGGACAGAATTAGTCACTTCGTATCTAACTGACTAATTTGTACATAGCTAATGCATTACGTTGGAATTTTCTAACTGATCTGGCTTCACTCTCCCTGCCATCTTCCACTGGAATAAGAATGCTTGAAGGGAAGGGGTGTGTTTCCTCAACGCCTAGGATAAGGCATAAGCCCATCATTACTAAGAAGTTAAGGAATTACCATGAGGCATTTTAGAATTCTTCAGTGGTTGTTTTCAGAAACCACAAGGCAGCGCTGGGGAATCTGAGATCCCCAGCTTGTTCTTCAGCCTCTGGGAGGAAACAGAAAATTATATGAATGCCACGCCTTCAAGCTCCCTGGAGAAGACCCCACACTTTCGTCAAGACTGCATAGGATAGTATGCTGGGTTTTCTGTCCAGTGGCAACTTGGCATCATCTCCCCTTTGAAGCACTCCTTTCTATCACAGGGGCTGGAGGCCTAGGAACTACATTTCCCAGAATCCCTGCCGATAAGGTTTTTGGTTAAATGTTGCCAGTGAGAGGCACCTGAATGGGGCTTGGAAAATCAAAGATTAACAGAAGCCTTTACTGCTCCCAGGACAGTGAAGCAGGTGCAGAAACTTCAGCAGATGGCAGATACGAGGTTCTGTGAGTGGCTTCCAGGCACCCTTCAGTGAATAATGCCTGCAGGTGCTGCAGACATCTGAGATTATTGTTAGCAGTTTTCTGTTATTCTTGCATTTATTGATTTCTTGAAATGACTTTCTGAACTGATGACTGATTTCCTGTTAGTCCCCCTTCCCTGGCCCTCCTGATGGGTTTGCAAGGCACTAATTCCCTATGTTAAGTGTCTTTCTACTTGAAATACCTAGAGTGGTTCCTCTTCTCCAGATCAAACTGACTGATGTGTATAGTAATTAAGAGCATGAGCTCTGCAGTCAGAAAGCCTGGTTTATTGATTTCTATCCAGATGCTGTACCTCCGGCTAGTTGTGTCCTTATGCAAAGAATTTAAGTTGCTCTGCCTTCCATTTCCTCATCTGTAAAATGGAAAAACGAAGTGTTTACCTCCTAGGAATGTTGTAGAAATTACATGGGGAAAATGTATAAAACATTCTATACAGTGTCTGGTATGTAGTAATTAATAAGTATTCAGTATTCTAACTGATATTTTATTACCCATTCCATCTTGTGGCAGTAACTATGCTACAATTTAAGACAATTTTTCCTTTTCTTTCTTTCTTTTTTTGAGATAGAGTCTCACTCTGTTGCCCAGGCTGGAGTGCAGCTGTGTGATGTCACGGCTCACTGCAGCCTTGACCTCCCAGGCTCAAGTGATCCTCCCGCCTCAGTCCTCCAAGTAGTTGGAACTGTAGGTGGCCCACCATGCCTGGCTAATTTTTGTAGAGATGAGAGGTTTTGTTATGTTGCCCAGGCTGGTCTCAAACTCCTGGGCTCAAGTGATCCACCTGCCTCAGCCTCCCAAAGTGCTGGGATTATAGTCATTTACTTTCTCTAACAGAGAAGATAAACTTCTTAATTTCTCGACCACCGCCAATGAGCACATTCTAGGTGTTAGAGATATAAAACTGGAGAAGTCTTTCTTTTCAAATTGCTCACTGTTTACTGGGAACAGAAGAAGAAAAGAAAGCCAGTGAGGTGATAAATACTATGGGAGCACAGATGACCATCTTCTTTCCTTGTCAGACAATCTCAGCCCTTTTATTTTTCCTTGTAGGTTTATTCTTCAGTCTGTAGTTCTCTTCTGTAAGTTCCCCAGTGTCCTTCCCAATTTATAGTCATGTGTGGGACACAGTCCACTCTACAGGCTCTATCGGCATGGACTGTAGGGGAGAATGACCTGCTTTATGTTGGAAGTCAACAGCTCTGAGAATTAAGGCCTAAGACCCACAACTTAAAGCTTTCTCCACCTAAGCTCATTGAGTCTCTCCTTCCCCAAATGTCTTGAGGAAAAAAGTCATCTGTCCCCTTGTTCAGGACAGCCATGGGGTCACTTAAGACTCATCAAGGAATTTTAACAACCTTATCCTACGCTGTGTGGACCAAGACGACCATCTGGCTCCTGTGATTGCAGTGGGGACCACATTGTACCTGGGTACTACAGGGGTGCAGCCACCCCACCTCTTCTGCAGCCATCCAGTCCCTGGAACACGTGCTCCCAGGACCTGCAGCTGCTCGTGACTAGATGGAGGCTTTCACACTAATCCACAAATCCTCTCTGCCACAAACATCATAAGCAGATCGTATAAACGTGAAGAGGAGAAAAATACTTCAATGTTCCATATTAAAGAAAAAGCATCCTATGAGCTATTTATTGGCTGGAGATTAGTAGATGATCCTCACACTAAGGCATTTCCATGAATTCATTTTTTTTTTTTGAGATAGGATCTCACTCTGTCACCCAGGCTGGAGTGCAGTGGTGTGATTACAGCTCACTGTAGCCTCAACCTCCTGGCTTCTAGTGATCCTCCCACCTCGGCCTCCCAAAGTGCTGGGATTACAAGCCTGAGACACTGTGTCCAGCCCATGAATTCAGCTTTAATACTACCACTTTTGTAGCACTTTGCATGTTATCTCTGATACTTCCAGAATTTTTCATTACAAAACGAATCCAGGTGGTTTGAATATAGAAATCAAATAACTCAAATCTCAAAAAATCTCACTATATACCAGGACTTTTTCTTCCTTTTTTTTTATTTTTTTTTTTTGGGAGACTGAGTCTCACTTTATCGCCCAGGCTGGGGTGCAGTGGCACTATCTCAGCTCACCACAACCTCCACCTCCCAGGTTCATGTGATTCTCGTGCTTCAGCCTGCCAAGCAGCTGGGATTACAGGTGCCCGCCACCACGCCTGGCTAATTTTTGTATTTTTAGTAGAGACAGGTTTTCGCCATGTTGGCCAGGCTGGTCTCAAACTCCTGACCTCAAGTGATCTGCCCGCCTCAGCCTCCCAAAGTGCTGGGATTACAGGCCTCAGCCACCGCCTCTGGCCTTCTCTCTTTCTTTTTTAAAAATAGAGCTGAAAATTAGGCCAAGTATATTAAGTGTTCTAAATCCATTTTCAGGTACATATAACTGGCTTTTGCAATGAGAAACCTGATTACCCAGCCAACATGCATCTCTTGTCACCAATTACATTCTCCTGGGAGTTGTTCAACTCAAGGTGACACAGAATGTATCGAATAATCCATGTAAATGAAGCCTCGCCATATCCATTGCAGAGGAGTGGTGCATTTACTGGGCTGGAACTGGGGTCACCAGGACCAGTCAAGGCCACTCCTTAAGAAAGGCTCAGCATTTCATCATGGTTTTATATATTAGGTATATTTCGAGTTTATGTAAAAAAGAGCAAAACTGCAGAATCAAGTCCTTTGTTGCCTACCTAACTTTTAAAACATATTCATCTATTTCTCTTTCAGGTAGAAGAAAGGAATCTTAAGTACAAGAAAAAAATTCATGTGAAAAGCTCTAAGTGGGAATGTTCACTTTTTGAAATAGGATCAGACTACAGAATAGTGTTGCTTCTGCTTAGTGCTTAAGAAAATAACCAGGAAAATAACGATATATTTAGTTACTATCCTAGAAGTCATGGTGTCCATACTGCTAAAGTGGGTCTGGCCGGGTGTGGTGGCTCACGCCTGTAATCCCAGCACTTTGGGAGGCTGAGGCGGGCAGATCACAAGGTCAGGAGATCGAGACCATGGTGAAACCCCGTCTCCACTAAAAATACAAAAAAAAAAAGTAGCCAGGCGAGGTGGCAGGTGCCTGTAGTCCCAGCTACTCGGGAGGCTGAGGCAGGAGAATGGCATGAACCCAAGAGGCGGAGCTTGCAGTGAGCCGAGATCGCACCACTGTACTCCAGCCTGGGGGACAGAGCGAGACTCTGTCTCAAAAAAGAAAAAAAAAATAATAAAAAATAAAGTGGGTCTATTCATTGATGGAGGACAGGAGAGTAGGGATAAAAACAGGCCGGGTGCAGTGGCTCACGCCTGTAATCCCAACACTTTGGGAAGCCGAGGCGGGCGGATCATGAGGTCAGGAGATCAAGACCATCCTGGCTAACCCGGTGAAACACCGTCTCTGCTAAAAATACAAAAAAAATTAGCCTGGGGTGGTGGTGGGTGCCTGTAGTCCCAGCCACTTGGGAGGCTGAGGCAGGAGAATGGCATGAACCCGGGAGGTGGAGGTTGTGGTGAGCCAAGATCGTGCCACTGTATTCCAGCCTGGGTGACAAGAGCGAGACTCTGTCTCCAAAAACAAAAACAAAAACAAAAACAAAAAAACAGACAGGATCCCAGTCCAATGCAGACTTTCTGACTTTCCTATTTCAGATGAGTCAAGAGTCCTGATCCACAGTTACAATTAAAATGACAGAAAGTCAACTGATATCAGGGCCAACACCAAGTAACACTGTGAAGGAAGTTGAGTTTACCTTTGAGAAACCCCCACCACTTTAGGTGCACCCTCCCTCTCCAGGGCTCATAACCCCATGCAGACTATTCCTTTCTGACCAAGGAACTGGAGCCATTCCCATGGTCTGGAATGCGTCTCCTTTCCTGCCTACTTGCAAAAATGTTTCTCTTCTTAGTCCCATATCCTTGGGACTCCTTGTGAGCCAGCCACATTGCATATTGAAGAGTTGGTAAGATTTGACTCCTTCTAACAGGTTCCCAAGCACTACTGACCTGCAATTGCAAAAAATACAAATAAAACCCCAAGAGCAACAGAGATCCTGAAGGAGTGACATTAATGGTAGAATTTTTAAGGTACAGTGGTAGCCCCCAAATGGGCCATTTTTCCTTCATTTAATCTTACTGCATGGCAAATATAGACAGCAGCAGGACCGAGAGCCCTGGTGATGGCCTGATGGAATCAGAGATGAGACTGTAGGGCCCCTAAAGGGTCCTCTACAGCTGGGAGCTTCCCCTGTTCTGTAATAACTGCACATCAGCAACCTCTATCATTGTGGCAATGGTAATCAATTATTTAAGTCATATTTCATTGATTGCCTTTAGGTGCCAGGCATGTTGCCAGCCAACAGCAAACCAATGATGAACAAGAAATGGTTCCTCCCTTAGGGAATTCCAGTCTGGGAGGGAACTCAGGGTCACTGAATTTTCTTATCCAGGTACCAAACCATCCCAGGATCTTTTAAATAGTTCCCTGAGTGCAATGAGTATGCAACATTAAACTCAGAACAGAGAGAAGGATCTAGGAATGCAATTTCCTATGTGGCCAAGAGATGTGTAGCTACCACAAATGTATCCCCGGCTTCTGAGGCACTGTGATCATCGTCACCCACGCAGCCATTTTTAATAGTAAAGAGCTAAACACACAGAAATAGGCACTTGGCAATTATTTATTTGATTTGGGTAGTGTCAGGCTAGGGAAACACTACCAGGACACCAAGACAAGAAGAGAAATGTCCCAGTATGGCAGGAGCCAGATGCGGCAGGAGAATCAGTTTCATCATATGAGCCAGGTGGGTGATGGGAGTGAGTGGGAGCTTCGAGTCAAGAAGAACAGAGGGAGTGTTCTAAGAACTCAGCGAGGACACTCTTCAAGCCACGAGGCTGAGCTCTCGGAACTCTAGGAGAGGGGAGCTAGAGGAGAGGCGGGCTCTCACTGGCCTGCAGAATAAAGAGGCTGACGAACATTCCGGAGCGAGGGTCCCACAAGCAGGGAGGAAAGCACGGGGCTTAGAGGGAGAATCAGGCGGGTGGCCAGTCAGCTGTTGTTATTTCTAAATACGCTTTTTATAGTAGTTTTAGATTTACAGAAAAGTTACCAAGAAAACACAGAGGGTTCTCGAATACTCAGTGTCCAGTTTTCCTTGTCCTTAGGATCTTACAGCAGAATGATACATCTGTCACAACGAATACACCTGCACTGATATGATAACGTAAGTCCATTTGTAACGGAGTCTTGCTGTCACCCAGGTTGGAGTGCAGTGGCGTGATCGTGATCTCAGCTTACTGTGACCTCCGCCTCCCAGGTTCAAGCTATTCTCCTGCCTCAGCTTCCTGAGTAGCTGGGACTACAGGCGCATGCCACCACATGCAGCCATGTTTTGTGATTTTAGTAGAGATGGGGTTTCACCATGTTGGCCAGGCTGGTCTTGAACTCCAGGGCTCAAGCCATCCACCCGCCTCGGCCTCCCAAAGTGCTGGGATTACGGACATGGCCACCATGCCCAGCCCCATCCTTTATTTCGATTAGCTACTATTCCCTCCCTGTCCCAGGATGATGCCATCTAGGACAGAATGTTACATTTAGTCATCATGTCGCCTTAGGGTTCTCTTTGCTGGGACAGTTTCTCAGACTTGCTTTGTTTTCGATAACCTTGACTGTTTTGAGGCGATTGGCCACGATTTTGTAGAATGTCCCACAATTTGGGTTGTCTGATGTTTTTCTCACGATTAGATGGAGGTGATAGGTTTTTAGGAGGAAGACCCCAGAAGTAAAGGACCATTTTCATCACATCCCATCAACATGACCCATCACTGTGGACGCGGCTGAGGCTGCGTTTGTTGGGTTTCTCTGCTGTAAAGTTACTCTTTGTACTCCCTTTCTAGACAGGACACGGAGGCCACCACGCAGTGATATTCTCCCTCCTTGAGGGGCATTATCTATAATGCTTAGGTTATTTGGAGTTCTGTTTTATGGGAGATTTATTTGCCTTATTATTTATTCCAATCATTTATTTCTATCAGTATGGACTCTTGAATGCTTTCTTGCTTTGGATTATAATCCAATACTAGTCAACTGTTCCTGAATCACATAAAAGGTACGACACTGCAGTGGCGCAGACACTCTGCACATACAGCAAAGGGGCAGAATTACCATGTGCTGCCCATGGTAGTGACGGACACACATCCAAGGCTTATCATTACCTGGGCAAAGTGGTTAAAATTCTGGCCAAAAGGACATTTTCAGTCCCAACGAGGCAATCAGATGCTTGACCAGCAAAAGCAGTATTCTTTCCAAATTATAGTTATCTGCATATCCACACATATACCTTAGAACTAGTGGGGACATTTAACTGCCAAATCAAATGGCCACCTTGGTCTCCTTGTCTTCCTTGGTCACTCTGATTTATGTGACATTTCGTATATTCATTCCTTGAGCTGCTCTTGTGCAACTTCTCTGATTCTCAAGGTGCTTTCTTTTCCTTTGATGATTCTACCCCTTTCTGGCCACTCTTCAGAGCTGCTGTCACCCTAGGATCCGGCCTCAGTTCTCTTCTGTGCTCTCTCATGTCCTCATCCACTCCCAAGCATGACATCCATGACTGCCTCCTCCAAGTGCCAGCCCCCTCGGGCCACTGCGTCTGGGTATCTCTGCATTGTGGCTTCCTGGAGGCTCGAGCTCCTATTTGATCTCACTGGGCATCTTCAGTAGCTAGGAAAATGCCCAGCATGCAATCACCACACAATAAATGTTTGTTGAGCCAATAAATTAATCCCTACTTGGATATGCCTCCACCTTGACTGGCCTCAAACCAGAACCTGTTTTCTCCCCACCTGGAATCCAGCGTGCACCCACCTGGTCCTCTACCCATGGGTTTTGACTTCCTCTCTCTCCTCCCTATAGACGACAAAACTCCTAGCAGTGTCCATCCTATTTCTCAAGCTTTTCTTGTAATCCCTCCCTTTCTCCATCCCGTGTGACGCTGCTTCTGTTCACATTTCATTTCTCACTGGCATAACTAACTCTTCTCTTCAGTCCCTTCTCCAGGCTCTATTTCCCACCTTGCTGCAGTCCCCCTATGATTTAAACTCCTAACACCGGCTGCTTCTCAAGGTATACAAGGCTCTTCATGGTTGGCCTCAGCTCAGGGCAGCTGCTGCCTGGTCACAGTCCTGTAACTCAATAGTGGAATGATGCAAAGACTTTATAGTTCCGCTTCTCTGAGTCTTGGCCTGGGCTGCCCTTCCTGCCTGATGTCCTTCTCCCTGTTCTCATTTATTACTCACTCCTCAAAGGCCACCCCAAAGGGCACAGCTTTTTGGTGCTCAGTGACCTTATTGAATTACCTTCTGCTGTACACATGTCTATTAGTGCACTTGCCACTCCATGTTGGAATTACTAGTCATCATGTCTGTCTCATCTGCCTAACTCATGTGCTCCTTGAGAGTACTGTCTGAGCCTTACTCCCTTCTGTACCTCCAGTGCCTTGGAGACACAGGTATTTATTTAATTGCAAAAAACATGAGCATTCACCCCTTCAAAATAGGAGACAAGACCTGCAAAAGAGCACAGAAACACCCGATTCACAACTCCAAATGGAATGGAATACATTTAAAATACATCTGGAGTGAGCAGAAAAAGAAAAATGAGCTCAAAATACGTTATAAAAGCTTACTTTAAAAAAACAACACTTAGAGGCTGAGGCAGGCGGATCACCTGAGGTCAGGAGTTCGAGACCAGCATGACCAATATGATGAAACCCCATCTCTACCAAAAATACAAAAATTAGCTGGGTGTGATGGTGTGTGCCTGTAATGCCAGCTACTTGGGAGGCTGGGACAGGAGAACTACTTGAACCTGGGAGGTGGAGGTTGCAGTGAGCCGAGATCACATCACTGCACTCCAGCCTGGGTGACACAGCGAGACTCCATCTCAGAAAACAAACAAAAAAACCCCAAAGCCCCCACAACACCTAAATTTGTAATAACCACAATCTTTAAAGTTTATAGTCTTTTAGCTTTAAAAGCAAAGGAGTAGTTGGGCAGATTTGTCTATTATATCATCAGACCAGCAGCGGGAAGGGCTCAACTGGAAAATGCTGAGAATCCCAGGGCTTCGACTGGTTGTGGGGCTGCTTATGAAATAAAAGTTGGAGAATGAGTGAACATGTACTGCTGTTTGAATCCATGTACGACTTTTTAGCCAAAGCTTTTCCCAGAAAAAAATTAGACTTTTCACAAATATATTTTGGTTAAAAGTATACTAACCCAATGTAAGGGGTATTTTGAAGAGTTTATACTCAGGCTTAGTGGAGATCCCTTCTTTCTGTTTTCTTGGTGGGAAAGGCAGAAGCAGAGAGGCCAGGAGGAGGGAGATGGGGGTGGACAAAGGCACGGTGGGCAGTGCCAGGCACACTGGGTGCGTTTCTGTTTGAATGTTCAGGCTGTGACAAAGGGAAGTAAGGAATGCATGTTGGAGGGATCCATCTGTCATTTGCCCTCGTGTCTAGGGCCCAGAGGATCAGGCACTAAGGCAGCTAACGCCAAGCAAGCAACTGTTGGACATTTCTGGCCTTGTCTCCTCTTTTCCCTCACCAAAATGGTATTAGCCAGGACTTCCTCACCTCCTATCCAGAATGCATTCCCTGTTCCAGAAAAATCTCAGGCTGCCAGATTACCAAGGCTGGACCCAAACCAGGCTGTGCTCAGTCCTTGCTCATTCTGCCCATGTGGAGGAAAAGGTTCAAGGGGATACTTAGCGTCTCATTTGTTCACAGAGGGCTCCAGAATACACTTCTGCTAAAAATGCATGTTTCTCCCGAGCTTCCGCAGCCTGCGGTTTGGGACAGAGTGTTATTCTGGAGCATTCAGTGTTGCTGAGGCTCTTCTGCCCTTGTCCCTGCTTGGTGTCCAAACTTGGAGCATTTCCTTGCTTTCTTAGAGCTGCCTTGACTCGAGGCCACAAAAGACTCACACTATTAATGAGCTTGTGCACCAGACCAACTGCCGCCTGGTCATCCTCAAAACAACCTAGAGAAGTTTTTAGAGGTGAAGAGGCTTTAGTGATTATCAAGACCAACAGTTTATCAACTTTTGCTCTTGTTTTTGGCACCCCAACCTTTTCTTCAAAAGAGTCTTAAGGAAAGTGGTATCGCTTATCCTTCCTGTGGAGACAGAGTTGCAAAAATACAAGTGGTCACTCTGCTGTCTCTGGAGTCAGTTGCTCACCTGCTGTCAGTGACAGGGTGCCGGGTAATGGGATGAGCCCTGCAGAGTCCATGATCACAGGATTAGGTCAGGAAGAAGATTAACTCCAGGGAAAAGCTCCCACAATCGTAGGGCTCTTAGCTAGAGGGTAGAAATTCATTCTAACGGAGGTCTTGTTCAGAGGTTTCTACAAGCATATTTAATTAGCAGCAAGAGGCCAGAAAAGGACGACATTCGTGTAATTTAGGATGGTCTAAAGTATGGAAGGCTTTATGTACATTTCTGAACAGCCTTCTCCCACTTCTTGGAGGCAGCTGTTTCAAGTAGCGACTCGTGCTCAGCCTCTGGAGCTGGCAGCAGAGCCCGTGGGTGTGGCGGGGTCAGAAGAGCTTTGCTCAAAGCCAGGGTGTGGCTGCCTCTGCAGCCCTGGTCCACACCCTGCCTCTGTGGACTGAGGCCTCCTCCTGCCCAAATCCAGAGAGGACTCTTAACTCTTCCTCCTGCAGGACTCAGTCCTAAGGCCCAGGAAAGCCCCAGTTGCTAACTCTGATTTGGCCCTTGGTGAGCTCTCCATGGACACGGTGGCCCCTGTGGCCAGGGAGACAGGAGAGTGGATTCTGCTCTCCCCCTTCTTCAGCAGCGCGTTCCTCATTCTCACTCTCTCATTCACGGCGGCAACAGTTGGGAAGATGTCACAGCATATGGGGGCAGGAGGCAGGGGTTATGCTTCAGACAGGCGAGTGACTGCAAAGGACAGGCTGATGAAGGGCCTGGAAGAAGGTTAGGAGGGGAGTGGGGAGGGGGCAGTGAGCCTCATCCCATGGTGCTATATGCTGGGCTCCCACCTGCAATGCCTGGCCGCCTTCCTCTGCCAATTCATATCCTACACACCTTTGAGAGTCCATCCCAAGCATCACTCCTCTAGAAGCCCACCAGACATTCCTGCCTTCCCCGACCTTCCCTCTTCTCTGAGCCCTATGGAGGACATGTTGTCTTGAACTGAGCCCTGGCAGATCTTCCTTCACCAGACTTCTGGACTGAGATGACGCATTAAACTCCTCTGTGTCCTCCAGAGAGCCAGGTTATCAGGCACTAGCCTAATGCAGAAGGAGGTGACTTAGTCTCAAGCTGTATCAGCTTCCTGAAGGCCCAAGTGCCTTCCTGGGACAGGTGGCTCTGTAGAGCTCTGAGCCTCTGTGAATGGGTACCTCCTGTCACCTTCTACTGAAGTGACCATTCTCACTCCAGCCTCACCCTCTGCAGGGCAAACTGCTGCAGTCCCCAATCCATACTCCCATATTCATTTTGTTATTTCCAGGGCATTGCATAGAATTAACAGGGCAGGAACTCAACAAATGGACAGATTCCCAACAAACCAAATGGAAATTAAGACACTACTGTGAAGATACAGAAAAAAAAACTGGTTGATGAATAAGGAGAAGTGGGATTTAAAAAAGTCATGATGCAAATTCCATTATAAACTGGAATCAAAGTCAGCATTAACTAATAGTGACATGAAAATTATTTTCCAAAATGGGTAATTTTCAATGCGACTCTGCAAGAAAAATCTTATTTTTTCTTGTGTATGTTTAATCAGATTCTTGGAAATAAACTTTCTTTCTACTCCTGGATACTGCAAGAACTGGATATGCCCAAATCTAATTTTCATATGGAAATAGTTTATATACTACTAGGATTTTTAATCTGTGGGATTTTGAATTTTCTTCTATTAAAGAAAAATGCATAATTTTTGGAGAAGTCAGGATGATTTCAGTCAAAGAAAAATGAAAGAGTTGATGAGTATTAATAGAGAAATGGCCTCCTGGATACTGCAATTTGTAAGTCTTAGATTTATGGCCGGTTCCTTAAGAGCAGAGAAATAGCTATTGTATGTTCCCAGGCATGATTCTTTTTATCCAATTATTCTAATATTTCTTTCTATCTTTCCCTTATTACCAAAAAATAATGTCATTAAAATATTTTTAAGGAATAAAAGTGAAAGCCAGTAGGTTTGGGTTCCTTATTCATACTCTTAGGTTTGTAAATAAAGAAAAACACCCCAAACACTTATTTCCCACTGCATCATTATTTCCAATGTCAAGGTATCCTATCTAAAATCTAGGCTTTTCCCTGTAGAAATCTACATTTCTCATTCCTTAATACTTTTTCTTTCTTCGAGACAGAGTCTCACTCTGTCACCCAGGATGCAGTGCAGCGACGCCATCTCGGCTCACCGCAACCTCCACCTCCTGGGTTCAAGTGATCCTCCTGCCTCAGCCTCCTGAGTAGCTGGGATTACAGGCGTGCACCACCACACTCGGCTAATTTTTGTATTTTTAGTAGAGACGGGGTTTCACCGTGGTGGCCAAGCTGGTCTCGAACTCTTGATCTCAGCTGATCCGCCTGTCTCAGCCTCCCAAAGTGCTGGAATTACAAGGGCAAGCCACCGTGTCTGGCCTCATTCCTTAATCCTTTGTTAGAACTTTCTAGTCAATACATTAGAGATAGGTGTTTTAGATGTTCAAAGGATTTTACGCACATTAAGGTCAAATTCTGACTGAAGGGAAGATCCACTGGGCACTCTCTGCACACTAGCCAGACAGCAGGTGTAAAGACAGGGGCACATTTGGTGTGAGCCATGAGCAGTAGACCACAGTGGCAGGCAGAGGAAGCTGGGTGCCCTGGACATGAGTGAGGGTGCTGGGTGTGTGCTGAGGCCACCGAGGAGCCAAGGAGAAGCCAGGGTGGCTGAGGGCTTTTAAGAACACAGACGCCTACTAATCAGTGTGACATTTTTTGCATTGCTCTCTGTAAGTCCCTTCCCCGTCCACCCCACATGCTGAATGTTTCTCTAGAACGATGTTCTCTAACAGAAATACGTGAGTTGCCTATGTAGTTTTAAATTTTCTAGGAGCTATGTTAAAAAAGCCAAAAAAAAAACCAAAAACAAAAATCAATAAATTTTTTTTTTTTTTTGAGATGGAGTCTTGCTCTGTTGCTCAGGCTGGAGTACAGTGGCATGATCTTTGCTCACTGAAACCTCAGCCTCCTGGGTTCAAGCAACTCTCCTGACTCAGCCTCCTGAGTAGCTGGGATTACAGGCACGTGCCATACGCCCGGCTAATTTTTGTATTGTTAGTAGAGACGGGGTTTCACTATGTTGGTTGGGCTGGTCTCAAACTCCTGACCTCGTGGATCTGCCCATCTTGGCCTCCCAGAGTGCCGGGATTACAGTCGTGAGCCACCGTGGCTGGAGTTAATTTTAATAATTATTTATTAATTTTAATAATAAATTAGTAAATTTTAATAATATATTTCACTCAATCCAATTATGTTGTCCAAATACTGCCATTTAAACATATGAAAATAACTTACGATACTGCTTACATTATTTTGGTACAAAGTGTTCACCATCATCTGTGTATTTAAGCCTACCTCAGTTCAGGCTCCACATTTCAAGGGTTTGACAGCCACGTGTGCCTGGGGGTTCCTGGATTGGACAGCACCAGTGCCCCCGGCTGGGCCAGTCATTCGTATCTTGGGTGTTTCTGGCCTCACACTCAGTTCTTCACTGGGTGAGTCTCCCAGGGTGGGACCCTCCTTGCTGACAGCTTGATTCATTTAATTCATTAGCTTCCTAACAACCAGGGGATGTACTGCTGGCTCCTACCTCTATGGGCACACACGTATTCTTTTTAGTCAGGTTTCTTGAAAGAGCCTGGAAGTATGCCCTTAAACTGCAGGGGAAAAAAAATCTGGGAAATGCCTTTTCCTGTAAAAGCTCTGATTTTACATGCATGCCCACAGCCACCGCAGTCAGGGCTGCCACACAGGACAGAGAAGGAGGGGCTGCCCTTCCCTACTTTGCTCTGTTTTAAAAGAACATGTTCAGTTCCAACAACCTTAATAAGCAGAAGATTTCTCAACTGCACAACACAGTACTCCATTTCTACTTTTTTTATTGGCAAGTGATGGGATTTCATTTGTAATGTATAATCCTGAGAATTCGTGGACACTCATAAGCACTTTCATGCTCTCAGATGATTGAGGTGATGAAGAGACTGCAATAAGACATCTGTGAAAACAAAGATGATCAATCACAGTGTCGTTTTCCCTAGCCAGAGAGCTCTCTAGAATCTGTGAAAAGATTACTTACTGGAGAAAACGAAAAAAAAAATCAAAAACCAAAAAACAAACAAACAAACAAAGCCCCAAGCTCTCCAACAGGGCTCTTTAACTGAACATTGGTCATCCCCTTCCCAAGAATGACATTCACTCCTCACAGCCTCACAGCCTCAGACAAGTTAGCTGTCCAAACCCATTCAGACAAAATTGATTATTTTTTTTCTTTTTGGTGAGGGGTGCACATAAAATTCTCAAACGAATTGCCTGAGAAGTCAGTTTGACATAATATCCCATAAAATCTTTGCTGCTTGGAAGAACTATAAAAAGTTTCATTAACATAGAGCTTCATTCCACTCCAACTCTTTGCACCAACTTCATGGCATGTTAGAGCATCAAGGCTCAGGTGATTTACACACAGGGAGCAGAAATCATTGCATCTCAGCCAGAGTGTGCAATTTTAAGTCGGTCTATCTAACACTTCCATTACTCAAACTCTGCATTTAATATTTGCAAAAGGTCTAATCCAGGCAGTGCAACAGCATCCTACACAGTTATATCTGCACCCACGTGGTTTTCTACAAAGAGAAGAGATTCAGGTCAAACTTAATATTATACTAGTATTGCTCTTTCTTCTTTCTGTACTAGACATGGTCTCTGGAAGCCCAGAACATGGACTAACAAGCTCTGCCACATCTTACAGCACAGCATGTGCTTTCTAACTATGCAATAATGAAATTTTTTGTTTGTTTGTTTGTTTTTTGAGTCAGGGTCTCACTTTGTTGCCCAGGCTGGAGTGCAGTGGTGCAATCATGGCTAACTGCAGCCTCAAACTCCTGAGCTAAAGCGATCCTCCTGTCATAGCCTCTAGTGTAGTTAGGACTACAGGCATGCGCCACCATGCCCAGCTAATTTTAACATTTTTTTGTAGAGATGGAGTCTTGCTATGTTGCCCAGGTTGTTCATAAACTCCTGGCTTCAAGTGATCCTGCTACCTTGGCGTCCCAAAGCACTGAGATTACAGATGTGAACCACCATGCCTGGCCTGATGAAATTCTTGATGGCTACAGGGAGGGACCTGCCAGCCTTGCAGTTCCCTTTGCTTTCCTCTTCTACCACCCATTTCCTTCTAAGGGGGTGAGACCCTTGTCATACCCTGAAAGTTTTGAAGGCATCAAGTCTCTTAATCTAGCTTCTCTTCTCACCTCAGAATTTCAGTCCAGGGAAAAAAGTCCACCTAGCTCTTGATAAGCAGAGACTAGAAGTAGGAAAAAGCTGGCAAGGGCGTGTTTTACGAGAGTTCCAGTCAGCTTCCTGCAGATTTGAGAATCCTAAATGCCACGTGGAGTCCTGCCACCCACTCAGCTGGGCAGCACGGCAGGTGGGGCGAGATGGCCTTCCTGCCCAAATTCTGCCCAACTTTGGCCCATCACTGTCCTGGGTGTGGGGGATTGGGAGGGGGCATGTATGTATGGTTGAGATTGTGGATATCTTACTTTGAAAAGGACTTTCCAGCCCAAAGAGCAACTGTGAAGAGTCCAGAGTTTTTACAGAGAAAAAATGCAAGTCTCAGGACTACAGAGCAAATACAGTGAGGAAGAGCAATTTGTGAAATACTAAATTAGGTTTCTGGACATACCTCTACTGTTAAGAGTAATTCTTTATTTAAATAGGCAAGGCTTTCTGCTCTTGCAGAAAGGCCCTTGGGATCAGAATAAGCAAACAGATCCTGGTAAGGACCCAGGTTCTGAGAACACCTTTTAGGGTCTGACATCTCTGCCAGGTGTGAAGAGCTGAGAATCAGTGGATCTGAGTTCTAGCCCGAGTTCTGGTGTGAACTCCTCAGCCATAACTTCCTCGTGCTCTCTTTACAATGAGGATAATAAAACCAGCCCTATCTTCTCCACAGGCTACTGCTGAAGACAACATGATGTAACAGAATTGGAACTGCTTTCACAAGCATTGTTTTATGAACACAACGTAAGGTAGTGAACAAATACCTGACTTCGTGAATTTGCATGCTGCCAATATCTGCACACCTGCATCATACGGCCTCATTTATGATGCTCTACGTTTGTTATATTTTTCCTTTAAACATTTTCTGTGTATTCCCAGCTGTTCAAAATACAATTCCAA
Organism: Macaca mulatta; assembly: GCF_049350105.2. NCBI lineage: Eukaryota > Metazoa > Chordata > Mammalia > Primates > Cercopithecidae > Macaca > Macaca mulatta. The sequence goes on from NC_133418.1 coordinate 7,865,962, forward strand.
GTGTGTATCATCTGTAGAACTGGGCAGAGAACTATGTTGTTCCTGAACCTAACCCAAAGTTCCAAGAGCCAGCCCATCTCTGAACTTCTCACCAGCATGAAAACCCTAATCTAATCTGTGCAACAATGATCTCTAGATAGGCATCTCTCATACTTGCCTTTGGAGTACTGTTTTAGTAGCTTATTTGTGTTTTTTAAAGTTCATTTCTCCACCTACAGGATAGCTCTATATCTTCCAGCACCACTAATGAGGGAGTATTAGGGCCAAGCTGGTATCTGCAGAGTGCTGACTGGCCAAGAGTCTGCCTGTGACTCATGGCTTAGGCTGTCCAGCATCGGGGTGCTGGGGGCTGTAGCCGTAACATTTGCAGGATTTGGAAATTCCACCTCAAGCTCTGCTCCCAGGGTGTAGATTCCGGCTAACCATGTTTATGCAAAGCAATCCAAGCACTTTGACTCACTTTGGGAATCTGGCATTCTTGGGCTTTTGATATTGAGACAGTGGAAAACTTTTATATCGGTTTAGGTCCTGCCAATAATTGCTATCCACTTAAGCACTTGATTTTTTACATATTTACCAGCAATTTCCAAGGCTTTAATGGATGGAGTTAGCACTCTTCTGCAAGGAGAAATTGCTCCACGGTGCCAATCGTCGTGGATTCACAGGCACCCAGTGAGAATATTTTAGGCATAAGCTTAGTTTTATTATTGTACCTTAGAGAAACCTTGCATTTTTAACTAGGTGGTAACTTTTTATTGTATTGGTTAATCAAAAGAAACATAAAAATAACCAAAATGTTATTTTTAGTTTGTACTGGATTCTATAAAAATATGATTACCCGTTCTAGCTTTATTTTGATGTTAATATTTACATTTAAATAGAAAAAAAAACAGTCAAGGGAGCGCATCAATGTAAGAACAGTGTATTGCTTTAGCAAAATATATAACAAACTTTGGTAAACAGGGGTTTAAAAAACTCGAATCCCTTCACCAACTCAGAATGCCAGTTTCTTACAAAGCTGCAGACCTAGGCGACCACACACATGGTTTCTGTGGATGAGACATTTAAATGATGCGATCATTTCGGGGTAACAGTTACATAATATAAAGGTTTCACATGAGTGTCCAGTTGAAAAATCACTGGGTTTTCCTAGGAATGCAGAGACACCTCTGCTCAGGTGTTCAAAGCGGTGCCCCTCCAGCTGCCTGCCATCTTCCACCCCTTCACCTAGGGCTTTTGCTGGTTTCTGATGGGCACCCTTTGATCACTGGGGTCAGTTCAATTTCCTGGGCCACTGGGTCATGGGCAGGACGTGAAACTGTAAGAAGAGGGACCACGGGATTCACCTAAATAACACTCATTCAATAACAACATCCAAATCCTTGAGGTGACAGGACCTATCGCCTGGCCTACTAAAAGTGGGGAGAACAATTCTCTCATCGTCTGTTGTAGTTAATGATGTTTTCCTAAACCTGCATTAATCATCAAGTGAACGTCTAGGGATGAAGTAACTTCTGGGAGAATTTAAACTGAGACTGAATTTGCATCTCAGATGGTAGTACCCACAGAGGTGGGCAGTGGCACAGGCTTCCTTCAGCTTCATGTACCGGGTTTATGGGAGAACTCTTCTCCCTGCCCCTCGATCCACACACACACACAAGTGCGGAACAGGATTACAAGCATAGGCCATGGGCAATTTCATGTACAGCTGTGCCGATCTCTGCCTCACTCCTTGAGGTCACCACAATGCTTTCCTTCTGTTCAGAACTATAATGGTTTCTGTGTGTCAATTCTTTGTGGACAACTGCTGAAAGGCAATCGAGGGGTAAGCATGATTCGAACGAATCGCATTCTGTGGTGTCTATGGGTTTCCTAACACATGGGAACCTTCCTCAATTCAGGGTCATCCTAAAGGATGATGAGGATATTTTCAAAAACTTTAAATCTGAAATATTTCTAGCTTCCCATGACGGTGTCACAAAATGTACAGGGAAGTCCTGAGCACTCTTCACCCAGCCTCTGCCAAGGTAAGAGTCACACATAACTGTAGTAAAATGTCAAAACCAGGAAACCGACATTAGAACAATCCACAGAGCTGATTCAGATTTCACCAGTTACGCATGGACTCATTTGTGCATGTGTGTGCACGCAGCTCTATGTAATTTTATCACACATGTAGCTACATGTAACAGTCTGCCACAACCAAAGTATTTAACCGCACCATCACCACAAAGGTCTTTCATGCTAGCCCTGTATAGGCACCCTCCAACCCCAACCCTAACCACAGGTAACCACTAATCTGTTCTCCATCTCTCTAATTATGCTATTTCACAAATGTTATATATGTGGAATGTGAGGTATCTCTCCTTTTGAAATTGGCTCTTTTTTCCCACTCAGCATAAATTCCCTGAGATCCATCCAAGTTGTGTGTATTAATAGTTCATTCCTTTTATTGCTGGGTAGCATTCAATGGACCTTTAGGTAGTTTCTGGTTTTTGGCTATTGCAAATAAAGCTGCTCTGAACCTTCACGTACAAGTTGCTGTGTGAAAATATATTTTTATTTCTCTGGGATATATGCCCAGGAGTGTAACTGCTGGGTCCATTTTAAACTATAAAAGGAACTACCAAACTATTTTCTGGAGTGCCTATACCATTTTACGTTTTCACCAGCAATATGTTCGTGAGCCAGTTACTCCACATCCTCGCCAGTGTTTGGTGTTATCATTATTTTACGCATTCTGGTAGGTGTGTAGTGGTATCTCATTGTGGTTTTAAGATGCATATTCCTTTCTTTTCTTTCTTTTTTTTTTTTTTTTTGAGACGGAGTCTCACTCTGTCACCCAGCTGGAGTGCAGTGGCACCATCCCAGCGCATTGCAATCTCCGCCTCCCGGGTTCAAGCAATTCTTCTGCCTCAGCCTCCCGAGTAGCTGGGATTACAGGCATGGGCCACCACGCCCAGCTAATTTTTATATTTTTAGTAGAGACAGGGTTTCTGACCATGTTGGTCAGGCTGGTCTTGAACCCCTGACTCAAGTGATCTGTCCACCTCAGCCTCCTAAAGTGCTGGGATTACAGGCGTGAGCCACCGTGCCCGGCCTTAAGTTGTATTTTCTAATGGCTAATGAAGTTCAGTATCTTTTCATGTGCTTATTTGCCATCTGTATATTCACTTCAGTGAAATGTCTGTGTATGTCTTTCATCCATTGTTGTAATTGGATGGTTTCTTTAATGCTAAGGTCTGGGAGTTCTTACTATATTCCAGTTACAAGTCGTTTGTTGAATATGTGGTTTACAAATACTTTCTCCCAAGCCATAATTTCTCTTGACATCCTTAGTAGGTCTTTCACAGAGCAAAAGGTTTTTAATATTGATGAAGTCCAATTTACCAATTTTTCCTTTTATGGATCAAGCTTTTGGTGTCAAGTCAGAGAACTTGTCCGTTTCCAGGTCCCAAAGATATTTTCTTAAGTTTTCATATTAGTTTCCTGTTGCTGCTATAAGAAATTACACACATTTGGTAGCTTAAAACATCACAAATGTATTTACTATTCTGCAGGTGAGAAGTCCAAAATCAGTATCACTGGGTTAACATTAAGATGATGCAGGGCTGCGTTCCTTCCGAGGCCTCTAGGAAAGAATCCATTTCCTTGTTTTTTTGTTGTTGTTGTTTCTAGAGGCAGCCTGCCTTTCTGGACTCATGGACCCATTTTTCCATCTTCAAAGTCAGCAGCTCAGCATTTCCAAATCTGTCACTGGCTCTGCAAAGCTCCTTCTGCCATGTAAGGTAACATATTCACAGGTTTTGGGGATTAGGATGTGAATGATATGGCAGGGGGTATTATTCTATCACAGTTTTTTTCTAGAAGTTCGAATGCACTTTGAATTAATTTTTGGATATGATGTGAAGTTTGGATCGAAGTTCATTTTTTTTTTTTAGCCTATGAATATCCAATTGTTTCAACACCATTCACTGAAAACGTTCCACTCCACCAATCTGTCTTTTAATTGATATATTTAGATCATTTACATTAAAAGTAATTATTGATATGTTAGGATCGAAGTCTGCCATTTTCTTCGTTTACTGTGTTATTCTTTTTGTTTCTCATTTCTCTTTTTTTTTCTTTTCTTGCCTTCATGTGGGTTACTTGAACATTTTTCTTCTTTTTTCTTTTTGTTTAGAGACAGAGTCTCACTCTGTCACCCAGGCTGGAGTGCAGTGGCATTATCGTGGTTCACTACATCCTCAAACATCTGGCCTCAAGCAAGCCTTTTGCCTTGGCCTCCCAGAGCACTGGGAATACAGGCATGAGTCACTGCAACTGGCCTGAACGTTTCTTAGAGTTGAATTTTGATTTACTTGTAATGTTTCTGAGTACACTGCTTTGTACACAGTTTCCTTAGGGGCTGTTCTAAGTATTGCATACACATAGATAACTTATCACAGCTTACTGGTGTCAACGTTTTACCACTTCCAGTGAAGTGTAGAAATCTTACCTCCATTTAGATCTCTGTATCTCCTCCAGTTTTAAAATACAATTATCTTAAGTACTTCTTCTACATGCACTAAGCAGCACCATCAGATGTCATTACAACTTCTGCATCACCATTTCTTTCATATGATGAAAGAAGTTCATGAGATAAAGAATAGTCTAGTATGTTTACTTCTATTTTAACTCATCCTGTTCTCCCTGCTCTGAAAATCCTAGCTTTGTGCTGTTACCATTTTCTTTCCGGTGGAGAACTTCCTTTAGCTATTTCTTAAGGGCAGATCTACTAGAAACAAGTTCTCTTAGTTTTCCTGCAGCCATGCTGGAGACCTGTATGCCTTAAAGTCATCAGTGGCTGAGCCTCCTGGAAGACCTAGCACCTACCCACGTGGCACTCTGTAGACACTAACATGCATCACCTCAGCTCCTGGCACCCTGGTAATGGCCAACACCAGGTGGCCAGGTGCAGGCTAGGTTCCCCTTGCCCACTCTTGGTCTTGGGCCCACGGAAATTAGAGTTGAGGCCTATTCTCAAGAGAGACAGATTCCTTAGGAGGTCAATCAAGGAGAGGAGTGCCATGAAAACTATCTTCAATAGCTCAGTTGGGTCAGAATAGTGTTCTAGAAGTTTGAGTCTAAAATATGTGAGTCCTGAAATCCTTGAACTTTTAGTATGACCTTGAGGTGTCAGAGCCATTCCTATATCCTATAGTACTCTATTGGCACAGGCCCCAGGCCTGAAGGTACCACATATAACACACCCTCCTTTATGCCCAGCGGTGTACCTTACAGGAATAAGAATATAACCATTCAGTATGGCTCAGACCTCAGATGTCAAAAACTCTTAGCAGAAGGATTGGCTAAGAGCTCCAGGAAGACATCAGAGTTAGAGATCTCGATCTGGGAGGCATCTGGACAGAGATGAAAATTGAAGCTATAGGAATCCATGAGATCACCCTGAGAAGAACGGAGAGGAAAAAAAAAAAAAAACCAAAACAGACCAAAGGCTGAACCCTGGTAGGACTATCAAGAGGATATAGTAGGATGGCAGCAAAGAATAGACGGTTCGAAGAAGGCCTTGTCAATGGGGTTCCATGCTGCAAAGAGGTCAAGGAAGTTAGACTGGGAAGATGTCATAGGCTTGGCCCAGTGGCAACTAAACCATGGGGGTCCACAAAGCACAGATGCTGGGAACCAGCTGTGAGGGAGGAAGGGCCAGTGAGAAGTTAAAGGATGGGAAAGGGAGAGAGCGCTCAGTAGGCACAGTGGTTGATGGATTTGCCTGTGTTTGTATTGTTTGGGAAAATATGGACATGTTATAAGCCTAAGTAGGAAGAACAATTAAGAAAACAACAAGAGAGGCCGGGCGCGGTGGCTCACGCCTGTAATCCCAGCACTTTGGGAGGCCGAGACGGGCGGATCACGAGGTCAGGAGATCGAGACCATCCTGGCTAACACGGTGAAACCCCGTCTCTACTACAAATACAAAAAAAGTTAGCTGGGCATGGTGGCAGGCGCCTGTAGTCCCAGCTACTCGGGAGGCTGAGGCAGGAGAATGGCGTGAACCCGGGAGGCGGAGCTTGCAGTGAGCTGAGATCCGGCCACTGCACTCCAGCCCGGGCGACAGAGCGAGACTCCGTCTCAAAAAAAAAAGAAATAAGTTTAAGGTGAAAAAAAGTGGAAATTTAGGATGCTGCTCCAAATGCACTACACAGCTGACTAGCTTATTTTTCTTTTGCATTAAAAAACCTTTGGGTTGGCCAGGCGTGGTGGTTCACGCCTGTAATCCCAGCACTTTGGGAGGCCAAGGTGGGTGGATCACCTGAGGTCACAAGTTTGAGACCAGCCTGGACAACGTGGTGAAACCCTGTCTCTAATAAAAGTACAAAAATTAGCTGGGTGTGATGACGGGCACCTGTAATCTCAGTTACTCAGGAGGATCACTTGAACCCAGGAGGCAGAGGTTGCAGTGAGCCAAGATCATGCCATTGCACTCCAGCCTGGGCGACAAGAGTGCAACTCTGCCTCAAAAAAAATAAAAAACAAAAAACAAACAAAAAGAAAGTCCTCTAGGTTGCTAAAATTAATGTGATTCTGTTGGGGCAATGATGGTTTCCAAATCTGATCAAAATCGATTAAGAAACTTTGTAAAAATACAGATTCCCAGGCCCCAACCCAGCCATACTTAAGCAGAATCCCTGGTAGAGGGGCCCAGGAAGCAGCATTTTAAAGTTTCTTTTGTGATTTAGAGGGTTAAACCAGGTTTAGGACCTCTTGAGCTCTGATGTTCAACCATGTATGTGTATTAGAATCACAAGGCAGATATTGGTGGACCCAGACTCTCCAGAATACAGGTATTAATATTTTTAAAAAGCTCTGCAAGTGCTCTGATGTACACCCTGGTTATGAACCATAGTCAGGAGACTGGATTGGAAAAATAACCCGTATGAATAGGATACTTGACTTTACCATACCGATTGGTCCTCTGTCATTCAGATCACCTGACAGTTCTCTTTACACTTTTCTCCTATTAAAACAGCACCTGCTTCTATCCTGGCTGTCACTCGTGGGCTGATGGTTCCCTGTGGCTTCTCAGCTGATTTCCCCAGGCAGCCAGGCTTGTGGGGTTACCATCTCTGGCCCTTTGGAGAGAGCCTAGCTTTGGAAGTTTTTGTAGTATCTTTAATGTAAAGTATACGAAATCTCATTGTTCTTTATCTGAACTAACCACACAATGCACCTTATAAAAGAAACAATAAGACACAGAATGGAGGAAGGACTACAGAAAAAGCAATAATAGTTCATATTTCACTAATTAGAAAAAAAAATAGGTAGATCCATCATTAATTTGGTGAGAAAATTCTTTGCACCATTAGCTCGATTTGTTTTAAAGCAGCAGTAACATCATCAAACAACTACAGAAATGAGAGTCTCGCATATAGCTGTGTGGCTTTGAGGGAAGCTGTAAGCCCAGCCCTTTAAATGCCTCTCAAAGAAATACAAATTCTTCTTTTATCTAAAATGATGGTGTGATCCAATTCCTGCTCCAGCAGCCCCAACATATCATCTGTTGGACTCTTTAAAGTTTACGGCACAGACAGAAACTGTCAGCTCCTCTCCTCTTTTATAGGACATTCACATTTGCATATTCAGCAGACAGCACAAGCCTCAAAGGCCATATTCCCCAGAATGCAATAATCATACTCTTGAAATACTGAAGATATAATAGTAAAATGAAAATATTCTTACCCCGATGAAGGCTGGCTCCAGTTGTGGCTTAGCAAGTCAAAAACTAGTAAACTTGCCTGTAACAACATCCTAAAATTCCAAAGGTTATTCTGCCCCATCCACAGTTAAAAAGCCGTCTCCTACAGAACAGTGTCACATCTGTGACGTGTCCAAGATTAAGGGAAGAGCCTTCTTGCTTTTAGTAATTTGTCTGGTTAGAGATTAAAGAAAAAAAAAATCAATCTTGAAGCTGTCAGTTAATATTTTTAAATTAAAAAAGTCATCTTCATGCTTCATGGGAGAAATGTGTGATTTTTAAACAGAGGTAAATTCCTGTCTGTATCAAGTATCAGATAATTTTTTGCATTTCAGCAGGAGGCAAACAAACAAAAGGTTATCCACGAAGTTTCAAACGCGTCTTAGTAACATAAACTGAAGTTAGGTAGCCTTCTTTGATATTGAATTACCGAAGTATCTCGCTGAAAAAAAAAAATCCCCCTTGCAATTAATAAACAAGTTGTGGTATTTTAACAAAGTTCCAAAGCTAAGAATCTTCACATTCCAAATCTTTCCATTCCTGGAAGAGCTTTGGTATTTAGATGTTCATAGGATGCCTGCCTTTTTTTTTTTTTTTTTTTTTTCTTTTTTGGCCAATCTTCAGGCTAAAGAGTCTGTGAAGCAGACTTTTTCCATCCTATGACCTCAGTTTTAGGATTTCTTTCTCGCAAAATTTAGTTATTTTAGTTGGCAGATTGCCAGAATTCATTCTTATTTTGTTTCTCCTTCTGGTACTTTCTCTCTTTACCCCCTTCTGTTTCTCTTCCTTCTTCACCTATCTTGTATTATTCTATGAACTGAGTTAAGAATTTAAAGTTCAGTTGGTGGACTGGACTACAGCCTATATGGTGCTTGGTAGGCTTGTTAGAATTAGCAAATGAAAATATAGGATGCCTAGTTAAATCTGAATTTCAGGTAAACAATAAACACATTTTTAGCATAACTATGTCCCAAATATTGCATGAGACATGTTTACACCACAAATTATTTTCAGGTATTGCATGGGACATACATATTGTAAAAAATTACTCATGCTTATCTGAAATTCAAATTTAACTGGGCGTCTTATATTTTATCTGGCAATACTACTTTGGAGGTTCAAGGGAAGGGATTTAAAAAAAACAAAGGCATCCATTTACAATTCCTGGAAGAAGAGAAATTTCCACTCCTATCCTTTTGAACGCTTTTTGTCTAGATGTAATGTTCTCGATTGCATCATTTTAGTTTATTTTCGACCCAGTAAGTTGTACTAAAAGCTCCACAGAGCATGTCACATCCTGATATTAAAGAAGTCCACCCCAGGTTTCAGGTCTCACTATCACGCCAGACCAGAGCTTGCAAAATTGGTCCCCCAGGCAACAAGGGCCTCAGTGCAGTAACAGAACAATGCAAATACTCCAGTTTTAATTTTTTCTTTCAAAATTTGAACACCAAATTTAGTACTTTTAAAGGCACTGATATAGTTTTCTCTCCTCGATGCTCACTTTGGGGCAATTCAGCATGATTAGTAACAGTGATTATTAGAAAAACCAATAGAATTCACATGAATGTTGAAACATAATAAAATGATCACTTCTTGGGCGTTTGAAAGGGCAGATAAAAATACTGATATGCTTCTGACATTTAAAGATAAGATGTAGATCTTAATTACATTAATTATTAATTCAGGTGTATTTTTGAACATCTAAAGAAATCCAGGAGGGTGATACATAATTCCAAAATGCCGTTCTCTTATTTAGAGACACAGTGATATTCAGTATTTTGGAAATATTTTGATGTTTAATAGCCGAAATGGAGGCCGTACTTTAAATTCTTAAACTGGACTTTAAATTCTTAGTTCAATTCACAGAATACTACAAGATAGGTGAAGAAGGAGGAGAAACAGAAGGGGGTCAAGGGAGAAAGTACCAGAAGGAGAAAGAAAATCATCACACAGAGGAGTGATTAAAAGTGTGGGCTCTAGGTGGGTTCAGACTCAGGCATTCTAGCACCTGTTTGTGACCCCAGCTACTCAGGAGGCTGAGCAGGGAGGATCACTGAAGCCCAGGAGGTCAAGGCCAGCCCAGGCAAGTAGGGAGATCTCTGTCTTTTTGTAAAAAAGTATGAGTTCAGGAGTCGAACTGGGTTCAAATCCTAGCTCTGTCACAAACTAGCTGTGTGAGCCTGGTCCAGTTTCCTAATCTCTCTGTGCACATATTCCTTATCTGAAAATGGGGGTAACCACCCCAGAGAGCCGTGAGAGTATGAGTCAAGCACTCAGAACAGTGCCAAGAACACAGTAAATGCTCAGTAAGTTTTGGGGGTGAAGATCACACGATGTAGCCCAAACTGTCAACAGAAAGGTAAAACTCACAAAATCAGAGAATGTCTCCACTTTGATAACACGGTCATGAGAGAAAAGATGTTTCTCTTGCAGTCAAATGCGTATTTTAAAAAAATTATAAATAGCAATATTTTATGTATTCACTCATTAAAAAGAAACTTCTCTTTATTTTCAGAGGATACAACTTCCAAGGTTGTGTGAAATCAGCATGCTACTACTGTTCCGACAAGTGAAGCTATATGGTTATAGTTCTATCCAACTCTTGGCTATTCTTGTCTCACCCTGCTTATTATTCTATTTACTCCCAGAAACTCCACAAGCAAATAAATGACACTCTTTCTCATCCCTACCCCCAAAAGCCAATTAATCGAACTCAATCGTCTAGCTTTAGTGTTAAGCAGATTTTCAAATGAAATAGTCCCAAATCACTGGGTTTCCAGCCATCTGGAAACCACTTTGAACTTCATTTGTTTATCCATGTTTTTAATGCAGCTCAGGTGTCTGTAGTCTCAGGCAGTGAGGAAAACAAGTGCTTCTGCCTCAAACACCTCCGGGGTAAAATCCTGGCTTGGCCACACTGCCTACCTGGGTGAGCTCTCTCTGCCTTGGTTTCTTTATCTATACAATGGGAGATTCTAATGTTGTCTCCTTTCTGAGTTGCTATAAAAATTCAAAGAGCTGATTCATCTATAGGGTGATCCTGTATTTCACTTTACACTTATTGCCCTTGCAGAATTGTTACACTATTACCTTTATTTTTATAAAGCATTTAATACAGAGCCCAGTACACAGTATTCAGTATTTGTTTTTTTCTTTCTTTTTTTGAGACACAGTCTCACTCTATTGTCCAGGTTGGAGTGCAGTGTTACGATCTTGGCTTACTGCAACCTTTGCCTCCTGGGTTCAAGGGATTATCATGCCTCAGCTTCTTCCCAAGTAGCTGGGATTACAGGCGTGCACCACCATGCCCGACTAATTTTTGTATTTTTAGTACAGATGGGGTTTCACCATGTTGGTCAGGTTGGCCTCGAACCCCCGACCTCAAGTGATCAGCCTTCCAAAGTGTTGGTATTACAGGTGTGAGGCACCACGCCTGGCCAGTATTCAGTATTTGTTACCTCTTAGTCATGATACACCAACACCTGTAGTATTCTAACTCAATCCTTGAAATCCCATGGAATCCTTATTTTTAAAGCAAGAATAGCCTTTTTTGACATAAAACGGTGAGTGCCTGCCTGAGTGTGAAAGTTTGGTCACCTGCCCATTATCTCCACATTCCCTGTCCCTTTGGATATTTCAGTCATTGAAGAAGTTAAAAGTAGGGGTGGAATTCTCTGCGGTGGAACCTCGGAGGCAGAGGCTAACATATTTTACATGCTTTGGCAGGATCATGTGAACACAGCTTTACTGAAATACACTCTGCCAACAGCAGAAGGCCCTCTGAGGTGAGCAGGTGGGACGAGGCTTGGAAGCTGTCACTTGACTTCTGCCAGCTACTCGGAATGTCAGATGAATCCCAGACTGCAGCCCCTGCGGTTTCCAAGGCCCCCATCACTGCACAGAAATTCAGCAACGGGAGGGAGCCAGGCTTCCTCCTGTCGCTCCTCCCCGGCCTCCTCACAGCCTCAAGCTGCAATTCTCCTGACAGTAGGGAGGGAGGGCAGATATTAAGGGCTTTTAGGGAAATACCAGCCCTTTCTTCAGAAATGGGGTTTCTTCCTTAACATCTCTCCCATTTCACGCGCCCTCTGTGCCAGGCCACGTGCGGTGTCTCCAAGCGGCTCTGGAGCAGGCGGACCCAGTCGGAATCTTGGCTCCACGGCTCATGACTGCAAACCCCTCCAGGAGCCAACTCACTTCTCTGAGACCTCGTTTTTCTCTTCTGTAATACGAGATGTAATCATGTAATAATACATCTCATTGGATTGTTATGAGGATTAAATGAGACAACATGTCCAGTAGATTGCCTGGTACAAAACAGGCATCTAAGGCATGGGAAGTATCTTTATGGTCCCAGGCTGCGTGAGAAGGGGTCAGCACTAGAGGCATGCAGGTGCAAAGAGAACCTGCGATCTAGGGGTGGAAGGTGGGCGGGCTTCAGTGTACAAATATGCAAGCTCGGCATTTAGGAGGTTTACATCTTAACTAGAATCCGAGGGAGAGTGAGAACAAATCCAACTGACGGTATTTCTGAAAGAAGATGCACAGTCAATGTATGTATTCCAACCATCCTTTGTGGTATCCTGCATTTCTTCATTTCTTCATACCGTACTTGCTTATTGAATAAGTACGATGCTCTCAATGCTAGAAACACTCCAACACAAGAGCATGAAGATTCATTAAAAATAACACTGGGAGGAAGCACAGGCAGTCTGTCAAAGCCAGGCAATATTTATTGATTGCTTGCCGCAGTCAATAAATATGGTAATACAAGCCACACTCTCCCACCGTCTGGGCGACTCCTCAGAAAAACGTTGGCAACTGTTAAAGCCGCGGTGAGTACGGAGTAGATGAAGTTCCTTAACTCATGTCTTTGTGGACTGAAGAGCTCATTGCAAAAGAGCCAAACTCGCTTCCAGAGACTGTGCCCCACCGTAATCACGACGGAAGTGAACCATTGTTTATGTGGTCTAACGGGAGTCACTGAAAACTTCCCTCCTCCCATGACATATACTCCAAAGGCCTACTTGCTGAACCCGTGAATGGGACCTAAAACACTCTGGGTTGTCACCTTTGGGTTAAAACTTTCCTAGGTCCTACTGGCATGCTCCTGGGTTCTCCAAGGGGAATGCTTCAGGGAGCCATACACGCTAGTCGCCTCTCGGCAGCGCGCCAGAGGGAGGGCCTGTGTAGGGAGACGCTCACTGGCCGAGCTCTTTCAGCCTCGGTCTCCTCATCTGTCAAATGAGGAAAGATGAGCCCACCTTTCAGAGCTACTGGGAGGACTGAAGAGATCATTTACAGAAAGGGACGAGGCCAGGGCTGGAAACACGGCAGGGCCCCCTGCACGCCATTTCCTTCTCCTTCCTCACTCCTTTAGCACAAAGCATCTCAGGAGCTGGTCAGTAACCTCTATTGTGTTTTGTGAACAGGGGCTGACAAAAGTGAATGTGTGCAATTGTGACTTGCATTTAAAAATACGAAGAACAGAAAATGTCAGAGTAACGGCAGGTGATGTCTGCAACACTTTGGCTTCAGTACATACATTCACATGTGTACTGAATATGGTATAAAATATATTTGGTATAAATATATTTTATTTATATGGTAAATAAAATTTGGTATAAATATATTTTATTTGGTATATTTTATTTTATTTATACCAAATATATTTTATACCATATTCAGTACACATGTGATATGGTATAAAATATATTTCTGACTGTGTAAGTTATAGTCAAAAAGTTTTGAGGTGGGTATATACCCCAAAAAATCAAGAACACGGGCTCAAAGAGGTAATGTAAACCCATGTTCCTAGCAGCCTTATTCACAATGGTCAAAAGGTGGAGCTAACCCAAGTGTTCATTGATGGATAAATGGATAAACGAAATGTGGTCTGTACATAGAATGGAATATTATTCAGCCTTAAAAAAGGAAGAAAATTCTGATACATGCTGCAACATGGGTGAACCCTGAGGATATTACAGTATGGAAAATAAGCCAGACACCCAAGGACAAATACTGTATGATTCCACTTATATGAAGTCCCCAGAGTAGTTAAATTTGAAGAGACAGCAATGGTGATTACCAGAAATGGGGAGGAGCAGGGAACGAGGAGTTACTGTTTAATGGGTACAGAGTTTCAGTTTGGGAAGATAAAAACAGAGTTCTAAGGAGAGGGTGGTGATGGCCGCTCAACATGTAAATGTATTAACATTTGATGCCACTGAACTGCATACCAGAAAATCACTAAGATGGTAAATTTTATGTTATGTATATTTTGCCACCAGAGTTAATTTTTTTGTTTGTTTGTTTGAGACAGGCTGCAGTGTAGTGGCACAATCTCAGCTCACTGCAACCTCTGACTCACTGGTTCAAGCGATTCTCCTGCCTCAGCCTCCTCGAGTAGCTGGGATTACAGGCACATGCCACCATGCTCAGCTAATTTTTGTATTTTTAGTAGAGACGGGGTTTCACCCTGTTGGCCAGGTTGGTCTCAATCTCCTGACCTCATGATCCACCTGCCTCGGCCTACCAAAGTGCTGGGATTACAGACAATTAAAATTTTTAAAAATTAAATTAAAAATATTTGAGGAATCTTGGCCTAGATAACCCCCTGAGTAAAGGTACATTTGGAAGAAGCCTGGGTGTAGAAGACAAAGGGTGGGCCCCTGAGCAATCAAACAGGAGACAGGGGGATGTAGACTCCCTAATTTTTTTTTTGACAGTCTTGGTCTGCTGCTCTGGCTAGAGTGCAATGGTGTGATCTCAGCTCACTGCAGCCTCCGCCTCCCAGGTTCAAGCGATTCTCCTGCGTCAGCCTCCTGAGTAGCTGGGATAACAGGTGCCCGCCACCATGCCCAGTTAATTTTTGTATTTTTAGTAGAGATGGAGTTTCACCATGTTGGCCAGGCTGGTCTTGAACTCCTGACCTCAGGTGATCTGCCTGGGATTGCAGGTGTGAGCCACCATGCCCAGCCAGACTCCCTGATTTTAAAAACTCTCTTTTCTGACCTCGGGGACCCCGGACCTTCCAATGTGGTGCCAGAACACAGAAGATGGGGTTTGCAGTCTTGTTCTATGATGGGATCATTTCCAGTAGACAGTCCTGTGTTTTACTGTTTTATTCCGAGAGCAAAACAAATACAACAGCAAAGCCTAATCGCCCTCTCAGGTGAAACTGACCTTTCCTCCTCACCTCTTCTCCTTCAGTAACTCTCCCCAGCCCAAAGCTGACTCCTTGGTAGGCGAAGGCTGGTCAAAGTCTTCCTTCCTTATTCATTGATAAGCCACGCCCCTTTGCAGGCCTTCAGTCTAATTTGTGAGTCTAATTAATGAGGGGTCTGAGGAACTTGAAGAGGCCCTTCCTATTTCATTTTTTATTCTTGGTATCTAATAGTTGGAGAAACAGGATCTGGCCAGCTTTCTCTAGACAAAGGCTGTATGCTAGGTTTTTCATTTTCTTAGCCGAAACGATTACGGCAAATCATTTAAACAGATACAAAAAGGAGTTCTCTGTGGACAGGCACCTCATAGACGAAAAGATCAGCCACAGTTCATCATTTTAGACACGTATTGCTGGAGCCAAAATAAGTATCAGGAAGGTTTCAAGTTTCTCCGGATAAAAAAAAAAAAACTTTTCGTCACAATTCTCAAATCGACCTTAATCTCTCAACTTCCAGACACTATTCTATGATCAGTTTGTGTAACGTTATTGTTAAATGCACTTGCATAAATGATAGATTTCTTGATATGTTTAGCACACAATTGTTCCTCTGTATTTCTTCCCTCCATATTTAATGTTTTCTAAGATAGTGCTACAATGAGCTAATGAAACATTTTAAATGAATACTATATCAATGCAGGGACACTGACATGAACATGTTGCACTTTGCATGATGACTCCGTTGCACATTATGTACCTGGAAAGGGCCTTTGGTATCATCCAGACCGGCTCCACCAATCTGTGGTGCTCACGTCTTCCAACACATTTTGAAATAGAAGTCAGTGGTGGAGGTGAATTC
This sequence comes from Macaca mulatta, assembly GCF_049350105.2. Lineage (NCBI taxonomy): Eukaryota > Metazoa > Chordata > Mammalia > Primates > Cercopithecidae > Macaca > Macaca mulatta. The sequence continues at coordinate 7,881,745 of NC_133418.1, forward strand.
TTCAGCCTCCTGCAGGACCTGCATCCTTCACTCTGGGGAGAGGTAAAGCTACACGCTTCTTGCTGATGTTCCTACTCTCGGAGAAGGTCCTGTCTTTGGAGAAGAGCTCACTCTGGCTGGCATCTCTGGAGTAGACCACTCAGTCTCTCTTCTCCTCAGCCCCTAGCTTCACGAGATCTCTTAAAACTTTCTATTAATTTTTGTTTTTACCACCCTTAACATCTTCTTAGTTTTCCACTTTTTACTTTTAAAAAAGAAGAGAAAAATTCTAGTAAAGCTCTGATCAGTACCAACGGCAGACATGAAGCTGTTTTATAGCTTTTATAAGTTATGAATATTGTTATAACAGGAGGACCAATGATTTATTTAGTGCCTATTAGGCAACAGGTACTTTCCATATATTAATTCCAACTAACATGTTAATTTTTGAAGAAGGAACATTTCATGGGTCTGAGCTTATAATAGTTATAGGACTTATAATGCGGTCTGAGCTTATAATAGTTATAAGACTTATAATGCGGTCTGAGCTTATAATAGTTTCCAGGTCTTTTACTGTACAATGGTACACACCTGGCTGGATCACTTTCCTTCTGCCTCATTTAAACACTCTGTGTTTAATCCTGTTTCTGATTTATGTAGGTCATTTCAAATCTTTTTTTTTTTTTTTTTTTTGAGATGGAGTCTCGCTCTGTTACCCAGGCTGGAGTGCAGTGGTGCGGTCTTGGCTCACTGCAACCTCTGCCTCCTGGGTTCATGCCATTCTTCTGCCTCAGCCTCCAAAGTAGCTGGGACTACAAGTGCCCGCCACCATGCCCGGCTAATTTTTTTTGTATTTTTAGTAGAGATGGGGTTTCACCGTGTTAGCCAGGATGGTCTGATCTCCTGACCTCGTGATCCGCCCGCCTCGGCCTCCCAAAGTGCTGGGATTACAGGCGTAAACCACTGTGCCTGGCCTCAAATCTTCATTTTTTTCTTTAAGGCTACAGTTACTTTGTACAACTGAGGGTTATCTACAAAGGTAGAATGGTATGTTCTTGGGATCTGTCTAAAAGCCTGTGTAACTGACCCTTGACTTGAGAGTGGATTTTCAGTAGTGGTCAATGGGGACTGAGCATGCACAGTGATCCTGCCAAATTGTGGCCTTCACAGAATCTTGGAAATCTTCATTTGCTCATTATTCCTAGAATTTTTCCTGCTAGACTGTTGACCTGCTGCTTTTCAGGCATTATTTCAATTACTTGGTCTTCTTGGGATGGTTGTCGTCTCTAGAGAAACAATATAAGAGCTCTGGGATAGTAGCAGAATGGGACAGTGGTTAAGAGCTTGGCTTCTAGGACCTGAATCTTGGGTTCAACTCTCGGCTTTGCCACTTTAAGCTAATAAATGCAGGGACATTAATTCGCCTCTTTCTGCTGGTTAAAAGGGAGTATTTCTGGATTGTTGTAAGGGTTAGAGGGGATAAAACATGTCAAGTGCCAAGAGTTGTACCTTGTTAAGGTAAGTGTTCAAAACAGGTTAATTATTATCAGGTAAAAAAGCTGTCACATAAATATTTTTATCATATATGTATATAAATACATAGACTGGGTGTGGTAGCTCACTTCTGCAATCGCAGCACTTTGGGAGGCCAAGGTGGGTGGATCACTGGATCAGGAGTTCGAGACCAGTCTGGCCAACATGGTGAAATCCCATCTGTACTTAAAATACAAAAACTATCTGGGCGTCGTGGTGCTTGCCTGTAATCCCAGCTACTTGGGGGCACTGAGGCAGGAGAATCTTTTGAACCCAGGAGGGGGAGGCTGTAGTGAGCTGAGATCACACCACTGCACTCCAGCCTGGGTAACAGAGTGAGGCTCCGTCTCAAAAACAAACAAACAACAACAACAAATATATATATATATATCCCATCATGGCAACTCCCAATCAATCCCCAGCCTCTCAGAGCAACCCCGGTTCCAAATTCTATCTCTGTAGATTAGTTTTGCCTGCTTTCTTGAACTTCATATAAAGCAAATTTTATAGTATACACTCTTGTGTGTCTGGCTTCTTTCATTTAACATAAGCTTCTGTGACTGATCCATGCTATAGTGTGAGCAGTTTGTTGCTATTTGATTAGAAGTATTCTGTTGTATGAATATACCACAACTGTTTATTCACCAGTTGATGGACACTGGGGTTCAGTTTTGCACTGTTACGAATCAATTAGCTATGAATATTCTTGCATGCATCTTTTTAATGAATATGTTTTTCATTTTTCCTGTATTAATGCCTACAAATGCAATGGCTAGGTCATGCAATAAATGTGTGTTTATTTATGAGAAACAGTTTTCAAAAATTGTTACGCCATTTTACACTCCTACTAGCAATGCATGAGAGTTTACATTGTTCCATATGCTTACCATGATTTAGTGGTATTGGTCTTTTTAATTTGAGCCATTCTAGTCGGTGTATAGTGGTATCTCATTGTGGCTTTCATTTGTATTTCCCTAAAATAAATGTTATTAGTGAAAAGCACCTTTTCATCTGCTTATTGGCCAATTTGTGTATCTTCTTTTTTCTGTTCAAAGCTTTTGTCCATTTAAGAAATTTATCATTTTGTCATTGAATTGTTAGAGTATCTTATATATTCTAGATACAAATTATTTGTCAGATACTTGTATTGCAAATATATTCTCCCGGTTTGTAGCTTGACTTTTCATTTTGATGAGCAGTTATCTTTAAATTTTGATGAAGTCTAATTCATTAGAATTTTCTTTCATGTTGTGTGGTTTTGTGACCTCCGTAAGACATCTTTGTCTGTTTCTAGTTGTAAAGATACTATCTTCCGTTTTCCTCTAGAAACTTTGTTGTTTTAGCATTTATATTGAGATCTATGCTCCATCTCAATGGTATGTGGTATGAGATTCATTTTTCCCCTGAGAAGTTGCTCTGGTATCATCCGTGAAAAGACCCAGCTTTCCCCACTGGACTGCTTCGGTGCCTTTAAGGAAAATCAGTTGAGCATATCTGTGTGGATCCATTTCTAGACTATTTTTTCTATTGATTTGTCTGCCCTTATATCAGTGCCACACTGTCTTAAATTACTTCAGTTTTACAATAAGTCTTGAAGTCAGGTACTGTAAGGCCTCCAACTTTGTTGTTTTTTCAAGATTATTTTGGCTACCTCTTTTGATTTTCTATAAAGATTTTAGAATCTGTAAAACCATTTTCTACAGAAATGTCCTGCAGGCCTTTGGATCAAGATTGTGTTGAATCCATAGATCAGAATGAGAAAAATCAAGATGTCAGCACTCTCAAGTTTTCCAATTCACGAACATCTCTCCATTTAGTTAGGTTTTAAATTTCTCTCATAAATGTTTTGTAACTTTCATTATACAGGTCTTACACAGGTCTTTGGCTACACTTACTCAGTTTTTATGTTTTTTTATGTCAGTTTAAATGGAATTGCTTTTTAAATCTCATTTTCCAATTGTTTATTGTTGATAAATGGAAACACAATAGATTTTTGGATATTGACCTTTTTAAGTTTACTTACTGATTCTAGCAGTTGTTTAGTAGTAGTCCTTAGATTCTTAGGACTTTGTCCATAAACAATAATTATTTTCAGGCTTTATGTCTACTACTTCCTTTCCTTGCCTTACTGCACTGACCAAAACCTCCAGGACAATGTTGAATAGAGGTGATAAGGGTAGATATCATTGTGGTATTCCTGATCTTAGGAGGAAGTGGTTGGAAATTTGCTATTGAATATGATGTTAGCAGTAAGTTTTTCAGGTTTTTTTTTTTTTCAGATGGCCATCATTAGATTAAATAAATTTCCTTCTAGTCCTAGTTGGCTGAGAGTGGCTTTTTTTTTCTTTTTAAATCATGAATGGGTGTTCCATTTTGCCAAAAGCTTTTTCTGAATCTATTTAGAGGATCATGTGGTTTTTCTCCCTTATTCTCTTTGTATAGTGGAATACATTAAGTGATTTTCTAATGGTAAACCAACCATGCATCCCTGTGATAAATCCTGCTTAGTCATAGTGAATGACATTATTTTCATGTATCACTGAATCAGATATGCTAATATGTTGTGAAGAATTTTTGCATCAGTGTTTGTGTAAACATTGATGGGATATTGTGTGACATTTTTCTTTTCTTATAAAGTTTACGTCAGGTTTTGGTATCAGGGTTGTACTGGCCTTATACAATAAATTGGGTAGTGTTCCTTCTCCCTTTATCTTCTGAAAGTTTGTATAAGAGCGTTAGTTCATTTCTTGGTGTTCATTGATATAAATATGTCTTAAGGTTTTCATAGAATTTACTAGTGACCTTTTGAGTATTATAAAACATCCTTTTTTGCCTCTTATACTCTTTGTCTTGAAGTCTATGTGGTAGCACTAATACAGTCACATCAGCTTTCTTATGCTTATTATTTACACAGTTTATCTTTTCTGTCTTCTGGCTCCAACCAACCCGTGTTTTATTTAAAGTACGTATCATGTAGATAGCCAGCAGTCTTAATTTTGTAGCTGGTCTGACAATCTTTTCCTTTTAATTGGAGTTTTCAGTCCATGCTATAGTTTGGGTAGGGTTTGTCTGTATCCATCAAATCTCATGTTGGAATTTGATCCCCAGTGTGGTGGTATTGGAAGCTGGGGCCCGGAGAGTAGTGTTTGGGTCACGGGTGTGGATGCCTCAAAAATAGATTAATGTCCTCCCTGAAGCTGAGTTCTCACTCTTGAGATAATAAATTAGCTCTAGAGGGGATGGAAGAGTTCCTGGAAGAGTACGTTGTTGCAAAGCCAGACCATCTCTTAGGTTTCTCTGTTTGCACCTGCCCACTGCCCCTTTGCCCTTCTCTACCATGTTTTGATGCAGCACAAAAGCCGTCACCAGAAGCCAAGCAGATGCTGGTGCCCTGCTTCCCATACAGCCTGTAGAACTGTGAGCTAAGGATGCCTCTTTTCTTCACAAACCACCCAGGCTCAGGTATTCTGTAATAGCAACACTAAACGGACTATGACAGTCCATTTGTATTTAATGCAGTTACTAACATGACTGGGTTCAGGTTTACTATTTTTCAATCTCTTTTCTATTGATACCTTCTGTTTTTCATTTCTGGTTTTTTTCCTGCCATCTTTTATGTTAATCCATTTTTTAGTATTTTATTTTAATTCCTGCAATGACTTCTTAGCTCTGCTGCTTTTGGATATTTGTTTTTAGTGGTTTCTCTGGGTATTATACCACGCATCTTTATCTTATTCCCAGTCTACTTAGATTTAATATCATATCACTTCACATAAAATGTAAAAACCTTGCAGATGTGTAAAATTCCACTTGCTTTCCCTTACTGTTTGTGCTATTTTGTTATATATTTTACATCTGCATACATCACAAATCTCACAAAATAATATTTTGATTCTTTGGTTAATTTAAAAAAGATTTACCCATATATTTATTATTTCCTATAAATATTTTCTTCTCTTAGGTTTGAGCTTCCATCTCATATTATTACCCTTTGGTCTGACAAATTTTCTTTGTCAATTTACTGTAATGTAGGCCTACTGGAAATGAATTCTCTCATATTTTGTACATCCCAACATGTCTTTATTTTACTGTCAATTCTGAAGGATATTTTTGCTTATTTAGAATTCTGGGCCGGGTACAGTGGCTCATGCCTGTAACCCTAGCACTTTGGGAAGCCAAGGTGGGCGGATCATGAGATCAGGAGATTGAAATCATCGTGGCCAACATGGTGAAACCCTGTCTCTACTAAAAATACAAAAATTAGCTGGGTGTGGTGGCGGGCACCTGTAGTCCCAGCTACTCAGGAGGCTGAGGCAGGACAATTGCTTGAGCCCGGGAGGGCGAGGTTGCAGTAAGCCGAGAGAGCACCACTGCACTCCAGCCTGGGGACAGAGTGAGACTCTGTCTCACAAAAGAAAAAAAAAAAAGGAGAAAAAAAAAAGAATTCTGGCTTGACAATTCTTCCTTTTTCTCTTTTTGTCTTTCAGCATCTTAAAGATGCCACTGTGCTGTATTACAGCCTCCATATTTGTGATGAGAATTCTTCAGTTAATTGTATCTGTGTTCCCCTGTGTATAAGACTGTTTTTCTCTGACTGTCTTAAAAGATTTTCTTTTTCTATTTAGTTTTCCATAATGTTCCACGGTGTAGTTTTATTTGTTTATCTTGCTTGCAGCTTGCTGAGCTTCTTGAATCTATAAAGTAATGTTTTCATCCAGTTTGGGAAGTTTTCAGCTATTATTCCTTCAGATATTTTTTGGGGTCTATTTTGTCTCTCCTCTCCTCCTGGCACCACAATGCATGTATATCAGACTACTTGATATTATCTTATAATTCACTGAGGTTTGATTGTTTTTTAATCTTTATTCTGATTTTCACATTGAACAATTCTTATTGATATGAGTTTAAGTTTTGTCTCTTCTACGCTTCATTTATTCCAAATGTTACATTTTTCAGTTCCAGAGTTTTCATTTGGTTATTCTTAGATTGGTTTCCATTACCCTGCTGAGATTCTCCTTCTTTTCAGTCATGATGACTATGTTTTCCTTTACATCCTTGGACATATTATAGTAGTTGCTTTATAATTCTTGTCTGAAAATTCTAACATCTAGGTCATCTCAGGGTCTATTACAGTGGCTATTTTTTCTCTTGATTATGGGTCACATTTTCCTTCTCATATGTCTTTTAAGTTTTGGTTAATGAACACTGTAAATTTTGTTTTAGAGATTCTAAACTCTCTTTTCTTCTTTTAAACAGTGTTGATTGTTTTTTATTCTATCAGGCAATAAAACCTTTAGCTGATTAGCTTGAGCTTTTAGATATTTAGTGTTATACTTTGTTAGGAAGGATCTGTTTTGGTTTTGCCCTTAATGTTAGGGTGACTCCTTTACTCTGAAAGCACATTCCCCTTCTGGGGTTTCAATAGAAAATCTGAGGCATTTGCCAAGCCCCTCTAACTTGGGTAGGATTCAGATTCTGAACTTTGTAGGCAGTAGCTGTAGGCAGTAGGCAGCAGCTGAAATCTCTGCTCAGCATTTTTGGCTTTCTAGTAATTGTTTTCCACTAGGCTCACTGGCATATTCCCCACACATATGCAGTTTAGAGGTTATTCAAGGATTGATGGAAATTTATATACAGAAGGGAGGGCTCTTTTCTTTCTGTGACTTACTCAATTCCCAGCCACTCTGGCAGCCCTGAACTCTATCCCCTGACACCTCAAGCCATTACAGTTCTGGCTTTCTCCTTGAGTTCTAGTTGTTCTTTGTGGACTGGGGCATGCCCTCATGGGAGAAGCTATATAAACGTAGTTCTCACTCAGTCCAGTGACCCTCTTTCAAGGATCAAATTTCCTACATTCTCTGCCTTCTTTTAGTTAGACTACAAATAGTTATTTTTAACAAAAGTATTTTGTCCAGAGTTTATAACAGCTATCTGCCGGACAGTTAGTCCAAGATAAGTTCTTCCATCATTAATATAACTAGAAGTCTGTCACAGACATTTTAATTTGTGCTTTCGTGTGTGTGTACATGTTAAGATTAAATCACTTCTTTCATCATCCTGAATGCTCATAGGATCACTAAATAATACATATTGATGGGTTACTCAGGTATTATCCAGACTGTGTTGTACTGCCAGGCATTGACCATCTGAAACCAATCATGATAGATCTCCTGTTTTTAAAGGAGGCCATGAAGAAAGATGCTTCGTTAGGAAATAAGCTCTTCTGTTCGGAGACTCCCAACCTTGGATTACAATTTAAGCCCATTTAATGGCTTTAGTGACTCAGGGTCATAGAGTTATACAGACAGAGGGATGTACAGGCACCTTTGCTGAAGCCACACCAGTTCCACAACACCATGAATGTGAAAGATGCATCTTTCCTAGTGCCCCATGCTTGCTAGCCCCATTTTCTTTGCTCTGCTCTACTCCTTCAGCTGCCATGGAGCCCATCATGTTTCATGTTTTACTTAGGCTGTCTCCTCTTTTCCCATTTTCATAAATCTGTATACCCCTGGTTCTGCTTACCTGACTCCTGAATCATTCTGATTACTCTGCCCCTTAATGTTATGGGCCAAACTATTTCTTCCCAAAATTCATATGTTGAAACCCTAACTTCCAGTGTCTCAGAATGTGACTTTATTTAGAGACAGGGTCTTTACAGAGGTAATGAAGTTAAAATGAGGTCATTAGGGTGGGCCCTAATCCAATATGAATGCTGACCTTATACAAACAGACACAGAGATAGACATGCACAGAGAGACTGCGTGAGGACATGTCGGGAGGAGATGGTCAAATACAAGCGAAGAGAGGCCTGGGACAACTCCTCTCTTTACATCTCCCAGAAGCAACCAACCCTGCTGACACCCTGACTGGGACTTCCAGCCTCCAGAACCATGAGAAAATAAATTTCTGTTACTCTTGCCACCTACTTGCTGGTACTTTGTTCTGGCAGCCCTACCAAACTAACATGCTTCCCACTTAACAAATCCTCTGCTCCCAATTTTCCTACTTATTGTGACTCATGGTCTTAGTTTGTCTCTTGAGACCCACACCCACCTTAGTATGGAAAATGGGTAAAAATCAGAAGGTTTATGCTCTAACTCCTCACTTATGTGGAATGACGCTTTTTTCTTTTCTTTTCTTTTTTTTTTTTTTTTTTTTTTTTGAGATGGAGTCTTACTCTGTTGCCTAGGCTGGTGTGCAGTGGTACAATCTTAGCTCACTGCAACCTCTGCCTCCCAGGTTCAAGTGATTTTCCTGCCTCAGCCTCCCCAGTAGCTGGGATTGCAGGCACGTGCCACCACACTCAGCTAATTTTTGTATTTTTAGTAGAGATGGGGTTTCGCCATGTTGGCCAGGCTGGTTTCAAACTTCTGACTTCAGGTGATCCACCCACCCCGGCCTCCAAAGTGCTGGGATTATGGGTGTGAGACACCGCACCTGGCCTGGAGTGACCTTTCTGATCCTCAGATTCCTTATCCATAATATGCGGATATTATCTCTATCCTACCTACCTAAAGAAGCTCAGACAGATGCTGCACATAAGAATGTAAAATGCTACACAAATCGAAGGCATTCTGAATCTCACTCTTTATCCGTAACATACTGCACCTCATACCAATTATAACAGAACCTCTGTTAGAGGTCTCTTGAGTGGTTTCAAGTTCAGAATTCTCCACTTTTAGGAGAGATGCTTGCAACCTGTTATTTCTAGTTTAAGAGGCAGGTGCCTAAGAAACTGCTTTGCTCAAAGAGGCAGGAATATGGGGTGATGCTTCAAGCTCCCATTGTTTTTATATTTCCAGAGGGTTTAAAAGTAATTCCTCAGACAACATATATATATATATATATATATATATATATATATATATATATATATATTTTTTTTTTTTTTTTGAGATGGAGTCTCCCTCTGTTGCCCAGGCTGGAGTGCAGTGGCGTGATCTCTGCTCACTGCAACCTCCACCTCCCGGGTTCAAGTGATTCTCCTGCCTCAGCCTCCTGAGTAGCTGAGATTACAGGTGTGTGCCACCACACCCAGCTTATATATATATATATATTTTTTGTATTTTTAGTGGAGACAGGGTTTCAGCATGTTGGCCAGGCTGGTTTTGATCTCCTGACCTCGTGATCTGCCTGCTTTGGCCTCTCAAAGGGCTGGGATTACAGGCGTGAGCCACTATGCCTGGCCAATATACCTACTTTTATAAATATGGTAAGAAATAAGGTACAGAGTAAAGCAAACCAATGCTTTTAGGGAATACACTTTTTATTTTTTTATTTATTATTTTTGAGACAGAGTCTTACTCCGTCACTCAGGCTGGAGTGCAGTGGCATGATCTTGGGTTTAAGCCATTCTTGTGTCTCAGCCTCCCGAGTAGCTGGGATTACAGGTGTGTGCCACCACGCCTGGCTAATTTTTGTATTTTTAGTAGAGACGAGGTTTTGCCATGTTGGCCAGGCTGGTCTCAAACTCCTGGTCTGAAGTGATCCACCTGCCTCGGCCTCCCAAAGTGTTGGGATTACAGGTGTGAGCCATTGAGACTGGCTGGGAATGGACTTTTTAGAAATACGTGAGGGAAGGAGAACTTTAAAAGCACTTCCAACTGTCCTAACCAAAAGGGTGCCTACTGAATGTGATTTTAAAATACGTAAAATTAAACGTAGGATGCTAGTCACTTTCCAACATACTTTTTACGTTCTTTATCAGTCTTTAAAATAATTTCATTATTGAGAATTTGAAAAAAAATGTTTCTACAATTAAAACTTTTATAAAATAATTTATTAAAAAATACAACTTCCCCCAAATAGCTTACATTCTGGTCGCATGAATTTTTATGCAGTTTCTAATGTTACTCAAAAGAACTGAATTTCCAATGATTCTACCCTTTTCAGTTCTCTAGAATGCCTCCAGATGGCATTAAAAGCCTTTCCCATTATATTTTACAACACACAAAAATTAAAAATTAGTAATATTTTAACCATTTAAGACCAGTCACATTCATTATATCATCTGAAAGCAGGACAATGGAACTATTTAGAACTTTTAGGGAAGTATCTTACGAAAGACAAACATATATTCATATCTCTTATGAAATATACATCTCTCCTATTTAAGCCAAAGGATCTTTCTAGACCAAGAAGCAGATTTTGGGCAAAATAAGACACTCAATATTTTACTGCAAACTGATTTCCAATCAATAGCACTTAAAAAAATGCTTAGTAATAAGAACACTGATCCCCATACAGATAAATTCACAAAGCCTGTCTTATAATAAGAAAACACACGCCACTGCTCATAAGTGATAAAAATAAAGATTTTTAAGGAGCAAACCTGTTACTGACTCTTACGGAGCTAAAATAAAGTCACGTGTTAGCTCATGAATTTTTTAATTTAAATGTTGGTATATCAATTTGGCATCAAATTAATCAGTAAAAATACATTTGGATTCCTTGAATATTGAGAAGAAACAGACAAAACACAGAGTGAGGAGCACATGTTTTATAAGGGCCTTTTCTTATGTTTTTAAAACTGCTTTTGTTAATTCAAAAAAATAAACTCTGGAGATTCCATAGATACCGATCACTGTACTTTTCACATAATTCCAAGGTGAGGTTGCAGATGGCAAGCTTCTGAAACGACCCTGTTACTGCACAGCGGTGTGGGACAGTACACCTCCCACTTTAAGTGTGAAAAGTTCTGTAATTCTTAAGACGATGCTGAAAGTCTCCAACCAAATCCCCCCAGCACACGTGCTCAAATCTCATTACATTTCTACTTCATAAAGAGAAGCATCTGCATTTTTCAAGATTCCTCTTACTCTGCTAAAGCATAAAAAAGCCCTCAAAATGCATCTGCACCCAAAGCATTTAAAAAGACATTATCATGAGAAAAGAGAACCATGGGCTTCCTTCCATCATCATTATTACTATTACAAGATACTCGCACTATCTCATTTTATGAGGCATATTTAAGCAGAGGCATCTCTGATAGAAAAACGAAAGAGACTTACGATGTATTCGATGTGCCATTGTCTGGACTCTCTGGCTCTGCATCACCTTTCTCTTAAAAAGGAAGCAGAAAAAAATACCGACATATGAGTCTTACAGTCTTTAAGATTTAAGAGAGATTAAATATATTTCCATGCTCCCATTAACAATCTTTCAAAATGTGTAGCAGGAGGCTTTTCAAACATCTTTTATTGTCTGAGAACCCGATTTGCAAAATAATTTCTTCTCTGCAATAGAATTGCCCAGGCACAGATCTGTGAGTAGGTACCGAGGAGCTATTTGCAAACAACCAGAGGCTTGCAGTGGAGACCTTACCAGAAGATGAATATCTTACAGATGGAACCTGTTTCCTTCCACTTCACTTTACAGAAAATTTCAGGAAATAAACCCATTGGCATTCTAGATCCAAGGCACTTTGAACTTTGATTGCTTCTGCTAACACAAGCCAAACCAGGTCAGGCTGAATCAGGACTTGGAGGAAAGATTTTTTTTTTTTTGAGACAAAGTCTCACTCTGTTGTCCAGGCTGGAGTGCAGTGGCACAATCTCGGCTCGCTGCAACCTCCACCTACCGGGTGCAAGCAATTCTCCTGTCTCAGCCTCCCGAGTAGCTGGGACGACAGGCACTTGACACCACACCTGGCTAATTTTTGTATTTTTTGTAGAGACGGGGTTTCATCATGTGGGCCAGGCTGGTCTTGAACTGACCTCAAGTGATCTGCCCGCCTCGGCCTCTCAAAGTGTTGGAATTACAGGCGTGAGCCCCCGTCCGGCCAGGAGGAGAGAATTTTTACAGAACACTGAGGTTGCACTGTAGGTCCCAAAATCCCCCTTTCTTATACCCCATGGAGAGCCCTGGTGGCAGGTTCTGGGGCCCAAAGCTTAAAGCAGAATGAGATATAAACCAGAAATCCTTTCTGACCATCCGAAAGGCTAGTTAAGGAAACGCTTCTGTGGGCTGTGATCATTGAGGAATTAACAAGTAGTATGTAGTTGGAGGAGCTTGGAACCAGTTCACTTCTTGTAGTTTGCGGTAGGCTTAATGTAATTCCCAATCCTTAATCAATTGGTGGTTTGAACCATGCATCCTCATTTTGTAAGGAGTTTCTTTGTATTTCCTTGAGGCTTGGCGATGGAAGAAGTCACTGATAACTGAGACTGTGGGCTTGTGTGTTTCCTGATGGTTGTGCAGAGCTAGTACACCCCAGAGAAGGCTGTGAGTTGCAAGAAATAGGTCTGTGGTAGTAACTTGCTTTGCTGTGCTCTTTCAAGTCAGGCCTGGAGATCTCTAGAATCCCTTGGTCTACTGCTCAGGTCCTCGGGCCCACACATTGTACCATACCCCTTTTGTCAGCTGTCAACATTAGCTTGTGTTCACCTAGTCCCAGGAATGACTCCCTCAATTACATAATGAACATATCCCAAAGGTACTGCCCAAACTGAACTCAAAAGCAAACTTTATATTTCCTTCTCTTTTTCTTATAGGAATAAACAGTTGTGAGAAAAAGAAGACACAGTTTCTACAGTTCGTACATCTATCTCAGACATTTATCCAGTGCCAGAACAACTATGAGTGACTTTGGCTAAAAGCTGGTCAGATGAGGGGAAAAACAAAAAAGTCACAAAATCTATTTTAACTGCCTTGATAACAAACATTGATTAGACAGGGCCTCAATACATATAAAACCATGTTGGAATAAAGTCTAAAGTAGCAAATTAATAAACTTGCTTTACAGCTCCTTCTTGTGTATTTTCTTTTGTCTTCCAGGCAAGGTCTGTGGTGCACTCATTTAGGAGGCTAGTAAGGCCTGTTCAACTGGCTTCAGTGATGGAAAATAATTTAGTACTTTGCAGAAACATTTTTTCCATGGACTAACCACAATCCCTCCTGTAATCCTGAAACAGAGAGTTATAACACCTGCATTATATAAGACAAAACTAAATGGAAGTACATTTTTTCCCTCAAATATATGGATCCTTTTCCCCAACCTCCTTTAATTTGGTGAAATTGGTTACTTTCCCCAGTCTCTAGCCTCCAGTAGTCACCACATCCCATCTTAATGAAGAATGTAAAACAGCAGACTTGGAAGCGGCAGGCAATGGTAAAATTCCCAAAGAATTTATGTCAGAAAACAGGAAACTGAAAATAAAAACGAAGGCACTGTTTGGATGTTTGAAGAAATATGTTTCGCCTTGACCAATAACGCTGCCCAAGTCTTGGGCCGGCTTCAGCACAGGGACAGATGCGCAGCTGATTATCTTTGTTCTTAGTAGCACTTATGTTGTGGCAACAGGGCAAACAGAATAGGTTCTGGCAAATAGGAAGGATGTAGTGGGGCTGAACAGGACATGGCGAACAGTCTGAGAGGGAGTGTTCTCAGCAACTTCAGTGCTGATAACGAATTTGCCTTTCTGTGGGGGGAAAAGTAAGCAGGTCAGGAATGAGATGGGGTTAAAACTATTTTTGTCCTTCAGAAAGAGTAAAACACAAAATTTCCCCCAACATCTTGAAATGTTAGGTGATGCAATTTCTGAAGTTAACTTGAAATGTTTAAGTGCATACACCATTGAGAATTATTTTCTCTTTATTAGGACCCAAGGGAAAATGATGAATGTAATGGAACATTCTAGAACATTAGTACGATTTTTGTTTTTTTTCAGTTGGGTGCACAGGAGATGTTTCTCGTCCCGCCCCACCATCCAAAGAGAGTTCTCCAGGGTCTTCCTGTTTGTGTCAGCTGTTTTCATGATGGATACCACACGAGTCTCTTTGGGAGGGAACCTGCATCGGTCACTAATAAGCTGGGTGCAGCGAAGCCATTTTACATGTGGAAATACAATTACAGAGAGGAAGAGGGGAAAAAATGAGCCACAGAAAGAACTATATATGCACATGTATATGTATATATGTAAATATATATAAAATCTTTGCATCTATATGTATTATCCACTTTCAATTTGACAGTCCGTATTTGTCTGACTGGGCCTTCCACATTGCCTAACATATACTAGGTGCTCAGTATGTGTCTCCTGTTCCGACGATCTGTCACTAATACAGAATCCCATGCTGCAGTGGGAAAAGATGGGTAAGGTACCCTCGCCAGTGAAATGGAATATACAGTTTGAGGCATGAAACAGCTTGCTGACTCCAGTAGGTCACTTAAAAAAATTATAACAGTTACCTTTTTAACTCAATGTACAGAGGACTTCTACGTTGGGTGCTGTTGGGAGCATAAAGATAAATAATGTGGAATTCATGCTCTTTAAACATTTAAATGGACTGCACTGTTGGAGTATCTTGCTTTCCATCAATAGTGTCATATAGGGACTAAATATGTTTTTTGAAAAGGAAATCAAAACAATCCTGCATTAAACTGAATTCTGCAGAGGGAAGTTTTGCTATACCGCAACTTTTTTTGTTTTGTTTTGTTTTTGAGACGAAGTCTCACTCTGTCGCCCAGGCTGGAGTGCAATGGTGCACTCTCTTCACTACAACTTCTGCCTCCTGGGTTCAAGTGATTCTCCTGCCTCAGCCTCCCGAGTAGCTGGCACTACAGGTGCACGCCACCATGCCCGGCTAATGTTTGTATTTTTAGTAGAGACAGGGTTTCACCATATTGGCCAGGCTGGTCTCCAACTCCTGACCTTGTGATCTGTCTGCCTCAGCCTCCCAAAGTGCTGAGATTACAGGTGTGAGCCACCGTGCCCGGCCATATGCTGCAATGTTTCTACATAGTTATATTAAAAGCAATCCATGTTTATGGTTTTAAAAAAATGAACAGAAAAGAAAAGGTAATGACTTTGCTTGCTTTTTTAAAAAAAATTCTGTTAGTCCTTCAGTCATTAGTCTAAGTGACGTGTTTTTCCTTTTTTGAGATAGAGTCTCACTCTGGTGTCCAGGCTGGAGTGCAGTGGTGTGATCTCGGCTTACTGCAATCCCTGCCTCCCGGGTGATCTCACATGATTCTCCTGCCTCAGCCTCCTGAGTAGCAGGGATAATAGGTACATGCCATCACGCCTCGCTAATTTTTGTATTTTTAGTAGAGACGGGGTTTCACCGTGTTAGCCAGGCTGCTCTCAAACTCCTGGCCTCAAGTAACCTGCCCTCCTTGGCTTCCCAAAGTGCTGGGATTACAGGTGTGAGCTACCGTGTCCAGCCAATGTGTTTTTATTTCTAGATGTACCAACTTTAGACGGAGGCCAGGTATTTAATATTCTCCCCCCCACTTATAATTTTCATTAGTTCTGTTATTACTTTTAGTGCCTCTCGTGGGCATTTGTAACTTTAAATATATTTAATCTTATTTCTCTTGATTAATCACCTTCTGACAGTATCTTTTCTGAAACTCACCCATCTATCCTTCCCTCCCGCCTCCCCATCACAGCTATATCTTTCCTTTTATATCACCAAGATTTAAAATACTTATATCCTGTTCAGTAACTATTGAGTCATCCTCCTTAATATTAATTTAGTTAATAATTTAATTTTTGGTCTTGCCTATAGGTCAAGTAAAAAACTGTAAGCCAATAATGAGAATTTGCAATATTGTGACAATATAAATATTAGTCACTAAAGAACAAAGCAGCCTGAGTAGACCTGAACAGAAGTAGACCTGAATGTCCCTAAGGTGGAATGAGTACAAATGTTCCTGACATTTACGTTAAATGAATTCTCATTGTTATGTTCCGCCACGTCACGGGTTTGTCTCAAGTTAAGGTTATGTTCTCCCTAAAATAGTGTTATATCGAGTACACATTTAGTGAACATAAAATGTATATTTACATGAAATGTACATAGACACTTTCAAAGCAGTAAAATGAATGAACTGTGAAAACACCTTCCAGGCCAGGGATGGAACATCATCAAACGTGCCTTCACTGGCTTCCATCTCTTCCCGCCCTTCCCACCAGCTACTGGTCAAACAATTGTGGCTGGGCGCGGTGGCTCACGCCTGTAATTCCAGCACTTTGGGAGGCCGCGGCCGGTGGATCACGAGGTCAGGAGATCGAGACCATCTTGGCTAACATGGTGAAACCCCGTCTCTACTAAAAATACAAAAAAATCACCTTGGCATGGTGGCGGTCACCTGTAGTCCCAGCTGCTCGAGAGGCTGAGGCAGGAGAATGGCATGAACCAGGGAGGCAGAGCTTGCAGTGAGCCGAGATCGCACCACTGCACTCCAGCGTGGGCGACAGAGTGAGACTCCGTCTCAAAAAAAAAAAAAAAAAAAAAAAGAATTGTGTGCCAATCATTCTCTTTGTTTTCTGGAGAGTTTTTTTTTTTTTTTTTTTCTTTTTAACCACCTATGTGTGTATTAATAAATTAACTCTTTTTTGGTCACTGTTGTTTCTAAACTTCATACGACTCTAACCATACCTAGGCATTCTTCTGAGACTCACTTCTATCATGCAGCGTTATGAATTTTAGATTTAGCCATCATACTGCATGTAGCTACAGTTTGTTCATCTTCGCTGCTGTGCAATACTTTATTGTATAAATATACCAGAGTTTCTTATTTGTTCTTCTCCTGATGGACATTTAGATTTTTTCCATTATGAACAACAGAACAGAAAACATTCATGAACACGCTTCCTCACGCACATGTTAGGAGTTCTGGGCCTTAAGACTTCCATATGGCCAACTGGAGCAGGGAATCCAAAACTGATTTCCAAATTAACACTCCCCAGACAGTACCTGAGACTTCCAACTGATTCACCTCCACACCAACACTCGTTATGATCAAGGTTTTAAAGGTTTTTCTAATTTAACAACGTCAAATAACATTTTGTTGTGTTGTTTGCATTTCTCTGAGCACTAATGAGGTAAATATTTTGTGCTTGCTCTTCTGTGTCGTATCTTAAAAATTATTTTTTAGTATTAATCTCTTATTCATAGAAACATTTTATTGTCTCAATAAGAGGCATACATATAGTCATGTGTGTGTGTGTGTGTGTATAACTTTTCAATATACAGATAAAACTTGGCTGGTGTGGTGGCTCACACCTGTAATCCCAGCACTTTGGGAAGCCGAGGCAGGCAGATAACGAGGTCAGGAGATGGAGACCATCCTGGCTAACACAGTGAAACCCCATCTCTACTAAAAATGCAAAAACGAACCCCCCCAAAAATTAGCCAGGTGTGGTGGCAGGTGCCTTGTAGTCTCAGCTACTATAAAGGCTGATACTAGAAAGGCTGAGACATGAGAATCATTTGAACCCAGGAGGCGGAGGTTGCAGTGAGCCGAGATTGGGCCACTGCACTCCAGCCCGGGCAACAGAGCGAGACTCCGTCTCAAAAACAAAAAAAAACCAAAAAAACTTTTCCCATTGTTAGCCTTTTTACCTTCTCTGTTATCTTTGGATAATATTAAGTTCTTAATTTTAATGTACTCAAATTTACAGATCATTTTCTTTATTTCACACTTTTTGTGATTTAAGAAAAACATCAGAAAAATGTTTTATACTGTCTTCTAAAAGCATATACTTTTACTGATCTTTAAAAAACACCTGGCACTGGTTTTTGTATATGGTGTGAGGTAGGAGCTAGTTTCGTTTTTCTCCCTAGAAATAACCAGTTATTATGGTACTCGAAGTCCATTCTTTCTCCATTGATCTACATCATCATCTCTGCCATGAGTCCAGTTTTCAAACACCTGTGGATCTGCTTCCGGGTCTCTATGCAATCGCTTTCATTGCTCAATTTGTCTATTACCGCCCTCATTACTAAGCTTTAATATGTATTTTAAAAATATTGGTAAGGCAAAGCTCCAACCTTGCTCTTCAGGAACATCTGAGCTATTCCTAGCTCTTTGTTCTATTGTATAAATTTGAGTATCATCAGTTTGTCAATTTCCACATACACACAAGTTGGAAATTTGATTGGAGCTGTACTAAATCTACAGATACTTGGAGAAAACTTGTATCTTCACAACATTGCATCTTCCAATTCACGTACTTGGTATTAGGCATCTCCACTTATTTTGACCTGTCTTAACATATTTCAATAGTTGGTTAAGTTTCTCCGTAGAGGTCTTAACACATCTTTTGACAGGGTTATTGCTTAGTAAGTTATATTTTTATGCTAACATTAAAAGTTGTATTAAACTATAGTTTTCAGTTGTTAGTGTAGGGAAATGAAATTGTGTATACAGAAATCTTGCTAAATTTTCTTATTAATCCTAATAATTAGTCTGTAGATTCTTTTGAGTTTTCCGCATAGACAAGATAATTTGAGAAAATGAATTTTTTTCTCCTAACAGATACTTTTTTTTCTTAGTTTATTGCCTCGACCAAGGATGTCCAGGATAATGTTGCATAAAAGTGGAACTCATGTCTTGTTCCTCATCTTGAGGGGAATGCTGCAAATGTTTCAACACTAAATAGGATGGTTGTTTTGAGTTCTTTTGGCAGATACTGTTATTGTGTTAATGAAGTGGGCTTCTATTCCTGATTTGCTATTTTTCCTTTAAATCATGTATAGTGAATTTTATCAAATGCTTTTTCTTAACTTATTGAAACAATCATATTTTTCTCCTTTAATATTTTAATATAATTAATCATGTTAATATTATAAAAAGAATCCAATTTTGAATTCCTAAAATAAATGCAATTTCTTAATTATGAGTTATATTTTAAAATGTATTTTGTACTTTGCTAGATGGAATTTACAAATATTTGACCTAGAATGTTTACATTTATGATCATGAATGATACCTGTAAATTCTTTTTCTTGTATTGGCTTGTCAAGTTTGGATATCAAAGTTATACTGCCTTGACAGAATGAGTTGAGAACCGCTGGCTTTTTCTAACTATCTGAAGAAGGGTGTAGGTTTAGAATTACCTCTTCCTGTGAATTTGGTAGAATCCCTGGTAAAAATGTCTAGCCTTGAAATTGTGTGTGTGGAATGATTTTTAAAAAATTACTGGGCCAATTGTTAAAATGGTTATAAGATTATTCAGGTTATATTTATATGTAAATTTCATATAAAACATCTACATATATACATATAATGCCTGAAGAATCATTTTAATCACAGTCATTTCATCTAGTTTTAAAAACATTTTGGCACAATTTTGCTCATATTTTTGTTCTTGATCTGCATCACATTTTTTCCCTTTCTGATTCCTAATATTATTTATTTGTTCCTTTTCTCTTTTTGTCCTGACCAATCTCTCTGGAAAGTGTGTCAACTGTATTATATCTTCAATGAATACACTTTTGGCTCCATTGACATTTAAACTTTTATCTTTGCTATTTTACTAATTTCTGCTTTTGTCTTTGTTTTGTAAATCTCTTTTCCATTTGTTCTGGGTTTATTTTCTCTTCTTTCAGCTCTTAAGATGGATGCTTGGTTCATTAATTTTTTTGTTTTCTAGTATGAGGCATTTCTTTACTTATTTACAGACGAAGTCTCACTCTGTCATCCGGGCTGGAGTGCGGTGGTGGGATCTTGGCTCACTGTAACATCCGCCTCCCAGGCTCAAGCGATTCTCCTGTCTCAGTCTCCCGAGTAGCTGGGACTACAGGTGCCCGCCACCACACCCAACTCAATTTTGTATTTTCAGTAGAGACGGGGTTTCACCATGTTGGCCAGGCTGGTCTCGAATTCCTGACCTCAATTGATCTGTCCACCTCAGCCTCCCAAAGTGCTTGGATTACACACTGCACCCGGCTTCTAGTATGAGTATTTTAGAGGGAAAGCTGCAATTTTCCCTCTAATTTAGTTTCTTCCTCCAGTTTTAATATTAGGTATTTCTATTACCTTTCAGTCCCAAATATTTACTAATATCTGAAGAGATTCTTAATTTCTAAACATGTGTTTTCCCTACTAGTCATATTTTCATTATCAATTTCTAATTTAATCATATTGTGGTTGGAGATCATGGTCAATATAATATTTTTATCTTTTATTTATTTATTTATTTATTTTTTATTATTATTATACTTTAAGTTCTAGGGTACATGTGCATAACGTGCAGGTTTGTTACATATGTATACTTGTGCCATGTTGGTGTGCTGCACCCATCAACTCGTCAGCACCCATCAACTCGTCATTTACATCAGGTATAACTCCCAATGCAATCCCTCCCCCCTCCCCCCTACCCATGATAGGCCCCGGTGTGTGATGTTCCCCTTCCCGAGTCCAAGTGATCTCATTGTTCAGTTCCCACCTATGAGTGAGAACATGCGGTGTTTGGTTTTCTGTTCTTGTGATAGTTTGCTAAGAATGATGGTTTCTAGCTGCATCCATATCCCTACAAAGGACACAAACTCATCCTTTTTTATGGCTGCATAGTATTCCATGGTGTATATGTGCCACATTTTCTTAATCCAGTCTGTCACTGATGGACATGTGGGTTGATTCCAAGTCTTTGCTATTGTGAATAGTGCCGCAATAAACATACGTGTGCATGTGTCTTTATAGCAGCATGATTTATAATCCTCTGGGTATATACCCAGTAATGGGATGGCTAGGTCATATGGTACATCTAGTTCTAGATCCTTGAGGAATCGCCATACTGTTTTCCATAATGGTTGAACTAGTTTACAATCCCACCAACAGTGTAAAAGTGTTCCTATTTCTCCGCATCCTCTCCAGCACCTGTTGTTTCCTGACTTTTTAATGATTGCCATTCTAACTGGTGTGAGATGGTATCTCATTGTGGTTTTGATTTGCATTTCTCTGATGGCCAGTGATGATGAGCATTTTTTCATGTGTCTGTTGGCTGTATGCCTGTCTTCTTTTGAGAAATGTCTGTTCATATCCTTTGCCCACTTTTTGATTGTTTGTTTTTTTTCTTGTAAATTTGTTTGAGTTCTTTGTAGGTTCTGGATCTTAGCCCTTTGTCAGATGAGTAGATTGCAAAAATTTTCTCCCATTCTGTAGGTTGCCTGTTCACTCTGATGGTAGTTTCTTTTGCTGTGCAGAAGCTCAATATTTTTCTCTTTAAAAATTTGTTGAAACTTGCTTTATGGTCCAGTAGTTGTCAATTTTCATAACTGTTCCCTGTCTGCTTGAAAATAATGCATATTCTGCAGCTGTTGGGTAATATAGTCTTGCTCATTGTGTTGTTTGAATCTTATGTATCCTTACCATTTTTTCTGTTTGCATGATATAACAGTTACGAATTTATGTTTACATCTCCCATTAAGATAATACATTTCTCCATGTAATTTAGTGATTTTTACTTTTAAAAATTTGAAGCTATGTTATTTGGAATTTACATATATCCAATTATTTTGTCCATATGGTAAGTCGTACCTTGGGTAGTGACCCTTTTTAACTGTAGTAATGCTTTTTGCTTAAAGTTTATTTTTCTGGTATAAGAATACATATATCATCTTCTTTTTCATCAGTATTTGGTTGGCATATATTTTCCTATCCTTTTTCCTTTCAAATTTTCTGAATCTTTAATTTCTAAATGTGTCATTCTAATAGCACAGAGCTAGAGTTTTATTTTTTAATCCATTTGGCCATTATTTGTTACTGAATCATTGCATCTAATCCATTTGTTTAAATTACTGATTTTTTTTTTTTTTTTTTTTTTTTTTTTCCTGTGAGACAGTCTTGCTCTGCTGCCCAGGCTGGAGTGCAGTGGTGCAATCTTGGCTCACTGCAACCTCTGCCTCCCGGGTTCAAGCGAGTCTCCTGCCTCAGCCTCCTCAGTAGCTGCGACTACAGGCACGCGCCACCACACCCGGCTAATTTTTATATTTTTAGTACAGATGGGGTTTCACCATGTTGGCCAGGCTTGTCTCGAACTCCTGGCCTCAAGTGATCTGCCCACCTCAGCCTCCCAAACTGCTGGGATTACAGGCGTGAGCCACCACGCCCGGCCTTTAAATTACTGATTTAATTTATGCTACTATATTTTCCCATATACTCTGTTTCATTTTCTCTTCTTTAATTCTTTTGGATTAACTAATAATATTCATATTCTATTTTTAACTTGGTTTGTAAGATGTTCTCCACATTTGGTTTGCAGGTTAAATACCTTTTACTATAGTTTAGTTGGTACCCTAAAAATTGCAAATATTTACTTAATTTATCAAAGCCCAAAGTTAAAATTTTTATCCTTCTCTGAAATAATTACAGGAACTTAGAAGATTTTAATTCCAAATTCTCCTCATCTTGTGTTATGCCATTGTTTTGTGGATTCCAATTGTATTTATTTTGATTACTTAATACATTAACAACATTGTTTAAATTTTCCCCATATTTACTTTCACTGCATTTAATCCTTCTTGCACCTCACATTCCTTCTGAACAAAGTATGTCTTTTAAAATTTCTTTTGCGAGGATTTACTGGTGGTAAACTTTCCCAGCTTTTGTCTGAAAACGTCTTGATTCATTACATTTTTTTTTTTGCAAGATCCACAATCCTAAGCTGATAGTTATTTTTTCTCAACTCAGTGATGCTTCAGCTTCTCTGCTTGTGGGTTCCCACTGATGCTGTTGTGAAGTCAGCTGTAAGTTGGCTGAGTTTTTGAAGATATTAAAGGGTATTTTAATTTTTATGTGCAGTTTAGCTACAATGTGTGTAGTGTGGACTTTTTTTTTTTCTTTTCCATTTATCCTTGGTATTCACTGGGTTCCTTGACTCTGTGGATTAATGTCTTTCAAGTCTAGAAAATTCTCAGCCATCAATCATCTTCTTCAGTACTGTCTCGCTTCCCTTTCCCTTTCTGAAATTCTAGCTAGATGTATGTTAGGCTTCCCCACTTTATCCCCATGTCTCTTAACTCATTTTCTGTTTTCATTTCTGTCTCTCTAGGCTGCATTCTAGATAATTTCTTAAATTCAACTTTCCAGTTCGTTAATTCTTTCTCAGCTATGTCTAATGTGCTGTTATGCCTGCCTATGGAAATTCTAATTTCTATTATGTTCTCTTATTCCTAGAAGTTCTGTTTAACACTCCTCCAAGTTTTCTTGCCTTTACCACATTTCCAGTCCTCTCTTTTATTTCCAAAAATTAACGCAAGGGCTCTAATTTTATATTCTGGGCTCGATAACCCCAGTTTCTGAATTAGGAGTCTGGTCCTCCGCTGTCCTGTTTGTTCTGGCCCTTGCTCATGGTCTTGTTTCCTTTTTTAGTAATCATTTCTTTTCTGATTGTAAGTTGCTCATTTCCCTTCTTTTCTGATTGTAAGTGCTCTAGTTCTGTTATTATTCATTCCTCTCCATTTTCTTTTTTCTGGTATTACTACTAGCTGGATTTTGACCATGCCACCTTGACTGGCTGTGTATCTTCAATCCCTTTCACAGTTTCCATTTGTGTTTCGCTTTATACTCAGAAAAAAAAAAAGTCTTCAACTTTACATTCAAGGCTTCAGACTTCAGCTATTATCATCCCTCCTATTGATTTTATTTTGTCAATCATATTTTTAATTCTCAAGTGTTCATTTGTTCTGTAATTACCTCTTTTTCATACCAATCTGTTCTCTTTTTATTTAACACAAATAATTTCAAATCTTTCTAAGGACTGTAATTATACTTGAAACTTTTTTCTTTTTTTCCTTGAATTAGACTTCCTAGATTTCCTTTGGGACTAGTCTTTCTTTTTGGTGCTCACTGGTTATATATTCCTATTTTTAAATAAAAAATTGGTTCACCAAGGTAGTTGGTATGGCTTTCCTGTATCAGTATACCGAGCGATTTTTCTAACACACCTATGCCTTGTAGGGAAGAGCTGATTTATGGCTCTTTGTAAGTGGGCAGGGTATGCTGACGTGAAGGATTCATTCAGGGCTCAAGAAAAGAGAAGCCTCCAGGCAAGCTGCAGGACCAAGCCCTTCCTCTACCCGCTCCTCTAAGAAAAATATAAAGCACTGTACTTTAGGTGTGTAGAATTTTTGTTTATTTCCCTCGAGAAATAGTTGACTCTTCTGCCATTACTCGATGTCATCTATTTTTAAGGTCTGGTACTATCTTAGAATCTATTCTGTTTCTCTCTTTGCTATTAGTTCCCAACGAGGAGTGAACTGTTTTTTAATTTTTTAATTTTTTTTTTTTTTTTTAGCAACTATTACTGTATTTTTTGTTTTGGGGGGTTTTTGAGAAAAAAAATAACCCTGAAAGCTCTGTGTGGGAATCCGTGAGGATGGGGCTGGAGGGGTAATGGTTGAAGGATGGCCAGGTGTTCCCATCACTGCAAACAATTCGCACTTGTTCTCTCTTGGGGGTCAGTGGAGATGTGGTCTTTCCTGGGGCTCCCGGGGGCTGTTCCCACCACCACTAAAGCTTGTTCCTGTTTGATTCTTCCTTTGCTGTGTGACGACCT
This sequence comes from Macaca mulatta, assembly GCF_049350105.2. NCBI lineage: Eukaryota > Metazoa > Chordata > Mammalia > Primates > Cercopithecidae > Macaca > Macaca mulatta. The sequence goes on from NC_133418.1 coordinate 7,906,548, forward strand.
TCCCTGTTCAGGAGTATTTTTCAGTAGGGTCTTATTACTTTTGTCTTTCCAGAAACACAACTAAATTTCTGGTTTGCTGATGGCCCTTCTTCCCGGTTTCGGTGCTATTTTGGATTTATTTCCATTTCTACAGCTTCACAGCTATCAGGTGGGGATTCTGAAGGGAGGGGAAGAAGTGCTCAGGTGCAGTCTCTCAACTGAACAAGACGTTCTCATAATTTTTAAAAATGTAGACAAATCATCCATGTTAATATTCAAGTATCTCAAGGCTTAACTAGATTCCATTTTATAATATCAAGTTCAATTGATCAGTAAATCAATGAACGATCTACCTTTTAAAAGATTTGTATTGAAAGTCATTTTCTGTTTATACAATCTTTCCTTTAGTTTCTACAATACAGTCTTTCTCACTTCAAAGAGAATAAAAGCACTGGCCTAAAATAATGAGTGAGTAATCAATCCACACAGATATTCTGTTTCTGGTTTCTCTGAAGTTCAATATTTCTTTATTTCCTACACGTTCACTGGAATCATGATTCCAAACCAAATACAAAAACAGCATGGGAAATGGTGGTGGGGTCAGTTCTCTTAAAGTTTCAAATGTGCTGTAAATTGCAGACAATTCTCAGACTTTTAACAGGAATATTATTTTTGTGTATATGTGCTGGGGTTTTGGAGAAAGATTTATTTAAAAATGAAAAAAGGCCAGGTGTGGTAGCTCACACCTATAATCTCAGCACTTTGGGAGGCCAAGGCAAGAGGACCACTTGAGGCCAGAAGTTCAAGACCAGCCTGTGCAACATAGTGAAAAGCTGTCTCTAAGAAAAATTTTAAAAAGTGGTATGTGCCTGTAGTCCTGGCTACTTAGGAAGCTAAGGTGGGAGGATTGCTTGAGCCCAGGAATTCAAGGTTATAGTGGGCTATAATTGTGCCACTGTACTCTAGCCTGGCAACAGAGCAAGACCTTGTCTCAAGAAAAAGAAATTAAAAAAAAACCCTTATTCCTAGAAAAGAAAAAACTAATCAAAAACTTTTCCTGGACAATGAAATGCCAGAGGGTTTTATATCACACAGGGATAGTACCACATCATGTCCCATAGAAGAAGGGTCCATTTTTATATAATCTAAATTGCAGTGACTATTACGCATGCCATAAAAATATGCCAGATGCACACAGAAATCACAGCAGATAGTCCTCGGACAAGAATTCAATCTCATGGTGAAGTGATGGCAGCAGCTTTCCGGGAATCAACATAGTGGGATGAAAAGTTTGTGTCTTTGGGGCAGAGAGCTCTGAATTCAAATTCTAGCTGTCATTTTTTTTTAGCGCAGTGTCTAAGAAATGACTGGTTTTTAGCCTCAGAATCTAATTTTCTTCATGTGTAAAATTGAGATCCTAATGCCTCGCTCATGCAGCTATCGTGACGATTAAGTGAAATACCGTAAGTCAGGACGCTAGCACAGAACAGACACTCAGCAGGAATTTCTTTTGCTGTTCTGTCAAAAGTGCCAAGCTGGCAGAAGGTACATGTATTCATCTATGGGATCTTCCATTTACTCTGAACGTTTAAATTCAATGGTGAGACACAGTGAGGAAAGCAAGGACAACTCTTCAAGACATTCTAGTCTGTGGTATGCGATGCTGACGCCTGTATACCACCACATGGACTTAACCAGGATTTCTTCTGATCTCTTTTCTTAGAATTAGATTCATCATTTTCTTCAGATTTCATGTCTTTTGGCATTTTGCCTCATCGCTGATGCCTGTGCCCACAGCAAATCCCAACGGTGGGTTGGATAATTAAGAGGTATTGCCTCCACACTACTATGCCATCACCCCCTCCACCGGCCTTTCTCTAGCTGTGCATGAAAATTCTGCTGCTTCCCAGTGCATTTGCCTGAACATCTTTTTTTTCTCCAGCCCATTTGTCTCACAGACGCCCAGTGGTTGAGTCTCAGTTCCACAGAGAGATCTGCAGCTCAGAGGATGTTCGGTCTTCAAATGCAGCTTCGTAATTGGCAAGGGGTGCTCCCAGCTTGCTGGCTGGTCGTGAAACTAACAAAGCCCAGTCTTTGTGAGTGTGCTTTTAGGACACAGGGTCACTTATGCATTTTTAATGCTCAAGACAACGTTAATACCAATTAGTAGTGCCAAAGAAGAGAATTAAAACACACCTTCATGGAATGATAACATCCTCTCTTTGACCAAAAAGCCCATGTGTTTTATTAGCCACCAATTCAGTAAGGAAACTGCTTCTTAGATAGTTGAGTCTGTCTATTTCTGGAAGAGGAAACACTACACATACCCAGCTGGTTGTGACTTTTCTTCATGGATTCTAAGGTCATTTGTCTGAAGGTCTACTGATTGGTTTTCTTTGCCCACTCATTTTCCTTTAGTTCAGACAACCAATTATGTGCCTTTTAAGTTTTTTTCTCCCTCCACATATACTAGGAACAGCCAAAATAAAGCACGATATTCCCTTCTCTTGGGATGGCTTTGGAATTCACTGTTTTCTGTTTTGGCCCTCCTTTCCTTGAATATGTGCACTCAAGGTCATCTTGAGTGACCTTTAATGATAAATCTTATCATTCATTCGGGCAGCACTTGAACAAATGGCCCCTTTCCCCAGTTTTTTAGTGCATTTCTTTGAAACCTACCATCCACTGCGTGCTCATCTTCCCGCCCCCTCTGCCCTCTGCCCCTGCCCCCTGCCCCCCATATGAAACTCCAGAGTGAAGTCTTTCTTACTTGGATTATTGTGTCCAGAGGATACAAGCTGAGAGTCCTGAAAGAACAAGAAACATCAATTAATTTTCTTATTGTGACTTTCAAAACCCAGGTTAACCACGAGATCATGTTTAAAACCGGTCATTCAGAACTGATTCATCGCTCTCAATCTCTATCAGCTACTTCAGTGAGAAACATGGACACGAAGGTGGACATGTACATGTTAAGCAGTTCTGGGAATACACTTCACAGTCATTTTTCTTTTGTATTAATGACTTTCTGTTTATTGAGGTGAAGTTCATGTAACATAAAATTAACCATTCTAAAGTGAACAATTCAGTGGCATTTGGTACATTCATAAGGTTGTGCAACCACTACCTCTATCTAGTTACAAAATATTTCCATCACTCTGAAGTAAAATCCGTTACCCATTAGGCAGGGTCTCCCCATACCCCTGCCCCCTAACCCCCTGTGCCCCAGCCCCTCACAACCACCAATTTCCATCTGTCTCTTGGATTTATCTATTCTGGATATTTCATATAAATGGACTCATGCAATACGTGGCCTTTGTGATTGACTTCGTTTACTTAACATAACGTTTCTGAGGTTCATCCACCCTGTAGCATATATCAGTACTTCCTTCTTTTTTATGGCTGAATAATATTGCATTGCATGGATATACAACAATGTGTTTATCCATTCATCTGTTAATAGGTATTTGGGCTGTTTCTACCTTTTGGATATTGTAAATAGCACTGCCATGAATACGCAGGTATGTACACTAGTTCGAATCCATGTTTTCAATCCTTTTTGTATATACTTAGGAGCAGAATTTCTGGGTTATATAATAACTCTATGTTAAACTTTTTAAGGAACTGCCAAGCGATTTTCCACAGCAGTGAAACCATTTTGCAATCCAACAATGTTTGAGGGTTCCAATGTATCTACATCCTTGCCAATGCTTGTTGTTTTCCATTAAAAAATTATAGCTATCCTTGTGTGTATGAAGTGGTATCTCAACATAGTTTTGATTTGTATTTCCCTAATAACTAATGATGCCGAGCATCTTTTCATGTGTTTGTTGGTCATTTGCACATCTTTGGAGAAATATCTATTCAAATCCTTTGCCATTTTTTAATTGGTTTGTCTTTCTGTTGCTGAGTTGAATGAGTTCTTGATATAGTTTGGATACGAGACTGTTACCAGATTTATGATTTGCAGTATTTTCTCCCATCCTGTCAATTATCTTTTCATTTTATCAATAATGTTCTTTGATGCATAAAAGTTCTAAATTTTCTAAATTTAAAATTCTAAAAATTTTCAATAAAGTTTAATTTACCTAATTTTTCCTTTGTTGCTCATGCTTTTGGTGTCATAGCTAAGATCCATTGCCAAATCCAAGGTCACGAAGATTTAAACCTACATTTTCCTTCCCGATACTTATGGTTTGGGTTCTTATACTCATGCCACTGACCTATTATCATATTGACTTTTAATCTAACTTTTCTTTGAATGAACCCTTCCTTCTACCCATTTCCTGTAGATGGGTTTGACAATCATGCCACCAGTAACACTCTATTAAACAGCAACTGCTGTCAATCTCACAATGGTGAATAAAAAGATTAGTATGGTATCTACTTATCTGCAGTGGAATAAAGCCAGTACTACACAGTATTTTAAGTTTAGCTATTGCTCAGGTTGAATTTGATTTTACTTGCATTAAAACAAACTATTAAAATCTGTTTTGAGGATTTACATCCTCTTTCTTTGCAAAATTCTCATTTAATAGAAAATAAACCACACACCATATGTTCTTATAAGTGGGAGTTAAGCTATGGGTATGCAAAGGCACACAGTGTGATATGATGAACTATGGAGGTTCAGAAGTGGGAGGATAGGAGTGGGACATGGGATAAAAACTACATACTGGGTACAATGTACACTACTTGGGTGATGGGTACACTAAACTCTCAGACTTCACTGCTATACAATTTACCCATGTAACCAAAAACCACTTGTACCTCAAAAGCTATTAAAATTAATAAAACTTTAAAATATGAAAGACTTATAAAAGAATGAGTGAAGAGGAATGTAAAAAAAAAAAAAAAGTAGCAGGACATAAAATCCAGAAAAACTCCTTTAAAATTCCAGCACATGGAACAAAAATCCATTGAAATTGAATGAACTTCTATTACATGGCTTAACGTATTTTACCAGAATTTTGTTCCATGAGTATAGGTTGTTATGGGGTAAGGGGTGTCATTTGATGTGACTTGCGTTATACTCAAATCCAAGTACTAATGTCTGCTTTAAAAAGAAATTCTACTGAAACGGTATAAAATGAGCCAGTCTGGTGGGCAGAGGCTGGGTAGGAAAATGGAGACGGGAAGGGATTCCCACTCTATTAAACAGCCTGAGTCATATGCAGATGCCCAATAAACCTCTTTCAATTATGGTAATAATGAACTATTCATCTGAAGAAAAAGAACAAGCTCAACTCTCACCCTGAGATTCAGTTTTTGGAAATTATTATATGAAGATGAAATATCGTTCCTGAAATGGACTAAAATATCATCTGTAAGGATGATGTTGGCCTATTTTGGATAGATGCTGTCACTGAGAAGACATCCACAATTAAATCCTCCACGTAGATTGGTACGTTTTCCTTCTCTTCAAGGGAATTTAAGAGTTTATATCTGGACATGAGTTAGTTTTAGCTTTGGCATGTGAAAAATACTGTGAGTCCCATTTAGTTAACTCCTCTGTGCTGTCTGTAGATCTGGGCCATTTGGAGGCATCCATACTAGCGAGGGGAATTACTCACACACCATCAAACGGACAAGAATGGTAATTGACATAGTTTCCAGCATTAAGTTCATTTAAAAAAAAAAAAGAAAAAAAAGAACAGAATTTTTTCCAAGACCGTTAACACAAAATAGAATTATTTTATTTATTTATCGATTTATTTATTTAGAAATGGAGTTTTGCTCTTGTTGCCCAAGCTGGAGTGCAATGGCGTGATCTCAGTTCATGCAGCCTCCGCCTCCCAGGTTCAAGCAATTCTCTTGCCTCAGCCTCCCGCGTAGCTGGGATTACAGGCGCCCGCCACCAGGCCCTGCTAATTTTTTGAATTTTTAGGAGAGATGGGGTTTTGCCATGTCGGCCAGGCGGGTCTCGAACTCTTGGCCTCAGGTGATCCACCTGCCTTGGCCTCCCAAAGTACTGGGATTACAGGCATGAGCCACTGCACCCGGCATATTTTATTTATTTTTTAGAGACAGGGCCTCGTTCTGTTACCCAGTTTGGAGGGAAGTGGCACGATCATGGCTCACTGCAGCCTCAAACTCCTAGGCTCAAGCGATCCTCCTGCCTTCGTAGCTGGTACTACAGGCACGCGCCACCATGCCCAGCTAAAATTTTTAATTTCTTGGTGTGTCCTAAAACCCACAGGATGATTGTTGATCACCGACTCTTCAGCAAAGAACCAGAGATGAGCTTATAGATGACCTGAATTAGGATGACAAACCGTAAGATCATGTATCTCATAGATAGTAAACTTTAAATTCTAACTAAAACACCTGTGTAATTAATAACCGTTATTATTTCTGTTTTGTGCGATAGGGAGTGAAGAGAGACTTCAAAACGGTGGAAGTAACTGCTATAAAAAAAATCTCTGTGGAAGTCTTCTGCAGGAGAGGCGAGAATAAAATCAAAAGACTTTGTCCCTAATATATACTCTCACGTTGCCTGCTGATGTTTTCTTGGTGGTACACTGAAACAACTGTGAATGCAAAAGTAATGGCTATAACCTCAGTGTTCTAAACGGTGCCATTCTGTGGGTACAAACGTCATATCAGCATTCTTACCGGCATTTGGCCAGCCTGCTTGTGGAGGGGTCAGCTACCTTACCAGGCCACTCCTACCTTTTAGGTCCTCTTATCAGACACCCTGATAAGGTGTCTGCTGGCAAACCTCGGGTCCTGGGGCTGCTGCTTTTGAAGGAGGACTGTTCTTCCCAGCCAGCTACAGAACCCCAGGGGGCCCCACAGGCTATGCAGATCCTTCATTCTTCATGGAGCCAGAGCAAGGCTGGGTCCAGAACAGAGGGAGAGCAAAGCTCCTTTCTCCAAAGGGACCACACACTGAAGTTCTTTCCATTTTTGTGTCTCCTGCCACCCCATTCAGAGACCCACATATGTGCAGCTTCTGTCTCACCCGCCTTCTCTCCCTTTGCAAATGTCTTCTGTAGGTAGGTGCCTGGGGAGGTCCAGCCCCATCTGTGCATTGGTATTGTCTTTCTCTGGGAGCACTCGACTAGGCCTGCAGGATTCTCTACTAAGCTTTTTAAGGGTTACAGAAGTGAGTCCAGCAAGTTAGGAGTGGAGGTGACATGTGTACAAATCATTAGAACCCAGGGCTGAAACTGATGTGGTGACTGCCACTCCCAGTACTTCCAGCTGTGTACCCTGTTCCGATCCCCTCCCCCTCGAATGCTCATCCTGCTGCCTTCTGTTTCCTGCCTGGCAAACTTCATTCTTCCTTCGAGGTGCTGCACAGGTAAACTCAAGGGTTACCCTGTGCTTTGAAATCTTCTTGACTCTAATGTTTTTGCTACACTGCGTCACACTTCCGTTACAGTAATTATTTTTTCAACAATGACTTTTGTTTTAAAGAAGTATGTGACATAACACAAACTGCACATATTTAAAGTATACAATTGGATAACAAGTCTCATACGAGGAAGGCTACCTTTATTACTTTCTTGACCCGAGGATGGCTCTGTAACACCTATTCATTGAAGAAAATTTAGCAGAACAGGAAAGTATAAAAAGGTTGCCTGTCATCCCGTATCAGGACATTTTCAAGGTTAATCTGCTGCTTTTGATTTTGTTAGCGTTGCTCAACAGATGTGTGTCATTCTGGGGGTCAAGTGCATAGAGGGAAAGCTACTCCCGATACCTAGAAGAATATCTACAGATGGGAATTAATTTTTCTCCATCATTAAATCCTAAAGTCCCAAAACCAAAACTTTTTTTGGTACATGGGAATCCTAAAATCCTTTAAATGTGGTATTTAGCTGCGAAGTTTATACAAATCATCTTGCTGAAGGCAGAAATAACCAGGTATCCTGGTATCTGAGAAAACCCTTCAATGAAATACTAAGATAAATATCATATTTCATTAAATGTAACATGCCATCCAAATCGTATGAGGCTGCGTTATCTCATGTACTACCAACTGCTGCCAATTAATTGGAAGATGTCATCGACTATAAAACAAATCCTGATTTTAGGGATCTTAAAACGTAAACAAAAAAAAATGCACCTTAGGTCAATGAAATACAGAAGTTCTTTAGCCATGTTTCTGATGCAGGACAGTCTGTTGTGACGGCATTACTTAAAAATGGCTTTTTGAAACCACTTGGGAATGGCTCCACCCCTCATACCTCTCTTACCCTATCAGTCCATCGCTGGAACTACAAAAGGCAAGAAATGGAAATATATCTCCTTATATTTCCAGAACCCCATGGAAAGCTAATTATGGTAGGAAAAATTACCATCTGATTTCGCTGGGTCTGCCTTCACACTCACTCTTAACTTGATAAAGCTCAAACAGTTGAAATAATTTGTTTTACAATTAATTTAAATGCTTATTTTGAGGTAATGCTAAACATGGAGTTTTAGTGCACAGAATTTTGTGGTAGTTTTTGAAGCACACTAGCAACCCAAAGAAGGAGATGCATAACAAACTTTCCAACTTCAAAGTACTCTCCCTTCACACTTGCTGGCTTTCATTCTCATTGTGATAGGTGAAGAGAAAGGTAACAGGAGTCTCAATTCTGTAAAGATGCTAGAATTCTTCTGTATAATGCTTTAAAAATCAATCAGCAAAAACAGTTTCAGGGCCAGGCACGGTGGCTCACGTCTGTAATCCCAGCACTTTGGGAGGCTGAGGCAGGCGGATCACTTGAGGTTAGAAGTTTGAGACCAGCCTGGCCAACATGGTGAAATCCCGTCTCTATTAAAAATACAAAAATTAGTTGGGCGTGGTTGTGGGTGCCTGTAATCCCAGCTACTAGGGAGGCTGAGGCATGAGAATTGCTTGAATCTGGGAGGCGGAGGTTGCAGTGAGCCAAGATCACACCACTGCACTTCAGCCTGGGCGACAGAGGCTGTCTCAAAAAAAAAAAAAAACTGTCTCAAAAAAAAAAAAAGAAAAAAATGAAGTTTCAGGCCATGTCTGAACCTACCAGATACAGCATCCATGGCCACGTGAATGCTTGAAAAATGGCCTTAGCTTTGGACATCCACTTTCTTGAGGGTGGTAAATGCCCTACAATTTTGATTTCTTTATTTGCATTTCAAAATGTATGAGATTGCTGCAGAAATGAAAGGAAAAAAGCAAAGCAAATACATTTTCTTCTCTCTTGGTTGAAATACCCGATAATGGCAGCCAATTTAAAGGAGTCATGGATTCTTTTCTTTACCAAATTCAATTACTTTTGAGATTTGAAGAACGAGGCAGAAATGCCTGGTGGTGTTTGTCTAGGGTATTGCGACTCCAAATTAAGTCCTCAGAGGATAGAAAATAGCCAAGTTCATTATCAATTGACTTTATTATATATGATATCCTTCAATACCCAGACAAAATGAGGAAATTCTAGGAAGTATTCAGCTAACTAATTTAGTGGTACTGGGAACTCAGAACCCACAGTTAAATCGATTTAACCCACAGTTAAATCAGAACCCACACATAAATCTTATTAAGATTGCCCCCTCAATAATTCTATTGTTTATTAGTCATTTCGGAGATTCTGCACCTCAAATTCCAAAAACAGTTTCAGCTCCTACACACTAGAAATGGTGAACATCTCAAAGGTTAACTGTGTCATTCATGAACTGCAAGGGCCAGCTGTCAGAATATAAAATTTGGCGAGATCCAGGTTCAAAGAGGTGTACTCTGTGTGAAAATTAGTAACACTCTTGGTTATAGGCAGAATAATGCCACCCCCAAAGATGTCTGTGCTCTAAGTCCCAGAACCTGTGAGGATGTTACCTCCCATGGAAAAAGAGACTTTGCAAATGTGATTAATGATTTGGAGATGGGAGATCATCGGGGCAGGGCCAATGTAATCACAAGGGTCTTTATAAGGGAAAGAAGGAGGCGGGAGAGTCCGAGAAGGAGACGTGAGAAGGGGAAGAGGTAAGTGGAGGTCACACTGATGTGAACCATGAGCCACGGACAGGGGGAGCCTCTAGACACTGGGAACAGCAAGAAAATAAATCCTTCCCTGGTGCCTGCAGTATGATTGCAGCTCTGCTGACACCTTGATTTTAGCTCAGTGACACAGATTTCAGACTTCTGACCACCAGAAGTATAAGATAATGAGTGTTGTCTGAAGTCACTAAGTTTGTGGCAATTTGTTATAATAGAAATAGGAAACTCACGTAGTCTTGTTTCATTTGTACAAGATAAATTATCAGTATTCATAGTGAACTTTTTGAAAAAAGGCATTACTAAAATCTGCAATGTTCCTACACTTTGTAAAATCACTTGTTCTTTTTCTTGGACAAGGCAAAAACATCTAGAGATGAAACAGCTCCATGTAAATCCTATAGTGGTCCTAAATAAGACACTTTTCTTTTCATTTAAATTTGAACTTCTGTGCTCTACCTGATAGATAATAATGTATTTTTGAGTGAAAAATAAAACACTTCTTATTTTCATTATTATTATTTTTTTTGACACGTAGTTTCGCTCTTGTTGCCCAGGTTGGAGTGCAGTGGCAGGATCTCAGCTCGCTGCAACCTCCACCTCCCAGGTTCAAGCGATCCTCCCACCTCAGGCTCTTGAGTAGCTGGGATTGTAAGTGTGAACCACCACACCTGGCTGATTTTTGTATTTTTGGTAGAGACAGGGTTTCACCATGTTGGCCAGGCTGGTCTCGAACACTGACCTCAGGTGATCCGCCCATCTCCCAGAGTGCTGGGATTACAGGCATGAGCTGCGCCCAGCCTATTTTCTGTCTTTAAAATACAAAATTTTAACTATAGTCATGTTTCTGTGCATGAGGATCTCCAGAACTTATTTATCTTGCATAAATGACACTTTGTATCTTTGACTAACACTCCCATTGTCCCCTCCCCAGCCCCTAGCAACCGCCATTCTCCTCACTGCTTCTGTGTTGATTTTAGATTCTACATATAGGTAATGACATATAGTATTCGGCTTTCTGTGTCTGGCTTAGTTCACGCAGTACAATGCCTATGCTATGTGTGTGTGTACACATACGTGTGTATATGAATAATATATGATGTATCAGAAATGTGACTATAGTTAACCATGAGGGTAGATCTTTAGAAATTTGCTAGGAGGTAATGTTCTCATCACCATAAAAAGAAAAGAAAAAATGGTAACTATGTGAGGTTACTGATATATTAATTAGCTTGATTGTGGTGATTACTTCACAATATCAAAACATCAAGTTGTTTACCTTAAATATATACATTTTTTGGTCAATTATAGCTCAATTGAGCTAAAAAATGAAATTTTTGTACTAATGGTTTAAAGTCTCAATATGACCTCAGAAATCAGTACTTGCACTTAAGTATCTACATGAAACAAAACAGAACAAACTGGTACAGTATGTTTGGAAAAGTCACAACCAACTATGCTTTTGTATGTGCCCAATTAGATAAAAAGTTGTACTTATACCATGATACCTACACATAACAAAAATGTCCATGATTCTATTTTGAGTCGGAATTATTTTGGCTAGATTATGTACAAAGATTGTAAGCACTGTGCATTTTATTCTAAGGATGGCAGGATGCCACTGGAAGTACATACTGAATAAACTGTTCAGCTAAATTCCCTTGTACTGAATGAAAGGGCTAGAAGCCTGGGAACTTCATTTTGTATGGCAAATTCATACAAAATATTTTGTTGCTGTTTTGAAGAATGAAGAAAATCTCTATATATTCACTTGAAAAGATCTTCAAATACATTTTATTGTAAGAAAAATCAACTCTTAGAATGGAATTTATCTTTGTGATAACAGCAATGAACAATTCTTTCAATAATTCACCTTAGAAAGCGGTGATATTGATATTTATTTATTTTTTTGTTTGTTTGTTTTTGAAACACAGTCTCCATCTGTTGCCCAAGCTGGAGTGCAGTGGCACAATCTCAGCTCACTGCAAGCTCCACCTTTCAGGTTCAAGTGATTCTCCTGCCTCAGCCTCTCGAGTAGCTGCGATTACAGGCATGTACCACCATGCCTGGCTAATTTTGTATTTTTAGTAGACATAGGGTTTCACCATGTTGGCCAGGCTAGTCTTGAACTCCTGACCTCAACTGAGCCACCTGCTTTGGCCTCCCAAAGTGCTGGGATTATAGGAATGAGCCAGCATGCCCAACCAGAAAGCTGTGATATTGATATTGATATTGATAATGATACATATTGTTGAAAAAAATCAACTTTTGGAAAAAGTACTTTTAGTACCATACAACTTAGGAATTGGAAAAATTGCACATGTATATATGTGCCTATAATGCACAGGGAAAATGACTGAAATGGCACATAAACTCTTGATAGTAATCTCTGGGTAGGGAAATAATCTCTGGCTTGGAGTGCCAGGGATGTTGAGATTTTGGTCTCTTCCCATTTGTATAATTTGATCCTTTATAATAAATATGTAGTATGTGTCAGTTATTCAAATCAAAGAAAGTCTATTACACTCATGATTACAGTCATTTATTCTGTGGCCAATTTTTTGGTGTGCTTTTCCTGAGAAAATACAGATATCTTTTTTTAAGTCCTAGAAAATATCTTAAGCTTTAAAAAAGATATTCAGGGAAATTAAATACCACATGTCTTCAACACTAAGACACTGATTTTAAAATACATCATTAATTTAATAACAGCTTTTCAGAAAAATCCAGGACATACAATTTTATACATCACATTGAATGTTTAAAATGATTATAAGATGCATTTCAACTTCACAAATGTTTTTTAGATAAAATGATAATTACAATAGTATCACATTTTGCAGAGAAGTGTAGGTAAGTAAGATTGGAGGCTTGATTCTCCCCCTTTCATAAATGATTACAGATGTGCTTGCAAATTGTTAAGAATCAGATTCACGTGCCTCTGGCAGGAATACTTACAGAAGAAAAGACAATCACAGGTAAACCCACTGCCCACTAGAAATGCCTGCATGAGTAAAGCATATTCCTCCTGAGGGGTGCAAGATCTCACCTTATTTGGAAATGGAAATTTGGTTGGTTCCACTTTGCCAGGTGCTTGAATAGCAGAAAGTGGTGGAAGCCAGGTCATCTCCTAAAGCATGGGAGAAAAAACAAACAATATTATGATATAGACAGTATCCAAAATCAGCGATATGTAAAGCGGCTGTACAAGCGGGCCTTCATAAGGCAGGGAAGGGGTAAGAAATGTACAAAGGCTGAAAGAATAAATAAAAAAAAGATGTGAAATCCACTTTTATGATTTCATTTCCTAATTTTACCAATTCTTGATTCCTTGGCTCTCCCCATGCTCCCTTTGTGCCTTAAAAAGGCTTGCAAGGCTGTCCTATTTTCACTTCATTTAAAGCGCTGAGTAAAGGGACAATCTAGTAGCAAAAGTTCTATGGAAAATGCCACATGAAGGGGACTTGGACTTGATCCCACAAAATTCACAGGGTGTCTCCAAAGGAATGCATAAGGTACTTTTAACTTTATGGATCTTTATTAGAGGAGTTATTTATACAATTAGAAATAAAGTATCAGTTCTCAATCAGGCCCACACATCACTGTGGTCTTCAGAAAAATGTCATTCACAGAGAGGGAAGAAACCAATCACGCCTATGAAATACAGAGAGAGAATGGTGTCATGTCTTACAACACGGTAGTAAGAACACAACATGAGCTTAACATGGAATAATTTCTCGTACACTTTTTCACACATTTTCTCTAAGCCTTGGGAGAGGGAAAGAAGGGCTGTTTTATTCACTTCCAGTATTCACCTTCAGTTTCATCTCCAGAAAAGAGCTCCAATCAATAAATGACTACAGAATTATATTGATTTCTGATGACCAGGACGCCAACTTGGCGTTTACGAATTGGATCTGAACCTTATTATTTTTTTTTTTTTGAGATGGAGTCTCACTCTGTCACCCAAGCTGGAGTGCAGTGGTGCGATCTGGCTCACTGCAACCTCCGCCTCCCAGGTTCAAGTGATTCTCCTGCCTCAGCCTCCTGTGTAGCTGGGATTACAGGTGCCTACCACTATGCCTGGCTAATTTTTGTATTTTCAGTAGAGACAATGTTTCACCATGTTGGCCAGGCTGGTCTCGAACTCCCGACCTCGGGCGATCAGCCCACCTCGGGCTCCCAAAGTGCTGGGTATACAGACATAAGCCACTGGGCCCGACAGAACCCTATTTCTTGATTTGCCTGCACTTCCAAACCTAAGCAAGCACAGAAGCAGTGGTCGATCCATTTTCAGAAAAGTGCGAAGTTCTCTCTCTTGAGGTGAGGACATTTCCTTACCTCCCTTTGGCGGGTGGGTGTTGAAAAGGGATCCTGTCAGGCTTTCGGAACGAAAGAGCTCTTGGGAACGGTCGTGCGCCTTCTTTTCTCGGGTCATTCACCTCCCCCAGCACCTCAGATAATGCAGAACCCACACAGGAAGCCGTGGGAGGGCGAGTGTGTTCAAAGCCATGCGGGAAGGATTTACTGACCCGATATCTTCTCTCCCACACCACGACACGTGACACAGGCAGTAGGTGGGTCAGGCACATACGCATTCCAGGTGTCCCTTCTCCATTCTGCCATTACCAACGCTCCCCCAGGAAAGCAAAGGCAGATCCAGTGACCCTTTAAAACGTCCCTCTCTCCTCCCATCTCTGCCCTGCTGGTGCCTTGGTCTCCCTTTGAGGAGGCTGAGAAGCAGGACTGTCAAGTTTGTGTCCACCGTGGCATATTTGTCCATAGAGTCAAGGAACTATTCGTCATTCTCAGAGTTGGGCCACCTCGTCTAGGACCTGGTGAATTCTTACCCAGAGTGTCGCTACCCAATTAAGAAAGCCATAAAGACACAAGTGGATTTTCTACATCTCGGCTCTCCCATAGGGCCATCTCTCCTCTATAAGGTTTCTGATTTTCTTCTTCCATTTTCAATACTGGAGAGGATACGTGTTTTGGCTATAAGTGGCCTCAAAGCTTTTGTAGAGAAATTACTCATCAATTACAAACTATTAAACCAATCGTCCTTTTCCTCTTCTGTAGACTGTCTGATGTGTTCCTGAGTCCATCCCACTGCTAATCAGCCACTCCATAGCTGCCTTTGCAATCACTCTTTTGCTTACACAGTTTACACCGTTAAGATCCTCAGGGGCCAACATTGCAAAGTACAAACTAATTACTCATGATTAAACATCAGACTTAACACATACCACCCCGGTATGTCTATGTTAACTTTGCATACAGGCACCCTCTGTGTATCAGAATGCCTCACATTTGTGCAATTTGTCTCCGACTGTAGCTAAAATCCAAAAAGATAAACTATTGTTTCAGTGTGTTCTCCAGCAACTCAGGAATAAAAAAAATGAAAAGTCCATAAAAAAAAAAATGAGTAACAGTACTTTCAAAAGAACACTTCCTAGACCAACAGCTTCTTACAACTGACACTTTCAGGTTCAAATCTGTTTAATACACTGTTTATCCAAGAGTGGAAGAGCAGACAAACTTTGAGATACCATTGAGCTGTGATTCTTTTATTTTTTTCAGACGGAGTCTCGCTCTGTCGCCCAGGCTGGAGTGCAGTGGCGCGATCTCAGCTCACTGCAAGCTCCGCCTCCCGGGTTCACGCCATTCTCCTGCCTCAGCCTCCCGAGTAGCTGGGACTACAGGCGCCGCCACACCCGGCTAATTTTTTTGTATTTTTAGTAGAGACAGGGTTTCACCGTGTTTGCCAAGATGGTCTTGATCTCCTGACCTCGTGATCTGCCCACCTCGGCCTCCCAAAGTGCTGGGATTACAGGCGTGAGCCACCGCGCCTGGCTGAGCTGTGATTCTTTAGGGCAGAAACCGTCCTCCTGATCTTTGTATCTTAATTGCGGTCCATCCCTGAGCACCCACTCGTTCCCTGCATGAACATTTCCTGAAAACTCACCCTTGGCAGGTACTATCACCATGTCTTATGTACACAAAGTGCTCAGTTCAGCATCTACTGAATTTGAAAGTGAGGGTGTCGATTCTGGCTGTGTCTATCATCAGTCTTTCTTCTCTAATTCCAGCTATGCTTGTAATCAATCTTTCCATTTCTTTCTTTCTTCCTTCCCTCCAACTCACCTGTTCATCCATCCAGTAACCACCCAACCTCAAAAGCAATTTCCACAGAAGGCAGATGACACATTCTCTTAGCTTGCTGACCTCATGCAAATACCCCTTCTCCTTTGAAGCTCTCGCCAGGTGGTTTTGGACCCTCACTAAAGACGCACTAAAGATGAGCTGCATGTTTCTCTGTCCACTCCACCCTTTTAAATCAGACTAATGGCTCCCTCCAAAATTGCCTCCTGCCCTCCCTGCCTTCATGATAGCTTCCTATTGTTTTTTTTTGTTTTGTTTTGAGATGGAGTTTTGCTCTTGTTGTCCAGGCTGGAGTGCAATGGTGTGATCTTGGCTCACCGCAACCTCCACCTCCCGGTTCAAGCAATTCTCCTGACTCAGCCTCCCGAGTAGCTGGGATGACAGGCATGCATCACCACACCTGGCTAATTTTGTATTTTTAGTAGAGACAGGGTTTCTCCATGTTGGTCAGGCTGGTCTCGAACTCCTGACCTCAGGTGATCCGCCCGCCTCAGACCCCCAAAGTGCTGGGATTACAGGCGTGAGCCACTACACCCGGCCCCTATTGGTTTTTAAAGGCAACTGGGCAATCCTGTGGGTACCCCCAAGCATTTCACTTCACCTTCTCGACATGTTCTTCTTTTGAGTCCATCTCTGCTTCCCTCAAATTTTTGGCTTCACAACCCTGACTTTAACTCTGACCTTTGAACTTTGTCTTGAAGATTCGGAATCTTGGCTTTTCCTAGTCGACTCTGAGCCAGCTCATTCCAGGGAATCTCCAAGCCCTGTTTCTCATCAGGTAAAAATTGGCATATTAAATTGCTCTTGAAATTTAACATCCAACACCAGCCATCTCGCAAACATCTTAGCTGGCTTCTCCTACACAAGGGGAGAATCACTGGTAGGTCCATATACATCTGGATCAAGCCCTCATGTCTCCAATTCTGGATCAAGCTCCCATTCTGGCTTCTCTGATTCTGTGATTGGGCTCCTTAGGAAAAGGTAACGGTGCACAATGGTGGGATACAGAAGTAGGACACTGACCTCTCTAAACTTGAGCCCTCCTTTCCTTCTCCTTTGAGGCTCTCACCAGGTGGTTCTGGATCCTCACTAAAGATGAGCTGCATCTTTCTTTGTCCATTCCACCCCTTTAAATCAGCCTAATGGCTCCCTCCAAAATCACCTCCTGCCCTACCCACCTTCCTATCTTTCTACTGGTTTTTAAAGGCAATTGCGCAATCTGGTGGTGGCTTGGGCCATGTGGCTTGGGCAGTCCTTGCATTCATTCCTAGTCCGTTCCTTTTTCTGAGTTCCTCGGACACTCTTTCCACATGGGTGATTTTTCTTGAGCCTCACTTTGATCCCTGCTTTCTCACAACAGGTGACCTTGCCTCCTATGGCACTGAATAAACAAAGGCTCTTAAGTGTAAATGCTTCCCAAGGACAGACCTGTGGGCATTCATGCCTGACCCTGTTCCCTTCCCTCTGGTCTGATTGGAAGAGACATGAGTTCCAAGCTGATGCCTGCCTGCGCCCTCTGTCTGTCTGTTCCTCTGTCCTTGGGGATCTAGTTCCATCAGTATCCCACTGGTACTGCTTTAACGTCAATTTTTCCTTCTCCACTGGCTTCTTCCCCTAAGACTGACAAATGATCTCAGGCCACAGCCCTTCCTGACCCTGTATTCCTTCCCCAGCTGCTCTTCATTTCTCTATTTTTCTTGATAGCTAACATTCTCAAAGAAGTCTTTATACTTGCTGTTTTGATATCCTCATCTACGATTTCTATTTTTGACTTAAGACTTTTTGTTGCAGATTATACACATAGGAGTCCATATAATATTGTGCATGTGTGTGTGTAAGCTTAAGATTAATGAAACGAATACCTGTGAACTCATGACCCACCTTCACATTTCCAAGACCTTAGCAACCATTTTCAATAGAAGCAGCCCTTACATAAGCCCTTCTGTTGTGAAGGTCATTGAATGTCCTTGAATGCTCATTTCCTCCTGACTCTCTTCCCCTCTGGCTCCCACGCTGTCCTCCTGGCCCAGCGCCACTCTTGGAGATCTCACGCTCATTCGTTTTTGCTGAAACTTCTTTTCTCTCACTGTTCCTCGGGTGTTCTGTGTTCAGCCTTCCTCTCACTACCCTTCTTTCCCTTGCTGATCTTGCTACTGTGGCTTTAAAAACCATTTAGTATGCTAGTGATGCCTAAAAGCACATCCAGGTCTAATGTGCCCACTCTAGATGTCTACTGAGCCTCTCAACCTGGGTGCTCATGAGCGATTCAAACTTACCATGTTTAAAGCTAAACTTACACACCACACAAACTTTTCTTCTTCTTGTATTTTATATCCTGGTTAATGACAGCAACATCTATTAACCTTCAAGTCAGCATACCTGGAGTTATCCCAGATTCCTTCTCTTTCACTCCCTCTCTCATAATAACAACAATAATTCTCATTTATTAAGCATTTAAAATATATTATGCATGATTTTAAACGCTTTAGGTGATTTACTTAATTCTCATACGCACCCTGAAAGGTAGGACTTACTGTTTTCTTATTTTATAGATGAGGAAACTAAACCATTAAAAGGTTAAGTGATTTGCTGAAGTTCACGCAGCAGCTGGACTTACCGTATCCTGGGCTACCTCTAAGTGGATCCAAGACCTCGTACATTCTAGCCAGCTCCTAATTCCAGCCTCCCAAGCTGAGATCCTCTGAATATACCATGGTTTGCATGTGCTGGTAGCACCTCCCAACCTCCTACTCTGTGTTGGGTTGTTTACTCATCCGTCAAGACCCAGCTCCATTTCCTCCTTTGCTATGAAGCCTTCTTTGGCCAAACCAAGCCGCCGTTGACTTAACCTTCCTTCATGCCACATTTCCCACGTACAGGTCTCTATTAGAACACTTGTTCCCCTCTGTTGTGGTTACTTGTTTATACATCTGTGCCTCCCCTCTGACCTGTGATGAACCCCTCAAGGCTGTGTCATTTTTGTCTGGTGGCCCAGCACCTAACACAGAGCCTGGAGCAGAATGGGTGCTCACTTCATTTCTGAACAAATACTGAACTGAACATTCAGCACTGAATCTCTGCAGTGTGTTTACCTTTCTCTCCTTTCTGTTACCTGAACTGCCATCCTAATCACACCTTCATTATCTTTCACCTGAAGTACTCTTATAGCATCCTGATTGGTTCTCTGTCTTCTGTTAGCAGTCCACCCTCCACACTGCTGCAAACTGAATTTTCCTAATTCAGAAAAACTTCACTGCTCTAAAAATCTTCATAGGTGGCCGGGCACAGTGGCTCATGCCTGTAATCCCAGCACTTTGGGAGGCCAAGGAGGAAGGATCACCTGAAGTCAGGAGTTGGGAGACCAGCCTGGCCAACATAGTGAAATCCTGTTTCTACTAAAAATACGAAATTAGCCAGGCGTAGTGGCGCGCTCCTGTAGTCCCAGCTAGGGCAGCTGAGGCGGGAGAATTGCTTGAACCTGGGAGGCGGAGGTTGCACTGAGCCGGGATCGCGCCACTGCACTCCGGGCTGGGTGACAGAGCAAGACTCCATCTCAAACAAACAAACAAAAAACAACAAAACTTCATATGCATCATCACATCACAATGATGATGATGATGGCAATGGTGACTCTGAAGATGATGATGCCTCCTGTTAAGTTTTAGTTTTCAAAAGACTTCTTAAGTTTGTCAAAAGACTGTTAAGTTTGTCACTTATGCCCAACCTTTAAAGCAACAATTACCATCTCCACAGTACAGCGAGGAAGTTAAAGCTCAAAAAGATTAACTGATTAGTCCAAGGTCACTCAGTTCCTAGGTTTGGCCAGATAACTCTTTATCCCAGTCCAGTATTTGTTTTCCACTCTACTGCATTTACTTCCAGAAGCCTCACCCTAGTACTCAAGACCTTCTGCAATAACGTCCCAGTGTTCAGCTTCATGCCTTTTTATTGCTCTGCAAATACTCTACTTACAAGAAAAACTAGCCTCTGCTTTTACTTACACCATCCCCTTAACGTGTGAATGCCCTTCCTCATAAGTATCTGGGTCTCTCTTTATCCATTAAGGCTCATCTCAAACATCATTTACGTCTTGAGGCTTTTGCAGATTTCCCTTCTATGCCAATATAATAGGACAGTTCCCTGCTCATGCTCCTCCAAAGCACGTATTTCTTTTTCTCTTACATTCTGTTTTGTGTTGTAGTTTTATGAATATGTACTTCAATCTATACCCAACCATTTCTCTCTCTTTGAATGCTCTTTCTCCAGGGTAAAATAAAAGCAATACTTAGGAATCCTAATAATCTCTTTTAAGAGCATTCAGTTTTACTAGACTTAATCCCCAAATAGGAATTCTAATAATCCCTTTCAAGAGCATTTGGATTTACTAAACATAATCGCCTAAAGAAGGACTATAAATTTCCTCTGAGAGGGATATTATCTACTTATCTTTGTGTAGACTGGAACATCTTACATAGTAAGTGCTCTATATAAACTTGTTGAATTGAACTGAACATCCACATTTCAACGCAAACTTGCTTGCTAATTTTGCTTTAATTATACCTAAGCATTTCCGTGTGATTTTTCCATCTAACGAATTCTACTAACTACCTGAAGGAATAGTAAAGAAAATATGGTTACTTAAAGCATTCAGGTCGGTAAGAATTTCCAAAAACTTAACAATTATTTATATGGATTATTTTAACACATGTGTAATGTAATACGAATACAAAATACATTATGTAATATATATACAAAATAAAACGTAATTTATGAGGTGCAATGCTTTTATAAGATTATCCATTACATTAAAATTTCACACTAGAATTGCATGGGAAAATCAAGGGTGAATAGACTATCTCCACTTCCTCTTCTATCACTTGCTAGCCTCCTGAACTTAGGTAAGTCACAGGCTCAGTAAACTACTGTGATTTCAAGCTGTGGACTTTGTGATCAATCAGATCTTAGTTTGTGGTATCTTAGAAGAACCAGAGGAAATGAGGATATAACTATCCCATGGTTTAGTCCATAATAAAGATTACATGAGATCATACATACATACATATACAAAGAAACTAGCATAGTTCCCCTCACATTTAAGCATTCAATAAAAGACAGCACTGATTAACATCAAGCTGAGTTTCTGAATTGTCTCTAAAATGAGAAATATAACTTCACTCTGATCTCTAGTTGTTGGGAGTCTGAGATGAGAGAATATATGGGAAAGAGTTTTCTAAATTAAAAGAATAAGCATCATGCAAATGTAGCCTATAATGAAGCTAGGTTTATTAATGCCAACTATGTATTACTAAAACAGAAAGATATTTAAAGAGATTATTAGGATTCCTAAGTATGATCTGCACTTTTTATTGGAGAAAATGTCCCTAAGTTTTATCATAGAAACAGATTTCTGACAAAATAATAGCAGTCAGTGGGATAATGCAATTTGATAAAAATGTATTTCATTTGCACCTCATTTCTCATAATGATTTAAAATATAAGCAAAGGTAAAATTTATCATTCCTGCTAAAATTGCACTTAGCTTGCTCCACATTCTTTTATCACTGAGAAAGAATGCTATTTCATTACAAGGACACTGATCCCATGTCACGTAGCGATGGTCCTCACCCCTGCCTGTGTTCCTGACTTCACCCCCAACTGCCCTTTCATTGCTGCTTTGCCTCTACTGACCTACTTCGGCCATTCTTTAACCACTTCCCATACCACATGTAAGACAGGAAGAGAAACGTAATGTTTAAAACCACTTACTCCAAAGTCTAGCTGGCGACCTTCCGACCTTATAAACTCCCCTGTCCTTTCTTTGATCTGTCTGCCTTCTCTCCTTTTTCATTTTCTTGTCACTCAGGAATAAGACTGCACCCTATTCCCCCAGCTTGAGAGGTCCTCAGTGTTGCCCTTGGGTTTCTTAGTCACCTGCCCTTGTTTTTGAGATAAAGTCTCACTAAGTTGCCCAGGCTGGCCTCAAACTCCGGGGCTCATACGATCCTCCTGCCTTGGCCTCTCGAGTAGCTGGAACCACAGGTGCACGCTGCTATGTCCCACTCCTTAGCCTTTTAGATACTCCAAGCGATGGAACTGAGAATCCACATATCTGCCTCAACACAGCACCGCCAGTCCCTTCTCCCTACACAGATGTCTAGTTACTCAAGGGACATATTCAGGTGACTTCTTATTCCTTGTATAGACTTATAATGCCAAGACTCTTTATAGTAAATATACTCACTTTTCTCCTAAAATCAAAGAATAGATGGTTAAATAAGGGTACAGAATATTGCTCTTCATAACTGTCTAACGTTTTCTCTATCCTCCATATCCCAATTTTTAGAAGGTCATGGGCACATGGGCCAGTTTTCATCTTCACATCTACTTTACAGCAAGACTGATGCCAGTCTCCAAGAACCCACACCCTGATGGTGCATAGCCTTGCATGTGCTCAGTCTGCACAATGCCCTCCATGTAGCTGACCACTTTTCTGATGCCAGCCGCCTCTGCCTGTTTTAGGACAACCGGTAGGAGGCCTCGGGCATCCCCACCTCACGTAGCAGCTCTTTGTTACCAAAGGAGAGAATACACAAAAATAGAATTTTTGCCTGAAGTTAAATCTTCGAGTTCAAACTGCAGCTATGAAGATCTGCAAAGTCTATTTAGCTTACAAATAGGTTCAACTAGAAAAAATTTAAACCAGGTTTTAATTTCCCTGTTAAAACAAGTGAGGAGAAACACATTTTTCCTGGTTTCTCTCCCTTGTCTGTCGCCACTACAGGAGTGTTCCATCTCAGTTACTATGTCACCTTTGCTCCGAAGTTTCCAGTGACCCCGGTCCAATTATTCAAGATCCTCTGCCACATGGCACCATCAAGGACCGCTGTGGCATTACCGCCTGCTGCTTTTCTAAACATGGTCTTCCCCAAGCCTGATGGCTTACTTCCTGTCCTGCCCCAGGCTTTCCTGCCCCCACCTTGTTTCACTTTTCCTTTCACGTTATTCCATCTCACTTACCTCTGCATTCTTTCTCATCCTGGCCTGTCTGTGAAGGTGACCTGTACTACCCTGAGGGAGCCCTCTCTACCCTCCACTTAGACATAATCAATGCCACTTTTTTTTTTTTTTTTTTTGAGACGGAGTCTCCCTCTGTCACCCAGGCTGGAGTGCAATGGCATGATCTCAGCTCACTGCAACCTCTGTCTCCTGGGTTCAAGCGATTCTCCCACCTCAGCCTCCTGAGTTGCTGGGATTACAGGCGCACACCGCCACGCCAGCCAATTTTTGTATTTTTTAGTAGAGACGGGGTTTCACCGTATTGGCCAGGCTGGTCTCAAACTCCTGACCTCAGGTGATCCACCTGCCTTGGCCTCCCAAAGTGCTGGGATTACGGGTGTCAGCCACCGCGCCTGGCCAATGCCAATGATTTAGCAACTACATGCTACTCAGTGCTGGGAGCTTTCTTGTCATGTGTCACCACTATCAGAACATTTTAAAAATCCCTACTAGATTACAATCTCTTTGAGGGAAGGGATCATGTCTAATAATGCTCATATAACTCCTCAAAGGCCTAGCACAATGGTCAGAAAAACAGGAATGCATTGAACCTCTCTGTAATTCTCTTTTCTTGCCTGTAAAAGAATGGTAGCAAGAAATTACACTGGTTTCACCAAGCATATATGACTGTTGCCAGGATCGAGGGATCTGCCTGGCAGGTGACCGCAGTTCACTCCAGAATTCTTTGTGCTCAGAAACTTACTGTTTTCTAAACAAGACACGGGATGAATTCTGTGACTCGGGAATAAAAATGCAAGATGCCAACGTTGATGTTTATGGCAGTGGCTGCTGATCAGAGCGTGATTTCATTTTCAGTTTCTGTATCAGAATAATCATTCAGCTTTTCAGTTCTTTCACACATATTATTCGTGTTATGACATTCTTATCAGATAAGTGCTGCCAACAACAGACATGGTAATTTTTACTACACTGCATTTCATCTAAATGCCGGCAGCTAATGCCACTGTACCTGGTGAAGAGGAAGCACTCCCATGGGCCTGTACCTGGGACACCAGGCGGCAGCCTTGGAGTCAGATCAAGTGGGGAAACACATTCCTTCCCCAGTGGGACTGCGGAGTGCATTCTGCCTGTCAATCCATTCCTGGCATTTGTGGGCAGAGACCCGACATTCCCCTTTAAACACAGATTCCAGGGTCAGGCTTGAAGGCTCAGGACTAGTAAGTGACACTCAAAACCTTTAAGTTGGCCTCTAAATCAACAAAAATTCACAAACAACCTTATTTTACCACTCTATAGTCAAACAAAACAAAACAAAAACCCTATAGTTTGAAAAGTAGTAAATATAACGCATTCATATCGATTAGTAATAGTAACAGGCCAGGACCAGTAGCTCACGCCTGCAATCCCAGCACTTTGGGAGGCTGAGGCGGGAGGATCTCTTGAGCCTAGGAATTCTAGGTTTCCGTGAGCTATGACTGCGCCACCGCACTCCAGCCTGGGTGGCAGAGGAAGATCCTGTCTTTAATCACAACAACAACAACAACAACAACAACAACAACAATTAGCATTTGGATGGAAATACTACTGATTGAAAACTTTTAGGAAAATAGTAGCTGCTGAAAAAGTGCCTTTAAAAGCGAGCTCTTTCTCATAGTATAACACAGGCTGTAACATGCCAGAAACCAAAATTGCAACTGATTCAGACACACAGACGAGCAAATAACCAAAAAGACTGCACAAAAGAGGGTGAACAAAAACCACAGCAAAATCTTGTTTCTTCAGTCTGAAAACCCAGGAATATGTCCAGTTTGAACTGAAACAGGCCCGAGAAGGGGATTCCCGGGAGCTGTACACGTGTTTTCTGGTCTTCTACGGACCCACAGGATGAGGGGATCTCAGAATGGGACGCTGATTCATCTACCTCATTGCAGTGCCTGAGCTTCTGAACTCCGCCCCTGCCTGCGATGAGGTTAGTCATCAAGGGATGAAATGGGGTGACAATCAATAGAATCAGTTTGAGAGGCAGCTTTCAGTTCAGGTTTTGCAGACTGACAAGTACTAAAGTAGCCCTTCAAACTGGAAACGCTGAGGGTAACTCAGACCTGTGCATTACACTTGCTCCTTGGTCTGTAGATTCTCACTTATCTAAAAGCAGAGGGCACAGGGCATCTGGCCTTTCATTATTTCCTTTGCATCGTCAAAAGCGCTCCTTATTGCCAGGAAGTCAATTCCATGCCATTGGAGACCCTACCTTTCACCTCCTTGACTTCAGCTTCCCTGGAAACTGAACTCTCCACAGAGAGGATTAGAACATTGAGAAAAGTCAAGATACAGTCCTCACCTTAAAAGTTTGTTTCATGTTAGATCCCTTAATTTTGGACCTTTCTGGAGACGTCTTGTTCTCATTTTGCATTTTTCCAGCTTTCTTTTGGGGCAGAGGATGAGAGTCACCTGCCTTACTGTCTCTCCGTGTCAAGTACATTCCTGTTCTATTTATTTACTTGAAACTTTTTCGAACCATAAAAATGAAACATTAAAAAAAATTTATTCTTTGATCCACCTGGCTTTCAATGTTCATTTGATTACTTGTGTTTAAAAAGTAATATGATTCTCATTCTTTAACTTGGAGATTGTTTTTAGAACTGAGCCTTGCGTTAAAATATTAAAAGTGGTAACATTTAGATTGGGTTTTCAGAATTTTAGGAAGATGGTTCTGCTGCTGAGTGTACAGCTGCATGGACTGAGTGACTCTTGTTAAACCCAGGTGACTCCAACTTCACCACAGAGCCCCTGCTGCAATAGACACACACCTGCTAGTTTCTGGCACCCGTACAAATCTCATGCTCATGAGGAGAAGCAATAATTGGTCTAATTTTATATTTTAAAAATGCTTTTTTTGACAAGCAAAAAAAAAAAAAACATTAAAACATTTGAGGGGCACTGAGAGAATTTCCCAAATTCTGAATCTGGGGCTGACACATCGCTGTGTCATTTCTGAGCCAAATCACGTTAACTTGAGGTTTATAAAAAATGAGCCAAATTTCTGACTGGCTCAGGAGAAAATGCACGTTACTAACTATGCCACTGACACTTTATTTCTGACTCACATAATACCTTTTAGTGGTAGCACAAACACCCAGAAGTGGGCCTTCCTAACAGACAAATAGATGATCGTTGAACTAACTGTGGTTTGCAACAATCAAACCGCTCTTTCATATATACTTAAAGGAAAAGATGGCATTATTTGGGACAGACCAGAAGACTGTGGAGGCTGGAAGGAGAAGAGGGTGAAAATTACATTCTTGGCCATGTTTTCCACACAACCCATTCCTGAACCCCTTTCCACAGACAATCTGGAAATGTGCATTCAATAAAACCCCTGTGGCAACTGCAGAGAAGCAGAGGTAGAAGAGATCAGGCTTGGAGTCCGCATCTGAGAAACCTTGTATAATTTTGGCCTTGCCACAAACCAGCAGAATGACCTTGGGCAAGTTCACTTTTCCGATTATTAGTGTCCTTATCTGCAAATTGGTATTAATCATCCTATCTTGCAGGATTACCTGAGTGGTTAGTGATAAATATACAAAGAACCTAGCATAATAGCTGGCACATAGCAGGGGCTCATAAAAAATAATTGCTGTATTACTACCTTTATAACTAGTGTTGGCAGCTTCTGGATTCGACCTAGTGAGGAAAGGGGATGAATATAGAAGACGTTTATGAATTTGTTTTTTAATCTATTTTACTCAGTTAATTATTTAATATTTAACTGGTTAATTATTCATAGTCAAATAGAAGGCTTAATAAAAATGTGCTTATTAAACAACAATTTGCTTCCTTAACTCCCTTCGCCACTAAAGCAGCATGTGCATAAAGGGAATGAAGAATGCTATCTCAGGGTCTGGACTTTTTCTTGAAAGGGACAGTTACTAGAAATCAGCATCCTCTTTCCAGTTTGAGGCTCTACAGATCAGGAGCTTTGCCCTCATGCCTATACACTACCCGGGCAGGCACCAGCTTGTAGTATAGGAGGTGTTGGGCAGCCTGGGAGTGTAAGGCGAGGCCACCCGGCTATGATGACAAAGCAATGATTACTGTCCAGGCAGGCGGCTGAGCAAGGTGACAAGCCTGGGCAAGAATAAACCCTGGAAACTACTGGGGCCGGGATCAAACTCCCCGGTTGGGTGGGACTTCTGGCTTACTAGAGGGAAGGCTGGGCCAATCCTGCTGAAAGCACATGCCTTTCTCCCTTTCAAATGCTTCCCGGCTAAATCATTTCCAAATGAGCAGGCTTCTACTAACCTTATGCAAGTATTTTTCTCAGTTTTGAGAGGTGATTTATACATCACTGAATGGCACTGCCCTAGGCCAGCAGGGATGTGTCTGGGTCTTACGGACGAATGTGAAAGGCAGGATGACTTTACAGGAAACAGAAAATGTCGACTAACGTGCTCCAGATATTGATAGTCACATCCAGAGGCTGTAGGAAAGCTGGTTAGCCTTGGAAAAACCATCTTTTCTTTTCTTCTTTTTTAGAAATAAGGTTAAATTATTCTTGAGAATAAGAAGGAAAATATTAAAACATTTACCCCCAGAAGGTCATAGATCTTCAAGAAAAGAGAAGTTAGGACCAAAATCTAAACAGGATGACAACTGCTTTTATTTGAAGGAAACAGTTTTCTAGAAGACTGAATTAGTATAGCCTGATAAAGTGCTTATCCGTTGGGAAAAGATATTCTATGGGAGCAAATATATAAAGATAAAAGAGGAAGACACTAAATTAATCATGGCTAAAGAAAGTGAGAGTCTGAACTCAGTTACTAAATGTGTCTTTAAAGAGGGAGCCAACACGATCTTGCAAGAGTCTCTATGAGAAGGTGAGAAGGAAGGGTCTTAGTACTCAAGGGCAAATAGGCAACCTACAAATTTCAGATGAATGTTTTTATCCCGTGATGTTCACTGACAACACAGACGCAGTTCCCTGTTTTGAAAAGAAGTCTAACGATCATGCTGAACAGTCTGAGACTTAATAGAGCCAATCAGTTCAGTTTCTATTAGTGCACCTGTACATTCAGGCATGTGTTCAACCAAACACACATTTGAACATCTGAGCTACTCTAGGTCTTGGGAAACAAAGCAGAATACAACAGACATGGGCCCTGCTCTCAGGAGGTATAAGCACCATGAGAGGAGAGAATCAACAAACAATGAACAAAAACATGTAAACGCAACAGATCTATACTCGAACAGTTGCTGCATGGGTCTGACGGGTCTAATTAGCATTTTGGCAAAGAAGCAGCATGAGAAGGGCATGGATTCTGTGTCAGACATTTGAGGGGCTGGTTTGTGGAAAAGACACTATATGTGGTTTAAAGCCACAGGGAAGATTTTGGTTTTAATAAACTTCCTAACAATTTCTGTCAATAAACATTCCATAGGTGTTTTGTGCTAAGCACTGCTCCAGGTGGCTACATTCTGGTAAAATGAGGTAGACAGTAAACATGTATATGACACTATGTAACATCACATGCTGTAACCCAAAGCAGCATAATTTAGCATAATGTAATATAACATAGTAACCATTAAAACTGTGCATCAGGAAACTGGCCATCACCATCAGTAAGATGGTGAGCTGCAGCCAGGCGCAGTGGCTCACACCTGTAATCCCAGCACTTTGGGAGGCTGAGGCAGGCAGATCATGAGGTCAGGAGATCGAGACCATATTGGCTAACACGGTGAAACCCCGTCTCTAATAAAAATACAAAAAATTAGCCGGGCGTGGTGGCAGACACCTGTAGTCCCAGCTACTCGGGAGGCTGAGGCAGGAGAATGGCGTGAATCTGGGAGGCGGAGCTTGCAGTGAGCTGAGGTCACGCCACTGTACTCCAGCCTGGGTGACAGAGTGAGACTCTGTCACAAAAAAAAAAAAAAAAGAAAAGAAAGGGTGAGCTGCTTATCTTGGAGGCATTTGGGATCACAAGCAGAGTGGGATGTCTCTGGGAATCCCCAGCCTGGAGCAACTTCCTCTGACTTTGGTGGAGTCACATGGAGGGCTCAGGGCAACTTCCGCTCTCTATTCTTCTTCATGACTTAATTGTTGTGTCTCAATATTTTCGGTCTCTATTCCTGACTCAATGAAGTTCTTAATTTCATATGTGGTCCCTGGTGGGTTTGGGACACATGATTTCATTTTAGTTTTTAATTTAATTGAAAAAGTATTTCCATAATATTTTCTGCTTACATAAATAACACATGCTTCTGGTTAAAAAGTTAAACATTGAAAAAAAAAAAAGCAAACGCAGAAGAGTGAAACCCCCAGGATCCTAACACCTGCAGATAATGTCAATGGTGAACAGTGTTAAGCACTGGGTACTTATCCGATTTTTATATACATGCACGAAGATGGGGATTATATTAATACATGTATATTTAATGAGGTCATACTGTTTGTTGATATACTCTTTTTCACTGAGCATCTTTCCCAACACAACATAATGTGTCTTCTTTTCTTTTTTTTGGAGGTGGAGTCTCACTCTGTCGCCCAGGCTGGAGTGCAGTGGCGCAATCTTAGCTCACTGCAACTTCCGCCTCCCAGGTTCAAGCGATTCTCTTGCCTCAGCATCCTGAGTAGCTGGGACTACAGGCACACGCTGCCATGCCTGGCTATTCTTTTGTATTTTAGTAGAGACAGGGTTTTACCATGTTGCCCAGGCTAGTCTCGAACTCCTGAGCTCAGGCAATCCACCCGCCTCGGCCTCTCAAAGTGGTAGGATTACAGGCGTGAGCCACCGTGCCCGTTCGTGTTTTCTTTTTTGTAGTTATTATTTTTGACTGGTTCATCTTTTAGTCTTTCTACCTAAGAATAGTTTATACACCACAGTTACAGTGTTATAATATTCTGTTTTTCTGTGTACTTACTGTTACCAGTGAGTTTTATGCCTTCAGTTGATTTCTTCTTGCTCATTAATGTCTTTTTCTTTCAGATTAAATATCTCCCTTCAGCATTTCTTGTAGGACAGGCCTGGTGTTGATGAAGTTCCTCAGCTTTTGTTTGTCTGGGAAGGTCTTAATTTCTCCTTCTTGTTTGAAGGATATTTTCACCAGAGACACTATTCCAGAGTAAAATTTTTTTTCTTTCAGCACTTTAAATATGCCGTGCCACTGTCTCCTGGCCTGCAAGGTTTCCGCCTAAAAGTCTCCTGCCAGATGTATTGGAGCACCCTAGTATGTTACTTGTTTCTTTTCTCTTGTTGCTTTTAGGATTTTGTATTTATCCTTGACTTTTGGGGGTTTGATTATTAAATTTCCTGAGGTAGTCTTCTTTGGGTTAAATCTCCTTGGTGTTCTTTTTTTTTTTTTTTTTTTTTTTTTTTTTTTTTTTTGAGACGGAGTCTCACGCTGTCGCCCAGGCTGGAGTGCAGTGGCGCGATCTCGGCTCACTGCAAGCTCCGCCTCCCGGGTTCCCGCCATTCTCCTGCCTCAGCCTCCTGAGTGGCTGGGACTACAGGCGCCCGCCACCGCGCCCGGCTAATTTTTTGTATTTTTAGTAGAGACGGGGTTTCACTGTGGTCTCGATCTCCTGACCTTGTGATCCGCCCTCCTCGGCCTCCCAAAGTGCTGGGATTACAGGCTTGAGCCACCGCGCCCGGCCTCCTTGGTGTTCTATAACCTTCTTGTCCTTGGATATTGATACCTTTCTCTAGGTTTGGGAAGTTCTGTTATTATTTCTTTGAATACACTTCCTTCCTATCTCTCTCTCTCTGCCTCCTCTTTAAGGCCAACAATTCTTAGACTTGCCTTTTTGAGGCTATTTTTCTACATTTTATACCTGTGCCTCATTGTTTTTTATTCTTTTTTTCCTTTGTCTTTGCTGATTACACATTTTCCAACAGCCTGTCTTCAAGCTCACTAATTCATTCTCCTGCTTGATCTGTTCAGCTATTAAGAGACTCTGATGCATTCTTCAGTATGTCAGCTGCATTTTTCAACTCCAGAATTTCTGCTTGATTCTGTTGAATTATGTCAATCTCTTTGTTAAATTTAGCTGATAGAATTCTGAATTCCTTCTCTGTGTTATCTTGAATTTCTTTGAGTTTCCTCAGAACCGCCATTTTGAATCTCTGTCACGTATCTCTGCTTCTCCAGAATTGGTCCCTGACACCTTAGGCCTTATCTAGTTCATTTGGTGAGGTTGTTTACCTGGATGATCTTGACGCTTGAAGATGTCATTGGTGTTTGGGCACCGAATAATTAGGTCCTTATTGTAGTCTTTGCAGTCTGGGCTTGTTTGGAGCTGTCCTTCTTGGGAAGACTTTCCAGGTATTTGAAATGACTTGGGTGTTGTGATTGACCCTGTATCTGCATTAGGGGGCACCCCAAGTCCAGTAACCTTGTAGTTCATGCAGACTCACAGAAGTACTGCCTCGGTGGTCTTGGATAAGATCAGGAAGAATTCTCTGGAATACCAGACAGAGACTATCGTTCTCTTTTTTTTTTTTTTTTTTTTTTTTGAGACGGAGCCTGGCTCTGTCGCCCAGGCTGGAGTGCAGTGGCGCGATCTCGGCTCACCGCAAGCTCCGCCTCCGGGTTCGCGCCATTCTCCTGCCTCAGCCCCCCGAGTAGCTGGTCGTTCTCTTTCCTTACTTTCTCCCAAACAAATGGAGCCTCTCTTTCTCTCTGTGCTGAGCAGCCTGGGGCTGGGGGTGGGGCGACATAAGCATCCCTGTGGCTACCACCACTGGGACTGTGCTGGGTCAGACCTGAAGCCAGCACAACACTGAGTCTTACCCAAGGGCTACTGTAACCACTCCCTGGCTACGGCCTATATTTGCTCAAGGCCCTAGGGTGCTATGATTGGCAGATGGTGAAGCCAGCTGGGTTTGTGTCTTTCCCTTGAGAGCAACGAGGCACCCCAGCCGGGTCCAGTGATGCTGTCTAGGAGCCAGGGACTGACGTTAAAAACCTTAGAAATCTACGTGGTATTCTATTCTACTGTGGCTGAGCCGGCACTCAAACTATAAGACGCAGTCCTTCCCACGGTCCCCTCTCCTTTCCACAGGCAGAAGAGCCTCATCCCAAGGCCACCACCACGACGGGTCCACAGGGAGTACTGCCAGGCCACTGTTGATGCTAACTTAAGGGCTAAAGGCCCTTCAGTCAACTTGTGGTGAGCGCTGCCTGGCCTGAGACTCACCCTTCAGGGCAGTGGACTCCCCTCTGGCCCAGGGAAGGTCCAGAAATGGTATCCAAGAGTCAAGGCCTGGAATCAGGAACGCCAAGAGCCTGCTTTGTGCTCTACCCTGCTGTGGCCCAGCTGGTACCTAAGTTGCAAGACAAAGTCCCTTTTACTTTTCCTTCTGCTTTTCCCAAGCAAAAGGAGTCTCTCACTATAGCCACCACAGCTGGGAATGTGGTGGGTCTCACCTGAAGCCAGCAGTCTCAGAGTCTCACCAAGGCCCATGGCGTATGACCTGGGTATCACTGCTGGTTATTCAGGGACCAAGGGCTCTTTAAGTCAGCAAGACATGGATCCTGCCAGGACTTGGTCCTTCCCTTCAAGGCAGTGTCTCCTTCTGGCCCAGGGTGTCTGTCTAGAAATGTTTTCTGAGAGGTGGGGCCTGAAAATGGGGTCTCACAACTCTGACTGGTGCCCTATCCCTCTGTGGCTTAGCTGGTAACCAAGATGCAAGACGAAGTCCTCTTTACTCTTGCCCCTCCTGTCTTGAAGCAGAAGGAAGGAGGTTCTCTTTTGAAGCTGTGAGCTTTGTTACCTGGGTTTGAAGGAGGGGTAGTGTAAGCATTCCCTTAGCTTCCCCGGATGGTGTCTTAGTAAGTCATGCAGCCCCCAAATCCAATGACTCTGAGCCCAGCTCAGCGCTAGGACTTGTCTAGGAATTACAGTGCTTGTAGCCTTGACTGCCTTTGAAGTTTACGTAGGGCCCCGGAGCCCACAGCATGTTGGTGGTGAGGCTTGAGGGAACTCAAGTTCCTGCTGCTCGCATGGGGACTTCCTCTCTGGCTACAGCTCATCTAAACACCCCCTCTGTGGGCAGGTGTCAGCTGCGTTCAGCCAGTTTTACCTTCCGCTGTAACAGGGCAGCACCGAGTTCAATGCGAAGTCACACAGTCACTGCACTCTCCCTCTCCCAAATGCGCAGACTTCTCTGTGCCATGTGGCTGCTGTGGGGGGATGGTGGAAGAGCGGCACTGGTGATTCCAAACTGTCTTTCCTACCCTCTTCAGTGCCTCCTTCAGTGATAGGAAGGTCAGACCAAATACTGTGAGTGCTCGTCTGATTTCTGGTTCTTATGAAGGTACTTTTTTTGTGTAGATAGTTGTTAAATTTGGTGTTCCCACGGTGGGATGGGGGGTGGTGATTGGTGAAGCTTTCTATTCAGCCATCTTGCTCCATACCTCCCAAAGCATATCTTATTTTTAAAAGGCTGCATAGACTATCTCACTGCTTAGAGGTGCCATAGTTTATTTGATCAAAAGACAGAGAATTGAGTTTTTGTCATTTTTTCATTACTAAAAATCACGCTTTGGCAAAAATCCTTGTACATGTATCTCTTCACAGTTCCGTATTTCTTGTGTAGGATTAATTCCTTGAATAGAATTTCTAGGTCAAATAGCATAAATATTTAAAATTTTAATACATTGTCAAATGGTTTCCCTGAAATGGTCTATCACATTATATCTCCTCCAATAGTATATGAGAGTCCCTGGTTCTAAACACTTTTACTAACATTCTTTTAAAATATTATTTTTTACATTATTGCCAACCTTATAGAAAAAATATTCTATTGTTTTAATCTCATCTCTAATTATTAGTGTACTATACTTATTAGTCACTTTCTGTTTGTGAAATGCTAATTCACACCCTTTGCCCATTTTTCTATTAGAATCTACACTTTTCATATTGGTGGTTAAAGAGTGCTCTGAGTATCTAGGAAATCAGTAATCTATCTTGCCAGCTGGCTGTCACATAAATATATTTTCCATACATGCATATATGGAACTAATTCATAATGTAAAAATGAACAAGAAAACTTGGAAGAAAAAAGAACTCTTGAGAAGAAAGAGTGAGTGATATAATTTTACCACTGAAAAGTATTGAATGCAGCCATCGAAGTATGCGGCAGGCAAGTTTTATTGCCTAGCAGCAAACTTTTCTAAATGTTGAACCAAAGAAAGTTTATTTCTAGAAATATTTGTAACAAAAACCTAAAGTGGCCAGGGCAGTAATGTTCCAGTTGTTGAACCATCAGGTGTGTGAATGAGGGCAAGCATGTGCTTGTGTGAGTGACTGTGAATGTGTGTGTCTGTGTGTGTTTTTGACTGTGTGTGCGTGCAAGTGTACGTGTCAGTGTGAATTTGTGAGTGTGAGAGTGAGTGTGCGTGTGTGTGTGTGTGTGTGTGAGATTATTTCCTATGGACTCAGCAAGGCATTTGCCACCAAAAGAGATCGAGAAGAAGCCAAATATATGATTCCTGTGCTCAGGCTATTCACAGATGGGAAACAAAACAGAACAAAAAACAAGTGTATCAAGAGTGATGTATAGCTGTCCCGTGGTATCCATGTGGGATTGGTTCCAGGGCCCCTCTCAGATACTAACATTCACGGGTGCTCAATTCCCTGATATAAAATGGTGGAGTATTTGCATATATCTATGGACATCCTTCTACAACCTTTAAATTTTCTCTAGATTACTTATACCCCAACATGATACCTACACATCACTTCATTCTA
The DNA here is from genome assembly GCF_049350105.2 of Macaca mulatta. Lineage (NCBI taxonomy): Eukaryota > Metazoa > Chordata > Mammalia > Primates > Cercopithecidae > Macaca > Macaca mulatta. Next base: position 7,941,419 of record NC_133418.1, read on the forward strand.
TTGGATTCAACATCGTACTCAGCATGGCAAATTACAGTTTTGTCTTTTGGAACTTTGTGGATTTTCCCCCCAAAACAGTTTTGATTTATGGTTGGTTGAATTCACCAATGTGGAACCCATAGCAGATATGGAGGGCTGACTACACATGCACATGCACATACACACACACACACACACACACTCTTACACACACACACGTGCGCGCGCGCACGCACACACACACATATACACACACATATACACACACATATACACACACACACATACACACACACATACACACACACATACACACATATACACACACACAGAGTGGGCATAAGGAATCTTATTAGGGTGGAGAAGTGTTCTAAAACTATATGATGATGATGACTGTATAACTGTAAATTTACTAAATTTACTATATATCGCTGAATTGCACAGTTGAAATGGGTTAGTATTTTGATACACAAACTGTATCTTCTAAAGTTGAAAAAAAATGACGGATACTTGGTGCTTAATTACGTCCTGCAGACTATGAGTATAATAGTGGTACTGAGAAGAGAAAGAGCTTTCTGACTTAGGGCAAAGTGCACACAGAGAAGGCACAGCAGGTTTTGGAGGAGGTGTCAGAACCCACCTAAGTGTGGCTCTTCAGACAGTGGGAACGGAGCCTGACTGTGCAGGTGGAGGAGGGAGATTGCGTGTGCTCTGGCATAGTCAGTGATGAAAATGGAACAGGTGATGAGCACCCGGCTTATGGACACTTTAAAAAAAAACAGAGTAATTCATGCAGCACTATTCACAATAGCAAAGACATGGGATCAACCCAAAGGCCCATCAATGGTAGACTGGATAAAGAAAATGTGTACATATACACCACAGAATACTATGCAGCCATAAAAAGGAACAAGATCATGTCCTTTGCAGGGGCATGGATGGAACCGGAAGCTGTTCTCCTCAGCAAACTAATGCAGGAACAGAAAGCCAAACACTGCACGTTTTCACTTATTAAGTGGGAGCTGAACGATGAGAACACATGGACACATCGGGGGGAACAACACACACCGAGGCCTGTCATGGGGGATCATCAGGAAGAATAGCTAATGGACACTGGGTTTAATACCTGGGTGAAGGGTTGATCTGTGCAGCAAACCACCGAGGCACACGTTACCTATGCAATAAACCTGGATATCCTGCACATGTATCCCAGAACTTAAAAAATGAAGGAAAAAAAAAAAAACCAAAATAACAAAAAACCCAGAGCAATTCAGACTCAATAGCAAGCCAGGGGAGATGTCTCAGTCCTGGTGTCCTGACAAGAGCAGTTTCGGAGTAGGAAGAAGGCTGGCACAAATGGATACAGCAACACATTCCAGAGATGCAAAGTTCCCACAAAAGCATTTTAAAGGTCACCTTGTTTATATGATATTTATGTTTTAAGACTTTATGATTTCCCCCAATATTTTAAAGCTCTCAGAGACAAAAGAATAACATGGTATAAAGAAGTGGAACTCGGAATGAGGAGACATGGACTCTGGTCTCAGAGCCACAGGGAACCGTGGACTCTGGAGGTGAAGACAACCCCAGGAAGTGATGTGTTTCTAAATTTTCTGATGAGGACACCCGGCCCCAGGAAGCTCTGTGAGCTGCCCAAGGCCTCTCAGTCACTTGTGATACAGCAGATAGAATGCAGGGCAGGGGCTACTGCACCCTTCTATGTCCCTTCAGTCTGCAAAACAGCGATAAGAATAGCTAACTGGGGTTTTCTGAGAAATTACTGTTTTGGAAACCATAAATATGTCACTTAATGTAGAACAATGAGCTTCGGCAGGATTTCTTAAGTGTGAATGCAGTCAACACGCAGTATTCCTGCCTTCTTGGTCCTCTCGTCTCGTACTCAACTCTGATCCCCTTTCCCATCCTCCTCCGCCTCGGAAAACAAGAAGTGGGACAAAATAGGAAAGGAGAGAAGAGGAAGAAAAGAGCGGCGATGAGCCCTGGGCGAGGTGGCAGGGGCCTGAGAGGCAGGGAAGGCAAATGGGGAGCTTTGCTCTGACCAGGCCATGTGCTTGGTCTGCGGGGCCTCTGGCTTCCCATCGGTAAGTCCTATGAGAAGAACTGTGATAGTCAAAGTGTCTGCCAAAAGAAGGGAGTGAATCAGATGGAACCCATTCCACCCTGCCCCAAGAACAATGTTGCACAAATACATGCCAGGATTCTCCCTGAACTTTACATAGAAATTGCCTGACTATGTTCGGTCTTCTCAGGGAGAGAAACAGAAAGTATTTGCTCTGGAAATCTCGTATCAATATATAACCAAGATCTTAACGTTTGCACACTTGCCCCTTCCTTTTTCTGGCATTTGTTGTTTCTTCTGTATCTCCTCAGGAACACATGGTAGCAATTAAAAGAAAAATGATTCTGACCAGCCTGAAGTGATATGGCTAAGCCTAGCACCACTTTTATTTCAGAGTTAAACAACCATGACTTAATTCTCAAATTGCTTCCCAAACCTGGGAAGTTAAGGTCCTAGTCTCCGGCTAATTCTAGAACCATCTATCGTTAAATGAAGTTGAACACAAAGAAGGGGCGACTGCAGCTAAGGGAAAGGCCATCAATCCTGACACCAGATTAATCTTCCCCAAGACACCTTTCCTGCCTGAGAGGGTTGGTGGCTGTCTGTTAGACTAGATCCAAGTTCTCAGCCTCGTCTCAGGCCTGCCCTGGCCACTGAGTGTCTGGCGTGCTTCCCACCATTCCTCATGGGAGCCTGGGTTCAGACAGGCCAGGTTCCCACTCCCGCTCACAGGAAGGAGGCTCTGCGGCTCTCACCTGCAGGCTCTGCTCACCTGTTGTCACTTCCCCATCCACATCCTACCCTTCTATCACATTTTCCTTCAAGAAGACTCACACTGCTCAGGAAACACCTGCTCACTGCCTCCTCTTCTTAAGTTCCTTTCTCTCAATGTCTACAGTGTTAACAGTTTGCAGCACTCAATCCGCCGATTGAGACCACAGCTAAGTTTTCTGAGGGCAGAGACCCCCTCTGTTTAGTTCACTGCTGCTTCTCCAGTGCCAAGCTTAGCCAGGTGCTCATTAAAGAATTACAAAATGAGCAAATGGTTACTTAGCTTGTGAGGTAGGATAAGACAACGAGACGGATTCTTAAACTACCTCCTATAACGTAAATTCCTATAATTTTTTGTTGTTGTTGCTACAAAGCTGTCACCTAGGCAGGTGAGTCTTTTATTCCTAAAATGCCTGGAGTGCTCAAATGTTTTTTGAGTTCTTCTTTGGGAACTGTGCTACGTCAATTTCTGGCGTTGGGGTGGTGGGGGTGCAGGTTGGTGTGATGGGGGTGGGGGAATCTCAGAGTTAAGAGTGGATATGAATTAACAAAGAGACAAAAGTTACTCAGGGCCAAGCCTTAACTGAAGTGGCTGATGAAGCTAGTGAGAGCAGTTCTGGATCAAAACTGATCAAAAGTCAGTCCTATTCAACATAGTATCGGAAGTTCTGGCCAGGGCAATCAGGCAAGAGAAAGAAATAAAGGGTATTCAAATAGGAAGAGAGGAAGTCAAATTATCTTTGTTTGCAGATGACATGATCCTATATCTAGAAAACCCCATCATTTCAGCCCAAAAGCTTCTTAAGCTGATAAGCAACTGCAGCAAAATCTCAGGATATAAAATCAATGTGCAGAAATCACAAGGATTTCTATACACCAACAACAGGCAAGCTGAGAGCCAAATCATGAAGGAATTCCCATTCACAACTGCCACAAAGAGAATAAAATACCTAGGAATATCACTAACAGGGGAAGTGGAGAATCTCTTCAAGAAGAACTACAAACCACTGCTCAAAGAAATCAGAGATGACACAAACAAATTGAAAAACATTCCATGCTCATGCCCAGGAAGAATCGATATCATGAAAATGGCCATACTGCCCAAAGCAATTTATAGATTCAATGTTATTCCCATTAAACTACCACTGACATTCTTCACAGAATTAGAAAAAACTATTTTAAAATTCACATGGAACCAAAAAAGAGCCCGAATAGCCAAGGCAATCCTAATCCTAAGCAAAAAGAATAAAGCCGGAGGCATTACACCACCCAACTTCAAACTATACTAGAAGGCTACAGTAACCAAAACAGCATGGTACTGGTACAAGACCAGACATACAGACCAATGGAACAGAATAGGAAACCCAGAAATAAGACCACACACCTACAATCATCTGATCTTTGACAAATCTGATAAAAACAAGCAATGGAGAAAGGATTCCCTATTTAATAAATGGTGCTGAGGCCGGGCGTGTAATCCCAGCACTTTGGGAAGCCAAGGCGGGTGGATCATGAGGTCAGCAGATCGAGACCATCCTGGCTAACATGGTGAAACCCCGTCTCTAATAAAAATACAAAGAATGAAACCCTGTCTCTACTAAAAACACAAAAAATTAGCTGGGCGTGGTGGCGGGTGCCTGTAGTCCCAGCTACTCGGGAGGCTGAGGCAGGAGAATGGCGTGAACCTGGGAGGCGGAGCTTGCAGTGAGCGGAGATGGCGCCACTGCACTCCAGCCTGGGCGACAGAGCGAGACTCTGTCTCAAAAAATAAAATAAAATAAAATAAAATAAAATAAAAATAAATGATGCTGAGAGAACTGATTAGCAATATGTAGAAAACTGAAACCAGACCCCTTCCTTACACCATATACAAAAAATCAACTCATGATGGATTAAAGAATTAAATGTAAAACCCAAAACTAAAAAAGCTCTAGAAAAAACCTAGGCAATACCATTCAGGACACAGGCATAAGCAAAAATTTCATGACAAAGATGCCAAAAGCAATTGCAACAAAAGCAAAAATGGACAAATGGGATCTAATTAAACTAAAAAGCTTCTGCACAGCAAAAGAAAGTACCAACAGAGTAAACAGACAACCTACAGAATGGGAGAAAATTTTTGCAATCTATACCTCTGACAAAGGTTTAACATCCAGCATCTATAAGGAACTTAAACAAATTTACAAGAAAGAAATAAACAGCTCCATGAACAAGTGGGCAAAGGACACGAACAGACACTTCTCTAAAGACATACACGCAGCCAACAAACACATGAAAAAAGCTCAACATCATTGATCATTAGAGAAATAGAAATCAAAACCACAATGAGATATTATCTCACACCAGTCAGAATGGCTATTAATAAAAAGTCAAAAAACAACATCTGGCAATGTTGTGGAGAAGAAGGAATGCTTTCACACTGTTAGTGGGAGTGTAAATTCAACCATTGTGGAAGACAGTGCGGCAATTCCTTAAAGACCAAGAGGCAGAAATACCATTTGATCCAGCAATCCCATTACTGGGTATTACCCAAAGGAAGAGAAATTGTTCATTATAAAGGACACATGCACGTGTTTGTGCACTGCAGCACTATTAGCAATAGCAAAGACATGGGATCAACCTAAATGCCCATCAATGATACACTGGATAAAGAAAATGTGGTACATATACACCATGGAACACTATGCAGCCATAAAAAAGAATGAGATCATGTCCTTTGCAGGGACACGGATGGAGCTGGAGGCCTTCATCCTTAGCAAACTAACACAGGAACAGAAAACCAAATACTGCACATTCTCACTTATAAGTGGGAGCTAGATGATGAGAACACATGGACACATGTGTGGGAAAAACGCACACTGGGGCCTGTTAGAGGGAGGGAGGAGGTGGGAGGAGGGAAAAAATCAGGAAGAATAGCTAATAGGTACTGAGTTTAATACCTGGGTGATGGGCTGATAGGTGCAGCAAACCACCATGGCACATATTTACCTATGTAACAAACTTGCACATCCTGCACATGTACCCCAGAACTTAAAAGTTGGAAGAAAAAAAAAAAACCCAACTCAGGATGCCATTCCTCATGGCTCATGCTTCTTGCTCTGAAAAAAAAAAAAAAAAAAAAAAAAGCCATTATAGGAATTCTTGAAAGATGACAACATCATTAGAATGAGTATTTAGATTCTCAAGACGACTATTTCCAAGGACAGGAGCTCCTTGAATGCACTAAAAATACTCCCAAACACGAATACTTCTTTTTAAAAATGAATCTAGCAACCAGCACATCGAAGGAAACAAGTCAATACCCAGTGACCCAGTTGTGGTAGAACACTAGTTTAGTTCTGGGCAAATATAAACTTTAAAATAAACCCGACGCTTTAAAAATACCAAGCTTCCATAGTAGAATGATAAAATAATACAACAGTAGGAGACATGTGAAAATGCATGACTGTGTCTCAGGAGGAAGGAAAGCGTGGGGAACTTTTCAAATACAACTCTCAGAGGGGTTTCAAATAGCACCGGGGAGAAAAGGAATGCACTCAGTGTTCCTGGAGTTCCTTCTAATGGTGTCTCTTTGGCTCCTAACAAAGAAGCAGCAGCAGAGTCAAAATTATTTTGGGCAAATTTCAAGAAATGAAAACAAAGGTTTAAAAACCACAGAAGAGTAGGGGTCAGTTTGTTTACCTAGCACAGACAGATGGTTGTGTTTCTGTAGTCAGAGGAGCAATGCAGAAAGACTTGCAAAGTTCCAGAGGAGGCACATTTGCCAAGAAAATGCTTCAGGTTGGCAGAAGGTAGAAACGCTGTATTGGGTAAATATTTAGCAACACTGAAGAATTTTTAACACTAATATCTCATTTGGAGTGGAATATGCTTTATGGTCTGAATTCTTTCCCCGCTCTGTTTTACACGTGATGACAAAAATCAAAACATAATCACCTGTCGAGGATGAATCCTGCACCTGTGAAATTATATTTCAGACAAGCCAACTTCCTAATTACAATGGAGAGGGAACTGGCATGAGGAAGCAAGCTATTTCTACCATTCCGGCAGTGGGCTCCAGGCTCTCAGATGAAGGGCTGTTGGTACAACCACAAAAAAAACCTGCTAAAATCATCTTTTATTATTCCTGTCTGCACAACAAATAGCTCCATCTGGGGCTCAATGGTAGACTCCAGCCAAAATTTGTAAGGGCTCAGCTCTGAGGCATCCGACAGCAGCCTGCATAAGGTAGAAAATCAGACCATCATCAGCATCAGGATCACTGTCTACATGAGTTGATGAAGGGTTTGTGCGGGGCACGGGGCTGAGCATGTCAAGGGGCACAGAAAATTGGAAGCATGGACCCTGCTCTAAAGAAGCTTACAGGGCAGCTGGGGAGATAGGAATCTACAAATGCACATACGTAAAAGCACAACAGTCCCTCAGTTATGTGTGGCAAATTCCAAATGAGGGACGAGAGGTGATGCTTGGAATTGAGCAAAGTCAGAGCCCGCTGTGAGTGGCAGTAGCCAGTGCCACACAAAGCAGGCAGGGTGTGAGCATCTTCCGAGAACTTCCTACCCGTAAGTCTCCATGCTAAGTTCCCACCCAGGTCCTCTCATTTACCTGATTCCTTTCCAGGAGCATCCTGGGAGAGTGCCACTAGGAGACCACAGTTCTTTCTGCACAGAGGAAACCTTCCATTTTTCCAAAATGTTTGCTTGATCCTACTTGACTCCAGGTCCTTCCTGCTGGGCTTTAAAGACAGTTGATACCAGACAGTGGCTGGTGCCACTCTGAAGGGTGCATGTTCAGAGTCCTGAATCCCTAGACCCTGGGCATCTACAGACTGAATGCTGCTGCATTCCAGGGCTCAGATGCCTGAGTCATGGGGAGTGGTCCTTGGGCTTTTCTCAAAGGAGTACACTGCACTGGATAATTGTGTCCTTACTTGGGTTGGGTTAAGCATTCCCATCTGCCTGCCCTGGTAAGTTTCTCTAATAGATGTTATGTACAAGGTTCTTCATTCGTAACTCTTTCAAATATCTCAGGTAAGGATTGCTAGCTCTTCGCCTCCAACATCTGGTAGGCTTTCCACCTGGTTCCTTTGCTTTCTGTCTCTATGAAAATGCTCTGAAGAGCTGGTCTCGGTCAGGCAAGCTACCTGTAGGCCGTGTCTTCACGCACACAAACAAGTTGGCTGCCTTCTACCAGCTCCCAGTAGCCCCACAGAGTAGAAGCGCCACAGGCTGTGTCCTGTACACTCTGGCCCTGGGAGCGCAGGCTCCGTTTGCACAGCATTACTGAAGCAGGCCCTGGGGTCGTTAAAAAAAAAGCAAAAGCAAAAAACCTGCAAAAATTAGTTCCAGCACTGCCAGTTCAAATGGGCAGTGTGCACGTCCATATGGCTGGGCTCCTCCAGGTCTGACTGTGCCATAAAGACAGGTTTCGGTCGGCTCGTTCCAGGCCTGAGAGCCAGAAGGCAGAGCAGTCTTGGAAGCACCGAAGCCAGAGTGACTCCTGCACATTGCATCCCTTCTGGACCCTGCCTGGAGCTCCGTCTGCCCGGAACACCCTTCTCCCTCTGTCTTCCTCTGGTTTCCTCCTCCTCCTTCTCATCTCTTACCTCCTTCAGGTCTGTGGCTTTCCCCAGCAGTTTACACAGTACCTGGCACTGGGTGAAGCTCAACAATATTTGTTCAGAACATGAAGGAATGTACAATCGACACAAGGAAGGGATGACGCAAGCTGCCTCAGAAAGGCAGAAACAGAGGGGATGAACAGCACACATAGAAAGCAATAGATGTATTCACGCATAACCACACCAGCAGGATGCCACCCCACTCCCACCATAACTGGCTGGGACAATGCTTGCCAGCCTGTATCTCCCCACTCCCATCTCTAGATGTTCTTTCATTCATGTGATTATCAATGTGATCTACATGTCATCGGTCTGAGAATCTAACTTAACAATATTAAGTCTTCCTATCCATGAGCATAGAACATTTTCCCACTTTTTTAAGTTTTAATTTCTTTCAACAATGTTTTCTAGTTGTCCGTGTACAAGTATTTGCACTTTCTTGGTTAACTTTATTGCTAAGTGTTTTATCCTTTTGATGCTATGGTAAATGAAATTTCCTTAATTTCATTTTTTGAATTGCTCATTGCTAGTGTATAGAAATAAAACTGATTTTTGTATATATTGATCTTGTATTCTGCAACTTTGCCAAACTTTTTTTATTACCTATGATTGTGTTTGTGTGTGTGGTGGGGGTGGCTCTTCAGGGTTTTCTATATAGAAGATAATGTTATCTGTGTATTAGAGACAGTTTTACTTCTTCCTTTCCAATTTGGATGCCTTTTCTTTTCTTGCCTAAGTGCTCTGGCTAGTACTTCCAGGATAACACGACTGGAAGTAGTGAGCAGACACCCTTGTTTAGCTCCTGATCTTAGGGAGAAAGCATTTGCTCTTTTATCATTAAACATGACGTTAGCTGTGGGTTTTCCATGGGTATCTGTTCTAGCTAGAGGAGGGCTGCCTCTATTGCTGGTTTGTTGCATGTTTTTATTATGGATGGGTGTTAGGATTTTGTCAAATGCTTTTTCTGTACCTATGGAGATGGCCATATGGCTGTTATCATTTATTTATAGTTAGAGTATGTTCTATTAATTTCAATATATAAAATCAACTTTGAATTCTTGGCATAAATCCCAAAGAAATAAATTCTCAAAACAACAAGAAGATGATAAATACGCTCATAATATTACATACCAATGCGGTGATTCACATTTTTCAGGGAATTTTCACAAACAAAAAACCCTGGGTAAGTGACCACACAGTTATTATTCTTATTAGTCAGTTATGTATTTTTGTGTATTCAGGGGGTACAAGTGTAGGTTTCTTACAAGCATACACTGGGTAGTGGTGAAGTCTGGGCTTTTAGTGAACCCATCACCCGAAGCATAAACACTGTACCCAGTAGGTAGTTTTTCAGCCCTCATTCCCCTCCCACCCTCCCACCTTTCATGGTCTATTATTCTGCTTTGTATGTCCATGTGTACCCGTTGATTAGCTTCCACTTGTAAGTAAGAACATGTGGTATTCGATTTTCTGTTTCTGAGCACACAGTTATTATTATTAGTCTTCATTTCACAAGTAAAGAAACAAAAGCTCAGAAACTTCTCCAAGGATACAACATTGGCAAATGGCAGAGCCAGGACCCGGATTCAGGTCTTCTCATTTCCGGTCTAAATAGTCACATGCACAGACAGAGTGTTATAGTTATACTGAAAAGATAGCTGCAGGATCATTACAAGAAAAGATGAAGAACACGTCTCATTCAAAACTGGAATCCCAGCATCTGAAGGACCACGGAAGTCACCGAAGTGTTTAATGAGCATCTGTTCATAATCCCTTCTGTGGGTCATTCTGATCACTGTAGGAAGAGCAGGACTTATCTCCCATCTCCAAACACCCTCCCTTGACCTCACAGCAGACTAGAGCAACCATCCCATTTCTCCGCTCCTCTTTATAGCAAAACTCTCCGTCTAAACTCCCTGTCCCGATTCCAGTCTGTGCTTCGAGCTGATGCCAGTCTGGCATTCTTGGGGCTGATTCTCAGTTTCCCGCCTACGGAACCTCTCAGCACTCTGTTTGAGTAAATAATTCTCTCCTCAATGGATCACTTTCCTCCTGGCCATCAAAATATCTACTCTTAGCTTCTCCTTCCCAGGTTCCTTTGTAAGATCCTTCTCACCTTCCTGATTTTTATATGACTGTGCAACCCAGGGTTTGGCTCTACAATTGCTTCTGTTTTCCAGGTATACTTATGTTCTGGATGATCTCATCCTGGCCACGTTTACCCTGCCAAAACTATACCTTTCGCCTGAATGCCAAGCTTGTGCATCTAACTGCTTCCCAGCTACCTCCGCTCTGATATCTGAATAGAACCCTAAGTTAACACATTTAAAACTGAACTCTTGAGTTCCACCACAAACCTGCTTTTTCCATTGTCTTCCCCATCTTAGTGAATGGCAACTTCATTCTTCCAGTTGCTCAGGTCCAAACCCTGGACTCATCTTGACTTCTCTCTTTCTTTCACCCTAAGCATGCAATATATTAGTGAATCCTGACAGCCCAACCCTCAAAATGTATCCTGGATCTAGTCACTTGTGACCTCCAAGGCCACCACCTTAGTATACGCCACTGTCATCTCTCATCTGACTTTTCCTGAGGTCTCCTGCTTCCACCCTTGTTCCCTGACAAGCCTCTTCTCCCTATAGCAGCCAGTGGGATCATTTAAACACAAACAGATCATGTCAGTCTTCTGCTGATGTGGCTTCCTGTCTTACAGAGAATGATATCTTCCTATCTTACGGAGAATAAAACCCAAAGTTCTTGCATCTGGCCCTGGTTCCCTCCATGACTCAGTTCTCATCATTCTCCCCTTACTTACTGTAGTTTAGTTACAATGATTTTCTTCAAACAAACCAAACAGGTGCCTGCCTCAGGACCTTTGCACCTGCTGTTCCCTTGGCCTGTCCATCCCCCTCCATGACAGCAATGCCACTCCCTCCCCTACTTGATAGGTCTCTGCTCAACCACGACTTCAGCAGAGAGGGCCTCCCCGTCTGCCCTTTCTTACATAATACCAGCCCAGTTATTCTCTATTGCCTCACCTTGCCTTATTTTCCTTCTTAGCACTTATCACTGCCTAATATTTATATATTTATTGGTTTATCTGTTTCTTGTCTCCCGTCGCTAACATGTAAATATCATGAGAACAGGAAACTTTCTGTTTGTTCATTGCTATATCTTAGGACTGGGTCAGCAAAACAATGGCTGCCAGGCCAAACTGGCCTGCCACATTATTTTAAATTATGTTTTACTGGAACACAGCCATACCACTTCATTCACTGCTGTTATCCATGGGTGCTTCTGTGCTACAAAGGTATAACTGAGTAATCACATCAGAGACTGAATGGCCCTCAAAGCCTAAAATGTTGACCATTTGGTCCTTTCCAGAAAATGTTTGCCGGCTTGTTTTGGGGTCTAGAAGATGATGCTGGCACACAGTAGAGGCACCAAACGCATTTGCTCAATGAATAAATGCATGAATGAATGAAATAAAAGAAGAAACCAAGATGTGGGTAAACACATATTATAGCACAAGGGCATTTGCATTTGTTACTAGATTAAGTATAGCAAAATATTAGAAAGTGATTTAAACTTAACAGAAATCCAAATAAAGAGAAAAAAACTTATAATTCTATTTTCTGTAAGGTGGGAATAATATGAGGCGAGGGAAATGCTGGGGTGAATACTGCTAGCCTGTGTGACATTCAAGCTTATGTAGAACTTTATTATCCGGGGAACTTCAGTTCAAATAAATGAACACACACACACTAAAAACGATTGCCTCAGAAACCTGAAAGGGTTTTTTTTCTTTTTCTTTACATGTCTTCTTTACATTCAGGCCAATGCTTTGATCTTCCATTTCCCCTTGGGCATGAAGACAGTTTTCTTTTGGAGTTGGGGTCCCCACATTGTAATAACTGTTAACAGAGTGCACCTGAAAGGCTTAAATGTAGACATTACCGAAAGCCCTTTGGCCCAAACATCTGTAAATGCTAGCGAACATTATAAAATAAAAAAACAGGATTCCCTTTCTGGTATTTTTTTAAGGCACTAATTCTGCCAGCATGAGAGAGTAGAAGGAACAGAACTCAGAAAGCACAAGGTCAGAGTTAAACTTTTAAAAGACGGTACAAAGTCCCCAGTGAACATGTGCAGGACACACTGCCTGAGCTGTGCTGCCACCATAGGAAGAGGGGCCTTCCAGGGCCCTGCAAAGCTTTTCCACGGCGATCCATCTGAAACTGCTTCTGAAACTTTTGTCAACTTTGACCTACAACTCTGGTTCTCAAGAGAGCCAGTCAAAAAGCATTTGCTCAACTCCTTCTATGCTTTACTTTGAGTTTAACATCAAAGGCTCAGGCCTCTCTTCTGATATTTGACCATTTTTACTGGTAATTGGGTTTGTGGATGAACACCTCCATCCCAACACACGTACAAACGCAGTGTTCACGGCAAACTCAGACACAAGACTTCTGCAGGTAACATTAGGGTTCTCAAACCCACAATAACACACAAAATATTTTAAACGAATGGCATTCAGATATCCAGAAGCAAAAAAGACACAAATTCTTATTTTGGCGCATGAGTGTGTAGAAGATCTGTTTTCTTAAGCACAAACATTTTCCAAACAAATAGTTTTAAACATCCAAAAAGTCTGTCTTGCCTTGCTGTTCTAGAAAAGTTCCTAGGGCTTCTGAGAATTTTACGGGGGATTAAAGACGTGAATGGCTGCTTGGTACCTGGCGCCCAGGCTGGCCTTATCTTTCCTTGGCATATCTTTGGCAGAGGATAGTAGTAGATAAAATCCATTATTGACAGGAAAACAGACAATGAGCAGAGAAGTAAATGAGAAAGGCTCACTATTTACCCAACTTTCAAACGGTAATAAAGCTTTTGCTCTATCCCAAAGTTTGACAATTGCCATGCACTGCCAACCCCTACCTCTCAAGTCCCCTTTAAAATCCTCCTCCAAACTTGAGGGGTTCCAACTGTGGAGATTCTGAAAAGCTGTTGCACACCACCTCCTCTTCTAGAGCCTGCCTGTCCCGAGGGGCTCACGCATTGTCAGCGTCTGGGGACGCTGGGTAGACAATGCAAAGGAGAGGGTGTAAATGTAAATTCTGTATTTGGGTACTAGTGGCTGTGCTGCTGTAGTGTGAGGGAACTCACCCATCTCAGGAACTCTGGCCTCTCTCATGAGAAGAAAGATGCCCTGTGAGAGCAGAGGAATACATGGCACAGGAGGATTCATGTCTGCCTCACACTGTCCTGAGGACTAAGCCATGCTGGCCACTGACGAAACACGTGTTCTTTTATCAACCAAACCGTATCTTTGCTCAAACCATCTGTAGCCAATCATTTAGCCTGACTGCTTTTCTGGAATCCAGAGCTGTCTTTCTGGAATTCGTGATGTGGAAGCTGTCATTTGCAGAAACTTCCAGAAAACGAAAGGATGGTCAAGAGACCATCCTGAAGGTATATATCCAGCCACTTTTCTAAAATATTTTATACTTGCTCTGGTACATGACAAGGCCCCCCTGGAAAGGGAAAGAGATTCAAGAGGGTCTCCCATACCTGACTTGAGTGGTAAATCAACACACCCTTTCAGCACCCACTATGTGCTAAACATAGATATTGTATTTCATCAATTATACGTTGCCCACCGCAAGTACTTTTTGAAGCTGCCTTAACTCTCTCTGATCAAAAAGTTACTTTTTAAGCACACCCAGGTGTTTCTGAAAAGCATTCAAAGAAAACACTAAGGTAACCTCTGCAGATGCCTTGCTGAGAAGCCAGTCTTGCATTCACCTTGCCAGCAGCTCTAGCATAAGTGACTAGCAGGGGGGTTAAGCCCCAAAGCCCCTCAGGGAATCAGGACACAGCATCTGTCAATCAGAACCAAGCCCAGTCAGCCCAGTTACCAGAACTTTGTCCTCTCTGATAGTTTCTCGTCTAGAAACAAGGTTTGGGTGAGTCTCCACAGGTCTGCCGTTTTCAGCACCCTCGTGGATAGTCTGGAGGCATTCTTTGGGTTGTCACGGGGCATGTGTGTATATTTCAGTGTAGTACTATCCTGCCAAACCCCCGCAGGCTCTAAATATGATAGAGCACAGGCAGTGTCACAAAGCGCCTGTGCTACACAGCACAGAAAGGAAATGAGGCCGGGCGCGGTGGCTCAAGCCTGTAATCCCAGCACTTTGGGAGGCCGAGGCGGGCGGATCATGAGGTCAGGAGATCGAGACCATCCTGGCTAACACGGTGAAACCCCGTCTCTACTAAAAAAATACAAAAAATTAGCCGGGCGTGGTGGCGGGCGCCTGTAGTCCCAGCTACTCGGGAGGCTGAGGCAGGAGAATGCTGTGAACCCGGGAGGCGGAGCTTGCAGTGAGCTGAGATCCGGCCACTGCACTCCAGCCTGGGCGACAGAGCGAGACTCCGACTCAAAAAAAAAAAAAATAAATAAATAAATAAAAAAAAAAAGAAAGGAAATGAAAGATACAAGGCCCGGGAGTTAGCGCCTCTAGAGGCCTGAAACAAGCTCAGAGCAAAGGGTGACCGGATGGCAAATAAAAGTGCATAGGTCAGTGAAGTATGCAAGTTCACCTTACATGCTAGTATGATATTCGAATGACATAAAGCTTTGTGCAGTATTAAGACATTCTGTTTCTCAACTTTAAAATCTTAGGCTATCGGCATTTGGGAGAACAAGCTCTACCAGGCATTTCACTGCAAGAGCAATTTTATTCTACTGAA
The DNA here is from genome assembly GCF_049350105.2 of Macaca mulatta. NCBI lineage: Eukaryota > Metazoa > Chordata > Mammalia > Primates > Cercopithecidae > Macaca > Macaca mulatta. The sequence goes on from NC_133418.1 coordinate 7,956,619, forward strand.
TAATGTGGACACCTTTTCTCTCAGCCACTTTTTATGTCAGGATCTGAAGTATTAATAAGTATACACCAAATGTGACTGTATTGTCCTATCATTCAGTCCATACCTTTTAGGTGATCTCTACAGGCTGATCGTGAGGTGAGTACATTTTAAGTTACTAGGATTTAAAAACTCACGATAACCTGATCGGGAGGCTGTGTTGGGCTTCCTCTTTGCAAATATGTGTTTGCTACCTTGGCTAGTGCGTTTCCTCACTCCTTTACTCCAGCTCTGCAATTATCCGGACTGTTGTTTATTTAAACCGTTGCATGTTGCTGAGTGTTTGCACACGTGAGGTTTTAGTCACTTATCCTCCTTTACATCCCTGCTTGTGTCCCGGCAGCCAGGAGAGGATGCAGGTGTGGTAAGAGCAGGACAGTGAGTTCCAGTTACTGCAGGTCAGCCTGAATTAGCTTGTCTGTTCCTAACTGAACTCTGGCAAAGCCATTCCAAGTTCTAATCTACGTGGACCTCTATAACAGAAAGCGAGTGAAATAGAAAATTACAGTCATGCAGTCCACGACAAATGAAAATTTATGCTATACCTTACTGCCACACTCACATTAAATGGCCATTTCCAAATTTAAAGTAATAGCACAGAAGTGGATTCCACCTGCCTTTATAAGGACAGCGTTAGTTAGAAAATTATATCCAAACCTCCAAAAATTACCTGTAAAGGTTACAACTACCAGAGACAGGAAGATTAGCTTAGAAATAATAAAACTTTACTCTCTCCTTATTCCTCTTCTCTTTTTACAATTGACTCTCATCAGAGGTTCTACATGGGCAATAAAAGGGGGACATTTTTATTTCCCCTCAGGTTTCTTTAACTTAAAAGTTCTAAAAACTGTTGTAGATAAAAGGCTTTTCTGCTGTCTCCTTCCACTGAATATGTGGAAGAGTTTAGAACTCTTCAGAAAACTTCCTACTCTTCACATACACTCAAGAAATTCTGAGAGTTTGAATCAGCATGAACCTTAAAATGATTTTTTATTTTATTTTATTTTTAGACAGTCGTGCCCTGTCACCCAGGCTGGAGTGCGGCAGCATGATCTCGGCTCACGGCAACCTCAGCCTCCAGGTTCAAGCGATTCTCCTGCCTCAGCCTCCCGAGTAGCTGGGATTACAGGCACGTATCACCACGCCCGGCTAATTTTTTGAATTTTTGGTAGAGATGGGGTTTCACCGTGTTAGCCAGGATGGTCTTGAACTCCTGACCTCAAGTGATCTGCCTGCCTTGACCTCCCAAAGTGCTTTAAGAAGAACCTGAATTCACTTAGTGCCTGTTCCCCATTGACATAGTCTCTGCCTGATGCCCCATGACCGTTCATTGAGTGCGGACTCTCAAATCTCCCACAATTACGGGTGCTTTCTGCAAAAGCACGGTAGGGAGATGAAGGGTTTGGGCTTTTTACTCTGACTGCCATTTCTTCTCTGTACTCTTGGGAAAGTTGTTTAATCTCTCAGGCTCAGTTTCCTCATCTGTAAATGGGGATCAGAGATTGATAACGGCATTTGACTCATGAGGCCAATGTGAGGCTCCATGAGATACTGGCACTGAAGCCACCATCAATCAGCACACAATAGGTCAGTGCACATTCGTAAATGTCAGTTGTGGCTATTGCAATGATTAAAGATGAACATGGCCATAAAGCAAAAGGTAGAATATTGAATGTTCAGATAAAGTTCATCTTTAAAACAACAAATGTTTAAAAAAATGAAGATTTTCCACCTTTTACTTCTCGATCTTATATGGTAATAATGCACGTATGACAGCGCAATGCAGTAAGGATAAGGCTGATAATTGTGACTCTGCCCAGAAATCAGGGGTGTGGGTGCCAGTAAATACAACAGATACTGAAAAACATTTGTGGGTTTTATGCCATAGTGCTATAAAGTTGCATAGTAAAAAAAAATAAACTACAACTTCAAACTAATCCTTTTATGCCAGCGTGCTGTAAAATATTTAGAGGATTCGGGCTGGTTTTAGTGATGGATTCAATGTGCCATTGAGTTTTGTCCTTTCCCAAACTTTAGCTGCAATGGCTGAATTCCTACCACACCATCTGTTCCTGACACTTGGTCTCATTAGTACAACTATTTTTACTGATACATGCAGCAATGCTTCTCATAGCATCTTAGCTAAGCATTATTTATTGTATCTATATATACAACAATATTAACACAGTCAAGCACCAGGATCGGTACTTGAGGGCATCATTAAAATCAGCCAGTGTTCAGTGAGAGACTTAATGATGGATTTAATAGCATTAAATGGGCAAAAATGCCCTTGGCCTTTACATTCTCATTTAAAAACATATAAAAGAGCAGTAATTCAGGCAGTTATACTTCTCTCAAAGATTTTGCTCTAAATCACAGATGGCAGCGGGAGGCCACGGCTGTGTGCTGGCTCACACCCCACTCACTCCAACCGAAGCCAGAAGTGCTCGTTGGGTCATAATTAGCAAACTACCCGCAAACTCGACTCTTTAAATCAGAGGCCAGTGACTGCCAGGCTGTGGCATAGATGGGAGAAAACAAGCAGAAACGTTCGAGGTGTTCTCTGGAGGCTGCCTTTGGATAGCTGTGACCCCCAGGTTTGGCATCGAGACAGGGTTCCACACCTGCACCACCACCCCTGCAGTGTGCAGCGCTGTATTTCGGTTTGGCTCTTCGGTGCATGAGGCTTTAAGGCGATGTGCCCCCTGCCCAGCTCTTGCCCTGCTCCAACCCCTTGCCACAGACGGCGTACATCTCTGTTTTAGAAACAAATCATTTAGCCACTTAATCACGAATTCCCAATGATGTACATCCTGCAGAAGTCTGAGCTGGGGCTGCTGGTCTGAAAGTCTACCTACTTCTGACCGGAGATCTTAGGCTAGGCTGGGTTTCCAATTTGGATGAAGACAGTTTTGGCTGAGCAGGGAAAAGAAAACAAACAAACAAACAAACAAACAACCTTGGAGCCTGGAGTTTGCTGAGAGGCTCGGTTCTGCCTCTGCTCAGCTGTATACCAGCTCTGAGATTGGGGGCTGGCCATCCTTGGAGTCTGCTTCCTTATCAGCAAATGCCTCTTAAAGTTGTTATGATACTTCTCAGAACTAGACAACATATATGAAATTAGATAATGCATAGTCACGCACTACTTGGCGACATGTTGGTTAATGACAGACTGCATATATGAGGTGGGTCCTGGAAGATTATAATGGAGGGGGCGTCCTATCACTTAGTGACGTTGCAGCCATTGTAATGTCACAGTGTAACACATTACTCACGTGTTTGTGGTGATGCTGGCGTAAATAAACCTAATGCAATGCCAGTCATATAATAGTATGGCCCATACAACATTATGTACAGTACATACTATTTCATAATGCCAATAAACAACGATGTCACAGATTTATGTATTTACTACATTCCACTATACTTTTATTACTTTAGAGTGCACTCCTTCTACTTACTAAAAATAAGTTAACTGTACAACAGCTTCAAGCAGTTCCTCATGAGGTATCCAGAAGAAGGCATTGCTATCAGAGGAGAGGACAGCTCCATCCATGTTACCGCCCCTGAAGACCTCCCAGTGGGACAAGATGTGCAGGTGGAGGACAGTGATATTGATGATTCTGACCCTGTGTAGCCTACATTAATGTGCTGTGTCTTTGATTTTAGCCAAAAAAATTTAAAAAGAAAAGCAGTTTTAATAAAAAAAAAAAGCTTGGCCGGGCGCCGTAGCTCAAGCCTGTAATCCCAGCACTTCGGGAGGCCGAGACGGGCGGATCACGAGGTCAGGAGATCGAGACTATCCTGGCTAACACGGTGAAACCCCGTCTCTACTAAAAAAAATACAAAAAAAAAAAAAAAAAAAAAACTAGCCGGGCGAGGTGGCAGGCGCCTGTAGTCCCAGCTACTCGGGAGGCTGAGGCAGGAGAATGGCATAAACCCAGGAGGCAGAGCTTGCAGTGAGCTGAGATCCGGCCACTGCACTCCAGCCTGGGCGACAGAGCAACACTCTGTCTCAAAAAAAAAAAAAAAAAAAAAAAAATAAATAAATAAAACTAAAAAAAAAAATAAATAAAATAAAAAAAGCTTACAGAATCAGGACGTAAAGAAACTATTTTTGAATAGTTGTACAATGTATTTGTGCTTAAGCTAAATGTTATTACGAAAGAGTCAAAAAGTTACACAACTTAAAAAATTTATAAAGGAAAAAGGTTACAGTAAGAACAGGCTAAGGTTAATTTATTACCGAAGAAATAAAAGTTTTAAAAAAATAAATGTAGTGTAGTCTACGTTCACAGGGTACAGTAGTGTACGGTAATGTCCTAGGGCTTCGCATGCACTCAGCACTCGCTCACTGACTCACCCAGAGCAACTTCCAGTCCTGCAAGCTCCTTTCGTGGTAAGGGTCCTATACAAGTGTGCTATTTTTAAAAAATCTTTTATGCTGTATTTTCACTCTACCTTTTGTGTTTAGATACATATATAGTTATCATTGCGGTACAATTGCCTATAGTATTCAGTATAGTAGCATGCTGTGTAGGTTTCTGGCCTAGCAGCAACAGACCAGACCATACAGCCTGGGTGTAGAGTAGGCTATACCATCTTAGTGTGTGATGTTCACAAAACAATGAAATGGCCTAACGACACATTTCTCAGAACGTATCCATATTGTTATACCATGCATGACTGCATATGAAATGCTTCGTACAAAGCTTGGCATTCATAATTTTTTTTTTTTTTTTTGAGACGGAGTCTTGCTCTGTCGCCCAGGCTGGAGTGCAGTGGCCGGATCTCAGCTCACTGCAAGCTCCGCCTCCCGGGTTCGGGCCATTCTCCTGTCTCAGCCTCCTGAGTAGCTGGGACCACAGGTGCCCGCCACCTCGCCCGGCTAGTTTTTTGTATTTTTTAGTAGAGACGGGGTTTCACCGTGTTAGCCAGGATGGTCTCGATCTCCTGACCTAGTGATCCGCCTGTCTCGGCCTCCCAAAGTGCTGGGATTACAGGCTTGAGCCACCGCGCCCGGCCATCATTCATAATTTTAATAAGAAGTTGTTGGCCAGGTGCGGTGCCATGCCTGTAATTCCAACTCTTTGGGAGGCCAAGTTGGGAGGATTACTTGAGAGCAGGAGTTCAAGACCAGCCTGGGAAACACAGCGAGACCCTGTCTCTGCAAAAAATTATCTGGGCATGGCAGTGCATGCAGCTGGGTAGAGTGGTACATGCCTGTAGTCATAGCTACTTGGGAGGCTGGGGTGGGAGGATCGCTTGAGTTCAAGAGTTCGAGGCTACAGTGAGCTAACTGCGCCACTGCACTTCAGACTAGGTAACAGAGTGAGGCCCTGTCACCAAAAACAAAAAAAAAACAAAAAACAAAAAAAAAGTAGTTGAGGATTCGGGCCACTGGTGCTGCCTTCTTTTCTAGACAGCCTAAAAATCATGAAAACGGAACCAGAATGACAGTATGGCTGCCCTCTCCCAGAACTTCCACCAGGCCTCTCTGCATGCCCCCAGGATTAACCTGCATGGATGGCAGCCCAGCTTCTTCCTGTCTCCGGCCTCAGGAGAGACGTTCATTTTGGAACTGCTGACAATCACACCAAGAACAGGTCATGTCAGGAGAGGCTGGGAGTGACGCTGCTCAAGGATTTGGAGGCTGCTTCCCTGGGAAGTTACAGACCTAACTGAGTCCTCCTCACACTTTTTAAAGGCTTTCAGGAAAAATAAAAATCAGTGACATAAGCGCAAGCTCTGTGAATTAAAAGATGGCTACAAAATGATCTTCTCTGCATTTTAAGCAAATTATAGAATCATTCAACTAATTTCAACAATGAAAGGAATGTAGATCCAGTAAAAATTACACATGCATGGACCCTGGTGATGATACCTAAAATTAGATTGTTGATGGCAGCTCCTGCAAAAATAAATGCAAAGTGATTGCTCATCAGAAAATACATACCGAGTTCCCATGTGAAACTCTTGCCTGTGATAAATTCTTCCAACGAAATGACTACTCAAGCATTTACCAACCTGCCTTAGAAAACAGTGCAAGCTAATGTTTCTTGTCCAAAAATGTGTATACAGCACAGATAAGAAAAGAAATGTGACAGTAACAGCAGAGTCTTGACCTGGCTAAAAAGCCCATACAATAAGTGCTATAAGGACATCAACTAGGAACTGGGCTAATGTGTTAACTGGTGTCTGACAGTAGCACCCACAACAAAACAACTCAAAATTTATTAATAAAACTACCATATGCTTTCAACATCTACACACAATGGGCCTAAGGCTTTGTAATTTTTGAATGAAACCCACTACACAGAACCTCCGAGTGAATGAATGAAAGATCTAAGATTTGCTTCTCCTGCAAAGGAACCCTGAGCTGTATTTATGCATTTGAGGATAAGATGTTTCCTTTAAGGAGGAGTTTGCTTTTGCAGTAACTGAATTCTATAGCAGGTTTCAAACAGGGGCAATGTCTGGAGATATTTTTGGTTGCCGTAACAGAGCGGATGCTACTGGCATCAAGTGGCTAGACGCCAGGGGTATCACTAAACATCCTACAGTGCATAGGACAGTCCCACAACCAAAAATCATCTGGCCTAAAATGTCCATAGTCCTAAGGCAAAGAAACCCTGATAAATATACAACAATCTACAACTCTGATAAATGTACAGTGATCATACTCTGGGTATTTACTCAAGATAAACGACAACACATGTCCACATGAAAACTTGCACACACGAGTAGCTTTACTGACAACAACCCAAACCGAAAACTTGAAATATCCAAGGCAAATTAACAATGGATAAAGAAATTATGATATACCCATAGAATGGAACACTTCTCAGCAAACGAAAGAAGGGACCGAGTACACAAAACATGAGTAAATCTCAAAAACAGTTTGATAAGTAAAAGAAGCCAGGCACGAAGAGTATATACCATTTGATTCTAGGCAGGTGATGTTCCAGAACTGGTGATGCAGAACTAGGCTATACGGACTGCAAGCACTTCGGTGATCACGTTGGCCGGGGATAGGAGAGTAAGGGTTGGGGTTCCTCTTTTTTTTTCCTTTATTCAAGATGGAAATGTGTTGAAAATTAGTTGGCAACATACAGTTGTCCCTCGCTATCCTTGGGGGATTGGTTCTGGGACCTCTGTGGATACCAAAATCTATGGATGCTTATATAAAACGATATACAATGGTGTATTTCCATGTAACTCTCCTATATACTTTAATAAATAATCTCTAGGTTACTTATAGCATTTTATGTCAGGTAAATGCCATGTAGATAGTTGCTCTATTGCACTGTTCGGGGAATAATGACAAGAAAAAGAGTCTGTGCCTGTTCAGGACAGACGCACCACTCTTTCCCCGGCCCCTGAACATTTTCGATCTGTGGTTGATTTAATCCGTGAATGTGGAACCCACAAATACAGAGGGCCGACTGTACAGTCAATCTTCATTATTCATGGATTCTTTATTTCCAAATACGCCCCCTCATTAAAGTTTACTGATGCCCCAAATTTCACACTCACAGTGCTTTCCTGGTCATTCATGGATATGCACAGAATGGTGAAAACCATGACTGGCCCAAGGTGCATGTTTCCAGCCAAGGCTGAAAAAGGTGACACGCTGTCTTCTTGTTTCAGCTCTCATATTGCAAATGACTGTCCTTTTTGTGGTATATTTAGTGCCATATTTTTTGCAATTCCGTTTTTTTTGTTTGTTTGTTTGTTTTTTAATTTTTCTGTTTAAAATAGACCCCAGGCATCGTGCTCAGAGCTGTCTAGTGATCCCAAGTGCAAAAAACATTGTAATGACCGTTATGGAGGAAATAAGTGCGTCAGATATGCTTCATTTGGGCATAGGTTATAGTGTTGTTGGCTGTGAATTCAGTGTTAGTGAATCAACAATATATGTTAAATAAGGTGTCTTTAAACAGACACACATACATCAAGGTTATGTATTGATTGGCTGATGTGTGGTCGAAGGCTCACAGGAACTTAACTTGGCATTTTCCCTAGGTTCAGTATTTGCTAATTCAGTATGAGTTGGTAAAACATAATACTATGAATAAAGAGAATGGACTGCATGTGGGAGTCTTTTTCTAGACACTATTACACAGCACTCTGGTGTCGAGGCTAGAGGATCGCGCTTGAAGCCAGGAGTTCAAGACCAGCCTGCGTAACAAGACTCCATCTCCACAAAATATAAAAAAATTAGCTGGGCGCACTAGCAGCGCATGCGTATAGTTCCAGCTACTTGGAAGGCTGAAGTGGGAGGATCTCCTGAGCCCAGGAGTTTGAGTTACAGTGAGCCGTGACTGAGTCATTACACTCCAACCTGCCTGAGTGACAGAGTGAGATTCTGTCTTAAACAAACAAAAAACAAAACAACAACAACAACAAAAACCCAAACAAAATGAAATTGGCAAGAGTACATCTTTGCCTTACTATCTTAGGAGGAAAGCAATTTGTTCCTTTACCGTTAGTTAAGCTACTATAGGCTTTTTGTGGATACCCTTTATCAAGCTGAGGAAGTTTCCATATATTCCTGGTTTGTTCAGAGTTATATATATCTTAAATTTTGCCAAATGCTTTTTCTGCACCAATTGAAATAGTCATATAATTTTATCCTTTATTCTGCTAATATGGAAAATTACATTGATTGATTTTTGTATGTTAAACCTTCTTGGCATTCCTGGAGTACTTTACTTCTTATAGATTTCTGAATTTAACTAGCTAAGTTTTGTGAAAGGTACTAGTCTGTTATTTTCTTTGTCTAGTTTTGATATCAGGCTAATGTTAGCCTCTTGAAAAACATATCTGGGACATGTTTCCTCCTCATTTGTTTTCTGAATAATTTTGAACATGGTTAATATTTCTTCCTCAACCGGTAACATTTGAGTGACACCATTTGATCATGGTGATATGGTTTGGATATCTGTCCCCTTCAAATCTCATGTTGAAACGCGATGACCCCCGGTGTTGGAGGTGATGCCTACTGAGACTTTTTTGGGTCATGAGGATGGATCCCTCATGAATGGCCTGGTGCCCTCCCCACGGTCATGAGTGAGTTTCTAGCTCTATTAGTTTCCACAAGAACTGGATGTTAAAAAAAGAACCACGGCACTTCCTTTTTCTCCAGCTCCTTCTCGCTCAGGGTGAGACGCCTGCTCCCGCTTCGCCTTCCATCCTGACTCTAAGCTTCAGGAGGCCTCACCAGAGGTGAATGCTGGCACTGTCCTTCTTAAACAGACTGCAGAACCCTGAGCCCAAACAAACATCTTTTCTTTGTAAATTTCCCAGTCTTGGGCATTCCTTTACAGCAACACAAAACAGTCTAACGCACATGGAATTTGGGGGAATTACAAATTCAATGTCTTTAACACAGATAGGACTACGCAGATTCTAGTTTTTCTGGAGTAGATTTGGTCATTTTTATCTTTAAATAAATTTGTGCATTTCCTCTAAGTTGTTGAATCTATTGGCATAAAGTTGCTAACGGTAGCCCCTTATTTATTCTTTTAATGTTTGCAGTATCTGTGGTGAAGTTCTCTCTTTCATTGCTCATATTGATCATTCATGTTTTCTCTTTTCTGTTGTTTAGCTCACTTAGAACTTTATTAATTTTATTGATCTTCTCAAAGGAGCAGCTTTAGATGTCATAAATTTTCCGTATCTTTGTCCATTTTCTATTTTTAATGAGTTCTGCTCCTACCTTTATTATTTCTTCCTTCTACTTCCTTTGGGTTTAATTTACTCTTTGTACTTGAGATTCTTAAGGTGGAAACTCAAGGAACCTGATGTTCGACCTTTCTTCTTTTTTTGTTACGAACATTTAAAGCTATAAGATGTCCCTGAAGAACTGCTCTAACTACATTTTACATATACATCTTCATTAGGGTCAATATCTCTTCTAATTTCTCTGATGATTTCTTCTTTGACACATGGATTTAGAAATTATGTTGTTTCATTTCCCCATATTGGGGGATTTTCCAGATATCTCTTTTATTTCTAAATTAATTTTGTTTTGGCCAGAAAACATATTCTGTATTTCAGTCCTTCTAATTTACTGAGATTTGTTTTAGATACAGAACATGGTCTATCTTCCTTTTGCTATGGGTCACATTTGCTGCTTCCTTTTCTTACAATTTTGGAACGGACGCTTAACATTTTGGATGTTGGTAAATGTTTTTCTTTTCTTTCTTCAGAGATTGATGAAGTTTGCTCTGTCAAGAAATTAGGTTACTTGGGTATCAAAGCTTATTTTTAAATTTTGTTACGGTGTAGCCAATCCCTTTATTCTAGAAATACTTTAGTTGCATTACTAAGACATAGCTAGTATCTCTACTTAATGCTCTGGGTTGTTAACGGGGTCTTTCCATTAAGGCTTGTGAGAATTTCAATGTATCTCTGCTGTATGTGAGTTCTGGGAATTGTTCATCTAGTAGCTCCATGGCAATTTTTATTTGCATAGCCTTGTGGAATTTCATATTATGCATGCAAGGATTAGTATTCAGCCAAAGACTCAAGGGGTCCCCTATGCAGATTTCTGGAACTCTTCCTCTGAGTATCTCCACTTTAGTATTCTGCCTTGCAAATTCCAGCTGCCTAGGCCTTTTCAGTCTATTTTCCCTCAACTCAGTGCGACTTCTAGGTTCTGTTTAAAGCTCCCTCTCTTCACTACAGTCTAGAAAGCAGCTCTGAATATAAATCTGAGATGACTACAGTAGTCACCTAATTTATTTCCCTTCACGGGATCATGATTCTGTACTGACTGTTTTCCAATGTCTGAAAACAGTGATTTCATATATTTTGTGTAGTTTTCTAGTTGTTTATGGCAGGAGGGCAAATTCTATACCATTTATTACTTCATAAGAGGAACTAGAGTAATCACTCAAAAGTATGAACCTGATGATATCACTCCCCAGCTTAAAACCCTTCCATGCTGACTGTGTAATTTACTGTCTATACTGGTATATTTCTGAAGTGTTAAAATGCTAATCAGAAGACGTGCTGGTGATTCACAAGAGCAATGATATGGAATCAACCTAAGTGCCCATCAATGGATGATGGATAGAGAAAAAGTAGTGTGCATGTAAACACACACACACACCATGGAATACTACTCAGTCATGAAAAAGAATGAAATCATGTCTTTGGCAGCAACATCCCTGGCTGCACTGGAGGCCATTATCTTAAGTGAAACAACTCAGAAAGTCAAATACCGAGAGTCCCACTTATAAGTGGGAACTAAATAATGTGCACACATGGACATAGTATGTGGAATGACAGACACTGGGGACTCAGGAGGGCAGTGGGTGGGGGGCAGGTGGGAGGGCAGTGAGGGATGAGAAATTACATAACGGGCACAATCTACATTACTCAGATGGTGGATACACTAAACACCCAGATTTTACCACTGCACAATACACTCATTTAACAAAACAGCACTTGTAGCCCTTAAATTTACCCAAGAAAAAGGTGTGGGGATAACGAGCACAAAGCAGGATGATCACAGGAAAACTAGCACCTCTGTCACTGCTAAACTCCTCGGCTTGGCTTCTAAGCTCTCATTACTTCCCCTCCTCACTTCCCTCCCACCTTCATTTCTTAAGCTTGAATGCATCTACATTGCTGTATTTCTTACGTGTAGCGCCTCTCCTCTCTTGTTCATCTAGTAAACTCCTCTTTTGCCTTCCAGGCGGTTGAAACATTACCTTCCTCTAGGTCTACACAGTGCTTTGTACCTGATTTGGCTTGTACCTCATGGTATTCTATTAATTTATTTGCATGTTGCCTCCTCTTCTAGACTAGGTTTTTGAGAAAGTGAGAGAAAAATCAAGAAATCTGTTTTAGAAAAATTAATCCAGAAACAATATTTGTGAAAAATTGAATAAAGGATGAGGAACGGGGGCAATTTAGAAGATGGTTTAATATCTACATTCTTATTTAACAGCAGCCTTCAAGGCTAAAGAAGCCCAAAGGCCTCTTAACACCTAATCACCCCATTTATTCCTCTTAAACTCTCACCCGCGATCAAAACCTATTCAGAGAACCAGAATTTTAAAATGTAAAGATCTCAGTTGGTATTTTATGATCTAACCAAACCTTCCAAAGTCTGGTGAGCGTCAAGTTGGCAAACCACCTGCAATCTTCCCACTAAACTATATTTAGTATCCCACTGTAGCACCCACTGAAACCGACATATGAATACATTGTGCTAACAAATACATTATTTAATACAAAACTCTTCAATTTATTACATTGTATTATAAATTTATTTTGCTTTATAAGAAAATAGATTTTAACTCAAAAAGTTTCTTATTTGGAACAAATACACGAAGCAAAGGTTTTCAAGCACTAGACATCAAGCAACCACCAACTTAATTCCCAGGAAATGAAAAACTGCTGAGGCAAGCTGTATGACTGCCCCAGCTTACTGCACTAAGAGCTTCTGGGCTATAGCACAGGGAGCGGAGGCCCTGAGAAAGCCCAGCAAACACACTGAGCTGAGAGTCTGGGGAGAACAAGTTGACTTGAGTTTGCTGCTCAGAACACAAGAGCGGAGATTGCTGTAGAGAAAGAATCTTGGAGATCTGCAGGTCTTCCTTGAGTATTCAGCAGAGTTCTGAGTGGCACAAGTATATGAAAAAATAACCTGAGGCTAGGGAAAGAATCATCTGAAAGGATTACAGAAAAAAATACCAGGTGCTCACCAGCCAGACTGTAAAACCTTATAATTAACAGGGCATTGGATAGAGCACTCAAAAGAATCTTGCCTCAGTATTAGGCAATAATTAGCCATAGACTAAATGATGCTCTTTCTCACCTAACAAATTGTGGAGACAAAACCCAAAAGGATCAAACTATTTCCAAGTAACTTAACTATATCCCAGCACAAAGCACAGGGAGATCTGTAGAAATACAAAAAAGCAAAACTCTGTCTGGTGTCCAACCAAAGATGACCAGACAGACAGATTACCATACATGCAAAGAAGCAAGAAAATGCAACCTATAGTGAGAAAAAAATAAGACAACCCAGAACGGCCACCGATGCCAGACTTATTGGACAAAGATATTAAACAGTTACTATTTGTAATATGTACGTCCAGAAAGTTAAGTAGAGACATAGAAGATATACCAAAGACCCAAACTGAGCTTCTAGAGATGGAAACTATATGAAATGAAAATATACATTGAATGCAATTAACGGCAGAATAGAGATTGTAAAAGAAAACATTAATGAGCTTGAAGACAACAACAGAAACTACACAAAATGAAACACAGAGAGAAAAAAAAACATAAGTAAATGGCAGAATGACTTCATGTGTGATCTAATGTACATAAAATTGGAGTCCCTAAAGGAGAAGGGGAAGGTAGAAAATATATTTAAATAAATAATGAAGGAACAAAACCTTAACATTTGATAAAACACATAAATCTACAGATGTAAGAAACTTGGTTATGATAGATACAGAAAACATGAAGAAAGCTACAAAAGGACAAAGTATAATCAAACTGCTCAAAACCAGTGGTAAAAGAAAAACATTTAAAAGCAGCCAGAGAAAGACAAAACAGATTAGGATTACAACAGATTTACTGTTGGAAACAATGCAAGTAAGAAGACAGTGGAGCAACATCTTCAAAACATGGAAAGAAAATAAATAACTCCAAAATATATATATGACAAAAATATTTGTCAAAAACTAAGGTGAAATACAGACATTTTCAGATATGCAACAGCTGGAAAAGTTCATAACCAGCAGATCCGCACTACGGAAAATGTTAAAGGAAGTCCTTGAGGCAGAAGGAAAGTGCTAACAGATGGAAATATAAATATACTCAAAGGAATAAAGAGAACTGAAAACTGGTAAGTCTATTAAACATATTTTATAATTTGAATATGTTTAAGATATAATTGATTAGTTAAGAAAAAAATAGTAATATTTTTGGAGTTGATAACATACAAGTAAGATGTTTAACAACAATAGGGAAAAGGTGGCTGGAGAAGGAGTAATGAAGAATTGTAAAGTTCTTACACTGAACATGAAGTGGTAAAATATTACTTGAAAGTTAGTTAAAGATTTCTACTATAATTCCTAAAGCAACCACTAAAATAACAAAGCAAAGAGTAATAGCTAATAAGACAACAAATGAGATTAAATGAAAACAAACAAACAAACAAAAAAACAAGTTAATGCAAAAGAAGACAGGAAAAGAGGAAAGGGTAATAATTATTCAATTACACTGAATAGTTGCATTCAATGTTAATTGCATTGAATTACATTGCATGTAATTATTGATATGGTTAGGACTGTCTATTTTCCAACCTGTTTTTATTTATCTAATCGGATCAATAATAATTAAATAATAAATGTAAACACTATAAAATCCCAGTTAAAAGACAGAAATGAGCAGACTGCATTAAAAGATCAAGACCCAATTATATGCTGTTCATAAGAAATACACTGTAAGTATAAGAAAAACCAAATAGATTAAAATAAAATGATAGAAATACATACATATTCCATGCTAACATTAATCAAAAGAAAGCTGAATTGGCTATATTAATATTAAAGTAGATCTCAATGCAGCCAGGGATAAAGAAGTTTATATCACAACGTCAAACCGACCGATCAACACAACATAAAAGTCTAAATGCTTATGTGCCTAACACAGCTTCAAAATACATGAAGCAAAAACAAATACAACTTCAAGGAGAAATAGTCCCTTAATTATGGTCAGAGATTTCAGTATCTCGCCCTTAGTAATTGATAGAATATGTAGGAAGAAAATCAGTCAGACTTTTCTGACTAATGTAGCCTTGACGAACACTATGACACCACGGTCTAGGTAGAAAATGTAATAGAATCTACAAAAAAGCTACCAAAATTAACAAGTTAGTTTCACAAAGTTGCAGGATACAAGGTCAGTAAACAAATATAAATTACATATCTACATGCCAGCAACTAGTAAACAGAACCTGAAATTCAAAAAATAAATGCTATGTATATCAGTATTAAAAATAAAATATACTTAGGAATAAATCTGACAAAAGATATTCAAGTCCTGTGCATTAAAAACTATAAAACACTGCAGAGAGAAATTAAAGAGATCTAAACTCTAATGGTAGAACAGAGATTATAAAAGAAAGCACTAGTGAGCTTCAAGGCATAATAACAGAAACTACATAAAATGAAACACAGAGAGAAAAAAGAGTAAAAAGAGAAAAAAGAATATAAGTGAACTGTGGAATGATTTCATGTGTGGTCTAACCTAAAATTGGAGTTCCCAAAAGAAGGGGGAGGGTAGAAAATATATTTGAATAAATAATGAAGGAAAAAAAAAACCCTTAACATTTGATGAAAAGCAAATAGATATACCATGTTCATGATTTGGAAGAATCAATATTGTTAAGATGCCAATTCTTTCTAAATTCATTTGTAGATTCAATGCAATCATAATAAAAATCCTAATAGGCTTTTTTGTGTGTAGAAATTGACAAGTTGGTTCTAAAATTTACACAGAAAAGCAAAGGTGTTAAAATAACCAAAACAACTAGAAAAACAAGAATAAAATCGAAAGACTATACTATGTGATAGAAAATCATACAGCTATAGTGACCAAGACAGTGTGATACCAGTGTAAGGACAGACAAGAACCAGAGAATCCAGAAATACACCACATATCTACAAACAACTGATTTTCAGCAAAAGTGCAAAGGCAATTCAGTGAAGAAAGGACAGTATTTCAACAAACGGTACTGGAATAACTGGATACTCATGTGCAAAAGCTGAATTTCCAGCCACACTTCACGATGAATCTTAAACCCAAATGTAAAGTCTAAAATTGCAAAACGTTCTGAACCTAACAGAAAAAAATCCACCGTGACTTTAGATTATTCCAAGATTTCTTAGCCACAACTCCAAAAACAAGAACCACAAGCTAAAAATTGTAAAACAGAACTTCATAGGAATTAATTTTTAAAAAAAGTTTGAAAGACGTGTCTTCACAATCTCTAAAGACAAGCCCCATACTTAGAGCAGATATTTGCAAAGTATGTACACGACTTGAATGTAGAACATATAAAAAAGAATTTTCAAAAATCGACAATGAGAACAAAACAACCTAGTAAAAAAGGCCAAAGTTTTGAACACATCACCACAGAAGATATATGGATGGAAAATAGGTATATGAAAAGATGCTCAATACAATTAGTCATGAAGGCAATGCACATTAAAACCACAATGAGATACCACTACATACCTACTAGAACGTTTAGGATTAAAAAAGACCAAGTGGCCGGGCGCGGTGGCTCACGCCTGTAATCCCAGCACTTTGGGAGGCCGAGGCGGGTGGATCACGAGGTCAGGAGATCGAGACCATCCTGGCTAACACGGTGAAACCCCGTCTCTACTAAAAATACAAAAAAAATTAGCCGGGCATGGTGGCGGGCGCCTGTAGTCCCAGCTACTCGGGAGGCTGAGGCAGAAGAATGGTGTGAACCCAGGAGGCGGAGATTGCAGTGAGCCGAGACTGCGCCACTGCACTCCAGCCTGGGCAACAGAGCGAGACTCCGTCTCAAAAAAACAAAAAAACAAAAAAAAAAAAAAGAAAGAAAGAAAAAAAAAAGACCAATTTGTTGGCAAGGATGTGGAGAAACAAGAACTCTCCTCCATTGCTGGTAGGGACCTAAAGTGATTTAAGCACTTTGGAGAACAGTTTAGTAGGTTTTTAAAAAAATGTTAAACACACTCCTATTATTTGATCCAAACATTCCACTCCTAGGTACTTACCCCAGAGAAGAGAAAGCACAAAGACATTTTGTGTGTTATAAACATGTGCACAAATATTTATAATAGCTTTATGTATAACTGCCCCCAAATGGATACAACCAAATGTCCTCTGACAGGTTAAGGGATAAATAGATTTTGTTATGTCCGTACAAAGGAATGCAGCTCAGCAATGAAAAGTAATGAGTGACTGGGCCGGGCGCGGTGGCTCAAGCCTGTAATCCCAGCACTTTGGGAGGCCGAGACGGGCGGATCACGAGGTCAGGAGATCGAGACCATCCTGGCTAACACGGTGAAACCCCGTCTCTACTAAAAAAATACAAAAAGCCGGGCGAGGTGGCGGGCGCCTGTAGTCCCAGCTACTCGGGAGGCTGAGGCAGGAGAATGGCGTAAACCCGGGAGGCGGAGCTTGCAGTGAGCCGAGATCGCGCCACTGCACTCCAGCCTGGGTGACAGAGCCAGACTCCGTCTCAAAAAAAAAAAAAAAAAAAGAAAAGTAATGAGTGACTGATACATGCAACAACATGGACAAATTTCAGAATAATTACACAGAGTGACAGAAGCCAAACAAGAAAAGTACATGCTGTATGATTCCACATATACAAAACTCTAGGAAAAACGCAGACTCACCCATAGTGACGGAAAACAGAGCAGTGGTGGCCTGGGGATAAGTGGGGTGTGTGGAGAAGGGTAGGAGGGATCAATTACAAGGGGTCTGAGAACGAATTTGGCAATGATGGATACATTCATTTACCTTATCAAAACAATAAGAAATAATGCAAATTCCATAGCATGAGTTACTTATATATAATTATATGTATGTGATATTTTCTCCAGTGTATATGCCAATGTGAAAGTTAACCGAATTATCTTTCTAAATATTTGCAGTTTATATGTCAATTATATCTCAATAAAGAAATGGAAAAATGGTATTTCGTATTTCTTCCTAATTCCATGCAATTTAGACTTCGTACATGTAATACTTTCTGTAAGCTCCCAGCAAGGTTTCTTTCATCAACATCAGCTACATAATTTGGAGAAATTTATCAGAAATTTCAAAGTATGTCAACTTCAATTTCTTTTTGTCATTTCATAGGTTAACTTTCTACTCTAATCTTAGTCCAAATGCGCTACAAAATACTTTCTCATGCCTTCATTAACCTGGTCTTCAGTGCTTCAACAGATTTTGGTGACTGTGATATTTACAGAGTCAACAAAGTGAAGCCAATAGCACTACTGATTGGAAAGGCAGGGGTGGTCCCCAAGCAAGGTAACCTGCAGACCAAGGAGAAGGTCCTGAGCAGGTACTTCCCCACTCTGCAGGGAGTCTCAAGTTCCCACTACTGCAGCACAGAACTTGTACTTCCCATCTCCTTCGGGACAATCTGGATGCAGGAGCCTGCTCTGCGAAAAAGTTTTCACCATGTCACTAGCTTCACATCTACTTTTACGACTCTCATTCTTAATCATCTCCCTGAATCCCACCTCCTGAGCTCATGTATTTACCTCTGCCCAGAAAAGAAGAAATTGTAAAAACAAATTCTATAGCATGAGTTACTTATATATAATTGTATGGGGGGTCTCTATTACTTCAAGTCATTAATCAGCCAAGTTCCATTATTTTCTGTAAGTCAATCCTTTTGCAACGCTCCCCATAACCACCTCCCAATAGAACTATTTCCTTTGTTAAATGCATGCATATGCAGGTTTTTACATGTATATTATGTATCAATTATCATATAATTACATAATTACTGTAATCGGATTTAACTGTATAATTAGAATGTGTAATTACATAATTAAAACATGTAATTACCAAGTTTAGAAAGTTATGGAAATTATTTCTTTTAAATGAATAATACATGTATGGGAGACAAACTTTCGAAGCTCACTACTTAGGCCTTCTAAAAGTCACTTTAACTAAAAGCACAATTTAAAATCCAGTAAGCCAGTTATTTCACATGACATGCTGAATATCTTAAAATTTTTTAATGGATTTTTATCTTACGAGAATATCAGAAACCTTCAAGAGCTCAGCATCTGGATGCAGGAAAAGGAGATAAAAAGGGCAGCTCTCTTCAAGTGATCATGAGGTCTCACTGCATTTTTAACCTGATCCCGCTTACATTAAAAGTTTCTTGGCCGGGTGCAGTGCCTGTAATCCCAGCACTTTGGGAGTCTGAGGCAGGAGGATTGTTTGAGCCCAGGAGTTTGAGACCCGCCTGGGCAAGATGGTGGGACCCTGTCTCTACAAAAAATTTTAGAAACTTAGCCAGGTGCAGTGGTGTGCACCTGCAGTCCTAGCTACTCAGGAGGCTGAGGCAAGAGGGTCACTTGAGCCCAGTAGTTTGAGATGGCAGTGAGCTATGATCATACCACTGCACTCCAGCCTAGCCAATAAAGTAAGACTCTGTCTCTAAAAAATAAAAAGTATTTTCCTAGGTTTTTTTTTTCAGCTATTGTAAAAGGGATTGAGTTCTTGATTTGACTCTCAGCTTGGTCACTGTTGGTGTATAGCCGTGCTACTGATTTGTGTACATGAATTTTGTACCCTAAGACTTTACTGAATTCATGTATCAAGTCTAGAAGTATTTTGGTGGAGTCTTTAGGGTTTTCTAGGTATACCATCATATTACCAGGAAAAAAAGATAGTTTGACTTCCTTTTTTCCAATCTGAATGCCCTTTAGTTCCTTCTCTTGCTTGATTGCCCCAGCTAGGACTTCCAGTGCTATCCTGAATAGGAGTGGTGAAAGTGGGTATCCTTGTCTTATTCCAGTTCTTAGGGGGAACACTTTCAACTTTTCCCCATTAAGTATGTGTGGATTTGTCATACGTGGCTTTTATTATTTTGAGGTATGTTCCTGCTATGCCTAGTCTGTTGAGGGTTTTTATCATAAAGTGTTGCTGGATTTTATCAAATGCTTTTTCTGTTTTTATTGAGAAGATCATATGGTTTTTGTTTACAATTCTGTTTATGTGATGTATCATATTTATTGTTTTGCATATGATGAACCATCCCTGCATCCCTGGTGATCATGGTGAATTATCTTTTTGATGTGCTGTTGGATTCTTTTTGCTAGTACTTCATTGAGGATTTTTGCATTTATGTTCATCAGGGATAGGAAGTGAAAGATCTCTACAAGGGGAGCTGCAAAACACTACTAAAAGAAACAGTAGATGACACAAAGAAATGGAAATACATCCCATGCTCATGGATTGGAAGAATCAATATTATAAAAATGACCATGTGGCTCAAAGCAATCTACAGATTCAATGCAATTCTTTTCAAAATACCAACATCATTTTCACAGAACCATAAAAAAATCCTAAAATTCATAAGGAACTGAAAAAGAGCCTGAAAAACCAAAGCAATCCTAAGCAAAAAGAACAAAGCCAGAGGCATCACATGACAGGACTTCAAACTATACTATAAGGTTATAGTAACACAAACAGCATGGTACTGGTATAAATGTAGATACACAGACCAATGGAACAGAATAGAGAACCCAGAAATAAAGCCAAATACTTAAAACCAATTGATGTTTGACAAAGCATACAAAAACATAAATTGGAAAAGGGACACCCTATTCAATAAATGGTGCAAGGAAAACCAGATAGCCACATGTAGAAGAATGAAACTGGATTCTTATCTCTTACCATCTACAAAATCAACTCCAGATGGATCAAGCACTTAAATCTAAGAACTGAAACCAGAAAAAAATCTAGAAGAAAACCTAGGAAGAACACTTCTGGATACTGGCCTAGGCAAAGAATTTATGACTAAGAACCCAAAAGCAAATGCAACAAAAACAAACAAACAAAAAATAAATGAGACATAATTCAGAAGCCCCATCACTGCACAATTCATCATGTAACCAAAAACCACTTGTACCCCAAAAGCTATTAAAATAAAATATATGTATTTTAAAAAGTTTTCTTAGTGTAATTGACAGCAAATAATGAGCAGTGATAACTAGTACAAAAGTCATCACCCAGCTGATGTTTTGGTAAATCCAGGAAATGGTATAACTGATTCAATCCCATGCTTGGTTTCAAAGGCATAATGTTACTTAAAAAAATGTTGACTATATTTCTTTTGCACAGCAAAATAAATAATAATCAGAGCAAACAGATAACCCACAGAATGAGAGAAATATTTGCAAACTATTCATGTGACAAAGAACTAATATCTAGAATCTACAAAGAACTCAAACAAGTCATCAAGGAAAACCACATAATCCCATCAAACCATAGGAAATGACATGAACAGACATTTTTCAAAAGAAGATACACAAATGGTCAACAAATATATGAAAAAGTGTTCAACATCACTAGCATCAGGGAAATGCAAATGAAAACCACAATGAGATACCACCTTACCACAGCCAGAATGGACGTTATTAAAAAGTCAAAAAACAATAAATGTTGGTGTGGATGTGGTGAAAAGGGAACACTTATACACTGTTAGTGGGAATGTAAATTAGTACCGCCTGTATGGAAAACAGTATGGTGATTTCTCAAAGAACTAAAAGTAGATCTACTGTTCAATCCAGCAATCCCACTACAGGGTATCTACCCAAAGGAAAATAAGTCATTATCTTAAAAAGACATCTGCACACATGTTTATCGAAGCACAGTTCACAATTGCAAATATATGGAACCAATCTAAGTGCTCATCAACTGATGAGTGGATAAAGAAAATGTGGTATATACACCATAGGATAGTACTACACCATGAAAAAGAATGAAATAATGTGTTTTGTAGCAATGTGGATGGAGCTGGGGGCCATTATTCTAAGTAAAGTAGCTCAGGAATGGAAAACCAAATACCCTATACTCTCACTTAGAAATGGAGGTAAGCCATGGATACGCAAAGGTATACAGAGTGGTAAAATGGACTTGGAGACTCAGAGCGGGGAAAGATGAAATGCGGGTGAGGGATAAAAAAACAACACACTGGGTACAATGTACACTACTTGGATGACAAGTACACTAAGATCTCAGACTCCATCACTACACAATTCATCATGTAACCAAAAACCACTTTTACCCCAAAAGCTATTAAAATAAAATATATGTATTTTTAAAAGTTTTCTTAGTGTAATTGACAGTAAATAATGAGCTGTGATGACTAGTACAAAAGTCATCACCCAGCTGATGTTTCGGTAAATCCAGGAAATAGTGTATGTGATTCAATCCCATGCTTGGTTTCAAAGGCATAATGTTACTTAAAAAAAAATGTTGACTATATACCTGCTTGATAATAAGAAACATCGACCTCTCTCATTTAAGTTCAACTTAAAGAAGAAACATTTTTGAAAAGTGAGAAGTGTGTTACATCGGTGGTATTATGATAATAATTCAAGTGTGCTTGATGCTGGAGATAAAATGACAAATCAGATGTGTTCTCTGGCCTTGTGTTGTTCAGACAAACACATGAGCCAATAAATAAAACACAAAGAGAATACGGACAGTAATGGCTTTCAAAACTTCAAAGAAATCTAATAATAATTCATTATAATTTGTGCCTGAGGAAATAATCCTCTTCATGTAAACCAGCAGTCAATTATTGATTTTTCTGACCACAATCAACACCACAGCTGAGTGCGCTCTGTGCAGGAAAATCCCTACTCCTCTTCAGACCTGCCTGTAACACCTGTACATACTTAATCATTAATACATAACACTTATCCTATTGCCTCATAATTATGTATATGTCTATTTCTTCCTTTGGATGCGAGTTCCAGGAGGGCAAATGCTTAGCGCGGGAAACATTTTTCTCACCTGCACTGAATGCCTGCAGGAATCTCTCTCTCTCTCTCTCTCTCTCTCTCTCTCTCTCTCTCTGTCTCTCACACACACACACACACACACACACAAAATGAAGGAACATTTGCCTGTTCTTTTCATGGAACAGGATGTTTTTGTCTCTTTACATCACATGTAACCAGCACATCTTTCAAAACTCAACAGTTTAACCTGGAAATGTTCATAAAGATCATTCTCAAATGACAACTTATTCTTGGACAAAATAAGAAACGCGGCCGGGCGTGGTGGCTCACGCCTGTAATCCCAGCACTTTGGGAGGCCGAGGCGGGTGGATCACGAGGTCAGGAGATCAAGACTACCTGGTTAACATGGTGAAACCCCGTCTCTACCAAGAATACAAAAAAAAATTAGCTGGGCGTGGTGGCGGGCACCTGTAGTCCCAGCTACTTGGGAGGCTGAGGCAGGAGAATGGCCTGAACCTGGGAGGCGGAGCTTGCAGTGAGCCGAGATCGTGCCACTGCACTCCAGCCTGGGTGACAGAGCGAGATTCCATCTCAAAAAAAAAAAAAAAAAGAAGAAATGCAAACACAAAATGAAAGAATGTGTCCCACAGCGATGATAGAAAAAAAAAGAGCAGAACAGTTATAGTAAACTACAGGCTCATATTATACATTACATCAGTCATGATAAATAAGGTCTGCATTTGTCAGATCCGATCAACTTGGTTTCTAGGGTAGTCCAATTTCAGCAGACTGCTCTAGCACTAATCATCTTGTGAATTCATCTGCAGTAGGTTAATGTTCAATTCATTAATTAATTACTCCCATCAACATTTATTGAGCTTCTGTCTACTATATGTGAAGCAGCATGTGGGGTATGGGATATGCAACACAGAGCGGGAAACAGCAAATGCTCAGCTCTGTGATGGGAGTGTGAGCCAGGACCCTAGGAGGATGAGGATCCCTGAACAAATTCAACGCCGTGCACCAGGAATCTGGCTCCCTATTTGTTTCCTCTGGGTAACCACTCCAGACTTGATGGGGGGAAAATCCTAGTTGAACTTGCTATGACAGAGCAAGTAACTTAGAACAACCCTGATTCTGCAGAACCTGGACGAGCAGACCTACTAGTCTCAGGAGTCCCATCCCCTCTTCATATACCTGTCTCCACCCCCCCCACCCTCATTCAAGATAAAAAATTCACCAGCATTCTTCTTAACGCATCTTTGTTGGGAAGATGACTGAAGCCCAGCCCAGTGTATGGCAAACAGTAAGCACTCCATGTTGAATGTGGAATACTTACATGAAGGCCACTGAGAATCCACAGTAAAATACATTTGCGTGTTTTGGTTTTGTTCCAACAGATTTTCATCAGTTCTGAAGAAAGAGACATACTCCTGGAATGTGGCACATGGAAACTTCCCGGTTTATCACGCAGTGGATCATGACCTCAGGGGTGTAAGAGCTCAAAGCTCAGCTGAGGCTTTTGCAGAACTGGGAAGCATGGCATTCATCTCAGCCTAAGCCCCCACATTCCCTGTGTTGCTTGTGTGGTGTTACTGACACCACCAGGGCTATCCCTTGCATTCGTCAACAAATACCGAGAGAAAGCTGTTCGCATGTTCATGAATTGAACCTGTCATCCATGAATGCACTTTTGGCTCATCAGATTAGCTGGTTGTCACCTCATAAATGAGGAAACAGGGTCCTGGATGGAAGAGGATGGTGCATATGACAAGGCAGAGAAAATGAAGTGGTGGGTGGGTTGCTGCATGGTCTGTTGGCTCCTGAAGTCTGATAAGATGACAGAATCTGGAGTTTGGAAAGGACCCTGGACTAACCACGTACCCAATGCATGAACTCCTACCAACGCACCCAGTTTCTGTTCTTCCTGGGATGGAGAACTGTCACATCCCCTAATCGACCATTTGGCTTTCTGATATCTCAGCTGGTGGAAAGGTCTTTTTGATAGAGTCCCAATTCATAAATTCTACTCCGTGGTCCTGGTTTTTCACTCTGAGGTCAAAAGAACCAATTTAGTCACCTGGTGCTGTGATCTTAGTCCTGAGATTAAGAGTCAATACTACTTGCTGCCTTGACATCTGGTAAAATAAGGAAGGCCTCCAATGGCCTAACCACAAGTTCTCCCCACACCACCCTCAAGGATACAGTCTTGTAGCCAAACACCCTCTTTAGCAAGGGGAACAGGCACAGTTCCTGATCATCACTGAGTGGTGGGTTTAGCTCCCTGCCAGCCTGTGGAATTATTCAAACAAGCCAATCACATCGTACTGTGAGAACCGGGGGTCAACCTACCCTCCTGCTACTACAAAGCTGGCCTCCGGCAGTTCCCGCTGGCTCACTCTGTTCTTGAACACAACCCCTGTGTGCCCCGAGCCCCTTGCCAGGATGTGAGTATATGAAATTAGTAAGCGCCTGTCAATCTCAATCTCATCTGTCCATTGTCAGGGGCTGTGTGTTCAGCCATCCCCATTACCATAGGGTGGGAATCTCTCCCTCCCCAGTGGGGTGAAGGGGAGGCAACCAAAAAAGCTACGTCTTAGTAGGAGGCTCTGGGAACCTTAGAAGAGTGGGTTCAAGAGAGGCCAGAAGAACTCTGTTTGATTAGAATTTACAATTCCCATCTCCTCACTCTTTCTACCTTTCCTAGACACCACTCTGGAGGTTTTCTTAAGCGACTGTGGGTATGGAAGCTGATGTGACACAACGGCAGGAAACAACAAGAACAAGAACAAGAACAAGCGAACAAGGCAGAATCAAGAGTCATACTTTAGGAAAAGGTACACAAAGAAATATTCTGGGATCCCAGGACCATCGATGACAGTAAGCTTACACTAAAAAACAAGTGTAATTATTCATTGGATTCACCAGCACACTCTGTTGTTCTTACTGTAGTTCTTTGGCTATCACATGCCAAGGTACCAGAACTCCGTTTGTCTCTGTATGAAAACACAGAGTGATGAACAAGAAACCAGCGGTTACAATGAATGCATGTGTTCTAGTTACAAACACAAACCTGCCCTTCCCCCTCCTCTGAGCTAATGGATGAACCTCAATCAATACACTCAGGAAAGACCGCAGAATCAATAACAAGGCTAATTTAACAGAATTAAGAAGTGGCTTTTTTCAAAACAAAAGAAAAAAACAAGAAAGTAGACACAATTGCAATAACTGCATTCTTATGTTGCCTGGCAATGAGATA
The DNA here is from genome assembly GCF_049350105.2 of Macaca mulatta. Lineage (NCBI taxonomy): Eukaryota > Metazoa > Chordata > Mammalia > Primates > Cercopithecidae > Macaca > Macaca mulatta. Next base: position 7,982,446 of record NC_133418.1, read on the forward strand.
TAAAAATGATGTACAATGTCAGTACCTTATTTTCACATAGAGAAGCAGCCCCCTGCCTTGGCAATGCTATAATGTACTTTTCCCCAACTAGAACTCCACAGAGACTATTAATGCTACCATTTTCCATAATACACCGTTAAACAATCATGTGTTTTTGTTAGTGCATTAAAACACTGAATTTACTTAATGACTACTCAGTGAGGCAGCGGCTACAGAAAAGGGAGGAGTTTGTGTTTCCTTTTTAAGCGCAGGAGATCATTCCGTGGGCAGGAGAATTTAACACACAGCAATGGAAATGAATCAAAGCACTGGAATTCACAGACCTAGAGAGGAAGGTGCACTCTTACGTCTTTTCAAGGGAAAGCAGAGAATGAAGTCGAAGTGATGCATTAGTGTTCCTTGACTTTAAAAATTTTTCTTTAGAGTATGAAAGAAGTTTCTGGAAGGCAGAAAGCCTTTGAGGTTCCAAGACATATCCTTGGACAGGGGAGTGAAGGGTCAATAGAAAAGGAAAGTGACAGCAGAGAGATTTAGCTGAGAAGAAGAGAAGAACAAGGAGCCGCTACAGAGGCACCCAGCTCTCAGGGTCCACGGGGCAAGCCCTCAATGCGGGGGGCCAGCGCTCATACTGCAGCCTGAGCCTCTGGCAGTGGGGAAGGGGCACAGGTTTGCACCCTGCTGGGGACCATATATACATTAGCTCATTTCATCCTTCTATGCAAGCCCATTCAATAGAAGCAGAAAATAGACTCAATGGGATTAGGTGATTACCCAGCGTCTCTCAGCTAGGGAATTGGAAAGCTGGAATTTAACACCGAGCCCGTCTGTCCTCAGAGCCACCGCACACCTTTGCCTCCACTGGCTGTCACTAATTTCCAGCTGTGGGCGATGTTCTGGGATTGCCGCCATTTAGTGTCCATGGAGCACAAGTAAGGTGGAAACGTATTTCCTCCAAAGAAGCAATAAAACAAATAAAAACCAAGAAACCACTTTCCTGATGAGTCCCGCATCACACTGCACCCTATTTATGTGCACATTGGTTAACGTGCACGCTTCCATGATTTTTTGCAAGCTTCTTACTCATTGTTCACTAACTCCTTTGGTACAGGGCCAGGTATTATATTTTTTATAAGAAATAGTTTTAAAAAACTGTTTTCTGCTGAAGAGAGCATTTTATTCAGGAGACCTCCAGTAAATACGGATGGACAAGTTGCGAGTAGGGGAATGGTCACTTTGTTTTATGATATCTTTTGGGAAAGGAATCTGTCTTAGTCACAGTGCTAGCTTCAACACCTGCACTGGACTACAGTAAGTGCTCAATAAATAGGTACAAAAACAACATCAGAGACTCAGGAATTTCAAAGTCTTCCTGATATGCTGATTGATCAGTGATTTTTACTCAGGATCCTCTGGGGCTTGAATCAATACTGGTACCTCACAGCCTAACTGAAATGAGCAAAAAGACGGATAAAGTGAAGTGGAATGCTGTGGTTAGTGGAAAGGGCGGACAATTATAGGTAAAGACAACTCGATGTCAGCTCAGCATCCTCCCGGTTGCTATGCAACCCCAGAGAAGTCCCTTGTCTTACCTGGCCACTTTAACTTCACCACACCTGTTCCCCCATCTAAGAGATAATTACAACACTTACTGTGTCAGGCAGTCAACAAATATTTATGAAACGCCCACAGGGCACAGAGCAATAAACCTATTGCTTACTTAAGCCAGGAAATCAAGCCACAGCAAAGCAGAGGATTAGTACAAATACCTGGGCAAACGAGGCACCCGCAGAAGCATTAAGTTCTTAAATCCTCCAGGTAATTGTGGTCACACATTAGTCTTGGCTTTAGGGCCTTTTAAAGTAGTATCTGAAAAATCTTGTCTATCCACTTTAGTTCAAGTGTGTGTGCCTGTGTGTGTGTTGGTTTTCCATCTCCGCTTAACAAATCACCTCAAACTTAGTGGCTTGCAACAACACTGATCTTAGGGTTTGGCTGCTAAACGTTTAAAATGCATGAAAATCAAGGTGCTGGCAAGACCATGTTCTGTTCTGGAGGCCCTAGGGGAACCTCTGTTCTTGCTCCTTACAATTTCTCGGGGCTATCGCATTCTTTGGTTTGTGGCCCCTTTTTCCATCTTCAAAGCCGGCAACACTGGACAAGTCTTTCTGATGCTCTCATCTCTGGAATTCTCTTTCCTCTGTCTTCCTCCCCACATCTAAGGGCTTTTATGATTACATTGTACCCATCCAGATAATCCAGGATAATCTCCCCAACTCTAGGTGAGATGATTAGCAACTTTAATTCCCTCTTGCCATGTTACCTAACATATTCACATGGTCCGGGGATTAGGACATGGGGGGGATGCTTTTCTGTCTACCACAGTGTGTGTCTGGCTGTAATTATTTATCTGTTGAGAGCAATGAAAGGTCATTCATTCTATGGGTACAACTCAGGACCTTATGCAAGATCATCTACTGCCTTCAGAACTTTATGCTCTCAGGAAGGTGATAAGTATGTAAAATATTAACAACCAAAACCAACCCTGTAGTTTGCAAAGCACTTTGACATTCATCCTTTTGGTTAGAACCTCACAGCTACTTTGCAAGATAAATAAGGAAACTATTATTATCTCTGATTTACAGATGAGTAAACTGAGGCACAGAGGTTTTTTTTTTTTTTCTCTTAAGGACACAAAACAGCATATTCAAACCTAGGCTGTGGTTTTCTGGTCTGGTGCTCTTTGTCCTCCCCATACTGCAAAAACCTTTACAGTATGTGTCATATTGACATATGTTGCCAAAAGAAGAGATTCTGCTCCTATTTCATGAAAGGAAAACAGATGTGAGGTTGTTCAGAAATCAAATAAAGTGCATAAAGTATGCCCCTTGCAGAGCTGAGGCACCAGATTCTCCCTCCATTAATTCAGTCTTATCCCTGATCCATGCTTGCAAAGCAAGAGACAAGGGAACGATAAGACAGAAAGAACTTTCTGGCCGGGCGCGGTGGCTCAAGCCTGTAATCCCAGCACTTTGGGAGGCCGAGACGGGTGGATCACGAGGTCAGGAGATCGAGACCATCCTGGCTAACACGGTGAAACCCCGTCTCTACTAAAAATACAAAAAACTAGCCGGGCGAGGTGGCGGGCGCCTGTAGTCCCAGCTACTCAGGAGGCTGAGGCAGGAGAATGGTGTAAACCTGGGAGGTGGAGCCTGCAGTGAGCTGAGATCCGGCCACTGCACTCCAACCTGGGCGACAGAGCGAGACTCCGTCACAAAAAAAAAAAAAAAAAAAAAAAAAAAAGAACTTTCTACAGGCAGAGTCACCATTTGGATGCGGAGCAACGTGGCAACGTGGGCACTTCGTGCACACAGTTAAAATAAATCACACACTTTATGTCTGCATATTTTCTTTGTATGAATAAAAGAATGCAGCTGTACGATGGCCTTGGCCTTGTGTGGACAGTGGTAGCTATGTACCCGAACACAGATAATGGGAAGCTGAGAACTTTCATTAACATATTTCAGTCACATAAGCCAATGAGCATTATTTTAGTCTCCATAAAGCTGCATTGTTTCAATAGAGAATCCAAGGCCAAAAATGTGCTCATTCTAACCACAATCTCATAGTCTGTCCTGATGTCTTACCTGAAGGGGGTGTGGGCAATGATTCTTGTGCCCAGGGCAAAGAGATGCCCTGATGATTAGTGTAAGGTGGCCAATCCTGATGACCAGGTTCAGACATCCAGAGCCTGCCAGCCAGCAAATCAGGCCCTATGTTGTCTCTTTCTCCATTTTTTTCCTTTCCTTTCCAGAAGCAGTCAGCTTCTAGAAGCCACCCACAGTGGCCTCTACCAGTAAGATATTACTTCTGAAGTAAGATCATTGTCTTCCTTCCAATACCCTCCGAAGAAACCTCTGAAGGTGAAACACTAGCAGAGGCTGAAAAGTCATGATTGCCTGCTGGTAATGCCCCACAAAGGCACGGAGGACACACGTGCTGAGTGGTACCTGATGCAGCAGCCTCTGGAGATAAGACTTCCCCCAGAATCCCCAGATTCTCACTGTACGTGGCATCGTCCATGACTCTGACAGTTACATTGATGACAGATAAGAAAAAAGATAGTCGTTGGTATCATAGAGGAAAATACATAAATGTAAATGCATAAAGGGAAGTCGAGTGTGACTCCCTTTCTTAATTGCCTAACACAATTCCCACTAGATGCATAAATTGCAGTTCCTATTAACAGCACTATGAATAATAATCGGTTTACTTTCTGACTTGTATCTAAATATACTTTCTATATGATTTCATCTTTTATTCAGCTGTTTAAAAGCAGAACATGTAATTTCAGTTCCTATTAGTCAACATTAATTTTTTTTTTCTTTTTGCCATGGAGCATGTGTGATGACTGATTTTCTAAAAACAGAATTCTTTAGCATATGGAACAAATCGTGTTATTATTAATGCATTCCCAGATGACTCTGCATTTCAATTCTCTTAATTATTTAGTCATTGCTGATTATGTCTTTTTATAATTCATTACCCTATTTCTCGCAGTGCAGGCATTTTATTCATTAAGTGTCAAAATGAAGGGCTTGACCTCTAAAAAAAAAAAAAGATAATCAGGAAATACCGACATAGTTTTACAAGTCTGTGCTTCCCTTCGGGAACATTTTCATGCTGTGTGATAACATGCTTTAAACAACTTTTTCAAGGGACGTCAGTAGGTACATGTGACAGGGTTGTAGGCGGAGGCTGGAGGGGCGTCGAGCAAGGGAGGCTGTGGAGTTGCTCACATGAGGATTCTCTAAAGATGAGATGGCACCAGTTCCAACTACAGCTCAATCACACTGCCATGTTCTCCTTCTAAATGAAAATGCCATTTGTGTAATAGATTTTTATACCAGTTTTATTCAAAAGCTAACATAATGTTTCCAAAACAGTTCTTTAAGTAGTAGTACTGGGAAGCCTAGGATAAGAAACATGTACTAAATTAAAAGAGGACTAGGTCTTAATAAGAATTCACTTTGTCCTCAGGCCGATCCTACTGAAGTTATGAAACCTGACCTGGGGTACACAACAAGGCCTGTGTACTACGATCCTCATGCTCATGTTGGCTTATTATTTCAATGAGGTCTGTGCACCTTGTCTGAGACCAAATTCATTATTTATCAAAGGCAAATAAAAAATATGAAAAAGAATCAAGGAAGCTGAGAGTGTGCGGAGGTTAAAGGAGAACAAACACACCTACTTCTACCTGGTTAGAGCCTTTTCTGTATCTGAGATGTCAGCTTCACATAGAGGGAATTTTGGGAGGAATCTCCCCAGGCTTCTTCAACAACTCTGCTTTATTTGTAACCTAGATGGCAGCCACTACAGCAGCAAAGATCACAGTTACATAGAACAAAACAGTCCATCTTTTATACAGTGCACCTTCCAGCTAAACACATGTCTCCTGACCCTGCTAAGCTGAGTGTTACTGAGCAAGCTATTCTAATGAAACTCATTCTGTCTGTGTTTCCTAAGAGCAAACAATAGATGCCACATACTCAACGAAGGGGTGTACCTAGGCAGGGCCAACCTTGGAATGGAGGAATCCAAGAACAGCATTACGACCTTCAGCTCAATATCCACCCGAGGGTCTACAAGGGTTGAAGCTGAAGAGGCCAAGAAAGACACTTTCTTGGGGGAAAGTTGCTGTAGTATGTGGCATTTCTCCTCCCCTATCTGAACTGGGTAAGGGGATGACAGATATTTCTTTCTCACCTCCAGCCTCAGTAAAAGAGCTTCTAATCACACAAACCACCACCACCACCACCACCACCACCCTCAAAGGACTTTATATGTGTTCTGGGGGCTTGAGGATACCTAACTTAAGCCTGAAAAAGCCCACAGGGGAGAGGTGACTGAATGGCCTGAGATACAGCACAGAAGGGTATACTGGATGTGAACTGCACTTCCACCTACAGAGAGACAAAATACACCACTGCATGCGGAAGCTGAGTTGGAGCACGCATAGGGAAGGAAGGGCAGGTCCTGCGGAAGACCGAAAGGGAGGTACCACCTTCATCAAAGGAGCTACAGCTCAACATTCACGTGGGGAAAATCTTTCCGGAAACACGAAAGCATCCCACAAGAGAAAGAATCCTCCAATCACCAACGCCAGCTCACGAGAATAGCCAAGTAAGATTTTCCAGCCCGTTACCATTCTTTTACCACACTAGCTCCAGCTCCTGGAGGAGCCAGGGCCCCAGCTAAAAATCAAAAGGAGAAATGCAAGGCAGTGGAAGAGAGAAGGCGCAACCATGTCCCTCCCTCCCTCCCAGGATTACAGCCTGAAGAATGCTCAAGGTGGAGGAAGGAAAAATTTGAAGTTGAGAGCTTTGACTATGCCATATGATTTGGCATTTTAACTACACTTCTTTTTTTTTTGAAACGGAGTCTCACTCTGTTGCCCAGGCTGGAGTGCCGTGGCGTGATCTCGGCTCACCGCAACCTGTCTCCTAGGTTCAAGTGATTCTCATGCCTTCGCCTCCTGAATAGCTGGGATTACAGGTGTGTACCACCCCGCCTGGCTACTTTTCGTATTAAAATGACACATTTTTGTCACTAAGAGTGACTGGAGAACTTTTTTATTACATAACAATGTCTAGAAACACCATGGAAGCTACCTGAGATTTCATCCAGGGGCAGGGGAGGAAGTAGTCCACAAATAAAGGTCTGCAGAGACAATGAGAAGAGAAACAGAGTTGCTTTAAGATCATAGGTTGTTCAGTCTTATTCCTTGGATGTAGCAGTTGCATTTTTTATTACAGCAAAACATATACACCATAAACTTTACCACTGTAACCCTTTCTAGATGTACAGTTCAGTTGAAGTATGTTCACATTGCTGTGCAACCAGCACCACCATTCATCTGTAGAACTTCCTCATCTTCCCAAACTGAAACTCCATACTGATTAAACAATATGTAATGATTGCATTTTAATGAGCAAATAGAGGAATTCAGCACAAGTCCTGGCTCCTGCCTTTGGCACTTACTCATGCTGCTACTTCTGTTTTACTTTTATGTATTCAATTTCTGATGCTCTTATTTTCTTCGTGTAGATCTGACTTTCTGACTATATTATATTCCTTCTGCCTAAAAAATTGCCTCCAACATTTCTTGTAGAGTATGTCCACTAGCAATTAATTCCCTCAGTTTTTGTTTGAGAACGTATTTCTCCTTAACGTCTGAAGCAAATTTTTGCTGTGCATAGAATTCTGGGTTGAGAGTTGTTTTTTTTTTTTTTTTTCTCCTTCTTTCAGCATGTTAAAGATGTCACTCCACTGTTTTCTTGCCTGTTAGCTTCTGACAAGAAGTCTGCTGCACTTCTTATCCTGGTTCCTTTATGAGTAATGTGTCATTTTCTTTGGCTAACTTCAAGATTTTCTGTCTTTGGTTTTCAACAGTTTGAATACAACATACTCTCTCTCCCCCCCCCCCCCCTCTCTCTCTCTCTCTCTGTGTGTGTGTGTGTGTATGTGTGTGTGTATGTATGTATGGATATTTACCTTGCAAGGTATCCTCTTGAGTTTGAGCCTCTGGGATATGTGGTTTGGTGTCTGTCACTAATTTTGGAAAATTCTTGGCCCTTATTTCTTCTGCCCTTCTTCTGCCCTGCTGTCTCTATTTTCCCCTCTGTGATTCCAAATACATGGATGTTAAACCATTTGATATTACCCAGTAGGTCTTAGATGAACTGTTTTTTTTTTTTTTTTAATCTCATTGCATTTCAGTTTGGGTAACTTTAGTTGACTTATCTTCATGCTCACTGATTCTTCAATGGTGTCCAGTCTATTGATGAACTCATTAAATGCATTCTTTATCTCTGTTTTCCATTTAAAAAATTTTTTCATTTGGCTCTCTCCTGTAGTTTCCATCTCTTTGGTGACATGGCCTATATAATCTTGCATGCTGTTTACTTTCTCCATAAGAGCCGTTAACATATTGATTGTGCCATTTAAATTCTTAGGCTGAGAGTTCTAACATCTGTCTCAAATCTAATTCTACTTCTGATGACTGCTTTGTCCCTTCAGACTGTTACTCTTGCTGTTTTGTAAGTCTTGTAATTTTTTGTTGAAAGCGAAACATGTCGTCTAGGACAGTGGATTCCGAGGTAAACACGCTGCATGACTGCAGATGAGGATGCCTTCCTCCTCCGTTAGCTCTTCAGTGTGGAGGTTTCTGTTAATGTGGTCAGGAGTTGCGTTGTGTGTGAAGACTGCTCTCTGCTTGGCTATGAGTCTCCCTCCTCGGCTTTGGGTCTCCCTTTGCGTGGTTCTCCAGGTTGTATTCCACTGTTATTCTTCTCAAAGCTTGTTAGTGTGGTGGTTGGAGAGTGGAGGAGAGAAGATGGTATCTGATGTTCTGATTAAACCTCAGCCTCAGGTAGGCACACTCTGAACAACAGTCTTGGTGATGTGTCCTTCACAAGTGTCCCTGACCTTTCTCCAGATATACCGTGATGTTAGGTAGTGCACATTCCTGCCCCTTCCCCGTGGGTAGAGTTTTTTGTGTTCTTCTTTTCTCCTCCTCTGGGTATAGCGAGTTTCTACCAGGAACCTCGGGATACATTTTGGTTGCCCTTCCTCCTGTAGATTAGGGCATTTGTTTCTTAGGAACGACAGGGGATATGATCCTGAGTTGAGTATTGCTGGTGGTTGCCATTCTTCCCCTTCTCTAGTAGGATCCACCAGTGCCTTCAGGCTGCAGTTCTGTATCCTTCCTGCAGATTAATGTTCTAGTCAGTAGGAGAGATGAAGGACATGGGTTCAGCTAGAGGTTCTGCAGTGGTTGCTGTTCAACTTCCTCAGTCAAGACCACAGCAGAGGCTTCTCAAGGTTCTCCCAGGTCCCCCCCCGGAGCACCTGGCAGAGGAGAAGCCTACAAGAAAATACAAACCTCCCAGGTCTGCCACCCTCTCCTGTGAGCCCACGTTCAGCCTTTAGCAACTGTTTAAAGTTTCTAGCCGGATCTCCTTACTGGCTCCTATGGTCTTGGGTGGTATCCCATGTAAGCAAATGTTCAGGTCCTGCTTCTTCCTGACGCATCTATCTCTCTTCATATTTCAGATTGTTGTTTTCCCTGCTATTTCAGATCTCTCAAAGGAATTTTCTGTTTCTTTGGCTTTTTTTCCTGTTGTAAGAGGGGGATTAGTGCTCCTTCCAGATTTCCGCCTCTAGCTCTGAGTTGAAAATTGCTGAGTTTTTGTTTTGTTTTTATTTGTTTTTAGAGATGGAGTCTTACTATGTTGCTTAGGTCGGCTTTGAACTCCTGGGTTCAAGCAATCTTTCCACCTAAGCCTGTGCATGCCAAAGTGCCCAGCCTGTTGCTGTATTTACTAGCACTTTACAAGTTGTGTGCAATCTTCAATCTCTGAGCTACACTACTAGCCTGGGTCAAGCACATGTTGCAGCTTCCATGGTCAGAGAAGAAAATGAGTTAGAAAAATTATTACTGTATTTACTACACTGAATATGCATGCCCAATCCTTCATTTTCAAGTAATTACAAGTGTCATTATAAACTCTAAATTCCTTCGAAGGTGACTTCTTATCAGAAGTAAAAAACAAAGTTTGTAATTTTAGACGCCTTTGCCTTTTTATGAAGACATATGGAGAATTCCATCTCTGACTCATTTCTGGACCCTGGAAATAACTGGCTTTGTATAGTAATAACTCAAGGGAGTGAATATAATTTAAAAGTAATATATCCAACGCAGGTTGAGCATCCCAAATTCCAAATTTCAAAATTCAAAATCTGAAACTTTTTGAGCACCAACGTGATGCTCACAGGAAATGTTTATTGTAGCATTTAGGATTTCAGATTTGGCATGTTCAACTGGTATAATGCAAATATTCCAAAATTCAAAATCTGAAACACTTACGGTCCCAGGCATTTCAGATGAGAGATACTCAAATCATTAAAGTACTTATTGAGACTATTAGGTGGGTGCTACAAAATCATTTCCCGACAGAAATGCAGGGAAACTCATTCTAATCAAATTAAAACTGCACATCAATGAAAAATACAATGTTGAAAAGAAATAGATAACCTTTCATCCATGGTAAAGGAATGTCAATCAGTTGCCCCTCCTGTGTCTTTGTTTAAAGGTCTATGTAAAGTCTGGGGATTTTCTGAGCCCATCTCTTTGGAAACTCCCACTATTTTAATTCACAGTCCTTTCAAGTCCAAGTAAATTTCTGAGTTTCACATTGCTTTCCTAGTTGGATAAGTCTTTATGTAGAAAGCACTTATATTTAAGTAGGAGGGTTTAGTTATTTGTCAATAAATGAGATAGCTGGTTCAAGCAATCTACCAAGTTTATTTCTATGTGAAAATATTGCTAGAAGTTAGGAGTTATACATGACTTACATGATTTTAAATTCTTTGTTAATTCTCAAAATAAATCTTTAGAAATATACTATACTAAAACATGTATTATAAAAATTACTTTGCCTGGGTAATCTAATTCATCATTGGGCATACTTAGTATAGCCATATATACATACTTATAAACAAGGCAAAGACATTTACATAAGCACATCGTATTTATAGAGATAAAAAGCTATCAACTACCTATCAAATGTATGTTCCACCAGGGGGTGTAGTATGCATTTATTATGTCTGCCATCAATTTACCTGGCATACACACCTAAAAAGAGTTGAACGAAAACTACATTTTTGTAGAATGATTTATGATGTCCCACTGGCTTTCATTTTTATTCCAAGGAAGCTTTGTCTGAATATTTTATTGCTTTTCAATTAAATCCAAAGTTATTTCCAACACTTTTGTTTTTCAAATTAATGCTAAGTTGTAAAGAAACTGTAAGCAAATATCTAGATTCTTCAGGGAAGTTTGCTATTAATGCTAGAGTAATTCTTTCCTATAGCCAAGAATCCTTTAGCAAAGCAATTGTTTCTTAGCATTAAGTACAATCTCACAAATAGTCTACAAATGGATTTTATAGGTTGAGATTTCTTTTAAGTAAACCTCATTGCTAATGAATCTGGAAATATTCAGTTATTTTAACAAGAATAATAGCAGCTCACAGTCATTAGTCCCAAAATAAAATGTTTCCTTCAATCTCAGATTTACAAAATTGGTTTACCTCCACAACCACATTTGATGAATGAAAACATTTTATTAGATATGTTGATTCACTAAGATGGGTGTATTCACAAATTTATCCAGCAACAGATGTAACAAGCATATGAAATAATAAATGAGAACAGTCGCTTTTGTCCTTGCAAAATGTACTCTGTATTGACATCTATATTGGGTCAACGTCACCCAGACAGTAAGCACCAAAGCTGTTGTCGAACGTAGGAGTGGCTGATGCTAAGGCTCAAGCTCTGGTGAAAACCCACACTGTGTGGTCAGGGGAGCCAGAGCGTCTGCCACCTGGAAACTCCTGGTTTCTCCTGACTCTCCATCTTTACCATCCCCCTCCGGGGGAAGAGGACAGCCTTGCCTGTTGTTGTTTTTACTGGGGGTAATGTGGGAAGGATGCCTCCACCAGGAGGTGCCAGTCATCACAGAGCTCCATGGAAGGCAGCATAGCACAGGCGGATGCAAAACGAATCCAACATTTTGAGATGCATTATTCAGTAACTAGGTTACACATGAACACACACTCAAGATCAATTTGTAAGGAACTATCAAAGGCACAGTCATGCATTGCTTGACGACAGGGATTCACTCTGAGAAACGTGTCGTTGGGTGACTTTGTCATTGGGCAAGCATCATAGAGTGCACTTACACAAACCTGGGTGGCACAGCCTGCTACACACCTAGCCTATATGGTGTGGCCTATTGCTCCTAGCCTACAAAACTGTGCAGCATGTTACTGTACTCAATACTGTAGGCGACTGTAACACCCCTGGAACACAAGGGTAAGTATGTTGTATATCCGAACATACCGAAACATAGAAAAGGTGCAGTAAAAATATGGCACAAGAGGTTGAAAATGTTCCATCTGTATAGGGCTTTTTCCATGAATGGAGTTTGCAGGACTGGAGGTTGCTCTGGGTGAGTGCTGAGTGAATGTGAAGGCCTAGGACATTACCGTACACTATTGTAGACTTTATAAACACTATGCACTTAAGCTACACTACATTTATAAAAATATTTTTCTTTCTTCAATAAGAAGTTAACCTTAGCTTGCCGCAACATTTTTACTTTATAAACTTCTAAAGTTTCTTACTTTTTGACTCTTTTATAATAACATTTAAAACACAAACACATTGTACAACTGTACAAAAAAGTTTCTTTATACCTCTTCTGTAAGCTTTTCCCTATTTTTACAATTTTTAAAGTTTTTCTTACTTTTAAAATTTTTTTCTCAAAATTAAGTCACAAACATACACATTAGCCTAGGCCCACACAGGGTCAGGATCATCAATATCACTGTCTTCTCCTCCACATCTGTTTTTTTTTTGTTTTTTGTTTTTTTAAATACAGAGTCTCACTTTGTCCCCCAGACTGGAGTCCAGTGGCGCAATCTCGGCTCACTGCAACCTCTGCCTCCCAGGTTCAAGTGATTCTCCTGCCTCAGCCTCCTGAGTAGCTGGGATTACAGGTACACGTGACCATGCCTGTCTAATTTTTGTATTTTTAGTAGAGACAGCATTTCCTCATGTTGGCCAGGCTGGTCTCGAACTCCAGATGTCAAGTGATCTGCCCGTCTCAGCCTCCCAAAGTGCTGCAATGACAGGCGTGGGCCACTGCGTCTGGCCTCCCCCACACTTTTTCCCACTGGAAGGTCTTCGAGGGCAATTACATGCATGGGGCTGTCATCTCCTAGGACAGCAATGCCTTCTTCTGGAACACCTCTGGAAGGACCTGCCTGAGGCTGTTTTACAGGTAACTTTTTAATATATAAGTAGAAGGAGTATGCTCTAAAATAACAATAAATATTATAGTATAGTCCAGGGGTTTCCAATTTTCGGCTTCCCTGGGCATGCTGGAAGAACAATTGTCTTGGGTCACCTATAAAACACACTAACACTAACCATAGCTGATGAGCAAAAAAAAAAAAAAAGAAAGGTCTGTGCATGAATCTCATGTTTTAAAAAAGTTTACGAATTTCAGTTGGGCCGCATTCAAAGCCGTCCTGGGCTGCACGTAGCCCGCGGGTTGGACCAGCTTGGTGTAGTCAATACTTAAACCAGTGACACAATTGCTCCTTGTCATTCTCGACTGTTCAGTGCTGGACACACCTGTGTGTGCTGGGCTTTTATCTGACCGGAAGCACAGTAGGTCTGCCTGCACCAACATCACCACAGGCGGTGAGTAATGCCTCGTGCTGTGACCTCGGGATGAACAAAACGTTGTCGTGCGGCACATGGCTAATCCTAAACTCACTAGGGCCCCTCGTGTCACCCAACAGGCATTTGAGAGCCTCCGTGTAACTCCCCACAGCAGTCTGCAGCTTCTCACCAATGAAGAAACAAAGGCAGCCAGGGCACCACCTTTCCTTCCCCCAAGGCTGTGAGAAAGAGGTGGTATACACACAAGTCTTATGTCCCCACAAGAAGAATTTATGCCTTCTTACATTTTAGAAATATTGATATTTTTAAAAATTACTCTGTGTGGTTTTAGGAACGTGAGCCGGGCTCTGGGACGCCTGTCTCTTTACTCGCTGTGTTAACCTCTCTGCATCTCAGTTTCCTTCTCTGTAAGACAAGATGATGTCACAAAACGCCTGATATCCCCGTGCCTCAAAGAAAGGGCGGTCATCACACAATACTGAGTTGACTGACCCTTTATCATTGTTGGGGAGAAGAGGTTTCTTCTTTTGTGGGAAGATGAGTTTTCCCGGTGATGCTAAGACACTGGGGATGGGGGTAGAGGTCAGGTTGGGGGTGGGGGTTGGGGTGGGGAGGTGGAAGCACACATTAAAAAAAAATTGCCAAACCAAATATATTGCTGATCTCATTTTCTCAGCATTTCTTCCACATTCATCAAATATTGTAGCCACTGCCTTTTCATTTCATTTTCCTCCAGTTGCACGTGCTTTGCTTTTGATGTGGCACACACTTTGAAAATACATTATTAAACAGATGAGCCCGTCACCCCTGGAGCTGGCACTCTGTCCCCTGCTTATTCTTAACAAATCTCTCTTTGTGTTCTTTTGTGCTGAAGTGATTAATCATTTCCACGATCCAAGGGCTGCTGACAATCTTTCTAGATGGCTCCGCTGCCATGACCCCTCCCCGCATCCACACGGTTTGAAACATGCTAGGAATCTGCTGCTGTTCCTGGGGCCTTCTTCCCATCACAGTGGGCTCCTCATCCATACGATAACTAGCCAACCTCTAAAAGAGCCCCGTTTTTATTTCCTGCCTTTTTCCAGAGTTCGGGGTGGGGGTGTACATGAAGGGGTTCCTGGCAGACTTCAGCGGGAAAACAAGGAAGCTGCAAGTTAAAAAGTCAGAATGATAAATGCTTATTTTGTAGACCAGACAGGAGGTTTTTATCTCACTGTCTGGACAGAACCTGCTGCACCTCATTTTTCTGGGCAGGATCCTCCTCTTCACTGCACTGTGGCTGGCTTTTCTTCTCCCCTTCATGCTCTCCCTCTGGTTATCTGTAACAAAGTTTTCAAATGGCTCCATACTGAAAGCCCAGCCTTTGACTCACCAGGCTCTCAATCTGTAATGTGGTTTCCACAGATGCAGCCTAGGTAGGTTTTGGGAAGTTGATCTTTTATTTCTAAGTGTTTACAAACATTTTTAGCTAACTTTAAAGGTACTATTTTTAAAAGCCTATCCTTCCACAACCCCCTGCCCACCCCAAGCATGCACCACTGAATTCAAAAACATGTTCAAAGAACTGACCAAAAATACTATTAGATCACAAGTTACTGCCAGAGAAGGGAAAGCTACAATGATTCATAAAGTATCAATAAATATGCAGAAATAAGTATTCTGATAATGTTAAGGTAATTAGCATAGAATCCCAGGGTGATTTTAAAAAATAATATGTACTTTACAGGTAGAAATAAATCTATATTTGAGACTATTGAAAAGATATTTACAAGTATTGAGGAATAGTTTTAAATTAATACATTTTAAGTGGATAACAAGCATGCTGATCATATGATTTTAACTAGGTTTCATAAACGTAATCACTGTTCATAGAAAGATACTTAAAACATGAGTAGTCAGATGTTCTTTGTAGTGCTATTCACAGTAGCAAAGACACGGAATCAACCTCTGTGTCCTTCAACAGTGGACTGGATAAAGAAAACGTGGCACATATACACCATGGAATATTATGCAGTCATACAAAAGAATGAAATTCTGTCCTTTGCGGCAACATGGATGGAGCTGGAGGCCATTATCCTAAGTGAATTAACGCAGGAACAGAAAATAAAATACCAGGTTCTCATTCGTAAGCGGGAGCTAGACACTGACCACACAGAGGCATCAAGATGGGAACGATAGACATTGGGGACTACCAGATAGCAGTGGCTGAAAAACTAGAAATTGGATATACCAGGGCTCACTACCTAGATGAGGGGATCACTTGTACCCAAAACCTCAGCATCATGCAATACAGCCATGTAACGAACCTGCCAGGTACCCCCCAATCGAAAATAAAATTATTAAAAAAGAGAACATAAAATCCTTTTTTTTTGTTTTTTGAGACGGAGTTTCACTCTTGTTGCCCAGGCTGGAGTGCCATGGCATGATCTCGGCTCACTGAAACCTCCACATCCAGGGTTCAAGCAATTCACCTGCTTCAATCTCCCGAGTAGCTGGGATTACAGGCATGCACCACCATGCCTGGCTACTTTTGTATGTTTAGTAGAGATGGGATTTCTCCATGTTGGTCAGGCTGGTCTCGAACTACCAACCTCAGGTGATCCACCCACCTCAGCCTCCCAAAGTGCTGGGATTACAGGCGTGAGCCACTGCACCCAGCCCAAAATCCTTAATATTTTTAATTCCACAGAACTGCAGACCTCTAATTGTTTAGAGTCACAATAAAAAGGCACTAAAATAAAAACTTACTAACCAAAAACTGCGATAATAGAGAATGAACTGCCCATAGGATATAACTTTTAGAACTTTCTAAGGAATCCAGGGGAGACAGAAAGACACACACTTGCATACATAGGTGTACCTTATTAGTGTGTGTATGGGAGCTATGATAAAATATACAGGCTAGTGCTAGCATATGATAATTCCTTTCAAACCTAGTGTTTGGAGACACAGGAAGAGGTCCACCTACCCTGAGCTGTCATCAGAAACTGAAGCTGCTTAGGAAAGTACTGGTGGCAGAGGGAGGGTCTTTAGAGCGCCAGAGGTGTTGCACACGGCACTTTTCTAGAATTTCCGGGTACAAGTGGGCCCAGGAATGGAGTTCTGGGCTAACGAAATAATGGCTCATGTTCAAAAAACAGTTAATTTAGGAGGCTACAGAACCCCAGCGGTGGGTTAGCGATTCTGCAATTATGGGCTGTGTGGACTGCTTCCAAAATCAGAACAAAACAACATGCAAATAAACATGGGAGCACGCTGGAGGAGTTCTGGAAATGTCTGAGTTCCAACCCTGCATTTTCCCAGAACTTACATGCCACTGAATCCAATGAGCATGAAAACAAAGAACGGCACATCCACACATCAGATTCATCAGAGCTTACAAAACAATGGATAAATGCAACGGCGAAGGAGAAATTAGGTTTCTGAGGTTTTTTGGTTACAATGAACTAAATAATTACAAGACTATAAGAAGGTAATTATGTCTTATTTAAGATATATGATTATTATCTAGGTAGATGTTCTAATTTTTCAAGGCTTATATCGCTTTCATCCTCAAATGATCATTTTCTACCTTAGAAATTATTTTCTAAGATCTGTGTGTGTACAATAGTAATTTGCAGCAAATCAGTGTGATTTCACAACCCTTAATTTGAAAAAATAACAGAGGACACTGTATGTGATTTTCATGATAATAGAAATTTAAAATGTATGTCTCGAGTTGATGACTTTGGATAGATGTGTTTTAATTGTTCCAAGAACTGCTTTACACAGAGCATATTAGCAGTGGAAACAGTTTGACTTCCAGCCCTTGATTCTACCAGCAGCAACATGGTAATTAACCAAATCATCCCTGCAAATGTATTATCTTGATTTCTTCAACTTGTAAAAATTCATTACCTATCAAAATGAAAGGCTCAGTCTCATGAAAGATACTCAGGATACAAGTGGCAGATACAAAAGGTCGAGTTTTCTGACACAAACTTTAGCAGGAGCTGCTGCACTCCCTCCTGTTTCTAGCCCTTCGGGGTTAGCATGTGAATTTTCCTCTCTTGTATTTCTGCCAATTATGCAACCCAATGTGTTCTAATGCTTCCAGGTAACACAACAGTCCTGGCAGTCCTTGGAGAGCTGATGTTTTAGGGGATGGTACCTTGAACCTTTTGCCTCAGGACTAGAAGGACAACAGGGTGAAGAGCAAGAACAGACACTGGGCAAGAGGTCAAAATCATTCATTCAATATTCTTCATCCATTTATTCACTTAATTTTTTTTTTTTTTTTTTTGAGATGGAGTCTCACTCTCTTACCCAGGCTGGAGTGCAGTGGTGCGATTTTGGCTTACTACAACCTCTGCCTCCCAGGTTCAGGTGATTCTCCTGCCTCAGTGTCCCAAGTAGCTGGGATTACAGTCACCCACCACCATGCCCAGCTAATTTTTGTTTTTTAGTAGTGATGGGGTTTCACCATGTTGGCCAGGCTGGTCTCGAACTCCTGATCTCAGGTGATCCACCCGCCTCGCTCTCCCAAAGTGTTGGGATTACAGGCGTGAGCCACCCCGCCTGGCCATTTATTCACTTTTTATTAAATGTCAACTATGTGCCTGCCATCGTGCACACCCATGGAGGTAGATGACAACAGTCCTGGAGGAAATAAGAAAGACCATTACATATTAAGTGTTGCAATAAGAATAAAGGGTAACTGGCAGACACGGAAGAGGAGCCTCTAACTCAGACTTTGGGAATCACGACGGCTTCCTGGAGGGAGTGATATCTCTAGTGAGGCTTGGAAGATATGCAGGAGTCGGTCAGCTACATGTGTGGTCAGGGGTAGGCAGAGTGTGTGCCAGGGCTGGGGAAGAGCATGAGTTGCACCCAGAGGTGACAGTGAGAGCAGTGGTTACACCTGCAGAAGTGCAGCATGGATTGTGAGGGGCATCGTGGTGAAAGATGAGACTGGAAGCATATGCACGGCCACAGCACGTGCAACTCTGCAAACCACACCTGCGGGTCTGTGGTCTGACTCTATCCTGAGCCCAGGGGAGAGCCACGAACAGGTTTCCAGCAAACCTACGCTTTGGAAAGTGCATTCTGCCTCCATCGTGGAGGCTGGCGGGAGGCAGAGGGCTGGCAAGCAGGTCTCCGGAGTCGCGTAGGAAAGGATGGTGGATGAACAAGGAGATGGCTGGAGATGAAGAGAAGTGGACCCATTGGAGGGAGACAGAACGGACAGGCTTGGTGAGGAACTGCACATGGTGAGTGTGAAGGAGAGGAAGAACCTGACAGCACGGACAGCCAGAGAATGAAGACAATCCAAGCTGCAGGAGGAGCCGGCAGAGGTGTGAGATGAGTTAAGGTGCAGGTATCCACGACGCATCTAAGTGGAGCAATCAGGTGGCCGCTGGGCAGGTGACAGGAAGTTCAGGAAACAGAGCTGGGTTGGAGACACACTTGAGACCCATCCCCACGCAGATGTTACCAGTCACCATGGAAGTACAGCGTGTGAGAAGAGAAGAGTGAGGACGGGACCCTGAGGAACACCAACATCGAGGGGGACTTACAGGAAGCGAGGTCCACGGAGGAGACCCAGGAGAAAGGACCACAAAGTGGGTGAACCCGGGAGGGTGTGACGGACACCAAGGGCATGGGCATTTTCACGTGGATCCTGCAGTCAGCAACATCAAATGCCTGCCAGAGATCACACGGGGAAATGCTCTCTGTACTTCTGATAAGCAAGCCTGGGGTGATGACCTCAGTAAAAGCCATTTCAGGAGGGGAGGCGGTGGGAGAGATGGCAGTTGGTTGAAGGGGAAATGAAAGTGAAGATGCAGAGAGACTGGTCTGGAGAGTCTAGTTAGGAAGGAAGACAGAGCTGCAAGAAAAGCAGCACTGAACATATATATATATACACACACACACAAACACACATATACATATATATGTACACGCACACACATATGACGGAAAGAATCTGTATGTGTTTACCGAAAATGAGACGCTAGTAGAGAGACAGGTTAGAAGAGGGCAGAGAGAGGGGGTGCTCGCTCCTGTGCTGGCTTCAGTAGTGCCTGTTTTGCTCACCCCTGCACCCCCAGCACTGAGAACAGAGCCTGGCACAGTGACCGTCTGATGTCACTGGCCCAGGGGTGCCCACTGGATGGCATCCATCTCTTTGGGGACAGAGAAAGTGAAGCGTCTGTGGAGGGTGATAAAGAGAGTGACAAGGAGGTGCTGGTGTCACAGGTGTGCAGCAAGCAGGGATGGTCTAAGCCAGGCATTCCCAATGGGCACCTTACAAAATTGGTTCTTGGGGATGAGAAAACCTTACTCTGTGTATGAGCAGACTCACATACCATATACAAAACAGACATGCCTCTGTGGTATAGGAATTTCATTCAGGAGCAATTGGGATAAAAGTGTGTTAAAGGTTCCTGAGGGGGTTGATAAAGTCCATGGTAAACTGACTGAAGGATACCCTCCAAGTCAGTAATGCTGGTGAACATCGCATTGATGGTGAGCTCCAGCGGGGAATAAGTCACCCTTCAAGGAAGAGAGGATAGTTTAGTTACTGTGATCCTGCCCTGGCAGTGAGATCTAGCATAAAGCAGAGGTCGGTCGTAACCGGCTGGCTGCCTGGAGGGGTCCACGATCCAGGCCTCTAGCACTGGCTGCTGGAGAGAAGCAGCCTGGACTCCATCCTGTCAGTCCTGGAGTGACTCAGGAGCAGTGCAGACCAGAGAGTGGACAAGCAAGGCACCAAGCATGAATGTGCAGTGAGCTAGCAGAGACTGCCATGAGAGGGACCCACTTCCAAAGAGGGCCATGACTCAGTATACCGATCCCAGCCACAGGCTGGAACCAGCAAGGCTTTTGGGAAGAAACCAGCAAGGCTTTTGGGGAATTTGATGGAGGCAGTAATGGGACTGAAAGGTCTTTGGTGGCTTATACTTGAGGACCTGTTTGTAAGGACCAGCTGCCTGATGGAATTCCTAGGTCAGAGTGAAAAGTTAAAAATGTTGGGTAGAGCTGAAGATCACAGAGCCCTTCATGCTAGGGATTTTATGGCACAAGAATTGCACACACACATCACACACGTACACACATTCACACTCCAAAAATACTTTTAGTAGAATCTTATTTGCCTTCGTATTTTAAGTACTAATATCACTTCAGCAGATATTTTGGTGTCTCTACAGTAAGTCCTCACTTAATGTCATCAATAGGGTCTTTGAAACTGAGGCTCCTCAGTCTTTGAAACTGAGGCTCCTAAGTGAAATGCTATATAATAAAACCAGTTTCACCATAGGCTGATTTTGATATAAACAGCACATTTCTAATCACAAAAACATCACCAAACTTCTTCATAAGGTCCAAACACTTTTAATATTAAATACTGAAAAAATGTGAGCTATGCCTACATTAAGAAAGACTAATAAAACAAGTAAGAAAAATACCATTCAGGACATAGGCATGGGCAGACTTCATGACTAAAACACCAAAAGCAATTGTAACAAAAGCCAAAATTGACAAATGGGATCTAAGTAAACTAAAGAGCTTCTGCTCAGCAAAAGAAATTATCATCAGAGTGAGCAGGCAACCTAAAAAAGGGGAGAAAATTTTTGCAAGCTACCCATCTGACAAAGGTCTAATATCCAGAATCTACAAGGAACTGAAACAAATTTACAAGAAAAAACAACCCCATCAAAAAGTGGGCGAAGGACATGAACAGACACTTCTCAAAAGAAGACATTTATGTGGCCAACAAACGTATGAAAAAAAGCTCATGGTCACTGGTCATTAGAGAAATGCAAATCAAAACCACAATGTGATATCATCTTATGCCAGTTAGAATGGAGATCATTAAAAAGTCAGGAAACAGATGCTGGAGAGGATGTGGAGAAATAAGAACGCTTTTACACTGCTGGTGGGAGTGTAAATTAGTTCAACCATTGTGGAAGACAGTGTGGCGACTCCTCAAGGATCTAGAACCAGAAATACAATTTGACCCAGCAATCCCATTACTGGGTATATACTGAAAGGTATAAATCATTCTACTATAAGGACACATGCACACGAATGTTTGTTGCAGCACTGTTCACAATAGCAAAGACATGGAACCAACACAAATGCCCATCAATGATAGACCGGATTAAGAAAATGTGGCACATATACAACATGGAATACTGTGCAGCCATAAAGAAGGACAAGCTCATGTCCTTTGCAGGGACATAGATGAAGCCGGAAGACATCATTCTCAGTAAACTAACACAGGAACAGAAAACCAAACACCGCATGTTCTCACTCATAAGTGGGAGTTGAACAATGAGAACACAAGGACACAGGGAGGGGGACATCACACACCAGGGCCTGCCAGAGGGTGGAGGGCAAGGGGAGGGAGAGCATTCGGACAAATACCTAACGCATGCAGTGCTCAAAACCTAGATGACCGGTCGATTGGTGCAGCAAACCACCATGGCACATGTATACCTATGTAACGAACCTGCACATTCTGCACGTGTATCCCAGAGCTTAAAGTAAAATAAATAAATAAATAAAAATAAATAACCAAGTAAGATAATTACTGACACCATTCTTGGTGAATCAGTGAGTGATTGCAGTTGTAGTGGTGGTGGTTTCCATCAAGGAATAAATGTCTGCAAAGCAAAAATTGTAAGGAGCACCTCCTCCTGCCATGAAGTTTAAAGATAATCACGGGCCAGGCGTGGTGGCTCATGCCTGTAATCCCAGCACTTTGGGAGGCTGAGGCAGGTGGATCCCCTGAGGTCAGGAGTTCAAGAACAGCCTGGTCAACATGGTGAAACTCTGTCTCTGCTAAAAATACAAAAATCAGCTGGGTGTGGTGGCATGTGACTGTAATCCCAGCTACTCGGGAGGCTGAGGCAGGAGAATTGCTTGAACCCGGGAGGCCGAGATTGTGCCACTGCACTCCAGCCTGGGTGACAGAGTGAGACTCTCTCTCAAAACAAAACAAAACAAAACAAAACAAAACTAAAACTAAAACAACAAAAACAAAATAAAACAAAGACAATCACAACAGGGCCTGCTCACCTGGTGCTTTCATACCAGGCTGTTTAGTGATGTGCATCTGTATGACTGTTGTAGACTTGATGAATTTTTATGTTAGAACCATTTCTATTCATTCATTCTTTTTCAGGCCACCTATCCTAGTTCAGTGGGGCGGGTGGCTGGAGAAAGGCAGGCACCAGCCTTGGTCAGGTTGCCAGCCAACCCCTGGCAAGGCACATCCACACTCACTGGCACTGAGTGAAGACATGCCAGTGAACCTAAAGGGTACATCTTTGGGATGTGAGAGGAAACTGGAAAAAACCCAGAGAAAACCCACACAGGCATGGGGACAATGTACTGGCTCCACACGGTGGCCCTGGATGGGAACTGGGTTTTTTTCTCATCAACCTTATAACAAAACAAAGTTGAATGAAATGACGTTATTCGAGCACCTGCTGTATGCAAATTGCATTCTAAAAATCCTTTTAAATGCCTTAAAATATAATAACTATAAAAGTAATCTTCAGCTCTCATCTCCAGTAAGTTTTCAAAGTCTGATGAATACGTATGGTGATATAAAGTATGGGAACAAGAAAGAAAAAATAAAATTGCATTGGTTCTCTTAAATAAAGTCAAAAATGACATAAACCAGGTTAGCTGGCTAGTACCGAACACTAGCATTTCACTGCTGGAGAAGAACACTCAAATGAAACCCAGATTGAACATAAGTTAAGCGTTTTGGGAATTCACACATTTGAAAGTATTGATAGATACTATGATTTGACATGTATTAACCTTTCCAACTGTGTACAACTAAAAAACACTGCAATCGAAAACCTCATTCATGGATAAAGACAAGAATTTGTACTTATTGTTCTATGTGATTCACATTTAAGCACTTATTTTTTGAAAATGATCACTCAAATATAAAGAAGAACAAACCATAAAGATGTTATGAAAATGTGAACGGACTATACGAATGACAATGTGTAGTCCAACAGCCCACATACACATGAGAGCAGTAAGGCTGTTTTCTCTCAGCTCCAGTCCCACCCCTCTACCCTCTTGTTTTGTGTTGCTGGGGCTGGACTCTCTGCAAACCACCTTTCAAGGAAGTCCTGCTGTTGAGAGAAGCACACCGCTGTTTTCTCCCCTGCATTCCTCCTCTAACTCACTAATCCCACCTGCTCAGTGCCTTCTGCATGTGGTAGGTGTTCGAAGGTACTGAGTACATCTACTTCTATTTGACGTACTTGCCTTGGTCCTCTAGTGTAGTGCTGAAGTTCTCCAAGTATCTCCAAGAAACTGTGAAACCTTCACAGTAAAATACTGACAAATGCCCCATGAAAAGATACTGACTGTGGTATCAGAACCCACTTTTTACTGTTAGGGCAGAAGTTATCATCTCACAGACTTTTAGATGCTTGGGCTACTAACATTCCCTTCATCTTCTAGGCATATGGTTCTGCAAACAACTTTGTGATGTCTAACGACATGCATCAAAATGAAACAGGTAACCATCGAAGCGCAAAGCTGTTCATTCTCAACAAGAGCTTCTGGACTTCCAGTGTTCCTTTACCCATCACCCCAAAGCCTCCGGGCTCAGAACAGATTCTGAATTAAGGTGGTCTCTTGTCCCACCTCTGTTAGAAAATGAACACCTCCAGAGCCACTGCCAAGTCCACAGATTGTAGTCACAGGGCCCTGCAACACAGTGGCAAGCTGTTGGCCACAGCTTGCAGGCACCAGGGTGCCCCTGGCAGGTAGAAGTGGAGCCATTTAGGAAGGGCTTTCGGTTTCACCCCACAGGATTAGTATAACAGCATTTATTAACAATTAATCTCACAGATATAAAATGAGATATGAAAGTATGGTATTTCTGTCCCTAACCGTTCACATGGCCAAATGCAAAAAGAAAACACAGGACTACCAAGTCAACTAACTTATCTTGGCTAGACTTATTGGAGGTTTTTCTCAGTGAATTTCTCTACCCCTCCATTGTGCTGACTTTTGAGTTTATTTAACTATAGCAAGTAATGGGATATATTAATGGCGCACCTCTACAGTTACACCTGGATTGATTTTGCCATTGGTGGGCTTCATTTCATCACTAATGAAATCTTTGCTCTTGGAAACAAATGAAATAACTTATAAAGGAAACAGTATGAGCAAGAGAAAAAAAGCCTGCCTGGTCTGAAGCAGGGAAGATTTGACCCGGATTGAACATAAGTTAAGTGTTTTGGGAATTTACACATTTGAAAGTATTGATAGATACTATGAGTTGACACGTATTAACCTTTTCAACTCTGTACAGTTAAAAAACACTGCAATCGAAAACCTCATTCATGGATAAAGAAAAGAATTTGTTCTTATTGTTCTATGCGATTCACATTTAAGCACTTATTTTTTGAAAATGCTCACTCAGATAAAAAGAAGAAGAAACTATAATGATGTTACAAAAATGTGAACGGACTATATAGATGACAATGTGTAGTCCAACGGCCCACATACATACGAGGCCCCAAATAGGTCACTGAAAACAAGTTATCTCTTTGTCCTCTACCTTCCGGTAGGCATAGAATGGCAAGTAGGTTTTCATTTGATTGATATTTGTGAGCACAAGGCTTCTCTTGTCCCACCATCCAGGGGTCTGTACATGTGAGAGGCTATCATGATGTGCATTTCCCAGGTGAGTGCCCTCAACTCACACATCTCCCAGGACCGCAAATGGAAATCATCCCACCCAGGATGCTCCTGAGTTTCTGGAAAACCAAGGAAAAAATGAGTTCACTTTATTTGCCTCAAGTGTGTCCCACTATAATGTAAGGAAACTGGTTGAGGTCTCCAAAATTTAAACAAGTACCCCTTACCCCCTTCAGATAAACAGAAATGCAACTCTATGTAAATGTTCCCTAAGAATATTTTGCAGCACACTGGAATTAAATTAGTGGCCGAAGATGATGACAGCCAAGAAAGTAATCTGCTCAGATGTTGCACTGAAATTGTCTCTAAATTCATTCCTTAACTCCAAACCAGAATCTCAAACACTGGTCTCTTATTACAAAGGCACTCTATGTTATGTGTGTCTTCAACAAATGCCATGTAGAGCTGCCTTGCATAAAACCTGCACATCCTAGATTCCAGCCCTGCACCCCTACCCATTAAGTTGTAAACCAATTTTATTTGCTGAACAAATGTTAATGCCATTCTACGTTAATGGATAATGCTATGAAAAGCACCTAAGTATTACAGCACTGGAACCTTTAAGGATGAAATAGAGTGTAACTTAGAAAACTGCTTGTTAGGCTTCTAGCCCTGATCGCCCATCCTCACAGAACTCTGTTTTAATTTCTCCCTCAGTTAAGAGAAATTTGCAATAACACACAGATTTATTAGGTCCCAGGATTAAAATTCTCTTAGTAAGGATAAAAAATAATTATATGTTAGAACACAATGTAATATTCAAATGACTTGAAAACAGTCACCTCAGCAAAAATAAGGAGGAGAGAGGAACAAGTTAAAGATGAGGTTGAGGCCGGGCGCGGTGGCTCAAGCCTGTAATCCCAGCACTCTGGGAGGCCGAGGCGGGCGGATCACGAGGTCAGGAGATCGAGACCATCCTGGCTAACACGGTGAAACCCCGTCTCTACTAAAAAAAATACAAAAATCTAGGGACGGGCGCCTGTAGTCCCAGCTATTCGGGAGGCTGAGGCAGGAGAATGGCGTAAACCCGGGAGGCGGAGCTTGCAGTGAGCTGAGATCCGGCCACTGCACTCCAGCCCGGGCGACAGAGCGAGACTCCGTCTCAAAAAAAAAAAAAAAAAAAAAAAAAAGATGAGGTTGATAACATGGCTATAAAACCTCTGAATTTAAGTGCCTAAATGCATAATCTGGCACTTTCGAATCATAAACAGGTAGAAACGGGAAACCTCCCGTTCACGACGAATTGCCTGATTGGTTTTGTTAAAGAGCCAGGGGAACGTCTTCATCTAGTAAGTCAGCACGATAGTTAAGAGAGGTTGCTGTGCAAGGCGTCCTCATTAGAATCCCAGCTCTGCCACTTGCTAGCTGTGTGACCTTGGGCAAGCTGTGTCTAACTCATCCTCACTTCAGTTTCCTCATCTGTAAAATGGGAATGTTACCAACGCTGACCTCATGAGGCAGCTGTGAGGGTTAAATCACAGCTTAGAACTGTGCCTCACACACAATGCACGCTCAGTCAACATCAGCTCTTCATCGCCTGGTGGTGGTTACTGTATGAGGGACGCACTGCAATTGGAAAGGGAGCTGAAGGGAAGCTACAGCCTTTCCTCCCGAGAGGTCTCTAAATTCACTGACTGCATTTTCTCTTTTCTCTAGTGTGGCTTCTGCCCCCTCTACTCCACAAAAAGGGCACTCGCAAAGGTCACCAGCAACGTTTCTAGGCTCTCATCCATCGCGTGGTTTTAGATCCTCATCTTTCTCGTCCTCAGAAACTCTGAACACCACTGAGCTTGAATCCCATTCCTTGGATTCCACGACTTTTCACCGTCATAATTTTCCCTCCACGTTTCTTGTCACTCTCTCTCACTTCCACTTGCCAGCCGCTATTCCTTCCCTTGGTCTCTAAAAGTCAGAATTTAGATTCTCACTGTTCCTGGGTCTCTAGTCTCTCTCCAGAAAAATTTACCTATTTCTATGGTGTTATTACCAATGGCATGCTAATTAATCCAAAATGTTGGTCTAACAGCTCAGACCTC
Source organism: Macaca mulatta (assembly GCF_049350105.2). Taxonomy (NCBI): domain Eukaryota; kingdom Metazoa; phylum Chordata; class Mammalia; order Primates; family Cercopithecidae; genus Macaca; species Macaca mulatta. The sequence continues at coordinate 8,009,520 of NC_133418.1, forward strand.
TGCTCTCACCTCCTGACCTCCAACAGGTTGTTCTATGTTCTCCGTGGTTTACTCGAATGTCCCAAAGCCACGTCAAACTCACTATGTCTAAAAATGAATTTATGATTTCCACCCTTCCCACAAGCCAGGATCTCCCCTAATGTTTCCCATGGCCGTGAGCGCACCACCAAGCATCTCTGGTCTGGACTCCTGCAACAGCCTCCCACTCCTTCTTGCTTCTCCTTTTCCCCGTGGATCCTCTCTCCATAGCAGCCAGAGTAGTACATTTAAACTGCTAATGTGATCACATCACTCTGCTCAAATGCTCAGCTGATCTGCATCTTACAGGATCTATGACCTAGCTCCTTCTGCCTCTGCCACTTAGCTTTATCTACCTACTCACCAACCACTCTGGCTTTCCCTCTCCTTGGGGCCACAATCTTGGAGGAAGGCTGGTGTGTGACAGATACACAACAAATACTATGGGCGGTAACCAAGAAGGAGTCCTATGCTTGTGTTTGGAGGTTAAGAGGGGTAGATGATCTTGGAGAATGACTAATGTCAGTGATGCAGGCATAGACAGAAAGCCATTCCAGGAAACACTGGGAACACTAACGCGATCCCCTAGGAGCTCCCCAGATACCAACTACTACTACTGACACCTTAGGCTGACAAGTAGGGAGAGAGAGTAAAAAGCTCCAGGCTCAACTAGTGCCACCATCATCTCTCTTTCCTCCTTGTCCATCCCACTTCCCCTCCTGACTGCTGCTCATGGGCTAGGAAGAGTGGAATTTGGAGCTCAGCTGCCTCCTGATCCAGCCACCATCTCCACTGCCCTCTTGCACACACATGCAAACTTCAGCCTTGCATATGGACACAAATCAGTGATCCGGTGGGTCCATGTTCTCCCTTTGTTTCAGGGCTCATCTGAAGAGGGTGTGGTACAGGTGCAGCACTGGCGGTGGGAGGGCGGAGAGGGGAGGACTGGGGTGAGGGGACATGAGGCTCTCATCAGCTCTCTTTAGAAAACAATAAGTGTAAAGCTGAATGAGCTATTGATTGTGACACTCAGTTTTATTCAAATTGAATTTTGCTTTACCTAAACTCTATTCTTTTGGTGTGTAAATTACTCAAGTCTTTATTCAAACTTCAAGCCTTGTATGGAAAACAGAATAGGAACATCAAAGGATGGATTTCTTCCATATCCTCAGAAGGGCCAAGACAGAATAAGAAGGTAGAATTTTTCTACTTAGGGAAACCAAAGAGGGGATTGGTGTGTTGTGGTATTACCTTTTTGCGGACATAAACACCATAACCAATCAAAGGAAAATGGCTTAAAAATGGAATACGTGAACTGCAAACATGAAAGTATGTTGAAAGAGAGAAACAGGAAAAGTTATATCAGCATCTTATGTTGATTGTTCTTTAACTGGAAACAAAGTCCCAGAATAGAGACAATATAGATATAAAATAGACTATGTATTTTATTTAACATATACTTAAATACCAGAAATGAAGCTGCCTGTTTTGGCAATTGCTTTCTCTATAAATCTCTGCCAGAAAAAAAAATCATTATGAATTCAACAAATCACACTTCAATTAGTTATTCTGGTCAACGTGCGACTTATTTATGAAATAATGCTTTCCAGAAAGAAAAACATTCTGCTTTTTAAAATCGTTGTGAATGTAAAATTTTAACCCAAGTAATTATATTACTGTAATTCACCAGCATTAAAAAAAAAAGTGTGTAGGATGTCCAAAAGAAAGGACCATATTAAATGAAAATAAAGTTTTTTCTTTTAACAGTGAAATTCCATACCATCTGGCCTAATTTGTCTTGGTGTTTTGCCCAGTGTAGTATCAGCTTTTTGAGAACTATAAATTATTAGGTAACTCCCCTGAAAAAATATGAGTGAAGGAAAATATGGGTTGATGACGACATCCTGATTATGTGTCTGAATATTTGGGAAAACACTGATGTGGCAGAACAGCTCAACCTAAGTCAAGCTGGGCACGAAACTGGTTCAGGGAGGGAACCCGCACTAGCCACAACGGTGATGAAAAGGACAGGCTCGCAGAGGGTGACAGGGCGAATAACATGTGGAACAACAGAGAAATAAGAGCTCCAGATCCTCAACATTACCTCTTTGTCAAGTGCTTCTGATTCCAATTAAGTTTACAGGAAAAATAACCAGGCAACCCCTGCCTGACTCAAAAAAAGTACAGACTATTAAAGGATGCTTTTAAACAGCAGGGTGATAAATGGGGCATCCAAATGCGAGCACCAGCATATTTTTCATCTAAATTCTCTCCTTCTGTCTTCCAGCTGATCACTTTAATAGGGTGTCACCTCAGCCTGTGCAGAGGTGCCCAGAGGGGGTACAGCTGCTAGATTGCTAACAGAAGTGTTGCTTCAAAAACTTATATGACCACTCTCAGAAAACGTACACGTCAAACAACAAACTATGGGCTCCTTTATCATGGAGCCACAGGTTTCCTTCCCATTTAGAGTCTATGTCCCACAGACTGGTAAGATTGTTTAAAGAATTATCTTACCCGGATTATTTCTTCAACACAGCTGTTGGTTTCTCCAGATCTACTCTCCTGAAAGCAAAGAAAAAAAAATTAAGCCTGATGGAATAGATCGATGACCACACAGAAGACATGCAAGATTCCAAATGAGTGGCCCTCCGCGCCAAAAAAAATTCATCGAGTTACAGGTTGAGGGGATGCCTGACCTGGGACTGGCAGACAGGCTCTTTCCCTAACAGCCAGCTCCCATTGTGGCTGCTCCCCCTTCTCCAGCTGGAGCACCACGCACACACCCGAGAGGCTCAACTGTGGCCCCTGAAACCACACCCCTTACCCGGGATGGGCTCCTAGGGGCACAGAACGTGACCTGCAGGTATGAGCTCCATCCACCTTGGGCGCCATTAACGTGCGGAAACTGTGGCCTCCACTACAACAGTCGATCCAATTTATCCACCAAATACACGCGGTGGGCCTACCAAGTACCACAATGAGTGCTGCTGCTTAAGTAAAAGTCTGGTAGTTCCACCGTCCTCAGAGCCTTGGTTTACCGGTTTGATGGGCAGAAAACTGAAAGACCAAAAAGAGAAACATCCTCTGGATGTTGGCCTGGCATGTGGGGCGTCACGTTTGGGTCACTCGTTCTGTCACTCACGCTGCCATGTGCTGTGCAGATTAAAGAAGTTCCGAGGTGCAGTGGCTTCAGGTCACAGCCGACTCGGGGGAGCATTTTAAGTTCCAGAGATACTACATGTTTCCTGCTGGCTACACAGCCAAGAGCGTAGGATGTGGGTTGGTGGGGACACAGAAGCAGTGGATGCTGGTGAAAGTGCCTACCTGTGGTCTCAGGGAGATCACTTCTCTTGGTCCTACAATTCAAGGATGTCAACCTGAGAGGAGGTGTCACTGTGACATCCTGGAATGAGGCTCTTCTCCGCAGTCTCTTCTCCAAGCCCACTCTCCCTTCCTCCTCACTGTTCCCTCTCTACCAGGAACGCTATCTGCACCTTTCCTGGTTTTGCTAGTTAATTTCCTGAATTCATTCCTAGTTAGTTCCTAGTTAAGTCATCCTTCAGACAGCAGCTGATCCACAGCTTCCTCAGAGCAGCCGCCCTGACCCTGGAGTGCTTGCCCACAGCAGCCTCCACTTCTTCAGAGCCCTCGCCACGACTGCAACTCAATAATGAAGTCTCCAGTAATATCTCCTCCCTCTGAAACATCAGCTCCCTGGATTCTGGGGCTCCCTGTCTTCCAGCACCATGCTTCACACAGCATGGGGCACACCCCATAACTATTGGCTGGTGGTAGGTGTATGAAGAAATGAATGAGTTTACTGCCTGCAGTTCTGAGGGGCATGAGGCTCATCAGAATCAGCACTAGGACTTTAAACAATATTACAAAGGCTCTACCAGGGACCGTGCCATCACACTCTCCGTGCCCTGTGTCTGCCAGCTCATTCCTTGTCCTGGGGAAGAACATTTCCTTTGAAATACTCTCCCCTTCACTCGAGTAAGGTGCCAGGGTGAAGGAAGATCCATGAGGCTTGAAAAGGCCCCACATGTGATCGAGACCTTCTCCTACCCAGAATTAAGGGATTTATCCAAGTCTTCTTCCTAGGTCCAGAAAGTTTACACGACTTGCCCAAGGCCACACAGAGTTACCACATGGTAATCTCTGTCTTAACTTTTTTTTTGAGACCGAGTTTCTCTCTTGTTGCCCAGGCTGGAGTGCAATGGCATGATCTTGACTCATTGCAACCTCATTGCAACCTCAGCCTCCTGGGTTCAAGCAATTCTTCTGTCTCAGTCTCCCAAGTAGCTGGGATTACAGGCTCCCACCACCATGCCCAGCTAATGTTTGTATTTTTAGTAGAGATGGGGTTTCACCATCTTGGCCAGGCTGGTCTCAAACTCCTGACTTCAGGTGATCCACTCGCCTCGGCCTCCCAAAGTGTTGGGATTACAGGCATGAGCCACTGTGCCTGGCCTGTTTTAACTTTTTGAGGAACTGTCAAATTGTTTTCCACAGTGGCTGTAGCATTTTATATCCCCACCATCAATGTATGAGGGTTCTAATTTCTCCACCTTTTCACCAATACTTGCTATTTTATTCTACTTTATAATAGCTATCCTAGTAGATAAAAAATGGTATCTCATTGTGGCTTTGATCTGCATTTTCTTTTTTTTCTTTTGAGATGGAGTCTCGCTCTGTCACCCAGGCTGGAGTGCAGTGGCATGATCTCGCCTCCCAGCAACCCCTGCCTCCCAGGTTCAAGTGATTCTCTGGCCTCAGCCTCCCGAGTAGATGGAACTACAGGCATGTGCCACAATGCCAGGCTAATTTTTGTATTTTTAGTAGAGATGGGGTTTCACCATGTTAGCCAGGCTGGTCTTGAACTCCTGACCTCGTGATCTGCCCGCCTTGGCCTCCCAAAGTGCTGGGATGACAGGCATGAGCCACCGGATCTGCATTGTCTTAATGACTAATGATGCTGCGCATCTTGTGTTTACTGATCATTTGTTTATCTTCTTTGGAGAAATGTTTATTCAAGTACTTTAACCATGTTGTAATCGGGTTGTCTTTTCATTGTTTTGTTATAGGAGTTCTTTGTATATTCTGGATACCAGACCTTTAGCAGGTATATGATTTACAAATATGTTCTTCCATTGTATGGGTTATTTTTCACGCTCTCGGTAGTGTTCATGGATGCACAAAACTTTAATTTTGATGAAGTCTAATTTATCTGTTTTTTCTTCTGCTGTTCGAGCTTTTGAGTATCATATCTAAGAAAACATTGCTAAATTCAAGCCATGAAAATTTCCCTGTATGTTTATTTTCTTTCAAGAGTTTTACAGACAGTTTTAGCTCTTTCGTATAGGTCTTTGATACAATCGTCTGGGAACTTTTAGGTGAAGTTTATTTTCTTGTGGATTATTTGGTGAATTTTCATTAAAACAGGAATGTTATCTTCTTGCTTCATTCTAGTCTCATCATTAAAAGACCAACAACAAAATGTGCAAGGCACAGCCACCGTTACGAGTAGTGCATGAAGATAACATGCATATCTATCCTTATGAGCCAAGAAAAAGAGTGTTCAACGTCATGACACCAGTGCTTTTACTAATACTTCACACCCTTTCCAATACTCATCCTTCCTTCTGTGTTCCCAAAAGCTTCAGCTGGCCACACACTTATTACAAGCTTTCACTCCCATTCCCAATTCCTTACCCGGGGACTGCTCTGGAAACGCCACCATTCCGACATTCTGATAAAACTAGATCAGAGAACTCGTTTGGAACCTGATCCTCTTCCAGGGAAGCCCGAGGTGACCATCACAAAGGTTATATAGGAAAGTCTCAGTCGGGCCAGGGCTTGATGGTCAATGGAAGAAAGATTTCCTTTGGTGCTCACGGTGGGGATGAGTGGTCTGAATTAGAAAATCTACTGTCAAACCTACAGAATCATTAATCATGTCTCTTATCCTACTTCTAAGTCCCAACCATTTCCTACTGTGTCACATGCTGGCAGGGCAAATGCTGAATTTTCAATGTGCTTTCTGTTTTCTACCCTAAAACAATTAATCGAAAAAATACTTGACCTCAGGTCTTCCTGGTGGAATCACCCAGATATAACAGCATACTAAAAACACTCTTCAGATTAAACTTTGGGTTTGAATCCTTAAAGCTAAGCTTCCCTGAATACCACACTTTTAATTTCTTTTGATGTAGTGTATATAAATGACAGGTTGCTTTTATAACTATCTGTTTTACAATCCTATAAGTTTCAACTATTCTACTCTAATAAGGAAATGCACTGAGAGAGAAATGCAGGATAGATGCCTTATTAGACACTTCTCTCATCACTGGAGGCACATGTAGGATCTTTACACTAGGTCATCTCTATGGCAGCTCCAACCACAAGCCTTGATGGTCTGGACAGACATCATTCCCTACTAGGAAGGCCCTTTGTAAAGCTAAGGAGGCAGCAGAAATGAGGCCAGGATCGGAGCTTGCAGTGAGCTGAGATCTGGCCACTGCACCCCAGCCTGGGCAACAGAGCGAGACTCCGTCTCAAAAAAAAAAAAGAAAAAAAAAAAAAAAAAAAAGAAATGAGGCCAGGATCAGGGACTTCTAACGACAGTCTCAGGAAGTCCTGGCCTTAAATTACAGCATGGACAGTCTTTGGCAGAGGAGCCTCTTGAGTCTTTTCAGAACCCTGAGAAATGTTCTGGGGACTCAAGAAGAGTACCACATTGGTTTGAATCTCCAGGACCCTACTTAGATTGGAGTGAATCCATGGGCTACAGTATCATAGAAAATCTGAATGGGAAAGAACCTTGGAGCTCCTTTCAGGCCAAGTCAATGACTTTAACAGATGGAGACACCGTGGCTCAGAGAAGTGAAGGGCTCTGTCCAAAAATCATTGTGGCAGCAAGGCACAGTTGAGGCAGAATCCACTCACATTTCAACACCAGCTCGCTGAGTTCTCTACTTATCTCATGCTGTCTCCCTCAGCTCAATCCCTAGAGCTGGCTCATGTTGAGGTAACTTGCATGATCACAGCATGAAAATCCAAAAATGCAGACAGTATTGAGGTAAATTTCCTTCTCCTTTCCATGTGGCAGATTACTCAATGCTTGACCATTGCCTCTCACTAGCTAATCTCCAACACCACACGTGTAGACCAAAGGGGGAAGAGAGGAGAGGGGAAGTAGAGAAAAAAAGTCAAATCTACTACCCATTTGTGACATTAGAAAATAAGGGATAAGGGTTTGTGTCCTTAGAATGAGGAGGATGGAATTCCACCTCATCTTCTCCAAATATACAGAAAGGGTAGGTAGATCGATAGGGTTGGGGTTGGGGGATCTGGGGGACCTTTTACCTTCTTGAGGTCTTTCTCAAACCTGGTTTCAGCTGCAGTTGTGTGCTGACTGTGATTATATTTACATTTTGAAAACTTTCCATGTTTATAAACAAGATTAAAATATGCATGTAATTTACGTCTCCAAATTCATGTTTATATTTTTCACAATAAAGTTATTGCTTTCCTTGGAAAGGTACCCACTGAGAAGGAGGGCTGCACAATGCACATTTTAATTACTCTGTATTTTTTCAGGGTTTGTAGCTGTTGTTTCACGCTGAGTTGCTGAGCCGTTGCTCCGTATTTACCCTGACTTTGATGAACCCACCTCATTTTCCTATCATTACATTTTGAAATCTGTCATAACAGTCTCACCTCACTGCACCTCCAACTAAACTTCAATTAAAAGCTAGCAACCCCAGCTGATTCTCCTCCTCTACAGCGCTGTCTATCGTGTGATTTCCCTAAGTCCTACCACTTACATGTACATGCCACACACTGCCAGGAAATGTACAGAACTACACTGTGGGTAAGTATAGCTCAGGGAATAGCCAGGAGCATCCCATCCCCAATGGCGGAAGTCCCTAATGACCACGCCGAGCACAGAATATGGGAAGAAGCAGGGCTTAAGAAAAAAGAGTGTGATCAAATCAGCGGGAAATGGTCTTTCATTGCAGAGACAGGTTGCACGCGTCCTCATTTCTGAAAATAGTTTAACTCTTTATCAGACACATTTCAGGCGGGACTTCCATTCTAAAATACTACTACTTTCAAGTCACAATGCCTTTGTTTATCTTCAAGCACTCAAAGACCATCAAGCGTTTAGAAATTGCATATCCCATGTACACTCTTAAACATTCCTGCAGAAATATTTTTAAATCAATCTATTCTTGATTTATCAAAAAACTGACATACAAAAAGTTAGGTATGCCGTCGACACTGCAAAAGCATTGGTGAGGATCTGAGCTCAAATGCAGGGACCATCGTAAGTCCATGGGAAGCCCATCCCTACAACTATGTCTCCTGCCTTACCTTTTAGGATAGGGTCACCTGTGAACAGAGGCAGACAGCCAGTTCTCTCCCAAATTCAGCCTGTCTCACACCTAACCTGCACCATCCCCTACCATGGGATTCACTCTGCTCCCAAACCCCAAGCTAGAAGCCCAGCTGCCTCTGTTCTCCCTCTGATCCTGCTGTCTACACCATCATCTACATATGTAGATGAGGAAAATGCAGAGGAAAAATACACAAACAGCCAGGGCTTTAACAGAGCATCAAAATAAGATATGCTAGGAAAAAGGAAGAGAAAATACAATTATTATAGTTAGAAGTGTTTAATCCATCCCTATTTTTCCTAACAGACAAAGAATACAAAAGCTCAGCTTTAATACTCAATTTAAGGGTCTTTTTAAATTATTGTATCACCAAGGGAAAATAAGTCAACTGTATTCATATCAGCTTACAGAGTTTTTATCATAAACCTAGAAAAACTGAAAATACTCTACTGTTATTTTAAAATCAGGTTAATAATTATATTCGTTGAATATAAACGAAACAGTCAAATCTCAATAGCTCTTCTGTGTAGCAGTAATAAACAGTTTAAAAATATTTTAAAATCCCATCCATAATTTAAGAAAAATAAATAAGGATAACCTCAACAAGAAATGTTTGAGATTTGTTTTTAAAACTTCAGAGTTAGCCAGGCATGATGGTGTCTGTGGTCCCAGCTACTCTGGAGGCTGAGGCAGGAGAATCGCTTGAACCCAGGAGGTGGAGGTTACAGTGAGCCAAGAGTGCGTCACTGCACTCCAGCCTGGATGACAAAGTGAGACTCCATCTCAAAAACAACAACAATAAAAACAAAAAAACAAACAAAACGAAAATAAAAAACTTTCGAATTTTACTGAAAGATACAAAACAAGACCTGAAAGGGACTGAGCTAGACTTCGCAGATACCTCCGAATTCCAGTATATGGTATAAAGTCAAATCAATATATGAACAGGAACAAACCACAAACTACATTAACTTTAAAAAAAGTATTGAGGCAGGTGGGGCGCGGTGGCTCACGCCTGTAATCCCAGCACTTTGGGAGGCCGAGACGGGCAGATCACGAGGTCAGGAGATCGAGACCATCCTGACTAACCTGGTGAAACCCCGTCTCTACTAAAAATACAAAAAAACTAGCCGGGCAAGGTGGCGGGCTTCTGTAGTCCCAGCTACTTGGGAGGCTGAGGCAGGAGAATGGCGTGAACCCAGGAGGTGGAGCTTGTGGTAAGCCAAGATCCAGCCACTGCACTCCAGCCTGGGCGACAGAGCGAGACTCCACCTCAAAAAACAAAACAAAACAAAAAAAAAAACAAAAAAAAAGTATTGAGGCAAAATTCAAGTAACATAAAATTTACCATTTTAAAATAAACAATTCAGGGGCATTTAATACATTCACAATGTTGTAAACCGTAATCACCTCTATTTGGTTCTGAACTATTTCCACTGTTTCAGAGTAAACCCTGTACACAATGAGTACATTCCCCATTCCCCAACAATATAAGAACTTTCTCTTTCTTTTTTTTTTTTTTTGAGACGGAGTCTTGCTCTGTCTCCCAGGATAGAGCATAGCGGTGCCATCTCGGCTCACTGCAACCTCTGCCTCCCGGGTTCAAGTGATTCTCCTGCCTCAGCCTCCTGAGCAGTTGGGATAACAGGCATGCATCACCATGTCCTAATTTTTGTATTTTTAGTAGAGATGGTGTTTCACCATGTTGGCCAGGCTGGTCTCAAACTCTTGACTTCAGGTGATCTGCCCGCCTCGGCCTCCCAGAGCGCTGGGATTCCAGGCATGAGCCACTGTACCTGGCCTACTTTTTACGATGGTTTTGCTGTATTAAAACATTTTACACTGCACTGAAAAGAAGAAAATGAGAAAATGTTCATGGGTGCCATCTGCTTGTATTGGTAGATTTTCCAGTGGATGTGCTGCCTCTCGTTTACGTATTTCTGACCAGTTCCTAGCAGAGAACTCAGTACAACAGAGCAGGCATTCGATTATATTTGTTGAATGAATAAATAAATTAGTAGCCAATACACTAAAAAAAAAAAAAAAAAAAAAAAAAAAAAAGACTATTTACAAAATGAAAGTCCTAAACTTAAGAATAACGCTGGTTATGGACATTACAAAGAAATGTCTTTGCTTTATCCAAAAACTACAACAGCAGCAAACCACCAATGTTCTAAATTCTTAGAACACCAACATTTATTTACTTCATTAAAATTAGACTTATATCCATTAAGTACAGAAACCATTAGTAAGTCATTTGACTTCCCTAATTCCCACATTGGTACCTGTAAATTAGAGAGTAAGTATTAACCTTCTATTAGCAGACAATATTGTTAAAGAGCTAATAATTTTCTATCAGATATTTAGCAACAGGACGAGGTGTTTCAATTATGTTACTATATTTGTGAACTGAAATTAGCGATCTGAATCAGAACTTGTAGTTAAAAGCGTATTTGGTTTTCAGAAAGTTAAGTGGTCTGTCAGTGTGCTGACGATGTCAAGAACCTATTGATGGCACAAAGAGATGAGAGATGAGAAGCAGGGACAGTGATTTCATATCCTGATCACTAATTGATATCGAGTGCTTATCCACAGGGTCATGTCTAAAAAAAGTGCCGCAGTACTGTCTACTGGGGTCGTCTTCCACACTGCTCTGTCAACACTGGGAGAAGAAACCATGTTACAGGGCTTCCCACTTGCAATTTGACATTGACGAGAATACTTTAAGATTTCTGTGTTCTTTCGCCTAAAACCCTGTAGTCATTAATTTTACCAAGAAGATCACACAGGTTCAGGCAGGAGTGACAATGCCGAAGTCATTTAACTCTCACATTACAGGCAAACTTCAGTGAGACTTTGTACATGTACCATTTCCTCTTGACCATTTTCCTGAATCTTTAATTTAATTAATTAATTAATTTATTTATTTATTTATTTTGAGACACAGTCTTGCTCTGTCGCCCAGGCTGGAGTGCAGTGGTGCCATCTCGGCTCACTGCAAGCTCCGCCTCCCAGGTTCATGCCATTCTCTTGCGTCAGCCTACTGAGTAGCTGGGACTACAGGTGCCCGCCACCACGCCTGGCTAATTTTTTTGTATTTTTAGTAGAGACGGGGTTTCACCGTGTTAGCCAGGATGGTCTCGATCCCCTGACCTCGTGATCCGTGCACCTTGGCCTCCCAAAGTGCTGGGATTACAGGCGTGAGCCACTGCACCCGGCCTGTTTATTTATTTTTGAGACAGAGTTTGGCTCTTGTTGCCCAGGCTGGAGTGCAATGGGGTGATCTCGGCTCACTGCAACCTCCGCCTCCCGGGTTCAAATGATTCGCCTGCCCCAGCCTCCTGAGTAGCTGGGATTATAGGCACACACCACCACGCCCGGTTAATTTTTGTATTTTTAGTAGAGATGAGGTTTCACCATGTTGAGCAGGTTGGTCTCAAACTCCTGACCTCAGGTGATCCGCCCGCCTCGGCCTCCCAAAGTGCTGGGATTACAGGCGTAAGCCACTGCGCCTGGGCGAACATTTTCCTGATTCTTTATATAATTCCATTTATGTAATCTAATATTCTTTTTTTAAGGGATGGTAGGAAATGTACATGAAAACACATCTGATTATCACTTATTTTCAGTTTTCTAATCATGAAATTCTGAACACAAAAGCTTGCAAGACAAACAGAATAATCTAACGTGGCTGAAGAAACTAACCATTTCAAGATCCTACTTAGCACCGCTCTAATTTGTGTCCCATAGTAAGATGGATAATCAATTCCCTTTTAGCCATGAATGGAAATGACCACTGCAAATGGCAAAAGTGCTGCTGCGTATTTGACGATATTCTATTTGGCACATTCTATTAATTTTATTTAAGCATTTTGCTAAAAGACGTAAAGAGCAGACTCACAAATCACCCTTTCTATGTCACGTTCTTTATGGATCTTTCTCTCCATTATCATCTGACCTTCCGAACGGGGTCTCAGCTCTTCCCAATCCTCAGAACAGAGCTCATTCTGCATACTCAGCATTGGCCATTTCTATGTATGCTCTCTGAGGTGATATGCTGGAAATAAATGCTGAATAAATAAATCCAGCTGAAATCAGCCAGAGCACAGGAGAGAAGGCTTATCTGAGAGGTGGGAGCAGGTAGCACTGGAAAACATGAGTGAGAAACTGGCACTTTTATTTTTGTTGGCTGTTGAGGAATTTTTCAATACTCCAAGTTTTACATTTTTAAATCAATCTACCTACAATACCCTAAATATTTTCTTTTTTAAAAAATTTACGAACATTTATAGCATTTTCATTCTTTTTAAAATTATTATTATTATTATTTTTTGGAAACAGTTTCACTCATTGGCCAGGCTGGAATGCAATAGCATGATCTTGGCTCACTGCAACCTCCGCCTCCTGGGTTCAAGCAATGCTCCCACCTCAGCCTCCAGAGTAGTTGGGATTACAGGCACCTGCCACCATGCCCAGCTAATTTTTGTATTTTGGGGAGAAGCGGGGTTTCACCATGTTGGCCAGGCTGGTCTCGAACTCCTGACCTTTAGCTCATGCCTGTAATCCCAGCACTTTGGGAGGCTGAGGCGGTTGCGTTTTCATTCTTTATTCTACTGGTGTAGCTTTACTGTTAGTCTTGGAAAATAGTTGCAGGATATGAAGAGAGCTATTATAGTAGCAATCTGTTTTATCTTTTCCCTTCTACTCCCATAAAATGTTCAGATCCTTGAAAAACAAGGCGTGTGTCCCAGTAAAAGGCAGAGTGAGTCCTTCTGCTTGTAGAACTTGGGGTATACGGGGCTGAACTCAGATGTTAATCCTCACATGTGTCCCCTCTCCTTTTTCAGAGCTGGCTTCAGAACGTCTCAGCAGTGACTGCTGACCATGGAATTTTCACGTAAAACATCACCAGCTAAAGTTAGCCCCAGGTGATCCTGCTCAGCAACTCAGAAGGGAAGGGAGCTTCAGAACTGCTTTCTATCATCATTCCAAAGCCTCTGGGTAGGACCCAAGGAGAAGACAATCTGTATCTTGACGCACACACTAGTATTAGAAAACTCCATGGTATTGTAATCCAAAGGGAGAAAAAAATGGTTATACAAAAGGGTCAATAAGAAATAGACATCAGAGGCCAGGTGCGGTGGCTTATGCCTGTAATCCCAGCACTTTGGGAGGCCAACGTGGGAGGATCACCTGAGGTCAGGAGTTCAAGACCAGCAAACATGCTGAAATCCTGTCTCTACTAAAATTAGCTGGGCATGGTGGTGTGTGCCAGTAATCCAAGCTACCTGGGAGGCTGAGGTGGGAGAATCGCTTGAACCTGGGAGGCACAGGTTACTGTGAGCCAAGGTCATGCTGGTGCACTCCAGTCTGAGTGACAGAGCCAGACTCTGTCAAAAAAAAAAAAAAAAAAAACACATCACATGTAAAATATGCTCAGATTATTCCGGCATGATTCTATTTGGACAGAATGCAGGACATCCCCTCTTCAATGCCACCTAACACCGTGTGTGAGATCCTCCAAGTACAGGGAAGGGCTGGAAAGAAAACCACGTGCTTAGGTCACTTTTTGGCTTCACAACCTTTGGCTTCTCTCAAGAGAATATTAGAGTATAGAACTGATCATAAGGCAAATTTCTGCACCAACAACTTACCTTTCCAATAGAGAAAAGTTTGTGTTTACTGAATACAAAATAAATTAACTAAAAAGCCTTGTAATCCAACTAAAACACACCCAGGATGATGTTGGAACAATCTAACAAAAAAAATGACGTAACAAAATGTTGTGATAAACACCCATAAGAGCAGTCAAAATTAAGTCAGTAAGTGTCAATGAAAAATTGTCATGGTTATTTTCTATCTAATGCCATGACTTAAAGGCTTACAGAAAAATAAAATAAAAATCGTTCAGTTATCTCTCAAATCTCCTCTCCAACATAATCATGCTAAGGAATAATAATGTGCTTGATTATGGACGTGATTTCTAGCACTGGGAAAATAGATGGGTTTTAGAAACTACTTCCATTAGGCTAAAAAAAAGAGGACACTTGGAAACATAGCAATAGCAAAGGAGTAAATGATACAGACTATTTAATGTAACATGCAACCAAATGGGGGACATGGAAAATCTGCAAGGTAGTCTAAAAAGTGAATGTAAGAAAAGGCTGGCTACTGCTTAGGCAGATGGTGTAGTGTGAAATGGTACAAAATCAATGGATGACAGAGAAAAGCATGATTCCACTTCTGCCTCGCTTCTGCCTGCGCACCATAAACCATCCTCAAAGTTACAAGCAGAACGAATTAAGAGAGGGCGCACCCCAGTTAGGTGGCAATAGTAAGAGAATGTTTTAAGCACTTTACATGGCAGCCCCAGAGAAAACAGCACCCATGGCATTGGAGGGACGGGCAGATACAGTCACAGAACAACTCTCTAAAAGAAACCACAGCCGGGGAAAGCAAATGTCCTAGCTCTTCCCTAAGATAGCATCCCCAAATTGCAGACTAATTTGTTGTTGGGTCCCCAAAATCACCAGAGGCTGTGTGGTGCAGTAGGTAGGAACATGGGCCTTTGCAAACCCAATTCTGCCATTAGCTACATGTGTCCCCACAGTGGGGGCATCATCTGATTTCTCTAGACCATATGTTTTTCGTTTGTAGAACTGAGACAGTAACAGCACCTACCAAATGTGAGGGCTAAAAATGAGGCAACGCATATAAAGCATTTACAAGGTGTCTACTACACAACAGCTGATCAGTATAGAAATACAATTATTTTATTTTAGAATTACACAGAAAGTATTTTCGTATTTAGAAAAGAAAGCAATGATTACTAGGAGGCAACAAGAGGTCACAAGAACCAGATGATGATATCCCTACCATTTTCCTCTGGTTTTGAATATAATGTGTTTAGATTTCTGCAAGATTGATTTCCCAGTGGGTAGAAGGACATGATGGATTGGTTGCTCATATAGCTGGACGGACTGGTCGCTAACTGAACAGCCATGCCTAAGAAGTATTGTTCAACATACTTTACCGTGTGCTTACTGTGTTTCTGGCATGTCCTATATGCTAGGGATTCATAAGTGAGTAAGACAGACAAAAATTCCTATCCTCATGGATTTATATTGTAATGAAATATAAACAGTAAAATAATAAATAAATTATACCATATAGTAGAATATGAAATGTTATGGGGAAAAATTAGACCAGGATAAGAGTTTGGGAGTGTGGGATGGGGTTTTATGCTTGTAATCTGTCTGTTAAATAAACATGCTATCTGACAACCAAGACACAGTATAAGCCCCAGGCTGTTAGCCTCCTCCCCTCTTCCTACCTATAAACCTATAGTATTTTTTCCCTTCCACTATGAGAACTTCATTACTCTGAGTCATAACTCCGTGTTTAATGTTTACCTGTCACTAAGCTGAAAGCTCCAGAGTCTAGTGACAACAGCAAGACCGAGGAAGGGTCTCAGCATTTGAGGAACGGCGGAAGACAGTGTCACGGGAAGGAGAATCAAATGAACCACACTGGACGCCTCATGTTTGTAAAGGATATTGTTATTTATGGGACAGGGTTCAAACTCATTCTGGGTCATTCCAGACACAGGAGTTTGAACGAATGGGGGAAAGTCCAGGGATGATTCCAGCTTCCCAAAAGTTCTTTTTCACACTTAGAATAATCTACAAAGAAAGTAAGTATGATTGATTCCATGTTCAATCGGAAGTCAAATGACTGAGTGGAAGTTACTTATTAACCTGCACTTCTAAAATGTAAGATTCTAACTTTAAGACTCTAATTCTGGTCATTTCCAACACATTTTTTATTAATAAAATGTTGAATGGTAGATTTCTGTATCTTCTGGGTTAGTGTAGTAGTAAGTCTATGAGTTCTTTGTTAAGAAAATCCATACAGAGAATACAAAGACTATTCTAAAAGTACCAATCTAAAACTATGAAATAAGAGTAATTATAGTAGCCAACAAATTAAATGGATTAATTGGGTAGAGATTTGAGAGATTATAATTAATGATAAATCAATAAAGTATTCAACATGAAAATCTATTACAACCCTGTTTATGTTATTTAACTTCAAGCATTCAGTTCTGTATGCTTATAATTAGCAAGCTATAAAAGATGCCATCCATAAAAACATAATGAGAAGAACTGTTTATAATAATTAAGATTCATATGCACAGAGAGAAGGGTTCACACAGCTACAGGTTGCAGCAAACAAAGGGTTAAGCTCATTATTGAGGAAAATACTACATTTAGGCAGCATTTATTAGACACTTAACCCTATCAGGCAGAGCCCTGCTTGGAAAATACATCATCAACAATGCTTCTTACAAGATAGGCGAGATTTTCCAATGTGAGGTAGCAAGTACCGGGAGTCCATGACATTCTGTAACTTTGCTAGGCTTGACTCATCCAACTGTGTTAGTAATAATTAAACTCTAGCTGATGGCTTTTATGTTCTCTTCCTGGTTTCTCAAGTCTTCCCTGCACTGATGTTTTATTAAAAATATATTGTGTATTGTGAAGGCCAGTAGAGAAAAAAGTTTACATTTTCCCTTTCCGCCTCTGGGCTGGAGTCTGCCTTCTCTAGCACTTTGTCTCATACTCTGAGCACTGTTTGAGGCTTCTCATGGGCTTGCCAGTGGCAAAATCGACGCTCAGGGGTGGGAAACATAAACCCACAGTACAAAGACCCTCGCTTTTTAGATCCTTTTGTAATTCTGGCTTTAGAAAAATCAAAGTTTTCATTCAGCAGAGAAGAAGCTTCTTCCCCCTTTCATAGAAACTCTAATATCTACAAAGACCCACTCAGTGAAGCCTAAAATGCTTTCTAGACACATAATTGTAGCAATAAAAGTGTGTCTTCACCTCCCACTGTACCTCTGAGTTGATAGATACAATTTGTTACTCCATTGACAACCCGCCAACGTTTCACAATCATTAGAGTCAATGGTCCTTTTCTAGATATAGCATAATGTAACCTTCAATATTAACGTGGTTTTTTTTCCCCCATCGGTGCAGGCCTAAGACAGAACAACTCTAAGACTAGTCCCAGCCTGAAGTCACAGAGATCTTTAATGCAGGCCACGGGCAGGACAGCAATGATCAAGGAAGGGTAAACTCTAACACATATGAATTGGTAACCCAGCCATCAGCCACTGTGTGGCCTGGTCCATTAACTGCCCTCTGAGCCAAGCAGGCACCCCAGCAGTCCTCGTTTAAAAAGGACAAAATAAAGGAATCTTAATAGAGAGATTGGGGGGCTTATTTTTCACGATCACATGCCTTTAAAGGATAGTCCTGGAGTCAGCTCTGATCAATACAGCCTCTCCTGCTTCCTGCTTTCAATCTGTTAAGCAAGAAAATGCTTTTCTGTTGGCACTAATCCCACTCTGCCCCCAAAGAAGAGAAAAAAAAACCTCCCGAGAGACTGTCTATTTAATATCCACACAGTCGGTTTTTAGAAAAACAAAACAAAACAAAAAGCCCAAGGAAATGAAGACGATCAGAACACTCCTGGAAAAACCCTCCTGAAAACTTGCCTGAGTAAAAGAAAAGTCAAAAGACTACAGAAAGAAATGATGTCCAGGGAGCTCATAATCTGCTTGTGGCAGAATTCTAGTTTCTAGAAAGTCACAGATTAATAAATTCATGTGCTCATTCATTCATTCACAGATGACCGCTGGGCACCAATGCTGTGCCACCAGGGATACCATGGTGAACAAAAGCCGTAGGGCCTACCTCTCAGGGAGCTGCACATTCTACAGGGGAGCAGGCAAAAAATAAACACCACAATTTTAGATAGTGACAGGTACTTGCAAACAAAGTAAATAGTGTGACGTAAAAAGGCTGGTCTGAGCATGACGATTCCTTTCAGCATGAAGCTTCCCTCAGATCCCAAGGTATAATGAGGACTTTTAGTCCTTTGGATGGAAGTTCTAAGATGAGAGACTATATTAATCATCATAGGTGTAAAAGCCAAAAATACAACAATGTAAATTTCAAATGAAGAAGGAATATACAATCTCAATTTCTACCACATCCCCAAGACCCTTGGAAGAACCTATTTATAGCTTTATCGCAGCCATTCTGAAAAGGTAGAGAAAAAAACATCACAGGTTTTTGAAAAGAAATTTTGCAAATAACATGGCAGTATTGCAAAATGCAAATGGAAATGCTGCTGAGCCATCTGCTCAATATTACAGCAACATTGGGAAAAGGCTCTGAAAGAAATGATGTTTGAAATCATTAAAAAAATAACATGTCAAGTTTAAAATACTCAAGAATCTTAAAACCAGCATCAACACATTCAGCAACCATATGGCCCTACAGCAGGTTAAAAAAATAATCGCCCTGCTTGCAATTTCTACTTCAACCCAATGGTTTCTAAAACATGTTTCTTTTTCCCATTTGAGTACCTTTTCTTTCCATTGAATTTCTTGGTGTTTACAGTTACTTGAATTATACCTGGAGCATAATTTTTGTTTCACCCTTTCCGAAGTAGAAATAAGATAGTAAGGAAGATTAAAAGTAACATGTTCAAGAAGGAATGTGCAGATGACTCTGTATAAATTGTTGAACACATCTTGTTTTAGGTTTATTGATTTCTCCATCCTGATCTCACAGTCTCAGTAATAACTGCTAATCTCATCGAGTATTGTAATTTCCCAGGCACTCTGCTAAGTGCTTTATAGTCATTATATCATTCAATCACCACAAATTTATAAAGTAGATGCTGTTATTATCTGCATTTTCTAGATGCGAAATTTCCTCAAGGTCATACAGGTAGCATGTGGCAGGGCCACAGTCCAAACAATTGTGTGAGCCACGTCTGTGCTCTTAACTGCTATTATATGCAACGATTCAGTGTTCAGATGTTTGTGTTGACGTCTCAAGGTTAAAAAATGAGCAATATAGATTTCAGGGTAGAATTAGCTCCCTTGTCTCATCAAAAAGAGAATCTTGGAGAAGTGTTTTAAACTAAACTCTAAACCAGTGGTGTCCAATCTTTTGGCTTCCCTGGGCCACACTGGAAGAAGAATTTTCTTGGGCCACACATAAAATACATGAACACTAATGATAGCTGATGAGCTAAAAAAAAAAAAAAAAAAAAAAAAAAAAAAAAACCACAGAAATATCTCATAAGGTTTTAAGAAAGTTTACAAATGTGTGCTGGGCTGCATTCAAAGCTGTCCTGGGTCGCATACAGCCTGCAGGCCATGGGTTGGACAAGCCTGCTCTAAACAACAGAATTAGATGTCTAAAGAAAAATTACTGCAGAAACAGAAGACAGAGAGTCAAAGAGTTGGGAAAACCAGGAGCAAATGGAAGAAACTGAGTGAGTTAACACCATCAGCAGGGTTTTAGAAGATTAAGATCAGAAAAATTTACCCTGCTCCCCACAAGAGGTCAGAGACCCAACATGTCAGCCTGACTTTCAAAATGACCTTGACAAAACCATCAGTTCCAGGGCCTTCAGCAGATGATATGCCCTACTGCATAACAAAAAGCACCTACCTCCAGGTAAGTAACTATTGCAACTATAGCAGCAGGGTTTCTGTCTGAGTAAACTTTCCAGCATTTATCTGAGGATAGGCCAATGGCACCTAACACAGTGCCTGACCAGCACTGCACAGACGTGTATTCAGCAAATTCAGTGAAGAGTTTGTGACACAGAAAAGTGACACACTTTTCAATATGTGACACAGAAAAGTGATCTGAAATGGGTTGCTTTATTGTTCAAAACTCATAAGCCAATACCAATGTTTGGTAAAAATTACAAAATTTGGCCAGGTGCAGTGGCTCATGCCTGTAAACCCAAGGCTTTGGGAGGCTGAGGTGGAAGGATGGCTTGAGGCCAAGACTGAGACCACCTGGGTAACACAGCAAGCTCCCATCTCTACAAAAACATAATAATTTTTTAAATTACAAAATTTATAAAGGCCCAGAGAATTACAAATTTATAATGAAAATCCTTGGTGTTTCAAATGAATTTAAAAAGTAGTTTCATTCAACTTACTAGCTTCACATAGTCCCTTGTGGATGGAGTGGGAACTCAATACATGATTACTGATAGCAGTATTAATTCACATATAAAAATATTACATCGGGCTGGGCGTGGTGGCTCACGCCTGTAATCCCACCACTTTGGGAGGCCAAGGCGGGTGGATCACCTGAGGTCAGGAGTTCAAGACCAGCCTGACCAACATGGAGAAACCCCGTCTCTACTAAAAATACAAAATCAGCCAGGCATGGTGGCACATGCCTGTAATCCCAGCTACTTGGGAGGCTGAGGCAGGAGAATCACTTGAACCCAGGAGGCGGAGGTTGCGGTGAGCTGAGACTGCGCCACTGCACTCCAGCCTGGGCAAAAAGAGCGAAACTCTGTCTCAAAAAAAAGAAAAAAAATTACATCGAATGGTCAGTGTCTGGTGCATGCATTTTAAATGCTGAAGTTGTTTTTGTATCTGGATCGTAAGAAGACTTTTTAAAATTATAAAGCATATTTAAACGTGATGATTAGTTTAGAATGGACCTGAGGGAAGTCAGGCAGTAGGACTATCTGCCAAACATGTAAGTTCTCAAAATGTAGAGATATAAATGAAGTTATAAATGTAACACTATCAATAGCAAAAAAAAAAAAAAAAAAAAAAAAAAAGACAAGGAATAAATGAGCATTACTGATGCACATGGCCTCATGCAATGGTCTCAGTGCAGAACTTTATTTGGTCTTATGAAATACTTTCCCAAAACTTCCACTTGGCATTCCTCTGTCTGCTGCTTTTGCCTAATGATCTTATCTCCTGACTGATTAGCTATCTTGTCTGTCTTTAGCAACCCTTTAAATCTCATGCAGCCAAAAGTTATAAATAAAACAAAGCGAATAAACCACAACTTGGGTAAAACAAACCAGTGTGATAAGCAGTTGTGAAGTTACAGACTGATCACAGAAAAATCCATGTAAACAAATCCACTAAACACACAGTCATGAATTACAGCTCACAACCTCCCATCACTTCTGCCTTCTGTTCTCTAATTTGGGGTGCTTGGTAAATCTCTGGTCTAGAGTGGCATCTTATTTTTGCAATCCTTGGCTGTAGGTAGAGCTTGGCCTCTTCTCCACTCATCAGGAAGTCTTGAAAACAAAGACGCTAAGGTTTAGAGTGTCATAACTGGAAATATGAAAGGCATTTTGCAATATTACCAAAAACTTGAAATGAAGGTTAAGAAATAGATCTGCATATAATGATCCATTTATTTTTGATGAAAATGATTTGTCAAAAGGTAACTCAGTGAGGAAAAGGTAATGTTTTCAAAAATGGTTCTAGAACAACTGGCTATCCATATGCAAATAGATGAACCTTGAACCTTGCCCCACAGCACGTAATTAAATCGTCTCAAACTGGATCTCAGACCTAAATATAAGAGCCAAAATGCAAAATTTCTAGAAGAGTAAACATGGGTGAAAATCTTAATGACTTTGGGGTTAGGAAAATATTTCCCAAATAAGACACAAAAACACAAACTACAAAAAAATCGTTAAAATTAAAAACTTCTATTCTTCAAAAAACTGTAAAAAAAAAAGGAAGAGATAAAGGGTAAAGGGTTTCTTTTGGGTGTGATGGAAATGTTTGAAAATTGATTGTGGTGGTGGTTGTGTAAGTCTGATACAGTAAAAACACTGAATTGTACACTTTAAATTAGCGAATGGTAGGATGTGTGAGTTATGTCTTATAAAGCTGTCACAAAAAAATTAAGAGAATACACAGTCTGGAAGAAAATATTTGCAAAACATATATTTGGCAGAAGGTTTGTAACCAGACTTTAAAACTCTTAGAGCTCACTAAGAAGACCATCACGTCAATAAAATGAGAGCAAAAAAATACCTGGATGGGGTATGTCAAAAGGACAGATAGTCAATAGAAGGAATTCTAATGGCTAAAGCTTAGAACAAGAAAATAATTAAACAAAGCAGCATTGGATTATAAGGTGAAGTATTAAAAAAATGTTCATGATCCTATATTGATATAAATGAATGCCCAAATAAAAAAATAGGATAGGACAGATAAATATCTTGTGCATAAGAATTAAAATAATTTACGTAGCTACTCTGCCCTGAAGAAGGTGGAGCGTAACTCCCCACTCCTTAAGTCTGTCTGAGCTGCCAATAGTGACTTCTTTCCAACAAATATAGCATGGAAGGAGGGAAAAAGGATAACTCTGTAGTGGAGAAACCTGGAAAACACTGTCTCCGCCAAGTAATTAAAGTCAATGTCAGCTGTGCTAAGTCATGTTGATAGTATGTAGACCTGACATGATGTGCTTGGACTGGCACTCTGCCTGTGTGGTCTTCCTCCCTAAAACCCATAATCCCAGTCTAAACATAAGAAAAACATCAGACAAAGCCAAATTGAGGGGTAGTCTATAAATGTCAGGCCAATATTCCTTAAAACTCAAGGTCATCAAAAATAAGGGAGGTCTGAAAAACTGTCACAATCTATAGAAGTCTAAGAAGATATGACAACAAAATGTGTGTTATCCTAGATGAAATTCTAGAATAAGAAAGACGTTAGGTAAAAACTAAGCAAATCTGAATAAAATATTGACTTTAGTTAATAATAATGTATCAATATTTGTTCCTTTGTTGTAATAAATACGCAATACTAATATAAAATGTTAACAATATGATTTAAACAAGAACCAGAATTTTATTACACAATATTCAAAATGTCCAAGACATAATCCAAAATTACTAGGCATACAAAGACTCAGGAAAAATATGAACTCACATGAGGAGAGACAATAGATGCCAAAAGTGAGATCATTCAGATATTGAAGTTAGCAAATTCACTGAATTGTCCATTTAAAATTGGTGGATTTTATTACACATAATTATGCCTCCAAAAAAATAAACAAAAAAGGAGTAAAAATTTTAAGAGTACAGATAACATTGAAATATTACATTAGTAGTAGTTTAGCTTGAGAGTGAGACAAATTGATTCTTATGGACTGTTCTGCAACTCAATAACCACTATTCATACCATTATTTCTTAGATAAGTCACGTTTTAAGTTTCAAACAATCAGCTTACAAAAAACTTGGCACCTAATCCTTTCTTAAATGGATGGCCAACCATTTCAGAAAATGTTGAACTGCGGAGACCCCATCTTAAACCCAGGAACATGAGACTTCTGATTATTTGGGTATTAAATTATATATAAATATGTCCATGTTATTCATATCTCTCAAAGGATTTTGGAGATAGTCAATTTGGAAGAAAGGTAGGATTTTAGAAAACTCTCTAAAATGATGACTTGGCTGACATGGGGCATATAGGAGAGAACTATTAAACTTTCTCCCTTCCTCTGGCATTGAAATTACTGTTAGGAATGAATGAGTTCTGCTTTTATAGAGTACTACTCATTAAGTCCCTCAGTCGTTTCCTAGAAAGAACCACAGAGACAGTGTTCTAATTTTTATCTTTACTTTTTACTCAACTATTTGCATAGGTACATAGGTTTCAAGAAGATAGCTCAAATGAATATTTATTTTCTCACAGAGAAAAATCTGTGAAACTGATAATCTTTCACTCTAAGTAAATAAATAATCATAATTGGTATCTATGTTTGAGAGCTCATTTGCAAACGGTTCCTATAATTGTGCCACTCATTTACAGGCACAACAGAGAGAATCAGAACATAATCCTGCACCCTACTTATTTGCATGAATTGTGATCAATTGTCACAGTTTGTTTATAAGACTGAATCATTTTTAGTCCTAAAATAATTATGCTGATGATCAAATGATTCTGTATTATTTAGTTTTTAGAAAATGTTTAATACAATCAATGCATTCTCAGATGTTGAACTACAGGGCTTTTTATTTCACTGTATTTGCTTTACGTCCAAGAATTGAGAGGTTTTTTTCAAGTCATTCTGTCAAGAGTTCATTAGAAAAATAAACTAAAATGAATCTACATTGTGCTTTTTAGGTGTAATAACAGGAATGTAACATTAGAGCTCATACACACACATCCCAGCTTGTAGCAGACCAACTTCCTGTGCCTGATGGTGAAGGATCCCCCTCATCCTACAACCCTACTCAATTCAGCCTTGGTCCTAAAAAGAATTCATCATTCTCTTGTATCTTCTTACAAAGTACTTTGTGTCTCCATTGTCCCATTTTTCCTTGACTACCTTTATTAGGGAAGTCTTTCTCCTCAAATTCACCTTTAACCCATGGAATTCAAGATCTCACTAATGGCTTTTTTTGCCTGACATAAACTAAAGAAAAATAGCTGGTTTACTACATTATACTGGATTCCTGTCCAGAAAATATTCACTCCCCTCCTTCTCCCACTGTGGATGGAATATCCTAACCTGCCCCTTGAGTTTGGTTGGTCAACTAACTTACTTTGACCAATGGGATGGACTGGACACGACAGCAGCTGAGGCTTAAAATGTGCTTGCTCAGCAGGGCTCACCCGCCTGAACTCCCACCATCACCATGAAAAGGACATGCCCCAGGTAACATATGGTTGAAGGACTGACTTGCAGATCAGATCTGAATTCAACCTTCAACATGGAGCTGGGCCCAACCAGTTCCAGCCTGGGCTGGCAGGCCCACAATGGAAGCAAAGTGAATAAAATAATTGCTGTTTTGGCAGGGCATGGTGGCTCATGCCTGTAATCCCAGCACTTTGGGATGCTGTGGGGGCGGATTACTTGAGCCCAGGAGTTTGAGACCAGCCTGAACAACATGGCGAAACCCTGTTTCTACAAAAAAAAAAAAAAAAAAATTAGCTGGCCATGGTGGCATGCACCTGTAGTTCCAGTCCCTCTGGAGACTGAGGTGGCAGGGCTGCCTAAGTCCAGGAGGTCGAGGCTACAGTGAGCCATGATCTCACCACTGCACTCTAGCCTGGGCGACAGAGCGAGACCTTGTCTTAAGAAAAAAAAAATAGAGCTATATAAAAGAACGAGATCATGTCCTTTGCAGGGACATGGAAGGGGCTGGAGGCCATTATCCTTAGCAAACTAACCCAGGAACAGAAAACCAAATACCACATGCTCTCGCTTATAAGTGATAGCTAAATGATGAGAACGCATGGACACACAGAGGGGAACAACACTCACTGGGGACTTTTGGAGGGTGGAGGGTGGGAGGAGGGAGAGGATCAGGAAAAATAACTAAAGGGTACAGGCTTAATACCTGGTTGATGAAATAATCTGTACAACAAACACCCATGACACAAGTTTGCCTATGTAACAAACCTGCACTTGTACCCCTGAACTTAAAAGTTAAATAAAAAAGAAAACAAATGTTGTTCTAAGCCCCAGAATTTTGGGGTGGTTTGACCTTCAGTAATAGCAACTGATACACCTGCCTTATGAACATGGAACTTCATTCTCTATGAATACGGCTGGGTTAAATCACATTTTGGAAAAACTGCCAAAATAAAGCAGCTCTGCTTCTCCTGTCATAAGCACAGTGCTAAATTGAGTTTGGATGGCTTTCCTCTAATAGAATTATTTTACACTTGCCCACATCAAAGCTAATGTTTCTCCTTGCTGCCCACTCAGTCTTTCAAGATTTTCCTGTGAGTTATCCTCAGCACTCTGGTGCACTACTCTTCAGAATAGCTGGAGCTATCTGCAGACATGCCACTCTGCACCCTGCCTTCTAGAACCACATCCTTTTTAGTATGGAATTTCTTTTTCTTTTGAGAGCGGTCCGGGAACCACCAGCAGCACAAGCATTTAGAACTGCTGTTAAAATTACCGATTGCTGGGCCCACTCCAGACCTACTGAGTCAGAATCCCTGGGGTGGGATCCAAGACTTTACATTTTTAACCAGCTCCCTAGGAAAGTCTTATATTACAACAAGGTTTGCGAAACCCTGATTTATGAATATGCTAACTAACCAGAGCCCAAGCCAATACCTAATCCTGGAGGATTGCGATGATTATCCACCATCATCTAGAAATGCACTTGTTTATTCCTAATTTTTGTTTTCTATGTGTTCATTTTCCGTCTACTTCAACACATTTTCTTCACTTTTCATCACATGAAAGCTCAATTTTTTTAAAAAGTAATCTTGGTACAGCATATTTTCAAAGCCTTTGTTTGAACAAGAGAAGAAGTTGCAAAACTCTGAGCAAGCACCAGGAAAAATCATTTTTGATCAGTTGGTCGTAACTCACAACATGCTACAGAAGGGCCAGACGAAACCGGGAGCTTAGGCCCGGGGGTGTCCAGCCAGGAACATCCAGTCTTAGCAGACCAGGCTCCTAGAACTTTCAGTCAATAAAGCTTATGGTCACTCCCCCAAAAAAGGATAACCTAAATAAGTGATTTCAATGCCTCTTCTTTACTAAGAAATGCATATATTCTCTCAAAAATGTGATACTTGGGTCAGTCAGGTATTTTCCACATAGAACAATACTCTTCGCTCTTCAAAGAGTTGTCCTTGCACTTTTAACTTTTTAAATTTATTAACAATTTTTTATATTAAAATATTTAATTGTGGCTGGGCACAGTGGCTTACAACTTGAAATCTCAGCACTTTGGGAGGCTGAGGCGGGAGGATCACTTGAGGTCAGGAGTTCAAGACCAGCCTGGCCAACATGGCGAAATCTCATCTCTACTAAAAATACAAAAATTAGTGGCCGGGCACGGTGGCTCACGCCTGTAATCCCAGCACTTTGGGAGGCTGAGGTGGGTAGATCACGAGGTCAGGAGACAAAGACCATCCTGGGTAACATGGTGAAACCACATCTCTACTAAAAATACAAAAAAAAACTAGTCAGGCATGCTGGCGGGCTCCTGCAGTCCCAGCTACTTGGGAGGCTGAGGCAGGACAATGGTGTGAACCTGGGAGGTGGAGCTTGCAGCGAGCCGCGATTGTGCCACTGCACTCCAGCCTGGGCAACAGAGTGAGACTCCATCTCAAAAAAAAAAAAAAAAAAAAAATAGCTGAGTGTGGTGGTGCACACCTGTAATCCCAGCTACTCAGGAGGCTGAGGTAGGAGAATGGCTTGAACCTGGCAGGCAGAGGTTATAGTGAGCCAAGACCGCATCATTGTCTAGCCTGGGCCATGAGAGCAAAACTCCGTTTCAATAAAAAATAAAATAAAATATTAAATTGACAGATAAAAGTTGTGTATATAATTCAAGGTATACAATGTGATCATCTGATATATGTATGTATTGTGTAAAGATTATCACAATAAAATTAACATGTCTGTCGCCACCCATAGTTATGTTCTGTGTGTTTGTATACACATACAGTTAAGACACTTAAAATCTGCTCTCTCAACAAATTTCAGGTAAGCAGTGCAATATTATGAATAGTCACCATGCTGTACACTAGGTCCCCAGAACCTATCCATCTTATAACTGAAAGTTTATACCCCCCCCTTTTTTTTTTTGAGACAGAGTCTCCCTCTGTCGCCCAGGCTGGAGTGCAGTGGCCAGATCTCAGCTCACTGCAAGCTCTGCCTCCCGGGTTCACGCCATTCTCCTGCCTCAGCCTCCCGAGTAGCTGGGACTACAGGTGCCCGCCACCTCGCCCGGCTAGTTTTTTGTATTTTTTAGTAGAGACGGGGTTTCACTGTATTAGCCAGGATGGTCTCGATCTCCTGACCTTGTGATCCGCCCGCCTCGGCCTCCCAAAGTGCTGGGATTACAGGCTTCAGCCACCGCGCCTGGCGTGAAAGTTTATACCCTTAACCAACAGCTCCCGCTTTGAATTTAGTGATTCTCTCCTTTGCAGAAAGAATCAGAGGGCTTCATAGGAAGTGACTCACAAATCCAAATTCTTTGGGTTTCTTATGGAAAGAAATCCTACTGGTAACAGACCAGATTTTCAGCAACGTTGCCAGTTAAATGACGGGTTTTGGTCAACAGCTCCAAAATTGATGTTGCCACTGATTCCGTTTCATGTGCAGCTTCCAACATCGCCAATTCAAAAGATAATGTTGATCCTTTCTATGTAAGAACTCATGCAAACTTACATACAGGCTCTTTCTATGGTATGACAAGAGGAGTAGAGAAGCGGCCAAGAATACGGGCTTTAGAGCCAAACTATCTGGATTTGACCCTGGTCACTCTCTGTGTCTCCTCAGTTTCCCCCACTGCATAAATGAGGGTAATGACCTACTGCACAGACCATGTGTACAAGATGGGTTACACACTTAAAATAAATGGCTAAATAATGTCTCATGCACTAGAAGAGGCCAAGATTTGAGAGTTATCATTCTTCTGAAATTCTGGACTGTATTCTTGGCACTGTTATAAAGCTTGGGTTGGGCTGCTCTGTACTTAACCACTTCCTCTTTTTGTTTTCTTAAGGGTCTTATCTTGAAACACATCATACACATAAAAGAATGGACATAATTAATGTGTATGTACCTTGCAGAGAATAACAGTAAGTAAATATTTGTGTACCCAAATAGTGTAAGTTAGAACAATAAATGTCCAGAGCCACTGTGCTCCTCAATTATCTCATCAAACCCCCTTCACCATCCTAATTGGTGTTTTGTCATTCTTTTGCTTTTCTTTATAGTTTTACTATATATTTGTTTATCACTATTTTTAAGGAAACTTTGCAAGTTGCTCAAAAATTTGTTTATGGACCATTTTCTTGTTTACCTTCCCCATCTGCCACCGTTTTTAGGCTTCCCTGCTCTCCTCAACCAGGGAACTGCTGCAGATTTAGAAAGAAGTTTTCGTCTCCACGTTGGTCAAACTGCTTTTCTTCACTGATGAGTTTTTGAAGTCTTCCCCGACCCTTCCCCCACCCTCCCCCAAGACCTCATCATTGTGATCCTGGGTAGTGAATGATAAACACATTTAAAGTTTCCAGGTTTTCTTTTAATTTCTATACTTTTTATTTTTTTCCTAAAAGCTGAGTTTTACTGTATTTTCTCTTAAATCTATCAAAACAAGGGGTAGAGTTCTCCGGTTTTGCCGAACTCACTGGAATGGACTAGCTTCCGGCCAGGGACTGTCCTCTGTAGCACACTACTTCATCCACAGATAATGCCCAGGGGCGTTTTCTACTTACTGGGGTCAAAACGTGCTGAACATTTTGGGTTCTGAGTTTCATGTTTCAGAAACAATCGTATGACCTACCTACCCACCTTACTCCAGCACAGAGGACTTTTCTCAAACCCCGGATCACCAAAATTCCATGTCCACAGCCTTGCCTAACTTTTTAGGTGCATTTACAGATAATGCCCCACATCACCAGGTCTGGCCCAGTGCTCCATGGTGTGGTCCTGATGTTGGCCCAAATTACTGAGGAAAGGGGATTTCCACATTCCTAGCTTGTTCCTTTATGCTCTTCATCCTGCGTAAGAACTGAGCGTAAAACAGTATTTTACAAACATAAAAGGGATCTTTGAAACCTATTTGATGTGTCAGCCTACCAAAGGCAAAGTCATCACAAAGGGGACCAAATGAGGTTGTGATTCAACTTCCTTAATTTTCTCTTCTAAATTAAAATCCAGTGCCAGACACCAAAAGGTTTCCTCTTCCTGTCCCTCTTTTATTAAGTAGTTACAATGGCAATTAAAAATACCCCTTTGGTCATTCCACACTACTCTCTACTCCAACCACGTCCTATAATCTAATGATGCTATCTTGGTAAACTAATATTATAAAGATTTTTTATTAAAATAAATAGGTTTTGGATGAAGCACTCAATCAAGTATCTCAGTGGATGTTTTCCCTGCAAAGGCAATGGCAGCACAGAAATTAAAAACGAATCCATCCCTTCTAGACAGCTGCCCACCTTGTCCCATAAAGACTCGACTATTCATTCCTTATGGCCATTGATTTTTGCAAGTAATAACAGAGGTTGAGAAGAAATGCGTGAGCTTTTTTACAGGTAGATGTTTCTATCATTTGCCCACAGCTTCTGCATTGTCTTTGTAATGGGGAAAATGTAAAAATTTATCTTGTGCTAAAAGTATAACTATTTCAGAGTAACAGTAATGGTTCTGGGCAATAAAGATAAATATTTCAGTGTAAGTATTATATTTTCTTTTGGGCTACCGAGTCAGATGATGGCTGATTTAAACCATACAAATATCAAGAGTTAGACTATTCTATTTGTTGCCTCTTTAAGAAAAAAAAAAGGTTCAGAGAAGAGTTTGCATAATCCCAACCCTAACTCTTCAGCCACTATATAAAGTATCTTAAAATAAATATGACTTAGAGACACTGGAAAAATATTTAGATTCCTCTAACTGATTTATGCTTTTAACATGCAACGTTATAGAGAACACTTCAAAAACTCAGCTGTTGATGTATATATGATACTCTGACCCCAAGATACAATCAATATTATTTGATGGAGACTAATTTACCCACATGGCAGACCCTTTTGAAACAGGGTATATCCAGAAGTTACTGGGCTAAGTGTGGCGAGAATGCATGAGTCGGCTGGTGGTTAGCACCCAACTGAGCAGCCTTGGGCCGGATTAGGATGCACACAGCAGATGAAAGAACATGACAGGGTCGTGCTCAATTTTCATTTGAAATGCACATGCCACAAAGATGTCACTTCTTTCACCATGGTGGAACAAACTCTCCACGTTGGAAATGACAAAGAAGGGACACAAGACAGATAGCGTGAGGACCTTCTGAGCCGTCAGAATATCAGGAAACAGAAGCAGAGACATCAACCATCTACTTGGTACCTCCACTCCACAGAATCCTCCAGAAGGAAGTCAAGAAAGTCCGTCATTGCCACAGAGTCCCGAGCAATAATTCACCACTACTGGCAAGATCTGATTAGATGAGCTACTTACTAATCTTACCCACTGTGGTCTTGCAGAACTGCAACTTATCTAGCTTTTCCTTGCTTATGTGATACAAGGAACCTCATGATGGCTGCATAACACAGGCAAAAAACAGACGGGGAATAAGTTCAAGGTCTATTCTCTGGGCCTGTCACCTTTACCAAAGGTGTCTGATCCCACTGGTGGACCTCCATTCTGGGTCCCTGATAAGTTTATCTGCTGATAAAAGTCCCTACATGTACCACCTACTCTTTTCCTTGATGAGGAAGCCAGGAGTGGCAAAAAGGACTGAATCAATAATGTCTCCAATGTGCCTGCAGTAGAGCCCCAGGGTTGCTCTCCTGTATTCAATCTATGTTATACAATTATTTTTAAAAACACAAAAATAGATTTGTAGGCCGGCAGAACTATCCATCTAGTTCTTTGGGAGAGTCTCTCAAGTTAACAGGCTACCATTGTCATGAAAAGGCCTCACGACCAGCCATTCAAGGGCTGCCTGCCCACAACTGCTCTGAAAGACACACATATTCCAGACACTAGAAACACTCCGCTGTGACTGGTATCCGGCAAACCAACAATAAGGAATCAGAAGCTGAAGTTAACACGTTAGCCGGTGCCAGGGAACACTATAAGTAACCAAAGGGCTTCATCGGGGAAAGAGAACTGAAAGCTTTGCCTGAATTCTGCTTCACAGTCTGGTGTGCTCACCGGGCACAAAATAGTAAGGGCTAGGTAGTATGTTCTTTGGGAGTGTGACAGGCAGAGTTCAGCATCACGAAGACCTCACAAAACTCCAAATCAAACGAAAGGGCAGAGTCATGTTTTCCCAGCAGTTGGAGACTGAGAGGTGACACGAACGTTGCATGTTGCTCCTGAGGCATTTTAATCAGTGTCCCCTATGAACTTCCTTTAGCACTGAATAGAAAGAGATTCTGAAACAGAGCCAGTGTGACAACACTGCAACACTCAGAGTATTTGCTGAGCCCACGCTGCTGAGAACATGTGGTAGTTGGATGGAAACCAGACAGTTAAGCAATGATCGGGTGAGAGGCTGAATGGACATGAACATAAGCTGGGTGGGTGGACAAAATCCTCTAAGGGCACAATGGCACAGCTTCCATTGCCATGGCCCAGCCGTCAGGTGTGGGGGAAAGCAACAGTTGGACGATCTTAGCCAGTGGAAATGAGACAGCTTCTTTGAGCAGCCTCTGAAGCCTTCAAGGAAAACAGCAGGCAGCTTTGGCCCACGAGCAATACGCTTTGGAGACAGACAGTGGTGAAATAACAAGCCAAAGAAAAATTTACATGAGCATGGAAGCTCCTGGCTGTCAAACTGCTTGGGTGAGCCACACGGAGTTCGCATGTTTAACGACAGAATCAGATTCAGAAAGATCTCGGTAAGCTGGATGGACCAACCCAGCAACATGAAATGTAATAAAGACAAATGGGTATTACATTTAGGTCCAATGGTGAAACTCCAAGAACATATGAGTGGCAGCTCAGCAGCCCTGTGTGTCTCAAACTTAGGAGTTATGGTTGGGAGCCATCAAAGAAACAAGTTGATGAAAAATTAATTTGATTAATAATGTGAAACGAAGAAGGAGACGACTCTGTTTATAGACCAAAGGCAGTGCACTGTGCTGGGCTCCAGATGCCATCCATTAGGAAGGCGTTCAAAGAAGAGGAACACAGGAAGTCACTGACAGTGTTTACTCGGTGGGTGTGAGAACTCAAGGACATCAAGGCTCACATTTTTAAAGGGTTATGATGTGGACAAGAGATTGAAGTTATTCTATAAGGCTCTTATGGACAAAGTGAGAGGCAATGATGGACATTACAGTTCAATCATTCATTCAACAAATACCTGTTAAGCTGCTACTATGTGTCAGCCATTGTGCCAGGCAGCCCGATTGCCAGTTAAGGAAAACTTTCCCAATACTCACGCCTTCCAGAAATAAACCGGGCTACCCTCTGGAGACAATGCACACATGGTTGCTGAAGAGAGGAAGGCAAAAGTTGAAATTTCAGTCTTTGACTGGTTGGAAATGGAATGCACGCATCTTAAGCTCCCCACCTCAGAGAGGTTCACAATCATCTGTGAGTTACACTGTGTACCTCTCTTTTTCAGTTCTTCCACACTTCAAGAGAGATGCTAACCAACTCCACATGGTGTTCAGCAGAAAGCAGCCAAAGCCAACACTGGCAAATTTAAATGGAAATGAATGGCATTTTTAAGAGAATACTGGGTTTCCCGTAGGCTCTCCAGGAGACCTGCAAAGATAGGCTTGAAGACCTCATCAACAGAAAAATATGCCCAGCCATGCGCTGCAGAGCTGGTCTGGGACGACGCCTCCGCTGCGAACCATGAGCTCACATCACTATCAAGGGACACTGGATGGTGCTACAGGAAAACAGCAGCCTGAAAACCAGAAGAAACTGCCACCATCGTCACCCTCCTCACTGGAAGGGATTCCACGCATTCCCCAGGTCTTTGTATCACCAGTCTCCACAAGAAAGTCTGGTGAGGCTGAATCAGGCTGGCAGAGTCTGGGTCACGCTGGGTCATGGCTCTAAGTCCTGGCTTCAAGGCAGGATAAAAAATCAAGCACTGGCGGTCGGGCATGGTGTCTCACGTTTTAATCCCAGCACTTTGGGAGGCCAAGGCAGGCGGATCACCAGAGGTCAGGAGTTTGAGACTAGCCTGGGCAACATGGTGAAACCCTGTCTCTACTAAAAATACAAAATTAGCTGGGTGTGGTGGTGCGTGTCTGTAATCCCAGCTACTTGGGAGGCTGAGGCAGGAGAATCACTTGAACCGGGGAGGCGGAGGTTGCAGCGAGCTGAGATCACACCACTGCACTCCAGCCTGGGCAACGGAGCAAAATAATAATAAATTAAAACAAAAAAAAACCCACGCACTGGCATTTTCAGCTTCTACAGGTAGGCCCTGCCTCACAAGAAAGGAGATTCTATGAGTACACTAGATGCTGAGTTTCAACATCTTAACAAAGACCCAAAACATTCAGCGTGAGGTGCAGCCATTCTTCTCCCACTACTCATTTAACAAAGCCCAGTACCTGAAGACAAAAGGTGAGAAAATTAAAGTTAGCAACACAACTTCCCTAACACGATGAAGAATATTTGCTTCCAAGGATCCCTCTTCAGGAAGAATTGTGGTGGTCACAGTCACAAATGGGGTTGACATTGACTGGGAATTGTCCTAGTGGGTTTGAGAGAAGGTTGTTCTCCCCTGAATGGAACTGACAGGAGGACAAGCTGAGGAGAAACCAGGAGTTTCAGCTTGTATTATGGCAGATGAGTTTTCAGGTCATTCTGATGGGAAACTAAGTGACCAGGAATAACTTACTAGTATCACAGGAGTAAGAGAAACCTCCAGCAGTCAAGAAATCCACCATGCAGTCTCCCCAAGGCCTATAATTCTAAAAAAACAAAAAACAAAATACAACAAACAAACAAACAAACAAAGATGGCTGGCAGCCCCCTTTCTCCAAAAGCCTTGAGAGAAAGTCGTCTGATAAGCGAGAACTGCAGGTGGTTGGAATGTTCCTTGCTAATGTCTTGTTCTTTCTCTCCATATCCCCCCAACCCCCGGTAGTGAAAGCAGAGTGGAAGGGCTCACCATCTCTTCCATTCATTTCCCTGTGGTTTCCAGAGGACAGTGCTGGGGTCAGAGCCAGGATAACCTCTCTGGCTACACAGTGAGGCATCCACTGGGGCATTCCAGACTCTGGGTGACACTTCAGAACGCCAGACTTCCTCCAGGAAGTGTGAGCAGGCTAATCACGCCCCTAGGCCAGGCGGGCACGTGGAGGGAGAGATTAGGTTCCCCCACAGCTGTCAAGCTGGGCCCCTCTCATTAACACCCACGACTCTCTTTCTTTCCTTTTTTTTTTTTTAATTTTTATTTTTTTAAGGTCCTTTGACGGCAGCTCGTGTACTTGAAGTATGTCACTGAAAAATGCACAGATGGGATCTACCAGATCATAAGAATGCTTTCGCAGCTTTTCAAAGAGTGCTGGGTTTCTCTCCCTCAGAAGAAAAAAGAAATCCTGTATTCTCAGGTCTACCCATTTTCCACTCTCTTCCTGCTTTAGAAATAAACTACTGCAGAAGCCAACATAGTAATAACCAACAGGGCAATACCTAAAATCTAGGTCTTTTGATTTTTTTTTAATCCTAAAGCAACTAATTGTATCTGCTAATCATATCTTCATAGTTCACAGAGAGGGCACAGCATCTGAAATACATTCAGCATTAGCTGCAACCTACCGAAATCCAATGTCAGGCCAGGAGGGAAGACAGCAGGCCAGGCAAGCGAGTGTCTGACAGGTTGTGCCCTGAGGGAAGATGTGTCCCAAAGCGGGAGGAAGCGGCTCAGGGAAGGGATCTTTTATCTTGTTATAAAAGTTCTGGACGGCCGGGCGCGGTGGCTCAAGCCTGTAATCCCAGCACTTTGGGAGGCCGAGACAGGTGGATCACGAGGTCAGGAGATCGAGACCATCCTGGCTAACACGGTGAAACCCCGTCTCTACTAAAAAATACAAAAAACTAGCCGGGTGAGGTGGCGGGCGCCTGTAGTCCCAGCTATTCCGGAGGCTGAGGCAGGAGAATGGCGTGAACCCGGGAGGCGGAGCTTGCAGTGAGCTGAGATCCAGCCACTGTACTCCAGCCTGGGCGACAGAGCGAGACTCCGTCTCAAAAAAAAAAAAAAAGTTCTGGACAAGGGTCTGGGTGCTTTAACATGGAAGCAGTAAGACAATGAGGCCTGGAGGAAGAGGACCAAGAACGGTGAGTCTGTCTCGGACGATCCAGAGGCTTCTTGAGCATCTTAACCAGCATCATCTATGATCCTTTGAACAGTATCAAAGAGGTAAAGAGGATAAGGTTACTATTCTCCGGGCGGTCACTGTGTTCTCTTTTGTGTGAAGCTGTCTCTTTGTGTCTAGAAGAAAAGGAGCTATGCCAAAGTAGAACAGTCCTATTACTTTTCTGTTTTAGAGACAGGGTCTCCCTCTGTCACCCAGGCTGGAGTGCAGTGGTTTGATCATAGCTCACTGCAGCCTCGACCTTGTGGGCTCAAGCGATCCTCCGGGCCCAATCTCCTGAGTAGCTGAGACTACTGATGTGCACCACTGTGCATGGCTAACATTTTTACTTTTAGTAGAGATGGTCTCGCTTTGTTGCCCTGGCTGGTCTTGAACTTCTGGCCTCAAGTGATTCCTCTGCCTCTGCCTCCCAAAGTGCTAGGATTACAGGTGCGAGCCACCGTGCCCAGCAAACAGTCCTATTTTTAATATAAGTTCTTAGTTCTGGACTTCCAGGTGGCACCTGCCACACCTACTGCACCCAGTCAGCTTAGGGGTTTTACCAAAAAAATCTGACACCAAGCAAAGCGGGTCCCCAGGAAGCTGTAAACTATAAGAAATGGCCGGGATTTGCAATCTTCCCAGAAAATACCCAGCAGCATTTATCTGTGAAGACGTTGCTGCTGATAATATCACAGTACTTCTTAAATCTCAGCAAGGGCCTTCCATAAAAAGAAGGCATTCACTCAATAAACATTTACTCAGCACCTTCTATACCCATGTGTCAGCTGTGGAGCTGGGGGGTGGGGGTGGGAAGAGAGGAGGGAATCTAAGATGACTTGATAGGCTCCCTACTGCACAGAACCCCATCATTTAAAATGCCACTAATATAATCTTGGAAATTACGATGTTTGGGGACTTCACAGGACTTGGACTGATAAGTAAGGTTGAAAACTAATTACTCAAACATGCCCACTTATTTCCAGCCCAGTATAGCCACTACTGTGCATCCTTTCAAGGGACATCAGGGCAGCACAGCTTACCCTGGGGTCCCCCTGGGGCAGCACCCCAGTATAAGCACTGATGTGCCAGACAGCCACCAAAACCAAAGCATAACTACAGAACCTTGTTCCAAAGGGTTCTGGGGGAGATTCAGGGGGGAAAGTCACATCTTCTTAAAATTTTGGTCACTGGTGGATGCACTCAAAATCCTGCTCTTCTCTGGGAGTGGTTTTCATGCTGTTCCTGAAAGCCCGGAAAGAACAGGAAAATTTTATGTTCAGTGATAGACAGGCTAGACGATGGGAAACCTGCCCTGAACCAGGCACAAAGGACCTAGCAGAGGTGATGCCTCAACATCTGCAGGGACCCCACTAGTAAGTTTCTATGAAAATGAATTAGACTGTGTGCCTTCTGGTCTGCAGGTCAGTCTCTTACCTCAACACCAGTGTCTGGACTGAACAGAGCCTGGCAGATTCTGATTCCCCCTCCAACCACTGCCCCAGCCTTAGCGTCTACACCATCTTCTTGGCTCTGCTCTGCTGTCAGGAGGAGCAAACAGTGCAGTCTGTGGTTAGCACCTTGTCACTGATCAGCCATAAGCCCCTAGACGTGACAGAATTACTCCTCCGAGGTTGAGGCTGTAGTTGGCTATCTGGACAACCTGCATCAACTTCCTACACCCTTTGGACCTAGATTTCCACCCTGACTCTGCAGCCACATGGGGCCCTTCCCCACAGCGGGTGGAGGAGAGGGCAAGGTCATGCCTGCCCTTTTCCATCATGTGCGAGGCTGGCCGAGACAAGCGGGGTTGTACCCTGAGCATCCTAGCTCTGAGAAGACCCTGCACCAGCCCTGTTGGATCTACCCACACAGACTCCATCCCTGTGATCTCCTGGAGAGCTACTTCCTAGATAAGGAGGTGAAACTCATGGAGAAGATGGGTGCCCACCTGACCATCCTCTGCAGGCCAGCAGGCCCCCTGGCAGGCTGGCCAAGTTCCCCCGAGAAAGAAATTGAAGGCACTTTGTAACCACCTTGGACCCTTCTCTCTTGAGCCGTGGAAAAAGTGCAGACAATATAGCTTTTTGTTGGAAAAAAAATAGCAACCACAAGAAACAGAATTTGACAATTGATCAACTAGATCAACTACACCAAGAAACCACTCTGTGGTCCCTCAAATTGATTTAAATACCATAATAAGTCATTTAAAATGTGGACTCTGGAACTGGGCTGCCTGAGTTCAAGCCTCTTTGTATCTCAGTTTGTTCTCCTATAAAATAGGCAATACCAGATTATTCCCTTCATAGGCGTTTTGTACCTACACACTGCACATCCTTAATCTGAAAATCTGAAATCCAGAATGCTCCAAAATCTGAAACTATTTGAACACCAACAGGACACACAAGGTGAAAATTCTACACACAAGCACTAACACAAACTTTGTTTTGTGCACAAAACTATTAAAATATTGTATAAATTACCTTCAGACTATGTGTACAGGTATATATGAAACGCAAATGAATTTCATGTATGGACTCAGGTACCATCCCCAAGATATCTCATTATGTCTATGCAAATATTCCAAAATTAAAAAATAAATACATAAATAAGTCAGAAACACTTCTGGTCCCAAGCATTTCAGGTTAAGTGATACTCAATCGGTCTCAGATGGACAGCAAAGTGCCAGGCACTTAGTGAGTGCTCATCTAACCAAGTAACTATGAGCTATCATTATTTTTATTAAATATTTATTTGTATCATAGAACTATTCTTGGTTCTATTTCTCACCTCAATGAATTATCTATGATCCATCATGAAAATAGATTAAAAACCCAGATAAGGTGATTAAAATTACTGTTCACCTTAACGATAAGGAAAGGCTCATAAAACTGGCTTATGTTGCAGATGTTTCTTCAAGGCTGACTCTTAATCAACAATGAATGGAAGGCCATATTATGAACATTGTTATTACACATGGAAAATATATTTTGAGAAATAAATGACAAAAGTTGTAATGTGAACTCTGAAATCATAACAATGAACTTTAAAAACTCTGTCACATTAAAATCTACTGGTCTTAGACACTGGTGACTCCAAAACAAGGGAGAAATGGAGGGGGAAAAGGGTCCAAAAACTACCTGTCAGGTGCTATGTTCACCATCTGGGTGATGGGTTTAGTTGCAACCCACACAATACATGAGGAAGCCCTCAGCCTCACACAATGTATCTATGTAACAAACTTGTACATGTATCCCGCCCTCCCAAATCCAAAATAAATATAAAAAGAGAAAAGTGGGCCGGGCGCGGTGGCTCACACCTGTAATCCCAGCACTTTGGGAGGCCGAGGCGGGCAGATCACGAGGTCAGGAGATGGAGACCATCCTGGCTAACACGGTGAAACCCCATCTCTACTAAAAATACACAAAAAATTAGCTGGGCGCGGTGGCGGCAGCACCTGTAGTCCCAGCTACTTGGGAGGCTGAGGCAGGAGAATGGTGTGAACCCGGGAGGCGGAGCTTGCAGTGAGCCGAGATTGCGCCACTGCACTCCAGCCTGGGCGACAGAGACTTTGTCTCAAAAAAAAAAAAAAGGGGGGGGGGGCGGGGGAGTGGCATATGGCAAGAACATCTCTCATTAGTGATCACTGTGGAAATGCCTTAAGAACTTGCTCCATATATGTGCTTTTGCCTCTGAGTCCAAAGCTATTTGTCTAAATACCACGTTTTGGGAGTCTGGGGGAAGCATTTTTGCTTCCAACGATGTGGAGACAGGCACTGAGAAAAACCACCACAGAGCGAAGGGGATTGACACACGCAGACAGGCAAGTACTGTGTTGTCTCTGCCTAGGAACCATCCCTCCAATCTGGGGAGAAATCCTAGGTCTCATTTTAAAAATATCCTTCAGAAAAGAAATAACCTCTTCAACCCATACAGTTCCCAATGAAGTCCTATGCAAAAATGCTTCTTACAAAAATAAAACAAAATTCTATCTTGTTTTCTTGAATAAGAAATTCTATCTTGAACAAAATTCTATCTTGAACACTAAATGAATCTCTTACACACGAATAATTTTATAACATCGTGCATCGGTCATTTAGAAAATCCTGGTTCACTGAGTTGTACTGATTTTCCAATACAACATCTTTCGCTATATGACATAAGAAAAAACCCCATATTCGGCCGGGCGCGGTGGCTCACGCCTGTAACCCCAGCACTTTGGGAGGCCGAGGCGGGCAGATCACAAGGTCAGGAGATTGAGACCACGGTGAAACCCCATCTCTACTAAAAATACAAAAAATTAGCCGGGCGTGGTGGCGGGTGCCTGTAGTCCCAGCTACTCAGGAGGCTGAGGCAGGAGAATGGCGTGAACCTGGGAGATGGAGCCCGCAGTAAGCCGAGATTGCCCCACTGCACTCCAGCCTGGGAGACAGAGTGAGACTCCGTCTCAAAAAAAAAAACAAAAAAACAAACAAAAAACCCCCACATTCATTAATATTACCACTGATCTCCTTGAAAAAATTCTTTAAGTATTTAAGTTAAAGTAGTTGTCAAACTCCTGGTAGCAGATACAAGTTTTCTAAGATTCTAACTTTTGCTTAAAAGCTCAAATTTTATCATTAACAACAAACACTGTCAGTTGTTTTCCTTGAAGTGACAAGTTCACTCCATTCATTTCCGAGAAAATGTCTGTCAAATACTCAAGTTTGAAAATCATAGTCTGTCTCTCACCCATTCTTTAAGGTGAAATAGTGTTTCATGAATAAAAGTAGCTTTTCTCAAGACAACCATCCTACCTGAACAGGCAGAAGTACCTTGCACATATTTCATATTTATAGAGTATTATAAAGCACATACTCCACTGTTGAGAGTTGATAAAAATGGTAACGTTTGTTGCTTCATCAAGGACATTCTTAAGTGAAACTGGCATTTTTTTAAAAACTGGGTGTTCGTGGCAGAAAAGAATAAAATGACTGCTAATATCGTTTGGTGGCAGCGCTTTGATTCCTGCTCAGGTGCCTGCAGTACTGTCATCCATTGTTTTTACATCTATCTAGTGTATTATCAACACAGGGAAAAAAGACAACATTTTTGTATTATTATGAAGATAGTTTTGATCTTGGGTATTCCCCATAGGGATCACCGGGCTTTCAAAGACTCTACTTGGAAAATCACTGCCTTAGGTAGATTCCTTCACCTCTGCATGCCTCAGTATTCTCATCGGTAAAATGGAGAGGATTCGCAGTACGTATCCTGCAGGGATGTGGTGAGGGCTAACTGGAATAAATCATGTAAACCATGAAGAACAAAGCTGGCTTATGGAGATGCTATCTAAGGACTGGCTATAAGGAGATCAGGCATCATTTGAGGCTCTTGGTTAATCCAGGTGTGACAAAAATCACCATCTAGTGTTTTGTTTTTTTTTAAGAGCATGTATCAGCTATCGCCACTGCATTTATCAATTATCTCCACCGAGAACATTCCTGAGATTGTTAGAGACACCAACAGGTCAGAGACTCTTTCAAACGCCAAAACAACTAGACCTCTCTTGAAGAAGCTCTACTCACTGTAATTTCGCCTGACGTGGCCTGAGAACATTACCTAGCCCACTTCTTCAGAGACTTCAGAGCACGTCTTCTCAGGGGCTGCCACTCAAAAACACTGGAGGAAAAAGGTGGATGTTTATATTCAAGTCCTTTTGTGTGTCTGTGTTCTCAAAATATTGTGACACCAAGACAGAGAAGAGAAATTGCCTGGTCTCTGAACCTGATGTGCAACGTCAGTTCTCTTTGGTTCAACACGGTTTTCAGAAATGGACAGACTCTGAACAAAGGTATCTGTCCCTTTAGTCAACAAGACGGGAAACTGATTTGGGGGGTTGTTTTTTCCTAATGATACTAGGTTGAATTTTAAAAAATAAAAGCAGATGTGGATATATTAGGAAGAAAAATAAAAATTTGCATAATTTTTTAGGACAATTTTTTTTGTGACTAAAGAAACATAACTTACTGAAATGCATGATTCTGGATTACAGGGCAGAAGGTTGGGGTGTGGGAGGAGCTACAAGAATCTTTATTAAGAAAACTGGTGAAATGTGAATATATTCTGTGGATTATATAATAGTGTTACATCAAAGTTAAATTTCCTGAATCTGAATGATTGTGTTTATGTAAGAGCCTCTCCTTGTTCTTAGGAAATACATTGAAATATTTAGCAGTAAAGGGGCATGATGTCTGCAAGTTACTCAAAAATGATTAGGAAAAAAAAATTAGAGTGAGAAACAGAGAAAAAGAAGCAAATATGGTAAAATATTTAAAATTGTGGAATCTGAACGAAGTATATACAGGAGTTATTTGTATTATGCTTGTAACTTTTCTGTAAGTTTGAAATCATAAAATAATCACAAGTTTTAAAATGTCATTTACAAAAAGGACAAGACATTCTTTTGAGTTTCTTGTGTCACTTATTAATGACAGTGCTCCCCAGCAAATTTGCTCTCTGCTTATCTGTTTGGCCTTGTCCTGTACCATCTCCTTGTCCTGCTCAGAGCACTGCAGCCTCTGGGCCCTCATCTCTGACCCTCAAGTGGGCCCTGATCTGTCCCCAAGGGCACTCAGGGTGCTCCCTAGTCCTGGCTACTCTCCAGGCTCTCCTCCTCCAGGGCTGCCTGTATCACCACCTCAGAGGCCTTTTCTCATACTCCTATTTAAAAGGAGTCCCCTCACTTCCACTTTTGTCACTCTTTATAACCATTCCTATTTTATTTATCTTTCCAATAATATTACCACTGCCCAAAATTGCCTTATTTACAGTTATCTCTCTTCCTCCAACAGATTATTCTCCATCTGGGTAGAGACCTTGCATTTTTGGTCACTACCACTCGTGCTTGGAACATTGTAGGCACGCACTAGATATCTGTTAGCTGAATGAATGAACAGATGTCCTCAGGATCTGGCAGTGGGTATTCAAATTCTTCCTCCACCAGGGGTACTGGGCATGGCAAGTACTCAATATAGATCTGTTGACTGAATGACAATATGTGAGTGAGTGGATAAATCAGAGAAAGGTTCTGATTCTAAAAAGAACTAGTTCTGCAAGGCCCGTGAGCTCAGGAATTACACAAAGAAAGACACATTCAGCCTGGCTCAATATGGTCTTCCAGGCATGCACTCTGACATTTACCCTCCAAACAGCCCCTGTCTGGCTTTCATTCCATTGCTCCACAAAAGCCGTCCCCGCGAAGGCCATTCATGATCTGCACGTTGCTGAATCCAACAGGCTTTTCCATCTTTCCCTTCCATGTCACTCTAAGCAGCACTTGACAGAGTGGGCCCCTCCCTCCTCCTTCAGTGACTATTCTCCAGGCTTCCATGGCACGGGTGACTTCCAGTTTTTCCCTGATTCTCACTCTCCTCTCCTCTACCAGTTCCTCTCCAATCACTTAAGATCCCTAGGGGTTACAAAGAACCCAGTCCTGGGCCTCCTCCACTTCTCACTCCATGCTCATTCCCTAGGACATGCTATGAATCCCTGTGGCTTCGAAGACCATTTGTATTTCTAAGTTGAGTCCTGAATTTGTATGTCCATCCCAGATTTGCTGGCTGACCTCCAGGTGCATTTATCCAACCGCCTAGCTGATAACAACCATTTGGATATCTCACAGAAATCTCAAAATGTCTAAAGCTGAACTCTTGATCTTTGCTGCTAAACTTCTCCTTCTTCCATCTTCTCGCCTCAGGGAACGTCTACCTTATAAACCCCGTGGATCTCTCCCTCTCACATTCACTTCATCAGTAAGTCAGGACAATTCTGCCTCCAAAAGATATCACACATCTACGATACCGCGATCCATGTCTAGTGCTGTCACTGTATCTTAAGGTACCATCACCTCTCTCCCCGCCTGTGTCCCACTTTCCATTCATGCTCAACTCCACTCTTTGCATAGAACCCAGAGGAGTGTCTGTAAAAGAGGAATCAGATCATGTCATTCCCCTGCTTGAGATCCTCTAACGGCTTTCCATGGCCAGTGGGACGAAAACCAAAATTCTTAACACAGCCTAAGTGGTCCTATACAATGTAGTGCCTCCCCACCCTCATGCCAAAATACTTCCTCTTGGCTCACGAAGCTCTAGTAACATGGATCTTCCCTCAGTTTCCCTAAAATATAAAGAAATCTCCTGCCCCAAGGCCTCTGCACATGCTGTTTCTCAACCTGGAATGTATTTCCT
Organism: Macaca mulatta; assembly: GCF_049350105.2. Lineage (NCBI taxonomy): Eukaryota > Metazoa > Chordata > Mammalia > Primates > Cercopithecidae > Macaca > Macaca mulatta. The sequence continues at coordinate 8,053,821 of NC_133418.1, forward strand.
CCAGCTTTTCAGCTCTCTAAGTCAGCCACCGGCTCTCATTCATATGGAAAGACTTTAAGAAGGAAAACTGCTTAACGTTGAGATGGATTTTATAGTGGCAAAAGAGTAGAAGCTGAATTGGAGTGGCGCAGGACCTAAGGGCAGGCTGGTAGAGTGGGTGGAGGCTGCCAACGCTGACGGAGAGAGGAAACTAAGAAGGTCTAACCTAACACCATCTCCGGGACAGGGAGGCATACACAGATTCTTGGGAAATTCCTGTCTCCCGCCGTTGTTGGGAAACATTCCTTAAGGACAGTCATGGGAATCAGCTGGACATGGTGGCCAGCATGGAAATGCTGAAGATGCCCTCTCAGTTTCTGGGTTGGATGAATGACTGGCCAAACAGTGAAGCTACTGAGATAGGGGACTGAGGGGGAGATATAATCGGTATGAAGGGCGGGAGGAAGATGATGAGCTCAGTTTGGGGCATGCATCTGGGATGCCAGGGGACCTTCAGGCACAGATGTCCACCACCTGCTGTGATGGGGACTTGGGAAAATGCTAACAATTGGAATCACCACTACGAGAAATGAGACTGAAAGTGATTGGAAGCATGAAGAAAGAGGCTGTGAGGCCCATGGGTGGTGAAAGCCATTACAGTTGATGGCAGAACAGACAGGGAACCTCCTTTATGATGAGATTGCCACTGGCACTTTATTAAAGACCATCATTCTGTAGTCAGAAGTTCAGAGCATGTTCACAAAACACATGAAACCAGCATGACTATTTTTGGAATGCAATGAAAAGATTTAAATCAAAACATAAAACTATTTTATGAGTATAATGTGCTACTTTGTTCAGAAAAAAAAATACCATTTGTTTGTTACTAGTAGGAAGGTTGCTAAATACAGACTAGACACTATCATCTAGACTCTAGGTGTTAAATTTTTCCATTAAAAAAAAAGTAATTCACCAAAACATGCACGATTTATTCACGTAATAAATATTACTAAGTCCCACTGTGGGCCAGATGCTAATCTAGGTGATGGAGAGAGAGTAGTAAGAAGTACTGAAGGCACTTAAAAAATGCATGTTGGATGAACACATCAAATCAAATCACTCTATTATTAGATCACACCCTCAACACTGCTCCCCAGTACCACAGACGTGATACTATCAGTTTACCTTGATTAGCAATCATTAAATGTTCCAAAAACACCTATCGGTTAAGTCCCATGTTGAAAAAAAATAGACATCCAATACAATGCCATTTTGTGGGAAGCAGTAGGAGAGAACAAGAAGCAGAAAGAGGAGGGCTGTCTAACCTTCGATGGCAGTATTTTCTAGGTCATCCGTGAGTTCTGAGTCGAGAAGAAAAATCCAGGCAGGTCAGTTTGACCTTGGAATAAAATTCTTTTGGTTGAATGTTAAGTGGCTAAATTACAGCTTTGGGGAGAAACAGTTCTTGCAATGGAACGCTCTTCCCTGCGTGATTAGACTTTATCAGACTGTTTTGTACTTCAGGGTCAGGGAAAATTTTTGACCTATGATCACCTACTTATGGGACATACTAAGAGTTCATGACGGATTTGTAAACACCCAGAGCCTTCCAAATTAATTCAAAGTCTCATGGTTTCTCCCTTTAATATGTTACTTTACAACAAGCAGATTTTAATAAAAATTAAGGGAAAAAATTTCAGGCTTCTTCCAGGAGGCACTGACTTGTATTTCTTCCAAGTCTCACACTCTCTGGGGGTATGTAGGTATTGAATTCATAAAATAAAAACATACTAAATGGTCAATGTAAATGTAAGAAGAGGTAAGACATTTTCCTCAGTTCCCTAAGAAAACTATCACCGAACTCTTGATTTGGAAATAATGAAGTCTCCCAAGTAAAAGGAGTGTTGGCTAGGTGATTTCCAATGCCTACCAACAAAACTTGGTTTAGACTTTCTGTTTTAGAGCATTCTGGCCAATAAACTTCACAGGGATTTAAACAATAGCCCTTTGTATACACTTTTGATTCTTCACGTCCATGGACTGTCTTTCAAATATCTAAACAAAACATAGAAGTTAGAAAAAAAAAACAAAACAAAACAACTGGATAACCCTAAGGCCACAAAACTAGGTAACTTCAGAGAGAAGATGTCAGGATTTTTTTATGTGCATCAAGTCTACACTCATGGGCAGCCCAGGAATCTGTGGGGAAGAAGCACTGAAGTGATAACTCACAGGGTTGAAAAAAATTCCAGAGTTGGTCATGGTGAAGGAAACATAAAGCACGCAGTTCTAAAGCTGTTTTCCAGATTATATTCTTTAACAAAGATACCTATTATTTATGCTTTTGAAAAAAGTCAGTGACAACCCTACACAGTTCATAATGAGTTCTGCAGATTCATGGAATTCCTTTCTTGAAATCATTTCCTTTCCCTGAACTTTTATGTTTATACCATCCATAGTATCACATCCATCTTCCAGCTTATTTAAGTTCTGACTGTGAACAGGGACCATGTTTATATCTTCTGAGCTGTGCTCATCAACTTCCTAGTAGCTCCATAAATGTGTATAACAACAATATTAATAATATTAATGAAGCACTACATTAAAAACGACAGCGTGTGTTTCAGTGTTTCTTCTATTTCCTTGAGGTACAGCAAACAACCTTTGTAGAATTTCTCTATCAACTCGTGGGTAGGAGAATGAAAAGAGGTTCTCTGTCAAGATAATTTGGAGCTTTTGGATAATTTGCTCCAAGTCAACAGGGCATAAACAAATGGTCCTTATACTCTTGTGTATTTTGCCAAAGGCAGCAAAATAAATTAGTCATCATTTCACACATGGCCAAGTTCACAAACCATCACATCTTGCCAACATGCCCAAGGACCGTATCTGTGCTCTGTGACCTAAATACAGAAACCCTAGTCTTAATGTCCACCACTTTCTTATTTTATGTCCTTTTTGATTACTATTAATGTCCATGGGAACAGGTAAAGTAGCTACAAACTCTTTTAACAGGTATGAGTATCAACTATCACTGTAACTTTCATTAAAATATAAAAGTGGTTAAAAACCAACTAGAGTATCAGTTTTTAATATTACCTAAAATAACAGTACAGGTGGTCCGATGGGTTACATGTTCATTTAATTGCTAATGAAGCCAGACCAATGAGTCAAAGCTGGATTCCCTGTAGAATATCGATTTGAAGTATTAGCAGCAAGGATCATCTGATAAGACAGATTTAAAATAGGAGTAAAGATTTTACTTTCCAAGGATTCATCTTTGAATTCTTGTGGGTGGTTGTTTCATTTCCAGCCCGCTAAAAACCATAAGATCACCTGAAGCAAGCAGGCATGAGCCTGGAACGGGAGGGAAATGATGAGGAAACATTTGTACATGTTATTAAAGCTAATGAAGCAAGACACACACTGCCTGGTTTTGTGTCACGCGCCCCTGGAGAGCCCAACTGTGCTCTGGGGCTGGCTGAGGCATCTCCCCAGGATACGGCTCACCCTGAGGCCTCCGATTCGGCGGCAGAGCTGTTTTTCCCCTCGGGAGAGACCAAACAGACACCTGACCTTTTATAAAACCTCTAGGATGAATCACAAGCAAAGTTCTTTGGCATTCTGAGGTGGTGGGTGGAAATGAAGGCTTGACAGGCGGCCACAGGATGGGCAGCGTGGGCTGGCGCTGTGGGCTGTGCCACAGCATGGAGAATCCCTCACGATAGGACCCCTGGCCTGCGTGTCATCTGGCATCCAGGACTCCCACTCAATTTCCAAAAGGTGCTACCCACCCTGGAAAAAAATCTAGCCCCCTGCGTAGCTGGGAAAATCCACAGCCAGGGAGACAGATGGCTCAGGAAGCAGCAATCTGGAATAATAGTGAGGGTGTGGGAGTTGGAGTGTAGGCTGGGCAAGGAGATCAGAGAGGAAAGAACGGGCATCTGTATGTGGCGACAGATGACGGAGTGCTGTTTGGGATGAGCAGTTGGAGGAGGCAAAGGAAATGGAAGTAATGTATTTATGCATAAGGGCTGTATCATAATTAGGAAAATTCCCCTTCTGTCTACCCCACAAGTCCCGCTTGGTTCAGATGGGGGCAGGCAGCAGAGAGCACTCACTTCACGGAGGAAGCAGAGGCTACCCGCTATTCCAACAGGCTTTCTATTTCTGATAGAAACAAATCCAAACTGAGCTAATTTGTGTACAGCTGCAGGCAATATAAACACGGCTATTTAGAATTCTTTATAGAGTCTAGGCCTTTGTACTCCATACTTCATGGAAGTTAATAAGTAGGTGTCAAACTCTGAATTAAAATTCCCAGAAGAGGACACAGCACAAAGGACAATAAAAATGATTTTTAAATAATCATAGGGATAAATAGCATCCACTTCTGACAAATGTAAGTGCTGGCATAAAATGTTATTAGGCTACAGAGATTGTCTTTTGTTCAGGAAGTATATTTTATTCTCCTGCCTCGTCATTCATCATCCTAATGAACCCTCAAAATGTAAATTAAATAGCAAAGATGGATTCATTTGAAAAGCATCTTTTCAAAAAAAAAAAAAAAAAAAAAGCTAGGTGTTAAACCATTTTTTTCTACCTTTATTCTATATATTGGTTCATTTTTTCATTGAATAAAAAAAGCCCTCAGTACTTGAACACTTTATGGGGTAAATTCATGCAATTCATATTTTCAGTAAACAGTTCATTCATTCTCCAGTACTACGGGATTGGTGATTTGAAAAGAAAAAAAAAATTGCATTTTAAAATGGTATGCCCTATAAATGATGTTTGATCTGGAAAATCTGAGAAACCTGTGCATGCATTCACTTCTTTGTTTTATTCAGAAGTGATTTGGTCCAGGGAAACCCTCAATGGAAAAGGATTAGCGAAAATTTCAAACAGCTTTAGTTTACTGAACTGAATGCATTAATGGCTAAGCAAACACCATTTCAACCATTAATGATAAAAGAAGAAGGTCATGAGCCAAATTAGTTGCGATTTCTTGTTATGTATTGATAAGAACATTACCCGTTCCTATGATGAATAGAGAAATCAGGGTTTTGTACTTGACCTGAATTTATGCATGAGCACACACAACAGAAGTGACTGAACAGCTCTGCTGGGGAGGCACCCAGGAAAAACACGCTGGGAAAGGAAAATAGCAGCAAATCACGTCTCATTTCGGCATGATTGGTCCTCACTTGCCTGTCTCTCTCTCTCTCTCTCTCTCCCGCACTCTCTCCACCCTCTCTCACTGCAACCCATAAATCATTCTTCGCATTCTTTGGCTGTCCCTGCTTCTGTGAGGGAGCTCAGCTCACCCGTGTGCCTCTCCAGCTCCCAGCTCTGTGTGGGTGAATGTATATAAAATGAAGACACAAGTAACTGCACTGTTGAGGTTTGCCTGATGTCCAGGGAACAGCCATTAATCTGTGCAAGGAGGTTTCAAAGGCCCCGCTCTGCTGAATAAATTATTGTTAACCCATCTAGGCATTCTGAAGACACTATATTTTTATGAGGTCAAATGTTACAGAAATATCCCAGAGGGAGGGCTGAAACTATCCAGCTGTGAAAGGAGCAAGTTAGTGACAGCACCGCACGGAAGCCTGGGGGGTCCTGCAGTGGCTACAGATTGGCTGCAGCCCTGGCTGAAGGCACATCCCTGAAGTCGGCCTGGTTCATGGGGACTGCTGCATTCGGGAAGCACTCATCCCTCACAGCAGTGCCCGATGCAGGCTCACCTCTAGAAAGCGGCATCTCTCTTGGAAGGTCTGGCTGATGAAAGAGTATATCACGACAGACAGGAGCTCACGGTAAAGCCTGCAAAATCTACTGGCCATCCTGTTCCAGTGTACTTACTCAGTTATTTTTAATAGAGAATGTTTAATATGACAGAACTGAACTCAATGCAAGACTCAAGGCTGTCGTCATGACAGTTGCCCACATAAAGAAACTGTAGTCTGGGCGCAAGCCACGGCCCTATCAATTTCCCAATAATGCACATTTTGACGGGCACATCAGTTGGTGTATGATGTAAGAACAACACTGATTAGTGAGGAAGAAGCCAATGTCCTGTGTTGATACGGCTCGGTCAGTTTAAGCGATGAAGTGGATGTTACTTCTAACAAAGGAAAACAAGGTATTATTCTGCACAGATATTTAACTCTGGAGAAGTGTTGAACAATGATAGATGTATTTTAAAGTGGAATTGAAGCCTCATCCACAGTTTGGAAGAGAACTGGCTAGGATATCAATAAATTGTTTTATATTTGACCCCAGGCAGGAAAAACAACATACAACCCAAGGAAGGGATGGTGCCTTGCTGTGAAATATGTGCATTTTAACCTTCGCAATATGTTAATAATTAATATGAATTCACACCAATAAGATATCTTCATAAAAACACAGAACTCTCATGTATAAAACCTTTCAGGTATAAAAGAAATAAGCTACCCCCTAAAGGTTTTCTGAAAAAAATTCCCATTAAAGAAGGTTCTCACAGTTTGAATGTATAGACTTTTAACCAGACCTAAAATTCTTGTGACTAAGCCCCATGCTAAATGACTGACAGTACCACGAAAAACTCTCAAAAATAAAATGCATGCTTCATTAGTCTCCCAGCTGAACTCAAAATCTCTGGCCCAGAATAAATCTTAGCCTTTAAAAATAAATTCTCTTCTGAATTAACATCTCAGAGTCATTAATCTTTGGAGTGACCCTTCAATTTCACTTGGAGAACTACTACATTTCTCAAAGGTCTTTTTTCCTTTTGGCAAGCCATGATTTCATGGAGAGAAGGAAAATAACACGATCTTTCTTTTATCATTTCCTCATTCTCGCCCTCAGGGTGGCTTCTCTTCCCTTCCCAACTGAAACATCCTAAATCTAAAATCAACAGAGAGCCTTCTACTGAGTCAGCAAGGGACTAAAATTTAACTTTAGGGATATGTGAAAATAAAAAAACAAGACTAGGTGGAATTATGATTATACATTTCAGGAAGAAAGGAAGCATTATCACGAACACAATTTTGCCAAATTAAAAACGGTACAGACTTTATTCTCTATTTTAGGGACCTTGTTTATTAAGCAGACAGAACTCTGCTTGATTATTCCACGAAGTCGCCAACCATTAATCATGCACATTTGTTTAACAGGTCAAATGAAGAGAGGAAATCTGTGTGCAGTCACGGCAAATACGGCCTCATTTTACCCACTGTGTGATACCAAAGGTACAGACATCATGTTGTAAGTACATTAGGAGAGATTGGTCCATAAAGTAATCCGACTGTAATTCCTTCTTGAGCAGACAATTATTTTTGAGATGCAAATAACTATTTCTTTTTTGATTTATTTTTAACTGACAAAAAGTATATGTATTTATGGGGTTACAATGTGGTGTTTTGATAGATCTATACATTATGGAATGATTAAATCAAGCTATTTAACACATCCATCACCTCACATACTTTCGTTGTATGGCTCGAACATTTAAACTCTGCTTAGCAATTCTGAAATATACATTACTATTAACTATAGTCACCATGCTTATTTGTTTATGTATGTATGTATGTATTTATTTTTGAGACAGAGTCTCACCCTGTTGCCCAGGCTGGAGTGCAGCGGCATGACCTCGGCTCACCGCAACCTCTGCCATTGGGGTTGAAGATATTCTCCTGCCCCAGCCTCCCCAGTAGCTGGGACTACAGGCACATAACACCACGCCTGGTTAATTTTTGTATTTTTTTTTAGTAGAGATGGGGTTTCACCATGTGGGCCAGGCTAGTCTCAAACTCCTGGCCTCAAGCGATCTGCCTGCCTTGGCCTCCCAAAGTGCTGGAATTACAGGCGTGAGCCACTGCGCTCGGCCTGCTTATTAATCAAGATTTTCAAAGTTAGATGTTTAATTAAAGGAGAATATTTCTATACCACCCTTCCATCAATTTTCACTGTGAAGACCACATTAGCCAGCTCCCAGAGGAGACCCATTCTGGTGAGGGGGTGGCTGGGTTCACCATATTCGCTTCTACCATCCTTCAATCCCAGCCTTTCCCTCTACCTGGGGGATTCACTGGAACGATCCATTTGTATCCCCACACTTTTGTGTTACTAAGCCAGAAATGTCTCCCGTATAGCTTGCCAACTGCCCACCCCTTCCAAACACCTCTATCCTCTACTGCCACGTGAATCTTAAAACAGAGCTTCCACTGTGCAGTTCTCCACACTTACCAGCCGTTAATGGCCCCTCATCACCTACAGGATAAATCTGTAGTCCTCAGAGCCAAAAGCAGCCCTGCCCTCAGCCTTCCCGTCTGGCTCATTTGGGCATTTTCTTCTGAACAGTCTACAGGCGTTCCTGTTGGGAACATCTGCTCATCCATTCTACCTGCAATGCCTTTCAAACTGTGATTCAAATTCTTCCTCCGAAGTCCACTTTACCCTACCTCACGCAGAAAGGCCTTTCCCTCATTTTCCTCCTCTAAACCCAATGCCCACACTGTCTTGCTTGATACGCATTCCTTCCTGTCTCGCGGGGCTATTTAACATTTCACTTAAGTCTTATCCATGTTTCCCTGAGAGCAGGAATTGTGTTTCGCACTCACACGCACACAGCCTGCACGTAGCATCACACCTTTCCTAGACTAAAACAAAAATGTAATCACTTAAAAATTATTTTCTTGTTCCTTTTTTTTTTTTTTGAGACAGAGTCTCGCGCTGTCGCCCAGGCTGGAGTGCAGTGGTGCCATCTCGGCTCACTGCAAGCTCCGCCTCCTGGGTTCACGCCATTCTCCTGCCTCAACCTCCCAAGTAGCTGGGACTACAGGCACCCGCCACCACGCCCGGATAATTTTTTGTATTTTTAGTAGAGACGGGGTTTCACCGTGTTAGCCAGGATGGTCTCGATCTCCTGACCTCGTGATCCGCCTGCCTTGGCCTCCCGAAGTGTTGGGATTACAGGCGTAAGCCACCGCGCCCAGCCTCTTGTTCCTACTTTCAATCAAGGCATCATGAGTCTCAGAGATACTCCAGGCCCCTAAATCTGTATTTGTGCCCAGGAGTTGCTGATTTCAGGGATGGGAGTTTCAAGGAGAGGGTGGAGGGTCTTTTTTAAGTCTTGACAATTCCATCCAGGGCCCCTTGTAAGTTTTAGAGGCATCAAAGATACTGAATTCTTGGGGTTCTTTTCAGTGACCATGATCTTGTCTGCAGTGGGTCTGTGCGTTCACTCCATCACACTCTTGCTCGACAGAGAAGCTCAGCCACTCACTTGGGCCAGTGGTCATTTAAAGGGCACAACTCAGTTTTGGGGCAGATCATACGTACAGGATTGGCTTTGGAATCTAGCAGGTGATAGAGCTTCTCCACCTACCTTCTCTTACTACGTTAACCCATAAGAGAGGCTTACCTGTTACCAACTAGTTTCATCACCTACTGTCTGGAGATATGCCAGGAAATACTGGAACAGGGAACACGTAGACAGTGAAAGTTTATTGATTCAGTTTACATTTAATGATTGATTGGTAGAAAGAGGAACAAGTCCTGAACCAAGTGTGCCCCTCCTTCTTGATGCCCCAACATGCATTTAAAAATCTCTTTCAAACGTACTTCGTATGCACCCTCTGCCTCACACCTAACGCTGATCACATTTTGTCCAGTTAGATTGCATCTTTCCTGCCTCAGAAAGGTTCACCTGACCTTACCTGACCACGCTAGCGCGGTCTGGTCACCATGTTCCACGCACACGTTTTAAAGTTGGTGGAGCACTTACTTTGTCCCTGGCCAGCTCCTGCTGGGGAACCTTGTCTTTCAATGGACTGGCCTTAGCCTGTCCCAACATACACATGTCCCAAGATGCTCACAGTAAATTGCAATGTATTCACTGGAGTCATTACAATTTTTTTTCCCCAGGAATAAAGGAGGTACGTGCAAGGTCAGAGAGCCTCCTAAAGCAGTTTGGATACATTTCCATGGTATCAGGCCTGAGAGCAGAGCTAAAAGCATCCACCATCCTCTACTGCCTCCCCTTCCCTGCTAGAAAAATGTAAAAGATGCACATTTGCCAGTAAGAAAACTCCTCATTGCCTTTTGGACTTTAATTTCAAGTCCGCTGGAGTAGGGCCATTTAAAAATGGTCTATATACCACGCTTCATGAACAAGTTTTATTACCCAAACTGAAAAAATTTAGTGATGGAAAAAATAAGGCAGATGTATATTACATCAGAATAACGGCTGCAAAAAAAACTCCATCATCACAATTCATCTGAAGATTTCTTGAACGGCCAAAGAGCAGTATTTGTGAAAACTTTTACCATATTAATTTGGGATACTTTCTTAAAAGTTTTATTTTTTAAAGACTTCAATCTAGGAAAACCATGTTTAAAATGTATTGACTTCAACTCATACCTAGTGCTATAGGAAGTAATGCATCTCCCTTAACGAAATGTCCAGTTACTCCTAATTTTTAAAATTTCATCACTTCTCTCTTAACTTCCCTTAATGAGAAGGCTGAACTATCTCACCTAGCTGAATTTATCAGTAGTCCATGCTTGAAAGAGAAATGGTTCTGCCCTCTGTTGGGGGCTGGGTGCCCTAAAGCAGCAGGTGTGCTGATGGAAGACAGATGCGCTAATCTGTTCACCTGAACCCTCTGTGTCGTGTTCAATTTAGCCTCAATCTTTAGAAACACAACCTAAAAGGTCTAAGGCAAGGAGCAGCTGTCCAAATCAGAGACCAAATCAGAGACCCCGTCCCTGAGTCCAGAAAGGGTAAAAATACTCTACTGTTTCCTCACCATCTGTTTTTGGAAACACAAAATTATAGGAAGGGGGGAACCTTATTGTTATTAGAATCATCTTTCAGCAAGAAAGACCATAAATTCTAAGACCCTTAGCCTTTTGTATAACGGTTTCAGTCAGGGGAGGGTCAGCACTGTGCTTGTTAATTCAGAATCTAGTTTATGAAGCTGATTATCTTTTTAAAGCAACACATTATCCCTGCTCACAAAATATCATAGTATTACTAGGAATGAAGTTATCACATTAGATTGTAATTATCACTTAAATATCTGTGCTGTTTACCAGGAAATATAAGCTCTTCAATGTCAGGAGTTACTCCTTTTTTAAAAAAATCATGGTTCATAACACAATATTTGAAACATGGTTAGCATTCAATAAATATTTATTATTGCTATACTTATTAAACTATACTAGTAGATATCAACTATTGAGTTCTTATTGCAAAAGGCATCGTGCTCAACTCTTTCTATACATTGTCTAATTTAATCCTTTATGGCATCCCTATGGGACAGGTATTACCACCCTCTGTTCACAGGTAAGCAAACAAGGCTTAGTAAGGTAGGTAATTGCTCCAGATCATTCAGCTGTGTAGGGAAGATACCGGCTTCCATCCAGGGCCACCCAACTCCAAACGAGCACGTCCCTAAATGCTACACTAAACATCCATGGACGTCCGTGATTCTGAGAACTAGCTCTCCGCACTCACTATCTGTAATCAAAATCAGCAAGCGTTACATTAATAACTTCAGAAACGCTGTCATAGTCAAAAATTTGCATCAAATGTCTTAGTAATGAGCCTAATATTCACATACTCATAATCCCCAAGAAAGAGATGAAGAAGTATATTCCCAATAAAATACTTGGATGGAAAGGCACAACTCAAAAAATACAACACCGTAAAACTTCACTGTAATTTGAGAACAAATGAAGAGAGTAGATGATGAAGGTATTGGAATAAATTAAAGAGAGCTCATCTATAAAGCATAGATATCGAGGACAATATTACAACTAATTTCAAATGAATAAAAACTCTTAATTAAACAGGAGCTTCAGGATATATACAATGTTTGAACTCTGCCACTTAAAAATAGCATTTCATTTTCTGCACCATTAGAAACTACACTTTGAACACAATCAGAATTTCACAGCTACAATACTAGAAATGTTTCTTCCAATTAAATGTTACAATTACTCTATTGTGTATTATCTTTTCCTTAATTTCTCCCTATTTCATCAATTTCTTTTTAAAACTCGTGTAAGTCATGCAGTTTTTGAAACTCACCATCTTACAATGACTTTTATTCTTAAGTATGTCAGACGGACATTTAACTCGATGTGACTTTAAGAACTCTTTCTTTTACGTAATCAATCACTTGTCCTAAAAAGACTAAAGCATGTGCATCAAAACTGTATCTTTTTTTTTTTTTAAAGCATGCAGCTGCCTTTGTCAAGCACTGTGTCTTTTCAAGGAAATGTCAGCAATGTTATTCTTGGGCCTCCTTCTGCCCAAGAGGCCAAGGAGGGATGAACAATGAAGCCAACAAGACACATAATCAATAGCAGTCACAGCACCATTTTTTATCCTCCAGAATCTTCATTTTCAATGAGGTTTACATCATTAAAGTAAGAAAACAGGACCGTCAATCTCCATTGGCTTCAAGTGGTGGATGGAAGAATTAATATGACCGTCATAAAAATAATGATGCAGCTGTATGCTTTAAACCTTTAAAAATTTATTTTTAGGCTTAAAACCAAAAAGGAGGTCAGACATGTTGCCTAGAAATAAAAGCACTGATTTATCAATTCTTTCTTTTTCTCATATTCTAGATAGATTTTTTTTTTTTTTAATTTTATAGATGTGGTCTCACTGTGTTGCCCAGGCTGGAGTGCGGTGGCTATTCACAGGCGAGATCACAGCTCACTGCAGACTCAAACTCCTGGGCCCAAGCAATCCTTCAGTCAGTCTCCTGGGAAGCTGAACTACGGGCATGTGCCATTGTGACTGACTCCACATAGATTTCTAACAGATCTGAATCTTGTAAAGAAAGGCAACAGGCTTCAATCCAAGTCCTTTAAGGTGTTATGAATCATCTATTTGAAATATATGTATTAGCAGAGGTCCCGGTGCCATTGTTTTTGAATGATGTTGACACATGCCATCTCCAACAGGTGTTCTCACTAGGACAGATTTATATGAAAGGAGTAAAAACATCACAAAGCTCCCATATAACCCCTTCCCAGGGGCAGAGGCAGGTTTTCATTATAACCCCTTAAAGGCTATAATGCTATCTTTAAAGAAAAAAGCAAAATTATGGGTTTGAAATTAAGTAGAGGGCCTTAGAAGAGGACCACTGAACCCAGGAGCCCTGAAACTTAAGCTTTTTCTTTTTTCTTTTTTTTTTTTTTGAGACAGAGTCTCACTCTGTTGCCCAGGCTGGAGTGAGGTGGTGCGATCTCAGCTCACTGCAACCTCCGCCTCCAGGGTTCAAGCAATTCTCCTACCTCAGCCTCCCGAGTAGCTGGGATTATAGGCATGTGCCACCACGCCGAGCTAATTTTTTTATTTTTAGTAGAAATGGGGTTTCTCCGTGTTGGCCAGGCTGGTCTCGAACTCCCGACTTCAGGTGATTTGCCCGCCTCGGCAGAATGCGGCAGTGTTGGGATTACAGGCGCGAGCCACCACATCCAGCCTGTAAGTCAGGCTTCTTGAATGGTAAATCCGCCCCTGCCTCATCCACCAGAAAACACAGGTGTCCTTCACGTGTGCACCGGCGAGTTCTGAAATAGGAGGGTTCTCTGTCTGGTCTTTGTGTTCCCCCGGTGTTCTCCCCCGAGTGCCCCAGACATTCTGTGTGAGTTTGGTACATGTGTGCCCGGAGTGGTCACGGGACACCAGCTCAGCCAGTGGTGCTCTGTGAATTTTCTGGAAAACTACACGTGGCCACTTCCACCCAATGAGGCAGCAGCAAGGGAAATGGCAGGACAGGTGAAGAGTTTTGATTTGTACACAATTCAGGGAACACACAGGCTCTTCTGTCATTAGGTGTGTGTTCTGGGTTCTCACGCCTAGCTCTACACACTCCAATACTTGGCTTCTAATCCTTTAGTTTTGGTATTCACTTCAACCGAACATTGTCAGAAAAGCAATTAAAAACACTTTTAACAAGTGATTGAGATACATGCATTCCCGGCTCATTTTCAATTATGACAAAAACAAAACATGCCTTGCCTGAGACGGTCACGAGGCTTGACCAGGCACACTGAATGCTCAGAGGTCAGAGCGGGCAGGAGCCCCGGAACAGCAGGAAGAAACAGATAACCTCCGAGTTCTGCACTTTCTCCCAACCAGCACTGTCTCACACGTGCACACTAACTGCCCCTCCGTGCCCCCTGTCCTTCAAACGGCAGGACGGCGGGGGTGCTGGGGGCAGACTTTGGCGTGCACCACTTCTGTCTGGGCAGAGTGACCTCTGCATGCCCCTGGCCTATCAGGTACAGATCCACGGCCTGTCAGTTGGACCCTCCCCGCCTCTACCACAGGGACCCACACGGACTGGGAATTCATTTCCTTGCTCACTGGGGCCTGCCTTCCCCAAGCTGGTGTCTTCTGATAGCCAAATGGAGGGGTGGGAGGTATTTTGAAATGCAGATTTAATTATTCACGTGTGGTGAGGCCAAGAGATCAGGAGATGACTGCCACTGAAATGAGTTTGTTACTCACAGTTCCCAATGGGAGGGGACATGCCACACACGGTGGGGGTCACACAGGGAAGCACCAAGGTCAGGAGGGAGGTAGAGGGAGCCAGGGAGAAACGTGGGCAAGAGTCTTTATTGTTTTCCACGGGAGGGAATGGACAAGGATTTGAGTTATCAGGTTTAGGATTGGCTATTTGGAATAACTTCCGTGGGATCCAGAGCACAGAGGCTGTCCTGAGCTATCTGGTGTGTGTCCTGGATTGATTAGGGCGGGGGACAGGGGCCCAGAGTGTGAGAGCTGAACAAGGAGGCGGGGTATGGGCTTTGGAGCAGTTGTTTGTGGGTGAAAGGGATGTTCACAGCAGCAGACCAGTCTTTTGCTGTCTCTGGGAATTAGCTAGCTTTTCAGGGTCAGCGAGGCCCTAAGATGTCAAAGCTTCAAAAATGCAGAATAAAAAGACGTGATCAGTGCAGGACGGAACACGTAGCAGGCAGGTGAGCATCACAGCCTCCAGCAGAGGCACCCAGAGTCTGCCCAGCCCAGCAGGATGCTGAGGCTGGGGAAGACAGATTTTTCTCACCCCTGCTGCAGGTGCGGGCAGGCGGGCGACTGAGGTTTCCACTTTGGTCCTGTGACACATGGAGGACAGCTGCAGGTGGATGTTTCACCCAACACCAAGGAAGCAGACACAACCTCACTGCGGGAGGCGATACTACCTCCCTGTACAGATGAAGACACGGAGGTTCAGCGTGTGTGGAAGCGCTTTTCCCAGGGTCCCACAGCTCATAGTTGGTAGAGCCAGGATTGTCTCCATTTTCTCTCCCAGGCCCTGGGCTGAAATCCCACCAGCATTTTTTTTTTTTTTTTTTTTTGTGACGGAGTCTCCCCCTGTCGCCCAGGCTGGAGTGCAGTGGCACGATCTCGGCTCACTCCAAGCTCCGCCTCCCGGGTTCACACCATTCTCCTGCCTCAGCCTCCCGAGTAGCCGAGACTACAGGCGCCCGCCACCACGCCCGGCTAATTTTTCATATTTTTAATACAGATGGGGTTTCACCCTGTTAGCCAGGATGGTCTCCATCTCCTGACCTCGTGATCTGCCCACTTCAGCCTCCCAAAGTGCTGGGATTACAGGTGTGAGCCGCTGTGCTCGGCCAAAGCCCGCCAGCTTTTGAAGGTCGTGCACAAATGTTTGAGACCTTTAGAAGGGAAATACATGGGCTCCAAAATAAAAAGAGAAAGCAATCATGTCAAATTCATAATGTTTAATTAAATGTCTAAAAACATATTCAGCCATTTTTATTCATTGTTACATTTAGTTTTCATTACAAAATTCATTACGCTTGAAAATAATATGTAGCTGAGATTTTTTTCCCACATTCTAAGAATTCTTGAGTTTGCCTAACGATTACTGAGAAGCCAACGATAAATTAAATTACTCATAGTCAGATAACTCCAAAAGCGAAATTATAAAAAGCTCTTTAGAAAGTTTAAAGAAGTTTTTAAACTGTTGTATTTAATATGAGATGTGAGTCTATTTTAATCTGTCTCCCAGGATGCGGTGGGGCCTCTGAAAGAAAGCGGGCCTACTGTTTTTGGAGGTCTTCGAAGGGCCCTGCCTGCACCGACCTGCTCCCAAATTCCAGCTCCTTCTACTCGCATTCCCTCCCCAGCAACACCTGCCCCGGACGGGAGTTCCAGAGGTCCCTTCAGAGCAGACCCACTGCTGAGAATGGCTCAGAGGCTCTGCTTCCTGCTCAAGACAGCATCCAAACTCTGTAGTGCTGCAGGACCTGACTGCTCCCACAGGGCGTGATGGCCTCTATGCACACCAACATCCTGAGCACCAGAGGGAATCTTGGGAGATCAATAATGTGGAGAATAATTCTAAGATTACCTCCTAGCTCGTGGTGGGGCCCAGCATTCAACCCTAGGTCCTTCCATCCTAGAAGAGCATGGAGGGAAGGTGTGGACTTGGGGGGTGACCAATGCCAGTGACTAAGGAGAAGCTGTTCCAAGGGTGGGCAAGGAAGGGAATGTGGTTGCTTAATTCTCACCTCCCTGGTACTCCCACAAATCATTCTGTGCCCATGAAGACATCACGGGGTGAACCATGACCATGAACAGTTTTGCCAAAAAAAATCTATGTAACTGTCTTTGTTACCCACGGCAGGGCCCGCCTGCTCCCTGGTGCTGGGGACACCTTCTGCTCAGGACGTGACAACGGTCATACCTTCTCAGCACCTTCCACAACAGGAATGTATCTGAATATATGAATATATCTAAAGTATTTCACAGAGTGTGCTACACAGAGCAAGCATTTAATACGTATGTCTGACTGGGAGCTTGACAGTCTCTATTGAGACGATGGCACTGTGGACTCAATATACGTTTTTCCTCAAAATTCACAAGTTGAAGCCCTAATCCCAGTGTGATGGGATTTGGAGATGGGGCCTTTGGGAGGTAATTCGGGCTGGATGAGATCAGGAAGGCAGAGCCCTTGTGATGAGTGTCCTTCTAAGAAGATACATCAGAGACACAGCACAAAGGTGGCTGTCTGCAAGTCAGGACCGGGGCTCTCACCGACACTGAACCCTGCCTGGCCCTGATCCTGAGCTTTTCAGCCACCAGAACTGGGGGAAAATAAGTTACCCTTGTTGAACTCTACAGTCTATGGCATTTTGTTACGGCAGCCCAATAACACTTACAGATGGTTTTATAAACTGGAGAAGAACTTCAACTAACACTATTTGATTTTCATAAATCGAGAGGGGCTAGCCACACAAACTCCTAAATGCCTTTATCATTATCCTCAAATTCTACTTGAAATTTTTATCTATCAGTATTTAAGGGACTCAGAAACTAAGAATCTGGGTTCAGACTACTTGAGTTTACATCCTGTTCTGCCACTTTCTAAGTTTTGAGGCTCCGTGTATCTGAACCACAATCTCCTTATCTGTAAACTGGGACTAATAACTGGCCTTCTCTCACGGAGTGGTTGTGGAAATTAACCCATTTATGCCAGAGGTTGCAAATTTCTTTTTTTTTGTGCAAAATCAGACCTTTGCAATGACCTTGAGCAGTAGGGATAAATAACTCCCACAAGCTTAGCAATAATGGGACCAATAATGGAACACTAGGCATAAATGGGTTAAACAGGATGCTCCTCACAAAGCACAGAAAAATACACATGGAGCAGAAAAATGCACATTGATATGGTGCCTGGATGCCTTTTTTTGAAGGAAAAAAAAGGAAAAATAAAGATAATATTTATGGCTACATGTGTATCTGCTTAAAGAAAACTCTAGGACACACAAGATAATACTAAATATGGTTGTGGTGGGTTGAATGTTGAGAAAATATGTAGTGGGACGAAACAGAATAGATGGAGAATAAGGGGCAGCAGAACTTCATTATGCAGTTTAAAATACTGTTTACATTCGAAACATTACTTATTCAGAAGGAAGGAAGGGAGAGAGGAGAAAGAAGGAAGAAAGGAGGGAGGGAAAGGAGGAGAGAAAAAAGGGAGGAGGAAAGGAAGGAAGGAAGGAAGGAAGGAAGGAGGGAGGGAGGGAGGGAGGAAAGGAAGAAAGAAAGGAAGGAGGGAAGGAGGGAGGGAAGGAAGGAAGAAGCAGTGTTTGGTACTTCATCAGCATTCTGGCAGTTTGACATTTTTTCTGATCGGTGTCAGGAATTTTTTTTTTTTTTTTTTGAGATGGAGTCTCGCTCTGTCACACAGGCTGGAGTGCAGTGGCACCATCTCGGCTCCCTGCAAGCTCTGCCTCCCGGGTTCATGCCATTCTCCTGCCTCAGCCTCCAGACTAGCTGGATCTACAGGCGCCCGTCACCACATCCAGCTAATTTTTTTTTTTTTTTTTGTATTTTTAGTAGAGGCGAGGTTTCACCATGTTAGCCAGGATGGTCTCGATCTCCTGACCTTGTGATCCGCCCACCTCAGCCTCCCAAAGTGCTGGGATTACAGGTGTGAGCCACCGCGCCCAGCCAGAAAAATATTTTTAAAATGCTTAAATTACGTAATACTTAGGTGTATGCTTTTCGAAACATCACACAGTACAAAAGCACATAGATTTAAAAATTTAAGTCCCTCTTTACTTCTGCTTCGGTCTGTATCCAAAATTAAGCAATTACTAATAGCTTTGTGTGCCATTATTTAAAAATAAAAATGGAACCACGCTATGTACTGGTGTGGCAGCTGCCTTTCGTTCAGCATTTCTCGAGGCCCTTTCATTGCCAGCACGCATAGGCTGGCTCCATTCTGTGTAACTGACACATGAGAAACCACACCATGATTCCACCACAATTTACTGAACTTCTTCTGTATAAGAAAGCACGGGGGCTGTTGACAGTTTTTCTGTATTATGAGTTGGTGCATGAGCATGGCTATTTCTGCTGGATATGTTCTTAGTGTGGAACATCAAGCTCAAAGGACTCCCACTTTCAGATTGTATAGAACTGCCAAATTACACCCTGCAAAGACAATGCCTGTGTCCAATCCCACCAACAAGGTGTTTCCCATACTTTGGAAGAGAATGTATGTAAAAATCATGTAAATATTTTTAATGTGTTTTTTAAGTCGAACCGCATTTCAGAAACACAGAGTAGAAGCATGTCTTTGATTTTAAAAAGATGACATGCTGAAATTTAGATTACGCTAAAGTGCAGAGATATGCTTGTGGAACAGGGATCAGAGCCTTCCCTTATATATTATTGAACTGCATCTACTTACATAACCTTCTGAAGTTAGTTTTATAAAGAGGCTACCAGGCTCACGGCAGAGAGGATCTTATCCCTGATAAAGGCTGACCTCTGACACTGCAAAGCCCCTCACCACCATGCTGGCCACAGTGAGCGTCCGGGCTATGCTCTCCATCCTTCCTGATAGAACAGAGAGAGCACACAGCAGGGATTCGGCGGGAGTGATTTAAAGTACTGAATTGAAGAAGGGAATAAACCGTATTCGCACATTCTCCATAGCTGCTTCTACAGTTATAAAAAGCTGTCTTGGACAGGCGTGGTGGTGGCTCACGCCTGCAATCCCAGCACTTTGGAAGGCTGAGGCAGGTGGATCACCTGAGGTCAGGAGTTCGAGACTAGCCTGGCCAACATGGTGAAACTCTGTCTCTACTAAAAATACAAAAATTAGCCAGGTGGTGGCACATGCCTGTAGTCCCAGCTACTCGGGAGGCTGAGGCAGGAGAATTGCTTGAACCCAGGAGGCAGAGATTGCAGTGAGGTGAGATGGCACCATTGCACCCCAGTCTGAGTGACAGAGTGAGATTCCGTCTCAGGAAAAAAAAAAAAGCTGTCTCATTTTTTTCTTTTTTTTTTCCCCTAAATTTCAATAGAGAAACTGGCAATAGAAAACTCTGTCCACCTTCAGTTTCTGGATAAATAACTAGGGATGCCTAAGTTGGTTGTATAATAAGAAGGGCGTTTATATGACCTTGTAAATTAATATGAAACTGTGTACTATGGAATGAATGAGCCAGACATTCCGCATTGAGGAGCTTCCTACTACTGTCAGAGGCCTCTGAAGCTTCCCCACCTAAAGACTCACCTATGATCCCCAAATTCCAGAAATATAGAAATCCATCCTGACCTACTCCCGTGCTGCAGCCACCTGTCCGTAAGAGCACTCCTGCCACCTCTGCAGGAATCCCTGGTTCTTGGGGTATTTTCCCCAGTCAGTGCCTGATGCCTTTCGCGTGAACCATCACCCAAGAACCTGTCAGAAGTTTCCATCTGAAGTGAAGCAGATTTAAGTGAAACGACTCTAAATTTCTAGTCAAGATGTTTCATTTGATCATTTATTTCCCTGTCAAAATGTTTTTTTTTTTTTTTTTTTTTTTTTTTTTTTGAGACGGAGTCTCACTCTGTCACCCAGGCTGAAGTGCAGTGGTGTGATCTCGGCTCACTGTGACCTCTGCCTCCCAGGTTCAAGAGATTCTCCTCCTTCAGCCTCTCCACTAGCTGAGACTACAGGCGCCTGCTACCATGCCCGGCTAAATTTTTGTATTTTTAGTAGAGACGGGGTTTTACTGTGTTAGCCGGGATGGTCTCTATCTCCTGACCTCGTGGTCCGCCCATCTAGGCCTCCCAAAGTGCTGGGATTACAGGCGTGAGCCACCGCGCCCAGCCCTGTGCATTCTTATTCAATAGTTCTCTCTCCATCTTCCCAGGTGTACATAAACTGTTATGCAAATACACCCTGTAAATTTTAAAGAAATGGTTTACTTTTATTAGTTACTATGCATTATTTTTTAAATTGTATTGTGAAGGCTTTTCTAAAAGCTGAATAATAGTTGGTTACTTTATCTACTAAAGTTAAATGAAATAGATATTTACTACAAAATAAATGAAAGGTGAATTCGACTAATTTACCATAATTATGATTACCATTTTGGGATAACAAAGACCAATATTTAAACTGTATTTCAAGACTTTTTTTTTTTTTTTTTTTTTGAGACAGAGTCTCGCTCTATCGCCCAGGCTGGAGTGTACTGGTGCGATCTCAGCTCACTGCAAGCTCCGCCTCCTGGGTTCATGCCATTCTCCTGCCTCAGCCTCCCAAGCAGCTGGGACTACAGGCGCCTGCCACCTCGCCCGGCTAGTTTTTTGTATTTTTTAGTAGAGACGGGGTTTCACTGTGTTAGCCAGGATGGTCTCCATCTCTTGACCTCGTGATCCGCCCATCTCAGCCTCCCAAAGTGCTGGGATTACAGGTTTGAGCCACCACACCTGGCCATTTCAGGACTTTTTATTCAGCAACAAGTATAAGACAAATTGGATGGTAAACACACATACTTTGAAATTTCATTTTCAGTCATGTGCAATTAATTTGAAAATAAAACAACCCCCTGCTCCCATTCTCTCCCCTAAAACATCATTCCAGCCTGATTTCCATAGAATCGTAGGAGTGAAATGGAGTCACACTCTGTTGACTCTGGGACTGTGGCAATCAGGCCCCCTCAGACTTACTCAAAATATCTCTTTGGCCGAGGTCTGCTCATCCTTTGGTGGAGACCTGCTCTGACCCACTCGGTTCCCTCTGCTGATGCTGGTCATCTCTCCTCACATTGACTTCCCACTGCCCACACCTGACAGCCCCTTCAAAGCCCAGCTTCTTCTCTCCCCGTGCAAAGCCTCTGCGGAGGACTTTAGTGCCTGTTTCTAACTTCTTTCCCGTTCTGGAGAGCTCACTGTCTAGGCCACTCCTGTTAGTCCTCATTCACTTACTGTCTTCTATCATCATTTGACAGTCCTTTCCGATAAGATCCTTTAGGAGTGAGACACACATATATTGTTTTATTTGACCAGTAAGGTAATGAATATGTAGTTAGCAAATGCCAATAAACACTGAATTGAAATATGTAGTTGGAAAAAAAAATGTAGGCAAATGAATTTTATGCACTTAAGAGCCCCAGAACAACCCTAATGCAAAATTATAATCTGCCAGTTTAATAAAAACACATTAATTGTGAGTTGATAAGAAGAAACAAAGCCTCTCAAGTGATTCAAGTGATTACCTTCTGAAAAATACTGGAGACCTCATCTGATAAGCTGGGTTGACAAGTCTTAAGCTTTTCAAAGTCCAGCTCCCTCTGAATTTCCACCAAGTACACCACACAGTTATATGACAACCACAGAAAAAAGGTGGCTGTTTCTCTTCCTTCCTGTTATTAAGAAAAATGTTTGCAGAGTGGGAGATGCCTGAGTGCTCATTCCCTTCGTTTCTGCTTCAGCTTCTTAAAGAATGGACGTTTTTCCCCAAAGGATCTTCGAAATAAAAACCACTCCCATTTACTGGGCACCCAACCCATGTACAGCACAACGCCAAATGCTGTATGGGATCATCTCACTTGACCAACACTCCAGTCATAGGGGCAGGTCCTTCACAAGGACACTGAGGCACCGAGAGAGAGTGGGTACCACGATGCCATCTCGCAGCCACATCCTTGCCCTGCTGCCAGGCTAGCTCTTGACGCTGACCACAGCTCTCCAAGCCCATCGCCTAGGAGAAGCTGTCAGTGCAAACTTCAAGAACAAGCTCTTCCTCAGTAAGAGTGCTTCTGTGAGCCAGTGGATCTGGGGCACCTTCTCCTTTTCCATCTTCTCCTCTGCCCTAGGGCATGGCATCACAGTCTTGTCCTCAGTCCTGCACTTGCTCATGCTGACACTGGGGGCTGCCATGGGTCACCTCTGACCCGCCTGCTGCACCTGGATACTGAGGGAGCCCATTCCCCAGGAAGCCTCTTGCAGCTGTCCACTCTGATCACCTCCTGCCACCAGACCCATTTTTCAATCACACGTTTTCATCTCAGCATAAAATTCTAAGACAGTCCCCACTGCCTTCAGGCCCGACATCCAAGGCTCCACTGCCTGGGGCTCTTGCTTTGGCCAATGCTGCCTCCCACTCTGCTCCACCCTCACAGGGCCCGTCCCGCCTCCTCCCCACCAGCAGCCCAGTCTCCTTCCTGTTTCCCGTCCTCCTTGCTCCCACTCTTCCCTCAAACCTCTGCTTACACTAATCTCACCTTCAAAACCAAGACCACTGCAAATGCCATATTTCTGTTACGGCCATCCTCACAGGGCTGGGCACACAGATGTCGTTAATAAGTACCTGTGGATTTGACATGTCTGGATTTTGGCAACACAAATGGAATGTAAAATACTGAATAGATAAGAAAACAAAAATGCCTATTTTGGAAAAAATACCTCTTCCTACTTTCGCGCCACATTCACAAATATACACAAGTTCTTCCAACTCTCCTAATCTTGGCAAGTTTAAACTACAGTTTTCTGAAACAAAGGTCACTTGCTCAGCTACAGATAAATAAAAATTCACAAGCATCTCCAGGAAAATCAATACAGGTACTAAAAAATCTAAGTTGATAATAAATTTCAGTTCCCCTTGCACATAGCTCAGGAATGTCACTATTTACTGGAACCACTGTAATATCAGATATTTCAGAAGAGTATTGATTTTGCCACTGAAGTGTGACTAAAGGGATAAATAAACTGCTCCTGGGGTCAATCGATCCATTTATCTTCACTGGTATTTTATAAAAAGTCAAAGTAGCATAAACTTTGATAAATAAATGTTATCATGAAAGAAGTATTGCTGACACAAGGATTTGAAGGAAAAAAGAACAAACAATTCTGCTACCTGAAAGCCACACAATTGGCTTCACATTTTAGTAGTTTTAATAGTAGCTACCCACATAGAAACATTCTTTTTCACCTGCCCTACATAATCCATGGGGCCAGGTCAGAGTTTGAGCCACATGGCCAAGAAACAGAGGGGCCACAAGTCAGGTCCTAATGAAATAGAAAAGCAAAGGAAATAACATTTTTCTTCTGCCTTATTAGAAAGTAACTGCTAGGGTCTCCAAGGTAGACACACGTCTTTGGATATTTGGAAGGCACGTCTGGAAATGGCAGAACTATCTAGACTTAGAAAATCAGGATGTTGTGCACTCTGAAGTGGCTTTTTAGGGCTTTATTGTTAAACCATGCTGTACCAACAACCACTTAACTGCACCACAATGATCCCATAAAGATTTCAACGCAAGGCCATGGAGAGCTCGCAACCTCGTGGCTGTAATAGGATATTAAGGCTTCAGAAGAATTTTAATTCAAGTGTAGGAAATGTGGGAACCCTGTGAAGAGGCTATAACTTACCATGAGGAATTACACTGGCAAGGTTTTTACTGCAGTTGGATGGAGACAGTATTACCATCTCGTGATGAAACAAAGTGACGATGATGAAAGTCCACGAGCTGATACTGTAATTTCAGCCCAATAAAGACTTTGCTTAAATGACCATACCCCAGGGGAACGCACAGCTTTCAGGACGCAGAGACTGTTAAAGATCAGAAATCTGGTCTGGGTCACCTCTAAGAGGGCTCTTAAGCTTTAAAACATTTCCAATCCAAATATGTAGCTTTAAGATTCAGGCCCGCCCCCGCTCCCCCTCTCAGTGACCACCCAGGGCTCATTCAGAAGCTCCTTATTTTAATTCTTGCCTTCACACAGACCACTGGACCACTGCTGCCTTCAAAGACCCCTGCCCAGAACCACGATGTTTTTCAGGGTCCTACTGGAGGAAAGCCCACTCAGCATTTGGTGAGGCAGCGAAAAGGGCTGTATCTCCTGCGGGCTGTGCAGTGCCCAGCAGGACACAGTGGGCCCTGGATACAATGGCATTTACTGACTGGAAGTGTCTGGGTGGCCAGACCAGGCCTGGGATTCTCTGAAGGTCACAGGATGTTGGCAATGTGGTTCTAGCAGCTGCTAGAGCTACTCTGGGCAAGAACAGAGCGGTAGCCATGGGTACAGTCAAAGGGGGAAATGCCCATGACGAAAGGCTGTCTGGCAGGTTTGATGATCTCCGCAAAATAGGTCTGGCTCAATTCCGTGACGGCAGGTTGCTAGAAAGAGTCCACAGACTGAACAATGCTACTCATTTTCCTCCTTCTCCTTAAAAGCCGCAAGTGCAGGATTAGCCACAGGCTCGTAAAAATGCAGGTCCCCTCTAACGGCAGGTGGCTCCATGTCTTTTGAAGAAACAGACTGTGTGTGTACATCCATGTGTACGTGCCTGCATATGCATGTGGTGCATGCATGCAATCTGGCTCTGAACGCATTGTAGAAAGTCTCTCTGATATCGTGGCAGTAAAGAAACAAAGTGCAGCTATCTTTGATAGGATGTCTCTTCTCTCTTTTCTACCCCTCGATTCTTCTGAGGTGTCCTGGGATCCCTGAAAATACCTCCCCAAGGCATTATGTCTGCGTATTTTGAACCTGCTCTTTCTCTACCGTGGATCTCCTCTATATGTGGATTATTTAGTTTGGCTACAGCAAATCTAAACATCACTGCAGCTTCGTCTGG
The DNA here is from genome assembly GCF_049350105.2 of Macaca mulatta. NCBI lineage: Eukaryota > Metazoa > Chordata > Mammalia > Primates > Cercopithecidae > Macaca > Macaca mulatta. Next base: position 8,079,206 of record NC_133418.1, read on the forward strand.
GTGCTTGGGCTGTGCAGCAATCTGTGTTCCTCTCGCTGTCAAGTGGGTTCTGCCAACCTTGCTGGCACTACTAAACCATTGCCCTCCTCTCTCTTCACAGCGGAAGGGACACCTCCATGTATAAGAAACTCATTATCGTGACCCCAACCGGCTACTCTTCAGGTGTTCACTATTTCAGAGAATGGCTGCCACCTCTACCCTTCCCACTGGCCACACTGGGAATCCGGGGCTCAGCCTCTCCTCCCTCCTCATTTCACCCCCATCCAATGCATCCTCCAGTCTTTCTGAAGAGCCGTCTTCTCTGGAGACTCCTCTCTATCGCTGCAGTACTGAGTCTAGCTCACGTTTCCACTCATTCTTATCAAATTGCTGCAGTCGTCTCCCTGCATCTGCTCTTTCTCCAGTGGTTTCCCTCGCTGCAGTCACAGGGATGTTTTTGAAACACCAGTCTGATCATGTCACTCCCTGCTTGAGACACTCTGATCGCTGTGCCCCCAGAACAGAAGGCCAACTGCCTGTCACAGCTAAGAAGGCATTTCATGACTGGGCCCACAGTTGTCTCTTTCAGCCCCTGTCACAACTCCACGTTCCGGCCTCTCTCCACTCTCACCCACACTTCGAGGCTCTGGAAATGTTTTTCCCTCTGTGCCTCCTTTGCGTCTCTGCTTGGATGTAATTTTCTCCTACTTAGAGGCAGAGGTCCCTCCTGGGTGCTCCCACAGAACCCTTGTGTGCGGGTGAATACTGTTTATCGAGTAGAGATGTTTGACATGTTTGGAAGTATATTTGCTTATGACTGCTTAAACTGTAGGTTCATGGACTTTAAAACGGTATAAACTTTAATAAACGGTATAAATAACTTATAGCCCTGTAAATTCTTAAAATCTAGAAGTCACATGCTACAATTAGTATTGACTTGTTATACATATACTATGAAGGAAATAGTTCTTTTTTATGGACAAACTAAGCATTTGTTTAAAACCAATGAGGGATAAACTCAGATTTCCAGCGTGCGACTCTTCTGAACGTTTCAAATGCATAAACACACAAACACACACTGTGCACTCACTACATGCTTGGGCATATTCCGCGGAATTCAACAGTCAACTCAACTCAATGCAGGTGTCCCTCATCAAGGCAGGTGTACCTCATAAACGCAGAGGTACCCCATCAATGCAGGGGTACCTCATTTCACATGATAGACATTCTTTTAAAGTTGCATGCAAACTCAATTTTTGTGAATCAAAGTTGATTTTAAATGTCCCATTTGAGCAAATTCTATGGTAATTGTATGTTCAAAGGGAAGAATCACCTCCAAATTTAACCTTCTTGAGTAATCCAGACTTTCACAATTGGATTTACTTAAAGCAGTATTATAAAGTAATTAAATTGATTTTAACGAAGAATAAAACACAAAGAAAAAACAGTAAGATGTGTGGATCACATTACACACTGCCAACATCCTACATAATGCAAACACTGAGATGATTAAGCTGTCTGAAAGGCCTCCCATGCATAATGATGGAAGAAATATAGGAAAGTTTAGCGTTTATATTCTTCTGAATCCCATTTTATCTACTAATTCACATTTTTCTTTCTTTTTTACTCTCAATTTACAACCACCAAGGACACACACAGCATTCTATATTGAAGCCGTTTCTCCTCCAGAGGCATAACAGTGGGTTTCATGGAACAAGAATCTCAATTTTCTGAATAAATATGAATAAGTAAATAGTGGCTTAGGTACACCAGCATATATGTATAATATTATTACGTAATTGTACCATTACACCCTATTTCAAGGATTCTTAGATGCTACCAGTAGAAGACAACACCACGTTGTGTGCCATTTAGAGAGAAAAACTGCCAACCAAATTATGACACGTAATAGAATGTAAGACACAGTCCAATTTCAGAGCTATTAAAATGTGAGAAATGTGTATCTTTTCATCAATGATATATGGTAACAAACTCTGTTCTACTTTATCCCCAGCATTTGGAAAAGTGCTTGGCAACAGTAAACATGCTATAAATATTTGTTGAGTACAAGAACAAATAATAAGTGAATATTCAAAACAATGAAACAGGTATGTATCTTGCATTTAGGACAATTATAAAATGATTGGCACTGGTCACACGTTTTAAAAAGTAGTTGGTGCTTTATATACTAGATTACCTCTTCTTTAAAATTAAGAGTTCAAGAAATTGGAATATAAATAATAAACATTTAAAGATTTCCATCACATAGATAACCTCATCAAGTTTAAGACAAATAAAATCAGATATGAATTTAATGAGATTTTTTTAAAACTAGATGGTGAAGATTTCTGTTATAGTTTGCGATATATTGGTATTTGTCTCCCAGTTGACTTCTCTCTCAGGACTGGGGTATCTTAATGTTACTGGACACCCTATAGGCTTCTGTCTTGAGTCACATCCATTGGAATGGAAAATGCTATTTGATCATTGCTAACAACCTGCTGATGCTGCCAATTACAAACCTCCTTCCTAAATACATTACAGGAAGTCCACTCTATTTATCTTCTCTATTCCATCCGTCTTCGCTATCTGACATCCTTTAAGACATTCCCAGTGCAGAGCCCTTTTCCAAATGAAGAAAGAATTCAATAACATCTCATTCCTGCTTCAATCTGCTAAGTTTAAAGCAATCGTTTTATATATCTTCTTTATTAATTTTATCATTCATCTGAAAACCCTTCCCTTTTCTTCCTCACTTGTTCTGCCCTCCTAGGCTCGCGAGTATGAAACTGGAAACTGGATATGTCATTTCTGATAGCTTTACCATCTGACGCTCAGCTGGAAATGGAAGCTACAATTTCCCCCAAGCCTTGATCTTCATGGATAAATGCTGGGCCTGTCAGGTGTGAGATAAATCTGTGTCTCCTCTGTGCCCAATACACAATGCAAAACAGGGTCCACGCCCCTGGAGAGCAGCTATGCAAGGACATCATGTTCTGTCTTTCAAGTGAAATGCACATCCTCCCATTAAATGGCAAATCCTTCATTTCTAATGGTTGAATAGGACAGTACTTACAAATGAATTCCACTTGGTTAAATTTTGAGTTCGGGAAAAAAAAAAAGTCCTATCCAAAAATACAGTCTGCCTTGGGGCCCTTTTTGTCTGATTGTGAATTAATGTATTTACACCCTGTCCTCTCAGTATCTTGTGAGACAAACTACTAGTTGATCTAACAATATCAGACTCTGAAATCTGAAACGTGAATACTCTGATTTAGTTTCCTTGTACAGTTATTTATTTAAAGGGGGTTTTCTTTTTATTAATATGCTTTTCAGGGACGGCACTACTGAAAGCTTGTGTGTTTTTTGTTTTGTTTCTTCAATGATCAACCTTACCTTTGCCGCTTCCCCAGGCAACCCGGGAGTCCCTCCTTTCCCTTTGAGAGAGGGGAAGAGGTCCCAAATGAGCATGGCCTGTTCCACAGCCCCTGAGAGAGGGGAAGATGTCCCAAACGAGCATGGCCTGTTCCACAGCCTGCCTCCTTCAAGATTCTCTCTGCAACACTAACATGATCTGTGGGTCCTCTTTTTCAGGGCCCCTTAGGTCCAGAGGTCGAGCCCTTCCCATATTGCTGGTGCTTACAGCCCTCCCCACAGCACTGCTGGGCTCCTCCAGGATGGTACCTAGGTGCCCAGTGGTCCCATCATCCTGACTCTTCTTTACTGGGTTCTCCCCACTGCTGCTCCTACCCCTGGCTTCTTCCTCCTCACCCCAGACTTTGTGGCCCTTCTCCTCTGTGGCTGTCACTCCAGCTTTTCCTCCTCCTGCTCTCTCTACCATCTCTTCTCCAACGCTATGACAGAAACCATGCTACTCATGGCGGCATCGAGGGATGTGTTCCGGCTGCTCACAACCTCGTGGGAATCTGATGGCGCGTCTGTTCTGGAGGAACCTGCTCCTCTTGCCCTCCGTGGAGCCCACGTCTTCGCAGAGTTGCCCTGGAGATGCCTGCTCAGGTTCTTGCTAGCTAAACCCCGCCTGTCTGGGGAAAGGCTTCCAAAGAGAACTTGCCTAAGAGCTCTCTTGGTCATGGTGACCATCAACACAGAAGGCCAAGGATGGTCAGCCATGAGCCTGCCTCAAACTCTTAGTCCGAATACTTCTCGTCTGCCCCTCTGCCCTCCCTTCCTCTTGCTCAAAAATTAAGACTATATCGTCAGCTACAGTTTCTTCTCTTATCGCTTCAGATGCCGGTTATTGTAAAATGCCAAGGAGGAACCGCACCGGCTTACTGTTTGTTCCCTTTGCTCTCCTGTGTTTATTCCTAGCTTCCTGCATTTCTGCGTATTCGTACAAATATAAGGCTTTTGTTTGAATTTTGTATTTCAAAAACTATAACAGATATTCATGAGTTTAATTTAACTGTCTACTTACTAGCAGCCATGCTTGTTAAGGGCTGCAATAAGCCAACTGAAAAATTAAGCACTCCACTTCCTCACATCCTAAGCAATACATTACTTTAAGAGTCCCGTTATTAGGAATTCAGTTGGTACTCATACCAGCAGCAGCAGATCCTAATGACTCCATTTGGTATTCATACAGATGTTATCATGTATCACGCCCTCCACCGCCATCAGAGAATCATTCCCATTCAATGTTTTTTTTTTTTTTCCCCCTAATTCCCTGTGTTTGATAAATAAGCTGATCATCTTTGCTCTGCACAATAAAAGAATATTAAATTCAGGCCGAACGAATGCATGGCTGGAAACACAAAAGAAAAAAAACTTTCATAGGTCCCAACACCAAAAGACTCTGACCTATTCCTACTACTCCAGCCAGCTGATTCTTAGGCATTCTTACATTTCTGGATGCCATTCTAAATGATGCGAAGATAAAACTCTCTAAATTGAATCTTAAATCTTAAAATGTACCAAACCATAACTACCTTTGACTGTTTATCATGCCAGATATTCACTTGATCGTCTTAAGAGCCCCACAAAGCCAGCACTATTAACCCCATTTTATGTCAGAGGAAAGCGAAGCAAAGAGGTTAAGAAACACACTTGGCCACAGAGTGAGGATGTGGCAGAGCTGGGCTTCAGATTCAGGACTTCTCAACTACCAAGTGGGCACTTTGGGACCTATGTGTCAGCGAGCAATGTAACCCTACCCCTGTCTATCTGGGATGGTCAGTTGTATGTGTCAACAAGGCAAGGCCTCAGTCCCCAGACGTTCAATCAAACAGAAAGGTCATTCAATCCAGGTGCTGCTGTGAAAGTATTGTGTAGATAAGATGAAAGTCGATTACAATAATAAAAAAACATCTATCATCAGTTGACTGTAAGGAAGAGCATCCTAGACCACTTGGGTGGGTCTGATTCCATCAGTTAAAAGGTTCTAAGAGCAGAAATGAGGCTTCTCTGAAGAGGAAGAAATTCTACTGGTGGACTTCAACTTCAGCTCCTGACCACACGTTTCTACACTGCTCTTCCTGATGGCCTGTCCACGGCTTTTGGACTTGCCTGCTAGCCCCACAATCGTATAAGCTAACACCTTGCAATCAATCAATCAATCAACCTACCTATCCATATTACATACACACACAGACACACACACACACACACACAATCTATGTACACATCCATATATCGCCTACTGTTTGTGTTTCTCTGTTGGAGCCCATACTGGTACACCATTGAAGAGCTTTTATTGACGACTGAAGAGCTCTCAGGTGCTAATACTATGCTAGGTACTCTCACCTGTTAATGTACTACAAGTCTATACTGAATGAGCCATATTCTTTAAAATCCACCTCCCTCAACCCCTTAATGACAAGCAATTTAATTCTAGCAACACGCACGGCTATTTCTCCTTTTGTAAGCGGGGCCTCTTTTTATCCCAATGGAGGTGGAAAGTTACAACCCTTCCTCGTCACACATCTGAAGCCACTTGTGTTTATCATGTCATTGATAAAAAGATGCTAAAATTATGTAAAACTTGTAAGTTGCCTAACACTGTGCCAATTCTGTTCACTGTGTGTAATTTTATTATTTTATATAATTAACAAGTTCATGCAGAACTCAGTCATTCCATGTGCAAGATTAAAGTGAAGTATTTCGAGTATTACCAAAATATTATTCCTTAGACACCAGTTTAGAAAAGCCTATTCTTCTCTTCAGGTTAAATAACCCACGCTTTCTTAATGCTTCACCGTGAATCATGCACCCAGACTTGGAATTACCTCCCCTGCCTGCTGTGGAGCTTTTACTATTCATTCTTTTCTCTCATTCAAAGTAGCTAACATTGCCTTTGGTCTTTTAATAAGGGATTCTGAATTGTTGAGGAATTCTGGTTTTTGTTTTTGTTTTTTTTTTTTTTGATAGGGTCTCACCTTGTCACCCAGACTGAAGTGCAGTGGCACGATCTCAGCTCACTGCAACCTTCACCTCCCAGGCTCAAGCGATCCTCCCACCTCAGTCTTTCAATTACAGGTGTGAGCCACCATGCCTGGCTGGAATGCTACTCTTAATATAAAACAAATACCATGTTTACTAATCACATTCATTCTTGAGTTCACTGTATTCTTCTTGTCCCACTAGAGTCTACCTTCTGATTCTCCCCTTCCAAGCAAAGAGAACCTTGATCCTTTACTGTCAGTCTTGATTTGAGTGAATGAGTGCTGGCCTACGACCACGTGATGCGTACAAATTGTCTGGTCTTTAAGAAAACTCTCTACCTGATGCTTGTTTCCATTCAGGTGGCTTATGCTTGCCCAACTTTCTCCTATTTTCCATAATAAATTGTAATCTATTTTGGCTATGTCACCTCCTGCCTATTGGTCTAAATCAGTAACTGGTCACCTATTTGCCACTGAACATAGTTTTCAACTTTTCACTCATGTCACTGATCAAAAGATGTATAAAAATGACTTTTTTATGTATAGCAGCAGTATGTTCAATCTGAAATACAAAACATACTGATTTGGATTGAAAAGAACATTACTACAATGCTATCCCCCTACCTCAGAGACTATTCACTAAATATTAATTTTATTAAAATGACCATTCAGGAGAAAAGCAATCTTAATGCCTGATTTGAGAATAAGCATACTTCTGTTTAGACAATGATAAAAACATTTCTCCCATTATTTATTCACTAAGCATTGGTAGTTAACATTTTTATTGCTCATTTGTTTTCATTCTCAAGCAGATTTTTCAAAACTAGACTTGATTAATAATTTAATATATTATATTATGTAGTAGCATTTGGATTTCATAAAACATTAAGGAAAGATCTAGATAGAGGACACAAACATGTTCTTCCTCCACTGCTACTGTACTTCATTTTGATCATAGTATGTGCAAAGGTACGCATCAGAAACTTCTAGATGAAAACTGCTGATTATTACAAGGATGCCATAAATAATCTTGCCTTCCGCATCACCGTGTAGTAGTGCAAACAGGAATAAAGTGTCTTGGACCAAAGTGTAAGGAAAACTGTGCTTCTCTAAGTTGCTAAGTTTATATTTAAGGACAATATGACTCTCAAAGTCATAAGGACAATATGACTCTCAAAGCCCTTTGAGTTTCTCTTTTAACTTCAGCTGCTGGGAAGATCAAAGCCTGTCCACAGACTACTTTTACTTACAATGTAATAATTGCATGAATTTTGATAAGTCACCTTACATCCTCTTCTAAAGAAGGACATACGAATGGCATTGTAGTTTGGAAGGCTAAGATAAATGCGATCATTTCGGGAGCTCTGACCAGCTTTGCCGTTTGGCTGGACAAATCTCGTAATTAGAGCTAACATTGGACACTTCTCCAAACAGGAAATTAGGACTCTACAATTCCTTCCCTCCTATCCAAGGTCACTCTGACATTTGGTGAAGTTTAACTGAAGAATCTTAAAAGAAAGCTTTACATAAAAGCTAAGGAAGGCATAAAAAAATGCTTCTGATTTGCGCACACGTGCTGTGTGCGCACTCAGTGCGGTGTCGTCTGCGTCAGAGCTGCAGGGTGTGGCTTCCTGGGGCGGGGCATCTTAGTCTATCTATTCTGTCAGCTGTCTGATGCTTTCCTTTTGACAGTTGACTGACCTGCTTTGTAGGAAATGTGGCACTACGGGTCTTCATGATTTTTCATGTGGCTACCACACTCACTTCAACCACTGTTTGATCTATTATTTGTACGTGTCATTTTTTTTTTATAAGACTAAGCCCATGCCAAAATTTAGTACAAGTAGAAGATTTTCGTAAGAAAAATACTTTTCTCAAAATCTCAGAACAAACACCTGGAAATTATGGACCTGCTGCCTCAATAGTTTCAACCAGTTTTACTGAATGTTTGTGTCCATTTAAAGATTTGCACTTTTTGGCCGGGCATGGAGACTCACGCCTGCAATCCTAGCACTTTGGGAGGCTGAGGCGGGCACATCACCTAAGGTCAGGAGTTTGAGACCAGCCTGGCCAACATGGCGAAATCCCGTCTCTACTAAAAATACAAAAATTAGCTGGGCATGGTGGCGGCACATGCCTGTGATCCCAGCTATTCAGGAGGCTGAGGCAGGAAAATCGCTTGAACCCAGAAGGTGGAGGTTGCAGTGGGCCGAGATCATGCCACTGCACTCCAGCCTGGGCAACAGAGTGAGACTTCATCTCAGAAAAAAAAAAATGCACTTTTTATGCTGACGGACAGGCAGTGCAAAGGATGCGGGTCTGGCTGCTGTCGCAGGTTCTGACTCCTTTGACGTGGAAAAATTCCAAGTAGGAAGGTTTAGTAGTCATTTGGAGTTTCCAGTGCCCCAGGACTCATACTGAACTTTACTGATCAACACTTGAACTGCACAGAAATGCAGACTGTAAATGCAGGTATTATGTATTATTTGCAAAATGGTCCTTTGAAAAATTAAGCTGCTCTTCTCAGCAGCAGCTGCCATCATCTCCCTGAAAGAAGGCTCAGTGGTAAATGACTGGCAGCCCAGGGGCTGCAAGGGAAGACTTGTACCAAAAACATGTGCACTACAGAGACAAAACCCACTACCTGTGCCAGGTGTTAGAGAACTCTGTGTTGTTATGCCATCATGTGAAATTTCAAGAAGAGCTGAGTATCTGTAAAGCAGTTTAAAATTGTAAAAGCTCTAGGTGGTAAAGGTTGACTTTCCTGGTGATTCATCAGGACTGTCTTGTTAGGAGTGGCAGAATTTACAAGCACAAAATAATAGCTGGCAGGAGAAAGTGCCCAAATGAAAGAGAGGAATAGAATCCATCTACAGCCAGGACACCATGCCTCAGAAACAGGATTCCTTGGCATGTGGAAGTAATTCAGAGATCAATGGGAATAATATATTGCTCTTTAGCGCAAAGGAGAACAAGACTACATTCACAAGACTAAGGAATAGTGAGTCCCGATTTCTACAAAAGATTAGTCTATAAAAGGAAGACTGTCCTATTTATTAACAAAAGAACCTAGCATTATTAAGAGGCTTAGGGCAAAAATCCACCTTGACCCATGGGAAAATATTTGCCCAGAAACTAACAATCAATTGTTTTACATGTAGCTAAATTTTATGCTTGATGACAAACATAGTCCATAAATGCCACTTTGTAATTTGCATTGGTAAAAATTAGCCAAAAGTCACACTTAGGGCATATGTGCTTCCAAATACCACATAACTTGTTAAAACATGTCCTCAAATTTACAACTATGTTGTATGTCCCCATTAAAACTCAACAAATAATTTATCTTCACCAGTTAGATTATGAAGATTTTTCTTCACTAGAGTAGCTTCCATTCATGCAGTGATTTCAAAAGGTCATATTTTTAACCCTAATAAACATAGTTGTCGTTCTCACCAAATGGGCCCTCGAGATCAGAAATCACTAGGATATGAAAGAGATAGAGAGCTACATATTCAATCAGGAAACCATAAATTTAACGAGGCAAAATCTCACAGGGTCATACATCCCCAATTGATAACACAGGGAAACAAATCCTTAGCTTACTGTTTCTCTATTAGGGATTGATTTTTGCCAAAACTGCATATCCATGGGCAACATAAATTGTTATGGCTACTTTAAGCCACTTAATTTTGCAGTGCTTTGTTACACGGCCATCGCTAACCCAGAAACGCCCTTAAAGAGAGTGTACAGATGCACGTGAAGGGCTGTCCTCTTTACAGAGACACACACTAAGTAGGACCAAAATAGACAAGAGAAAGGAAAAACCTCCATCTGTGCCCCAACACACTGTTCCCCACTAACCCCACACTCCATCAGAGCCTGAACCCACAAACCATTTACTGTGTTCTGATAACCACTGGGACAAAACCAGTTCAATCTCACCCCTTCAGTTCAGAGGGGAACAGAAGGAAGAGAAGGAAGTAATTTAATGACAAAGAGTGTCTTATTCAGCTCTAGCCCCTACTGTACCTGCATACAGGAGACACTTATATAAAGGACACTTATACAAAGATTTATACTAAACAAATATTGAATTCTAGATAGCAGCCTTGATTTTCACAGTTGTATATGTTAGTAATTTTGAATCTACTTTTTTGTGTATTCTGATATTGACCAAATAAGTAAGTATATTGTGGATAGTGGGAACAAAGTTTCTTATTGTCAGAGAAGGGACTTATAAATGCAGACGGGGAACACTAGAATAAACCCTGTGAAAATGAACTAGAATTGGAGATATCAGTATGAACCCTAGTTTCTGTTAGATAGATTGGTAGACAGATAATAGATGGTCGATACTGACGTAGATGTGGACAGATATGCATATGCATGTGTATATATGCACATGAAATACATATACAGACTAGCTCTGTCCAATGAACGGGCCTAGAAGACACAACACTTAGGTAGCAAATACCATGTCTGCAATCAAAGGAACCAGGGCTCTCTTGAAAATAGGCTGATTCTAGGTCAGGGCTGTAGAATGATGAAATGATTATAGCACATCTTGCTGTACTGGAAAAAGAAATAATGAGGAATGATGGGGATGTGTCAAATGAAAACAAGCCAACTTGAAGGAAATCCCATTGACCAAATCTCAGATAATTTGACAAAAAAAAAAAGTGAATCATCAATCATAATCTATTGAATAAAATAAAAATCCACGAGTTCATACAGATAAAATATAAATAAAGTAGAAGAGAAAGGTCTTCCTTATAGAGGAATGCCAAGTAATACGTGTAGAAATAATGACGCATTTCTGGAAAATCACCATTTGGCAAGCACCACTGTATTAACTGATTCTGGTAGGTATCACCAACAAATGCTAAAAGTAGTGACTGAGAGCTTGATAAAAAGATGTCCACACGGTCTCAAACAGACACTTACTAATAACTTCAGTGGAGAAATTTGGCAGATCCCTCTTAACCAAGTGATGGCATTCACACCACCAGTAATGGGACAATTCAATGTCACCTGCCTCTGGACATGACGTACAATGAACTGAGAAGGACCAGCATCTCTCCTGGGTATTCCTGCAAAAAAACGTAAAACTTGAATCTAATCATGAGAAAATATTAGACAAACCTAAACTGAAGAAGAGTCTGAAACGCTGGCTTTTATTCTTCAAAGATGTAAAGTTTGTAAAAGACAAAGCAAGCCCGAGGAACTGCTACCTATCAAACGAGCCTAAAGAGACATGTGAACTAAATGGAACATGCATGAGCCTGAGTGGATCCTGGACCAGGAAAGAGAAAGAGCCATCATTAGGACAACGTGAGAAATTCGAATAAGGTCTGTAGATTATAGCATTGTATTCATGCTAACTTCTGGATTTTGATCATTATATTATGGATATGTAAGAGGATATTCTTGCTTTCTGGGAAATACACACTGAAGTATTTGTTAATAAACATCATGCTGGCCGTGCGCCGTGGCTCACACCTGTAATCCCAGCACTTTGGGAGACTGAGGCAGGCAGATCACAAGGTCAGGAGTTTGAGACCAGCCTGACCAATATGGTGAAACTCCATCTCTACTAAAAATACAAAAAAAAAAAAAAAAAAAAATTAGCCAGGCATGGTGGCACACACCTGTAGTCCCAGCTACTCAGGAGGCTGGGGCAGGAGAATCGCTTGAACCCGGGAGGCGGAGGTTGCAGTGAGCCGAGATCACGCCACTGCACTCCAGCCTGGGTGACAGAGTAAGACTCCGTCTAAAATAAATAAATAAATAAAATAAACATCATGCCTGCAACTTACTCTCCGTAGATGTGTAATACATGTATTACACATACATATACAGAAAGGGGCAGACCAGCAGGGTGGGGCAGGGCAGAGCAACGTGGTGAAGTGTTCAAGTTTAGGGAATCTGAATGAAAGGTGTAAGGGAATTCTTTGACTCTTCTTGCAACTTTTAAGTATGAAGTTCTTATGTCTTAAAATTAGATTGACATAAAAAGATTTTTAAAAGGCTCTCAGGAATGGAACAGATTAATGAAAACATTCCATATTATCATCTAACAGCAGTTAACATAAAAAAAAAAAAAAACAGAGCCACATGGATCAATAGGGATAGATGCTGAGAACACGCTGAAGGGAAAGGCAAGTTAGACAACGTCACGGACAGCACAGTACCATTTACGTAATTTAAAACACATACAGGAAACATCACTACATATTATTTACATAAAGATACAAATGTTATAAAAGCCATACAAACCTGGCCTGGATACCTGTTCAGTTTCATCATACTAATGATCTCTGCAGTGGGGAAGAAGGAACTGAGAAGCAAAAGCCAGGGAGGGGAGTTCAAATCCCTTTGGAGCCAGGGCTGCCTGACGCAGGCACAATCTGGACGGTCACACAGGGCCTTGAGATTTGTTTAATGCACTGCCTGATGCCTTGAAATTCTTAATAATTTTTTAATTATTAAATTAACTAATCCCACATTTTCATTTTGCACTGGGCCCCATGAATTATGCAGCCAGTCCTATTTCTTTTACTTCTTTCATAAAAAATAACCGAAACGTATTTGCTATTTCTGGGTAGTACACACGCAGGTGTTTACTGCATTAGTCTATGTACTTTTTAGGGCTTAAATATCTTTTTCAAATTTTTAATTATGGCATTGAATTGAGAAGAACCAGCATTTCTCCTGGGGATTCCTGCAAAAAATATAAAACTTCAATCTAATCATGATAAAATATTAAACAGACCTAAACTGAAGAAGAGTCTGAAATGCTGGCTTTTATTCTTCAAAAAATGTAAAGTTTCTGGAAGACAAAGCCATGGAACTGCTACTTATCAAAGGAGCCTAAAGAGACAATGTGAACTAGATGGATCTTTTCTCAAGTTCACCTTAAGGTGTTACTGGAGCCTGTGGTGATAAAACTGGGAAAAACCCCACAACAAATCAAAATTCAGCATTTCAAAGTGGGGTGGCCCTACACGAGGACTCAGTTAAAAGGAAAGCTCTCTGCCTGGGACACTCTTCCCTTCTGCAAGGCCTTGGCATTACTTCTTCCGATATTTTCTTTAACTCCTCATCTGTAATCCCTCCCGTCCTGCCTGGACTATCACTTCATTCCTCACCCTGCTTTAGTTTTTGCACAGCATTTACTACTGTCAAAAGTCTATCACTTATTTACGAAGTTATGTGTATTTTATTCTCCCTCATCAGAACCTGAGCCCTTGGAGGTCAGGGGCTCTACAGGCCTCGCCTCCTGCCATGTCCACAACCCCTAAAACAGGACTTGGCACACAAGACATCAAATATAGGGTGAAGAATTGAACTTAGGATGAGAGGCAGAGACAGAGAGAGACTGGCAAAGACAGAGAGAGGACTCAAAGTGTCCATCCTTTTGGAGAGAGCTCAGAGCAAGATCTTCCAGCAGGTTCTCCAACGGCCTGCAGTATGCAAGCACAGTACAACTACAATCAAGAACCAGCAGGCCAGTGGCACCCCGGTTCTGGAAAATCACAGTCTCCAATCACATCCTGAGCACACGTATCATGGTAACACTTCCCAGGCAGAATTAGGAACCACTTCTTCAGGTGCAGCGGCCTCCCTAGGTCATCAATTCTGGTCGTCTCAAACTTCACATCACAGGAAGGCTGTGACCAAATCTCATCCTCATGAGGCCACGAGGCAAAGACACCTACAAAGACGAGGGCCTGATGCTTAAGGGCGGGGATTCCTTGGCATCTCCTTGGTGAGGCTAGGATTGCCAGAGATCTCTCAGAATATTTGTACTTTCTGTGCATCTCTGCTCTTGCTCATGCTGTTGCACCTACAGACTCAAACTTCCCTCATACACTTGCTGTGACGACTGAGCCCACTGTCCAGGCAGGGTCCTGGCAAATGGGGCGAGCTGGTTCCTGGCAGATAAGGGCTTAATAAAGGGATTGTTTGCCTACTCCATTGCAGGGATATGGTACGACTCTGTCTGAGGTTAGAAACAGAAGGGTAGTGACCACCCTTTGGCCTGAGGCTACTAGCAGGGTATCTGGGGAAGAGGAGAAGACCTCACTCTTCTCCCTCCCTCTGGTCTCTTGATACTCCTCATTGGCTGAACCCACCCAGAAGCCAGAGGGCAAGAGACCCTGATGTGGTACCTACAGTGGACTTCCCTGGCACAAAAGGGGATGGGGGAGTAGATCCAGGAGCCACCAATAGAAGAGACTCTGCATACTCACACTAACACTTATAACAGGGAGTATGGATTCTACCCCTTTTGTGAGTTCTGCCCTGGTTTCCTGTGTGCTCGCCTTGTCTCCCTGTAAGAGCTTAGATTCTAGGCTCGTCAGGGAAGATGAACAACCCCTAAAGAGCTTATCATATAATCATACATCATATCATAGAATGACAATAATTTAGTGATTATATAATAGATTACTGAATAGGCTCCCAGATTCTTCTATATTAAAAAGGACCCAAAAGTACGAGAATTTATGATATTCTGATAATAGTGATAGCAGTGGGTATCTATCTCATTAACAGTAGCCAGAATTCTACACAACTAATTTACATTTCTACATAGGGTACAGCATTACCTAGTAAGAAAAGTAAATGATGGAAAATAGTTTGCTATTCGACAAGGAAACTGCATTATTTGCCCCGCAAACAGCACACAAAAAAATTCTGTTGGGTATTTATTACATGGCCATTATATGAAAACATTACAGAAATAAAAATCCTAGAAAGAGAAAGAAAATCTTCACAAATTCTTATGGGCCCAAATGGTAATATGCTAGTGCACAATCAATTCCGACAGAAAATAAGGGAAAAGAAAAAATCTTGCTTTTTTCTTTTAGTGTAGTTTTCTAAGGGGAATAAGTAATTCACTATTCCTTCAATCAAGAAACTCTCTCTTATTATTTAAAAATATTTACTGGTGGCAGTTACAAAATATGGTGCATTTTTTTCCTGGCTTGCCCTTTGTATTGTTGTATATCTTCTGATAATGAGAATGGTAACTCAGAAGTCATAAAGAAAAGTTTTTTGAAACACCATCTTGCTTTAGAGACAGGAAGGAAACGGTAATCAATCAAAGTTTGAAACACTCTGGGAATATCTTGGGCCATTTAAAATAATCTGAAATAACTTAAATTAAGACTAATTCACATCACCTTCTCTGTTCTTAAAAACTCTCCTAAAAACAGGTCCATTACCCCATTCCTAGTTCTGCAGCACTCCAGAAGGCAGAGTAACAGATCAAGTCACCACTTGCGATGTTCAGGTCCTGCCTTCCCTAAGGAGAAACGTCTGTTCTCCTGAAAGTGTTTGTAATACTAATTGCTCTAACCTTTAATTCATTAACAACTTTGCATTCCTTTATTCATTCATTCTGACAACAAGTATTTATGAGGTGAGACAGACCTAACGCAAATAGGTACTCAATGATGGTTACACTCAGTGCTAACCTAAAGGCTACCTCACAGAAGTGGTAATTAAGTGAAGTATGAAGAGTGAATACTAAAACCCAGTGAAAAACCAAAACCCAGCAGAAGCAGCCTCTCCAAATGCAAACCTTTCACAGGTTTTAATCTCATTTTCAAAGGTTGTGATACAAATGAATAGCACCAACAAAATTCAGTAGAAAAAGTTTCGCATGAAGACCGAACTTGGATATCTTAGCCTCTTTGTCATTCAAAACCATTTTTGCACAAAACCATTATATTCCCCCATCTCCCATAGAAAAGGTGATTTCATCAGGGGCATGAAATGCCTGGCTATCCTCCTTTAAAAAGCAGGCATTAAACCAATTCTAATCATTATTGTTACTGCTTTATGGTACATCTTAGGTTACTGTCTCATTTTTATGAATATAGACAATAATCATTAATTCCCCCCAGTAGCAGTATAGAATCATCTCCCTCCACTGCAACGTTTTCCCTCATAAAGGACACGGATGGAAAACATTTGGGGTACCTAATTCTTCTTTTATGGATGATCCATGAGCATAAAACTATTAATGTTTATCTCTTAAGTGTAATTACCATATTTCCCACATCAATGCCCACGGCTGAACACATCAATTAAAACTAGATGTATAATTTTCACGTTTCAGATGAATTTAATTATGTGAAGAAATCTGTTTTATGCCCTCTTGTCTATGTATTTCTGGAGGTGTTACTTTGCCAATTCTAGAATGGGTTGTGTGATGTGGGATGGCTCCTTCTATGAACTAACCCAATCCTCCAGGCCGCTGCCATAAAGAGCAGAGAAGCCATGACTGTTCAGATTATTTTATGTTGAATAGGCGAATTTTGTTCATTTTTAGAAAACTGATATTAAGTTCAACTTACCTACAATATTTTTTATTAAAAAGTATTCATTACTTAAAAAGTATTTCATACTAATTAATCTCTTTGGTTCCCTTCCTAACCAACTGGTAGTTCCTTTAAGACAAAAGTTAAAAAGCAATACAGTTCCCCAAATTAAACCAAAAGTATGTACAAGAAAAATAATACAAATAACAGGAAATAAATGAAACAACTGAAAAACAGAAAAGAAATTAACAAAGGCAGAAGTCAGTTCTCTAAAAAGCCTAATACAATTGATGACCATTTGGCAACACTGATGAAAATTTTTAAAAAGAGAGAAAACCATAGTTACCAATATCAAGAATAAACCAGTGAGTATGACTACAGATTATACAAAAATTAAAAGTATGAGGGAATGTTGTGAACAGCATTATGCCAGTATATTCAACAACTTAGATGAAATAGAGAAATTCCTTGAAAAATACAACTTACCAAAAAGGACACAGAAAGAAATAGAAAATCCAAATAACTCTACATCTGTTTAAGAAACTGAATCTGAAATTAAACAAATTCCCAAAAGAAAACTCCAGGACTAAAAGTCTCCACTGGTAAGTTTTTCCAAAAAATGAATAAAGGAAATAATACCAATCCCACACAGTGTCTTAGAAAATAAAGGAGAGAACACTTCCCAACTCATCCTATAAAGTGATTATAATCCTAGTACTAAAACAAAAGACATTATAAGAAAATTACCAACCAAAATCCCTCATGAGCACAGATGCAAAAATCTTTAACAAAACATTATCATCTAGAAATATATTTAAAAAATAATACACCACAATCAACTAGAGTTTATTTCAGGAATTAAAGGTTTGAAATCAGGGTAGTCTAATACATTAACACATTAAGCAGGAAAACTCATGATCATTTCAGTAGACGCAGGGAAAGCACTGACACATCCATTTATGTATTTAACATAACCCAGTTGTGATACTACACCTATTTATTCTAAAAACTTTCAGCAAACAAGGAATAGCATTTGCTTAGCCTTTAATGCACATCTAGAAAAAACGTATAGCTAAAGGCACTTAACAATGAAATTTTAAATGTTTCTCCCTTACGTTGGGAAGACAAAAATGTCCACTCTCACTATCTTTATTCAACACTGTATCGGAGGTCCCAGACTGTACAGTCAGATAAGCAAGAGAAAAATGGGTGTACAGATTGGAAAGGAAGAAGTGCAACTCTATTGTTGATAATGTGTATGTAAAAAATCTGAATAAATCTACAAGAAAACTACTAGATCTGATAAATGAATTTAGCGATGTTTCAGAATACAAAGTCAATCTATTAGCCATAAAAATTGTTTAAAATGCTTTTTACAAAAGTATGAAAAACATCAAATACATACTTAGGGATAAATGTAATAAAAGACATGCCAACTTTTTATCCTAAAAACTCTAAAACATTACTGACTGAACACATAAATGGAGGGATATACCATGCATACATGAATTGGAAGACTCAACAGTGCTTAGACGTCAATTCTTCCCAAATTGATCTAAAGACTCAGTACCATCCAAGTCAAAATCTAGCAGACTTATCTCAAAACAAAACACATAAAAATACAACTTCAAACAGTCATAGACCTAAACATCAAAGCTAAAAAATGTTATTAGAAATAATGAGAAGAATGCACCAACTCTGTAACATTCATTCTTCCTAGTAACCCATAACTGCAGTCTCATCACGAGAAGAATTTCAGATAAACACATATTGATGGTTATTCTACAAAATTCACAAGAGTAGTCTTCAAAAGTGTCAAGGCTATAAAAGATAAGGGAAAACTGAGGAAATACAACAGATCGGAGGACACTGAGGAGTCATCACAACTAAATGCAATGTAGTATCCCAGACTGGATCCTGGAATGAAACAGGACATTATGGGGAAAATTGGTGAAATCCAAGCAAAGTCTGTAGTTTACTTAATCTACTGTAATGTTCATTCCTTGGTTTTCATAACTGTACCATGGTCATGTAAGATGTTAACATCCAGGGTAGCTGAATGAAGTATACGTAGGTATTCAATGTACCATCTTTGCAACTTTCTGTAATTTTGAAATTATTTCAAAATAAAAAGCTTTAGAAAGAGTTATTAGAATGAAGGACACATTTCTTAGAACACAGAAAGGAATAAATGTGAAAGAAAAATTAGACTTCATCACAATTAAAAATGTCTGTTCATCAAAGAGTACCATCAAAAGAACAAACAAGTAAGCCATGGCATGAGAGAAAATATTTGCAATACATATATCTGACAAATGACTTGGATCCAGAATGTAAAAAGCACTCTGGTACTCAATAATAAAAATTAGCAACAGCACTATAAAAGATAGGCAAGGCCGGGCGCGGTGGCTCACGCCTGTAATCCCAGCACTTTGGGAGGCCGAGGTGGGTGGATCACAAGGTCAGGAGATTGAGACCATCCTGGCTAACACGGTGAAACCCCGTTTCTACTAAAAATACAAAAAATTAGCCGGGCATGGTGGCGGGTGCCTGTAGTCCCAGCTACTCAGGAGGCTGAGGCAGGAGAATGGCATGAACCCGGGAGGCAGAGCTTGCAGTGAGCCAAAATCCAGCCACTGCACTCCAGCCTGGGAGACAGCGAGACTCCATCTCAAAAAAAAAAAAGGCAAAAGATTTTAAGAAATCCTTCACAAATGAAGATAGCAACTGGCCAATAGCACACAAAAAAGTGTTCAACATCTTTCCTATGTGGGAAATACAAATTAAGGCCACAATGAGATATCAACACTCACTCACTAGAATGAATAAATGAAAAAGACTAATAACACCAACTGTTGACGAGGATACGGAGTAACAATACGGAGTAACTGGAACTCTAAGAAACTACTGATTAAGTATGTAAGATGGCATAATCCCTTTGGAAAACTCTTTGGGAGTTTCTTTAAAAGTTAAACACAAATCTACCCCATAACCCAGCAATTTCACTCCTAGGGGTTTATACAAAAGAAATCAAACCATGTATCTACAAAAATTGCTATACTACAATATTCACATTCATTTTATTCATAACAACCCTGAACCAGAAATAGCCTGGATTTCCATCAAGGGATCAACTAACTATAGTTTATTTATATAGTGGATTAGTATTTAGCAATGAAAAAAAGAATTACTGATGCAGACAATGATATGGATGAATGTCAAAAATATTAGTACTGTGCTGGATAAAAAGAAGTCAGAAACTTAAGGCACATACTGTACGATCCCATTCCTACAAAATTCTAGAGTTAAGTAAAGGACAGTGACAGTAACCAGAGCAAAGCCTGCTTCTGGGGGCCAGGACAGTGACTGGAAAGTGGCATGGGGGAGCTTTTAGGGGTGATGGATATGTTCCGTGTCTTGATACGCATTCATCACAACTGACTGAAAGGTGCCTTTAGTAACTGAACATTTCACCGCATGCAAATTATACCTCAAAGAAAGTAATACCGTTTTCAAGAACTAAAAGAACCATTATAACATCTTCTCAAGTAAACATTTGAGAAGTGTTTTTTCCTTCATGCCTAGACTCTTTTCTACCTCTGGGGCTAAAATAAACCTCACAGTTCCAGGACTCCGGCCACTCCTCTGCTAACAGTAGTCTACATCTATTTTCTACCCAGACTTTTGGAGCTCTCAGCCAGGGAAGGTTGCTGTGTGTTCCTGAAATGCTTCTCGAATGTGGTATACTCCATTCATGCATATACCATTCATTCAGGAGCAGCAACTTTCTAAATGTTTCTCATTTTACAAACTTTAAAAAAGAATAGTAATTTCTGCCCTGTACCACCTTTGGAAGACCCGAAAACCACCATGCCAAATTCATTATGTTTTAAGCTAAATCTTCCTCACCCCACAGGAAGCACAGCAGTACTGAGTTCCATCTCCATTCTAGATTAGAAACACTGAGGAAATTTGAAGACAAGACAGAATTGGGGTTCTCTTTAACCTCGATCTCTTCAGACCACACTGCTCAAAGCGGAATGGCTCCTTAGAGAGTTACTAGATTTTGTTCACACAGTGTTGATAAGGTCTGAATCTGTGGTACAGATTGAATTTCTATATATTAGCTATATATTAGTTAATTTATGTATATTAGCTTTCAATTTTGAAAAGAATACTGAGTAGCTGGAAAGAAATAGGCTCTGGACTAAAGAATCAGCAAGTATTTTCTTTCTTTCGCATTCTACCCAAGTACTCTCAAGAGCCACAATTGCAAGTTCTACAAACTTCAGAGTAAACTTGTATTTATGCAAAAGGATCAACGAAAGGTGACCAGGATCTTCTGAAGTCTAGCTGGATACAGAGTGAGGTCCAATGAATTCGCTCAAAAGAAATATAGCGCAAAGCAACAATGGTTGTTCAAAATGGCAAATGAACATATTGTTAGTTCTTTCCCAATAAAAATTCAATTTTTCTTTGTGAAAAAAATTCCCAAAATAGAAAAGTTCTGCATCCTTGGTTTCTGACATTTAAAGAGGCAAAAAAAGAAAACAAAGAGAACATGCTATGGCCTATCGCAATACGCATGCTCCAAACATATTAAATATTGGCTGCCTCTAGACAGTCACGGTGTATAATTCACTTTTAATTTTATAATTATTACAATTAAAATTAAACAAAGGTAAAGAATAAAATCAATAACTACCTATAAAAGATAGGAAAATCTCACTTTAAGAAATATCTCTGCTTTCTGAGTATAGAATGGACACGAGAGAATCTGAGCAGACGACAATGCAGTCTGCTGGGAGTGAACCTACCTAGGAATTGGCCTGCTAGACATGACCGACCCTGAAAGAGGCATCAGACATTTCTCCAACTTAAGCTATTCCCATGTGTATTATAAAATTCTTCCCTTGAGCTCACCTGCCCTGTCCTTTCCAAGTCTCACTGAACAACCTTCAGTGTTCCACACTGGACTGGGGGATTCGGAGAATTTCCCAAAAGATATGATCCCTGTTGTGGGGGGTTAAATTATTTTGGAAAACACATAAACAAAAAACATATACACAAAGACAACAATGTATATCCTCTCCCTTCATTCAACACAAATCTTAAATATCCTTCAAGGTTCCACTTGTATGTCAGTTCCTTTGAGTTGTTTACCTAGAGTCCCCAAAGAAATGAACCCTGCCACCCATATTACGATTAGCATCTTTATTATAGCTCTTACTTATAATTCATGTCTGAAATATATGCAGTAGGTTCTAAGTTCTTCTCCAGTCCTCTCGGAATTTTTTCCATGGTGCTTAGCATAGCAGCTTGTATGCAGTTAGTGGTCACCAAATAACAGTTTTGTTCCCAATCTTTTCATTTAAGTCTGGAGTACGGAAGAGGGCTGTCATAAGGAGGAGGGTTAAGGAGTAGAAATCCTGCTACTAATTACCAGCACCATTATCCAGTCTGTCACATTACTTATAAACTCAAACTTCCTTTTACCTTTGCTTATTGCAATGAATTCAACGTCGATCTGGAAAAACTGACATCATGAGGTCAATCTATCACATGCTATGCTGCAGATTTAGGAATTATTAAAATGACATGTAGAACTCAAAATGTTATTTCATCAACTTAATTTTCCTGTGTCTACACCAACCAAAAGGGATTTATTATTATTATTATTTTTTGAGACAGGGTCTCACTCTGTCACCAGGTTGGAGTGACATAGCTTGATCATGGCTCACCGCAGCCTTGACCTCCTGGGCTCAAGTAGTTCTTCCACCTCAGCCTCCTGAATAGCTAGGACCACAAGTGTGTGACATCATGCTCAGCTATTTTTTTACATTTTTTGTAGAGACAGGGTCTTACTATGTTGCCCAGGTTGGTCTCGAACTCCTGGGCTCAAGCAATCCTCCTGCCTCAGACTCCCAAAGTGCTGGGATTACAGGTGTGAGCTACCACACCAGACCCAAAAGAGAATTCTTATTTTAGAACTACAGTATGAAGTATAAGTTACTATGGGTTTTTTTATTATTATACTTTTTTTTCCTTTTGCTCACACTGATTTATTAAAATTCATGTCAAGCTTGACATGGATGATCAATCATTTTTTTCAAGTTTACTAAGGATATTTTCCTACAAAATAAGTATATAAATATGTTTATATGCAAGCCCTTCTAAGGAATGATCCTCATCATCACAGATCATGATCTAGGAATTTCTGTCAATTACTCTTGAGCTCTTTGAGTCTTCGTACTTTCGGCACATGGCACAGTGCCTGGCACATAGTAGGTACTCGGTCAAAGTTTGTGAAATGAGTACTCTGCCATGAGTCTTGGGCAGATGAAAGAACAACTCAAAAGTGAAGACAGACAGTATGCTGAACTCTCAGCCGTCTGCTACCATGGAAATCTCTCTTTACATGCAGGGGTCAAGTCCTGGCCCTCACTGAGGCTGTCTGGGCAGAGCATGCTGTTCAGAAGTCAAGTGCAGGTGGAGGGTAGGGATGCTGCATACAAGAACATGATTGAAGACCCAGTCCCTGACACGGGCTCAGCACAGAGCAGACATTCAGTGAATGTTCAATGAAACCGCTTATGTTGTTCTAAAGCCAACAAGCTGAGCTTCCATTCCCAGGGAGTTGCTGTACTACAGGGAGTCAACCAAGGTCTCAAAACTATGGATCAGGAACCAATAACGTTGAGATATAAGTTGACGTCCCTTGCAACTGTGTAGTCTTTGCAGGCATTTTGATTAATATCTGAAAAGGCTGCTCATAGTTACATGAAATCATCATTTAGCAAACATGTATTGAGCCCCAATTCAACTATTCAAGGAGTTGAGGATACAAAAATAAATAATCTGCAGACATCAGTACTCACGCAACTCTCAGGCATGGGGTTACAGCTGTAGCATAAACCAATGAGTACTATACCAGAATCTAAATATACACGCCTGGAAGGGAAAGGGAGAGCGCTAGTGAGACTGCAAACGCAAAGTGCACATACAAGGGTGCAAGAGCACAAAAGATATTTAAGCAGTGCCATTGCTCCCACCTGCCCTTCTCCCCAGTAAGCACGCACACCCGAGTACACTGGAATGAGAGCCCAGGGCCTGTTAACTCCCATAGTCAGGCACTGGTTCTTTATGCTTCTGATTTCTCTGCACTGAGCTGGATGCTACTGTTTAAAGATACAAATTTTTTATACAACAAAGCCTCCAAACTCAAACCACCTACTTTATGCATTATTAATTTATACATATACATTGCACATGCATACATACATACAGGACCGGGTAAATTAGAACATGGATTAGCTGGTTTTTTTGTGAGATTTAGGAAGCCTCAAGGACAATTTCGACTATATGTGATTTCTGCTTCACACCCTGAGTATGAGTCTAATGGTTCTGTGGAACATGCAAAGTGCTTCAGAAGCACAGGACCTGGTAGAAGGGGAAAGCCTGCCCTGCCTGGGGGATTGCAGAGGATTAAGGATGGTCTGTACTGTCATGATTCAACAACCTCTTTAAAAATACCATATATGCTTAGCAATGCTTCTGTTGACCTCTGTCTGGAAGCCTGATTTCTTTCCTCTGCTTATGTTAACAGATTAAACAATTTTTTTAAAAAAAACATAATTTTTTAAGTAAACGCAATCAAGATTTTGCCCCCAAATGTAAATCTCCAAAAAATCTGAACAGCAGCATCAGAGCCAGGTGATGCCAATCCTGGTCTGCTTCTACTGTGCCTCCAACTGAGTCCTGCAATCTCACACAGGCCCAGGGCATAAGCTAATGTATAGGGTGGTCCTAGAATTGTTGAGAGCCTGGACTCCTGCCTCCTTGAAGGAAAGGATGTGAAAACTGTACTTCGGATATCCCTGCTTCTCATCATGCCCCTACTTGCACAAGCCAAAGCTTGCTTCAAGTCAAAAACTTAGGATATGAGCAATTAAAGAATTTTCCAAAGGCTTCTAAGTGAGTCAGAAACAATCCAGCCACAGGGCCTCTCCAGGGTACTCTTAAAAGTATTAAGTGTCATGCACACATATGTGCATTGCAGCACTATTCACAGTAGCAAAGACATGGAATCAACCCGAATGCCCATCAATGATAGACTGGGTAAAGAAAATGTGGCACATATACACCATCGGACACTATGCAGCCACAAAAAAGAATGAGATCACGCCCTGTGCAGGAACATGAATGGAGCTGGAGGCCATTATCCTTAGCAAATGAACTCAGGAACAGAAGACCAACTACCACATGTTCTAACTTACAAGTGGGAGATAAATGATGAGAACACATGGACACGGAGAAGGAAACAACACACACTGGGACCTTTCAGAGGGTAGAGGCAGAAGGAGGGAGGGGACCAGAAAAAATAACTAATGATTACTAGGCTTAATACCTAGGTGATGAAATACTCTGTACAACAGACCCTTAAGATGCAATTTTACCTGTGTAACAAACTTGCCAATGTACCCGAACTTAAAATAAAAGTTAAAAAAAAATTTTTTAATACTAAATGTCCTAATCAGAGAACCATGAATGTATATACCGAGAGGCCACAGAGCACATGGGAGACTGATATGGTTTGGTGGTTCTGTGTCCCCACCCAAATCTCATCTTGTAGCTCCCATAATTCCCACATTAGCTCCCATAATTCCCACAGGGAGGGCCCTGGTGGGAGATGACTGAGTCACAGGGACAAGTCTTTCCCGTGCTGTTCTCATGACAGTGAATGGGTCTCAAGAGATCCGATGGTTTTAAAAACGGGAGTTCCCGTGCACAAGCTCTCTCTTTGCCTGCTGCCATCCACGTAAGATGTGACTTGCTCCTCCGTGCCTTCTGCCATGATCGTGAGGTCTCCCTAGCCACGTGGAACTGTAAGTCCAATTAAACCTCTTTCTTTTGTAAACTGCCCAGTCTCGGGTATGTCTTTATCAGCAGCATGAAAACAGACTAATACAGAGGCTGTTTCATGCTTTAGAGTCTACATCGCTATTGTGGGGTAGATGTGCTAATATGGGAAGGGAAATTAAAGTTTAAGACTAAATAACTTCATGAAAACCTCAACACAGCACGTAAACGATATTATGTAAGTTTTTAAAATATATAAAACATTAAGCCAGGGGTTCTTCCTTGAATACAAGTTCAGGGAAGCTTGAACTTCCTCTTTGAATACAAGCTCTTTGTCCTCACAGACAACTACAAGGGAAAGCTGTTATTTCCAGGTCATCTTCACAGCACATACTCACCTAATTACATTTCTATAACTAGAACGAGTTGTTGTTCTAGTAAACGCTGTTTTCCAGTGTCAGGTGCAGCTTGAAAGCTGCTATGGATGAAAAACTCCTCCTTCAAAAGCTCAGTAACTGTCTCTGTGTAAATTAAGTCAGGTTCCTCTTTTTATCATATCATTTCAGTAAATAAGGCCAGTTGTGCTCATTCGTCAACAGGAAACACAGAAAGGAACCAGAAAACAAGATGCAGCTCCCCAGGCCGGTCTTGGCCACGTGCTGGGTAAGGTAATACCATGGCTGTGGTTTGAGACCACCCCAACTTCAGTTCACTTGAATGGAGAATTTTATCATCTCAACTCGAAGGGACCTATCAAATTAGTCCAGGGTGAGCTCAGACCCACTCTCTTGGAGTGGCAGCAGCCTTTGATGATAACGACACTGACCGCACAAACACTACACAGCAGCGTGCGACTCATACATCACAGAAACACTGCGGGAGCCACACTTTCAGGTCTAGAAGGAAATACTGTAGATTAAAGTCACCTTTTAAAGAAGTAAAAAATGAATAATTGAGATCATTTTAATACATTTTGGACTATGATTTGAGAAACGGCATGGGTAAATGAGAGTAAAAGCTCAGCAAGGTGAGGCTGGGAGTTCAAGACCAGCCTGACCAACATGGAGAAACCCCATCTCTACTAAAAAGACAAAATTAGCCAAGCGTGGTGGTGGGCACCTGTAATCCCAGCTACTCGGGAGGCCGAGGCAGGAGAATCGCTTGAACCCAGGAGGCAGAGGTTGTGGTGAGCCAAGATTGCACCATTGCACTCCAGCCTGGGCAACAAGAGCGAAACTCCATCTCAAAAAAAATAAAAATAAAAAATAAAAAAAAAGCTCAGCAAGGGAGAGAAAACTCAGACTCATTACATTACTTAATCAAAATTAATAAAACCTGTGGAGCAACTTAGCTCCAGCAACAGAAAGAACCGAATCATCCCTTTCATCAGTAACTGCTTATCTTCTTCATTTTAATTTTATGTTGATGTGCTTATTTATTTTTATTTATTAATGAATCTAGTTTCTTGTTACCCTGGACTTCCCATATTAACAATCTGAATAAACAACCTTATTCAACACGTATCTTTTTACCAAAAAGTGTCCTCTTAGACAAAGCAGACTCTGACACCACATTGCCTTGCCTTCACTTGATTTAGACTCCAAGTTCACAGTGCAATAAAGTACAAGGCAATTGAGAAATTTTAAAGCAAATGTGTTTTGGGTATAGCATTTTACAACCAAAATAGCTTTAAAATGGCATTTGTGAACAACTGAAGAGGCTAGAATGCCAACAAATATCTGAAAATGAGCATGACATTAAAATACAGTTTGACATGTTCAGTGAAAGAGAACTGGGGGTAAACGCACCATCATACATTTTGAATTTTTAGCTTTTTCTTTAAAAAAAAGAGTATCTGACTTCTTCATGTGTTACAAACTCAGGAAAGCAGACAGTCTTGGGATATTAAAATAGATAAAGTGTTTTCAGGATGAGATGGAGACTGCCACAGAACTGTACACAAGCATCTCTCTAAACTTAAAACACTGATTCCGGGCTAAGACAGTGTTTACTGTGTAGATAAAGTCTACAGGATAAACTCGATTTATCCAAATCCTGTGCCTTCCAGCCAAGAAATTATAAAAGAAGACTTTGTAGAATGAAGCAAAAAGTCATACTTCCTTTCCTAAGGATTGCAACCTGTTCACAAGACAGGCAGAGCTGAACAGCTGGTCTCCTTCCAGGGCTCCAAGAAATGTGAATTCCAAGGACAAGGTAGCCCTGAAATGCCTCCCCATGGGAGCCTGCACTGTCAGTAGTAAGCATCTTCAAAGTGACTCTGGCAGGTTGGTCTCCTCAATCACAAGAGTTCAGACAGAACCCTGACACCAGCCACGTGTACCATGCTGTCATTCGAATGTGTAAGGAACTTGTTTTGAGAGGACAGAAGAAAATTCTGTAGTAGGTGAGACCAGCCTCTCTCTCCTGCTCCTTCTCCCTTTCTTTTTCTCTCTCTCCTCCTTCTTCTCTCCCTCTCCCCCTCTTTCTCTCTCACACAGTTCCTACATTTCCGCACTGTGGGATAAACCAGGCTTCTGATCAAAGGCAATCTGAGACTTGGGTTCAAAAGCTTTGAGGAAGATTGGTACCTGCTACGCAGATGGGGAGAGGGAAGAAGAGACTAGCCTAGGGGCTTTTATATTTCTTTAACGCATCAGCCATTAATGGGCTAAGTTTACCACTGGGACCCAGAGAGCTAGTCCCCAAACACGAGCTCAAAATGTATGTATTTTCCAACCCATGGTTTTCAAGGACATGTTCCATTTCTATGAGGTTCTAATGAGATCTGAGAGATGTACATATTTTTTAAAGTCACATTTAAAATGGCTCTCACAGCACATCTGGGAGCAACTTAGTAACTTGTCTAAGCGCTTACATACTGAAGTTCCGACAACCGCCAGCTTCAGCCTTAGAATTGAAATCCACAGATCCAGTCTGCTTTTTTCAACTCTAATCTTGTAGACGGTTCATAGGTTTAAGACATTAAATAACCATGGATTATCATGACTCCAGAATCAGTTGGATTTGTGACAAAAATCAGCAAAATGATGAAATAAATGTAAGGACCTTCTTCCCATCTCATTACGTTGGTTAGTTTTTGCCCCACATGGGATGGGTCAGGACTTAAGAGTCATCCGTTCAAGGAATAGTTATTGAACTCACACCACTCCCTGGACAATGTCAAGAGAAGTGAGTGGTTCTCTCTGCAGGAAAGCCAAAGTATTAGGTTGGTGCAAAAGTAACTGCAGCATTGCCATTAAAAGCAATAACAAAAACAGCAATTTCTTTTGCACAACATATGGATCTTTTATTTAGGGAGAAAAAAGGTATTATTGATCGATATGGCTAGAAACAGACTGGACCTTTGTGGGTGTAAACCCAGAAGGGCCCTGGTGTTGAGGTGTTGGAAGAACACTGATGGATTCTTTATTTTTTCTTTTTTAACTACTTAAAACAACAGTTATTGATAGGGTACTGTTTAGAGATCACTACGATTCCTTTGCAGTTATTTGATATATAAACCTACTATAGGCTGGGTGCAGTGGCTCACGCCTGTAATCCCAGCACTTTGGGAGGCTGAGGCGGGTGGATCACCTGAGGTTGAGAGTCTGAGACCAGCCTGGCCAACACGATAGAACCCAGTCTCTACTAAAAATACAAAAATTAGCCAGGCGTGGTGGCGGGTTCCTGTAATCCCAGCTACTCAAGAGGCTGAGGCACAAGAATCACATGAATTCGGGAGGGAGAGGTTGTAGTGAGCTGAAATGGCGCCACTGCGCTCCAGCCTAGAGTAAGACTCTGCCTCAAAAACCAAATCCCCCAAACCCAACATACTACAAGTGAAAGGAATCTGCATTGTAAGGTTTGCTATGTGCCCCGGTCTGCCCACAGGAACCCTGAAAAACAAAATGTTAAATGGCACAGCCTTTGTAACTGCAAATGCTAGGTGCACTGACCTTCCTTAATACAACACTGTGATCACATGTATCATGGTATAGATCAAGCTTGTCCAACCCACAGCCCATGGACGCAAGCAGCCCAGGACGGCTCTGAATATGGCCCAATATAAATTCATAAACTTTCTTAAAACATTATGAGATTTTTTATGCGATTTTTTTTTTTTAGCTCATCAGCTATTGTTACTGTTAGTTTATTTTGTGTGTGGCCCAAGACAATTCTTCTTCTTCCAATGTGACCCAGGGAAGCCAAAAAACTGGACACTCCCGGTGTAGATGGTATGGCTCATTCTGCTCATCCTTCTCTGAGAAAGGGCATTTCAGAAGCTATTTCTCCTCATTCCAGATTTTATGCTGATTAAAGAAAACAAGATTTGCACACAGAGCATCCTCTAGTTATCTGGGTAACAGACAAAGCCATGAGAATGTTCCGCTCCGTAGGGACCATCAGTGCCAATGGCCTTCTCCACAGTGCATCGACCCCTTCCCCACAGCAAGCTTGGCCAGGGTCCAGCAAACCAGTGCTGACCTCCTTTGCTCGGGTAGGGCGCTGGGCCTTGCATACTATGGCACCTGACACGCTCCACTGCAGTTTTGTTCATCTCTCTCTGTCCAGTTAAACTGTAGAAATCCAGAGTGTAGAGACTGTGTCTTGAATTCATCTGTGTCTGGCACATGCAAAATACTCCTCAACGTCAGTTCCACACTCTTAGGATAAGAACATGCATTTTCAAGAGTTTTAATAACTACAGAGAGGTGGCAAGGTAAACAGTTTCCACGTGACCCCGTAGACTTCTCCATTAATCATAGTTTCCAATTCACTTTTTCGTTGTGCTACATAGATCTTCTTGTTCTATTCCTGATCATAATGTACAGTTTCAATAATGTGGTTTTTTTTATTGATGTTAACTATGCTCCTAGAAGCTGCATTGCAACAAAGTAATTTCAGAGAAAGGCAAACTGGATTCAGTTTTCAGATAATAAATATATATGTGCATAATTAAAACAGATTGATGTTTCCAGAAAGGAGCATAATGGAAGAAGGTGGTGCAGAAAGGCTGAGCCCTGTGCTATTAGTGATGAGTTTCACCTGAGATCTTTTTTAAAAAATAAAAATTTAATTTCTCTTTCTTCGAATTCTATGAGATCCCTTTCAGACAAATGCAACATTGGACTCGGGGATTACTTGGGAAAAGTTCCTTTAAGAACTCATCAAGAAAGCAAGGAGCTTAAACTTGAGGCATAGTATTTAGCTTAAGAATTGGAAAGACTCTTTGTTGCTGTTGTTGTTGTTGTTTTAAGTTCCAGGATACATGTGCAGAACACGCAGGTTTGTTCCACAGGTATACGTGTGCCATGGTGGTTTGCTGCACCCACCAACCCATCTTCCAGGTTTTAAGCCCCGCATGCATTAGGTATTTCTCCTGATGCTATCCCTCCCCTTGTCCCCCACCCCTGACAGGCCCTGATAGATGGGGTGTGATGTTCCCCTCCCTGTGTCCATGTGTTCTCATTGTTCAACTCCCACTTATGCGTGAGAACATGTGGTGTGTGGTCTTCTGTTTTTGTGATAAGTTTGCTGAGAATGATGGTTTCCAGCTACATCCATGTCCCTGCAAAGGACATGATCTCATCCTTTTATACGGCTGCATAGTATTCCACTGTGTATATGTGCCACACTTTCTTTATCCAGTCTATCATTGATGGGTTTTTGGGTTGGTTCCAGGTCTTTGCTATTGTGAATAGTGCTGCAATAAACATATGTGTGCCTGTGTGAAAGGCTCTTTCAAACACGAGACTTGACATCTGGTAGAATGAATAATTAATTGTGTCCGGAGGTAGTTAAAAAGGGAGGGATGGAAGATGAGCTTCAACTCCAGTGCCAACCCCAACCGAGCACCATGACCGTCCCTGGGTCCCGGTGCATAATGTCCACCATGAGTTACAGGCTTTGGAGGTAGCACCAGCATCTCTAGGGCAGCCAGTTATTTCTCTAGAATGGTGGAGAACAATAGCACCAGGAACTGAAAGGAACCTGCAGGACAACACAGCAGGTGAACAGAAAGCCTTGCCCGAATCTCCCCACCAGAGGTGGGCTCGGACTGGGTCTCGGACTCGGGACGCTTCTTTCTGCCATGCGCCTGGTGGCAGTAGGATCTAGACAGGGGTATCCAAATGAAGTGTCAGGTCTCCTTTAGTCCTGTGGTTTGACATGTTTAGGTCAATGGTTTCACACTGAACACTGACCAAATGGGTATTTTCATGTTTAGAAGGCGAATGAACATGTTCTGTGAGTTTTCATAAAGTTCTGCTTAAAACGTTTCCCAGGAGAAGGCCCCTCTGGGACTCCGCATGTACAGAGCTACAAAGGGAATTCCCTAAAACAACAGACAAACCTCCAGGGCCTCCATGGTGCTGCACACATGTTCTTAAGTGTCTCTGAAGCAGCCAATGACAAGTAAAGCAAATCACAGTAAGGGAACCACAGAAGCAAGGTAAGGAAAGGGAACATCCCACAAAACCTCTAACTACAATGAGAAAATCACCCAGAGGGAAGAACCCCGCCCCCTCAGAAGCCACTGGGAAGGGGCACTTCCACCCAAGCTCAGCCCCTCATTCACAACCCCCTGAGCAGGAGGGCCGTCTTCCATTAGTGCCTCTGTCGGGGAGAAGAATGGGTGCACACAGCTCAGCTAAGTCCTTCTGGATCTTCCCAAGGAGACAGTGAATCTATGCTGCTCTCCTGCCATGCAGAAAACGCAGCTAGCAGGGCCTGCCCTCAGGAGAAGCTGTGGCTGCAGAGCATCACCTGAGACCAGTGGGACTGCGATGTTTAATTCCAGGGAGAAGAAACACAGTCTGAAGGCCACCTTCTCTGGTCTGCTTTGTCAGCTGGAACATTGACCTACATTTGACTGTCATTTATGCCTTATTTCTCAACTAGTTTTGAATTCAGGGGGGAAAGAAAAGATGTGTGTTTATAAGCCTCCTAAAATCCCGGCACATTCATGTCTGAACATGGGAGGTCATCTAATGTTTAGCATTAGCACAGTGATGGCAAATGTCTACTGCCTTCTCTTGCACATGTGGCATTCTCCAGAACCATGAAGACCCATCGGAATCCCTGTCAACATGGTATTCACGGCAGGGCAGTTGCCTGGTGGCCACCACTGCAACATGAAATATCACCTATGTGTTATGGCCGAGCTCTGCCTATGGGACAATGGACATGTTACTTTCAGAAGAACCCCTTCTTACTGCACTTAGCCAAACAATTTACCTATAGAAATTATTCTCATTCAGCCATTCTACAAATATTTCATGAGCACTTTATAACTCCTGGAGCTGGCATTTTCTTTCAGGATCTTCTCTGAAATAACAAAGTACTAAGAACAAAGCACCATGAACCTTACTGAGAAGACATGTTCTCACTACAGCAGCATGTACAATCTAGGAAGAAGGGGACTGAAACATTCCAAAGTGTGCAGAGATGGTGGGCCACCCCCTGATGATGGACTGTGACAATCTTACATTCCACAGGATGGCTGACAACTTCCTGAGACCTTAGCTCCACCATCAGTGTTTCTAGGACCCTATAAATAGACCGTATCAAAGGGCTATTATCTACCTGAATACTCCAGGGCCACTTTTCTATTTTGGCAGGGTCTGCCCTCAGGAGAAGCTGAGCATCCCCTCACAATCTGAACACACTTCCATTTTTTCCATTCCACTGAAAGGAGCTAGGACAGTAAGACATCAGAGTCCTTAGTGACATGGAGGAAGGAACTGAGACCATCTATGTGAAACAATACGCCTTTAAATAAAAGGTCTTCCCAGTAAGTAACCCAGTTACTCATCCTCAGCTCAGGGAGTTGCATGATGAATCACTGAATAAAGGCAGGAGGAGGCAGGAAGTAAGAACACAAATTCAAACAGAAATCTTAAAAAAAATCTCCATTATTTGTATTCTAAAATCAGAAGAGGAAAATCACCCATACTAACTGGCTAATCTAACCCTCAGGAACTACACCCTCTGGGGAAACAGATTTGGGTATTTACGAGCTGGGTATTAATTAGAGGATCTCGGCTGGCTGGTACGGAAAGATTAGCAATCACTAGCCATGCGGTCTCGGCTAATCCCCCACCTGAGGCACAGGAGCTGTTACAGCCTGGCGGGGCTATGTGGGCAGGAATCCCCAGGAAATCTGAAGGATCACTTCCTGACAGCTTCGTGTGCTGAGTATCAGCACCTGGCCTGCTTTGATGATGGGTTTTACCCTAATCAGACCACCCAGAAATGAAAGGGATGAGGGAGCCAGCTGAGTTTCAGGGAGATGTCCGAGAAGCAGCCAGGAGGATTAGAGCGGAAAGGTGTTCTTGTTACCTGTCAAATCCCCATACGCGCTGACACGGATGGGAGGAAATGCCATCTGAGGCTGTGTACTTACACAGTTTACAGGCTGTAACTTCATCTTCTAACTTGCAGGAGGAATCACCCAAAACTAAAGGGGCAAAATCCAACTTCAAACTCAGAAGACCCCAGGAAGAAAAAGGCAGGAGGGTGCATTCATTTTGTCTGCAGACTCGGGCTCATGGAGAGAAATGACTGGACTTCCGAAGTGTAAACACACTTGCTAAAAAGGCAAACACACTTGAGAGTTCTAACGACCTTCATCAGGAAGGGTTTCTTCCTTCAGTAACTATTGTCATGCATTTTTTTTTTCTCTCTTAGCTCAGACACCAGCCCAAGGTGGATTTAACTGTGGCACTTTTCATGAGCAGTGTCAACTCAGGACACCTCAGTAAGCACAGCTCTCAGCCTCTCAGGTCTAATCCCAGGACAGCTATGGTTTTTTCATGGGTCCAAAAGCCCAGAAAATAACACTCTGAGATGACGATTTATGTTCAGGAAAAGAGAAGCAGGGTAGGACCTATTTCTTGATGGAGAGGAACAGGTCCATCTGAAAATGCTGGGGCTGGAAGCATTTTGGATTTTGGATTTTTTTTTTTTAATATTTACATTACAGAATACCGGTTGAGCATCCCAAATCCATAAATCTGAAATCCAAAATGTTCCAATGAGCATTTCCTTTGAGTACCACGTCAGTGCTCAGAAAGTTGAATTTTGGAGCATTCTGGATTTTGGATTTTTGGATTTGGGATGCTGAACCTGTATAAGAGCCAGTGATGTCCTGGTCTGAAAGGCTGAGAGAGAAGGGAAAAGGTCATTCACAAAGACCTTTAGGAGGATATGGAGGAGCTACATATATAAAAGCCATAGAATTTAAATGAATTGAAGGATTTTTAACAGAGAAGATGTGAAAACAGTAATAGAATAACACATTTTGTTTAAGGATGGTATGTCTTGTGGCAATTGGTCTAACATGAGAGTGTTAAGGGGAGGGTGGTTATAATTGGGAAGAATGTCCTGGAACATTCAGAATGCGCAATCCCTGGATTTAAGGAAAAGGTTACAAAAATCAAGTAACCAGTCGTTCATGTATTTCCAGAGTCATCTATTCTTTCATGTAGGCTTGATTCTTTTAATACTGGTAAATTTTCATAGGCATCTCACAATCACAAAGAGATGAATGTGGATCCTGGCTCCATCATTCAGAGCTCTATGACCTTGCTCGGGTTAGTGGCTTCTCAGAGCCTCAGCTTTCCATCAGTTAAAATCTCTACTCTTTAGATACTTTTCAAGATTAGGGTGCTTAACCCAGTCCTAACACACAGTAACTGCTCAAAAAACAGTAACTACCATTCACTCAGTGAACAATTACTGAGCACACATCAATGAAGAAGAACACCAGCCATGTCTTCCAGGAGAATTTATAGGCAAGACGGACATGCGCACAACCAAATTAGACTAGCTATGGAAACTGTGGGCATGTTATTTGACCCCTCTGACTGCAAACCTATCATCCACAGAATGCATATAGTAAGAGTGTGTGTGCCTGACATGGTTGTGGTAAGGAGCCAACGAGTTAATACGCATCAGGTGCTCAAAATAGGACATGGTGCACAGTCAATGATGGCGATGATGATGATGATGATGATGATGACATAATGGTTAGCTTTATATGTCAACCTCGCTAGGTCACGGTACCCAGACATTTGGTCAAATACCAGTCTAGTCATTTCTTTGAAGGCATTTTTTAGATGAGATTGACATCAAAATCAGTAGGCTTTGAGTAAAGCAGATTACTCTGCATAATGTGGGTGGGCCTCACCCAGTTAGTTGGAGGCTTTAAGAGAAAAAGACTGAGGTCCTCAGGGAAGAGGGAATTCTGCCGATCAGACAGCCTTTGGACAAGACTGCAACATCAACTCTTCCCTGGGTGTCCAGCCTGCTGGCCATCCCTGCAGATATGTGACTTGCTAGTCCCCACAATTATGTGAACCAATTCCTTAATATGAGTCTTAGTGTCTTTCTCTCGCTCTCCATATATATAATATACACTTGTTAGAGACAGAGATTCCATAGCCTTTATACATGCAGCTCTTCTGTATACACCTATAGAATTACCTTTTTCCTGTCTCTCTCAGCCTTTCAAACCAGGTCATCACTCGCTCTTACGTGGCTTGAGCATTCCAAATCCGAAAATCTGAAATGCTCCAAAATGTGACAGTTTTTGAGTGCCAACATGACACTCCAAGGAAGCACTGCTGCTCGCTCTCTCTCCTTCGGTCTGACATACCCTATTCATCTAATACAAATGTTATTTTATTATTTTATGACAAAGAAAGGAAGTGTGTATCACAAACAAGATTTCTGCTTGATTGACTTTTTCTGCGTGGCCCTGGAAGGACAATTCTGTTTCATCTTGGTTCCATAACTACGCTGGTAGAATGCCAAGAGAAGTTGCTTAATGCATACCTGGTCATTTGTTTTTTATTAGAAAATAAATACAAATGTTTAATTAAGATAAACTTGAGTAACATCCAACCTTCCTGATGACACCATGGGGCAAAGGTCTTTCCACTTAACTCCGTTAATCACATAAACATAACGAAGTTGTTTCATCCAGGAGAGAAAAGGGCTCCGGTGAATCTCCGTCTTTACTCTGTTAAAGAATACCTAAGCTCCTCTCCTAGAGAACAGCTCATTTCAGTTTAGATTGACACTGTATTTAAGGAACACTTAAATATTTGCAACAAATTGAAATGAATCACCCCAGATGAAAAATCCAACTTCCATACTGCAGCTTTAGAAAAGCTATGATATACTGAAATAGAAACCACCAGTTGTCTTACTCTGAACTCCGCACGGGAATGTACACGGCGATTTGTTAAAACTAAGCTTCCTGAAGCATCTGATATTCTTTTTCTGCTGGATTAGTGAAACACTTTAAATGTAAAAAATGCAATCTGTATTTCTCTCATTATCTGTTTATAGCACTAATAAGAACCACTCTGCTCTACTGTCAGTTTTCTGCTGGTATAATTCTAAAGTTTTAAGAGTGCGCAAAAGCTTTATATTTAAGTCTTGCTCTCAATGATGGGTGTATAGTTCTGGGGGGGGGGCCTATATAGCTTTAGGTGATAGTTAGATGTGTTATGCCATATTGATTTAAAAGCTAATTTTGGGGAAACAAAATTCCTCGATAAATACTAAGATCTTAGATTTTTCAGTAACTTCCACTCCCGAATGCATATGTCTAATGTGGCAAATGCCTCATTCTATAATCTGATGTCAGGACACCCGATGCTCCAGGGTTTCTAGACACGTCTGTGTGTGAGTGTGCACAGGGTCTATGTATGCTGGTACACTTAATCTGCTAGACGGGCTTCTTCTGGGATTATACAGTATTTTACACGAATTAAGCCATGAGAATAAAACTTCTGTGAAATGGAGAGAATATTCCAGTTCTCCATATTATCCTCACCGTGTCAGAGGCGTGTGAACCAGAGCAACTCCCTCTTGCATAGGAGCTGGGTAAAATGAGACTGAAATCTACTGGACTGCATTCCCAGATCGTTAGGCATTCTAAGTCACAGGATGAGACAGGAGGTCCCACAAGATACAGGTCACAAAGACCTTGCTGATAAAACAGGCCGCAGTAAAGAAGTCGGCCAAATCCCACCAAAATCAAGATGGTGACGAGAGTGACCTCTGGTCGTCCTCACTGCTACACTCCCATCATCGCCATCACAGTTTACAAAGGCCATGGTGACGTCAGGAAGTTACCCTATATGGTCTAAAAAGGGGAGGCATGAATAATCGACCCCTTGTTTAGCATATCATCAAGAAATAACCATAAAAATGGGCAACCAGCAGTCCTTGGGGCTGCTCTGTTGATGGAGCAGCCATTCTTTTATCCCTTTACTTTCTTAATAAACTTGCCTTAGCCTTGCACTTGTGGACTCACCCTAAATTCTTTCTTGCATGAGATCCAAGAACCCTCCCTTGAGGTCTGATCAGGACCCCTTTCCTGTAACAACAGTGTCATAAACCAAAACCAGAACTAGAACCGGGAGGCGATTCCAGCTTGTGATTCTTTCTGTGTGTCACACCCCCACCTGTCTTTGTTTCGTGGCCACCCGCTCCCGGCTCCCATCTTTCTGGTGCAGCACTCTGGGACCACTGGAGAGGAAATCCGAAAAGGCTGGGAGAGGCTAAAGACGCTGCAGTAGAGCAGCACTCCCAGGCAGCAGAGGCTGCGCTTCCGAAGCCCTGAGCAGGGAACGTGAGCGCTTGCTGAGGGCACACCAGGAACAACTAAGCCCTGCCAAGAAGGAAGTTCTGTCTCCAGGCCACAGACGGTGACCACAGGGGAGTTTCTCTGGCAAACAGTCAGAGAAAAAAGAAAACAACGATCTCAGCACCACTCTGAACTCAAAGGACAGCGAGGATTCTTCAGAAGATTGGGCAGCTCTCTCTGCTACGAGAGGTTTCACCTGAAAGAAAAACTGAAGTCTCATGGGCAGTTTAATGATGTACCGTGCTACTGTTATTTACTGCACTTATTAGAGCAGCCTAGCACACCATGTGAAGTAAACCTACTAGAGTTTTACATGACCCTAAGTATATATGGTGGCAGAGTCCACCAACTGCATAGCACGATGATCCATTCTTCCATTCTTCATGACTAACAACCCCTGAATTTTGTTGGATGAGGCAATGTACCCAGCTTAAAAACTACATTTCGTAACTTCCACTGTGACTACACATGTCACTGAATTCTGTTCAATGAGATCAAAGAAGCTCTATCTGGGGGCTTCTGATAAAGCTTCCTAAGTGGGAACTTAGTTAAACTTCTCTTCTGTCCTCCTTCTTCTTCCTCCTTCCTATCAGGAGTAGAGACATGATGGCGGGAGCCACAGTATCTTGTGACAGTGAAGCAATTTTGAGAATAGAAGTCGCACACTAAGGATGACATGACAACGAACAAGAAGGGATCTGGGGTGCTGATGACATTACGGAGCCTCTGCTCCACCCCTGCAGCGCCTACCTCTGTACTTTATGGTATATGAAAGAAAACACAAATACCATGTTGTTAAAACCACTGACTTTCAGGTCATTCACAGACAACTGCAAATCCTAACTGAACGAATGTACACTGAACACACAGATACAACATATATATAAGGGTAAGCAGCCTGTTGAGATCCACCAATCCATCATTGAAAGATTATCTTCCAGGCAGCTGCAGTCATCCCTTTCTCGAGTGAATCATTCTGCACTTACTGAGTGCCTACTTATGAGCAAGTGTTGAAGATAAGAAGATGGATGAGACACAGCTCACGCCCTCAAGCAAATGACGATCTGTGGGAGGACACAGTAAGATACATGCATTGCATCCATTTAACAGATGTCTGCTGCACACCTACTAAGTTCTAGGCACTCTCCAAGGGTTATGATCACAAGTCTATACACTAGATGGCATGGGGCGAGCAAGTTGGAGGGTAGAAAAGAAAAATAATAAAGAAGAAAATGAAGGAACAAGACAACTTCAGAAAATAAGGATGATGTGCTAGTGAGTGACTGCTGGGAACTATTTTAGACACGGTGACCAGAAAAAGCCTCTCCTTAAAAGTAATATTTAAGCTAAGATTATGAATTAAGTTGGGGGGCTGGGGCAGGAGGTCATGGCACAGGGAATGGCCTGTGAAGGGCTTGGGGAAGAAGATTTTTGGCAGAAGGAAGATCAAGTAGAAAGGTCCTGAGGCAGGAATAGCTCAGATAGAATGTTAGAGGTGCTCATGGCTCAGAGGGGAGCTTTGATTGTGGGGAAAGGGAGAAGTCAAGGAAAGTTGCTCAAGTTGCCCTTGACTGCAACTAAGTCTTCCTCCTCTCTAGAGCCAGGACGGTTCCCATCAGAGAAGGAGCAAAGCTGCCTGAACCCCCTCTCTCCACCCACCCGGCCTCACAGCTGGCTCAGCGACACTGTTATCTGTGCCTTAATCCCAATATATTTTCCTTCCCTGAAGAGCAATATGAATGCCTTCTCCCTCCAAGTATAAGACTTGGCTGTGGGAGGCCGAGACGGGCAGATCACGAGGTCAGGAGATCAAGACCATCCTGGCTAACATGGTGAAACCCCGTCTCTACTAAAAAATACAAAAAAAAAAAAAAAACACAAAAAAAAAACTAGCCGGGCGAGGTGGCGGGCGCCGGTAGTCCCAGCTACTCGGGAGGCTGAGGTAGGAGAATGGCGTAAACCCGGGAGGCGGGGCTTGCAGTGAGCTGAGATCCAGCCACTGCACTCCAGCCTGGGCGACAGAGCGAGACTCTGTCTCAAAAAAAAAAAAAAAAAAAAGACTTGGGCTGGTGGGGGCAGGGGGAGGGGGGCTGGGAGAAGAAACCCCTCCTTCTCCTTCTGCATTAGAGAAAACCATTTTTCAGCAGCACTACCACTTCAAAAGCAGTTGTCCTGAATAAGACCCAGGCTGCTCTCAGATCAGTGGCCATACAAAAGCTCGCTAAAACACTATTCCTGTTCGAGGTTTGCCTAGTACCACAGTTCAAAAGGATCAAACCCATTATCATGGGTCATAGTCCAGGCCAGTGCAAAAGAGCAACAGCCCCCAGGATCTAAAGCTGCAGAGAGCACCAGGCAGGATAAAATGCAACCCGCCCGCTTACTGCAAAACCCTAAGCTGGTCCCGTGTGAGGGTCCATGAACACGCAGGACCATGCTGGACAGCGTCTGCAGTCCTGAGTACCCTCCAACAGCTTCATGACAAATACCAAAAAGATGATGACATCCCTAATCCTTTGATTCAGTTACTATTATTTACCCATCAGGAAAAGCACTAGGATTACACTAGCCACAGAACCAACTTTAGAAAACTTCAGGGGTGATACATCTGATTTTCAGTGAATGGTGGGGTTATTACACAGACAGTGATTCTTTGATCAGTAAAAGAAAATATGACACTGCCTTGTTCCCAAACCCTAGCTCTTTTCCTCTGAAAACTATGACTTTATCAAGTGAATGAGTTTTTTCCCCTGTTTTAACAAAGACTCTTTCTTTCAGAGATTCACTGCACTAAATAAATTGTCAGATTATTACCTGTTGATCTATTTCTAGTGAATTCTACTTGGTTAAAAAAGTAGAATCGTAATTTCTCACTGATTTTCTATTAAACCTCCACTCAATGTTTTTGGTCTCCCATCTAACAATGGACCTGATGAGTTTAGTGGAGTCTTCCGGTAATTTCCTTCTTGTATTGTATGTTTCTCTCAGGTGAATATTTCAGTGAAAACTGAGACTAGTTGATAATCTTTCCCACTGAAGTCTGTATTCCAATTTTTTTTTTAATTTGATACAGGGTTTTGCCCAGGCTGGATCACAGTAACACCACCAAGGCTCACTGCAGCCTCAACCTCCTGGGCTCAAGTAATCCTCCTACCTCAGCCTCCCAAGTAGCTGGGACTACAGGCATACACCACCATGCCCAGCTAATGATTTTATGTTTTTGTAGAGAAAGGGTCTCCTTAAATTACCCAGGCTGATCTTGAACTCCTGGGCTCAAACCATCCTCCCGCCTCTGCCTCCCAAAGTGCTGGGATTACAGGCATGAGGCACTGCGTCCAGCTCCACTATTTTTCTCTGGTTGTTCATCTGGATCCGACCGAGTATGGCCTATCCACCTCACCCACTTCTGTCTTCCATAAGCTCTGTTTAATGTCAGATAACAGGTATTGACTTTTTGTTCTATCTGCTAAAATTGGGGTTGGAGTTGAGTGTCTTGGGTTGGAGCTGATTATATTCTTTCCAGGTTGTCACACTGTGAATGTTTTTCACTCTAAAATTATAGCTATTTAAATACATTATCTGCTCACCTACAAAAACTCTCCCTTCTTCGGAAACACAGAGGTTGGTCAATGCTTCCCATTCCACTGAATTCACACACTCTGCTGGGAATCCAGTGATGGAGAATGGGGAGGGTCAGCCTCTCCTTCTATGCAGGTCAAGATGTTTATTTTTAAAGAAGAGTCAACCTGTTCTACTACTTTTTGTTTTTTTAAATCCTTAGCACTCACACACTACGAACCATGCACTCACATGCTACGAACCATGCCTGGGGAAGGCACAGGAAGGATAAGACAAGGCATCGGGTGACAGAGCTGCCAGGGGGCTCGCCTCTAGCCAGAGTGACATATAGTCAAGGGTCCATAGGACCTAGGTCCAGAAAGAGTTTTCTTTTACCAGCAAAACATAATAATCAAAATCTAAACTATATATTGTCTTATACTTGAGAGAAAAGATATGAACCATAAGAAGCTATTTACTGGATTTTTTAAAAAAACAGACTTAGAGAAAATGCAGTCATAAGGACTTCATGTGAGTCTTTGAGTGGAATTCATCCATGTAAGAACTCCCCACTCGTTGGACACCTATGGACGTAGGCGCTGCTAGTGCTAGAGTAACAAACGCACGACCTGCACCCTGCTCTTGGGG
Organism: Macaca mulatta; assembly: GCF_049350105.2. NCBI lineage: Eukaryota > Metazoa > Chordata > Mammalia > Primates > Cercopithecidae > Macaca > Macaca mulatta. Next base: position 8,121,640 of record NC_133418.1, read on the forward strand.
AGACCTGGCCCTTAGACATAAGCACATGTGGAGAGATAACTCATGCAGGATGATAAGGCTGGTGGAGAGATGCAAACCAAGCACACAGGAACCGGCAATCAATTACAAAACAGCCTTTGGCTGGTTGTGGGAAGACCACTTTAGCAAACAGATGCTTAAGTCTTCTTTACACACAGAATTAGCAAAACTAGCAGCAAAACAGATCTTTGACCAGGTAAAGCCGGTAGCCTAATGGGACTCTGAAATAAGTTTTTACACTTTCCTTGAAGACTCATGCAAATGGGAACCTCCTATTTCTGCTGATGGGGTGAAGAGCGGAGGTCAAAGAGCCTCCCTGGGTCTCCCAGTCCCCATCGCACTTTCTCACCTGTGAGGGCAGATGCCCACCCAGGCATCCCAGTGGCTCCTACCCCGGGAGTCATCAGGTTTGGCCCCTTTCCTTCTTTTCACTGAAGACAATGAACAGGAAGGCTGTTAGCAACAGTTCCTGTTTTCTACTTGCTCAATTTTTACCTCCTGCTATGTAGCAGGGAAAAATGAGAAATTCTCCATTGGCCTCACCCTCACTGGAGAAATTGTATGTGATCCAGGTTATATAAACAACTCTTCCTTCAAACAGCTTCTTGTGGACTTTATAACCTCATCTACCAGTACTGTTATAGATGGCTCAGCACTAAACTCTGAGATGGATAACTGATATAGGAGCCATACTCCCTGAAAGTAAGCCATGCTTATGGAAGATGGTTGGGGTTTAAAAACAAAGGCTGTCAACAAAAACCCTCCCAGCCACTCAACACTGATCAGAACACCTGTGAAGGATGTGACAGAGAGATCCAGCACACCCAGAAGTCTGGATGATGCTCTAACTATAACTGTTGAATGATTAGTATCAATGACTATGTACATGCAAAGCCAGTTAACTCAATTTTGACACACAAAAATTCCTTGGTTAACTATTTCAATGATTTTCTAAACATTTCATAGGCAATGAAATTCAAGAAACATGGATCTTTCACGCAGTCCTCCTCTGGGTTCTACCAGACACAGCCCCTACCCCCAAAGAGGCAGATTATAGAGAGACCACATAGGCAGCAACAGAGTGATAAAAAGATGGGGATGGGACAGGGCATGGTGGCTCATGCCTGTAATCCCAGCACTTTGGGAGGCTGAGGTGCGCGGGTCATTTGAGGTCAGGAGTCCGAAACCAGCCTGGCCAACATGGTGAAACCCCATCTCTACTAAAAATACAAAAACGGGGCATGGGTAGGTGCCTGTAATCCCAGCTACTTGGGAGGCCGAGGCAGGAGAATTGCTTGACCTGGGAGGTGGAGGTTGCAGTGAGCCGAGATCACACCACTGCACCCCAGCCTGGTTGACAGAGTGAGATTCTGTCTAAAAAAGAAAAAAAAAAAAAAAAAAGATAGGGACGGAACAGAAAGAAGCTCTGACTTCTGCCAGAGGGCTCAGGACACCCCACTGTCTGCAGAATTTCCCCATACCCCCAAACTCAGATATGGAGCTTCCCTAGCAGACTGACAGTTACCAAAATGTAGTAACTGTCTATATTTGAAATATAGACAAATACAGACACCTGGGGTACCCTAATTTGAAATCAGTAATAAATAGGAATTAGGCCAAAGTTTAAGTTTTTTACTACACATATAAAATGGTCTGTTGGAGGAAACAACAGTACCAAGAGATGTTGTGTAGGATAAGTCATCCTTAACCTACTTAGGAGACGGGAGCATCTCAGACATCTCTGCATCCGCAATTATATACAAATGACTAACATACTAATTACAAACCATTAAGGCAGTAACTATGTCTTTCACTTGTGTGTCACTCAAAGGGCCTTGCCCCCCATTCTAGACAAAATGATCTTTATTAAAATGTGTCATTTATGGGCTTCTACTTGGCAACATGTTGGTCATCTCCTGCAAGGAGATATATTATTTGATTCAGTCATTCATTAGGTAAATATTTATTTAATACCTATTGTGTCCAAAGCTCTGTATTAAGTGCTGTAACTGAATATAAAGGTGCATAACACACCTAAACACATACACGGGATATAAAGTCAGAAAGTGAACATCCAGCCGGGCGCAGTGGCTCACGCCTGTAATCCTAGCACTTTGGGAGGCCGTGGTGGGCAAATCACTTGAGGTCAGGAGTTTGAGACCAGTCTGGCCAACATGATAAAACCCCGTGTCTACTGAAAATACAAAAAAATTATCCAAGTGTGGTCACAGGCACCTGCAATCCCAGCTACCCCAGAGGCTCAGGCAGGAGAATCACTTGAACCCGGGAGGCAGAGGTTGCAGCGATGCAAGGTCGTGCCATGGTAGCATCTGACCAGGGAGATCAGAGGGAGGGATTCAGGACTGGTTTGGGGAACGCACAGGATTCTGGTGTGTGCGGATAAGAGGGCTGGACACCAGCTTCAGAGAGACGGAAAGCATGGTACAGGGGCCACGGCAACACTGACACATCTGTTTTTCTCAGCGCTGGAATAAAGGGCTGGGGTTGAAGGGATGAATCAGAAGAAAGAACATGGACTCAGCACAGAGCATCCTGCAGCCAAGATCAGGCATCTAGATTTGGCAGTCCAGAGTGAGTCACTGAATGCTTTTAAGCCAGGAAGGTTGTGACAATTGCATTTAAAAGCAATAAAACCAAGTTCTTCTCCAGTCCTCCATAACTTAGGGGAGCCTCCTTCAGGTTGGCTGACTCCCCTCTCCCATGCGGGTCTGCGCTGAGAGGCTGCTGTATAGGTCACCGTCTAGGGTGGGACTCGGAGCTCTCTGGTCTGTGGGTGAGGTTCACTGCCTGTCGTGACTGCCTGTGTCCACCTTTTTCCTGAGGGTTGCCTGACTGCTCCCCATCTGCAGTGCTCAGTTCCTGCAGAGCTCACCCCTTTATGAAGTTCTGAGTTTTGAAGACTCCTACCCCCTAACACACCCCACAACAACTGCTCATAGCGCCTCGGGTTCCATCTCCGTGCCCCATTACACGTTTTAATATCTGCAGCACAGTCTGAGGACCCTGGTTGGCTTTATATGCAAATAGCATGGATAATTTTCTTTGATGTTTTATTCCATTGTGTTTCATTTGGAACACAGAAACTCAAAGGAGGAAGGATGATGAATGAGAAAAGAGGGCAGCAAGCGCCTCCATGTAAGGTGCTCTAACTTAAATCAGCTTTTTGCAGATTCTCTGCTATCCCCAAATCGACTTCCTTGCCTAATTCTCAAAAAGAACAAAACTTCTCCAGACAGAGACCACAAGGCCAGTGCAGGACAAGCAGTGTGTGCATCCTCCTCTCATCCCAAACCAGCAGGCCATGTAGAATTAAAACCAGTCTCAAAAAACACAAATAAAACAAAAAAATCAGACCAAAAACCCCCAACTATCTTCTGTATCATGAGTCACAACGAGATCCAATCCTCCCAATTAGAGCAATATGAATACTGGGAAAGAAATGCATGAAAACCTCCAAAGTATCCTCAATTTACCTCCTCCAAAGTAAATTTTATCTGGGAAAAATAAACGTAAATACATAACAGAGGGCCTTTGTTTAAGTTGATAATAATATTTGGCATAGTGTTGATTTCAGTTAGGAGGTAATGCCAGGGCACAAGACAAATCCATGGATCCCCTTGGGGGTCAGAACACCTCGAGATTTAAATCCTAGCTCTGCCACTTTCAAGGATGACCTTAAGCAAGTAACTTAGGCTTCAGATTCCTCATCTGTAAAATGGAAAAATAATATGACCAACCCAATAGGGCTGTCAAGAATTAAGTGAAATACTTGCATATAAAAGTACTTAACACATCCATTTAGGATATTTTATTGCTTCTAGGATTCACGTATTTAAACTGTTTTAACTATTTCTATCTCCTTAAGTAAAATATTTGTTTCTTTTTAGTTCACCTAACGCAGCAGCCCCCAATCTTTTGGGCACTACGGACCAATTTTGTGGAAGACAATTTTTCCACAAACTGGGGAGCAGCGGGGAGGATGGTTTGGGGATGATTCAAGTGCATTACATTTATCGTGTACCTTATTTCTATTATTATAACATTGTAATATATAATGAAATAATGATACAACTCACCACAATGTAGAATCCGTGGGAGCCCAGGGCTTGTTTTCCTGCAACTAGATGGCCCCATCTGGGGGTGATGGGAGACAGTGACAGATCATCAGGCATTAGATTCTCATAAGGAGAAACCTAGATCCCGCACATGTGCAGTTCACAATAGGGTTCATGCTCCTATGAGAATCTAATACTGCTGCTAATGTGAGCTCAGGCAGTAATGCCAGCAATGGGGAGCTTCACACAGATGAAGCTTTGCCCACTTGCCAGCTACTCACCTCCTGCTGTGAGGCCCGGTTACTAACAGGCCACTGACCAGTAGCGGTCCATGGCCCAGGGGTTGGGGACTCTTGCTCTAAAGGCAGAAGAAAAGATAAACTTTAGGAAAATATGTGGATTCCATTTGGTGTATGAATGTTCTAAATACTCATAACTCTTATAAATATTTCAAATATCAAATAACGGAATAAAATGTCTTTTCACATCATCACACAAGAACCATGAAATGATATCCAGGTACTGAAATCACTTCTACTCTTCTATTTTCCCCAGACACAATGAAAAAATTCTAAAACATCCAATCTCTGACATTAGCTATTTGATTTATAAGAGACAGACAACAACACACTACTAACAAAGGGACTTTAGCTAAATCTTACGTGCATGTGCCACTGCATCACCTCAGTTTGGACAAATAATTATACAATTAATTGTGCAGAAACGTTAAATGTAACACAATAGTAAGATTAAATGGATTGTTCCTATACTCTTTTCCTTAGCCAAGTATTTCTGGCTGTGAGGTTGGGATTCTGGTTTTTGTTTTATTTTATTTTAACCTGTCAAAAAGTAAGGGAGAAATAAGTTAAAGAAGAGTAAGTATGTGGGTGAATATATGGTAGAGGTTCTAGTTGAGGAAGAATAAAAATATATGGGTTGAATCTGAATATTTTCTGGTTACAGACATATAAAGTCACTGTATTCTGTATGCCAGAGCCTGGGTCATGTTTGTTTCTTGAATGAATCATTACAATAATTCCTTGCTACTATTAATAATGAAGATAATATGACTGAATGAAAATTTAGAGGGATTTTTCCTCTTTTTCACTAAATTGTCATATCCATGAAATCATTTTATCTTGCAACCTCAAAATAAGGACAGATTTAGCCAACTCCAAATTCATAGATTGAAAATTTATGCATCCATTTAGCAAATATTTCATAAACACCTACTATACATAATTACAATCAGACTCATATCAATATGTGAATTTTAAACTGTATTATTTATGTTTCTTGCCTTACTGTGACAAACTCTTGAGAAGCTGAAAACGTACTTCCTGTCTATGACAAAATCCAATTTGTAGACAGAAAACTGAAGTTGAAAAAATTAAGATAATGAGACTACATATGTCTATATCCAAACACGTGCCTGTGCGCACACACATACACATATGTCCCTTTATTTAATTTGGTGTCCACAAGGGGCTGCATAATATGAATCTACTGAAAATAGAGGTCAAAGTTCTATACTCAATAGTGAAATAAGCTTTTATTTATTTAGCCTAAAGACTAAGGAAAATTTATTTTATAGCTTAACATTTTTAATGCTCTAATTGAAACTATACATTCACCCTTAAGCAAAGAATGAATCAAGTCACAATTATTTTTCAAAATAATTTTTCTGACAAAGATTGTGTGGTTTCCCTTGAAAATATCTTTCTGATTTTGTATTCATAAAGAGGACAATTTTTGCAAAAATAATGTAGGTTTCTGCGATTCTTGCAAGAGCTTCTCTTTTTCTAAGATTCCTCCTATGCCATCATCCACTCGATTTTTTCTTCAATTGCTAACTTGGCCTAATCCTGCCAAATGCTCGTTTGCCAGAGGCTCTGCCTGTGATGCCAGCAGCTCTCCAACATCACTTTCACTGACATCATGAAATCCCATATTTTTGTAAGATTTACACTTCATATTTCCAAACTGCATCGTACCTGCAATTTCTTGAAAGATGTTTACAACAATCTATTACTGAAGGACAAGTAGAATGGATGGGTACAAGAGATGGCAGGTTAGGAAAGAGGGATGTTTGATAGGGACCAGTTTTACAAACGGTCAGTTCATTAGTAAATACTGTCACATTACAATAACTTTTTATTTTATTTATTTATTTATTTTGAGACAGACTTTCACTCTTGTCCCCTAGGCTGGAGTGCAATGGCGTGATCTCGGCTCACTGCAACCTCTGCCTCCCAGGTTCAAGCCATTCTCCTGCCTCAGCCTCCCGAGTAGCTGGGATTATAGGCGTGTGCCACCACACCTGCCTAATTTTCATATTTGTAGTAGAGACAAGGTTTTGCCATGTTGGCCAGACTGGCCTCGAACTCCTGACCTCAGGTGATCCGCCTGCCTTGGCCTCCCATTACGATAACTTTTGATTGTCTTTGCAATCCTGGAACTGACTGAATTCTCTGAGAATAACAGCTTGGAGGACATGAAAAGAAGGGCTAAGTTGCCTTGCTTAGGGACCAAGAGGTACAGGTTTGGTTTCTCTCCCTTTATTTCAGAAAGGCCTTTGTTTTCTAGTATGGTTTGGATCTGTGTCCCCAACCAAATCTCACGTCGAATTATAATTCCCAGTGTTGGAGGTGGGGCCTGGTGGGAGGTGACTGGATCATGGGGGTGGATTTGCCCTTTGGTGCTGTTCTTGTGACAGTAAGTGAGTTATCGCAAGATCTGGTTATCCAAAAGCGTGTAGCACCTCCTCTAAACCCCTTCCTCCTGCCCTCACCATGTAAGACATGTCAACTTCCCCTCTGCCTTCCACCATGATGGTAAGTTTCTTGAGGCCTCCCCAGAAGCCATTATGCTTCCGGTACAGCCTGTAGAACTGTGAGCCAATTAAACCTCTTTTCTTTATACATCACCCAGTCTCAGGCATTTCTTTACAGCAATGCGAAAACGGACTAATCCACTTTCCAGGCTCCTAAACCCTCTTGCAGCCCCCTCTGTCCCGCTGTCCCCATCATGAAAGCACCCTGCCCTGGCTGACCTCCCATGTCTTGCTTTTCTTCCTTCCATGACTGCCAGTCCTGTGTGGTATTATTTCCAGGCTTTATTAGAAAAATGAATACATCAATATATAAATAACTTATATAAAAACTGTATTAAAAATCCATCTGAACGACACTAGTTATGATGAAAAGGGTGCGCCTGCAGAAGCCCTCTCACACGTCTCATGTGTCATGTTTTCCTTTACCAGGGTTCTTCTGCTCCTTATTCAAAGGACTGACTCATTCATGCAAGGTACCTGCGCCCTCTTGGTCAGGAATGTGAGTGTGAAGGGCAGGCAGCCTGGGTGCAAATCCTGCCTCTCAAACTTACTATGTGACCGCAGGTGAGTTGTTGAATCATCCTGTGTTTCAGTTGCCTTACCTGTAAAATGGAGGTAATTATAGTGCCATACTTACTCCGCTGAGTGAGAGGATGAAGTGATAATACATCGGAAGTGCTCCACGGTGCCTGGGGTCCAGGAAGCACCAAGTGCTAGTCTTTACCGGGAACGTCAAACACCAACTGGTGCTCAGCAAACACAAGGCCCCACGCTAAGGCCTGGGAATACAGAGATCATATATATGCCTCAGGCCTGAAGAGGGTTCTAAGATTTTAGAATTCCAAAGGTATCCTCACATTCACAAGCTGTGCAATTTGGGGATGGGGAACTGGGACGGACATTCAGTGCTACCTGTGTCTCCTGGCACCCCTACAACTCTAGATTTCGCATCTCTAATGTCTTTAGACTTTCCTCCACTGGGGAAAAAAATGGAGACAATACACGTTAATTCACAAGGTCTTTGGCATAAGTATGGCATATCAGACACACTTAAGAAAGCGTCTAGGACAGACTCACCACAATACTCACAAATGTGCATTTCCCTTCCTTTCTTTTTAAAAGAAGACCATAAATGTAACTTGCAAATACCTAGAAGAAGATGTGCCATTTAAATAAAAGTGCTCTGTGATTAATTTTAAATCCTTCTATGTCCAAACTACAAGTCTTAGAAGATTGTGGATCGGTAATAGCCATAACTTCTCAAGTTCCTCAAAATTTACTTTTTCCTTCTGTACTGAAGTGGCTTAACAAAGAACTAAGAAAGTTATGTTGTAATATCCATTCTGGGGCTCTGTTTTATATAGAAGAAGGGAAAAATAACAGTTTCTAAAAATAGGTAAGAAAATTATGTGAAAATGAGAGAGGAAGTGAGGAATGGCAAGAACTGTAGAACCAAATCAGTGGACTGGACACATGGGAGATGGTGAGAGAAGGTGTGGGAAGAACCCCAGTGGCAAGCTGGCCTTCCACTGCCTTGACCTCCACATCACTTCTCTGGCATGTTCCTTCGATCAATGGTCCAAAGTGGGAGAGGCTCAGCTCTCACCCATGCACGTGAGTGAATGACTTGGGAGACACAGTAAATGCGGAGTAAGCACAGAGAGCCTGTATCTGGTAGGTTTGATGGCTGGACAAGGCTATGGCCTAAGTTGCCTTGTATATTTATTCCAGGGACTTTTTGTCTATGTGTTAATGGAGTGATATGGATCCTTTACCACTACTGGACACAAATGAGAAATCTCAAAGAATAAGCACTACCAACAGCGGGTCAGTAATGTGTTTTTGTATACATTTAGCATTATCTATATGCAGGGACATTAAAATGCATGGCACAAAAAAAAAACCCCACTTAATTAACAATTTCCCATTCTGATAATTACACATAGAAGGCATTGTTTAGGTTTTTCTATCTTGGGTTACATTTTAGGGCTATTCTGATTTAAAAGTACAGAGACGATAGATTTAATATATTTTTGCAATAAATGGTGACTTACACATAACACAAATCCTGAAACTTTGTGGAAATGTTAACAAGGTAATTGTATAACATACAAAACACTGTAGGGAAGTATAGTGTTTAGAAATGCTCCAATTATCACCAAGGTGATGTAGTTAAATGAGGATAATAAAATATAATTAAACATTAATTACAGAAACTATCAAAAATAATTGACTTGTACAAAGCACAGCACTCCTATTAAAAAGAAACTGATGGATAATAAAATACATAGAGTATTCTGTCCTCTAGACATAATTATTCCAAGGCAGCAATTAAATTTATAGAAAACTGTTAAGTTTCTTCTGTGACGCTTTACTACTGCGAACTCAAGACGTTTTGAGTGAGAATTGCCTCCAAAAAATTCTTACAATTGTTTAACATCTTAATAAGAAGTACTGCCATAAACTCAAATATGTGTGTTATAAACAAAAAAAGATGAATTTTAACGTGCTTAGGACTCTGCTATATTTGTCATATTTCTGGTGTCCACAGGATTGACTTTTGCTCCAGCTGAAAATATCTAATTCTTCTATAGCCAAATATGAGCACAGTTTAATATTGAAAAAAAATTTAATGTAATGCAAAAATAACATTCTGCAGAAAGAGTGACAATATATTTTTATGAACAATTATCAGACCAAATTTTTTATACAAGTTTGTTTCTTCATCATTTAAGGAAGCAGGACACCGTTCCATGAAATCATTCCAGTGTCTTATAGGAAGCCTAATGTTTTTAAAAGGGTACAAAAAATCTCTCCTTTTGGCCTTTTTCTAACATATTCAGAGAGTGCTGAGAATTCTCTACATAGAGGCAGTTGTAAACATAAATTTCTTTACATTGCTGCTGGAGGTGAGAAGAGAATAGGATATATTTTTATACTGACAAATGTTTTAACCACTGGAAAACGAACGTGACTTTAGTAAGTAAAATTATCAAGTACAGGCATCAGAAAGGCAAAATAAAAGCAGAAAAATTGAGAACTGTGTGTGGAAAACAGCCTTCAAAACTCCAATTGTATTTCATTTTTCCTCCTCATTTAGTCTTTTTTTTTTTTTTGTCTGCAAAAGATGCTTTAAAATATATTGTTTTAGTCCAAAGATACTCCTGGCACAAGTGACGATAATACTACAGGGACATTAAATTAAGGAGAGAACCAACCGATATGTGTCTATGAGAGAAGAGCTACAGGGTGAGAGACTGGGAACAAAGGAGGAAGACACTATTAGCAAGCACTGGGGCCCTCCTTTATTGATGTGAGGGAAAAGTCTGAGTCCCAGAATGAATATTTCCTGAAGCAGAGCTGAAATGGAACTGTGACGGACATGTAATGTAAACCCTGATATCAAAAGTCACTGAAGTGGGGGTGCTGTTTGTTACCGAAGCATAACTTAGCATAAGCTGACTGACACAAAGCCTAACATCCAGTTTTTATAAGCAAGTTATGGTTTAAGGACCTGATTTTAAATGACTAAAAAAGTTATCCCTCACCTGCAAAGCCTTGTTTTTACATTAAAATAAATTTAAATGATTTGGCAACATTCCTTAAATATGCCAGATTTTGACAACTCAAAATTATACCACTAAAGAAATTCCAGAGACATGTGTGTGTTCATCATCCAACTCTATTCATGACAGAACATTTCAGCATAACTGAGCAAGAGGCAATTTTTTTTATACCTGGAGTGTGGTGCTAGGCAATTCTGGCAAGGAGTTTCTGAGAGAGGAACAGAAAATGGAATAAGGAAGTCATTGATACTCTATGGAAATTCACCACTGTTGCTGCCCTGACTGAAGAGGCAATGTGAGTTCTGTGCCATAAGAATCACAATGCAAACTAGGTTAAGTATAAAACAAAATAATATAAGCACCTACCTACAAAAATTAAAATTTATGAAAGATTCGGTAGAAACAGCTGAGAGTGGTGCTTAATAAATCCCGGCCCCTGTGCTAAAGCCTTGGGTTATGAAGATAATATGCATTCTGTTGGCTGTGAAATCTGAAAGGGGTCTATAACTGCATGAACTGCAAAGACACCCTCACATTCACAGGCTGTGTGTGGGCGTGTGTGCGTGTGCGCGTGTGTGTGTGTGTGCGCGTGCGTGTATGTGTGTGTACATGCATTTTTAGGTAGAGACCAATTATATATCTTATTTAATTCAACGTAGACCCCTGAAAATCTGGGAGGTCATTTCCCTGTTATTGTTAAACAATTTATCACTCTTACTGGAAAGCAAGTAATGCTTAACACCTTAGGGTTGCATGCAGAAATCGATTAAAATCTAAAGACAATAATCCAGCATGATATTTCACTTAAATTTACCTCCACAGCCTGTCAAATTAGAAAATTCATTTATGTATGCGTGTGGGCTGTGGAAGGGGGAGAAAACAGAACACAGAAGGGAGTCATTGTATTTCTTTACAGAATCAAAACGACACGGTGCAGACACAAAGACACCGGCTCTTTGGTGTCGGCCTACAGAGCACTCACGAGGGAGCACAGTCTCCAAAGATGGCATGAAGTTTTAAAAGGACCAACTGGCCCATCCAGGTTAGAAAGATCTTTCACTAGAGCCGTCTGTGACAGACAATAAACCACTGTCAGTCTGTGAAGGTTTGTAGCAGACAGAAGTCTGCACATTCAGTCTTTTTCAGAGGGGAGTTCACTGAATGTGTGGAAACAAAGGCTTGGTCTTGTTCTGCCTATGGAACCCTCAGCATCTGAGGCAGGGGAGCAGGGGGTCTCTGGATGGCAGGCCAGGACTTCTGAAGCAGGCAGACAGGCCTGGCCCAGTCACACTCAGTCACTGGGGCTGAGGTCAGTGTGACACGCTTTTTAGATGCTTGACGAATTCTTGGTAGACCTCACTTTGCCACAGTAATTAAAATGGGATGGTTTTCAAACTCCTGGGTAGTTTTACCCCTAGAATGAGGAAACTGGCCACTCTGTTGCATCCTGTCCCAGTGAGAACACTGTTCTAAGTTTTAGACACACCTGCAAGAGGGACATGATCCAAATAAGACCAAACAGAAAGACAGGCTTCAGAAATGTTGATGGGAAACCATAGATGTAAAGCCTGGAAAAATTGTTGGAACGGAGTAGTTATCTCAAAACACTGGGGGATACAGGCAGGGCAACAGTGGCTCACGCCTGTAATCCCAGCACTTTGGGAAGCTGAGGTGGGCAGATTACTTGAGGTCGGGAGTTCGAGACCAGCCTGGCCGACATGACGAAACCCCGTCTCTACTAAAAATACAAAAATTAGCCAGGCACGGTGGCGCACTCCTGTAATTTCTGCTACTCGAGAGGCTGAGGCAGGAGAATCGCTTGAACCTGGGAGGCTGAGGAGCCGAGATCATGTCACTGCACTCCAGCCTGGGTGACAGAGCAAGACTCTATCTCAAAAAAAAAAAAAAAAAAAAAAAAAAATGGGGGGATACAATGCGACACAATTCAATAGATATTTACTGAGCAATTTCCGGGTGTACAATCCTATGCTAAGCACCTTGCGTGGGAAATGCAGACACCAATAAGAAACAGCTTCTGTCCTTAGGGAGTTTGCAATCTAAATGGGGGATGGGGGAAGAGGAGGTTGAAAATAAGCAAGTAACAAACACAAAACAGGCCTGAGGAAACACACAGTACTATGGGTGGAAAAGACCATGTTTCACTAGAGGACCTTTCTGAGAAATAGATAGGATTTTGGGAGCCAGAGGACTTTCGAGGCGAGGGTAAAGAATAAGAACATTATCAAGGCCAGGTGCGGTGGTTCATGCCTGTAAGCCCAGCACTTTGGGAGGCTGAGGCAGGAGGATAACTTGGGCCCAGGAGTTCGAGACCAGCCTGGGCAACACAGGGGGGCCCCATCTCTACAAAAATTAGCCAGGCGTGGTTCACAGCTACGTGGGAGGCTGAGGTGGGAGGACTGATTGAGCCCAGGTGTATGAGGCTGCAGTGAGCTGTGATCACACCACTGTACTCCAGTCTTGGCGACAGAGCAAGACCCTGCCTCTAATAAATAAATAAAGGAGAGGAGAGCAAGAGTAGATGCTGAGCAGGCAAAGCCCAAATGCTCTTAGGGAAGAATAAGAAGGTAGCAGTTTAATCAGCTTCCTTTCTGTCAAAAGGCTAAGCTCTAAGTAGTTTGAATCCTAATAAAATATTGCTTTTGTTGTTGTTTGTATTAGAGACAGGGTCTTGAACGCCACCATCAACACCCGGCTAATTTTCGTATATTTTTTTATAGCAAGACTCTGCCTCAAAAAAAAAAAAAAAAAAAAAAAAAAAAAAAAAAAAAAAAAAAAAGAACATTATCAAGAATAGGACAAAGAGAAAACAAAATGTATGAGGCTGGAAAAATATCAAGACTACTCTAGTTCTGGCTAGAAAACAGGGTTTGACAAGAAAAGGAAGATTAGCACATCTAACACATATTTCCAAGGCATATTTGTACTTAAAAAAATTTTTATCACATTAATATAATGTTCTCATCACATAGTTAGGAAAATGAGGCATAAAAACATCTTCTTCACAATCCCTCTGTTACACGTAATCCTTTTAGTCCAGCACATTGCAAGCGCTCACAGATTGCCGAGTTGAATGTAAAATGAACTTACATTTTAAAAAACAGTGTATAGCAAATATATATATATATATGCGATTATTGGCATTTTTCCTCCAAAAATCAGTCATGTGTTTCTCCCCTTTCTATCTGCTTGTAAACACAGCCCACTCTTGCTAAATCAATGTTCACAATACGTTCCCCGTTTTAACCCCATGTTAGCTTCCTCTCGACACCCAGCATAGCCTATAGCTTCTCCCTGCTTCAACCAATCACATCTGCACCCAAGCAAAGGACCACAGATATTTTAACAGTATCCTAAACAGAATAAACAAGGACAGGGATTTGTATGTATGTTGTTTACCATTACATTTTTAGTGTCTAAAACAGTAACTGGCACAGAGTGTGTTGATCAATAAATATTTCGTTGTTGAATAAGGTAAACAGATTCGTAAACTTACACAGAATAAGCCAAAATAAAATTATGCATTTTATGTGCTTACCTGCTACTCAAGATTATTCATGATATTAATGGAATAGCACAATCAAGACTTTATAACAAACGAAATGTGAAAATGTATCCTTTAAAAAAGGTGGCCGGGCGCAGCAGTGGCTCACGCCTGTAATCCCAGACCTTTGGGAGGCCGAGGCGGGCGGATCACGAGGTCAGGAGATCGAGACCATCCTGGCTAACACGGTGAAACCCCGTCTCTACTACAAATACAAAAAATTAGCTGGGCGTTGTGGTGGCGCCTGTAGTCCCAGCTACTCGGGAGGCTGAGGCAGGAGAATGGCGTAAACCCGGGAGGCGGAGCTTGCAGTGAGCCAAGATCGCACCACTGCACTCCAGCCTGGGCGACAGAGCGAGACTCCGTCTCAAAAAAAAAAGGTAAACTCTTTTCCTTCTTTGATGGGCACTCGTGTTAACATCTGAGTAATCACTCCCCCAGAACTCATCTTTAAATGTTTAATTGTGTTTAAACAATAATAATACGGGTTAGTCTTTACTGTGATTTTTAGACTCAACCTGAACTTTCTGGTCATAAATAACGTCACACATTCTTAACTGTTAAAAAAAAGAGTACTGTAGTCATTCTGATACTTTGTTTAATATTACTATTTACAATTATTTTTTATGTTTACTGAGAAAACAACTAGCACCATATGGACTAACTCAGAGGTATCCTGCCGAGATGCTATGCTTTATCAACAATATGCTAAATGCTGCTCTCCTTATGACAACCCCCAAACACTTTCTCTTCTAACAAGTGCTTTACTTCATATTACAACCTTTTGTTAAGAAGTCAAGCTTGCTCTCTCCGTCCTCAGCTCTTTCTTCTAGGCCTCTCTCTCCTGTTCTATCCTTTGTGCTTGCTTACCTACTAGCTACGACAGGGGTCCTCCAAATTCAGCCTGGAGCTTGCTGCATTTGGGGAAGAGACATTTGCAAGTTCCAAAATGGCCTGGATGTCAGCAGCAGTGCACATTGAAGAGGGGGGCCTTCCAGGAGCCCTAGAACACTGTGATATGCTAATCAGGACCCAGCCTCCACCCTTGCCAGCCAGTATGATGTGTGCGGTTCCTCCTGAACTGTCCTCACGTAGCTGCCAAACCTGTGACCTACTTTCACACAGCCCTGTGCTCCTGGCTCCCCACAGGCAATGTCCTTCCCCAGCGTGGACTTGCTACCTGTTTTCTCAAAACTGGAACTTACACCGAGCCAGCCAGATCCCTTTTCAGCCTTTCAGTCCTACTGCCTGTGGGGCTTCAGTCACCATGTGTTGGCATTTTAAAAGCCATTCGTTCTCACAGAGTTTTCCCCATCGCTCTTCTCCCACTAACATCTCCCCACCTTACCTCCCACTCCCCCAGCTTCACCATATGGTGAAGCAGGGCCAAGACAACTTGGGAAGGTGTCTTGTTTTAAGATGCTCATCTCCAGCTTTCTGTTCTGTTCTGCCAGCTAGAGGTCCCTTTCATGTGAAGAGCATGTGCTCTGGGCATCACAACTGCTGAAAAACTGCGGTTATTAATTGCTCAAGTCAGGCTGGAAGATGTATTGATCTTTCCTCCCTCGGGGGCCCCGGTGTTTCTTGCCCGTATCACTCACTTGGCAATTAATCACATTTTGCCGTGAGACATCTGCGGTTTCACTTTTGCCATTTTCCTTAGCTCTTTGTTCCCCGCTGGCCGGTCCACTTGACACACGCAGATTTTAGAGATTATCTGTCTCTGAGTTTTCCACAGTCCTACACAAACCGGGTCTCAAAAGTATTTTGGACTAACGTGTGTACTTCTAGTCTGGAAAAAATGGTGTAGACTCATTCCTGGCTGCTCCTCTCTGCTAAGCACAATGATAAACCCTGAAAATACCACAAGGGGCAGCCAAAGGTTCCACGTGAAAGGTGAAAAGAGTAAGGTAAATTGGTCAGAGATGCTAGGTTTAGAGAGCCACAAAGTGATAGGGCATCCTATGCTGCCCTGCCAATAGAAGAAGGCAACCAGGACCCGGCATTTCCCAACCCACAGCCTACATATAGCAACAAAAGGCAGTCCCCTAAGTGCGTTCCTTCTGCAAATTAAAAGGGTCCCAGTGACAAAACCAGGAGGAGTAGAACCCACAAGGCAGACAGATCAATCACCCCACTGAAAAAATGTGGCCAGGTGAAGCACTCTCCTACCTCTCTAGGCCTCAGATTCTCCTCCCCAACTCAGACCACCACGCACAGGGGATAGCCCAGCCCAGGAGGGGTTCTCTTTCCCTACCAGGCCTCAGAAACATGAGGCAGCCAGGCACACCAGAAAAGGGAATCCCACCACGAAAAGTACCCAGCCCAGGAAGCACTCCTCATCCATTCCCTTCTTATAGGCTACATGCTCCATTCCTCCACACCATGCACTAGGGAACCCCGCCTGACAAAAGCTCCCTCCTCCTCCTCAAGCAGCTGCACCAGCAGCGCAAGATAAACCGAGCAGACCAACGTAGCACTACAAAGGCTTTGAAGGTTAAGTCATTCCTACAACCGCAGTCCCCAAAAGTAGCCTGTGCTAAATGTAAAAATGGAGACTCAAAATAATAGCCAGAATGTCAGGAGATGATAAAAAATCACCCATCATACCAAGAACCAGGAAAATCATGACCTGAATGGGAAAACACAATGAGGATGATGCCAACGCTGAGATATCAGTGTTAAAACGATGACACAAGAACTTTAAAGTTGTCATCAAAAAAATACTTCAACAATGAACTATAAACTATCTTGAAACAAATAAAACCAAAATATCAGCAGAAAGAGAAGTTATAAAAATGAACAATATTGAAACTGTGTAATTTAAAAATACTATAATAGAAATAAAAACTCACTAGATGGACTCAACAGTAAAGTGGAGATGACAGAGGACAGAATCAGTGAACCTGAAAACATATCAACAGAACTTACTCAATCTAAACAGTAGAGGAAAAAATACATCTCATTTGTCTTTTCCTTTTTTAAAAAATATTAGCAACATCTACACTGATATTTAATTTCTTTTCTAATCATGAGAGTACCAAAAGGGAAGAGGAAAGTATGGATGAAACAGTATTCAAATAATAATAATAATAATAATGGCTGAAAACTTCTCAAATGTGGTAAGAGACATAAACTCGCAGACTGATGAAATCCAAATAGCATAAACAAACCCAACCAAATCCACAACAACACACATCATAATTAAACTTCTAAGACCTAAAGACAAAGAAAAAACCTTAAAAGCAGCCAGAGAGAAAAGGTGCATTACTTCTAGGGGAGTAACAATTAGTATGATAGTAGATTTCTCATCTGAAACCATGGTGGTCGTCCTTAGCATTCGTCAAATACTGAAAGGAAAGAACTATCAACTGAATTCTATATTTGGTAACAATATTCCTAGGGTAAATAAAGACATTCCTAAACGAAAGAAAAGAGAATTTGTACTAGCAAATCTACCCTTAATAAGTGGCTAAAGAAAGTTCTCTAAACAGAAAAGATAAACAGAACCAAGTTTGAAACTTCAGGAGAGAAAAAGAACATCAGAACGGGTAAAATTGAAGGTTGAAGCAAAAATTATTGCAGCATCTGATGTGGTACACAATGTATATATAGGAAATACTTAAGACAATTATACACTTAAAGAGAGGAAAGGATAAAGATACCCAACTGGAAGTCAGGTTTCTACATTCTACATGAGGTTTAACACTCATTCAAAGTGGTAAAACACTGATACTGGCTGTGATAGGTTTTTTATGTGTATTGTCATACCTAGAGATATCACGAAGAAAGCTGATATACAAATAGATGTACTAAAAAAAAAAAAAGAAAAACCCAAAAAACAAAAATCACTGAAAACAAATCAACACAGAACCATTTTTCAAATGTTCAAATAACCCACAATTAAGAAAACAGAAACAGAAGAATGAGAGGCAGTCAGAAAACAATAAAAGACTTAGCCCAAACATATCAATAATTACCTTAAAAGTAAATAGTCTAAACAAACCCCGTACTAGACAGAGATTGTCTGAGTGGATAAAGTAACATGATCCAATAATATGCTGTTTATGAGAAACTAATTTGACATACAACTTCATATGTAGATTGAAAATAAAAGGATAGAAAAAGACATGCCATGCAAACATAAATAACATGATCCAATAATATGCTGTCTATTAGAAACTGATTTCACATACAACTTCATATGTAGATTGAAAATAAAAGGATAGAAAAAGATATGCCATGCAAACATAAATTAAAAAGGCAGAAGTGACTATATTAATATCAGATAAAGTAAACTTATGAGCAAAGTAAAATAAGAAAGACAAGACTGTGACATGATCATAAAACAATCAATTGACTAGGAAGGTGTAACAACCCTAAAAGTATATGCACCAAACAACAGGGCCTCAAAATGCATGAAACAAAAACTGATAGCGCTGAAAAGAGAAACAGAGTCCATAATTATAGCTGGGGACTTAAATATCCTACTTTCAGTAATAATTAGAACTACTAGACAGAAAATCAGCAAGGATATAGAAGAAATGTACACCACAATCAACCAACAAGATATAATGGACATGTATTTTAAAACTACTCAATAGCAGAATACACAATTCTACTCAATAGCAGAATACACATTTTTCCAGTGTTCACAGAACTAATGTTCATCATGACAGAGCATATTCTGTGCTACAGAACAAAATTCTACAAATCTGAAGGAACTAAAATCATACAGAGCATGTTCTCCAGACCATAATGGAATCAAACTAGAAATCAGTAACACAAAGACAACAGAACAATCTCCAGATACTTGAAAATTAAACGTTCATTTCTAAATACTGAATGGTTCAAAGATGACATCTCAAAAGTATATTTAAAAATCCATAGAATGTAATAAATATAAAAATATAACACATCAAAATATGTAGCATGCAGCTAAAGTAATGGAGAGGGAAATTTACAGTACTAAATGCCTACATTAGAATGAGGAACGTCTGAAGTATTACATGCAAAAATTCTCCATAAAATATTAGCAAATTGAATCTAGCAATGTACAAAAAGAAATTATGCACCATGACTTATTTGGGATTTATTCCTAGGACACAAGGCAACATAAGGGATCTCTGTGGTCATGAAACTCTTCTGTATCCTGACTGTGTAAATGTCAATATGCTCATGGTTGTGTTGTAAGATGTTAGCACTGGAGGAAAATGGGTTAAGGGTACACAATCTCCTTGTGTTTTTTTTTTCTTACAACTACAAGTGGCTCTACAATGATCTCAAAAATTAAAGCACCTGTGGATGCTGACTGTAATTCAACTCAGCCATCAATCTTTAAGCAATGTTATGTTATAAAAGACGGACAGTGTCGTGGTTGTTGATACTCAGGGGTAAGACTCCCCAAAACTAGGGTTTGAGATTGTTCTCTGAGATTTCAACTTTATAAATCAAGCAAAATGAACAGAAGATGAAATACACAAATTTTCCAAAAAAAAAATCACTATGATCATTATGATTGTTAGACATATAAGACTAGATTATAAGCTGACAGAACTCACCTATTTAAAGAAAGGACATGTGGCTCAGAAGGGTGGTTGAAGCAACCATGCTAACAGAGTAACAAAGAAAGCGCACAGCATCCATCACAACTCCTTCCATAGAAAAAGAAGACTTAGTCAAATCTATTACTAATACCCTGTTGGTAAGGCATCTGCACCATGGAGGCAGAAACACAGAATTGTACTCACTGGACTTCAATTATTTCAGTCCTGCCCTCTCTCATGAAGTACATAGTAGATAAATGAAAATATTTAGAAATCCATGTTAACTTGCTTCAGAAAACTGAGAACAATAGCTGAAATTTGTGGTTGTACACACGTCTGCCTTTGCTTTTTTCCTCTAAGCTCGCCAAGATCACAATCCTATATTCTTTCCAAAGCTTTCTAGTCCTTTTCCTGTTTAAATGAATAAATTGACATTCTGGTTTCACATGTTTGTCTTATTAGTTTATGTGAGTCTACTCTTAAGAGTTTGGTGGTAAAACTAGCCTTCTGAGCCCAAGGCCCAGCCTATGGGCTGTGGGAAATTCACCACTGAAATGGCACCAACCACAGGTGACCTGTTAGAAGTGGGGCGAGCTCTCAAGATGATGGACATTCTTTCTGTTTGTTTAGTGGTCCAGTGTGTTCTTTCGAACCTACTAGTCATATTTCTGCCAAAACCAGCTAATTAGATATGGTGCTTTGTTCTTTGACTATATATTAACACAAATGCCTCATGATGAGTAGAAATATACTATACGTGAGATTTTTATTTTGACTAGCAAATAATTTTGCATTTTTGTTTACTTTAAAGTACTATGAAAAATCCAAGATATTAAAATTATTATAGAGACAATGAAATTCTTTTCTTCCAATACCAAATTTTGATTAAGACTTTTATTAATAAATTTATATTGAGTTTTCCAAACCACATCCATCTTTCTCCATCAGGATTCCCACCTAGCTTCCTCATGCCCAGTGCTCAAGTGGCCTGTCAGGAAAAAGCAACTAAATTAGATGGGCTTAATAGGTTTGTATTTAAAGATAAAGTAAAACTTACACGGCTATAATGGCCAAAGATTACAATTTACACAGAGGAAATACTGCCTAAAGAGTCATCTGTTATTTATGGACAAAAAATAATAATAATAACCCAGGGAAACTAAACCCAGAAAAGATGGCTTCAAAAGAAAATGAAGAATGACAGAGGATATAATCAGTAAAATTCAATAGAGATATTTTTAAGTTATTAATAAATAAAATCTTTTTCACAATATTTATGAGGAAAATAATTGATTCTGATTTAAATAATTTCATTAAGATAAATATGAAAATGGGAAGAAACTGGAAACAGATTAATAGTACTCTACGGAAAATTGATTATGGGAAGGAATTAAATTGGCTTAACGATGTTCCCCCAGGAACTTCAGGAAAATTAATTCATGCTGGGCCAGTTCTGATTAAAATGTTTATATTCATAAGTTGGAAGTCAAAACATCCTATGTCCTGATGACATCACTGTGTTTCTTGGACTCTGCTGTCTTCCATATTGCAATTCTGCCTTCTCACAATTCTCACCCCAGCCCTTCTGTTGCTCTCTTTCCCCCAGTCCTTCACTTTTGTGTTGTTCCCCATCTCTCACCTTTATACACAGGTACACAGGTATTCCCCAAGGTTCCATTTTCAGCCCACTTCTGTAAATTCTGTCTCCCTCCCTCCTTCCCCCAATTTCTTTGCCTCTCTTGCCCACACCCCCACCGCAAGCACTTTAAGGCTGATGACTTCCATCTTCACATCTTGCCTGGTCCTTTCTCCGGAGTGCCAGCTCCAGGTTTCTAGTGCCTGCTTGACTCTTTCCTACAGACGTTCCACTGCTGCATTAAATCTGAACCATCCAAAACTGGACTGGCATCTTTCTCCGTAACCTACCGGACACAGAGGTATGCTGGAGCTGGCTCAAACCAGCTTGTGAACGGACTGTGTCCATCTCTTCCCACCTCCACGTTCGGTGGCACCATCCTGGGAGTAGGCTGAAATGGGCGTTGGTGAGGGCATTTAAGCCATGGAAACTGGCAAACAAAACAAAGCAGAGCCCTTTGTTCACCAGAGAAAAAAGCACACCCTTGCTTATATGGTGCCACCAAATCCTTAAACAGCAAAGAAACTTCAAGCAATCTCACCTTACCCTCCACATTTAATTAATTACCAAGTTATTTGTATTCTACTTCTGAAATGACTCTCACACACCCACTTTCTTTCCAAAACCAAAGACACTGCCTTAGCTCAAGGTCACCAGTGTGTGCCTACGCTCTTGCAACAGTTTCCTAACTGGCCTCCTTGACTCCTATCGTTCACAACACAATCCATCCCTCACACAGTCACAGGATTGTCTCACTTTCAACACAGCCTGCAACATACCATTCTGCTTTAATGTCTCACCATGTTCTAAGGAACAAAGCCCCAAAGCTTCTCAGCAACAGATAATTCTGTGTTCCCTGACCACAAAAACATGCACCCACGCACATCCATCTACGCCTTGTCCTCTGAGTTCCCTCATCCTCCTCTTGAGGCCCGCTCAGCTGAGAAGCCCCTTCCCAGCTCCCCTCAGTAAGAATGAACTATTCCCTTCTCTATGCCTACAGGACCTTTGTCTTAGCGCCATCGTGTTCTTCTGGCCTCATGCTTTAGTGCCTCCCACGTGCTTAACTTGGTCAGCAATTGACTTCATTTCCTTCCATTTTTAAAACATACTTTTGCCCTTAAGTGGATTCTATTTTCCTCTCAACCATGTATTTTCTTCATTTTGCTTCCCTAACCCAATTGCAATTATCCCCAAACCATAAGCCTCTACAGAGTTAAGGATGCCTATTCTATCTGTCACAATCACGCAAGATGAAAGGATGTTTAACCCCAGGCTGGGTGTTCCAAGTGGCTGCAATTAAAGCAAATCTTTTTTTTTCTCCACTTTGGTTGACTCTATGATTAAAAAAGAAAATGATTTCATTAAAGATAATTTAGTTGACATTTCTGCTTCGGTACAACTTGGAGTTGAGACGGCTTTCACTGCCCTGAAATAATTTAGCATGCAGGAACCTCAAGAAACAAGGAGCAGGAGCGCCATCAACACAGACGAAAAACGGGGAAAACACAAAGGGAACCACAGGAGACAAACGGCCCATGGTAAGTTTGGTTTGTCATAAAAAGCATGGGCAGCCACAGCAGTTTCTGGCTAGAAGGCGCATTGGCACCCTTCCTCCTGCTTTTCCCTTTCCAAGCTTCACCTCCTTCTACCTCTCTCTGCTCCCCACTTCTTAAGCAACTGAAGTGCCATCTTCTTCATCATGGGCCAAAATTTAGAAATGTTCCATTGCAAAGAAAGGGAACCACAGGCTCCAGGGTCCTAAGCGAGATGAGATGAAAAAGCAGCAAGAGGGAGTGCGGCTGCAGAAAGAGCACAGCAGGCCCTGGGGTCGGGAGGAACAAACCGACTTCTGTCCCACACTCCTGCTCTTCTCGGAAGATCCAAGAAGAAGCAATGGCGTGTGGGGGCAGATTTCTGGCTGCTTCTCCCCGTCGCTTGGGTATAAGGAAGAGGAGAAGACATATGTGCACTGCCCCAGCACGCATTCCACCTCTTTTGTTCATATGAATCCCTGTGGGTGTCAGGCCACAGCGTCACTCCATTTCTAAGCCTCAGAGGTGACACACAACTTCATGTTCTCTTTGGGGGACTAGTGGCCCCAGTTCACTTTGAACAAAATCTACTCACTTTTGTGAAGATCCATGTTTGGACAACTCCTCTTGTATACAGGGTGGAGTAAACTCCTTTGTCTATGAAGACAGATTATTTCTTATTAATGGAAAGTTATTCACCTGAAAATCTGCACCGTATCTACCAGATCATCTAGATGCAATTTATTTATTTATTTATTTATTTATTTATTTATTTATGAGACAGAGTTTCATTCTTGTTGCCCAGGCTGGAGTGCAATGGCACAATCTTGGCTGACTGCAACCTCCACCTCCTGCGCTCAAGAGATTCTCCTGCCTGAGCCTCCCTAGTAGCTTGGATTACAGGTGCTTGCCACCCCACCCGGGTTTTCGTTGTTGTTGTTGTTTGTTTGTTTGTTTGTTTTAGTAGAGACGGGGGTTTCACCATGTTGGCCAGGCTGATCTCGAACTCCTGACCTCAGGTGATCCACCCGCCTTGGCCCCCTGAGGTGCTGGGATTACAGGCGTGAGTCACCATGCCCGGCCAAATCTAGACACAAATTTTAAAATTAACACCTACCAATACAAATAATTTTTAATATTTCTAAGTCTGAATATCCATTTAGTACCTTGTATGATTAGAACTTACGAAATTTTACACAGAATTATCAGAA
Organism: Macaca mulatta; assembly: GCF_049350105.2. NCBI lineage: Eukaryota > Metazoa > Chordata > Mammalia > Primates > Cercopithecidae > Macaca > Macaca mulatta. The sequence continues at coordinate 8,145,623 of NC_133418.1, forward strand.
AAGTGTCATACATTTGTACAATGTTCTCCTCTTGCAGGCATTCTCTCTCTCAGTCTCACAGCAGTCTCTGTGCTGCTCTCCCAATGCTGCAGGAGTAAAAACAGCATATCGCATAATAGCAGACGAATGGTAATCTGCTCTGTGAGAGGTAAAGACATTTTCTGATAAGGAATAAAGGAAGAAAATGGCAAAAAGCACAGACACAAAAAGATGTGCTCCCTCGTTTTTCTTTAGGGCATTTATGTGATAGATGACAACAGACTGGGGTTGTCTGTGTACTGTCCTGAAGGGAGAGGTGACCCCATCTTCTCTCTCCGTGACCAAGAGACGTTCCTTCTCTTTCCAGATCATCATCCTGACCCTCTCCACTGACCATCCTTTCTCCCCTTCCGCTTTCCAACACTCACAGATCTTCCACAGCCTGAAACAGCCACTGATCAGTGCTGCTGCTTTTCTAGAAAACCTCTCCCTCCTTCCCCTCCCCTTTCCTTTCTTCATTACTAACTTTGGTTTAGAATCAAAACCTCTTTTATCATCACCCACCCACACACTTTGACATCCTTCATGAACTGGCTCAAATTCTTTATTAAACTATTTTTATCGCTTGCATAAAAGTCAACAACCACCTTCCCTTTGCCACAGAAACAAGCCTTCCTTGTAGCCTCTCCAGGCATGGGACTCAGTTTCCCCCTGCCCCACTCCTTCCGGACATAGTCTCCTTCCTGCACATTCAAAGCCTCTAACCCTCCTTCTCCTCCCTTTCCTATCGGGGTCTACCGCTGCCCCTAGTGACGCAGGGGCTTCGAGGTGGAGTTCTTAGCTTCCTCCTCCTTCTCTACGTCTCCTTCCTGAAGAGTCTGAATCACTGTGCGGATGATGACATGGGGGAGGTGCGTCTCAGGCACCTTTGCTCTACCTTCCGTGTGTCCTCAGCGCTCACTGCCCGAGATCCCCGACCGTCAACCCGGCTTCTCCATGCTCACAAGCCTTGCACTCCCTAAGTTTCCTAAGCGTCTATGTCTATAATATGAGCATTGAAATAGCTTTCCTGCCTGATCCAGAGGGTGGTTGGAATAATGGAATGGCTTTTAAATCTTTATAAACACATAAAGTATCAATTCTCCTACCAACCCCGACTCTAAATAACTCTTTTTATTAAGCCACAAGATCTAAATCCTCTCCAATTTGTTCTCCCTTCACCTTAGTGGGATGGTGAATCTCCAGGTCCTACAGTTTTCCTCTGATGTGTCTCACAAGCCCATTCTTGCCCGTCTAGTTCCTCCTTCCTCGCTCTTTCTGCCCAGGTCTCCATCCACCAGGACTTGCTTCCTGCAACAGTTGCACTAATTCACACATTTCCAATTTTCCCTCTTCAATCCATTCTGCTACCCCCAGAATAATCTTCCTAAAACTTAATTTCTACCACATCTCATCCCATTCCCTAAAATGATTATAGTTCCCACTATGGCCAGGAAAATATCCAAACTGTTCTGGCTCACTCTCAAATTCTCTGCCATATAACCTTTTCTCTCCAGCCAAAATTATTTCCAAGTTATTCCAAAGCCACAAGCCACAACCCACTACGCCTAAATGTAAATGTCATATCTCCTCTTGCAGCTCCTTGTGTGTCTGTGTCTACATGTTAAAATTTATTTTGTGTAATTCACACTGTGCAGTCCACTGTTGACTGAGCATGTAGTGTTTGATCCATTTTGTATTGAAAACTCTAAGCAGGGTCATATGATCATAAAATATAATTTGAAGGGCATTTTGGTTTACATAACAACTCACCATCGAGCCCTCCACTGGGGAGTCGGGCCCACAGCCAAACCAAAAAAAAAGAACGACAAGAGTCAATGCATTAGTTAGAGGCTTCAGCTCAGTATGAATGACTGATCTGGAAACATATCCTGATGCCTGGTTAAGAAAGCTTTATGGCAGGAAAAATGAAAAATTTGAACTGATGTCCACTGTCTAAATGAACAGGAAACTAAAAAAGCTTGATGTGTCTGTTTTAAAAATAAAAGAAGCCTAAATCCATTAACCGGTGAAACAACTGACAATGGACCCACATCAAGCCAGAGTTCTTCCCAGTGTCACAGAAATCTCCTCACCTAGGGCCAGCTGACCATCTGCCAGATGGCTAGTGGTTCTAAGAAATCCACCAGGGACCAAAAGCAGGCGACTATAAGATGAGGCATCACACAAATGTATTCCAAATCCTGGTGCTGGGGTCACTGATAGTCTACTATAGAAATCAAAAGAAGTGCCTCAGAAGACACGGGCTGCCTTCACAGTCATCCATGTGTCTACCCTGAGATCTCAGAGGTCACAGGAAGACCCAAAGATCTATCCAGCAGAAATATTTGGACAGAAGCAAGTCCAAGAGAATTCTTTACATTCACAGCTGCTACAGTTGGTTAACTCTTGATTCAGGCAAGTTTCAGGCAAATCCTTCTCCCCTCCCTGGTCTGCACAGGGGCGATTTTAGGGAATCACAGGGGAAGAAGGGGAAGTTTAGAAAAAGACAAAGAGTGGCACCACACACAAAGTTTCGTGGAATGTCCATATTGCTTTGCAGAGTATTTTACTTCATTAGTTCATTCATTTGACACAAAGTTATTGGACCTTTACGGTACGCCAGGCATTTTTTAGGTACCAAGGATATAGCAATAAACAAGACAGACACAGCCCTTAATTTGTTAAGGAAGCAGGCAATAAGTCAGCAAATGAATAAGACAACCGCAGATGGTGCTAAGTGATATGAAGAACCTGTAAGTCTACAAAGAATGGAGAATGCAGTCATTGAGTGGTCAGGAACTTTAAGCATGGTCAAGGAAAGAACAGGAAGGAGGCAAATATATGTTCCCAACTCCCAGAGGTGAGAGGTGCCTCCTGGCTCCAGCTCTGTAGCCACTTCTGCTCAAAAGGTATGCTGCATTGCTCTTTTTATTCCTTTGTTAAACCTGGCACCATCATAACAGGTGCCTCAACACCTATAAATGGTTAAGAATAGATGGGCATGCAAGCTTTTCTCCCCTACTGATTTTGCTGTGCACAATAGTAGGCTTTTTGATATACTTGATCGGATGAGAAATAAACCCAAAAAACAACACATGATACCTGTCATTGTTTTCCCTGGTTCACCTTGTGTCATTTCTAAGGCTTAGATTCCCATGACCCCCAGCTGTTCTCCACTGAGTGCTCACTGTAGAGAAAGTCGCTCTTCGTTTTCTTCCTGTTCTCCAGTCGCACTTACCTCTCTAACTGTGGTCTGTGCCTCCTTATCATGGCACAGATGAAGCTCAAAAGCATTCCACCTGCTCCCTAGCAAAGGACTTCTTTGTTAAGGTTTAGATATAAGGAGGGAAAACAGAGACCTCAGGACTTCTATTGTGTTGACATTGTTTTAAGCAAGGTGGGAAAAGAGAACAGATAAGCAAGTCCACTTTCCCACCACCTAAGTCAATTCAGAGTATTTCCCGAACATTTTTTACCCACAGATTCAGATTACCCCTAAGACAGTTGGTTATGGTTTACTGTTTTGTCCACAGAGGGGTAAAACTCACTTAAAATTGGACTCAAATTCCTTCAAAGTTTGATACCTGCCAATCACCATTTCCTCTTGGGTATACAAAACCATACTGCATCAGCTTCAACTGCCTGATTCTAATTTTCAGTGTTTTCCCCTTTCCAGGTAAACACCGTCTTCTGTGTTTTGTTTTTTTTAAATGAGCGGTTTAATGGAAAATAATTGCTCCAGGTACAGGTCTTTTAAGCACATTTTGTCTCTGCAGCTATTGTTTTAATTAGTGGGCCTGCTTGTTGGCTGTCCCTTTGTTGTGGTCCGCTCTGGGGCAGGGGTGCCCGGGGACGGTTCCTCTTGTGGAACGCAGGCGTTAATGAGCCATTTCAGTAGGAAGAGTCCTGCCTTGAGCCAGAAGCCAGAGCACCCGAGTCGCCCCAAGCAGCAGAAATGCTCATGAATTTCTGAAACTGCTTCTAATTTGCATTTAAACATAACTTCCGAGGAATAATTTCACCTGTGATTTTCTGAGCTGGAAAGGTAAGGGACTTCGGATGTTGAATATGTACAAATTATGTTAATATAACGGAGGTAAATGGAAGTCAAATGCATTGTCATGTAAAATGCAGATGTCTTCTCTAAATGCCTATTTTCTACCAAGGCTTGTTTTATTTTCCCCCTAAGTGAAATGTGATAACGTTTTTTAATTAAGTGAATCTTTATAATAATTCCTATTTGATTGAAACTGATTATTGCTCATTCTGCCTGTACCCTAGACTTCGGAAACCTCAGCAAGAGGAGGCTTAGTTGGTGCCTGGTGACTTCATACGATGGATTGAAACCAATCTAATTTAACACCTGTGTGCTCATCAATAAGTGTACTCAAGCACAAAAGTGACTGACACTGACTGCATGACAACCACAGACTCTGTATCCAAACACTCGCAGACAAGAAGCTAATTGCAGTGATGAAAGGCGTACCACTAAAAGCATGAGTAATTGCTGCGGTGATGCACACATAACCCTCTCTCCTTTACTACCAGGGTGCTGTGGCATTTATCTCCCACCTGTCTCTACCCAATCTGACAACCTTTTGTCTCTCTGACCAATGGGAAATGGAAATGATTTTTCACTACTGTACCCGCAGCACTGAAGGGTCTCTTCTGAGTGTGGAGATTTAGTTCAGCAGTTGAGTATAAAATACATGCAAAAGCTGACATGTGTCATCCACGGCAGAAATAAAAGGCTAATTAATGAGATCTGTTGGAGTCCCTTCTCCCAGTGCACCCACCGGTGCCCATGGAGAATACAGACACGCGGCTTTCCCAAATTGTGACACAGGCAACAAACTCTACCAGAGTGAATGACGGTCCGGGAAAGGTATAGCAATGCAGCTCCGTGGCGTGGCGAAAGGAAGAAAACATCATCAGATTTCCATTCAAGGTAGTGGCAATTAATAATGGACTTCCTGAAACCTGGAGCTCATTCACTAGGGAATATTAAGATTTTTCCACTTGAAATAACCAGGATTCTGTGGGCCACCCCAGAAGCCTGCTGAACTGGAATGCATTCATACCCTGGAAATCCTACTAACTTACCATTAGGCCAAGGTCAACTGGATTTTGTGTTTCACCAAAGCTCACTGGGTCTTTTCTCTTGACAGTCACTGGGCAAGTGAGGGATACACAGTTGACCTGAAGCTGGAATCCACCCAGACCCAATGAATCAGTGACCTCTCATTTTTAACCCTAATGCATTGGGGTAGAATTAGGCATTTTGAACTACCATACAAAGCAGAGAAAACCCAACAATCTATCAGAATTATCTAACTATCTGGACGGACAATTTTACTTGGAAAGTATATACCTGCTTATGAAATACTAATGATGACAGCAAGAACGTCTGATTTCAAATCTGTGGGTGCCAACATTCTATGTATGATCATGGAAATACACATGTAAACCTGATATACTGACAAGTCATTTCCTATCACATGTTGCCAATCAAAATAAAGTAAAACAAAGAAAATTGTTTAGAAAATCTGGATCTTGTTTCCTGAAGCTGTATGTAGGAGGGGGCAGTAGGAGGCAGGAGGCATTTTCATTTTTATTTTTATTTTACTGCACCAGTTTGGAGCTCAGCAGCTGAGATGGGGTGAGTAACACATGAACTTTGATGAGCAATTGTGGACACAGCCCTTTTTGCCAACATCTCATTACCATTTCCCTCCACTTTTTTTTTTTTTTTTTTTTGCCAAACCACCCTACTAGATTATAGTAGTCTGCATCAAGAAACATTAAATTCTGGAAAGGCACAGCCATGGAGAGAGAAAACTAAAATGCAAGAAAAAGGAAAAAAAAAAAAAGAGAGAAAACCCACAAAAAAATGAAACTAAGAAACAGATTCTGAAAGCAGCATTTCCTAATTAAGAATGCCCAAGAAGGTGACAGATGTACCCAGGTCCCCACAACCAGCCAGTGGCAGAACCACCAGCACAGCTCATTTTCCTACTGCCTGCGTGGGTTTTTTCTACAATGCTCACAGCATCGTAAGGAGAAGTTAATCCCAATTCTTATTCAAAATTAAATTCTATTAGATATTAAAGATTTCTGGTGGGAATACTTCAGAAATGAAAAAGTATTTTCAATTTAAATTAAATTAAATTTCCAATTAAGTCACAGAGAACGGTACAACAGGAATCTGTTTTACTCTACCCCTTTATAAAAAGAAAAATTTCACTTTTTTTCTTTCTGGTCATCAATTAAGAGTTTTATGTAAAATGTGTCACTTTCATCTCTGATTAAAACGCATCCTATTTTAGGTTTTGAGATTAGAATCTGAGGCCCAAGGACTCAATGAAATTGTATGGCATAGTTCCCATAGGTACACATACGTACGTTCCTAGGGGAAAGGCTCTTAGCATTTATCAGATTTTCAACTGGATCTATAACTCTTCCAAAAGATTAATAACTGCTGTTCCAGATAGAGCTGAGGTTTTGGCAAAGGTAAGGAATCCTTACTAAAGAATCTTGTTTCTCTCAATAGCCCCTAAATCTCTTCAACTCACATAATTGCTTTTAAATTCACAAAGGAAATCCACAAGGCCTACAAGGAAAGGCAAACTCCAGCCCCCACTAAAACGGGAATGGGCAGCAACTGATTAATTCTGCAGTAATAAAAATTTAATATAAAACCTTTAATTTCATTTCAGGCAGACTGAACTTCAGATTGGACATTTTCAGTAGGAAGAAAACATTTCTTTTTGTTCCTGGGTTGTTTTTTTTTTTTTTCCTAAAACAGGCTTATATTGACTTGATTTGAATTTTGCTAGTATGCTTTTTCTTCTGAATTCAAGTCACTAGAACTGAAATTATTCCACCTGGGGAGGAGAGAAAGCAGAAAGCCAATTTAGTACTGGTTTTCAAATACATGAAGGGTACTCAAGAGAGAGGATGATTGCCAAAGAAAATGGTCTTTGAACCATATGAAGAATCTCGGCTTGCTCTAAAGTTAAATTTCCTGACTTACAGAGTTCATAACATTAAACTGAGAGACCAAGGGATCATTTCTGGAGACTTCAAAAATAGGACAGATCCTTAAATTGCCTGAGAGGGTTTGGATGTGGTGGCCTTGTCTGAAGTCAGGAGGATAAATCTTACCACTGATGGTCCCTTCAGACGTGTGAATCTATGGGTTTGACTGGCATGTCAGAAGCTAGAGCGCCAGCCCAGGACATCTAGAGAGTCACCTCTTCAAGGCGGGGTAGCAGTCGATCGATTGCTCTCACTGCCTCAACATCTCTCAGCCCGCCTCCACCACCACAGGGAACCCAAGGCCTGCTCCTGTCTGAGGCTGATTTCCAACGTTGCAGAGAGCTCTGCTCCCTCGCTGTACCCCAGCCTCCACCAACCCCTCAGAGAGCCTGAGTTTTTGAGTAAAACAAAAAGAGGTCTCATGTGTGGTGGTAGAAACTGTGTGAATGCCAATTTTTTTAAATCAGTATTTAACTTTGCAGTACTTTTTCCTTCTTGAGGAAAGCTAATAGCCCAGCTCTGCTTCCAAAACAAACGTCTCTAAGATCGGACCAGTCTTTGCTTTTCTTTTTGCTGGACAACCCTATCCCAACTTAGAAATGGAGGAGATATCCACAGCCTTAGACCTTCGGATTGGGCTCAAGAGCCATTGTGTGGACTCAAAAGGGGAACCCTAGAGGACGCACAGGAGCTGGAAGTTCAACTCCCCCTTCATCTCACCCGTTGTGTCCTCACAGGCTTAGAGATGCTGAGTTGTTCAGGGATCCTGGAAAACCTCTGGTCAAACCTTATCTGCAATGCACGCCCCTTAGTCAAAGCTCCCAGTATTTGCCCAGCTCCTGCTGCAGCTCCTCCAGAAAAAAACTCCATACTCACAATCGGTCCATCCCAACACTGTCCTGCTCTAAGGAGGAGAAAGAGCTCAGCTGAAACCTGCCTCTTCCTCTTGTCCTTACATGTCCACTCCACACTAGTCTGTAAAACTCCTGAAGATCTAAATGCAGAGAACGTTCACCTGGGCAGTAAAGTTCAAAGACAGCTGCACTGTCCGCTCCCTCTGAGGTTCAGGAGGAGAATTCCTATTAGGTTAGTGCCATTTCTCCTTTTAAAATGAAACAAAATCATCTGAAAAGCATGTCTGAACATGCTTTATAAGTTAAGACCGCTCACAGAACTCTGACTCATAGGAACTACAAATCTAAATAGGATAAACATGTTTATATGTGAGTGCCTGTTGTAAAGCTAAAAACCCAGCAGATACCAAAAGATGCTAATAAGCTCAATATGGAAAAATTACTTAGAAAAGGTTTATGTTATGGTCTTCACATTGCCAATGTCTACATTATTTATTGGTCAATAAAAAACCCAATGCATCGATGAGAGTAATATAAAAGTGGAAGTTATTAGCCACTTCTAAGACAGGCCCAGCAGCTGACATGACAAATACAAAAGCTGGACACCATTGGGATAACGGGAACATCATTCTCCCCCCAGACAAACCCAAGGTGCCATGTGTGTGCATGGCATGGCAGGGAAGAGATGAACAACCGCTATAATCTCACTGTCTGTGTCCCTATAAAATTTGCATGCTGAATATCATAACCCCCAAGGTTATGGTATCAAGAGGTAGGGTCTTTGGAATATGACTAGATCATAAGGGCAGAGCCTTCGAGGTTGAGAATAGTGCCCTTATAAACCAGACCCCAGAGAACTGCCTCACCCTCCCACCATGTGAGGATACAGCAAGATGATGTTATCTATGGGGGCAGCACCTCACCAGATGACGAATCTGCCACCACCTTGATCTTGGCATTCTCTGCCTCCAGAACTGTGAGAAATAAATGTTTATTGTTTACACATCACACATACTCAGTGTATGGTATTTTTGTTACAGCAGCCCACGTGAACTAAGACAGCAACTAACAGGAGGCAGGTGGTGGAAGGACTGACTACATGGGCAACTGAAGAGATCAATGTCATGACGGAATAGAATAGTCTGTCGAAACTCTGGAAGGATATAAATAGGGCATATTGTATTAATAGATACATTTGCTTGCCGCCCTAGCATCCTCAAAAGATAAGGGCCGGGACTAAGTTGTTCTTGTATCGCACAAAGACCCTGCAGTGTGTTATACGGTGTGGGTTTACAGCAAGCATTTATACTGAACTCCACTGCTTTCTTTCCCAAGGGAAAAATCAATGCCTAAGAACTAGCTCCTCTTAGTGAGAGGCAGCCTGTGAGACGGGCTTTTGAAGAAAAGGGGTAAGAGGGTGATCCAAAGCTCAGAACAGCTGTGACTCTGAGACTGAGAATATTTAGATTCAGGGAGAAGTCTCATAAACCATGAGAAAGGCCTATTCAGATTCCATGAAAAGGAGAATATACAGCTCCCCACCTTTAGAAATTTTTTTTTATTCTTTATCTTTTTTTTTTTTTTTAAGTTAGAGACAGGGTCTTGCTCTGTCACCCAGGCTGGAGCGCAGTGGTGTAATCACAGTTCACTGAAACCTTGAAATCCTGGTGTCAAGTGATCCTCCTGTTTCAGCCTTCTGAGTAGCTGGGATTACAGACATGCACCACCACGACCAGCTAATTTTTTAACTTTAATTTTGTAGAGATGGGGCCTCTTTATGTTGGCCAGGCTGTCTCAAACTCATGGCCTCAAGCAATTCTCCCTCTTGAGCCTCCCAAAGCACTGGGATTACAGGCATGAGCCACTGCATAAAGGCCTATTCTGTTCTTCACTGTTTATTTTTAAAAAATCATCCCCTAGTTCTACTATCTCTATATTCAAGATCCTCTTTCCTACTATAATCTACTACCTGAACTCCAAATATCACCAAGAACTGGAATTCCATAAAGTACAGGCAATGTAGATACGCAAACATGGCTCTGAGAATCATACTGCCCGTATCTCTCACACTCTATGGTTTTCAACTACACCTCTTGCCATAATTGTGTGCCCTTAATTAAATCTAAGTTTCCAGCCTTTTTTTTTTTTTTTAAATGTGAAAACTCATAACAATGTCCTTGGGTTTATAGCACCATTATCGTCATAGCATGCTATTCAACCTCAGCTACTGCCTGACTTCACAGAAAATTCTGAGTTTCCTCTTCATTGTAGTAACATCACTCGTGGAAACAAATGCCGTGCTATTTGCCTTTCCCCTGCTGTTCCTCGATCTCATTTCAGCCTCAAAGGCGCTCTGGTACACTTGGTTCTTGTGCCAGGATGGAAGACACAAGAGAAGTCCTCAGCGACGTGGTGTCAAGCAGTCCGTGTTTTCTTTCCTCTAAGTGCAGACAGAATGACTCTCTGGCAGGAGCATACACGAGTTGGCAGTTAGACACAGCACAGCTCAGAAACAACTGTACTGGAGGGACATGAAGAAAAGCAATGATTTCTCTTTCCCAATATGCGGCAATTTTCCGATGTCAAAGGAATAACAGACAGATACACCCTATGAAAGGATTTGATTTGTGGCAACTGCTTTTCTTTTCCTGATTCCATTAATGCCAGGTTTGTTGGCCTTAAGAAGAGAGTCTCAGGTATTTTCTTCTTATTTAGTGCTCCCTGGGCAGTTATTATCTGCATCAGTTTTCTTTTATGCAGGTCAATTCTCTCAAAAATACATGCCTTTCAGTCACTGTATTGTATGTAACCAAAATATTTGTTGGTACAACATGCTCTTATAGGTCATCTTCGGCACCTTTAAGTCACAGTTATTTTTAAAGTATATAAGTTACTTCTGATTATAAAAGTAATTCAGGTTCACTGTAACTGGAAAAGAGCAAAAAGGAATGAATAACTCATAATGCCACCAATCAAGATAAGCTCTAGTAACAGAGACTGCGTATTTATAAAATTGGGATCATCTTCTATATATTTCAGTTAACATGAAAATTTTCTTAGGCCATTAACTCCTTTTCAGAACCATGTGGTTTTGTTTGTTCTGTTTTGAGATGGGAGTTTCACTCTTGTTGCCCGGGCTGGAGTACAATGGCGTGATCTCGGCTCACTGCAACCTCCACCTCTCAGGTTCAATCGATTCTCCTGCCTCAACCTCCCAAGTAGCTGGGATTACAGGTATGCGCCCCATGCCCGGCTAATTTCGTATTTTTAGTAGAGATGGGGTTTCTCCATGTTAGGCAGGCTGGTCTTGAACACCTGACCTGAGGTGATCCGCCTGCCTCGGCCTCCCAAAGTGCTGGGATTACAGGCATGAGCCACTGCGCCTAGCCCAAAATCATGTTTTTATATCACATTAGGGCATAGAGAATTTTTCCAGTTCCTTGAAGTGCTTAATGAAACTGTGATACATATTCATGTATCCAATCTTTTCATTGTCTTCACTCATATTCCAAATTGCTCTTTATAAAGTTAACAACGATTTAAACTTTTAGAAGGATACTAGAAGTTTAGATTAGAACCTTGGTTCCCAATCCTTCACTTTCTCAAGTGAAGGATTTCAAGTTTTGTCAGTTTGCTAGATAACACATGACAACGATATTTTTATTTGCATGTCTTCATATTCATTTTCCTATATGTTTGTTGAATATCTGGAATCTTCTTTTGTGAATTGTCTGCTCAGTACCTTTCCCTATTGTTTTTGGAGTACTGGAGCTTTTTCTAATTGATATATAGAGTACTTTGTATCCTAAGGATATTAACAAACTGTCTGCAAATTTTTTCCCAGTTTGTCATCTGCCTTTAAATTTGAGATCATGTTTTTAAAAATTCAAATGAATAGGAACTTAGTATCATTTCTCACATGAAATTCAAAATGTCATTGGGAATTACTCCACTTACAATAGTCAGGTGCATGTTATGTTCTTGTCCAGGGACTGTTAACTACTAGAATCTTTTTTAAAAAGAGAGCCCTGAACTGTCAACTGTGGGAAGAAGCCAGTACCTTCTGTTGCTTTTTTGCCATTCATAATGTGAGGATCTAGCAATGCCTCAAAGCTGCCATTCCTGCACAGGGCTCTTCCTCAGCCTGGCGAAGACACACACAAGCAAGCAAAGGCGGGTGGGACCAAACTACCACTTTCTGGAGTTCAGTTTGGCCTCCCAAGGTGACTGATATGGTTTGGCTGTATCTCCACCCAAATCTCATCTTGTAGATCCCATAACTTCCATGTGTTGTAGGACAGACCAGGTGGGAGATGACTCAATTATGGGGGCATGTCTTTCCCGTGCTGTTCTCGTCGTAGTGCACAGGTCTCACAAGATCTGATGGTTTTAAAAATGGGAGACTCCCTGCACAAGCTCTCTCTTTGCCTGTTGCCATCCACGTAAGACGTGACTTGCTCCTTCTTGCCTTGCCTTCTGCCATGATTGTGAGGCCTCCCCAGCCATGCGAACCTGTAAGTCCATTAAATCTCCTTTTTTTTTTTTGGTAAATTGCCCAGTCTCGGGTTTGTCTTTATCAGTAGTGTGAAAACAAACTAATACAGTGACAAACCAAAAGAGCATAAACAAAACAGAAAAATGCAATCCAGCTTAGGAGCTTAGGCAACCACAGACAATAAGTTACCTGAATTTCCAAGTTTCACTCTGGCATGCTCACTGCTGGAGACATTCCTTATGACTCTTGAGGTCTGAGTTTCCAACTGCCCCCATGCTGTGGACCCAGGATACTGAATGGACTAGACATTTGCAGAAAACTTTAAATGTGGAGTATTTAACTCATAACGAAACTAAAAACAAGGCAATCAAGAAAGGAATGATGATTTTAAAAAATACAGAAAATCAGAACAGAAAAAAGATCCGAATTAAAGATGGGAAATTTCATTCAACAGTGGAGGAGACAGAACATTACGTGCTTTATGACTTAGATGCACTCGCCTATAATGACCCAGGTAATTGCCACCTATGGGTAACCCCCCTGAGGAACAGGATGTAATCTTAGTCACAATTTGTAAGTACTCATTCATACTTCAAGTACATAACCAGGCATACATAGTATAATCCATACATAGTTTAATAAAGACAGAAGTCTCAGCCCCTTAAAGAACTATCCATGTGTCTGTGGCTGATTAGAACGTAACCATAATAAATTAGAAATATATTAGATGAAATCTAACTTCTGCTTAATCAGAAGAGCCTGGTACAAATATGTGATTAATTCAAAGTCTTCCTTGAAGAGGACGGCCTGGTAAGCCGTCAGCTACCACCTATCCAATGGCCGAGGTGGTGAACCTGACTGAAGCCTACTCCTCATCTGGCACATTTGCTCTGTCCTGCTCTGAATGGTTTACAATATTCCAATCCTTCAGATAAAGGCTGGTCCCCAATAGATCTTGATCCTATTAAGGGAGGAGACCACCCCTCACATTGTCTTATGCCCAATTTCTGCCTCCAAAGAAAGAAGAAATAAAAACTAAAAGGTAGAAATGAAATCCACAGGCAGACAGCCCAGCACCGCACCCTAGGCCTGGTAGTTAAAGATCGACCCCTGACCTAATCGGTTCTGTTATCTATAGATTACAGACGTTGTATAGAAATGCACTGTGAAAATCCCTATCCTGTTTTGTTCCCATCTAATTTCCAGTGCATGCAGCCCCCAGTCACATACCCACTGCTTGCTCAATCAATCACAACCCTCTCACATGCACCCCCTTAGAATTGTGAGCCCTTAAAAGGGACAGGAATTGCTCACTCGGGGAGCTTGGCACTTGAGACAGGAGTCTTGCTGATGCCCCCGGCCGAATTAACCCCTTCCTTCTTCAACTGGGTGTCTGAGGAGTTTTGCCTGTGGCTCGTCCAGGTACACTATCTCTGTTTTTTTTTTGTTTTTTTTTTTTTAATCCAAGATGATACAATTCTTTTTCTGTGTGCATTACTTGTGAATTATTTGTCAATGTCTTTGTGATTACTATTATCATTACTGTTATTAATTATAGCCTGGAATAATATCAAATACTTGACAACATCTCTGCTAACCAGGCAGTGACTTGACCTTCAAGGGTCTGCTGTTGTTTACCATCTGAGGGGAGAACCTCAAGGGCAACAGGACGAGTTTCCTTTTACCTACTGACTTCAGAAAGGCCGGAAGGCAAAAAACATAATGATCCAGGCAATCCAGGTGAGAAAAATTCACGTTTCCCTGAATTCTCTGTGTAAAGAGGCTTTAACAGACTGAGTTACTCAGGTAATTGTTCTGCATTGGTATGAGTTTAATAAAAATAAAGAGGATAAATGCTGTCAGGGAAGCAGTTTTCAGAAGGTTTAGGGTTTTGCAATCGTACTACGGAGCTCCAAAAAGTGCCAGCAGAGCAGAAAAATTAATGTAAACATTAGTTTTAATTTCACTCATTTTGGGGAAAAAAATCAGCTTCAAAAAGCTTTTATAAAATGCTGGTTTTCAAGCATGAGAAAGAAAAGCTCTTTTACATAAAACAAAACAAAACAAAAAGCTCTTAAAAAAAAGATCTTTTACGTAAAATGAAACAAAATATAGAAGGGTTTTGCCCCCAGATTGTAAGAATAAGCTTTGTTTTTGCATTTGTTTTAGTCTTTTATTTTTTAACTTTACAACGTAGTGTACATTAAAATGTAAAATGTCAAACTTCAAGTGTTAAGGCAATTGTGGCTAGAGCTGAACGTAATATGGAGAGTGAAGAAATACATAATGTATCCAAGATTGGTATGTAGGTATCAACTGCTTCCAATGAAACAGTTCATTGGCTTCTCTACAGGAAAGGAATCTAGGAAGCTTTCAAATCCAGTCCTGAGTAGAAAATTGTAACAGAGAAAGAGATCACCTTCACTCAGCTACCATTTCCAGTTTTTGGCCAAGTCCTTACTTTAGTATGCTAGGAAACATATTTGAGAGGGAACAAATATTAGCCCCTCTGTGGCAGCCTGGACCAAGTATTAAGGCTGCTTAAGAACTAACCTGAAAGATCATCTAAATGTGTTTTACTTTGTTTGGCTAACCTACAGGATCATAAACATGCTACAGTTCTATGAATGTAAAAATAATGGAATAGAAATGGAAAGATGCATATTAAAAAATCTACAAATCTAAAGACAAAATAGTGTATTAATACCATCTGTTCCAGTCCTATATGGTCCAAGTCTGCCCAACCCCACCAACCCCCCAACCCTATCACAAGGATCTAGTTAATTCACAGGAACTGCTTGCTGCCTGAAATTCTTGCCAGAACACTTAACAGCCCCCTCATTTGTTGGGTGGTTTTATAGGTCTCTGGTGCTGAGCTGAGGCAGGACAGCTTGCAGTGTGTGAGGAGGACAGATAAAACCACCCTGCTGTGTAGATGTAGTCCATTTGCACTGGCTCTCAGACAGAAAACAAATTGCAACCTCTCACAAAGCGGCCCCTTTCTGCACTAGCAAGCCTGAAAAATGCAGGCAAAAATGAGTAAATCAGGCAACTTCACATCAGGAGGAAAAAAAATGGCTACCACTCCAACAGCTGCTCTCGTAATTAAGAACAGATTTCATCACTAAACTCTTCCTGGTTATGTCTGCAGCAAAACAAATACACAGATGTGAGGCATTTGCATATTGGAAATTGTGTACTGGGTAACCAAACCAAATTTACTTTTTCTGCTTTAAAATATTCCCTTAAAAATATCCAGTCAATAAAGTATAAGGCAATGTCCAAACCTAAGTACAACTATATTTCTGTCATCATCTTGCAACTAAATTTATTTTGGCATTCTACCAAATTCACTTTCTTTTTACATATTCGAAATTGCAATGGACTGCCATGAACACGACCTCCTTTGAATAATGAAAATGTGCTACCCATTTCTTTTACTCATAAAATTTGCTAAATTTATTGCTGCCTCATTTATCCATGTTTTAAAAGGCTGCATGGCACATGCAGCAAAAGGAATCGCATTTGACCTTTTTAAAGGTAAATTGGTGTGGAGTTAAATCAGAGAAATAGAATTAATGAAATGATAAAATTACAGCAAAAAGTGAGAGGTAAGGATAAATTAATGGAACCACTCCACTACCATGAGAAAGAACAATTTAAAATTCACACAACAACATGGATGAACCTCACAAACAAAATGCTTAGCAAAAAGGCCAGTAATATAGAGCACAAAAATGAGCAAAAGTAATTGTATCATCGCAAGTCAGGATAGTGGCCACCCCTGGGTGGGTAGGGTCCTCACAAGGAGGGGGCCCAGGAGAGCTTCTTCAGGTCTTGTCATAGTCCATTTCTTAATTTGATTGATGGTTATACAGGTGTGTGCAGTTTGTAAAAATTCTTCAAGTTGTATACTTAGGATCACTTTTCTATATAGAAATTGTACTTCCATAAGAAGTAAAAAAATTACAAGGTAGGACTGGGCGCGGTGGCTCACGCCTGTAATCCCAGCACTTTGGGAGGCCAAGGTGGGCAGATCATGAGGTCAGGAGATGGAGACCATTCTGGCTAACACAATGAAACCCCATCTCTACTAAAAATACAAAAAACTTAGCCAGGAGTGGTGGTGGACGCCTATAGTCCCAGCTACTCGGGAGGCTGAGGCAGGAGAATGGCGTGAACCCAGGAGGCAGAGCTTGCAGTGAGCCGAGGTCACGCCACTGCACTCCAGCCTGGGCGACAGAACGAGACTTCATCTCAAATAATAATAATAATAATAATAATAAAAAGGTAGGACATGCACTGAGTTTTCTGATTTTCAGTGTCAGCCACAGCACTTACCACTTTTAGCCACAACCTCTTCAAGCAGCAAAATCCATCCTGCGTTTACACACCTTTATGACACTGTAATAGCTGTGTCCTTATCAGCCATTTTTATCAAGTCATAAGTTTCACTTTTTAAATGAATAAGCTGGCCAAATGCTGAACCTTAAATATGTTCTAAGAGAGTCCCTTATTTAATACTTTAAACTGATTTTCCTCCCCAAAGGTGCAAATGCTATGTAATTTTTTATTGTGAACCGCATTATCTGTACTATATTCAAAGCAAATCTGTTTTAAACCTGTAATTTGCAGTAAAATGTGATTCTAAGTGCATTTTTAAAATGACTTCTTATACTGTTTTACCCAAAGAACAATAATTCCTACAGAAATCCATAGACGCAAATAGGCTGATACAAAAGTAGAAAAGGAAGATAATGCCTACTGAAGATGACCTAGTCTTTTCTAAGACCCTGAATTAAAATGACATTTCAGTAGGGTTGGCTGGGAGTTTAAACAGTGGAGTTTTCATTCAGAATTGTACTTTTCCAAGTTGAAATTATGCTGTTGAGTAACTATTAAGGCATTAGAGGTCCTAGAGAAGTAAACTTAGGAAACAAGTGGTGGTTGTTAATGATGAGGGTGGTGTTAAAACATGCAGGGTGCTCCACAGGCTCTTTCATCCTAGTTAGGTCTTTGGTGAACGAAAAGGCCGATCGTTACAAACATAATCACACACACTTTGCTCTAAGTGGCTTCCCAGCTGCACTTCTCAATTGGTGACCATCAATGCATGAACCAGGGGTCAAAGGCATAAAGAGACTTTCTTTCCCCTAAGAGGAGGGTCTCTCTGACCTCACCCTTTGGGTTTGTTCGTCTATTTCAATATTGTTGCAAAGGCTGAAGTCATTAGTGTTTAAACCATTAAACCTAAAAGACAGGGGTACAGAGAACTTTATCCACAGTCTTTCCGTTCATCAATGCGGGGTCCTCATTTATAAGTGAAAGTCACAGACAACGTGTATCTAGCACAATGAAGCACTCCACAGACGGGTGTTTAGCTCTCAACTGCAATGATTGCAGAAATCAGACGCTATACTCCAGGCTGGTGCATTAGGCTAACGTCCACAGACCCTCCTGTAATTCCAGTCTGAGATCTAGCTGGGGGCCCAGGGCAGTGCCACAGCTCATTCAATTGTATTTATTCTCAACTTTAGCTGAAATAAGCAATGCTACCTGGACTTCCCCTTATGTCTAACTGGGGGCATTTGTTTTCAAGCACTTTTTTCTGTACCCACAATTTGAACAAACTAGGTCTGCGTCCTTAACGAAATTGTAAGATCTAAAATTCCCATTCATTCTTACAGTGTGTACACTCTCCTACCTATCATCTGCTACTCCAAAGGAAGGTCCACCAGTGAGCTTACTCTTCCAATGCCCATGTTTCAAAAATGTATTCTATGCTGTTTAAGAAGTTAATGTCCAGGCAGAACTCTGACAGAATGTAAGAAATAAAGTGTGTTATATTCTCCATCTCCAGCCTCAGATAATGCTTGCGTATAAAACACTATGAACCTGTTATGAAAAAGAACTGCTCTGTGATTTTTAAAGCTTTTTTATTTAATTCAGCATTAATTTATGAAGCACCTGCATGTTAAGCACCGTACTCAGTGCCAAGGATATAAAGAAGAATAAGAGAGAGTGCCAGCCCTCCAGGAGCTCACAGAACAATAAAAGAGGCAGCTATGGGAACCGACTGAAAATATAATATGATGGATGGATGAATGGATGGGAGGAAGGAAAGAAGAAACAAAGGGACAAAGGATGATAGATAGATGGTAGACAACAGAGAAGCCAGGGAGTGAAGGCGGCAGGAGAAGTGCTATGCAGGGACACAGAAAGCAACTCATTCCATGAGGAGTAGAAAAGCCTTCTTGGAGGTGATGATAAAGATTTAGTGCCAGCTTGACTTCATCGGGTTGGGGTGAGTAGATGCTATTTCTGGTATGGAGAAATTCACGCTAAAAGCATGGAGGCCTGCAAAGTGCACAGCATGTTAGGGGGACGACAGTCAAGCTCTGAGTAGCTAAAGTATAGTGTACCTGGCACAGCATCCTGAGGTTAAAACTGGAGGGGCGAGTTGATGTAAAGGGTCCTGTACGCTGAACCCACAACTCCAGCTTTTTCTCTTCTAGGTTAGTGTTTTCTAGCATAAGTTTCCTAGAATACTAATTCTATGGGTTGCTTTGCAAAAGCAAAAACAAACAAACAAAAAACCATTTTGTGGTCAAGTACATTTGGGAAATGCTGCCTCCTACCATCTCCTTTCAGAGATTAATAACAGACATTTGGTCTCGAGAGGCCTGATAAGCGTGGCAGGAAAGAAATCAGTTTAACTTGGACACCATTTTTGCAGAACTCCTGACATCCCTCAACACTGGGTTCTGCAGAACACACGGGGGACACTGAACACTGCTCTAGGAAAGACAGGACAAAAGGAGTCCTTTTGGAGCATGAATGTAACACGATCTGATTTATTTTTTCCTTTTCCTTACTACAGAAAAATATTTATTTAGTAGTCTATGTCTGGTAGTGATATGGAGGTTGAACTAGTTTGGAAGAGATTAATGGCAAGAAGCCAGGCGGTGATTAAACGCAGAGTGAGAGAGCCCACTCAAGAGACTTTCTAGGATAAAATTAAAAGGAATTCACAGTGGATTAGATATGGAATGATGGAAGCAAACCAAAGAATAACTTCAAAGGTTCTAGCTTAGGAGCCAGGCGGAAGAGTCTCCCGTAACTAAGAGAAATACAGAGGAGAAGCCTGCTCTACAGAAAAGGTAGTATGGTCAGTGCTGGTCATTTTAAGTATGGAATGTTGCAAAAATATCCACACAGGCATATCAAGAAAGCAGTTAGAAATACGGTTCCTCAGCTTACAAGGAAGGTCAGGACTAGAGATACACACTGTAATCACAGAGCCCACAGAGGAAGTCATTGGAATAAAGTCCTTCCAGGAAAACACACAGGACAAAAGAACCCAGAATCCAGGATACCCACATTTCAACATGTAAAATACAAAATTAATCCATCAGCTTTATGGACATACAACATTCTTTAATACTGCAGTCCGAGATCTGCATTTACATTATCCAGAACAAACTACAGTGATGAGCCTGACAATGGTTTATATTTTTAATATTTGTCATTAGGATATAGTATAAAGGAATCAAAATATGTTTGGAATAGAATAGGATCTAATTAAATGCACCTGAAGGCCAGAGCAATTAGGAGAACTGACCAAAGCCTTACAGCTAGTCTCATTTGCAACTAGTTCAATAATGATTTTTTTAAAAAAAGAAAGAGTGAATCATGGACTCAGGTCCGAAAAGGACCCTGAGAGGTCCATCTGTGAATTTTCATCAAAATTGTATTTTTAATTCCATGAAAAAAGGTTGAAAATTAATTCACAATATGATATTCTCTTTCATTTTACTTGTTTCTAAGGCATTTGAGAATGCAAATAAAATCAGATAATTCACTTGAAAGTAAGATCATTATCAGATATTAGAAAAGCATTTTGCTGCTTTCACAATCTTTTTATTTTTAATTGCTATGACAGGAGAGTGCTAACAATAGTAGCTGTTTTTTCTTGATGTAGTTGAGTTGTGTTTCATCAGAATATCATGGGAAGTAGCCTGTATTCTTGTAAGGGTGGTCAAGTAAAGCAGTATCCTAGATAACAATGATCCTATCAGTCCACGCAGCCACTCAACAAACATTACCAAGAGCCTTACATGAGTGAGGCAGGAGACACGCAGGAAAGGGATGAGGGAGTAGCCCACTCACAACGGAGTTCAAGGAAGTTTCCAGTGGCCACCAGTTAATTGACTATAATGCATTCAGTGACCACTATGAAGTCCTTAAACACTTTAGTATATATATATTTACAATCCTGCATTAAATGTAATAGGATTTACAAGCCTCTGTTGTGAGGAATAAAACCAAAAACCTCAAGAATTACGGAGTTTTGTTGCACAACAATGTGAACAGACTTAACACGATCTAATTGTTCATTTCAAATAGTTAGGATGGTGGGGCCTGTTGGGGAAGGGAGAGCATTAGGAGATATACCTAATGTAAATGACGAGTTAATGGGTGCAGCACACCAACATGGCACATGTATACATATGTAACAAACCTGCACTTTGTGCACATGTACCCTGGAACTTAAAGTATAATAAAAATAAATAAATAAAATAAAACAAAAAAATCAAAAAAATAGTTAAGATGGTAAATTTTATTTACTTTACATCTTTACCTACCACCAAAATTTTATTATGAAATTAAAATATCTTTAAATAACTGATGTTTGTCCATAAATTGTTCTACATCCTGCAAGGATTGGGAACTTGCCAATTTTTTTGAGCTGAGGAAGAAAAGGGGTGAAACTGGATCTTCAGGAGGATTCCCCAGATAATGCTACTTAGGGTTTATGAAAGAAAAATTGAATCAGTGGACACTCCGAAGGTAGGAAAGTCAGCATGAAAGTGAAATATTTAAATAGGAAGGTAGCAGTAAAATTGGGAAGAATATGAGAGCCCTTTGAGAAGAGCCATCAACAAGGTATGGATACGGTATGGATACAGAAAAAGAATCCAAGACAATTCCAGGATATCGAATTTCAGCAAGAACATGGTACTTACTGTTATGGTCAACCTGAGTTGAAACCAAGAAAATGAAAATGCCCAGGGAGCAGCTGGAAAAAGGAGACCACAGTTTAGATGCTGAACCACCACGACCCCCAAAGATAACAAGCTGTGGTACATGCCAGAACCATAGGCTCAAACGAGGCCCCGCTGCAACCAATCTCTACCAACCTTTATCATCAGTGGAGCCATCATCACGTTCTCCCAGAGAGACCACCCTGCTCACCTGCCCCTACCCAGTCTTCACCTGAGGTTTACTCAAGCGGGGAGAAGGGATTAACAGAGGAAGGTGAAAACAATTTCACTTCAAATTTGATGAGACTAAAGAAATTTCTGGAGGGCCAGATCTCTTCTGAAAATTTCCCTGGCTCTAGGGAGACAGAAGAGTCAAGCCCTTCACACACTTAATGGCCTTCCGGATTCTGACAATTGTTGATCTTCCTTCCATGTTTGGGTCTTAGCATTGCAGGAAACTCACAAATTCTCATGTGATCTGTGCAGAAGGTCATTTGGTGTCTCCAGATCCATCTCTGCCGTGTTCCTCTCGATAAAACAGCAGATTAAATGAACGCTTGCTGTTCAACATTCACGAGACCTGCAAGTGTCTCCTCTCTGTTGCCAGACTTAGAGGGAAAAAAGCTGAGTCAGAATGTCATGATTTGAAGTTGGAGAATCTTATTGGGATGTATAGCATTTCTTAAAAAAGGAGATGAAGAAAAAGAAAACTGAGGTTTTTAAACTAAAACCTTCAGAACCTTTTCACAAAATGGGCCGGGCGCAGGGGCTCATGCCTATAATCCCAGCACTTTGGAAGGCAAAGGTGGGCAGATAACTTCAGGTCAGGAGTTCGAGACCAGCCTGGCCAACATGGTGAAACCCCGTGTCTACTAAAAATACAAAAATTAGCCAGGCGTGGTGGCGCGTACCTGTAACCCCCACTACTCAGGAGGCTGAGGCAGGAGAATTGCTTGAACCCGGGAGGCGGAGGTTGCAGGAAGCCAAGATCATGCCACTGCACTACAGCCTGGGCAACAGAGCAAGATTTTGTCTCAAAAAAACAAAACAAAAAAACAAAACAAACAAAAAACCTTATCATAAAATGTTTCAGTCTTGACAGATTAAATGGAACTTTTCCACTTACAAGAAGCATAGCCAATTTCAAGGATTAAAAAAAAGGAACCTGGAAAACTGAATTTATTTTCACTAGAATGTATACATTTAGAGTATCTTCCTTATCTCTGTCCTTTAAATTTAAGCTTAAACATTTATTTTTCATTTAAAAAGTAAGCATCCTTTAATTTCCAATCTAAGGAAAGAATGGTTTACTTAAAATTTTATTTATTTATTTATTTACTTCTGCTAGCTATTTAATCTGTGAAATACAGCTCAGAAAAAAATACAGTCATAAAACCTGTTGGTATAAAGATAAGCAGTTTATTTAATATCTAATTAAATGTGGTCACCAGAGAAATCACAGCTTATGAAACTTTATCAGAAAAAGATTAATCCATTTCAGGCTTAACCCAAATGTCATAAGAGAACTCATGAATTTAGATAGGAATCCACTTATTATCCAAAGACATTTTCATATCAAGTAAGGAGAGCCTATATTACTAACTATATTTATACTTTAATCAAATTTATACACTTTGTAGCTATCACTGATTTTGGGCACAATTATCAAACTAGAATAAGATAATAGGGAGCCTTTCTGTATTTATCAAAAATTTCTAGAATGTTCTAAAACACTTTTAGTTTATAGACCCCATTCCTTCAGAAATTAAAAATATTAGACTGTCATTTTAACTGAAAAGCAATTCCACAACTAACTACTAAACACCTATTAGGTCTTGGGCTCAGGTGTTAAGAAAATGAGGATGGAGAAAATGATTCCTTCCTTTAAAGGGCTCAGAAAGTCATAAGCTAGATACACCCTTAAATAACCACTGATAAAAAGTAATGACAACCATAAGGCAGGGGTTGCTTGTTTTTCCCCAATATCTAGTCATGTCTGGACACACGGTGACCCAGCTTAAAGACCTCATGTCCCAGACTAAAGCTATAGCCAAGTGATCTCTGGCCAGTAGGGTGTGAGAAAAAGTAGTTCCTGCTCCTCCAGGCTGCACCTCTATGGGCAGGATATGCCCTCCCCTTTCTGTTCCTTCTTCCTGATGGCTGGAAGGGAATACGGACCATCTTGGATCACGTGGATGAGACTAACACTCCTGTAGGTGGCAGAGCAACAGAATAAAGGGAGCCCAATGTCACAGAGTAGAACCAGCACACTGCCTCAGATTGACAATGATAGAAAAATAAGCTCTTGTCTTGTATATAAACCACTGTTATTTGGAATCTATCCCATGCAACAGCCCAATGCTCTAATTAATATGTAATAGAGATGCTTCTTTTTCTAAGGATTTTTGGTACTGAAAAATGCCCCCTTAAAAGAAAGAACCAAAATTGAATAGAATAAGCAAAGAAAAGTTTAATTTCTAACTTTTTCATGAAAAATAACACCTTTGATTATGACAATAAATTAATCTTATAAATTACAAAATAGAGATTATAATTAAAATCTTGTAAATTCTCAGAAAAGAATAATTTAAGTACTCATTGGGGGGCATAATTTTAAAAATAAAACTATATAACCACATGCTAGAACTAATTTTAAAAATTAGAAAACTAGAAACTAAAGATAAAATATACAAAAACTAAAGACAAAAATAATATACAAAAACTAGAGAGAGTTGGAAACAAAACGGACACAAAATACAAGAAAGGCTTAGGAAAGTAAGAGTGAATGTAACTAAAAATACAGATCAAAGCAATTAGAGAGAAACTAATAGATATGAAAGAAAGACAAAAATGATTAAGCATAAGGGTAGATTCAGTAAGGGACAAATCAAAAACAGTTTGTGCAGATAATGTGTAAAACCTTTTTTTTTTTTTTTTTTTGAGATGGAATTTTGATCCTGTTGCCCAGGCTGGAGTGCAATGGCACGATCTCAGCTCACTGCAACCCCCATCTCCTGGGTTCAAGCAATTCTCCTGCCTCAGCCTCCTGAGTAGTGGGGATTACAGGCGCCCATCACCACGCCCAGCTAATTTTTGTATTTTTAGTAGAGATGGGCTTTCACCATATTGGCCAGGCTGGTCTCGAACTCCTGACATCAGTTGATCCGTCCGCCTCGGCCTCCCAAGGTGCTGGGATTACAGGCGTGAGCCACTGCTCCCAGCCACACTTAATCTTTTGTTTTAAAAAATTCCCTGAGCTAGAACAAACTGATATGCAGACTGAAAGAATACTCTATGTTTCAGGAAATGCATTAATACTGAGACATATTTTGGTTAAGCTTCAGAAATTCCAAATAATTCTTTAGGGACTCAAATAGAAAGAACAAATGACCTGTAAGAGCAAACAGAGTGGGTATCTTAAAAGATATCAAAGTTCAAGAGAGGCTCCAAATTCGATGAAACCGAAGAAACAGAAAGAGAGAGGTAAAAAAGTGAGACACTGTCATCTGAAATGAAGCTCAATTCATGTTTGTTAGTTTTTTTTTTCCGGACAGTGAGATTTGAGTTGATTTTTAAACTTCATTTTTCTTCATTATCCAAATTATCTAAATGAGCATGTAACCTGTCAGTATAAACAATTCAAAATTAGAAAAATATCAAAAATAAGATGGAATGCAAATATCCCAAAGACCAATTTCCAAAGATTACTATCAGTTTTTAGTAAGAGGAACGGGCCTTGAAGGACTAATCTGGTGGGAAAACTAGAAAAGGATATCACTCCAGGCAGAAGCAAAGACAGAAAGGCATGAAAGAAAATGACGGTTTCAGGAAATGGCAAGAGGTCTGGTAAGTGGATGGAGATCGAGCCTGGGTCAGATTACATGCTATGCTTGAACCTCATTCTAGTGTTCTTCTTTATTTTTGTCACTGATCTGCCTGACATCATTTGAACCAGTGAAAGTAGGGTGCACCCTACCTATATCTGAGGTACAGAAACTCAAGTCCAGACCTCTAGGCTGTCCTAGAAGATGACAGCCCAAAGACAAACGAGAAGGGGCCTGTCCTCAGGAAATCTGTGAGATCAGATGACACCAAAGAAAAATACATAATAATATATGGTAATTTAATACATGTGGACATTATGGGAATTGAGAAGAAAGGAAGCACTTTGGGGGCTGGAGCAGGCGGTGGAAGCGGTAAGACTTGCACTAGGGACTTGAAGGAAGGACAGAGCATCTTAACTTAAGATTTCCAGTTTCACAAGACATTGTCTTCATAGGTGACTCCTACCTACGGCTATAATTCCATAAAAAGAAAGCATTTTTTTTCTTGCTGAAATTATAAAAAAAGGATGGACTAATAAACCAATTATGTTGGGATTTGACTATTTAAAAAACAAATAACTAAAGTCTTATATCAAAACAAATTTCAGATAGATAACTTTTCATCTATTTATTTTATAGTTAGATTGAACTATGTTAGATTGAACTCTAATCTTTGGTAACCGTCTTTGTAACCATACTAACAAAGGAAGAGATCAAAAAGGAAGAGACAGAGATACAAAATTTGATTTGTCCACCAAGAGCAAAGGTTAATCAACAAACTGGGAAAACTGTTTACAATGTAATTAGGAAAGATTGATTCTCTTAATATTTAAACAACTCTTAACTCAGTGAGAAAAAATACATATAAACACTTCAACAGAAAAATGGGTAAAGGATATGAACAAAAAATGCACAAAGGTTTATATATGAGAATTGCTCACTTTGGAATTATAAATTGGATGTCTAAGAATTTTTCTTAGGAACAAATCACACATATATACAAAATTTACTTAGCCCCTCATTGCAGAATAATTGGTAATAGTGAAAAAACCGAAAACAGCTTAGATGACCACTAAAAGGATTATACAAATAAACTATAGGATAAAATCACTGAAGTAGTTCAAATAAATGAGATGCTGAACCACTAAAGACCACACACTGAATGTTGCCAAAAACTGTATAATAACATGGGAAAGTGGTTACAATAAGTAAGGAAAATAAATTAGATAATAACCAAATATAATAGCTTTAATCCCAATTTAATCAGAAAGACAAAGTACAGAAAAAAGACCAGAAGGATCTGCTCTTTAACCAAAACATTAAATGTGATTATTTCCAGGTTATACAACCACAGGTGATTTTTTTCTTCTTTATGTTCTTTTTTTTTTTTTTTTTTTTTTTGAGACGGAGTCTCACTCTGTCTCCCAGGCTGGAGTGCAGTGACAGGATCTCAGCTCACTGCAAGCTCCGCCTCCCGGATTCACGCCATTCTCCTGCCTCAGCCTCCAGAGTAGCTGGGACTACGGGCGTCCGCCACCACGCCCAGCTAATTTTTTTTGTATTTTTAGTAGAGACGGGTTTTCACCGTGTTAGCCAGGATGGTCTCGATCTCCTGACCTTGTGATCTGCCCACCTCGGCCTCCCAAAGTGCTGGGATTACAGGCATAAGCCACCGTGCCCGGCCCTTCTTTATGTTCTTAATGTTATCTAAATTTTTATGATGAAGACCTATTACTTACAAAATCTTTGCTGTCCTGTGTGGCAAAACTTCCAGAAAGACTGTATGTAATGTCTCTAATGCCTCTTCTTGTTTCTCTCTCAAACCCAAATAGACATTGGCCCCAAAAACTCTCATCAAGGGAAATGCTAACCTCCATGTTACTAAGCCTAACACAGCAGAGGTGACACTGGTAATAACTCCCTTCCCTTCTTGAGACCCCCCTTTCCTCATGGCTTCCCAATGCTATCCTCTGTTTTCTTCCTACCTACTGATCCCTTCTTATCTTTTTTGCTGGTTCCTTCCCCTCAGACTGACCCCTTTAGGTAGGAACACACCACAGCTCAGCCCTCGTCACCTGCCCTCACTCCCTGGGTTACGACATCCAGGCTCAAGGCATTAGATGCCACGCGTATGCTCACAACTCCCAAATCTACACCTCTAACCCAGATATATATTTCCTTCTCCAAACTCCAGACTTGTGGGTCACCTCCACTTGGATGTCTAACAGACAACTCAAACTCAATAAGCCTAAGTAAGCAAGAGAACTCTTGCTCTTGCCCCCAAAACCTGCCTCACACATAGTTTTTCTCATCTCAGTTGATAGTGACTTCTTCCTTTCATTTGCTCAGATCAAATATCTGTACTCAGTTCCTCTGTCTGTCATCCAAGCTGTCAGCCAATCTTACTGGCTCTCCTTCAAAATACATAGAGAATCCAATCTTACCACCTTTGCTGTCCCCATGGCCCCAGCAACTATCACCTTCCCTAGATTAGCACAATAACCTGCCAAGCCATGTTCCACTTCTCCCTTGCCCCAATACAGCTCATTCTCTGTGCAACAGCCAAACCAATTCTTTTTGTACCTATGTCAAATCATGACACTCCTCTGCTCCAAACCCTTCAATGGCTCCCAATTCTCACAGTAAAGCCATAGTCCTTACCGAGGCTTGGCAGGCCTTGTAAGACGTGGCCTCCCCTGCCACTTCTTCTACCCCATGCACGCTGCTGGGTAAGGACGCACATTCCCACTCAGCCTTCGCTCCAGCTCTCCATCCCACTCCACCTGGCATGTACCTTCTCCTCGCCATGTCTTCCTGGCTAACTCTACCAAGTCCCGGCCTCACTGTCCTCTTGCTCACATCTCACTATCTCAATGCAGTGACCCAGCCACCCTCTCAATGCTGCAGCCAGCTCCCACCCTCCACCCCCATGGGCATCCCCAGCCCTCTTTCCCCTGCTCTGCTTTTTCCTCCCTCCATACCACTTACTGTCAACGGCCAAAGGGCTAAAAATCAAAATTCTAACAGGAATTCAGGTAGGCTATGGTGACACAGGAAGGCTCCTCTGACTTTAATGTCTATCTGGTAAAGGGCGGCGTGATCCTGTGTGAGGGACTGTCCTGAGGGACACAGTAAGGACCTAGTAGGTACAAATCAGTCATCAGAGATGGATGAAAATGAAATCGCCAGCAATTAAGAAATCCCAAGGGCACGACCAAAGCTAAGAAGCGTAAGTTACAGAAGGGTTGATTTGTCCATCAGCATAAGGGTCAGAGCTGCTCAAAGACAAAAAAGGCACCGCAGGAGGGCACAGTCCCCTTCTGCTGTGGGGTTTCAGTGTAGCAGCATGAGCCTCAGCAGGGATGCCACAGAGAGCATCGAGCATCCCTCGGGGGACAGAGGTGGCCTTCGTCACTGATGGAGATATCCAAGAATGAGGGAGGAGGTGGGCAGAGGGCCTGTCTATACTTTTTGTCAGGGCTTATAGAAATAGCTGAATGCATACATCTTCCTATCTTCTGCTGTTAATCCTTTTGTTACACACATAAGGGGTCAACCGTTTAGTGTGTATTAAACACATGCCAAGGCCTATATGGACACAGATGCCATTCCTGAAGGTTATGTCCGTCAGACAACAAATACACAGGGCTCAGGAGACATACACAGCTTATGCTCGCCAACATTACGAAACAACGCGGCGTTCCCACGAATAACTGAATGAGGAAATGTGACAGAAACAGGATTGGTGAAGTACCAAACGGCATGCAGAGACAAACGCCGAGAGACATTCTGGGAAACAGCACCCCACGGGGCCAACGGGTGTTTCTAAGAACTCCGCATATTTTAGGCCTTTTGTACGTTAAAACCTAGTTCATGTGGCAGACAGGCTGGAAATGTGGGCTCTCTCCTACATTGCTCTGCTCCCCTCATCACCCTCCTCATTCCCACATCATCTTGTGGCCAGAGAACACGACCATCTGTGGGAGCACACGCACAGCACACCCGCACACACTACCCCCGGGCAAGGACTCCTGCTCATGAAAATCAAACAAAGAAGAACAAGGAAAAAGAGGCAGAGGACGTAGCGTCCCACTCAGAGCACTGCCTGTTAAGTGTTTGTTTCTGAGGCCAGCAGCTAGCTCTAAGATTTATTTTACATGTGCTGTGTTTACATACATCAGTAAATACGGTTTCTATTTCGCTTTGTAACAGCAGCTATAAATTATATGTTGGAAGCGTTTGGCTCCTCTCTTCCCATAAAGGTCTGGCAGGGATTACCGAGGCCCCAACACGGGGAGGCCCAGGATTGGTGGGGAGCACCTTCTTTCATCCATATCCTTAAATTAATTAACTCATCCAATAAGCATCTATTGAGAACAAACCATGTGCCAGGAACCATTAGAGATGCTTCAATAAGCAGCACCGTAAAAAAAGGAACAAAATAAACAAAAATCCCTGGTTTTGTGGAACTTATAATCTAGTGAAATTCATCCACCTCTCTTCAATTTCTACATTCAGAGCTGTCAACCCATCTGGGGTTGGACACAGGAGCAGGTAAATGCGAAGGAAACAGAGCCACTATAAAAAACTACAGGAATTATTATGAGTGTGAATTGTTTCTGAAGGCTTACTACCTGCCAGCCACTGTGCTAAGCACTGTAAGTACTAACTCATCTAACAGTCATAAAAATGCTATCAGTAGGTTCTACCAAGATTCTGTCACAGATGAGGCAACTGAGGCACCCGGCCATCTGGCCAGGAAATGGAGTGAAGAAACTCAGACGTTCCAGCTCTAGAACCCACACTCCTCGCTCTGCTCTAGAATCGGGCCACTTACAGCAGAGAGAGGGGTTCCAGTCAGTATCACTTCCAGAGGCATCTCTCGGTCCCACAGCCCACCCTTTAGTCAGAACAGCAACGGGAGTATCCAGGCATGGTCCACGGGTGCCTGTCACACGCGTAGCTATGGAATGGGATCTGCGAACAGCACCAGGGAGACTCCATTTTCATCTACTGTAAATGTATTGCTAATGCCGGTTAATCATGTGGAGATAAGTGATCCTACTGCTCAGCCCAATTAAACACACTATTTAAATACACTGTGGCTTCAAACAGATCTGTCTCAACAAGTCATTCTAAATGCTTACTCTGTGAACATTTTACTACTTGTCCTCAGCTCCAATTGTGTTTATTTAGCATTTCATTTGATTAATAAAGCTCTCATGTGATAGGTTCCCCTATAGATAATAATAGCTCAGAAAAAAACAAATACACAGAAAAAGAGAGAAAAGGTGATCTCAGACTGGAAAATAAAATCTCAGGAGGGGGTTAGCATCAAATAAGGAAGAATCACGCTACTCAGGCTTTGTGATATTGATCCAGGATAATCTTGGTTTTCAAGATTTTAGTTATGTCTAATACAAAGGAACTTTCAGAATTTCCTCTCTCTCTAGCGCGCGCACGCACACACACACACACACACACACACATAAAATCACTCTCAACAATATACTCGCTTTTCTATTTTGTTTGCTTTTCTTTCAAAGGTGTTTAAATAACAGAAATGTAGCCAATATTTACCAAACGCTTACTATGTTACCACTGTGCTAAGCACATTACATACGTCTCATTCACTCCCCGCTGCTGCAGTAACTCTGCCAAGCAGGTATCATTACCATGCTCTCCACCTCACACATAAGGAAACTGAGGCCCTGAAGAAGTAAACCACTTGCTCCCCGTCACTCGGCTGACAGGTAGCAGGCCCGGTGCTTGCTGGTCTCCATAGCTGCACCCATTCCACAGCATTCTACCTCTTCCCTGTGTAGCTGAAAGACTGCACAAGATTTCTGACCAAAGAGAGGATGAAATACACAAGAAGAGGCTTTTCTCACGAAACTGGAAGAGTGATACCTCCTTTCTGGGTGGCAGAAATACAGGATCACACGTCACTTTCAACTGACTCCAAACGCAGAGGCCCGGGGGTTCCTGAGCAGCTCCAGGTGCGCAGCTCGGGCCCAGGAGGCTGCAGCTGAAGGGAGAGCAGCCCTGTAACCTGTTCAGACGCTCTCCGGGGGAGAAAGCTTTCTGAGAACTGAGAAAGCATGGAAAATAAAGTGGGCTTGCTAATAATCTCCCTCCAGGTCCCGCCCTCCACGCCTCCCGGTCAGTGGTGGTTTCCCACCCTTAAGGCTAGAAAACTTGGCTTAATGATGTAAATCTGAAGAAGCCCAGAGAGGAAAGAGAAAGGAAAAGGTCTCTAGCACCTTCACACAACAGGATACATTGGAATGCATTTTCTTCAAATTTCTCATCACAAGACTACAGAAACTGAAACTGAAGTTTTTTCATGTTAAGTACCTTACCTTTTTGTTTTGTTTTGGTTTTGGTTTTTGGTTTTTTTGAGATGGAGTCTCACTCTGTCGCCCAGGCTGGACTGCAGTGGCGCGATCTCATCTCACCGCAATCTCTGCATCCTGGGTTCAAGCAGTTCTCCTGCCTCAGCCTCCTGAGTAGGTGGGATTACAGGCATGCACCACCACGCCCAGCTAATTTTTGTATTTTTAGTAGACACGAGGTTTCACTATGTTGGCCAGGATGGTCTCCATCTCCTGACCTCGTGATCCACCTGCCTCGGCCTCCCAAAGTGCTGGGATTACAGGCGTGAGCCACCGCACCCAGTCCAAGTGCCTTACCTTTGAAGACCCCACTGGCCGACCATAAAAGGACTGGAAAATGTGGAAATATTTCCACTTGCCAGTCTTCATTACGACCTTCAGAATGACCCATCCAAACTACAGAAACCACGTGCTTCCCTCCAGCATCTGAGATCAAGGTCTGGGTCTCCGCTCTTCCAGGTATATGCAGTACAGGCACTCCACGTTCTAAGAGGACGGAAGCTGCCCATCGAGCAGACAGGAGGAAGCGCAGAGCGTAACCATCAGTGCTGTTGCTATGCCATGCTGTCCTGCTGGATGTGGCCTCCAACTGCCATGGGTGAGCGAGGGTGATGGGAAAGACGACACCACGACAGGTGGGGAAACTGAGTCTCCAGGCTTGCCACACCCCCTCATTTCTTCCAGGAGCAATCAGATAGAATACTTCAATTTGAAAACATTATACATCTCAAATGTAATTAAGAAATTCTACTGGCATGAATATGTAATGTACACATTGCTTTACAGATGCCTTTTTTGCCCGACAGGCTGGTGCCGACTTTAATTTGGAAGAAATCCATTTTCATACAAAGGTAACCAAGAGTGACAGGAAATAGGAAGCCTACATCATTTATCTTCTGTGAACTTTAGAAAAAATGAGTTAATTGCTTTTCTAGGAAGCTATTTTATGGAATCACAGCGCTTCATCTTTCTATTCTTTTTCATGGCATAAACGGCGATTTTAAAATGCCCTTCATGAAAATTCTATGATTCATCAATACATCTTAGACTATTTAATTACTTATTTTAACAAATAAAATTCTGATCAACCACAAATGGTTTCTCTGTTCTTATAGATAAATTATCAACCACTACGAAAACATCTAGGATATCAGAGTCTACTGACTGATACTCAAATTCAGGTGTCCCTTTCCTTACCACTGACTAAGCTATGGGCACCAGCTCCTGGCTTCCTTTGCTCCCCTGGCTTATCAAATGAATTCTGTTCCCAGCCACTGGAGCCCTCTGCAACAGCAGTTTCAAACTATCACTACTTATTAAATTGCAAACAGCAAACTATAATGTGTAGGTTTTGGAATATACCGCTGGAGCTGTAACTTGTCAAACCACCGACTGCAAAAGGCCCAGGGCACTCCTGTGTTGTCTCACTGGCTCTGCATGTTAGGTTTTGCACGCCACTGTCCTATTTTTGTGCCCTGGCCCCATTACCTAACATATACATACGTATTTTTAAATTCTACCAAGTGTAGGCTAATATAACTTTTTTCCAAATCTAAAATGATCATCTTAGTAATGATTTTATCTTATTCCATGAGCCAAAGACAGATACACTATGAAGTTAATGATGCTTACGCCTCAGGGTCTCCAAGGCCCAGGGGAGTTGGGGGTGGGGTGGGGTGGGGGTGGTACTGTGTTCACACAGTTACATTTTTTTTGAAATAATGGCAAGGGTGAGATATTTTCTATTCCTTTATTCCTACAGAAGGTCCCCAAGACTACGCAAATTTGAGGTCCCACAAAACTGTATCTGCCTCTCTAGGTTAACTGTCCCCAGTGTTTGGATCTGGAATTACACGTTGAGCACAAAATATTAATTTGTGTGTGCGTGAAACAAAAAATAATTCACTTCAGTCCGAAATAAAATTCAGTGTGCCGGGCCCTAGAACATTCTAGAGGGCCTGCTTTGGCCATTCGTTAGTCCCTGGTCTCTCACCTAACTGTAGACACCCTTCCAGGGGGCACTCCCAGGGAGGCTCACTTAATGAGGGGCGGTGTTCAGAATAAAAGAGTCAGCTACAACAACGAAAATATGTTTTTCATTAAACACAAAACTGAGTCGGGAAAAGCCAGCCAAGAGGCAGGTGTATGAGTTAAGGAATTCTCTTGAGGTCTTTAACTTCCACATCAAATTGCACTGGATTTTTCTGCACTAATTACCTATTATTGAAGACTCAGGAATTGTTGCAAATAATTTGCCATAGCAGCAGGTAGGGTGCCGATGTTGTAAGGGAAAGAATGAAGAGTTTATGACGTGTAAAACCAGGCAAAAGGGATTCAGATTTTCCCAATTTTTAAAAATAATACAGAATTGTTTTTCTACTACAAGGGTAATGAAGGTGAGGGAATTTTCCTAGGACTAAAAGGCCAATTTTAAACTTAATTTGGACTGTAAATGAGAGAAACTGCAAATTAAAAGCTATGTGCTGGAGTCTAATTTATTCAGTTAATGTAAATTTCTTGGAGGCAGAGATTACATCTTACAATAAAAAAAAAAAAAAAAACCCATTCTCATCGCATTGCACCTAGTCATTAATCTGATTTTCTCATGAGGAATGTACCTATACAATGCCAAACAGCTATTTTTGCATGACCCTCCTTGTTTCTATGTCACTTTTACCTAACCCTTCCAACCCCCAAATTCTTCACACTGTGATAAGTCTTGCTCTGTAGCTAACATCCTGAAACACCATAGTCAAGTAATAACCTTGTAGGTCACTTTCTTTGGAAATTTCCCTGAAAAACACCTTCTCTACCTCACTGGAAATTAATGTCTGTACTATTGAGAGGAGATTTTCACACCTGCAGTATCTTTATTTTTAAAAATATTCACATGAATATTTTTGAAATGGTTTGTCACATTAAATTGTTTTACCTCTTTTAAAAAATAAAAATATTTATTCCCTCAAAAGTAAAATCTGGTTGATAAAATTCTTCGGCTTCTATGTGATGATTGTGAATTTTATTTTCTCACTTAATTTTTGTAGAGATGGGGTCTCACTATGTTGCCCAGGCTGGTCTTGAACTCTGGCCTCAAGCAATCCTCCCACCTCAGCCTCCCAAAGTAGTGGGATTACAGGAATGAGCCACTGTGCCTGGCCTGATTGTGGATTTTATTGGAACAGACTATAAACATTGAATAATGTGCCTGCAAAAGAATATTTCTTAATTTTCTCTTGGAATACTGTCAACAAAAATCTCTGAGTTTGAAGGGTAGAAGTAACTTACTACTCGACTGCTAACTGTGAAATTTAGTCATGTTTTTATTGTGGGAGTGAGCCCAGACTAGTGTTATAAGGTTCAAATTACAATATTTCTCCTAATATGCAGTGCTTTTTACTAAAATAAATACTGCACCCCCCTTCACCAATTAAAAAAAAGAACCCACCCACCAATTTTTAACTTTGTTCTACAGACAACACCTCTTATCTCTTCTCTATCAAAGAATGATTGGCCTTTTGGAAATATTCAGGACAAAATGTTAGGAAGAGGGCAGGCTCGCTAGTTCAATGTCACTGCATATAGGGGAAATGGAACACTTCCCATAGAAAAGCTCTGATTTCTCTCAGCACGAGTCTCTGTCTGAGGCATCCCCTGCTCTCTCTGCTAACCAGACACTGTACACAGCATGTTCTTTCCAATCTGAGTCCTCAAAGGGCATCCTGAAAGTGTCCAGGTTATTAATGACATACCCAAAAGCCTCATAAAAACTGCACAGTTATCTGCTTAAGGCTTTACTGGCAATCAAAAATTCATCTTTTTTGTTTTAACTAGAGTTTTATGAACTCACTGAATTCCAAAATAAACAAACATGTAAATTATTACCTAATAAATCTGAAGTTTCTCTGGTAGATAAAAACCATTTTAACAAGAAGTCAATTGAGACTGAAATAATGCAGGGATTCCTGGTGGCTGTAAAAGTCAGTCACCACTGCTTAAGGATACACCGGAATTTATTTGCTGCTACCAGTCATTTGATGATGATGAATCAAACAGCCTGATGAATTCGGTTTTGTAAGGTGTTATGTATGTGTGTTTCCTACAAACTTTTAAAAACATAAATGCCTCTAGAAATTACATTTTGCTTCCATTAATTCCAAGTGAACATTTTCTAGAATCTATCATAAAAGTGTAATTAAAAAAAAGTTACGGTATACATGTCACTTAATTTTCTCTGCAAAACCAGTGTAAACATCTCATAGATTAAAAAAGAGGTCTCCTCTAAGGGTGATATGTTGATCTCCCTATCAGTCCATGGTGATCTCTGAGATGATAGTTCAGAAATGTTTAAGCTCAGTCTTGTCAAAAACGCAACAACAAATGTCAAATCATTGATTTCATTTGGTTATTAAGATACAAAGAATATTCTGGCCACAATGTTACTCAGTCTTTAAAGAATATGTTAAAAAGAAAAAACTGAACAGTTCCTAAGTATAATGTTCTAGAACTCACATTTAATTTTAGTTAGTATACCATATCACAGCGAAAAATATGTATGCATGGTCATATTTTTTTCTTCATGTACTCTTCACAACCATCATCAATTTGGAATACGGTCTGAGACAGGACAGGATTTCTAAAATATTTGAATAATTCACCATATTCAAAGTTGAATAATTTAAACAATTAATTTAAAAACTATTATGAGGTTTACTTGGTAAAGTTTGTGTTAAAATATTTCAAAACACAAAAATGTTAAAAGAGTTCTGGAAGTCTTTCACATAAAAATTTACCTATTTAGATACTGAAATTATAGCCTGTAAGTGCTTTTCTTATTTCTGAATCACTTATTCACTTATTTCTTAATTTTATTCATACCTCAGTGAACACTAGCTGTTCAGAAGAAAATCCTCAAACCATACTGAAGGGGACATTCCTTCCCTAACTAATACATACACACACAACTGCATTTGCTGGAACTCTAAAAATTTCATTTATAATAAATTTGAGATTTTTAAGACATCATTATGTAAGTCTGCCTCCCCTTTTAATGACGGCTACAAATCCTACCACATGAAGTCAACCCCATCACTGAAAAACAAGAAACACGGAAACTGAATTCACAAGGGTCAAGTTGCCACTTGTAACTACGCAGTTGCATGTGAACGGTGCCGATAAAGACTCACCTCCACCTGCTTGGGGATGCTGAACTTGGAGAGCTTGGCCTTGGCTCTGGCCGGCTCCGGCTTGCTGGCGGGGACTCCTCTATACGATGTGCAGTGCACGCTGGTTTCCGAAGGCGACTTCAGCTTAGGAGACTCATCAGGGGCCTGATCTTGGCCGTCCATCGGCCGCACGTACGCGGTCGGTTTCTGCTGGACCAGGCTGGGTTTTGAAGCTAGGGATGGAGGAAAGTTCTGAACACAGTGTCCGCTGCTGCTGTGCTTGGCCGCCATGGCAGGTGGTCTCTCCTGGGTCTGAAGGCCCACCTCCACATTGCATACTTGTTTGGCCCGTGGCTGCTGTCTGCCAACACCATCTCCAAGCAAGGTCCTGAGAGAGCCCTGTTGTGCTGAGTTGGAAGAAGAAGAAGAGGAAGATAAGGATGAGGGGCTCGATACACGGGGATTTTATTTTTTTATTAAGGTTCTCTGGGTTTTAGCAGATTTGTGCAAATTAAGCAAGCTGTGCCTGTGCTTACTTGCTCTCTGTTGGCCGTCGGAGGGTGGGTGCCCAGCCTTCTGCCAGCCCATAGTGCCTCTCTTAGTCTGCTGCACGGGGACAGCTGCTGGTGTGGAAGTTGTAGTGCTACCGATAGATGAGGGCTGGGTCTGGGCTCTTGAATCCGCAACAAAATGTTCATCGATCTTGTTCACAGGAGTCTGAGGAACCCCAGGTTTGGGAACTCCGACGAGATGACTCTGATTGGATCTATCAGTTAAAAAGTCTTTCATTTCATCATAATTGCCTAAAGTGTTCTGGATCCGGTTGGACAGTTCATCCCCCTTGTTAGTCTGGAGAAAGAAAAACATATCCACGCTATTGTTAGAGACAACAGAAACACGGGAGATAATGGACAGGTGCCCTTATCAATCACAGAGTCAGGGTTGTCACATGCGGAATGAGATCTGAGAGATGAAATCGAAATCCTCATCGTCTCTGAAGGTGTCTGTCAGTACTTGGGGATGCAACAGGATAGGAAGCCTATAATGGCCTCGGGGTGCATAAAAAGGCATCTATCCGGCCAGGCACAGTGGCTCATGCCTGGAATCCCAGCACTTTGGGAGGCCAAGGTGGGCAGAATACCTGAGGTCAGGAGTTTGAGACCTGCCTGACCAGCACGGCGAAACCCTGTCTCTACTAAAAATACAAAAATTAGCAGGGTGTGGTGTCGGGCTCCTGTAGTCCCAGCTACTCGGGAGACTGAGGCAGGAGAATCACTTGAACCTGGGAGGCAGAGGTTGCAGTGAGCCGAGATCGCGCCACTGCACTCCAGCCCGGGCGACAGAAGGAGACTCCGTCTCAAAAAATAAAAAGGAACAGGTGGATCGATCCTTGGTCTTGCGTGTGTTGCAGCTAAAACAGATTACCTGGAAATCAGGAAAATTAACTATTACAACTTTAAAAAATGACCTGGATTAAGTCTTTCTATGATTGGATTGTCCTGTAATTGTAGTCCCATTAGAAGTTTTACTTGAAAATTCAGATTTGGCTCAGGATTAGTCTAAATATCATTCTTGCCAGAAATCCAGAGTGACAGGCAAGAGATGTCAATGTGAAGCTTAAAGGAACAGGGGCTAAACGTGCAGGAAGCCGGAATAACCCAGAGCTCCACACAGCCTAAGGTATTTGTGAAATCTGGGATGACATTTCATTTTGGAAGCAAGGTTATATTTCTGGCCTTTGGTAAAAATGAGAAATAATCTTAGACTTTCTTTCTCATTAGCCCTAACAGGTACTCTAATCCTAGCGTGATCCATGTACGACAAATATGTAACACAACCTCCTTCTAATAGTGTTTGTTTTCCTACATCTGAGAAAACATAACAAATGGGATTGACCTTGATATGTTAATGCAGAGATGAAGTCTGTATTATTAATAAAAATCACAGCAAGCAGGTGTCAATAGTAAACAAAAGTTGCATGTTATTGAGGGAGTAGCCAGTAAAGCCATGTGAACCACACACCTCAATTTCTGGGGGAAGACCCTGCACTTGGTGGCTGAGCTGTCTTCCCCGGGCTGAACAGACAGAAGATGCAGTGAAGTGTGGTCGGACAATTCTTTTAGTCAAGGCCACCTTCACAGGGAGTGAGAGAAACAAGTGAAAGGTAGAGATGAACAACTGAAAACCATCTACCTTGTAGGGCTCACTGAAGAGAGAGTAACTAGAATTAAACGTGCCGTCATCCTGTTGAGTTTCTTGATTTCTTCTTTCTCGTTCTTTCCTCCGTAATGCATTTCTATCTGGCTCATAGACACTGCATCAGGAGAAAGAAGACAGAACAAGCACACACACAAATTAAACTGTAAAGCCCAACGTAACACTCATGTGAGTGCAGAAGTCTGGTTCGTGGACAAATGGTGATGATAACAAGAACACGGACAAGACAAAAGCCAGAGTAATCAGGCAGCGTGCTGGGGTGTCTAACAATTACATGCTTCGGGGGAAAAAGAATCCTCAGGACCAGTTCCAACCAGTACTAGGTTTCTCTTCCTGGTGTGTGAAAGAGGAACTATCTAAGCAACTTTGACAGGAGAAGACTGAACGTAATCTTAAGGCAGACGGTAATTACAGTGATGTGTAAATAGAAATTATGAGCATATTTTCTCTATGACAGAGCTTCTGAGTGTTATACGGGAATGCTCCTGTTCTTTTTCTTTCTTTCTTTCTTTTTGCATGGCTGTTTCTGTAGTGATTCTTTCATTAACTAGCTCCCTAAAGAGCTGTTAAAACTCCATGCTGCAGTGGTTTTCACAGTTATGAGTCTTCTTCTGATCTCTGTTAATCAGTCAAGTCGTCAAACGACTACTGAATCAATTCTTCCTTCTGATATATTTGACACTATCGCTCCTCCTAACTATGAAAAATGTGCCAGCAGGAAGGGGTGCAGGCAACGAGGGGAGAGAACGGAAATTGAATTATGTTGTGTCATCAAGGAACTCGGCCTTTTGTTGAAGAAAATTAATATCTATTCTCTCAAAATACAATTATGAAGTGGCCAGGCACCAGACAACTGGAAGAAATGAGGAAGAAATAAAGTGTTCCTTCCCCCTAATAAGGAGAAAACAAGGGGGCTAATTCAACTAGTGATGAGGAAGTGACCTGTTTACTGAAGGAAGGAAATGCACTTGTTTTTCTGGCTCCCTGGATAAAGAAATCTGGCCTCCATGTAGACAACAGAACCAACGCTACCCAACGAAAAGAGCTTACAGATCCCTTAAGATGAGCTCTGTCCTCGTTTCCCAGCAGAAGCAGGTGGGTTCAGTGACCTGGCCATCATTCTGCTTCCAGCTCCCACTTGGTCAGGTGGGCAGACGCTGAGCTGGGAGTCGGGACCCTCACCTGCAAAATGTGGTTCTCCCCAAATCAGCGACGGGGGATGGAAAAGGCACTCGGTCTCTTTACGCCTTAGTGACTTCATTATAAAGCAGGGGTGTTTCATGGCACTGTTATAAGGCTTAAATGTGAAGGTAATCTATAAAATGGCTTTGGAGTAGCTTTAGGTGCCACAGAATCCAACATATTGCTAATAAAATATTGCTAATAATAAAAGGATCGGTGGGTTCAAAGGAACTTATAAAAATTGTGATTTTTAAAAGCTAAATAATTATCTTTAGTAAAACAGAGAGTATTTGTATCATGTAGCTGTAGGGGACACACAAATTATTGTGAAATAAATATTGCTTATCCTAACTCTGCCCGCGTGGCTGGGGTGCACTTTAAATTTGCTGTGTAAGGGGTGATGCGATGCTAAACACGCTTCTGGCAAAGCTGCTGCAGCACCTAAGGCATTTAATTTAAATTTAAGATTAGGGAATGTAACGATATCCAGAACATGGAGCCTATTAGCATTTTAATTCATCCTTAGTATATTACCCACAGTTATTAGATTTGGGAGTCCAACCAGTGACCTTCATATAACGGGGACTGCAGCCTCTGGAATCTTCTACCAACTGGGAGGCTCACAGCTCTAACATCATGATCACTGATCACTAAGAACTCTCTGGGGTCGCTGTGGTGACTGACAGCGACCAGCCTAAGGAAGGTGGGAGATGGGAAGGACACTCTTATTCACAGAACCAGACTTCCAGTTCCCAGCAGAGGGTATGAAGGTCCTGCCCTGCTTGTGGACATCTGTAATATGAAACCCCGGCTTTCACGAACATTCCATGGATTTCAAATGGAGACTGCTCTGAGGACATATGACCCACACTGTGGATGGATATGAAGTAGTCTTTAATCAACAGGAGAATTCTAGTTTCATTATGAACTTCTAGCTTTTGGAACAATATTGACACCTGCAGTTAAAAAACAAAAAGCGGCCGGGCGCAGTGGCTCACGCCTGTAATCCCAGCGCTTTGGGAGGCTGAGGCGGGCGGATCACGAGATCAGGAGATCGAGACCATCCTGACTAACACGGTGAAACCCCGTCTCTACTAAAAATACAAAAAATTAGCTGGGCGTGGTGGCGGGTGCCTGTAGTCCCAGCTACTCGGGAGGCTGAGGCAGGAGAATGGCGTGAACCCGGGAGGCGGAGCTTGCAGTGAGCCAAGATCTCGCCACCGCACTCCAGCCTGGGCGACAGAGCGAGACTCCGTCTCAAAAGAAAAAAAAAAAAGGCTTGCACAGCATGCATCACAACTCTTCCCTCTTCCCATACACACAGGGACTCCCACACCCATGCTTGTTGCCCTCAGTCAGGTCAACTCAACCAGACACACAAGACCAGTGTGATGCACAGAGTGGCCTTATGTAAGATGGAGCAGGCAGGTGGTCATTGAGAATGATTTCGGGGCTTCTCAGAAAGCCCCCATGCCCAAAGTAATACCTCCTGCATCTGCTGGCTGATGACTGAAATTCCACAACTAGAGAGTCATTCCTCTGGTTTAAGATGTCTTCACCCCTGCAAGAAATATAAACAGCACAAGAAGGGGAAGCACTTTAAACCTGATTAGCCTTGAGGAGCTTAGCATGCACGAGTCTGTCCGCATATTTTCCAGAGGCCAAGGGGAAGGGATCCAGAATCCCAGAGGGGGCAGAACGGGAGGCAAGATGAACAAAGGAAGGGACCACAGCAGATGCAGCCCTGAAAACAGATTCATACACTCCACTTATTTTTCAGTGTGGCTTAAATGTTTAAGACAAAGGCAATAGGATAAAAACCAAAATGAATCAGGCAGACATCGGACCCAATACATTTCCAGGGTCTGGGAGCTGTGAGTCATGTCCTACTCTGAAGAAGTTGGAGGTGAGAGAAAAGAGGCTCCTCTTTAAACCTGCCTCATCCCCCAACCCCTTTAAGCTGAAAGATACCCCCAAAGCACTCCGAGATGCTTTCTAAAGCATCCAGATTGCTAGATAAAATCCACTAATGAGGTTCTACCCACATAACCAGCCTACAGCTCCTAAGACCAAGAAGGAGTGGACACCCTCAGGACCACTTACTCATAATCTATGAATGGAAATCCACTAGCCGTCTTTTCAGGGGCCGGCCATCCTGCTTGTGCCATGCTTCCACACCCTAAGGTGAAGCCAGGATGACCCAAAATGGCAACGTCCCCACTTCTTCAAAGGAGAGGAAAGGAAACTCGAAAAGAAAGGCAAGGTCTTCCCTTTGGTTTCTCTCCTCCTTCCTTGGTGGGCGGCTCTGTAGCCTCTACTGAGCTGCTTCTTAAAACTAACCCACCCATTCCTTAACTAGAACCACAAGCCCCCCCACCACATGTCATTTCATGGCTAGGGAGCTAAAATGTCACTTGCTTAAAGCGGCTGTCACTGTAAGAGAAAGGCTGGGCTTCCCACCCCCTGTATCTCCCTAAGTGTCTGAACTCTCACCTTTCCACCAATACTAAATGTTTTGACTCATAAAGACAGTAGCTTCTCGACAGTGAGCCCCCGTTCCACTAATTACAAGTGAAAATCGTGCTGGTGCTCACCAGCCTGCAGAGTGCCTCTCTCTTCATCTCTTGCCATGAAAGCTTAGCCCTCTTCATCCCTCTGCCATTTGAGCAATGTGAAGATCATGCTTTAAAAGCAAAGAAAGCTTTCCCCTGACAAGCTGAAAGTCAGGTCAGCTTCCCCTGGGATGGCTGACTTAGGTCTAAGAGAATTCCGATTCCCGGCATGCCGACATATACATTAAACTCAAAATATGCCACACGTTATGAGTTATGTTTCTTTGTTACCAGCAGATGGTAAAAACTTCTATCATCTGTAAAGTTGTTCCTATTTCCATAAAAATTATAAAAATCACATTCCTCAAATGTATGTCACCAAATGTATTTATTTATTTTGCATGAAATTGGAGGTAGCCAACTGCTTCAATATTATTATTTGTTGCAGATGTATAACATTCCCAGAAAAATGAAACTTTTTAATCAACTCCTTTTAAAGGGCCTATTTAGGCCGGGCACGGTGGCTCAAGTCTGTAATCCCAGCACTTCGGGAGGCCGAGACGGGTGGATCACGAGGTCAGGAGATCGAGGCCATCCTGGCTAACATGGTGAAACCCCATCTCTACTAAAAAACACAAAAAACTAGCCAGGCATGGTGGTGGGCGCCTGTAGTTCCAGCTACTCGGGAGGCTGAGGCAGGAGAATGGCGTGAACCCGGGAGGCGGAGCTTGCAGTGAGCCGAGATCACGCCACTGCACTCCAGCCTGGGCAACAGAGCGAGACTCCGTCTCAAAAAAAAAAGGCCTATTTATTTTTTTAGAATTTTTTTTAAAATAGCAAATAAAAATGTAGTAAAAAACATTTTTGATCATTTCTCACTTATTTGTTTTAAATCTATAAATTGAGGTATCTTGTAGAGCTCCAGCCAAGGCCAATGATGGTGGTTAAGTAGAAATAGATGTCTAAACATGAAACTGTCATCATTTCCAAAATTCATCTATTCTTGATCCTATGGTAACAGCATGAAACTAAGTAAAAGTAACATCTATGAGCCTGATGGCTTCTCTCTTCCATTGAGCTCAAAACATTTCACCTATATGTCCCTTAATTATCCTCACAATGCCCATTGGAGAAAGACAGTGATGGTGAATATTATGACTGGGTTAACTTTTATGAAGATCAAGAAACTTAGGATAAGAGTTTGATCATCAAAACAATGTCATAAAGAGACACTGTGTAGAAGGAACAGCAATGTCCAAAGTACCTTACTCAGCTCTGCCCAGAGAACAGGAGCTACCCTGGAGCCAACAAGTGGTGGCGCCTCCTAAACCCTGATGTCTACAAGCCCAGTAGTGAGAACTAGTTAACATGAGCCCCACAGAGGCAAAACAGCAATAAATGAAGTAAGGCAAGCTATTTCCCAGTCAGACAGAGAGAACCATAGGAGAATTCTGGAATAAAGTCTCAACTGTTACAATTGTTTACAGCCCCCAATTGACAAAAGACAGAAATCAGTCTCTTTCCACAGCACACACACAAAGCAGACCCATGTAACCTAGAACTGTGGAATGGAAGATAGAGGAGTGAATAAAAAAAAAATTTAAATGATAGATTCTAAAGTTGCCCAGCGAGGGCTACTGATGTCACTACTTTTATCA
Organism: Macaca mulatta; assembly: GCF_049350105.2. Classification (NCBI taxonomy): domain Eukaryota; kingdom Metazoa; phylum Chordata; class Mammalia; order Primates; family Cercopithecidae; genus Macaca; species Macaca mulatta. The sequence goes on from NC_133418.1 coordinate 8,190,065, forward strand.
AGTGCTACCCATTCATCAGCCTGCTCCAATCTCTCCCTAGGCTGCCCTACTGGTGAGAAAGGTGCTGGAGCCAGGACAGCCTGCCCTCTGGCTGAGCCACGGGTTGATTCAGCAGACCCAGCCAGCCAGGAGGGACAACCTCCTCCCCACTGCACACATCCACATGCAGCCTGATGAAATCTGATGAAATGCAGTTTGTTTTGGAGCACTTGCTCCAAGCAAACTGCATTTCCCATGGAGGAGACTTTTAGGCAAGGGTAGATGAAGCCAATTGTATCCCTCGACTAGAATCATCAAAATGTTTTATTCTTATTTTTTAAAAATTATCCAAACTACCGATGTATCTCCAGGGTTGTGGGGGTCTAAGAAATAAATGAATTCAAGGAGAAGAGAATGAACCACCTCTCCCCTATCTTTTGGAAAAAGTTATCATGTTTTGCATGTTTTTAAAATACTGTCCTTTTCAAGTAATAAAAACACAATTCACTTTCACCCAAAAGCATTTTCTAAATGCCACTGTGTCAGATACTGGGGAGACAGGGCTGTGATTGAGCCATTCTGCTGATGAGAAGACAACAGTCTGGGGCAAGGAGAATGGGGAGAAGGAGGAAGGGGACCCCTTCACAAGCAAACAATGTGAGTAGCCTGTGGTCAGGGCACGGGCAGGGGTAGCACAGGGAATCAGCATTGTTTCCTTCAGGAGACCAGCTTTGAGCTGGGTCTTGAGAAAAGGGCAGGTTAAGGACAAGGAAAGGAAGAAGGGCTTAAAGGTACAAAATACATGGATTACTAGTAAGTGGTCTTTGGGAGTATATTCAGAGGCTGTTATGTTATCCTCTCCATACCACCTTACTTCCTTTTTTTCTTTTAGACGGAGTCTCACTCTGTTGCCCATGCTGGAGTGCAGTGGGGCGATCTCATCTCACTGCAACTTCCACTTCCCAGGTTCAAGTGATTCTTCTGCCTCAGCCTCCCGAGTAGCTGGGACTACAGGCGCATGCCACCACACCAGCTAATTTTTTTTTTTTTTTTGTATATTTAGTAGAGACGGGGTTTCAGCATGTTAGCCAGGATGGTCTCCATCTCCTAACCTCGTGATCCGCCCGCCCCGGCCACCCAAATTGCTGGAATTACAGGTGTGAGCCACCGTGCCCGGCCCACCTTAGTTCTTTAACAAGGTGGAATTCCTCATTTAAAGTTTCATTTATGTGGTTTACCCACCGCTAACTTATCACTGCTACCTCACTCTAAATAGTTTCGTCTGATCCCTTCCTAAGAGCACGTTTGGTTTGGAGCAAATGCATGAAGGGTGGATTCAGAGGAAACAGAAACACTCTCCCCCTTTTCACAGTTTGCATCAGGCTGCCTCTAAGCAGCCTGGCCACAGAGAAGACAATCTTTTCAGATACTTTGAGACCTGACGATATGGTAGCATGCTCCCTGGGCATGGACTTGGAGTCATGAGGGTGAGCAGGAAGAAGAAAAGGCGTAAGGAGGAGAGAAGACCATTCCCCAGAAACTCTCCTGCTCCCCAGAGCAGCAGCATAAGCACCGTGTATAATTAAGGAAATTTAATCAAACACTCCAAAATTATAACAATTGTTTTAAATTTAACGAGTCAAACTCATTAACATCTCTTGTTATTTATAACGCAAATGACAAAAATCAGAAATTGTTTTTTAAATTAGAGTAAAGCAAGGTTGCTGAAGTGTACTTGCAAATTCCCTTCTTAATCTATAGACGTAGCTGGTGGACTGAAAGGCAGAGAGGGAGCATGGGACAGAGTCAACTCAGACAGAGGAGGTGAGGCTGAAGGTAGAACGTGGTAAAAAGGCAAGAATCTCCCAACTGGAGTCTTTGAAGCCCTGAGTTGTTGTGGTTGTGATGATACAGGTGCAATGGTGGTGACAGTGGTGGCAGTGGTGATAGCGGCAGCAGAAGTCCTGGTAGTAGTGATGATGGTGGTGATGGTGATGATGGTTATGGTGGTGGTGGTGGCAGTGGTGGTCATGGTGATGGTGGTGGTGGTGGTGATGGTGGTTGTGGTAGCACTGGTGACAGTAGTGGTGAAGGTATTGGTGGTAGTGGCCGTGGTAGCAGTGGTAGTGGTGATGATAGTGATGATTGTGATAATGGTGGTGGTGGTGGTGGTAGTGGTAGTGATGGTGGTGGTAGCAATGGTGATAGTGATGGTGGTGGTGATAGCTGTGGTGACGCTGATGATGACTGTGGTTGTGATGATAATGGTGACAGTAGTGGTGGTGATGATGGTAGTGGTGGTGATGGCAGTGGTAGCGGTGGTGGCGGTGGCCGTGGTAGCGGTCATGATGATGGTGACAGTAATGGTGGTGAACATGTTAGTGGTAGTGATAGTGATGGTGGTGGTAGTAGTGATGGTGATGGTGGTGGTTGTGATAGTGGTAGTGATGGTGGCGGTGGTAGTGGTGGCCATGGAGATGATGGTGGTGGTTGTGTTGATAATGGTGATGGTAGTGATGCTGATGGTGGTGGTGGTGATGGTGGTGGTAATGGTATTGGTGATGAAGGTGGTGATGGTGCTGGTGGTACTGATGGTGATGGTGGTGACTGTTATGATAATGGTGATGGTAGTGATGCTGATGGTGGTGATGGTGGTAGTGGTGGTAATGGTAATGATGGTAGTGGTTGTGATGATAATGGTGGTGACATTAGTGATGGTGGTGATGACGACAATGCTGGTGGTGGTGGTAATGGTATTGGTGGTGGTGAAAGTGGTGGTGAAGGTCCTAGTGGTTAAAAATCTGTTGAAGAGTAAGAAATAGTCAACAGTGCATATAACAAATTTTTAAATCCTAAAGAATATGATTATGCCCCTGCTCACTTATACTGGATTTTTCTTATGAGCCAAGTAATTTCAGTTCCCATGAATGTTCTGTCTACCTTCCCCCAACAGCACTATAACATTGGGTCACCAACACTCCCTCCACCCACTGTGCATTACTTCTACCATGGACTCCTCAAAAATATCGGTTCCCTTTTACTTGTTTGTCTCTGACCACAAGCAAGTAAAGGTTTTCTCAATCTTAATTCAATCTTGAAAATATTTTCTGGGAGCATTTCTAGATCTTTACTTTAGCTGTGCTGACCTGTTCTACCAGAACGGGAATGATACTGAGGGTGGTCTGTGCCATAACCACTTCTGTACTATATCTTTTGAGAAACTATGACATTAAAGGGAGTCACAAAGTCACAAACAACCATAGACACGTTTAACCCACAGTCGTCATCCCAAATAATTTTCTGGATCTATGTCATCCTCCCAGGTCCATCTGGCTCACGTTAAATGTTGCTCGTTAACAACTACTCTGCATGGACTTTACATGAATTGCTGCATTTAAAACCTCAAGAGGCATTCTCCCTGTTTACAGTGAAGAAACAAGAGGCTCTTCACTGTCCAAGTCCCATAGCCAGTAAGCGACATCACTTAGATGTGAGGCCAGGCAGTCTGGCACCAGACACCAAATTCTTAGACTCTGCTCCACTGCCTCCCTGGGGAACTGCTTACTGACAAGCTTTGACAAATGGTACCTTCATCCTTTGTTAGTAAATGCTAGGCAAAAGGGTGTTAATTTACGGATCATGACTGTTTCAGTTCATTCTTCCAAGATCTGCTAAGCCTCCTTGGTTGATATATATAGGTTAATTTTAAGAATTCTTCTAAAACCTATAAAATATAACTGGAATACGCAATTCAAATGACACAGCACTAGCAGTGAACTAATACCCTAGTCCCTATATTTTTTCAAACAGACGATTTCAGAAGCTGTAAGGTAAACCGACTCCCACATTCTACCAGTTTTTCAGTGTGAATTCTGCATACTGAATTCCTTAAGAGATACAGAATGCCACAGTGAGTTCATTTTATGAGAGAGCTAGCACAGTCGAGTCGCTGCAAACTGGTACTGGACACTCATCAGTTTTTCACTGATCATTCACTGAGTCCCAGCTCCATTTCTAGTTCAGCAGAACGATGACTGTTTCAAATCTCTCTCGTAAATACACTCCAGTGGGTTTTAGAGAGATGACAGATAAATGACAGCTTTGCATTTCCAAGGGTTAAATGCTTTTCCTGAGGGATCCTAAGTCTTGGTGCCACGAGAACAAGTGTCAGGTTCTAATGGAATTGTTCCATGATAAATAAACTGCCAGGCTGTATGACAAGCAGCTTTCCGAGTCTTTCCACATAGTATAAACAGCAGAAGTTAATTTGAGTTTCTTAACAGGACCTTCTTCCTTTACAATATAAAAGTGCCTTGGGATGAAGCAATTACTCTGATTTACCATCTTCTCCTTGGTAGAATGTAAAGATGCAGCAGAACCTCACAAAGGCAGTAACTTAACCAAATGAGACCCACTTGCAAAGTCCCTACTATGCTATTTCAAAGCGCTCCTTTCCCAGCAGCAGCGCGGGGCTGTCATTAATCACAGGTGTCTGCGATGAGAAGGATGCTGAATCCCAGGGCTTTTCATGGGAGAGCCAGTAAATTATTTTTCCTCCGCCAAATGCTCAGTTAAATTTCATTTTCACTTTACGGCCCCAGTTTCTAAACTTCAGCTCCTAGGAATTTTAAAAGCTATCTATCTACACAATGCGTCATATTTTATAACATGCTTATGTTTTAACCATGATGCCCTTTCCCACAATCCTTGCTGTGGCCACTCAGGGTCATGGGCTGGTGCCTGAAGTCGGAGGGGAGAAGGGTGTCTGAGTCCTCTCATCCAGTCCCGACACTTCAGGTGGGTCAGTCTCATGGACCCAGAAGGCCCAGAAACCCTCAACATTAGCCTTAAAAAATAGCTCATGCTCTTCCTGAATCCAACTCGACTCCAGGACCACTGAGGAGATAGGCTGAGGTTGAAATGGGATTTCTGAAAAGGAGTAAGAGTCACCTTGAACTACTGCTATCCACTGAACTGAATCAACTTACCTGTGAGGTAGAGGACAAGCCCTAGGCTAGAAAGAAGATAAATAGAACTGACTTTTCAAAAAGGAAGAATTAAAAGGAGATGCATGGCCCCAAATGCCTCATGATAGCTAATCACCCTGACAGGCCAACCATCACGGTTCTCCACGGAGACAACACAGGTGGAAACTACCAGAATAAACTCACGAATGTACCTGAGAGGGAAGGACACCCTGTGTGAGGAGAGAATGACCTGTTTTGGTACGGGCAGTTTGTAAGCTTAGCTAGCAGTCTCAGTGGGTCAAGAGGACAGAGAAGAGAGAAATAAGACAATAAAAATATCAGAATCTGGAGGAGAACACAGCGCAGCCCCTGCGGTCACCACAAAAGCGGAATCGGGGTATGAGGTCAGGGGCTCGGTTCCTCAGTCACCAGCGGTCAGACGCGCCTCAATTTCCCTCCTCCAACCTTCCCTCACTCAGCCTTCACACCCCTTCCTCCTCTCTGAGGGCAGCCCTTTCTCCTCCCCAGGTTAACTCTCCCACCTGGGCTCTGAGGCCTGTCCCCCCTACCCCACCTTCCCACAGATGCCACTTTCTCCTGTTTGCTCTTGGTCTCAACTGGCTTTTTCGAATCAGCAAATAAACCTGGTCAAGGCCCCTCCGTATTTAGAAAAAGAGAACGATAAGCCTCCCTGAGCCTCTTTCTTGCCATTACACCTTCTCTTACCAGCCGTAGTTTTCCGCAAAGCTGTCTACACTTGCTCTCTCTCTCCAATTCCTGGTTTCCCTAAACATGCAATCTGGTTCTCCTGTTCGCAGCCAGGATTCAACTTCCTCATGGGGCAATGCGTGGATGCGTTTCACTCTCCTACCTCCCCTAGGCTAGCATTGCCCTTCAGAGCCCTCCTTCCCTGGCCCTCTGGTACCATGAGATCACGGTCTCCCTCTTGTCTCTCTGGTTGCTCCTCAGTTTGCTTGCCATGTTTCCCTCCTGTGCCACTCCAGGCTCTGTGCAAAACCTGGTCTCTTCCCAAGTGACAGTCTTCCTGGGACATGTCATTCATTCCTTGCCTTCAGGTGCCATCTTCATGTTGATGTTGTGCAAGTCTCCAAGACTCACTCAAATCTCTCTTCTCAGCTACCAATTATCCAACTCCCTATGTGGCCTTCTCAAGTCAGGTTTCTCATAGACAGCCTGCATGTCCAGACTTAGCTCACCAACATGCCGACCCCAACCCCAGCCTCCACTTGTTGCCTGTGTCAACAGATGGCAGCACTACCCACCTAGTTGCCTGGGTCAGAAATCTGGGCATCATCTGGACTCTGCCATTTCCCATGCCCCCCATATCCAATCAACCCCCTCTAGACCTGTCAACTCTACTACCTGAAGACCGCTCACATTTGTCCAACTCTCTCCTTCCACACTGCCAACTCCTTGGCCCAGGCCTCCATGTTCTCCCTCTCAGCCCCCTGCAAAGCCTCCTAAAATACATCTCCCAGCTGTCCTTCCTACCCCAGCCCAATCGCTCCTCCACCGTCAAGCCAAGGTGGTGTTTCTTAAAAAAAGAGCAGTTGGTGATGCCACTGCTCTCCCCTCAGGAGAGAGTCCCAGTCTGGTAGCCACGGCTTTGCATGACCTAGCCCCTGCTCATCTGCTCAAGGTCAGCTCCCAATCTTCCCAACTGCTATGTTATGGCTCGTTCCTGTGCCTTGAACACCTCTGCTGTCCACCTGCCCACCTCCTCCTTGTCCTGAAGGTCTCACTTTAGTGATTTTTCCCTTTTGGGAACATTCCCAGACTCCCCTCACCAAACCTTGGGGCCCTGCATAAGTCCTACATAGAACCCTCCACTCTCCCGCATAATGGCACTTCTTATGCTAATTATCTGAATCCTTTATTAAACCGTACCATAAGAAGAAAGTCTACATCTAGTTTCTATCAAACTGTATCCTCAGCATACAGGAGAGTGCCTGGCACTCTAATTCCTGGTTTCCCCAAACACGCAATCTGGTTCTCCTGTTCGCACACTGGCACAGAGTTGGCACTGAACAAAACAGTATAAGATACATTAAGAATATGTAGTAAATGAATGTTTCATGCTTTTTCCTTCCTTTTCAAAATTTAGACTGTATGCATATCACCATTCGAACACACAGAACTAAACCCCATTCAGATCCTGGGTCCTATGTTTTATTTATGGTTAAAGAATTTAGTAATAATGGGAATCATAATAACAGTAATATTGAGCCTGGTGCTGGAGAACTTGTAAAGAAAGTTTATATTTGTTATTTTATTTACCCCCTCAACAAAACTGTTATGTTGTCCTTATTTATAATACAAAACACAAAATTTTAATAAAAGCATATAAATCTAAAAATGATACAAGATCTGTGCCATAAACATTATTATGCTCATTTTATAAGACAACGGCCTTTCATCAATGAAAAAAGTGGGGCTTAGAAAATTTAAACAGTTTGCCAGAGTCACACAGTAAGTATTAGATTCTAAGTTGCATAGGAAATTGTGGATATTAAAAACAATTTAAATTTTTTAAAGTTTATGCTTTTTAATTAAAAAAATATTTAATGCTCATTATACACAAGGTACCAGCTACACAGGACAAAAAATGTCTATGACCACAACTTCCACACAGATACTGCGGAGGACGTTTCTACAACTTCCTTTGGTGAAAACTCTGTAGTCAATTAAGCTTGACTCAGAGGAAGACATTAAGAATTATGAATTATTTGAATTCCACAGTTCTATAATTCATTCCATGCTAGTGACACTAAAGACGATTAATTCTAAATATCCATATAACAATGTCAGAAAACCAAGGGGTCTTCCTACAGCTGTGGCATCACTCACAAGTTCCCAATTTCAGTTAGACACCTAATCTATCATACAAATATTTTACTCGATTCCCTAGAACATTAGGAATGTTATACATCATGGGGCTGCCTAAGCACGATCATTATCACAAATCTTTAAGAAATGTTGCAAAGAGGACATGGTCCACTCTGACAACGTGTTTGTTTCCTCTCACCTTAAAATGTCTCCCCTCTTTTCTTTTTCTTTTCCTCCCTTTCCCCACTTTTTTGGGGGGAGACAGACTCTCACTCTGCCTTCTGGGCTGGAGTGCAGTGGTATGATTTCGGCTCACTGCGACCTCCGCCTCCCGGGCTCAAACGATTCTCATGTCTCAGCCTCCCAAGTAGCTGGGATCACAGGCAAGCGCCACCATGCCTGGCCAATTTTTTTTATTTTTAGTAGAGATGGGGTTTTGCCATGTTAGCCAGGCTGGTCTTGAACTCCTGACCACAAGCGATCCACCTGCCTTGGCCTCCCAAAGTGCTAAGATTACAGGCATGAGCCACCGTGCCTGGCCCTGTCTGTCTCTTTTTATGTTTTCCATATAGACCCACATAAAACACAGCAAGTCCAATGCCACAGGCAATACAGGCAGCTAGCTCTGTGATACGGAGATAAATGTATAATGTGAAGAGAGCCCATGAAGAGCCATGAAGCCATGAAGGCTCTTCTTTCTCAAAACACTGCACAGAACAAATGACAAGCTAGGGTAGGTGGGGTTAGGCATTTAGTAGGACACACAAGAAGAGGTGGGGACAGACATTTCACATTAGTCCACATCCTTGATCTCTGCCAACTCAACATCAATTAGCCCTCTGCCGAGGTAGCCGGCCTCCATTCTGTGGGCTTCCATCTGGGTTTCCCAGCTGTCTGGGCCCTTTGGGGTCTGCATCCCCTGGACTTCAGAGAACACACCTCTCAGCTTAGCTGAGAACAACGCCTGGCTCCCAGTAAGCACTCAATTACCATTTGTCGAATGGATGGATGAATAAATATCTGGTGTTCCTTCTCACTGAAGCCCTCCCTTCACTGAACAAGTAAAGATAAACAATAAGTGAGATTTGTCTGGTCTTCCTGGAGAGTAAAGCACATACTATAATATATAAAGCTGCTTCAGGTACATTCTGGAAGCGGCGGCCTCAAGCAGTTGATCAAGCTAGCTTTTACCAAATTTTGTTTATGACTGGCACAAAGAAACACGGAAGCGTCACATTGTCCTTTTGGAATTAAAATTCTACATGCATTAACAGAAGATACTACATATCTTCTGGGAAACATACTAGAAAATTACTAAACTTGAAGGTGTCTTGAACAAGCAGCAAATGATTCTGGGTCATCTCAGAATTACAGAAGAGGGAGAGACAGCAAGGCTTCCCATCAAACAAGAAGAATACTTCCTATCACTGGACCCATAGTTTCCATGGAGCCCCCTCTACCTTCAAAGATATTAACATTGTGCCAGAAATGAGAAGATTCAGCTAAGGTCCAAGCGGAGACAGGTCAGGACTCTGTGCCTTAGACCCTCATCTCAAGCAGGGTTAAGAAACCAATCCATACATTGTGATCGGTGGTTGGCAATGTTAAATTGCTCTGCCGAGGTAAAATATCATTAATACCTGAATGAAAGACGATTAACATAGCCACAGTTCAGAAAGAAACACTCTCTCTCCATCTCAGACAGGTAGCCTCGGTAGACTGTCATTAGACACTGACTTTGAACCAGCAATAGCACGTTTAGGAATATACCTTTCATGTTTAGAATTTCACTACAAAATTATTTATAATTATAAAACAAAAATAATTGTAAAACAAATGAAATATCCATTCTTAGGACGCTGGTTAACAAATTATAGCACTTCATACAATGCAAGACTGTAGTCATTGCACTGGATGGAGTGGATTTAAATGTATAGATATGGGGAATATCCAAGATATAAATATTAAGTGAAAAGAATAATTTGTAGAAAAGCATGGACTATATAATCTCTTGTACGTAAAATGTGTGTGCATTTATAGACACATGAAAATTTTAAAATAGTTATCTTGGGGTGAAGGATAGAATGGTGAGTAGTAGGGAATAATTTATATTCTTCTGCCTTAGTTGGGGGTTTTACCACACATATTACTTTTTAAATACAAAGCATTACGTTTTTAAAATATTGACAATGTAAGTTTCAATTTGTTCTTTCCCTTCTAAACTATCTATAAATGTGAAAAATGTAAAATTAAGGTAGTAACTATCAAATACAGCACAGGATTATGTGCTACTCTATACCAAGATCCTGGCTCTCCCTAGCAGGCTAGGCCTATTTTCTTGGTTCTCCTTCCTTCTAACCAACCCCTTCCTTCCTTACTCCTCAAAAACGAACTAGACCATTCAGTAGCTCTCCTATACACCAACAGCAGCTAAGCAGACAGTTAAATCAGGAACTCAACCTCTTTTACAATAGCTGCAAAAAAAGCAAAATACTTAGGAATATACCTAACCAAGGAGGCTAAAGACCTCTACAAGGAAAACTACAAACCACTGCTGAAAGAAATCACAGATGACACAAACAAATGGAAACACATCCAATGCTCATGGATGGGTAGAATCAATATTGTGAAAACGACCATACTGCCAAAAGCAATTTACAAATTCAACGCAATCCCCCATCAAAATACCACCATCATTCTTCAAAGAATTAGGAAAAAAACAATTTTAAAATTCATATGGAACCAAAAAAGAGCCTGCATAGCCAAAGCAAGACTAAGCAAAAAGAACAAATCTGGAGGCATCACACTATCTGATTCCAAACTATACTATAAGGCCATAGCCACCAAAACAGCATGGTACTGGTATAACAATAGGCACAGAGACCAATGGAGCAGAATAGAGAACCCAGAAATAAACCCAAATACTTACAGCCCACTGATCTTCGACAAAGCAAACAAAAACATAAAATGCGGAAAAGAACCCCTTTTCAACAAGTGGTGCTGGAATAACTGGCCAGCCACATGTAGGAGAATGAAACTGGATCCTCATCTCTCACCTTATACAGAAATCAACTCAAGATGGATTAAGGACTTAAATCTAAGACCTGAAACTTTAAAAATTCTAGAAGATAACATTGGAAAAACCCTTCCAGACATTGGCTTAGGCAAGGATTTCATGAACAAGAACCCAAAAGCAAATGCAATAAAAGCAATGATAAATAGCTGGGACTTAATTAAACTAAAGAGCTTTTGCACGGCAAAAGGAACAGTTGGCAGAGTAAACAGACAACCCACAGAGTGGAAGAAAATCTTCACAATCTATACATCTGACAAAGGATTAATATCCAGAATCTTCAACGAACTCAAACAAGTCAGTAAGAAAAAAACAAACAATCCCATTAAAAAAAGTGGGCTAAGGACATGAATAGACAATTCTCAAAAGATGATACACAAATGGCCAACAAACATATGAAAAAATGCTCACCATCACTAATCATCAGGGAAATTCAAATCAAAACCACAATGTGATACCACCTTACTCCTGCAAGAATGGCCATAATCAAAAAATCAAAACACAATAGATGTTGGCGCGGACATGGTGATCAGGGAATCACCCTGATGGGGGGAATATAAACTGGCACAGCCACTATGGAAAACGGTGTGAGATTCCTTAAAGATTTAAAAGTAGAACTATTATTTGATCCAGCAATCCCACTACTGGGTATCTATCCAGAGGAAAAGAAGTCATTATACGAAAAAGATACTTGCGCACACGTTTATAGCAGCACAATTCACAACCACAAAACCGTGGAACCAACCCAAATGCCCATCAATCGACGAGTGGATAAAGAAACTGTGATTGATATATGTGTGTGTGTGTGTGTGTGTGTGTGTATACATATATATGTGTATATAAAATGGAATACTACTCAGCCATAAAAAGAAATGAATTAACGACATTTGCAGTGACCAGGATAAGACTGGAGATTATTATTCTAAGCGAAGTAACTCAGGAACGGAAAATCAAACACTGTGTGTTCTCACTGATATGTGGGAGCTAAGCTATGAGGACAAAAAGGCGTAAGAATGATACAATGGACTTTGGGGACTTGGGGGGAAGGATGGGGAGGGGGCAAGGGATAAAAGACTACAAATAGGGTACAGTGTTTACTGCTCAGGTGATGAGTGCACCAAAATCCCACAAATCACCACTAAAGAACTTACTCACGTAACCAAACACCACCTGTACCCCAATAACCTATGGAAAAATAAAACCAAATAAACAGAGAAAAAAGGTGAACTAGACCAATCTTTCCACAAACCTATCCTATAGACTTTAATCCCAACCAAACTCCAGGTTGACTAAGGACATCCCAAATCTCAAAGTAATTATTCTGTACTCAGGCAGGCGAAAAACAAAAATAAGTTCACTGTATCTATTTTGCATCTGCCCCAGAATAATGGGGGTCTCTGATAAATAAGCTGCATTATTCCCCAGGATACCTCAGAAGACAGCAGGTCTTCTGACACTAGGCCTGAGGGTTTCTCTTTATAAACTCAACTTGTCTCCTTCCAAGAGATACAGGACCTCCAGACTGAACTTGGGTACCAAGGCTTCTAGAACTTTTTAGTTTGTAGATAAATAACAATGTACTGACCCTGCCAAGGTCTTCCAGGAACTCTGAATTCTACTCTCCTGGCTACAGATTTACTAACTGTCTATTCCTCTTCCTTATTCATCCCCCTAACCATATCTCTCCTACCTTTAAAATTTCATCAGTAGTCTTCTGTTTTTGCATAAAACCGTATCCTTTACTCCTATCTAGTCACACTTTGCTGTTTGATAAACATGACTTATTATTTCTTCTCAAGTTAGTATGTAATAAAATTAGAATTCTAGATAAAAACGTGTTCCCTGTTCCCAAATATTTACATTTTAAGCGGTTTTTTCTGACTAGGATTTACCAGTCTTACACAGCAAGGAAATCATCATTATGTAACACCATTTTTTAATATTAATGTTAAGCATATTGTATTTTCTTAAACATTAAAAGTTGTTAACTAAGAGTATCTCATTACTGTACTATGAAAACATTGGTAATTCTGCAAATTCACTGTGCCATTTACTATCCATGTGAATTATCAGGCATCAGGCACATTAAATTCACAAAAGAATGATAAATATCTGAAAACTGCATATCTTCATTAATCAAGAAGGAAATACAAACCAAATCAAGGTGAAACCATTTTTACCTACGAAGCTGAAAGAGTTTTTTTCAATTAGTTGGAAAGGTAACATTCAATACCGGTGACAGTGGTGTCCCCCAGCCAGCTGAAGGAAGAGTAAATCAGAAGAAACTTCCTAAAAACAATTTTGTATTTTGCAGTACATATTCAGAACCTTTAAAAAGAACCTTTTACCTCGATAATCTCCTCCTAGGAATCTGACCAAAGAAACCTGTCAGAAATGTTCAGATTTGTATGTATGAATTTTCCTCAGAGAATTGTACAGAAGAGAGGCAAACTAGAAGAAATCTAACGTGTAATAATCAGAAAATAATTAAATCATTATGTAGCTATTAATACTTATGTACCTTAATAATATGTAATGACACAGGAAAGGCTCATAATGTAATGTTAAATGGGAAAATCATATAAACAATATAAAATGTTTACATTATATAAATGGATATTTGTGCGCATAGACATATATATACACGAATATATCCATAAAATAAAATCTAAAAGACCACTAAGATGTTAACAGTGGCTATTCTTAAGATACAGAAGAAAAAAAATTTCATTTTTCCATTTTCTGTTCTTACCATTTTTGAATTTGTTTATATTAAACATTTATTATTCCTTATACCTAGTAGGATGGCTACTCTCAAAAAAACAGAAAATAACCAGGGTTGGTGAGGATGTGGAGACACTGCAAAGAAACCCTTGAGCACTGCTGGTGGAAATACAAAGTGGGCACAACTACTGTGCAAAATAGTATGGGAGGTTCCTCAAAAAATTGAAAGTAGAATTATAACATGATTCAATAATCCTACTTCTGGGATTATTCCAAAAGAACTGTATCCAAAAGAACTGAGAGCAGGGTCTCGGAGAGATATCCACACACCCACGTTCACAGCAGCATAAAGCACAATAACCAAGAGGTGGAAACAACTCAAGTCTTGATCAATGAACAGATTTTTAAAGTGTACATGCTCATACAATGGAATATTATTCAACCTTAAGAAGAAAGAAAATCCTAATATGTGGTCAATGTGACAGGCTGAATTATGTCCCCCGAAAAGCTGTATGTTGAAGCCCTAACCCCCAGTAGCTACTGTATTTGGACACAGGGTCCCTAAAGAGGTGATTAGTTAAAATGGGGTCATTAGGGTGAGCCCTAACCCAATCTGACTGGTGTCCTTGTGAGAGGAGGAAACTGAGACAGACACAGAGCAGCATCAGGGATGCTCAGGCACAGAAGAAAGGCCACGTGAAGAGGCAGCAAGAGGCCACGCGCAAGCCAGGGGCAGAGGCATCAGAGGAAACTGGCCAGCACCTTGATCATGGAATTCCAGCCTCCAGAACGGTGAGAAGATAAGTTTCTGCTGTCTAAGCCACCCCGTCTGTGGCATTTTGTGATGGGATCCCCAACACACTAATGCATACAACAAGGATGGGCCTTCAGGATATTATGCTGAGTGAAATAAGCCAGTCACAAAGAGACAAATGCTGCATGATTCCACCCAGTCTGTAGCATTTTGTGATGGGACCCCCAACAAACTAATGCATACAACATGGATGGGCCTTCAGGATATTATGCTGAGTGAAATAAGCCAGTCACAAAGAGAGAAATGCTGCATGATTCCACTTACAAGAGGAATCCAGGGTAATCAAATTCATTGAGACAGAAAGTAGAAGGACAGCCACCAGGGTTTGCAGAGAGTGGGAAAACAGCATTTGTTGTTTAATAGATATAATTTCAGTTTTGCAAAATGAAAAGAGATTGGTTGTACAACAACATGAACGTTACTTAACACTACCGAACTATATACTTAAAAATAGCTGGTTGGGCACAGTGGCTCATGCCTGTAATCTGAACACTTTGGGAGACCAAGGCAGGTAGATTGCTTGAGCCCGGGAGTTTAAGACCAGCCTGAGCAATATGGCAAAACCCTGACTCTACTAAAAATACAAAATAATTAGCCAGGCATGGTGGTATGTGCCTGTAGTCCCAGCTACTCAGTAGGCTGAGGTAAGAGGATCACCTGAGCCTGAGTGGTCAAGGCTGCAGTGACCTGAGATCGTGCCACTGCACTCCATCCTGGGCGAGAGAGCAAGACTCAAAATAATAATAATAATAATAAAAGAAGAAGAAGAAGGAGGAGAAGGAGAAGGAGGAGGAGAAGGAGGAGGAAAAGGAGGAAGAGAAGGAGGAAGAGAAGGAGGAGGAGGAGGAGAAGAAGAAGAAAAGGAGGAGGAGGAGGAAGAGGAGGAGGAGGAGGAAGAAAGTAAACTTATTATTATATATATTTTACCACAATTTTTTAAAAGTAGATTTGAGCCTTAAAAATTGTTTCACAATTATACATGTTGACACATTTCATTAATATTTCAGATAAAACACTATATATGTAATTTTCCTCACTAGGTATCAATAGCAAAATAACAGCATCCTAGAAGTTTAACCTCAATTTTACACTATGGTTTGTCATTAGGGAGTTGCAAAATAAAACAATGAGATATCGCTACACACCTATTGTGATGACTAAAATCCAAAAAGCTAACACAGCTGTTGGGAAAGATGCAGAGCTGGCTGGAATATAAGCAGCTGGATACGGCTGCTTAGGAAGGCAGTTCGGCAATTTCTTAGAAACTAAACATAGTCCCACCATGCAATCCAGCAATCATGCTCCTAGATATCTACCCAATTGATCTGAAAACGTATGTCCATACAAAAATCTACGCGCAAATGTTTATAGGAGATTTATTCATAATCACCAAAATCTGAAAGCAATCAAGATGTGCTTCAATAGATGAACCATTGGTGGTACATTCATAATGGAATATTATTCAACAATGAAAAGAAATGAGGTAGCAAGTCACAAAAATACATAGATGAATCTTAAATGCATATTGTTAAATGAAAGAGGCCAGCCTGTAAAGCTACATATTGGATGATTCCAATTATATGACATGCTGAGAAAAGCAAAATATAGAGTAGTTTCCAGGTTGGGGACAGGAAGGTAGAGAGGGTTGAATGTAGAGTACAGGAGATGTTTTCAGGCAGTGAAACTATTCTATATGATACTGTGATGATGAATGCAAGAAATTAAGCATTTGTCAAAATCCATAGAACTTCATAAACACAAAGAGTAAACCTTAAATCTCATTCAGGAGATTAGGGAGATCTCAGGAAGAAAAGCAGAATGAGATAAAACAATATATACGCATTCTAAATGTATTTTTAAAACCTCACTTAACAGTATGAGGAAATAAAATGCTGACCCAAATAATAACTTTAGAAATAAGTGGAGTCTGTAAGAAAAAGACAAAAGGAACTTCATATAAATATCGTACTCTAGTTGATAAAGCTGTTTCCCAGTGGGAGTACAGGATGATAATGCTGAAACTGCTATACATGTATACTGGAATTGAAGATTTAAGTAAATAGATGGTAAACAATGGAATCAAGATTTCTCAATGTTGAAGCAGAAGGGAGATTACACACAAGCAAGGGAAGGAAGTTAGAATGATCCATGTGATAAATGGATTAGAGCCAGAGACACCAGGATGAACTCAGTAGCCTATATATTAGCTTACCCTAGATAGAGGGTTACATATAGAAATGTATACATACACACACAGAGATTAGTATACAGACATATATTTCCTTGCCCTGTGAGCTGAGTGACCCTGCACCCAGTAGCAATGAGTACATCTAGCATCCCGATTTTCATTTCTAATAGAACCAGGACTCTTTGGAAAAATGGCTGATTCTAGGACTGGGGCAAAAAATACCCAAAATAGACCTGAGGCATCTTGTAGTGCAGAAAGCAAGAAAATGCTCACAACACCACCACAATAATGGGTATGTATCAAAGGGTAACAGGAGGCAACTGAGTTTCCAGTGGCTAAAGCTCGAGCAATTTGAGCAACACAATAACATAGTATTGGCTTATTACTTGAAGTATAAAACAAATATCCACATCCATGAGTCCACACAGTAAATAAATAAATGGGGAATAGCTGAATCACCCATGCAGAAGATTTCCAAATAATGTATGTAGATATTCCAATCTTAAGGAGGTGATGCATAGCACTGCACTCTTTAAGAATTACAGCTATATGCAACAACATCAATCTCACAAACATAATATTGAGTGTTACATATTGAAAGTATGTTACACTGAAAGAAGCAATACAGAGAAGAATACCTACTACATAACTCTATGTCTGTGATGTACCAAGCGAGTAAACTTCTAGTCTTGGGATTGAGCACATAGTTACCTCTAGAGAAAAGGGAAAGGGTAATGATTAGAAGAATGCCCAAGAGAGGCTGAGTGTGGTGGCTCACGCCCGTAATACCAGCACTTTGGGTGGCCAATGAGGGCGGATCACGAGGTCAGGAGACAGACACTATCCTACCCAACATGGTGAAACCCCGTCTCTACTAAAAATACAAAACAAATTAGCCGGGTGTTGTGGTGCTCCTGTAGTCCCAGCTACTCACCAGGCTGAGGCAGGAAAATTGCTTGAACCCAGGAGGCGGAGGCTGTAGTGAGCCGAGACTGCGCCACTGCACTCCAGCCCGGGCGACAGAGACTCTGTCTCAAAAACAACAACAAAAAAAACAAAAAGGTATGCCCAAGAGAGATTCTGGGATTCTAGCCGTGCTCTGTTAAATTTCATCACTGATCTAACTTCTGTCAAAGTTTTCAAAGTTCTAACCAATTCAATGAATTGTGTACCTCACACTGTATACAAAACCAATTTCAGTTCAGAAAAAGAAAGTATGAACTTAATTTTGATTTAATGAAGAGATCTAGTAGAGTTTTTTTCACATGGTGATCCAACTGACCCACTAATGGTTAAACAGACCATTATTTTCCCACTGCTCTGCAGTGCCAATTTTTGTCAAAAGTCACGTCTTCATATATGCTTAGTTCTGTTCCCAGCTAACTTTTCAATTCCATGTGTCTATTTGCCTATCCCTGCATCAACACTGTGTGTCTTAATTACTACAAATTTATAGCTTACTTATCTATTTATTTACTATAAGTAATAAGAAAAATATTTATTATAAGTAATAAGTAATTACCATAAGTAATAAGTAATAATTACTATCCATTTAAGTCTTGATGTCAGTAGAGTAAGTCCAACAACCTTATTCTTTTTCAAGATCGGCTTGTTATTCCTTATCCTCTGTACTTTTCATACATGGTTTGGAATTGGCTTGCCAATTTCCACATACAATTTTGTACACAACTGTTGGGAACTAGTTTGGGAGCAAGTACGTCATATCCTTGCATATGCTGTACCCATATTTCCTTCCTTGCCAAATGTGGAAGCATGGAAATGGAGTTTCCCTTTGCCTGGGTCCCTGAGTGAGGCCGATGTGGCAAAGAGCTTTCACTCGCATCAACACATGACACACACACAGGGTTATCAAGAAATAAACCTCATTATTTAAAAAAAAATTAAATTATATGGCCCTAAAACTTAAGGTAAGAGGAAGTATTAAAAGAGAAAAATTTGAGATTTACTTTGGATTTATTTTAAATATCTGAGCTATGATAAGCTATATGCGTACATATACTCCTGAACACAAATGTGGGATATGTGAATTGTTACCGCCATGTGAGTTACTTGCAACTCTCTGAAATTAACTCAAACCATTTACCAGATGGTAAATTCTGGAGACAAATTTAAAATATGCAAAACAATGCTAACTGACGTTTCTATGAAACACAGAGTACCTAATGGTAACTTAACATTTTAATTGTGGGAAGAGGAAACAATACAGAATTTTTATTTCTAATATTAGCTTTGAATGATAATCAATTCTGATTTGCAACATGGTCTATGTTTTGTGAACAAATCAGCATTTCCCACTTGCTGTTTTTATTGGACAATAAAAGCCATATGGGCTAAGAATTCATCAGGATTAATAAAAAAGATGCAAATTCTTATAATACAATGTTCCACATAACTTTATAAGAACCTCTGCAACAGCTTTTCGTGTATATCAAATTAAGATTTACTATATAATAAAATTATGTAGTAATAATATTCAACCTCTATCTAAAGTCATATGATTCTTCAACATTTATCCACTGCTACACCACAGTACATAAATCATGCAGGCAAATTCTCACAATACATATTATATAGGGCACAGAATTATTTTGATTTAATTCTCAATAAGAAGTGAAGCAGTAACTTGTTACTTTAGACTGGCAAATCAATAGCAAATGCTTGTTCTAAGATTGGTTATCACTCCAGTCATGCAAGTAGCTTAAAAACTGACATATTAGCATTGACAAAAGGATTGCTCTATTTGTTTTCCAAAGGCTTTCCCGCATGACTCTATACTTAGTTTTATGCCAAAGAAAATCAATCTCTTTATTCAACTTGTCAATCAGAAAACACATGTAGAAACAATGATTTTATTGCAACACATAAAAGGACACTGAATCATATAGGATGAAATAGAAATAAAATGCCAAAGTATTAACACGCCTGTAAACAGAATTAACATATATATAGACTTAAATGCAAAAACAAAATTAAATGTAGAAATTAAATCTAAAGGATAAAAATCAGTTGAACAGACTTACTCCAATCCTCAGTTTTCAAATACACCAATCTCTTTTCATTTCAGAATTTTAAAAACTCATTAGAAGGACGAGCTTCTTCCAACACAATGAAAG
This sequence comes from Macaca mulatta, assembly GCF_049350105.2. Lineage (NCBI taxonomy): Eukaryota > Metazoa > Chordata > Mammalia > Primates > Cercopithecidae > Macaca > Macaca mulatta. Next base: position 8,209,791 of record NC_133418.1, read on the forward strand.
TCCACAGAAACCTAATTTTCCCTTTTTTTTTTTAATCTGCAAAAACTAAGCTTTCTAGATGGATGATAATGCTGGCACATTTATATCAGAATATCAATGAAGAAAACGTTTGTCTTCAAAACAAGGATTTTGAGTGATTCTAAATTACACTTTACATAACAAAGAACCAAGAAATATAGATGCCTGGCTTTTGATCTAGTGCCTATAAAAAGAGCCCCAGAAAGGTCTACATGGAATACCAAGGTAGAAAGCAACATAATACACAGGATCTAATGATGACCTAAGTTCCCCCGGTTCCATTAAAGGTCACTCAAGTTCCCATGCATGAAGTATTCAATGTCATTCACATTAACTCCCTTATGTAAATTTCCCTTTGTTTTAATGGATGAGTAGCATAGTGCCTGGTTGTAAAATACGAAGTCTGACCTAGGAAAGGAGCCAAATCTTTGTCCCAGTGTCCATTCCCCTGAGGATCCTCATGTCCCCAGACTTCAGCTCCCTGTATCCTCAAGGCCACCAAGGAGGCAGCACACCACTCCACACCGCCACATCATAAACAATACACCCCCATGTGCCAACCATGGATCTCTCTGCTATGGCAACAATCATCTATATATCCTCAGTACCTAGCCGTGTTTGCAAAACTGTGAACTCTCAATGAGTATTTGTACAATGAAAGAACAAGAGAATATATAGGACATATGTGATCTTAAGCACTTAACATTGTAAGTGGTAGCTGCCTCCATTTAAATTTTAGTCTCTGGGCACCTGTGGAATCACACAGATGCACAAAGTGGCACATGCTTTGAAGACGCTCAGGCCAAGACATAACCTCACTTTATACCAACTCTGTCAAAACAAGGCTGCTGATGAAGCATATTTCACTCAAGTATTAGCATCCTACATAGAGCCTTTTATTATGCTAAAGAAATCGTCACTGAATTAGACAACACTTTTCCCTGACCTTATCCAAGAATACCGTTGGTGTGCAAGGAGTTTTCAAGGGTGAATAGATCACATTTGTTCAACAGGAGTAAGCAGACATCCCAATGATGAATAAAAATGATTGTTGCAGATTATGATGACTCTTCAGTGAACTAAGGATGACCACCAAATTCTTGTAGCTGAAGCAACCTGCTAACTTTTTTGATCAGCCTTAGCGGAGAAGCATATGGGAGCAGACACCACAAAGGATCGTGTAGCAGAAAGAGCATTACTTGGATTCCACGATACGAGCTTTAGTTCCAGTTCTGCCTTTTAGTTTACTTAAGCACTTGAAGAGCAAAAACCTTCTTTTCATCTATATATCCTCAGTACCTACCAGTGTTTGCAAAACTGTGAACTTTCAATGAGTATTTGTTCAATGAAAGAACAAGAGAATATATAGGATGTATGTGATCTTAAGCACTTAACATCTTTGGGTTTAAGTTTCCAAATCTTTGAAAACCGGGACACAGTAAGGCCATGCATGCCTTTTACACTGGGTTGCTGAAAGAACCAGGCAAACTAGCAGATATGAAAGTTATCTGTTAACCATAAAGTCTGTTACAAAGGTGCACTGTAAGTAAAGAAGCATTCTTCAAATTGGGGGTGGTGGAAGCAACGAGGCTGCTTCAAGGAACATGGCCTTGAAAAGCCCAGATTTCTCCTCTGTCCCTTGAATCCCTTAATCTACCTCTTGGCTTAAAAGGGTGTTCAACTCACTGAGAGAGAAAATTGATATGGCTCTAATCAAAACGAAAAGTGTGTGCCAAGCTCTGAAAAATACAGTGCTAAAAAAAAATTAAAAAAAAAAAAACTTTCTCAAAGTCTTTCCTGGCAACAGTCGCCCTCATGAATTTCCCCACTAACATGATGGCACCACCCTGCTCACAATGTGCCAGCCCTTTCCTAGCCACCCCAGGTCCTTCTACTTGATAATCCCAGCATTGCCACATGTTACCCTAGCACCCACTAGTATCTTACCAACTTTTCTAAAACCTAACTTCATAGAATTACAAATCCATGAAGAAAAGTGGGTGCTTCAGTCAACTTACTTTTAGATTTTAGAATAACAGGTAAAATATTTGGGAGAAAATACATTTTATTCTTACCTTGTATTTAAAAAAATGAATTCCAGTAAATTAAAGAATAATTACTTTTACATAAAGCCCTTAAAAAACAAGACAGAAAGGCAGGGGCTAGCATTCCTAATCATTAAAGCAATGAGAGAGAATGTAAAAAAAAAATGGATATATTTGATCATGCAATCATATACACTTCTATGCATCTATAACTACCACAAAGTTACAAGATTAAAGATAAACTAGGAAAAAGATATGTGACGTATAAGAGAAGGGGCAGTAGTCTCATAATACATACAAAGAGCTCTTACAAATGAAAATGGTTGAAAATCAGAGAAATATGAGTTAGGACATGAATAGTAAGTCATGAGGTGTGGGTTGGGGGCGGAGAGAAAGTAGCCAAACAAGTATAAAAGCAGCAGCCTACTCCAAAAATAAATAAATAAATAAATAATAAAAAGAAGAAAAGGAAAAAACAAGGAAATACCATTTTTACCTACCAAGTAGGCAAAGAACCAAAAAGTGTAACCCTCAATAACCTACAGACAGCTGTGCAGAGCAGCAGGAGGTCTCATGCGCTCCTGGTGACAGCCAAACAGGTAAAATCCTTCTGAAGGGAAACTTGGCAATATATCAAAAGCATTCTGAAAGCTCGCGTCCTCTACTCAGTAATTCCACTGTTAAAAACTGTTACTAAGAAAATCAGCAGTAACGTGTGCAATGATTTCTGCACAAGAATGTTCACCATAGCACATGTTCACATAACAGCCGAAATACTAGAAGAAAAAAAATCTCCATGTCCAATGGAAGAATAGTTGTACAAGTTATGGTATATTTATGTAATGTAGTTTACAAATGTGTTTTCAAGAAAAATATGGTGTTTAATAATAAATGTTTACAATACTAGTGAAAACATAAGATTCAAAACTATACAGGGTATGATCTGAACATATGTGAAAGGCCCAAATAGGAATACACGCATTTTATACATACACGTATGGGAGGGTATATTTATTTTATATATATTTATTTATATATAAACATATATTTATTTGATATATTTATATATTTGATATATATAAAATATATAAATATATCTATTTATATATAAATACATAAAATTTATATAAATATATAAATATATAAAATATATAAATATATCTATATATAAATATATCTATTTATACATATATTATAAATATATCTATATAAATATGTATAAATATATCTGTTTATATATATAAAATATATGTGTGTGTGTGTATATGTATGTATATATATACACACACACACATATATATCAGTAAGAAGGTCAAGGACAGTAGTCTCAACTTCAACCTTGAGTGTTTTTGTGTTTTTAGTTTTGTTTTGAAATTATTGGATTTGGATCTCTGCAGACTATGAAATGACAATGGGCAAAAGAAAAATTTTCAAGGACAATTATTATTTCAAATTAGAAAACTCTAGGCTTTATTTCTTTTCACCCGAGACCCCGAGAAGTCCTCATCAAGCTATTAAGGGAAGAGGAGAGGGTGAAGACGCTGTAGCCATCAGTCCCCTGCAATGAAGTCTAAGACACAAGGATCAGCAGGAGGCGCCCAAGGACACCTCGACTGGGCAGGCACATTTAAGCCCCGCCTGCTTCCCCACCACTCCAAGAGATAAATTCGCTATCTGGTCTTACTCCGCAGATTAAAACCACATGAGCCACCTGGACCCCAAGCCACTTTGGGATTCCAGCTTTCTAGCAATAATCAAGTTATCTTATATTTTCCTCAAATTAAAAAAAAAAAGGCTCATTTATAAAAAATGGAAGGGCTGCTCAGATCAAAAAGTGTTTTACAGAAAGACAAAGAGTGAACAATCTCAACCATTTTGTGAGCTAGTAACACAAAGAGAACTTTGATTTTATTTCTCATATATTTTATAAACACAGGAAAGGGTGCGTAAAAGACATCATGTGGGTTGCAGTTGAGGGGACAGCGGCTGGGCACGGGTCCAAAATCTCCCCATGATGTTACCCGTGACACATACATGCACAAAAAGTCAGACATATAACGAAGCATTTAAATAATTTAATTTGTATGTACGAGTCATGGGACCATGGGACTATGCAGCATATTTATTTTCTTTTTCTTCTTCTTCTTCTTTTTGTTTTTTAGACAGAGTCTCGTTTTTGTTGCTCAGGCTGGAGGGCAACGGCGCTATCTCAGCTCACTGCAACCTCTGCCTCCAGGTTCAAGCGATTCTCCTGCCTCAGTCTCCCGAGTATGTGGGATTACAGGCACCCATGACCAGGCCTGGATAATTTTTTGTATTTTTAGTAGAGATGGGGTTTCACCATGTTGGCCAGGCTGGTCTTGAACTCCTGACGTCAGGTGATCCACCCGCCTTGGCCTCCCAAGGTGCTGGGATTACAGGTGTGACCCACCGTGCCCGGCCTATTTTCTTCTTTACAGTTTTCCTACTTCTGAATTTTTCTGAAATTAATCTGTTGTACTTTTATAATGAGAAAAAGGTTTTACAGCAGTGTCTAAAATTGTTGTAGTTAAGTGAAACACCGTCTTCACTGTGCAAAAATCTACAACAGCTTCCCCAATAGCCATCCCATCGACCTCACAGTCCTCCAAGTGTTTTCTGCCAGACCTGATGTCCAGAACTCCTGGCATAACACAAAAGGTCCTCTTGGGCAGGGCACAGTGGCTCTGGCCTATAGACTCAGGACTTTGGGAGACCTAGACAGGAGGATTGCTTGAGGCTAGGAGGTCGAGATCAACCTGGGCAACATAGTGAGACCCCATCTTTACAAAAATAAAAAAAAACTAGCCAGGTGTGGTGGCTTGTGCCTCTAGTCTCTGCTCCTTGCGAGGTTAAGGCAAGAAGATCACCTGAGCCCAGGAGTCAAGGCTGCAGTGAGCTACAATGGCACCACTGCACTCCAGTCTGGAAGGCAAAGTGAGAACTCCTCTCTTTAAACAAACAAAAACAAAACAAACAAAAAAAGGCTTCCCCCGTGGCCAGTGCCTTAGCCTGTCTCCCTTATTAGTTCTACCCGTTACTCTTCTGCATGGGTCCATATTCTTGATGTCCGGGCTGGCTCCGTACTGGGATGTTCATTTATATCCATATGCCTTCACTCACTTTCTAATTTCGCTTGAAATACCTCTTCTTCCCACCACATCCCACTTACTGGCTGGCTCTGGTGAGAGGTCCCCTCCTCTTGGAAACGGTCCCTGAGGTGATTGCCTGTTGCTTCCTCCTTGTTCCAGGCACCTCGTGCTCACGTTCAGTACAGACTGATTTTCCATTGTTCTCTCTAGGACAGGAACTCCTCTTTGCTGTCCCCAGCACAGAGCCCAATGCCTAGCCTCAGTGGATAAATGTCTGTTAAACTGTGTTTTCATCTTAATCATTCTTTCTTATAAATCTCCAGTGCAGACTCACTACCTCAGCCTTGCAATCATCTGCCTTAGCATGAAGGATGACTGCAAACCCAGTAACTGTGTGTGCCATGCTTCCTAACTGGAATTTCATCAACCTAAATGACTCATACCTTTGCCCCCTTTTCACAACCCTCCATGCTCTTTCAAAACAAGAAGCCTCCCCTCCTTGACCAGTTATTAAGGAATATGACAATTATTGCTCACAACTTACCCTGTTAGACTGCAATCTCCTTCATGAAAGAAAATGTGACATATTATTTGGAATTCCATCTCTCCCGAGTCCCTATACAGTGTTCCACACAAAGAAAGACCTCCAACGCAATGACTGCAGCACTACTTTGCTTCTGGAAACAGTTCCAACCAGCTGAGATGCAATTGTTTTACTAATTTGGCCAATATACATCCTTGAGTTTCAAACGCTCCAAATGTTCCTGGAGATCACCCTCTTCTCAGTAAGAGGCAGAGGGAAAACAAGATCATGAATCCCTTTTCTAATCATGAGCAATGAGAGAAACAAAAATGTCCCGTTTTATCAGCTACATCAGAGGACCACCAAGAACCCCTGATGAGAGCAGGATGTTGAAGCAGCGACCAGGGCTGATGTCAGGTCACCTGCCTGTGAGGGCAAGGCAGAACCAGGGCTCTGGCACACCTGCTTCGTTCCCCTGCTACCGACAGGCTTGCTATTTCTTTCAAAGATTTTCTCATGGGCCTTCACAAGCGAACACGGTGTTAGAAAACATAGTTTCGGGCTTGGGGAGGCAGTGTTGTTTTAGACTGGCTGGGAAGTCACGCTGAGCAGCGAGAGGACAGATCTCTCTTAGAGGAGACAGCCCCACTTGGCTGCACCCTCCAACGAGGCCACAGGGCATATTATCCTGGTGGGTCAGGTGGCACTGGGGCTCACAGTCAAGCCATCATCAGGTTACTGCCTCTGTTTCATCATCGTGAAAGTTAAGCCATGATCCAGGTCTCTGGGTCTTCCCAGGCAAGTCAGTGCAGAGCCCAAGCCTATGCACAAATGAACCACCTCACAAGGATGAGAGTTGTGTGTGACCGACGGCTCTGCAAAAAACATCTCAGCAAAGGAGTTCACTCAGAGCCTTGTGAGCATATGACACTCTCCAGCTCCACTAAAGTGATCCATGGGTTCATACGGAAGCTACTAAATGGGCCTTATTGCAAAGGTGTGGCTTCAGCCATAGCTGGACTCTAGGGAGCATGGTGTTTTCAACATATACTCTGGAACATTCCTCACTCATAAGTAAAGATTACATATGCAGGGGCACAGTGAATGCTTGCCTAAAAGACAGTGTAATGCTAAGCAAAATCGTCTGTGAACAGGAAAAGAAATATCATGATTTTAATTCTGGAATGCTCAGTCACCTAATCTTCAATGTTTGTGTTCAGATGACAGGCAGGAAACCGAGCTAGAGTTTATGCTTGTCCAATTAATCAAATAACCTCCATGCCACTTATCCTTGGAATTGGCATTAGAAAAGCCCCCATGTGCCCCCAAATCATATAAATTCCAGTTTCCTAGTCATTAAATCCAGGTTGGCCTAATGCTAATATGTCATATTTTGACATGTAGCCACAGGGGATATACAGTCAAAATTAAGAGGAGACCTCAGCTAAAATCGGCATGCCCTGCTCGGATGAACAATTTATGCCCACACATAGATAAAACTGCATATATCTTCTCCAAACGATGAATATTAAAATGTTAGAAACACAGAGAGACATAATTCATTGACTCATTTTGCATAAAACATTTCTTTTAGCTTTCAACCAAACATATAGAAGGAATATTTACATCATCGCAAGTACACAGGCTATCATTACATGTAATTATATACAGACTTTCAATACTACTATCATCATGGTATTTATTGAATAAACCTGAAGCATTAACAAAATCGTATTTCCCCCAGTTTTAAACCCGACATGGCTTCCCTATGCACTTAGCATAAACGTTTATCCAACCCCTCACATCACCTCCAAGGCTCTCTAAGCCCATCTCTACCTCCCCCACACCATCCCAACCTCTCCAGCCCCGGCCCCACCATCACTCATTCTGCCCTGCCACACTGGCCCTCTTCCTTTGTTCTTTGTCCCTTGAACAAGCTAAGAGAAAGGCCCTTGTCCCCACTGTTTTCTTTGTTTGAAAGGCTTTCTCCCGAAACCTCCGTGTAGTAGTTAACTCTCCAATCTCAGGTCAGACGTCACCCCACTGAGGGCCCTCCGCAGCCAGCCCCACGAGCGCTGCCTTTCACCTGCAATCACCATTATGCTCCCTGTACTCACTTCATTTTCCCTAGAGCATAAGTATATTCCAACCTGAAATACATCGTTGTTGTTGTTTTTTTTTTCTGATTATCTGGACCACAAATATATAAGCTCCAATAAGAAAGTAGTTTGCTTCCACTACAGGGTCTACAACTGCGTCTGGCACATAATAGGTCCACCATAAGCATTTGTTACACAGATGAATGCTGTGCTAGAAGGTGGATAAAGCAAATTACAGACATGGCGACCCACCGCCTGGAGCTAATGATTGAGAAACAAGTGGACGAATAGCCAAGAAACACAGAAAAAAAATTTAGCAGTTGCATACTGAATTATGATTAAGTAATCGAAGTTAGCTGAACATATCAAACGTGAATAAATTAAGTCAAAACAAGTCATATGGAAATGCTAATGACCTAGGCTGGGAAAGCTCTCTGAGGTTTGAGAACGAGGAACTTTATGAACTTTCTAACACGGTCCCCGGTATGGCACCTAACTGCCTAGAACATCAGAGTTGCTCAATAAATACTGCTGAATTTTGCAATTCTTAAAGTAAGAAAATGTTAAAATATGATTGTAGCTTTCTTAGTGAATATTTGTAAAGACCACTTGTCTATAATTCACACTGATGTTTCTCTCTTGGCATAAATACCAGATATATGAGTATGAAACTTAAATAGTAGAAAAATCATCCATGGGTGCAGGTAAGACACAACCCAGAATAATTTTTTTTTTTAAAACGCTGAGAATTTTTTTTTAGCCTGACAAATTTCAAAGAGGCTTTACAAGTGCAAACAGACTTCAGCTTTTTCACATTCCTATGCCCAGAAACTGGGACGTGAAAATGCCAGGAACCCTTTCAATAACTCAACTATGTGATAGATGCAGGAGAAACTCTCCAACGACCAAGATTACTCCTATGGAGCTGCCAAAGAACCAGATGCTTCCTTCAAAAGCATATCAATTTGGCGGTGAAAAATCCTGTGGCCTCGGCTCCAGTCGGGAAGGGCAGGTGGGATGGCATGGTGCGGGATGCCTGTTCCCACTTGCCTCAGCAACCATCTTCTTCTGACAGTAAAACTGTGTTACTCCCAGGCTTGCAGGCATGAGCAAAATACATGGCTTTGCTATATATAAGGACGGGACTTGGAAATATTTGGTCTGAGGCCATGCAAAATGAATTCCATACATGGGGAGACTGTAATATCGAAAAAGATGAAAATAGTTTCACTGCACTTGAAATTTTTATCTTCAAAGAAATTGAACATAGATGAAGGAAAAAATAGCTGCATTTAAAAAAAAGGTTTCATAATGCAGGACATTAGAAAATAAAACTTTTTTTGAGCAATACATACAACAAAGAGCAATTGTTTTTACGACTGCCATCTACCAAACCATCAACTGTGAAATCTTTCTCTTTAATCATGAGTTTTTAAAAGGCTCTATTCATGTGCATCCATTTTCACAAACTCTTGTGAAATGAGCATGACCTGGCTTGAAATAATAAACCCAAAGGGTTTCTGTTGTACTTGTTGTTGAGGTGAGGCATTCGCCTTTTTTTTTTTTTTTTAAGAAAGCCAGGACTTCATTTCTGCATATGAAGCTCCTCGTGTTGTTCATCCTCACTTAAATGTGCAGCCAAAATTATTTCTTCAGTCTCTTTAACCCTGGTGGGCCCCCTGAGAGTCTGTGCGTTCTGGGCTTTTGTAATTACGCAGCTTGCACCTGAGCGTCTCCATCTCTGGTAATTAGAGCTCACGGCGGCGGTTTCCTTCCCAGCCGACCTGGCCGTGGGGCCGGGAATGAACACATGGAGGAGTGGTGAGTGTGGCGAGCCGCTGTCTTGACCTCTTCTGCACCTTACCCTACTTCAGGATGGCAGGGTTCTCCGTTACACCGGGGGTGCCTGAAGGGCAGGACCCACATCCTCCATTCTACCTTCTCAGCACCGAGCAGGATCCTCTCTCGTGGAAAACGGCTCACCCCATGTATTCATGCACAATTATGTATTTGGAGGGAAGTGGCTCTTTCTGTTTTCATCCGTCACTGTCCACTAAGATACAAATACAGAAAAAACCTCTGCATCTCTAAATGAAAACACTGAACGTATTCAGAATAGCTCCTTCTCACAACCCCCTTCCACCTGTCTACCCAAGTCACAGAGTGCAATGAACCTCAATGTCTTTTTTTCAAGCTGTTTTTCATTCTCAACACCTAAGTTGACTTTCTTGTCCCACGGCAGTAGCCAAACACTAAAACTAAAACTAAAACTAATTTCCCTGGGCAATATATAGAAAGGCATACTCTCTCACTGTTTTCCTTCGTGGGCTGGGCAGATGCTTGCTGGTTCACTTGCCAATAATGATCAACATGGCTCTCAACTGAGCCTTCAAAATAGAAAACATATCAGCGGCCCCAGGTTGACCTCTGAGATCTACTTTGGAGTAATTAACAGGTTTATAGTCCTTAAAAAAATCTATGGACGTGCCAAAGAAAACTGGAACAGTACTGTCCATTTACAGGCCCCATCAAACATGGGGTACGTCTGACGGGGCCTCTAAATGGACAGTACTATTTCTAAACATGGGGGATACCCCAAAGCTGCCTCGCTGTCCAGCCAGTCAGACCACTGCGTCAAGCAGATGTGAAGAGAGAGACGGGAACAAGCCAGAGGGATGTGGACAAGATGGCAATCTGCTTTGGGAAGAAGAGCCTCAGCCCACAGCATCTTTTTCAATCTTTCCCCAGAGGCTCCAAAGCACCTCCTCAGCCCAACCAGCCTCCCTGGTGAAACTCAGGGCTGTGGCTGGTCAGGAAGAGAAGCAAAAGGGAGGGGAGGGGGACTGGCCGTGGCAACGGAGGTGGGGAAGGCGAGGAGGATGAGGAGCCGTCTGTTTTCATTAATCAAGTGGCCAGTGGTAGAGAAGACTGTGTGGTCACTCAGAAGACTACACAACTGAGCTAGGGAGCAGCCGAGTGCCGCGGTCACTACCCGCCAGCAACTGTCGCGTGTTCACCAGCACTTTTGTATTCTTGTTCTGCCTCTAAGAGGCACAGAAAACAGCCAAGCAACTGCAGACAAATGTACTTCTTAATAAGAACAGCAGCTGCCGTGACTGAGTTCTCACCCTGTGTCAGACACTCTGCTAAGAACTGCCTTATGTCTTCGCCTTTAAGGGTATCAATGAATATTTATTATTTTAAGTGAGGACTTTCAAAAATACAGTTGATCCTGAAACAACATGGATTTTCAAAACTGCACGGGTCCACTTACATGTAGGGTTTTTTGAGTTTTTTTTAATAAAAGTTACAGCAAATGTGCCTGCCTGCCTCTCCTGCCTCCCTTTCCCCTCCCTCTACCTTTCCCACCTCTGCCAGTCCTGACACAGCAAGCACACCCCTCCCTCTTCCTCCTCCTCCTCAGCCAGCATACTCCACGGAAAGATGGAACGAATAAGACCTTTATGATGACCCACTTCCACTGAATGAAGAGTAAACATATTTTCTCTTGCTTATGGTTTTCTTAATAACATTTTCTTTTCTCTACCCTACTTTAGTGTAAGAATAATATCTGTCATATTATACAGTACATATTATATAATACATGTAACATACAAAATATGTGTTAATCAACTGTTTATGTCGTCAGTAAAGGTTCCAGTCAACATTAAGCTATTCATAGTTGAGCCTTTGGGAAGTCAAAAGTTACATGTGAATTTTTGACTGCATGAGGGTTGGCACCTCTAACCCCAGAGCTATTCAAGGGTCAAGAGCACACACTCCTGGGTTCCAAGAATAGTCTACCACTCGCTGATCACATGAGCTAAGGCAAGTAACTCAACCTTCAAAAGAAAACCTTTCTTGATCTGTAAAACAGGAATAACAGAATTAAAAATGTATGCAAGGCATGTACTTAGCTGGTGCAGACAATGATCCTGACAACAGCTAACGTTTACATTATCCTACACCCACTCTATAATGCTACACACACCAACAGAACAAGGCACAACAGAGGTCCGGTAATGTGTCTAGCCCCACAGCTAGTCAGCGGTAACATCAGGATTCAAACCTAGAAGTCTGGTACCAGAGTCCACGTTCTTAAACCATTAACCTACAATGCCTCTCGAGTAAATAGTCAACAAGTGGTAGGTGAGAGGTCGCAGGAAAAAACAGGAAAGGAAGGGACACGAAAGCAGTCCTCACTGGAAAACTAGGTTTCGACTGGCACTGTCGGACTGGGCTGCAGTTTAGGTCCTCCCGCTGCTGAGTTCCCTCACTTCATCTCCTGCTGCTTCTGGTTTCCCAGCTATAAAATGCGAGCGAAGGATTCTATTTATCTCACAAGGTGCTTCTAAGGAGTAAAAAAAGTCACATGTCGTGTTCGACCAATTTAGTCATATCAAGATTTGTTTTAGATAAATTGTCTGTTAGTTTTAATCGCCATGACTCAGTTTTTATGTTCACTTTTTGGTCAAAGCCAAATAAAATATATAAATATATACAATCTGGGCTCCAGCCAGACTCCCACACACTCTTAGCCAGGCATCCCGAGCAGGGACCATCCCTCTTGTCTAATGGCTGTGGAACAGTGAGGGCAGGAATCCTCCTTGACAAAGAAAGTTCAACTCCGTGTTTCAAAGTCTAAACTCAGTGGATTTGAAACTATTTCAGATTCAGAACAGAATTTCTCAGGGTGAAAATAAATCTATGACTCCTCTTAACAGCAAAAAAAAAAAAATCTTGAAATAATGATTTTAAGAGTAAGACTTTAAAAATACAGATCTACACTTTCCACTATAAGAGCCCCTAACCACACACATATGGCATTTAAATGTAAATTCATTAAGTTAAATGATAAGCTCAGTTTCTCAGTCCTGACGGCCACGTGGAGTCAGGGGCACCCGTGCTGGACAGCTCAGATCTACGGCCTCTCCACCATCGCTGAAAGCACTCTTGAGCAGTGCTGGGCCACGTGCTTTCCGGACAAGTAAATTTTCCTTTAACGTGTGCTCAGTGTACTTTATTTAAAACATTGAACTTCTTATAATATTTGTCACTCCTACATTATTCCATTATTTAGACAGTCCTTCCCTTTGTTCCTTGGCTCTCTCATAGCGGTGACAGAAGATGAACGCAATCACTGATTTACTTTTCTATCTCCCCAAGGAGACGGTGAGTTCCAGAACTGGGTAAATGCTGAGTCTTACAATTCCCAAGGGCACAACACAGACCCTGTCCTTATTACATTACCATCCTACACCACGAGCATAAACTCCAAACAACCTGAATACAACTTGAAAACATTTTTAATTACTCAAAAAATAATCCATAGTATATATTCTCAACAATTTTTTAAGCAAGATGCAGTTGGAGTGATTCAAATCTTGAGTTAAAAAAAAAAGTCAACAATCAGCTCTAAGCCAATGTTTAGGCAATGCAGTGATGCTTAAGTTCTTTATTCAACCATTAGCGTACTGATGAAATTCTCTGTAAGGAGTAAAACATCATGTCCTCTGTGACAAATTAAGGTACAAAGCTGTTTCCTCTGTTCTCTGCTTTCCAGCTTGTATTAACTAGTGCCATAAAAGAAAGCCTTTAAGATAATATTTATCTGCAGAAACAAACACTGATTTAAGGCACTTAGAAGCACATATGTGCAATGAGGGGAACACTCGAGGGAATCCTAATATTTTATCATGTCGTGGATATTACTGCCGTTGTACGTGCGTATCTCCATACTCAACCCACTCTCGATATTTCATGTCAAGCTCTACCCCCAACCAAAGCTGTTCTGGTGGCATACCTGCAGAGTACCCACAATAATGGCACCAGTAAATATCACGTCTTACCCTTTGTCAGAACTGTCTAAGATTACATAAACATGACATATTTTAAGAAGGAATGCATCCCTGTTGTTTACAGTGTAACAAAGATAATGCCATGACAAATATCCTAAGCTATAAATAAAGACATTTACCATTGTACTGCACTTACTCATCTCTGGGTTGAACAAATGTTAATTATAGAGAATTTGAAAATGGGACTTGTTAATGTCATTTTTAATTTAGCATGTTACAGTGTAAATGTTTTCCATTGTGTTAATTTACACCTGTTATCACAAGCTTCATTATTAGGTTTATCGTGGAGCAGCTCTCTGTGACTCTGAAATTTGCTTAAAATGGCAGAAACAATTACTAATTAGAAGGGCATGTTTACTTTAATTATATTTATTTCCTAGTCTAGTTTTATATGTAATGTACTATGGAAGTGTATGATTTAATTAGTGAAACCCATTTATCAAGAGTAATTTCTCAAATGAGTACTGCTTACAAAATACAACAGATTCTTCCAGTGTTTCATAAATTCCTTGGGTGATATTTCTACAGAGAGGTATCCACATGGAAATCTTTCACTCATAAGTTCAGAGCATTTCCCGTTTTTGTTCCAAATACTGCAATAATTACCAGTAACAATTCAGCTCTAGAAATTTTTAGTGCAAATCTTAAGATATGGTGTGCAAAATGTAGAAATGTATGAGTACAATCTTTAAAAATCTATAACCAAAATTAACATGGGATTTCTTTATTGATGTTCATACTCAAAAATTTCAAATCCTACTTTATTAAATCCTGTTGATATTCACATGCAAAAATTTAAAAATCCCTCCTTAATGTATAAAAAACAAATTCTGTTTTATAAAATAAAAAATACATGGCTTTTTTTCCTCTCTGGAGTCATTTCTCTGACTTCCAAAGTACAACTGCCTTTTGTTTTTGTCAAATATTGGGGCACGGCAAGTACCAATCCAGTCGGCAAGTACCAATCCAATAATCAATTCAGGCAAAGATCATTCTGGGAAAGACTGTGGGGAATGGTCTCAAAAGATCACCTGGTCTCAAAAGATCACCCCACAGGCACCTTAATCACAAAAGGAAGAAAGAACCTTATAGCACAAAGAAATCTGGTGGCCACTGCCTTATTCATGTGAGCTCACATCACCACCAAAGGGACAGAATGACACCACATACTTCCTGTAGTGCCACAGGGGAAGGCCACTCTGTCCTGATGGGACATTCTCGCATCTTCTAGGAAGAAACAATTGGGACTGGGGGACATTCCACAAGACCCAGCCTGGACTTTTCAAGCTGCTACATGTCACAAAAGACTTTGAAAAAGCTGGAGGACTATTACAGATTGAAAATGAGACTAACGAGATGTGACAACTAAACATAATGTGTGATCTCTGGCTAGATTTAGGACTTTAAAACGGCCATAAGAAAAATTACTAAGACAATCAGGGAAATTTGAATATAAACTGTGCACTAGATATTAGTATATTGAGGTTAAAATTTCCTGAGTTACACTAGAAATGTTTAGGGATGAACTGTCGTGACCTGAGTCTTTCAAATGTTCAGAAAACAAAGTGAGAGCTATCAAGAAAATGTGGCAGAATGGCTAGTGAATGGGGGTGAAGAGTATTCCCCCATCTCCATGGCACCATTTTTTCAACTTTTCCATATACTTGAAATTTTAAAAAATCACAGTTGGGAAAATAGAAATAATCCAACGGGCAGAGTGGGAGGCCAAACTAGGAGTACTCCTCATACAACATCTTACACCTCAACCTTCAAGAAACATTACCACCCTATTCTGAATGTAAGCTTTCTAGCATTAATGTTAAACCCATTAAAATGGCAGTTACTCGGTCAGGCGCAATGGCTCACACCTGTAATCCCAGCACTTTGGGAGGCTGAGGCGGGCAAACCACGAGGTCAGGAGTTCGAGACCAGCCTGCCCAACATGGTGAAAACCCATCTCTACTAAAAATACAAAAATTAGCCAGGCATGGTGGCACGCACCTGTAGTCCCAGCTACGTAGGAGGCTGAGACAAGAGAATTGCTTGAACCAGGAAGGCAGAGGTTGCAGTGAGCTGAGATTGCACCCCTGCACTCCAGTCTGGTTGAGAAAGCAAGACTTCATCTCAGGGGGAAAAAAAGGCAGTTACGCTTGCAAATGGCTTCATGGTTGTCTCTCAAAATATTTAGTCACAACATTCCCACGAAGCACATTCTTCACACTGTCACATAAACATTCTTATGTTTTATTTTACATTTTTGGGATAGGGTCTTGCTCTGTCACCCAGGCTACAATGCAGTGGCACGATCATAGCTCACTGCAGTCTTGATCATAGCTCACTGCTGCCTTGCAGTTCAAAACTCCTGGACCAAATATTCCTGTTTTTAGATCCCAGAAAGAATCCATGCCACAGAGCAGCCAAGATGTTTCTTGTATAAAGACTCATGCATCTTGCCAGCTTAGGTGAGAGTTCCTGTACTTGTTGTCTAGAAAAGATGTATCTGCAGAGTGTGTTTCAATTTTAAGATCCTTACTATAAGGTCCACTACACAGCCCTGTGCACAAGTGTGCAAAAACACACTTTCTTAAAGGAAAGTAAACGTCAGTGCATGCAGGATTTTATCTGACCGAGAGAAATCCCCCAAGCACCCTAAAGGGCAGATCATTACCCCTCATCTCCCAGCAGTCCCTGCTTCATATTTCCACGCTGCCCCTGCAGATGCAGATGGGCTTGACTGATGCACCAATTTCCATGCAGCAGCAGATGCTGACAACCTCTTCTGGGGATGCTGCTGTTGACTAACGTGGAGTAACAGCCAACGAGGCAACAGTCCCATGGAAAGAAGACCTGCCAGAAGAATGCCACATTCCAGGTTCCCTGTCTCCCATCCTCTCCTACCCAGATAGAGAAACTGTCCAACATGCTCTCCGCTAATCCTTGTGACTGACACAAAGCTTTCCAGCAACCCATGTCGTTTTTAGAAATGCTGGGGAAGTTATTTACAAGAGTCCTGATTTCTCCCCATGGCAGAGCCCGTTTCTTCCACCTCAAATCGTCATTCAGGTAGTCTTCTTTAAATGTGGTTATCCTGCCGATTAGGGCAGATATCAAGCCCCTTTGTTTAAATGTGCACCCACTCCCACCCCAGCCCTGGATTTAACCTCTGGGGTAGACCAGCCCTAATAAAGGAGGTAAAAAGGTATTTTGAAAGAGAGCTGGAGAATACGAGCTGAGCCTGTGCAATGGCTCCCAGGAAGACGTCGAGGGGCTTCCGTGAAGAACTAGTTAAGGGGGGAGCCAATCTGCAGATAAATCAGCAGCTCAGCAGCTTTCAACTCAGTCTTCAAACATACTGCTCTTGCAATGTTCTGAGGCTGAAAATAGATCTTCTGTCTCCAGAAAAGGAAAGAATTAGGATGAGGCCAAGCTTGTTAGGAGAAACAAGAGAGGCTGGTATTGAACCTGATTAGACAGAAGCATCTTGCTAGTCCCCTTTCCCAAGCTGTAAAAAGTTAAGATGAAAAAAACGAGCACGGCTCACATTTCTTATCTGCTAATACAGAGCTTAAATTAACACTCAGGGCGTCTCTACACGGACAGATGACTTGTAAGTGTCCGCCTCTGTGTGTTCACAGATGTACAGCATACACTGCGTGTGTGTTTCAAGAAGGGACAGCCCAGATAAGGGGAGGTTACTGAAGCAGGCTAAGTTTCAGCAAAATGTAACCTTCACCTTAGAAACCAGGAACCAGAGTAATTAGATTACAATCTTTCCAACACTGTGGGAGAGATTTGATCAATTAAAGCCAAGATCAGTTACATTATTTGGTTTACCTAAGTAATGGATCCTTAAATGCAGTCAATACTTCTCTAGG
The DNA here is from genome assembly GCF_049350105.2 of Macaca mulatta. Lineage (NCBI taxonomy): Eukaryota > Metazoa > Chordata > Mammalia > Primates > Cercopithecidae > Macaca > Macaca mulatta. The sequence continues at coordinate 8,227,319 of NC_133418.1, forward strand.
CTGTGAGTCTTCAAGACCTGAGATGCATTCAACAAAAAACACAAATGGATTTTCAAAGGGCCTCAGGATGTTCATCACAGGCTGGGGAAGAGGACTGCAGAGGATGGGGGGAAGGAAGAAACAGACAACAGATGCGAGCTTGCTGTATGAAGCCTTCATTTCCCTCGCTCATTGGTGTGCTGTTTTCATGTTTATTTTGTAGTTCATGTATGAATTACATTTGTTTTACCAAAGAACCTTAATCCAGGGATGGGCAGCCATGCCACTCAATTCATTTTAAAATTGCAGCATTAAAACTCATTTAATAGGAGAAAGAATACAATTAAGATTTCTATTTGTGTTTTTGAAAATCCACAAAAGTTACATTGCAAAGTTACGAAGAAAAAGGCAGAAGTAGCTCCAGATCTTCTACCTCGTCCCCCATCCCATCCCTTCCATAACTTGGATTTAGGGACGGACAATGACCCAGTATGCTTGGGACCTACCTGGAGCTGACCATATCCTGCCTTCTAGGACTACCCTGGCTTAGAACGGATCCATAAGAGTCCCGTGTTAACAGCAAATGTTCACACCACCTACACTCCTTATCCCCACTGTATGTCCAGGGTCTGTTTCCAGTCCTCCCCTACCCAGACACAGGAACTCCTCCAGAGGAACCCAGGAAATGCTCCTGGGCTTAGAGATTGTGATTCAACTTGGCGGGTCCATTTGCCAAATCATACTGTTTTAAAGCCTAAAAATAATGTATCTGTAGGTCCACATAGAACACTGCCCAGGCCACTCTCAATCCATTCACTAATGAGGACTCCTCCAGGGGCAGGGCAGGACAGGGCGCTGCACCTGCTCACGCTTCCTCCAGCCGCCTTCCCCAGTACGAGCTCGAGCATGCGCACCTGCAACATGGGAGGCTCTTATCAGTGATTTTGTTTAACACACTTGTAATAATTAGAAAACGAAGCAACTAATTCCTGACTTCCCCAAGAGCAGGGCTTCTGTTAAAAGATGTGGGTGAATGCGACAAGAGGGGAAGTGGAGAGGGGGAAATTGATCCTGAGAGTTTACTTTGCATAGCTTTGAAGTCTTTGCAGTAATGATGAAGACAAGCCGAGGTAATCTAAAACAACAGGTAATCAAAAAGTCATTTATGTTTACCTTTTATCATCAATTATCTTCCTCTTGGCAGCCGTTGAAAAATTATGTTTTACTCAAAAGTCAGCCTGTTGACTTTATTTATACAACACTTGAACTGTGTTGGGTGTCAGCGTGTTAGCCACTGTGGAATTCCAAATTCTGCCGTTTGACAGTACCCGAGAGTTGACTCTCAGAGTGGTCTTGTAATAACTGTATTCTTGGTTCCTAAAATGAGATGTTTTAGCTCAATGCCAAGAGTGTGAAAACACACGGGCGCATTACATTAGAAACCTGGACCTACCTGTCAGTTAATATCATTTCCCTCCAACATGAAGAAAACACATCCAGAGCTCAGTCTTCTCATTTATGGAATGGGGATAATAATAGGTAGCTTGCCTTGCATGGTTGTCTTTTAGAGCAGGAAAGATAATGTATAAGAAGCACCTAGAATTGTCTTTGACATGGGGTGGGAGCACAGCCTATTATGATGAGCCATATCCCTGAAAAAGAGTCCCTTTGAGTGTCTTCGTCTTTCTGGCTGAATCATCTGCTGATTCAAGAGGAGGAGGCCATATGCAGAGAGCACAAAGGGAGCTCCCCCACGGAGCTTCAGATGGTGGCCCTGCACTCACCTAATTATGCACGCCAGCATGAAATCTGCCTGACATCCCTCTTCCTCATCCTCTTGACAGCAACAGCATTAAAGGATTAAGTAGTATTTGGGGCTCTGAAGGAGCCTGAAGAGTGTTTATGTATAAAAGGAAGAGCTCATAATCCAAGTACATAAGACAACAGACATCACTTGGGTTTACACTGACCTCCTCTGTATCTAGGTGATGGTCTTTTCAAAATCGAGCACCACACTCCCAGTGGCTGCCGTCCTCTGTCCTGGTTAAGGCCTCTCCTTCTGAGGAATGACTTCTTCCATTTGTTTTAACAGTTAGTCTAATCCTGAGAGCTGGAGAGGGCCACAGAGGTCATTAACACAACCTCTACACCTACTGAACAGGGTGGCAGGAAGAACACAGGGCTGTGGGGTGAGAAGACCTAATAATCCAAGAGCTACCTCGGCCACTGACCAAGCGGGGGCACCTTGGGAAAGTTATATCCTCTGAGACTCTGTTTTCTCATCCACAAAATGAGGAAGTTGCATTAGATGATCACTGTGACAGCTGATTTTATATGTCATCTTGATTGAGCCATGAGGTGCCAGACATTTAGTTAAACACTATTCTGGCTGTTTCTGGATAGAAGTAACATTTCCATCTGAGTAAAGCAGGTTGCCCTCCCTAACATGGGTAGGCCCCAGACAATCGGCTGAAAGCCAGAACAGAATCAAAAGGCAGACCCTCCTAGAGGAAGGGGGAATCTCTTTCTGCCTGACTGCCTTGAGCTGCGACATCAGTTTTTCCCTGCCTTTGGACTCAAAATGAAACACCGGGTTTTCCTAGGTCTCAAGCCTGCCAGCCGTTGAACTGGAACTCACACCACTGGCTCTCCTGCATCTCCGGCATGCCGAGGCATCCTGCAGATCTTGGAACCCGTCAACCTCCATAGTCACATGAGCCAATTCCTTATCCTAGGGCTTTACATATATTGTTTTCCATCCATCCTATTGGTTCTATTTCCCTGGAAAATCCTCATACAATCCCCAATGATGAACTTCCATCTCTAACTCCTACCAAACGGCCATCTGATCCCTGCTTGTATACCTCTCAGAGACAAGACCGCACTGCCCCCTGTGGCACCTCAACCTGCTCTAAGGGCAGTGGAGGTCAGCCTCTTGGGAAGCACTATCCCAGGGGACTCCAAAGCTGAACCAGCTGCATTCCCACCCACAAAGAGTGTTTCTTCAACAGGTGTGATCTGACCTGAGCAGATACAGTAGCAATTTTACCCTTGCTTTCACTGTAATTATGTCAATGTAGGCTGAGATTGCCTTGGTTGTTATTGTCGGTTTTGCCTCGTTTCCGGGTTTCCTGGTTATCACACACTGTTTGTTGGCTAATATTGAGCCTGCAGTTAACCCTTAACTCATTTTCACGTGCATTTCACTGGGTGTGGCCAAATCACCACCTGATATTTCTGCAGAGACTTTTAGTACATAAGGAAAGCCTTTACATTTTTTGCTATACCAACATCATCTTGTTACCTTAGGGCCAGAAATTTCGCAGTTCTTACCCTATCATCTAAAGAACCATGTCTACCTCTCCCTCTGTGTCATCCAGAGATTGGATTGCACAGTACGTCATTAACCCTCATAGAAAACACGACATGGCACCCAGGTCCTTGCTGCACTCCCCACTAGCACCCTCCCTCCTGGTCAGTGGTCTCCAGCTCTGACTTCACATTATAATCACCCAGGAATCTTAAGAGAAGAGAAGAGAAGAGAAGAGAAGAGAAGAGAAGAGAAGAGAAGAATGCCAGGCTCAACCTCTTATTCTGTTGGAGGGGCTGAGGAGGAAAGATGCTTGGGCATTAGTAAGAATGCTTTAGGTGATTCTAACGTAGAGCAGGCTGAGAACCAGTGTTCTGTCTAGGCCAGAGGTCAGCAAACTTTGTCTGTTAAAGAGCCAGAAAGCAAATATCACAGGCTTTGTGGGCCAAATGGTCTCCAAAGCAACTGCTCAGCTCTGCTACTGTAGCATGAAAGCAGCCTTAAACAATACATAATAAACAATGGGCACAACTGTGTTCCAATAAAACTTTATTTATAAAAACAAGCAACAGGCCATTTTGCCCCAGAGGCTATATCATGAGTTGATCAATCCATTCATCACCCAATTTAAAAACGGTTGGGGGCCCAGCACAGTGGCTTACACCTGTAATCCCAGAACTTTCAGAGTCAGAGGAGGAAGGACTGCTTGAGGCCAGGAGATCAAGGTTACAATGAGCTACAATCATGCACTCTAGCCTGGGCAACAGTGAGACCCTGCCACTTAGAAAAAAAAAGAACACACACACACATAATGATTGTGGCAGCGAATATAAACTCATCAAACTGTATTATCACACTAGTCACATTTCTCTATCTTGTCTGTGACACCAGAGACTCTCAAAGTGGCTGGCTGAAATCAATATTCACTCTCTATCTGGCATTCCCTTCATGTATCAGACGAATGATCCCATCTAAACAAGAAAAAGACTTGTTCTTAGAGGATTCTTTCTGTCTCCCATTACTCACTGCTGCCTTATTATATGTTCACAAATGTCTGATTAATATTGCTTCTAGAATTCCTCAGAAACTGACTTAAGCTCACCCATCTGTAGTTTCTAAACCATGCTTTCCCCCTTGAAAGCTGGGACATGTTTGTCAAAATCATTTACAATCTTCTGGCATCCTATTCTCCTTGATTCACAAAATATTATCTAAAGTGGTTCCACAATCACATCTGCAAGTTCCTCCCATGCCCAGGAGAAGTAAAGGCATTTTTCAGTCATTCTCATTATCTCTTCTATCTTGGGTTTTAATATCTCCTAACCATGTTTATTCTACCCTTTCCAATGTAAAGATCATTTTTCCTGATAGATAAAATCAAAATAGAAGTTGAGCAGTTCTGTTTTCTCCATGTCATTTGTTGACTCTATACCATCTGTTCTAAATAAGGCTATGTCCTTTTTTGTGGGGAGTGCTCCAAATAGTATTGTTTTAAAACTCTTACCTACAGGCAACCATACCTTCTGGTTCACCTGGGGCACTCTGGTATATACTGTCTGCCCTGGGGTAGATACGAATAGAGGCTCTTTACTCTCAAAAGTGTCTGGTTTTTTGAACAGCTGGTTTGATAGGTAAAGCTAAAGAAATGGTATAGCACTCCATAGGGTTCATGGGCTCTCAGGTCTCCTACACACTCAAGAAAGAGAAAACGATTTCTGTTGAAAACTTTAGCCACACTGGGCCAGGCAAGGTGGCCCATGCCTGTAATCCCAGAACTTTGGGAGGCCAAGACGGGCAGATCACCTGAGATTAGGAGTGCGAGATCAGCCTGGCCAACATGGCGAAATCCCGTCCCTACCAAAAATACAAAAGGTAGCCAGGCGTCACTGTTCACAATAGTAAAGAGTTGGAACCAACCCAAATGTCTATCAATGATAGACTGGATTAAGAAAATGTGGCACATATACACCATGGAACACTATGCAGACATAAAAAACGATGAGTTCATGTCCTTTGTAGGGGCATGGATGCAGCTGGAAACCATCATTCTCAGCAAACTATCACAAGGACAAAAAACCAAACACTGCATGTTCTCACTCATAGGTGGGAATTGAACAATGAGAACACTTGGACACAAGAAGGGTAACATCACACACCAGGGCCTGTCGTGGGGTGGGGGTAGTGGGGAGGGATAGCATTAGGAGATATACCTAACGTAAATGATGAGTTAATGGCTGCAGCACACCAACATGGCTCATGTATACATATGTAACAAATCTGCATGTTGTGCACATGTACCCTAGAACTTAAAGTATTAAAAAAAAAAAATTAGCCAGGCGTGGTAGCGGGCACCTGTAATCCCAGCTACTCAGGAGGCTGAAGCAGGAGAATCACTGGAACCCGGGAGACAGAGGTTGCAGTGAGCCGAGATCATGCCGCTGCACTCCAGCCTGGGCAACAGAGCAAGACTTTGTCTCAAAAACTGACAAACAAAAAACCGAAAAACAAACCAAAATAAAAAAAAACCTCTAGCCACAGTGGATTCATATCCTGGGCCTGCCATTTACTAGCTATATGACCACAGCATAAGTTATCCAATCTAACTCTCAGCTCTACTCACTGGAATATCTGTGCCTATTCAATACTAAATGCACGATTAAAGCACATAGCATTTACACATATCACACGATAAATGCTCAAGACCAATTATCATTACCACCATCACTACCAGTGTTATTAATTCCCTCAACCCCTCCACAGCAGCATAGTATCTGCGACACTTTATTGGCGCAGTTTGTCCTTCCTTTTCTGAATGTCACATCTTTTATTCTCACCAATCTCTTGCTACTAGTTTAAACTCAATGCTACCTCCCTACAGTCTTGTAAAGTCTTTCTCATCTTGACAAAGAAATCTTTGTCTTCACTAGAAAGCTGGAGTACTCCAAGGAAGTTTCTTCTCTGGCAAAGAAGCAAACGGCATTTATAACGAACATAATTTGTGAGTTGCTCTGGAAAGAAATGCAAACATGTATTCCATGAATCCCTCAGCAACTGTCTTTCCTGGAATCAAGATAAACTATTATCCTTCATGGTTCCCTTGGGAACACACTCTGAAAACTTAGGAGACTGCAACTCTCAAATAGCTTGAGTAAATCACCCTAGTTAGAAAATAAAATGACATTAACTTTCTGAGAAAAGGACTGACCCAAGGCATATTCAAATAGGGGCATCATAAAAGGACCACACAGGAGAAAAATGAGTGGGAGCTGCAGTTTTAGTATCAACTACAAAAATAGTAACCATTTACTGAGTAACTAAGACATGCCAAGAAATGGTATACCAGGCATTTTATAAACATGATTTCATGGATTCCTCTCAACAATTTTGCTGGAAATTGAGGCTCAGAGGAAGCACTTGCCCAAGGGACATAACTAGTAAATGGCAGGTACAGCACTCAGCACAGGGCTTCTGTACTCTAAGTTCAAGCTCTTTCAGACACACCATGCTACGTGTATTTTTTTACTGAAGGTGTTCTAAACTAGTTTTTTTAAAACACAGTTAAAAATAAAAAGCCTCCATGAAAAAAGCAAAAATAATAGTTGCATAGCAAAAATAATAGTTGCATACATTTTAGGAAAAAAAATGTATAAACCTTGTTGGTTAAGTGGATAGCTGACCTTTAGTTAGCAATTTTGAATGATGAAACAGCAACATAGGTGTAATGCTTCTGGCCAGGGCAGCTCATTAGGGACTCAGTATCCAAAGTCTTTTTTTTTTTTTTTTTGATGGCTAGCCATGTATACCCACTGTATAGCCTCTACCAGAATTACATACCACTTAGCAGGAATACAAGAGATCCCTTCCTTATACCATAAACAAAAATTAACTCAAAATAGATCACAAACCTAAATGTAAGAGCTAAAACTATAAAACTCTTAGAAAATATAGGCCTTGATTAGCAAAACCTTCTTAGATATGACACCAAAAGTACAAGTACAAAAAAAAAGTTTTCATCAAAACTAAAACCATTATTAAAAAAACTGAAAAGATACACACAGAATGGGAGAAAATATCTGTAAATCATGTATCTGATAAGGGACTTGTACCTGAAACATACAACGAATTCTTACAACTCAACAATAAAAACAAAACCTATTTTCAAATGAGCAAAGGATCCTGGCCAGGCACAATGGCTCATGCACGTAATCCCAGCACTTTGGGAAGCGAATCACTTGAGGTCAGGAGTTCAAGACCAGCCTGGCCAACATGGTGAAACCCCATCTCTACTGAAAATATAAAAATTAGCCAGGCGTGGTGGTGGGTGCCTATAATCTCAGCTACTTGGGAGGCTGAGGCAGGAGAATAGCTTGAACCTGGGAGGCAGAGACTACAATGAACCAAGATCGTGCCACTGCACTCCAGCCTGGGCAACAGAGTAAGACTCCATCTCAAAAAAAAAAAAAAAAAAAAAAAAAAAAAAAGCAATGGATCTCAATAGACACTTCTCTAAAGAAGATAAACAAATGGTAAATAAGCACAGGAAAAGGTGCTCAACATCTTTAGTCTTTAAGGAAATGCAAATCAAAACTACGAGACACCCTCACACATGTAGCATTGGGATGCCTATATCAAAAAGACGCAGAGTTAAAAAGTCTTAGTGAGGCTGTGGAGAAACTGGAACCTTCATACACCACCAGTGGGAGTTTACTGGTAGGGTCATGAAGATATTCTAAAATTATGGTGATGGTTGCACAACTCTGTAAATATACTAAAGCCACTGAACTGTACACTTTATATAAATGAGGTGTATGGTATGTGAATTATATCTGAATACAGCCGGTGTTGTTGTTGTTGTTTTAAAGAAAATGGTATGTCCTCATTTCTTCCAAATCCAAGGCAAGTTAGCAAAGGCACAATGGGAAAAAGAGGTCTAATTTTCATTCAGGGGCCACATCAGTGCTCTCATCTGGACAAAGAGTCAGCCAAGAAGCCAACTGCCAGGAGTGGAAGATGAACACTTCCAGGATCTGGCAGACAGACCCTACAAGAGCCTTTGAAGGAGGACAATGAAAACGTATCTGGCATGAAACACAGCAGAAGCCAAAGAACAGGCTTTGATGTTGCCAGTCACGATGCGTGTCTTTAAGATCACAGATAACGTTCTGCGTAACAACAAACACAAAACGCCTATGACTAAGTGCATCCTTCTGATCCACTCGTGTGCGGTTAGAGAGCGCCCAAGGGGTCCACACACACACGTCAAGGGGTGACTCCCAACCCATGAGGGAAACACACCCTCCATCCTCCTCTGGTTCAACCCCAGCCTCCGAGAACAGGTAATTTCATAGGAGCTTGCTCAGCTTTGTGCTATCCACAAACTTGTCACCTTTATAGTCACTTGAAGAGGTTGGGAAAAAGAAAACAGTGAAGGTCCTGGTGCTACAACAGAGGTGTAGCCCATGCCAGATACGCTTTACATGTGTTACCTCATTAGTCACTCAACACAGCATGATCATCTTACAGGACGAGACACTGAGGCACAGGAATGTCAACTTGCCTAAGGTCACAAAGCTAGGAGGGACAAAATAGGGCTTCAAACCCAGTCATTCTGGCTCCAAAGGCTATGCCTTAACCACTGTGCTAAGCACTGCCTGTTTAACTGGGCTACCTTCTCCACCACAATTTCTCATCCCTTCTGAAAGATGGTCACAGGTGTTGCTGAAATGCAGGTAACACTACAGATATATATCAGCTCTCTGAGCTACCAGATAAATGGTTTTAATATTTATTTTTATTTTAAAATATTTTAAAATTCTACTTAAATAGAATGTTACAATAGTTTTAGATTTAGAGGTACAGAAACTTTACAAAGAGAGTACAGAGAACCCCTGCATACCCCTCACCCCCTGTATACCCTCACTTGGTTTACTCTGTTGCTACCACTGACATTACTACGTACATCTGTCACAATGAAAGAGGCAACACTGGTATGACACTATTAACCACACGCTACACTTTCCTTGGATTTCACAGCTCTTTTCCCCTAATGTCCTTTTCTGTCTGAGGATCCCATCCCATTATGTTCAGAGCTCATGGCTCCTTTTCCTGGCCTGGTCAGTGACACTATGCTCAGACTTCCCTTGTTTTTGATGACGTTGACGGTCTCGAGAAACACTGTCAGGCATTTGGTAAAATATCCCTCAATGTGGGTCTGACTGATGCTTTTCTCACTCACCACTAGACCCAGATTATGGGTTTTTCAGGTCACAGAGATGAAATGCCCTTCTCACCACATCCTGTCAAGGTGTGACATGGTTGATGTGAACTGATCACTGGGATGAGAAACTGTTTGCCCGTTTTCTCCACCTCTAAGTTACCTTCCCTCCTTGCCCTAGTGTGATGTTTGAAGCTAAGTCCCAAAGTGCAGCCCACGCTGTAGGAATGGGGAGTTAAGCTCCATCTCCTTAATGGGGAGTAACTATATAAATATAACCTTATTTTTAATGATGGTTAATCCGTGTGGCATTAAAAAAATAAAACAACATGCCAAGTGACAGTGTACGGCCCTGCCCTGTTGCTGGTGACTCTGCAGTGGCTATAACGGCTTCCTGATCATCTTTATGTCTCAGAATCACAGGGGGTAAGAAGTACTATCTCCAAGGTGACAAAAAGTAAAACAACTGGGCATCAGGGAAAGAGGGAAGCCCATTCCATTCTAGGTGACATTTAACAAACAGGAGTCAGAGAAAGGAGAAGCAGCCATCCCATGATGGAGGCAACACATGCTGCGTATGTCTGTATGGACAGGTATTAAACTGGACGTTTCAAGTAAGTTACCAAGCAACGACAGATACACATTTCCAAAGTGAGGTGCCAGGCTCTTCAAAGGAGCTTTTCAAAGTTAATGTGTCATATAAATAGTTTCATGATTTTTTTTTTTTTTTTTTTTTTTGAGATGGAGTCTTGCTCAGTCGCCCAGGCTGGAGCTGGAGTGCAGTGGCGCAATCTCGGCTCACTGCAAGCTCCGCCTCCTGAGTTTATGCCATTCTCCTGCCTCAGGCTCCCGAGTAGCTGGGACTACAGGCGCCCGCCATCGTGCCCGGCTAACTTTTTGTATTTTTAGTAGAGACGGGGTTTCACCGTGTTAGCCAGGATGGTCTCCATCTCCTGACCTCGTGATCTGCCCATCTCGGCCTCCCAAAGTGCTGGGATTACAGGCATGAGCCACAGCACCCAGCCATTAGTTTCATGATTTTTTATACCGCTGACCCACTCTGAGTGAAAAACAGAAGTCAACAGAGAATTTTGTTTTTCTCTGAGGGGGAGAAAGAAGAGCTGTGTTGTGATCCCCTCCACCATCACCAAATAGTTGGGTAGCGCAGTGGGGGTGGGGTGCCTACTCTCAAGTGCACTGACAGAGGCTTCAAAGCAGAAATGCACAGCACTTGATATAATTTCCGTAGAACTTTGGAGGCCTGCTGGACTGGCAGCTGGTACACAGCTAGAAGCTAGAGGCTAGCTAACATTGTACTGGGAAGGATCTGCACCCCATTCTCCCTCTGAAGTGGAGGAAAGGCACCTTAATTTGGGAAGCCAGATGTAGAATTTATGATGGGGATGTCAACCAAGGTCATCCTGCCCAAGACATTTCTTCCAGGGGGTCAGATGGACCCAGCAGGGTCTGGATGAGGCAGACCTCATAAAATCAGAAGCTGCAAGCAACGTGGGAGCAGGGGAAGGCAAGGCTGCCAGAGCAAGGCTGCTGCAGCCGCAGGTGCCCAGCAGAGGTGCACAAGGATTGCCCATGTGAAAGGCCCCAGCTCATGCTTCCAGAAGTACGGCAGACTAACACTCTTGTTGTTTTACTGTCTACCAGTAATGAATGAATGAAAAACAATTATTATTGTTTTGTTGGGCTCAGAGGAGATGAAAAAAAAAAGTCTACCGGGGCAAAAAGGAAAAGGAAGAAACAGTAACAACCAAAAATCCCTGGGCAGTGAGCCTCAGAAAAGGGAAGGGTCCTGTGAGGGCATGTGGTGATCTCACGTGGCCGCTGGGAGGCTGGGCCTCAGCTCTGCGGCTGGGAGGGGGAACTAAACTAAAACTCCAGGGTTACGTGGCAGCATCTGGAAGGCAATGGAATTGTCTCAGGACAGCAGTACCCCTGCAGGACAGCAGCACCCTATGACTACTGGCAAACGCAAAAGCAAATACTCTGAGAAGAGCATCCTTGACTCAGACCTCAAGACTTTTTCTACAGATTAGGATCAACCAAATATGAGCTAGCAATTAAGGTTTACTAAACGTACAGGGAAACGAAACAACATCAGGAGTGAGAGACTGAAGAAACAACAAAGAACAGATGCAAAGTACCAAGGACTTCAGATGCTTCAGTTACCAAATACTGACTATAAAATAACTACATATGAAAGGCTAAAGAAGCAAATGATACAATCACAAAAATAAACAAGCAACAAGTGACTATCAAAAATGACCAGGCAGGGCTGGGTGCAGTGGCTCACACCCGTAATCCCAGCACTTTGGGAGGCAGAGATGGGTGGATCACCTGAGGTCAGGAGTTTGAGACCAGCCTGGCCAACATGGTGAAACCCCATCTCTACTAAAAATACAAAAATTAGCTGGGCGCGGTGGCAGGTGCCTGTAGTCCCAGCTACTCGGGAGCCTGAGGCAGGAGAATCACTTGAATCCAGGAGGCGGAGGTTGCAGTGAGCCAAGATCGCCCCACTGCACTCCAGCCTGGGCAACAAGGTGCGAAACTCCATCTCAAAAAAAAAAAAAAAAAAAATGACCAGGCAGTTTCGGCTTTGCAAACTGAAAAGAGCTGTGGAGACTGGCAGAATAACAATGTGAATGGACGTAATATTAACTGAACTGTGTACACTTAAAAATAGTGAAGATGGCGAATTTTATGTTCTGTGTATTTTACCACAATTTTTTAAATGACAAGGAAGATTTTTAAAGAACCGACTAAAATTTTTTAAAATAAAAATTATAATTATTGAAATAAAAGCTTGCTAGCAAGATTATACCACATTTAGTCAAAGCTAAAAATAGAATTAGTGAATTGGAAAGAAGAAATGAAGAAATTTCCTGAAAGGCAATAGAGTAAGACAAGGAAATGAAAAATATAAAGTAATGTTAACCTAGATGGAGAATACAATGAGAAGGTCCCAAATATGTCTCATCAGAGACCTAGAAGAAAAGAATAGAAAAGAAGGAGGAAAGGGAATATTTAGGGAGATGATAACGGAGATGTTTCCAGGAGTGTTAAAAGACATAAATCCACCAGATATACTAATCAGGGTAAATAAAAAGAAATTCAGGCTGGGCACGGTGGCTCACGCCTGTAATCCTAGAATTTTGGGAGGCTGAGGCGGGTGACCTGAGGTCAGGAGTTCGAGACCGTCCTGACCAACATGGAGAAACCCAGTCACTACTAAAAATACCAAATTAGCCGGGCATGGTGGCACGCGCCTGTAATCCCAGCTACTTGAGAGGCTCAGGCAGGAGAATCACTTGAACCTGGGAGGCAGAGGTTGCAGTGAGCCGAGATTGCGCCAGTGCACTCCAGCCTGGGCAACAAGAACAAAACTCCATCTCAAAGAAAAAGAAATTCAATCTAGGTGATTGTCATAAAACTGATAAACAACAATGATAAAGGAAAGAGATGTTAAATTGCAACAAGGCCCAGAAAACACAAAGCCAGAATATGACCAGACCCAGTGAGAAATCCTTTCTATTTCTTACCATCTCCTTCCCCTCCTCTACTCCTTTTCTCCCCAGCATTCACTCAATGAGAAAAAGCAGCTGGAGGGGGTGAGGAGAGGATCAAGATGACACTAAACCCACCTCCTCCCACATAATCTGGATGGATGCCTACAGCCATGTCTTTGATGGGCAAGGAAAGTCTTACTTTTAAATAAGTGAAATTTCTGAAGTTCTCATTAACATATTAATATTCTCAACTGAATATCCGAATTGCTACTACATTAAGATGGTGTGTTTTCAACTTAACGTGACTGTCCATCGTGGGAAGAAAGAGAGACATGTGAGTTAGCCTTCCTCAACCAAAAGCTTGTGATAAATTCATTACCTCTACATTGCAAACTGCAGAAGAAACCAAGTCTATCTCTCACCATTTGTTTTCCCAGGGCCAGAAACCACTGTCATCTTGATAAACACGGCCTATGCAAACACAAAAATATATCATCATGCAGTGATAATGTCAGTGATAATGTCAATGCACTCACCTCCATCCCATTTCTAATATGCAACGTATTAACTGCCAACTCGTTGTGAAAAGCATCTATGCTGTTCTTTTTATAAATTCTATAGATTCATTATGATTAGATACTCTCCATATACACCAGCTAGCCAGAAAAGGGGAGGAGAGAATGAATAATACCCAAGGGAAGGAAAATCCCTTTTTCAGCTGGTTTAAGTCATGCCGATAATGTGCACACAGCACTTTGCATTTACCATAAAGCTTTTCAATTAGTTCATAGACAAGTTAACCTTCTAACTCCCAGAAAATATAATTCATGCACATTTTATACCACGCAGCATCCTGCTATTATCCATCATTTACAAGTGTTATTTGTCTATAAAAATGACACTAAATTTTTGAAAAATGAGGCTGCTCTGCCTTCTTCTGGCTGTGTTTTAACAAATGGTATCAATGCAAAAGGCTTTAAGTCATATAAAAAGCAATTAGTCAAAGGAGAAATAAATATTTTTTAAAAGGATATAAATGACTGCTTGTCTAGATAGCCAAATGTCTAAAGGCTGATATACAATAAAATAAGGGTTAACATAAAAGAGTACACTTCATTATTTATTGTTAATAAAGTTAATCAAATTCAGTGCTTCTTATGCATGCATTTAAACAGAAACACAAGTACGATATGCATATTTATAGAAAACAGCCCTAAAGATCATTATCTCTAAAAGAAAATCCAGCAAAAAGAGATGCATAAAATGTAGTTGTTACCCTTTTACAACATAAACTGTTTTGCTTAAAACGCAAACATTTATTTTAAGTAAAACTATTAAACTGAATAATATTTTCCACAACTGACAACCATGACTAAAACATGAATTCTAGAATTAACATTAAAACGATTTTGGGACAGAGAGAAACAGAACCCTTCCATTTTTCTTTTGCGGGTATCTTATCCACCTATACTAGTTTTGTTCTTCCACTCAAAAATCTATTCTCAAAAGATATATTAGAATCTTTTTAAAACAAAATTAGATAAGCATAAGCTCATCAATCAGCAATTTCTAAATGCATTATCTTCAAGTAGTTTGGTCTTTTATGTCACTTATCTGCTTAAAATTAAGTATAAAAGAGTTTCCAAGAAAAGAAGATATAAAATTAACTTCATTTCATAATAAGTTCTCCAATCATGCCAGCAGACAGCTGACATTATTACAGCTCACACTTATAAATCAGTGATTATATACACTAGTTAAGCAAGAAAAGAAATGAAGAAGGCAATTATATAGTGGTGAAATTCCCAAGAAGCACATTTGTAGTCAATGTTGCTAAACAGTAGTTCACTCGTGGTTAAAATAAAAGCCCCCTCCCCCAGTCAGATATTTTTGGGGTTGTGAGTTTTGAGGGGAAGAAAGTAGAAACTATGCAATTTGTCTTACAAATAAATTTAAAAGCCAGCAAGAAATCAATGAACTGTAATTTTAACTCATTTTCCTGTTTACTTTGAAGTTGAATTCTAAAACTTCCACATGACATGAAGCTATAAAATAGTCCTGAATCAAACGGAGAGAAGAATACTTTGGAGGAAGGGGTGATATCCGAATATCTATAGACATTTGGTAATGAACGAGCCAGTGACGAATGAAGATACAGGGAACTGAGCTGAGGTCGGTTTCCACACCCTCTTCTGTTCCCTGCCACTGGAATAAGGGCCAAAATGCCACTTCTAATCTTATTTTCCATTTCTTAAATGTGTTTTATTAACTCCTCTTTTATTGCAAAGCTAAGTATTCTAACTGGCACACTGTAGACAGACAGCTACTAGACGTCGATTACACTTTAACGCGTTTGTAATGCTCCACAGCAGTGAGATTCTGGCAGACCCAGTGAGGTCCCATTTATTTCTTCACTTGTAATAACGGCAATGACGACACAACCCAAGCAGTGCCTTGGAACACAGCAGTTAGTATCACTGCAAGAGAAGCATTCTCTCTTCCATCTTCGTTATCTTGCTTTGAAGAAATGAGATTACCCTTTCTACTCACTCCAAATGAGAACCAAACAATGCCGATTATTTCTGAAGGACCTTTTGATTTTCAAAGCATTTGCTAATAATCCGTTAATTAACCCACTCGGCACCTCTGCAAGGAAAACTAGAGGAGAACTGTGCAATACCGTACTGACATTTGAGAGAGGACAAGAGGAGGGGATGGATATTTGGAGAACCTGACAAAAGTCTGAGCTTCTACAGAAACAACCTGCAGAAAATGTCACTCGAATCACGCCTTCAACTCCAGGGTAATGCCCTGAAGGAAAGGCACTCACGAGGATGTGCCACTGCGATTCGCGAGCTTGTGTCTTCATCTAAACCATCTTACCCACAATTCATTCCCTCTTACCTAGCACACTGTAAGATCCGTTCATACTTCCACACAGTCAAAAAAAAAAAGGTGGGGGAAGGGTGTAGTTCAAAAGGCTAAACCCCTTTCGTCCCAGGACTTTAAAAGTTTATTTCTTCCAGACCAATCTACAGACAAAGGAAGAAGCAGGATAATCTACAAGGGGAAGTGCCTCTTACCTGTTTCCTTCCTGAGAACAAACGGATTAAGCATACAGATGTGAGTGTACACACGTGTGCACACATGTGCCCCTCTCAAAGTGCAGCTGAAGTAAATCAAAAGAATCCTTTCTGAGTGATCAGTCTATTCCCTGAAAGGTCAGAATTTTCTAGTAAATATTTTGGATAACTCCACCCTGTCTAAACAGCAACAACAACAAAAATTTTAGCTAAACAGCATGCTTAAGGAAGAGGCTAAATTCCACTGATAAGCCAATAATGGCATTAATAATAATGGCAATGAATAATGCACACTAGCATGATGTTGTTTTCTGTAGCACATTTTTCTAGATACCTTAAGACTCTGGGTAGCCCATATTTTTATCATCCCTCTCCATGAGGTAGGACAAGGGTACTTATTATCCCTATTTCACAAAAGAACTATGGCCTAGAAAATTAAAAGACTTGTCTAAGCTCTAAACTGGTAACAAGGTAGAGACATGAATTCAGGTCTCCAAACTCTCTGCTAACTAAATAATGGCCCAGAAGAGACATACAAAAGTCAACACAAACAGAGTGCCAGCTGTTATTTACACTGCCTACAATAAATGTTTGTTCCAGAAAAAATAGTTCAAACAAGATGAGAAATAGTTTAAACACAAAAGGCTGAAGGTTCAATATAGGAGAAAAAATATGTTTGCTTTTCATACAGTGGAGGAACTGTTCAGGAACAGTCTGTTCTCCTGTAAAGGCCGGCCTTGTTGTACTGCCGAAGGCCGCAAGATCGCAAGCTGTGTGGAATTGAGATGCCCGCTCACTTCAGCACAACCAACTTCTCTCTTAATGCTCTAAGTTCCTGTCTTCTTCATAGCTTTGACCTCAACCATGAGTGAGCTTTTTAGAAACAAAATTTAAATGTGTGTTATAAACGGGGAACAAGTGTCCTAATTGTGATATAGGGTACTAAGAAATATAGAAAACAAAGGAAATTAACTGGGAGATCCAGGGAGGCTAAGAAACAATCTGCCACTGGGAAAAACAGCCATAGTTTCTGACGAGCTGGGAAGATTTTGTGGTTGATATCACAGTTGTTTGTTGAGGCTGTGGTGGGATTTCTCTTTCAAGAGGGTGAAGGGAGATTTGAACCCGGCACCCGACACAATTATTCTAAAGTAGGAAAGCCTCAGTTGGAAGAGGATGGGCTTCTTTAAATAGCCCAAAGGCTGTCATGCACAAAAAGGACGTGACTTATTCTGGATAGCTCCAGAGGGCAAAACTAGGAAGCGGCCAGCAGGAACACACGTACCCAGCGTAGAGCAGAGCTTGCTAATAGTTAGGACTGCCTCGTCCATAGCAAGGAACACTCAGAGGCTCATCTCCTCTGAACTACTTCCAGCTGGGACTCCGAGGCCCACCATCAAGGAGGCTGGGAGGGAAATCCCACATTAGGAAAGATGATGGACAAGATAAATGCTAGGATTCTTTCAACTGTTAGGATTTGAGGGTGATTTCCCCATGACAGTCACTTCCAGATTATGAGGTGTAGAGTCACACAGAACTGAGTCCCAACCTCAGTTCTATCACTTTGGGTTTTTTTTTTTTTTTCTCCTTACATGGTAACCAAACCTTTTATTTTTTAAGTTGTATTTGAAGTTCAGGGGTACATGTGCAGGTTTGCTATACAGGTAAACTTCTATCATGGGGGTGTATGGAACAGATTATCTTGTCACCCACTTGTCACCCAGGTGTTAAGCCTAGTACTCTCTAGTTAATTTTTTTTATCCTCTCCCTCCTCCCACCCTCCGCCCTCCACCCTGCAATAGGCCACTAAAAGAACAAGATCTTGCCCTTTGCAGGAACACAGATTTCTATCATTGTTTTTTCACTGTGTGATACTGAGTGGCTCTTCCAAACAAGTGTGACCTCCGAACCAAGGTGTTATTAGAATCAACTGGGGAAACTACTCACCTCTAAAGATACTCAGATCTATACCCCAGAACTTCAAAATCTTAACCCTCCAGAGGGGAGTCCAGGAATGTCCATTTTTTCCCATCAGTTGCTAGCAGTCCAATTTTGGGAACCACCAATAAACATTTTTAGCCTATGAATTCATTTATAAAATAGGAAACATGAGAGTTTTTGCCTAAATGAGTCATGGAGATATTTAAATAAGATAACACATAAAACACTTATTATGATGCCTCTACCTAGAAAACAATCATAGTTCCTTTAAAAAATGTTTTCTGCAATATATGAACACGCTTAAGAGCATTCACTGATTAAAAATGAGGACAGTATGGCTTATATAGAGTTAATGTTTAGCCAGCTCCTATTTTCTTGTCTGTTTTTTAATCCTGTCTTGTTCTTCAAGCAACACAAAATCAGAAAGAAATCTGATACGATATAATTTGAATCAGTTGAATCAAATGCCTTATCTATGTGAATAATGCCTTGAAAATAATGTATCATCAACACGCATTTAAAAAGTTGAAGGCAGTAATAGAAAGCCTGTGATTTTTTGTTCTTTTATAATAATCAGAAGCTCCAGATGTAAACTCCTCACTCGACAAAGTTTAAAATTCACGCTTATCTCCCCATTCTCAGGTAAAGACCGAAGATCCCATGTCTCTTCTCTGTGTCACGCAGCGACACTCACTCGTTTAAAATCCTGCAAGGCACTGAGGTGGAACAATCATCCTGTCCTGACATTTATATCTCCACAAACGGCTTCAGTTCTTTCACTGTGAAGTTGCTTCTACACATTAGGGTGAGTGGTAAGATACTTTCAGACAGAAAGGAAGAGGGAAGGTAATGGGAGTAATTTCTATCAAGTGAAAAAAGTGTCTCCTGGATTTCTGTATTCCCAGTTGCAAGTTCTTAGACTGTTTCTGTCTGGGTGGTTTTTTTTTTTTTGAGACGGAGTCTCGCTCTGTCACCCAGGCTGGAGTACAGTGGCCGGATCTCGGCTCACTGCAAGCTCCGCCTCCCGGGTTCACGCCATTCTCCTGCCTCAGCCTCCCGAGTAGCTGGGACTATAGGCGCCCACCACCTCGCCCGGCTAGTTTTTTTTTTTTTTGTATTTTTTAGTAGAGACGGGGTTTCACCGTGTTAGCCAGGATGGTCTCGATCTCCTGACCTCGTGATCCACCCGTCTCGGCCTCCCAAAGTGCTGGGATTACACCAAAAAACTGTAGAACGTGGTTGCGTAAGCACATCTAAAGGTTAAACTCCGAGCAGCTAATCTGCATGTGAGAGCAAGTAACTGTCAAACATTTAACCTTCTGCAGATTAAAACCGTCTGACTAACAGCTGTGAAACCATCGCTGCTGTAATTGTTAGAAGTAGAAATCTGAGCATTCTCAGAAGATACAACACTTTCCGGAGCAGCCATGTTTATGCTCCAGGTCAACTTTCCTGTTCACGACTGAGATACAATCACAGCCTCTCATTTATTTTCACACTGTGATTCTCCTGAATTGTGATGCGATGTTCATAGTTTATTCTACAGACATGTTCTTAGAAAGTTGTAAGTTGAATTCTAATCATCACTTATATTTTCACACCATTTCATACATGATAATATTTTTTTTTCCATTAAAACACTTAGTTTTCTTAACAGTACATGATAATTTTAAGACGGCATTAGCTTCATTGCCAACGGATCCTAACTGGCCACGGCTCCTGAAGATTTTCTCTTCCCTTCCATTTCTCTACGCTCATTTCTGTCACATAATTACAAGTGTCAGCTCATGGTAGACGCTCAACCAAGATTTGTTGAATGAAGTAATTATCTTTAACACCTAAAAGATCTAATCCCTGAAGACATTTTTTTCATGAAAGTCTTTTTTTGTGTTGCAAATTGCCATCTCTAGTGAACTTGCATGATAATTTTTAATTTTAATAAATGAGATTTTTCTTATAAGGGGATATATTGTTTCTGGTTTTCAGTATTAAAATTGCTGATAGGAACGAACATTTTATAATATATAAAAGGACGTAATAGAATAATACTGTAGTTAATTTTCTTATCCAGCACAGTGTAGACACTCAAATATTTGTTTAAAATTACTCTACATTTCAGAAGTTGTAGCGTTAAAACATTTGACTTGAAACACACTGCAATTTAATGCTAAATTTCTTCATGTCAACCAGGGTCTAACAGTATATGACCTGTTTCTAAGAAGAAACAGAATGTATGCAAAAGCTTTTAATTCTGGAAATGTCATCATATACAATAGAGGAAAAAAATTAAAACAAAAATTTCTGATACTAGAAAAAATCTGAGGTATCTTTTACGTGAAAGTATAAAAGAGACAGGAGGGGTTCAAGTCTCCAAATTCTGAGCTTTTTATGCGAATAGCGTATAAAACAGGAACTGTGAAATATACACCAGGCCATCTGTGAGTGAGACGACTCCATGATGCCGTACTTGACAAACACAGACCTAGGTTTGAAAAACACGCAAAGCAAGCATCCACTTTACCCCTGAAACACGTCGGGAGAGAGGAAGTGTGGTTTTGTGAGGCCCCTGGTCTGTAGAAAGAAACCACCACGCTCTGGCTCCTGCCTGAAGCTGCACAAATGAGCTGGCTCAGAATTAGCGTCTTTTTTAAAGGTTAGCACCTTTAAATTGTTGGCATGGGGATTAGCGGGAGCTAGGTGTACCCCTAAACATTATTTGAGCAAAACCGTAAATACCAAATGATGACATAAAGGGGCTGCTACTTTCTTTACAAAACCTCGACTTGTGGCTTGTTTCTCCTCTGTGAATCAACTGTCTTTTTCCAACAAAGACACCCAATTCAGGGTCTCAAGGGATCTCTATTCAAGGCACATACTGTACAGCATATGTGGTTATCCGCAGGTAGGACAGCCTGTAAACCCAGCTTGCTCAACTAAACAGCATTTATCATGTATTTTTATGCCTTCTGACATCTGCTACTAAATATAAACAATGAAAGAGTCTCCGAAAACTGGAGATTTCTACTCTAGGAGATGCGATGGCTGGTAAAATCATCTGCACTTTAACTGCAGAACAAGACGTTTCCCCTCCCCATGTCCAGCCCATGCTCAGACTGTCCTCTAAATCAGGAGTCCCCAACCCCCAGGCCATAACAGTCCATGGCCTGTTAGGAACTGGGCCGCACAGCAGGAGGTGAGCGGAGGATGAGTGAGCCTGAGCTCCACCTCCTGTCAGATCAACGGCGGCATTAGATTCTCATAGGAGAGTAAACCCTATTGTGAACTGCGCATGCGAGGAATCTGGGTCGAGCGCTCTTTACGAAAATCTAACTAATGCCTGAGGATATGAGGAGGAACAGTTTCATCCTGAAACCATCCCCACCCTCACCTCCTCGTCCATGGAACAACTGTCTTCCATGAAACCGGTGCCTGTGCCAAAAAGGTTGGGGATCACTGCTTTAAATGAACCCTTGGCCTTTAAGGGGCCAGGGCGCACACCGGGAGCTGGACCCATGCAGAGCTGATCCTGAGCTGGGCTGGGGCAGGCTTGCTGGCTGGGCCATACCATCAACTGCCCATCCTATTGGTAAAGCCTGCAACCCCAGAGAAAGTGCCCATTTCAGACCAAGAAGGGAGGTGCTCACAACAAACGGACACATCTCTGAAGTCACACCAACCCTTGTTCATCTTGTATATTAAGTGCAGGATTAATGCCATGAATGCCAGGAATCCACCATATCACAAACATTGATCTGCTGGGTCAACCTGTTTCCAAAATAACCTCATTGCTGTTTCTTCTCATTTGTATTTTATCTTTGCCTTTTCACCTTCATTTCCCTCTTTCCTGCTATTCCTTTTACCTTAACTGAGTTCTTTTGTTTCCTATTTCTGTTCCCATATTAAATGACTTGGCTAGTTCACTCGTTGATTAAAATATGAAGAAGTTATTGTTGGACTTCACTGCGACGTCTCTTTTCGATGGAGAACGAGATAAAGGCCAACACTGTGAGTGTGAATGTTGATGACAGGTTCCCTAACTTCAGCCTCAGAGGATCTTCCCACGCTGTAGTCTAACATGCTGTTATGGGTTGAACTGTGTCCCTGCAGACCCCACAGAATTCAGATGTTGACATCCTAATCTCCGATGCTTCAGAATGTGACTATTTGAAAATGAGGTTGTTGCAGGCCTAGTTAAGATGAGGTCACTCTGGAGTAGGGTGGGCACCTAACACAGTGTGACTGGTGTCCTCATGAAAAGGGGACACGTGGACACAGGCATGCACACAGGCAGAACGCCCAGCGAACGTGAAGGCAGGGTCGGCTGATACATCTACAAGCCAAGGAACACCAAAGATCGCCAGCATCCACCAGAAGCTAGAGGGGCACGAAGGGATTCTCCCTCACTGCCCTCAGAGGGAACCAGCCCTGCCAACACTTTCCTTTCAGCCGTCCAGCCCCCAGGACTGCGAGGTGACACACGCCTGCTGTTGAGGCTGTCCAGGCCGTGGGACTTCATAGGGCAGCTTCATCAAATTAACACACATGCCATGCATTTTCTCTATCAACCCTGAAATTCAACAAAATGCGTTACTTGGTCGAATACAATGAAACACAGAGCACCAAATGACTAAGACACTAACCTCTTTCTCAAATAAAGGCAAGTCCATATATCATAGTCAGAAGTTAAAAATTAGAAGAATAATTGTCGCTGTCTATAATTCAAAGGTTGCTGTCAGGGCTTTTCAGATGACCTCTTCATAGGAACCCTGTTTATTCTTTGCCAGAGAAAACTTTGTGTTGCCCCTAAGTTTAAAATTGTAAGTAAGGAACCTAATGTGCAAAATGCAACATTTTACTTTATCCACGACTTTAGGGACCTGAATAAGAGACTAATGAAATGAGACATTGTTAAACTACAAAAAACAAGAACACATTATCTGTATAATAGGGTACTATAAACACAGTCATATGAGAGGAACTAACCTCTCACAAGTCAGAAGGAGACTGAATAGAGAACTGCAGAACGACCACCACCTCTGGGCCCTCGTTGTAACTCAGCCACGGATCCGATGCTGAATCGCTGTGAACCTTGGTTTCCCTGTGTGCATCCGTCAGGTGTCTCAGGCAAGGCTACCCGCTCCACTGTCTCCCAATCTCACGGAGCTCAATGACTTTGCTGCGTTTTACTCTGCTGACCCCTCACCCCTTGGAATTTCCCACTTCCTGAGCTCCTGGACTTCTCTGCCTCCTGGCCCTCCTCCTGCTCTGTTCCTCCTCCACCTGTTCAAAGTACTCCTCAGTACCCTCTTGTTCTTGCCACTCTCTGTGTTCTCCCAAAGGGAGCTGGCCCTCTATTTCCCTGCCTGCATGTCCAATCCTGACCTCTCGCCTACCAAGAGCAGTCTCTAGGAGAGCAGCTATGTTAATAACCATGATAATATGCCTGCACTTACGTATATTTATACTGTGCTGAACACTATGATTTTACAGTTGATCCATACAGCATGAAGCAATAAGGTGACTTGAAAAATGGTTTGCTAACAGATTAGTTTCTTTAAAAAGGTCAACATACCCTAGCACTTTGTTTACAGTATTCTTTGGTTTAACAAGGGCTTTTATCTCATTTCACTTGGTGAAAAGTTAAAGCCCAATTTGTCTCTGAATTCTAAATTAGAGGGTACACAATAGGCAAAGTGCTTTCAATTGCATCCAAAGTGAGGATGTGCAGGTCCTTCCTAAGACTCAACACCCAGTTAGAGATAATGGACAAAGCCCTAGCCTAGGGCTTATTGATCTTATTTACGCCAATAACACAAACTCTGACTCTGGAGAATTAAGGGATGTTGGAAACAGTCACTGGCACTTGGAGGACAGTTAAAGTCTACCTTTGAGTGCTGGTGGAGAGGAGGCAGGAAGCCTGCAGAGGTAAAAGTATCCTAATTTAAATGTTAAAAGGACTATTACAGGATCTTAATTCCTTCTAGCAAATAGAGCATGCACTTAGATGACAATGAGTATAAATACAACCACTCTAGAAAAAAAGACAGGAGCTCTCTGCTCCAGAGACTATCTATAGCTTTCACAAGCTGAGGGACCTGAGCTAATGTCTCACGTTTATAGGTGGGTGATGGGATAAGTTTACAGAAGATCCATTGAGGGGGACCATGGGCAAACAGAAGCAGACCATGAACTACGTTAAAATTCAAAGCCCTCACATAAACCAGGGCAAACATGCTTGACTCCCCAATCCACCTCTTCTAAAACTCTCTTCAGAAATACCATGATCAGTGTCTTCACTCAGCAAACACGTCCTCGAGAACCACAGCTCATGTTTGGGGCAATCGTTTTGCTCCCTCTAGTGAGGGGGCATCTCTTTATATTAGAGCCCTGAGAATTAAACAAAAACAATATGCAGAAAGTGCAACAAATTATTGTCCAGGCTGTGCGCTTCTCTTTCTCAGAACATCCTATTAAGATTCCTCAGTAGCGGGGCATGGTGGCTCATGCCTGTAATCCCAGCACTTTGGGGAGGCCAAGGCGGGCAGATCACGAGGTCAGGAGATCGAGACCATCCTGGCTAACACGGTGAAACCCTGTCTCTACTAAAAATACAAAAAATTAGCTGGGTGTGGTGGCGGGCGCCTGTAGTCCCAGCTACTCAGGAGCCTGAGGCAGGAGAATGGCGTGAACCCGGGGGGCGGAGCTTGCAGTGAGTGTAGATCATGCCACTGTACTCCAGCCTGGGCAATAGAGCAAGACTCCATCCCAAAAAAAAAAAAAAAAGATTCCTCAGTAAAGAATGCCCTTCCACGGAGCACCACCAGACAAGAGCTTGGAGAAGTACCTATACTTCCTAGAAACTGTCAGATCAGAATAATCCCATTTCTAGACATGGCAACAACGGTGGCCAAAAAAACCGTTTATTAGGGAAATAATTACGGAAATTTCACTATAATTAGGGGAAATCTCAAATTCTGTATTTTATGTTTCCAGCTTTTACTTTTTCTGATAGGTTCTGGCCAAATTCCCAGAATGCATTTATCTGATGATGTCTCAAGTGATGGCAAACACAGAATATTATATTTCAGTTGTTTGCACTGCTTGTTTCTCCGGAGTTCCCACCCTCGATAAGATGTTTTGTGCCTCTGGAGGCACGGTGCTGTTCAAATGCTTTGGGCCTGTAGGATGGAGCTT
The DNA here is from genome assembly GCF_049350105.2 of Macaca mulatta. Taxonomy (NCBI): domain Eukaryota; kingdom Metazoa; phylum Chordata; class Mammalia; order Primates; family Cercopithecidae; genus Macaca; species Macaca mulatta. The sequence goes on from NC_133418.1 coordinate 8,252,561, forward strand.
GGTGTGACCTGGCCACTTAGACACAGCCACACCCAAAGGCAGCTCAGATTCTCCTTAAAGACCCTGGCCAGTGTCTCTCTGCCACTCCAGGTAGTGTTAAATCTGGTTTGTGGACAGGTTAGCAGGCAAAGCAAATTAGAATATAAAAATGGGCTGCAGACGTGTAAATGTCTCAGGAACCAAGTGAGTTTCCTCTGATGACACGAATGTCGACGTCAAATCAGGGTACGGATGCAGAGCAGCTGGTGCTCACGGTGGAAAAAGATGTGACTCAAGTGCCACTGATTGCTTCTCCCGAATTCTGCCGTATCCTCAATTATGTTTAACTACAAACCGAGATATCTTATCTAATGCAGTGACAATTAAAATGTCACCCTTGCGATAATTAAGAGTAGGGCTTCGGCTGCAGAGAACTATAAAGACAGTCAGTATCACACTCAGACTGTGTGCAGGAATTTCTTCCCCACAGAGGATCTCATAACTTCCCAGGGCTTTAAAAATGCCTCGATACCTAAAAGTAAACCTCAACATGGAAGGCAACGTGGCCACTGCAGGTGAACTCTCAAAATGTAAAACCTAATATCTCACCAAGTTGCCTAAGAGACAGGTCTCAAAACACCTATGGCTCCAGCCCCAGGAACCCCTTTGCCTTTTCCTCTGCACCACTGAGTCCAAATAAACAGCACACTCTGCTTCTGAGGACACTGAGGTTGACTCCATTTGAGTTGATAAAACTGCCTCCCAAACATGTAGTTCTTTTCCCATTTTCTCTCCTTTTTCCTTTTAATAAATTCCCTGCTGTGGTACAAGGGACCAGAACAGTAAAGCTGAAAGTCTCTCATTAATGATAAAAATGATTTAATGTGCTGGAAATATTTATTTCCAGAGAGGGAAGTGTGGTGTCCCAGCTCTTCAATGCTATCAACATCATGTATGTGCAGTAAGTAGAAGAAAGGCTCCCCCAAAGATGCCCACCTCCTAATGCCTGGAACCTCTGAATGTGTTCCCTTCTATGACTTAAGGGACTGTGCAGATAGAAGTTAAAGATCAGGCCTGGTCAGGCGCAGTGGCTCACACCTGTAATCCTAGCACTTTGGGAGGCCAAGGCAGGTGGATCACTTGAGGCCAGGAGTTGGGAAACCAGCCTGGCAAACATGGTGAAACCCTGTCTCTACTAAAAATACAAAACATAGCCGGGCGTGGTGGCGGGCACCTATAATCCCAGCTACTCAGGGGGCTGTGGTAAAAGGATTGCTAGAATCCAGGAGGCAGAGTTTGCAGTGAGCCGAAATCATGCCACTGCACTCCAGCCTGGGCAACAGTGAGACTCTGTCTCAAACAAAAATAAAACTATTAAAAAAATTTTTTAAATAATAAGATCAGGCCCAATGCAGTCGCTAAGGTCCTTCTAAGGAAAAGAGGGAGCAGGAAGGTTAGATAAGCGAGGGCCAGAGTGAGGAGGTTGTTGGCTTCGAAGATGGAGGACGGGGCCATGAGTCAGAGTGTGGAGCTCCTCTGGAAGCTGGAAAGAGCAAGGAAACAGATTCTCCCCTAGATCTTCCAGAAGGAGCACAAGCCTGCCAACGCCTTGATGTTAGCCCAGTGAAACACATCATGGACTTCTGATTTTCAGCACTCTAAGATAATAAATGTGTGCTGTTTTAAGCTGCTAAATTTGTGGTAATTTGTTATAGCAGCAATGGGAAACTATAGTATCTGTCACTTCCTCCCTCCTGATCTAATCCAACCCAGGAGTTTGGAGAAGTGGAGGGGGGAATCTAGCTAATACCCAAATTCTCTTTCTCTACTATTTCCACTACCAAGTATCTGTTCCATTAACAGAAATTAACCAAGTGATGGTTTATTTATCTGGAAACCACCCAGCATCATAGAGTTTTTAAGACTGGATAAATTAGAGGCCATTTAAGCCAAGCCTCTAATTTTATCCAAGAGGGAAAGAAAAAAAAAAGAAAAAGGACAAAGAAGGGTTCAAGGAATGCCCTTGGACACCAGTTAATGGGTGAATTTTGCTGGCTTTGTAATCCAGTTCTCTAAATTTCTCATCTCTTGCTAGTATTGTTGACAACTCACTCCTTCGGAGGCATTCTTCCTTCCCTAAGCCAGTTCCCTTGGCAAATTTTCCTTTAAAATGAATATTTCAATTAGTAAACTATGCATATTTTGCATATTCCAACAAGGAAGTAGCACAGACTGGCCAGCAAATTCATGCCAAGCTAGACTGGCTCAAAGAACTTCAGTTCATATCACAACACCCGTTCACAGGCTCAGCCCAGGTACCACATCACCAAAGATTGAAATTTTGAAACCTGGTGAATTCAGCTTCTGCTGAAATGCAGAAGATACTGTAAGTGAATATACAGGTTTGTCAAGGTCTACGAATTTCATCCAAAATACTAAGGAGAGGTTTTACTACCCTACACTTACAGTTTTTACAGGTCTTGTTTTTATTTTTTATGTTTTTGAACCAAAAGATTTAGATTTTTTTTTTTGAACCATAGATTTAGAGTCGGAAGTGACCTTTGTGATCATTATTTCAATCCTTTCAGAGAATTCTCTCTGCAGGAATATCTACGTAGGACTTGGATTTGACCCAAGCACATACAATGTCTCAGAGGGCTCTCTGCTCCCGGCCAAGAGCATCAGGTCTTGTTTTTAATATAATCAGTGTTGTAAATTATGGCACAGAGAACAGGCTCATTCAGCTGTGGAACGAACTGAGTTAAATGGACTTGTAAACATCCCTAAATGAAAGAATTAAAAAGTCAAATGAGGAATTATACAGCCGTCCCTTGCTATCCTCAAGGGATTGGTTCTAGAATCCCTGAGGATACCAAAATCCTAGGATGCTCAAGTCCCTGATATAAAATGGCATAGTATTTCAATATAATCTAAGCATATGCTCCCATATACCTGAAAGCATCTCTATAGATTACTTATAACACTTAATACAATGTAAAAGCTATGTAAATAGCTGTTATACTATAGTTTCTTTATTTCTATTTTTTTAATGTTATATTTTTGTTTGGGTTCTTTTGATGAATATTTTCAATCCAAGTTTGGTTGAATCCACAAATGTGGAACCCGCAGATATGGAGGGCGAACTGTATCGTGTCAAATGTAATTAAGTTTTACTTACACAGTAGTATCCTTTAATTAATTAAAGCCAACTATAAACTAGCAAATGAGAAAACACATTTCAAGATTCTCAGCTAGGTTACAAACTCCTTGAGGACAGACACTGTCTAAACATACTTCTCTCTCTTGCCTGCTGCACCTTATTTAACCACAGGTGCACAATCGATATGGGCTGATTTCAAGAGGAATACACAGTCCCTCCTTAGCTCCCAGAAATGAATCTAGAATATATTTTCTAGGAATCTAGAAATATGAAGCAATATAATGAACCGTACTTTCTTCTGGCCCTCCAACAGAACTCACGCTTCCCCAGCTCATAACCACTTGCAGACATAATTGAAATCTGTCCTAATGGCCCAGGTTCCTGAACCAGTGTTTGCTCCTTGGTCTGAAGCTTATTTTTCTCAGGGTCCAAGAAAGGTCTGATGCCGCAGGTGCTATGTCTGCGTTCTGGGTCAACGGGGTGCTATCAGACTCACCACACAAAAAGAAGAGTAAGTCAGCCTCCTTGACGTCTGATGTTCCTCAAGTGCCTGGCCATGAAGACAGAACTTCCTGACCTTATTTTCCTTGCTCTTAACTCACTACGCATTTCACTGTGACTCTTGTCACTATCACTTCAGCAGAGTTCATCACACAGCAGCACTCCAGTGGCCTAGCTTAGACACTGCAAACCAACCAAGAATAAGAACCAGAATTCACAAACATTTTTTAAGAGAACGGTACTATCCTTTAGAACAGCCAGAGCCAGAGTGAACACCTGCTTGTTGCGAATCAGAATGGCATGGTAGAATGGCATCAGGTCGGATGTCAAATTTGGGCTGAAACCTAACTACACCTTGGTTTCCTTGTATGTTCCATAGAGGCACTACGTCTGCTGCGTTAGGTTATTGTGAGGACTAGGGAGAATACAGGTAAATATGCTATTATTAGTAGTTAGACGGTTATTTAATTTTGTTTAGCTCGGTCAAAGAATATTACTTTTAATGAAAACATTAATATAGTTCATCTTAAATATTTTCTTTTTCCTTACATTTTTATCTGGGGCCTTAGCTGAAGCTAAAAAAAAAAAACAAAAAAAAAAAAACACTCTATGCAGATTTGTCACCTCTCTTACAAATCATTTTCATTTTCTTGAAACCTGAAGAGGCAAAAGTAAAACCTACCATCTTTTCTAAAGGGAGGGAGGGAGGAAAGGACAGTCTGTATATTAGCAAACCAAAAAAAAAATTAAGGCAAGACTCTGGAAAAAGAGAAAACATAAGCATGAACCAAGCACTAACCAGTGTGCCTCAATGTTTTCCTTAAGGGAAATAATCCGTATGTTGTCCCCACCCCCGGCCAGGATGCTGCCAAAGGACCTGGATAGTGAACTCTGTAGTTCTCTAAAAGAAATGGCTCTCAAGAAGCTGGAAACCTAGGATGACAGCCAAGACAAGGTTGGAACCAGAGGCGGGGTCTTTATTGGGCTAGGACAGACTAAGTTGTACCCAGTAGCTGGCAATCAGGATCAAGGAAGAGGCTACAAAGTCAGTTCATAGCAGAGATCTGGGATACACACAGAGGTCGAGGAAAAGCAAGGTTCGGAAACCAGCAATGCAGCCTGAACCACAGGCAGAAAGCCACAGCAACACCAAGATCTGATGCTCCTAAGTTTCCTGCTGGTGGCAGGAGCCTTCCACGAGGTAAGTCAAGCCCACAGTCCACGAGTGGAATCAGGTCACTGTCCTCAGGAAGTAGGACGACAAGGGTTAGAAATTACTTACTGGGTACGATGTCTGTCATTCAGGTGATGGAAATCCTACAATCCCTGACTTTACCACTGTACAATCTACTCAAAGTTACAAAATTACACTTGTACTCCATAAATGTATACAAATATTTTTTAAAAAGAGAAAATGTCTTGATACAGAGGTCCATTTTCTCTAACCAGGAAGGAGTTTCCAAACTACAAGCCGATTCTTTCTAGAAGTGCCTCTCTCCCCTTCACTCAGATCTGGAGACAGAAGAGGATGCCTCTGGGCAGCCAAGCCAAGCAGAGCTGGGCAAGTCAGAAAATGGCCACCACGTCAGTGACTACCTGCTCACCCAGGCACTTCCTCCAACAGAAGACCTTCTGTTGAGCCTCCACCCTGCATCCGGCCTTCCTGAACATCCCCTGACCTGCACCCCCCCATCATCTGGCTTAGGAACCATTTGGCCTCTGACCCACCCATGTTCTATATTCACAGACAAAAGAATAGGGAGAATGTGGATTAGGATCACAGGGCCTCTAAAATTAACTCTGGTTCACCCTTCACACCTTCTGACACACAGAATCATCGGGGTAAAATTCTTCTGATTTATTGAGGGTTGAGTGTAAGGTACTGTCATAGGTTAGCTGTGAGAATTCATTTAATTCTCACACAACCCCATGAGGTAGACAGGATAGTGTTCCCATCCTCACTTTATAGATATGAAAATAAAAAATTAGATTCCAGTGAGTGGCATGGTCAGAAGTAAGCTCACACTTGGCCTCTGGTTGATCAATAGTTCTCAATAGGCAGCCTCTGTAGAGGAATTATGTCTCTTAGGGATAAAACTGAGATGTAATCTCATAGAAAGCTCTTGTGTGTTTTTTAAATTCCTTTAAAGAAAAATTCATATTGATAGTTCTTCCCTTGATTTGGGGATTTTTTTAATATCTGGTTTCTTGAAAAGCTTTTTAAGAGGATTTGTCAAATTACATAAGCATTTTCAGTTTTTCTTAATTTTTATTTCTCATTATGAGATTCTCTCATCAAAAATAATTCAGATATATCTAAAAATGTCCTGTAAGTAAACAACGTCAGGAAAAAGTGAGATATTGTTGAAATAAGAACACACGAACGAATGGACAAACTTCAGAACAAACTATCTTACCGCAGCAAGAATTGGGACTGGAAACACCTAACCAATGACAACCCCACAGTGGTTTCTGGATGCTAAATATAGACAAGGTCCAAATTCCCAAAGTCTAACTCTGGCTTTATCACACATACTTGGCAAAAGAATGTTATCCTGATAAAGCCCTCCTGTCTGGCCATGCTTAACTGAATGCCTCAACACGGACTGTCTTCCACCTAGCTGCCAGGGGAAAAATGGATCACTTCTGCACTCTTGGTGTCTAGCCAGACTATATTAAAAAGTCCTTCATCCTGCCTCAGCAACAAAAAGTGCACTGCCATCAGTTATGTTAAAGCTGTTGTATGATAAATTTGAATATTGCATAATGGAGGGGAAAAAATCAAGGACTTACACTACAGCTATAAAAGGGATATGTGAAGCTATTTAGTCATGATTTTGTCATGGAGTAGTGACCTAGATAACTCAAAACTCCAATTAATACTTGAAAAGCCCTTGGGACATAGTGTGATATGCATTCTTATAAAATGGCTCTTGGCTGGGCATGATGGCTCATGCCTGTAATCCTAGCACTCTGGGAGGCCAAGGCGGGCAGATCACCTGTGGTCGGGAGTTCGAAACCAGCCTGACCAACGTGGAGAAACCCTGTCTCTACTAAAAATACAAAATTAGCTGGGCATGGTGGTGTATCCCTGTAATCCCAGCTACTCAGGAGGCTGAGGCAGGAGAATCGCTTAAACCCAGGAGGCGGAGGCTATGGTAAACCAACATTGCGCCAGATCACGCCATTGCACTCCAGCCTGGGAAAAAGAGCAAAACTCCATCTCAAAAAAAGATAAAATAAAATAAAACGGCTCTTAAAACAATGCATCTGAATTCCTAACTCTTTATATATGACATTGCCCCCTTAATTTTATTTTAAGCAAAGAACAATGGTATTTTTCATTTAGCAGTTGTGCCTTGATATGAGAAAGTCTATGTCAATCAGCTGGTTTGCAGTTAAGGCAAATCTAAGCCACCTGACTCCACAGTGCCACAAGGAAATGACAGACAAGAGAGTGCCCTACAGGCGCTGAGGTTTTCCCGGAGTACCTTCCAAACACGGCCTGCATTGTGCTGATGACCTGGCCGGGTCACTGCAAGCCCCTGCTGATCCAGGCAGTCAAGAAGGGACTCCGCAGTGTCTTCACAATCACCGCACTTCTGCCTGGCACAACGGCTTTGCCAAGCTGCCCTCTTCATGCCCACCGCTTCCTCTGCTGCTGGAAACACTCACAAAGGAATAGAGTTCTTACAGTTCTCTGAGCTCCACCTCAGCGTCTGCTTATAATGGAAAACGGCTGCTGCCTGAGCTGCTTCCACCCTCACGGAAGCGGGGTCACGGCTGCCTTTGGGAGTCTCATGAAAGCTGTAGGCTCTCTTCTCAGGAAAGACAAAAAAGAAAGAAAGGAACAGAAATGCAGAGACGATGAGAGGGATTCCCTGACTTCCAGGTTAAGGATCCTTGGCTTTACAAGGCTAAAGGAGGAAGAATGGAGAGGGTGGGGGAAGGAGAGGCAGAGAGGGAGAGAAGGGAGTACAGAGTGAGCCAGCCACAGGGACCAGCCACTGAACAAAGTGCTGCTCTTGTCTCAGCCTGGAATCAGATGGTCTGGGTTCTGGCTCAAGCTCGACGTTCCCGCTGAAAGCCACAAAGTTCTACGACTTAATCAAAAACGCTCCCTTGCCCACAGTGCCATTAGCTATTCCACGTGACCACACCAATCTTTTTGACCAAATATCCTCTCTCATTGATTAAACTATTCTACTACAAATTGTTGATGCCTTTGGGCATAAACAAGATGGAAATAGCTTAGAAAAAAAAAAAGCACTCTATTTAACAAAACTTTACAGTAATTGGTACAGTCCCTCATTTAATCAGTAAACACTCGGTGACCACACACTACGTGTCAGGTCGTATGCCAGGTACCATTAATAACAACTTAAAAAGTAATCATAGCTAAACCCATTGTGCACTTAACTATGTGTCGGGCACTGTCCTAAACACTTGACACATATTAACTCATTTAATCCTCACATCAATCGTTTGATGTAAGTATTATTCCTTCTTTTCCACTGTGCACAATGGACAAAATAGAGCTGTCCACAGCTAGCAAGGGGCAGAGCAGGGGATCAGAACTCAGACTATCTGGTTCAGAGTCTGTGCTCTTAATCCTTACGGTTCCTGCCTTCAACCAACCTAGACAACAGGGAAAAACGTAACAGTACCAAAAAGCACTGCTTGTGTTTGACAGTTCAACAGTGAAATGAACACAACCAGACTTGATCATTACACGTCGTATGCATGTAACAAAATATTATATTATATGTACCCCATAAAAATGTGCACGTATTACGCATCGAGTTTAAAAGTAAGTTAAATCATAAAGTTAAATTTCTTAGAAAAAGAAAATGAACGTAGCTATAAAATAGTTTTTTCATAAAAGGGGAATTGTTTGATGTCTTTTATATACATCGGATAAATAAAATTTATTAGGAAGGATTTATATAGAATTGTCCAATTTCATGTATCTTTATAGTATCAAAAGTTCCATAAAGAGAATTCACTTTGAGAGAATAAAATTATTTTCAAAAATAGTTTATAGATGTTAAGTGTTTTCATTGGTTGTTCATAGTACACCTCTTTATCCAAATATATTAGCATATTGCAAAAAAATTACTTTATTACCAAGAAATTCAGAAACTGAGTATACAAAATTATCAGTGTCTGTCTCAGAACTATTTTGGGAAGGCAGTGAACAGGTTAACCATAATCTGATGATAAACTAAAGAAAAAAAATCACGCTTTGTTGAATACAATCAATTTGGGATTGAAGAATTAATTGTGATGCAATTATATACTTTCTTAAAACTAAAAAAAAAAAAAAAAAGTCAAATTGACTATCAAGATGTCTTGAGCAGAAATATACTCAAAGATCTTTTTCAAAGCAAATGTACAAAATCTCCTACAGCCCCTTGCTGTCCAAGAGAGTCACGTGATGTAAAACATCTTCCTCATCACCTCGGCCACACCAGTTCCCAATTCCATATGCTCACCTAAGGCACCCCTGTCCCCAAAGGCTCCAGTCTCCCTCGATCTTACCTGCCCTTTATGCAACATCATCTCCTCCCTGAGGCTCTTTCTTGGTCTTTCACTGAGCTCCCAAAATCCCAGATTCCAAAACCACTCTCAGCCTGTTACCATTCCCAAATCCAATAAGCAAACTGTAGGACTTATGAACTAAAATAAATACCTGGGTCCCTACCCCAGGCACTCTGGATCCCCAGTTGATTCTGGGAAGCAGCTAAATTTGCAAAGCTCTGGACTACACCACAGAAATAAGTATTTAGTTACAGGCATCAGTTTCTCTGCGGTACATTGAGGGAGGTGGGCTGGAAAGATGATCTCTAAGGTTCCTTCCAGAAAGATCTAACAGTCCAAGAGTCCAGACTCTATAGCTATTTCATGGAAACTGGTTTCTCGCCACACAGACTCCATGCTTCTTCAGAGCAGAGGCCACATTACTTTTTCACTGTCCCCAAGCCAGCATGGTGTGTTATGCATAGTAGGAGCACAATACACTTGTGACTCGTGGGTTTCTATGACTGTGCCCGCTGACTGAGGGTAACTAGAAAGCTGAGCCAGGCACTGCTGTGGCAGGGCTACTTGGCAGGTCTTGTGCAGATGCTGAGTTACATCTTGCTCCAAAGGAACCTCCTACAAAGGCATCAAGATGTCAACACTGGATTTACTGTGGTCAGAAAACTGTAGAAATCAAACTCTTTCTAATGCTAGTATAACAAGAGACAACAAGTTCTGACTTTCTGTTTATATGTTAAGGAAACCACAGAAACCCCTCAGAGATAATGTATCTGGTTTGTAAGAATTATGATGCATACTGCCATACTGTCATAAAAATTCCCGTATCTGGAAGGGTGCGGTGGTTCACACCTGTAATCCCAGCACTTTGGGAGGCCAAGGTAGGCAGATCATGAGGTCAGGAGATTGAGGCCATCCTGGCCAACAAGGTGAAACACAGTCTCCACTGCAAAAACAAAAATTAACTGGGTGTGGTGGCACATGCCTGTAATCACAGCTACTCGGGAGGCTGAGGCAGGAGAATCACTTGAACGTGGGAGGCAGAGGTTGCAGTGAGTCAAGATCACACCACTAAACTCCAGCCTGGTGACAGAGTGAGACTCTGTCTCAAAAAAAAAAAAAAAAAAAAAGAGAGAGAAAAGAAAAAAAGAATTCCCATATCTAAGAGAACCTAATGGCGAGAAGAACATATCATGGATCTTTTTACTGGAATGACAGTGGGGTGATCCAGGTAACAATTCAATTCCAGGAAGTATATTAAATGGGCTTAAATCTATTACCAAGGTTATTCTACTACTGAAAAAAGATGTTTCTAGCTGGTCTTCTGGAGTTGTCCAATGTCTGGCTACTAAACCTTCTCAACAAGAAAATCACCTTTGTTGAGATTATAGAAATTTAAGATTTACACAAACACAGAAACAACATTCCACACATTTATAAAGGACTTAATAGTTTGAATCATTTCTATCTGTTATGCCATTTAAACCTCTCATAACCACCCTTTGAGTTAGGCAAGACACACATTATCTGCATTTTACAAATGAGAAAATGAAACCTTCCCCACAGTGGAGCTGAAGCTCAACCCCAGGGCCTTACACCTGGTCAGTGACCCCTTGAATGAGGGACTCTACAGAAGCAGATGTATGATGACTGGCCAAGAAAGTACAGGTGTGGATGTGTGTTGTTTATTGTATTTTGCTTGTTTTGTTTTTCATCTGAATGTATTGAAGCAAGGTAGTAGAGCTTCAAATGGACCACAAGCCCTATCACATCCAACTGTGATACTGTTTCAGACATTTATTTGGTCTACTTGGCCCTGAAGGTATTTGAATTTGTGACCCCTGTGCTAAATAATTATACTTACATACTTATATAATTACATCTTCCCATCATGTAACATCTTATGAGCATATTCACACCATATTTTATTTCTTCCTCATAATCCTGTTTACTCATTAGAAGACTAAGCTAAAAAAAACTGAGTGACTTGCACAAGGTCAGGACTTGAAATCTAAATATGTCATATAAGAAATTACATTATGTGAGAATTTCTTAAGCAAGTGTCAAATTAAAATTCTTTAGAAAATCATTGTATAAAAGTTTCTGAACTTCAGTACTCAAGTACTCAAATCTCTTTTGAGATTTGATTATTCTTACTTACAGGACTATCATTCAGAGTATATGCAGAAACAATGCTTTCATGTTTCCATGGTCAAGTCCTGAGAAAGTCATATTCCTTTATTTTTATCTCAAGTGTTCATGAACTTCCATTATCAAAGAAGAAAACAGACAACTATGTTTCTGAAAAAGGAAGTTATTCAACAAAATACTAGCAAAACAAATCCAGTGATATATAAAAGGATTATATACCATAACCAAGTGACATAGTCCAGGAATGCAAGGTTGGTTCAACATATAAAAATCAGTCAATGTATTAAAGTATGTTAACAGATTAAAACCCATATGACTATCCCAATAGATGTAGAAAAGCCTTTGACAAAAATCACACACTTTTGTGCTTAAAAACACTCAACAAACTAGGAACAGAAGGAAACTTCCTTAACCTGACAAAGGGCATCTATGAAAAACCAACAGATAATATCATACTCAGTAGTGAATGACAAAGCTTTCCTTTCAAGATGAGAAACAAACCAAAGATGTCTTCTCACTCCACTACTATTCAACATTCTCCTGGAGGTTCTAGCCAGGCCAATCAGGCAAGAAAAAAAAAATTAAAAGCAACCAGATTTGAAAGGAAAAAGCAAAACTATCTCTATTCACAGATGACATGATCATGTGTATATATAAAATCCTAAGAAATACACACACAACTATTAGAACTCACGAATACACTCCGCAAGGTCACAGGATGCAAAATCAATATACAAAAAAGAAAGTAAAAATATCGGTGATCCATGTTACCATCACTAAATAATCACTGGCACCTAAAAAGCTTCGTCTTTTAGTTTTATTAATCTCAAACTGGGATATAGAAATCTAAAATCCAGAATTTACTTTAGCTTTTAAAACTATCTATGATATCAGGTTAAAATAAACATTTCCTGGTAGATGCACAGCTCTGGAAAATTTTGTTTTCCAAATGTCTGGAAAACAAAAGGAAAGCTCCTTTTGTTTACACAGCCAAGAAGCCTGAGTGATGAGAATCAGAAAAGATTTTGAAGCTACAAAAGATCTTCTCCTAGGGCCATTAGAGAGCAGCTAATCTGTTCAAGTTTTAATTCTCTTCTAATGGGTTTCCTCAAAGTACTTTACAGCCGTTGCAGTCAGTTCCAAATATTGCATCGTGATACTCATATAAACTGGAAAGTAATGGTTACACTTCCATTTATTTTGTTTATATTTTTACTTTGGCCCAGTCTCCCAGAGATTTTAAATACCATTAAGTACTTCACAATTTGGTGGGGACTGTTTCCTTCTTCATTTTCATTAGAATAAACACAAAAGTGGTATCTATCCTAATAATACAGAACATGCTTCTTAGGTAATATAAACCAAACACAAATAGAAAAAAACATTGTTCTACATTTCAAAAAAGCATTACATTTATTTTTCTGTGGACCTGAATACAGACCCTGCCTACTCTAAAAGTCACGAGGTATAAAGTGTGAACCTATGCTCGGGGGCTCCTGATAAGTTCCAGGAAACTCCTTTCACAGCCTCTATCTCAGGGCCACATCAAATACATGTTCATTCACTGGCCTCAACAGTCAATTATCACTCCCTATTTATTTGTAGGTTCACATATTTTTGCCATTTAAATTTTTTCAAAAATCAAAACCTGGCTTTTTGAAAATCAAAAACTTTTCAAAAAAAGTTACAAGTAAAGCTTAGGTTAAAGAAAGCATTCCTGAAACATTTTGTTTTCTGTAAATCAGATAGTTTATCGCCTGGTTCCCTTCCAATATATATGTGGGCTTTACTCTCCATTCAGAATTTGATTCTAATTTTTAAGCGGCAAGCAAAGTCGAATTATTAATTAAAGAATCAGGACATACAAGTACAACGTACTCTCTACATGGTGAAGGCAAACACGTACTTTCAAAGACAATTTCCCTAATATTTTAAACCTATCACACGAAAACTTTAGCCCTTTGGATGGAAACATTTCATTAACTTTCTTCATCAGTCCCCCTTTTTTTGCCATAAAAATTCACGAGATAATAAATTCCAGTAAAAAGAAAACCACATACCGTAAGGCAGAGATCTTTGACAGCATAAAAGAACATTATCTAATTTAATCCCTATAACAAACCAGTGGCAGTATTATCTCATTTATATATAAGGAATCTGAAGCTCAGAGATGCTGAGTTACCAAAGATGGCACAGCTAGTAAATGGCATGTCAGAATCTGAACCCATTACTGGATGGCTCTGAACCCTTTGCCCTTCCCAACATTAATCCGTGCCTTTCTGGAATTTTGCCAGCCAAGTGGATTTTTTTTTTTAACCTAACTTAAAATGTAACGTCTTATTCTCTAAGATTTTTAAAGAAGACATTTAAAGTTGTTTTTGTCATCTGTTTCAATATGTCCCAATCCCTTAAGCTAAGAACCTAATAATTTTTACTTTACCCAACTATCTCGTGATATAAATTAAGGCTATTTACTCTTTCCAGGTCACTGAAGCAATGCTTCTTTCTAGAACTAGAGTCATACAGCTAAAAGAGATGGTCTGACTTTGTACAGAACCTAAGCAGAAACAGCAAAATTATCTACATGAAAAAAAATCACCTTACAGACAATTTCAGATGACTTTCACGAGGTAGTTTTACAAATTGTATTGCTGTACTATCATTACTGTTATTAATAAAGTCACATTTAGGTGTTATGGCAGATTTGACCAGATGTGGCAAACAGTTGTTACCATTTTCTTCATCCATAAAATTTGTCAAATTAGAGGTTTTATGGAGTATACAACTAATTAAGAGAAAATATACAGGCAGTGTATTTTTATACATTTTAAATACTAACAGAAAGAGCAGGACCTAAAATGACAGTGAACTACAGACAATCTATGCACAGTGAAGCCTGTTTAATTAGAATTCCACTAGTCCAAATTCTATAATAGCTTGAACACAATGTACTATGTTATTCATTCTGAGTTTGAAAGTTCAAAATAAATCTTAAGATGTTTTTCCATACATACCTCACTATACCTGCTGGAGACCATTTACATGTGTGTATATGTGTATATATAAATAAATATGTGTGTGTGTATATATATATATATTTGTTTGTTTTTGAGACGGAGTCTCCCTGTGACACCCAGGCTGGAGTACAATGGCACGATCTAGGCTCAATGCAACCTCCGCCTCCCAGGTTCAACTGATTCTCCTGCCTCAGCATCCCAAGGAGCTGGGATTACAGGTGTCCACCACCATGCCCAGCTAATTTTGTATTTTTAGTAGAGACAGGGTTTCACCACATTGGCCAGGCTGGTCTGGAACGTCTGACCTCAGGTGATCTGCCCACCTCAGCCTCCCAAAGTGCTGGGATTGCAGGCGTGAGCCACCACGCCCAGCCTATATCACATATATTTTAAGGTTGCATGGGACCTCGGTACTCATGTCCTCTGATTCTGTCATTAAGAGATACATATTATAGGATGGTGGTGACGGGTAGGGGCTCTGGAGGCAGGCTACCTGCATTAAATCCCCAGCTCTACTTTACTAACTATGGGACCTTGGGCAAGTTACTTTGTGCCTCTGTTTCCTTCTCTATAAAATGGGGAATAGTAGAATCCACCCTACAGGTAATGAAGACTAAATGAGATAATACATACCTGCGAAGGGCTCAGGACACTTCTTAGGCGTAAGAAACACAACACCCTGAGGCCAGCTGGCCTAGGTGCCTCTCCAAGGAAAATCTGCCCTCAAATCTTAGGACAACATCCTGGGACTCCTTTCTGCCTTTTCTACTTGCAAATAGTTTTTTAAAATCCATTTAAAACAGCCCACAATTAGACAAGCTCACTAATTTTCCCTGGCTATGAACACTCACCAAATTACTTCTCAATCAAAATTACTTTAAATTACAGATAGTACGACACAGATGTATGCCAAAGGGGCATATGCGGACTTTTAAGTCGTATATGCAAAAATAAGAAGAACCTACTAGCTTCCCTTTATAATCTGTTTCCTATTACCCTCTTCTTTGCAGTTCCATTCTGTGAAACTTCCATTTCTCATAGGTATTTTGTTAAATATCGCCCCTACCCACAAGGTTTATCCCAAAGTATCCACACAGATGCCACCCTCGCGTTCTTCCTCTGATTCTGGGCCTGGCCTGCCCACATCTCCTCTGAGGCCTTCCTCCATCAGTTTGCCCATCTTTCCCCTCAACAGTCTGAACACGCATAGCCGCCCTCCCACCTCCCATCCATTCTTTCACCCCCACTGCCAACTCCATAAAGCAGCTGGCCACAGACCCCACTGGCTCACGGCTTCACCCTCACTGACCTTTCCTTTTCAACCCTCTTCACCGGCTGCTTTCCCTCCCACTGCACCGTGGTGCCTGCAGCCTACTTCTCATTCTCTCCTCCTCTGCCCTAGACAATCTTGTCCAATCTCAAGGCTTTCACCAGCACCTGTATGCTGATAACGCCCACTTATTTCCATCCTGACCTTTTCCCTAAATGTCAGGATCTTTAGTAAACTTCCCACAGGCAATTTTATCTTCATGGTCATGGGCATTTAAATGCAATACATTTAAATCCAAAGGGGTCCTCTTTCCCCACTCAGCATGCTCTTCCTCCTACTTTCCCTAACCTCATCACATAAGCTAGATAGTCTCAAAGCACCCTCATCCCCTCCTACCCAGAAAATGAGTGAATACTGCCTGTGTCATGCCCTCAACAGCTCTCTACTCCCTCTCCTCCTCTCCATCCTCACTGGCCCCGGCTAGTCAGGCCTCACTCCTCACTGACCTCCTGACCTTCAGACATGGCCTCTCACAGCCACCAGACTCATCCACATACAGTCCCTTCTAGAAATAATAATAAAATGCAAATGTGACCATTTTGCTCCCCTGCTTAAAGCCCTCATGCAGGCCATCAGCTACAGGAAAATGTTCGAGCTCCTTAGAAAGCCATGCAAGGCCCTCCGAGAGCTGCTCCCAGCTCTGCTGCCCAGCCTCCCATCCTGCCATTCCTTACCTGAATGCCGGGGACCTGAAACTGACCTGCACTGGTCACTGTCATTGTTCACAACTTGCTAATTTTCACCTCTTTGCCTTTCCTTACATTATCGAACCTGCCGTATGATATCCCACCCTGCTCCCAGCCTGGCTAACTCTTATTCTTCCTTTAAGACTGCAATGAGATGTCACTTTCTCTAGGAAATCATCCCTAAAATACCCTGCTGGGTCGGGTACCCCTGTATATACTCCACAGGATTTTGACCAGGTAAAAAGTCTACTTAGACTAATGAAATAATCTGTTCTTATTACCAGGCTAAAGTATAAACATATCGAGGGCTAGAAATGTGGTCTCTTCACTTCTGTGTCTGGCTCAATAAAAGGATGCTCATCTCAACCCAGAAACCTGGAAATCCAGAGGAAGAAAGTTACAAAGAGCAGCTTTAAGTCCTCTATGCTGTAGACAGATTGTGTTACATTATTATATATTTTAGGGCTCTAAAACATTACTTTTTTTCTTTCTGAGACAAGGTCTCTCTCTGCCACTGAGACTGGAGTGCAGTGGCGCAATCATGGCTCACTGCAGCCTTGACCTTCCAGGCTCAAGCAATCCTCCCACATCAGCCTCCCAAGTAGCTGGAACCACAGACGTGCACCACGATGGCCAGCTAATATTTCTGTAGAGATGGGGTCTCCCTATGTTGCCCAGGCTGGTCTCAAACTCCTAGGCTCAAGCCATCCTCATGCCTCGGCCTCCCAAAATGCTAGGATTACAGGTGTGATCAGCCTATACCACCATGCCCGGTCTAAAATATGACTTTTGTCCTGCTGAGGAATAAAAGTAAGGAAAAGAAATCAATTTATGGAACTACTTATTTACCTAAACATTAGAAACCAATATACCCTACTTTGTTTCAGACTCCAAAGAATTTCTTCAGGTGTCCTGTCCATACTAAAAGATTAAACTCTACTTATTGAAAAAAATTAAAGGAAGTAACTTACGAGGACTGGTTCTCAAAAGCAGCTATGCCACGTTCTGGGGAAGGAACTACCTTCGGTGAAAGCAACACAAATAACAGAGTCCTGGTGGTACCCGCTGAGCTGCCCTCTCCCACACGGAGACATGCTTCTGTGAAAAACTCAGCAGGCTCCAAGTCAGACTCTGTCGCGGGCTCTACAATATCTCGCCGCATCTGATGATCACTGGTGCTCATGCAGAATGGACTTTATCGGCATCACTGTAACCTGAGTCCAGAGAGGTTAAGGGTTTCATCCTAGACAGCCATACAGCTAGGGCCACAGCTGGCACACCATGGTAAAAACGTGAAACCATCGGATTAGCCATCAAAACAGAGACTACTACACATAGACAGAGATGTGAGTTGGAGTAGTGCGGTCTTCCCGTTTCTGATGTTGCTGTCTATTTCCTCGAGATGACAGACAGCTCATACATTTTGCTCAGAGGGTTGCTAGAGCTGTATCCTCCTTTCAGGCGAATCCTCATTTCCACTCCCACAACAGCAGTGGTCCTCAACCTCTTTGGCACCAGGGACCAGTCTTGTAGAAGACTATTTTTCCATGGACAAGGGGTAGGGGGATGGTTTCAGGCTGGTTCAAGTGCATTACATGTATTGGAGACTTTATTTCTATTAGTACTTTGTAATCTATAATAAAACAATTCTACAACTCACCATAATGTAGAATCAGTGGGAGCCCTGAGTTTGTTTTCCTGCAACTAGAGAGTCCCATCTGGGGGTGATGGGAGACAGTGACAGATAATCAGGCATTGGATTCTCATAAGGAGAAACCTAGATCCCACGCATGCTCGGTTCACAACAGGGTTCATGCTTCTATGAGAATCTAATGCCAGTGCTAATCTGACAGGAGGCGGAGCTCAGGCAGTAATGTGAGCAATGGGGAGCAGCTGTAAATACCGATGAAGCTTCTCTTGCTCACCCTCCTCCACTCACCTCCTGCTGTGTAGCCCAGTTTCTAACAGGCCCGGGACCAATACTGATCCACGGTCCGGGGACTGGGGACCCCTGCACTCCTTAACAAAAGAGGGGCCTGGCAGGATGTTTCAGAAAGTGGAAGGATCTAAACATTTGAATCCTTAGGACACCGAGAAGGCCTTGCAAGGAAAGTCTACCTGCTTCTTCCCAGGATGCTCTGAGCTTCTATTTTAGTAAACTGCAGAGTCTATGGCCAGTGAAGATACCTACTTCACAGCCTGAGATAAGGTCCTCAACCTCCAACTGCACTTTCTACCGCAGCAGTTCTGAGAAAGGACACCAGAAACCTCCCTGCCGTGGAATATGATTGGTGGGACAAGAAGCAAGTGGGCCATGTGGGCAACCTATCCTCTCGGCCAAGGCAGGGTCCCAGGGCAAAAGCTCAAACAATGCATCTAAAGGTCAGAACCTACCTGATCATCATCAGTAGCTTTTACTGTTCTTAAGGAACTCCTGAATGTTGCTTCTTAGGACCCAACAGAGTAAACCTCTGAGTCTGACAGTCTTTTTTTTTTTCTTTTGGGGGGGATGTCTAAATCACCTGTTATTTGTACTATTTATTGATAATCAGTAAACTGTATTTTCTTAAATGTAAAAGAAAATGTATTAATTTGATGACACTAGTACTGAAACAATAATCAAATACTTGCTTATCACAGGCCTGACCGACCTTCAGGCTTGGGGGCAACTGTTTTCCTCTTTCCTCCCCCGCAATCTGAAGGAAGAGTTAGAACAGTGGAAAGTAATGTTGCATATTACAAGAAACGGTTAAACACAATTAGTCAGATCACATAATGGACTATGATGCATTAAGGCAGTATCATGGCTACCAGGAGTATAAATACAAACTATGGCTCCAAATGATGCTAAACACGATTGCAAGAACTATGTCCACTAGTTTACGCGTCTCAAGAAGGCAAGATTTAAATTTGCCCTACTATTCGTGAAAATTAACCTTTCTTTTCCAAATCTGAAATACCCCCCATTGTTTAAATCCAATCTGGGTTTCTCTCGTCAGTAGCAGTCTTCAATGCCCACTTCAGAGAAGGAAAATGTGTGTATGTACACTCATATGCTTATGTGCATGCACACACCCTCCTTAGAAAGATAGTCAATAAACTTCCTGTCAGTATCACAGAATACGCAAAGTCAATTGTGCCGTATTTCCCTGCATCATCCATCCTATATGCAAACATTTTTCTAATGAAATAGAACTGGAAATTACACACGGAAACTGTACTAAGTTTGACCACCTAATGGACTCAGGTAATCCAGTAAAGGTGCAGAGAGAAGATGGTGAGCCGAGCGGGGATGCAAGGTCCCCAACTGAGGTATGTGAAACCTACTATTGGTTCCATGTAGAGTCTTGAGTTGTGTTTCTCCTAAGACACCAGGAAAGTTGCAATTTGCAACTATGGCCACGGGGTAGAACAATAATTCTGCAAATAGCTGACCCCACCCCCAACACTCCTATCCTCCCCACCCCAGCCCTCCCAAAGAGAGAATGACTAGGAGAGAATGGGGACATTTGGTCTGAATCCCAGGCATCTACAAGGGTTACTGAGAGATTCTCCACAAATCCAGAAGTGTCTGTAAGACTAGCCAGTTACTCTCAGCATTTGAGCCTGATACAACAGAAGGTCCTGGGCTTTGAAGGAATGATGAGAACTGAGAGGCTATAAAAAGTGATTAGCCTATTTATTACAAATTGTGTTTACTTAGGTTTTTATGTTTACTTCCCACCATATCTCCACTAAAATACAATTAACCACCCCCTCACTCATCAGAATTGTATTAGAAAGACTCACAAAAATAAAATAAATACTGCATCTAAATGTAACCGTCAAGCTTTATGGAATTGGATTATTATTACACAAAGGTGTCCCCAAAACAAGAAAATGCAAATTTTGAAAGGGCTTCTTTTCAAGGGAAACTTTTATCCATTTAGTCCTTATAAGTCAAAGTTTGGTCTGTGGACCAAAACTATTACTTGGGAGCCGGTTAGAAATGCGGACTCCTGGTTCTATCACATTCGAATGTGTATTTTAACAAGGCTTCTAGATTATTTGGATGCACATGAAAGTTTGAGAAGCATTCCCTGAGTGAGAGCTAAGCATACTGACCTATGCTCTCAAACCTGTTTTCTACACTCTGGGTCTTTTCTTCTTCTAGAAGCATTCTATGTGAAAACAAATATATTTTGAAATTTTAAAACAAAAATAGATTATTTCCCAGAACTGGTGGTGATCCACTACAGTAAAGCCTCTTTCTATCTAAACTGCCAGGTAACTAATTAACACGTCAATGAACACTGACTGAAATTCTGTTCTGTCACTTCATAACGCAGGTAAACAGTACAGAGATGACAAGAAAAATTTAAGACCAACAGACTCACATCACGGTCCTCTAGGGAATTTTCGAAAACTAATTTCCTGTCCATAAAAAAGGAAAAATAAAATTATTTCCAGGATCAAGTTAAGCACATAACTCTCTAAACGGAGTTGCTATGTTAAAGTGGTCTCCAAATTACAGTCATTTTTGTTTACCTCCGCTCACAATGAGCCTCCTGGGAAGAAATTATGTGAAGAAGTTTAAGTACCCTCTCTGCCTTTCTCCACAGGTGAGTGGGGAAATTGCAGAGGGAAAATACACAAGTGAATACAATTAATGACTTCTGCACTCTTTGATTCCTGCTACCCTGTGAGGGGAATGATCACAGAATTTTGAAGCTGGAAGGAATCTCGGAGATACCCTATTGCTGCCGCTCTGCTTACCCAGGAATGTCTTTCCACAAAGTCAGGTAATTGCTACCCTTTGAGACAGCCCACATCACATCACTGTTAAATGCTCTCACACCCACTGATCTTATTCGTGCCCTTGAGCAACCCAGAACAACTCGATTCCCACTTCCCAGCTAAATGCCTTCAAACACTTGAGGCCCCAATCACATCCCAGGTGTTAGTTTCCTTAGATTCCACCCATTTAGTACCTTGGATTGGGTGGTGTCCTCTTACTCTGACATAAACACTGTGTATTTTGTTTCTAGTGAAACTCAATTATAATTAGCCTGACATAATTTAATGAGACCCACAGTGCCAAATGAAGTCATTCGATGTAATGGCTGGTAACGCAATACATTCTCAGTGAAACATAAAAGATTATGTAATGGTTAATAGGTCTACATATGTTAGTAGTACGACCATAAGTAAGAGCATATTTGTCTGCTGGACTATGATGCATGACTGAGAAAAGCTACCAACCTCTGCTCAAAACCATCCCAGGGTCCTATCGCCAGAGACAGAACGCTGCACCGCACGGACTGCTGAATCTGACTCGTGCGGCCTTTCTGTATCCTTCCTTGTTTATGAAAAAGAGACATTTTTAAGAAAGCAAAGGGTATAGAAGAGCTACATTTGGCATCCAGAGCAACTGACACTTTTATTACTTAACATCACAACCTTATGAGGTAGGCCAGTCTAAGTGCTGTCATTTTATAAGTGATTAAACCAAGACTGAGAATAGGAAATGAGAAAAATCATGAGCTGCCCAGGGCCAAACAGAAAGCGAGGTTGGAGCCAACTGAATTCAGAAACCTCAATTAAATTCCAAGACAAAAGGGAACAGTCGACATTGAAAATAAGTTTTATGGATTTCACTTTGAAATAAAACAACAACAAAAAAATTACGTTACCATTAAATGATATTAAAATCGTCTTTTATGGCCTTGATTTTGTCACCAAGGCTTTATTCCCAAAAATTAAAATTAAAAAAAAAAAAAACAGGCAAATCTATTCCAGGTTAAAAATTCCACTTACACACAAAACCTTCCGTTCCATATTGAGAGGTTTTCTTTTTTTCTTAATTTACCTATTACTTTAATCTGTATTAAGCCAAAGGCCCTCGTTCAAGTTGCTCAAGTGTCATTGATTAGACCCATTGTGGTTAACAAGGACATTCTCCCAAAATAGATTCTTAGCATTTTAAAACCCTCCTACATTTTCACAAAAGAGAATCTGGAACACAGGAAGGAATCATTTCCCCACACACAATACTCATCTTCATCGTCATCCAAAGACACTCGGTGAAAAACCCATCCGCACATTAATGCGCACCCTCCCTGGGCTCCTCCTCCCTGCCATCCTCTGGGGTCCCAGCCCAGCTGGAGTCCCCAAGTTCTTGGCGCCCTGAACTAACCAGTCTCTCCATCCGGCTTTCTCCAAAACACGCCCCACACAAGGGCTGAGCTCCTCCACAGCACATGCAACACTCCACTGCTTCCCATCGAGGCCCCCTGCCTCCTCCAGGCTGATGAGCGGCCCCTTCCCCACTGCTGCCCACAGCCCTAGCCTTGGAAGCCACTCTTCTGAGAAGCCTTTGCCTCCTTGTATCTGCCGAGGCCCTTCCAGTCGCACGCTGAGGGCCAGCGAGAGCCACGCAGTCGACTACACGGTGACCTTTGGCCAGTGTGAGTAGGCGCAGCTCCCAGGGCTGCTGTCTACCAATCAGCTCCAGGACACCTGGGGCTCAGAGAGGTGCACTCTCCTTCTGCCCTTTCTTTGTGCTCTGCTTTGACCCATAAGGGCTGACCAAAAGGACAGGAATAGGCCTTAAAATGTTTGCTTTACTGCCGCTGGAGGAAAGGGTAGAGGCACCTGAAAGTCCAGATCAGGGATCTGTAGCATTTTCTGGGACTATGAAGGGAAATCTAAGAAGGCCCGGAGGAAGTCATCCACTGACCTGCGCATGTCCCCCCGCGGCTGATTTGAAGACAAGCAAAAGCGTCAGTGGGCACTACTGGGCAGCAACCTCAGGGAGATTAAACTGCTAGTGGCTCTGGGTCCCTCCCTGCCTGTGTTAGCCCACCTTCACCAAACCAGATCCACACTTTATTCCCTCCATGTTTCTACTCACAGTCTTCCCACCACGTGGTTTTCCTCCTTTCCATTTCCTCCTGAAGTTCTACTCCAGGACCCATTTCAAATGCCACCCCGCCATGAATACCTTAGTTTCAACAGGATGTGCCCGTACCCCTCAAACGGGCAGTGTCAGCCTCGGATTGCAGGTATTTATGGGTATGGCTTATTCTCCTATTAAGTTCCTGAAAAACACACTCTCCTTTGCACCCTCTACAGCAGGATTTTCTAAACTGCAGGTTTCAGCCTATGAATGGGAAATTTAAAAGAAAGAAAGAGAAAGAGAGAAAGAGAGAGAGAGAGAGAAAGGAAGGAAGAAAGAGAGAGAGAAAGGAAGGAAGAAAATAGGAATATCCAAGTGTATCACACATAGTAATAAGCGTTATTTCATGATGCTCTTGTTTCACTTATGTGTATGCATGTACAAGGGGTGGTAGGTGGCAGTGTTAAATGTATATTTGTTACTGGGGGTCATGATCTGGAAGTCACTGCCCTAATGGTACTTCTGCTCTGCTCTAATATTCTGTGAATGATTCTGAATTGAACAGGTTGATGAGTATGAAATGATCCATGTATTATAACTTCAAAGGCTCCAGCTTAAAGGAATATAAAGAATAATGCCTATCTGAACAAAAGTGTGTGGATTCTGGCTTATATGAAGTTATGGAGGAATGGGGTGAGTGGTAGGGAGGATCAGAATATTTATTATACTATTGTATGTTGCTAGACTTTCTCTCCAACGATTAAAACATGTTAACATTTAAGGAAGGTGAAATACAAGCTCATTTTGGAAAACTTTTCTCATTCACTGAAACTACCTCATTACTACAAAGTTCTGCATCTTTAAAATATGCAGTGTAGGTAATTCCACCATGATGCATAAAAGGATCTTTCAGAGACACCATGAAAGCCCTTGTTCAAGTTTTCTTTGCCCAAGATGCCTCCAAGTACTCTCAATACCCCCACCCACACCATCTGTCTTCCAAGACTTAGTTCAAAGGCCACCTATTTCATGGAAGCCTTTTTCCTTTTTTTAACTCAATTTTTCCTCTTTCCATCCTCCACCCAAGTCCCAAATATGGTCTCTTTTCTGAATCACCAGTGTTGAAAACTTCCTTTTTCATGTGTGTACTTGTCTTAATTTCCTCACTAGACAATAACACTAGCATGTACAACCTACGCCTTACTCATCCTTACATCCCCCACAGCAACGGGCACAAGGTCTTCTACTTAAGAGATGATCAATAAATATTTGTTAAATGAATTAAATGAAAGCAACAGTTAGCCCATTAAAAGGGATGGTCATTATTTTAAAGGCCCTGAGGAATGCCTTATATGTCTAGCACCTAATCAAAAGCTGGTGGACCACAGAAAGAGGACCAGGGAGCGGAGGGGGCAGCCTTGTGCCTCTGCATATCTGCCCCTGTAAACTCACGGAACGCCCAATTCTTCAAAACTCTACAGAACAAAGCTACAGCGTCGGGTGCTGAATGAGTACCTTCACCTTTTTCCAAGTCCTCCAGTCTTGCTTCAAACCAAAAATTGGAAGTGGAAATAGAGGTGGAAATTAGCGCTATACTTTTCAACTTTAAGGTATGGCTGAAAAAGCTGAAACAGCCATCTGGATAATTCAGGCTCAAAAAACCCATCCTGAAAAATAAGTATGGATGTTTCTGAGCGGGACGAAGAGTATGCAAGAAGGCAAAGGAGGTAGTTCTAGAATCATCAATTGATTGTGTATATCGATTATATTCAACAGAACTGAGCTTTTCCCTTTATATCTTCTATACAGTCATTTGAGGACACTTTCTGTGCAAGAATAAACTAGCTCAGATCAAAGCCACACTCAACTAATAAATTCCAATTTGTTCAATTGGAAAATGATGTCCATCAATTAGAAGAAGTTCTTAGGGATTAAAATAAGACTCTCTTTTGCCATTAATCTGTACCTCCTCCTTCCCCGCTTCAGAAGTTTTCCTATGATGAATCAAAGAAAGAAGCTTTCAATGGTCTTTAAAATATATATTGCTCTAATACAATAATTCATAATTAACAGGTATACTCTCCTAACTGTGGTGTTTTGTTTTCAAATTTCTAATTTTAATACCATTTAGGGCTCTAACTCTCTCTTTGATATTTTAGCAGAACCATAACTTCCAATCCATCGAGGTTTTGTTTTGTAATTAATTTCAGAGCTGTCCTTATAAACTGAGAGACATTTGAAGTACTCTAGAAAATGGCAATTGTCTGACTGGATTTGAAGTCAGATCGTTGGGCTTTGAAGCTAATTTCTGGTGGAAATATGGCTGCCCCATTTTTAGATGTGTGACTCTGGGCAGGTTACCCTATCTCCCCATCTTCAATTTTCCTATCTATAAAATGGAACTAGTAACAGTATTTGCTTTATAAAGTTGTGAAGATTAAATGAGCTAAAACATGTAATGTACCCAGAACAGTGTCTGATAAATAATAAGTGTTCAGTAAATGCTAGTGTTAAAAAGTCTGCTGTCATCTGTTTTATGACCTCAGTAAAGTCATTTAACAGTTCAAAGCTTCTATTTTCTTATCTATAAAATGGAACTACCACCACTTACTCCTTCCAGGATTAAGAGATTCAAATAAGAAAACAATGGATATGAAAATACTGGACACACAGAAAGTACTCAAGTATTAGTTATTTTGAACCATCTATAAGCTTAAAAATAAACCATAAACTTAAAAATTTACATAAACCATAAAACTGAGAACATAGCATCCAAAAATTTATCTGTGAGAAAATGTCTAAACATGTTAGAAATATATACTCAAGTTTGGTTTTTCTTTAACTTATCAGAAACACATAAATTTTTGTAAAATGTAATTCTACATCTGCAAAACTAGAAACCCTCCCGGTCAAGCCAAACTGTCCTACTATATTGTGATCAAGAAAGTCTGCGTGCTTTCATAAGCCAAAACTCGATGCACTGATTAAAATGTGATTGCAGGTAAATCAACTTTTCAAAAAATGTGTAAGTTTCTGCTTTTTTAAAAGTAATAAATGTACTGTAGCTAATGTAAATTTCCAGTCAATTCAACAGATATTCATTCTGTGACACTGCTTCAGGGTAATTCAGCTGGGAACGAAGGCTGCAAAAGGACACAGAGCTCAGGCTCTGTGCAGGAAGACCCCACAAATTATGGCTGATAATCTCAAAATGTTACTTATGAAAGTCATAAGGGGGTTCGTTTTGAGTCAGCAAGCAGACAAGCAGCATAAAAATATACCGAAACAGTAAGTTCTTCCCTTAGACTGAAAAACTGCCTTTTAAAAGCAAACAGCATTGTAAAAGTACAGTTGCTATCTGGAAAGCTATTGAATTTGCGCCAGAAACCAACATTTCTAAATATAAACCTATAAAATAATAGGTATCTGTAAATGAAAGGCTGAAATAACCCCAGGAGCAGCAACACAGTAATTAGCAACTTTTACAGAGTCATAACAGGTTTCATATTCTTTCTGCCCTGGCTCTTTGAAGTTTCAGTGCAATATGTAAAAGTTTTATTACATTAGGGCCCGTCCTTGTGTGTTTTATAGGCACCAACATTAGGCAGAGCAAGCTGTACTCACTCATCATAGGATCTTTTCTAAGAAATGGTTCGATAATGTGCTAGCTTTGTGTCCAGTTTATTTTGTTACACCTGTTTTTAGGAAAATAAAAGTCACTGGAAACCTAAATCACAGAAAATACACACAGATCTACATATCCATATGAGTTAAAAATCATAAAGTAGTTTAGCTTTAAAACTGTACATTGCATATTCATGTGCACACCACTTGCAGTTGTAGACACATATGAACTCTTTACTGAATTAAAGCAAAAGGAAAAAAAAAAAAAGCTCAGCTCTACAATAAGCGATTACCAGAGGCAGAACAGAGTGCAGTTAATATGCTTGTTCCAGCAGATGTTCATCCCCGTAAATATTAAACATAACACAAGTTCCTCCAGGAATATGCAGGCAGTAATTTTACCACCTGAATAGTGCTAGTTGGAAACATTTAAGAGATAGTGGGGGTGGGGGGGCGCAGAGAAAGAAGGGGGAATAACAGGGATATTGAAGCAGCCAATGGGATTTTTAAGACACCGGCAACTGGAATTAAACTGCTTCCAGCGGCGATTTACCTACAGCAGCTCCCCAGTGTGAGATCCCCGAGAAACGGAACCTGGAGTGCCCCCCGGGCTGCGAGCTGTGAGCGTGGCATAAAGGGATACCTGAGGCGCCCGGGTGGGGTGGGGAGGAGGAGTGCAACTGTGACGAGGTGTGAAGAAAGGGCCCAGAGGAATTGTGAACCCCGAGGCAAGGAGTCTCCCTGGGCTAAGGCCTCTGGAATTCCCGCACGGAGAAACACTCGTTTCCTGCCCTGGGTGTTCACTTTTCCATCTCGGTGGAAGTGGGTGGGAGAGACAGAAAGGATGCAGCCGAGATCGGGCGCAGGCGGGGAGGCTGGAGCATCCTCTAAGGGCACTTCGCAGCAGCACCAACTCCAGGGGGTCGCTGGTGCCAGCCGGAGGAGGGAGGGGGCGCAGTCGGAGGGAAAGGAAGTGAGAGGAGCAGGGGGCCCACGGGTGGATCCCCAGGCATTAGTGACACAGTCTTCAAATCGCTTCTTTTCCTCCCCACGGCTGCGCTCTGCCCCTGGCTACCTAGATCACCAGCTCCTGGGCTGGGGCGGGCCGCCGCGAGGGAGGGGGACAGGAGAGAGGGAAACAGACGGACAGGCGGCCACGCATCCCCCCCCCCACCCGCCAGGGAGGCAGGAAAGGGCTGGCGAGGCAGGCGCCCCCGACCCACCCCACCCCCACGGCGGCCGGCAGCCCGGAGCCCCCGGCCCAGGTGAGGACGCGCGGGCCGCCGCGGCTGCTCCCGCCCGCCCGAAGCGGCCGGCACGGGGACTTACCACAGCGACTCGAGGTCCCATTCCTGGAGCAGGGCTAAGTCGAAGCTGTCCATGGTGGGAGGTGTCAGCGCCGCCGCCGCCGCCGCCGCCGCTACCGCCGCCGCCGAGGCTCGGGCCGCCCGCGCGCTGCAACGAAAGGCGCCGCTCAAGGTGCATCCCAGCCGCGCCAGAGCGGCCGCCGCCCGTCCGCCGCCCGCCCCCGGGTCGGGGCTCCCGGCGCCCCCGCCCCCGACTCCGGGCCGGCCGGGCTGGCGGCAGCGGCCGGCGCACTCACCCGTTCCCCGGCTTGCGCGCAGGCACACTCACGAGAGAGCGGCGAGCTCGCCGCGCCGCGCCGCCGCCGCCCCCCGCCCCCCGCCCCCGGCCCTGCGCCCGCCCCTCCTCCCCTCCCTCGCGGCGGCCCGGCCCGCTGCAGCCGCCGCCGCCGCCGCCGCCGCGGTGCTCTGCGCCCGCCCGCCCGCCTCTTTCTCCTCCGGGAGGCGCGTGTGCGCGGGCGAGGCCGAGGCGCGCGCGCGCCGTGAGCCCCGCGCCGCGCCCGCCCCGCGCGCCCCTGCACTCCCCACGCGGCTCCTCGGGGTCCCGCGGCGCTCGCAGGCCGCACCGCCCTGCTGCCCCTCTCCCGCCGCCCTCGCGGCCCGCCCGCCCCTCGGCAGCCCCGGGGTGTCCGGGGCGGCCCTGCGAGCGGGACTGAGCGGCGAGGCGGCGGCGCCGAGTGCGGGGGGGATGCGGAGTCGTGCTCGGCCCTGCCGCATCCCTCGGCCGCCCGCCCGCGCCCGGCCCCGCCCGGCCTTGCCCGGGTTGCACGCACTTCTCCCGCGGCCCAGAATCCACTTGACCCTGCTGGGCGCTCCCGCGGGCCGCGGACCCGGGTGGGTGCGGGGGAATTCCCCGGCCGCCCAGGCGCGGGGAGAGTGAGCTGTGCCTTCCGCTGCAGCGCCCCAAACAAACCGTTTACGGTCTCTGGAGCCCGCAAGTTCAGCGAAATAAAGCGGCGGCGCGGAGGAAATCTCTTCCACCCGGACCTGCTCTCCGTTGCGGTTTGGCCTCCAGTGGGGGTCCCACCCACCCTCTAGCTGGCCAGCCCTGAAAACCAACCTCCTTTCTTTTTAATTCTTACGGGGAAGGGGGACAAACTGGCCTCCGGGTGTCGACTTCAAACTTGCCGCCTGTCTCCGGTCTGGAAAGGCAGGTGATCAGCTAGAACGGTGATTAAGAGTATCATCGTGGCTCCTAAAGAGTAATAATAACCTCCCTCATTGTACAGACAGCTCTTCCCCTGGCTTACTTTTTTAGACATGCTGAGAAGCGCATGTCTCCATCAGGGCCGTACCTCTGCTTCTCCACAGCTGGCCTAGAACCGGAAGCCCCCCCAAGGCCCCCTGACTCTCCTGACCTCTTGGCCACAGCTCCGGATTCTCACCAGGGATTCCCCAGAATTCCTGGAGAGCAGCTCCGAGCCCTGCAGTTATGCCTCACCACGCGAACCAAACCTCGCACTCCCCGCCAAAAGGGAGTCCCTTCCAGCACTCTCCCCTTTGTTCCTTTTTCTGGACAAGAACCGCTGACTGGAGCTGCCAGAAATGGAAATCCTGGGTGCCAGTGACGGGATCCCTCCAGCGTCAAGCCGAAGAGTCACCCTCTCACTTCACCCACCTCGGAATGAGGATTCACAAACTCAATTCAGGACACAGGTAGAAGACCAAACGGCCAATGAGTCTTCTTTCTTATTTGAGATTGGATTTCAGCCTGGCTCCCTTCTTCCCCCAGCTCTGAATCAATCCTTTCTTCATCAGCATCCATAACTAATGTGCAAAATGTAAAACGCTAAATTAAGGCACAGTCAGCATCAACATAGTCTGAGAAGAATGGAATTGTTATTTTACAAGCTGGTAACTCTCAGCCCTTAAAAACCCCTCTCATTAGCTGAAGGTAGCAAGATGATTAGGAAAAAACAGAGAGAATATGAATATAGGAAAAAGTACAGGTGTGAAGGGCTGGCTGCCCAAATCCCAAGGCACAGTGTATTTGGAAAAAGAGGAAAAAGAAAAAAAGAAGAAAATCTGTCTTTCTAATATGCCCTTAGCCTACGCCTTGTTGGAAATGTTTGCTTTGGCGAAAGTGAGATGGAGACACTGAGACAGCATTCCCAGGAACAAAGGCTGGGGGTGGAGGGTGGAGGAGGGAGCAGGAACAGCCCCTGTCTGGAAGAACTGCAAGTTCTGAGGCCTGAACAAGAAATGTGTCCTGTTCCCGTGCTCCTGGGTGCAGCTGGGAAGCTTCTTCAGAAAGGAGACCTCCCTGGCCCTCACCGGGATCTGGCTTTCCTTCCCTTCCCACCACATCTGTTTATACAAAGGAGGGCCGCTGAAGGACAAACATAACCGTGTTTACTGCGAGTCCCATGCTGGGCTTGGAGCTCAGATACAGATTTACCCTCACCATGGAGGCTGAAGATAAATAGATGATCCCAGAAAAGGGAAGAGGGAAGGCTCTGGGATGGTATAGAGCTGGTTGAGGGGTTTACTCATGAAAGGCCTCTCCCAAAGAGCCATGTGGTAACGGGCAGATTTACATTTGAA
This sequence comes from Macaca mulatta, assembly GCF_049350105.2. NCBI lineage: Eukaryota > Metazoa > Chordata > Mammalia > Primates > Cercopithecidae > Macaca > Macaca mulatta. The sequence continues at coordinate 8,283,332 of NC_133418.1, forward strand.
TTTAAACTCTGGTGCCTTGTGTTAATATATGAGAGTGCGTGCACCTCAAGCAATTGCAAGGCGGGTATTTAAAAATGTTTCTTTAGGAGTAGCCATGATTTTCTGTTTGGGGCCTCTAACATGGGGATAGTTGGATTGATTATTTCCAGTGTTATGGTTTCGTCTAATAGTGTCTTGGAGAATGAGGGCTTTTGAGGAAACTCAAATAATAGTTGCAGATCCTGTCTTTTACTAAGCTGTCATGGAGATAAATCCAAAACAGTTTTTACAAGTAAAATGTAAAACAGTTAGTGAGAGCCTTTATGGGAGATCTTTATTATTTATCTGGTTTATGAAGATGTTCCTATTATCCTCCAGCCTCTGGGTACGCAAACCAAAATGAGCACTTAATCTAGTTGTCAAAATTTTAACTCCTTAATACTAAGCAAAAAAAAGGGTTTGGACTTTTGGGGATTAGAATGTCAGAACTAAAAGGGAAGTTTTTTATGTAAAAGAGAAAGAGACTAAAAATAAAAAATTTAGAGTGATGTTTTCTATGAAGCTGCCTTAGCTTTTGCTCATCCTATAGTGCTTGTGACCTGAGGGGCTTTTCTCCCCACACTGATGCAAGCAACACCCCTGGGAGCTGAATCAAACCCCCAGCTAAGGGGAGGGCTGCTAGGGGAAGCTGCTGAATGAGAGGAACTGCTTGGCGTCCTGGGTCAGGTTGGTTGGTTGGTGTAGACTAAATGTACCAAAGAAAGGGACTAACAAATGAGTCCTACTCAGTCTGGGGCCCTACTCACATTCTGCCAACCTAGAGCTGGAAGCCTCCTAAATAGACCCAGAAGCAAACATATGGCATCTAAGATCTCCCTTCAGATATGATTTGATAGAAGAGAAGCCTTGCATGGCTTTAATTCATGCCTTTTTCTGAAGACTCAGCTGCAACTCAGAGGTCGCTTTTGTAACCAAGTGGAATTTTTTCTCTCTCTCTTTATAATCCCACCATTCCCCTAGAAAAATATGTCTGGCCAAAAGCTGGCTCTGCAGGTGGTCCTGCTGGAAGGTGATAGGAGCAGCATCAAGCTGCCTCAGCCCCTACAGCATCTCCTCCAGCTTTGTCCCTAAGGACACCATTCTCTCCTGTTCCAGCAAAGCTGCAGACGCATCACTCCATCTGCTTCTCCTTCCAGAGGCTCCTTGGGTGTTTGTAGCTGTATCCAGAGATTGCAGGATAAACCCTCTAGGCTTTCTCCTTGCAAATTACATGCTAATATGTCGAGCTCCGGGACAGCATAGATTTTAGATCCACCCAGGAGTTCTTGTGTCTTCAGACCTTTCCCTCTCTCTCCACAGGTATCTCTGAGTGGTTCTAACCTAGGATTCGAGGTGCCTTTCTTTCTGTATTTTTTTCATCATTTACCAGGTCCCGAGCAGATGGTGTGGCTGTGCTGGCTGTCATCACTCCTCCTATGTTTCCATGGAAACATGGGGCATAGGGACCATCTCCGCCTTGGGCTCTCTGACAGTATCCTCTGGTGAAGAACTTCAGTACTCGTACCCCTCCCCCGAGCCTGTCCGCTGTCCTAGGGAGTTGGAGACCTTTCTGGGGCCCTGGGAGCCAGGGTCATTTCAGAGATCATCTAAGGACATACTCCCTGCAAATTGTTGTGAACTGGCTGGGAAAAAGAGGGAGGGTAGAAAGGGGGCCAATACCCCAGTCGAGGGCTGAGACCTGTTTTAGATGGCAACATATTTGGACTATCTGTCCCTGCAGCCAGCTTCCATAATAGCTGGTTATTGCCCACATGTCAAAAGAGATGCTCCTGGGGTTTCGTCTGCTCATCAGACGACAGATATTTATTGAATGTAAGTAGTTGCTGAGATTTTATGCTTCACTGACATTCTATCCCCTGGGAATGAAGGTTCCTGGGAATGTACATTTCTTTCCTTCTTTCTTTTTTTTCTTTCTTTCTCTCTTTTTTTTTTTTTTTTTTTTAACAAAACCAGGTTTTTCCCTAAGGAATGCACCTTCCTCAAAGTTTCCAGCATCCTCCTGCCTACATAATTCACTTATATAGTCACTATGACATTAATTAGATTCAGAAGTCTGTGGAAACAGCAGAGCTCGGCAGGGTCAGAGGGCAAGCAGGGCAGAGAAAAGAGAGGGGAAAATGAGCCCTGGGAGAGGGGAAGGAAGTGGAGGGAAGTTTTTCATGCCCTTCAAGTTCCAAACAAAACAAAGATAATTTCAAAAGTGGTCAGCCACTATAACATTGCTTAGAGAATTAAAGTATCGACAAATTGAAGAGTGCTTTAAAATAAAATGGATGGGGCATCAGGGTGTATGTCTTCATGTTAGTTCCTCCTTATGCAGCTGGTACTAAAGGCTGGTGGGTGAAGCTTACCACATTTTAAAAAGAAAAAGGCACACATACTAAAGTTGAAAATGCAGGCAGGAAGGACGTTTTTCATAAAAGCAGATCAGAAAAGCATCTCCTATCACAGATCATGTATTTTATGCCATGCTGACCTATGTTGGGGGATAATCTCATTATTTTGTGATCTGAGAAGATCCCTTGATGCTGGTAACAAGAACCAAGAAGACTTAAATCTTAATATCCCCACAGGTTCTTTGTCATGCTTCTCCAAGATGTGCCCTGGCCATTCATGCAAGTTTCAAGGACTCTGAACCTGTTGAGAATAGAAGATAACTAATCTTGTCATTAGCAAACATGTCTATATTACTATCAACTGGGTGCTGTTCTAACGTATCAACTCCTTTTAGTCCTCCCAAAAGTACCTGAGGTATGTTGCCATTGTTTTTATTTTGCAGGTGAGTATGCTAAGGAACAGCTAAGTGTCACAAACCAAAGCATGGCAGATCAGGAATTGGTATGGTATTCCTGGTAGCTGTGATACCATACTCCACCTCCCACAACTTTTGCCTTAATTATGTATAGCATTGGCACATTCTCATGCTCACAGGCACTGAAATAATGAAAGTAATACAGTCCCAGTCAGAAGGTGAGAGAGAGCCCTCTACCTCTCTCTGCAATTCTCCTCCCACCCAGTTTTGCCCCTTGAGTTCTGCCATAACCACACCTGGAGTGAGGCACTCCTTGTCTCTAGCCTCAACGTCTTCCTTTGCAACATGAGAAGACTGGATTGGATGTTCTTTGTCTCTGTCAGTTTTTGTCTCTGACAGTTCTGAAATGTTAGAGTTCTGTTTTTTCAGTTGTTCTTCCTGAGCCCTGCCAGACAGGAATCCCTGGAGTATGTCAAGAGAGTCATAAACCTTTTCTTTTTTAAAGGTAGGACCTCATTCTTGGCTTAAACAAATCTCAAGGTGTTGGTCTGCTTCAAACAGGAGTGCTGTGCCATCTGTGAAGTATTAACAGACGGCAAGAGGAACGTGTTCAGGAAGAGGACACTTAGCTTAGGTCTGGGGGAAGCATGGGGAAGAAGTCACAACACAACTGTGGGTGTCAGGCTCTTTTCTCTGGGGCACCAGAGAGTATCCAAGCATGGATTGGTGGTCCCCATGCAGCCCTCGGAGGAAACCAAAGCTGCAAATGCAGCAGTTAGGGCTTACAGCCTGAAAATGGTGACATCGCAAAATTGCATCTTAATGGGTAAAACATTGATGGTGAAAGGGCCACGGAAGATCGCCACAAGGTCCTTCAGGTAGAGGCATCTCCCACTGCTCAGAGTCCTGCTGGAGGTCCCCAAGTCCCAAGCGAGAAGAAACAGAGAGCAGAGTTCACCTCATCAGGAGCTTAAGATAAACAAGTTCATGCAGCAGACATGGCTGGCTGCCCACCCAACATCCATCTGCACTTGTCCTTGATAGCAAAACCTGAGTCTGATTTGGGGAAGTCACAAGCCCAGCTCACATAACTGTATTTTCCAGTCTCTCTTATTGCTAGAACTGGGCATGTTACTCAGTTCTGGCCAATAAAACACCCGTTTATGTCAGCCAGGATTTCTCAGAATGTTTTGCTTCCATGCAGTAGACACCACCCCTTCCTCTAGGTCACTTTCTTCTTCCTGTCCAGAAAGGTGAAGAAGCCATCGTGGATTTTAGGAGCAAAAGCCACAGACTCAAGTTGGCAGGTCCAAAGTTAAAAGGAGGCTAGGTTCTTGATGACTCTGCTTCATATAACCCTACCGTCTTTGGACCATCCTACCTAGATCTGGACTTTTAGGAATAAAATAAGACCCTATGTGGCTAAGCCACTCTAGCAGTGTTTTGAATATTGCAGCTAACCCATTGGAGAAGTCACAGTCCCTTAAGTGTGCCCCGCACATTGCCGTGTATAGTCAGGTCTACCAGCTGTCCCAGCCTATATGCCCCAATGAGGGCAGCACTGCTGAAGAATTAAGCGTGATTTACAAAAACCTATGATTACTTCCTTACATGTAATCTTGACTTCTGAGTTCACTCCAATTGTAAGCAAGTTAATTAATAAGAAACTCATGCTCAATTGTCTGAAGACTGATTAATCTGGCTCCAGCATTTTTTGACTAGTCCATATTATTGTTTCTTTATTTTCATGTGATTTGTTAACCTGGTTAAGTTGCTGTGACATCCTCACAGGGATACTAACAGATTGCATTTATGAAAAACAGTGTAGGAATAATAATAGTCAGCCTCTCTTGTGTCCTTGCCACATACACAAAAATATGCATGTTTGAGAGTTTGTCATTGTTTCTACCAATAAACTAATTATCACTGTATGAAGCTGATTTACTTCAGAAGTAGTTTAGGAAAACAACTAATTAAGTACAGTATGTTGAAATATAAACTGCATTACAGGGTTAGAACCCTATAATAAGATCACAGAAGCTTGAAAGTTGGGAGAAGCCATCAAGTCTCTCTCTAGCTAACCTCCTACCCATTGCAGCACTTCCCTCCATATCAACCCTGCTATGGCCAGTGTCCACGTGAATGTTTCCAGTGGTAGGGAGTGCACTCTCTGAAGAGCCTCCCTATTTTATTTTTCAAGGGCTCAACTCTAGCCGGAACAACATTCTTCCTTATATTTATGGATCCCAAATTGATTTCCCTGTACCTTCTTAACATATCACAGGCTCACAGTAAGCATGCAATTAGAGCTCAGCTTTGCTGAATTCCTTCTATTGGTTCTCCATATATTGAGACTTACGGACTCAAGTATTTCCTCAGCACTCTGGTAGAAAGAAGTCTTTGCTCAGTGGAATACCATACAGGGAGGGGGGAGTCAGTCTCTCAAGAGGAGCTCATGGCCATGGAGATGAGAGAAACCCCACCTTCTTCTAATTTGTAGTTGGTGTCTTGGAAGAAGGGAGCTTCATAGAGAAGTTGGAGCTGGCCACAAGAAGGAAAATGCCCACTGCAAGATAGGAGGCAGGAAACCCCTGGAAAGAAAGATACCTCCCTGCTAGTTCGCAAGGAAGAGGCTGGGCCAGGCGTGGCGGCTAATGCCTGTAATCCCAATACTCTGAGAGGCTGAGGCTGGAGGATCACTTAAGCCAGGAGTTCAAGACAAGCCTGGGCAACATGGTGAGACCCTGTCCCTACAAAAAATAAAAAATTAGCTGGCTGTGATGGCACATGCCTGTAGTCCAAGCTACTCAAGAGGCTGAGGTGGGAAGATATCACTTGAGCTCAGAAAGTCAAGGCTGCAGTGAACTGTGATAGCACCGCTGCACTCCATCCTGGGTGAAAGAGTGAGACTCTGTCTCCAGTGGAAGAAAAAAAGAAAGAAGGTGCACAATGGGAGGTAGAAAGCAGGAGCCCACGGTCGTGAGAGGAGGAAAGTGAGTGAAGGAAGGGGCTCTGATTAGAGCTACAGGCCCGAGGGCCTGCCCCGCCCCACCACTATCAATAGAGGGAGCCACTCTTTCCGGGGATGGCTCCCAGTGTTTTCCAAAGCTCCTACTCACCTGTGATGCTTATTATAATTCTATATACTTGGCACAGACAGTTACAATTTTATGAATTTAGCATTGCGTTCTGTCACTCTCTAGACAACAATATGAGGTTTATTACAACATAAAGGGAAATTCATCCTCTTGGACTTGAGTGAGTGTCAGCCCGAATCCCCATGCTGTCATCCCTGTCATCTTCCCTTGAAGAATGCAACCTCAAGTCAGGGCTGAAGTCATTGGGGATACATTCCCAAACCAGGGTTCTGGGGTCAGGCCCCAAGAGGATAATCTCAATGATCACATAAGTCATTTCAGATATTGATTTTCTGAACAAACATTATTGAACACCTATTACGTGCCAAGCAGTGAGCTAAGAAAGAAGATGAGAAAGAGAAGTTTAAAGGGCCAAAGAACCCACTGTCTGGAAGATAATGCACACACATCTTAATGCACTTACTCATCCTTGAATTGAACAAATACTTCTTGACTCCAGTGCTTAGAACTATGCTAGATACTGAGATTATTACCAAAGTGAAACAGACATGGTCTCATGAAACAGGCCATATATAATGATGTTTTAATATGCTTAGTGCTATGATGAGAGAAGTGCAGGTACTCAGGGAGATCTTTTCCAGAAAGAATGACTGACTTGCATTCCAAGTCAAGAACTGAATTATCAAGACTAGGTGAATAGGGGAGAATGGAATAGAACAAACGTGGTGTACTATAATGTATTACCTGCTATGACAGAAGCATGTCTGTGGAGCTATAGGAGCAAAAGCAAGTGGATGATGACCAAAGCACTCCTAAAGGGCTTAATACAGCCCCTCACATGGGGTTGGGTCTAATGGAATGAAAGTCAAAGTGAGAGTGAGGTGGCAGTGATGGAAGAGCATTCTAGACAGAGGGAAAACCACAGAATAGTGCACAGAGGCCAGAAGAAGCATGCCATGTTCCCCTAGCAGAGAAGGTTCTATGTGGTCAAAGTGTTGCCTTGAGGTGGGGGAGTTGTAGAAGTCAGTAGATCAAATGGGGGTTGGGGGAAGAAGCAGAATGAAGGGAGAGGGAAAAGGAGCCAAGGCCAGGGCAAGAGACTGGGGCCAGATGGGGAAGAGGCCTGTATTGATGTTGTGAAAACATTTTCAAGTAAGCAGGAAACCAAGATCAGCGATTCAGTAAAGCAGCTAGTGAACACCCAGCTGCCAAACCTAGGGGGACAACTGAGAGTTGAAAAGAGGAAATGTCTTCTGAGAAGCCAAAGTATTTCACGGAGGATTCAGCCCAGGGGTTTTTCTTTTCTTACTTGTAAAATCCAGCAAGTCTGGAAACCCCTTCCCTCTGTACAGAGCTGGTCCAGAGCACAGTGAAAATGTGAAGTGTCTGTTCATCAATTATTAAGAATTTAAAATGTTGACAGCAGAGCTTTAGACAAAGGTAGCACCGCTCTAAGGGTACAGCCCTGTGTGACTGCACAGGTCATGAAGCCAGCCCTGCATTTTGTTTTGTTTTTTTTTTCTAAGACAGAGTCTTGCTCTGTCACCCAGGCTAGAGTGCAGTGGTGTGATCTCAGCTCAATGCAACCTCTGCCTCCCAAGTTCAAGCGATTCTCCTGCCTCAGCCTCCCGAGTAGCTGGGATTACAGGGGCCCGCTACCACGCCTGGCTAATTTTGATATTTTTAGTAGAGACCGGGTTTCATCATATTGGCTAGGCTGGTTTCGAACTCCTGACCTCAAGTGATCTGCCCGCCTTGGCCTCCCAAAGTGTTGGGATTACAGGCGTGAGCCACCGCTCCTGGCCAGCCCTACATTTTTGCACCATCAGGCATCCTTTCACTAACAGAATAGGTGGGTGTTGGCTCCCTGGAGCCGGGGTCACGAGGAGTAGTTGAGCAGCACATTGAGAGATCAGCACTGAACTAATAACGTCACGCAAGCCCCCGTGTTGAGTTCATTCCAAAATGAAAAGCTTCTTTTAGTTCCTGATCATGTTGATAATATACACACAGGAAGACAATTCAAGCCATGCACAGCAGTAAGTACGTGATTGGGATGGAAATGCCAAATTATAGGTATGTATTTCAATTTTTTTCTCCCCTTTCTATGAGAGAGTCCTCAAAAAGACTTTTGTTTGTTATTCTAGGTGATGATCAAGATGTATCTTAGGGAAACTGAGAGGAGGAGGAAATGGCTGTACAAAATTAACATGTGGGATTTCCTGGTGATCTTCCTAAAATTGGCTCGTAGCTCAATTGCATTGTAATCACAGAGCAGACTCTATCTTTTGGATACTTTAAGACTTGTTGAGATTTGCTCTGTGATCCCACCTATAGCTAATTTTGTAAGTTTTCCATGTGTGCTTAAAACTATGTGTATACCAGCCAGGAGTGGTGGCTCACACCTGTAATCCCAGCATTTTGGGAGGCTGAGGCAGGTGGATCACTCTGAGGTCAGGAGTTCCAGACCAGCTTGGCCAACATGGTGAAACCTCGTCTCTACTAAAAATAGAAAAATTAGCTGGGCATGGTGACGGGCACCTGTAATTTCAGCTACTAGGTATTTGGGAGGCTGAGGCAGGAGAATCCCTTGAACCCAGGAGATGGAGGCTCCAGTGAGCTGAGATCATGCCACTGCACTCTAGCCTGGGTGACAGAGGGAGACTCCGTCTCAAAAAGTAAAAATATAAGAAGTGTATTTTGCTATTGCTGGTATGGTATTCCTTATTCGTTAATCCTTTATATTTTCAGCTTATTTTTTTTTCAGATATTTTCATTCTTACTCATATGATGTCTGATGTATTATGTCTATCTTATCTAAGAGGTTTGTCAGAATACCAGTATTTCCTATGTTTCCACTGGTGAAAAATTCTCTTTTTCTTTTAGTCTGGGAACATCATCTTTTCTTTTGTTTCTTTCAGTCTGGAAATACCAATTTTACATTTATAATTGAAGGATATTTTTGCCAGGTTTAAAATGACAGATTAACAGTTCTTTTCCTTAAGTACTTTGAGTGCTGTCAATTTCATTGTTGTTCCTATGAAATGTTTGTCAACATTTTTCTCTATATTGAAGGTTTTTTAAATTTCTTCTTATAATTTTTTCAAGTTTTTCTTTACATATTTGAAATCATGCTATTATGTGCCTAAGATTTAGAATAGTTACACCATCCTGTTGAATTGGCCCTGTTACAATGGCGAGTGGTCTCTCTTAATCTCTAATGATGATTTTTGCCTTAAAAATCTACTTATCTCATACAGATATAACTACATCAGCTTTCCTTGGGTTTATGTTTGTAGGAAAAGTATCTTTCCATACTTCCACTTTTTGTCTTTCTATATCTTTATGTTTTATATGTGTCATTTGTAAACAACATATAGCTCTATGTTTGCTTTTTTTTTAACTCAGCCTGACAAACTTTGCCTTTTAATTAAAGAAATTAATCTATTTACAGTTAATGTAATTACATTTATATTGGGCTGTAAGTCTACCATTTGCAAGGAGCTGTTTGTTCTGATTGTTCTGTTCTTCTGTCTATTTTTGTGCTGTCCTCATTTGGATTATTTGAGTATGTTTTTATTATCCTATGTTCCTTCTCTATAACCCTGGAACACACATGGATTTTTACTATTCTTTAGTGTTGAACTTGAAAGCAAAACATGAATTCTTGACTTATCAAAGTCCAATATTAATTATTTTTATTTTCTTCCAGGAAAATTCAAGGACCTTAGAACACTTTAAATTCATTTACTCCTCTCCATATCTGTGTACCATTGTTGTCATGTATTTAATTTTCTATATATTAAACCCCTAAAGACGTTATTATTTTATGTAGTTAATTTTCATTAGCATTTTGCTTGCCCTTCATTCATTCCTGCATCTCTGGTCTTCCATTTAGGATAGTTTTTCTTCTCCTTAAAGAATACCAGTATTTCCTGTATTTCCACTGGTGAACAATTCTCTGTTTCTTTTAGTAAGGGAACATCAACTTTTCTTTTGTTTTTTTCAGTCTGGAAATATCAATTTTACATTTATAATTGAAGAGTATTTTTACCAGGTTTAAAATGACAGATTAACAGTTATTTTCCTTAAGTACTTTGAGTGCTGTCAATTTTATTGTTGTTCCTATGAAAATAAAACCCCTTTTTCCTCTGGCTGCTTTTAAGATTTTCTTTTTGTCCTTGATTATCACCAGTTTTACCATTATGGGCCTAGGTGTGGATTTCATTTTACTCATCCTATCTGGAATTCATGGGGCTTCTTATCTAAGTTTGACAGCTTCATCAGTTTGGGAAGTTCTTAGCCATTATCTCTTTAATTATTTATTTTGACCCATTCATTCCCTTTCCTCTTCTTCTGAGTCTTCAATTTTATGCATATTAGAATTTTTAGCTATCTTTCTTTTACTTTCTCTTGTGAAAGTTTACATTTTTGTCTTTTAAAAGCATCTTTCTGAATATTTTATTTTTCCAGTCAACTAGTTTCTTCTTCAGCTTTATGTCATCCATTGTTAAACCCATTCACTGAGTTCTTAATTTGGGGTATCACAGGTTTTTGATTTTAGAATTTCCACTTGGTTATTTTTTATTGTTTCTAGGCCTCTGCCAAATTCTCAGCTTTATCTTTTTGCCTTTTGGAGATTGTAAGCATAGTTATCTTAAAGTTTGGGTCTACTGACTCTTTTATCTGGAGCCCATAGGTGTCTATTTCTCCTATCTGTTGTTTCTGCTGACAACATTTCATTAATCTCCTTGTAGCTAGTTATTTTGAATTACGTGATCAACACTGTATTTGAAAAACAGTAATATGCAAAAATATTCGAGACCTAGGGTGATATTATTTTTCTACAGAGAGCATGTCTAATTCTGCCAAGTACTTGGGGGCATTAGCAATTCAGGATTATCTTTACATAATTTCACAAGTTCAGGGGATTTTAAAATATATTGCGGTCCCTTTAGGGACATGTGTACTTTCAAGACGTTATTTCTTCTAGTGTATGCTTTCAGTATTCCAACCCAAATGATAGAGATTCACAGATTCACTGTACTCTAGTTTTCCTGGTTGGAACCTCACTTCATTGCCTCACCTGAGCTCCAGAAGGCTGTCAAGAGCATAGTTCACCTCTCTTCCACCGCCTCCAAAACCAGGGAAGGCCACCGGGGAAAAGTGGTCCTGAATACCACATTTACTTCCTTTGATTTCTACCTTTTTCTGGAGCAGGGTGCTGTAATTCTTTACTCAATTGTTAGATCCCTAATGCCCTTATATCCTAATTATTTGAAAACTTATTTTAGATGAACTAAATACATGCACATATTCTGTGAAAAATAAAGTTTTATTTGGATTTGAGTAACACGCTCTTCCACTGACCTGCACAGGATGGCTGTGAATGGGCTAAGAGCACAAGATTTAGAATGAGCTAATCTAGTTCTAATCCTTGTTATGCTCCTAGAAGCAGTGCAATTTTAGGCAACTTACTTAAACTTTCTAATTACCACTTCCCTGACTGGTAAAGGGAGCTGATGATTATAGCTCCATGGTTGAAAAATCAATGAAATAACATTGCAAAGGTATATTACAGTGTTGGCATCTAGTGTAAGCACTCATCAAATGGTATCTCTTCTTATTTGATATGAGCCATTTCAATGTAACATTACCAAGGATAAGTATTTTAGATTGAAAATGGTTATAATTATGGGAGGTTTTTTTTTTTTTTTTTTTTTTTTTTTTTTTTTTTTCTGGTCATTGTATTTCAGGAAGGAACTATTAGGCCCTCATTTTTGGCCCCTGGGAATACCTGCTTCATAACTTTTCTATACCCAAATCTTAGCACTGTTTATGGTATAGAACAGCCCTTTGGAATACTTCCTTGCATTCTTGGATCAATAACAAATTCCAACTAAGGAAAGTTCTGTCTTTTTTTTTTTTTTTTGAGACAGAGTCTTGCTCTGTCACCTAGGCTGGAGTGCAGTGATCCTGGCTCACTGCAGCCTCCGCCTCCTAGGTTCAAGCGAATCTCCTACCTCCTGAGTAACTGGGATTACAGGTGTGTGCTACCACACCCAGCTAATTTTTGTATTTTTAGTAGAGATAGGGTTTCACCATGTTGGGCAGGTTAGTCTTGAACCCCTGACCTCAGGTGATCCGCACACCTTGGCTTCCCAAAGTGCTGGGATTACAGGTGTGAGCCACCACACCTAGCCCTAATTCTGGTTTTGTGTACACATAGTCTTAATGCATACCTTCATGCAGAGATGTGTGAGACCCCTGCTTATGTGTCTCAGTTTCTACAATTGCTCCAGTTGTCTTAATGCCTTTACTAGCTCCCTCTTTACCCACAGGAAAGGCCAAAAGTGCACTAGTAAAGTCCCTATGATTACCCTCGGGGCTTTGTTGTTACAGCTCTACTTTAAGCTACTTGTCCCTGTTTTACATGTCTAGAGATTATCCACTCTTCAGGAGACCATTCCTGCTAATTCCCACTGTTGGGCATTTGAAAGCATGCTCATTTAAACATCAGTAACTAGGAGTCTTCATTGGCCTCATGCTGCTTAATTCCTAACCTGGTCTTGACCCCAGAGTCAAAGCCCTGTGAAAAGTCAACACAAGCAGCAAACAATGGTATGTTATTCTTGGCCGACTTTGCAAAACAATGAAAGAGTTCAACAATAGTTAATTATGGCTTAATAGTTGCTAACAAGTATTGAGTGTTTTTTAAAGTGGCAGGCAATGTGCACACATTCTCTCATTTGATTCACATAACAGCCAAATGAGGTAGGCACTGTCATTATCCCCGTTTTATAGGGAAGAAAGTGTGGTTTACAGGGGGCAAACTATTTAATCTGAGTCCACAAGCCAGCAACAGTGTTCATGTCAGCCATTCCCGGAATCTGTGTGCTCCCCCACATAGAATACTTGCCTGAGAAACGCAGACCTTCAGTGCATTATGGAGGAAGCCTTTGTGAAGTTTTTGAAGGAATGTCTAACAAGTGAATAGGTCTGTAGTTATTAACAGAATCGCTCTGTTAGAATGGAGTAGATTATGCTTCTAAAGACTATCCTGATGGGGATAGAGCCTGAGGACCAAATTAAAGCTAACAGGTTAGCAACATCAAAACCAGCTCATCACAATAGGGGGAGAAAAGTCTGGCAGCAAAGGGATATCATCTAGTCACATAAGTGATGATGTTTAATATATAGTCCGTAAGAGAAGCATTATCAAGACTTGAGAAGTAGCTTCTTAGAGAGGCTTCCAATTGACAAAATGGAAGCGACACGCCTGCCAGTATATGCCTGTAAAAAATCAGCCTTCCAGGCCCAGCTAGAATATGTATTTCCACAGGATCTCTGACTGGACACATTCAGCATGAAACCGTGGTCACAGAATTTACTCCCATTAAGGATTCTAACAGCTCAGTCTGAGGCTTCCCACAGAAATCATTGTATTTGAGTATCTTTCATGGAGGCAAAATGAAATTAAGAAAAAAAATCAGTAGTTACTTAGTGGTCTGGCTGCCTTGCCTTCTTAAGCAAGGTTTTCTTTTTTATTTTGCTTCTGCACCCTGCCCCCACCCTTTGCCTTGTGAATATTTATCCAACCAAAAGCCTGTAGCCAAAAGGCTGAGACCCACGTTTACCCAAATAGTTTTGGTTATTCTTATGTATCTGAAAAAGGGAAGAAATTCTCCCCTTAACTTCTTGAAGCAATTAAAATGTAGCTTTGGAAAATTATTATGAGATTGAAGAGTCCCTTCACTTCACCTTAGCCTTTTTTTTAAAAAAAAAGAGATTGGGCCTAGCTCCATCACCCAGGCTGGAGTGATCATAGCTCACGGTAGCCTTGAACTCTTGGGCTCAAGTGATCCTGTATGCCTCCATGCCACCATACCTGGCTAATATTTCCTTTACATTTTGTTAGAGATGGGAGTCTCCCTATGTTGCTCATGTTGGTCTCAAACTTCTGGCCTCAAGCCATCCTCCTGCCTCAGTCTCCATGAGTATCTGGGATTATAGGCATGAGTCACCATGCCTGGCCACCTTTGCCTTTGACCCTAGTCTCACCAAAGTCTAAGTAAGGATAGAAATAGATTCAGGGACTGTTAATGTCAAGGTTTAGGTGTGAAGGTGAAAAGGTCTAAAATATTTATTACAAATGATAGGGACAGGAGGCAGAGAAATTCTGGGAGGGCAGGTCCCTGGTGAGGGCCCCACCCTCAAGCTGAAAAGCCTGATACCACAGCCCAAAGTGAGAACTGACAGCCCTGTTTTCCTGCTTGAATGTTGCCTTTTCCAAAACCACCCATGGCCCACCCTGCCCTCCATCCAGTGCCCATAAAATCCTCAGACTCAGCCGGCAGATAGAGGAGAAGCAGCTGGGTCTCGGAGACTATAGTTGAATATCAGAGAGAAGTGGTTTGACTTCAGAGGGACAGCTTGACAGTGTAGCTTTGGAGAGGAGTCCAACCAGGGATGGGAATATCCTGCTTCACAATGACGGTGGCAATGAAGGAGCAGTGGTTATATAGGCTAAAGCGGTGACTTCCCACAGTGAATATATGGAAATGAAATTCTCAATAAACTAGCTCTGTACGCTGCCAGGCAGTAATCCTGGATAATACCTGGCACACAAAGTGCTCAGTGAATGCTTGCTAGGTAAATAAATTGATTTTGACAGTGTCTGAGCTGGCCAAGCTTTTCAGCTGAATCTTAAAGGATGAGTTTGGCCAGTGGAGAGGGGATGAGTTCAAATCAAAGAAAGCACATGCAGAGGCACCTGGGGTGAGGATGACCTTCAAGTTCTTGTTCAGGCAGTTAGGTGGGCAGTGATGCCATTGATAAAAAAAGATGGTGGATGGGGGAGGAGGTGTCAGTGAAATTAATAACACGCATATGATATTTTGCCACAAGTTAGGGAAATTAATGTTTAAGAGATTGGTACATCATGACAAGTGTTACTGTCTAAAGTTGCCCTTCTCCATATTGACACAACTTGCATCATTCTACAGTCTTTTTCATTGGTGTATTCTTTGACCGTCCTAGAGCCCATCTTTTAATTTTGTCATTTAGCACAATGGGGTATTATTTACTAAAGATTGAGATGAACATGAGAGAACCATCCAAAATCAGGAACTTTATTTCAAATGTATTTATTATCACCTTCCTGTAATAGCTAGGCTGTCACTTTATTTAATTTCTTGCTAAAACCTATGTGTTATTGTGTCAACATTTTGTAGATGCAGAAACGAAAGCATTAAAATAAAGCATCACTCAAGGATGTGCAGGGCAAAATTAAGAGATGGTCATAGCAGAGAGGCAGAGAGTGAAGACGATAATAAGGTTGCCCAACCCAAAGTTGTAAAAACTGAACATATGAGACCCTGAATTGGAGAACGACATGCCTGAAAGTCATGGCCCAGGTGCATGTAATTGAGAACAAGTATGTCTCTAGAGAAGAGAGGAAAGCAAAATGGCTCTTTGATAAATGAAGTCAATGTTTCTCACAATGTGAGTTTTCTAAAATGAGCATTTCCCAAAATGTACATTTTTCAAATTTTAAATCTTTAGAGATTCACAATGCATACTGGCAATGAAAGATTCTGAGAATACCGGCAACAAAGGAAACTATTTAACTTCATTTAACCCAATGTGGATCAAACTAATTTGACCTTGGAATGCATTTTTCATGGAACATCCATTACCACCTTCCAGGAAGGTGTGGGAAACACTGAGTTAAGAAATGAATGTTTTAATTTGGTAGGTGATCAATAAATGCTTATTTTTGAATTTTTAAAGGAATTTTCTAATAAAATCTACATCTGTTGTCAATAGTTGTTCCAAAACGGATGTGAAAAAGTGAAGTAGCCATGACCTTCAGAATGAGAAGAAAACCTTAGAATTAGGAGGAATATGGCTTTACTAACATCCACTAAAATAATGCAAAAACATCTACCATTTGGCTTGGCCAACCCAGGGATAAAAGTCCCTCAATTTTTACAGCATGTAGTTCCTCTGAAACCGCTAATTCTGCTTAGATGCCTTCTGACTGTAAGTGAAGTTTAATTATTTCATTTTCTTTAATAGCAGAAGGTTGATTAATTGCTTAAGAGGAACAAACAATGTCTTGTTACATAGGTGGAAGGATGCAGAGTCCTGGTGTGCTCCTGGTGACATGACCATCAAGGCATATGGAAGTCAATATTTATAAAAATAGAGCTAATGATTCATATAACACCATTTTTCACTTTACATTGAAATGTGTTTGGGTTTGTGGAATGAGAATATATATGTTCATCGGGCATACTCCAGTTCAAATTTTGGCTTCATTACCTGTAGCTCTCTAATCATAAGTCTCTGTGCCTCCATTTTGTATTTGTAAAACGGCATCGATGGTATTCAATAGTGTAGAATAAAGGCCTCCTCATTTTGGCACTTAGAAATCTCCAGGAGAACATAGCTCATCATCATCCTACCCTAAAGCAAAGTGTCCTAGCAGACATGCCCCACCCCATCCCACTCACAGTTCTAACGGAGAGAGGTCAGAGCCAAAACATAGACCTGCTAACAGTAAGCATGTGAAACACAGTCACTTAACCGCACTCCCTTAGATAGAAATGTAAAGCCAAGGAACCACCAGGCACATAAAGAGAATGGCAGCATGAAAGAAGAAGAAACAAGAATGCCTTCCCCCCTCCAAAAAAAAAAAATGACAACTAAGGAATGGAAGACATTAAAAGCACTCTAATTAATATGCCAGGGGATTTGGGAATCAGAACAAAATGCTGAGAAAAAGAAACAAAGAATAAAAGAGAGTTCACAGGTTTAAAAACAGGACTAATTGCATTTTTAAAATTTAAAACACTTAGAAAATAAGCCCAAGAACTCTCTTTCCTCTCTCATAATGTAGGAAGAGAAAGGCAAAGGAATTGAAAACTATGAGAGAGATCCTTGAAGATGAGTGTAGGAGGTTTAACATATAAGGCTGGAGTTGGAAAAAATTATCAAAGAAATACTTGAAGAAAAATTTTTCAAAGCTGAAGGACAAAATTATTCAGACTTAAAAGGGTTTCCTGAGTGCCCAGAACAATTAGTGAAAAGAAAGCTTGCCTAGACACAGCTTTGCTGTGTCAGAGTACCAAGGATAAAAACAAACTTCTGAAGGCTTTTATACCCAGCCAGATATCAATCAAGTGTGAAGGCAGAATAATGGTATTTTCAGACAGAAAGATCTCAGAAAGTTTATTTTTATACATCCTTTTTTAAAGGGTATTATAGACATACTCCAGAAAAACAAGACTGAAATAGGAAGTTGTGGGGTCCAGCAAATTGTGGTTCCATCCAGACCCCTGATAGCAGTTAGAAGAAATTTACAACATGGCAATTGTGTTGCCAACTTAGAGGGCAGCCAGTACAGATGGAGCAGAAGAGGGGAGATGGGGAGTGGGGCGGATCAGGAAAAGGGGGACTTAATAGAAATGACTTGGGGAAAATTAATCAAGGGCAACTAATGCAAGGAAACAACATCAGTTGGAAACTCTGAGAATCAGGTGGATGAATGTATAATAAACCTGAACGTATACTAAGGTCATAATTCATATGTGAAGCAAACTAAAATATGGCAAAATTAGAGCATAAAGACAAAAAGAGAGAAATTCCACTGAATCTTGATTCTGGGAAACTTGATCGGCCCAGGGGTCATGACGTTAGACATACTAAAAAGAACACATTCCTAATACATGACTTCACCAGTCAATGACAGAATCATAGCAGCTTGGTTGCAATTTCAACACAAAAACAAAAGGTAAACATGTATCTGGAAATGGGACATGAATGGTGGGGATAGAAGGTGGAGAAGAGGAGAGGGCCATCAATAACTTTATCTTTTAAAGTGGGAAATAAAGAGACATATTATTGAAAGTTGATAAAGCGAGAAATGGAGATTTAGCTTAACACCTTACATTACAACAATAAACACAAGAAGAACAGAGATAAAAATGCAAATGTCAGACCCTGGGAATGTCCAAGATTCTGGGAGGAGAGGGGTGGTAGTATGGAGCTATATCCTCAACTTTCATATTATGGAGTCTGTAAATATCATCTATTATTGGCAAATGAAAAAAAAAATAGAGGTGTAAGCATGTTGTCTAGGTGAAGGCAAGACCAGAAGAATAGAGAATGGAAAAATGGAAACAAGCTCACAGAGTGGGGCCCACGCCTGTCTCATTTGTTCAACGTTGTATCCCTAGAGCCTAGAATGGTTGGGTGCTGGGAATACCTGATTAATGAATGAATGAAAAGAAGTTCACCCTGGGCAATGGCATTGGAGGTGAGAAGGGCCAGGGGCTGTTGCTTTCCAACATTGAGTAGTTGCAGATGGAAGTATTATTTTGGTTAAAAGAAAAAAAAATTGTAATTGTGAAAACGTATGGAAGAATGGGGCATGCTGTGAAGGGGGTGGTCACCTTGGGGAGGGGAATGTAGGAAGAGCTCTGGAGGAGGAGCCAACCTCCTCCAGAGGAGGAGGGAAGGAGAGGAGGTGTCCTCAGCTGAGGAAATAGTGTGGAGACTCCAAGTGGAAGGAAGACAGATCCAGGTGGCTGGAGCAAAGCAGGGGGTGGGTGATAGGCTCCGTGTGAGCCTGGGGAGGTAGGCAGGGGCCAGGTCTACGCAGGCATGATAGGCCACATTCAGGATGCTGATGAATTGCTCAAGAAATGCTCTGTGCACACACTTGGGACCAGGTGCCATGACATTCTGTTCTTAACCGATCAGGAATGGCCTGGACCTTTGGATTCGGTGTATAGGATCTACTCACTTTGAGCAACCAAAAAAAAAAAAAAAAAAAGAGAGAGAAGAAAATGCTACCTATTAGATAACTGAATAAATAGAGTGTGGCCAACTTCTCACACCCATCCTGTGCTTATTGCGTGAGGTGAATGAGATGTGCTGGGAACACCGGGGAAATGGCTGGATTTTCTCCTCACCAAGGTGTTGCTGCTTGTCAGGAAGTTGCGACACTGGTTTAGCACGGAGGCAGAGAAACATTATGAGGACAATTTAGGCACTGATCAGTGGCAAAGCATGTTCTGTTCGAGAAGCCAGGAGAGTGTTTGCTGGGCTCTCAGGAGCATGGGGCCGGGCCAGCTGCCAAGGATAATTGTAAAGATATGGGCTCTATTCTGAAGAAGTGCCCATTCTTAGAAGACAGAAATAGATGTGGATGCACACAGATCCAGATTCTCACAGAGCACAAATGCTGCACGGGGATTAGGCTTGGTGCACTGGGAAGCTGAATTAACTCTTCCAACCCACTAGGGTCCTTGTTAGTGCATCGAAGCAGTAATTTACTCAATGACAAGAGTTCACGTCGCTTTCTAAGGCACTTAACTTACTCCCAGGATGTTGGTTGCACACCAGGGGAATCCGGCTCACTAATCTTTAATACTTGTCATAATTATTTTTCTTTCAATAATACTATTTCCCCCCTGAGAAACTCAAAATTATTACATAAGAAATGAAGAAATATAAGTGTGTGATATTTTTTAATAAAATGTAGTCAGTGGCCCCAGGGAATTTTTGTAGCAAAAGCCTCTCAAATCAATTATATTTTCTCATTTCTGTTTCCAATAATTGAATATTTTATTTCTATATTTATTTAAGTTCTTTCAAAATGGAAAGGTGGAGTTGTGTTGACACACTGGGAGAGGAGGGTATTATTAATTAAAGTTGTTTAAAGTCTAAGATGGAAACAGTGCTGATGCATATAAATTTGCTTCAATGAGCTGTCAGCTGCTCTGTGAGGTTACAGAAATATTATTGGCAATTCCGGGTGGTAGCACTATTATATGCATCATTCCATCCTCTCTGGGAGGTCCCCGGTGGTGGCCCTCCGAGAGGCGTCATCCCATCATCTCTAGGAGGTAAGTCTGCAATCACAGTTCATCCAGTCAGAGAAAAAATGACCGATGCTCCCCTAGGTGTTTAGAGCCCATGACTCAGCTGTTTAGAAAATCCAGGATTACAGACTGCATTTGTCTCATTTTAATCTGAATGTTCAGTCCTGCTCCCTCCCTCTGTCACTTCAACTGGCCCTCATTGTCATGTACCTCCATTGTCTCATCTGATTCTAACATTCCTGCTGTGATGTGGGTGGGGGTGAAGGTCATTCCCCTTTCATTGGTAAGGAACGCAAGGTTCAGAAAGGTTGAGGACATTTGCCCAGGGTCACAAGGCTGCTTGGTGTCAGAGTCAGAACTAGCCTTGGGGGGAAAGTGGGTCTTCTGGTTCCTTGTGGGCACTTCCTGTGGACTCCCTGACCTCCGGTCCTGTTTGGCTTGACCTCTCAGCTTCAACTGCCCTTCCATGCCACTGCTGCACAAATGCTCTGAATGTTTGAATAAACAACCCCTGAGAAGAGCAGCCCAAGGAGGCCCCTGCCCAGAGACTGATGAGTTACCCAGAGGCCTGGAGCGCTCTCGGGATGGCAGACACCGCCTGCAGGAGTTGGCATTCGTCAGAAAACAGTTCTTCACGGAGCGGGTAGATCTTCAACCCTGTCTGGCTAGCTCCCTTTCTAAGCTGGAGGTGTCAGAGGCGTGTGAACCAGAGCAACTCCATCTTGAATAGGAGCTGGGTAAAATGAGGCTGAAATCTACTGGGCTGCATTCCTAGACATTTAAGGCATTCTAAGTCACAGGATGAGATGGGAGGTCAGCACAATATACAGGTCCTAAAGACCTTGCTGATAAAACAGTTTGCAGTAAAGAAGCCGGCTAAGACCCACCAAAACCAAGATGGCCATAAGAGTGACCTCTGGTCGTCCTCACTGCTACACTCCCACCAGCACCATGACAGTTTACAAATGCCATGGCAATGTCAGGAAGTTACTCTATATTGTCTAAAAATGGGAGGCACGAATAATTCACCCCTTGTTTAGCATATCATCAAGAAATAACCATAAAAATGGGCAACCAGCAGCGGGGCCGCTCTGTCTATGGAGTAGCCATTCTTTTATTCCTTTACGTTTTTAATACGTTGTTTTCACTTGACTCTATGGACTCGCCCTGAATTCTTTCTTGCGCGAGATCCAAGAACCCTCTCTTGGAGTCTGGACCGGGACCCCTTTCCTGTAACAGAGGCTCCTTTAAAACAGGTTTGGATAATGCCACCCCTAGTTCTCTCTCTTTCCTCTAGCCCAGCCTCATGGGGAAACCTCTCTAGAGGCCTCTGATTTTTTCTGCGGTTGGTTAAGGAAGACCAGAGTGACCTACTCAGGGAAGTTAATTTCAGAGGTCAAGCAATGACTTTCCCAGAGTTTGCCTCTTCAAACCCATGCCACTGGAGATTAATAAATGTTAGTTATTGTTATTTGGCCCCAAGGAGGCTTTGAACACAGAGAATTATGACCCGAGTGCCTAAGTCAACCCCATAGCCTTAGATCGATCCACTGTGACACCAGAAGGCGAAATGGGACACAAGGGTAGAAATTACAAAGAGGCTGACTTCAGTTTGAAATAAAGGACTTTCAAGTAATTAGAACTCTTTGAAAAAGGAATGGCCCTGTCAAAAGGTTCCATTGCCAGAAGTAGTTAAAGAGAGTTGTTGACTACCTATCAAAAGTGCTGGGAAGGGAGAGGACGGTTAGAAGAGATGACCTCTAAGGTCTCAGCACGGAGATATTTAATTTGTATATCCTTCCTGTGGACACATTTCCATGTCCTGGAGTACAGAGGGAGGGAGTGGGGCCAGAGGTCAGGGCCAATGGTCAGGCGGCTCCAGAGCATCTGTCTCTGGACACAACACAGGCCCACAGCTCATAGGCCTGGCCACCTTCTCAGTTCCCCTGATTTCATCAACACTGTCACCATTGACTGGCTTAGCAGCAGCAACCACTTAACATAACCAAAAGATCTATTTTGATGAGATTCTGGGATAAAAAGCCCGAATGACTTTTCCCCTCGAATCATAGGAAACGGCCACGGAGATATCACTGTGTCACTTGAATGTGTACCTGCTTGCCAGTCACTCCGGATTGATGCTTCCTGATGTAAACAATGGCTGATCGGAAGGTCTAAATCATACGTGTGAAACTTCATGCAAAACAAAAGTGATTGGGTATTTAGGCAAAAACATCAGTTTAGTAGTTTTCCTGGCAAATGTCCTATAACTGAGTGTGTGTGTGTGTGTGTGCGTGCGTGTGTGTGTGTACATATTCATGTATAAATCAGTTTGCTTTACAAGCAAGTAATAGTCAGGTCATTCTGCTGGGCAATTTACGCTCTAGGAAACCAGTGGGGCCTGTGTTACATGCGTGCTTTTTTACAGGTTACTCAGAACCATTTAGAAAATTACTATTGTGCTTCACAAAATGGCCCAGCAGCCTGAGGAATTAACCCTCTTCCCAATACGTCTAATTCACTTGTTCTTCAGGTAATTGGCACATTAGAGCTGATGCAGGTCCAGTGTCTATATAATAAAAACAGCTAATTTTTACTGAGTGCTTAGCATGTTCCTGGCACTCCAAATGAATTGGATACAGCCTCAATAAATCCTCACAACAACCCAGATGAGAGTTCCATTATTGTCCCCATTTTAACGGAAGAGTAAATTGAGACTCAGAGAGAAAAGTAATTTGCTCATGGTCACATAGCTTCTAGTGCCTGGCACTTAAGAGGCACTCAATGAGTGATGATTAATATTATTTTATAGTAGGAGGCACAATTGGGATTTCAGTCCAGGTCTAACACTCAATGAAGCCTTTGCACTTGGCCTCTATGTAGTCCTGCCTCATACAATTCATACTGTGCACAAAAAGGAGGCATGCCATGGCCAAGTGCTGCCAGTGGAAATCCCTGTCCTAAGGGAGGCATATTGTGTATGTCACACTTTCAGTAGCTCCCTGTCAGTTGGCATCATGTGGCACGTAAAGCAGAATGATTGAGATAGGAGTCTCCAAACTCAGGTAGGGTGCATGAAGTTTCCAGAAGTTCATCAATTCATTCAGTGTTAGTGCAACCTATGGCAAGGTTCATAGCTTGCAGATGTCATCCTTCCTAAAACTGATGTGCCGGAGAATGCTCTGTGGGCAAGGCTCCCTGCCAGCTCCAACTTTCTGCACCCCAGGTTTCTGCCAGACCAGATACTTCCCTCACCTGGGCCTGTCCTCTGCACAAAAGTAAGAGACACCCGCTCTGAAGAGTGCATCCAATGGGCACGGGGCTCGATGAGATGCCAATGCGTTTGTGAGCATTAGAAAACAGGTTTCCCTTTCTCAGAGCGAGTGGAGTGTGAGCTGGATTTTAGTCTCATCCATGGGCTCAGCCGTGTGCCCACAGGCACATCACTGCCTGCACAAATCTTAGAGGAGTGTATTGCCCAAGAAATAGAATCCCCTGGGCACCAAAGAGGCAGTTTCAAATACTGATTTCCAGGAAGCCTCAGAGTATGGAGTTTCCTGTAGTTCTTTTAGGAGGTTTGTGAGCAAAATCACTGGCTGCAGTGTGGGTTGATGAGATCACTGGGCTGCCATCGCAGCTCCCTGGGGCACGAGCTGCCTCCGGGACAGCCCCACAGAGAGAGCCCCACAGAGACACTAGCAGTACCGCAGGCTTCTCAGCTGAGATGACAGAGGGCACCTGCCAGGCCAGAAGGTTAACCACTCACTCTTCATTTCTAAACAAAGATTGTCAAGCATCTCTTAAAGTACAAAAATATAATTGCAGGCCAGACAACAATAGAGATTGAATAATAGACTCATAAAATTAATGGTCAGAAACTCCATAGCAGTATTTCAGCTCCACGTTTCTCTAGTCCCAGATTATAAACACCCTACATAAAAAAAAAAAAACAAAAACAAACAAACAAAAAAAAGATGCACTCAACATTCCAGCCACTCCTTAAGAACAGGGCAGCTTACTAATCCTGGGAAAGTCACACCTGGGGACAAAGTTTATTATTGGTTTAACCAAACTGAGAAAGTGTTGGTGTAGTCTGTCCACGGTGCTTTCTCGTCCCTTCAGCTACTTGAATGAGTATGATTTTCAGGTTAGTGTTAATGATATGACGTGAGTGCAGTTTTCCTGGGAGAGGCTGCCTTTTAAAATAGATTTCTGAGAATTAAAGAACTTCTGCAGCACCCTCTCCATTATATATATGAGTCAAATGTTGATATAAAGCAGTGTTGCCGCCAAAGACTACCACACACCCCGGGGATCTAGGGATGAATGAGTGAAAGAATGAATAAGCTTTTTTTTTTTTTTTTTTAAGAGAGAGTCTTGCTCTGTCACCCAGTACAGTGGCACAGTCTCGGCTCACTGCAACCTCCGCCTCCCGGATTCAAGTGATTCTCCTGCTTCAGCCTCCTGAGGAGCTGGGATTAGAGGGACGCACCACCACACCCGGCTAATTTTTGTATTTTTAGTAGAGACGGGGTTTCACCACGTTGGCCAGGCTGGTCTTGAACTCCTGACCTCAAGTCATCCACCTGCCTCGGCTTCCTAAAGTGCTAGGATTACAGGCATGGATAAACATTTTTAAAGTTCCATCTGTGTGTCATGCATGGCTTTAGAAGATAATAGTAATGTGAAAAGCTAATGTTTGTTGAGCACCCACCATATCCCAGACCTTGTTCTAAGAAGGGTTCATACCTTTGCTTATTGAATCTGCCATCCCCTTTTACAGAACAGGTAGCTGGCTCACCCTCACTCAGCCAGGACATAAAGGAGTCAGGGTGGGATGGAGCACCTGCCTTGAGGGGTACACTGCTCCCAGCTGCGAGGGAGGACCGGCCCACCACACACTCCCCCTCCTTTGGCAGAACACTCTTATTCCACATCTTGGAGATCTGGTTCCCATCTAAACCCATAGGCTGTACCTAGGACTCTGCTGTTGAAATTGAAGGATGCCTCAGCTAGACAGGAGGAATGAGTTCAGGAGATCCATTGTACAGCATGGGGACTACACTTCATAACAACGTGTTATATACTTGAAAATTGCTAAGACAGTAGATTCTAAGTATCCTCACAACACACACAAAATAAGTAAATGACAAGTAACACATAGGTTCAATAGCTTGATTTAGCCATCCCACAACGTATACGTGTATCAAAGCATCATGCTGTGTGCCGTAAACATAGACATTTTTCTCAATCAAAACATAATTTAAAATAAAGTAAAACAAAATAGTCCAACTCTAGAAACCACAAAACAAAGCCAACACTACTAAAAAGACAAAGAATGTAGTTAAGTCTTATTTTCTGCTTAATCAAGAGAAAGATCAATAAGATCTAGTAACTTCATGAAGAGAGAGAAAAGAAAAAGACTAACAAATTTAGAGAAGTTTCTTGAAAAAGAAAGGGTGCGATATCTTTTTTCCTCTTCATCCTCAGCCTTAGTTGAAAATTAAGTGAAGTATCAAGGCAGTGTACATACTCTAATGCCAAGTGAGTAACCAGAACCTCGCTGTGCACTACGGTAACCACATGTGACTGCTGAGCATCTGAATTGTGGCTAATCTAATTTGAAGACTTAGTGCTCAAAAAAATGTTAAATATCTAATTTCCTGTTTTTATATTGATAGCACATTGAAATGACAATATTTTTTCTTGTTTTGGATTAAGTACAATATATTATTTTAAAAAAATTAAAAATCGAATGATGCTGGTCTTTTCAAATTTGAAAGGAGAAATTAGATCAATGGGTTGGGTTTTCTCAATGTTCTTTTTTTTTTTTCTTTTTTCAGATGCAGGGTTTTACTTTGTCTTGCAGGCTGGAGCGCAGAGGTGTGATCAGCTCACGGCAGCCTCGAGCTCTTGGGGCTCAAGCGATCCTTCCACCTCAGTCTCCCATAGCTGGGATTACAGGCACGCACCACCATACCTGGCTGTCATATTTTAAAAGACTACATTGCTGGCTGAGTGCAGTGGCTCACACCTGCAATCTCAGCACTTTTGGAGGTTGAGGCAGGAGGATCACTTGAGCCCAGGAGTTGGAGGCTACAGTGAACTGTGATCACTGCACTCCAGCCTGGGTGACAGAGCCAGACCCTGTCTCTAAAAAATAAAATAAAATATGAGAAGTAAAAAGGATAAAAAAACAAACAAACAAACAAAAAAACCCTGCACTCATCCACAATTCCATCACTGGAAATATCCACTTTAATGTTTGAATATGTATCTCCTAGTATGTAGGTTTCGTTGTTTGCTTTTTAACCAGAGGGCAGTCATACTATACATACTACTTTTTTTTTTCTTTTAGAGGCAGGGTTTCACAGTGTAGTCCGGGCTGGAGTGCAGTGGTCATTCACAGGCATGATCACAGTGGCCTACAGCCTGCAACTCCTGGGCTCAAGCAATCTTCCTTTCTCAGCCTCTCCAGCAGCTGGAATTACAGGCACATGCTACTGTGCCTGGCTCTCATATACTACTTTTTAGCCAACTTTTTTTTTTCACTTAATAATATAGGCCCGGCACAGTGGCTCACACCTGTAATCCCAGCACCTTGGGAGGCCAAGGTAGGTAGATCTCGGGGTCAGGAGATTGAGGACATCCTGGCAAACATGGTGAAACCCCGTCTCTACTAAAAATACACAAAAATTAGCCAGGCGTGGTGGCGGGTGCCTGTAGTCCCAGCTACTTGGGAGGCTGATGCAGGAGAATGGCATGAACCCGGGAGGTAGAGCTTGCAGTGAGCCGAGGTCGTGCCACTGCATTCCAGCCTGGGCAACAGAGCAAGACTCTGTCTCAAAATAAATAAATAAAATAATAATAATAATAATAATAATATAAAGGGCCCATCTTTATATTTCAAAAGAAATATGTTGTCAGGATTTTACATGACTGCATACTATTTCATTGGACTAATATGGTACAATTTGCTCAAGCCACTCTCTATCTTTGGAAATTTAGCTTATTTCCACATTTTTGCTATGATGAAACACATTATGACAAATATCTTTGCACATACACCCATCAGGAGAAATATCTAGTTTTTAAGGCTTTTGACAGCTACTACAAGAGATTACCCACAGGAAAGTTTGTACTAACATGTATTCATATAAGCCTTGTATAAAAATACGGATTTTCCAACACTAATACCAGCATTAAAATTTCACCAATATTATTGTATTTCAATGTGTAGCTTTGGTTTACTAATAAAGTAAAATTTTTCTTCCCAACTGCTTATTAGGCATCTGTATTTTTTTCTGAATTTATTTGATGGAACTCCTTATGTATGAAGGATAGTAAGCTGTCATTATATATCGAAGTATTTTTCCAGGTTTGCTGTTCATCTTTTTATGTTTTTATGGCATTTTCGACACAGTCAAAGCTATCCTTATTTTCATTTATACTTTATTTATTTAGTATCAGGCTTACAAAAACCTTCCCCATCCCAAGATCATTTAATCTTTACCTGAGTTTTTCCCTAGCAATTTTACGGCTTTCTTATCTCACATGATGATCCTTTTAGAATTTACTTTGGTTTAATACACTAGGTTTGCATCTAGTTTTTACTCTCCTCGCCACCACCCATAGCAGTTAGACAGCATCTCAGTATCATTTACTGTATCGTTATCCAATCATTCATTTATTCAGCAAACAGTTTATCTAAGGCCCACGATGAGCAGGCATTGTTCTAGGTCCTTGGGATACAAGAAGGAACTTTCATTCTAATGGAAACAGCAGATAATGGCAACTAAATATATATGGTAGATGCAGCTGAATGCAGTGAACAGGGAGAGGATGGCTATTTTATGCAGGGTGGCCAGGGAAGCTCTCTCTGAAATGGTGGCATTGGGCACAGACCTAAAGGGAGTGAGAGGTGACCTGTGCGTCTGAGGACGAGCTCCAAGGTGCTAGGCCGTGACATAGGAGTGTTCAAGAAATGATGAAGAAACTGCTCTACCAGAGCAGTACCACAAATAAGGGAGAGAGCGCTAGAACAGTTCAGAGGGGTGACAGGAGCCAGCTCACGTAGCCCCTGATAGATCACGGAGAAGGCCTTGGATTTTGCACTGGGTGAGGGTAGTGGATTGTATTTCCCAAAGACGACCACGGCGGTGCGCGTCAGCTCTCTTGCAATGTGACATTGTCATGCCTCCCTCAGGAGGTGGAACCTATCCCTCATCCTCGTTGAGTCTGAGCAGGCCTGGTGACTGCTTTGGTCAACAGAAGATGGCATAAAGGCTGCTGTGTATTTTAGGAGCAACTCCTAACTGGTATGGCAGCTTCAGCTTCCTGCCTCTTAGAAACCGATCACAACGCGAAAAGTGCAACCACTAAAAGACTGCCATTCTGTGAGAAGCCCAAGGCACAGGGAGAGCCCTGGAGAATGAGATGCCACGTGAAGAGAGATGGCATCCAAGGAGCTGCAAGGCACCACACATGAGAGTGGAAGGGGATCCTTCTGCTCAGCCAGCCCAGACAAGCAAAGACCCAGATTCATGACCCATGACATCTTGAGCAAGTTCAGAAGGTTGTTTTGAGCCACCATGGTTTAGGGTAGTTGGTTATGCAGCAAGGGGCAACTGGAACAGTGAAGTAGGGACCCACAGGAGAGTTCTGAGCAATCATATATTTTGACTTAAGTGTTATAAGAATTCCTCTGGCTCCGTGCTGAGAACAGAGTGAAGGAGGGAGAGTGTGGAAAGAAGAAGATTACTTTGGAGAGCAGAGGAGAGATCATAGGGTCCAGGACCAGGGAGGTGGAGGCTAAAGTGGTAAGAAGCGATTCAATTCTGGATGATTTCAAAGAACACAGAGATGGGATTTGCTGATGGATTAGCTATGGGTTGTGGAGGAAAGAAGCTAAGGATGGCTTCAAGGTCCTAGGCTGACACTGGAAGAACGAAGGGGCTTTGTGGGGATGTGAGAAAACTGGGGGAGGAACAGGGCTGGAGTCAGAGAAATGAGCAACTCTGTTTTGGACATGTTAAGATGTGAGGTTGAACACACATTCAAAAGGAGAGACTAAGTGTTGTGGGAGAGCTGGGTCTGTAGTCGGGAAAAAGTCAGGGCTGGGAGATGTAAGTTTGGGCATCGTTGGTGTTTCATTGGTCACAGTGGACCAGATCATCCGGGAGCGAATGCAAATAAAGCAGGGGCATCCGGGGACTGAGGCGCTTCACCAGCCGGAGATGTGGGAGAGGTGGAGAAGGTACCCAAAAGGGAGACTGAGAAGGTGCGGCCAGTGAGGTAGGAAGAGAGGAAGAGAATGATGATCTGGGAGGCAGAGGAGGAAGGTTTCCAGAAGGAAGGAGTGAATGTGTCAAATCAGTAGAAGAATCAAGTCAAAGGAAGACTGACAATTCTCACTATGACTGTCATCATTCTTGAAATGACTGATTCAAAAAGGGGCTTTTCCCATATTCTAAATGGGCACATGTGGGAGTGTGTGTGCACGTTCACACTTTCCCTTCTCCCCCATTGATCTGTTTATCCATTTGGAGCTATGTGACCACAGAAGCTTTTGTATCTGACAAAACAAGTATCACACTTTCTCTTTTTCTCATCTTTGTTTTGAAAGTATCCTGGTTATTCTTATCTAAAATTAATTTGAAATTTGACATTTGAATGTTATCAAGTCCTCTCCCTCCCCAAATGCAGTGGAATTTTAATTTAATCTTTTAAAATAAAAATTAGTTTGTTGAAAGTTGATATTGAGTTTTCTACTTGGTATATGTTGCCATTTATGTATGTTTTACATCGCTAAGTAGATTTTATAGATTCTTTTTATATAGGTCTTGTGGTGTTTCCTCTTAAATTCTTTTCTAGGTATTTACATTTTGATGCCTTTTATGAATTGTATCCCATTTCCCCATTACATTTTCTTACTGGCCTTTTTTTCTGCCATAAGGAATCTATTTATATACAAAGAATTCTATTATTTTGTATTATTTTACAGCTGATACAAACAGATTGCAACACCTTTAATATTTTCACCGCGTGAGATCTCACATGTATGAAGTTACACAACCAATGTATAAGGCTGTCCTACTCTCTGCTTGTAAAATCATTCCTAGTTTGGAGAATGGGATTTAATATATCAGGATTTCATGGTGTTTCCCAAAAAACTTCATGATTTCCAGGTGCTCTGGGAATGACTGTAGCCACACATCTCAGAATGTCCCAGATATTCCCAATTTCAAAGATTTTTCCCTTTGTTAACCCATGAGTCAGACCATATGTCCTTTGATCTCTGCTTCAGAAAATGTTGTCATGGTATTTAGAAATAGGGACAGCCAGGCAAAGTTGTAACACGTGGGGTGTTTTTCCTCTGAGCCCCTAGCTTTCCTCTCAGTATTCTCCCTGGTTATGTGCTTCTGGTGCGTGCATGTGTGCATGTGCACACGTGCGTACACACACACACACACACACACACAGGCATCCTGGAGGAAAGGGATTTTATTCAAATACAACCACATGAACTGCCTGTACAGCCTAGACTCAGGATCTCCCTGAGGGAGCTGGCATGGGAGGTTTCAGAGCTGGGCAGACTGGACGAGGACCCCTCTTCTGTGTTTACTGAGGGTCACTTAGCCTCTTTGAGCCTCTGTTCTCCATAGGTGAAAGGAGTGTATCATATCTGCCTTGCAGCGGTGTTGTGGGACTCAGAGAGAATGTCCGTAACATCCATGCCCAGTGTAGAGTAGGAGCTGGGAAGTAATACCCACTACTGTGATTTTGTGAGGTGTTCCAGATAACTGCTCAGGTCTTTAAGAAAATTCCTTGGGCTTTATACTCCACTCCTAGCTGTGGAAGCAAAGCAACCAGAATGAGAATGCAGGAAGCATGGGGTGGCCATCTGCCAGTTCTCCCTTTTGTATGCCTATCTCTGCAAACAAACCCACCAACGGCTAGATTGCCCATGATAACAAGCCAGCCTCCACTCAGAGCTCACTGTGCAATGACTGTGTGGAAGACGTTTGTGATTTTTTTTGCTGTCACCACCAACTATCTACCCTTCCTGTTACCACCGCAGTCTTCCTTCGGGGGATGCCTCACTACGCATAGATGTGGGAGATAGGCCGAAAGTCTAATGGAGGGTCTACCTTTCCCCAAGGGGCAGGCGAGTGATCTAAACAGGGGTCATCACTCTCTTCCCTCTCTCTGGGATTTTAAATAAGTGACATCCCAATATGGGGACAATTGAGGTCATATCTGTCACTGTGGCAGCCACATCATGTGGCCCAGGCTGTTGCCACGTTTCCATTCCTGTGGTTCTTGATGGTTTTCTTACCTTTGCTTGCCGCTCTATTTTAAGTCAGTCAGCCCCCAGTATTGTTCCGCCAGATTGACATTTTGTTCAGCATAGCCTGATTCGGTTTCTGTCTTTTGCAACAGGAGCACTGTCTGATACAACCACAATCCAAGAGGAAAATAGAAAAAGGGAGCTCATACCACTTCAAAAGATTTCTCTTTACTGTGGTCATCATCCAGGGCTTGGGAGAAAGTGAAATCTTAAAAGATACCAGTATGCCAGGCGCAGTGGCTGACGCCTGTAATCCCAGCACTTTGGGAAGCTGAGGGGGGTGCATCACCTGGGGTCAGGAGCTCGAGACCAGCCTGGCCAATATGGTGAAACCCAGTCTCTACTAAAAATACAAAAATGAGCCGGGCGTGATGGTGGGTGTCTGTAATCCCAGCTCTTCAGGAGGCTGAGGCAGGAAAATCACTTGAACCCAGCAGGCGGAGGTTGCAGTGAGCTGAGATCGTGCCACTGTACTCCAGCCTGGGTAACAGAGCAAGACTCTGTCTCAAAAAAAAAAAAAAAAAAAAAAAAAAAGTGTCCCACTAAATGGGACACAACGACTGAGTTACAGTTATGCACCATCCCATTAGAGAGGATCTGGGGGTAGAATGCCTTTCTGTTTGCCAATTTATCATCAAAGGGGCGAGAGGCTGAAGAGGCGGAAGGGGAGTGGTGAATATCAACTTATGCAACCACCACTCAAACACAAACTCTTTGCATCCTTTTAGGAGAACTTGAAACAATTTCAATTTTCAATTTTCAGCTGCTAATACTTACTGAGCCCTTTCAATGTGCCAGGCACTCTTCTAAGCACTTTGAATGTATCAGGATGGGGAAAAGTAAAAGCCCTATTTGCCCTTTCTCTCTTCTTTATCCGTGGTCTGCACATTGCTCCTTGGCCCTGAGAAAGCTGCCACAAAGCGTTTTACTAGTTATCTGATTGTCATTCTATTTAACATGTCCCCTGGTCTGCTGGCTGATGGTAGTTTAAGCAGGATCTAATTGGTAACATATTGCCAATTGAATTAAGTGCCATATGATAGAGATTTAAACCATGGTAATTTTTCCATAAAGAAAAAATCTGTCAACAGGCTATAGTCAAGGAACAGCAATAAATCAAATTGTCATGTTTATTAGTTATTGCAGGAGTCTAGTTGTCTTGTATTCATTATAACCCCCCATTTTTAGCGCAGATAAAAGCTATAAAGAGGAATACCTGTGCAAGACGCTTTTTAATAGGTTTATATTTGTACACAAACACCTGCTTGTATTTTAATGATGAGAACAATGGTGCCATTTCACTTTGAAAGGAGCATGTATTTTTGGCTGTTTTCTGGATGAAGAACAATGTTTTTAGTTTTTGGCAAAGCTATGTTTTAAAACATTGAGAATCAACTCACTAATAACCAAAAAAAAAAAAAGGCAAATGAAAGCAGAAATGAGATATGACTTGTTTGTCAGACTTGGAAATACTAAAAGAACAGATAGGATGATTGCACTAAAGGATTTCTAGAACAGTCATTGTAATTTAACTTGTAATATTCAAAAACTGGAAATCAACTACATTTTCATATATGGGAACGGTTGTACAAATTATGGAACATCAGTTCCAGAGGGTGCAAATGGGTCATTTGAAAGAACAAGTTAAATCATACCTAATGGCATGTCATTAAGAACCAACATTATTTATACTTTTCCTTTCCATTTAACTTGCCTTTACCGAAGGTGGATTTCAACACGTTTTCCTTACATGACTCGGAAATAATATAACAGCATTTTACATATGTAGACTCATTGAGCCCTCATAAAACCCTGTGAACTCTGTAGGACAGGACATTATAGGACACTTCACAGAAAAAGACGTGGAAGTGCAGAAGAGAAAATTTATTTATGGAAGGGTCCATAGCTGTCAACCTTGATAGGCAGGACGTCAGACTACGGGTCCTTCCTCTGAGTAGTGGTGTAGAAAAGATGGTCGGAATTTGGAAACCAGCATCCAGCTCCTCACCATGCCTTCAGCTTTCACTGTGACTTTGAACTTGTTTCTTAAACTCTGAAACTGGACATCCTCACTGGTCACGTTTTGTTACTACTTGCTTTGTATTCTGAGTGTGACACGTGGGGGATTTGGACACAGGATCTGGAGATGGCCAGATCCCAATGCTGCTATTTCCCAGCTCTGCACTCTTAGGCTACCTACCAGTCTCTCCTCTAAAATAAGCATAATCGCAATGGCTCAGATACAATAACGAAATGTGTGTAAAATGCCGAGCGCCATGTCTCACACCTGAGAGGCACTGAACGCATATGATGTACTATCATTTGGATGTCACCGTCCCATGTGCCTATTTCCTGGTTTGCTGTACAAGATGTGTATGAGTACATGTGATTGAGCCCCCAGAGCTCCAGAGCAGGTTCCTCTCACAAGCAGGCCTCGTAGGGAGGGGTGTTCTGTGCTTTTCCTCTTTCCTGCTCACTACTTGTCTGTAGCTGCAGTGTAAGGACTGTAATGTCACTGCTCTGGCCTTAAGTGTCACCTCCCAAACCCATTTTACACACACCATCTCCCACCTTCCACCTTTCCCAAACTTTTACCATGTCCCTTCGAGTTTGATGGCTTAATTGTACAAAAGATAGTGATGATGATAATGATGATGATGACAATGATAACAGCTGTTAATACCAATGATAATAGCTGCTAATACTTACTGAGCCCTTTCAATGTGCCAGGCACTCTTCTAAGCACTTTGAATGTATTAGCTTATTTAATTCTTACTTAAGAGGAAGGACTACTGTCTACTATTGTACTTGTGTTACAGATGTGGGAACTCTGATGCAGAGATGTATAGTGACTTGCCCAAAACCATCATGTTAGAGTGGGGATTTAAACCTCGAAATCTAGAAAATAAGCAATGTATATATTTTTCTATTTTCTGAATGCAAATCAAATATAAATATGCATAACACAACTAAACACTAAGTGAAGTCACGCCTAGAACAAGGGAATAGCAGTTGACAGAAACACAACCAAAACTAAGAATACTGAATATCTGTATTACTTTCACTGCAATCATTTCACTTCAACAGTGAGTTGGGACAGCCCTAGGTAAAAAGGCTCTCTTGTAGTTAGAATATTCTTAAATTCTGCACCAAGGAACACATACTTTTAATAATGGCAGAGACAATATTTTTGGAGGATTATTTAGTTTGCACGATCAACATTCAAAGAATGAGTTTACCACCACTTTGTTATTGTAAACACTTGGATTTTAGCTACCTGAATGATCCCCCCTTTGAATAAAAGGAATATGAAATGCATGTGTAGACATTATTTCATTTTTATATTTGTGAGACTTGAATAGCAAGGAAATCACATATTAGGAAAAAAAAAACCCTTCGTCTTACAATTAGTTCTCTTTGGTTTCAAAATTCTGGTCACTGTGTATATTGCATTATACCATATGTGTGTGTATATGTATATACACACGTAAACACACATACACACAATGTAATGTGTATAAATACATGATGTGTGTATTCACACACACATACATAAATACACACATATACAATGTTCCATCCAAGGAATACAAAGATAGTGCTGTTAGTCCCTAACAGTGAGGAGGTCATTATTCCAAGTCATTTCTGCAGGAGTGACGGTGGCCTTAGGTGGAACCGCCCATGCTCTCTCCTTGTGAGCTCACTCACTGGGGCCGTTGACTGGGGTCCAGTCTGTGGCCATGTCATGGTTTCTTTTTCTGAGGTTATAGCTAATGGGCCACATGAGGTTAAAACACACTTTTCATAAGGCCCCAGCCAGCATCATACATGTGTGTATGAGCATGTTCATACCCAGGTTATGTCTTCTTTATGTGCACCCTCCACCACACACACACACGTACACACATGCACACACACACACTCTCACGGCTTCAGCGACCGACTTTGGTCACATCCCATCTCTTCCTTTTCAATCCCTCTGACTGTTCACCAGGGCCTGGACCATCTCGGTGAGGCTGACCAAGAATGCTCCCCACTGCCCTGCCCAGTGGAGCATGGGCACAGCTACTTGAAGTGCCACCCTTCGGGGCACAAAGTGGGGGCTACCTCTCTTCCACGCAAGGCATCCCAGAGGGCCCACATGCTCTCCAGTTTGATCTTACCTCTCAGCTCCCGTTCCTTTTCTTTCTCTCCCCAGTAAATCATTGAACGTCTTTCTTCTGAGGCTGAGCGTGGAGCTGTCTTCTCGCTGGCGAGCTTTCTGAATGGCACTTTCTGTACAAACAGGAAGAGCATGTGTGGTCACAACCCAAGTGTGCAGGTGTTGATAGAGGATGTGAAAGTGTGGAGGCGAGTGACTAAACCAGATACCCACCCGGCCAACTCTCACTTGTGGCAGGGCCTGGTCCAGAAGGCTGGAAGCAGGAACCTGGACTCACTCTGGGGAGACCAATTGACAAAAGTAGAGGACGGTGGCCATGGAGGCCAAGGGAGAAGGCCCTTTGACTCCACTGCTTTCTAACCCTATGCAGACCCCATAAAAGAATCCCAGGAACATTTTGGAATCTCTTAGATATATGATTACCGGGAATGTTGATTTCAATGGGCTGCTTAACTTGTCCAAAGCTCTGCTGGTTTACTGGGCTGTCTGGGCATCTAAGAGATCAGGACCAAAGGCTCATCCTGCCTCAGGACTGTGACAAGTCTCCCAGACCTTTCTAGAACAAAGCCACACCAGGAAAGAAGAGTCTCAGGTGAGGAATCAGATGTCCCAAGGCCGCTCTACATGACCTACGTGACGGGTGTTACCTCCTCGTCTCCCAATCAGTCAACCCGCAGGAGCTGGGCTTCCTGCCCCACATCCGTCCCTCTCCCCATTCATGCCTGCAATTATTTTCACTAATGACACCAGGGATTCGCCAATGGATGCTTTTTCAGTTCCTGTCTTATTTGCCTCCCCTGCAGTGTTTGACTTCCCTGTAGTGTTGACCATTTCTTTCCTCCCAGAACTTCTGCCTGGGCCGCCATGACTCCATACTCTCCTGGTTTTTGCCAGGTGGTCTCTCACACTGGCAGGTTTCCATTCTTTGGTCTTAATTTTCACCCTCCCACGAGCTCCACTCTCCGCCTTGTGGTTCCTGTTCTCCATGGGTGGCCTCTCCTCAACTCCAGATGCAACTTGCCAAGCCCACATCCATAGCGTCACACGTTTCTGCTGTTCTCCTGGAACATCCCCCAGCACCTCCTGATGGAATGGCCGCAGTGAAACCCTGCTCTGTCCTCTGCCCCCCTCATTGCTTACCATGTGGCCTGTGAACTCCCTCCTGCCTGGTCCCGGCTTGCTCCTTGGGTCTCTACCCCCTTCTGAGTTTACCACCTTCTGACCTCTCGCTTTGCCTCTGCTAATCTGGTTTCTTCAGGTTTGATCCTCCGTTATCCTCATCCAAACAGGCCCGTCCTTATCCTGAGACTGGATACCTAGACACTTCCCCACCCAATCCTAACCCAAGCCCTGGCAAATTATCCCAGTGTTGGCTGCTTTATGTCCCTGGTAAGGGGAAAACCTTTCTTTGTCTTATACCCAAACCAGAAATGGGGAGGCTTCCCACATTCTTCTCTTTCCTGAATACTCTTCAACCTTCCATCACCAAGCCCTGCCCATTCTACCTCTTCAGTCACTCCTCAGATCCTTTTTCTCGTCTCCATCTCCACAGCCACGCCCTCCTTCCATCGCCTCTCATCACTGCCCTAATCCCCAAGGGGCACGTGCACCCAGGGCACACCAGACCGTTCACTGAAGGATGAGAAGACAGGACTTGAATGTCTATCTACCCACACTTGTCTGGTTTTTGTATTTAATTAAGACTCACATGCCATAAAATGAGCCATTTTAAGATGGGGAATCCTGTGGCATTGAGCACACTCACAATGTTGTGCAGCCACCACCTCCATCGAGTTCCCAGACTTACATCTATTTTTACGTCATGTTTTTAGTGTTTACATTTTGTGTATGTTTCAAGGCATGCAATGTGTGAATACAGTTGTATTGTATATCATTTGTGAATAATCATACATCTGCTCAGAATAGGCGGCAAAGACTTTTTTGCTGAAGAGGATACAAAATTAGAAAAGTGGGGACACGTGACCTCCTAACTCATCTCCCACATGTCAGGCTCTAGAGTGTTTTCCAAACTGCCTCCAAATTTTCTCTGCAAAAGACTACAAAAATGATGACAGTACACTCCCCTCACCCGACGACCAGTCCTTAAACCCTTCAATGGCTCCATCCGTCACCCACAGGAAAATCCCTAGGCTCCATGGCTGGGCAAGCGAGATGTTGGATTCAGTGGCCTCTGCCCACTGCCCAACACTATCTCTTGTCATCCTTGATACCACTTCCTTCCTCACCACCCAACAATCCCGCCACCACTCATGGTTTCTTGAGCTTTCAGCTGCTTTAGGTCACAGCTTTGCCCACGCTCTTTCCTCTTTCAGGGTGCCTTCACTTCCGTTGGCCATCTGGCAGATCCCCACGGGTATTAAAAACCCTTCCGTCCTGCTCCTCTCAGAGCAGAATTCCTCACCTGTGCGGGCTGAAGCCATTGCCTTCATGTTAGATGATACTATGGGCAATCTGACAGTCAGGAGGATGGGCTCTGCCTCCAGAAAGACCTGGGTTTGGGTTCAGCCTCTATCATTTACTAGCAAGGGTATCTTGGGGATATTAGGTTCAGCTTCCTTGTCTATACAGTACCCACTCACAGAGTGACAGTAGAAATTAAACAACATAGTGTGTATGCAGGGTGTCATAAGTATTCAGTAAGTGGTGGGGATTATCACGATGGTTATTCTGTTTGTTTACCTCACTATTCTGTAAACGGTTTGTAAAATTTATAAATTTCATACCAAGGAGAGCTACTGCTTCTAAGGCAGAATGTCTTCATTTTAATTAAAAGGTTGGCCAGGATTGGTGGCTCACTCATGTAATCCCAGTGCTTTGGAAGGCTGAGGCAGGAGGATTGCTTGAGGCTAGGAGTTCGAGACCAACCTAGGCAACATAGTGAGACACTGCACAAAAAATTAAAAATTAAACAAAAAATAGCTAGGTGGTTAGACGTGGTGGCTCGTGCCTGTAATCTCAGCACTTTGGGAGGCTGAGGTGGGCAGATTGCTTGAGGTCAGGAGTTCGAGATCAGCCTGACCAACATGGTGAACCTGACTAACGTGGTGAAATCCTGTCTCTCCCGAAAATACAAAAATTAACCAGGCATGGTAGCACACACCTGTAATCCCAGCTACTCGGGAAGTTGAGGTAGGAGAATCGCTGGAGCCTGGGAGGTGGAGGTTGCAGTGAGCCAAGATCACGCTGCTACACTTCAGTCAGGGTGACAGAGCGAGACGCCATCTCAAAAAAACAAAACAAAAAAACAAAACAAAACAAAAAAAACCAGCCAGGCATGGTGGCATGCAACTGTAGTCCCAGCTACTCTGGAGGCTGAGATGGAAGGATGGCTTGAGCCCAGGAGTTTGAGACCAACCTAGGCAACATAGTGAGACTCTGTTGCTACGAAAAATAAAAAATAGCTGGGCACGGTTGCACACACCCATAGTACCCGCTACTCGGGAGGCTGAGGTGGGAGGATCATCACTTGAGCCGGGATGGTTGATGCTGCAGAGAGCTATGATGATGCCACCGCACTCCAGCCTGGGTGACAGAGCAAGACTCTGTCTCTAAAAAAAATAGTTAATTTTTTAGTATACAATTGAAACAGAAGTGCCGAGAATGCACTTTCTGCGAGCTCCTTAGGTGTGGACATCTCTAGCCACACCACATCCACGTTGTCCTCCACTTACCCCTGCTGCCCACCAAACTCCAACCAACCCCTCTGGGCTGTGTCTGGCCACTGTGCATTTGTATGAGGTCCTCGCTGCCCCTGAGCTGCCTGGGAGGACTCAGAGGAGTCTGCCTGCCACCATCTGCCCCATGCAGACATCCCTGCCGTGGCCAGCAGCTGGACACGCTGAAGGCAGACATCAAGTGTGAGCAGCAACAGGTCCCTGGAGTCTGGACTGGTCACAATATTCATTCATTTAAAATTATTTCCAGCCTCCGGCAGACCATCTAGCAGAATGGTTAATAAATGTACTTCTTCTGCCGCAACACCCACCACACTTAATTACAATCAATTAGTCACTTGTGTGTCTTCCGCCTAGGACTGGAGGTTTTGTGAGGTCGAGGTGGTGCTGGCCCTGCCCACGCCTGTCTCTGCAGGACCTGTTGCACACAGTAGGATCTCAATAAGTATTTGCTAAATGAATAAATCAATGAAAAGTTTACTGGACTGCGGTGGGGGAAAACAAACTTAGTGCCAATTGGGTCAAATAGTCACTGTGTGACCTCGAGCAAGTTGTGACATCCTGGAGCTTCAGCTTCCTCCGCTGCAACACGGAAAGCCCAGTCGACATCCATCCTCCCACAGGGGCACGGGTGCTGCCAAAGCAGGTCGTAAACTGCAAAGCTTTTTACAGAAGTGATACAGCTGGGTGTATCTGGACTCTTCTCCTTTCCTGGTGTAGCTTTCTTCTAGAAAGGTCTGGAAGACTTGTCACAGTCCTGATGCAGGATGAGCCTTTGGTCCTGGTCATTTGGATGCCCAGACAGCCTGCGGAACCAGCAGAGCGAGGTGTGATATTAGAGGATGGTGGGAGGGTTCAGGGCCATGCTCTGTGTCCAAGCAGGTTGGCAGCAGGAACGCTGTGCACCAAGCAGGCTCCACTTCTCCAGCAGGAGGAAGCAGGGGCTTCACCACCACCCCCAGAAGGGCTGTGTCTACGGCTGTAGCTCCCCTGGGCCATTTCCCTGTTTACCATGCAAAGTTCCTCTGGCTTTCCTGGAGGGAAGAAGTGCATCTTGCAGCCGAATCATGCCCTGTGACTGGGAATGAGACCATAGGAAATACAACCTGTGCTGTCCTCCAGGACCCCGGAAATGAGACCACACAGCCCGCACTCTCTCTGGGCATGAGGATGGTCAGGACACAAAGGGGCTGCGGGAGTCCCCTCCCAGTGAGGCTGGGAGGGGACAGAGACGCGTGTATGGGAATCCCCACTGAGCAAAGGGACAGCTAAGGTGGTAGTGGGTGAGCGAGGACTGGTTAGAACTAACTGGGGCCATTTATCATAATTCCCAACCAGGCTGGGTGTAGGTGGCCCATGCTGTCCTGGTGCTAGGTTGGGTACAGAAATGGGCAAGGAGGGAGGAGGGTCGTGAATGCCCATTAGAGGCCTATTTCATCTTCACTGACCCTGCGGGCTCCCATGTCACAGCTGACAAGGTGGTTGCCCTCAGCAGGTACCCCAAATTTTGGCTGAGTGAACAGGGGATTGAATCTAATCAATGCCTGTTCTGTGTATATTTATATCTCTCATTTATCCTATGTGATAATAAAAAAGCTGTAATTTATTGAAGCTTACTACGCACCGAGAAGCACTTCTATGCATTAGTGTATTTAATTTCATGATTACATGAATGTATTTAATCTTAGCCTCATGAGGAAAATGAGGCACAGATGTTTAAGAAATTGCCCAAGGTCAAACAGATCATTAATAGTAGATGTAGGGGCCAGGCATGGTGGCTCACTTCTGTAATCCCAGCACTATGGGAGGCCGATGCAGGGGGATCACTGAGGTCAGGGGTTCAAGACCAGCCTGACCAACATAGTGAAACCCCGTCTCTACTAAAATACAAAAATTAGCCTGGTGTGGTGGCATGTGCCTGCAATCCCAGCTACTGGGGAGGCTAAGGTAGGAGAATTGCTTGAGCCTGGGAGGTGGAGGTTGCAGTGAGCGGAGACAGCGCCACTGCACTCTAGCGTGGGTGACAGAGCTAGACTCCAACTCCAAAATAATCATAATCATAATCATAATTATAATCATAATGGATTTAGGGTTCGAATACAGGCATGACTGCTCCAGAGCATACAGTCTCTCTCTCTCTCTCTCTCTCGCTCTCTCTCTCTGCACACACACACACTCACATTTCATTCACATACATTTGTATGTATGTGTAAAGACAGGTGTACACATTGTGTTTATATTTGTATGTAAATCTATATGCATAATGTTTATTCCTGGCATGGCTGTCCCACATGAAATTTTCATTAGATTATTCAGCCTTGCTATAAACAACCCAAAATATACACATGTATATAAAGTGATTTTACCTCATATGTTAGAATCACATAAATCAAACGGGGGAGAAAACGAGAAGAGGCTAAGTTAGTTAGTTGAACAACATATCTCTGTTAGAACCAAATGACATCTAGTTTTAAAAGTAGATTAAGGCTGGGCACAGTGGCTCACGCCTGTAATCTCAGTGCTTTGGGAGGCCGAAGTGGAGGACTACTTGAAGCCAGGAGTTCAAGCTCAGCCTGGGCAACATAGTGGTACCCTATCTCTATAAAAAATTAAAAATTAGGCAAGCATGGTGGCATAGGCTTGTCATCCCAGCTACTCAGGAGGTTGAGGCAAGAGGATAGCTTGAGCCCAGAGGTTAGAGGCTGCAACCCCTACTCTTAAAGGAATTTTTTTAAGTAGATTAAAAAAAGGAAACACAAGGAAAGGAGGCACAAGTCCCACACGTGCATTTTAGAAAGACATTGTGTAAGCGGGGAATGCATTCAGGGGAGAGACGTGGAGCAGCGCATCACCAGTAAGAAAAATTGCTGCCTGGGCCACTCCGTATGTAATTCATGACTGGAACATGAAGCAGGGACTGCAGCAGTGATATAATAAGACACAAATAGGGCCGACAGGGATGGAACATAATTACAGAGACACTCAATCTGCTGGTAGCATTTACCGAAGAATAAGTTGCATACACGAGAATTTGCATACAAATGAGACACTGAAAGCACAGGAACAAGATAGTGATAAGGCCTCATACATGGTATTAAAGCATGTCAGAAGGCAAAAAAAAAAAAAATCATTAAGTTGATACTATGTAGGGTTAGCTATATTACATCACCAAAATAAATTTTAAATGGCTTACTGAGCTTTAAACAGGTACATGGCTTTCAATTCACAATGTTAGCCAATATTTGGTGAGTGTGTGTCTCATTTTTATTGGTTGGCCTTATGTATTTGAAATATTATTTTAGGAAATAATATTTTAAAATAAATGCCAAATTTTCATAAACATTATGTTTAATTCTC
This sequence comes from Macaca mulatta, assembly GCF_049350105.2. Lineage (NCBI taxonomy): Eukaryota > Metazoa > Chordata > Mammalia > Primates > Cercopithecidae > Macaca > Macaca mulatta. Next base: position 8,325,677 of record NC_133418.1, read on the forward strand.
TTGTGACAGGCTGCATACAATTCCTAGGCAAGACTTTAAGAATAATTTCTTCAAACACTTCTTTACCATTGACACAAACTCTGTTTACACAAATAGGTCAGAAAAATATAAACTTATAAATAACCATGCAAAATGTTACAACAGTTACAATTATGTTTAAAGAATCTAATAGTGTTTTTACTTTTCTTGAAAAATGCATTGTTGAAATAAATTGTGGGCCAGGCACAGTGGCTCACTCCTGTAATCCCAGCACTTTGAGAGGCCAAGGCTGGATGATCACTTGAGCCCAGGAGTTCAAGGCCAGCCTGGGCAACGTGGTGAGGTTTTGTCACTACAAGAAGTGAAAACATTTGCCGGATGTGGTGGTGCATGCCTGTATTTCCAGCTGCTTGGGAGGCTGTGGTGGGAGGATCCCTTGAGCCCAGGAGGTTGAAGTTGCAGTGAGCCGTGATTAGGTCAACGTACTCTAGCCTGAGTACAAATACAGTAAGACCCTGTATTTGAAAAAAAGAAAGGAAAGAAAGAAATTGTGAACTGTGAATGGATTTTGTACTGAACTAAGCTACATATCTATGTTTTAAAACAGTACTTGGGAGATTGAGATGGGAGAATTGCTTGAACCCAAGAGGCAGAGGTTGCAGTGAGCTGACATCGCGCCACTGCACTCCAACCTGGGTAACAGAGCGTGACTCCATCTCAAAAAAAAAAAAAAAAGTGGCAGTGAAGCCCTCATTTGCAGTTTGTGCATGCATTGCTAGGAGGATTGCTCTGCTCCTGGAAAAATTTTGGACAAAAATTTCCAAAGTATATAATGACAGAGTTTTAGGGCTGAGACCTGGACGTGTTCCTGCTCACTCTCCCTGATGCCCAGCCTCATCCCTGCTGTGTGACTTGCTCCTTGGGCACCCCTTAATGAATTTATCTGCTCCATGAGGGGCCCCTGCAGATCTCTTTGGGTGGCTATGGAATCAGATGCCCAGGTGGTAGACACTTCCTGGCCTGTACTCAATCTATGCAGTCCAGGGGAGAGCGCTGGGAGTAGCTCCTTGCAGTCTGTCTCTGACATACCGTGGGCCATGTGGTCAGACTCCAGTCAGCTTAGGCTGTCATTAAGGAGTCTCAGAAAAAGCTGCTCAACTTGGAGGTGGGCAACCTCAAGTTTTCAGCAGCTGTAAGCTCTGTAGATGACCTAAGGACTCAGGTGATCCTCTGGCACAAGAGGGCTTATTGTTTGGGAAATTTTGTTCTAAAGAACAGAAGCTAAGAGTTTGCTATTATTTTCAAACTCAATATGCCATTGGCTGATATATCTTTGTTACTGTAGCCCTTCCTTTGGGGTTTGTTAATTACTTTTTGTCTTACAATTTTTGCTTTCTGTCTTTTGATGCTATGTGTTTGGACACATGAATTTCCTGCTAACTTTACTTTTGATATTGATTAACCAATTTACAAAATGATTCAATTTCTCATTATAACTGTAATGTATTTTACATTGAATTTGAACTTGTTTGCATAGAAATACCATAAACCCTGCTTCCTTTATGTTTAGCATTTTCCTAAGAGTCTTTATTCTTTAAATTTTAATATTTCTTTATCATTTTTATTTATATGCTAGGAGCCTAGACGCTTACTTAGAGTTTGTTTTACCTGGTATTTGCCCTTTAGAAAAGAAATTTTTCCCATTTACTTTTATTGTCTTAATTAGTTTGCCTCTTCTGTTTTTTAAAGACTTCTCTTTGATGATATTTCTTGCTACTTTTCTTGTTTGGATATTTCTATTTGAATTGTGTATAACTTTCTTTAAGATAGAGATCCTGTTTTAGTTCCATTAGTCTATTATTCTTTAAATCTAATCATTCTGAAACTGGTAAAAACCAAGCAATATTTAAAGGTGGAAGCTTAGTAAAATGGATACTATGTTGAACAGAGTCACATGTTAAGTAGAACTACAAATGGCACAACTACAATAATTCTAGTAATTCTGGTAGGAGCTACTGTGAGCTGAGGGTTTACCACATGCCTGAAACCTGGGCTGAGTGTTTCAAAGAATGCCTCAATGACAGTTTGCTAGGCCAAAGGGTAGCAGAGGATGGAGCTGGAACCCGAACTGCAGGCCGTGTGATTCTGGAGGCCAAATCCCAACTCAGAAGGAAGGCCCTCAGAAATCTTGGAAGGAACAGCCTCTCCCAAGGTGGCCTTCTGTGGTTCCTCTGGGGATGTTCAGAAGGTCTCGTGAACCAGAGATAACTGGTCCTGGGAAAACACCACTTAAATCCACTTAAAGCAGGACCAAAATTTGACACTCAATAGAGGAATAGTAAGTTTAATTGTGACTTTATCTTGATAAATAGAGTGAAAGTTATGAAAGTAAGTTTATCTTACATTTATTAAAATGTACATTCTAACTGTAATTATGTATGTGCTAAAGACAGAAAAGGAACAAACTGAGTGGTATTTGGGTGGCTTTTGGGTACAACATTCCTGACAAAAGAGTAGGGTAGCTCATCAGGACATCCTTTACTTCACACAGAGTGCTGCATCACAAGCATATGGAAAGTGTCTCTTTTATTTAAAAAAAAAAAAATAGATGCAAAGGATTCATATATTTCCCTGATGCCTCTCTTGATCCTTTGGCATTAAAATCACTTTCTTTTGCATTGCCTAAGCACTGGTTTTCCTTTCCATTTATAACTGGAGAAAGTGCCAAACAACAGATTAAGAGTTTTGCATGTGATCCGTACAATTCTTCAACATCACTTTTGTCTCCTTCATGAAATCCCACCATCTTTTGCAAGAGGTGTTATTTCACGGTGCAATTGACTTGCATTGCTCTTTCATTGTATCGTGTGACCTTGTGCTACTGTCTGACAAACAAGGTGGGGCAAACTGTACCAGCCCTGGTCCCTGCAAGGAATAGATGGCAATACTCACCCAGACTGCATAATTGAGGAGAGTTTAATAAAGAAAACTTACAAAACGCTGTTGGGCAGGGTTGGGGGAAACAAAGGATGCTGAAGGATATCTGGGGTTAGCATCAGCAGGAAGCCATTACAACCCTTTCCCCCAACCTACCTGTGACACAGAGAGCTGTAACCAGAGGGGAGAGCTGCCTCAAAGGGGCTGTGACTTAGGTCACAGTCATTCGTGCTAACCCAGCTGAGAGGAAGCTGAGAGAGCAATTGCCCTGATTTCACTCTCTTCCTGTCTCCTGGTCCTCCTGCCACTGACTCCCACTGGTCAAGCCCTAATGGATTCCAGAGAGTAAAGGAACCCCTTGATTACACTGATAAAGTTCAGCTTCCCAGGACAAAAAGTTGGGTAGAAAGGGAGAAATTGGGCCGGGCGCAGTGGCTCATGCCTGTAATCCCAGCACTTTGGGAGGCCGAGGCGGGTGGATCACTTGAGGTCAGGAGTTCAAGACCACCGTGGCCAACATGGTGAGACCGTCTCTACTAAAAATACAAAAATTAGCCGGGCGTGGTGGCAGGCGCCTGTAACACCAGCTACTCGGGAGACTGAGGCAGGAGAATTGCTTGAACCTGGGAGGCAGAGGTTGCAGTGAGCCAAGATCATGCCACTGCGTTCCAGCCTGGGAGACAGAGTGAGACTCCATCTCAAAAAAAAAAAAAAACAGAAAGGGAGAAATTGGATCAGGAGGGACAAACAAAAATATCTTTTATACAGACTTAAAACTTGTGGATTTGTTGACTCAGTAGACTGATGTGAAGTGGAGAGGGATGTCTGAATGGGAGCAAACTTTATAGGTGGTCAGTTTGTTATAGACCTTCTATCTTATAAGTTGCCCTTGCTACATTACCTCATAACTGTGGTGATTCAGATAATGACTACTAGGCTAATGTAATCTTCTATAGTTTCCCTTCTAAAGGAAGCAGAATATTTCTCTTCTATTGAGAAGAGAGTAGAAACAGAACCAAGGGTAAATTGGACTTCTTGGGGGGGGGGGGTGGGACAAGATATATTTGTATACATGTACACATATACAGAAAAGTGTCATCTATATTGTGTGAGTGAATTTACTCAGTTAGCTAGGAGTGATGGGCATTTTGATCGCTAGAAATGCTTTCTGGCATTTTAAAGCGAGAAGACATATTTAAAATTTAAGATTTTAGGCCAGGTGTGGTGGCTCATACCTGTAATCCCAGCACTTTAGGAGGCCAAGGCGGGTGGATCATGAGGTCAGGAGGTTCAGACCATGCTGGCTAACATGGTGAAACCCCATCTCTACTAAAAATACAAAAAATTAGCCAGGCACGGTGGCGGGTGCCTGTAGTCCCAGCTACTTGGGAGGCTGAGGGAGGAGAATGGTGTGAACCCGGGAGGCGGAGCTTGCAGTGAGCTGAGATCACGCCACTGCACTCCAGCCTGGGCGACAGAGCAAGACTCCGTCTCAAAAAAAAGAAAAAAAAATTAAGATTTTAAGCCTTAACTTAACCACCAGTTTCATAATATCACCTGATTTACAAGGTTTAATGAGAAAAATGAAACTTTCAGAAAGGAATTAAGTTGAAAATCTCTCCCTATTGTATCATACTTTCAACGACTTAAGAAAAAAAGTTAACTTCTGATTCCTTCTGTAAGTCTATCAGAAGATCTGAAATGAATGCCATCTAGAATAATGATCAAAATCTACTTGGTTCTATACATTCAGGGTAATTTTCCTCTTTTTGAACATTCTGCTGGTTAATATGGGACAAATAATGACAAAGGAAGCAGAACGCATCATCCTAATAAAAAGCTAAGTATAGGCTCTGCTTTCAAAGAGAAGCACCGGCGTGTAGCTGGTGTTTTTCAGTTATTTTCAAGATGCTATCTTATTAGTATCTACCCAAATAGGAAACAGACCACTCAGTAGTGTAAAGGATTCTTTTAAATGTATCACCCCTTCAACAAACAGTCACAGGGCCCTCTGGAAGGCTGACCATGACCCATGCCCCGAAGCCCTCATGCATCCTCAGCCTTTCATCTCTGGAGTCTCCTTGTCTCCTCTAGTTGCTCTCTAGGAGCCAGGTCCTGGCACATCTGCACTAGTCCAAGCCAAAAGTCTTAGTTTGCGTTGCTCCGGAAGTGGACTCTGAGACAAGGATTCCAGAGTAAATAGCTTCTTTGGTAGGTAACAGAAATACCAGTAGGAGAGTTGGGGAGAGAGATAGGGAAAAGAAAGCAGCCCAAAGGGGGTACTATCAAGCACTGTGGCCAACTGGAGCTGAACCTTCTGGGGAAATGACCTGGGAACACAGCTCAGCTCAGGGGTGGAGGGCTGGAGTATTTATAGTGAGTATTTCAACCAAATCTTATCAGCTGAAGGCTGCTTGCAACAGGCATTAATTCTCTGGCACTTCCAGTCTGCCATAGACAAAGGCAACGTGGGATTTGGAGGCCGGTGAAAACTCTCAGTCAAACAGGTTCAGGTAATGGCAGCTGGAAGTCAGACTGGCAGCTGTAAGGTAGGTCCAGAGGGCCAGGAGATGGGGCAGACATCCACAGCATCTGCTCCATCATGGCTCTCTTTAGGCATGCTCTCTTCCTATCACCGCCAACTCAGGGAAGCTATTTTCTTGTCTTGGAGTGGGGAGAACTCTACTCTCTCCACTCTACTTTTCTCAAAAATTTTGTGGAGTTCTTAAATTCTCTAAGTTATTCTATAGAACCAAGTTTTGGGCTGGGAGTGGTGGCTCATGCCAGTAATCCCAGCACTTTGGGAGGCAGAGGCAGGCAGGTTACCTAAGGTCAGTGGTTCGAGACCAGACTGTCCAACATGGTGAAAACCCGTCTTCACTAAAAATACAAAAATTAGCCAGGCGTGGTGGTGCACGCCAGCCTGGGCAACAAGAATGAAACTCCATCTAAAAAACAAAACAAAACAAAAAACCCCCTAAGTTTTGGAAACACCAAAGCCAGAAACATACAGGCCTCTTTGACTCTGTATTCGACCACATTGTCACATAAGAAAATGGATGCAGAGCAAGCAGTCTGCACAAATGGATAAAAACAAAAGGTGGAAATCATGGAAGGTTTATCTCAGAACTTCATCCTTTCCTAGAATCCACTGCTGTTACTACCAACACAACCATTAGTTATTTTATCACTGTAAGCACATCAGAAAATGTTATTATGAAAACACTCATGAATACTAATACTAGCAATTGTCAACCACTATGGTCCAAAAAAATAATATGCAGTCTTTGACATTAGGAGCTTGTAATTCAAACTCGTTTTTATTAAAATCCATCAGAGTATTTCTCTTCAAGCTATGATGGAATGACTTGCAGTAGACTAAAGCTTCAGCTGAAAACAAGTAGAAAAACTGGAGAAAAAAACAAGATAAGCTTGTTTGAAGGCATTGGAGAGATGCTAGAATAGATGCCAGGACTTTAGGGGCCAAACTCCTAGAGAAAAGGGAAGTTCATTGAGGATAACTCAGTCATTTTTATTCTACTCATCCTCTTAGGACATTTGCTGATTCCTGATCCAAACACAGTAAGGTTAAACTGGGCAAAAAGAGAAAAAAGGATGCCAAGAATCAGATAAGTCTGAAGAACTTTTAATAATCCCAAATAGGAGTGGAAAGGCAAACAGGAACTTAGGGTTGCCAAGGCAGTCAAGACTTGAAGGGCCAAGCATTCAAAGAGAAGTGAAGTTCAGAAAAGTGGGCCTAATACGCCACACTAGTTTCTGCATTGAGACATTTGGTGATTCTTAATTTTTGCAATGCAAAAGGCTCGGAAATCTCTGACAAAACAGCTGGAAAATAAAACAGAAGTTTTAGTGTCCTTACGTAGCTGGGGAGACAAAAATTGGAGTCTGGTGTTTCCAAGCTCTAGTAAACACCCTAGATCTCCATTTAGAGTCTGCGGTATATACTAAATGTACGTTTGAATGAGAGATAGATTCAGTCTTACAAAGGCTACAACATAGCTTTGAACCAGGGATTTAAGTAAACTGCCCATATTTGAGCTGTCTGGCAGAGAGTAGGATTAATCCTCTCTGAAGGAAGATAAATCATCCTCAGACTTTTCAATTTTTGTGTATAATATTTGCCATTTAATTGAAGTATCAGGTATATATGACACAAAGTTAACAGAAACAGGCAGTAAAAATAGATCCCAAAACGATCAAGATATTTCAGTTATTAGACACAGGTATTCATGTGTTCTTTTTTGAGAGAAGATGACAAGATAAAGGATTTCTTTTTTGTTGTTGTTTTTTGAGATGGAGTCTCACTGTGTCATCAGGCTGGAGGGTAGTGGTGTAATCTCGGCTCACTGCAACCTCCGCCCCCTAGGTTCAAGCAATTCTCCTGCCTCAGCCTCCCAAGTAGCAGGGATTACAGGTGTGCACCACCATGCCTGGCTAATTTTTGTATTTTTAGTAGAGATGGGGTTTCACCATGTTGGCCAGGCTGGTCTTGAACTCCTGACCTCAGGTGAGCTGCCTGCCAAAGTGTTGGGATTACAGGCGTGAGCCACCTCACCCAGTCAAGATAAAGAATTTCGACAGAAAACTCTAATATATTAAAGTATTATGAAAATTCTAGAAATTAAAAATACAACTAAAATTAAGACCTAATAAACGCAACAGATGGAAAACAGCTAAGGAGAGGATTAGTATATTTGCAAGTCAGTAGAAAATGTACACATTGACATAAAGATTTAAAAAGGAACAGGAAATATTTTAAAAATGTTAACAACATATGAACTAGGATTAAATGGATTATAATGGAAAAGTCTAAAAATATGTACCTAGAATTTCAGGGGGAGATAGATTGATTGGGATACAGAAATAATATTTTAAAAAATAATATCTGAGAGTTTTCTGAAACTGATGAAAGACATGATACCACAACTTTAAGGATCATGCTTACCCTAAAACACTATAAACAAAGACAGAAGAAAAAAAAAAAAAAAAAAACAATCCTATATACCTAGGTACATCACAGTAAAATGAAGAATCTTAGAGACAAAAAGAAAATCTTAAAAGTAGAAGAAAAAAAAAACAGACACAGCAACACTTTCAAATGAGTAACAAACAATAAAGCTAACAGCTGACTTCCCAACAGAAACTTCAGAAACCTGAAGACAATGGAAAGATGTCTTTAGGCATTGAAAAGAAGTAATAGCCAAACTAGACATTTATATTCAAAGAGATGTTTTTTAAAAATTAAGAAAAAATAATAATACTTTTGAACAAACATGGAGAATGTATCACCATGGGTACCCACACAGGAAACACTAAATTGGGCTTTTAAGGCAGGAGGAAAATGATCCCAGACTAAAGTACAAAAATGAATGGAGAATAAAGGAGAAACACACACGCACAAATGAATAATACATTAAGGAGAAGAACAACAACTTATGTATCTTAAAATGTACGCCCATTTAAAGTTCATGACAAGCATATCACAAAAAGCAGAAAAGGAATAGAGTTAAAAGTTCTAGCCCAGGAACTGGTAAAATAACTAATTTATATTGACCCTTAAAAAGTAAAAAGCACAGGTAGTAGTCTCTAGGGTAGCCATTTAAAAAATAGTAAAAAAAAAAAAAAAAAAAAAAAACTAAACTAAAAGCAAATACATAAAAATTGTAGAATAATAATATTTTTTTAGTTATGTAACAGAAGTTTTTTTAAAAGGCTAGATAAAACATGTACATAACAGGGAGAATGGCAGCTACCCAAACAAATTACTGATTACATTAAGACAAAATGGCCTATTTAAAATACAAAGACTTGGCCAGGCATGGTGATTTACACCTGTAATTCCAGTACTTTGGGAGGCCGAGGTGGGTGGATCACCTGAGGTCAGGAGTTCGAGACCAGCCTGGCCAACATGGCAAAACCCCATCTCTACTAAAAACACAAAAATTAGCTAGGCATGGTGGCGCATGCCTGTAGTCCCAGCTACTCGGGAGGCTAAGGCAGGAGAATCGCTTGAACCCAGGAGGCAGAGGTTGCAGTGAGCCAAGATCGCGCCATTCCCCTCTAACCTGGGCAACAAGAGTAAAACTCCGTCTCAGAAAAAAAAAAAAAAAAAAAATACAAAGACTTAGGCTAGATGAAACAAAACAAAACAAAACAAAACCCAAACTCAATTATATATGGCTAACAAGAGACACAGCTAAACAAATGACAAAATAGAAAGGTTGAAAATTAAAGGATAGAGTGAACTATGGGTTGCAAACACTAAGGAGAAGAAAGCAGATATAACTGTGCGAATCTACTGACTACTAGTCAACTGACAAGGTAGACTTTAAGGCAAGAAGCATTTCCAGAGTTAAGGAGAGGCTTTCTTAATAATAAAAAGTTCAAGCCTCAAGAAGCATATGTGTTTACTTAATTACATGGTTACAAACTATGTAAAGCAAAGCTGAACAGAAATAAACCAATGCACAACTTTACTGGGACGTTTTAGCTTAATTTCTAATTAACTGACAGAACAAGGTAAAAAAAAAAAAAATTCAGTAAGAGCATAAAAGACTTGCACAACATGACTAAGAAATTTGACCTGACACATAGAAAACTCCACCCCAAAATGCAGTGTCTTCAAATCTACATTGCATATTTACCTAAGTCGAACATATTGTGGTCCACAACATAAGCAGTGAAATCATTCAGATCATCTTATCTAAAAGTGAAATTAGGCCATAAATCAGTGACAAAATACAACTAACAAATCCCCAAATGCTTGGAAATTAAGTAATACATTTCTAAACAAATCACGGGTCAAAGAAGACATCAGAATGAAAATTAGAAAATATTTTGAAATGAGTGATAAGAGGCTCTGTTCTCAGCAATGGTGGAAGAGCCTGGATTAGATTAACTCACTCACAGATAAAAACTGTAAGCTCTGGGGAAGATACGAACAATCTCTGAACAACAGCAGCAATGAAACCAAATGACTATTTGTAAATTAGTCATGTCATAATAAAAGTGCTTAAAACCAGTAAAAGAAAAAAATATAAAAGCTTCAGATGAAAAAGACAAATTATGCACACAGGAAGAATCCAGCAGACCTCTTGATGGAAACAATGTCAATTAGAAGACAGTGGAGCAAAATATTTAAAGTACTGAAAGAAAAAAAGCTGTCAACAAAATCTTTATTCAGCAAAAATGATGACATTTTCAGGCATACAAAAGTTGGAAGAATTTGTCACCGTCAAACTTGCACTTCAATAAATGTAAAAGGAAATTCTTGAAGCTGAAGGAAAATGATACAAGATGGAAATCTGAATCTACACAATGGAATAAGGAGCACCAGTAATGGCAATTATATGGGTAAACAAAACTTTCTTACTATTTGAATGTCTGCAAAAGATAATTTCTGGGTAAAAGAAAAATAAAAACAATGTATTTTGAGGTTTATAGTATGCAATAATTCCCTCCTTATTCATGAGTGAGATGTCAAGACCCCCAGTGATTGTCTGAAACCACAGGTAGTACTGAATCCTAAATATATTATAAACAAATTCCTTTTTCCTTCCTTACAATTTCATGGATAGAAGATTCATTCTTACTGCAGACCTCAGAAACCTCAGCATGCCATTTTTTTCTTTCCTGATTGTCAATAACTTTCACCGCTTCACGTAAAGGAAGCACTTTACAGCTTCCTTGCCATATCTGAATTGCCATCATCACCACTCTTGTGTTTTGGGGGCATTATTAAATTAAATAAGAGTGACCTGAACACAAGCATTGTGGCTCCATGACAGTCAAGCTGATAACCAAGAAAGACATCTACTAAGTGACTAATGGCTGGGTAGCATACACAGCATGGATACACTGGACAAAGGGATGATTTATGTCCTGGGTGGGACAGAGCAGGATGGTGTAAATTTCATCATGCTACTCAGAAAAGCATACAATTTAAAACATATAAACCGTTTATGTCTGGAATTTTCCATTTAACATTTTTGGACCATGGTTGACCATGGGTGGTTGAAACTGCAGAAAGCAAAACCACAGATAAGTGGGGACACCTGCATGTAGAAGAAAAAGGCATGACAGCAGTGGCACAAAGGCCAGGAAGGGATAAATGGATATAATCTATTGTAATGTTATTAAACTATATGTAAAGTGCTTTATAATACCATTTGAAGATAGATTATGATAGGTAAAATTTGTATACCATAAACCCTAAAGTGACCATTCAAATAACAAAACAATTATAGCTAATAATCAATAAAAAAGATAAAATCAAATCACAAAATACACTCTATTAATCCAAAAGAAGGCAGAAAAAGAAGGAAAGAGAACACACAATAGGTGAACAAATAGAAAATAAATAGCAAGATGATGGAGGGAAACCAATTGTATTGAAAAGCACATGAAATGATCCACTACCTCAATTTAAAGACACAGATTCTGAGATGGGATAACAAAATCAAGACCCAAGTATATGCTGCCTAGAAGAAATGTAAGAGAAATGTGAAGACGCAAATAGGTTAAAAGTAAAAAAATGGAAAAAGGTACCACAGTAACATCAATCAAAAGAAAGCTTGAATAGGTATGTTAGTATTCCTTGGAAATTGATTTCAAGGACAAAGAGGGTGATCTATAATAATAAAAAGATCAATTCATCAAGAAAACATACAATTCTAACATGTATATATCTAAAACAGGTCTTCAAAATATATGAATCAAAAATTGGAAGAACTGTGAGGAGAAATAGAGAAATCTACAATTACGATAGATTTCATCATCCATGTCTCCATGATTGAGAGAACAAGTATACAGAGAATCGGTGGATAAAGAAGATGATCAACTCTATCAATGTACCTGAAATAATTGACATTTATAGAACTCTCCACTCTATAACAGCACATAGAAATAGACCAAAACAGACCATATTTTGGGTGCACATAGAAATAGACCAAAACAGACCATATCTTGGGTGCACATAGAAATAGACAAAACAGGCCATATTTGGGGCCATAAAACTATTCTCAATAATTTAAAAAGAGATCAAGTCATACAAAGTATTGCTCTCTACAATGGCATTAAATCAGAAGTAAATGACAAAAATCCATAGAAAATCCTCAGATATTTTGACACTAGATAACAGACTTCTAAATAACCTATGGATCTAAGAAAGACAATCAAAAAGGAAATTAGAAAGTATTTTGCACTGAATGAAAATGAAAACACAACCTATCAAAATCTATGAGATGCAGCTAAAGTTATATTTAAAAGGAAATGTATAGCACTGAATGCCTATTCCAGAAAAGAAAGAAAATTCAAATCAAAGACCAAACATTAAAAAGCTAAAATAAGAGAAGCTAATGAAACCTAAAGTAAGCAGTAAGAAAGAAAATAATAAAGATCAAATCAGAAACTCATTCAGTAGAAAACAGAAAACAATAAAGAAATATCAATGAAACAAAAAACTGGTTCTTGGAGATTAATAAAACTGATGAACACCTAGTCAAATGGCTTTCCTGTGATTTTTGCTGAACATTCTTTTCCAGGTTACTGTCTTTTATTGTACAGTATGTGTGTTACATACGTTGCTTTTTTTCTCACTCTATTGCCCCCATTCTTGTCCATATTATCAAGACTTTTATTGAAGTAGTTTAACTAGTTTATTTTACAGCTGGGAAATTTCCATTGATAGAATCCACTGACCTTATTCAAATTTCATAAGTTTTACAAGCCCTCATTTGTGTGTGTGTGTGTGTGTGTGTGTGTGTGTGTGTGTGTTTAGTTCTTTATACATGTGTGAATTTCTGTGACCACTACCATAAGCCAAATACAGAACAGTTCAGTTGCAAAGAGCCCTTATACTACCTTCACATATCGATAGCCACCTCCTTTTTAATACTATCTCCTGCTTCATCTCCAATCCTTGGCATCAACTACTTTCTTTTACTCTATAATTTTATCATTTTAATAAAGTTGTATAAACGGAATTAGACAGAGATTGGATTTTCTCACTCAGCATAATTTTCTGGAGACCCATCCACGTTGTTGCACAGAATAGTAATGAACCACTATTAATGCTTCATTCCTATGTGTTGTTCCATAGAATCCTATGGAATAGATGAACCACAGTTTGTTTAAACTTTACCTGTTGGAGGACACTTGGATTGTTTCCATTTTTTGACTATTACTAATAAAGCTGCTGCAAACACTTCTGTACAGATTTTTGTGTGGACGTAAGTTTTCATTTCTCTGCGATAAATGCTCAAGCATGCAATTCTGGGCTGTAAGGCAGTGACATGTTTAGTTCTATAAGAAACTGCCAAACTAAATTAGCACAAAATGAATCATACAGCTACATGTAAAACCTAAAACCATACATTTCTAGAGGAAAACACAATAAAGATATTCATGAACTTAGGTTAGGTATCATATTAGATACAATATCAAAATCAGGATACGCACCAAAAAATTGATAAATCAAAGTCAACAAGTTTCATTTTTCAAAATATATTTTTAAGACAATGAAAAGTGAACCACAGATTGGGAGAAAATATTTGCAGGTCCCATTTCTGATTGAAGACCTGAATCTGGAATATATAAAGAACTCTTAAAACTTAGTAATAAGAAAACAAACAATCCACTATAAAATGGGCAAAGATTTGAACTGACACTTCAAAAAGATGATACACAGATGCCAAGTAAGCACACGAAAGATGCACAATACTATTAATATGAGAAATGCACATTAAAACCACCGCAAGATATCACTACACATAGATTAGAATGTCTAAGATTAAAACGTCCAAACGTACCAAGTGTTGGAGAGGATGTGGAGCAACTGCGCTTCTCATGCATTGCTGGGGGGAATGTAAATGGCACAACTATTTTGGAAAACAGTTTGGCAGATTTTTAGAAAGTTAAACACATACCTACCATATGGCCTAGCCATTCTACTCCTAGATAGACGAGACAAGAAAAGAAAGCGTATGTCCACGCCAAGATTGTATGCAAATCTTTTTAGCAGCCTTATTTGTCATAACCCCAATTGGGAAACTAACACTCATCAAGAGGCGATTGGTTAAATGAACCACAGTGTGTCCATACCATAGAAGTATCCCCTAGCTCAAAAAAAAAAAAAGAAAAAAAGATTTATCGATACAAGCACAATGCAAATGAATCTCAAAATAATTATGCTGAGTGAAAGAAGACTGACAAAACAAATAGACTTATGATTTCACCTCTATTAAATTTAAAGAAAATGCAAATAATGGAAAGTGCCATCAAGCTGAGGGGTGAGGCATGGGGAGGGCAGGGAGGGAAGTACCACAAAGCAGCACAAGCTGTCTTGTGGGAATGCTGGAGATTTCCATTATCTTGATTGTGGTGATTGGTAATGGTCTCAAGGGTGTATATATATGTTGAAATGTATCTAATTATTTACTTTAGGTATGTCTGTGTTCTCATCTCATCTCAACTCATTTCAATAAACCTGTTAAGAAATTTAAATAAAGTTTTTCTACAAAGGTATCTCTTGTCCTAGATGCAGTCACTGGTGAATTCTTCTGAACATTAAGGAAGAAATCATACCATTCTTACACAAACTCTTTTAGAGAGCAGATGAAAAGAAAATGCTTTCCAACATGTTCTATAAGCCCAGCATATTCTTGATAGCAAAACCAGACACGAGAAGACAATACCAAAAAAAAAAAAAAAAAAAAAAGCCAGTTAATCTCTCTTCTGATGCAAAATCCTAAAGAAAATATTAGCAAACTGTATCCTGCAATTTATGAAGATTGTAATATATCACAAGGAATTGTTTTTTTTCCCAGTAATGCAATGTTAGTGTAACATTTGAAAAATCATTCAATGTAATTCATGTTATGGATGTAATTTCACAATAGATGTGAAAAATCACATTCTTTCAACAGATTTATAAAAAGCATTTGATTAAATTCAAGACTTATTTACTTTAAAAAACAGCAAACTGAAACAAAAGGGAACTTCCTTAGAACGATAGAATATTTACAAATAGTCTATAAGAAACATTTGGCCGGGCATGGTGGCTCACGCCTGTAATCCCAGCACTTTGGGAGGCCAAGGCGGGTGGATCACGAGGTCAGGAGATCAAGACCATCCTGGCTAACACGGTGAAACCCCATCTCTACTAAAAATACAAAAAATTAGCCGGGCATGGTGGCAGGCGCCTGTAGTCCCAGCTACTTGGGAGGCTGAGGCAGGAGAATGGCGTGAACCTGGGAGGTAGAGCTTGCAGTGAGCCGAGATCGCTCCACTGCGCTCCAGCCTGGGCGACAGAGCAAGACTCCATCTCAAAAAAAAAAAAAAAAAAAAAGAACGGAATGAAACAAGGGTGTTCACGCTCACTGCTTCCTTTTTTTTTTTTTTTTTTTGAGACAGAGTCCTGCTGTCACCCAGGCTGGAGTGCAGTGGTGCGATCTCAGCTCACTGCAACCTCTGCCTCCCGGGTTCAAGCAATTCTCCTGCCTCAGCCTCCCGAGTAGCTGGGATTACAGGGATGAGCCACCATGCCCAGCCTCACTCTCACGGCTTCTGTTCACTATTATATTGTATAATATGACCAGTACAAGAAGATTAGAAAAAAATTACAAGAATTGACAGGAAATAATACAACTGTTATTCTTCACAGCAGCATGATTGTTTACGTAGGAAAGATTCCACAAACACTCAGAATTAATAATAAATTTAGTGAGAACACGGAAAACAGAGTCAACATACAGCAATCTATCGTATTTCTACGTATGAGGAACAATCACAAAATAAAAATTTAACAAGATACCATTTAAAAGAACATCAACAAATATCATATAACTAGGAATAAACTTAATGAAAGTTGTGTAATTCTTCTGCACTGAAAATTACAAGATAGTATATGGAGAAATTAGAGGAGACCTAAATAAATGGAGGATATACCATATTTATTTTTTATCCCATAAAAATCTCATTTCTCCTCAAATTGACCTTGATTCAGTAAGTTTATATGGCAATGCAAAGGGCCAAGAAGAGTCAAGACAACCTTGAAGAATAAGAAAGATGAAGAATTTATCTAACCACAGGGTAATTATTTATTTATTTATTTATTTATTTTGAGACAGGGTCTTGCTCTGTTACACAGGCTGGAGTGCAGTGGCATGATCATGGCTTACTGCAACCTCCACCTCCTGGGCTCAAGCAATCCTCCTGCCTGAGCCTCCCAAGTAGCTGGGACCACAGGTGTCCACCCCTGCGCCCGGCTAATTTTTGTATTCTTAGTAGAGATGGGGATTTGCCATGTCGGCCAGGTCAGTCTCGAACTCCTGGCCTCAAGTGATCTGCCCACCTTGGCCTCCTAAAGTGCTGGGATTACAGGTATGAGACACTGCGCCCGGACATACCCATAGAGTAATTTCTATGGAAACAATAGAGAGTCCAGAAACAGACTGCCATGTACACTGTCACTGATTTATGACAAGGGTGACACTGCAGCACAGTGGGGACATTTTTTCCAAAGGCAGTGCTGGGCCAATTGGATACCCATAAGGGACAAAAATCTTGATGTCTACATCCCACCATACAAAGATACCAATTCCAGGCGAATTGTAAATCTACCTGTGAAGGGTAAACCATAAAACTTCTAGAAGAAAACATTGGAGAGTATCTTTGTGACACAGGGTTAGGCAAAGATTTATTAAATAGGATACAAAAAGCATTGACTATAAAGGAAAACTGATAAATTTAAGAATTTAAGAATTAAGAATTTCTGTTCCTCAAAAGAACAGAATGCTAGAGAGTTAAGGTGCAAATCACTGAATAGATCAAAGTATTTGCAATTCATATCTAACAGAGAGTTTGATGAAGAAATTGTACCAATAAATGAAGAAAATACAGACAAACCTTGGACAAAACATGCAAGCAGCTATATCACAAAGGGAAGACAAATGTTCAATATGAAAGTGTTTCACATCATGAGGCATCAGATGAATACAAACCAGAATCACAAGGAGATACTACTGCATATACACCAAAATGGTTAAAATAAAAAAGACAGACAATACCAAGTGTTGACAAGGATGTGGAACAACTGGAACTTCACTATTGATGAGTGTGTAAATTTATACAACTCTTTGGCTATAAAATCTACTAATGCTGAATATCTGCATACCTTATGCCCCTGGGTATATCTCCAACAGAAATGTGTACACGCACATGCCAAAATGCACATGCAAGAATATAGCAGCATTACTGATGAACGCTGAAACAAAAAACAACCCAAACATTCTTCAGCAGTAGAATGAATCAATAAATTGTGGTATAGTCCTGCAACAGAATACTCTACAGTAGGGATCAGCAGACTCTTTTGTCAACAGCCAGATAATAAACATCTCCAGTTTTGCAGACAGCAGATTGCCTCTGTTGCATGGTCTTCATTTTTTTTTTTTTCTACAACCCTTTATAAAATAAATGCCATTATTAGTTTGCGACTCATACAACAACAGGCCATAGTGGGCTGTAGTCTGCCGGTCCCTGCCCTAGATCAATAGCAATGAATGTATTACCGCTACATGCAATAATAATACAAATGGATGTCACAAACAGAATTTTGCCTGAGAGAACCCATTCACAAAAGAGTGCACACTTATAATTCCAGGCAAAACTGATGATGGTAGAGGGCTTGATAGGAGTCACCTTTGGGGATAATGGTAGTGATGAAAGAGGGCACATAGAGAGCATCTGAGGTGCTGGCAGTGTTGCTTCCTGATCTGGGTGGTCATCATATGTGTATGCATTCAATGAAAACTTAGAGTTACACACATATGATTTGTATAATTTTCTAAATGTATATTTCCACAATAATTTTACTTAAAAATCCTATAAAATCACCGATGTTTAGTTTCCCCTGCAATTCTTAGTTGCCAGTAAAATTTGCCAATTCTGAACTGCCACTGTATGCCAGTTTCTTTTTAAATGTCCTAATCAGTAAAACCTTAGCCCACCAAAATACTCAGGGCCATCTAAAATGTTTACCAGTGGCCCAGAAGATCATGTTTGTGACTCATAGTCACTGGACTGTTGTTAAATAAAAGCAAAATATTGGCTTTCCTTGTCATGAGGAGGGGGAGAGAGATCAAGAAAGAGAGAGAAAGAAAGAGGGAACAAGACAGAGTTGGAAAGCAACAGAGAGCACAGCCCTTGAGGACAATGGCCCCAGCATCTGGCCCGCGGTCATTCTGCTGGATCATAACACTTCTATTTCAGTAGAAGAGAATTAAGAACACTCTTTCGTCAGAAACAAAAAGCCTAGTCGAACATATTTTTCTCATTTGTGCTTTATCCTAAACATTTGTAAAGATTTAGCAGCTCACCCCAGCAAGCCTTTTTAATCCACATTCCAGTAATAGAGATTTCAGCAATGCTTTCTCAAGGACATTCTTGTGTCCAGGCTTCAATAGAGCCAGGATACTTCATCCTCTTAGGGCACTTGGTGAAACCTTGAGATCGTGACCCACAGGACAGACAAGAAGATGATTCTCTGAGCCTGGTGTTCTCAGACCAGCACTCTGCCAGGGTGGGATTGGAGCGTAAGCCCCAGGGTGTAGCATGAACAGTGGCTCATGCCTGTAATCCCAGCACTTTGGGAGGCTGAGGCAGGCAGATCACCTGAGGTCAGAAGTTCGAGACCAGCCTGGCCAACATGGTGAAACCCCAACTCTACTGGAAAAAAAAAAAAAAAAAAAGCTGGGTGTGGTGGTGCATGCCTGTAGTCCCAGCTAATCAGGAGGCTGAGGCAGGAGAATTGCTTGAACTCAGGAGGCAGAGGTTGTAGTGAGCCGAGATCAAGCCATTGCACTCCAGCCTGGGCAACAGAGTGAGAGACTGCCTCAAAAAAATAAAAAAGAAAGAAAGAAAGAAAGAAAGAAAGAAAGAAAGAAAGAAAGAAAGAAAGAAAGAAAGAAAGAAAGAAAGAAAGAAAGAAAGGAAGAAAGGAAGGAAGGAAGGAAGGAAGGAAGGAAGGAAGGAAGGAAGGAAGGAAGGAAGGGAGAGAGAGAAAGAAGGAAGGAAGGAAGGAAAGAGAAAGAAAGAAAAGAAAAAAGAAAAAGAAAGTTGTCAACGCTAGGAAATGCTGCTGTGTCTGAACTCTGGGTGGAAAAAGTAATGGATCCTGACTTTTCTTTCAATAGTAGTTGAGCTGGATATGCAGTAGGATTCAGCTTCTTAGAAAAAATGTGGCTTTAAAAGCCAAGGAAGAGAAAAAGTATAGGGTATTAACTGGGGGCATGGCATCCAGGGGCTTGTAATCCAGGATGGACAGGAGAGTGTTTAAAACTATCAAAATGGAGAGAAAGGCCAGAGTGTCAGAAGTGTGTGGGTAGGCAGCAACAGGAGGAAGAGAAAATGCAAGTCCAATGTGGAAAGAGAGGAATACAGAGAAAATGAAGAGAAAGGACAGAAAGCAGGTAAAGAGGTAAAAAGACATCACGGAAGCTCCCAGGGCTAGCACACCTTGCCTGCATTTGCCTCCTGGTGCTCACAGAGCAGCAAGTGATGGGATAACTCAACTACTGATGACTAGCCCCCGAGGACAGAGTAGGCTTCCTTGACCAGGTGATCTGAGCCCCTCCCGACACATTATTACCCTATGCCTGTGAATGGAAGAACTCTGGAGGCAGAAAGGGGAGAAGTAAGAATAATAACATGTAGGAGTTCCAGAGAAACTAAGACATGAATATTACATAGCCTGTCCGAGGCTACTCAATCAGTAGAGGTGTGGTTGGGATTTTAGTCCTCATATTCCAAAACAATTTATATTCTAAAACTCACCAGAATTGATGAGTTGCTTTAGAAGGTCTTTTCCAAAAGACTGCCGTCCTATCTTATCCTACCATTGGAGGCTCATTCCAGTAAGAAGTGCCATAAAGAGCTACTACTTAAGCACCTTAAGGTTTAAGCCAGTGGTTCTCAAATCTTCTTGTGCGTGATCAGATGGGTGGTTGCAAACAATGACAGCAGATTCTCAGGCCCTGAGTAGTAGTACATCTGGACTGAGGGAGTGGGGGTGAACACAGCAGCACCACTCAGTGATTTCCCATGGCAGCATGGGCTGAAGTGTGTGTGTCTGGGAGTGGAGGGAGAGGCAGGACAAGTACTGGGAGATGGGTGGCTGTGACAATCAGTTGTCATGGCAATATATTAGTTTCTAGTATTATAAACTAGGTGGCTTAAAACAACAGAAATTTATTCTCTCAGAGTTCTGGAGACTAGGAGTCCAAACTCAAGATGGCAGTGGGACTGCGCGCCCTCCAAAGGCTCTAGGAAGATGCTTCTTTGTGCCTTCTAGCTTCTGGTGGCTGTCAGAAAACCACAGTGTTTTTGGCTTATGGAGGTATCACTTCAATCTGCTTCTGGCCTTTTCCCCTGTATGTCTGAGTCCAGATTTCCCTCTTTTTATAAGGACATTGGTCATATTGGATTCAAGGCTGACCTAAATCACTATGACCTCCTTTTAACTTAGAAAAATCTGCAAAGACCCTATTTCCAAATAAGGTTACACGTACAGGTTCTAGGTAGACATGAGGTTTTTTGGTTTTTTTTTTGAGACGGAGTCTCCCTCTGTCGCCCAGGCTGGAGTGCAGTGGCCAGATCTCAGCTCACTGCAAGCTCCGCCTCCCGGGTTCACACCATTCTCCTGCCGCAGCCTCCCAAGTAGCTGGGACTACAGGCGCCCGCCACCTCGCCCGGCTAGTTTTTTGTACTTTTTAGTAGAGACGGGGTTTCACCGTATTAACCAGGATGGTCTCGATCTCCTGACCTCGTGATCCGCCCGTCTCGGCCTCCCAAAGTGCTGGGATTACAGGCTTGAGCCACCGCGCCCGGCCGACATGAGGTTTTTTAAATTTTATTTTTATTTTTTGAGATGGAGTCTCGCTCTGTCACCCAGGCTGGAGTACGGTGGCACCATCTCAGCTCACTGCAAGCTCCACCTCCCAAGTTCACGCCATTCTCCTGCCTCAGCCTCCCGAGTAGCTGGGACTTCAGGGGCCCGCCACCACGCCCAGCTAATTTTTTTGTATTTTTAGTAGAGACGGGGTTTCACCATGTTAGCCAGGATGGTCTCAATCTCCTGACCTCGTGATCCGCCTGTCTCAGCCTCTCAAAGTGCTGGGATTACAGGAGGCGTGAGCCACCGTGCCTGGCCGGTAAACATGAGTTTTGAAGGAACATTATCCAACCCAGTGCAGACATAATAGTCATTATAAATGATGTGGGTTCAGATGACTGCTTTTGATAGCCCAGTGGAGTTAACGTAGGGAAAAGACAAACTTAAAAGAAAACCGAGAATTCTCGGACAATCAGAAAACCTCTATGGAAGCACTGAGTGAGTTCCTTACATCGGATAGCTGTAGGGGAGTTACAGACCAAGGCCAGGACCTGGTTGTAACGACTGCAGTGTTGCTGTATCTATTAAATGCTCAACCCTACTAGGTCTCTTATGCTAAGGTTTCTTATGTCACTACATTAGGACACTGTAGAGAATAAGATGCACCCTAAGAAATGAGATGGGGACATTTGGGCAGACAATAGAGGAGAGTTTTGAACTACCAAATCCCCCTTAATCCCTTGAGGCAGAAAGCAGACACTTGCCCTTCCCCAAGCACCTTCCCTCCAGCCTTTCAGTAACTGCACTTGGCAGTTGTAGCAGGAGACCCACTGCCACCACCCTCATTGCCTCTGGGCCCTAAAGAGAGCTCCATTGCAGGCCAGTTGGAGATGTATCGGGACGGCTCTGTGAAGCGATAATCCACACCCTTACAGGGTCTCACAACTTTGCTGAGTTTTATCAGCAAGGGTCTAGGAAGCAAGTATGGAAGTGAATTCTCTGGACATAAAAGCAAGGAAGAAAAATCCAAAGCAAGATTGGGATAAATTAATTAATATAGATGTGCTTGCTCAGGGTCTGGGATTTAAAATACTGGTCTAGGCAGGGTGCTGTGGCTCACGCCTGTAATCCCAGCACTTTAGGAGGCCGAGGCAGGCAGATCGCCT
The DNA here is from genome assembly GCF_049350105.2 of Macaca mulatta. NCBI lineage: Eukaryota > Metazoa > Chordata > Mammalia > Primates > Cercopithecidae > Macaca > Macaca mulatta. Next base: position 8,347,667 of record NC_133418.1, read on the forward strand.
GAGGTCAAGAGTTTGAGATCAGTCTGGCCAATATGGTGAAACCCCGCCTCTGCTAAAAATACAAAAATTAGCCTGGCGTGGTGGCATACACCTGTAATCCCGGCTACTCGCGAGGCTGAGGCAGGAGAATCGCTTGAACGCAGGAGGCGGAGGTTGCAGTGAGCCAGGATTGCGCCCCTGCACTCCAGCCTGGTGACAGAGCAAGACTTTGTCTCAAAAAAATAAAAAGTAATTAATAAAATAAAATACTGGTCTGCGCACTTGACGCTGGCATTAGTAGTTGGTTAGGACTCGTGGAGGTCTGGACTCAAATGGTGGCCTATAGTCAACGAGGCTGAACTCCCCTCATAACACATTGAAACTTTGGTGTGCCTAAGAATCACCAGGCCATAAGAAGTGCACTGGAAAAGAAGCGGGGCCTACAATCCTTGAGAATTTCAGTAAAACTCAGCAAAGTTCTGAAATTCTTTTGAGGGTATGGCGTATCACCTCTCAGAGCAGGCCTTGTGTCCCTGCATGAGGGCTGCAATGGAATGAACTCTTTTTAGGTCCTCGAGGCAACAAGGGAGCTGGCAGTGGGCCTTGTGCTACAACTGCCCGGGGAAATTATTGAAAGTCATTGAACAGCAGCTCTGAGGTGGTGTCTTCTGAAAGTTGGAGATATTGGTAGGTGTGGCAATTTATTGAATTTTCTTATCTAAATGGAGACTTGACATTTTTGAATCCAGGTGATTCTGTTTAACCTTCAGGGACAAGGCAGGTGCAATTATCACAATAAACAACAGAGGGGCTGTCATCAGAATGCTTTAATGTGCCTATGATAACAGCTGGGTCCCTGGGATCCCTGAGAATGAAATAGAGGGTGCTGCTTGATCTATGGAGGTAAAAAAAATTCGAGGTCTGATTAATAGAAGCCTAACGTGAGTTGCCATAGTGGGAATTCAAGGTCTCTTATGCAATTCTAAGATATAAGCCATTTTGTAGCTCAAGGACATCTTTTTTTTTTTTTTTTTGAGACAGAGTCTCATTCTGTCGCCAAGGCTGGAGTGCAGTGGCTTGATCTTGGCTCACTGCAACCTCCACCTCCCTGATTCAAGAGATTCTCCTGCCTCAGCCGCCCAGGTAGCTGGGATTACAGGCATGTGCCACCACACTTGGCTAATTTTTTTTTTTTTTTTTTTTTTTGAGACGGAGTCTTGCTCTGTCGCCCAGGCTGGAGTGCAGTGGTGTGATCTCGGCTCACTGCAAGCTCCGCCTCCCAGGTTAACGCCATTCTCCTGCCTCAGCCTCCAGAGTAGCTGGGACTACAGGCGCCCGCCACCTCTCCCGGCTAATTTTTTGTATTATTTAGTAGAGACGGGGTTTCACCATGTTAGCCAGGATGGTCTCGATCTCCTGACCTTGTGATCCGCCCGTCTCGGCCTCCCAAAGTGCTGGGATTACAGGTGCCCGCCACTGCGCCCGGCCTAATTTTTGTATTTTTAGTAGAGATGGGGTTTCACCATGTTGGCCAGGCTGGTCTCAAACTCCTGATCTCAAGTGATCCACCCACCTTGGCTTCCCAAAGTGCTGGGATTGCAGACATAAGCCACCATGCCAGGCCAAGAACTGCTTAATTGAAGGGGTGACTGGGTTCCTTTGAAGAAGGATACAGCACTGTGTACACAGAGGTACAGTATACTGTGAAGAATCTTCCAAACCTCCCCAGAGAGACCTGAGGCCATTTTTCAAGACTGTGTCCTGAGGTACCCAGACTTTCCAGGTGTTATTAGACCCTGACTCTGAACTTGTGCTAATCCCTGGAGAACCAGTAGCCACTGTAAGGTTAAGGGACCCGCAGGACTTGTTTTCTGGTCACAACCCTGCTGACTGACACAGAATCTGGTCCAGATGGGATAAAGTGAAAAACCGGCAGAAACCAGCAGATGGCGATGAAAGTGATCCCTAGCTGCCCTTACGCTCATTAACATAAGACACTCCCACCAGCACCATGACAGTTTACAGATGCCATCGCCATGACCCGAAAGTTACCACCCCTTTCCATGGCAACAACCCGGAAATGACTGCCTCCCTTCCTAGAACGTTCTAAATAACCTGTCCTTTAATTTGCATTGGCCCACCCCTTAATTTGTATATAATTGAAAGTGGGTTTACATTAGTATAAACAGATTTGCCAAAAGCCCTCCTTGCCAGTCTAGGTATACTGCCTGTGAGGTATCTCTGCTGCCCGAAGAGCAGTACTGTTCAACATCACCTGCTTCTCCTTAAGTTCTTTCCTGGGGAAAGCCAAAAACCCTCCCCACTTTGGGACTCACCTATTTTGCAGCAGTTGTGGGCCACACATCACAGTAGAGACATTTTGAAATAAGTGGTAGATAAAGTCTTTGCCCTAGACCATGTCACAGAAGGTCTACTGAGACTGGGAACCCATCCTGTGGTTAATTTCCCTACTATCAGGATTACAATGGGAATGGATACACTTGGTTCCTGGACGTGGCACGAAGACTACTACAGTAGGAAGAATCAAGTAGAAGTCTCTGGAATTTCCCCAGCACCCATGATTAAGAAAGTCAACCAAAGACACGCCATGTTCCTGGGAATTTGCAGAGATGAGTATTGCTATCAAAGACTTGATATAAGGAAGAGCAGAGACTCCAGCCACATCTCTACTCCAATTACCTGTTGAAATAGCCAGATGGCTCCTGGAGAATAACTAACGAGATCAGAATCTTAACCAGAGGGTGACAGTGATTACAGTGGTGGTTCTGATTACGTTGTAATTATTGAAGTAAATCCACAGATTGATCTGATTACCAAAGGGGAGATGGGTGACCTCTACAGCATGGAGGAAGGAAAAACTCTGTTTCTCACCAGGGGCTCCCTAGGGTACCTTTTAGCACTCACTTGCCAGAAATCCTGGACAAATAAAAAACTTTGGCAACCTGATGAAGGCAAGACCACTGAGGACCGAGATTTTGCAGGAAAAAAGATCTGAGTCACTCTATCTGTCTGTCTAAGGTGGTGGCAGAGGGAAAGGTGGAAGAAGGAAGCGATATCATCAGCTCAGACCTTGACCAAGTACAGAAGAGGGGACGGTAGCATCTGTGTGTCTGATAATGAATTGTGGTTCCTCCTGTTTTCTCCCCCTCATGAAGAGTACAAGTCATGGATAATGTATTAGGTTTCAGGAGAGTGTGACCAAATTAACCCTAATACAGTCACTGAGGGGACTTTGTGGTCCCTTGGTTGGAGATACAAATTATTTCCTGAATAAAAGAAAGGACTCTAAGGGGCAGAAGGGTGAAGTCGGCTGGCTAGTTCCCTTGTCCGGGGACACTAGCCTGTGTGGACCACCCTAACAGATGCCCCAGCCCTCTGCCTTCTGGTTAGAGGGTGGGGAGAGAGTGAGGTGGAGGGATTGATTCTGCCAGCTCTCTGCATATGGACGGTCTTGGGCTGGCTGCCTCCCTCCACGAAGGCCACGACGTCCATCAGGCAGCCCTCCTCTCTCCAGTCCTATCTCAGGGTGGTAATGGCTGTTTCTAATGCTTCTGTTGATTTCCCTAAACTCTGCCTGTACCTTTGTAAATAGCTCCTTTACTAAATCATCCAACTACCCAGTTTGTGTTGCTCTCTGTGTCCAGCCAGGACCCTGAGTGATACATGGATGAATGGTTTCAGCCCCATTAAAAATTTTCAGTTCCCACCTGGCAATGCTTGGGCCCGAGATAAGGTCACTGGGGGTCAGAGCCACACATGCCCTTGACCCCCCTCTATGTCTCCTTTCCTTCTAACCAGACAAGGATTCGCGGAATCCCATGAATACCTCCCGACCTGCAGCATCTTCTACCTCCCATCCCACCTGGGCCTTCTTGATGTGATCTTCTCTTTCCTCAGTTTCCCTCAATGACGGTGTCCTTCCCTGAGGTCCAGCCCACCTGGCTATGATACTCTCACTATCTCTGTCTCCAGCATCTCAAATCTCTTCCATAGGCAGTGGATGGATCTCCAGGAACCAGGACTCAGCCTCTCAGCTGCCCGGCCGGTCACCTATAACTAACAACTTCACATATCAGAACCATCGTCCCCACTCAAGCACAGTACCTGACCACCAGTTGCACTTTTGGAGCCAGGTCAGCCTCTATTCCCTCCATTCCTAGTCAGAATTTCTTGACCCCTGCTTAACCCTAAATAGTTCACATTGGAGCTGCCTCCAACCAGACACACACATACTCCAAGGCTAGACAGTTTCCCAGCCCCTAATGCTGTGCCTTGCACATAGCGGTTCCTCAATACATGAAATGACATGTCGGGAGGTATCTTGTGTGAAGTCCTAGAGACAAAGGGTGTGATTTTAATTATTTGTTGAATATGTCAAAGGACCAGCATGTACACAAGAGTTTTGAGATTTGACATAGTCTTTTACATAACTGATGTCTGTAATGTGACAGTGAAGAGAATCACATATAAAGGTATTTTATGAGTGTCTTTTTTTTCCCCTTTCTTAGAGGTTCATTAGGGAAAGGCCCAACTTTGAATCCACGTGGAAATGGTGAAAACGTTCTGGTGCACTCTCTAGGGATGAACTGGAGTCCGTGGAGCACCAGGAATGGTGCACAACAGTGTGTATGTGGTGTGTGTGTGTGTGTGTGTGTGTGTGTGTATGTATGTGTGTTGGGGCAGTTAGTGCCCCAAGGTAGAGACAGAAGACAGCAGGGCAGCCAGGCACAGTGGCTCACACCTGTAATCCTAGCACTTTGGAAGGCCGAAGTGAGTGGATCATTTGAGGTCAGGAGTTCGAGACCAGCCTGACCAACATGGTGAAACCCCACCTCTACTAAAAATACAAAAAAAAAAAAAATAGCCAGGCGTGGTGGCACTCACCTGTAATCCCAGGTACTTGGGAGGCTGAGGGAGGAGAATCGCTTGAACCCGGGAGGTGGCAGTTGCAGTGAGCCCAGATCGCGTCACAAAGCAAAGAAGACAGCAGAGCTCAGGATTCTGAACTACAGGTTCAAAAGAAAACTTCGGCAGAGGGGGTATTAGGAAGCCAATGGGTGCCTTTCCCTGAGCAGGATGGAGCAGCTGCAGCCAGGGCCATGCGAAGGTTCCAGGCCAGCACAGGGTCAAGAAGGAAACAAATCACATTCTTAGGTCTCAAAGAAGACAATGTTTAATGACACAGGAATTACAGCAGTTAAGTAGTGATAGGAGGTTTATTTTGTACTCAGGGGTTACATGTATTTTAACCTTTGCTATACCTGGTGGCAATTTGGAGTTTATGAAAAGAGAAGTAATAATAATAGCAATAATGCTGATGGTAACTAAGTCATGATAAACACCATGTTCCGGGTACTGCACTAAGACCCTCACTTCTACCAGTTCATGTAATTCTGAAACAACCGTCTGAAACATATTCTATTAGTACCCCCACTTCACAGAGAAGGAAACTGAGGCACAGAGGAGTTGAGTGCTAACTTGCTGAAGTTCGTACAGTTGGTGGGTAGTGGAGCCAGGGATCCCCGTTCCAGCTAGTGTGGCTCCAGAGTCTTTGGGGTCTACCTGCTAAACTGGGTCATGTGGAATTTGTCATAATACTTTTATGTCTGTAGATAAAGCAAAGAGAGTGAATCTTCTGTTTGATTTTTGCTACCCAGGTCTGAAAACACGGAGTCATTTACCTTACCATACCTTAAATTGACTACCCTGATACTAGCTAAAAGCAGCGTGACCGACTGCCCCCTTTTCCCCGAGACTGCAGGTTTCTCTTGAGATTTTCGGTGCTAACACAGGGAGCATCCAGGCAAACCAGAATGGTTGGTCATCCAAAAAGGTGTGCTATTTAGAAGGAACAAATGCATCTCTATGGACTCTCACTGATTTACTTTGTTTTGGCAACAAAAATATCACGGGGCAGTTCTTACATTTTGTCTCTGGCAACAACTAATACTGTAGTTTAAGTACAATGGCCCTCGCCGGGCGCGGTGGCTCAAGCCTGTAATCCCAGCACTCTGGGAGGCCGAGACGGGCGGATCACGAGGTCAGGAGATCGAGACCATCCTGGCTAACACAATGAAACCCCGTCTCCACTAAAAATACAAAAAAACTAGCCGGGCGTGGTGGCGGCGCCTGTAGTCCCAGCTACTCGGGAGGCTGAGGCAGGAGAATGGCGTGAACCCGGGAGGCGGAGCTTGCAGTGAGCTGAGATCCGGCCACTGGGCGGCAGAGCGAGACTCCGTCTCAAAAAAAAAAAAAAAAAAAAAAAAAAAAAAAGTACAATGGCCCTCATTTGCTTTTCATTAAGCAGTGGCTTTCTTCCCAGGTGTCCTGGGAAGATGTTGCTTTGTTATTAGAGGGACGATGTGGCTAAGGGGATCCCCAGGCTTTAAAGCCACTGCAGGTGGGGGGATGTAGGCACAGCTGGGTGGAGGGAGAGGCCCCCACAAAGGGAAAGGCCTCCAGGGAGGATGAAAATCTTCTGGGCTGTGGGGACTCTTCCTTCCAGGAGGTCTGACCTCTCGAACCTTGCAGGAACTCCCCTTGTACCGTGACTCTCCCTGGGCAGGCCTAAAAGAGGATGTCATCTGGCGAGGACACACTGTAAAGGCCCAGACACCCGCACGCACCACCTTGCATCCGTCAGACAACGCACACCGGGTTAGCCTTTCCATTCTTTGAGTCACTCGAAGATTCAGCGCCTGGTGCACAGCCAGCGCGCCTTTGATTTCTTCGCAGTAATTGGGCCATTGTCCGTGTCTCTCACCTCTCCCCAGTGCGGCCTCAAAGCGTCTTTCCCATTGTGCCCTTGGCTTTCTTTGTCACTTGGCCTCCTGCCATCCGCTGGAATCTTTCCCTTCACTTGAGTGACTTGGGAGACGCACATTAATGCCAGTCTCTCTAGTGAGATCACACTGTCTCCGCTCTGTGCGCTATCTCATTTTATGCAACAGTTCAATCGTCCTGGGCGGAAGAAAAGTCCCTCTTGCTGGCTCGTTCCATTTTATCAGACCAGGCAGCAGTCACAGTGAAGTGACAAGTGCTGGCGGGTGCTCATTCCCTACGCCTCCATTTGGGCTCACTAATGATCTGCAATATCTGGGCCGAGGCATGTAGATTTGCAGAAATAAGACCTAATGGCTGCTAATTTCAAGTGGCCTCAACAAAGTCACTCGGTCGGAAAGGCGGTATGCAGGTGGCACAAATTGTACAGATAGCCCGTAATGGGGATACTTTCAAACTCAATTCTTGCTTAAAAGTGAATGATAATTGAGAAATGAATAACCTGGGATTTGGAGTCATTTGTGTAGAATTCTATTTGCATAAAAAGAACCTATGTACCAGAACCAGAAACCGGTTTCTGTAGCAGACTAAATCATCCCGAGTGGTGATTGCTAAAATGGAACTCTGAATAATTTCCTGACATTTCCATATCTCCTCTGCATGAGAAATCAGTTCTGAAACCCAGACAGCTCCTCAGAAAAAAAAAAAAAAAAGAATTATAAATATGAAATTATTATTTTCTCCCTATTTCTAGAAATCAAGTGGTAGCACTTCAAAAGAGGTGCAATTAAACCGTTTGAAACCCCAATCTTAATCCATCATAAAACTCTAATAGTACAATTCTTCCTGGGGGTAAACTCGAGTCTGCTTTGAGGTTCCTGCTTATAATTATTTTACCGTTATAAGCATAATCGTCTTTCCGAAACCTGGTGTTTACTCTTCTAATCTGTTTGCTTTACTCCCAACCATCAGCCGGTTCCCAGTTACAAAGACAAGCCTGGAAGGGAATGAAGCCCTTTCTAAGAACTAATAAAAGACCATCTCTTCTGCAAGTGGTGTTTGTATCATGTTTGTCATCATTTGGCTGGAAGACACTCTAGGAAATGGGAGGGAGATTATTACACAAGAATACATATTGTAGAGAGAAATAAAGATGTGCCTATCAATTCTGTGTTCTATCCCAGAAATTGGGTGATGCAGATCCAAGATGCTCAGCGATGCTCATTTATTTGCTTTGGAGAGAGAGAGAGTGGGAGAGAGATGAGAGGAAGAGAGAGAGTTGGAAGGTGTTTTAGCCCTGGGAAGCCAGCACTATTGTGCTGGGCCCTGGCATGGCACTGAGGACATTGCTTAAGAGCTCACAATCAACTTATGATTAAATATATGATGGAGAAGATTCCTGGCATTGTCTGGCCTGGCAGACTCTTCAAGCTTAAAAGGGGAGGTTTCCTTTCTGTCAAGTTTTGCTTCGTGAACCAAGAGAAATTGTGTCACAGGTCCAAATTTAAAGAGTGTTTAAAGGATATTGCCTAATGACATATTAACTTGTGGGCTTATTTATTCACTGCTGACTCGTCTTTCATGGACTCTTCTCAGCTCTGCTTTGAACTGGGTAGGAGTCGACAGCTGTGGGTAATGCGAGAATGCTGGGATGCTGAGGTGGGGGTGGGGGTGGTGGCAGTGGACAGATTGGTCCCTCCTCATCTCAGTTGTCCTTCCTTTAACCCTGGGCAATATCTCAAACAAGCCCTGCTTCCTGAGGGGTGAGATCTCAAACAAGGCTCACCATCCAGTGCAGCCTGCTGAAAGCATTCTCTCCACCTAGGGCCTCACCACCCCAGACCTGGGCTGCTGCCCACAGCAGTCTCCCAGCTCCAGGCTTATCCCACATCAGCACCATTCTGCCAGAAGCTGTATGCCTTGCCAGGGGAAATCTCTTACCCTGCCACATTTTCGTTATGATACTCCTCTCACCTCTACACCTGCAGTTCTAACTCATTGGCTACCATATTGGCGAAGCCCCAATTCAGTACCATTTCCACCCCTCTACCAGGCAGCAGTGTTGCCAGCCTACCAGGCAGTGGAACTCTGCCTCCCAAAGGCTGAGGAGGATGTCGGTCATTGATGACCACACTCTGATTCTCCCAAATGTTTCTCAAAGCAGCCATCCAAATGGTCACTAGCTACAGGCGTGAGTTAGCAAGGAAGACTGCTCAGGAAGTAACTATTTGTGGCTCCTATGCTCCAAGCACCCTTCTGGGTCCTAAGGACAACGCAGAAAACACAGAAAAGCATATGCCCTCATAGGAGACAGACAAACAGGTATACAATTGAACGTCAGACAGGGAAAATAACATCATGAAGAAAAACTAAAGCAGGGTAAGGAGATGGAGTTTCCTGGGGAGTTATTTTGCTAATGGGATTCAAAAAAGGCCCTCTGAGAGATGGTATTTGAATAGAGAACTGATCAAAGTGAGGGAACCAGCCCTGCAAACATCCAGGGGGAGAGCCTTCAAGGCAGAGGACAGCAAGTGCAAAGACCCTGGGGTGGGAGCCCACCTGAGATCTGTGAGCCCACTGAGATCTGTTTGCCATCCCTGTCCCCCAGCCTGGCTCCAATCTACTGCCCCGTCCCATTTTCCTCTCCTAGCCAAGGGCAATCATTGTTCACACGCACGTAATTCTCATCTTTGTCTCTGAGTTTGCAGTTACAATAAAGTGCTTGCAAAGTCTTGTTTAAATGGCTGAAATCCCTCCTGGAAGCTGCAGGAATTCAGAGGCTTGGATGTAGGTAAATGAAACAACCCTTGTTTTGCTTTCTGGTTAAATGTTGACCCTTCTTATTTATGTAAGGAGATCAATTGGTCATGGAGAAGGGGTCAATTGACCTCTTGGATGTTTGGTCCTGAACCATTTAGGAAGGTTTTGCCTTTTATTTAAGATCCTTAGCAAGCTTCCCTCAAAGTTATGTCAATTCTTATAGCCTGCCCCCGCACGTGCCCTCCTTCCTTCTTTCCTCCCTTCGTTCCCCGCTTCCTTCCTCCCCACCTCTTTCCCTCTCCCAACCTGCTTTTCTCCCTTCTCTCCATCCTCCCTCCCCACACCTCCCCTGGTGTTCTGTGATGAACCCAGTGATGCAGCTTTGGGCTGGTGGGTCTTCCCCAAAGGACTTGTGGAGGGGGCTCCTCCTTGATAGCCCTCATGCTGCCTGTTACCTGCACAGTGGGCGTCTTAGAGTTCATCCTGGCCTCCTGCCTGGGAGGACCCTAGCAAGCTCCACCTTTGGGATTTTGTCCATCCCTGTCCAGTTGCTGCTTTGCATCCTCTTCTCGGTTTGGGTTTGCTGGCATATGTTATTCAAGGTGGATCTCAGGGGATCTCGCGGGAACGCTCAGCACATACACAGTTCATCTACTCAGGCTCCAGCGTGACTTGGCTCCTTGATGGTGAGGCATATTTTGTTTCCATATTGCTGGATCCACCCAGAGTCACTTTGACGATTTTTCCGGTGATACTGTTGGACGATGGAGAATCTCTGGATATGTGTGGGGGCAGGTGGGCAAAGGGAGTTGGGCATGGAGGTGGATTATAACGTCAAACATTCGTCTCCAGCTCTCAGAACAAACCAAAGTCAAATATCCACATTGTGAGTTTTTTTGCTTCTGCCAGGGCTTTTCCATTTTGTTTGTACCTTTAGGGCCTGTGTCAATGACCTCCCCTCTGACCTTTCCTACATCTGAAGAACTCTTATTTCTATTTTTTATTTTTTGAGACAGAGTCATGCTTTGTCGCCCAGGCTGCAGTGCAGTGATGCGATCCAGGCTCACTGCAACCTCTGACTACTGGGTTCAAGATATTCTCCTGCCTCAGCCTCATGAATAGCTGGGACTACAGGCATGCACCACCACACCTGGCTAAGTTTTTGTATTTTCTAGTGGAGACAGGGTTTCATCACATTGGCCAGGCTGGTCTTGAACTCCTGACCTCAGGTGATCCACCCATCTCGGCCTCCCAAGGTGCTGGGATTACCGACATGAGCCACCACGCATGACCAGAACTCTTATGAAACTCATACTTTGCTTTTTGTTTCATTCAGGGTACGCTAGTTATTAAAAACAAACAAACAAACAAAATCTGAGTGGCTTAAAGGAACGACAATGTAATTCTTGCTCATGTCACAGTCCACATGGGTTGGGCACTGGAACCAAGTCCCTTCCATTGTGGCAGAAGCATCTTCAACCCGTGACCTCCTAGGGCACCAAAGAAGGATGGAGAGTGGAGGATCTCCTTGAAATGTTCCAGAAGCCAGGTCTGAGAGTAGCAGGTGTAATTTCTAACCATGTTCTTTTGGCCAGAACTCAGGCAGCTGGCCCTGCCTCTCTGCCAGAGACACTGTAATGTAGTGAAGGTATTGGCCCAGGAGGAAAAGGGACACATTCGGTGTGCACACAAGCACTGTCTCTGTTCTATTTGTTGATGCTTCACTTTGATTATATGTTGTCTAATTATCTTCATGGATGCAGAAAAGTGTTAAGGGGCCCCAGAAGTTTAATTTAAACATCTTATTTTGCAGATGAGGCCCAGAGAAGCAAGGTGACTTGTCAGGTGCAGTTTAGACTAGAATATTCCTCTTCAGATTCCTGGCCCAGAACTTACAATTCCACCCCTAAGCATTTTGCATTATTTTTACCTGACCAAGAAGTCATATACTCACTGAGGTTGGGAATTAGGTCTCTAATCCCAGCTCTTAGATTTGTGCTGGGTGTGAAGTAAATCCTATAATTGATAAGAAGTGAAGTTGCAGGGCAGAGCTTTCCCTTTCCATAGCTGAAACTCTCACCTGGACCTTTTTTATACAGAGGGAGAGGGTGAAAGAAGGCATATGGCCATATTTCACAAATCTAGGACGTCAGTGTCTGAAAGATGCATCAGCATTTAGTTACCACCAAAGAGAAAAAAAATGCTGGAAACTAAACGTAGCAAAATGCTTTCTTATCACTTCAATTATAATTTTATACTTAGTAACAGAGCTAATATAGGTTTAATAAGATAGATTTGTTAAATTGGAGTTACATATCCATAATATAAAATTCACCATTCCAACCCTTTTTTGGGAGGGAGGGGGTCTCTCTGCCACCAGGCTGGCTTGCAATGGTGTGATCATGACTCACAATAGCCTTGAACTCCCAGGCTCAAGCGTTCCTCCCACTTTAGCCTCTTAAGTAGTTGGGACCACAAACACACACCACCATGCCTGGCTAACTTTGAAAAATTTATTTTTGTAGAGACAGGGTCTCACTCTATTGCCAGGGTTGCTGTCGAGCTCCTGGGCTCAAGCAATCCTCCCACCTTGGCCTCCCAAAGTGCTGGGATTACAGGCATGAGTCACTACACCTGGCCTCCAACTATTTTCTAAGTGCACAGTTTTGTGGCATTAAGTACATTTACTATTGCTATGCAATCATCACCCTTTATCTCCAGAACTTTTCCGTCTTTTCAAACTGAAATTCTGTACCCATTAAATAATTCCCCGGTAACTCCTCCTCCGAGCCCCTACTACCCACTACTCTGTTTTGTGTCTCTATGGATTTGACTATTCCAGGTACCTCATGTAAGTGGAATCATACAGTGGTGGTCCTATTGTGAGCTGCTTATTTTACTTAGCATAATGTCTTCAAGGTTCATCCACATTGTAGCCCATGTCAGCGCTTCCTTCCATTTAAGGCAGAATAATATTCCGTTGTGTATATGCACACTTTGTGTGTCCATTCGTCCATGGATGGACACTCAGGTTGCTTCTGACTAGTGTGAATAATACCGCTATGAACATGAGTGTACAAATATCTGTTTGAATCCTTGCCTTCAGTTACTTTGGTGTATAGCCAGAAGTGGAATTGCTGGATCGTGTAATTCTATCTTTCATGTTTTGAGGAATTTCCCTACTGTTTTCCATACTGGCTGCCCCATTTTACATTCCCACCCACAGTGCATGGGGTCCCCCTTTCCCCACACCCTTGCCAGTATTTACAATTTACCATTTTAAAATAGTAGCCATCCTAATTAGACATAGATTTTTGTCACATAGCACTCTTGCAATTCCGTAAAAATGAAAACATGAGTGAAATTAATCATTTCAGGCATTCCTAAAACTTCTTTGCATGCAGTCTGACTTTCCTGAGGCACTGTGTGATTCAGAGAAGGTGACATTTTCCTGTTCAATGTTACGCTCTGTGCTGTAAGACCATCAAACTCACTGGTGATACAGCATTTTCTGAAGAAGCCCCTAAAAGCACTGGTGCTGGGCTCCTCAGCTAACGTTCTTTCTGTAGAGCCAGCCCACTTGTGGCTCCTGCTTTAAGAATATTGCTAAATATGCCTGGTTTACCATCTAAATATCATCTCCCTACCCTGTCCTGACAACCCTGGCTTCCACGAGTTTAAACAGCACTCTACTCTGACCTCAGAGATATTCGTCCCAGCAGCTGATCTCTATTCTGCATGGTTTCGATGCTGGTATTTTAGATGTCAGTGCCTGCCCAGGCAGGGGCAATTATACCAGGACTGGTGACAAAAGACGTACGATGTCATTGATTGCAAAGCGTGTCTTAATTCCCAAAAGGTTAAAGTTAAAAAAAAAAAGAATGTTTGTCTTAGAAATGATGACATATATTGATAAAGTATAATAGGTAAGTATTGTATTTTGTACATGGATCACTTGATAGGAAGCCTCTAAAACTGTAGCCCAGCCCCTCATTTAAAATCACCATTTAATAACTTGGTGAGCAGGGCAAGGACGGCACAGCCCACCTCATTGAATGGGACTAGAGCCCCTTTCCTCCTGGAGACACATGAGCAGGAGTAGCAGTGCTGTCACGACAGGTGGAGAAGGCACAGCGGGTGGCCTGCAGGGTGTGGACCCTGTTACTCTTGGAGACAGAGGTTAGCCCAGTCCTTTGTAGAAGAACAAGGCCTATATGGAACAAACACGAAGGCTTTTTACAGCCATGAGACAGGGGAGTGGAGATCATTTGTGCACTGAAGAGAGTCAGTTGTGCTTTCTGATGTGTGAAACAATTTTTTTTTTATCTCTGTCAATGCTTTTGGAAAATGTTAACCCTTTCATTCGTCCCTGAACTCTGTTCTGGGTTTATTTACTGTGCTGCAGGATCGTAAAGAAGTGTGCAACCTGACACCTGTGCATCTGGATTACTCCTGAGATGTTGGAAGGAAATGAATGACATGGTAGAAACACCCAAAACAATCATGAAAACAGAGAAAAAGATCCCAGGAGAGAAAAATTTAGAAAATTCACTAAACCCACGATGATGAATTTATCTTTATCATTTGCTTGTATTTTTATAATTGGAAAATATAATATAGATAGAAAGAAGTGTATTAAAAACACACATTCCAGTAAGTCATAATTATAAAGCCCGTGGATCAATAACTGGAATGCAATTAGTACCCTAGAAACCCAGCCCTGCGTATCCCTCCATCCTACCCGCCCGCTTGTTGCACGTGTACCTCACAGCTTGAAGCTCTTGGCTCCAGGCAGGACTGACTTCATGGATGCAAGACCTGCTCAGGCCCATGGGACCCTGCTCTCAGAAGGGTCCCAGGCTGGATATTCGATGCTCTGCTCTCACCAGCTTTAAATTCTTAATAGCTCTTTGAACTTGTGTTTTGCAAGTTAAGTCCAATGTGGCAATGGAACATGCATATGAACAGAGGAGATACGTAGGGAAGTGAAAACCTTTTTATTTTACTACCTTTTTCTTTTTTGAGACAAAGTCTCACTGTCACCCAGGCTGGAGTGCAGTGGCACAATCTCGGCTCTCTGTAACCTCCACCTCCTAGGTTCAAGCGATTCTCCTGCCTCAGCCTCCTGAGTAGCTGGGATTACAGGTGTGCCCCAGCATGGCTGGCTAATTTTTGTATTTTTAGTAGAGACAGGGTTTCAGCATGTTGGCCAGGCTGGTCTCGAACTCCTGACCTCAGGTGATACTCCTGCCTTGGCCTCCCAAAGTGCTGGGATTACAGCTGGGTGTGGTGGTGAGCCACCACACTTGGCTGTATTTTAGTACCTTTAATGGCACTTTTTTCCCTCTTTTTGGACAAGGGGCTTCATGTATTCATTTTGCACTATGCTCTGTCAATTGATTACAGAGCTGGTTCTGGCAATAGAAATACTTTTTGCAAAAAAAAAAAAAAAAAAGGAGAAGATTAAAAAAAAAAAAAGGAAGAAAAGAAAAAAGTTAACTGACAATTCTTGTTAAGGAAACCTGTGGATATTTTCTACTGACCCGTCTGGGGGCGGACCTCCAGCTATTTTGGCAGTAAGGGAAGGGATGACGACTCAGCAACTCATCTCAGTCACTGAACAAACATAAGAGCCAACCATACAAAAGGTGCTGTGACAGATTAAGGAAGAGATTCCTCAGGGAACTGAGTTTCTGGGACAAAATGAAAGATACATCTTCCTCCCCAACTCTTATTTTGCCTGTCAGTGTCCCTTTATTTCACCATAGTGGGAGTGATCCTTCAACTTAGGACACTTCTCTCCTTAAAGCCTTTCAATGGCTTCCCAGTGCCCTAGGGATAAAGTGTGAAGTTCCTAACCAGTGGTGATGACTCCACACATTTCCTGCAGAACTCATAATGGGTCAACAATAAGAAAATTGAATACCTCACAGAACAAGAAGTCCCAGGAAGAGAAGCTTCAGAACCTCTTAATTCTTTAGCCCAATGATCTCATCATGGATGAAATTCTCTGCATCTGGCCGCTCTGCCTTCCAGCACATTGCTGCTTCTTCTGAGGTTGGTTTTTCTTTTGATCCCAAGATGTAGCCAGAATATACCCACAGGCAAATAAAGGCAGAAGGCGGGGAGGAGACCTTTGTTCCTGTGCCACTCTTAGTCATCAGGAAAATCTTTGTAGAAAGCACTTTTCCCCACTGTCTTCTCCGCAAGCACAGCATTGCATTCTTTCTAGTGTGAAACCAGTTCCCGGAGTGGTCATGGGATATTACCGTGATTGGCTTAGATTTTGGAGTGGGGAGGGGCCTCAACTCCTCTCAGTGACTTGCTGCCTCCTAGTTAAATAAATTAGGTTCAGTTGTGAAGAAGTATGGCCAGGGATAGCACAATCAGCAGTGCCTCCCACACTGGCCCAGTAAGCCCTTCTCTACCAGCCCTGCTTGTTCATTCAGCCTCTCCACGACCATGTCTCCTTCATGTCCCATTCCTCAGCCAATGAAATTCCTCTTCTTTTCTCAACCTGCCAGCTCTGACTTTGTTTGGGATGTTTGCTCATGCTGTTCTTTTTACCTGGAATTCTCTTTCTACTGAAGCACCTATTCCCAGCCCCTACCATATGCACTCACATATGTGTGTGTACACTAACACACACACACACATACACACACACACACACACACACACAGACTTCTCTACCTGGCTAATTCTTGCTTGGCCTTTAGGTCTATAGTTTAAGCCAGCAATGGGAAGTTGGCAGCCTCTGGTCTCTTGACATATTGCATTTGGTTCCCTCAGTGTTTTTCTATTTTTGGATTAGTTCTGGACATTTACAAATAAAAACCCAGTGTTTTGGACATCTCTTGAAAATTGGGAACAGACACCAGGTCCACATGGTCTCAGCACTCCATTTACTGAAGCTGAGGATCAGTGGCCCACTTTAGACAGGGCATGTTCTCTCCAATTCATTCAGCTCCCACCTAACTAAATTAATCACTTATATCACCTGCCTGGCCCTGTAGACATTGTAGGTTTCCAACCCTGGTTTAAGTGGCTCCTGACTGCCCACTCCCAATCTGGATTTTTTTTTGCTGGATATTTACAGAGTGACTTTCCCTGCACGAGTCAAAATGTCAGAGGCATTTGAACCAGAGCAACTCCATCTGGAGCTGGGTAAGATGAAGCTGAGACCTGTTGGGCTGCATTCCCAGATGGTTAAAGCATTCTAAGTCACAGAATGAGACAGGAGGTCAGCACAAGATACAGGTCCTAAAGACCTTGCTGATAAAACAGTTTGCAGTAAAGAAGCCGGCCAAACCCCACCAAAACCAAGATGGCCATAAGAGTGACCTCTGGTCATCCTCCCTGCTACACTCCTGCCAGTGCCACGACAGTTTACCAATGACGTTGCCATGGCAACATCAGGACAGTTACCCTATATGGTCCAAAAAGGGGAGGCATGAATAATCCACACATTGTTTAGCATATCATCAAGAAATAACCATAAAAACAGGCCGTCAGCAGCCCTTGGGGCTCCTCTGTCTCTGGAGCAACCATTCTTTTATTCCTTCACTTTCTTAATAAACTTGCTTTTGCTTTATGGACTCACCCTGAATTCTTTCTTGCATGAGATCCAAGAATCCCCTCTTGGGGTCTGGATCAGGACCCCTTTCCTGTAATAAAAACATGTCTCATACTCCATGGTAACAAGCGCTCAATGAATGTACAGACTAAAGTGAAAAGTAAAGGGTAACTTGTTTGGAAGAACATTTAGACCCTGTTCATTTAGCCTACAGTTCCACGTGCATTCAAGTGATGTTGATGAACTTCCCACCATAGGCCTGATAGTGTGGTAGATGTCAGGGGTGAAAGGTGAATATGCCAGCCTTAGGCCACAGTGAGCCCACAGTCTTATGTGGAGACCAACATAGATATAATGATTACCATGAAGTTGATAAATGCCTCCAGAGTAGAATGTAGAGGGGCATCAGAGGGCAGCTAACTCATGTATCCTGAGTGGCAAAGTGAGTTTGTATTTGTCTGGGTCCCAGCAGGAAACAAAATTCAAGCAGAGGGAGTTTGATGAAAAGATCAGATACAAGGGTGTGAGAAGCTTAAGGAACCAACAAGAGATGTGTTGCAACACTGAGGAGTCATCGTGTTACTGGACCCACCTGGGGTCTGCTCACCTGGTGCAGTCAGACCAAACATTCACGCTGAGGTTTTGCAGTGAGAAAGGAGGGTGCCAAGCAAGGAGAACTGGGCAGCTCACGCTTAAGACCTGACCTCCCTGATGGCTTGCAAGCAAGAGTTTTTAAAGGCAGGGGTAGATTTCAGGAAAGCAGAAGTCATGGGCAAAATTGTAAATCAATGCATGCAGGTTAGACATCGGTTTGGCCTGAAAAGGTGGGATATCTTGAAGGTGGCGGAAGGCCTTACACATCATAGGTGGATTCAAAGATTTTCTGATTTGCAATTGGCTAAGGAAGAGAAGCTTTGGAGTCAGCAGAAAAGAATGTCGGGTGTGGCCCGTGGGTGTGACTTCCTCCAGGCCCCTCAGGAAGAAATTTAGAACAAACAACTGTGGTCAGAGTTTAGTCCGCAGTTTCCTCTTATCTGAGGTCTACAGGCCAGCAGATTCATTTGGTGAGGGCAGGGTTTCTGAGGAACAACTCAAGGACATATGTTAAGATGTTATCTTTAGTTTCCACAGGGAATCAAACATCTCGTGATTTTTAACTTCCATTGGCTATTGTTTTAAGTTGCTATCACCTTCTTGCTTACCAAGTTGCCCGTTTACTTTCTCAGGGCTAGCTAGGTTCCTAGAGTTTCCTTTGAAGGAACTCAAGACTTTCCTTTATTTGCATGTATGATGGGGAGTTGGGAGGGACAGGCCTAGTAGGCGCCTAGGAATGGGTCCTTGTTTCTTCTCAATTGCTTCTCCTGGGGCTAAGGGACAAGAAAAGGAAACAGTCCTGTTGGAGCAAACAGGCAGAGTTATGGACCTGGTTACAATTAGAGGCCTAGCCCCAAAGTTTGGAAGAAGGAAGAAGAAATTCCTTCTTTTTCTTCATGCCTTCCAATCTCTTGCCAGTCTCTCCCATTGGCTGAATTCAACCAGAAGTCCTGCCAGCACAATGCATTTTGCAGAGGGCAGCCTACTACTGGGGCACACACAGAGCAGAGGAAGGGAGAGAAGAGATCTGGGTGGGGAGCAAGCAGACAGCAACCAATGCAGAGTCCTTCTAAGAAGAGTTCCCCCTGGAGCTGAGGCAGAAGGACGGA
Source organism: Macaca mulatta (assembly GCF_049350105.2). Lineage (NCBI taxonomy): Eukaryota > Metazoa > Chordata > Mammalia > Primates > Cercopithecidae > Macaca > Macaca mulatta. The sequence goes on from NC_133418.1 coordinate 8,366,486, forward strand.
GGAAAAGTATGGAGGAAAAAAATCCTGTTTTCAAGATTTGTTGTTGTTGTTCCTTTAGAGCTTTTTTGCTGTTGATGTTATTGTTTAGTTTGGCTTATTTATCAGTTATCATTTTTATATATGGGGAAGTTGCTGCCTGGTTTGCAGTTATTAGCACACGTAAATGTGTCTGCTGAGCCAGCTACCCCTTGTAAATCACAGATATGTATTCATTCATCAAGACAGAGGAGCTCTATTTAACACTTGGCCTTGGGCGTAAAAATCAAAATGAGGTTCTGAGTAGTGTGGGGGTTTTGTCTTGTTCTCTCAATGACTGAGTGCATTCGCTGATGGTCAGACCTCCACAACGGCATGTGCAGCACGTGCTGTTTCCAATGCCACGGGGAAGGGTGGAAACTACTTTTGTGATCAATCTAGATTTGTCTGTAGCTCTGAATTAAACAGAAAACTTGCATAAATCTCCTCCTTTCAAAACATACTTCTCTTAAAAAATGAAATTTAGATTGGCTCGGTCCTTCTGTTTCTGAGACAGAAGGAACATTCGGTAGATTTGGTCCCTCCACCACTGTAAGGAGAACGGCCGGGGGTCAATGTCTGCACTGCTGGGAATGAACCTGGGCGTAGACTGAGAGGATCTCAGATCCCATTGTTATTCAAATTATGCAAGTTTAGAATGTAAAGTTTGGAGTAGATTTCTTACTCTGATTAGTCAGAAAAATCTCAAAGCCTATGTCTCTCCACCAGACGTTCTGAAAAATGAGACCAGGACAATAAGCATGCACTCTGTTGCCTCCCCAGTAAACACCCAGGGGCCACGCACTGTGCAGGTTCCCAGCTATGACTGGAATAACAGACTCACCTGGTGACCTCATGGAAGGGGCTCAGGTGGCGCTATTTATACTTAAAGTGCAGAGAACAAGTTCCAGAGCTCTGCTGCACAACACAGAGCCTCCAGTTAATTATGCAGTTCTGTGCACTTGAACATTAAGAGGGTAGAGCTCATGTTAAGTGTTCTTACCACACACACAAAAGGCGATAAGAAGGCAAAAGACATTTAAAGAACTTGAAGGCAGCAAAGGTGCTTTTAAAAGGCTTTAATGAGAGCTTGTACTAAAGGATTTTGACCTGGAAAACAGATTGATTTCCAATTCTCCATTGCTTTGTGCTATCAATGCTGGCAGTCTCATGGAGGCTATTCTCTGTATGTTGTAATTTTTAAGATTATGTAGATTTTAAAAATGAGTTATTTATGTCTATGCCACGTGCATTTCAAAGGGATACTTTAAAAATCGCCCCAGCAGGATGCTGATATCCCATGGGTTGTGGGGGCCATGGCTCATCCATCAGAACTGGACAGACTTGGGTTCTAGCACAGGGCTTTTGACCCTGAGCAGCGGCGGAGCCTCTTTGTGGCTTAGTCTCTCAATGACTAAGCTATGAGGCACATCCCTGCCTTGCTTGTCTCACTGAGGGCCGACGGGGACAGAGTGAAAGCATGTTCAAGTGCTTCAAGCAGCACAGAGCATCATACAAAGGCAGTTTGCCAGGCACACGGGGGTATCACCTGGTTTGAGTCCTGGGGGAGTTGGAAGGAGGAAGCGGGGTGGAAAGGATGGGCTGTCCTCCAGTGATGCAGTGTGTCTTGGCTGCTCGTATGGCAGCCAGTTTGGGCAGATGTTGAAGGAGGTGAACCGCGGGTACACCCCTAGCTAGTGATGCCAGCCCTTCCCTGATCGCAGAAACTCTGAACCCTGTTTTTTCACTAATCATGACATGTGGTAAGAACAGCGGCGATCTCCGGACTACAGACAACGTGAGCCGCAGTGTTGTTCTTTCATCTCAAGTGTGTTGCCCTGATGTAAACATATATGGGTTGGGCCTCCCAAACCATGGCAACCTGAGGCTGTGGTCACGGAGGTGGGTCTGCTGGGTGCTTTGCTCACTACTCCCTCACCCGTCTTCCCCCCACCCCACAACACCCTTCTAGCTTCCTGGCAGGGCTCCTAGGTTAGTCCCATGTGGTCCTTTGGGGTCTTTTGCCTCTGAAGTCAAGACACCACCCTTTCTTGTTCGCCGTCGGCAGCCTCCAATGCCTCTGCCTTCCTACGGGGCTGGTGACATGGCGTGGCCCTTGAGCAACTTTTGGTTTGGCCGCGGCCTTGATCTCTCGTTAATGTTGTCTACTTAGTCACCCCTCATTGCCAATGCTGGGCCTGCCTCCCTCTACATAATCCTAGCCATATGCCTTGTGCAGGGCAAAGGCTCTCTGTCTGTGTTAAGACCTAAAAAAAATTAAGTTGTCCAACAGGGAGGCTTAGAGTCTTACAGTGACCCTAGGTTGCAACGCTTTTCTTTCTCTTTTTTATTTTATTTTACTTTATTTATTTATTTATTTATTTATTTATTTGAGATGGAGTTTCACTCTTGTTACCCAGGCTGGAGTGCAAAGGTGCAATCTCGGCTCACCGCAACCTCCTCCTCTTGGATTCAAGCAATTCTCCTGCCTCAGCCTCCTGAGTAGCTGAGATTACAGGCATGTGCCACCACCCCCAGCTGATTTTGTATTTTTAGTAGAAATGGGGTTTCTTCATGTCGGTCAGGCTGGTCTCAAACTCCCAACCTCAGGTGATCCACCTGCCTCGGCCTCCCAAAGTGCTGGAATTAACAGGCTTAAGCCACTGCACCCAGCAGCTGCAATGCTTTTCTTTTTCTCCATCTTTCATTTCAGTGTAGTGATCCCACCCCCTTCCCACTGGGGCCTTCATTTAAATTCCCTAAGGGTGGACTTCAAAACTGTTCCCTCCCATCTGTCCGGACTGGGATATGATAACTGCTGTTCCCAGGCCCACGGTGGGCATTTTTATCCCCATCTGATCTCCTCCCAGAAAAGCCAAGAGGAGGCCCTTTCCTTTCTATCCCTGGACATGTCTGAGGGTCCCAGTTGCAGGGTGGCCGTGACACGTTGGATCCTGCAGGCCTCTCTGCCCACGTGGGGAGACTTGATGCACAGAGCTGGACAAGCACACTGTCCTTTAAACTTACCCTGTAAATTGAACTTCAGGCCAAGACAAATATGGAGTTTTGAGCTCAAACCTATTAAAGGGATTTATGTGTCACTAAAAATAGAGAAAAATTCATTACATTCTTTTCTTGTAAGAAGCTGGATTTACTTTGCCAAGTGTGTCTCAGAAAGTGCATCTTTTTTTTTCCTGTCAATAGTTTTATTTGCTGCCATTCCCAGCAGGGCAGATTGTCCATTAAATAATCACAATATAAGGAAATCCTCAATAAAATAAAATGTTAGCTCAAGAGTACATAGGTACACCTCGCTTTAAAGAATAGAGATATTCTTCAAAGTGACTTTTCGGTAAAACAACTAAGAAATACCAGAAATGCACCAGAGGGAAATAAAAAATGTAGCTCTGACTCTAGACAAGAGGAGAGGTTGGGGTGTGGGGAGCAGCGGCCTGGGGGAGGGGCACAGCTAATGTCCTGGGCTCCAGGAAGCTGGACGCCGCCTACTCCTGGGAGGCTGCTGCCCAGAAGGCCAGCAGGGAGCTCGGGCCCCTCTTCCCCGCCCTCTCCCTTCCTCGCCTGCTTTGCACCATTATCAGCCCAAGGCAGAAACAGTGAGAGATGGGAAGCTGCCTTGGAGATGATCACAGAGCCAATAGGAGAATGGCCTTGCTTCATGGACAATTTACAGCAGCTGTCTGAAGCACAGTTGCTTCTGGAATGCAAGGCACAATGGGTACAGCTCGGAGGAAGCCATTTTATGTGCTAGAAATTTCTGTGCTGAGCTTGGGAAGCTGCCTTTTAGACACACAAATGGCTTATATAACCCAGAGGTCAGCTGGGGCCTCTCTGTCCTTGGAGTTGGAGTAAAGGTGGCTTCACAAACTCCCCCTTTTCAGTGGCCTCCTGCTGACTCCTGCCACCCCCAGGCTGACTCTAGGTGCGGGTCCCAGTGGCCTTCGGCTCCTGTGTCGCCTGTCCTGAGGAAGAGTCAGATGTGGACTCCCCCAGGCTCTCCCCCTGAAATCCACTTATGCAAAAGCAGCACGAGGCACCCTGAGGACTTACCTGGAGGAGGTGGTCAGGCTCACAGCTCCAAACTCCCCACAGCCTCTCCTTTAGCGGTGATGGCATGTTTTCAGACTGGAAAGGGGTGATGGCTGCATGCCTCTGGGGAGATGCAAAACGCTCCTGGGTGGTGCTGTGTAATTTTAAATGCTGCTTCTTACGTGTATCTCACCTTAATAAAAAGCAGAAACTAAAACCTTTTCCCTGCAAACCTGCCCTCGGCAGAGCACAGCCCTTCTCCCCCTCATCCTCCCCGCTCTGCCTGGAGCGCCACCATTTGCCGTCACCCACCCCTCAAGGGGCTCAGCAACTCCAGGCCGGCCATGCACCGTCATGCCTCCTCACAAACCGTCAGTGAACGGTGGTCCTTGCAGACTGTGCCCTGGACTTGGCTGGAGGTTTAATTTTTGGTGAGCCAGCAGCTTCTGTGGCACTATCTCCCAGATGGGACTGGGCCCCAGTGAGCGGGATAGACAGATCCTAGCCTCCAAACTCCCCAGGTTCTCAGAGGAGAGCTTGTCTGCGCACCCCCATGGTCGGCTGGGGGCTCTGGAGTTGGATGGCAGCCCTGGAAGTCAGCCTGCCGTGGCTTCTGCCCCACTCCGGGGCCTGTGCCCGCCCTCCAGGCTGTGGTGTCAGCCTCTCCCCTCTGTGAACGAGGCCATTCTGCTCGCCTCATTGGTGATGGGATATGGCCAGCACACAGTGAGTGACGGTGAGTATCATAGATCACCTTTCTTCTGCCTTGAAGCGGGGCCAGCAGAGGGACTCAGCTGTGTGGAGTTTTCACCTGGAGTTCCTTTGGCATTATCAAGTATATTCACCTTTATTCTCAGCATTCCAAGGGAACCTGCCCAATATGGACTCAGGCATTGGGGTCCCTGGGATGGCTAGGGTGCCTGGAGAGCAGGCGGCTGGAGGTCCCTGGGCTTCACCATCAGTGCCTTGCAAGGCAATTGGATCTTGCTTAATTGCTTATATTTATATTAATTACAGTTTACAAAACACTTTCACAATAATTTCTCACTTGTTTTCACAACCATCCAGGAAGCAGATTTCATCTTCATATTTGGAGATGAGAAAGCTGAGACTCAAAGAGGTGAGGTGACTTGCCTAATGTCACACAGCAAACAGCAGAGGCAAGAGTCCAAACCAGGCACCTGACTCCCCAGGTGACCTCCTAGGCAGGAGCTCTGTCCATGAGGTTGTCCTTAGTGGGGCTCTGTGGTGGGCCCGGCACTGGGCTGGGGTTTGCAGGGACTAATGGAAGCGAGGTTCCCATGGATCCTGCCCCCGTGAAGCTTGCAGTCTCCATAAAGACAGTCGACGTTCAGCAGTTCCTGGCCCAAATGGTCACCAAGACACAGTCCTCAAATCTCCAGGTCATGTGTGATCATTTTTTTTTCTTCAAGGGCATATTGTGATGTTGAGCTGGCCACTGTGAGAAAAGTGGTGGCCGCCTGATAAGGTTTGGATCTGTGTCCCCACCCAAATCGCATGTTGAAATGTAATCTCTAGTGTGGAGGTGGGGCCTGGCGGGAGGTGATTGGCCCATGGGGTGGTTTCTCATGGTTTAACACCATCCCCTACTTGGTGCTGTAATCATGATAGTGAGTTCTCATGACAGCTGGTCATTTAAAAGTGTGTGACACCTAGCTTCTTCCTCCTGCTCTGGCCATGTGAAGTGCCGGCTTCCCTTCGCCTTCTGCCATGATTGTAAGTTTCCTGAGGACTCCCCAGAGGCTGAGCAGATGCCGCCATGCTTCCTGTACAGCCTGCAGAATGGTGAGCCACGTACACCTCTTTTCTTTGTAAATTACCCCGTCTCAGGTATTTCTTTGCAGCCGTGAAAGAATGGGTCAATACACTGGCCCTCGGTGTGGTAAGGGAGGTGGCCCAGCGAAGAGCAGCCTGAACCCAAGGCAGAGTCAGGGACCTGGCTCCCTAAGCCTCTGCTCAGTTTTCTCATTGGCCAAATGGAAAACATCACAGTATCTGCCTCCTAAGCATATTCTAAAGATTGAATGAGAAAATCTACATAAAAATATTTAGCTAGCACAGTGTCCAAAGTTGTATTATCACCCACTCAGGCAAGCTCGGCTCCATGTTAATCATCTTCACTGATGGGCAAATTTGGCATTAGCTGATCCTACAAGTTTTGCAAATGATTGTGTCCTATGATTCACTATTTCACATGCAATTAGCCAATCAAAGTTGGATGTCCTTTATTCTTATATATGCATCTAGGTATAGATAAAAAATGTAGAGTACTAAAAACACGGCCATAATGAATAGCAGACAACAAAATTATTCCTTGAGAGCTTTTTTCCAAATCCTCCAGCATAAAAGAAATTTGGAGGAGAAAAATTTAACCACAAAAGCATTTTTTTACATCTACTATTTCATTTATTGTCAGATTAGGGGATATACCTTAATTATAGTTTTAAATAAGTATTCTTAACCTGTTGCATATATATATAGTGTTTTTCAAAGTTACTATAATACAGTAAATAATTCTTAATAGATTAAGAAGGTAATAACATATTTCTTTTAAAGAAAGATATTGAGAAATATATAAGAAATTATAGTCTCCTATTCTCATCTCTGTGTTCATTACCCACATGTGTTTTCCAGCAAGAAATGTGAAATAAAATGATTTTCAAAAGAGGGTTCTTCTCAAACAAATTCTGAAGGTTAACTGCTTTTACATAAATGGCAAGTTGAGTCAGCCACCATTTTTAATAGAACTGATTAATGACTAAGTGTGGACAAAACAGGGAAGTGAGTAATCAGGTGGAATTTATGTTATCCTAAAACTGGAATAAAAGGCTATGAGGTGGAAAAAAAAAGCCTTCAGGGGCTTGGCCAAGTTCTTCAATAATTGGGAGGCTGAGCAGAGAGGCTGCTCTCAGGAATCAGCATCCAGTTGCACAGACAGAGCCTATTAAAAATTAACAGAATAGTTTGAGATGACTATTTTAAGCGTTACGAATTGGCAAATGGCAAATGCCTAGCTGAACAGATGACTGGTTTGGATTCTTAATAGCCAATTGTAAAGGAAATGGACCACAACAGGCTTTCAGACACAGAAGTGGCCATCCGTGCTGAGACCGAGGCGTGGGGTACATCTAAATGTAAGGATCAGCGGTTCCCCAGAGAGCAAACACAAAGAGCTCAAGTCCAATTTCCCATCATTGTTGAGCATTTTCCAGCAAATTAAGGGCGAGTACGGAGCTGGAGGTAGGAGTGTGGGCAGCGTCTGCGCTGGAGTGAATCTTAGAGTGGGGGAAGCCCAGGGATGGGGTGAGACTAGTTGAGGCGTTATTTAATAGTCTAATAATTTGAGGGGGTTTCAAGACCATTGTATTAATCATGCTTTTTCTTGTCCATATTTCCTGGTGCTTTGACATCTTGGGGCCCTGCTTGACTCAGGAGAGACTGCCCCTTCCAGGGCTAGCCAAATCCTAGAGATAGTAAGTGACTTGCCTTTACTATGCCAGTAGGTTATAATCACCCAAGGCCAAGTACCAGACAACCCTGGAAGGCATCAACACCCCAGAGCCCACTGAAATTATTCAGACCAGCCGATCCTAAGCCTGCCTACCCTGCCTTGTCCTTTCCTTCCTGCAAAAACCACAATAAAGGCTCTCACCCATGTTTCCCCCTCATTCGCTCTACCTCCTGACAGCCCCTGGTGCTCCCCATGTGGTCCTGCGTGGCATGGCCTGTCCTCACTTCTCGGCAACTGTGAGTAACAAACTATCTTTGCAATGGTTGTCATCTCCTGATCTCTAGGCCTCACCGCACTGGAACAATACTAAAACCTACATTTCAAAACAGCCACATGAAAATGTACCCAGCATCAAAGAAGCCCTATCCAAATATCATGTATCCAGAGAGGGCAAGGCCAAGAAAGTGACTTTGGGCTCCATCCTGGGGGCCTTACGTGCCTGTACGAGGGAACTGCACTTCATGCCTGGAACAGTAGGAAGCTTCTGCAAATTCCTGGGCATACAGAAAATGACCACAGATGTCCTTGAGGAAGACCAACCTGGCCCTAGACTGTAGGATGCACTGTAGAGGCAGGGAGACCAGAGAAGAAGCTGCAGTAGCTGCCTAGGCAAGAGGGTCCAGCCCTGTACCTGGCAGAGGGAATGCAAAGGACACTGTAGATTAGAAAGGACATGATTTGCCAATGAATGGAACGTGGCGAGCAGTGGAGGAAGAATCAAAAAGACCCAGGGCTTCCAAATGCCGGCCTCTGGAAAGAGAGAGGAAACTGAGGCAGAAAGGGAGGTTCTGGAAAGATGAGAAGGTTTGGAAGTAAGGGATCATTAACTCCTTCAGTTCCTCTTTTCAAACCTGGGTGATGGTCATCATCACGTGTGTCCTCATCCAAGTATGGCAGAGCTCCTTCAGGCCCTGTCCTAGGTGCTGAGGAGAAAGTGGTTGAACGAACAAGCCAAAGTGCCCATCTGCACAGAGCTTATATCCTGGGGGTGGGGCGGCGGGGAGAGAAATGGAAATACACAGCTTTGTTTCTTTTGAGAGCATTATGACCTAGGAACTGCAGGCCAACCCTGCCCTTCTGCAGCGATTTGCCATTCATTCACCCCTGAAAACAGGTTCCCATCTGCTTCATCAACCTCACTCACACTGACATGAAGATATCATTAGAGCTTTTAGCAGGAAAGCTGGAGTCAGTTACAGCCAACTTAGAAATCCACGTTTACTTTTTTGTCTCCTTCAGGTTGTCAAAGATGTGTTCCTAAAGAGAGCCAAGGTGTCCCACAAGTATCAGTCAAGTGCGAGCGGGTGACCTGATACCTGCCAAGGAGAGTGATATTTCAGTTGTTACCCATTTCTAGTTCCTAGCACCGAGGCAGAGAAGCCCACCCTCCCGGCTCCAAGGACCTCTCTCATTTACATGGCGCAAACCTTTCTCCTCTTTTCTTTTCTTTATTTTCTTTCTTTATTTATTTTTTTTTGGAGACAGAGTCTCGCTCTATCTCCCAGGCTGGAGTGCAGTGACACGATCTTGGCTCACTGCAACCTCCTGCCTTCCAGGTTCAAGGGATTCCCATACCTCAGCCTCCGGAGTAGCTGGGATTACAGGCGCGTGCCTCCACGCCCAGCTAATTTTTTGTATTTTTAGTAGAGACAGGGTTTTGCCATGTTGGCCAGGCTGGTCTCAAACTCCTGACCTCAAGTGATCTGCTCACCTCGGCTTCCCAAAGTGCTGGGATTATAGGTGCGAGCCACCACACCTGGCCAGCACATACCTTTCTATTTGTTTTTCTTCTGCCTGCAGAATAATCATTTTGTTTCTGATTTCTTCTCCGACACAAAGACTGGGAGTCACAGGTCAAGAGGGAAACCACAGATTAGGAACACAAAGGAATGCACCAATAGGCAAGAACATATAAAGCTTACAAACAATAGGTTGAGAGCTTTTCCAACCGTCCATTTCGCCTCCGCCCTCTGAGGTTGGAGATTGGCTTATGTGTTCTGGCTGTGAGTAAAAACTGCCGTATTTTCCTTGTTGGCCTAAGTACCATAAATGCATCCTCCAGGTTCTCTCATTAAAGATGAATTTGGGTAGATTAGAGATGGGGAAATAAAAAAAAAAAAAACAGCGGAAGGTAAAAGGTTTTCATCACTTAATAATACCAATTTTATCATCACTTAGCATAACTTATTTCTGCCAATTTTATCATCACTTACAATAACTTCCATTAGGGTAATAAGGCATTAAGTATATGTTGATTGCAAATAATCTGGTTACATTCACTAATTATATGGAGACTGATTTTTTTCCTGTTTGAAATACAATTTTAAAACATCTCTACTTCCTAAAAACAGGACATATCAAAGTAAGGAGACACATATGCTGTGGAGATAGAAAATGAAATTCTTGTGTATTTGGCAAGTGCCTGATTACAAGATGAAAATAGATGGAGAATTCATCTGCAGAAATAAAGAATGTAAATGGCTTGCTGCGGCTGATTTGCTCTCACCTTCTCTCCCTTGGGGTCAAATTAATATATTTACTACTGATAAGGTGTTTTATATAGCAGAGGTGTTGGTGCTCAAATGCCATCTCACAGAGTGGGGGCCTGCCCTGAACACGTGCTTTTTAGAAAGATTAAGTATAAATTGCCAGGCTCGGAATTTTATGAGTCTTCCATAGCTGTGAAGTGCTGGTTTACATCGGGGATATAGAGGCTTTGGATGCATTAGATTGTCATTTAGGGCTTCTATAAAATTTCATAAGCCTGTCCATTCTAACCCAGCTTTCAAATGGCTATCATCGCTCAACGGTATTAATGACACTACCAGTATGACTAGCAAGTTGCAACTTGAAGATTGACACATATGGACTAAATGCAAACTATTGTTTCCAACTTGATGAAACACGCCTTGGCTGTTTTCAAGTTTATAAAATTCTAAATGCCCTTCGCATCCAAACCAGAGCTGGATTTTCCGAGATGCCATTTTCGGTATGTCTGGAATTGGAAGTGGTTTCCTATCAGCCAGCCACGGACATTTTCCAATTTATTTTTCAGGAAAGTGTTCAGATTTTTTTTTGGCTTAGAATAAAAAAATGACTCAGATTTCAATTAAAAGCATAATGATAATGATAGTTTGCACTGTGTCACGTTTTCAACTATTTAAAAACAATTTTGTGTTATTTTTTCTCTCTTTAAAAGATCCTGAGCATGAGGAGAATTTGTGTGATTTATTGCACTTGTATTCGCTCCATTTTACAGACAAGGAACTGCGGCTTAGAGAGACCAGTGACTTGCTCAAGGTCACGCATCAAGTGTCAGCATGAAGACTGGGAGGTTCCAGGTGTCCTGCTCTGCAGCTTTCAACTGTAGCACATGAAATATGGATGACAGGAAATGCAAACCACTCCGTTCACTGTTAACTAAACCACAATGCGCTTTCACCACAGTCTTCCTGAGCCTGGCTCTTACAGCAGGATGTGACCTTTAGTGTGAGCTCCGGTCAGCTTGGGCCGATGTGAGGGCCTGCCAGGCTCACGGGATGGTGTCTTTATGTTTTGCACACTTGCCGTCAGATCCATGTGAAGAGGTGTCTGAATCAGCCAAAGCTGGGCTGCCTCTATGTGTGGAGAGTGGGGCGCATGTGAAATGGCTGTGGGAGACGCCAGCTGTGCCACCCGCATTAACAAGGGCCTTTAGGGCCATCTGCTTATTGACGCTACCTAGAGGCATCTCTCAAGTTGCGCAGTCTCTGTGGTTTCCTTCCTAAAAGTAATGAAAGATGGGAATAAGTTCTGTCTCTCTGAAGGTTTCCAAAGACCAAATAAAAAACCCAGCATAGGGCCGGGCGCGGTGGCTCAAGCCTGTAATCCCAGCACTTTGGGAGGCCAAGGCGGGCAGATCACGATGTCAGGAGATCGAGACCACCGTGAAACCCCATCTCTACTAAAAATACAAAAAATTAGCCGGGCATGGTGGCGGGCACCTGTAGTCCCAGCTACTCAGGAGGCTGAGGCAAGAGAATGGCGTGAACACAGGAGGCGGAGCTTGCAGTGAGCCGAGATCGCGCCACTGCACTCCAGCCTGGGCCACAGAGCGAGACTCTGTCTCAAAAAAAAAAAAAGAAACCTAGCATAGGCTGGGGCGCCATAACTCACGCCTGTAATTGTAGCACTTTGGGAGGCTGAGGGGGGAGGATCATTTGAGACCAGGAGTTCCAGACCAGCCTGGGCAACACAGTGGGACTCCATGTCTATAAACAATTTAAAAATTAGCCGGGCATGCTAGCCGCATGCCTGTAGTCCCAGCTACCTGGGGGGCTGATGTAGGAGGATTGCTTGAGCCTAGGAGGTCAAGGCTTCAGTGAGCCAGGATGGTGCCACTGCATTCCAGCCTGGGTGACAGAGTGAGACACTGTCTCAAAAACAAAAAGACAAAACTAGCGTAATTCAAATTTGAACATGCCCTAAGATAGAATAAGTATGTCCCTTCTGATTGCAGATTGTTACCTGAGGGTACATTCATTCCTAATGACATTGCTACTATACTTGACGTCTCACCTTGGGAGAAAAAAAGGTCAAGAAAGTTTAAGTCAAAAAAAGTCACGGTCCAAGGAGGAGAGCTTTCCTTGATTTCAGTCTCTCCCATCTGTACGTGCCGTTCACAATTAGAATCACACATTGCAAGTTCCTGGTGATTCCGGGGCCAAGGGAAGCAAGATTTATATATTGCTGAGGAGAGTGCTCCAACCTGAATTGTAAGATGCGTCTTGCTCTCACATTCTACCTCTTTGTACTAAAAATTAGTGCATTTCTAAAACTGTAAAAAGGAATTGCTTGGCTTTTCTAAGTGTAAAATCACCCAGGTGAGATTATTTTTCCATGTTACGATGCCCCCATCACCCCTTGAGATGTACTGAGCAAGACGCCTTGTGGGAGGGAGTTTAAATGCACAGACGTAAGCCCTGCAAACCCAACACTGACAATCTTTACATTAACAAGAACACACTTCTAATTATTCCAAATTCTGTTAAAATTAAGCCCAAATGTTCAATTTTCCACGTGTTCCTCTTAATTAGAAATGAAATGAAAGAGAAAAAGGAACCATTAAAATTATATAAATAAAAACAGATGGAAGGGAGTATTGGAAGCTCTTTTCTATAATAACATTCCCTTTAATAAAATTCATTGGTTAATTTGGTTGATAAAAACAGCGTTAAAATTAAATAAGAATTAACATACACTCGGATAAATATTTGTCACCTCTTTCATGTGCTACCATGATAAAGGTAATTTAGCTTAAAAGCAGTCATCATCTTTCTTCATAACTGATAAAGCATTACTAATTGTGTGTGTTAATACGGTACAATATGGAATTGAATAGAGATTTTATCTTAATAACATCTCCATTAAATTAAAGACAGTGTTGTATGACAGGAAAGATAAGTCTGTTTATTCCAAGCCAGCACATCAAAAGAACAACTGCAGGAGATGGTGCAGTAACTAACATTTTCCATAGTGTTCTAGCTGGCAGCATCACATTTATAGTCACTGTTGTAAGCAACACTGTTCTGTGGGATAATCTAGATAATGTTTCATTGAGAAAAGTGATATTTTAATTATGGTGTGAAAGATACGGATCTTTTCCGTTCTGTGTCTAATAGGATATTTCTACAAACAAGATGCTGAGTGGAAAATCATCTGATTCTGTTGCACTACAATAACCATCCTTTGAGGCAATTTCGCCACCCCTGAGCCTCTGTGGGCAGGACATGAGGGGTCAGGGGTTACCAAGAAGAGAGTTGACAATAACAACTGGACTGGGGGAATGAGGGGGCCGTGGTGTCAGTGCCTTCCTCCTTCTGTCCCTCCTGGGGCTGTCGTGTGCAGGACTGCCTTCCTGCCCCAGGGCGGTGCACTCAGCTATGTCCCTGCAGGCTGGTAGACCAGGATTCCCTCCGTGCATTAGCCAGCAGACGGCCCGGGCTGAAAAGGGGGAGCTGAACCCTGATGGAAAAGAGGGAGTTAGAGTCCAAAGCCCAGCTCCCTTCCCCACGTGAGCCTGGGGAGCTCAGCTCTGATGAATACATCATTGCCTTGGCACCATCTGCCCTGGAGGACCAGGAGATGTTTGGAATGCCAGTTGTTGTGTCTGTTCGTTTGTATTTTAAAAGCACATGCCACAAACTGCCTCTTCGGAGACTGTGGATTTGCTGTGACTGTGAGATGCTGTGCCTTGATATGCTGACATTCTCCCATGTCATCTCTGCCTCTGGGAGCGAATGTCCTCCAGCCCTACAGACACATGCAGGGCCTCGGAAGACGTGTCTCCTTACTGCCACTCCGGCCACACACACCTGATAAGAAGCAGCATTATTGTGAATAACCAAAGTCAATATTAAGTACTGGATAAGAATGAAAGTAGTTTGGGAATAATTATAACCACCCCCCCTACCCCCAAAAATATACTGTTCAAAAAGTCAGTCTGGAGAAGCAGATAACAACCCTATTTTTATACCAACCCGACTGAATTCTTAATACGTGGCAAAAAAGAAAATCATGGCTTACCGTAAAGCAGGAGATGTCATAAATAATGAACTGCACTAACAGCTTAGCATCATAAGGAGACAGATGGAAAACTTCTCTCCCGAGATCACTGCTTCCAGAATTTGAGGAAGGGCTTCTGGACGTGTTCAGGGTGGATAGTTCAAGCCTGAATTTCAATGAGATGGGAACACTTTTTAGTATAAACGCAAGATTTTCATGTCTCCCTTTTAGGAAATACGGGGATTATGGTGTTCATCTGTTTCATCCAGGACTGGAAGCAAAACCCTGAATCTCAGACTCTTCCAGCATGTCTGATTCAATCAAACAAGGGAAGATGCTGCGGGTGCTTTGTATGCTAAGGAAGTGCTAGGATGCCATCGTCTGTCCAGGAGAAGAAAGGAACACCCATCCGTGTGGTTAAGCTATCAGAAAACTGGAGCATTGGGAATAAAGAAATTATTTCCACGAGACAAGCATGCCAGCCATTGGCTCGTAATGAGCTGAAAGACCAATGACTGCTTCTCAGAGACTCCCAAGGGCCCAGTGTCCTGGCTGCAGACCTGCGGCTGAGTCAGCATGGTGCACAGCAGAAAGTGAGGGGAGGGTGGCCAGTGCTGCCCCGCCAGGCTCTATCAGCATCACCTGGAGCAGCACAGACGCTTCAGTCTCCATTCTTTCTTCAGGAAAGAGGCCTACTCACAGATGGACACACCAAGGTTCAGGTAACCTCAGGAAGCTCATTTACTCACACAGTCCTGGCCCATTGGGCTCTCTGGAGGCCCTTCTTCCTTGGCTGTCATCTATTTTTAAACTGATATGTAGTAGTTGTACATATTTATGGAGGACATGTAATATTTTGATACTTGCATACAATGCATATTAACTCAGGGTAATTGGGATATCCAAGACCTCAAACATGTATCACTTCTTTGTGTCAGGAACATTCCAAATCTTCTCTTCTAGCTATTTTGAAATATACAATATATCATTGTTAACTATAGTCGCCCTACTGTGCTATCAAACCCTAGAACATATTCCTTCTATCTAACTCTATGTTTGTATTCATTAACCAACCTCTCTTCATCCCCTTCTCCCCTGTACCCTTCCCAGCCCCTAATAACTATCATTCTACTCTCTACCTCCATGAGGTCAACTTTTTCTAGCTTGCACATATGAGTGACAACCTGCTATATTTGTCTTTCTGTGCCTGGCTTATTTCAATTACCGTAATTACCTCCAGTTCCATCTGTGTTGCTGCAAATGACAGGATTTCATTCTTTTTTGGTGGCTGAATAGTACTCCATTGTGTATACATACCACATTTCCTTTATTCATTCACCTATTGATGAACACAGGTTGATTCCCTATATTGGCTATTGTGAACAGTGCTACAATGAACGTGGAAGTGCAGGGATCTCTTCAACATACCGATTGCCTTTTCTTTGGATATCTACCCAGCAGAGGAATTACTGAATCACATGGTAGTTCTATCTTTAGGTTTTTGAGGAACCTTTATACTGTTATCCCACAGTGGGTGTGCAATGTGTGTTCCATCCATCGACAGAGCACAAACATTCCCCGTTCTTCACATCTTCACCAGCATCATTTATTTTTTTGTCTTTTGATAGTAGCCATTTTAACGGAGGTGAGATGATATCTCATTGCGGTTTTGATTTGCATTTCCCTGATGATTAGTGACATTGAGCATTTTTTCATATGCCTGTTGGCCACTTGTGTGTCTTCTTTTGAGGAATGTCTTTTCAGGTCATTTGCTCACTTTTAAATCTGATTATTTTTATTATGTTTTTTGCTATTGAGTTGTTTCAGTTCCTTACATAGTCTGGAGATTAACCCCTTGCAGGATGGGTAGTTTGCAAATGTTTTCTCCCATTCCACGTATCGTTGCTTCACTCTCTTGACTGCTTCCTTTGCTGCACAGAAGATTTTTAGCTTGATGTTACCCCATTTGTCTATTGTTGCTTTTGTTGCCTATGCTTTTGCAATCTTACTCAAAAAATATTTGCCCAGACCAAGTCTTCAAGAGCAAAATTTGCACAATATCTGATTAGGGTCTGGGGACCATTCAGAGCGAGTCCCCTGGGGGCACCTGAGCCAATAGGTGATCTAAACCTTCATCACAATTATGAGCCATCACATCAAATAGCCCATTTCTTCCAAAACCCAACTGACTCTTTACGGGAACTGTGCATTTAAAAATGATGAAGTCATGCTTCCTTATCTTGGGGACACTGCAAATAATGGGGTGCTGTAGTTTCACTAAAATGCCTCAGATGAACTTTCCAACCCACAACCCTTAAACACAAATGAATAGTAGCATGGATAGTCAAGTGCAAGCTCAAGTTCAAATTGCCAAAACACAGGATATCAGGCATAAGATTAATTTACCTCTTACTTGCAAGATAAGGTAGGAAATGATAAAATCAAAGGCACATATTTTCAAAACCAAAAGAAATAACAATACATACAAAATGTTAACAAACGAGATGATAATTGTGTCAGTAATTCCCAAGGTCAGGCTGGGGGAGAGTGTAGTTGGGAAGACACCAAAACTCAGAAATTGTGGATTCCTCACTGTCCTTCCTTCCAACACAGTGGAATGTGGACTGGTCTGAGAATGTGATGGTGTTCAGGACAATAGGTTGTAATGTGATTGGGGCAGAGCTTTTCTTTTCTTTCTTTTCTTTTCTTTTCTTTGCTTTGCTTTCCTTTTCTTTTGAGACGAAGTCTCCCTCTGTTGCCCAGGCTGGAGTGCAATTGTGCAACCTTGGCTCACTGCAACCTCCACCTCCCGAGTTCAAGTGATTCTCATGCCTCAGCTTTCCGAGTAGCTGGGATTACAGGTGCCTGCCACCATGCCCAACTAACTTTTGTATTTTTAGTAGAGGCAGGGTTTCACCATGCCGTCTAGGCTGGTCTGGAACTCCTGACCTCAGGCGATCCACCTTCCTCAGCCTCCCAAAGTTCTGCGATTACAGGCGTGAGCTTGTTACTTAGAAAAATGTCAAACTTATAGAAAAACTACAGTAATTACTCCTATATATCCTTTATGTAGATTCACAAAATGTTCACATTTTGCCACATAGGCTCTGTCTCTCTCTGTGAACATATATAGTTTTATGTTATTTTATTTATTTTTTGCTGAGTCTTCTCAAAGTTGTAGGTATGATGATTCCCTACATACTTCGGGATGCATCTTCCATAAGTGAGGACACTCTGTTACAGAACACATTCACTCTCATTTTCCATTACTGCTTTAAAGATTACCACAAACCTAGCAGCTCAAGACAACACTCATTTATTATCCCGTCGTTTCAGTGGGATTATCCCATAGCCTGGGTATGGCTTAGCTGGGTTCTTTGGATAGGGTTGCACAAGGCTGTAATCAAGGGTGGGTCAGGGTTATGGTCTCATCTGAGGCTTGCTTGGGGAAGAATCTGCCTGTCTTGGCAGAGTTCAGTCCTTGCAGCTGTAAGACTGAGGGCTTCAGCTCCTTGTGATATCTCTGCTGGAGGCTGCTTTCAGCTCCTAGAGGTCACCCTCAGTGCCTCCCATCACAGATAACCCACAGCATGGAAGCTTGACTCTTCAAAACCAGCAAGAAAGTGAGAGACGCCAGCAGGAAGGGGTTACAATCTTACATAACACAATCATGTAATGATGTGCACATAACTGCAGACTTCGAGTCACTTTTGCCATAATCCATTGGTTAGAAGAAAGTCATAGGTCTTGCGCCTTCTCAAGGGAAGGGTGTCACACAAGTCAAGAACACCAGATGGGTTAGGTGCAGTGGCTCATGCCTGTAACGCCAGCACTTTGGAAGGCAAAGGCTGGCAGATCACTTGAGGTCAGGAGTCTGAGACCAGTTTGGCAAACATGGTGAAACCCTGTCTCTACTAAAAATACAAAAATTAGCCGGGCATGATGGTGGGCGCCTGTAATCCCAGCTACTTGGGAGGCTTGAGCCTGGGAGTTGAAATTTGCAGTGAGCCGACATCACGCCTCTGCACTCCAGGCTGGGTGACACAGTGAGACTCCATCTCAAAAAAGAACACCAGGTGGTGGGACCATGAGGACCACCTTAAGTATCTGCCATAACATTACACAATGACCAAATTCAGGAATTCACATCAATATTATCCTTCTCAATGTATTGTGCCTGATGTCAGCTTGTCCCATTGTTGGTGATATTAACTCTGATTATTTGGTGAAAGTTTCTTATCTGTTAAATTTACCAATTTTCCTTTTGTAATTATTATCATAGCCTTTATCAAAATGTCACCCCACCATTTTAGCAAAATTGCTGATTCTTTGCCTGATTCAGTTATTACCATGATAATTGCAAAATACCGATTAAAAAAAAAAAACCACTCCATCATTCTTTTTTAACTCCATTATTCAACATGTATTAGTTGGCAATTGACTGTAAGAAAGAGTTTTCCCTCTGTTGTATATCTGAGGGTATTTCCCTGTTCAGCATGTCGTCAGGCGGGGCTGCAGGATAGAATATAACATGCATATGGCCGACATTAAAAAGTAGGTAAGTGTCACCCAGGGAAGATACCAGACATGGTTTAAGGTCTTTGAAAACAGACAACATGAACACCTGGCTCGAGTGGCCCAGCGATGACTTGCAGCCAGGAGAGAGAGAGCATGCACGCAAGATGTAGCCCCTGGCATTGCGCTGGACCCCATGGCTGGTGGGTCCACTCCATAGGTGATGTAGGCAGTGTGATCACACACAACCCACTTCAAGGGCCCCCAGCTCTCCCCATGTAGGGTCTGAAATACAAAAAGCTGGGGATGTGTCTGATGGCCATCAGCCCACATACTGATGTGGACATGGAATTTGTAACAGAGAGCGGTATCCCCTCCCAGGTGATAAGCCCAGCACAGGCTATGCAGGCTCTTTCTCTTCCCATGAGAAAATGTTCCAGGCCCAAGGCCCATCTTCCACAGCTAAGCAGGATGCACTGACCACACGTGTCTGCTTTCCCAGTAGTGACTATGTATTTATGCAGGCATGGACTTGAGGAATCTTATTATTTTAATGGCTTAAAATATATGACCGTCATGACTTGTTTAGATGCTCTCAAATTGTCCCATATTTGGTCAGTGGGAGCCCTTTCAAGCTGGCTTCTGTCTCCTGAGTCCTTTGAACATGTCCCCAGCATTCTTTGAGTACTTCCTCACTTTCGGACATTACAAGATGGTCCAGGTCAATCTTGTTCTTTCCTGTCCCAGTCCTGGAGTCAGCCATTTCTCCAAGCAGCCCTGGTTTCTTGTATAGGGAAGTGGCATTTAGAGAACGAGATCAGTGTGCACGGGAGAGTTTCAAACAAAGACATGGGTGATAGAATTGGGAGAGGCCACTGCAGTGGGTGGGACATTGGATGCCAGCTGTACTGTGGGTCCTTGAGAGGCTGAGAGTTAACTATTAGCGAAGTTTCCTTGAATGCCCCCAAGTGTTTAGAACCACACTAAGCCCCGAATGGGTCCTCTTTGAATGCCTGGCTGATTGATTCGTTTATTCATTGACTGTATTTATTGCTTGACAACAGAGCCAAAGTTGGTTCATTAGATGTATTTTCATGGACTATTGCAATAGGTGCAATAAAGTGCATGAGCAGCTTGGAGGTCATCCAGGCCACACCTCCATTTGGCTAATGAGGCCTCTTGGACTTCAGCAGGGGGAAACGCCATCTCCAGGTCACACACACTTGGCGGACAGCAGAGCCAGGTCTGGACACCAGCCCTCCCGGCTCGCTCCGGCACCTCTCATCAGTACAGCCTGTGACGAGATGCCAGAAAGAATCCTTTCCTTTTAACAGCAGAAAAGGTCACATAAGCCTCACCGTGACTTGTCTATGGTGGCTTAGCATGGGAGACATGCATTCCAACCCCGCGCACCGCAGGCAGCGCTCCTAGCCTGAGGCTCACGGGCTGTCACTGAAAGCCAAACTGGAGGCTGCCTGTAGGCAGGCCTTCAGTTAGCAGAGTCACCCTCAACCATGGGCTCTCTGGAGTTCTGAGCCCAGCCAATCCACCAGGCTTTCTCCACCACTGACCATCTGCAGGCCACTGAGTTCTAGAGGCTGTGGTGATTCTGGGAGTCTCAAGGTCCCCATTTCCGCCCTGAGGTTCTCCATGTCTATTTCACTGTGAGAGTAAGCAATGTTACTCCTCATTCATTCAAAATAAATAAAATGTTCTGAAAAGCCAGTGTCACAAGCATAGCTGTGGTTCACTGAGGCCTTAAACCATGCCTAAACTCTTGCATACTTCCTCTCTGGTCATTGCAACCGCCATGCAAGGAACCTATAATTATCTCCTCATTTTTCAGATGAAAAACCTGGGCCAAAAGAGACAAGCAGCCTTGTCTAAAGTCAGGGTAAGGGTGTGGAAGTGTGAGCTGGCAGCTGAACCCTGATCCATGGACTCTGAGCAGGTACCTCCCCTCTACAAGGATGAAAGGACATTTAAGGCCCACAGGCTGCGTGGAGATGGCTGGACACTGATTCTTCTGCTCCCCACCACTGGGGTTGGCCTGCGCTTCCAGGATTACGGTGGCCCCTTGGCTCTTACCCTACCCCATCCCATCCCTGAGCTTCTCTCTGTCACTGTCTGCCAGCCCCAGGCGGGCTCCTCGCAGCCCCAGGCGGGTTCCTCACGGCCCCAGGCGGGCTCCTCATGGCCCCAGGCTCCCTTCTGCCAGCAGCAACTCCCGCACTGGTTTCCTGCCTCCCTAAAAGGACTTAGTTCCAGCTCTGTTTTTAAACCCCAGAAAATGTTCTGGCAGGGCCAGCCCATAAACATCCTTCTTTTGGCTGGAGCCACACCAGAGGTTTCCCCCTGTAGTCCTTGGCACTTTGCCTGGGGGCCGCTGTGCGAGGGTGGGCCTTGGCAGTAGAGGTTTTCCTGGCCCCCGTCCTGGGAAGCACTTATGGGACAGTACCTACAGATGGAGACGAACAGCTGGTCAGGGCTCAGACAAGTTTAACTTCTACTGTGGGACCAATATTCAAATAAAAACGTTTCAGTGACTCTGACAGGACAGATACTGGGGTTCCCAGTAGCCAAGAAGAGGTTACAGAGTTAGACCTGGACTCCGACGCCAGTCCTACCCGGTACTGGCCATGGGACCTCGAGCACATTACCTAACCTAGTGAGGGGCGAAGTGCACGTGACCCGCCTCTCAGGGGCTGATCTAGCCTAAAGCTAATGAAGCTTAAGGTTTTTGTATTTGTAATTTTGTATCCTTTGCTCAAATGGTATGAGCTGCAAACACTGGAAGCTATTTCTACCGGTTGTTGATGGCTATTTACCTGTTTTAAGGGACAATTGTTTTTTCTCTCTAAGGAATGAGTGAAATGGTGACTTTGATAGCTTTGTGACCACAGAACCCAAGGAATAGACCCAGAATTCTCTGGAAGGGAAACATCACTGTCACAGAGCCCTCTAGGCCTTGGTCCAAACTCCTCCCCTTCCCCCACCAGTCTGGGTCTCCTGAAGCCATGCAGGTGAAAGTGCTTGGAAATGGCCAAGTGCCGTTCAGACGTCAGAGGAAATAAGTGCTGTTTTCAGGTCACGTTCCTCTAGCGTAGCAGATCCCACCTGGCTACACGCTGGAATAAGCGAGAGACTTCCAGACACACAAATGTCTGGCCTCTACCCCAGACAGATTCCATCAGAGTCACTGGGTGCAGGACTCAGGTTTTGGCACCTTGTTTAGGTTGCTCAGAGGATGCCACTGTGCGGCCGAGGTTGAGAGCCGCGGCTCTAGAAAGCCATCCTGGGCCTTCCAGATCACGTGCTTCTGCAGCATTAATTCTGGAGTATTTATCTTTGCTGTTCATTTGGTGCTTAGCCTTGTCTCCTTGTCCTGTCATTTGTTGTTTCTCCTTCACAGACTAGGTAGTGAGGACCCTCATAGCCTCTCCCCTGCCATTGCCCCAGCTCTGGGCATTTATTTAATTCTGCCTAAAACCGCGAGCAGGAGAATGTATCCAACTGTTTACCGTGCACTCAGGCATGTCCGGTCTCGCTTGATAGATGCTTCAGCCCGTCTTATGTGCTAGCAGCCTCCATCTCATCTAAGCCCTACAAGAAACCTGCAAAGGAAGGAATTTAGTGGCTCTATTTTACAGGGGAGGGAGGTGAGGCTCAGAAAGGTCAAGTAGCTTGTCCAGGCCATGGGGCTACCCGGTGCTGGAGCTCTGCGTGCAAAGCCTCGTGCCCCTCCCTGCAGCATGGTGCCCTGGCTATGGTCTTGTCGAAGCAAGGACTGACCAGAGAGAAAGTGTGTTTGGGTGCAAAGCTGGAAGGCAGCTCAAATGGTAATGAAGAAAACTGTAAAGCTAAGATTTGAGTTTTTTGCTGCAGAGTTTCATGATATGATTCATGCTCATTTTGTGCGGCCAGGGTTAGCTCTGAATGATTAGGTCAGCTATAAAGTGTGGGTGCTTTCCTGAGTTCCTGCCGAAACAAATTAATAATAAAATGACCTATAAATATTTAATAGCCGATTAGAGGTTTTTCTCTTTTTTTTTTTGGATGAGTATCAACATCCTTGGATAATTGCACTTGAAAGTTGCAAATAATCTCTGACCCTTGTATTTTTCAATATAACCTATGTAAATTACCTCTCCAGAAAAATCTGTTTGGAGTCTAACAGACCTTGCAGGAAACAGGAATAGCAAAACCATTCAAATCTAGAGGTCACTTCACTCTGAGAGGTGAGGACAGCGTGCTGGACCAAGAAGAGGTGGCAGTGGGTGCTGATATTCCCTGAAATGACAGTTGATTCTGTGAAAGATACAGCTCCCCAGTGGCCCCAGCCCTCTTCCTTTACACCCAGAAGACCATCAGCCAAATTCCCCACTGACCTCAGATGACTCAGAACTTTCTCAGCCAGGCATGGTGGCTCATGCCTATAATCCCAGCACTTTGGGAGGCTGAGGCAGGTGGATTGCTTGAGGCCAGGAGTTCAACACCAGTCTGGACAACATGGTGAAACCCTGTCTCCACCAAAAATACAAAGATTAGCCAGTCTCATAACCCACTCTCAAGAAAATAAATAAAAATTAAAAATATTAAAATATTAACAAAGAAGAACCGACCTGCCTTGTAGCCATGCTGGAATCAAGACCACAAGGATTCCCTTCTAAGGCAGCTGCTCTCTCTTAGTGGTTGGGTGAATGGTCCTGGAGCTTGCTAAAAATGCAGGTCAGTGGGGCTGGCCAAGGCAGGGCTCAGGAATCTGTCATATTAGTTAGTAGCCCAGACCCCTTGGGGTTGTGAATACAGACTTAGCATCACAGCCTCAGGACACCTCCGTGGTCATCTAGTCCAACCTCTTCCCTTTTGTCTGATCCCCAATCCCATCTCTGCCATTGGAGTTCCTCTGGGCTCTCAGAATCAACAGTAGAGAAGGAGGTGGGATTGGGAGGCTGAGAAATTGGGCTGTGATGCCCAGCGAAGGCCTCAGCCAACCGCGCAGGAAGCTCTGGAGCTGGGATGGTCCTTCAGAGGTGTCCACGCCAGCTCTGCCCCGAGAGCTGCTCACAAGTGTTAGACACATTCACTTTGAGGGCTGGGTCTTGGGTCCCACTTGTGAAAGGTAAACCAGGTGGAGTGAACTAAGGTCTTCTTTAGGAAAGGGTGTTAGAAAAGCCCACTCCCCATGGCCAGGGCATCAGACAGCCCCGCTGGGATGCAGAGCCATTACTGCAGTAGTATATCAACTTTAGCACAAGGTCTTAACCAGTATCTCTCTAACATCCTTATATTCCAGGCTTTCCTAGGCAGAATAGTGTCCTCAAGGAATCCTCCAGTCATTATATCAGTAAGCCCAAATATCCCTGTTGAGTTCATCAGTTGATGAAGAAATTGAGGTCAGGGAAAAGAAGTTGCATGGTCAAGGTCACTTCACACGCTTGTTCTTTTTCAGGCCTTGGAAATATGACTCTTTTAAGGTGTATGTTTCAAAGCATCCCCAGATGTCTCAATAAAAATACGATGACATACCTCCCTGTATATATTCACATCCTATTGACTCCCTTTGTTTCCCAGAAAGGCTTTTCTCTAACTGGAGTGTTTTAATAGAAGCAGGCAAGAAGCCCCAAGACCATAGAAAAACCAATTAGCAAGGATGGAGGTGATCCTTCAATCCCATCTGGTGTCCTCAGTGCCAGAGTCCTAACCAGGGTGGGGCACCCCAGGTTTTGTGTCAGGGCTACAAGATACAGGAGGTGCAGATGCCATATCTCATTGCTAATGCAACTGATTGAACAACGTGCAGTTCCTGCGTCAGCAGCACCCCCAACTCAAGGCACACCTCATCAGACTCAAGGCAGACCTGCTCCTGGTCCCCTAGCTAGCCGGAGGACAAGGACAGAGGGGTGACCAAGGCCTCCTGTGATCTGGGGGTGCAGTTCATGTTTGCTTATGAGGGTTGAAGGTTCCTTTTCTATCAAAGTGCCCTGCCTTGGAGACCTCATGCTTGTCCTGCTTTACCTTCCAAGGTCGCTGATCCTCAGAGAGAAGATCTAAGGCTGGCATGCTCTTCCTTCCTCTCTTTTCCCATTCAACTCCACTGCACCCCACCTCCTGCATCAAAAACAGCCCCTTGCTCAGCCACCACAACCCTGTGTAGCAGAAAGACGTACAATTCTGATTCTTTCAGCTTCAATATCAACTGAGCCCTTTGGTATGCAATGACCTACATAATGTTTAATATGGAAATATAAGAATGTTTATCTTAAAAAAAAATCTCTGACCCACTTTCAGGCCACCAGCACAGGTACTCTTGGGTAAGGCAGATTCCTGTTGACTCTGAGCAGCACAAATGCTAATATCATTAGCATGTCTCCTAGGATTTAGAGTAATTCAATCAAACCCCTCCTCCCTCCAGCAAGGGCCAGTTCTGAAACTCTCCTTAATTCATTTGTCAGAACCCAATTGCTGCATCAAGGGCCTGAATTAAAACAGCAAATTCTCAAACGCAGGCTCATGGCATAGCAATTTACACATCCTCTATAGGGTGCAGTCTTTTGGGGCAAGAGATTAACTTAAGCTTTCCAATGATGAATGTATAAAAGGAGTGCTTGTCACTCTTCTTCTCCTAGTTTTCAGTTGATCTAAGGAACTCCTTGAAAATTATTTTTTAAAGAATTGTTGTCTCATATTAAAGGGTACCAGCTGTGATTTAAAACCTCTGTCTGGGGAAAAGTAGACAAACTCCTTCCACATCAGTGTCGTTGAAAGATTTGGAATTTAGAGACCTGGGCTTAGGTCCCAGCTTCACTGTTCAATAGCAGGGTGACCTTGGGTGATCATTATCTTTATATTCTACTTTCTTTCCCTGAAAATGGGAATCACATTCATGTTTACTTCATTGAGCTATTTACAAAGACCAAATGAGATCATGCACATGCATTATCAATGGAAAAGTTTTATCCAAGGATAAGGGATCTTCCTTTATTTTTGATTGCCTATTAGAGGGGTCAAAGCCAACACTGAAAATCAAAAACGGTTCCTTTTCATCACCCTTTGCTTCCTAGATTATCTTTAGGTCCTCAGAGGTACCCAACGTCTCTCCATTTTAATCCATGTATAGCATGAAATGTGTGTAACTTTATTCATTACCAAAGTGTAAATGTCTCTCGTGGGGACATTTTCTTAGTTACGGGAAACAAAAACTGTGATCCGATCTGCTACAGTTCTTTGAATGAGGGATTAGGGGACTCATTTGAGGTCAGGGAGGCATGTTGGTTTCCCAAAATTCAATTGATAGGTAGCTGTTTGCTCGTGGATAGTTAAGGACAACCCTGTGGCGAAGGGATGTCGTCTGAAAGGAGCAGTTCTTCACAAGAACCCAGGGTAACTTGCATGGATCTGTGAACCTGCTGGGAGTAATCACATCGCTACCTTTAATGGGGCCACTTGTAGTTGTAATCTTGACCAGAGGCTCCTCCCCTTAAAGCGGATGGCCCTCCCCACTGTGCAGGGCCTCATCCAATATGCTGAAGGCCTGGATAGAACAGAAGGCTCAGTAAAAGAGAATTCTCTTCTTCCTCCTCTTCCCCTTCTTCTTCCCCTTCTTCTTCCCCTTCTTCCTCTTCTTCTTCTTCTTCCCCTTCTTCTTCCTCTTCTTCTTCCTCCTCCTCCTCCTCTTCTTCTTCTTCTTCTCCTCCTCCTCCTCCTCCTCCTCCTCCTCCTCCTCCTCCTCCTCCATTGCATAGGCTGGAGTGCAGTGGCGCAATCTCAGCTCACTGCAACCTCCACCTCCTGGGTTCAAGCAATTCTCATGCCTCAGCCTCTTAAGTAGCTGAGATGACAGGCATGCACCACAATGCCCAGCTAATATTTGTATTTTCAGTAGAGACAGGGCTTCACCGTGTTGGCCAAGCTGGTCTTGAACTCCTGGCCTCAAGTGACCCACCTGCCTCAGCCTCCCAAAGTGCTGGGATTATAGATGTGAGGCACCACACCCAGCAGAGAATTCTGTCTTCTGCCTCATCGTCTTTGAGCTGGGACATCTGGACTAAGACTCAAATTGGATCTATCCCATTAGCTCTCCTGGGTCTGGGCTTCTCAGCCTCCAGAGCCACATGAGTCAATTCCCTATAATAAATGTCTTTTTACATATACATATAAATTTATATATACACATCCTATTGACTCTGTTTCTCTGGAGAACACTAATACAACACTACTTGATCATGGTTTGTAATCCTTTTCACATGTTGCTGGATTCACTTTGCTAGTATTTTGCAGAAAATTTTTGCATCAATATTCATAAGAGATATTGGTCTGTGGCTTTTTTTTTCTTGTGATGTCTTGGTCTGCCTTTAGTATTAGGGTTATACTAGCCTCATAGTATGAGTTGGGAAGTGGTCCCTCCTTTCCTGTCTTTTGGAAAAGCTGTTAAAGAATTGGCATTCATTTTTCTTCAAATGTTCAGTAGAATTCACCAGTAAGACTTTAGGACTTGGGTATTTCTCAGTGGGTAGCTTTTTGATTAATAACTCAATTTCTCTTCTTGTTAGTAGTCTATTTAGATTGTTCTATTTCTTCTTGATTGGATGTTTGTGAAGAACTGCTCCTTTCAGACCACATCCCTTCGCCACAGGGTTGTCCTTAACTATCCACAAGATAGGCTCTTAAGAGAATCAAGTCACCTTTAAGAGTGAACACTATTGGAGGTAAAAGTCAAAAATTCTACTGAGTTGACACTTGCGGCTGAGTCTTTTCCTTCTTCCAAGCAACTAGATTGTGGTTGGGTCATCTAGAAACTTGTCTGGAGTGAACTGAACTCCCTGAACCATTTGATCCAAAATATGAGCTTGTGAGTGAGCAAAAGTGTGATGAAATTAAATTACCATCATTTTGCAGTCCAGCACAAAATGCAACAGGTGTTAATTCAGATGCCAGTGGCACTTCTCTGAAGATGGAGATGGCTAGGTGATATTATGTGGCTTCTTGGAGATAGTCAGCTTTCAGGAAAAGCATTAAACAATGTCCTTGTTTTCTACCACTTTCGGATAGCTCAGAGGCCTCTAGAAAGTTGTCATCAACAATAAGCACCTCCGCCACCCCATTGCACCAGAGCCTTCTAGAGTTGTCACCATGGTCCCAGTTCCCTGTGAGTTATTTTCCATTCCAGCCTGGCTGCAAAGAAAGTTTCCATCTGCTTGACTTCCCAATCTCTTCCTATCTCTGTGAGGCGTTTCATTGTTATGGCTAATCACCACAAATGCACTGAGGGTGCCAAGCTAATAAATATGGGGAAGTTGCAAGAACCAAGAAATCCAACCAAGTTCTCCCATTCTTGGACTATGGTTATTGACTTCCTTCCTGCCTGGCACCCAGAAACTCTTCGTTGTTGTTGTTTTCTTGTTCTCCAAGTTAGTTCTCAGTGGAGACCTTGTCAAACTTCCTCAATTATTTACACTTTCCTTGTCTCAAAGTCCTATAGGTCTCTTCCCTTAGGAGGTCTGCAAAGGTAGAATGAAAACTGAGAGTGAAGGGCCATGATGGGATCCCCCGCTGACCACGCCCCCATAGCCTCTCACTTGGGTGACTGCAGGGATCACCTTGCAGCTCTCTCTGCTCCTTCCCTCGCCTCCAACTTTGTCCTTATCACACAGACCAGAGGAGAGCTCCACCTCTCCATTTGCTCCAGTTTCAGTGGTCTCCTTAAACACACCAGGGACACTCCTCCCTTTGCATTTGCTGTTCCTTCTGCCTGAAACACTCTTCCCTAGATATTCACAGGCTCGCCCCTTTAGTTCCTTCAGGTATTTATATAAGTGTCACTTTCAAAATTAGATTGTCTATGACTACTCTATGTACAGTGTAATCCCCAACCCCAACCCCTAAAACACTCTATCCGCTTAATTGCCTTGTATCTTACTTCTCAATTCTGTTATTGCCTCCTTCCCCACTAGACTGTAAGCTACATGAGGGCAGGAGATTTGCTATTTGTTCACTGAACGGATTGGAGGTTGAGTAAGAATGTCATTTACACTGCCTGAGAGCTCATCACTCAAGCAGCTGCCAGTGGTACCTAAAAACCTCGTTAACTGCATAATAGAATTTCTCCTGGATCTAGTTAATGGGCTGAGTGA
Organism: Macaca mulatta; assembly: GCF_049350105.2. NCBI lineage: Eukaryota > Metazoa > Chordata > Mammalia > Primates > Cercopithecidae > Macaca > Macaca mulatta. Next base: position 8,395,271 of record NC_133418.1, read on the forward strand.
GGCCCAGGCCACCATGTTAGTTAGGCAGCTTGAAGAGAAAATGCACCTTCTTCTTTCCCCAAGCCAGAGTTTTACCACCCTTCTTTTTAAATGCATTATCCCTAGAAGATGCCTTAGCAAAGTTCAGACTTTCCTGAATCAAGTTAGTAAGAAGTTAACTAGGAGCTAATTAGTAAGGCAGTTAACTTTTCAACTTATCTCTCTTAAGCTTTGAGCACTGCACATTTGTGCTTCTATAGGTATTGCTGTGACTCTTGTGTCTAAAGATGGGACTATGAAAGAAGCTATGTTCATGAAGAACATCGTAGTAGATCCTTTAACGTTTAGCCTCCTTTTTGTCCAGGATTAGATTCCAGTGGGATCATTCTCGTGCTTATCCCTTAGAATTTCTGGCCCTCTTGCCCTGCACTACACTTGCTGGCAAATCCCCAATCATGATGAAACCCAACCCTCTTCACACCTGCAACTGAGCAGCTGAATGGGGCTGACAATAACCACACAGCCAGCCAGCAGGTCTGAATGAAAAATCCCTCCCACTTGCTTCAAGTGGTGCCTGAGCACTCCTGAACTCCCCTCATCCATTCACGTGCCCACTCTGCTCTCCTTGACAGCTATTTTCACCCTTCTTGCCTCCAACCATCCTCTCAGCCAATGAACTTGCTGCTTATTCCAATGAAAAGAGAGAAGGAATCAGCAAAGAACTTCTGCAAGCTTCCCCCAACAAACCTAGGAACTCACCCGAATCTAGACCTAGGTCCTCTGCCTGTTCCTGCTGACCATGGAGGAATTGATCATATGCCCACTGCAGCCCACACTTCCACTTGGGCATTGCTCCTGTCCCCTCTTGCCTATTCAAGGGCTTCACACCAGCAATTGCCCCTCTTTTTCTCAAATCATAATTTCTCCCCTCTTTACATGAACATACAGGCATGGTGAAATATCTCCCAGTTTATAAAAAAGGAAGATAAACCCTCTTGTTACTCATCCCCTGTGAACTGCGGCCCCCATTTGTCAGCTCTTCTTTGTGGTAAAACGCCTCGAAATGGTGGTCTGTTAGTCTCCATCTCCACTTTCTCTTCCAATCTCTTTTCAGCGTGCTCCAACCTGACCTTCATTTGCATCTACATCAGCTTCTGTCAAGGTCCCCATGCTTAGCCACATGCTTGGTTTCCAGCCCTCCTCCAATGCACCATCTCTTCCTTGAAACAGTTTTGTTCACCTGGCATCCTGGGCACCACGTCTCTTGGCTCTCCTTCTATCTCAGTGCTGCTTCCTAGACTGCTTCTTCTTCATCAGTCCTACCTGGAGATCGATGGAGTACCCAGGGCCTAATTCTCAGCTCTCAGCTCTTCCTCCCCTCCGAACCTGCTCCCTAGGAGGTACTATGACTTCCAGTTGCTCATGACCACTGGGTTTGGATTTGCAACCCAGGCCTCTTACAGGAGTGGCAGGCTCCCACCAGCTGCCCACTTCACATCTGTCCTTGGCTCAAGGATCATCTCAAACTTCCTATATCCAAAAATAGAGTTCTGGAGCCAATGTGCCATTTTCTACTTCCACATGAGTAGTACTTTAAGTCAAAAAAAATTTGAGTTGTCCTTGACTTCTCTTTTTCTCTCACATGTCACAATTAACCCACATCGGCCAATTCTTCAAACTACATCTAGAGTCCAACCATTTTTCACCACCTCCAGCATAACTCACCAGGAATATTGCAGTGGCCTCACTGGGCTCTGCTTCCCCTGCATCCCTCTATCATCTTTCCCTACACAGCAGCCAGAGGAGGCTTTTACAAAAAGCCATGTCATTGGTCATTGGTATCGACCACTTCCATGCCTCAAGCCCCAAGACGGCTTTCCATCTGCTTACAGTCAAATCGGTTCCCGGCCATGTCTCTCACCTCATCCTAACTTGCTGCTTACCAGCCCGTGGGCCTCCTGTCCTTTCTCTAATATCTGCCCCAGGGCCTTTGCATTGTCTGTATCCTCGGACTGGAGTACTTTCTCCCCAGATATCTGCTGGCTTGCTCCCCTATCTCCTTCTAGTCTCCTATAAATGAGAGCCTCTCTAAATACTCCCCATAAAATAGCTTGGACTCTGCCTCCCCACCACCCTTGATTCCCCTTAGCCTGTTTATTTTTCTTCACAGCACTGCTAGGAGCTTCACAGCTCCTGCTGACATATCATGTGCTTCTCCGTTTAGGATCTGTTTCATCTGCCTACAGGGGAGTGTGAACTCCTTGAGGGCAGTCCCTCTGTCTGATCAGTTCACTGCTATAGGAACAGTGACTGACACACAAAAGCCATCCTTTTAACATCCACTGTATGAATACAAGAGTCAATTGATAATAGTAGAATTCATAAACAACCCGTATCCAACAGCAGAAAAAGGATGAAGTAAATTACATTTTGGCTCTTCAATGGAATTTTAGAGTCAATAAAATAGATGAAATCATTCATAGGTATTACTTAAAGGACACGAACAATTTTCAAAAACGACTTTAAATTGTTAACAGATGCACAGGGCAAAAGTTTTACCCACCTAGCAAACAAGAAAAAGCAAATAAAAAGAACTGTGGGATATCATATTCCTGGTACTAAATTAGCACATGTTTCTCTTTACGCATACACCACTAGATTCTGGAAAGACTTTCCTGGGGTAAACCCTCTCCTAAGGGATGTAAATTTACACAACACCTTTGGAAAAAAAATCTAGACAAAAATCCATCATATTACATCAAGATGTTCATTCTTTCTCATCTGGTATTTCTCCTGGGACTATCACGTAAGAACATAATAAACACCATGGATATAAAAAACAAAATAAGAAAGCCTACATATTCTAATGGTTAAGAAGATAATGATGCATTTACTCCATTGAGCATTATAAAGGCACCAAATTATGTGTATTAAGAGTTTTATTGACTTGGAGAAATGTTTATACCATAATCTGACACAAAGTTTAAAAAAAAAAAAAAATCAGTCCTGGGAGGATGCCAGGTTATCTACATAGGAAGCAAAAGACATTCCCAGATTTCCTCTAGGAGCCTGGAGAATTTGGACTCCTGCTCACAATTACTGACTCGACGTTTTCTGTTATGTTTCCAATGGTCTAATTAAGTTTCTCTTCAGATAATGCTTTGGCCAAGCTCTTTTTTGTTACAAATACACAATATAAAGATTTCACTCTGCATTCCCCATTACCATCCTTCTGCATCAGTACCACAGACAATTAAGTTGATCATGTTAGAGGTTTTATGCTTAATTTTTACATGCTAAAGAATAATTAGCATTTTAGTAAGTCACAGCACTTAACATCTATTAACGAGTATGGAAACTTTATAAACTATTTAATTTTCTACCACAGTGGTAGAAAATTTCCCCATTTTTTCCCCACTATTTTCCCACCATTTTTCCCATTAAAAAGCAAACAATCAAAGAACAACAAAAAAGTGTTGTGGACAAGGAAAGCCTCACCTAGACCAATGTCCCTGTTTTTAGAATTGATGCAGACACCTGTGTGAAATGTTGGAATCAGTAGTATTTGGAAGGGGAGAAGTGACAAAGAGGAGTTCCTCTAAGTGTCCTCATTCTCCAGAATCCAGGAAGGGTTGAAGCTGACAACTGAGTTGCCAGTTAACCCCATGGGACCCTGAAATCACAAATACTAAACCTGAGACTCTGTTCTGTACTGCATACATGCGCACCTGCACACACACACCCCAGCTTCAGTTCACCCAAAGAAGTAAATTACCCACTGATTGTTTTTAAAGCAATTTAAAACTTTTGAAATAGTTATAGATTCAAGTTCAGAATAACGCAGAGACACCTTTATCCGGTTTTCTCCTATGGTAATGTTTCGCGGTACTACAGCACAATACCACATCCAGGATATTCACACTGATAAAAATCCACTGATTTTAGATTGCTCCAGCTTTACTGGTACGTGTGTGTGTGTCTGTGTGTGCGCGCACACACACACACACGAGTGCATGTGTGTACTCTACACAATTTTATCATATATGTAAGGGGGTGTGTGTGTGTATGCACACCACCACGGTTAAAATACAGAACAGTTCCCTCACCACTGGGATCCCTCTGTTGATGTTTTATAGCCACACACATTTCCTTCCCCAGACTCCTGTCTGTCCCTAGTCCCTGGCAACCACAAATCTGTTTTCTACTTCTATAATTTTTACTTCAATTAAATTACATAAATGGAATTATGTAATATGTACCTTTGTGGAACATCTTTTCAAATGCTTATTCGCCATCTGAATATTTCCTTTGGTTAGGTGTCTGTTCAGGCCTTTCGCCCATTTTTAAATTGGGTTGTGTGATTTTTTGCTGTTGAGTTTTAGGAGCTCTTTGCATGTTTTTGATAACAGTCCTTTATCAGATGTGTATCTTGCAAATGTTTTTCCCATTCTGTGGCTTGTCTTCTCATTCTCTTGATTCTACTGAGTTTTCAGATACTACCCCCTTCATTGGATATGTGGCTTGGAAATATTTCCTCCCTGTCTGTAGCTTACCTTTATATCTTCTTCATAGAATTTTTCATAGAGGAGTTTTTAATTTTGATGAGGACCAAATTATCCATTGAATTGTGCTTTTGGTGTCAAGCCTAAGAATTTTTTGCCTGGCCCTAAGTCCCAAAGAATTTCTCTTTATTGTAAGAGGTAACCAAAGGGGTGCTCTGAAAGGTGGAAAGAGGAAGGTGAACTGATTGGAAACTAAGGAGTGGAGGAACACCATGGCAGCATGGCTATGCTGTGTGTACAACCTTCCACCCACTCAGAGAAAGAGACTCACATCTGTGATTCCCAACATCAAATTTGCAATAGGAAGTGGCCCAGGAAGGCTCATGCCTCTGCTGGATGAAACAAGAGTTCCCCGAACAATGCCAAGAGGGATGGATCAGGAGATCCACTGACAAAAAGCTACAAGGGCAGTACTCTCCTCTACTGCAGGCTTGAGACCTTTCTCCTCCACAGAGAGGCACCAGAAGCTGGGCAGTATTGGCAAGCGGGGTTTTGCCATGGGAAGCCCCGTCTTCTCTGTCTTTTGGTCTCCAGGGATCTGAGATTCCTCTCTCCCACCCAGAGACATGGGTGGCAGGGTGGCCCCAGCAAGAGGGATCCTGCCCAGGAAGCACTCTTTATTTCCAAGGCATAGAAGGATCCCTTTCCACCTTTAGAGGAACCAGCCTAGGGAAATTCTTCATATCCCCTTAGGTAGCACCAGCAGGGTCCAGTGGGAGCCTCAGCAGCTCCAGAAAAACCAGGAAGACCAAAGTAGCACCACAAAGGCTGTGAAAATGAAATTAGCATTGCACCCACAGCCCACAAAACCAGCATACACACAAAACCTAAAAAGATAATCTCCAAACATAATAGCCAGGCTGTTCAGGATATAATGTAAAAAGTTACCCATTGTACCAAGAACCAGGAAAATCACAACTTGAAAGAAAAGAGACAATCAACGGATGCCAATACTGACACAAATCAGATGTTGAAAGTATTTCACAGGTATTCAAAAGCAGTCGTTGTAAAACTGCTTTAACAATGAATTACAAATTCTTTGACACAAATGGAAAAATTTAAATTTCAGAAAATAAATAGAAGTTATAAAAAAGAAACCATCAGAAATTATAGAACTGAAAAACCCAGTAACTGAAAAATTGTCAAGGTATTACATGTGCTCAATAGTACAGTGGAGCTGAGTGAGGACAGAACTGATAAGCTTGAGGAAGGACCCGAAGGCTTCACCCAGTCTGAACAACAGAGAGAAAATAAACGGAAAAACAAAAGAACAGAGCTTCAGGGACCTGTGTCAAAATAGCAACAAAAAAAAAATCCAGCATTTGTAACATCAGAGTCCCAGAGGATTCTGTGGCTGAAAGAGAATTCAAAGAAGGAATGGCTGAAAACGTCTCAGATTTGGCAAAAAGACATAAACCTACACATTCAAGAAGTGAGCGAATCCCAAACAGGACACATCCAAAATAATCCACGCCAAGACATATCATAATTCAACTTCTGAAAACATTAAGACCAAAAAGAATTCTTAAACGCAGCCAAAGGATAATGACACATTACCTGTGGGGAAATACCAGTTTGCGTGACAGTGGATTTCTCTTCCTCTGACACTCTGGAGACCAGAAGAAAGTGACACGTTTTTCAAAGCTCTGAAAGGAAAAAAAATACCTGTCAGCCACAAATTCTATATCTGGCAAAACTATCCTTCAGGAATAAATGGTAAGTAAACCTATTGTCAGATGACAAGACACCAAAAGATTGTGCAGATAACAGACCTAATTTTAGAGAATGGCTAGACAAGTTTTCAAGCAGAAGGGTAATGATGAAAGAAAGAATCTTGAGCATCAGGAAGCAAATACAACGGAAAGAGAACAGATATGGGTACATACAATAGGCTATCCTATTCCTTAGGAGTGTCATCAATCATATTTGATTGAGGGAATGAAAAAGTATAAGACCAGTTCTCACTTGAGTCAATGAGGGGAAGGTAAAGGGGTCTCAATGGCAGTAAGGTTTTCACATGCCACTTGCAGTGGTAAAATGTTGACAGCAGTAGACGGCAATAAGTCACATATGTTCACTATAATACCCAGAGCAACCACTGAACAGGCTATTCAACGAGATACACTCAAACACATTATAAACACATCAAGATGGAATTCTAAACCTTGTGCAAGTAATCTATAGGAAATTACAAAAAAGAAACAGAAATGAGAATCGTAGGAAAGTTACAAAAAACAGAAAATAAAATGGCAGGCTTAAGCTCTAACATATCAATAATTACCTTACATGTAAGTAGTCTAAATATACTAATTAAAAGGCAGAGATTGGTTTAGAGATTTAAAAAGTGTCTCAACTATATGTTGCTTATAAGAAATTATTTCGAATTCAATGACAGGTACATTGAAAGCAAAAGTATAGAAAAAGATAGATGCAAGCAATAATACAAAAACAGAGGTAGCTGTATTAATATATGATTAAGTGGATCTCAAAGAAAATTACTTGGGACAAACAGGGATATTATATAATAATAAAAGAATCAATCCACTAGGAAAAATAACAATCCTAAATATGTGCACACCAAGTGATGGAGTCTCAAAATCCATGAAGCAAAACTAATAAAACTGAAAGGAAAAATAAACAATTCCACAGTTGTAGTTAGATATTTCATCAGCTTCTTCTCAGCAACTGATAGAATTTCTAGAAAGAAAATTAGCTAGAAGAGAGAAGATCTAAACAATGCAATTAGCCAATAGGATCTAATAGGTACATATAGAACATTCCACCCCACAACAACAGAATGTCAAATATTTTCAAGGGCTTTTTGAAAACATACACTATCCTGGACCATAAAACAGACCTTAAAAAATTTAAAGAGATTCAGCTGAGTGCGGTGGCTCACACCTGTAATCCCAGCACTTTGGGAGGCCAAGGTGGGTGGATCATGAGGTCAAGAGATCGAGACCATCCTGGCCAACATGGTGAAACTGTGTCTCTACTAAAAATACAAAAAATCAGCTGGGTGTGGTGGTGCGCGCCTGTAGTCCTGGCTACTCGGGAGGCTGAGGCAGGAGGATCACTTCGACATGGGAGGCAGAGGTTGCAGTGAGCCAAGATCGTGCCACTGCACTCCAACCTGGTGACAGAGCTAGACTCTGTCTCAAAAAAAAAAAAAGAAAGAAAAAGTAAGGGGATTCAAATCATACAGATTATGTTCTCTGACCATAATAAAATCAAACCAGAACTCAGTAAGGTAAGGAAGTCAGGAAAATCTCTAAACACTTGTAAATTAAACAACACACTTCTAAATAATCCATTGGTCAAGAAGTAAGTTCCAAAGGAAACTTTAAAATATACACAGAACTGTGTAAAAATGCCACCAAATTTTAAAAGCAGCCCTTGAAAATAAAAATTTTTATAATGTGGGCTTATAAAATAATTTAAATGTATTTTATTATGTGATTTATTGGATGGTCAATACACAGCTTGTCATCTTTTAAATCAAAATTGTAGAATGCTGCTTTGAATTCCACAGTTTTAAGAGGTTATAGGATACTACATATTCCTGCATAAAAATGGTCTAATTTATTGAGAAGAGCCTATCTCTTATTTCACATATCCCAGGGACCGTGGTGGGGGGCAGGGAGCATGTGGTTGGGGTATAGGCCATGTTGCTCCTTTCCGTCTGCTCAGCTTTTAAAAGTCAGGGCCTTCCTCTTCTCCATTCACACTTTCTCCACAAGGTCTCCTCCAGTTTCACAGTCTTATATGCTGCCATGTGTCAACAAGTCTCCATTAGATGACTTTGGCTCTGGACTCCAGAGGCACTCATCCAACCACAAGCTTGACGTGTCCTCCTGGATGTCTAATGGGCATCTGGCCCACCCACAACAGGGCTCTCCATTTCACCTCCAACCTGTGTCTCCCTCATTCAGCCAGTCATTCAAGCTAGAATCCTGGCAGCCATCCTAGATTCCTCCTTTTTCCCTCACATCCGTTTAATATTCATAACACATCAGCAAGCTCTGTGGACCCCACTGCTGTCCCTTCCTCTCCTTTCCACCTCCCTCCATTCCTTCCAGCAAAACTGCCTGATAGGGCTTGGCTCTGTGTCCCCACCCAAATCTCATCTTGAATTGTACTCCCATAATTTCCACGTGTTGTGGGAGGGACCCGGTGGGAGATAATTGAATCATGGGGGTGGTTTTCCCCAAACTGTGCTTGTGGTAGTAAGTCTCACTCGATCTGATGCTTGGATTAGGGGAAACCGGTTTCTCCTGGCCCTCATTCTCTTTTGCCTGCCCCCATCTGTGTAGGTTGTGGCTTGCTCCTCCTTGCCTTCCGCCATAATTGTGAGGCCTCCCCAGCCACGTGGAACTGCGAGTCCAGTTAAACCTCTTTCTTTTATAAATTGCCCAGTCTTGGGTATGTCTTTACGAGCAGCGTGAAAACTAATACACCGCCATCTTTCTGGTCTCCAGGAACGCAGCCACCTCCCACCTGCCCTCTTTGCTGCTGCTCTCCTCTGCCTGCAATCCACCCTCCACAAGGAAGGAAACCTTTTAAAACAGGTAAAGTAGATGACGCTACTCTCTGCCTACAAATTTCCAGTAGCTTCCCATCACACTTAACTCTTGTTTACTCATTTATCTCCTTCATCTAGAATGTGTATTCCATTAGAGCTGGTTCCTTTCTGTCTGATTCGCTCCAGTCTTCTCAGGACCTGGCCCTTAATGAGGGATTCCATAAGTATTTGTTGAATAAACAAATAAACAAACAGGGCTTGAGGAGGGTAGCAGCAGCCAGGATCGTGAAACAAACTGTCTTGGGAATCCGTATCAATGCACAATGACATGACTGTTATTCACATATATAATCTGATCACAACAATGTAAAAATAATGTGTGTATAGAAAGTGCCTGGAAGTTAATAAAAATGTTAGCAACATTTTCTTTAGGTGGTGGGCTTATGAGTGATTTTCCTTTGTCTTTCTTCTAAAATTGTATTCTCTAGGATTAGCATGAATATGTGGCCAGGCGTGGTGGCTCACATCTGTAAACCCAGCACTCTGGGAGGCTGAGAAAGGAGGATTGTGGCCAGGAGTTTGATACCAGCCCATCCCTGTCTCTACAAAGAAAAAAAAAAAAAAGTAGCAAAAATAATTTTATGATGGAGAGAACTTAAGGAGCTTTTTTTTCCCCCTAAGTTACTTATTGGGGTTTTTCCCCAGGCTGAATTATTCCAGTGTCTTTTAACTATTTCATTTCCTTACTCCTTAATCATCTTCTGGGCCCTTTGCAACAGAATCTCTGCCACTCATCACAACCCTCAACAAGTTTTCATTCAAACTTTAGTCCACAATATTCTGCAGATTTGAATATCCAAGGAAAATAATTTTTCTTTTCAAAGACGGTGTCATGGAGCAAATGTGCTCAAAAGTGGTAATAAAGTCCTGATTCTAGGAATGTCTCCTAAAGAGAGCTGGGAAGGTTCTGATGGGATGTAAAAACACTGGTAATTAATTTCTAAATGAATACCTAAGAAATCCTAATGAGTCTTGCATGTTTCCTCTTTTTATAAGTGGGGTTGAATGAGTTATGTTATTCACACTCTTCAAGTGTGAATCTTAAAGTAGGCTTAATTGTGTTTAGGCCGAGTACTATGAAAGCAACATGGTACTCAAAAACTAATCTAGGAAAATTAAAGAAACATATGTAGTGCTACAAATGTGAGCATTTTTCTTAAAAAAATAAATCAGATATCGTTGCCGGGTACATGAATATATATAGCCTTGCCCTGCATCAGGCAGTGACCCCAGTGAGGGTGGTGACATATTAATTTCAGAAATATGTGTCTGAGAGGAGAAACACAGAACATGTTTATGAGCAGTTCCACTCAGGGGCAGAGGTCCAAGCTGGCTTTGGGGGTGGTCTTGTGGCCACCTGGACAAGTCAGGTTTCTTGCCAGTTCTGGAACTGGCTCATTTCCAGGCATCATTAGATGAGGTTAAAATAGAGTGGGTGGGAGGAAGGGCAGGTCACGTTGTCTGGGGAATCCAAACAGAGTGGACCCCCATGAACACCAGAGCCAATCAGATCCAGGGTAGAGTCAGAACCTATCCACCTAGCAACTTCCTTCTCATGGCCATCAGCACCCACCATACATGAGGTCTGTTGGGGACCAGCCAGCATATGCCCCATGCTGCGAGGGGAAATAGCTCAACAGGCCAGAGTGGAAGAGGATTAAAGACTGAGGTGGTGCAGGCAAGCAGGGCCGAGGTTCATTTCTCACTATTGGTCCTGCAAGTTTTATCTGATGTGAGGCATCACCCTTGGATTGTAGAGGTGGCTGCCTGATTGGCTGGAGAAGACACTTGCCTGTGAAACAGAATTGTTCTTCAGTGCTCTCATCCAGTTAATGTCATCCCTATTGTGTCAAGGCAGCTAGAAAATTTCTTGGTTATGAGTTTTGAATATGGTTACAGACACGTAGCCGGGCTAATGGAGGCGTGTAATGGTACTTGTCTGACAGTGACTTACTCTCCACTCTGAACTTTAGGGTGTGAATTTGCGATTTATTTGCCTTCTGGCTATGTTTTGCTAACTAAAACATCGACTAAAAATGTGTGGATACTTCCCATGTATATATACGTTAAGGGGTGAGAAGAGCCAAGAAGCAGCGACCGGCCAGGAAGAGGAAACCAGGGCTAATCAAGATGTGCTCACTAAACTGCAATGACATATTGTTCCATTTTCAAATTGACCAGTGTAAAAGTGGGCTGATGAAGTTCAGCACTGGTGAAGGTATAGGAAGTAAATGGACACCCAGGTACATTGTTGGTGCAAGTGTAAATCAGTACACCTTCTTGGCTTGCAACCTAGCAATATCTACGGAAATGTTTAAAGTTCTAATCTTTTAACTCTGTATTTCTGCTTCTAACATTTAAGCCTCTAAAGCCTCAAGAATGTTCCTTGGGGCTTTGTTTAAAGACTTTAAAGTATTAAAAACGTAAAAGTAACCCAAATGCACTCTGAAGAAGAAGATTAAATAAATGTTGGTACAGCCGAACGATGAAATATCGCACACATCTTAAGAATGGGTTAGACCTTCAGGTCCCTACTGACATGTAAAGTGAAACACACAAGCTCCGAACAGCATTGGCGGTAGGAGTCCGCATCCAAAGTAATCAACAGCATCAGTAAGAGAGTTAGTAGCCGTGTAAAAAAAGAAGACAGAGAATTATGCACCAATTTTTGGCAGCATGTCCCTAGAAATGAGATTACGTACATTCTTGTAAGGTTTGGAATTTTATATAACTTTGCACCATGTAATCAGAATGAAAAGGCAGGGCCCATCTTAGTGTAGTGCTGAAACACACTTCCATTCAATGGCTATCTGGAGAGGTTATTCATGACATTTGTAAACGTGTGGGCATTCAAAGTGATATTTCACAGAGGCTCTAAGAGACAAATTTCCCATGTGAATAAACAAAGGAAGGTATGGGCAAGTCTATGTGGCAAGGTTTATTTAGATCCTCGAATCAAGAGTTGCAATTGGTTATGTGTCTTTGAACAACTAATTGGTAAGCTTCCCAGAGTCCTGGTTTTCTCATCTGCAATGTGTGGTTGGGCAAGGCAACCTTCTTAAGGACTTCTCCAGTTGAAATGGGCTCAGCCTGCAGGTAAGTGGAACTCAGGTAAATGATTACTTCTAGCAATGGAAGATGCTGCTCATGTCTGCTAGGACGAGTGACCGAGAGCTAGCAGACCTCAAAGTCGGCTAAACAGACTTTCCCAGCTTAATGTAGCTAGGTGGCCTTTTCTCCTTCAGCACTGTCTTTCCTTCATCCCAGGTGGTCTCCTTCCCCATCTCTAGCTGACTGAAGAAAATTAAAGAGAAAGAGAGAGAACACGACTAAGACAGCGTAAAGAAAAACAAATGTATTAGGAAGAAGAAAAGATGAATGGTGAACGAACTGGGTCAGATAGGAGGCAGGGCAGTTAAAGATGAGTTACTGGAGGTGAAAATTACACTAACAAAAGTTTGAAAAACAAACGAAGGCCTGGCGAGGCGATGACTAACACAGCTATAGATCCGGGCATTGCAGGCCGTCCCAGAGGGCCGGCTCTACAACGTGGCCATTGATCCAGCCCAGGTGTGCACAGCCTCGGCCGCTCTCATTTCCCCTTCCTGCCCACAGCCTCCCCGCTGCTCAGGAAGCTGTGCAGCCCTGGCTGTGCATGCAGAACTCAACTGCAGGTCAGGAGCCTGGGGAGCTGGGGGCTCCGGGCCCTGTTCTCACTGTAAGAGCAGCTTTTGTGGCAAAGGCAAGTTCACAGCCGCTGAGTCTTCTGAGGCACTGCAGAGCTTACGCCTTTACTGCCAGCCGGGGCTGGGCCCAGGGAGAATGATGACGTCATCGAGGATATTAGAACCACCATAATGTATTTCCTGGGTATTTTATGCCAGCCTTACCTGCAGGTAGGTATGACGAGAAGCACATCAAGCAGATGGGGAGGTCAGATGACTTGTCCGAGTCACCCAGCCAGAAGTAACAGAGTCAACATTCAAACCCAGGTCCGCCTGGTTTCTCTTGCTCTGATATCACTGCCTTTGATTTTTGCCTTTGGATCTTTCCAGACCTATCTCCCACCGCTTCCTCCATCCCACTGAGTGTGCCCCATGGCTTTCTTGTATGCTGCAAGCCTTCCAGTCAGAAAGCCGGACCTGGCAGTGAAGGTGTGGACAGACCTTAACTCGTGGAGGTTAAGAGCCACGACGGTCGGGAGCTTACCGGAAATGGCTTATCGCTGCCTCTCCTGGGCATGACTGCGATCTGGGTGAGATTCCAGGAGACCAAGCCAACTTTAAGATGCCAAGGGGCAAGTCTCTAAACACCGGTGTTCAGACTGTTTCAAGTCTGAAAACATCGGTGGGTGAAGGGTAGGGAAAGAGCTCGGAGGGGCAGGAGGAGAGGAGAGAGGGGAGAACGAGAGGCCTTCCTCAGTCTCTCAAATAACGTATCAGAGTCAGCTGTCTCCACAGCTGTTATGAGTTGAAGTGCGGCCTCCAAAATTCACAGGTTGAAGTCCTAACCCCTGTACCTCAGAATGTGACCATATTTGGAAATAGGCCTATTGAGATCACACTGGATTAGGATGGGCCCCTAATCCGTATGACTTCATACAAAGGGGAAATTTGGACACAGACCCACACACAGAGGGAACGCCGTGTGAACATGAAGACGGCTACCTACAAGCCAAAGAGAAGGGCCTGGAGCAGATTCTCCATCACAGCCCTCAGAAGGACACCTGCTGACACCTTGGTCTCAGGCTTCCAGCCTGCAGAGCTGCAAGAGTACACCTCCCTGTAGTTTCCGTTGCTCAGTTTGTGGTACTTTGTAAAGGCAGCCTTAGCAAACGAATGCAATCGCTCATTTCCAAGTCCTTCTAAGAGAAACCTGTGCCGTGGACAACAGTTCTCAGGTGTAAGAGAACTGCTAGGGCAAGATTCTAGATGGCTTCAGCATTTCTAGAATTACTTCTAATTATTACACCTTATAGTACAGCAAAGGCAGAGTTAGCGATTTCAGCTCAAAATCACCCTAGGTTTCCTGTGACACTTCCCTCACTTCTCAGGAAACCTTCCAAGAACCATCCATGGAGAGGGGCGTTGTGTGTCCCGTACGAAATAGTTGTCTTTACTGACAGATTTCAAATAAGCACACGAACAAACACCTTAGGGAGATGAACCTCAAAGCACAAGGTTCCAAACTATTAGATGATAATTATACTGAATGCTTATTGATTACACTTAACCATGTTTTAGTCTTCTATATAATTGCCAATTGGAAAGTCTATGCATCTGACAAAATGATCTAATTTTTCCACTTAGCATTCTTACATTTTTGTATCATACTGGGAAAGAATGTATCTGTAGAATGTGGGCTTCAAAACAAATGGAATCAAACAAAGATGTTCTTTGTTTAAGGAACATATTCTAAATTAGGGCCATGAGAACATGCACAATTTTGTGGCAATTTTGCAAAACACGGTTTACTTTGATGACTTGATAAAACCCCGCACTGTATCTACAGACATTTCTGATTTTTCTGTAATCAGATATGCATTTTGCTGGGTGGAAGTATAAACACGAATTCCTTTCTGTATGTTTTTTCATGTCACCCAGCAGCCAGCAGGCGGTGAGAAGGACGTGAGCTCACCAAAGGTGAGGCTTGCGTTTAATTTGCTTCGTGCAGCACTAACATGGTACAGTGCGTCACACACACAGACTCTGAATATTTCATTCATTCATTCAACAAACGCACACTGCCCTCCCGTTACTGTGTTCGGCACTCGATGGTGAGGAATCCCACGGGGCAGACAAGCAACTCCTAGGAGGAAAGGACCGCGGAGCTGTCTTCGCCCTCTAGGCAGACGTAGTCTAGATATGGGAACCTTCACAGCTTAAGATTATGGGAGGCAAAACTCATCAGGTCCGTTTTCTGTTTGTTCTCTGGGGACCTGGAAGGTCTGGGTTGATGACAACAGTAAACACTCAGGTCTTGTTGGGCCTCTCCTAAAAACCTTAGCCCTGGGACAGAGAGGAAAGCTGTCACACAGACTGTCTTTTCTAGTTTACTGCTTTTGACTAAAATAACAACATTCATTCTGACATAATGACCGCACCAATTAGACTTAATTAGACTTAGGCCAACACCCCCCCCCCACCCCTTCCACACACACACACACAAAACAAAAAACAAACAAAAAAACTCTGATGGAATAAGAGTTCTTTAATGTAGCGGTGGGAACGGAAACCTCCCCAGGAGTCCCTGCAGTCATTATCTACCGTCTCCCAGGGGCCGGGTGACAGGTGCAGCGCAGGGCAGATGTCCACGGGGGCATGAGTGTCACGGAGCTGTGGGCCTCCCCTCCACCAACCTCCTCCCTAGATGTGTCACCTCCTTTCTTACAATGCACCCCAGCACTATCTGCTGGGGAAGGGGGTGGGTGTCCAACAGGGAGAGCTGACCAGCAAGGCCCCGGGCAACAGGACAGGCCGAAGCCATCTAGAATCTCACTCAGACTGGAAGCCCCTGAGGGCAGGGCCTCTTCCAGCCAGCTGTGCCCGTAGCACATATACATTCAATGAAAGAAGGGCTGCATCCAATTCCAAGGACATTAAAACCCTTCTTGTAACAGTCCTGGTCCTTTCTTGGGGTGTCCATATGGAAAAGGGGTTCCTCCAATGCAACCCCCAAGAGTGCGTGTGGGAGACCTAGAGTGAGGTGTAGGGTTGTTGTCACAGTTTCTTGGGGCCCTGAGTTACACATCGATAGACCAGGGCAACTTTAAAGACCTACTAAAATGGAGGTTGCATAGAAAGTAATTTTGAGTAATCGTTGAAAAAATACAAATGTCACTGCAGTATGGCCAACAGACACAAGTATTTATTCTGTTTTGTTTTTTAATTGAAACTGTCGGCAAAGTTAAAAAATCCCTTTTTCTCCCTGGCCACTGCCTAAAGACTGAATGAGGCCCGCCCTGCATCCACTGCAGATGCTGGCAGAGCGGCAGCGGCTCCCTGGGGATGTGATTAGTGTCCAGGGTTCCTTAAAGAGAGGGAGATGTGAGGAGCTGATTAGGACTCAGATCAGAGGCCAGGCCCAGGCTGTCTAGAGCTGACTTCGCCAGGTAAATAAAAGGGCAGTCACTGCAGCCCAGGCACATTCTCAGGTCCTGCGGTGGAAAAGTGCAGAGCTGCACCCACGGGATGCATGGCCTCCTGTGGCAAATGTCTGTAGTCCCCAGACACACGGGATGCTTTGTGCACAAGATATTTCGTTATTTGACGTCACTTAGCATGCCCTCCTAATTCTCACATCCTTAGCCCTCAGGCATTGGCCAGTGTGGAGCTAGCGTTGAGTGGGGACGGATCACAGCCGGGGCCTGCTTCTCTGTTCCCCCAACATTTCCTGGGTGACACCCCTCTGTATGGGAACACTGTCCACTGGTCAGTAGTGACCTGTATCAAACAACAGCAAAGCCGTTGGCTCTGTGGCTTTAAATGAATAACCTAAATGACCTCTCAATAATGGCTAACAGTTACTGACTTCTTTCTCTGTGCCAGGGCTGTGCTTAATATTCATTATTTCACAGCAACCCTACGACGTTGTTATCCTCCTTGTTATACAGGTAGGAAAACTGAGACATAGGATTTTAGTGCCAAAGGTCACACGAGGAGTACACAAGGTAGCCGGGCCTCAGATGTTTTTATCTTATCTCCGGAGCCTAAGCCTTGACTCCTTCACACTGTCACAGCTGACAAAGCCCCTTGTTTTCCTGCCCGCCAAGGGTCAGCACAGTCTGTCGGGTTGTACAAAGTGTTCCTCAACCTCATACAAATTCTCTGTTCCTTGGGTATCAACCCAACTGTATCTAAAAGCCCATCTTCCAGTTAGCTTGCAGGGACTGAGGGGCCTCTCCTGGGAATGTCTATCTGCGGTAAAGACTAAACCCTGCCGCATAAATCTTGTCCGGGAAAAGAAAAGAACCTGGGTTGTGCAGGGGTCGAGTTACTCCAGCTGCCGGGACCTCCTGCTCACAGACTCCCGGAGATCAGAGGGGAGCCAGGCCAATCTGATTCTTGGCCCGGGGTGGTGGGGGGGGCCTGTTTGAAGTGAATCTTCTCAGGTTTCCAAGGAGGGCAGGTTGGCTGGGGAGCTGGGAGGGCTGAGACCCAGGGATGAATTCTGCACTGTGTGACTCCTTAGAGAAGCTTCAGGCTCTGCAGGCTGGATAGCCAGCCAGGCTCCTTTCTCCCGCAGGTAAGGGAGAGGTCCTCTTTCTCCCCGTGTGTTATTCATACTCTGCTCACGCTGCCGCCTGCCTGCTCAGGTGGGAAGAGGGGCGAGCACAGTGCTTTTCCTGCAGAGTGAGAGTCAGAAAAGGCAAGGGATGCCCCTCAACCCAGGTTATCTGAGGGAGGCATTGACAGAGCTGAAAGCCCACAATACAACGTCTGGGTCCTCATCCTGGTGTCAGGTAGGGGCGGGGGACTCAGCCCCAGCTCAGCCTGGAGGCTGCCGTCACTACTCTCTCTTTCCTGCAATGTAATCAGATTTAATAAAACATGAATATTGTATAATAAATACTGCCTTTTCATAAATCTGCCTGTGACATCAAGTGGCATGCTAGAAAATATTATGAAATATGTCTCAAAATCTATTACAGCCTCCCCTGAGCATTTTATATAAATCTTTACCTGCAAGAATAGTTCAGGGATAGAATCTGGACTCCACGGAAGACCAGAGCCTTTTCTCCGTTACAGTGACATATTATTAGCATAACATTTTAAAAAATGCAAACTAGCCACTGGAGTTCGTTCCCAAGCCCTGCACGACTTCCCTAAGAAACAACACGTTTTCCATTCACACGAACAATAGCTGCCCTGGTCCTCGGCCCTGCACCATGCTAGCCCCATCGTCGGCAGCAACCCAGCTCCTGGGGTCAATGGTGTCCCCTCCTACCAACTCCTGAGGGCTGGCTCCCTCCTCCCTCCGCCCATCCTTCTGAGAGGACCCAGTCTGTGCCATGCGCTTCCCACCCTCCGCCATGGCCCTCTTGTCTTTAGTGACCAGGGAGTGATGTGCAGAGCTAGTTCATCGCACTGTGGGTATCCTCCTTCACACACGCCCATCTTTATCCCCTAATCTCTTCCTCCTTCCCATTCTCTTGCAACTCAAAGGAGTTTCTCCAGGAAAATCTCTATCTGTTTTCAATCCCTCTCTTCCTTCTGTTTGGGAGCTAAATATTAACCAAAATTAGGTGGCGAGCAATGTGGATGTGGTGTTGGTGATCAAAGTGTATTGAGGAAAAGCACACGCCCGTGTTTGGCTGGGGAGGTCACTGCAATGATGCTCCTGGGCCTTCCATTTCTAAAGCTCTGAAAGAGACCCAGAAGCACCTTTCAGTCTGAGCGCTGTCTCTAATGACCTCATTCCATTTCTCCAAGGAAGCCTGCTTTCCTCAAGCACCAGCATCCACGATGAACATTAAACATACTCTTCTACTCCAGATGATTCCTTTTCTGTTGACTTTCAGTGCAAGAGCCTTGATGTTTTCCTCAGGGCAGTTTATTCAGAAGGGGGTTCTGGTTGTTTGTGGACTCGACTACAAGCTCTGCCAGTCATTGTTTATTCATAACACTTTTTTTTTTTTTTTTTTTTTTTGAGACGGAGTCTCCCTCTGTTGCCCAGGCTGGAGTGCAGTGGCGCGATCTCAGCTCACTGCAAGCTCCGCCTCCCGGGTTTACACCATTCTCCTGCCTCAGCCTCCCAAGTAGCTGGGACTACAGGTGCCGCCACCGCGCCCGGCTAGTTTTTTTGTATTTTTTAGTAGAGAGGGGGTTTCACCGAGTTAGCCAGGATGGTCTCGATCTCCTAACCTCGTGATCCACCTGTCTCGGCTTCCCAAAGTGCTGGGATTACAGGCTTGAGCCACCGCGCCCAGCCCATAACACTCTTTCTATGGAGAATTGTGGTCTAAACACTGACCTGTTCCCCATGGTGGTCCACACTTGTGTGGACAACATCTCTTATAACTCAACCCAGCTCCTGCGGCCTCACCACTGCTGCAGGAACCAGGTCCCATCTGGTGACAACCAGCTTCACCCCGGAGTGAAGAACTGACAGGACCCTGCTTCAGGACCTCCCTGTGATGCCCAGGTGTGGGGCACCTGAAACCGTTTCACATCCCTGTCACCTGGGAGTGCAGCAGAGTTCATACCCTGGGAGGAGCCACTTGACCTGTGAGGCATGAGCGGGGAGTCAATGTGCTCCCTGGTTTCTCAATTGGGTTCAGAAGATTCTTGAGAGCATCTATGACCCGTTGTAGTGCCCAATGCCATAATGCCTCTCCTCCCTGCCCTCTCTCCTGCCCCTCACTCCTACTGTTGAGGATTGCATCCCTGAATAAACCTCAATCCCATCACCCTTGTCTTGGGATGTACTTTAGGGGAAATCAGGCTGAGACTGGGTGTTTCTGTGTTTTCTGCTATACGCTCGTAGCCCATGGAGAACCAGGCAGGAACGTGCCTCCTCAGAGCAGCTCTCTATAAGTGCAGCAGTCGCTTCATTTGGCTCCTCTGGGCGCCCAAACTAGAACTCTACTCATGACAAACCCCAGAAGAGTTTTAATTAACATGAGTGTCCCTAAAGACAATGAAAGGAATAGTTAGTCTTTGCTCTAGAGTGAAGACAAAAGACAGTTTGTCATCCAGTTGACTTACATAACATAAAGCCAGCCGTAGGTAATGCAGAATGATTCTGATATTAATGTTCAATTCCTCACACCAGCAAACATGAGAACATCATTCACTGCACATGGAACAGGTGCTGTGTCTGTTCTGAGCTGGTCCAGACCACCTGTATTTCTCATTGCCTGGGTCTGCCTTTTCTCCTCTCTAGATTTTACTGATCCTGCAAAGCTTGTGCTGGGATGTCATTTCTAGGACCGGGTTTAGGCTGAGCCCCAGGGGTCTTATTGGCGGGACTGTGGAGGAGGCTTGATCCCCTGCAGTACTCTCTGGAAAGTGCCTTCCTCCGTCCGGAATCCCTGAGCTGGTGCCCCCTGCAGCCTGCACAGCTCTGGCCTCTCACCGTGGGTCTCACGGCCTCTGCTGCCAAAACTAGAGAGGAAGTTCATGCCCTCCCTCTGTGTAGAGAAGAGTCACTTGCTGACTGGGTGCGAGCCGAAAAGGGACTCCCCACAGAGCAGGAACAGCTGTCCCCTTGCTTCTTGCACTCAAATTCCCTCCATCGGCCGCGCTGGGGATGCGCTGTCGGCCACCTCCTGCCTGATGTGGCCTGGGCTGCCCAGGAGATGAGGCAGCTGTCCGAGGTGGGTGTTGTGTGCTCAGACCTCCAGAAACCGGCGAATGAGGCCTGATGGAAAGAACGTGAGGTGGCAGTGGAAGGGAACAAGAGTGGGGAAATCTGTCCAGGCAGCCTCCTGCACCCCCGGGCTCTGGAGACAGCCTTCATCAGAGGCTGGAATGTCAGGTGGGGTGAAGAGAGAAAACGCAGTGCTGGCCTGGCCCTCTTGCAAACACTCCAGTTTCGCAGGCTGAAGAGGGTAGGTTGTGAATTGTTTCTTCAGGAATAGAGAAACCCAGACACCAAGACCCGGAGGAGGCAGGAGGCTATGCTGCGTCTCCCCCACTTCTGGAAAGCACTGTGTGGGGTTCCCTCACCCCATAGACCAGGCCTGGCTTGGGCTCTCTGAGAGACACTGACTGAAGGCCGGAGGGGGTGGCCTGGCTCTTTCAAAGCAGGAGAAGCAGGATGTGGCCTCAGAGTGCCACCTGGAGGCAGAGGCGGTCTAAACACGCAGAGATGCAGGCGCGGGTGCCCCAGGGACAGAACTATCTGGACAGGGTCTACCCTGCCCTCTGTCCCCACCTTCATTCCAACCTCACACCTTCAGCCCTGAACAGGCTCCAGCGGGGCCAGGGCCGTTCACCCACGAGGGCCCAGGGATCATCTGGACGCAAGGAGAGCCCAGCAGGCCCTGCGCTCTGTCAGCTCTTTCTGGACTTTTGGTTTTGGTTATTTTCTTCACATTCTTACCAAATGTTTCCCAGCCCCACACATTATTAGATCTCAAGGAGGAAATGCTTATTTTTATGAACTAAATCAGCATAGAATAAGTAGGAAATCTCTATTTCTTAACTCAAATCTTATGACCTCCCTTGGTTTTTCTTTTGAGGAATCTACACTGTATCCAGCTAGGTGCATGTGTTGCTACTTCCCCAGCATAATCATGGCCAACTCGGAAAACATGACTGTGAATCCCTGTTTCCTAAAGCGTTCGCAGGTGCTTTCTAAATCTGATAGGTCCTCTCCCCAGGAGAAATTTAATGCACCCGTCTCCAAACTAACTTAAATACAGTTTCAAAACATTGATAAATCACTCCTCTCCCCGGTTCATCTGTGGATAGATTTAAAAGTCTATCTCTGGGCTGGGCACGGTGGCTCATGCCTGTAATCCCACCACACTGGGAGGCCGAGGCAGCCAGATCATTTGAGGTTAGGAGTTCGAAACCAGCCTGTCCGACATCTGACTGTAACTGTGTAAGAAGCCCTGAGTGGGAACCACCTATGTAAGCCCAGTCAGCCAACAGAATTATAGGAAATAATAATAAGTTACTGCTTTAAACCACTGAGTTTTAGAATGATTTGTTACAACACTACAGAAAACTGGATAAAGGTGGTTCCCACTCAAGGCTTCTCACACACTTACAGTCAGAGGGTGTCTGGGGCTGGAACCATCAAAGGCTCCTTACTCACTTACCTGGGCTCTGCTGGGGTAGCAGGAACAGCAGGGGACTGGCTGGGTATCACTCTCTGCACGCTGCCTTTCCGTGAGGCTAGCTTGAACTGAATTGCTATTGGGTTTTCAGTTAACCGAGGGAAGGAACCAAGAAGAATTTGCAGGGGGGTCAAAACTAATTTAGATTGTATCCCAGGGTGGCTCCCTCATCACAGCCTTGGTGGTCATTTCTCTGGTCATATCTTTCCTTGAGCTCTCTAAAAGAAAGGCCTTCCTGTTTTAGGAAGGGTGAAATCCCATCTCTACTAAAAATACAAAAAAAAAAAAAAAAAAAATTAGCCGGGCATGATGGCATGCACCTGTAGTCCCAGCGACTTGGGAGGCTGAAGCAGGAGAATTGCTTGAACCTGGGAGGCGGAGGTTGCAGTGGGCCAAGATTGCACCACTGCACTCCAGCTTGGGTGACAGAGTGAGACTCCATCTCAAAAACAAAACAAAACAAAACAAAAAAAACTCTCTGTCTGTCCTATGCCTGAGGGTGAGGTATTGCAGCTGGTCCTGAGGAGCTGGTTCTAAGATGGTTTAAAAGCTGTATCTGAAGGAGGTCTGAGGGTGCAGTCTAGGCCTTTGCACATGCTGTTCCTCCACTTAGAATTCTTTTCCACTCCTTTATCCAGTTATCTATAGTGGTAGAAAAAAATTATTCTAAAACTCAGTGGTGTAAAGCATCGCTTACTATTATTTCTCATAATTCTGTTGGTTGACTGGGCTTATATAGGTGGTTCCCACTGGGGGTTTCTCCCGCAGTTATAGTCAGAGGGTGGCTGGGGTTGGAACCATCAAAGGCTTCCTTACTCACTTGCCTGGGCTCTGCTGGGGTGGCAGGAAGAGCAGGGGACTGGTTGGGTATCCCTGTCTCCACACTGCCTTTCCATGAGGCTAGCTTGGGCTTCCTCACAGCATGGTGGTCTCGGATAGCTGTACTCCTTACACAGCCTCTGGCTTCCCCTGGGCATGTTTTCTGAAAGGTATGTGCAGAAGCTCAAGGCTTCTCATGACTCAGCCTCAGAAGACCCAGAAAGTCACTTTTACCACATTCTACAGGCAAGGCTAGGGTCAGCCCAGAGTCCAGGGGACTAGGAATTCAACTCTTTCAGAGAAAGGAGGAGCAAAGAATGTGTGACCTTTAATGTGTGTCTTTAATCTTGTGACCATCTTTAAGTCCTTTAATCTTGTGACCATCTTTAAGCCACACACCCTGTTTCTCTGGCCAAGCACTGTTACGTACTTTGAGTTTCATATTAAATGCCATTTTCCTAGGAGGCTCTTTCCTGAGCCACCAGACTAGGATAATTTCTCCATTTTGTAAGTGCTTCTGTAGAGCTCTAATACACCCACCCACATACACATAGGTTTTTCATACTTTCACACTTGTTTAATATCCATCTTCCCCATAGACTACAAATCCCACAGGGGAAAGGCCACGTTTTTTAGTCTGTTACTCACTGCTGGTCCCAGGCATTTACACAGTGCCTGGCTCAGTGTTTGGCTTCTGAATTGGACTGAACTGCTATTGGGTTTTCAGTTAACTGAGGGAAGGAACAAGGAAGGATTGGCAGGGGGGTCAAAACTAATTTAGGCTGTATCCCAGTGTGGCTCCCTCATCTCAGCCTTGCTGCTCATTTCTCTCGTCATATCCTTCATTGAGCTCTCTAAATGAAAGGCCTTCATGTTTCAGGAGCCTGCTGGTCATGTGGGCTGACCCCTGTAGACTGGGAGGACTCCATCTTTGGGGTGGGACAGATCCTAGGGGTAGCGCCCTCTGGCAGGGCTAGAAGGAACTCCAGTCCCCCAGGCAGAACATGGCAGTAGAGGTGCTGGCACAGTCAAGAGGTGGCCAGTCATCCAGCCCCGCTGTCAAGCCAAGAGGCTCCACAGAGGCTACGGGTGTCCCAACAGCTGGGCAGAGCATGGAGACAGGGAATTCCTAGCAGGCCCTCTTCAGAAATTGAGTCTCAAGTGGATCTTGGGGAACTTGATCAGCAGATGGCATGGCTTCATCTGTCAGCTGGCGGTCAGCTCAGCAGGACTCCTGTCTTTGGAAGGGAGGCTCAAGTCTTTACTCTGTACCAACACAGAGACAGGGGCCAGGAAACAAGACTTGCAACTATTTTCCATCATCAAGGGATGAGGTGGTGCTTGGCATGAGGCAGAACTGGGCTCTGTCAACGCCACACGTCAGGAGACACCCCTTTTCTGTTTCGATCCCTCCTGTTCATGTGTGGTGCCCATTAGAGCTGGCGTATACTTTTGTTCTCCAGCGTCTGAGGACATGGAGGACGCACTTCCTCATTTTCCCTCTTGTGGTTGGATGGGATCATGCACCCAGTTCTCGTCGAGACCAAGATGCTAAGGTTACCGTTTTCTTTGTGGGACCAAGAAAAGAGCTCTAATTTGGCTTGAAGTGTGTGTGTTTGTGCGTGTGTGTGAGAGAGGGTAGGTGTGTAATGGAGTGTGTGTCAGTGTGTCCAGGTGTGAGAGTATGTGAGTGATTGTGTGTGAAGAGATGTGTGTGATAGTGGTGTGTGAATGTGGGAGTGTGTCTGTGGTGCATAACTGTGTGTGTGTGGATGTGTAGATGTGAGTGTGTATGTGTGTTGATGTGTGTATGCATGTGTGACTAAGCCGTGTGAGTGTGGTGTGTGAGCTTGGGCATGCAAGTGTGTGAGCAAATGTGGAAATGTGTGTGAGTGTGTACAAGTGTGTAAGCACGACAGTGTGTGTGAGTTTGGGGTGGGCAGAGGCCACAGCCAGTCCCTCCTGGGGCGTTAGATCTCTGCAGCCCAAGCACCCCAAGTCGCTCTCCTTCCTCACTCCATCCTGAGCTTCCCAGCTGACTGCCTCTGCTCCAAACTCCCATGGGGAAAGCAGCGTCTCGAGGACCAGGGGCTCCGAGCGTGGCACAACGCCAAGTCTCGTCTCTCGCCGCCTCCTGAGAACCTGGGTACAGCACAAAACAGTCAAATATTTTCCTCTTCTGTCATCACTAACTAGAGCTCCACAAGTTCCCAGTTCACCGTGTTAGCTCTTCGCCATAATTAGCAATTTTCTGATATCATACTAACACTCCTTAATTATTCCCTCAGAGACAAAGCAAATCCGTGGGATGCTGAGGGCACGCAGGTAACTTCTGCTCAGGAGAGAAGCCCAAAGTCCGCATCCCAGAGACCTGGAGTGTGGCCGCCGGCTGAGGGACAAGCAGGTGCGCCTGAGTGGTGGCTGCGGGGTCCCCGGACACTGCTCACCACTGGCCTCCAGAAGCACTAGAGGCTTTGGGGATCTTCTGGTCCTCCGGCCCTAAATGCAGCCCTGGCATGATGAGGACAAGTTTGCCATCTTCATCCTCCTCAAGCTGCCTGTGCACCCCGGTAGCACCCACCCTCTCTGCTCCTGTCTGCACCCCATGTCCTGGGGCCTGCTTTGTGCTGCACCAGATGACAGGAACCGGTGCCCTGTGACTTGCTTCTCCTCTCGGGGACAAAAAAGCACTTTCACAGCAAGGCTACTTTTCAGCCCTTCTGCAGACAGGGCCTCCTGCAGGAATCCTAGATGCAGAGGCAGGGCGAGGACACAGGGCCTGGGTCCAGGTATAGCTCCTCTCACACCTGGTGCAGGTGGCCACTTTCCCCACAGGGCACCTCAGCTCCCTGGGGAGAATGAGAAAGGGGAACTGAGAGTTCATTGTTACGTGGGACATGCCACAAACCCCCAAAGACTCATTGGGTGAAAAGAAGAAAAACAACCGCAAAGCTATTTTCGCCCGAGGTAGTCTCATGGCTGAAGCGGACGCCTGGATTACTCAATCCAGGCAGGGTCTCCTGCCTGGGTTACTCAAATAATGACCCGGTGTGTCCTCCTTCCACCAGTGAGAAAGTCCCTTCTCAGTGAAACATTATGGGTCGAGGTATTTTACCTGGGGCCTCTTCTTTTTGTTTAAGATGGTAGTTTAAAAAAATAGTCTTTATTTTTTTTTTTAGAGAAGTGTTAGTTTCCAGCGAAATTGAGAGGAAAGTACAGAGCTTTCCCACGTCCCCCCTGCCCAAGCACATGCACAGCCTCCCCCGTCGGTTGTCCATTTGTGACGACGGATGAACCCCCCTGGACACATCATCACCACCCAAAGCCCAGTGTTAGCATTAGGGTTCATTCTTGGTGTTGTATATTCTATGGGTGTGGAGAGCATGTAATGACATGTGTCCACCATTTTAATAGAGTAGTTTCACTGCCCTAAAATCCCCCATGCTCCTGTTCTTCTGTTCTTTCCTCCAATCCCAGGCAATCACTGATCTTTTTACTGTCTGCGTTGTTCTGCCTTTCCCATAATGCCACATAATCAGAAGCATTTATGTTTCCTCCACTTCACTTCAAAGCTTGGAACCTCAGTTGTTTTTAGTGCTGAATAATATTGCATTGTCTGGATGTATCTGTATTTATTTATTTAGAGATGCAGTCTCAGTCTGTTGCTCAGGCTGGAGTGCAGTGGAAGGATCTCAGCTCACTGCAACCGCCACCTCCCGGGCTCAAGCTATTCTCCTGCCTCAGCCTCCTGAGTAGCTGGGACTATAGGCGCCTGCCAACAAGCCTGGCTAATTTTTGTATTTTTAGTAGAGACGGGATTTCACCATGTTGGCCAGGCTGGTCTCCAACTCCTGACCTCAAGTGATTCACCTACCTCGGCCTCCCAAAGGGCTGGGATTACAGGCATGAACCACCGTGCCCGGCCGGGATGTATCAGTTTATTTATCCCTTCACCTACTGAAGGACATCTTGGCTACTTCCAAGTTTTGGCAATGATAAACACAGCTGCTATAAACATCTGTGCCCAGGTTTCTGTGTGGACATTAGTTTTTGGTTCATCGGCACAAATACCAAGGAGCGTGATTGCTGGATTGTGTGGTAAGGGGATGTTTAGTTTTGAAGGAAACCACCGTTTTTCACAGAGTTTACACATTTTGCTTCCCACCAGCAATGAATGAGAGTTCCTGTTGCTCCATGTCCTCACTGCAGTTGGTGCTATCAGTCACCAAGGTCCTGAAGCCTTCCTGAATTTCTTCCTATATTTCTCCAACCAGAGCGATTATCTTTCTTTGAGCCCTCAAGTCCACACTGAGCTTCTTTCTCCTCCCTTAGCACATTCCTTCTCCAGAGAGACAGCCTAGAGGCTCGGGGATATGTCCACCTCAGCTCAAACCCCAGTTCTAACATGCAGCAGCTCTGTGAGCTTGGGCCTCAGTTTCCCCATCTGCAAAATGAGGATGGTCATAGTGCCTGTCTCATAGAGTCATGTAGAGGATAAAGGGAATGAATACATGTAATGTGGTGGGAACAGCTTCGGACACATGGAAATGTTGGCTATTATTTTAAACACTGAATCTTATCTTCCCTCCAGATTGTAAGCATCTTTCCTTTAAAAGAACAAAGTTCAAAGTTATTTCTTGAGTAATGATCACATGCCAGGTGCTTTCCCACCCAAGTCAATGCTCCTGACTCCAAAAGCTGGGAGTCATTGGCTCCAGTTCACAGGGTGGAGAAGAGGAGGTTCAGAGACGTGAAGAAATGGGCCCAGGTCACACAGCAGAACAGTGAAAAGATCATGGAGGGCTTAAAATAATGGCCCTTTCTTCAGCCTCTCTCTCTCTCTCTCTCTCTCTCTCTCTCTCTCTCTCTCTCTCATACACACACACACACACACACACACACACACACACAAACTCCCTTCATAAAAGTCTCACAATGGCAAATGTCTTATACAAGACACCCAGAGGAGAAGGTCCTGTGAAGAGGGAGGCAGAGATCGGAGCATCACAGACACAAGTCAGGGAAGGCTGACAGCCACCAGAAGCTAGAAAGTGTAAGAGCAGCTTCCCCGCACTGCTTCTAGAGGGCACACAGCCCTGCCAGTAACTTGATTTTGGACTTCTGGCTTCCACAGTTGTGAGAGAATACACTTTTGTTGTTTTATGTCACCGTTTTGTGTAATTTGTCATGGCTGTCACAGAAAGTGAATAGAAATAGTTTTCCATCAGCACAATCTGGCGATGCACACGTTCACTTTGAAAACACGTCATTTTTACCCGCAAAGGTTTTAGGTTCCTAAAAGGGACTGTGCACAGGGATCGCTGCAGCTGAAGTCAACACTGGCCCCATTCTGTTAGAACACCTGCAAGAGATGGCTCAGGTGCCGACTGACCAAATCCTCTGCCTCTTGGGGTGATCCATTCCTTTACTGAACGCCT
Source organism: Macaca mulatta (assembly GCF_049350105.2). Classification (NCBI taxonomy): domain Eukaryota; kingdom Metazoa; phylum Chordata; class Mammalia; order Primates; family Cercopithecidae; genus Macaca; species Macaca mulatta. Next base: position 8,423,438 of record NC_133418.1, read on the forward strand.
CCTTGTTGGGGTCATTCTGCTGGGAAGACATTCCCATTGGAAGATACTGGACCTTTCCTTTACCATGTCAGGCATGGCACTCCTATGTTAAAAAACTGTCCATACCAAGGGCATGACAGACAATTCGTAGAAGAAGAAAGCAGGATGATCAATGGCTTATGAAAGGATCCTCTGCTGTGGCTGGGCACAGTGGCTCACCTCAGTAATGCTAGCACTTTGGGAGGCCGAGGCAGGAGGATCGCTTGAGCCCAGGAGTTCGAGACCGGCATGGGAAACATGGCAAAACCCCATCTCTGTAAAAACTTAGCCAGGTGTGGTGGCATGTGCCTGGAATGCCAGCTACTCAGGAGGCAGAGGTGGGAAGATCATCTAAGCCCAGAAGGTTGAGGCTGCAGTGAACCACCACAGAGGCACCACTGCACTCCAGCCTGGGTGACAGAGTGAGACCCTGTCAAAAAAAAAAAAAAAAAATCCTCAGCTGTGCTAGAATCAGAAGAATGCAAATAAAAACCACAGCTAGACACCTTTCAGTCACATCAGATCACCTGAAATCAAAAGTGTTTCCCACCAGCATTGGTAAACAATGTTTTTTGTTTGTTTTTTGAGATGAAGTCTTGCTCTGTTGCCCAGGCTGGAGTACAGTGGCACCATCTCGGCTCACTGCAACCTCTGCCTCCTGGGTTCAAGCAATTCTCCTGCCGCAGCCTCCAGAGTAGCTGGGATTACAGGTGCACACCACCACACCTGGCTAATTTTTGTGTTTTCAATAGAGACAGGGTCATATCTACATGTTGGTCAAGCTGGTCTCGAATTCCTGATCTCAGGTGATCCACCCGCCTCGGCCTCCCAAAGTGTTGGGATTATAGGCATGAGCCAGGGCACCTGGCCGTAAACAATGTTAATAATTGTAGCTTTGTTTCATTCAGGGAAAGGAAAAAAAAAACCTAAATGTTCACTGGAAAGGGGATAGAGCTGTAAATTGAGGCACAGTTATACAGTGTTAATTACCAATAAAGCTGGGTTTAACCACAAGTTGCAGGAGAGAGATATATATATATGACACTGTGGAAGGTTGGTTGGTGTTTGAGGACTGGAGGAGTAAGAACACACACTTGGTTAAGGTGATTTTCACTTTTTTATTGAGGAACAGCAGACAAATAGCACAAAGAATGTAGCCAAGTTTAGGGATAAAGTGAACGGCTTAGATTCCTTTTTTTTTTTTTTTTCCTGAGACTAAGTCTCACTCTGTTACCCAGGCTGGAGTGCCGTGGTGCGATCTCGGCTCACTGCAACCTCTGCCTCCCGGGTTCAATTGATTCTCCTGTCTCAGCCTCCTGAGTAGCTGGGATTACAGGGGTGCACCACCATGCCCAGCTAATTTTTTGTATTTTAGTAGAGACAGGGTTTCACCATGTTGCCCAGGATGATCTCGAACTTCTGAGCTCAGGCAATCCACCCACCTTGGTCTCCCAAACTGCTGGGATTACAGGCATGAGCCACCGCACCCTGCTGGCTTATATTCCTTTTAACGTTTTTAGTTCCTCAAACAAGCTCCATGGTTGGTGGTCTCTACAGCCTGTACAGAATGAGGAGTTTCCCAGGCTAGAGGCCGGATCTGAGGGCTCACTCACTGTGCGTATGTGTGGGTGTTTGTGTGTGTGTATGTGTGGGTGTTTGTGTGTGTGTTTGTGTGTGTGTATGTGTGGGTGTTTGTGTGTGTGTGTGTGTATGTGTGTTTGTGTGTGTGTATGTGTGGGTGTTTGTGTGTATGTGTGGGTGTTTGTGTGTGTGTGTGTATGTGTGGGTGTTTGTGTGTTTGTGTGTGTGTGTGTGGGTGTTTGTGTGTGTGTGTGGGGGGGTGTTTGTGTGTGTGTGTGTGTGTATGTGTGGGTGTTTGTGTGTGTGTTTGTGTGTGTGTATGTGTGGGTGTTTGTGTGTGTTTGTGTGTGTGTATGTGTGGGTGTTTGTGTGTGTGTTTGTGTGTGTGTATGTGTGGGTGTTTGTGTGTGTGTATGTGTGTGTGTGCATGAATGCATGTGGCTGTGTGTGTGTGTGTATGTGTGGGTGTTTGTGTGTGTGTATGTGTGGGTGTTTGTGTGTGTGTGTGTATGTGTGGGTGTTTGTGTGTGTGTTTGTGTGTGTGTGTGTATGTGTGGGTGTTTGTGTGTGTGTTTGTGTGTGTGTGTATGTGTGGGTGTTTGTGTGTGTGTGTATGTGTGGGTGTTTGTGTGTGTGTGTGTGTTTGTGTGTGTGTATGTGTGGGTGTTTGTGTGTGTGTATGTGTGGGTGTTTGTGTGTGTGTGTGTGTATGTTTGTGTGTTTGTGTGTGTGTGTGTTTGTGTGGGTGTTTGTGTGTGTGTTTGTGTGTATGTGTGGGTGTTTGTGTGTGTGTTTGTGTGTGTGTGTGTTTGTGTGGGTGTTTGTGTGTGTGTTTGTGTGGGTGTTTGTGTGTGTGTTTGTGTGTGTGTATGTGTGTGTGTGCATGAATGCATGTGGCTGTGTGTGTGTGTGTGTATGTGTGGGTGTGTGGGTGTTTGTGTGTGTGTGTGTGGGTGTTTGTGTGTGTGTTTGTGTGTGTGTATGTGTGTGTGTATGTGTGGGTGTTTGTGTGTGTATGTGTGGGTGTTTGTGTGTGTATGTGTGGGTGTTTGTGTGTGTGTGTGTATGTGTGGGTGTTTGTGTGTGTGTCTGTGTGTGTGTGTATGTGTGTGTGTATGTGTGTGTGTGTATGTGTGTGTGTATGTGTGTGTGTGTATGTGTGTGTGTATGTGTGGGTGTTTGTGTGTGTGTGTGTATGTGTGGGTGTGTGTGTGTGTGTGTATGTGTGTGTGTATGTGTATGTGTGTGTGTGTATGTGTGGGTGTATGTGTGGGTGTTTGTGTGTGTGTATGTGTGGGTGTTTGTGTGGGTGTGTGTGTGTGTATGTGTGGGTGTTTGTGTGTGTGTATGTGTGGGTGTATGTGTGGGTGTTTGTGTGTGTGTGTGTGTATGTGTGTGTGTGTGTGTGTGTGTGTATGTGTGGGTGTGTGTGTGTGTATGTGTGGGTGTATGTGTGGGTGTGTGTGTGTGTATGTGTGGGTGTTTGTGTGGGTGTTTGTGTGTGTGTATGTGTGGGTGTATGTGTGGGTGTGTGTGTGTGTATGTGTGGGTGTTTGTGTGGGTGTTTGTGTGGGTGTTTGTGTGTGTGTTTGTGTGTGTGTATGTGTGGGTGTGTGTGTGTGTGTTTGTGTGTGTGTATGTGTGTGTGTGCATGAATGCATGTGGCTGTGTGTGTGTGTGTGTGTGCACACACACAGACATTAGGGGAAGGATACACCAGTACTAACAAGCCTATTATTTTTATTATACTTTATTATATCATACTACCTATAATTGTTCACATCTTAAAAAATAAATATGAATCAAATCCATAAACACGTTAGGATTTGATAGAGTCAACAATGGGGTCAAAGGTGGGATTATATTCACTGGTCTTTTCTGTAGTACGCAACATTTCATTTCAAAAATCCATCCCTGGATCCTGTCAAGTTGCCATCTGCCATCCCAGGTAGAAGTCAGGAACCAGAACAACTTGCCAAGATTTGGGAACCTTTGCAAATGGACCACTTTGGGGCTTTCTCTAACCTGGTCTCTCCTTGCGGGGATTATCAAAGCAGTTCTAAAAGCAGTAGAGTCCTGTGTGTATATGTTTTGGGGGTCAGAAGAAAGAACCGAGTGGCCAGGAGGCAGTGTGGCGTTTTCATGGATGACCCCCCGGCTCGTCTCCTCCCGAGCCAGAGCAGGCCGCCAGATGGGTGCTCCAGCCCAGGGGAGTGCTGTGCTCAGCAGAGCCCCAGCTCCGAAGAATGTGAGTCCCTGGGCCAGGGTGCAGGGGCCCGTGTGGTGAGACCTTGCTTCTGGCCCTAAAGAAGGCTTGGCAGGCTTTCCCACCCGGTGGCTTAGGTGGCTTCTGAGGCATCTTAGGGAAATGCTGCTCAGTTCTTTAGAACCTGAGATCTGGAGGATCTATTAACATGCTTCTCCCTGGACTCACCTTAGGACCAGATCCTTTACCGACATGATGCAGCACGGCTTTACAAATGAACAGTGGCGCCAAAGAGAAGAGGAAAGCAGAGAGACCCGTGTCCGCACTGAACGGTGGGCGCAGAGGTCCCGGCTGATCACTCCCGGTCTTGACCACTTCCCTCCCCTCCCTTCAGCTGCAGCCTCTCATGCCTTTGGATTATGGTGCTGGTGAAAGCGGAGGAAGCAGCTCTTCTCTCAGCATCAGCTACTCCACCTTTGCAAGGCCTGCGTTTGGGTTGTGCTTTTCAAGTAAGGAGTTGTTGCTACCGTGGGAATCACGTCAATGTGTTCTTAATATTTAGGGCTCAATGGCACGTGCCTGCTGACGCGGTGAAGGTCCTACTGGATGACAAAAACAAGCAGACCAAAAACTCAAAGTGACTGATGTGGTCTGAGTGGCCACAGCTTGATCTGGGCTCATTTTAGAGGCGCCGGGCTGTGCTGTCCTGTCCCAGGCCACTTGCTACACACAGCTGTTGGGCGCTGGAAGGGTGGAGAGTCGAGAGCGGAGATGGGTGCCGAGTTGAAAACCCACACCAGATTTCACAGACAAAACAAAGGAAAATAGCTCGTGAGTAGTTTTTCTGTGGATTACATGTTGAAATGCTAGTTTTTAGATATTTAATATATTAAGTGAAATAAAGTAATATGAAAATGGTTTCCTCTGTTTCTCTTCACTTTAAAAAAATATGGCTACTGGATTACCCACGTGGCTTGCATGTGTGGCTGACATTGTATTTAAGTTGTCTTAAGGGAATGTTACCCTATAAATACTAAGGGATACAGGCTTAAACGAACAAAAAACGAACACGCCGCCAAAGAAACAGCGACCAAACCACTCTGCCCGGATGACCTGGCTGTTCCAAAGGTTATTCCTCTTCTTATTTTTTAACCAATGGTGGTGGGAGTGGCTGGCCTGAGCACAGAAAGCAGGAGGTGCATCGTCTATGGAGAATTTAAAATGAGAAGAAAACTGATTCAAGGGTAGCCCTCTTTTCGTCACCACCGCAATCCCCGTAGTGAGTAATGTCAGTCCTGAATGGCAGCTCCGTGCCCAGATGAGCGGCTCCTGCAGCCCCTGCCCGGCCAGGTGTGCCATGTCAGGTGGCTGTGTGGTACCCTGGTGTGGCTCTTGGCCTTTTCTCCCCTCTGTAGAGGGGCCCTCTGCATCCAAGTGGCCATTGCTAGCTTCCTACAACCCAGCCCTCCTGACTTCTCCCAATTTCCCCTCGGCCTCCCGGCCTTGGGCTCGCTCACCAACGTAAAGTTCTTGCCTCTGCCTTGATTCAGGACTCTGTGGCCACCACCACCTGCTGGCAAGCTCCTGCCCTTGCCTCAGGACGCTGCCTGGCCTCTCCCCTTCGGTGAAGCACTTAGTGTCTTGGTCAGCTGGGGCTGCAGGAACAAATTACCACGGACTGAGAGGCCTCAACACAAACACTCACGCTTACAGTTCTGGAGGCCGGAAGTCTCCGGTCAGGGGCCACATGGTCAGGCTCTGGCGAGGGCCGTCTGTCAGCTTCTCCTGTGTCCTCACCTGGTGGAAAGAGGGTGAGGGAGCGCTCGGGGATCACTTTTACAACAACTCCAATGTCATTTATGGGGGCTTCGTCCTCACGCCTCAATTACCTCCCAAAGACCCACCTCCCAATACAAAGCCATTACACTGCAGGGTTAGGACTTCAACATGGGACTCCGGGGGGCACAAATGTTCGGTCCATAACTGCTCATCCATGCGGAACGCCCCATCTGTTCATCCACTGAGCCTGCTGGACACCTTAGGGTTGCACTTTAGTATTGCATCATAATGTTTTATCATTAAGTAGAGCCAGACTACTTGGGTACACACCCCAGCTCTGGCCCTTGAGAGCTGTGTGACCTTAGGCCAATCACTTAACCTCTCTGTGCCTCAGTTTCCTCCTATATAAAATGGGGTAATAGTACCTCCTCCACGGGGCTGCTGGGAAGATGAAATGAATTAATATGATACGGTAGCCTCCCTTGTCCACGGCTTCACTTTCCACAGTGCCGGTTAGCAGTCATGAGTGGTGGCTCGAAAATATGAAACGGAAATTTTCAGAAACAACAATTCCTAAGTTTTTCATTGCTGCCGTTCCGAGCAGCGTGTTAGACTCTTGCTCTGTTCCACTCTCTCCGTTTGTCTCATCGTGCCTGCGTTTCACCATCTCGCTTCATCACAAGAAGGGGGAGTGCAGTGTAATCAGATATTCTGAAAGAGAAAGAGGCCGTGTTCACATAACTGTATTACAGTGTATCATTAGAATTGTTCTATTAGTATTAGTTGTTGTTAATCTCTTACTCTGCCTAATTTACAAACTGAACTCTCTCCTAGGTATGTACGTTTAGGAAAAAGCAGTATTACAGAGCCTGGTACTACCTCAGTTTCAGACATCCAGTGGGGGTCTTGGAACTTTTCTCCCATGGATAAGGGGGAGATCGTACGTGCGGCTAGAATAATACCAGGAACAGTGCGTGGCATGCTGACCACCATGGAAGGTGCTAATATTAATATTGGGGGCGACACTGTGTCTGTCTTCCCTTGAGGGCAGGCCTGGGCTTTGCTCACTTTCCTATACCCGGGGCCCAGCACACAGCCTGGGCAAGGGAAGTGCTTCATTGTTATTTTCTGAGTTAGTATGTTGTTTTCTGACTAAGTGGTAAGAAACAGATGTTGCAGCAGTCTGCTATGCCCTGGGCCCCTCTTGGGACACTAGGGTTGGCTGCGACCCCTGGCCCCACACCTGATCTCTGCTGGCGGCCCCAGTGTCAGGGGTGGCGTCTGATGGGGAGGCTGCATTCTGACTGCTGCTTGGGGACCACAGGCTGACATCCCCTCTGCTCCCAGCAGTCCGTCACTGGCCCCCAGTTGCTGCTGACCTCCATTCCTGACCCCCTCACCCACCACCCTGCCCACCTCCTGGGCCTGCGCTTCCTCCCACAGCCCTTCCTGGAGGGCAGGGAGGAGGAAATGCTCTTCTCAGGATGAGGGTCCGCTGGGCAGGGGACCTCTGGGTTCCAAAGGCCTTTGTTGTCCCCACCATGGCTTTGGTGCTTCACTAAGTGTCCTGGGGCTGCAAAAAGCATAGCATTGAAAAGCTCCTAGATGAGGGTTCCCTGGAAAAACAGAACCAATAGAAAGTGTGTATCTATAGTCACAGAAAGAGAGTTATTCTAGGGAATTGGCTCTCACAGTTGTGGAGGCTGGCAAGGCCCAAATCCACAGGCCTGATGTCCCAGTTAGAGTCCAGAGATGGAAAGTTATTGGAGAACCAGGAAAAGCTAATGTCCCCATTCAAATGAAGGCAGTCGGGTAGGAGAGGCACCCTCTTCGTCAGCCTTTTCGTTCTCTCTGGGCCCTCAGCTGATTGGAACCCCCTCACCTCACATTAGGGAGGACCATCTGCTTTACTCTATTGATTTAAATGTAAATCTCATGCAAAAACAACCTCATAGAAACACCTGGAATCATGTCTGCCTAAACATCTGGGCACCCTGTGGCCCAGTCAAGTTGACACATAAGATTGGTCATCACAGCTCCTCCCAGGTAGGTGCCAGGGAGTGATAAGGAAAGGAAGGGCCCCTGCCAATGAGAGAGATCAGTAAGTGGCACTGATTTTCCGGCTCAGATCCTTAGCTGTGCCACTGCCCCCTGTACAACCCTGGGCAGGCCAACTTGCCTCTTTGTGCCTGTGTCTCCGTCTATGCAGTGGGGCCAGGCCAGTGCCCACCTTGGAGGCAGCACATGCAAAGGGCCCAGGGCTGTACCTGGCACCCTGGGTGGTGTCATTGGTGGTTTTATAGTGTGGTTGGGACCCTGGCCAGAGAAGCTGGGGAAATTTGGAGCAAGGAGAATGAGGAGTGAGCCAGGAAGGCTCCCAATTAAACTAAAAAAATCACTCCCGTGGCTTTGCATCTTATTTTCTTTTATTGCATTTTAGCTTTTGGATTTAGGGCCTTTTGAAAGTAGAATTTCATCAGACTGAAGAACTGTGTGAAAATCTGCTCTTTCTGGACTAAATACACACAGGAGGGTCGGACACCCAGGAGGCCCAGAGCCCTCCCTCTACAAGGCATGGGCATTCCTCCCACCCTGTACCTTCCAGATGCCAGGGCCTTCAAGGTCCTGCATTTGTGCAGGGACGCTCAGTCCAATTCAACTCCCTGCTCTTTAATCCGAGCCGTTTCTAGCGGGGCATTTTAGGTGATTCGTGCTGCAGCTTGCACGAATCAAAGCTAAAAATAGGCACATTTTCATGGCAAGAGAAAACAGAGTCCTTAGAAAACACGACTTCCGGAAAAACCAAACCAGTAATCCGACCCGGCGGCCCTGGGCAGAAGAGCAGTCGTGGGCCCAGTTTGTGTTTCCTGAGCACCTACTGTATACGGGGTGCTGGGAATGGGACTCTTTTCTCTCTTCTCATGGATCAGAAGGAAGGAATTTCCCCTCCTCTGTCACCCCAGCAGAGGGCGCCTTCTCAGCTGAAGTTCAAGCTTGACATTCACGGTCCATCCTTCAGCTGTGGGCACAGCACTCCTGCCCCTCCCACTCCTGGCTCCATGCTCACCATCCTGGAGGCATCCTCCTGGAGGATGCTCATTCCACAGATGTGCCCAGATAATTTAAGGTGCACAGACTTGGTTGGCCTAGAGAAAATATCTTCCAAATAAGCTGTCTTCCTCCTAGCAAGTCTCTTCAGAGACGCCTCACAGGGCCTGGGGGGCAGAGAGCTGGGGATGGCATTGGTGTAGGGCAGGGGTAACTCTGGCTGGGGTGGAAAGCCTGCTCCCCCAGTCCTCAGATGTGTGAATGGCAGCAGGGTCCCCTAAGCTCCCCGAGTCTGCCTTCCCTCCTCTGTAAAATGGGATAATAGTTGTGGAGCCGCATGGGCTTGTGGTGAGGAGCCCACAGATGTCAGATGCTGTGGCTGGCCTCGTCATCATTATTATTAGGACTGCTATTATGATGGCTGCAGCAATGGCCGTCTGGGCATTAGCCATCTGAGGGGTGTCCAAAGGCCACAGATTATCCCCACATCTACATCCATCCTTGTGGTACTTTCTCTTCTTTAAGGTTCTTAAGAATGTGCACATTTTTTTTTTGGCAGGTGAATCTGGGATATGACCTTATTACTCCCCTTACACCACCAGTAAAAATTGGCACACCTGGTGACCTCATCACACCTGGTGCCCGCTGCCAGATGCCAGAGCAGGGGATGGAGGAATGAGCAAGTAGCACCTGGAGTCTGATGAGGGGCAGCAGGAAAGGTAGGGTTGGGAACTCCCGAGAGGGAAGCGTCACTTTAAGGGAGCTGGCACTGGAGGCAGACTCCACCAACAGGAGAAAGGCTGGGGCATGGCCACAAGCCACCCTTCCTCTAGACCAGTGCTTTTCTGACTCTCAAGCACATGCGTGGCTGCTGCGGGTTTGTTATAACCCAGCTGGCTGGGTCCCCACCCCAGAGCTTCTCATGTGGCAGATCTGGGATGGGGCCCAAGACTGCGTGTCTGGCAAGTTCCCAGGCAATGCAAACATGGCTGGTCTCAGGAATGAGCTTTGAGAACCATTGTTTAAACCCATAATCTTCAAGCTGTCAAATGAAATATTTTGGAGGCAAAAATAAAGCAATGAGGCTGGGCACGGTGGCTCACACCTGTAATCCCAGCACTTTTGGAGGCCGAGGCAGGCGGATCACTTGAGGTCAGGAGTTGGGGACAAGAACGGGCAACATGGTGAAACCCCATCTCTACTAAAAATAGAAAAATTAGCTTGGCATGTTGGTACATGCCTGTAGTCCCAGCTACTTGGTAGGCTGGGGCAGGAGAATCGTTTGAACCCGGGAGGCAGAGGTTGCAGTGAGCTGAGATCACGCCTCTGCACTCCAGCCTTGGCGACAGAGCAAGACTCCATCTCAAAACAACAAACAAAACAAACAAACAAACAAAAGCAAACCAAACAATAACAAAGCAACAAACAAGGTGATGGTATAGGGCTAGGGGCGCCTTGCCAGACACTTCCTAAGGCACAGTTCCAAACGGAATGGAAATTCTGAAGTTCCCGCTTGGCTTTAGACCAGGCATCAGAGAGCAGAGAGTCCAGGCCTTGTGTTGTGCATCTTAAAAGAACTGGTTACAACCACATAGTATTCAGGATTGGGTGTCCTACAATCTGTATTTCAATGAACCCAGATGCTTCTGAGCGTGTCAAGGCTTGAGAGGCGCTGTGTGTATCACTTATAGTGGCTCCAGTTACCTGCTGATACCCACACCTGCACCTGTATCTCACCCTAGGTGGCAGCCTCAGGTCTCCTGAGCTCATGACCGGCTCCATCTGCACCTGCCTTTCCCAGGCTACTGAGAACTTACGTCTAAACATATAGCTGAGCTCAGCACCTTCTCCCCAGCCTTTCCTCTTCCTGGGCTCCCTAACCTGAGAAGAGCATGGTCATTTACTAATTGCTCACCATGTGCCTGGCACTGATAGGTGCTCCATATACATTAACTCCAAACCAAGGTAGATATTAGAATTCCCATCCTATAAATAAGGCGTTCAAGGCTCCAAGAAGTGAAGCACCTTGCCCAAGGTCACCTAGCTAGCAAAGATTTAAACCCAGGCCTGGGGCCTGCAGGACAGTCCTTTGTCTCTACCACACTACCTGGCATCATGCACCCAGCAGACGGAGCCAGAAACTCACTCACCATCCAGGGCCTGGATTTATTGCATTTAATATTCCCACCTTTTTACAGAGAAGATCTATAGATTTCATCAGCTGTGAACAACAACAAAAAGAGTAGGTAGGAGTTCCAAAATCCTATAATAACAATGAAAATCATGGTAAGAGTAATATTTTGGAAGAGTCGAGGCCATACACTGAGCGCCTTCCCTTCTGGCTGTGGGGAGGGACTTAGCATGTCCCAGGCAGCTCAACTTTGCAGAAAAGCAGCATCTCCCATCCTTTCCACAGGCAGCAGCTTTCTCCAGTCCATACTTCAGAGACAGAAGCACCCCACGGATGTCCCTCCATTCCTGAGGATGCAGTGACCCCATGTGGCCAATTCCAAATGTAGCCACTTGATGGCCGTTGGGCTGTGACTGCTATTTCTTCGTCATTTAAACAATTCTCCAATTGCCGGCTTTTGCTGGAAGTTTTGCTTTCATTCCACTGAGGAGGAGAGGAAACTGAGGCAGCTCGAACTGGGAAGGGCGGGGCTGAGCGTGCAGGGACAATGTCCTCCTAGCCTGCTGGCCACAAGGACCCTCCAGCTCTGAATGTGGGCTGAGAGCATCCCCTTAGGGCTACATTGGAGGGGCAGCAACCCGGGATCCGGACAGCTGGCCTAAAGCCTTCTAGGCCCCAACCAGGCTGCTGCATTATAGAGAAAGGAGAGAGAGAGAGAGAGAGAGAGAGAGATGAGACCAAGGAAACTCTGCACTGAGTCACCCCCAGACTCAGGAGGTGGAAATGGGGGGCTGTCATGTGAGAGCTGGGAGGGCCCATGGGGTTATCAAAGTCATGCCCACATTTTATAAAGACAGCAAGCGCCAGAGTGTGACAAGGTCTCTCCTTAGCCAGCCACTAATAAGTGTGAGCCGGCGAGGAACTGCATATGGCTGCTACCAACATATGCCGAGTCATGGGGCCTTCAACTAAGTAGGGGGTGTCTTTCTCTTATGTAATCTGAAATTTCTCAGAAGCAGGTGGTCCAGGGCTGCTAGGGAGACCCCACGATGTCATGAAAGACCCCAACTCTGTCTTCTGCTTCACCAGTCCTAAAACATGGCATTTCTCCACAAGCCTACATCATGGTCACGGCACCTGCTTCAGCTCCCCTCTCACTCCTGAGTCCCAGGCGGGGAAAAGGAAGAAGAGGGAAAGCTCAGAGGCCAATTGTCAGAAGCATACACTTCCCCTTCAATAGCATTTCCTGAGGTTTCACCCAATAACTTCCTTTTATCGTATTGGCCATTGGAACTGTAGTTTGTAAGCTGAGCGTATTCCTAGAAGGAAGGGGAGAATGAAGATATAGATTACTAGAGGCCTCACCTATCTCTACTCGGGATAATAACAGCTACCATTTCTTCGGAGCTTACTATGTTTACATGAATTTATCTATCCTCACAATAACCCTGGCAGATAGAGTTTGTGATCCCATTTCACAGGTGAGGAAAGTGAAGTTTAGTGAACTTAGGTTAACTGAACCACACCTAGTGAGGGCTGGGGACAAAATCTGAAAGTAGATATGACTCAAATCCTATGGTCTTCACCTTATAGCACCTAACAAAGGGGCAGAGAAACAAGATTCAGGCTTCAAAAGCTACGTTACAAAGCCTCTCTCCCTTGGCGTGGTAACCACTGATGCTTCCTTGTAAATGGAGAAAGCAGCATGAAAACATGCTTTCTGAGGAAGGAGCTGCGGCTGTTGTCACCATTGTTGGGAAGGACAGAGCACTATACTGGGTTTGTGGTTTGCCCAAGAGTTCCTTTCCCCAGACCCTTAATCCGTTCTTTGACTTGCTGTCATTCTTAACAGAGTCAAGGAGAAAGCTTGCACATGACCATGAAACTTGGTGATTTCGGTTTCACCATGATCAGTCAAAGATCATCAGTTTATCCTCTTTCACTATTTGTACAGCTGTGTCCAGGATTTTGTGAAAAGTCTTTTAAATGTACAATCAAGATACATCTTTTGGCTTTGTGAAAAGATCCTTGGCTTCATAAAAGGACTCATTCCGGGACTCCTTTAAGTGAAGGTCTCCAGTATTTTCGAATATAATAATAATAATTATTATTATTATTTTTTTGAGACTGAATCTGGCTCTGTCACCCAGGCTGGAGTGCAGTGGCGCAATCCCGGTTCACTGCAAGCTCCACCTCCCGGGTTCAGGCCATTCTCCTGCCTCAGCCTCCCGAGCAGCTGGGACTACAGGCTATTTTTTTGTATTTTTAGTAGAGACGGGGTTTCACCGTGTTAGCCAGGATGGTCTCGATCTCCTGACCTCGTGATCCGCCCGCCTCGGCCTCCCAAAGTGCTGGGATTACAGGCGTGAGCCACCGCGCCCGCCCAAAGAGAAAATATTTTAAAGTTTTAGCCAATCAAGAAAGAGGCCTGAGCACAGAGAAACTCAAAGCTCGAGTGTGTGACAAGCGCCGCCTGAGGATCAGCCGGAGATGAAGGAGGGTCGCTGTGCAGGTCCGCGGGGAGATGCAGCCGGCTGACAACGGGATCTTCCAATGGCCTCTTTCACAGAGGGACGTCCAACTCTGCCCGGGGCATGTGAGAGTGGAGAGACATCTAGGGTGGTCCTGCTTCACCATGACTTGGCCTATGCTTTGTTGTCTTGAGGCCGTTCGTCCTGGGATCTCAGCCGAGCCTTGTCAACTTCGCTGATGTATCCCCCAAAACTTTGGAAAGCAGGGAAATCCCGGGCACTCCAGTCCTCTGCAGTACTGCAGGACGTCCAGCAGGTGGCGCAAAAGACAAGCGCTCGCCTCACCCATCTCCTTAAGAAGGAAATTTGACCAAAATGACAGCTCCTTCCTTCCTTCCTTCCCTCCCTCCTTTCCTTCCTTCCGTCCTCTCCTTCTCTTCTGTCCCTCTCTTTCTTCTTTATTCATTGAATCATCAAGTATCCATGAATGACTACAAGCAGAGCTCTGTGCAAGATACTGGGGGGATGAATTAGGACGGGGTCCCTTGCCTTTGAGGAACCTGGAGTATAATAAAAAAGTAAAATAACCACCAACTGAAATACAGGAGGTGGCACAGGTTTCTGAGGGAGCAGTGTCACTCTTGAGCAGTATCATCGCAGCCTGCAGGTGCTGGAGTCAGACCAACCTGTCTTGTCTGTCTTCTGGTCCCGATTCCACACTTGCTGCAACCTTGTGCAAGCGCCTTAATGCCTCAAAGCCTCGATTTCCTTATCTGTAAAATGAGGATAACAATAGATTGTCCTATGACATGTTCATAAGGTGGGCATAAGGAGTTAACATACCTAAAACATTTAGCACAGTTTTTGAAAAAACAAAACGTTATTTAAAACATATAACTCATTCATTCTTGCATGCATGCATTTATTCTATAGACATTTGTATGACAACCTTGTGAAGAAGATTGTCCTTGTTATTATAGGAGGTACAAAGTAAGTAGAAGGAATACCCCTGTGTGTGGGGATTTGTAGTCAGGGTGAATATTTCTTCAACATCTTCTTGAACACTTTTCTCTGTGATAGTCAAAATCAGCCTGGACTGAAAAGAGAAGAAAGCAGCCCAATTGTTAATCCTGCTGGGAGGACACACTCTGATAAAGCCAGCTTCAGCATCCACAGAAAATGCCACTTCTCCCGAGGTCAACCTGCAGCTGGAAAATGCCAGGATGATCTCCCTTGATTCCTCCCAATCACCATTCCTCACCATGATTGGTGAGGAATCATGGGAGATTCCTCACCAATCATGCCCCAGACCCGCTTTGCCACACCCCTCTTTTGCTAAGAATCCCCAAATGCTGAGCCCTCATTCCTCTTACTGGTGCCGAAACTGTATGTAGTCCATCCTGCTGCTCCTGAGACTGTCTTGGAAACAGCAGCCAGCACAGGATGGACCCCGCTTCCTCAGACCCTCATCAGAGTCTCCAGGGGGAGCCCAGACCTTCTAGAAGGGGCTTCCCTCCCCTCCCCCACCAAGTGTGCAGCACCCCCAGGCTCTAGAGTCATGTCAGTCAGCCACGGTTTTCGGACCGAGGGGTGCATGGTGGTCATCGACAGATGGAAACTCACTTTTGTGGGCTCCCTGAAGTGGGGTGCAGGCCTCCACCTCCTCAGAGGCCCCCACGGGAAACCTTGGCAGGGAGGGAGGCAAGGGAGGAACGGGACCCAGCTGGAATTCTGACTTCAGCAAAGGTGTTGGAGGAAGGTTAAGGGCAGTGGCTGCAGTTATGTGAATCAGACGCAGCCCTGGCAGAGCTTCTGGTGCCCAGGCTGGAGCACCCCAAGTGCCCCTTGAGCTATGAGCATCCAGCGAGACACTGGGCGTGCACAGCCTTATGGTGGGCTGTGGCATCGAACCACTGAATGAGAGAAGGTCTCTACTAGAATCTGCTGTTTCTTCCTTTCCTCCTTCTTGCCTCCCTCTTTCCCTCCCTTCCTCCTCCTTCCTTCCTTCCACAAGCATCTTTGTGCAGGAACTGTGTTGAGTGTTGGGGGCACAGATGCCTCTGGCCAGTCCCCATATCCCCAGGTTTCTGAAGATTTCGTCATGACACAGTGACAGTGGAGGGACAATCTCCCAGGTGGGGCGGCCTCTGGGGGCAGGTGGCACCTGCGCAGCCTTGAGCATGGGTTTGAGGGCACCGTAGCATTCCATTTTTGGGGCCTGGGCCGACACGCAGATCTGAGCCTCTGCAGGCCAGTGAGGCTGGTTCTGCTCAGCTGGCACCTTGGTTATCTGCTGGGCAGTGGCGACTGCTCTTTCAGGCCAGTGTGTGCCACCAGGCCCATGTCAGGGATCATAGGTCTCAGGGGTCTGTGGGATACCACGCCCCTCAGTCTCCCTGGGTATGGAGGGGTGCGAGACACACCACACGCTCCTCCCTAGCCAGACTGTGGGAATCTCCACCTCCTCCCCTAGAAATAAGGGCACAGTATGCGTAGTGCTAGGAATCAGAGCCCCCACCTCAGGACTTAGAGGAGGAAGGAAAAGGGCCCTGGGGCATGGAGAAAAGCTTGACTCTCACCTCCTAACACACACTCCCCACCCTTCTCCTTCTGCCCAGGCCTGAGCCCTCCCTCCGCGCAGGGAGTGTCAGCTGGGTGCAGGTGCTGGCCTCACGAATGCTGTGCTGAATCTTCCGGATGCTCCCGCACTGCCTGGCCTGCCTGGCCTGACTCCACCCTTCGGAGGCCATGGGCTCTGTGAAAGGGCGTTGGCAGCAGTTGTGTGAATCAGAAGCAGTGGTCCTGCCTGAGACCGTGGTCAGGCCAGAGGCAGGGATCCAGGAGGCCTGGGGCCTAACATAGGCCTAGGTTAGTCTGTGACCTTCGCAGTTCACTCCCTTACTTTGAGTTTGAGTGAGGGGTTGGATTGCTGTGTCCCCAGGGAAAAATTTCCCTTTGGAAACCCAGACATTTCAACCTGCAGAGCTCAGAATTCAGGGCATGGGAAACACAGATGCTCCGAGTGGGCTCCTGGGAGCTGGAGTCAGCACGTCTTGGTTTCCGGACCGGGGCTTTCTACTGGGGACAAAGTGTCATGTAAAAGTGCTTGATCCCAAGTGACTCCTGTATCCTGGAGGACAGCATCTCATTCTTGTCAAGTAGTGCCTGTGGGCTGGCACGAGGCCTTTAACAGCCACGCCAATTTCCTATAAGACCAGAAGCTCCTGTCTAGTTCGGTAGGTGACGTGCATCTACCATCACAACCCACGCTGCGCCCTTCACGATGGAGATGCTGTCCACTGCTGACAAAGCCAACACTCCATGAGCCCTGTCATGGTGCTTCTGATGGAGGCCCTGTGGTTGGGAGAGAGAAATCTCTACCCAGAGTAGCAGTCTATTTATATTTCAGAATGAATCAGTGGCCCTTCAGCTTTCTATCAAGTTCAGCATTTGTCCCCATTACCGGCAGATTGGACATCTGATGGAAGCAGTAGTTACATTTAGTAAGTAGAAGCCTGTACCGTTGGGCTCACTCATAGCCTCCATCCCTGCCACCACTGTGCCAGCACTGGGAGGCCAATGACACAGGCTGGCCCGTGGTACCTGGCCAAGTCATTTGGCCTACTTGGCTGCTAGGAGCCTCCTCTATGGTGGATGATCTCCAGGGAGCACTACCACGTAATAAGACGTTCATCACGTTCTCCACCCGCCACTCCCGTTTGCGCACTCACGTGCCTCTACCAGACCTCCCTGCCCCAGATCTTGCAACCTTTGTCTTTCCAGGCTCCCGAAGCCAGACAAGCCATTTGGCACTGCCCACAAGTCCTTATATATTCTAACGCTGGGCTCATTTTCCTTCCACACAAAGTGGATGACCAGGTACTCTGCCCCAAATTCTGTCCGTTGGGAGGTTTCTCCATCATTACTGTCTTTCGAGGCCACCCTTGATCGAGGCTGAATGCAGCTGCCACCTTTGTGCAGCTCACACAAACATGCCACGCCCACTCGAGCATGATAAGCTTGGATGTTTCCTTCCTCCTTTGGTTATAGAGAATTCCCCACACAGCCATGCGTATGAACTGGTAAGATGCAGTGGTGCACACATGGCGATGACAGAGGCCTGGGCTATATGTTCGTGTCGTGTGCTGTGCCCTGCTCCTGCTCGCGTGTGGCTGTAGGGATACCACTTTAATCCTAAGATGGATTTCTGCTGGCCCACCCCATCTTATGACATGATGGTTCTGCCCAAACCTAACTCATCGGGGTTTGGGCTCATGGAGTGTTGGCTTTGTCAGCAGTGGACAGCATCTCCATCGTGAAGGACGCAGCATGGGCTGTGATGATGGATGCACGTCACCTATCGAACTAGACAGGAGCTTCTGATCTTATAGGAAATTGGCATGACTGTTAAAGGCCTAGTGCCAGCCCACAGGCTGTGGCTGCATGTCCACTTTATGCCATGGTCAAGGGCTCTGTCTCCACCAGGGCCCAGCAGCACGCTGGCAGTCTTGTGATTCTCCTATTATAACTTGCCATAAATTCCACACAGCTCCTCTTTTTTCTGTTGTATTATTTTGCTAGGGTTGCTATAACAAAGTGCCATGATTGAAAGGCTTAAACAACTGCAATTTATTTTCTTGCAGTGGTGAAGGCTGGAAGTCAGGATCTAGCTGTCAGCAGGGTTCGTCCCCTCTAAGGGCTGAGAGGGAAGGGTGTGTTCCAGGCCTCTCTCCTGGGCTTGCAGATGGCTGTCTTTCCCCTGCGTCTTCACATGAGCTTCCACCCTGGATGTAGCTGTGTCCAAATTTTCTCTTATATGGACACCAGTCATACTGGATTAGGGCCTACCCTAATGAGCTCATCTTACCTTTATTAGCTCTTCTGCAATGACCCTGTTTGGGTCACATTCTAAGGTACTGGGATTTAGGACTTCGACATACGAATTCCTGCGGGGGTGGGGGGATGTCAGCTGACACAATTCGGCCCATAATACCCCCCAGTGATCCTCTTAATGTCTCAGTCAGCCAGCTGATGTGCCCAAGCGTCAGCGCTCCATGGACCACAGCCTGGGTCCGGTGCAGGGCTCTTTCCTGCTCTTGGCCCTCCCCAAAGCAGGCAGCTTTTTATTGCACCCAGGACACAGGTCTGAGCAGCACTCCCAGATGTGTCATACGCTGCCTCCAAACCCAAAGAAGTTTACAAGGTACTGTGCTTCCTTCTTCACGGTAGGAGGTGCAAGATGCAGTGATTTCTCCTGAATGCCCCTCATCCCTGCCTCCCTAGAAATTTCGCTGATGTGGCAAAGCTCTGAATCATTGTAAGGTTTATCTCCCATCCTCTGGAGTGCATGTGTTTTACCCAGGCCTCTGATGTGCTAGCCACTTCTTGCTCATCCAGTTTGATTAGAGTGGCATCAGTGATGTAACTGATTGACACGATGCTCCACAAATCTTCTGGGTGGTCCAGATCTCTTCCTTGTTTGATTATGACAGAGGGCAGGTGGGTCAACATTAGCCCCGGGGCAAAACAATACACGTACACATTGTTTCATGGGAAAGTAAAGTGCCTCTTTCCTGACAGAAAATGCACTTGCAAAATCAATGTCTGTACACGATTTGCTTCAGTCTAAGTGACTATGCTGTAGCAAAGAGCTAAAAATCTATCTGGCACGGCAGATGGCCATCAGTGCTAATCCTCAGTTGAGTTTAGAAGAGTCTACTCTCATTTTCTAGGGTCGACCAGGAGTTTTCAATGGCAAGACTTGTAAGTTACATAGATAAATGATGGGCTACAACCTCTGCATCCTCTAGATATTTAACAGTGATGCTAAATTCTACCACCCCTCCTGGGACATGATATTGTTGTTATTTACTAGAGTGGCTGAGGGGAAGAGGAAATAGTTTTGGAGGCTTCCACTTCTCTTCACTGTAACAGCTCTTACCTCTCAGGCCAAGAATACTCTAAAATGTGTCCATTCTGATACTATATTTAGGTACCAGAAGAATGACGCACTGTGACCCAAATCCTGACTGGGGCTGCATTTATTACCTGGTCCTCATGTACCCCACTCTAATAGGGGTGCCACGATGATGTTTCATGTCCCTGGAACAATGGGCATTTCTGTGGTCCCAGCTACTCAGAAGGCTGAGGCAGGAGAATCCTTTGAGCCCAAGAGGTTGAGGCTGCAGTGAGCTATGTTTGCACCACTGCACTCCAGCCTGGACAACAGAGCAAGACCCTGTCTCTAAAAAAAGCAAAAGCAAAAAAAAAGAAACAAGGTAGGTAGGTTAAAAAATATAAAAAGGAGGATGGAAAAGGTATCATAAAGGTGCCAGGAAGTTAATAAAAATACTTTTCAGTATTTTGTAGAGTGTGTTATGCCAAGTTTAAAATATTTTAATTTATGCCTTTAAAAATTCCAAATAAATATATGCTTTCATAGTTAATTCAGTATTTGCAATTCATATTCCTATTCTTAAGAAGCACTACCCCCTTCCTCCCAAATAAATAACTACACAAGCTTCATTTCTTATTAAATCTTATCTGCCTCGTATAGAAATGATTTTTTAAAGAATTATGGTTTTAAGTGAAAGCCAATGGCAGTCCTCTCTCCTTTTTTTTCCTACTAAAATTAAATTGGAATCGTTCCACATTTGCACTGTTCCTCTAAAGTTCATATCCACTAGAACCTGTGGATGTAACCTTATTTGGAAATAGGGTCTTTGCAGATGTAATCTAGTTAAGATGAGGTCATCCTGGATTAGGGTGGGCGTTAAATCTAATAACTGGTGTCCTTATATAAGGAAAGGGACATGTGGACACAGACACACAGAGGGAAGAAGGCCGTGTGACGATGGACATGGAAACTGGAGTGATGCAGCCGCCGGCCGAGGAAGGCTGAGGTTGGCCAGCAGCCACACCACCTGGAGGAGATGAGGGAGGAGTCTTCCTGGGGCCTTCAGAGAAAGCCCGACCCTACTGGCACCTTGGCTTTGGATTTCTAATGTCCAGAAACGTGAGCGAAGAAAACTGTGTGATTTATTGTGAAAAGCCGCCAGTCTGTGGTGATGTGTTAGTACATCCCTATGACACTAACACAAAGGCCTAGGCACTGATTTGATCTAATTTCTCATCAGTCTAGCCTATTACTCAGGTGTGATCATTTATTAAAGAACATTTATAACACTAAGTTTTATTCAGTTCAAATATCACATATTAGATATACAATACCAATTAATTGGAAATGAACAGTACAAGAATACATGAAGTAAATACTGTAACATTTAAGTTTCGTCTCACTTAGGCAACAAGAAATGCTGAGTATTATTATTACATCTTCAAAACAGACTTAAACTTTGGAAACATAAGGCCAGATGAGTGACCTGTATCACATGATATGACAACACATCACTTATTTCCAAACAAGAAAAAGCATGATTATCAAGTTTATCTACACCGGCTTATTTATACAAATTTGCTCTTATTAAATAGAAAAAAAAACACACATTCAATTCCTAATTGGTAAAATCATTTCACAACTCTAAAATTAAGATGCTAATGACACCACTCTCCACTAGCATGAAAGAACAATATATGAATAGAGTACCCAGCTTTCCAACCTATTAACAGGTTTTTATTTTCAGAATTGAGTGGAAAATTGTATGTGGGGTAAATAGCATGAGAGAAAAATCGCTCACTGGTTGAACTGTTCGTAGTACAAAAGGTGACAAAACTATGAAAGTTAAAATATTATGGTAAATAATGAAGGCCCCAATGCAATTTTTAAAAATGATGCCTGGAAAACAAAAGGTTAGTGATACTCATGTTGCAAACTCCATCTTCATCCTTCAAAGGTCACATGTGCCAACCAACCGAGACTCATGACAGTAAACTTCCGTAGGGTTCTCTATTATGATCAGGGCCAATCCTTCACCTTGGGGACTGTCATAGTACCCAGGGAGCCTCACATGCCTCTCCCAGCCCCTCCCTGCTCTGAGTGACTGAGAGAAGCTTCCTTTGCTGCAGGGCTGCAGGCAGGTGCTTCCGTTCCTGAGCTCCTAAACACACCAAGGGGTGCCTGAAGGTCCAGGCCTGCCCCTCTCTAGAGGAAAAACCTACTCATTTGGAGACTACAAACCTCTTCTAGAAGCTGTAACCCGAAATGCTAGAATGAGCTTCTATTAATCATGCTTTTTAATAATGTACAATGTTTTGACATCTTGGGGACCTCACTGACTGGGGGAGACTGCCTTTCCCACGGCAAGCCAGTTCTTAGAGAGAGCGAAGGGGTCCCTTGGGAGTGCACCTTTGCACACTAACCAATTCAGAGTCCGTCTCCTCGATCTGACTCTTCCACCGCAGGAGGCAGTATCCCCTCGCCCTCATCACCCAGGTCCAGGCACCAGGCAGCTGGAGAACACCCCTGTAGCTACCGCCCAAGACATTCAAACCTGCCAATCCTACACTCTGGCCCCGCCCATCTTCGCCTTTGCCATGGAGACACAAAGGAAAGCTGCTTGCCCGTGCTTGCGCCTAGTTCTGCCTCCTGACCACTCCAGTGCCTCCTCCTCCTGTGGCCCTGCATGGCCTGGTGCGCTCCTTTTCTCCAGAAATGCAAGTAACAAACTTTTCTTTCAATGACATCAGCCTCTCCTTTATGAATTAAACATGCAGGTACATTTTGATACCACGGGCACAGTGAGCGGGGTAAGTCCGTGTGTGGCGGAGGGCATGCCTCGCCTCTTGGCTGCGCGCGGCTTACTAACTGGACCCCCACCCTGGGGAGCATGGCTGCTGCTGGCATGTTTGCACTCTGGCTGCACCACGTATGCTGTGTCTGCCAGAGTGTCTGTGACAGTCCAGCCTAAATTATAAGAGGACCGAGCTCATTCAATCCTTGGTGCTGTAGACTAGGGTGATGTCAATCGTAGTCCCCTACGCAGGACCTTCTGGGTATAACTGTATAATTGGATGCACTGAGTCCCTCTGAATTCCCTACCTGGACATACCCACTTTCTTGCCTGGTGGTCTCAGGGCAATGAGGGTGACTCCCTCCACAAGGAGCAAGGAACGGCTTTCCCTGCGAGCTTGTGCTGGACGAGAGTCTGATAACCGAGCCAGCAACGCTGAAGTCAGCAGTGGGCTGCTCACCTGAGGGGCCCTCCCCAGCATCCAGTGAGGAATGAATCGCACTCCTGGGCAAAGGATCTGGGTGTTGGTCTCCGAAGCGCTGCAGGGATCCTCCGGCCCTGTGGCTGCTGAGAGGCGCCCTCCTCACAGAAATGACAGCCGCCAAAAGGTTTAAATGTTGCTTTGAGAGCCTCGCAGCTGTTGTGACTCATTCCTCAATCCAGTGGGACGCAAAGGATCTGTCCATACAGACCAGTGGCTCCAGGTTAAGGAAAAGGGGAAGGGGTGGGACACTTTGTTCCCACTTCCCTGAGACCTGAGCTACGTGAGCCTGTAACACCCCCGGCCAATGTGCTTGGGTACTCTTGAACACCCTGTCTCTCAACATGCCAGGACCACTTCCTTCCAACGAAATTGCCACAAAATCAGAAAAAAAGGAAAAAGCCAGAAAAAGCCTAGTACAAGGGGAAAAAAATTAAAGGTCACTAAATAGACTGTGTGCATTTATGTGTATGTGCACATATACATACACATACACACATATATACACATGCAGATAGAATATTTTAATGCAAATATATAATAAATTATACATGTATATGTACATATACAGCTACACTGATGGTCCCTAATCTGATCCAATTAGAAATCCAACACTTATACACTAAAAATGTATACAACAAATTATATATTAATATTACATATAAATAAGATTTATATACTAAAACACTTAACCAAAAGATAAAGCGGTGCCTATTGGCTTTTGTGTCTCCATAACTTAGTTTCTTTTGTGACATTTGCTAAAATGTACCCATTGACAAAGCTTCATAATCTTTTTTTTTTTTTTTTTTTTTTTTTGAGACGGAGTCTCGCTCAGTCGCCCACGCTGGAGTGCAGTGGCCAGATCTCAGCTCACTGCAAGCTCCGCCTCCCGGGTTCACACCATTCTCCGGCCTCAGCCTCCCGAGTAGCTGGGACTACAGGCGCTGCCACCATGCCCGGCTAGTTTTTTGTATTTTTTAGTAGAGACAGGGTTTCACTGTGTTAGCCAGGATGGTCTCGATCTCCTGACCTCGTGATCCACCCGTCTCGGCCTCCCAAAGTGCTAGGATTACAGGCTTGAGCCACTGCGCCCGGCCGCTTCATAATCTTAATACTGGGGCTCAAATTACAGTTATACCTGGAGATCTCACTAAATCTAAACATTGTACCCCTGTAATCTTTTTAAAAATGCAACTAAATATAAAATGGCGGGAGGAAGTTATGCTTTACTTTAACTATAGCTTGTCTAAATTCTCCATGGTCATAGCACCCAATGCCCTAATATCCCATATTGGACGCAGACACTCTAATACAACAAATAATAAATTAAAATTAAAGTCAGTCTTTGGTACTTACAAACTAGCTTGATAAAACGATGCCCCATGAACTTCCAGTTAAAACAGTTAATATGAGGCCTTCAAGGATTAAAACTTACTAATTAATAAAGGGGTGATTATATCCATTGTTTCTCCATTGAACAGCCCAATTTTTCCTATCCTTAAACCTATAAAAAAAAAACAAAAAAACAAAAAAACAGGTGCCTTATGGTGGATTACTACAACCTTATTGCTGTGGTCCCATCCATTATCCAATTTCCATTATTATTAAAATTACTAGTTCTACACAATAAATAACTGGCCAATATTTGGCTCTTACAGATTTGGCTAACATGTCCTGTTAAGTGTCTGCTTGCACAGCTTTTCGGCTGCAGTTTGCCTCCTGCCCTGAAGGGGCACACACACCTGTGCAGGCCCCACAGGGAGCTCCACAGCTCTGCCACGGCACACCGTCTCTGCAGACAGGGTCTCCACCACATCCACGTTCTCCAGGGGCACAAATGAGGAGACTCGTCGTCACTCTCATTAAGGACATACAAGCCCAACATCTTTCAATACGTCTGAGGTTCTGATGGCAATGTAGTCCTCATTTACACACTCTACTTACTTTTCTTGCTGCTGCTTACAAATCAGCTTGCTTTAAATGGGGCACCCTCCAAAAACAGCCTCTAAAATCAAACCTTGAAATCCATGGGCACTCCTGTTGGTGCCCTCAGAGACCCCTTTATTATAGAAGCTCTGGCCAGCTCTGTGCAGGCCTGGAGTCTCTGGCCCACTTAGGATGGACGTAAGGTGCCCAAGGGCTTCGGATGCAAGAAACTGCCCCTCTCAGCCTCATGCAATAGCCCATTAAAGCAGTAAATGGCTGGATGCCTAGTGGGCTCTCCTGGACACAGAGGCTCTCAAAGACCTGAGCCTAGGACCCCAATCTCCAGCTGCCCATTACAAACACCTGACAAGCTCAGCAAAACTACCACTGCCTCCTTAACACAGGACAGAGTCAAGCCTGGGCCCTCTGGTGTATCCTACCTGCAGGAGGGTGGTCTCCCACGTCCTCAGTCCCTTGTGACATCATCCTCCTGCAGACCCCTTGGCGTGCCTTAGATTAACTGAGTGAACAGCAGTGGGAGTTCACAGAGGGTACAGATGGCGCTGCCAACCCTCATATAAATGACAGAGCCCAACAGCATGGTGCTGCTTCCCATCGTTTAGCCAGCATGGCCTGATACAAAATGGAACCCCAAAAACAGCGCACATGGCCAAAGTTAGGCAGTCGTCTTAACGCCAGATGCCCTCGTCAGCACAGGGCCCCAGCTTCACATTCATGGCCAACTGTTGGATTACTGCCTGACAGTTGCCCCCTTCAGGATGAAAAGCTCTGGGACTCTTCCTCACAGATACCCCAAATCCAACTCTAAATCACACCTCTCCATAGGTGCTACAGCTGGGATTCGAGGTCTTGCCGGGGCACTGCTTCACCCCTTCAGAGAGGCGGGCATCACTGGAAGTCACCGAGACACACATGTCACTTCTCGGATGGAATCCACAATGCTGGGCTCTGGGAAAAGACAGCTTCCGCAGCCCTGACAGGTTCCATACAATCGGTGTAGTGAAGACACACCATGGGCTCCTCAAACAACTCCATTTCAAACTCTGGTCTCTAAACAGACCCCAAAATGGGCCTCTATCTTGCCCCATAAACCTGAATCTCTTAATTGAGGGCCTCTCGGCTGACTCACACCTCACATAAACTTTAAAAAACATGACCATAGTCGCCTTTAAACATAAAAAGAGGACTATCTTGCGTTCTTGTATATAAAAACTCATTACGTATTAGGGCCTTCCATAATGTTCCCCCCATTCCTATAAATCTCAGATCTTGTCCCCACCCCATCAGGGCTGGAGACCAGAGAAAGAACACATTTTCTCCTGGACCCACTAACCCCAGGGCGCCCACAGGCCAGCCAGCTGCTCCTCTGACATGGGATCCATTTGAACCTAAACTTCCACCAAAAAGCAAGAACCAGAACCCTGCCAAGCACAGCCGCACATATTCTGGCGTCTATTGATCTTGTCACCACTGATCTGGGGGCTTTTGCTGGCTTATGATCCAGAGGCCCAGACCCTCCAGCTAAGCCACTATTTCAACCAAGCACGGCGAATGCTGGGACCCACATCAGCATGAGTGGGGATCCACTTAGAAAGGAGACCCCAAGTCTCACGTCCCAGAAGATGCTGCCCAGCCCAGCAGCTCATGGCTGAAGATGACACGGCCCCAGCCACAACCTCGCCGTGGGAGATAACCTGTCCCAGATATTAAAATCTCTGCCCTGGTGATGCCCACGGGCTGCCTCTCCTGAGGCACAAAGCGGGCACATGACATTTTTGCTGTTCTTCCTTTAAATGTTGAGGAGTCCGCTAATGCTGATACACGCCCTGCTTTCTGCCAAAACATGGCCCCTATACTCCCACGTCCAAATGGAGACTCTGGTAGAAGGCTACTCTCTGTGCCATTCTAAAACTTAAGGGAGCGCCTTGCTTTTCCAGGAGGTAACTGCCCCCTATCAGTCAACTCCTCAACCCCTGGGGGAGGAGCACCCACCCCCAGTGCCTTCTCCTACCACCCCAGCCCGCTTTCCACCGCAACTTCCTGCCCTGCGTCTCCACAGCCACTCTCTCCCTGGGGTGACACACGAACACCACAAGTCTCTATTTATCCTTTACTGAACTATCAGCGCACACCCTCAGCCACACAACTGCCAGACTAGCCACCACGAGCCGAGACACACCACGATATCATCATTAGACTCTTATGTTTAACACATGTGAACAACTGCACCAGGAAATTGTTCGAGGCCCCCCCAAAACTGCAGAACTACGTTCTTGACTAATGCCACATACATCAAAGACCCAGCTATGGGCCAGCCTAAGGGACTCCTGTATCTCCACGTCTTCCTCCTTTCTACTCTCAAAATAAAACGTTTTCTATGCTCTTCAGGGCAACGTATGCCCTACTCTTGAAAAGGTTTTGCTATCAAAAGTGACCTTAGTATGTCAACACAGCAGAGGACCAATTGCATTAATCATGATTTCTATATTTTATGATATTTTGACATCTCAGGGGCCTCGCTGACCCGGGAGAAACTGTCCGTCCCAGGGTGAGCCAATTCTTAGACATAGCAAAGGGCTACCCTGGGAGCAAAGTGACCAATCCAGAGGCCATCCTCCTCTCTCTGGCTCTTACAACCTAGGAGGCAATATCCCCCAGCCTAATCACCCAGGGCCAGGTGCCAGACAGCTAGAGACCATCCATACAGCCTAGCGTCTGAGCTGTTACTCAAATCAGCCAGTCTACGCTGTTTCCCTGCCCTTCCCTGCAGAACACACAGTAGAGGGTCTGAGCCACGTTCACCCTCACTCCTGCTTCTGCCTGTCTCCCGTGCTTCCCCTCATGGCCCGGTGTGGTCTGCTGTGCTTCTGGTTCTTTCATGTCTACAGGAACTGTGAGGAACAGTAAACGCTGTCAATGGCATCCACCTGTCTGTGTCCCTAATCAGTCACCTCTATGAGACCTGGGTGCAAATTCGAGTTTATGTCCCCAACTTGGGGGAGTGCAATGGTGGCGCTTCACCTCCTGCATTATTTGTGCTCACCTAAAAGCTGAGCCACTGCTAAAAGGGCTCTTTGATAGAATTCAGCAGTTGAGAAATGAAAGTCAAGGTGAGGCGTAAAGGGAAAACGACTTTCCCCCGGGAGGCAGAGCCAGTGCTCCGAAGGAAGTGTCTCACCCCAGTAGACAGGGGGTGACGCTGGCAAAGGGGTTCAGTTATCTCCCTGCGTGGGCGATGGCTCACGCGGCTCATCTTTCCCATCCACAACGGGCTTCCCTGGGAAGTAGGTTTCGGTGAACAACAGAAACAGAATGTGGCCTTCGGGAAGGATGATGTTGAAGGGGAAGAATTCCTTCCACTGACTGCCACTGCTGTCCGTGCTTAAAAAAATGGGGAGATGGGCTGGTCGCGGTAACTCACGCCTGCAATCCCAGCACTTTGGGAGGCCGAGGCGGGCGGATCATGAGGTCAGGAGTTCGAGACCAGCCTGACCAACATGGTGAAGCCCTGTCTCTACCAAGAAACACACAAAAATTAGCCGGGCGTGGTGGTTCGTGCCTGCAGTCCCAGCTACTCAGGAGGCTGAGGCAGGAGAATCACTTGAACCCGGGAGGTGGAGGTTGCAGTGAGACAAGATTGCGCCATTGCACTCCAGGCTGGGCAACAGAGCGAGACTCCATCTCAAAAAAAAAAAAAAGAGAGAAAAAAAAATGGGGAGACGGGGACCCCCCTACCCTACTTGATAGGTATACTGGGGAAAAATAAAACTTTGTGCTTTCAACTAAAAGAAATCAGCCACACTTATTTTCTTCTAATTTGCTATCACCTTTCTTCTCCGTATCTTTCACACTTCTTCTTATTTGATAGATAGTATTTAAATTTTGAAGAGTGGTATTTACCCAAGTAATTTAAGTGGTGGGGCACAAAAGAAAACAAGGAGAAGAAACAGATGGGTATTTTTTAACAGCACTTAAAAATTATAACAAATTTGATGTAATACAGGCAATGGAGTATTTTGATGGTAACAACTGTCAATTTTCCAAAAAGTTTATAATAAAGTGATAATAACATAGTTCACTGTAATTCTACCATCCATAAACTTCAATTGTTCCTTGATGATTCAAAAGTCCTGTGGTAAGACTTAATATATATTAAGTTGAGATACAATTTGTTGAACAGTCTTGGTGTGTTTTTTTGTTTTGTTTGTTTGCTTTGTTGTTGTTTGTTTTGTTTTGTTTTGAGAGAGGGAGGAGGTTTAAGTGCAAAAAAATTTGTGACCCTAAAAATGAGATAATACTGTTGAATTTGGTACATGAATTGGTTAAGAATTATTGTGTTTCTATGGATAAACCTTGACATTTTAAATTATTTTCTTTTGAAACTTTAAAAAGTATCCTTTCGATTCTGAAGATGAGGACACACATGGGGGGATGGGATATGCTAAAAATGCCACAGGCTTTCAGAATGCTGCCTTTGGGATCCTACTTGCATTTCAAAGACACAGGCAGGTTTGGGCAATGAATGGAAAAATACCGAACAGCATGTATTGTTCCTCAAGAAGAAAAATGACTTCCCCACGCTGCTATTACTGTTTTCTGCTTTTATTCCAATGTAACGAGAGCATGACTGCTGGAGCACTTTCAGTACAATTAAGCTGGAATGTCCTGACATTGAATGAGAGATTACATTATTTTCTGAGAAACCCTTAGAATTGGCATCTCCCCAACAGAAAAGAGGCAGAAGGGGGCAGGCGGAGGAGGAAGCAGACCGTTCTGCTTTAGCTTGATTGGTAGCAAACTGAAGCTGGGGGGTTGTTTTTTTTAGGTTTGTAAAAGGAGGCTTTCTTCATGACATGACCGTAGGATGCTGTCACCCTGACCGGGTTACTGATGCATGATGTTTCTAAGTGCTCGGTAAGTACCAATCTGCTCCCACGCTGCAGTATGCGGGGGTGTGATGCTGAACAGAGAGAGCACGACGTGATCATAGTTAATTCCCTCTGGTATCAAAAAAATAAAAACCTCTCTACCAAAAAATAAAAATGTGTGTTGCTCTCGTCTGCGTCATCATTGTTGTTCAGGCTTTTACATAACACACAGAATGAGAAGGCTCAGAAAGCCAGGCAGAACGGTGAAGAAATAAGTGAATAGTTCTGATTCCAAGAACTGTGTGACCTTATGACATTTAAAGAGTGAGGAAGAGAAAGCAACAGGTTCCAAATGGTGTAGCAAGCTTACCAACTAAACTTCAGGAAGCCTCGTGGAGAAGCTGTGATCACATTGTGGTTATGTAGACACCTCCAAATGGAAACAGCAATGACAACTATTCAGCTGTGATGTGAAGGTACAAAAAAATGTTCCAAAAGGGAAAGGCCGAGAATGGTCAATGCACATCGATTTTCACGAACCACTTCTGGTAAAGGTCTTCGGGCATGTGAGATGCATTTTGTTTTATTTATTTTATTCCAATCGATGACTGATTCAGTTATTCCAATCAAATGATCAGGTTAGGTTATAATGCCTAAGAAAGCTGAATACTACTGTTAATGCATAAATTCATAAAATCTCTTAGAAATCACTTGGCCAAACTGCCATTAAACCATCTCAAGATGATAGCTGAGATTCACAATAAGTGAGGCACTTGAAACATTGGATTGGAAAATACTTTCACATCTTCTCCTTATAATTAAGTGACGCTGGTATTTTCTAACTTCCACGATGAGACTGAGTTTTATCTACTGAAAACTAAAAGAAAAATTAATAATATTATAAAATCTTTCTAACAAAATGCTTGATGGATTGATATACCATCAATATTGTATATTATGAGATATGTATATTTTAAAACTGAAACATCACATACGCCTTCAATGAACAAAGCAAAACTGGCAGCTGTGACGTGTTCTTTAGTGGTTGTGACCCTCTGGTTAAGAACACTCACCTCATAGAGGAAGCCAACTAAATGTACCAGCTGGTTGGGCCAGAAAGAACATATAAGTATCTCAGATTCAGTTATTCCAATCAATATCACCAACGTGCATCACACAATGGAAATTACACTACTGTCCTGTAACAGATAACACCTGGTCTGATCACCGTAAAACTTTCTTTCAAAAAAATAAAGATAATTTTAGGTTAGTGTTGGAGAAAAACTTACTGAATATTTACATCCCACACCGGCCATCCTCCCTTCGTATATTCTGATCTATTTTCCTGGAACAGACAGATTACCATGGCATGGCAGATTTTTAATGTTCTTGTATATTAATAAACGGATAGTAAACTGAAATTTATGGATGGGGCTAATTTCTAATGCAAATCCCAACAGAAAAAGATGACTGTTTCCTAAATGCTTAGTAACCGTTGAGCAATGAGACAAGGTTCTACTTTCAAGGCATTCTTTGTACTTGGTGGTTTTATGTTTGACATCCCAATGCATATACAATTTTAACTCACTTTTGCTCACTTTATTGTGTGTAAATATATATATATGTATCTCCTCCAGTGAACTATACTGTTCTCAGGTTTTTCTATATCCAAGGTACACTTTCTTATGTTTTGACATTCATTTGATTACAACATGCAATTTACAACACCTGGGACTACAACAGGACATTAAACACAGTTCTATCCGGTGGCTACTACTTCTTGGGTAAGGACTAGTTTGGGCTCCTGCACTGAACAATGGTGTGATTATTCAATTTCACAGACAACTTCACAGCAACACGCAAAGCCTAAGCGTAGTTTTGGTTAGCCTGTGTTCTAAGAAATCCACTTCCAGATAAAAACGTGGTTCCCCATATTGTCTACACACTAAAGCATGCCTTTACCGTCTGGCAGAGCAAGATCCTGACTGGGAAGGGAATCCTCCTTTCTCGTGAAACCTAAACCACATGTAAACCATCTGCAGGGTCCTGTGCTGTCAGTGAACTGTACTCCCCAAGCACCTGCTTCCAAGAGATTTTCTTAGGGTTTTTTTTTTTTTCCAACTATGGGCTCCATTCAGACTTCAGGCTAACCTTGTACAAGATCAGATCCCACCAGACACAGAATTGTCATTTTTGAGGACTCAATGTTTGGCAAGCGTCCCATTTTGGAACCTTATCCACAAGCACTTGACAAAGCACAACGAGTGGACGGCTATTCGTCCATGCCTGACATTTATAAAAGTACAAGGGCTTCCAGAAACCTTGACAGAGAGAAAAATCAATTATTTCTCTCCCTGGCATTAGCCAGCTCTTGCCGACTATTCATCTTACGCGTGATGATGACTAATATCCGTCGGATGGCAAGGAGCCGCTCTTTGAGTGAGGTCATGCCGAGGATGGCCAGCTGAGCCTTGCGCTCCAGGGGCAGCACGGCCAGGATCCACCAGGACCAGGCAGGGCCGCTGGGATTACTCTGCAAAAGAGATGAGAGGAAAGTGAGATTAACACTGAAAATGCAAGCCTGTTCCCCAACACAGTCTTTTGCTCCGCCAACAGACACGTGAGCAAGAATTAAATGCCACCTTGTATTTCAGAGCTACTTCACAATTCATTCAGCTCTCAAAATACATCGTTTACTTTTACGGCACACATTTAAAGGTGGGGGAACCACAAAAGGAAGAATCTGCAAACAGAAGCATCTTCCGCGGGGAGATTCTATGAATCAGTTGCTTCTGTTCTCTCAAGCTTTCAGTTAAGAGTATATACTGGTCAGAGGAGAAGATCATCACTTTAACCTTCACTTTCCAATGTTCTGTGCTATTATTTTTTACGTCTTAAGCATGCCATATAAAGCATAATACTGTTAAGGGCTAAAAGTATGTGTACAAGTTTGAGTGACATACTCAATGTGGCAAATGAGTGTATGAAACATATATATGTATGCATATCATATGTAAGAGTTATCACAAATTATATACATAAGAATTATTATGCCACCAAATAACCTTTATTTCACATAATCAAACAGAGCACTTCTGGGCTAAGTGCTAGGCAAAAGCCAATCATAAACTTGTTCTCAATATTCTTGGTATTGGAACCAAGATATCCAGGCCTTTTTGTTTCCAGGGTCTAGGATTCTTAACTCTATTCCTCCTCCAAAAATGTGCAGGATGCCAACAAGAGCTGGGAGGGTGGACTCTGGAGTCGCCTTAGTTTAGGGTGAGGTAGATTATACTGGAGGATTAGGAATAGCACTGTGGCCAAAGCTCACTGGGGGTAGCCCAAGTCACTGTGAGGAAGACATCAACCTGCCCTTCAGAGGGAGAAGGGCACAGATGGAGAAAACAACCTTTTAAACAGATTCACACTCTTTTCCCCGCCTCATCTCGCAGAGAAAGAAGAAAACTGAGTAGCATGCTTAATGGGAAGGACCTCATATAAAAATCGATATATTACCTAAAATCCCTCTGTAGTCATCAGAAAAATGGTTCCCCCAAAGACTCTAATTCCTGAAACCTGGGAATATGGTACCTTATATGGCAGAGCGAATTGGAGGATGTGATTCAGTTAAGGACTTTGGGATGGGGGAATTATCCTGATGGGCCCAATGTGTTCATATAGGGTCCTTTCTGGGCTGTGGTCAGAGGGACACGTGGCTTTGGAAGGACCGTCGGAGAGAAGCAACATTGCTGGCTCTGATGGAGGAAGGAAGCCGAGGATTGCCACCAGCCTCTACAAGCTGCAAAGGCAAGGAAACAGACCCTCCCTCACAACCTCCACAGAGGAGCACATGCTGCCATCACCCGGATCATAGTCTGGCCTGCAGAACCAGGACTGGAAGATAAATACATATGTGTTGCTTTAAGCCACCACATTCGTGAAATTTCTTAACAGCAGTAGTCGGAAGCTAATATACCTGCCAAGTAGAGATGGATTAATTTGGTTAATAAACAAAAACTCCTAGAAAAAGAGTGACTCATATCCTAATGCAAGTCAGTCTAACCATCATGTTTTCTGAATCTGAGTTCCAGGACATTGTAGAACAAAGGCTTATGCAAAAAGGGCAAGCCAGAAAGGACTTAATGGCTATTTCTGGCAGTTAAAGCATTTTTCTGTGTTTGGAAAAGAAAGAATTCAGGCAGGGGGT
The DNA here is from genome assembly GCF_049350105.2 of Macaca mulatta. Classification (NCBI taxonomy): domain Eukaryota; kingdom Metazoa; phylum Chordata; class Mammalia; order Primates; family Cercopithecidae; genus Macaca; species Macaca mulatta. Next base: position 8,456,865 of record NC_133418.1, read on the forward strand.
AAAATATAGAAGCTCCAAGAGATAGAAAAAAAAAAAGTTAAAGTGGATGGGGAAAGACACAAAAGACATTTCACATCACCCTAAACCAGCTGAGAGCCAATCTCCCTCCCGTACTGTCTTTGACAGCTGGGCATCCGTGTACAGGTGGGAGGTATACGCTCTCAAGCACAATCTTAAACCAGCCCAGCCTGGCTCTCCCATCTAATGCAGAGGAGAGGGCCACCTGAGCTTAGAAATGCTCCACAAACCTGAAGCTCATTCATTGCTTAAAGAACCAGCGTCACCAAGAGTACGCGTAGGGAGCACTGGAGAAAGCCCATGACAGCTGGGCGGCAGGGTCCTTACAGGACAAGGAAGTCATGCTTCTAATGTCACAAGAAGGATGGGATTTTTCTCTTCACTTATTCAACATCTGTATACCAGGTGCAAGGCAATGCTATGTGCCGAAGGTGGAGTGTTCGTGCCAATACAATAAAGTTACTACTTAAATTTTAAGATGTGAGTGAAAGAAGCAAAGGGCTGCAAACTGACAGTCAAGCAGAATAAAATGTTGTTAGAAAAGAAACTGTTCTGTTAGAAAGCCTTTGGTGTTTTGCTTCACAAGTCCTGTGCTACCACAGTAGGTGCTCCTTTGGGCTGTTAGTAGAAGAACTGGTTCATAAGCAACCACACTGGGGTACCCACCATCATACTGCCAGGCTCTCCACCAGAACGATGGCTCAGCACACGACAGCAGGAAATAACAGAATTATAAAGGAAAAAGGAGAGCATACCTGAGGCTCCGGTTCTCTGTCTGGCATTACCCCAAAATGACTTAAAATTTGTTCTTTCATGCGATCCTGGAGAGACGCAAACCAGGAAACAGACTGTTGATGCACGGAATCGTGGAGCGCGGCAAGTTCTTCATACGCCGGACCCTCCACCTGATCAGGGAAAAAGGCAGGGCCGTATGAACCATCCATGGTAATGCACATAACACAGTTAGCGACCTCTACACTGCCACTGAGTGGATTTGTGGCATTTAGCACTTTAATAATTCATCAATTTCACAAAAATGGTACATGCCCAATATAGAAATCTGCATTTTTTTTGCATAGTTGAAATCTATCAATTGTATCTTGATTTTTCTCTTCATACCATAATATAAGCACGTTTCACATAATTTTGAATAATTTTCAATGGCTGCATGCAATTTTATATTTGAGATACATGCCAATTTACTTAACTATTCACGTAAGTTATTTAGAATAGTCTAGCTTTTTATTTTTAAAAATAACACAGTAATATAAACACTTATGCAAAAGTTGTTTTGTTTTCTTTTGTTTGTTGACAAGGGAGGGAGGTATGGTTTCCTCAGGATAGTTTCCTAGAGACCTTGATAGAATTACCAAGCCAAAGGGTGACATTTTAAAAATTGTATTCCATATCACCAAACTATATTCCTAAAGGCATGATAGGGCAAGACTATCCTCATTACATTGGCCTGGGCTGATGGACTCCAGCTTGTCGTCGGCCACAGCACCTTAGACTGGCCAAGCTTGGCCTCTGGCCCCTATGTCACTGTCATGTCTGTCATTAAATTATGCCTCGCTCCTGTTCAGGAACACCTGGCAGAGGAGGAAGAGCATGGAACTGGGAATCACGGGACCAGGGTTTGTTCTGGCTTCATCACCAACTCTCCTGTGTGAATCTAGCCAGTCTCACAGCCTCGTGAGGGCAGAGTTTTCTCATCTGTATAACAGGAATAAACCATGCAGGTCCTTTCCTGTTATAAAATTCCAGTACCTACAAAAACTACGGTGTGCTGAGAAATTATAATGTAATGCATACACCACCCTCAATTTGATTTATATAAATCAAATATTCATATGTGATAGAGGATTTTCTTGTAAAAGCAAGCTAAAATTGCTTCATGTTGCATCTATTTAAGCCCCCATTTTAAAATAAACACATACACTATGAAAAGCTGTCATCTACAACGACGGTCAATAAACCCTGCTGTCAGGTCTGTCCACCCCGCAGAAAGACCCTGAAGATGATCACTTTCAGCCGTAGCTTTGAAATCCAGCTTTCTGGTCCAGTCTGGGGGTTGGGCTCCCTGCTCTGCTCCTCTGCACTGGGATGACCAGAAACCGCAGCTGGAGGAGGCAGAGAGGTAGCGTCCTGGGTGTGACTCCATTCACAAATCCTAAGTGTACACGACTGCCCCAAAAATGACTCCTAGTGTGATGTGGGGTGGCTGTGTACCCTCACTTCCACATTTCCAAATGTCAACCAAAGAATTTAAAAGAGGAATACGATAATTCCAAGGATTTCCTCCTTTTAAGTATTTTAAAATTTCTTGCTGCAGTATAATGTACAGACCAAAAAGTGCATAGATCTTGTTTAGCTCAAAGAGTCTTCTCAAAGAGTATACACCATTTCTCAACTGTATACACCAGTCTGACCATCACCCAAAACCAGATAGACATTTCCACTACCTAGAAAGATTCTTCACCGCCCCCTCCAGTCAATTACAAAGCCAACCCCACAAGCCTTTTCTGACTTCTGTCCCCAGAGTCTAGTTCTGCCTGTTCCTGGAAGTATACAGATGAAGCCACGCAGTATGTGTTCGTCCTGCGTCTGGCATCTCTCACTTAGCATGTCTATGAGAGTCATCCATACTGTTTAGTGCACTAGTGGTTCATTTCTTTTTATTGACAGGTAGTATTGCATTGCATGGATGGACCACAATGTGTTCACTGACTCAAGTGTGATCAGCACCTGGACTGTTCCTGGTCTGGAGCTATAATGGAGTAAGACTGTTATGGACATCCTTGTGTCAGTCTGTTGGAGAATCTCTCAAAACGTTTTGCTAATTTGTCAAATCATAGGTCCTGATATTTCTACGAGACACATGAAAAAATTCTTAAGGGGTAATAAATTCAAGTCTTTTCTACTTAGCTTTGGGAGGTATTTTTAAGTTGTAGATTTTGTCACGTTCTGAATTAATACCAATCTAGAGAGCAGAGACTGACAGACTGCTGTTTCTGAGTCAAACCATGCTCACCACCATGTTTCCGGAAATCACATTCAATGGAAAACCGTCATGCTCATGCCTTCACACATTGTCTATGGCCGCTTTTGCACTGCAAGGGCAGAACTGAGTAGTTTTGACAGAGACCATATGGCCTGTGGAGTCTAAAGTACTTATTATCCAGCCCTTTACAGAAAAAGTTTGCCAGCTCCAGGGCTAGAGCATCCAATAGCAAATCACAAGCCTATTTTGCAATGTGCAGGTTTACATGTTGCCTAAGTACAGTAAGGTCTCTTTTTTTTTTTTTTTTTTTTTTTTTTTTTTGAGATGGAGTCTTATTTTGTCGCCCAGGCTGGAGTGCAGTGGTGCCATCTCAGCTCACCGCAACCTTTGTCTCCCGGGTTCAAGCAATTCTCCTGCCTCAGCCTCCCAAGTAGCTGGACTACAGTTGCCCGCCACCACACATGGCTAATTTTTTATATTTTTAGTAGAACCAGGGTTTCACTGTGTTAGCCAGGATGGTCTCAATCTCCTGACCTCGTGATCTGCCTGCCTCGGCCTCCCAAAGTGCTGGGATTACAGGCGTGAGCCACCACGCCCGGCCAGATCATTTTTTTTAAAGGAGATTTCTGTACTAGCTCCCAGCTCAGGTAAAAATCCACTGAGAAAATAAATAACTGACGAAGGCAATGGCTCATGCGCTTTGGGACTACTACGCTTTGGCCGAGGTGGGAGGACTGCTTGAGTCCAGGAGTTTGAGACCAGCTTGGGAAACACAGGGAGACTCTGTTTCAACAAAAAAAATTTTTTTAATTAGCCACGTATGGTAGTGTGCACCTATGGTCCCAGCTACTGGGGAGGCTAAAGCAGGAGGATCGTTTGAGCCCGGGAGGTCAAGGCTGCAGCGAGCTGAGATCATGCTGCTGCACTCTGGCCTGCACGACAGAACGAGACCTTGACTCAAAAACAAACAAACAAACAAACAAATGTAAGTGACGAATTAAGGACTTAAGTAATATTGTCAGTACAAGTTTGACAAAGCTTTTCCACAACGCAAGAGGGAAACAAGAGGACAGACCTCTACAAAATACACCAGTACAATAAGCCTTACCTTTTCATCTTCAAGATACTCAATGTCCGCTGTGTTATAGCCGTCTCTGTGACGGTGGCTAAGCACTCGGAACCGACTGACGCCAATCGCGTCTACAACAGAACTTCCATCGGGAAACGTTTTCACGTCCTTAATCTCCAGCATGCATCCATATTCTGAAAGCCTGAAGAGACGGTTGGGAGAAATGACTGTGATTTTTAAAAGGCAGGGGGCCTTTAGTTTTCCCTGGATGAGGGTTTGCTTTTAAAAGGAATACAAAGCCACACAAAACGGTGTCTCCACATCAGACCAGCAAGGTTACTGTCGCTGAGAGACACGTGCACATGGTTGCTTGTGTTAGATGCTAAATATAGTGGTGATGGTGGCTGCAGGGGAAGGGCTCCGGGTGAGACAGGACTTGTGCCTTAGCAGTTCCAACGGGCTAGTGTTTTGGGAAGGACTCAAGAGATGGGAAGAGATGAAATCTCAAATGTGGCTCCTCAGCCACCTTGGCAGGGCAACATCAGGACTGCCCAGCTGGTGCCATGCACACATTCGGCTTTCCAAAGCTCTCCCCAGCTCTTACCCACACTCTGTAACTATCACCCTTATCCTAGTGATATTCTCATGCTACCACGTGCCAAGTACCGCATGGAACAGTTTATAATACATATGCATTCAAGCCCACACTTAAAATTTGATTCATCAAAAGTCAACAAAGTGAAAACACAAGCTATAGGAGTTCCACGTGCACTGAGAATACAGAACACTAAAAAGAGTGTGAAAAACAACAAGAAAAACCCGATAAACCACAAAACATATGTCTCTTGAAGCCATCAGAGAGTGGAGATTGCCCAGGGTAACCAAACAAAGATCCCACAGGGAGAGAGTAGGCAGAGCCCAGGAAGAGACATAAAAGCGTGTAGGAAGAATTCAGCTATTTTTTTTTTTTAAACAAATTGCCAATGACCTTGTGTGGGCTGGCATCAGAATGCAGGTCTGGAGAGCTACATTCACAAAGGGAGTCTGCATCACACACAGGCTCTTAATCACAGATAAGAGGCTCCTTGGTGAGTCATGTCCTGCAGCGAGGCAGGCGTGGATGAGCTGACGTTTATTTGGAAGCCTCTGCTGGTGCTGGTTGCTGGGGCAGCAAGTCCTCCACCTTCAAAGGCACTCAGCTCCTCCTCCCTCCTGCCTTTGCCCACAAGGTCTTCACCTCATTCCAATTCTGCCAGCTCTGCCCTCCCCAACCAAAGTGCTGTGGAAAGCAGTCCCCGGCCACTGCCTTCATCTCCTTGCCTCCCCTTCACTCCTCCATATCCTACCGTTCCATTAAAATGCCTCCAAAAGTAGTCAGAGATGCCCTCTGAATTGCTCAGATCACTGGACAGGCTCCTGTCTGACCTCCCTAAAGCACGGCCCTGCAGACTGTTGCTGAGCCAATGCCTCTGCTCTCCTGCACCCTCTCTAACCAGCCCAGCCCTTCACAGCCCCTACCTCTGCATGTCCCTGCTGCTCCGTACTACCCAGAATGGTGCTCTAGGATATGGCTATTCTCATTCCAAAGCTCTCCCCAGCTCTTACCCACACTCTGATTGTAACTATCACCCGTAACCCAGTGATATTCTCACACTACCACGTGCCAAGCACCACACACAGCAGTTTATAATATATACGAATTCAAGCCCACACAACACGGAGGCTCAGAGGAATTAACTTCTCTAAGGCCACAGGGAGATTCAGAGCCGAAATGAGAATTCATGGCAGTGTGATTCTAAAGTCCTCATGGTGAGCAGCTTTACTACACATCCCTCAAACTAAAGAGCAGCAATGATTCAAACTGCCACCTGGATGCCTCTACTTATACACTTAATAAAACTCTCTCTTAACTCTCTGTTCCTGGTATCTAACAGGATGATCTCATTCACAGCGTGGGGAACCTGGAGGCGCCCTGAAGATTCCTCTTCAAGGGAGGACTGAATGCCCCCAGCAACCAGCAGGGGCCTCTAAATAAACGTCAGCTCCTCCAAGCCTGCCTCGCTGCAGGGCATGACTCACCAAGGAGCCTCTTATCTGTGGTTAAGAGCCTGTGTGTGATGCAGACTCCCTTTGTGAGTGTAGCTCTCCAGACCTGCACTCTGATGCCAGCCCACACAAGGTCATTGGCAATTTGTTTAAAAAAAAAAAATAGCTGAATTCTTCCTACACGCTTTTATGTCTCTTCCTGGGCTCTGCCTACTCTCTCCCCGTAGGATCTTGTTTGGTTACCCTGAGCAACCTCCACTCTCTGATGGCTTCAAGGAGTGTATGTTCTGTGGTTTATCTGCTTTTTCTTGTTTTTCTTGTTGTTTGGATGGGAATAACATTCTTTTCAGGGTTCTATATTCTCAGTGCACGTGGAACTCTTATAGCTTATTTTTTCACTGTGCTGACTTTAGATGAATCAAATTTTAATATATGCTAATTTACTAATCTCTCCCTCTTTTATGTATTCTCAGCACCTGGTATAAAAAAATCTTTCCCCATTCCAAATTATAAAGGCGGTCCCCAATATTTCCTCTTAAATGTTTTTATATTTTGTTTTTCACATTTCACATTAGGAATACAAATGTGTTATTTTTTATTTATGGCATAAAGTAAAGTTTTCTTCTCCCCTCTCATTTGGACTATCCACTAATTTTCTGGGCACCCTTTATTGAGTAGTTTGTCTTTTCTCATACAATTGTCTATAAATTTGGCATCCATATACGAGTGGACCTGTTTCAGATCTCTACCTTATTGTTTCATTGGTCTACTTACTAAGGCTTGTAAACTTGATATTATAGGAATGTTCTCCTGTTTGTTCAGCCAGATCTGGGCTTGGCCTTTTGCTTTTCCACACGGATTCTAAAATCAGCTTGAGCAAGTCCATGAAGAAGCCTCCTGGAGATGTTGACAGAAATTACTCTAGATTTGGGGAACTGGGTAGATACGGAATCTCTACGACATCGAGTCTCTGCACCAACAGACATGGCATTTCTCTCCATTGATTCAGAACTTCTTGAATATCTTTCAAGTTTCAGAATTTTCTCCATAAAGGTCCTATACATATTTTAAAAAGCTCTGTCCCTAGGTATTTATGGTAGAAAATTCTGAGTGGCCCTAAAAATGCAGTCTCCTCTTCTTCCTGGGCACGTGGGTGGACTCTATTTGCCAGGCTCCTCTGCAGCAGGTGTGAACAGGAGGCAGCCCCCTTTCTCCAGAGTCCTTTAAGAGCACGTGCGCCTCCTCCACAGTTAGCACTTGGATGCAGTGACCTCATCATGACCATGTAGGGCTGACAAGGCCCTAAGGGATGGGAGGGTCCTGAGTCCCCAAATCAGTCTACAGAGGGGAACAACCTGCTGGCCTGCAACACCCTCTCTGGACAAAGACGTGAAACGAGGGGAGGGGAAAACCAAGCATAGTGCGTTTTTGTGAGACTGAAAATGATTTGGCTGTAGAGACAGAGAAAAAGCTTTGTGCAGGATATAGACATTTTTCTTTTTTAATTTTTTTTGTAGAGATGGGGTCTCCCTATGCTGCCTAAGCTGGTCTCCAACTCCTGGGCTCAAGCGATTCTCTCACCCTCGCCTCCCAACGTGCTGGGATTACAAATGTGAGCCACCAAGCCCAGCCGCAATTTTTCTAGACCTCAAAAGTTGGACTAGATTTGTTTGTATATAAATGAGGATAAAGAAAACTGCAGGCAGAGGGAAGCATGGAGGTTTGGAAGCATGAGGTGTCACAAGAGAAGGGCAAGTAGCACGGCAGTGGACTAGCTTGAAAGGAAGAGGTGGGCAGTGAGGCTAGAAAGAAGGGATGGGACCGCATTGTGGGCAGCCTTGAACTTGGACTTTGCTATGTAATGGGAGTCACTTGAACTTGGACTTTGCTATGTAATGGGAGTCACTGGAGGTTTTCAAGCATCCACCTAAATCATTCTGCAAGAAAAACGTCAAACGTTGCCCTTCATTAGGACCCTTTGAATGCTGACAGTTCTTACCCTGCGTGCTCAGCAGATAGACACATGCCAAACCGCTTGGTGCCAGTTTCCATGCATCTTCTTATCATAAGCCGATAGCGGGGCTCAAAGACGTGGAGTGGACACGGGACCGTGGGGAAGGCCATGGCACACACAAAGATGGGGACGTCTCTGGTCAGACTGCAGAAGTAAGGGGACATGTTACCTCAGATACATGAGCTGTTAGATCAGAGGGTAGTACTGGCCACCAAAACAGCAAAAGCCAGCCAACCTCAGTTCTCCCCTCTACAAAAGAAAACCCTCAGGCTAAGAGGGACAAGAAAGCCAAGGACTATAGCACATGAAAATTCTCTGCTCACCCAGGTTTCCTGACCAATCTGTCTTATTTAACTTGAGAAAGGAGAAGATGCTGAATTATATTACTTTGCTTGGAAAAGTTATAGCTTTTAAGCACTCTATTAAAATTATAATAAAAGCAAAAACTGCATAGTACTCAAAGGCAATGAGTTTTAAATAGAAGAGTGGAAGAGTGATAAGATCGCTACTAAAATACAAAACTTTTGCCATTTTAAAAGATGAAAACTGTCAAGCCTGTCGTGATTCGCAATCCTGGGTATTAGTTCTCATTCTCTCTACTTTTTAAAACTGTGCTTCACTTTACTCCATTTTGCAGATATTACATTAAAACAATTTTTGAGGTAAAATATATAATTTACTATTCTTAAGTGTACAGTTCATCAGTAACAAATACATTTATATTATTTGCCTTTTATTTATTTTTAAATATTTTTTAAATACAGAGATGGGGTCTTGCTATGTTGACTAGGTTGGTCTTGAACTCCTAAGCTCAGGCAATCCTCCTGCTTTGGCCTCCCAAAATGCTAATATTATAGGCATGAGCCACTGTGCCCAGCCTTCTTTGCTTTTTAAATCCTGAAAAATTCAGTATCACTTATTTACATACAAAAAGCAACTATATAATTTTGTTAAAACACTGTAAAAATACCTTATTAAAAAAGAAAAAAATTCTTATAACTTCTTGCAATTATATTTCCAAAAATACTTTACAACTAACATTTGTTTCCATTTACACGCCAAGAGAGTTCTCTGCCATGAAAAGAAAATCTGAGGTGAAGCTGAAGTTGACAAAGTTCAATCTGAACTTAAGACCAAGGACACACAACATGAGCACTTACTTTGACAGTTCTGACATTTCTTCATCATAAATTCTCTTCCTATCAGACAATTCATCCGGCAAATATCGAAATATTAATTCTTCGGCCAGAACAGTTATGTTAAAGTTCCTGCTTGCCAATAACTTCAACAAAAACAAACAAACAAAAATAGTCAAATGATACTGTATGGTAACTGACTCTAAAGGATGAAGCTTCCGTGAGTCAAAAGGTGAACAAAGAGGTGGCGGCTAGGATCTCTGAGCAGGTAAGAAGAAACAGGGATGGAGAGGGAGGCGGGCCAGTCTGTGCCAGGAGCCCGGACAGCCCCTCTGCTGTGAGAAAAGGCCAGGAGGAGGCGTTCACCTGGGCAAAGGATGAGGCAACTCAATCTTGACAGCATCTACATTTTCAACCAAGTGCCCTGATGTTGGTGAGAGGGGAGGGAGTGAAGTAGGGCATGTTGGGAGTAGAGAGACTTTTGCAATGATCAGCTTGGAGAGTGAAGAACTGGAACTACTAGAGAAAGAAGGTAAGAATGATTACTCATGTTTTGAGTCTAAGACTTAAAATTGTTAATTTAAACTGACACCAATCGTCTCAACGTTGTGTTTTTTTCTAGCTTTGTTGTGTTACTCAGGATGCATGCAAAAGGCAAAAGTTGACTTTCTTTGGATTGAGAAAGAGAGTGAGGGACCATAGATTAAAGCTGGATGTGAGGGAAAGGTGGAAGGAGACTCAACAAGAAAGTGCTGGGATCAGTGGGTAGAAGGGCCACAATGTGGCTGAACTACTACTCTGTGTGTGCGTGTATGTGTGTGTGCATGTGTGCACACAGAGTAGTAGTTCGGTAGGCTGCACTGTTTTATTGCAGGCATGTATACTAGCATATAGTAGCTCTTTTCACTGACATTCTGATACACATCAGGACCATTGCAGGTGCTTTACCGGTCCTGAAAACAGTATAATACTATGGTTGTTCTCTCTATTGTGCTCATAAAGCTGTGATTCAGAAAGGGTAAGGGGGTCAGTGCTGAGCCCCCATGGCACACAAGGACCCCAGGCCTGGCGAGCTTCAGGGCTCTGCTCTTTCTTTGGTGGCCTGCTGTATTTCTGGGCTTGGTACGGCTCCACGTATTTCCAACACACGATGGCTGGGTGAGTCCTTCGCATACTGTCAGGTTTCCCTATAGCTGGTGTGAAACAAACTACATGTATTGCTGTGACTGACTGGGAACCAGGAGTTCAAACTTTGGAAACGCCTACGTTTGAGAACCACCATCACAGGGTAACTGGTAGAGAAACACGCTATCACCTCATTCACAAAACTGCTTTATAATTGTCATTATTATATGACATAGGTATTTAATAAATGGTTTATGACGTCCTTTTATTGAAGAGTAATATAATAAAATGTGTTCTACTTGGCATGATGCTAACCAAGGGTTCTGTAGATTCACATACAATTGATGATTCAAGTCCCTGGTAGTGCGTGCAAAGTCACCTATGCACATGATGTGACTTCTGCATTGAAGAAAGACGAAACTATAATTTTGGATTTTATTTCATTTTATAGTATTCTAATTTCTAATTTCTGGAACATTAGTAATCCATGTATAGTTTGCATGTAATCATTCATTCATTCATTCATTCAACAAAGACTTCTAAAGTCTGGTGAATGTGCTGGTCCCTGGAAATACAGGGAAAACAGGTCACAGAAAGCCTCAGTACTTAAGCAGCTTCTATTCTAGCGCCAACCTCCAGCTATCACTTCTTCACTCAGCCCCCTACAAGGCAGCATTGAAACGGAAGTGAGTAAGGTCTGTGTTGTAAACAGGGCTCACACATACATGCATTTTATTCTTATAAGAACAGACGACCTGTTCTGGCCCAGGCAGGCACCAGAACAAGAGGCAATGGGTCCGATGCATCTACTAGCAAGAAGAGACAGCAAATGCCTGGAGGAAAACTGCACAGGGGCCACCAAGGAAACAGCTCTGCAGACTCAGAACACAGCCACCACCGTGACACACAGTGCACAGCACAATAATTGATGTTTATGAGAACTCTGAAGACTTTAAAAAGATTCAGTATGCATGCAATTTAATAAAGCAAGTATGCACATATAATGTTTTAGAAAATGGTTTCAGTTGTAACTAGTTATTTTAAAAATGTTTTGGCAGTAAATTTTCAAGGTTATAATTATTTAAAACTTCACTTAAGTATAATATCTCCTCTTATCACATCAGATTTAAAGAATAAATTTTACTGTACATTTGTAAAAAGAAAAAAAACTTTATCCTACTTAAAATGCATTCAATAAATTTAATCTCTGGAAAGTAATTAAGGCAATATTATCAGTCTCATTTAATGAATGCAAAACAAAGGAAGATGCTCCCCATCTCCTTAAGATGTTATATGACTTGCTCCATAGAAAGTTAATGGTGCTAATGGGACCACAGCCCAATACAGCTGACATGGATTCACTATTTCAGAAATTGATCAGAAGGTCTTCAGCTTTTAAATATTCTTCATTGTATTTACCACACCTAAAGTAAATGGATTTAATCGTTTATATTGGGGCTAAATATCATTAAATAGCTTCCCCATGGAACCCGACTTTTACTGGTTTTGATTTCAGACCAAAGACAATAATAACTGACAACTGGTAAAAGCCCTAAAGGGACTCACCAGTGGTCAGAAATGATCAAGTCTTCAATCCTACGAAAAACTCTCAAGATGAAAAAGAGAATTCCTGGAGCACATTAAGTGCACCATGACAATGTCTCAACCATTTACAATGAACGTAATGTAAGGGCTCATAATGTGAGCTATTTTCAATCTATCTCAACTAAAATTTCTACCTAAAAATGTCCTTAACATTTAGCAATTTCTGCATGTAAACCTTCCTTGTGTATTTCTTGATCAATCAAAGAGATGAGAAAAGACCTATCTTTGATTGGAGAAATCTCACTTTCTTTAACAACTGGGCAGGGGAAGCAATGCAAGACAGGGAATAAGCATCCACCAAGGGATGACAGGAGGAGCTGTCCCGTCATTTCCCAAAATGTACTTACTTCTGAAAGTTTGTCTTTGCACAAAGGACAGTGTGGAGCATGGTCAAGGCAGCGCTCAAGGCATTTTAGGCAAAATGTGTGTCCACAGGGCGTAGTGACAGGTTCAAAGAGCAACCTGGAACAAAATATCTGTTTTCAGCCAGAAATGTCCAGCACAGACTTTCAAATCACGGATTGGTTTTCGAAGGATTCCTTATGCAATCCCCTTACTGTTCTAGAAAACACTTGCATGCACTGCCATTTTATATCCTCTCAAATCTTTAGAAGATAAATGAACTATTACTGAGCTCTCCATAGTTTCCCTGATAATAAAAAGCCCATTACACTTTGGTATACATTTCAGAAAGGCTGAAGTTTTAAAACAGTTGCATGGATTCTGTACCATCCTACCTCATGCAGAGGGCACACTCAAAGTCAGTTACATCAAGCGAGAGCCCCTGACTTTCTTCTGTCTCAGAGTTTGGGCTCCTTTGAGGTGAGAGATCTGAATGTGAAAAAATTTAAAACGCTGTCATTAACACCTAAGCACCTGAACAACACCCATGCAAGAAATGTATTTCCTCTGGACCAAACGTGTTGTATCAACGTAACAAATCACACTGGGCAGAAATAGTTTCTGTTCAGTTAATAGCATATAGCAATAATTTATCTGAATGGTAAGCATGAATAAAATTTAAAATTTTGGCTAAATTTTCTCTGCTATTTTTGACTATGAAGTCTTTGCAGTATAAAACACCTAAAATGCTCTATAATCTTAGAGCTGATATAATCATTTCATTACTAATATTAAATGGTGTAAAAAATTTTTAAATATATTGAATACTAGCTAGCATTCTGTCACTTTGGAGTCACAGAACTGCCTGATGAAAATAGTTCACTGACCTTTCTTGGGAATTTTTCCAGGGGCGTTCAGGTCAGGTGCATCCTCCACGTCATCTGGAAACTGCCTCTTTAAGCCAGCGCTGGGTGCTGTTGGAAGGATGCTTTCTAACGCCTTTTTATCCTCTTCAAAGTGTAGACCCAGTATAAAATACAAAACTGAAGAATTGGTATTTCCAAGCATATCAGATTTCTCAGATGAATTCTGGTTAAGTAGGAAAAAAAGGAATCCTGAATATTAAAGAAATCATAGCATAAGATAAAAAGAATGCAGTAGCCTGTACTAGAAATCTTTGGAAAAAAAAAAGGGGGGGGCTTATACTCTTCCTTCATAATTGGTTTCATCTATTAATTTCTAAGATGAGCTTCATTCTTTCCACAGTAAAATACAGGATAATTTCTTCCTGAGCTGGGAAAGTGAAAAGTTATCTTCATATGCAATCTGTCTGTCTATCTGTCTATCTACACACACATGCGTGCACACACACACACACGTACAAACACACACGTACACACATAAAATCGTATGTCATATTCAAATCATCCCTTTGCTTTATTTTCTCCAAGCCAAAATAACTTCAAGTCTCCTGCCATTTTGCGTGATTTGGTGGTGTTCCAAAGCTTCTTTCGATCTTTAATCATTCTCATTACTTCCACAGACTTCATGTAAAAGTTCCAACTCCCAGGTTAAGGAGCTACAACTGATCTTGAGAAATATGTCTAACTAACGTAATGCCATAATGTGTGAATAATCTGTAACTGTTCAAAAGGAAGCAATTACATAAAGCTTAATCAAGAGAATCCTGACAAACACATGCCCGTCATACCTCCGAGCTCCCTGCATCACGTTCTTCCAGCAGAGCCTGGGCATTCATGTGGCTGTGACCCTGAGCCTTTAATCTGCTTTGGATGGAAGATGTTAAATTTTCATGCACATTTTCTGTAGCTGAAAACAGCACTTCACACATTACCTATAAAATTGCCAAGAAAAGAAAAAAAATATATATTTTAAAACACTTTTGTGAAAATATAGTATGTCTTATAGATTCAGAGGAAACTAAGAGGCCAAATAAGCCTAAAACGTGAAAAGAATAATTTTAACTGCCAACCTTGTAAAATCCAAACATTTTTGAAACCAGAGTCAATGTATTGTTATTTTAGCTTCCAATTCCTTTCCGTCTTACACTTCCCAATGACAAAAGCATTACCACTTCCTTCTACCTGGTCCTTACACACTACATAAAATCTCCCCTAAAAGCCACACAGATAAGAGAGAAAGGTAGTGTAAAGGTTGCTGGGGGCTTTGAATTAAATCTAAGCTGTGATCACCCACAGGGCTGAGGTCACTATACAGAACTGCTTTATTTATGAGAACCAGAAGAGCCACCAGGTAAAGAACTTTAAAGGAAGAGAGAGGGAAAGGCCATAATTGTGGTTCAAGAACCAGGGAGCGGCACTGGGGGGGGGGGGCAGGGGAAGGGTGGACAGCAATGGCCAGTTAGGCTTTCTAGCTGACACCCAGTTCTAGCAGACACTCAAATGGTCCTGTGGTCCTCATGGCCTCAGCTGCATCCAAGGTTTGAGGAAAGCAGACAGGAGTGACTGAAACCTAAACGAAGACTCCTCCCACCCTCCACTGTTCCTCGTGGTTCAAGGTGGATGCACTAGAATCCATGGCCCTGTAGCAACGCACACCACCACCCTCAGCAGGGTCATCAATGTCCTCAGCCCCAGCTCTGAGTAGCCTCAGCAGAGCTGCTGGAGATGGAGCCACATTCCATGTGAACAGGCTAACATTGTTTTCGGTACCTTCTGTGATACACGGTATCTTTCAGTCATAGAATGCCCAGGGGAAAACACCATGTCTGAAAAAGCTCCAGGTAGACAACAACCCACAAGACCTAAACCCTGGTCCAGGAACCTTGGTGAATGTGCTTCACCTCTTTGACCTTGGGCTGACTTTCTCAGAAAAGTGTTATGAGAATCAGTTGAGACATGTTTTAAGATGCTTAGGAAGTTTCCATATAGGACAAAGCAGGCAGGGATAGCTGAACAGCAGGCTGAAGATGCAGTATTATTTAGATAAGTTGAAATGATGGCCAAAAACCAATGAGTGACACTGGTCAACTGAACAACTGTCAGGACAACTGAACAGGACTAACACCATTCAACTGCACAAGAGAAGATAAAAAACAACGTTGCTATAAAGTTCCTATTTTAAAAAAAGATGAGCTAGGTACTTAAAAATAAACATGCCCCTAATGTGAACACAACTGGAGGTAAAATTTTACCAACCGTGGCTGTCAAATATAGATGC
This sequence comes from Macaca mulatta, assembly GCF_049350105.2. Classification (NCBI taxonomy): domain Eukaryota; kingdom Metazoa; phylum Chordata; class Mammalia; order Primates; family Cercopithecidae; genus Macaca; species Macaca mulatta. The sequence goes on from NC_133418.1 coordinate 8,472,422, forward strand.
TAAAATACAGGGTACATTAGAACGCATCCAGAAGAGGAAATCTTAGAAACGCCACTCTGTGAGAAAAGAATGTTTGGCCCACAAGGTGACATTAAGGCAAAGATAATAGCTGTTCTCAAACATCTTATGTGGTTTGAATTGTACAAGGAAGAACTGATTCATTTTCTGTTGCTCCAGAAAATAGAACTAGACAGGTAAGTAAAAATTACAGAGTAAATACATGGTAGAAGTTGACAATAAACAGAGTTAAAACAGGGAGGCATAAACAGAAAAACATAAAAACTCCTGGTCATTGGAAGTGCTAAGTAAATACCAGGTAACCATCGTATAAGCTTTTTAACAGGATAGATTTCCACATTCAGTGCGACCGGATGATGGGTAAACGAGCAGATATTTCGGCACTATGCTGGTGAAGCTTTGGTGAAAATCACAGGTCACCCTATAGAGCCGAATTGATACATTTTACATATATCATAATGTCTTTTATAAAGCTTCTACACAAACTATAATAACCTTGCCTTGTCTCACACGTGTCTTTATGTCAACAGAATCGAGGCATGTTTATGCTGTCTCACGAAACACTCCGCTTTACCCAGGGACAAAATATAATGTTTCCCTAGAAGTTATCCAATGCATGAACCTTATAATTATTGCCGTGGGCTTTTTATCACATCATCACGCACATTCAGAATTATATTTCTTGTTTATTTCACAGGCAAGGGTTACTCAGCAGGGACATGAAGGCTATAAACAAGACCTGAAGGAGAAAGTCCTTTAACAGAACTCTTACCTTCTGTGCTTCTTTCTTCATAGAGTTACACTCAGGATTTAGAGCGAGGCAGTAGAGAAACTGCTTTAACACTTCCTTACTTCTTCCCAATCCAGAAAGAGCCTGAGCTTTTACTTGATGTCCCTAGATTCACCGAAGACAAAGTATACATGTTTAAAACTCAGCATGATTACATACTTGAATACAAACTTCCCTGAACAAATTTATTAAAACAATTTGTTTTAACTTCACATTACACAGAATAAACAAAACCCACCAAGGATGACTCCATTGCTCCTGTCTCTCTCCACCCTGGAAACTTAGCAAACTTCAATAGCTCATAAATACAATCTACAGTCAGAACACAGGAGCTACCATACCTGAAATATACTGCACAAAGGAGTTCTAAGGGATGTGCTAGGAGAAAACTGGCTATCCACTTTAAATTCATTCAGCAATTACAGGTCACTACCATCTTCCTGCCTTCCAGGAGTTTACAGTCTCATGAGCTAAGACAGACATGACTAAAACCAATTATAATACAAATCATAATATACTCAGCGCCACAATAAAAGTAAACAAAATACAATACAGATCAGTAATTTCCAGGGCATTTTCTTTTCATCTTATGAATACCATATTTTCTCAAATCTGTAAAAATACTATTTTTGTTTCTTTTTTTACTGGTTTACATATAGTTGAAAGACTTTCTCTTAGTACTTGGAATATGTTGTTCCAATGTCAACCAGCTTCCACAGTTTCAGATGAGATGACAACCATAAATATTATCTCCCTGTATGTCATTTTTCTCATTCTCATTTCATGTCATTTTTCTTACTGCTTCTAAGACTTTCCTTTTATCTTTGGCTTACAGCCTAGCCATTTGATTATGATTTGAGTTTATCATTGCTTATAACTTGAATTAACCTTCTCGGGTCTAATATTAATGTTTCCCACTAAATTTGGAAACTTTTCACCCATTATTTCTTCTTTTTTTTCTTGCCAAACATTTTCTGTCTTCTTCTGGGATTCCAATTGCACATATATTGTACCACTTCATATTGTCCCACAAGTTTCCAAGATTCTTTTCATTTTTCTTTAGTCTTTTTTCTTTCTGTTCTTTGCATTGAATAATTTCTGTTTCTATAGATCTATCTTCAATTTCACTGATTATTTTGCCATGTATAATGTGTTATTAAGCCTACCTAGAAATTTTAAATTTCAGCATTGATAATTTTTAATTCTAGAATTTCTTTTTTCTTTCTTTCTTTTTTAGAGACAAGGTCTCACTCTGCTGCCCAGGCTGGAATGCAGTAGCATGATCACATCTCACTGTGACCTTTAACTCCTGGGTTCAAACAATCTGCCTCAGCCTCCTGAGTAGCTCAGACTACAGGCACATGCCACCCTGCCTAGCTAATTTTTAAACTTTTTGTAGAGATGGGGTCTTGCGACGTTTCCCAGGCTGGTCTTGAACTCCTGGCCTCAAGTGATCCTCCTGCCTCAGCCTCCCAAAGCATTGGGCATAGATGCATGAACCATGACATCCAGCCAGAATTTCCATTTTTTACAGTTTCCATCTCTCTGTTGAGATTGCTCTTGAGTCAAAGGTACCATACTTTCCTTCAATTCTTTGCAATTTAACTCTTTGAACTAATTCATAATAGCTTCTTCAAAGACTCTTTGTGGAAAATATAATATCTGGGCCCTCTCAGAGACAATTTTAATTGACTGTTCTTTTTTTGTGTGTGTGAGAGTCTTGTTCTCTCACTGGAGTGCAGTGATACAATCTCGGCTCATTGCAACCCCCGCCTCTCAGGTTCAAGGGAGTCTCCTGCCTCAGCCTCCTGAGTAGCTGGTACTACAGGTGCATGCCACCATGCGTGGCTAATTTTATTTATTTATTTATTTATTTATTTATTTATTTTAGTAAAGATGGGGTTTTACCATATTGGCCAGGCTAGTCTCTAACTCCTGACCTTGTGATCTGCCTGCCTCAGCCTCCCAAAGTGCTGGGATTATAGGTGTGAGCCACCACACCCAGCCTCCACAGCTCCTTTTTAAGCCTTGTGGTTCTCCCTGGTGCCTATGAAATTTGGAAGTCAGGATTTGGCCAGAGTTGGGAATCATCCACTCTGGGATTTCTCTGCTTTTAGGGATTTCCCCTAATTGTCAGCTGTTCTGTTAGAAGTCTGAACTCCTGGTCCTTTTAGGTGGTGATGCTGCGTGCTTGTCCCAGTACTGTTTTTTTGCAGCTGTAGCTGTGGAGATAGAGAGAACTCAGGGACCAAAAAAACAAAACCAAAAACAAACCAACAAAAAACCCACACACAATTCTCATCCCTTTCAGGCGCAAGTTTTTTAGAAACTCTCTTCCACTCCTGTTTTTGGAGGCTTTACAGTGTCTTTATTTTTTTCATCCAGTTTTTATAACTGTTTTCCCCTCTGGATTCACACGACTACTTCACTCCTTCACTGTTACCAGAAGTAAACCACTACCCCTGTTACTGTCATTTTTATTATTTCTGCACTAAAATTTCTCCAGAACACTGCTAGCCACTAACGGGTAAATGTGAAGGTCTATTTTCAGGTCCTATCTTACTGCACTTGTCTCTCCACTGTTTTAAATACCATGACTCTTCTGATGGTGCCCAGGTTCCAGCTCCAGCACCAGCATGTCTCCTCATGTTTGCTAACTGTCTATTCACCACATGCTTACCTTGCAGCTCTCGGGAAGAGCAGCCATTTCGAAAGACATCAGTATTCTACACAACAAATCAGCAGTTTCATCCCTGAGCTCCCTGAAGTCTCAAATACACTTCAGACAATCAGGATTCATCTATGGGACCTTACGTTGACAATAAATGTGGTTTGACTCATGTTCTTATTCTCCTTTCACAAAAGCGGAATCACAAAAGATTCTGCTTTGGTGGAGCCTGAATCTTACATCATTTGAAAAGTTGTTTAAGGAAAAGTACAAAATTGTTATTATTATTATTTTTTGAGATGGAGTCTCACTCTCTCGCCCAGGCTGGAGTGAAGTGGCACCATCTCGGCTCACTGCAACCTCCACCTCGCAGGTTCAAGTGATTCTCCTGCCTCAGCCTCCAGAGTAGCTGGGATTGCAGGTGTGCACCACCATGCCTGGCTAATTTTTTCCTGGCTATTCTGTGTGTGTGTGTGTGTGTGTGTGTATGTGTGTATTTTTAGTAGAGGTGGGGTTTCACCATGTTGGCCAGGCTGGTCTTGAACTCCTGACCTCAAGTGATCCTTCCGCCTCAGCCTCCCAAAGTTCTGGGATTACAGGTGTGAGCCACTGCACCTGGTCAGGAAAAGTACAAAAGTAAGAATACAAAGTTGCTAGGGCCCCTTTCAGGCCTTGTGAAAGTCCCCAACTTTCATGTTTCAGTAGTGTCTAAATTTGCTTCGATTATCAAAAGTTCTGAGAAAATAATACCTTCTTCTATGCACAAAGAACTTCACGTAAAGTTTCAAGTGTTTCATACATGTGCTCAGAATCCCAATCAAGATTTGCAGTTTTGATACCACAATGTCAATAAATATTTATTAACTGAATAAATTAACTGGCTTTTAAGTAATTTTAAGTCTTACAGGTTTGCTGTGTGGGTAAGATCAAACTGATCATGTGCCTGTATCTATTTCTGCAAATGGGCAAATATTTTGCTGGCAATGGCTTATCTCCAGTTGCTCCAAAAGCTTTGAATCATTAGCCATGATGAATATTAGCCATGACTGGATGCTTGAAAGGGCAGTTTTGCTTGAATAAGACACACTGCTGTAACCCAACTCCCCCGAGAGTCTAGAAGTGCTTCTCAAAGTGCTTGGTTCTAAACCAGCTTCCATCTCAGCTTGATCACACTCAGCCACCTTAGTCTTCTCCTCAGTGAACTTACTGCCCATCCCCTTGCCTTACCTTCCAGTAGCACTTCTTCCCCAGTCCTTACTTATAATAATAAACTTAGAATATATCTTTTACTATCTTCAACTTACTTATTAAACTACGGTTTGGTTGAAGCTTCTCTTCACTGGGTGTCTGTCAAGAACTGAGGTCCACAGGTTTGCAACAGACCCTGCAGATATGGCCATCATCTCATACCACCTCATACACTAGATATTCATTTGCTGCCTCCCTTGAAAAGTTACAATTAGCCACGTACCTCTGTAGGAATTAAGTCTATCTTTCGTCAGAGACACACTGTCAAGTTTTTAGCTCAAAGAATAATACTATGGAGAGGAATCTAGTGTCAGAGGGCAATGCAGGGCTGCTGTCAGTCAGAAATAATAGTTATAATTCATAATAACTAAAGCTTGATCATTACTGATAGAAATTAACTCAGAAGAAGAGTGGCAGGGGAGAGGAACTGGGGAGATGTCGGTCAAAAGATACAGAATTTCAGTCAAACAGGAGAAATAAGTTCAAGAGATCTATTACAATACCATATGTTGAATATGGTCGATAATAATGTATTGCATTCTTGAAAACTGCTAAGAGAATAGATTTTAAGTGTTCTCACCACAAAAATGGTATGTGAGGTAACGCATATGTTAATTAACTTGAATTTGCCATTTCTCAGTGTATACATGTTTCAAATCAACATATTGCACCTGATAAATTATACAAATTTTTGTTTGTCAATTGAAAACATAATTTTGAAGAAGAATGGATGAAGGCATAGGAGAAAAGGCATTCGAAACTGGAGTCTAAACTTCTTTTATAGGGAAACAAACAAGCAACAAAATAGATTTCTGAGCTTAGTCCAACAAATATCTGCTTCCATCCTTGGGCTTATTCCTAGGTTGAACTTGACACTCAAGCTAACCTGAAAATATTCGTTTTAAAAGATGGGAGGGAGGCCGGGCGCAGTGGCTCATGCCTGTAATCCCAGCACTTTGGGAGGCCGAGGCGGGCAGATCACGAGGTCAGGAGATTGAGACCAGCCTGGTTAACACAGTGAAACTCTGTCTCTACTAAAAAATACAAAAAATTAGCTGGGTGTGGTGGCAGGTGCCTGTAGTCCCAGCTGCGCGGGAGGCTGAGGCAGGAGAATTGTCTAGCCTAGGTGACAGAGCAAGACTCCACCTCAAAAAAAAAAAAAAAAAAAAAAAAAACAGGTGGGAGGGAAAAGGGCAGGCTTCCCAGAGCTTGTCTACTAACCTGGCTTAATGTCTCTTTAATGTTTCTAAAACAAAGGTGATATAAAGTAATAGAGCAGAATAAATATTTTTAATTATTCACTGACTAATAGAGCATGCTATAGCTGGTAATTTCATCACAAGCTCTTCAAAACTTTAACATTCAAAGATTCGTGAAAAAGCTTTTATTCTTTGGCTTCTTAAACTTCTTTAAATACTACTTAAGCTATCATTATTAGATCAGCAAAGTTCTTTTTTTGTCATGAGAGAAATATTAAACCTTTCCAATCAAAACACAGAGACTAAAATTAGTGTAAAATGTACACAAAATGTTACCTCTTTCACCAATAGCATTGATTTGTTCATATGCATATTAGGATCCAACAGCTAACCAGGATCATTATGTGATCTTCCTATTTACGCTGCAATTTTAAATATTTTTTTCTTCACTTACAACTTTATAAAATTTGATTTTATTTATATATTTTTTCAATGCAGGCAGCATATTATTCAGCTAAATATCTATTAAGTGTAATCAAAATTCGTGTTTCTCAGCTAAATTCAGTTGGAGATTTAGTCTTTTAAATCAGGTTGCTTTAGTATGAGGTAAGGATTGCTAAATGTAGGCTACAGTAATTTGAGGGAAACATACTTTGTCTACAGGTACCTGATCACAATAATCTTACTTTTATTTTTAAGAAAATGGTATAAACTTCACATTGATTATCTCCAAAGCGAACACATACAAATACCTTAATCAAGAGAGGTTCATTCTGACAGACTGCACTGGCATCCTGGAACGCTTGCTCATAGTTCTTCATGGTCAAATATAACTCTGCCCGCAGCAGCAATAATGAATTATCATCAGGAGCTAAAAGACAGGAGGAACACAAATCAATAAAAATGACCGCATTTAAAAACAAGCAATCTTAATGTCATTACATATATTAAAGTGTATATATACATACGTATAAAGTATAAAGACGAAATAAGAAAGAATTGCTCCCTCCAATCATATTTAGAGTTTAGTTATTTGGGAAGTATATTTTTGACAGCTCCTCTCAGGAAAACAGGAAGAAGATTAACAAGACTTGAAAAAGCACCAAGAAAAACAGAGTACCACTGAGTATTCCTACACACACACAAGCTACATCATCTCCAATAATAAATTCAGCAACGGCTGAATCCTCTTACTGCTACAGCTAGGTATTTTTAGAAGAGATTTAAAATAATTTTTTATGAAAGTATGCAAGGAAATTCATGTTTAAGAAACAGAAAAGTAAAACATTTTTTTTTTTCCCAGACATCGAGTCTCGCTCAGTCGCCCAGGCTGAAGCGCAATGGCGTGATCTCGGCCCATTGCAACCTCTGCCTCCTGGGTTCGAGCAATTCTCTTGCCTCAGCCTCCCCAGTAGCGGGGATTACAGGTATGAGCCACCATGCTCGGCTAATTTTTGTATTTTTAGTAGAGATGGGGTTTCACCATGTTGACCAGGCTGGTCTCAAACTCCTGACCTCAGGTGATCCACCCGCCTCAGCCTCCCAAAGTGCTGGGATGACAGGTGTGAGCCACCGTGCCTGGCCTATAATTTGTTTTTCTACACAACTTGGTAGATGCTGATTTGTCCCCATAATTGTACCTAGAGTACATTCTCTTAAGGGAAGAAAGAAAAAAAAACTCCTTTCTCTGCATTCCTCAAGAGCAGAGGTCCTGATAATGACTCACACGCTGCCACAGACTTAAGTCCAGCTACACAGAAGCCAAAACTGGCTCTCTCTTTGAACTGACTTGCAGTCTACGAAGTATTGACTTGGCAGAGTCCCATGGCAAAGGCAGGAAGCCAGACCTCAGAAAGGCAGAACCATCACAGCCTTTTTCCTTACTGTGGGGCCTGGCTCACTCTACCTACGCTCACCTACGATCCTTGTAGGAGGGCTACAGCTATGCATTTTAGTTCAACCACACATTTTCTGAGCTCCTAACATGTGTTCTCATCCCTCTACCTGATGTACGTTTTCAGTTTCCTCCAAAACCTCAACCTTGATTATTTTCAAATTATCCCCTTGGTCCTTTCCAAATGCTACTAGCTTCCTTTTAGTTGACGTAGGTAACTGAGCAAGCCTGCACCAAAGAACTGACGCATCAAGATATTACACCAAGACATGGTGAAAAGTAACTACTTATAAATGTGTCATCACCACATACACGTCACATAGAGAAGGTATAACAAGAAAAAAGTAGAAGTGGAAAGAAATAGCAAGAGTTAAAGAATACAATTTGAATTATTAAAAGAGACATTGCTGGGTATGGATAACTGGCTAGAGCAGGTGGCAGAAACTTGTTTTCTGTAACAGGCCAGATAGTAAATATTTTAGGCTTTGCAGGCAAAGAGGCAAATGGAAAGATATTATATAGATATTTGTTTAACAAGAAGGAAAACAAATTTTCACAGATTTCTTATTGATGCAATTTAAAATATGGTAAGGATAATAATTTAAGTACTTTTTTGGAATACAGATAAACTAATGAAAGAATGGAATTCTGGTTTGGGGAATAACATTTTTCTTAATTAAGTTCCCAAGTTAGTGTTTCCTATAATCAAAACAACTGAAAATATTCATCTGTTAATTATGATTGAACACGAGATTTTATGTATTTCATCTTTGAAAATGCGCATAGTAACTCTGAAATGCTGGCATCAATTCATATGATTTTAAATTGAGCATTTTAATTGCTGAGAAGACATTATAGAATTCTATTAGATTATCCTCATGATATCTGCCTTTTTAGCATGTCATTAGATTATTTCCAACCAAAAGACTGGTGAAAGTGCCTCATACACACAGTTAAATGCATTTTGAAATATACAATTCTCCTTTGGAGATTTTTGGAAATCTACAAAAAAAAAATGTGCTCCTAGAAGTATAGTTTTTTAGGCTTGGGTTATATCTGCTGCAAATCTGTGTAAGAATGGAGATCTCGTATCCTGTTTCCACTTGGCTAAAGTTTCTTATTAGTCCAATCTGCCAATGGATTCTCTGGAATGTTTTAAACAAGAATGTCATGCGCAATTCGCTCTGACTTTTTCATTCTAGTATTTATACATTGTACCTCCTATTTTCTCATACTCTCATATTGCAATAATAGTGATAGCATTTTCTCTTATTCTTGAATTTAAAACGTGTGTCTAATGTTTTAACATAAAATACGTTTGTTGTAAGTTTCTGAGAGAAAATATTTATCCAGTTAGGTGATTTCTCTCCTATTCCTAGTTTTCTGTAAGGACTTTATAACAAGTAGGTGTTAATTTTATAGACTGCTTTCAGCATCTGAGAGATTACATATCGTCTATCTCCTTCAATCTGTTGTGGTGAATTACTCTGAAAGATTTCTCTAGCACTGGATTATCCTTATGGCCCTAATATAAGCTCTTCTTGGTCTTAACTCTTATTACACTGCTGGACTCAAACTACTAAGAAATTTAATTAGGATTTTGACATCTATATACATATGTAAGACTAGCCTATACATTTTTTTTTCTTGTGCGAGCTTTACCTGATTGTGGTGCCAAGATTATACTAACCTTATTAAATGAGATGAAAATCTTCCCACATTTTTCTATGATCTGAAATAAGATGGAAATCAGTCATTGAGAGCTGTAAGGACTTGCTTGACCTTAGCACCTTTTCAGCAGAAGAGAATCCCTGAGGGGCATTACCATTTTTTTACAGGCTCATGTCAGCCTTTTACTTCTTCAGGGATAAATATTGATAATTTGTATTTTACTTAAAATTGTCCTTTTTATATAAGTTTTAAAATCTTTTGTAAATATCCTTTTATATCCGCAATTACGCTTCTTTATTCCTGATGGTATTTATGCCTCGCTTTTTCTTCAACACATTTGTCAAATATTTGTCCCTTAATGGTCTTTGTAATGAACCAGTTTCTGACCTGTTAACTAAGTCAATTTTTTTCTGTTTTACTAATATCTTGTTCATTATTCCTCTGCTTATACTATCTTTGTGTTAGCTTAATTAATCTTGATAAAGCGTCCAGGGTTAAAAATACATTTCATTTACATTTATTTTTAATCATTCTTTTTTATATTTAAGTTTCTACTCACATTCTAAAGGGTGCTTTAACTGAAGTCCAAATTTCATAAAATTCACACCTCCCATCTACACTTGATCTTAGCCAAAAGGCCAAAAAACAAACACTTCTCATCTAGACACTGAATGAATCAAACTGTTTTCTCTGTTGGCTTCCACCTTTTGGTGATACATTTGTGAGGACAGCACTTCACAATTTAGTCTTTTAAAACACATAAAATAAATGCCTACACATTTTCTAAGGATTAAACCTTAGGCTTAACAAAACTAAAGGAATTCTCCAAGGATCACTCAAAAATAAGTAGAAGAGGAAGTGCACATTTAAAGTCTTTGTGTAGACAAAACATATGGAAGAAAAATGTACATATGTACTTCCCAAGGAATTGATGCAAAATTTCAGTAGGTTCACCAATTAACCCCTCTATGGGGAAAAGTCGTAAGAGGGCAGCCTACGACCCAGGCTTTGAGAGGAAAACAAGAGATGTCTACCACACCTGTGTTTAGGGTTCACCAAAGGCTGTCTTCCAATTGCAACCCAGAGCCACTGTTGTACTAGGAGCTAGGGTTACAGCTATAAAATTTGTCAAATGTGTGCAGTGGTGAGAAATGGAGAATTACATGTTATTTTAAATGAGTTAAATGAACCAGGCATGGTGGCTCATGCCTGTAATCCCAACACCTTGGGAGGCCGAGGTGGGCAGATCACTTGAGGTCACAAGTTTGAGACCAGCCTGGCCAACATGGCGAGACCCCATCTCTACTAAAAGTAAAAAATTAGTCAGTCATGGTGGCACGTGGCTGTAATTCCAGCTACTTGGGAGGCTGAAGCACAAGAATCACTTAAACCTGAGAGGTGGAGGTTGCAGTGAGCCAAGACTGTGCTACTGCACTCCAGCCTGGGTGACAGAGTGAGACCCAGTTTCAAATAAACAAACAAACAAACACATAAAGTAATAAAAACTGGGTAGTGTTCCCTGTGAAAAGAAAGAATGGCAATACTCCTCAAAGCCTATTTATTCAAATTGATGGGAGACTGTAATTACAGAGTCAAGCCCACAAATCTTAGGTGTGTATCTTGAACTCTTACATATGCACCCGTGCCATCATCACACCAATCATCCCCAGGGCCTAAGCGGGTTCCCTTGTGCACTATCCCACTTAGTGTGCACTGCTAAAGGTAACCACCATTCTCACCTCTATCACTTTGGATTACTTTTTCCAGTTTTCTAACTTCTCTAAATGGATAATTATAAATGGAATGTACTTTTTTTGTATCTGACTTCTCACTAAATTATCATTCTGTGAGATTCATTCATATTGTTATATGTCTCAGTAATATTTTTAAATTAATCTTTCAATAAAATTTAAAAATCGCTGTGTAATATTACACTGTAGGATTGATTTATTTACTCATTCTACTAGTGACGAACAATTGAACTGCTCCCCAAATGTTTCTGGCATATATAAATAAAGCTGTAATGAATATTCCTGTACACATATTTTGATGGACATAAGCATTCATTTTTATCTAGGAATATACTCAAAAGTATAAATGCCACATCAGAGGTTGTATGAGTTTTGCTCTAGCAGGTGCTACCAAACATATTTCTTAAGTTGTCACACAAACTTATGCTTCCACCAGTAATTTAAGAGTTCCAATTGCTGCAAATAAAAATGAATTATTGCCAGTTCTTTTCATTTCAGCTACTCTGGTGGGGATGTACTAACTTATTTTCATTTTAATTTGCATTTGAGCACTAATTATGTTGTGCAGTCTTTTAGATGTTAATTGCTCAGTTGGAGATCTAGTTTTAAAAAGCACCTGTTTAACTCTTTGCGTATTACGTAGTTTCAGCTCAAGTTGTTTCTATCAATGGTGTTAAGTGAGTACTTACTGTGTTTAGACAGATCGGCTTTTTCTATTTGAATCATAGGCATTATTTATTCTGCATTAGAGGTCTCAGTAAGATATTTGTATACTCATCCCCTTCTCACTCTTTTGGGGGCCTCTGAGGAACAGAAGTTTTATGGTTATGCTTTTTGTGTCTTATTTAAGAAACAACTGCCTACCCCAAGTCCTTGAAAACGGTCTCCTATGACTCCTAGATACTTAATTATAATTTTGTTACATGATGTGAGATAGGTATTCAAGTTTTTTTTTCCATATAGAAAAGCAACTCTTTTCTCCCCATTGAATTCCATTAGCATCTTTGTAGAAAATCAAGAAACTGTATATGTGAGAGTCAGTTTCAATGTGTCTATTTTTAAGCCAATACAATGCTGTCCTAATTACTGCAGCATTATAGTAAGTATTGGTATCTGCTGGTGTAAATCCTCCAGCGTGGTTTTTTTTCTTCATCGTTGCCTTGGTCATTCATCAATTTCCACCAAAAACATTGGCTAGGATTTTCTCTGAGATTGTACTGAATTTACCATTCAATCAGCAGAGAACTCACGTCTTGCCAATACTGAGTTTTGCAATCCATGAAAAAAATGATATATCCATCCATTTAAGTCTGCTTTAATTTCTCTCAGAAATGCTTCATGTTTTCAGTGTATTGAAATGAAATTTTCAGTGTAGAGGTATTAAACATCTTTCAGACATTTCAGGATTTATTCCAAGGAATCTGTTTATATAAATTGTTTAAAAATTTTTTTCCTATTTGCTTTTTTCTAAGTATATAGTTAACTTTGATACCTCTATATTGACCTTGTAGGCAGCAATCTGGATAAATCATTTATAATTTCTAATAGTTCATACATTCTTCTGCAGTTTCTACGTATGCCAGGTCATCTACAAATAATGACAGTTTTTTGTTTATCTTTTATTTTTCCAATCTTAATACATAGCTATGTAGAATCTCCAGTGAAATGCTGAGTGGCAGTGAGAATAGAATATTGTTACCTTCTCATTCAATGGGAAAACATTATTTCATCATTAATTATGACAGCTGCTATCTCATTTTTATAGACTTTTAACAAATTAAGAAAGTTCCCTTTTATTCGTAGTTTCCTGAGAGATGCTAACACGCATCATATCATTTTTCTTTTTTCTGTAAAGATGGTGAATTACATTGCTTGATTTTCCAGGACTAAACAAAACTTAACCTGCTTGATAGTGATGTGATATTCTTTAAGGATATCAATGGATTCAGTTTGCTAATATTTTGTTTAGGATTTTTGCAACTATATTCATAAGAAATATTGGGCTGTATTTTTCCTGTCTTGTTACTGATTTTGGCTCCTTTATTTCCTTCTCTGTATTCTCTTTGGATTCTATTTGCTTTTCTTTTTCTAGCACCTTGAAATTGAAGCCTAGAGATCACTATTAGCTGTTCTTTTGTAGTATGGGCACTTAAAACAGGAAGTTTCCCTCTAAGCACTGTTGCACTGCATCCCATAGTGTTTGATATTTGTATTTTCATTATCATTCAGGTAAATTAGAAAAATTTCCTGGCCGGGCACAGTGGCTCACACATGTAATCCCAGCACTTTGGGAGGCCGAGGCAGGTGGATCACAAGGTCAGGAGATCGAGACCATCCTGGCTAACACGGTGAAATCCCATCTCTACTAAAAATACAAACAATTAGCCGGGCATGGTGGTGGGCACCTGTAGTCCCAGCTACTGGGGAGGCTGAGGCAAGAGAATGGCGTGAACCTGGGAGGCAGGGCTTGCAGTGAGCTGAGATTACGCCACTGCACTCCAGCCTAGGCGACAGAGCAAGACTCCATCTCAAAAGAAAAAAAAAAGAAAATTTTCTAATAATTATTAGAAATTCTAATAATTCTAATAATTACTAGAAAATTAGAAAATTTTCTGCTTTACATTGTGATTCATTTTACCCATCATTATATAAAAATATATTGCTTAATTTCAAAATATTTGAAAATATTCTGTTTACCTGCTATTTAATTTTAGTTTAAGTCCACAGTGTTTAAAGAAGATATACAGTCTGATTTCAATCTTTTAATATTTATTATGATTTCATGGCCTAATCCAGGAGTTGGCAAACGCAACCACAGGCCAACTCCAATGCTCTGCCTATGGTCATGGGAGCCTAAATGGCTGTGTTTTTGCAGTAGTTGTAGACACATATTAATTAAATCAAAGTGCTGCAGTATGTTGTACCTATATCCTTACCTATTTTTCAATCCTTACTTTATCATTTACTAAAAGTTTTGTTCAAAATCTCCAGTGATTTCCCCTTTCACTTTTGTCTCCTTTTGTTCTCTCCACGTGTGTGTGTATACACTTGTTGTTAGGTGCATAAAAATTTAGGAATATTATGACACATTATTTTTTCTGTTGAACTGACTCATTCATCATAAATGTCTTTATTTCTTCTGATATTCCTTGCCTTAAATAATACTTTATCTCATAGTCATTTTGCCATATCAGGCCTTTTTTTTTTTTTTTTTTTGTCCGTCTCTGTTGCCATCCTACTAATTTTAACCTTTTTGTGTTCTTACACCTAAAGTTTATCTCGTGTGTAAACAGTATGTAACTATAATTCACTTAATCCAGTCTGCCAACATTTAGTTTTTAAATGGAAAATTCAGGTCTTCACATTTAATGTAAATGAAATCCCCATTTTTCTATTTCTTTTCTAGTTATCCCACTTATTCTCTGCTGCTCTATTTTTCCCTCCCATTTTCTTTCGGATTAATCAAGTATTACTTTACTATTTCACTACAGCTTTTTAATTTTACCTTCCTATTGGTGGTTACTCAAGAGAACAGAACATGCAAACCTGATTTAGCAGTCTACTTTAAATTAGTACTTTTACTACCTCCAAAACAGTGTATAAACCATACAACAATTTAACTGTATTTGCCCATTCTGGCTTTGTACTATTGCCATATCCTTCACTTTTATGTATGTTACAAATACCACAAGACATTATTATTGTTATTTGAAATAGTCAATATTGTCTTACATTGTTACACCTTCTAGCACTCTTTACTCTGTGCATTAGTTCCATGCATCCATATGGATACTTTTCCTTTAGCCGGAGGACTTCCCCTCAGTATATTATGAAATATAATTCTGGGCCGGGCGCGGTGGCTCAAGCCTGTAATCCCAGCACTTTGGGAGGCCGAGACGGGTGGATCACGAGGTCAGGAGATCGAGACCATCCTGGCTAACCCGGTGAAACCTCGTCTCTACTTAAAAAAATACAAAAAACTAGCCGGGCGAGGTGGCGGGCGCCTGTAGTCCCAGCTACTCGGGAGGCTGAGGCAGGAGAATGGCGTGAACCCGGGAGGCGGAGCTTGCAGTGAGCTGAGATCCGGCCATTGCACTCCAGCCTGGGCGACAGAGCGAGACTCCGTCTCAAAAAAAAAAAAAAAAAAAAAAAAAAAAGAAATGTAATTCTGATGGCAATAAAATACTTTAGCTTGAGTTACTTCTTTGGTTTAAAGAACCTTGATTTTGTCTCTATTTGTGAAAAATATTTTCAGCTGGGTAATGAATTCCAGCTAGGTTTTGTTTTTTGTTTCAGCACTTTAAAGACATTATTCCATTATCTTCTAGCTTTAATAATTTTGTCTAAAAGTCAACTGTCAGTCTTCTATGATTCCTTCGAAGGAACTATGTCCTGTCTTCTCTAACTGCATTTAAATTCTCTTTATCTTTGGTTTTCAGGAACTTAACTATATTGCACTTGGATGGGTTTTGTGTGTATGTTTGTGTGTGCATTTGTGTCCACCCTGTTGGGCTTAGTGAACTTTTTGATTCAGTGATTTAAAGTTTCTCATCAGATTTGGAAAATTCTCAATTACTTTTTTCTTTAAATATTTCTCTTGCCTTTCCCCTCTCTCTTCTTTCAGGATTCCAATTTCATAGATGTTGGAACTTCTGTCTGTGTCTCACATAACTCTCATGCTCTCTTTTATTCTTCTTCTGTGATTCAGTTTGGATATTTTCTGTTGACTTGCTTCTGAGTTTTCTCATTCAGACTTCTGATGTGTGCCATCTGGTTTGTAACAAATCTAATTAATTCTCAACTTCAGATATTGTATTTTGAATTTCCAGAATACTCACTTGGCTCTTTTTTATAGACAACTGTCTTCTGAATGCTTTATATTTTCATACATTTATTTACCTCTTACATACGTACTAGTGATTTTAAATTCTACTCATAACTTACTGGCCAAAAGTAGTCACATGGCTCCACCTAATCACAAGTGGACCAGGAAGTGCAATCCTACCTTGTTTGGGGAAGGTATAGAGATAGACCAGTACTAATGACTACCACACTTGGCTAAGGTCACATAATAAATAAGTGTCAGAAGTCAGGTGTGGTGGCTTATGCCTATAATCCTGGCACTTTGGGAGGCTGAGGTGGGCAGATCACTTGAGGACAGGAGTTGGAGATCAGCCTGGACAACATAGTGAAACACATCTCTACTAAAAACACACAAAAAAATACAATGCATGGTGGTGCATGCCTGTAATCCCAGTTACCTGAGAGGCTGAGTCACGAGAATCACTCTTGACCCCAGGAGGCAGAGGTTGCAGTGAGCCGAGATCATATCACTGCAGTCCAGCCTGGGTGACAGAGCGAGACCTTATCTCAAAGAAAAAGAAAAAGCCAGGCGTGGTGGCTCATGCCTAATATCCCAGCACTGTGGGAGGCTGAGGAGGGTGGATCACAAGGTCAGGAGATCGAGACCATCATAGCCAACATGGTGAAACCCCATCTTTACTAAAAATACAAAAATTAGCTGGGTGTGGTGGTGTGTGCCTGTAATCCCAGCTGCTAGGGAGGCTGAGGCAGGAGAATTGCTTGAACCAGGGAGGTGGAGGTTGTACAGCCATGCCACTACACTCCAGCCTGGTGACAGAGCAAGACTCCATCTAAAAAAAAAAAAGTCAGAGCTTGGATCTAAACATAGGTATTTCTGATTCCAAACATCTGTGGCCTTTTTTTTTTTTCTATATCGAAACTTCTTTAAAAGGGCTAATTTATTTGGAAATTAAATGTTTTCATAAAATTTTAAGCTAATCTTTGAATAGAAAAATGAATACATTCTATATAAGTTCTCATATGAATTTACTGAAATAGTCTATTTTAAAAACCTTTAAACTAGGTCTAATATATACATAGAAAAGCAAAAAATATAAGTATATAGTGCAATGAACTGTTGCAAAGTGAACACACTTGTGTATCCATCCCCTAAATCAAGAAACAGAACATCATCACTATCCCACAGATCCCTCTCATACTTCCTCACAATCACTATTCCCTTTTCATCCACCCAAGGTAAACACTGTCCTTACTTCTAACATCCTACGGTAATTTTGTCTGTTTGGACTTACAGATACATAGGATCATATAGTAAAAACGCTTGAGTCTGACTTCTTCCACTTAACATTATGTTTGTGAGATTTGTCCACATCGTAGTTTGTAACTGTAGTTGATTTATTTTCTTTCTGTATAGTATGCTATGAAAACATAATCATATATTCACCCCTTCTGCTCTTACTGGACATTTGGGTTGTGTGCACTTTTGGGGTGTCTCTAACAATGACATACACTCTTGTACCTACTTGCACATTCTTTTGGGGGCACATATGCATATACCTCTTTGAAACTATTTGGCCAACGACAGGCTTAGCATCTGTAGACACTACCAAATATTTTTCAGGGGTATAATTTGCAGTCCCTTCAGCAGCATATAAACATCGCAGCTTTTCATTTTTCTATATCTTCTCCAACATCTAAATATAGATGAAGCATTTCCAATGAAAATTTGGTGTTGGAATTGGGTAGTGCAGTAAATGCAAAATATATAATGAATTTCAAAGGCTAAGTTTAAAAAAGGAAAATCTCAATTATTTTTTAAAATTGAAGGCATGTTGAAATAATATTTTGAATGCATAGGGTTAAAAATTGCTAAAATAAATTTCACCTGCTTTTTTCACCCTTTCAATGTAGCTACAAGAAAATTCCAAATATGTGTGGCTTACATGGCAATTCTATTGGGTAGTGCTGCTCTAACACCACCAATACGTAAATTAGTAGAAAACTAAAAAATATGCCTGTTAAAGTATGGATATGTTGGTTGCAAAAACTACAGAATACTTGTCAGAAAAGCTGAGTTAAGTGCTCTATTCCAGCAGAGAATATCCCAATTTAGATATAGATATTGAGCACTTGTTCAATTATTGTTTTTTTTTTTTTTTGCAAGACAAAATTGGATGCTAGTCACCTTATAATTTGTGCTTTCTAAAAGAGAAAACCTTAATCCTAGGTTTAAAATAACATGCGAACTGACTGTAGCATGCTAGAAGATTCTTTTAGTAACAAGAGAGTCAACAAGTCTTCTCGGCTAGTGCTTTAAATCACATACCCCCTATCATAAAACCGGTGAAACCAGAAAGCAAACGGTCCTCCTCACACGGCCCCAAACAACTGCCAATAGAGCGCATATTCATATGTCAAAGCCCAAAACGATGACAGAAGTTTGGTCTTCCTTTCAGCTAAGTAGTGTTAACAGGTGGTGGTTGGGTGGAGGCAGGAGAGTGCCTGTTGCTGGTCTCAGGCCTCAGATAAATCAGGGAGTGACTGAATGAATAATTTTAAAACTACACACACTAGTCAGTGTAACTATCTTGTAAGTTAAATACGCCATGACATCTAATGATGGCCTCTGAGACAGAGAGCAGGCTAGAGCCGGAGCGTGTGACGTGATGACAGCAGAGTGGAGGGGCTTCCTTCCTGGCTATATTAGCTGAAACCCAAAGCAAATCCTGCCCCAGTACAAGGCACCCCGTTCCGCGCCTCTAGTGTGTCAGTTACGTGCATTTTCCCTCAGGGTGAGCAAAAATATTTCGTCATCCTCCCCACTCCTCAACAGCGCAGAAGGTGCCAAAAGGCAATTACAGGACCTTACAGAGCTGCTCCCGGGGCCGCGGGAAACTTACCAGCATCCTGGAAAAGACAAAACCAGTGGGGTGCAGGTGGCCTCTCCTGGCTACAGGGTGTGGCCGCCCCCACCTTTCACCTTCCCATGGTTAGGAAGCAAAGTGACCCCTAAGCCTGGACAATGCACTCGAAAGCCCAAAACCTGTCAGGCCCACCGGTCAGCTCCCCACCCCGCTGCTGGGCCCGACAGGTGTAGGGGAGGCGGACCCTCCCCGCAGCCGACTCACCGAGATCCAGCGCCTGGTCGCACCTGAGCAGCGCGGCCTCGGGCTGCTGCTGCCGCTGCAGGCTACGCGCCTGGCCCGCCAACCTGCGCAGCCGGCACTCGGCCGGGAAGCACTTCTCCAGCAGGCCGCTCAGCACCACGTTCACGCGCCGCGCCTGCGGCCGCGCGGGCCCCGGCTCCACGCAGCGCTTGCAGACTGTGAGCCCGCAGGGCAGCGTCACCGGCTTGTGCAGCAACCGCCGGCAGCGCGGGCAGCCGAGCAGGTCGCGGGGCGCGCGGGGCGCCGGGGCCGGCCCTTCCTCGCCCGGCGCCTCGGGCTCGCCGCCCGGGTTCTCCGCGGACAGCGGCCGCTCGCGCAGGCCCACGGCGCGCACCAGGCCGCCCGCCAGCTCCTCCAGCTCCTCCGGCCGCAGCGCCCCGAGCCGCGCGGCGCCGCGGAACGCGCCCAGGGCCTCCGGGAGGCGGCCGGCGCGGGCCAGCGCGTCCCCCAGCCTCAGGCACAGGCCGCGGTCCGGCTGCGCCAGCCCGGCTAGCATGGAGCGGAAGAGCTCGGCTGCCATCTCGTACTCGCCCGCGCGGAAGGCCTCGTCGCCCTCCTCTAAGCGCTGGGCGATCGGCTCCGCGCGATCGCAGCCGGGACACTGGGGTGGCGGCGGCGGCGGGACCGGCTCGGGGCTCATCACCGCGGGGCTGCGACGACGCGGGTCCGGAGCGAAGGCGCGGAGCAGGGAGGACGCGCTGCTGCTGGGAACTGGTCTGCGGGAGCGCGGTCTCAGCCTTCGCCAGCAGCCACGCGCGGCTGGGGGCGGCGCGCTGCGAGCGGCTGAGACCGCGGGCGGGGGCGGGCGCCTGGCTCGGGCAGCGTCCTCAGCGCGGCGTGGGCGGCGAGCCCCGCAGGGCTGCAACCGTTCCGGGGCGGGGGCCGCGACAGGCACCCGGGCGCAACCTGAGCCCCTGCCCACGCGCGACGGCCTCCCAGTCCCGCGGGCTTCGGTAACTCAGGTCGCTGCGGGAACGCGGTGACCGCGCTCCAGGTCCGCGTCTTCCGCGCTGCTTCCCCCACACCCTCGCCTGGGGGCCCCTGCGCGACTGCGCGCGCGTCTCCTGCCCGCCGCCTCCCTACAGAGGTGCCCGGGCCCTGAGAGCAGGTGGCCTTGGCCAAGGGCTACTGGCGCGCCGGCTCCGCGGCACCTCTCTTCGCCAGAGGCCTGGTCGCCCCCACAACCTGTGGCTCTGCTTAAGCGCGAACCCAGGAAAAGTCACCAAACGCATCACGCATCTCTAGCTTCGACTTAGGAAATTGTCCTAAATGTCTGGGGAGGCTGAAGTGGGCACCCCGAGGCCCCGCCTCAGCGAGCTTCTGTTAACGAAACTCCAGGCTGAGGCCTTTGAGACCTCATTTTAACAGAGAACGTGGAGGGCCAAGAAAACCAGATGCCAGGAGGAGAGAGGGATTTGAGAAATGGACAATTGTATTGTGCCCTTGATTAGGAAGCAGAAATAGAATTAGAAATAGAATTCTAATTAATAGAATTAGAATAGAAATAGAAAGTGCACCCTAACATGGAGTACTGCAGACGTTAAGTTGCTGGGGAGAGGGAGTTAAACGCTCCGTTGGTGTACAAGCAAGGATTAAATTAAAATCCTCTGTGCGCATTAACTGGGTTCAGAATTTCTCCTATATAGCCTATATATTTCTCCTTATAGTTCTCCTGTATAGCCTGCTCCCTTCTTCCTGTTGTCACAGTATCTGTTTTATCCTGTGTATTTGAATACAATAAAATGCATTACGATATTCTAGAATTCATACTACTGTTCATATTTCAAGAAGAAATTTTTTTAAAGATTGGAGAGGTTTTTCTACATCTAAAACTGCTGGCTAAAGAATATATAAAATACCTTTACCACATCTGGCTTTGCGAAAGGAGAAATGCCTCATTAAGTGAGAGAACATTTTAGACCAGTTCCTAAAAGGGAAAAAGAGGCAACTTTTGGCCAGCCCTGTAGTTCTACAATAAACAAATGCAGAGCACGCCCTTCCCTTTCCATGAGGGATTTCCCCCAGCTGTCTACTTAGTTGATAACAGTCTACTGTTTGTGTCTCTTTTTCATTACTGAATTATTTCAAATTCACTTTTGCAATCACCATTTGGATTTTTATCTGCTTTGTTTATAAAATAACAGTTCACTTATATTTGAAGGTGATGTATCCATCAAATTCACAACAATCAGGAAGCAATGGGGAAAAAGCTTCAGAGCACAGACCATACAGTAAAGATTATGAAACCTTATGATCTCAGATCCTATTGTTCTTATTTTAGACAAATTTCTAGCAAGAGAACAGAAAGAAGCTGCCGGAGGTATGCCTGCTGAGAGCAAGTAATGTTTAAAGCAAAAATATGAGTGTGTTGTGAAGTTTATAACATGTAGAAATAAAATGTATTACAAAAATAACACAAAGGCAGGTAGAGGAGAAATGGCAGGATACTGTTGTAAGGTTCTAATGCTATATGTGAAATGGTATAATGTCACCTTAAGAAAGACTGTAATGAGCTAAGGATGTGTACTCTAAACCCTAAAGCAGCCTCCTAAATAACACAAAGAGCTATAGTTTAAAAACCTATAGAGATGAAATGAAATTGTTAAAAACAACAGAAAAACTCTATTAATCCAAAAGAAGGCATTAAAAAGAGAGGAAAGAAACAATTAGATAGAACAAATAGCAAGATGGCAGGTTTAAACTCAACTATATCGGTTAATGTTCACTAAATATTGTCTAAATACCATAATTAAAAGGCAAAGATTATCAAAAGGAAGGCCCAGATATATGCTGCCTACTGAAGGAGAAAAAAAAAAAAAACCCTTTATACAAATAAGGTAAAGGTAAAAGGATGGAAAAAGATGTTCTAGTTAACTCTAACCAAAATAAATCTAGAGTGACTATATTGATATCTGACAAAGTCGATTAAATAAGAACATTGCTAGGAGAAAGGATGGTCATTTCATAAGGATAAAGGTGTTAGTTGGTCAAGAGGACAACAGTCCTAACCATGTGTGTTCCCAATAAGAGAGCTTTAAAATATTTGAAGCAAAAACTGATAGAACTGTAAGGTGAAATAGGTAAATTAATAATTATAGTTGGATATTTAAATATCACTTTTTCACCACTAAAAAGAACAAGATCATGTCCTTTGTAAGGACATGGATGTAACTGGAAGCCATTATCCTCAGCAAACTAACACAGGAACAGAAAACCAGACATCACATGTTCTCACTTACAAGTAGGAACTGAACAATGAGAACACATGGACATAGGGAGGAGAACAACACACACTGGGGCCTGTCAGGGTGGGATCGGGGGCGGGAGAGCATGAAGAAAAATAGCTAATTCATTCTGGGCTTAAAACATAGGTGATGGTTTGATAGGTGCAGTAAACCACCATGGCACACGTTTACCTATGTAATAAACCTGCACATCCTGCACAGGTACCCCAGAACTTAAAAATAAAATACCCCTCTTTCAACAATTAATACAAGTATACTGAAAATCAGTAAAGATATGGAAGACTTGAGCAATTCTACAAACCAACTGAATCTGATTGATATTTATAGAACACTCCTCCAACAATAGCAGAATACACATTCTTTTCAAGTGCACATGGGACATTTACCAATATAGAACATCTTAGAGCCATGAAACAAATCTCAATTTAAAAGTATTCCTTCTAGGACACTGATAAATCGATACATTGGATCAAATTGAGAACTTCTGCTGTTTAAAAGACACTGCTAAGACATGCTGCACACTAGGAGAAAATATTGGCAGATCACATAGCTGATAAAATATGAACCAAAAATATATAAAGAACTCTAAGAACTCAATAAGAAAATGCAGAACTGGATTGAAAGGTGAGTGGAAGATTTGAACAGTTATTTCATTGCAGAAGACACATTGATGGCAAAGAAGCACATGAAAATACGCTCAGCATTATGAGTCACTGGGTAAATGCAAATGAAACCTCAAGCAGCCAGTACTGCGCACCTAGTAGAATGTCTGTGATTAAAAAGGCTGACCATGCTGAGTGCTGGCAAACACAGGGGGCATGCAGAACTCACACACCGCCAGTGGGAGTGTACCATGGTGCAGCCACTTTGGACTACAGTTTGGCAGTTTCTTACAATGTTAACGGTATACTTACCATATTAACCACCCATTCCACTTCTAGGTATTTATCCGAAAGAAATAAAAGCATGTGTCCATTCAAACACTTCTACATGAATCTTCATAGCAGCTTTATTTGTAACACCCCCAAGCTAGAAATAATTCAAATGTCTATCATCGGGTGAATGAACAAATTAGGATTTATCTACACAACTGAAAACTATTCAGAAATAAAAAGGAATGAACTATTAATGTATCAAACAACATGTATGAAATCCAAAATAATTATGCTGAGCGAAACAATACAGCAAGGTAGAGCGCATATGTATAAATCATTCCATTTATACAAAAATCTTAGGCTGGGTGCGCTGGCATACACCTGTAATCCCAGCACTTTGAGAGGCCAAAGCAGGCAGATTGCTTGAGCCCAGGAGTTCGAGACCAGCCTGGGCAAGATGGTGAAACCCCTTCTCTACTAAAAATACAAAAAATTAGCCAGGCATGATGGCACATGCCTGTAGTCTCAGCTACTCAGGAGGCTGAGGTGGGAGGATGGCCTGAACCCGGGAGGTCAAGGCTGCAATAAGCCATGATTGCACCACTGCAGCCTGGGCGACAGGAGTGAGACCCCGTCTCAAAAAAAAAAAAAAAAAAAAAAATATATATATATATATATATCTTGAAAGTATGAGTGAATCTACACTAATAGAATCTACACTACAGTTGAGTGGTCATGTGGGGATGGGAAGAGGGATTACAAAGATCCATGAGGAAACTTTTAGGGGTGATGCACACATTTGTTACCTTGATTGTGGCGATGTTCTTGTGGGTGTATTTATGTGTCAGAACTTATCACAATATATACTTTTTTATTACAAAAACCATTTTGTATAGAGATGGGGTTTCACTGTGTTGCCCAGGCTGGTCTCGAATTCCTGAATTCAAGCAATCCATCTGCCTCAGCCTCCCAAAGTGCTGGTACAGACATGAACCACTGCACCCAGCCTATATACTTTAAATATATGCATCTTATTGTATTGCAATTATACCTCATTAGGGCCTCTTTTATATATGTGTCAATTTAAAGAGAGGTACTTAAAAATTAAAATTTTAAAAAATATATAGGATGCTTCTAAAGCTATATTTTACAGAAAATTATAGCCTTAAATGCTTATATTAAAAAATAATAGGCCGGGCGTGGTGGCTCAAGCCCGTAATCCCAGCACTTCAGGAGGCCAAGGCGGGCCGATCACGAGGTCAGGAGATCGAGACCATCCTGGCTAACACGGTGAAACCCCGTCTCTACTAAAAAAATACAAAAACCTAGCTGGGCGAGGTGGCGGGTGCCTGTAGTTCCAGCTACTCAGGAGGCTGAGGCACGAGAATGGCGTAAACCCAGGAGGCGGAGCTTGCAGTGAGCTGAGATCTGGCCACTGCACCCCAGCCTGGGCGACAGAGCCACACTCTGTCTCAAAAAAATAATAATAATAATAATAACTCAAAAGCAATGTGTTGAACATCTAACTCAAAAAGTTGGGGATAAAAACCAACAGAATAAACCCCAAAAGTAATAAGAAGACAAAGAGAAAAAACTAGTGAATAGTTGTTATCTTGGTAAGAAGATAACAGATATCAACTCAAAAGGTGAGAAAAAAGAAGCAAAGAGGCGACAAAATGAAACACTATAATTAAGAGGACAGACATAAGTTCAGATGTATCAGAAATTTTAATAAATGTAAGAAGACAAAACTTACCAGTTAATCACTGAATATATCAGTTTGTAAAATAATCCAGTCCAACTATATGTTATTTTAAAGAGGTACACCTCAATTATGACAACAGATATAAGTTAACAATAAAAAGATGAAAAAAGATATATCAGGTAAATACTAACAAAAATAAGGCTAGGATGGCTGTGTTAACAGCAGATAAAATAGATTTTAAGGCAAAAAGCATCATTAGTCACACCTAATGATGCAAGGTTCAACTCACCATGAATATACTAAATTCTAAGTGGGTATGAAATTAATAAAAGATTCTCAAAGTGTATAAAAGAAAAGACATTGACGCAACTACTTGGGTAGACCAGAAGTGGTGAGTGAAAGTGAAATTTTACTCTTTTTAAAAGGATTTCTTGTTGTTTTTATAAAACCCTTTAGTATACGAGATTTCAAGCAGGCATAGCCAAAGCAGAGAGGAGAGTAATAACAAAGCACCATGTATCCATCTCCCAGCTTCAACTCACAGCCTATCTTGTTTCTCACTTTTCCCTCCCCTGCCCTTTTCAACAGACATCTCAGATATCAAATCATTTCATCTGTGAATAACTCAACATGTATCCCCAAAAGGTAAGGAATCCTTTAAAAACAAAACACCACACCTTCATCACATTTTTTAAAAAGTCATGTGATGTCATCGAATTATCCAGTCAGTTCATAATTCTCTGTCTTGTCACTTTTTAAGTTTGTTTGCTTGAGTCAGAATCAGAATTCAAATAAGGTCCATATATTCTTATTGGTTTATATCTCTCATCAGTGTCTTTCAACATATAAGTTCTCCCTTTATCTTTTTAACCTTTATTTATTTATTTATTTATTTATTGAGACAGTCTTGTTCTGTCACCCAGGCTGGAGTGAAGTCGTGTGATCATGGCTCACTGCAGCCTGGAACTCAAGCCATCCTCCCACCTCAACCTCCCAAAATGCTAGAATTACAGGTGTGAGCCATGGCCTCGGCTTCCCTTTTCAGTTTTTTTGAGGAAGAAACCAGATCATATGTTTGTAGATCAAAATGTCAGGTTGTCTCTTTGTGCTGTTAGCAGCCATTGATGATCATTGCCCAGATCCAGTTTAATTCATCAGAAGTTGCCAAAAGGTGATGTTTTAATCACTGTTCAGTTCTTCTTAATTTATTTGCTGCAATACTTCTATAAAGAGAAACTCCCTCTTGTTATCTGTTTAACCCAATAATTTGAATGGGAATTTAAAAAAAAATATGTATCAGTTAAAAAAAAAACAGTTAGTTTCCTAACATCCTCCAAAGGTAAATGGTGTTTCATTATTCACCGTTATGAACATATAGATCTAAACATATTTGATATACTTTAATCCACTGCTATTATAATTGTTATTGATGTTCCCATCATTGCAGTAGAAGCCTCTGAAATTTGGGTGCTGAGATTTTTTTGACATGACCCTGGAAGTCTTTGAGAGCCTCCTTGCATTCTGTAATGACAAAATATTATATGCTCCTTTGGTACATTTTCTGTGCTGGGTTTGGAACCAGCTGTTTCTCCAAGGAGCCCTGGTTTCTTTAGTGGGAAATAGTAATCAGAAAATAATCTGAGTCAAATGGTATTTTTAATTCTAGATCCTTGAGGAATCACCACACTGTCTTCCACAATGGTTGAACTAGTTTACAGTCCCACCAACAGTGTAAAAGTGTTCCTATTTCTCCACATCCTCTCCAGCACCTGTTGTTTCCTGATTTTTTAATGATTGCCATTCTAACTGGTGTGAGATGGTATCTCATTGTGGTTTTGATTTGCATTTCTGTGATGGCCAGTGATGATGAGCATTTTTTCATGTGTCTGTTGGCTGCATGAATGTCTTCTTTTGAGAAATGTCTGTCCATATCCTTTGCCCACTTTTTGATGGAGTTGTTTGTTTTTTTTTCATGTAAATTTGTTTGAGTTCTTTGTAGGTTCTGAATATTAGCCCTTTGTCAGATGAGTAGATTGCAAAAATTTTCTCCCATTCTGTAGGTTGCCTGTTCACTCTGATGGTAGTTTCTTTTGCTGTGCAGAAGCTCTTTAGTTTAATTAGATCCCATTTGTGAATTCTGGCTTTTGTTGCCATTGCTTTTGATGTTTTAGACATGAAGTCCTTGCCCATGCCTATGTCCTGAATGGTATTGCATAGGTTTTCTTCTAGGGTTTTTATGGTTTTAGGTCTAACATTTAAGTCTTTATTGCGGCACTGTTCACAATAGCAAAGACTTGGAACCAACCCAAATGTCCATCAGTGATAGACTGGATTAAGAAAATGTGGCACATATACACCATGGAATACTATGCAGCCATAAAAAAGATGAGTTCATGTCCTTTGCAGGGACATGGGTGAAGCTGGAAACCATCATTCTCAGCAAACTATCACAAGGACAAAAAAACCAGACACTGCATGTTCTCACTCAGGTCGGAATTGAACAATGAGAACACTTGGATACAGGAAGGGGAACATCACACACCGGGACCTGTCGTGGGGTGGGGGGAGCGGGGAGGGATAGCATTAGGAGAAATACCTAATGTAAATGGCGAGTTAATGGGTGCAGCACACCAACATGGCACATGGATACATATGTAACAAACCTGCACGTTGTGCACATGTACCCTAGAACTCAAAGTATAATAATAATAAAAAAAATAAAATAATCTGGCCTTTGAGGTGCTTTTTTCATTGTTTCTTCTGGGAGGGTCATCGTTCCCAGACTTCAATGGAAAGTGGTTTTCATTTTACCTTTATGCACCACGTTTTTGAAAAATATGCATATATGTATTTATTTCAAAAGTTTTTAGGAGTTATCTAGATTTTAGGGCTATATATTTTACATTAAAATATAACATGTTTAAAACACATATGGTATTCAACTTTATGCTTTTTATATTAAAAATCTAATAAATGTTAAAAATATATGTGGTACCCAACGTCATCCTAGTTCTCTAAAACTAAAAAATAATAGTAATAATCTTGCATTTCAAGATTGGTCTGAGAGTGGTCTGGTATTTCAAACAAAGCATTAACTATATGCTATTCATCTAGCAATAAATGTCTTTAAGGACACCAATAAAATAAGCAAATGAGAATTCCTGGCACTCTGTGATTTAATTTAGAGATTTTTAAAGGAACAGATAGTTATGAAATACTTGCTATGAGGAAGACCATCTGCCTTTGTAATTAATTCTAGATAATTTGATAAGCAGCACTATTTTTTCAGTTACAAATAACAATGTCCTAGAGGTTGAGATGTGTCACTTCTTACAGCACTGGAATGAAAGATATAAGTTATAAAGATACAAGTTATTTTTTAAAAAAGTTACAATAGCATGTTACAGACACTTCTCAGCAACACGTTCCAAGAAACATTCAAGTATGGTAACATTTATGTGGATGGTTACCTGTAAAATAAGTTAAAACACTTTTTAATAATTTTGTTATGATAGACAGCAGAGTTGTTTTTGTCCAACCTGACTTGTAGATTGTTTCTAAATATTTATATCACCACGGGCTCATAATCTTACTTCTCTGTGTCTTATTCCCTCTTGTATAAAAGGAAATTAATACACATTCCTTATACTACAATATATTCACTACCCTGTTTTTGGAAAAAATCACATAGAATTTCAAATTCTATGTGAAATGCGTTTGCAATGACATCTTTGGAAAAGTATACTTTTTTGCTTTTTTCTGCACATTCTAAAGGCTGTCATAGTATTTCTATCTTGGAACATGTTCCGGGGTAGCAGGGAGGGATTTCTGCATTGATGCTGCAGGGCTCTGATCCTTCCTGCAGAAGGGGAGGCCCACCTTGACAAATCTATTCTTTACATTGCAAGATCCTCTGTGACAAAGTTTCTCAATCTTGTTTTACTAGTGAACACTTTTCATGGCAATATGTAATTACAGAACCCCTCCTGATCATAAGTTTTGTAAGATATATGAAAAAACGTGACTTTCAATTAAAATCTTTTAAGAACAGGATGTTATTTTTATTTAAAAAAAAAAAAAGTCACCCAGGCTGGAGTGCAATGGCATGATTTAGGCTCACTGCAACCTCTGCCTCCTGGGTTCAAGTGATTCTTCTGCCTCAGCCTCCTGAGTAGCTGGGATTACAGGCACCTGCCACCACGCCCAGCTAATTTTTATATTTTTTAGTAGATAAAGGGTTTCACCATGTTGACCAGGCTGGTCTCAAACTCCTGACCTCAGGTGATCCACCTGCCTTGGCCTCCCTATGTGCTGGGATTACAGGCGTGAGCCACTATGCCTGGCCAAATTTATTTTATTTTTTTTTAAAGACAGAGTCTCGCTCTGTTGCCCAAGATAGAGTCCAGTGCCACAGAGTTCACTGCAGCCTTGACCTTCCTTGACTCAGGTGATCCTCCCACTTCAGTCTCCCTGTAGCTGGGGCTACAGGTGCATACCGCTATGGCCAGCTAATTTTTAAATTTTTTGTCTTGACATGTTCTCTGTATGGTGCCCAGGCTGGTCTTGAACTCCTGGGTTCAAGCGACCCTCCCACATTAGCCTCCCAAAGTGCTGGGATTGTAGGCATGAGCCATCACACCCGGCCAGGAAATTATTTTAAAATTATATTTAAAGTAATTATAAATACTTTATAAAGTATTATGTAAAGAAAAATACTGTTTTCCCCATATTAAAGACATGTCACTCAATTTAATTATGTAAGAAAAGAATGATTTGTTGACAAATGTGGAATTGTTCACTGTTCTTGTTCTCAGAAATGAATGTGCACTGAAGTGTAGACTGAAATTTAATTAAGGTTTAGGCCTAAAAATACACAAAACCGCTGTTACGTCTTAATATTTGGAATTACTGAATTTTGGCTTCACAAAAAGCAACAGGTTTCTACTTAGAAGTGATGTTTTGTTACTAAACAACCCGATGACAGAATTTCAGACTGCTTTTTCTTAGACATTTTATCGGAAGAATAATGTGTTATAGATGTGGATAGTTCCTCCCTCTCTTGATAAAAGAAGAGCAAATTAGAAATAATTGTCACTGTATTTTGTCTTTCAAAATGTTGACTTTTTAAATACTAGAGACAGCTTGATGTTCTGTATTAGAATTTTGGTGAGAAGGAAGCCAGACCATCAGTTCATTGGTCTAATGAAGGTCCTTAAATTTTTAATTTTCAAATTTTTAAGTTCCTTATTAATTTTGTGTGTTTCAATAGCACTACTTATTTTTTTCAAACCAACAGTCCATTTTGGGGGTGAATTAAACAATTATTTCATGAGAATGAACACAATTTAAAAGTGTGTAGCAGTCAACCCCCACCCCTGGAAGAGAGGGAGGTTCAGTGGGCACATTGAGTCAGGAGTCGCCTGTATGAGTTCCTCTCTGCTGAGCTTCTCACCACGTCCACACTCAGAGACTCTGAGGCTGCCCTGTTTTTAAAGGTAAAACCTATTAAACTGTTATTTTATTTATTAGTTATTAAAACAAGAAATGGCAGCAGATGCTATTGCTACTTTTAAAACACCGCCTAAGAGAATCAGACGTATTCACCCATATACTTATGACACTATTGTACACTGTTGGTTGACCCTAACCTCTCGTTTTTCATCTAAGGTCTTTTGGTGGCTGAATTACAGAATTACAGAGCTGGACAGAAACATAAGCAACATGTAATTTGCCCTGTTTATTTGTTTATTTAATGATTTATTTATGTAATTACAAATGCCCCTAACATTCGAGAGGTTAAGTTATTTTAGTTCAAAGTGAAGTCACACATCTATTCAATAGACAGAAATATATCTAGACCTCAATTCACTTTTCTCAGATCCAGTGTCCTTCAGAGAGGAGTATTTCATGGGACTACTGGCAACTATTTATTGGATAAATTCAAGATCACCTTTCAGAATTATAATGGCATTTCCCCCTTTACTTAATTTCCATTATGGCAGGTGTGTTGGCATTAATGGCAGACAAATTACTGCTAAGGACTTAGCAACAACAATTGAATACATGTCATCCATCTTTTTACTAGAAGCATAAAGTATGCTGTGATCTCATTTACCAAATCTTATGGTCAAAACAGACATACAACTGAAATTTGTAAATTATTTTAAAAACTCAGTCTTGCCTTATATCAGACAGAACAACGGAGCAGAACTCACATTCAGGGAAATGTGCTTTGACATTTTCTTTTACTTGTTCACACACAGTTGGAGAGAGAACAGGATTGAAGCCTGGAAAAATCTTGAAATGGGTGAATTAGTCTTTGGAATCTGTCACTCCCTTTTCCTGGGGCCTTTCCTTCCCTTGTATTTCAGCTGGAATTGGTGACGGGGCTGGTCAAATAGTTACCAATCTGTAGTAGGCAAAACATAAAAAGGTCAACACACAGCATTCTAGCTCCCAAGCAAAAGATATTTGTACATCAATTAAGAGGAAGGTGAAAGAAACAAAACCAACCTGTTCTCTTGACTATAGCAAATAGGTAGTGAATAAAGCTGATCTAATCTGGTTTTCTCCATCTCCACTCCAGGCAGCTGAGCCAAAGGGATACAGGAGTGGGGCAGCGAAGTGCTGGAGAGGGTGGGGTCCCTGGCAGGGGCTCCACCCTAGAGTCTGCCCATGGACCTAAGTGAGGACAGGCACTCCTGTTTTCGTGCCTAAATGTTTCTTTTCCAAGACCACTCTGGCCTGCCACATGCCCCATCCTGTGCCCATAAAAACCCTGAGACCCTAGTGGGCAGAGACACAAGTGGCTGGACATTGAGAGAAGCAGAGGAGCAGAAGAGCACACTGATAGACAGCAGGCACCGGAAGGCCACGATAGCAGGACAACGTGGAATTTGGTCAGGGGCAGTCAGAGGAGAGTCCGGCCACTGGATGGCCTGACTCCAGGGGAAGACCACCTTCCCACTCCATCCCCCTTCTTGCTCCCCATCTACCTCGCTGAGAGCAACTTCCAACATTCAATAAAACCGTTCACCCATCCTCCAAGCACATGTGTGATCCGATTTTTCTGGTACACTAGGGGCAAGAACCCGGGATACAGAAAGCCCTGTGTCTTTGTAATAAGACAGAGGATCTAATTGAGCTGATTAACACAAGCCACCCGCAGAAGGCAAAACTGAAAGCGCACACTGTAACACATGCCCACTGGGGCTTTGGGAGCCGTAAACACTGAACCCTAGAGGCTGCCATGGAGTTGGACCCCAAAAACGCTCCCCACGAGCTGCCTGTTTGCTCCCGCCAGGGGTTGAGCAGTGGGGCCCCGAAGAAGAGAGCCACACCCCTGCCACACGCCCTGTGAGGAGGATAAGGGAACTTTACCCCTTTCAAAAGGGAGCTGGGAGAAAAGGAACCAGGAGTCACACTTCCTTTTTCATTTTTTAAGATATAATTATGCTAAATGAGCAACAAAACAAAGGCTGAGTATATATATATATGAAAGAATTTAGTGCTATAATCAAATTGAATTTACAGCAAAGTTAATGTGATAGCTATTTAACAATTACAAATCAGCATAGTTATCCCCAAATGCTCGAAAAATGGGTGTAATGTACAATAATTAGGATGGATAGTGAGCATTCATACTAATAGAGTCAATATAACTAATATATATAAAAATATGTCAATATAACATATATATAATATATATATATATAACAATATAAGTAACTAATTAATAGAAATTTGCATTTCCTGGGTCAACTGAGGAAAAGTGGAGTGGGCAGAGGTAGAAGCCACTCTGAGTCTCTTCTGAAAATCTCTGGAGCCATAATCCTGGGGATCCTAGGGTGCTCTGCTTTGCCGGTAGGTTATCTTCATCCTGTGTTTTCTGGAGACCAAGGGCCATGAACCCTCCTGTCCATTCCCCCTCTCTGGGGCCTGGCTTTATCATATGGAAGAGTAGAGTGACTGACAGCATTGCTACTGAAGTCAGGTAGTACTCCAGTCTATGATGAGTATGTAAACAGAGGGTAAGCACTTAGAAATCTCTGCAGCAATGTGACATGGTGACATTGTTGCGCTGTCCAGGCCGTGGGTTTCTCAGGGAGCAGGGCATCAACAAGTTTAGTGTTGTCAAGCCCTCAGGGTAAGCCTCCTGCACAGCAGGACCACAACACAACATGTGATATTTGCCAAATGTATCCTACAACTATAAAATGCTGAGAAAATGGAAACATTTATTTTATTTTGTAATTGTTATTTATTATAACTATTATAATTTTCACAAAGTCATTTAAAAAAATTTCTGGTTTACTGTTATAAGCTAAAACAGGGAAGTAAAATCTGTATTATTTATTTGAAACTCTGATTTACGGATTGGAAAACAAGCTTCTCTGGACTCCTTTGTCAAGAGAAGATACAGGGTTTCTGCGTGCAGCTGTAGACATGAAACAGTAAACCTCATGATGATGACATAAACGATATGAAGAAGTAAAGACTAAAAACATTAGCTTCAGTTTTCCTCAGAAGTGTGATTTCTCCCATATTGAGACTGGGTTTGTGGCTGTGATTGGTGAAAGGCTCAAACCACAGGGTGTTATTTGCAGAGTGGTCCTGGCTAGTGAAACAATGAAGTCATCAAAGCCTAATGGCATTTACAATTAACCATAAGGAATTAAGAGTCAAAACTGAAATAACTCTTTAAGAGAAGGATTATTCTGAGGCAGGCAGATCACTCGAGGTCAGGAGTTTGAGACCAGCCTGGCCAACATATAGTGAAACACTGTCTCTACTAAAAAATACAAAAATTAGCTGGACGCGGTGGTGCACGCCTATAGTCCCAGCTACTCGGGAAGTTGGAGCAGGAGAATCACTTGAATCTGGGAGGCGGATGTTTCAGTGAGCCAAGATTGCACCACTGCACTCCAGCCTGAGCAACAGAGTGAGACTCTGTCTCTCAAAAAACAAACAAACAAACAAAAACAGAGAGAGAGAGAGAGAGAGAGAGAGCAGGAATATTGAGTAGTATAAAAGCCGACAGAAGAAACATTTAATATTTTACATATGACATGAGTGTCTCAAGCACATCTTACAAAGTAATACTTTGAAACACTGATCAAAAAGATACATATACACACACATGTACATATATGTTAAGTGGAAAACTGCATCAAAGATGTTTGTTTAAAATGTTGAGTGAATCTGAGGCAAAGAGAATAAATAGCTCAAGAACCACTTCCCAGTGACATGTAGCTCGAAGGATTCAAGAACTGGCTGTTATGAAAAACCACCTTACAGAACAAGTGAAACTAGCAAAGCATTGTTTATGGCAACTTGATGAATGCACAGATATTATTAACATGGCAATTATTTCACTATAATTTGAACACTGTGTTGATGTGGAGAATCCCTTATTGCCAACAAACACAACGAGTTCTGAATAGTATACAGGTAGGAAGAACTGCATGAAAAGAATTACAGCAAAGTGTTTGGATTTTAGGTTTTGTGTAGACATGTGTTCTGATGGTGAAGTTGCAATGACAGGAAAACATTCTGGAGTTGTCAGATTAAGCAGTTGTACCAGAATGTAAAATAATGCACCACTGCTTTCACGGAGAAACGCTTGCTATGAAAACAAGTCAGCTCAACTGAAGTGACATAGTACAAATAGTAAAATGTGTTAAATTCAAGATTATTCTTTTTATTGTGTGAAACCATGACAGCTGATCACAAATAACTATTATTATTGGCTGTTGAGATATTTCAAAGAACAAAGTTCTGTTGAGAATGTCTGAACTTCAGAATGAATGCTTAGAGCTCCTCCTGCAACATAAGAAACAAGTTCAATTCCACTTTTAAAATATGTAAATTAGACCGTCAGACTTGTTCATTTGTCTGGTATTATTTTTAATTGTCTTAATAATACAGGAGCTATTAAGAAATTATTTTTAGGCAGTTAGAAAGGGTAAAAGAGTTCTTGGTGGACCTACAAAGAACTCAAACAAATTTACAAGAAAAAACAAACAACCCCATCAAAAAGTGGGCAAAGTATATGAACAGACATTTCTCAAAAGAAGACATTCATACAGCCAACAGACACATGAAAAAATGCTCATCATCACCGGCCATCACAGAAATGCAAATCAAAACCACAATGAGATACCATCTCACACCAGTTAGAATGGCAATCATTAAAAAGTCAGGAAACAACAGGTGCTGGAGAGGATGTGGAGAAATAGGAACACTTTTACACTGTTGGTGGGATTGTAAACTAGTTCAACCATTGTGGAAAACAGTATGGCAATTCCTTAAGGATCTAGAACTAGAAATACCATATGACCCAGCCATCCCATTACTGGGTATATACCCAAAGGATTATAAGTCATGCTGCTATAAAGACACATGCAGACGTATGTTTATTGCGGCACTATTCACAATAGCAAAGACTTGGAATCAACCCAAATGTCCATCAGTGACAGACTGGATTAAGAAAATGTGGCACATATACACCATGGACTACTATGCAGCCATAAAAAAGGATGAGTTTGTGTCCTTTGTAGGGACATGGATGCAGCTGGAGACCCTCATTCTCAGCAAACTATGGCAAGAACAGAAAACCAAACACCGCATGTTCTCACTCGTAGGTGGGAACTGAACAATGAGAACACTTGGACTCGGGAAGGGGCACATCACACACTGGGGCCTATTGTGGGGAGGGGGGAGGGGAGAGGGATTGCATTGGGAGTTATACCTGATGTAAATGACGAGTTGATGGGTGCTGACGAGTTGATGGGTGCAGCACACCAACATGGCACAAGTATACATATGTAACAAACCCGCACGTTGTACACATGTACCCTAGAACTCAAAGTATTAAAAAAAAAAAAAAGGGTTCTTGGTGGAATATTCCTTTAATAAAAAGCAGCTCCCAAACCATTTCTTCTCTAACAGAAAGCAGCCTGACCTTTCAGGCGGCAAGCATAGATATACAAACCAGGAGCTTCCATATGTCAATGCCAGCAGCTGTACCTGCATCCAGGTACATTCAATATGGCATTTTCCACTCTCTTTTCCTTGTCACCATGTGTGCGAGTGTCATGGAACTGTCCAGGTAAAACCTGTGGGTGTCATGGCAACCACCAGGTAGAAGCCACATTTGCATAATAAAGATTAGGGTGGGAGGACCAGTCTTTTCTCGGGCTATGTAAAGGGCACACCTGGTCAAACCGATCTCCTGGGCCCTGTGTAAATCTATCACTGCCTCCTTAAGCCTCTGTATAAAATCTATTGTGTTCCGCCCCAAACCGTAGACCCTATCTTGGACGACCCGCTTTCTCAGCCTGAGGAAGCTTTCTTTCTCTTCTTTTTTGTATATTAAACTTTCCACCCCTAAACCCACTCCTCGTGTGTGTCCGTGTCCTGAATTCTTTCTCCGTGTGAGACAAAGAACCATGGGTAATTCCCCAGACAATGGAGCCATTTCATTAATACATCCACTCAAGGAAGGAGTGCAACATGTTTCTCAATTTCAGATAGGATAGAGGGCAAAAGAGAAAGTTGGAAGCGTGGAGGAGCAGAGCTTCTACAGCTCGTTAGAACGGGCATGAGCTAACCTCAATGATAATTTACGTAGGTGATGCTCTTGATATTGCATAGCTGTAAAAAGTTATCATCACACTTTTTACACATTCGATATAATGCTTCAAATTATTTTTTTGAGACAAAGTCTTGCTCTGTTCCTTAGGCTGGAAGGCTGAAACACAGTGGCACGATCATAGCTCACTGCAGCCTTGAACTCTTGGGCTCAAGCAATCCTCCTGCCTCAGCCCTCAGAGTAGCTGGGACTGTAGGCCTGCACCACTACACCCTGGTAATTTTTTATTTTTGTAGAGATGGGGAGTCTCACTATGCTGCCCAGACTGATCTTGAACTCCTGGCTTTAAGTGATCCTCCTGCCTCGGCCTCCCAAAGCGTTGGTATCACAGGCATAAGCCATTGTGCCCAGCCCTGAATTTAATTTTTCATCGAAAGAACTTCTCAGAAGAAAGTCATAGATCAGGAATAATTTCTTTCATCAAAAGATAATTTAAATTCAATTCTAACTTTACAGGACAAATTTGTTGGAACTGGCTACTCATGAAGGATTGAAGATTAATTTTGAAAATACAATATAGTATCACTTGCTTCATTTTGGAAAGAATTCAAAATAAATATCCTGAATTCACTGAAATTCCTTTAAAATTTAAACATTTTAAATTGAAATTTTGGTCAACATTCCTCTGTGATATGCTTTCTCTACTGCAAATGTTATTAAAACAAAACATGGAGCGAAACAGAAATCTTGTCTTTTACAAATGGCACTGTTAGTAATCTAATTCAGATCAGACTAACACACAAGAAGTAAGCTCATTTGTCACTCTAAAGACTTCATGTATTAATGTACATGGTGTTTATTCAGAGGGTGCATACGGACATTTCATACGGAGAATCATCTTTCACTCATTACATTTTATCTAGCTACCTTGGTGACACAATCAAAAGTTACAAGTATATAGACTAATTACCCACAAAAATGCATGCTTTCAATACATGTGTATAATTTTTGTAATTCTTCCTTTTTTCCAATGTTATGTCTGTGCTGATTGTATTTATTGAAGCATAATTTTATGTTGAACTTACTACTAAGTAGATTCTACTGAGTCTATTAATAAAAATCTGGGCTTGTATTTTGTGTATCTTTATTTTCTTTTGTTTTTCCTAGGAATTTGTTTTTTGTGTGTTTTACAAAAGTATTTATTTGCAGTGACTTGGAAATTAAAGATAGTTTGATAAAGACTGACTTGCTGAAATCCTAACTTTTTTCCTCATCCAATACTTCCTTTCTCTTTATGCAGATTAATCAGATTGAAATGATTAATGCTCACTCCTTTCTCTTCTTTCTCAACTCTTCCTGGGATATGTGTTTGGGTGATTTAGCCAATCCTATCCTTCCCTTACTGCTCCCTAAAATTCATTGGTGTAATTTTAGGAAGTGGTAAGGGAAGGACAGGATTGGCTAAACCACCCAACTTGGCTGTGTGAGAGAGGAGGGAACAAAGCTAGCATTACTGTTATAAATGGTTTGGTGAATCTCTACCCCAGCTTTTTATGACTTCCTCTATCTGGAATATATTTTCAATATATTTCACTGCTGAACTACTGGCCATCTCCTCTCCCAATGCCTCTACTTCAAATCTCGAAATCTCGAAGTCTGTGTATGCACTCTCTGAGAGGAGCTAATGATGACTTACTGGCAGTGACTTACTATTATGAATAGGGCTTAATCCTTTAAAAGAATATTCATACTTTAAAAATGAAATGAGTTGACCCAAATGGATGAGGGCTGCTCCTGTATTTAGAAACCCATTTGTAACCATGCTGCTGTAATCCATCCTCTTTCCTTACCTGGTCAGGCAGCAAAACATAAAACCATGGAGCCACCACCCACATCCACCCTTGTACCATTTACAAACAAAGCTCAACTGAAACAAGGCCAAATAGTTTAATCCTAGAACCAGCAGGTACTGGTAGAGGTTGAACACCCAATAATGGAAGCCGGACCCAGCTTACTTTGGGGGATAAAATTTGAACACATCAATATCCTAAAACTGTTTAAATAATTCAAAAATGTAAATAAGATGAACCTGGCACCATCTGCACAGGTGCTGACAACTGACAGCCGGAGGACAACTCTGATGGCGCCATACTCCCTCACCATCTGCCATGTGTGCAGGCTTTTGTTGTGCCTGTCTCCCTCACGAAACTGTGAGTTCATGTAAGGGGATGATACATGTCCCCAACAGTTCCTAGCATAGGGTCTAGCCCATGGTTTATGCCTAATAAACCTCTGTAGGATGAATGCCATCTCACCTCTTCCAAATCCACAGAGCCCGGTGACCCTGGAGCCATATGGCTGGTTCCATTTATAGAAAACGGGAGCCAATGAAAGAGTAACTCAGATGCTTGCCTTTTAAGAGTGGCCATCCTGGAAATTTTCCTTATCAACCTACCATGTCACCTCAGCTCACACACCAGAATGTGCTTTGCTTTTGACTTCGGAGCCTCATAGAGCAGAGAGGAAATTGATTTGTCATCCAGGTGCATTGTGTCTAGTGATCCAGACAGAAGCATGAGCTCTCAATGATCTTATATGTTGAACAGCACAAACAAGCCATCTGGAGCAACACGTTCACCATGCTCAGGCACCGAGTGGCCAGGGATGAGCTGCTTCCACCACAGCAGCCACACTGCTCCACTATCCTTCCCTTGACAGATCTCAAGAGGAGGCACTAGATGTCTGGGAAGCTAGACCAGAGACCAGCTGCCAGCTTGGCCTGTTGGTCCCAGCACGCTGGCCCGTCAGCACACCAGCTCTGCCAGCAGCTGCACACCAAGGATCAGGGTGAGCCAGTTCCACAGCTGGGACCTCAGAAAGGAACATTCAGATGCTGTAGTGAGCAGATGGGATGTTGCAGCCTCTGTGTCGGCTTCCTGACGATTTCCAAAGCTCCCACCCCAGACAGGAGAAGTTTGCGGACACACCTGTGCTCATCAGGTGCTGGGATACTTCCTTTCCTAATGAAAGACAAGGTCAAGAGCACACCCCTGATGTCTCCCACAAAAAGACACCAACACCCCAACTTCCCCCCATACTGCTCTTATTTTATGGTTAAAAATAAAAATGAGGAAACTGAGCACAAGGAGTTTTTGTACCTCACCTGAGAGGCTCCGGTAAGGCCTGTGCTGATATTTGAATCCAGGCAAACAGGTTTCAGGTTCTCTGCTTTTGACCACTGTGTCCCCTATGCCCACTGGCCAGCCATGCTCATTTCTGGAATTTAGACATCTACAGCCCCATTTGTAGTCGGGGCCGTGTGATGATCCAGTTCTCTGACCGTGACCTTCCTCCATTCAGCTTTGGCATAAATGCACTTCCTATGAGAATATTTTTACAGTTGCTTTCTTTTTATATATTATCAGAGTGCCTTAGCCTAACCTCGAGATTATCTACAAAATAACCCACTTACCTTTGGCAATATTTAGAAAATGTCTTCTCTGTAATAGTCATTTTCACAGGGGTGACAACTTGGTTAGTGTAAATGAAAAATTATACGTCTTAATTCCTGAATTCAAGTGGGCCAATAAGAGCAAAATGTCAATCCAATGCATTTAATAAAAGAGTAGTATTTCACGTCCAGCTAGAAATAAAATTGGAATTTGTAAAAAATATTATGTTGGAAATTTTTTTTTTTTTTTTTTTTGAGACAGAGTCTCACTCTGTCGCCCAGGCTGGAGTGCAGTGGCCAGATCTCAGCTCACTTCAAGCTCTGCCTCCTGGGCTTATGCCATTCTCGTGCCTCAGCCTCCCGAGTAGCTGGGACTATAGGCGCCCATCACCTCGCCCGGCTAATTTTTTTTATTTTGTTAGTAGAGACAGGGTTTCACCGTGTTAGCCAGGATGGTCTCGATCTCCTGACCTCGTGATCCGCCCGTCTCGGCCTCCCAAAGTGCTGGGATTACAGGCTTGAGCCACCGCGCCCAGCCTATGTTGGAATATTTTTAAATAACACGTTACTTACATTAGGTGCTGTGAAATTTAGCTACTTTCTTTTTTTATTTTTATCTGTTTTGTTTTGAGACAGGGTCTTGCTCTGTCATCCAGGCTGGAGAGCAGTAGTGTGATCACAGCTCACTGCAGCTTTGACCTCCTGGGCTCAATCAATTCTCCCACCTCAGTCTCCCTGGTAGCTGGGACTCCAGGCGTGTGCCACCACCCCGGCTAATTAACTACTTTCTTTACTGTTCAGCTGTGTATTCCAGATATGTGCTTAAATACAAAGTTAGACAGAAAGTAGATTGAACAATGTGTATGCATTTGTATAGGAGCAAAGGATGACTGTGAAATAATTACTAAAACCAGTTAGGGCACCCCCTGAAGACTAATAGAAATGTTTAGTTTGCTACATTACCGCTCTTACTCATAGATTCCAGAAGGCTTTAATTAAATTCATGCTTTATAATTTGTCAAAAATAAAACAGACATGCATAACAGAGTTATTAGATGGTTGTCACTGAACCAAAACAGGAATTAAAAGAGAAAGAGAAAAGAGGGCTCAAGAGGAAAGAAAAAAACCTCAGACTATTTGGAAAGAGTGAGTGTTGTTTTTATTTGTGTGTAAACTTACAAGCTGGCCAA
Organism: Macaca mulatta; assembly: GCF_049350105.2. Lineage (NCBI taxonomy): Eukaryota > Metazoa > Chordata > Mammalia > Primates > Cercopithecidae > Macaca > Macaca mulatta. The sequence goes on from NC_133418.1 coordinate 8,513,711, forward strand.
AAGGCTGCTCTGCCCGGCATTCCCTTGAGCAAACTGACTTGGGGAATCAAAGTGAACCAGTTCAGTTATATGCAGAGGATCTGAAAAACTTTGAAAGTGTCAATGATAGGCCGGGTGCGGTGGCTCACATGTGTAATCCCAGCACTTTGGGAGGCCGAGGTGGCAGATCATGAGGTCAGGAGATTGAGACCATCCTGGCTAACACAGTGAAACCCCGTCTTTACTAAAAATACAAAAAAAAAAAAAAAATTAGCTGGGCGTGGTGGTGGGCGTCTGTAGTCCCAGCTACTCGGGAGGCTGAGGCGGGAGAATGGTGTGAACCTGGGAGGTGGAGCTTGCAGTGAGCCAAGATGCCGCCACTGCACTCCAGCCTGGGCGAAAAAAAAGAAAGAAAGTGTCAGTGATAACTGTGGCAAGCGATCTTTGTCCTTCTATGAGCTCCTCCACCTTAGATAGGCCAATGTGGGCTTTATTCAAGTGGATTTATTTTCAACTATTTTCTGGAAAAATTGAGATACATTTTTTCCATCTTAGAGAAAATGTAAGAATCTCTAAAGTCCAATTCTCTATATATATTTTTTTAGTTTTCAGAAAAGTTTACTCTGAAATTCCAGTAGAATTGATAATATCCATAAGAAATCTGGCAAATGCTCAGGAAAAACTCTAAAAGAAATACTGCCTGAGCATCAAGCATGGTAGTAAAATAGTAATACGGAACTATAGTTTGAAATGTAATTGGATTTAACTGTATTCTGACTCTAAACATAATCAGTGGTTACATTAGCTATTGAACAAGGGGAAGGATGAACCCTAACTGTGCCCTTCTATGGCCGAAGCCAGGACAGTTCCCTGGTTTGCAGAGGAATTAGCTTATCTCTGTTCTGCCTTCCCCATAGGAAAAGCTGGGAACTTGTTGGGAGGTATTTGAATATCAGCCTCTGATGCAAGGCTCCCTCTACTCCCTCCTTCACCCTCTTCCTGCCTAATCTTGCACATTATTCTCTTCCTATGAGGTAAATTTTCAAATCTCCCCCAAATCCAGCCTCCCTAAGTGGCTGGTGCTAATCCTTGTCCTACTACTGTATTTGCAATCCAGTAATGCTACTGATAAGGATTGGCTGCGTCCCCACCTAAATCTCATCTTGAATTGTAGCTCCCATAATCCCCACGTGTCATAGGAGGGACACAGTAGTAGGTAATTGAATCATGGGGGTGGGTTTTTTTTCCCATGCTCTTCTCATAATAGTGAATAAGTCTCATGAGATCTGATGGTTTTATAAAGTGCAGTTCCCCTGCACATGTGCTCTTGCCTGCCACCATGTAAAACGTGCCTTTGCTCCTCCTTTGCCTTCCACCATAATTGTGAGGCCTCCCCAGCCATGTGGAACTGTGAGTCCATGAAACTTTTTTTCTTTATAAATTATCCAATCTTGGATATTTCTTCGTAGCAGTATGAAAATGGACTAATACAGTAAATTGGTACAGGTAGAGTGGGGTACTTCTATCAGGATACCTGAAAATGTGGAAGCGACTTTGGAACTGGGTAACAGACAAAGGTTGGAACAATTCGGAGGGCTCAGAAGAAGACAGGAAAATGTGATAAAGTTTGGAACTTCCTAGAGACTTATTGAATGGCTTTGACCAAAATGCTGATAGTGATATGGACAATGAAATCCAGGCTGAAGTGGTCACAGATGGAGATGATGAACTTGTTGGGAACTGGAATAAAGGTGACTCTTGCTATGTTTTCACAAAGAGACTGGTGGCATTTTGCCCCTGCCCTAAAGATCTGTGGAACTTTGAACTTGAGAGAGATGATTTAGGGTATCTGGCAGAAGAAGTTTCTAAGCAGCAAAGCATTTCAGAGGTCACCTGGGTGCTATTAAAAGCATTCAGTTTTATATATTCACAAAAATATGGTTTGGAATTAGCACTTACATTTAAAAGGGAAGCAGAGCACAAAAGTTTGGAAAATTTGCAGCCTGATGATGCAATAGAAAACAAAAACCCATTTTTTGAAGTGAAATTCAAGCTGGCTCCAGAAATTTGCATAAGTAATGAGAAGCCAAATGTTAATCACAAAGACAATGGAGAAAATCTCTCCAGGGTATGTCAGAAGTCTTCACAGCAGCACCTCCCATCACAAGCCAGGAGGCCTAGGCAAAAAAATGTTTTTGTGGACTGGACCAGGGTCTTGTTGCTTTGTGCAGTCTCAGGACTTGGTGCCCTGCATCCCAGCCATGGCTAAAAGGGGCCAACATAGAGCTCAGGCTATTGCTTCAGAGGGTGCAAACCCCAGAGCTTGGCAGCTTACACATGGTGTTAGGCCTTCAGGTGCACAGAAGTCAAGAATTGAGGTTTGGGAACCTCTGCCTCAATTTCAGAGGATGTATGGAAATACCTGGATGTCCAGGCAGAGGTGTGCTGTAGGGGTGGAGCTCTCATGGAGAACCTCTTCTAGGGCAATGTGAAAGGGAAATGTGGGGTGGGAGCCCCTACACAGAGTCCCCACTGGGACACTGCCTAGTGGAGCTGTGAGAAGATGACCACCATGTTTAGACCCCAGAATGATAGATCTGTTCCCGGACTGAACCAGGTCCGGCTGCATGTTCTCAGGACCCGATAATGAGATGCATATGAATTGGGAAAGAAGAGAGTTTGCTTCTGTAACTGGATACAGGGAGAAGCTCAGAGATAATTTGTTAGACCAACTGAGGATTGTAAAGTTTTTCCAGTGCTTACATATGTTTAGATTGTATGCCTATGTGCAGTACCATATTCGCCTAAGTTTATAGGTGATTAATTTTGTTTTAACTACAAGGTCAGAGACCAGAAATGTCCTCTAAATCTACTTAATCCATGAGGGCCCTGGTATCATGGTGATTAAGAAATGTCTCCTAAGTCTGCTTAATGAGGGCCCTGATACTGGAGTGATTACTTCTGTCTTATCTTACCTACGATTTGTGTCTAGAGAGTTGCTTCAGACCCCCAGTAAATTTATTTGACCCAAGATGGGTCTTGGTATGAGGAATGTAAGGCTGTCTTTGTTATCTTGACTCACCCCAAGATGGGTCCTGGTATAGGGAATGTAAGGCTATTTCCATTATCTTTACTCGTTCCAGGCTTCAGGAGAAGTGTGAGCAAGGCTCTCCTGAAACATATGTTTCATTTCTGGCTTTGATGTCTGGGCATCAGTTTCCCTAGATTTAATTATTAACTTACTGTTAAGGCAGATGCTGTGGAAGTTTGCCTGTATAACTGGAGTGCTATGGAACCCTGTCTGTGTGACTGTCAGGGAGAATTGGCCCGCCACAGATCACCAACAGCTAGCACCGTGTGCCTGGAAAAGCTGCAGCCCGTGAAATCAGCAGAGAGGGAGGCAAAAAGCCACAAGGGCAGAGCTGCCCAAGACCATGGAAACCCAGCTCTGGCATCAGCATGACCTGGATGTGAGACATAGAGTCAAAGGAGATCATTTTGGAGCTTTAGGATTTGACTGCCCTGCTGGATTCTGCACTTGTGTGGGGCCTGTATCCCCTTTGTTTTGGCCAATTTCTCCCATTTGGAACAGATATATTTACCCAATGCCTGTACCCCCATTATATCTAGGAAGTAACTAACTTGCTTTTGATTTCACAGGCTCATAGGTAGAAGGGACTTGTCTTGTCTCAGATAAGACTTTGGACTGTGGACTTTTGAGTCAATGCTGAAAAGAGTTAGGACTTTGGGGGACTATTGGGAAGGCATGATTGGTTTTGAAATGTGAGGACATGAGATTTGGGAGGGGACAGAGGTGGAATGATATGGTCATCTTGAATTGTAGCTCCCATAATCCCCACATGTCATGGGAGGAACTTGGTGGGAGGTAATTAAATCATGGGAGCAGGTCTTTCCTGTGCTGTTCTTGTGATAGCGAATAAGTCTCACAAGAGCTGATGGTTTTATAAAGGGTAGTTTCTCGGCACACACTCTCTTGCCTGCCACCATGTAAAACGTGCCTTTGCTCCTCCTTTGCCTTCCTTCATTATTGTGAGGCCTCCCAGCTAGGTGGAATTGTGAGTCCATTAAATCTCTTTTTCTTTGTAAGTTACCCAGTCTCAGGTATTTCTTCATAGAAGTATGAAAATGGACTAACACAGCTACTTCTTCCCCACTGGCCCAATTTGTTAAACTACCCTTAAATATACTCCAACAACTACATGGGAAGTCAATCCTGCTGAATAATTTTTAGCAGTTCATACATTAATTTGTTATTTATTAATAGCTGAAGGAGGACAAGGAGCCAGCAAATCTCCTAGAATGTTACAGGCATTTCTTTATCATGCCTGCACAGTTGATACTAACTTGGGAGTTACTGAGTAAATATAGGTTAAAAAAGAGGTTGGGATGGAAGATAAGCCCTAGTCTTATGGAAACTTGTGATTAACTCTCGCCAAACCTTGGCATATTTACACTTCAACATTAAATATTTTTCTATTTTTCTTCTGTAGAAATGACAGTTGCCTATTATAAATTGTAAATTTGGCACAAGTTAAGATCACCCCAGGAGTGAAAATCCTGGCAGCTGCTGGAAGTCTGCTCAAGCACAGTGTGGCTGGTTTTTCTTACTTACCCTCATAGATATCCACAGCTGAAAATAGGTTGTACGGCTTTCAACTATAGAAATATGGTTCTTTAGGCGGTGGGTCTTTAGAGGATAAAAATGACCCTGGCTGCAGGGAAGTCATGAACAGAGGTGTGGATGAGGACTGGTAGGCTTTGCCCAAGGCTTAGTCACTAGGTCCATTTAGCTGATATGCCAGGAAAGGGAGGCAAGGCTTGGAAAATAAGTTGGTGAGGGGAAAAGGGCCCTAGTGACAAGCTGAAGAGTCCCTGGTCTGAAACCTAATACAGCGGAGGAAATGGAACAGTGGAGAATGCAGTGACTCAGAAGAAGAAGAGTAAGGATTTTATTCATCCATTAGAAACAGTTAAAGCTCCAATGTAACCTATATGCTCCCCTTGGTCAAAAGCCCTTAGCACAGATTGTGGTTCATGAAAGGCTATTTAGCTACCATTCTAAAAATCATTCTGAAATTAAGGCAATATGAGCAGGAACTTCTGCTCTGGGCTCAATTGTAATATTGGAGAAAGGACTACACGGCCAAGGCAGAAATGATGGGAACTTGAGAGAAATTCCCTGCCATGCTGGAGTGAATTCTAGACAAAGGAGATGATGGCATTGACTTATGGGCCTTACATTTTAAGAAGACATATTTCATAATCTCCAGAGAAAAAACAATCATAAATTCTTGGTGAAATTTTATTTTTAAAAGACTCATATAAACATGTATTTTTGCTAATCTATTCATAATTGAGGTCACAGTGGTGGTGAGAATTTGAGAGGGGAGGGTCAAATTGTGCCCAACCTCACAGGCTACAGTAGGGACTTTAGCATTTACTGTGAGGTGGAACACTGTGGGAGGGCTTTGAGCATAGGATTGATGTGAGGTGACTGACATCTGAAAACGTTCACACTGGCTGCTCTGTTTACCTAGAACCTCCTCAATGATGATGCAAAAAGTTTACAACAATATGTAGGAGTTTACTTCCACTCCCTACATACCTTTTGGCTATTATGTCATACATATTTTTTTCTGATGAAAGTTTTTTATTTGCCTTTATTTTTGCAAGCTATTCTTGATGAGCAATTCGAAGTTCAAAGTTACTTTCTTTCAGCATGTTAAAGATGTCATTTCATTGTTCTGGCTTTCATAGTTTCTAGTGAGAAATCTGTGACTGATTCATATTTGTTCCCCTGAGTAATATGCTGTTTTTTTCTTCTGATTGCTCCTAAGATTTTTTCCTTTATCACTGGTTTTCAGGAATTTGATGTAGTTTTCTTTGTATTTAACCCTTTTGGGGTTCGCTGAGCTTGTTAAACTTGTGGGTATATAGATTTAATCAGATTTGGAAATTTTGGAGGCCATTATTTCTTCAAATAATTTTCTGTTCCCCATTTTCTCCTTCTGGTACTCCCATTACATGTGTGCTAGACTACTTGACATTATCCCACAGGTCACTGAGAACTTGTTGATTTATTTTCAGTTATCTCTTTTTTATTTTGCGTAGTTTCTGTGCTGTCTATTGCTATGCATTCTAGTTCACTAATCTTTTTTTCTGCATGGTCTAGTATGTGAATTTTTTTCCCACACAGTGAATGTTTTTTCAGATATTGTATTTTTAATCTCTAGGACCTTCCATGTGGTTCCTTTATATATCTCCCACTCCTTACTACACTCATGTTTTCCTTTAAGCATTTAAGCATAATTATAATAACTGTCTTTACATCTTTTGCTGCCACTTTCATTATTTCTATTATTTCTAGGTCTGTTTATATTGACTGATTTTTCTCCTAAGTTGTGAGTCACATTTTTCTATTTCTTGGCAAGTCTAATAATACTGAATTGGATGCTGCAAATTGTGCCTTTATTTAATGAGTATCTGGATTTTGTTTCTTTTTAGTACAGGGCAAGGCTGGCCATGGTGGCTCACAACTGTAATCCCAGCATTTTGAGAGGCTAAGGAGGGAGGATCGCTTGGGTCCAGGAGTTTGAGGTCAACCTGGGCAACAAAGTGAGACCCCATCTCTCCAAAACAACAACAAACCAATTAGCTGAGCATGGTAGCATGTGCCTGTGGTCCCAGCTACTTGGGAGGCTGAGACAGGAGGATCACTTGAGCCCAGGAGGTCGAGGCTGCAGTGAGCCATGACTGTGCCACTACACTCCAGCTTGGGTGACAGAGCAAGACTCCCTCAGCCCCCCAAAAGGTATAGGGCATTGTTCTAATAAAGTTACTTTCTGTTCCTTTCGAGGCTTCTTTTGAAGTTTTGTTATGGTGGATCTAGAGTTGCCTTTATATCAAGGATAGTGTAGCCCTTCTTCTAAGATGTGACCCATCTGGGGGTTTCTACTGGGTTCCCTGAGTGGTGAAGAAGGACTCTTTACTCTGGCTAATGGTGACCTTGCATAATTTCTAGGAGTGTGTGAACCCTGAGAACCATTCAGCTCGTAACTCTGACCTCTCTTTGCTCTACCTCATGGAGCTTCATCCTACACGTGCACACTTTATAATTCAAGAAAGTCTCAAGGCGACAGCCAGGTAAGTTTCTGTAGCTCTTCTTTCTCCTTTTTATTTTATCTTTCCATTCTTGTACTCTGTCCCCACAACTTTCAGTCGCCTGAACTCCAACCTCTGTCTCCTAAACCCAGGGAGAATTCTATTCACCCTTGGGATCCCCTCCCTACTCCATGGTCCAGAATGAGCCTCCAGACAGAAAGTTGGAGTATATATAGATTTTTTTTGAATGCATGGAATAATAGAGAGTTTAGTATCCCATATGCACCGTATTTATTACTGAAGTAAAAACAATCCTTCCACTATCTTAGGATCAATTTAAACTTAATATGGTTAATACAACACTGAATATACGGAAGAAAATTACTAAAGCAAACAGGTATTTTTTTCCCCGTAGGCATTCCAAAAGAAAAGAAGCTGGTATTTTCAGTTTCCTGCAGGATCTTTACTCAGAAAGATTAACTTCAATCAAATCCAGTGCACTGCAGTGGAGCAATGGACAGCCCACACAATGTGATGCAAAGGTGACTGGCCTGTGAACAGGGAGCCATGGATTCCAGTCTTGATGATGTCACTGTGCAGTTTCAGGCTAATTCCCTCAACTATAAAGGAGGCAATGATGACTGCTCTATCCAAACCCCAGAGTTGTTTTCAGGATCAAACGAGCTAGTGGAGGCCAGGTGCCATGGCTCACACCTGTAATCCCAGCACTTTGGGAAGCTTAGGCAGGTGGATCACTTGAGGTCAGAAGTTCAAGACCAGCCTGGCCAACATGACAAAACCCCGTCTCTGCCAAAAATACAAAAATTAGCTGGGTGTGGTGGCAGGTGCCTGTAGTTCCAGCTACTCGGAAAGCTGAGGCAGGAGAATTGCTTGAACTCAGGAGGCAGATGTTGCAGTGAGCTGAGATGGCGCCATTGCCCTCCAGCCTGGGGACAAAAGCAAAACTCCATCTCCAAAAAAAAAAAAAAAAAAAAAAAAAAAAAGCTAGTGGACATGGTGGAAGTGCTACATAAGGAATAAAGGGCTGGATAGAAGGATTATCATTATTAGACTCATGAAAAGTATATTATGTTTGAGAGTAACTTAAGGCCTCTGTAGTAGACGTTCTCAATTCAGAGAGGCAAGTCACATTGCACGTCAAGAACACAGCAGGAGTGAGTGGGCTTGACCTCTCCACACACTCTCCAGGCAGAGTCGTGGAGGAGCACAACAGAGCAGTTTGTAGGAGTTCACATTTTGTCATGCTAGGGCCCTGAGAAGTCCACCTTCAGGGATCACTGATATGGTTTGGATTTGTGTCCCCACCCAAACCTCATGTCAAATTGTAATTCTCAGTGTAGGAGGAGGGCCCTGGTAGGAGGTGATTGGATCATGGGAGCGGATTTCCCCCTTGCTGTTTTTGTGACAGTGAGTGAGTTCTCATGAGATCTGGTGTTTAAAGTGTGTAGCACCTCCTGCTTCTCTCTCTTCCTCCTTCTCTGGCCATGTAAGATGTGCCTGCTTCCCCTTCGCCTTCCATCATGATTGTAAGTTTCCTGAGGCCTCTCCAGCCATGCTTCCTGTACAGACTGTGGAACCTTGAATCAATTAAACCTCTTTTCTTTATAAATTACCCAGTCCCAGGTAGTTCTTTATAGTGATGCAAGAACGGACTAATACGATAACTCTACTGAATGCTATCACCTCTGTGCCACTGGAGTCCCACGGTGCAGATTATTGTTGAGGCTTGGCAGGACCTGGCAAGCTCTGTCCTTCCTGGCTCATGCTCATGGCCAGTCCCAGCCCCCTCCAGAGCAGCCTGGATGAGCTGGGCCTCAGGACCCTACTTGTCCCCGCTATCCTCCAGAGAAGTGCCATTCACTGGGCCTCCCACCCAGCCAGCTGGCTTCTGTCTTCTGTACTGACAGTCAGAAATCCATTCTCATTAACTGCTGCCTAATTATCAGCTTAATTAAGGGCACCTGCTGGTGAGATAGGCCCCTCCGTTCCAGGTTCCTGCCATACCTATCACGGTTAATTTGTTCCTGGAGAATCAGGACTGAAGTCTTGTGTTAGCTAGATGTTTGGTTATCTATAAGTCAGCTCCCACTCAGTCCCCCTGGATAATTGGGCATAGCCTGTGCCGCAGGGCAGGCCAAGGCACAGGAAGAAATTCTCCCTGAACCCAGCTGTTAAGGGTATCTGCCAACCAGTAGCATTGGCATCACCTGGAGCTGCTTCGGAATGATCCATCTCAGGGCCTGCCGCAAAACTACTGAAGCAGAACGTGCATTTTAACCAGAGCCACAGGTGATTTGGGGTTGAGAAGCACTGCCCCAGACTGAGGTATGACGTGGACAGCAGTGGAGCATTATTGCCAGAGGCAGCAGGGAGCATCCAAAGACAGCATTTACGCTGCTGTATAGAGGAAACCGAAGGAGCAGTGAGCCAATTGGAGGAATAAAGGGAACACAGTTACCACCAACATGGAGGGGAAGGAGCTGGGTGGCTCTGAGGGTTATGAGGTCTGAGGGTTACAACTCCCTGCTGGGCAGATCTCTCTTATCAACAGTGGGAAGGGGCAATTTGAGAGGCACCATTCCGTTAACGCAGTTCACCTAACCCAAGAAAACTGTCAAAATATATCAAACAGGCATAAGCCCAGTCTCTGGATAATTTTAATTTCAAAACGACAACATTCCTCTGAGCCTACCTAAACAAGGTCAAACTGAACAGGGTCAGAACAAACCAAGGATTTATACAAAAACTGACAAACAAAAAACAAAACACCCAGCCAAAATCTGGCTGCAAACCCTCTACGCAAATTAAAATAAATGACACATATACTAGGTGATTAAGGGTTTGCCCTCTTGTTATCAGTGAGAAAGGGCAAGAAGATGCCATCACAGATGCATCAGCAATAGTTTGAGATAAGAAATTGGAGGAACTAAGTTTGAACCTTGGTTCCACTTCTGTGACAGTTTCAAACTTTCACCTTGTTGACAATCTTTGATAAAATAAAGCTCACAAGGCTGGGCATGCTGGCTCATGCCTGTAATCCCAGCACTTTGGGAGGCCGAGGCGGGCGGATCACGTGAGGTCAGGAGTTCAAAACCAGCCTGGCCAACGTGGCAAAACGCTGTCTCTGATAAAAATACAAAAATTAGCTGGGCATGGTGGCATGCACCTGTAATCCCAGCTACTCAGGAGGCTAAGGCACAAGAATCGCTTGAACCCAGGAGGCAGAGGTTGCGGTGAGCTGAGATCCTACCACTATACTCCAGCCTGGATGACTGAGCAAGGCTCTGCTTCAAAAATAATAAGTAAAAGTAAATAAATAAAGTTCATAATATGTTTCAAGGGAGTGTCATGGGAATCAGCCAGGATGGCTAGAACACACCTACCTGCCTGGGACCTGAGTCAGCTTACGGTGTATTCTTCACTCTTCATTCCTCAGCCCAAGGTGATGTTGGGCTTAGCAGGGCTGGGACCGGGCTGCACCTGGGAATAAGTGGAATCCCGGAGGAAAGAAGGTGAGAGGACAAAGTGCCCTCTCTGCTGGAATCAAACATTGTCTTCCAGAGGGGAGTCCTTCTGGGGTCTGGATAAAACTCTGGTGCATGGGCCCAAGACTCGGAACCCATCCCAGCTCTGTTACCAGCCAAAATGATGCAAGGCAAAAATGATAATCCTCTCTCCCAGTTAATTTTAAAAGACATGAAATGTCCTCAGTTTTCTCCATGTATTTATATGTTTTATGCAATTTTGCTTAATATGCAGATCTTTCTTTTGCCTAGCCCAGTAAGGTCGAGAGATTCTCCTCTCAATTATATTTTATAGCTAACCTGCTCCTATACAAGGAAGTCAGGGTATCGGGATATGTATAGCAAGCTCCAGCAGAAAATCAGAGAAGAAAAGAAAAAAAAAAAAATCAGGGATATGAGGTGGATAGGAAATGTAGGATTTTCAGTGTTGAGTGAGTGGAAAGGAGAAGAAACTGGAAGCAAAGAGGTGAAGAAAATGATTGAGAGGGGTTTTGATGACAAAAGAAGCCTTTTAAATAGCAGAATCTATAAACCTGCAGGCTGAGCCAAATGAATATTCAGTGACGAAATATAACGTACCAGCAGTGAAAGTAAGGAAGGCACGGGCCACAGATGAATGAGGCATTAATAAAACAGTAAACCTGTCCCTCGCTGGAGCGCAGGTACGAGAGGTGCTAAAGCATAATGATGCGCAAGTTAGTAAATACCATGGCCAAACAAGCGGGTGGCAAAGGCACTCGAAGCCATTGAAATCACACTGAAGGTACTGATAAAAGATGTCATGAAACGCCTGGGAAATACCACACTGATCTACTTACAGTTGATGGGGGTGGGTGGGGGGAGGGGGGCAATTTTGTACTCATTTGTAATTTTAAATTCCTTTTCCTCCTCCAAATCCTTCACTTTATTTTTTTAAAAAATTGTGGGCCAGGCCTAGTTGCGCACATCTGTAATCCTAGAACTTTGGGAGGCCGAGGCGAGTGGATGACCTGAGGTCAGGAGTTCGAGACCAGCCTGGCCAACATGGTGAAACCCCATCTCTACTAAAAATACAAAAATTAGCCGGGCGTGGTGGTGCACACCAGTAATCCCAGCTACCTGGGAGGCCGAGGCAGGAGAATTGCTGGAACTCAGGAGGCAGAGGCTGCACTGAGCCGAGATAGTACCACTGCACTTCAGCCTGGTGGCAAAGCGAGACTCCGTCTCAAAAATTAAATAAATAATAAATGTGGAAGAAGTGCTCAGAAAAAAAGTAACAAGTATTTGGAAACAAAGCAAAGCATAGCACAGAAAAAAGAAGGAGAAGGGCGAAGAGGAGAAATTGTAGAATACAACTGGGACTGTCCTTCTATTTGTGACAAGAGAAAAAGGGTCCAGGGATCATAGTGAACCACAGACAAAACTCAAGTCAGCATTGTGGTGTAATTAGATAAAAAGGTAAATATATTTGTTGCCATGATGAGGAGCAGAAATAGAGTGTGTTTTAGACAGAGCTCTGGACTGGGGCGAGAAACTGCTAGAAGTGACTGCCATGCACTTTGTGTTCATGAGGATCCTGCAGCTCTGTTGAGGCTCGGTGGGGAAGAGTGTAGGACTGTTCTCTGCCAGAGGCTCCTGGTCTATTAGATAAACCTGTAAGTTATTGTGTTTACGTTGCTATGAAAAAACTGTGTGTGTGACTCAGGCTGTTTTCCCCAATTTACTTAAGCCTAAGTTTCCCCATCTATAAAACAAAGAGGATCGACAAAATGATCTCTAAGGGTTGAATTCTCTTCAGCTGGCTGGAGGGTGGCTGGAGGGAGGCTGGAAGTGTACTGCACTAGGATAAGATGGTCACTGTCACAGCTGGGTTCCAGGAGTAAGTGAAGTTCCCAGAACAAGGGGAAAATCAAGCCAATCCACGTGGAGAAGGCCACCATCAGGCACTAGAAAGGCCAATAGGAACATGGACCTGGAAGACCAAACCTAGGGTCAAGATCTGAATCTTAGAGTCAAGAACTCCAACTCAAGGCTGAATTCAGAAGAATAGTCTGGGAAAAAGCACAAGGCAGAATGTCCAGTAGGGGCAAAATCATGTTGTTATCATAGTTTTCTAACTCTCCCTTAAATCCCCCTAATATCCCCTCCTAAAATTCCTTAAATCTCCTCCCAAAATGAATGAGGGCTGGGTGCGGTGGTTTATGCCTGTAATCCCAGCACTTTGGGAGGCTGAGGTGGGTGGAGCACCTGAGATCAGGGGTTCGAGACCAGCCTGGCCAACATGGTGAAACCCTGTCTCTACTAAAAAAACAAAAAAATAATTAGCCAGGTGTGGTAGTGGGCGCCTGTAATTCCAGCTACTTGGGAGGCTGAGGCATGAGAATCACTTGAACCGGGAAGGCAGAGAGAAGTTGCAGTGAGCCGAGATCATGCCACTGCACTCCAGCCTGGGGGATAGAACAAGACTCTTAAAATAAAGAACGAGGACAGAAAAACTTGTGGACCACATCTTCAATGAAATTAAGTGACAAGATATCCCAGAAGTCATGAAATACGGATAAGTCGGCCAAACCATCAGACAACAGTTAGACCTTCTAAGTCCCACGTGAGATCTGCAGCTCTGGGCAGGGGAGAGTTGGGCCCAGTAGCAGACCCCAACTTGTGTGGAAACCTCTGCAAGTAGATCTGAGAACCACCGGCAGCATGGGGACGTCTCCGCAGGTTCCTTTGTGAGTACAAATGCGGAAAGACCACAGGGACCTACTGAGGGGCAGCAGGGAGATCAGAGGGGGGCCAACCCTTTAACACAACCTCCCTTCTAGAAGAATTCAGATGCACCATGAGGAAAACCTGCTACTTATAAACCTGAACGGAGCTGAGTAAGAACTGGGACATCAGTTCTGAAACATGGGAGGATCAGAGGAGCCCAACTGCAGAGAGAGGCCATTTTCTATCACCTCCTGGTAACAACAGAGTAAGAAGCCTTTGAGATCTGCAGCTAGGAAAACGACCCTGGCCCATCCACACCCTGAACTTTGGAATTTGTTCCTCAATACACAGGAAAATGCTTATTTAAACATGAACAACATGAGTAATTACTTAATCCTATATAAAGATTTGTGAATAAAAATAGAACCTAAAACAATATGACAGAACTAAAATTTAAAAATGTATACTTTAAAATACATGTCTAATTAAAATACATGACAACAGGCTGGGCATGGTGGCTCACACCTGTCATCCCAGCATGTTGGGAGGCTAAGGCGGGTGGATCACCTGAGGTCAGGAGTTTGAGACCAGCCTGGTCAACATGGTGAAACTGCATCTCTACTAAAAATACAAAAATTAGCTGGGCATCGTGGTGTGCCCCTGTGATCCCAGCTACTCGGGAGGCTGAGAAAGGAGAATTGAACCCAGGAGGCAGAGGTTGCAGTGAGCTGAGATTGTGCCACTGTACTCCAGCCTGGGTGACAAGAATGAAAGTTCATCTCAAAAAAAAAAAAAAAAAAAAAAAAAAACCATGACAACAATAATATAAAAGGAGGGAGAGTAGTAAATAAAACTAAAATAGCATAACATTGTTTCATTGTGTGGGAAGGGATTAAAGTTGGAACTGAAAATATGCTACTTCCTTGCAGTCCAGACAAGATAGTTTGGGTTCATCTCTTCCTGCGTCTGTCCACTAAGGACAACTTGATAAACACTGGATATTTTTGTCAGTTGCCAACTGGATGTCTCCTTTGGAGATGTCAAATGTGGTAGGAAGATGGCACACTGGTTTGGAAACCCAAGACTGGAGAAATGGCATTCTGGCAGGTGTCCTATGTGTTCCTGCCCCCTTCCCCCTCCCCATCAGAAGATGACTCAAACCTGGAGTTTTCTGACCCTTGATGCGTCAACAGAAAGCAGCCCAGGTAAGCTTACCCTCCCCTGTCTCTAACGGAAGTCCATCTGATGGCATCAGGTAAGCCTGACACCATGAGCAAGGAGATCGCTGGGGATCAGCCAACAATAAAAAACTAACTACTACTAACACTTCCCTGCTAGGTTGGAGACTCGCCTATTCCGCCAGAGAGATCCCAGGAGGGTGGGACTGAGGAACCCCTTCTCTGATACGGTTTGGCTGTGTCCCCACCCAAATCTCATCTTGAGTTGTATCTCCCATAATTCCCTCGTGTTGTGGGAGGGACCCAGTGGAAGATAACTGAATCATGGGGGTGGTTTCCCTACACTGTTCTCGTGGTAGTAAATACGTCTCACGGGAGCTGATGGTTTTATAAGGGGAAACCCCTTTTGCTTGGCTCTCATTCTGTCTTTGCTGCCGCCATGCAAGATGTTCCTTTTGCCTTCTGCCATGATTGTGAAGCCTCCCCAGCCATGTGGAACTGTGAGTCCATTAAACCTCTTTTTCTTTACAAATTACCTAGTCTCGGGTATGTCTTTATCAGCAGCATGAGAACAGACTAATACATGCCCCCTTAGGCAGCGATATCACAAGATACTAGGATCAATGAAAACAGCACTACAAAGGTTCTGAATACTAAGTTGTAGGCCATGAAAGTAGGACAGAATCTGCATGATAATTAAACACGGTGACTTCTCATTAAAATAAAGGATTTTATAAGACCCAGAGTCTCTTAACATAACAGATAAAATGCTAAGGATATAATTTTAAAAATCACCTGTGGGAAAGAACACAGACAATCTGAATTTGAAAAATCAAACAATGGACATCAACACAGAGATGATTTTTAAGGTGAAATTATCTGACAAGTACTTTAAAGCAGACTTCAGAGGTCTTAAAAAATCAATGACAAATTATCTTAAGTGAAACGAATAGAAAATCTCAGCCAAAAAATAAAAGTTACAAAAAAGAGCTAAACAAACATTATTGAACTGAAAAATACAATAGATACTTCAGAAACTTCCAAAGGATAGAATCAGTGAATTTGAGGACAAATTGATAAGCTCTTCCAATCTGAATAACAGAGAGGAAAAAGACTTTAAAAAAAAAAAAGAAAAAGAAAGGAAAAGGAAAGAAAAAGAAAAGAAATAACAGAGCTTCACAGAATTGTGATAAATAACAAAAGATCAAACATTCATGTCAAAAGGAATTCCAAAAAGAGACAGGAAAGAATGCGAGACTGACAAAATATTCAAAGTTATAATGGCTGAAAACTTGCAAATTTGATTAAAAACACAAACTACAGATTTAAGAAATTGAACAGACCCCAAACAGAATAAACCCAAAGAAAATGACATCAAGACATACTGTCTTTGTTTTCTATTGCTATCATAACAAATTGCCACAAACTTAAAACAACGCAAATTTCTTACCTCTGGTTCTGTAAGTCAGAAGTCCAATACAGAGCTCACCGCATTCCTGTCTGGAGGCTCTGGGGGAGAATCTGTTTTCTTAATTTTTCCAGAGTCTAGAGGCAGCCCCTACTTCTCGGTTCATGGGTCCCTCCTCCATCTTCAAAGCCAGCCATGTTACATTTCTCTGGCCTCTCTTCAGTCGTCATGTCTCTCTCTGACCACAACGGTTAAAAAATTAGGTGGATGTGGCCATCCAGGTAAACCAGGAAAATCTTTCCATCTCAGAATGTTTAACCGAATCCCATCTACAAAGTCCTTTTGCAATGCAAGCTAATATATTCACAGGTACTTGGGATTAGGGTGTGGACATCTTTGGGGGACATGATTCTGCCTATCACACACATCATAATTAAGCTTCTGGAAACTAAAGGCAATAATAATAATAATAATCTTGGCCAGGCGCTGTGGCTTACACCTGTAATCCCAGCACTTTGGGAGGCCAAGGCAGGCAGATCACTTGAGGTCAGGAGTTCGAGACCAGTCTGGCCAACATGGTAAAACCCCGTCTCTACTAAAAATACAAAAAAAAAAAAAAAAATTAGCTGGGTGTTGTGGCGCATGCCTGTGATCCCAGTTACTCAGGAGGCTGAGGCAGGAAAATCGCTTGAACCTGGGAGGCAGAAGTTGCTGTGAGCAGAGATGGCACTGCTGCACTCCAGCCTGGGTGACAGAGCAAGACTCTGTCTCGGAAAAAAAAAAAATATGGCTGGGCGTGGTGGCTCATGCCTGTAATCCCAGCACTTTGGGAGGCTGAGGTGGGCAGATCGTGAGGTCAAGAGATCGAGACCATCCTGGCCGACATGGTGAAACCCCTTCTCTACAAAAAAAAGGCAAAATTAGCTGGGTGTGGTGGCACACACCTGCAGTCCCAGCTACTCAGGAGGCTGAGGCAGGAGACTCACTTAAACCCAGGAGGTGGAGGTTGCAGTGAGCCGAGATCACGCCACTGCACTCCAGCCTGGTGACAGAGCGAGACTCCATCTCAAAAAAAAAAAAAAATTAAAATTAAAATTAAAATATTAAAAATAACTAAAAAATAAAAACAATCTTGAACGAAGTCTATTGTAATATAGGAAAAATCGGTGTTTTTCTTACTCTCTATTCTCAGTCTTTTTCCTACTCTCCACTTTGATACAGTCACTTGTAAAAGTTCCCAGAACCAAAATGGTATCACTTGTGTTAAAAAAAAACAAAAAAACAAAAATAAACAAAAATAAAAACAAAACCTAACAAATAGATCCTGGAAAGGCCATAATGGGGGAGTTCTCATGCATAAATAGCTGATAAAAACTATCACAAAAAATTCTGCAAAAACTGCAACCTTGCACAAAGGCTATGACTACACAAAAAATATACAGGACATTGCGAGGACATCTGCCCAGCAACTGCCTGTCCAACCCCAGACTGGCGCCATTCTCGTTATTGATCCTTGTAGCCAAGGATAATTAAGTCAAAAAATATATAATCCTACCGATTTTTCCTTTAAATACCTTGTTTTCTTCTGCCTCCCAAAATACACACACAGTTTACTATGGCATGCATATTCCCATTACAATGCTGTATTCCCAAATAAATGTCATTTTCTTTTAAAGGGCCTCTCTGTTTATTTAGTTCTGTCAACACTTTTGACACTAGATATGGGGTAGGGGGATTCCAACACAACTTTCTGGAAGATTCTTCAGAGGCTAGAAGCTGCATATCCTCTAATTTAACTCGATTCTGACACTACATATCTGGAGGCAGCATGAGGTCCCATGTCAAGCATCAGTTCCACAAATTTGCCCCACTTCAGATGCCACTGAAGCCACTGACTGGCTACAAATCCAGGTTCCCTTAATGTCTCCTTGAGTTTGATTAATTGCTAGAGTGGCTCTCAGAACTCAGGCAAACACTTGACTTATATTTACCAGTTTATTAACAAAGGCTATAGTAGAGGAAACAGATGAGTCGCTGGATGGAAAGATGTGTAGGTAAGGCACGTGGGAAGAGGTGTGGAGCCTCCATGCCCTCTCTGGGTGTGCCACTCTCTAGGAACCTCCACATGTTCAGGTATCTGGAAGCTCATCTGAAGTACTTGGGTTTTTATGCAGGCCTCATTACATAGGCACGTTTGATTATATCATTGGCCATTGGTGATTAATTCAACCTTCAGCCCCTCTCCTTTTTCCAGGGGTCAGGATGATGGGGATAAAAGTTCTTACCCCCTAATCACATAGTTAGTTCCCCGTGGCAACAGGCCCCCATGCTGAGGTTATTCAGGAGCCCACTAAGAGTCACCTCATCTGAACTGAGGGTGCTTCAGTCACCCAGGAAATTCCCAGGGACTTAGGAGCTCTGTGTCAGGAATCTTAGTCAAAGGCCAAAATTAGAACAGAAGATTCTCCTAGTATCCCCATTGCTCAGGAAATCACAGGGGTTTCAGGAGCTCTGTGCCAGGGACTGAGAGAAGATACTAATATAAGTATTTCTCACTATTTCACATAGCCAGAAATAAATGCAGGCAAATAGAGTTTTTTTTTCAAAAATGCAGGCAAATATCTCATAAATAAGCAAAAAAGGATAGTATTTGTTATTGGCGGAGCTGCCTTACAGAAAACAATAAAGAAAATTTTCAGGCTGAAAGCAAGTTATCCCAGACAGTAATTTCAACCCCCATGATAAAGCACAGACCACCAGGAAGATAATCATGTAATTATAACATATAGTACAAATGCATATTTCTTTTTATTCTCTTAACTGTTTTACAAAGTAATTGTATAAAATTATACGTGTGTGTGTATATATGATAGAAATTATATACATAAGACAGAAATTATATACATATGTGTGTGTATACAGATATGTTATGGGGGGTCTATAATGTATAGAAATATATGCCAATAACAGCATAAGTGGATGAGAGAAAAAAGCATATTTGGCTGAGAAAATGACTCCAGCTAGCAACTCAAATCCAGCGAAATAAAGAGAGCCAGACATAATAAATAAGACTGAAATAACAAAAGCTACACATATATACTTACTTTTCTTTCTTTCCTTAGCTTCTGTATTAGTTTCCTGGGGTTGCCACAACAAATTATCACAAAACTGAACGGCTTCAAACAATGAAAGTTTATTCTCTCACAGCTCTGGAGGCTAGAAGTCTGATATCAAGATGCTAGCAAGGTTGAGTCCTCCTGCAGGTTTCTGGGGGAGAATCTGTTCCATGCTTCTCCCTTAGCTTCTGGCTGGTGTTCAGCAATCTTTGACATTCCTTACCTGGTAGATGCATCACTCTAGTCTGCCTTCCTTGTGCCTTTCTTCTCCTTGTGTGTCTCTGCGTCTTCACACGGCATCCTCCTTTTTATGTCTTTCTCACTCCTCTTCTTGTAAGGACACCACTCATATTGGGCTAAGGGCCTACCCTACTCCAAAATTATCTCATCCTAACTAATTATGTTTACAATAAGCCCCTTTCCAAATAAGGTCATATTCTGAGGTTCTGGGGCTTAGTACATATCTTTTGGGGGAACATAATTCAACCTATAACAGCTCCCTTAAAATACATACAATTATAAAAAGAATAATT
The DNA here is from genome assembly GCF_049350105.2 of Macaca mulatta. Classification (NCBI taxonomy): domain Eukaryota; kingdom Metazoa; phylum Chordata; class Mammalia; order Primates; family Cercopithecidae; genus Macaca; species Macaca mulatta. Next base: position 8,533,280 of record NC_133418.1, read on the forward strand.
ATTAAAATGTAGTGTTACATGTGTGACATTAGTATATGTATAAAAATGATGCCCCAGAAAGTGAGGAAGTGAATAGAGCTATAGTAGTGACATTTTTATATCTCATTGGAATGAAGCTAACTTCATACTAATATGTTCATACTAATTTGTTCATACTAATATGAACAAAGTTGTCAAAGCTTTAACTAGAATCACCAAGAAAAAAAGAGGAAGACAAAAACTACTAGACTCAGAAATAAAAGAAAGACATCACAGAAATAGAAAAGATTATAAAAAATATAATTGTGTGTCAATAAATTGGATACTTTAGATGAAATGGACAAATTCATTGTAAACTAACTCATAAACTACAAAAACTTATAACAAATAGACAATCTGAACAGACCTATGAAAAAGAGATTGAACTAGTAACAAAGAACTCTCTACAAAGATAACCACAGGACCAGATGGATTCACTAGTGAATTTAAGCAAATATTTAAAGAAGAATTAATTCCAATGATTAATAAACTCTTCCAAAACATTTAGAAAAAGGGGAAAAACTTCCCCACTCATTCTATGAGGTAGGTGCTTCCCTGATACCAAAACCAAACAACGACATCATGAGAAATTGATAGACCACTATTTCTTATGAATATAGACATAAAAATCCTCAACAAAATATTGAAAAATCGAATCCAGAATTGAATAAAAAGGATTATAGATCATGACCAAGTGGGCATTTTCCCAGGAACACAATGTTTGTTTAACACTGGAACATCCATTACATTAATATGCCATATTAATAGAATAAAGGAGAAAACCATTGATTATCTCAATTGACGCAGAGAAATCATGCAATAAAATCTGACAGCCTCTTACGATAAAAAGCACTGAACAAACTAGAAATGGAAATTCCTCCATCTGATAAAGGACATCTACAAAAAGTTCATAATTAATATCATACTTTATGGTGAAAGACTGGACGCTGTCTCCCTAAAATCACGAACGAGGAAGGAATGCTGTCTCTTACCACTTCTATTTGATGTTGATTGCTACATGCTACAACATGGGTGAACACTTTGAACACTTAGTCACAAAAGCCAGACATAAAATACCACATATTACATGATCTCATTTATATCAAATGTCCACAATAAGCAAATCTATAGAGACAGAAAGTAAATTAGTCATTTCTTGGTGAGGGAAAAGGGGGAGAAGAAAGAGGATAATAGCGAAAGAGTATAGTGCTTCTTTTTGACTTGATAAAAATGGGTGCACATACCAATTATACTCAAAACCACTTAAACTGATGAATTTTATGATATATGAAATATATCTCAATAGAGATATTATAAAATTAGCAAACACTTTTCAAACAATTTGACATTTCCCTAATCCACAAAGGAAATCTCAACAAAAAATTAAAAATGTTGTCTACAGTCTGAATTCACTACCACAGTTTAGTGATACGGTAATCATTAAAAGGACTTAACAAGCAAACAAAATTTGAATTTCTAGCAACTATACATATTTATGTTAAAGGTATTTAAAAAAATACATCTAAAAAGAAAAAGTAGAAATTCTTTAGGACTAAATAGCAAAAAGACCTACAACTCAAACACTGTGCTGAGAGAAAAATTAGAGCCTAAAGAAAAATCTAAAAATTTTAAAATTTCTCTCAGGAAAAAAAAGCAAGAAAATAAACTTAAAGAAAGAGGACTAATCATAAAGGAATGAACAAAAGTTAATAATAGAAAATAAATCAGATTTGACTAATAAAAGTCAAAAGCGCCAGGCATGGTGGCTCACGCTTGTAATCCCAGCACTTTGGGAGGCCAAGGTGGGCGGATCACCTAAGGTCAGGAGTTCGAGACCAGCCTGGCCAACATGATGAAACCCTCTTGTCTCTACTGAAAATACAAAAATTAGCCAGGCGTGGTGGTGGGCACCTGTAGTCCCAACTTCTCAGGAGGCTGAGGCAAGAGAATTGCTTGAATCTGGGAGTTGGAGGTTGCAGTGACCCAGGATTGCACCATTGTACTCCATCCTGAATGATGGAGTGAGACTCCGTCTCAAAAAAATAAAAAATAAAAATAAGTCAAAAGACCAACATCATAAGACCAACATTTGAGAAGACCAACATTATAGACAAATATTTAAAAGTATAAGACAAAAACCAGAAAGAAGATAGTAATGAAAAACAGAAGGAATGAAAGGAAGCTTAACTACAGATACAAAAGAGTTTTTTAAAATTAGAAAGTAGTATTACTTTATTTCATTGAATTTGCAAACTTAGATGACATAGGCAACTCATAGGATTATAAAAATTCCAAAGTTGGTCCAAAGTAGAGTAGAAAGCTTATGCAAACCAACAACCATAGAAAAAAATGAAATAACATTTGAAGAGCTATTCTGTCTGCCAAAGGTTCAAGGCCCATATGGTGGTTTGGGGTGTATTTTCTAAAACCTCCAGGGAACAAATAACTCATAGATTATGCAAACTGTTCCAGGGCACAGGAAAAAAAGTGGGGGGCAGGCGGGTGATGCTAACCAGCTCATTAGGAGTCCAGTATAATCCTGTGCTCAAATGAGACAAAAGAAGGACAAGAGAATTTCATCTTTCTCACTTTCAAACACTGGTTCAAAACTATGGTTAGTGATACTTCTAGTAATTGTCCTATTCTGTCTCCTCTGTTTATGATGCTCCCTCCTGTAGGTTCCTTGCTTTGTGGGGCTTTTGCTGCCCCTATTTTTAGTGCTGTTTCCCTCCAAGTGTCTCATGCTCCTTGGTTGTGAGCTTTGAGGTTCCCTGCTCCCACGTCATTAACTGCTATCTCTTTGCAGTGCCCTGCCTCCAGTGTTTGAGGAGAAGAAGGAGACATGTCTCTGGGAGGAAAGTGTGCAGCAGCTCATCTCCTGAGTTCCAGGCTCCCCGTTCCTCTTCTTTTTTTCTTTGAGATGGAATCTCGCTCTGTTCCCCAGGCTGGAGTGCAGTGGTGCAATCTTGGCTCACTACAACCTCTGCCTCCCGGGTTCAAGTGAGTCTCCTGCCTCAGCCTCCTGAGTAGCTAGGATTACAAGTGCCTGCCACCACATCCAGCTAATTTTTGTATTTTTAGTAGAGGTGGAGTTTCACCATGTTGGTCAGCTGGTCTCAAACTCCTGACCTCAAATGATCCACCCACCTTGGCATCCCAAAGTGCTGGGATTACAGGTGTGAGCCACCATGCCTGGCCTCCCTGTTCCTCTTGAGTTGTGTGGAATCTCCAGCCCCAGCACACATCCACTTATTACTTTGAGCTGAGGGCAAACACCTCTGTTGTTACCTACTTGGCACAAGCTTGGCAAAGGGCCAGACCTAACTGGGTACTCTGAATGTAGTTCTCGACCCAGTCACTTTTCAGGTTCCCCAGGTTCCCTGCTGTTCCCCATGTCCAATGTCCCAGAACTTGCAACATTCCCAGAGTAGTGGCCACTCTGTGCTGCCACAGCCCTTTCTGGGTGTACTTTGAGGCTATGATTGTCTTCATTGATCGTATTCTGTCTGTTTTCTGTTTCTCAGGGATTACCTAAAATTTGCCTTCAATTGATGACCCTTTTTTCTTTTTCTGGTACTAACAGCATTGCTATTAATTTGCTTAACTAGAAAGATACTTGGTCACTTCCTCTCCAGCTTGGCCTTTGTTCGATGGGGACCCACACGGGTTCAACATGCTATCGAGAAGTGTTATTTCTGTTCGGGGCCCATCTACCCTGGCCACGGCACGATGTTTGCCTGCAACAATTCCAAGGTGTTCAGATTTTGTTAATCTAAATGTCATAGAAAGACATTCTTCTGCTATTGCTAGGGAATGTTCTTTCTGCTTCACTGTGCTGCTTTGCCCCCAAGTGTCTGATGTTTCTTGATTGAGCATCACTCATTATTGGGACTGAGATTCCCTGTTTGCTTGTTGGTAGCTGCTGCTCTTGTTTGTTGTCTCCTGTCCCCAGTGTTTTAGGGGAAGGAGGAGGACTTGTCGCCTGGGTAGGTGGGCAAGAAGAAAGTTGCAAAGAAATAAAGCAGAGGGAAGGAGAGGTAGGTGTGTGTGCTCAGCCAGCCTTCTTGATCCAATCTTTATATCTATACTAATTTCAAGGTGCTTTTAGTTACAAACTACATGTTGTTCTGCCACTGAAATAGTGAACTACCTTTCTTAGATTGGTAAAATAGGTAGTTATACCAATGTTACTTAAACAATAGTAATACAAGTAACATTATGACTGCTTATCCGGCAGCACAGCTGTCAACTGGTTTCACCTTTCCCTCTTAAAGCCTACCTCTTTCTGCTTCTCCCTCTCTTATGTGGCACATTCAGTGCTCCTGGCCTCCTCAGTGTAATCAGCTCTTTGCACATCCAACACATCAAGATTCTCAACTAAAGGAGAAGAGCATCCTGAAATGACTTCCTACAAGAGGTCCAACTTCTCCACAATTGTATTTGCTTAAATTTACATTTTTCTCATTTGCCAAGAGGATATACTAAATGATTAGTTGATTTTAGAATGTACATTCTTAAGGGCCAGAGAGTTCCTATAACTAGATAATTCGCTCTTTGTGGATCATATATTATTGAGCCCTACAAAGGGGTGTTGTTTGATGGTGATGATGACTGGGATGATGCTCTATGCAATGTATCCTTCTGAAGGAGAGCCTGGTAGTGTCCATTTATCAACCTCAAAGTGATGAGTAAAACCAAAATATTCTACTCTCATCATCACATTCTATACTTTATTATTTACTACAGCATCTAAGATCTTCTTGATCTTAAGCACATTTTTAGCCTGTATCACCTCCTAAACACAAATATTCGAGGAAATATAATTAGTTTTTGTAGCATAATATCCCAGGATGGTAGCTGGCATTATTGTGTCTACTGAAAAGTACTAAGGAACACAAAGGTGAAGTAATCAATCATATGCCAAGGCAGCGAGAGAACAGCAATGACGTGTTTTAGATGTAGAAACCCCTGTTCTACCTAATAGACTCGGTGCCAGCCCCTCAGCAAACACTGAGCATGCCTGTTCCTCATTTTCACAATCGAATTTACCTATCATTGCATCAAGAAGACATGCTGGACTGGGCGTGGTGGCTCACGCCTGTAATCCCAGCACTTTGGGAGGCCGAGGCAGGCGGCCCACGAGGTCAGGAGCTCGAGACCATCCTGGCTAACACGGTGAAACCCCGTCTCTACTAAAAATACAAAAAAATTAGTTGGGCGCAGTGGCGGGCACCTGTAGTCCCAGCCACTTGGGAGACTGAGGCAGGAGAAGGGTATGAACCCGGGAGGTGGAGCTTGCAGTGAGCCGAGATTGCGCCACTGCACTCCAGCCTGGGCAAAAGTGTGAGACTCTGTCTCAAAATAAATAAATAAATTAATTAATTAAATTAAATAAAAAAGAAGACATACTGATTCCCAAACGAGTAAGACTGGCTGAACATTAAAGCTGAATGATGGATGAGGAGTCCCTGTGGGATGGTGCTATGAACATGGGCCACCACAGTTAACATCATGACCACTGTCTTTACATACTGGCCCTTGGCAGACAAATTTTTACCATCAGGCCCAGATTTACATGATTCAAAGAGTATAAAAATAAACTATAAACAACATCCCACCTGCCTGGGACACATGCACATTGAACAGGAGATGGCACGAATTTCTGTATGAAGTGGCCATTAGTCATTCTACAAATACAGACCTTGTTGCCAGGAGTGGAAACAAGCCATCATTAGTGTTAGTGTAGTTATTGGCTGAGTGGGTAATGAGGCTATTGATTGGACAAAAGCTCTGTGGCCTTTTTTCCCTTATGGAAGTCCCTGAACCTGAGCATGTGTAGCATTACAATGGAAATTTCTCTCACCAAATCCTTTGCACATGTCCTGGTAAATCTTCTTCACAAAGTAGTTCTTATATGTATAACTCAGTTTCACAGATCTCCTAGATATCAGTTTGCATTCTCCAGAATTATGTGGCAAAAAAAAAAAAAAAAAAAGAAGCAAGCAGGCTAAAAAGAAATTAGACATAGGCCGGGCGCAGTGGCTCATGACTGTAATCTCAGCACTTTGGAAGGCCAAGGCGGGTGGGTCACAAGGTCAAGAGATGGAGACCATCCTGTCCAACATGGTAAAACCCTGTCTCTACTAAAAATACAAAAATTAGCTGGGCATGGTGGCGTGTGCCTATAGTTCCAGCTACCTGGGAGGCTGAGGCAGGAGAATCGCTTGAGCCCGGGAGGCAGAGGTTGCAGTGAGGCAAGATCGCACCACTGCACTCCAGCCTGGGAGACAGAGTGAGACTCCGTCTCAAAAAAAAAAAAAAAAAAAAAAAATCAAAGACGTAAAGCAAGCCTACCCATTTCTACTTCACATTCACAGCTCTTTCCACACTTGGTGCCCATTTCTCAGATTCCCTCACTATACACCTTCCTGCCCTTTATTCCTGGCATTAAATGACTATATCTGCCAAGGTGTTCCCAGGTAGGCAGGTTCACGTGCAGATTCCCACAAGTAATTGTCACCCAGGCTGCAGTGCAGTGGTGCAATCTTGGCTCATTGCAACCTCTGCCTCCTGGGCTCAAGCGATTCTCCTGCCTCAGTCTCCCAAGTAGCTGGGATTGCAGGTGCCTGCCACCACATCCAACTAACTTTTAGTATTTTTAGTAGAGACAGGGTTTCACCATGCTGGCCAAGCTGGTCTTGAACTACTGACCTCAAGTGATCCACCTCGGCATCCCACCTCGGCATCCCAAAGTGCTGGGATTACAGGTGTGAGCCACTACACCTGGCCCCTACAAGCATCTTTAAAGCCATCTGCCATTAATACCACAAAGACGGAATCAGCAGGATGCTGTGTCTGTGTGCAGGAGAAACACATCTCAGGTGATACAGGCTGAAGGTTGTCAGTGAAGTGTGTACACAATAACATGGGAAGCAAGAAAGCAGTCAATGTGTGGAGCAGAAGGCTTTTAAAGGAAGAAAAACCCCGCTGCATTACATAAAAGCAAAGTATACATTTTATCTCTCTTTGCCAAGAATGGAAGCTATAGCTGTAGGCTTACTGAAACCAACCTGAGTTATATGGGTATGTATATACATGTACACACACATAGTAAGCTTTTTCTGCATATCTTGATTTTACTGTTTGCTGGGTTCTTATCAAGCAAGAACATCTTTCTGGAGAATAATCTGCAACTTTGAGCAATCATTGAATAGAAAAATTGCTCACGAATGCTCCGTGCATTCAGTTAGATGGTTTTGTTGAAGCTGATGAGCACCATTCTGCCAGGCACGGAGAGGCCTCTTTTTCTAAAACTCCCTCCAAAGCCCTGAGGAGCCTCTACTCAGGCCAGGGTGGGCTAAACCCCCTGTGGCTGACAGTTGCTTTCTTCACTGCAGGCGAAGATGCCCCTTTGTAACTGGAACGGCTGCTCTGGGCCCACCACAGGTCACCATTCCTTTCAGAGGAAGACATACATAGTTAGAATGACTTGTCCCAACTATTGCTGGGGCAGGCTCCAGGATGGGTAAAATCATGGTGAAACCATACTAAGACCAAAGCAAGGCATTCCAGATTTCAAACACATCACCACCGCCGCCACTACCAACAACAACAAAACCACCACCACCACTACCAACAACAAAACCACCACCGCCACTACCAACAACAAAACCACCACTGCCACTACCAACAAAACCACCACCGCCACTACCAACAACAAAACCACCATTGCCACTACCAACAAAACCACCACTGCAACTACCAACAGCAACAAAACCACCACCGCCACTACCAACAACAACAAAACCACCACCACCACTACCAACAACAAAACCACCACCGCCACTACCAACAACAACAAAACCACCACCGCCACTACCAACAACAAAACCCTGCGGGTTTTAGCAGCCTTTTACCAGGAATTATCTTCTAGGGAGGGAAGCTTTGCACTGTTTTTAGAACTTATGATTTAATAAAACAAGACAAAATTTCCGTTCCCACAGTTCTGAGATTTTTGGCAATCTCTGTACACTTGTTTTCCCATTCTCTACCTGCTCTTCAACAGAGAAAAATCTGACCACATATGTCCTAGGCCTAATCTCCGAACAGTGGTGTCTTGTAACTGTCATCATTGTAGCTTCGGAGAGTACCTTCCTGAGTTTCCCCAAGTTGAGTTTACAGAAAGGGAACCTGGCTTTAGCAGGAGCTAGAATGGGAAGCAGCGCCCCCTGGAGGAACATGGGGAAACGAAGCTGGCAGAGAAACTTCCATGTGGATAGCTTTGAACGGTAGCCCAAGAATCTCCTTCACTTGTTAACGTTCCTGTTCTTTGATGCCCGTCACTGTAAAATGGGTACTCTCACTTCTGCCATTCTGTTCATCTTCTTATGCTTGGAAGTGTGGAAAATACTATGCAGGTCAGATGTTCTCGACACTTTCCTCCTCGGGAACCACTTGGATTTATCCAAAATCATACACATCTTCATATTTGCCTCTTTTTAGGATCAATGGGAGGTAACATTAACGAGAATGCTGGAATGGTGAAACATCAGTACTTGGTGAAAGTGAATCACAAGGCTTCACGCAGACATGCTGGGGAGAAGGATTGTCAGCCTCTTCCCGCTTTCCACATCAGTTGTCATGGCACTACCTAGGGCAAGCATGGCCCCACCCTTCTAGACTCTGGTCTAGAAGTCTACAGCTTTTGGTCATAATTATCATATATATTTATATACACACACATATATATATACACATATATATATATATGTATTTTTATTTTCTTCTTTGAGACGGAGTCTCGTTCTGTCACCCAGGCTGGAGTGCAGTGGCACAATCTCTGCTCACTGCAACCTCCGCCTCCTGGGTTCAAACGATTCTCCTGCCTCAGCCTCCCAAGTAGCTGGGATTACAGGCACATGCCACCAGGCCCGGCTAATTTTTATTTTATTTTTAGTAGAGATGGGGTGCGAACTCCTGATCTCAGGTGATCCACCTGCCTCGCCTCCCAAAGTGCTGGGATTACAGGATTGAACCAGCGCGCCCGGCCATAATTATCTAATATTTAAGGATCAACTGGAGACCAGAAAATATGTTGCTGCTATTTTTATAATTAACCTTTTAGTTTTCAGATAATTTATCAGTGTAATTTGCCTATGGCTAATTCTTTAGTTCTATTCTCTCTGTAACATGGAAGTTGGACCTAGTTTTGCCCTTTGGAAAAGCCATAACATTTATTTGATTTTTCTTTTCATTAGAAAAAAAACATCTGTTTATTACCAGCAATTCCATGCCTCGATATCCCATGGAAATGAAAACATATACCTATACCAAGACTTGTATGCAAGTGTTCATAGCAGCATTATTTATAAGAGCCAAACCTGGGAAACAACCCAAATGTCCATCAAATGGTGAATAGATAAAATTGGTATCTCCATATAATGGAATTCCCATAGCAGTAAAAATGAATTTTTTTTTTTTTTTTTTTTTTTTTTTTTGAGACAAGGTCTCACTCTGTCACCCAGGCTGGAGTGCAGTGGTGCGATGTTGGCTTACCACAACTTCTGCCTCCTGGGTTCAAGCAATTCTCCTGCCACAGCCTCCTGAGTAGCTGGGATTACAGGCACCCGCCACCACGCCCAGCTAATTTTTGTATTTTTAGTAGAGACAGGGTTTCATCATGTTGACCAGGCTGGTCTTGAACTCCTGACCTCAATGATCCACCCGCCTTGGCCTCCCAAAGTGCTGGGATTACAGGTGTGAGCCACCGCACCCAGTCTACGAACTAAATATTGATACATGCAGCAATACAAATGGATCTAAAAGACTATACTAAGGGAAAAAACCATACTCAAGCATTTTCACATTGTATGAATTCATTTATGTGAAATTTCTAATAAAGGCAAAAACAGAAACAGAAGGAAGGTCAGTGGTTACCTGAGCCTAAAACTGGACCTCAAATGGGTATTCAGAAGCTTTTTTGGGTAACAAATGTGTTCTAAAACTAGATTGTAGTAATAGTCGCAAAAGTACATTTACTGAAACATAGAACTGCATAGTTACAACGGGTAAAATTTATGTTTTGTAAATTGCATGTCAGTTAAGCTGAAGAACGAAAACTAATTTTTAAAAAATCTATCTTTCCAGCTTATTAAGATTTTGTCCCTAAAAATAATATAAGTTTTTGATAACTGAACTTCGCAGTTATTAAGTTGACTTACTGACTTTTAGGGAATTTATTTTTGGCATGCTAGTTTAAATCAATCATGACAAAATTTGGGTAGCAAAAGCATCGTATTGTTCGGGGTCTGTGAGACAGGGCTCAGCCTAGGGGAAGGGAGTGGCAGAGTATGGCCGGTGCTACTAAGCCCCAGAGAAACTAGCAAAGTCTGAGGTGGCAGAAAGCCAGAGCCCAAGAAAGATAGCTAAGGCCAGTTCTACATTATCACCTGTGACCAGGGACAGAGGTGGACAATGAGTTTCCAGGTCTCTCTGGGGTTCTGGAAAACACAGAGGTCAGAGCCCATGTCAGTGTCCAAACAGTAAGGAGTCTGGGGCTCAGCCACAGAGCCTCCAAAAGTCTGGCAGCAACAGCAAGAGAGGAATAATCAGCTTATGGAGACCCTGTACCCAAATCCCACAAGTTCTGGTCTGTTCATTTCTGTCACTGAGAAAGGAAGAGCACTTAAAACACATGATGCAAAATTAAAGATGGGTGCATATATTTCAGATTTCAACATTAGTGTCAAAAATACACACTCTGATTTTACGTTAGAACACCAGAGACAAACATCATGGGTATGAGGAAAATAAAATGTTAAATAACTGAGAAATAAAATGAGTAAACACTAAGCTAACCGGGGTTTTTACCGTTGCAACATGTCTAATGAAGTGGTTTCAACCATACCAAAAGGATCAGGACATGAGTATTTCCAGTCTACTTGGAATAAATGGATCTCATTCTGTGAATCCTTTAATAAAAACTGGTCCTGGATAACAGGACAGGATCCACTTCCTTGGTTGTTAACTTGGTACATTCTGTTCTATGTTAATTTTTACTTTCAAACTTGAGTACTGAGCAAATACTTTAGCTTGTCATTCCTCATCAACATTTTGGTGAAAACTGAGGGTTTGTGGGCAATTCACCTTCTGAAAAACGCAAGGCCCAGAGCCCATTCACTTATTCGTGTAGGGTCATGGGTACTAGTTCTGAATTTAGAAAATGGAGCAAATGTATTGGTGTAGAACCAAAGGGCCTGGAAGCCAGATGCTCCAAGTCTATTTCTTGCATAAGGGATCTAGGAGGAAGGTAAAAGGAATTCTCTTTTCCTTCCTTAGCACGTGGGTTCTCAGTGGGTTTTTTATGAAGTCCTTGAATGAATGCTTATTAAAGCATATTCTCATCCAGCCACAAAGCACCATTTCTAACCTCTACATGTAGCCAAATTTTATTACCAGAACAGTGTGGAGACAGGTGGCCATAGTTTCTTCTTCCTGGTTATGCTCAGCCCATTCCATTCCAGCTTAGCTTGCAGGCATAGCTACCTCTTCCTTTAGAACCTGGGGGCCTGGAGGAACTCATCGGGCCTCCAGGTCTTAAGGTGGAGCACGGCCAACTTGGCTGGCTCAAGATGAGATTCCCATGTCTTTATTTCCAAAGCAGTGAGGCCTGACACGAGTTGAGCTGCTCAACGTTCACAGATAGCCTTGATACGATGTGCGAAGGTCTCTAAAGTACATCGTATACTGAAGTTACTTTGAGATTAATGAAAGTGCAAATTGCTATTGTTGCTTTACATCTGACACTTTTCCAAGGGAAAAGGCAATAGAGGGCCCTCAAAAAGAAAATACGCATTTAGAAATTGGCAACCATATTTTTGTGGGAGTGCTCTTTTATTTTTCCTCATCCCCATCCTCAAATTATGGGACATGATAAGGCTTTGGAATAGGGTGTTTGTGATAGGGTTCATGATAGGGTTTTGGAATAGGGTGAGGGTAGAAGGAGTTTCAGTTAATAACTTATTCCCTAGTTGAATCCTGGCAGCAGGGGAGGGAGGGAAGAAGATTCAGTGGTTGCTGCAGCCGTGCCAAGGTATACAACATATGGGTAACCGAGGAGGTCAGTGAATGTCCAGATAGAAAATGCCGTATACGCACGACCATAACAAGTCAATTCAACATTTATGAAGCACCTAGTTTTCAGGCTTGGGTGCTGCAGTGGTAAATGGAAACATTTCTTGCCCTGACCATCACATAGTGTTACAGCCTGAATGCTTGTGCTCCCGAGAATTACTATGTTGAAGCTCTAATCCTCAGTGCAATGGTAGTTGAAGGTGGGGCCTCAGAGAGGTAATTAGGTTTAGATGAGGTCATGAGGATAGGAACCCGTGATGGGATTAGTATCCTTATAAGAGGAGGGAGACCAGAGCACGTTCTCTCTCTGCCACGTGAGGACATGGTGAGAAGGCAGCTGACTGCAAGCCAGAAAGAGAGCCCTTGCCAGGAACTGAATCTGCCAACCCCATGTTCTTGGACTTCTCAGCCTCCAGAACTGTGAGAAATAAATTTCTGTTGTTTAAGCCACTCAGTCTATGGTATTTTATTGCGGCAATCCAAGTAGACTAAGAAATTACCACCAAGAAGGGGGTTCTACTGTAACAAATAATGTGGAATCAGCTTTGGAAATGGATGATGTATAGATAATGGAGAAGTTTCAAGATGCATGCTAACAATATGGACAAGAAATATGATTCTGATGAGGATTCAGATGGAAAAGAGAGGCTGGGTGCAGTGGCTCACGTCTGTCATCCCAGCACTTTGGGAGGCCAAGGAGGGTAGATTACCTGAGGCGAGGAGTTCGAGACCAGCCTGGCCAACATGGTGAAACCCCGTCTCTACTAAAAATATAAAAATTAGCCGGGCATGGTAGTGGGCACCTGTAATCTCAGCTACTCAAGAGGCTGAGGCAGGAGAACTGCTTGAACCGGGGAGGGGGAGGTTGCAGTGAGCCGAGATTGCATCATTGTACTCCAGCCTGGGCGACCAAGCAAGATTCCATTGCAAAAAAAAAAAAAAAAAAAAAAAGATGGAAAAGAGGAGAGCTGTAGAGAAAGCATCCATCTTCTTAGAAGGTGAATATACACATAATTACGAAGAGAATATTGGTAGAAATATGGATGGTAAAGGCCATTCTAGTGAGGTCGCAGACAGAAGTGAGGAAAGTGACATTGGACAATGCAGAAAGGGTTATTTTTGTTATACAGTGGCAAAGGATTTGCCTGATTTATGTTGACGTTCCAGTGTTTTGTGGAAGGTACAACTTGCAAGTGATGACATTAAATACTTAGCTGAAGCAAGTTCTAAGTAGTGTTGAAGAAGCAGTTTGGTTTCTCCTGACTGGTTATAGTAAAATGCAAGAAGAGAGAAATGACTTGAAGACTGAATTATTAGGCAAAAAGGAACCAGAGCCTAAAGATTTTGAGATTCTCAGTCTGTCCGTGTTGCAAAAAATAAGAAAACACGTTCAGAAGAGAACAAGGATATGGCTGACCTACCACTTGATAAGGAGATTAGTGTGGGTGTGAAGCATGGACCTCACCAACCATCTCAACAGAGATGGCCAAGAACAGAGATGGGATAATACCGACAGAAACACTGCCAGCTGACACTAAACACACAGCTGACAGCAGAGGCTGGGCGCGGTGGCTCACGCCCGTAATCCCAGCACTTTGAGAGGCTGAGGTGGGAAGCTTGCTTGAGCCCAGGAGTTTGAGACTAGCATGGGCAACATAGGAGGTGGGGCCACCAGGCCAAGCTACGGGAGTGACTTTGCCACCCCAGTGGTTCTGGAAGGTGAGGCCACTGCTCCAGTGGGTCTGGAGGGCAGAGCATCAAACCAAAAAAGACTCATCTTAAGCCATAAACCCTAATGTGATTTGCTTTACTATGTTTTGGAACTGCTTGGGACCCATCATCCCTTTCTTTCCTCTGGCCGCCTCCTTCGGCATGAGGATGCCTGTGCCTGTCGCACCATCATATTTTGGAAGCGCAAAACTCATCTGGTCTCATGGCTTCACAGATGGAGAGGAATTTTGCCCCAGGATGAATTGTATCTCAAGGAAGGGCATCTTGGGCTTAAGAGTTCCTAAACGCTTTCTGAGCTGGATATTAAGGGATGAATAGCAGTTAGCTCTATGAAGAGGAGGGAAGAGAATCCCAGGTGCAGGGAACAGCATGTGACAAGGTCTGGAGATGACAAGAGGCCATGGCGAACTCATGGAAATGAGAATAGGTGGCTATAGCCAAAGCTTATGGGTGGGGCATGGAGTGAAAGTGAAGGAGATGGTGAGAGATGAGATCAGAGGAACCAGAGTCTAAATCTTTAAAGACTTTGTACTTTATGTGGAAGAAATTGGACTTTTTTTCTAAGAGCAATGGGGAGCCATTTAACAGTTTCAGGTAAGGAGCAACACAATTAGAGTTTTATTTGACAAAACCCACTCTAGCTGTGGGGTATAGAAATGATTGCAGGTGGGGCCAGGCGTGCTGGTTCACGCCTGTAATCCCAGCACTTTAGGAGGATGAGGCAGGCGGATCACCTGAGATCGGGAGTTCAAGACCAGCCTGACCAACATGGAGAAACCCCGTCTCTACTAAAAATACAAAATTATCGGGGTATGGTGGCTCATGCTTGTAATCCCAGCTACTCAGGAGGCTGAGGCAGGAGAATCACTTGAACCTGGGAGGCAGAGGTTGCAGGGAGCCAAGATCGTGCCATTGCACTTCAACCTGGGCAACAAGACCAAAACTCCGTCTCGAAAAAAAAAAAAAAAGACATGATTGCAGGTGGCTAAAATCAGAGGCGGAGGCAGGGGGAGCAGCAGGGCAGGCGTCTGTGTTTGTGGGCGTGGCCCGCGTGAGACATCTAGTGGCCCATACTGGAGAGGTGGCAATAGGGATGGAAAGAAGTGGCCAGGAACCTGAAACCTGTATGTAGATAGGTGAATCTACAGGATGCGGTGACTGATTGGATGTGAGGAGTGAGTAAGAAGGAGGAGTCCAAGATTCTGACCCAGATTTCTTGTTCAGACACCTGGATGGTTTGTGTCACTGTTGTCTGAAATCATGGCCACATAAAAACCAACAGGTTTGAAGGGGAAGATGAACGTTCTGCTCGGGAATTAATAAGTTTGAAATGAGTGTGGGGCAACCACGAGGAAATACCTAGTAAGCAGGTGGTATAAGAGTCAGAAGCTCAAAAAAGACATGCAGACAGAAGGTACCAACTTGGGTCTAAATCAGCATTCGAAAAGTCTTCTTTGAGAACCTTGTGCCAAGCACTGTTTTAGACAGTTGTGCTGCTATAGTGGACAAAACACACAAAAGTGCTTGGGTCCCCATGGGGCTTATTTCCATGTAGACGGTAACTGAAGATCTGTAGGGAGGCCTCTTTGCCCAGAGAGCAACGACAGAAAAGAACTAAGCTAAGAATACTGGGAAGCAATAGAAATTAAAGGATGCACAGAAGAAAGGAATCTGGAAAATAGACTGACAGCCCTGAAAATTGCCAGATTCAAGATGGGGGCGACAGGTAAGGCAGGGCCCCATGTGGGATGGGGAAAGAGCTAAGGCAGGATGGTCTTAGGATTCGAGAGCCCTGAACGTGCTTAAATGCCACTGGGAAAGAGCCTGGTGGGGAGAAGGGATGCAGATACAGGAGCTGGCACTAGAGCAGGAGGGTAATTTGGAACCGATGTGGGGAGGTGCGGAGTAAGGTGGGAGGCAAGCCCCGCCCACTGTACTAGAACACGGGGAAAGGGGAGAGGATGTGTGGATGCAGGTGTTTGCAGGTGTGGAGCCAGGATGTGGGAGAAGTGCTCATCTGATGGCACCTGTTCCCTCTATCGGGGACAAGGTCATCTGCCCACAGTAAATGAGAGTGGAGTGGAAGTCTGAGCTTCTCAGGTGTGTGCACCATACAAGTCATGGTAAGTGAGTGGGGCAAGGGGCAGATGAAATGAGAAAGGGAACTTGTTATATAAAAACTGTTGGGCCGGGTGTGGCGGCTCACGCCTGTAATCCCAGCACTTTGGGAGGCCCAGGCAGGTGGATCACCTGAGCTCAGGAGTTTGAGACCAGCCTGACCAACATGGTGAAACCCTGTCTCTACTAAAAATACAAAAATTAGCCAGGCATAGTGGCACGTGCCTGTAATCCCAGCTACTCAGGAGGCTGAGGCATGAGAATCGTTTGAACCCAGAAGGCAGAGGTTGCAGTGAGCCGAGATCGCACCACGGCACTCCAGCCTGGGCGACAGGCGAGACTCCGTCTCCAAAACCAAAACAAATATCTAAAAAAACAAGCGGTTGAAGCTGAGAGCTACTTGGAGTTCAGTGATCACTGTGACACACACACATATTTTTGAGAACGAGTTTCACTTTTGTTGCCCAGGCTGGAGCGCAATGGCGAGATCTTGGCTTATCGCAACCTCCGCCTCCTGGGTTCAAGCGATTCTCCTCCCTCAGCCTCCCCAGTAGCTGGGATTACAGGCATGTGCCACCACGCCCAGCTAATTTCGTATTTTTAGTAGAGACGGAGTTTCTCCATGTTGGTCAGGATGGTCTTGAACTCCCAACCTCAGGTGATCCGCCCACCTCGGCCTCCCAAAGTGCTGGGATTACAGGCGTAAGCCACCGCACCCGGCCGACATATATTTTTAAATTTATTTAGTAAAAAGAAAAAATAAATCCTCCAGAGCCCCTATTACTCCAATGACACCCAAACTTGCAGAGCACAGCCATTCCTGGTCACATCAAGCTACTTGCCCTCCCCTCCAGGGGCCAACTACTTGCTGTGGGGGTGTGAGTCTGTACGGATGCATGCTCCTCTGTCAGCCTTGGGGACACCTCCCATCACCCCAATCATCACAGCTGTTGGTTGCCTTGTGCTTGCCCCTCCTCCCGGAGGACAGGAGCACACCCCTGGAAGCCTTCCTGTCTGGGCACCCACATTAATCACAGCCAACCCACCATGCCTTGAATGTAGCTTCCATCCCCCTAGGTGTCCTCTCCTCTGGCCAACCCTTCTGTAATGCTCCCCAGTGTGGCTACCTCACCTGCCTGAAGCCGCCTGACTCAAGCTGGACAGGTGCAGCCTTGTCCTGGCACTTCCCAGGCCTCTCATCTCTCGTGAGCCTGCAGTTCTGCTCAGCCCTGGAACTGCACCATCCTGCTGAGGGTCTCCGCATGTCTGAGGGGCTTGGGAAACTATGCTGCATAATTTGAGTTTAGTCCAACAGGCTGCCTTCGCCTCACATTTAGCTGCTGTCTTGATTTTTTCCTTTTTGTTCCCTGCTTCTGGAGATTCCAGTTGAGCAAACCAAGCCAGGGTTTAGAGTGAGAAAGTTGGGGGATGAAAGCGAGGACCCCTCCACCGCCGGGTCAGAGGCTCTTCTTTCCAGGAACCCAGGGCAGAGGCCACCTGGGTCCCCTGTAGGCCGTGAGCACACATCTTCATGTGCACCCAGCCACTGTGAAAATCAAATTTCATCTCAGCTCTGGGCGTTTCTCTGTAGTAGTTCTCAACACAAGACCAATAAACCTGACACTTGCTGGGAGTGAAATCCAGTAGGAGAGAAGTGGTCTAAGACATAAGCCCGTTAAGTCAACCTCGTATTACTAAACTTCCTAATTTAGGAACTGCACTCTGGGCCCTAACACCACTTTTTGGAGGCAGGGTCGCTGTTTATGTTTCTCTCAAACCCAGGCTATTAGTGCAGAGGTCCCCCTAGGCCTGCCTGCTCCAGCCGCCCCCGTCCTGGTGTCACTGCCTGGGAATGAGCGGTGCCACCATCCAGCCCAGTCCTGAGGGACGCCCAGACAGGGCAGCAGACCCCTCCATGTGGTGATGCCTCAGGGGGCAGAAGGAGGTGCACCACCTGCTGTAAGCTGAGGAGGGAGGAAGTGGATCTGGAGCCTCGGAAGGAAGTCGGGGGGCAGGGGAGTGGGGGTGCTGGCTGTGCAGAAATGAACAGGGTGGGCCGCTGTGCTCAAGGGCATCCTTGCTCTGGACAGTGATATGTCTAGGAGATACTATGGTAGCAATCTCTACTTATGTGGCAAAATATGTTAGGAAAATGACCCAAATGCCAAAGGGGAGGAAGAAACCATGCCAGGGGCCAACCTTTTGTTTGTGAGGGAAAACACTATTTTAATTAAGACTAGCTTTAAGGCCTTCCATTCATATACAGATCCAGTTAGATTCCAAACAGCAAAGAGGTCATCAATCAGCTCATTTGATCTGAAACTGTAACAAGACTTTGCTAAATATTGTAGAAAAATAACCCAGCATGGTGTCCTCGGCACTGTGCGTCCATGGCGGCTGAAAGCTGGGCCTCCTGTGGTCTGCCTGCCCTAAGCAGCCATGCACGCACGCACACCTGCCTACCCACCCTGGCTGGGGCACGTGTGGCCACAGGCGCCCTTCCCAGAACCGCAGCTCATGTCAGGTTTGGCACACACATTTTATTTTACTTTCACATTGACACATTCAGGAAACCATTCTGAGAAAAGGTAGAGGCCTCCTTGAAGCAAAGCCTGACTCCCTCCTCTACCCCGGGCTCGGCAGCACCATGCAGGCTCAGGCTGGCACTCACCCCAGGAAACTGTCCCGGGTCACGGCGGCCCTGGCTGTGGATGGTATCTGAGATGGTCGCTGTGGCTTGCCCTGCACCAGGGCCTACCTCGCTGCCAGGAAGTCACGCTGCTGGAGGCTACCTGGGCCATGGGTTTTATTGCTGGTGAACTTGGTTACCCACCTTCCAGTCACATGGTCCAGGATGGTGGCATGATGAGAAATGGCTCTGGCGGTGCCCATTTTGCTGAGATGAAAGGAATCGAAATATGTAAACGACACTGAATCCTGTGATGCTGGCACGTGGCCCCTGCTAGTCTTCAGCTCCAAGGTGGGAGCTCCCTGGAGGAGACAGGTGGAGATGGACCCCCACACACCCACCACACCACCCTCTGGCCATCGCTGACCACGGGAACAAAACAGTCACAGAAAGAATGCTTTGCCTCCACAATCGTAGCAGCACCCAGATGAAGGCCAGAGGTGCCGTTTTATTCCTCAGATCTGATGCTGCAAGAGCCTCTGTGGTTTCAGCAGTCCCCTTGCTTCTCTGTCCCTCCTCAGAGTGCTGGGTGCTGTTCCTGCAACCAACCAGTGACCCAGTGACGGGTGAGGCCACCCCAACTAGCCAGGAGAACCTCAGGGCCATCCCCTTCCTTGACACCTGAGGGAAATGGCTCCTAACGCTGTGTGATGCGTCCTCCCTGCTGGGCTGTCAAACTGCAAATCTTAAGTCTTCTCTCCCGTCTGAGGTAAGCAAAGGCCAGCGACATCCTAACGACAATGGCAGGGGTGGGGGCAGGGTCCTCAGAGCATCTTACATCCGAACTAAGTTGTAACAGTCGGGGTCCTGAGTCATATGTCGAGGCAACTCACAGCCCTGTGGGAGACCCCAGGCATCCTAAAAGGAGGGGTGTGGTGGAGAAAGGGTCATTTCTGGGCTCCGACCTCCACCTGGTTAGCCCCAGGTCTAACAAAGATATTTGAATTCATAGGTCCTATGCATTAGTTTAGCAAAAAGTCTGGTTTCTGGTACCCAAAGAGCTTAAAGTCCCCTTCGAAACGTGCATACAGGCGTCGGATGTCTCGTTTGCTGATGCCCAGGAAATAGTGCTCCACCTTGGTTCTGTTATACACGGTGATGCCCGGAGGGATGGTCGGGTATGACACCAGGTGGTCAATGCCAGCCTCTTTTAAGATGTAGGGGGCATCGTCCTCCAGGGTCTCGTGGTGTCCAATCACACTGTACATTATCTCACAGGGCGCACAGAGCTCCACATACGTCACCC
Source organism: Macaca mulatta (assembly GCF_049350105.2). Classification (NCBI taxonomy): domain Eukaryota; kingdom Metazoa; phylum Chordata; class Mammalia; order Primates; family Cercopithecidae; genus Macaca; species Macaca mulatta. The sequence continues at coordinate 8,553,214 of NC_133418.1, forward strand.
AGTGAATGATGTGGTCCCCAAACTGAAGGTCTAGCCATCTGTGGTTCGGATCGCCCAGGTAGCGCACGAAATCTTCAAACTGGATCCCCCGGGTCTCCGTCCGGTTCCTCCTGTATTTTCTGATGATGCCAGGGGCAATCTCATGCCTGTACCAAGGCTCAAACCGGGGATTGTGAACAAATTTATCCTTAAATGCAGAAATAAGTCTTTCGAAGGGATCTCTTACAATAAAAAACTTGAAGTATGTTTTCAATCTAAGGGAAAAAACGAACAAGAGGTTAACTTGACACCCCAGGAGGTCACAGCCGAGGGGGCGGGAGAGGGAGGAGCGAGCAGAGCGCAGCACTGTGCATGGGACCCTCACCTGCCGAGGCTGCCGTGAACGCATTCCACACGTCTCTTACTTAATCTACTCCAAGATCCTGTGGATTAATCCTGTTATTACCCCACTTGGCAGGTGAGGAAACGGAGGCTTGGAAAACCTCACCTGTCCAAGACCACGGCACTCACCGTAGGCAGTCACTGTGAAGACATCTATTAATCTACATTCTGTTTTACCTGAATGATTCAAAATCATTGATTCAATGATTCAAGAATGTTTACAAATGTTGTTCCTGGGCAGAAGATCCTAAGGGCAGGAACTATGAGTGAGTCAGGAATAGATGAGGCCAGGGAAAGTTACTTTAAGGGCATATTTTAAAAAATTCAATTCCAATTGCCAGGGGAAGGGGGGCAAGAGAAAATGGAGAGTCAGGCTTCACACTCCAGCGGGCAGAAGCGGGTCTGGGTGAGCTGCCAGCAGGCGGCAGCAGAGCAGGGCCCTGGGGAGGAGGGCCGGCAGCAGTGACGATGACAACAGTGACACCACGGAACACGGCGTGCTTACGACGGGCCAGAAACTGCTCTCTGTGCTTTGCACGTCTTCACTCACTGAGTCTCACAAAAGCCCCACGAGTGCTCAAGGCGACAGCAGCACAGTCCTCACCAGGAGCATCTCTGGTAAGGGTTGTAAGGGTGGACGGGCGCCATGCAAGGCAGGTGGCTGCAGACCCAGGAGGCAAAATCCAGCTGGTGACCTGACGTGAGCTGCTGCTTCTGTATCCTCACTCCTTTTCAGCTTTGCTGTCCCGGGCCACCTGAGAGCTACTGCATGAGAACTTTCTCACTGATTAGCTAAGGACTCCATCTTTTTTTTTTTTTGAGACGGTCTTGCTCTGTCACCCAGGCTAGAGTGAAGTGGCCAGATCTCGGCTCACTGCAACCTTTGCCTCCAAGGTTTAAGCAATTCTCCTGTCTTAGCCTCCCAAGTAGCTGGGACTACATGTGTGTACCACCATGGCTTTTTTTTTTTTTTTTTTTTTTTTTTTTTTTTTTTAAAGTAGAGACGGGGTTTCTGTCAGTCACACTCGTCTTGAATTCCTGACTTCAAATGATCCGCCCACCTTGGCCTCCCAAAGTGCTGGTATTACAGGCGTGAGCCACTGTGCCCAGCCTGGACTCCATCCCTGCCGCGATCAGGGGTTCTGTCTCTCTACCCTGCCCATGCTGGATGTAGCCCACACAACCACTCCAGGGGCAGCTCCCACAGCAGTGGGCACAATGCCTCCGGGAGAATCAAATACTCAGTGAGGTCTCTGCAATCCAAATACCTTTGTTGTAAAGAAAAGATCATGTTCAGCAAGCAATCTATAAAACTTTACCAAAGGAGAACAAAGTTGTCTGCTCATTCCTATCAATCAAATTATGTAACCTTCATGTTAATGGACTGTGTGAACGTGAGGCTGGAAGTTCTCAGAAGGAACTGAGAGTTGAGAGGAGCTGAATGGGGGGTGAAGTTAGCTGCCTCTCACTGATGCAAACCGACAGCCCTCCGTGGTCCTCCAATCAACCTGGCAAGTACAGAACTGAGCCTGGGGTTTTTCCCAAATTTCTTCCCAGGTTTACAAAAACTCCCCCCTCCCCTTTGAGGAAGCTGCTCTCACCGCTTCTGAATTTCTGCATCACTGAAGGAAGAGAGCCGAGGAAGGCCGTTCTTCTCGTGGTCGTGCACCACGTTTTCGGGGATCTCCTCAATGGAAGGAAAGGCTCCTGGGAAGTAAACAGAAGGGAAGGCGGGTTGGCTGCTCCAGTGCGCCCCTTAGAGAAGGGCATGTCCTTACCTCGGGCCCCATGTTCCCCACGTGTGCATGACACGCCCACCCCCAATATCCAAGTTTAGGTCTTTGAATTCCAACTGCTTCTGCCAGCAGGATGAGAGAGTGAAGAAAAGCTTCTGGTGAATCCATAAGCCAACTAGAGGAAACTGACGCTTTCAGGGAGGAGAGGGAGGGAGCAGGAGTGGAAATGCTGGCAGTGCCTACCCCTGGCAATGGACCTAACTGGGCTAAATCTGCCATTAGAGGAAGATCGCTGCATGCAAACAGAATTCCTAACACCAGCAACACTTACTCTACTCTGAGACTGGGGGAAAATGCCGGAGAAGCAGGACTTTGGAACGTCGTGCTAACAGATGCCGGCGGCAGCTTCACAGCCCTATCCCATAGACAGGCTAAGCTCTCCAAGCACCACATGCCGCCCGGCCCACAGTGGCGCTCAGGTACCCCGGAGCATCCCAGGCTGGCAAGGAGCAAGGACCTTTTGATGCTGGAAAAATCTGACTAAGCTATGGGATACATTTGAGACAGGAGTCAAAAGAGGACAAGGCGTGTCGAGTAGGCAGGGCCGTGCCAACAGCCAGGGTCTGTCATCAGGGACCAGTGCAGGTCCAGGCTGCTGAATGGAACTTGGGCAGGGGCCATCCTCGGCCTGGGGGCCGAGCAGGTTTTTCACTCTTTTCTCAATGCAGACAAATGGAAATATACGTCAGTATGCTGAGGTTTTCTCCAAGCCTCTGCAAACCTTAATATCCATCTCTGTGTTAATCCTGTAGGGTTAAGATTGGAGACCTGGCAGGGAAGACTCTCCCTTGGCCATCTGAGCAGCGGACACAGTCTTGTCTGTTTTATTCATTCCTCCCCCGAGTGTTTAAAGCCTAGTCCAGAACTCTGCAGTATGTGCTATGGATGGTTGCAAATTAGGCGTGGGGAGCACTGCTCTCAAGGGCACAATGGCAGAACCAGCTCTGTGGGTCCATGTATGGACCCATTCACGTACCTGTCCCCATCCAGGTACACCAGTGGTCACCGAAGACAGCCACAAGGACCACCCGCTTCTGTATTACATGACACAGCAAGCCCACTCCGATGTCTACACTGCCCTTGTAAGTGGGTATTTACTTCTTAAAGTATGCGGCTTCACACTGTGGTGGCTGATTTGTGAGTCTTTTGTATAGTTCTTGTTTTCAATTTGATTTGCAGCCTCCTTCTGCTTCTGAAAACCCAACATGCTATCCAATGACTGCAGAAGCACATTAACTATATGTGACAACCAGAAGATGAGATGCCACCATTCTCTCTCCCAGCCAACCCGTGTGAAGGCCAAACAGCGGCCAGGAGTGACCACGGACTCTGTGGGCAGCATCAGGAGTGGCAAGCAGGACACGGAGCCCCAGGACCACCCACCCATGGTGCCCCAAAATCTGATTCCTGATCCAGGAGTCCCACTGCTGCTGACACGAACCAACTTCTGTCTGAAGCTAAATTTCATAAGCAGAGCCCATGATTATGAGGATAGGTTTAGACTAATTGGAATTAAAATAAATAAACATCTCTTTTTAAAAAGAGTAGTGAGTAATCAAAACTGCCGTGTATGAGGTCACTTTGTGATGATCTAATCTGTTCCTTAGCAAACATCAGGTTTCCTGAAGCAAGCTGACTCAATCCTCTGAACGCAGATGCTTAGTGTGAAATGGGGTACAATTTCTTCCTGCTCGCTGACAAAGAACACTTGGTCTGCAGGTAAAGAGGCCCCAGGCCCCGGGCCAGGCCTCCCCTCCCAGGATCTATGGTGTGAGCCCTTCTCATTGCAGAGAGGGTAACCGTGAGGCTACCTGGCGGCTCAGCGAGTGTGGGGCTCTGGGGACGTGGGACACAGTGGGTGACCATAACCATCAGCCAGGGAACCTGAAGAGACAAAGGAGGGGGGCCTGGGGGTGGGCGAGCCACCAAAAGTGAGGATCCGCTGTGACAGGTGAGGAGAGCCGGACTGTGGCTGTGCCCCTTTGAAAAGAATCGGTGTCTAAACGAGCCCCCCTAACTTTTAAGGCACAACACTAACAGGAAACAACAAAAGCAGGCCTGACTGGAAGGCCACCAGTCCTTTCAGGAGAAACCAGCCCCTGTGTGACTCCTCCTGGCCGTCCTCCCCAGCCTCCTCAGCCACGGCCGCCGAGACCCTTCCCAGAGGGACACTCCGCGAACCCACACACACCGTTCAGAACAATCAGTACTTTCTTCCACTGGGTGTTCCCCACTTTGGGAGTCTGGCAGAAAAGAATCCTGTGCTTGTCACAGACAAATATTCGGTCCAGGACAAACTTGGAGACGGGAGTGTGCGAGAGATTCTTCAGGGCGTCATCCCTGCAGACGTTTCTGATGAGTTCCAGGCGCTCCATGTAGACCAGGGGTTGAACGAGCCGGCTGTCTGGAAGCTCCTTCCCAGTTGGCTGCAGGTGACACGGAGCAGAAGAGGCCCAGCGACCATTAAAAGAGGCAGGACCGGGTCAAGCAGAGCTGCTCCTGCTGGCCTATCCCCTCCTTTCCATCTGGGGCCCTCTTTTCTTCCCTTCCTTGCCTTTCTACAGAGTGACACCCACTAACCCCAGCCCCCTCCCGAGGCCTTCCTCAGAGCCTCTTCACCAGCCCGATCGGCAGGCTGGGCAAGGAAAATGCATGTGAGCTTGGTTCCTTGGACGTCTTTGGAGAGAAGTTTGACTTTAAGAAACAAAATAAGGCCGGGCACAGTGGCTCATGTCTGTAATCCCAGCACTTTGGGAGGCCAAGGTGGGCAGATCCCAAGGTCAGGAGTTCAAGATCAGCCTGGCCAACATACTGAAACCCCATCTCTACTAAAAATACAAAAATTAGCTGGGTGTGGTGGTGCGTGCCTGTAATCCCAGCTACCTGGGAGGCTCAAGCAGGAGAATCACCTGAACCTGCGAGGTGGAGGTTACAGCAAGCCTGAGATCGCACCACTGCACTCCAGTGTGGGCATCAGAGCAAGACTCCGTCTTGGGGGAAAAAAAAAAAGAAAATTAAAAACCAAAGTAAGGGGTTTGGAATCCTCTGGCTAGGGGGAAAGAAAATGGAAAAGCTCAAATTCTACATGCTGGTCCTTTCTTTTCGGGGCTGTTTTAGAACCTAAGAGAATACCTGTAACGTGACAGGCCTTGTGTGTGCGTGGGTTGGAGGGGGCACAGGGAGATGTACCAGTACACACAGAAGTTGCTCAGAGGCCCCCTGTCCTCGGTGAGTTGAAGTCCCCTTGCTGCTCACACCTCCTTGTCCCCCGGGGGTATCCCGAGGGCACTCCTGAATAGCAGGGCTGCTTCCGCCAACACCACTCCGTCCGCCTCCTCTAGCTGTGGCCCTGTTTCTCAGCATTTTGAAGGCTTCTGCTGCTACATCTATCTCTTAAAGCTACACAGAACTTCCCAAGATTTCAAAGCAGGCGATCCTTCCAAATAATTGTATTGAATGGACCCAAATGTCCTTGTTATATCTTTTAAAATGCGCTAGGCTTGCCAGGAAATCCATTTATAGGGTAGTTTTAACAACCTGTCCTCCCAGGGGACAATGTCAGTTAGAAAATGGGAAGGATGTAAGCCTTCTAGAATGCAGACGCTGGAACTATCAGGATGACAGAGGGCGCCCCTCAATGCCCCCTACCCAGCTCTTCCTTTGTGGATCTACTGTAACCAAACTCCCTTACACTCATGACCTCTGGCCAGGATGCTTTCTCCCTCGTGTGTTTGAGTGAATTTCCTGGGACTCCCTGGTGGTGGGAAGGGCGTCCTGGGGGCTCCTGACTGCCTGCTTTCCGAGATGAAGACACTGGAAGCGAGGGGCCCCTTTGCAGAGTGGCCTCCGTTCCTCCCCACAGGGCATCGGCGGCTGCCCGGGGCCCTCCGCCCACCACAGAAAATTAGGAGCCACGCCAGGCACTCTCCTTGCTCTGAGAAGAACGGGTCTCATTTAACCTCACTTCCTCATCCATCCCGCCTCTTGCTCACTTATCCCAAAAAAGCCTCTGTCTTCTCCTCCTTCTGTTCCAAACCTAACCCCGATCACGGATGGCACTCAAGAGCAGCGCGTCAGGGGAGAGCACGTCCCAGCAAGTTCCCTTTAGAAAATGCAGAAAACGCTGCCCTTTTAAATATTGCTTTCCTTTGAACAACAAGAAAAAAGATATTAGATATTGCTTTTCTTTGAGCAAAACATTAAAGACAAAGACAAAAATTCTTCTCTTAAGGGACGAGGTCTCGTTCTGTCACCCAGGCTGGAGTGCAGTGGCACAATCATGGCTCACTATAGCCTCCAACTCCTGGGCTCAAGTGATTCTCCCACCTCAGCCTCCCAAGTAGCTGGGGTTATAGACACACACCACCATAACCACCTAATTTTTGTATCTTTTGTAGAGATGAGGTGTTAGTATATTGCCCAGGCTGGTCTCGAACTCCTGGGTTCAAGCGATTCTCCTGCCTTAGCCTCCCAAAGTGCTGGGATTACAGGCATAATAAGCCACCATGCCCAGCTAAAGAAAAAAGATTTCCTGTTCAATTGTGTCTACAAATGAGCGCTGTTTTCTTTTTTCCTTTTGGAAATACACAAAACCAATTTAAAGATAGATATCATTTTCTATTTTCCATTCAAACATTTGGCTACATCATGCACAAAATAAAGTTTTTTTTTCTTTTGAGACCAAGTTTTGCTCTTGTTGCCCAAATGGGAGTGCAATGGCACGATCTCAGCTCACTGCAACCTCTGCTTCCTGGGTTCAAGTGATTCTCCTACCTCAGCCTCCCAAGTAGCTGGGATTACAGGCGCATGGCACCACACCTGGCTAATTGTTTTGTATTTTTAGTAGAAATGGGGTTTTACCATGTTAGCCAGGCTGGTCTCGAACCCCTGACCTCAGGTGATCTGCCCGCCTCGGCCTCCCAAAGTGCTGGGATCACAGGAGTGAGCCACTGCGCCCGGCCAAAATAAACTTTTAAAGGCGAGCTACGGAACCCGATCACGTTGATAAATCCCGTTCTTTGTGAGAAGACCCATGCTGGGTCAAGGAAACGTGGCCTCAGCAGACATCACCCCTGACATCCCCCACTTCCCTCACCTCCCATCTGAGTCTCACGAGAATGAATGCAGCAAGGGGTAAGAGAAGGGCACAGAGGACACTGAGTTCAAAGCCCAGGCTCACAACTGGCTGTCCAGGGGATACTGACCCAGTGAGCACAGTTCCTTGAGCCTCATGTTTCCCAAATGCAAACTGAGAATAAAAATATACCTCAGAGGGCGGCTCAGAAGACCAATGAGATTGAAACCCAGTAAAGTACACTGCAAACTGTAAAGCACATTCAGGCGCAGTCTTTTTATTTGCAACGACTCCTGCAGGCTGGCAATCTCTCCGGGAGCACCCTCCACCCGGAGAGAGGGAGAGGGAGCACCAACATGACCGCCCTCTTCCTCACAGGATGTGGCATCCTCGAGGGAACCTTGTTGTGACACTTTGCCGAAGGCTTACCCTGCATTTGTTTTCACCCATGTAACTGATTTCCTTTTAAATCCATCCTATTAAAGTCACTCTCCTATTTTCCATAGGATTTTCTGGTCTTGTTTCTGTAGCCCATCCAAATTATTTTCTTACCCTGGGATGCCTCAACCTAAAAGCAACACCTAGGCTGTCTCAGAGTTCTGTAGACTTGACTTCCATTCCCTCAATGTCGTACGAGAAGTAACCTCCAGCAGCACTCTACTCTGACTGGTGTGTGTGTTCTATGTTTACAGAGTTCTAATTTATCGTCCTTACACTGTGAACCATGGCTAGGAGCTGTCCCCATCTCTATGGCTTGATTCTGGGCTTAAAAATATTTTCAGGGCTTGCTATACCCATTTCATCCCTTCTGGCACAATTGCAACTTCGACCCTCTAGCTCCAGAATGGGGGTTAGGAAGTGAGAGGCCTTCCAGAGTGCACCCCTCATCCCAGCCAGGGAATGATTAGGAATTTAGGTGCACAGGAAGCCTGCAGAGAAAGACACGGAGCCAGAACGTCAAGCCAGGCAAGGGCTGGGTGGAAGTCAGCAGCCTTGAGCTCCGCCAGGAACTCCATGAGACTGTGGAGGATCTGCCTTTTTCCTAGGCTCAGTTCTCTCATCCACAGAATTTGGAGGCTGAATTAGTTGCTCTACTGTCCAGGGCCCCCTTTTGCTCTAAAATCCCATGACTTGGTGAGACAACGTCTTCTTCCACTCCTGGTTTCCTCCTGACCCTGCCCAATACTCTCGGCTACCCGGGCGAGGCTCATGTTCACCTGGTCAGGAATGCCACCCAACCAACAGTGACAGAGCAGCCCTGATGCACCGAGCTCTGTGAGGAGCACAAAAATAGACCTGGCCTCTGCCTCCCCCAAATGGAAATTAACACAGTGAACTAAACATGGAGAAGTAACACAGGAAAAGGCTCTAACGCAGATGTGATGACAAGCGGAACCGGCCACAGGGGAAGGCCAGCTCCCCGCAACAGGGGTGCTGTGTTCGAGGGGACAAGGACCACGGCCTGGCTGTGCCCACCTTCAGTTCCTCAGGAATGTGCTTCTCTTCTGGCAACTTCCTCACTTCCGGCATGGTTGTCAGGAACAGAAACTCCTGTCTGGCACTGTACACTGAAAGACAGAGAAGTTGAATGTCTTCTCTAAAAGGAAAAGGCGCACAGGTGGATGGCACAGAACAGAGGCCCCAGAAATAGAAGCTCTCAAAGACGCCGGAATGCCTTTTGACAAAGCCACAAAAGCCATTCGGCGGAGGAGGGCGGTCTGTTCAACAAATGGTGCTGGAGCACCTGGACATCACACATGGAACAAACCTCGATCCAAACCTCACCCCTTATTCAACAGTGAACTCAAAGTGGATCACAGACCTGAATGTGAAACACAAAACCAACAATCTTTTTAAAAAAACAACCAAGGAGAAAATCTGCACTGTGAAAGCCCATTTGAAGAGGAGGAAAAGACAAGCTCCAGACAGGGAAAAAATATTTACGAACTACTTATCTGACCAAGGACTCCTATCTAAAATATATAAAGAGCCCTCAAAACTCAACAATTAAAAAACCAACCAATCCAATTAGAAAACAGGTACGACACACCCAGACATCTCACTGGGGAGTATCCACAGACGGCAAATAAACACACGCAAAGATGGTCAAGGCTGCAGAGACCTTCACATCACAGGCTCTGCCCTCCAGAGGCTCAGAACGGATGAGGAGGTCAACCAGGAGAGAGGAAAAGCCAGCGCCTACACACACAAACCAGGTCCACAAGGGCGTCATTTTGAGTCTCGCCATATGATTCCATCACATTCCCTTCACTGAGAGGGATTTATTTTCCTACGAGAAAATCTAGTTACAACACCTGATCCTAGTTCAATACGATACTGAAATTTGCTAACTGAGGATAAATCATTGCCACAAATATCACTGGCTCCACTGCTGAGCTGAACAGAAACTGTAACACTAAAAAAAGTGTTGCTTTAAACAGCAACTCAAGACAGCCATGCTCTTCCTAGGGGCTCCAGTGGCAGGAGAAACCGGGAAAGGCAGGTAGGTGAGAAGAACACGCACACCACTGACCAGGGTTCTGGGGCCGGCCCTGTCCCAGAGGACAGGGCAGCCCGGGAGCACTGAGGCCAAGGCTTCTCCACGCACTTTCCAGGAAATGGAACTCCCCGCTGAGGACACTGCTGCGTCTGTTATTTCCTCGTCGTGACACTTCACAATGGGCTTCCGGTTCATAACCAAAAACACCGTGAACGTGTGTGAAATAAACTCCAACACGTGAAAAACCCTTTATGGCCACAAGTTTACAAACCCTTTGGGTTTGGGTTTGGGTTACACAACCCTTTGGGTTTCCTGTGCCGCCCAAGATCCAGGCTCCGGGGCACACTCTCTAAACACAGTGCTGGAGGGGCGGGCTCCAGGGAAGAGGCCTACACCACCCCAGCCCAGGGCCTCTCTGACGCCTGTAGGGCAGGCTCTAAGTGTAAATGCTCTTGATGCTTCAGCCCAGCGTTGTTGTGCACTGGCAAGATGCTGCGTGTCAGCTCGCATCCTGCATTCAGAACTCGGCCAGCGGACATCCGCCTTCAGGATCCTAACCAGGTACTTTGGGACAATTAGGTAACATCCCACGTGAGTGACGCAGGCTGGGTAGTGCCGTGGCGGCCACCCCGCAACTGGAGTGAGCCCACGACAGAGGATTCTCGCTGAGTTCACTGGACACTGTGCAGCCAACAGCATCCTCAGCACCAGCACCCCCTGCCTCGGGGTCCGGGGCAGCTCTCCCATCTCAGTGACCCAGCACCCACACACCACACCCCAGATCTCACAGGGCAGGGGAAACACCCCCTTCCACTCGCCTTCAGGCAGCCGGCTGGAAGGATCTCATGGGCAGGATTAAGGACCGCTGGCTGCGGTGCCCCTCTCCAGGTATAAAATCCGAAAGCCCTTCATCTTTCTTCATAGGTTTTATCTTCTAACACGCCCTACCACTCCTTTTCTCCTCTTCACAAAACCCTGCTCCACGCCTACACTTGCTTTTTTTCTAATGGGCCCACCCCTGCTTAGCTTCCAGGATCAGTGTCTACACTGAAAACATTCAGCACGAAACTCGATACATCAAAGGAGAATGAGACCTCATCTACCAGACGCCACTGGGAAGCACCGCATTCTTTTTTTTTTTTTTTTGAGACGGAGTCTTGCTCTGTCGCCCAGGCTGGGGTGCAGTGGCCGGATCTCAGCTCACTGCAAGCTCCGCCTCCCGGGTTTACGCCATTCTCCTACCTCAGCCTCCCGAGTAGCTGGGACTACAGGCGCCCGCCAACCCGCCCGGCTAGTTTTTTTGCATTTTTTAGTAGAGACGGGGTTTCACTGTGTTAGCCAGGATGGTCTCGATCTCCTGACCTTGTGATCCACCCATCTCGGCCTCCGAAAGTGCTGGGATTACAGGCTTGAGCCACCGCGCACGGCATTCTTTAGAGGCCATTCTGCCAGGTAACAGTAACACACAAAGGCACATGTCTTATTTAACTATTACCGATAGAAGTATCACTAAAATGTATCACATCTACTCCTACTTTTTTAAGCAAAATAAACCATAAACAATTTAACCTCATGACCTGGCTTTTGAGTGCCTTCCACACCAGGAGGCGACATTTAGGAGCATCCCGAGTAACACCTATTTCTTATTCTCAGAGCTCTGCTTCTCTTCCGTGCTCCAGCTAGCATCTCCACTTGTGCTTCTCAACTGGCCGCACCCCTGGGGATTCTCCTCCACTGGGTCTCACGCACAGCAGGTTTGTAAAATCCCACAGGTGACTCTGAAGTGCTGCGGGGATGAGAACCACGGTGCTAGGGCTTCAGGAGGGATCTCTCAGTGGCATGTCACTGGGCTGAAGCTGCCATGGAAATGTCCAAACTGTCAAACTGAGATCATCGTCTCACATTCCAGCAACCTTCCAAGCATCCACCCTTGCTCTGCTGACGGAACCCCGAGTCCTGGGTGTGAGCTGTCATGCTCTGTGTGACACCTGCCCAGATACTTGTAGGTGTAATACCACCTCCCGAGGCTGTGCACACCTCACAGGTTTCTCTCGAGGGCTCCTGGGGGATGAGGTGGGACATGCAATGACAGCCAATCAGGGCCCAACAACTGTCACGGGGAGAACCACCATGCGGGCTAATTTCAGGGTGTCCCTCTTTTCCCTGCAGACCTCCTTTCTGACCTTGCTGTCCCTCTGCAGACAGGGTGGGGCAGAGAGAGGATGGGGCAGGAGGTGTAGGACATTGGGCAGCCCTTGACACAGCCAGGGACGTGCCTGGGAGCTCTGTGGGGTGGAGCAGGGGCCGTTCCCCACAGTCACACAGACAACACAGGTCAGTGCAGCCTCCAGGAAAAACTGCTGGCACGGAGGCATTCCTAGCTGCCCCTTCCCAAGGCCACCATCGGCAGGAGGACACACAAAGCGCAGTGCAGAGGAAAGATGCTGTGCTCACCTACATTCCCCAGTATCTCCCCATCAGCCTGAAGGAATGGGCCAATCCACGGCGAGAATGAGGACTTCAATGACTACATGTGTATCTGGCCTCCTCGTGCTCGCCTGCTTGGCCACTGAATGAAGTGGCCTCGGGGCTGGAGAGCACCTCACACACCTCTTTGGACATATCCAGCACTCCACAGACCACAGAGCGCCTCACCCTGCTCAGGGCAATCACGGGCGGTGCCGGAGCAGGCAGGGTGTCCATGCGGTGGGAGAAACACTGTGATGCAGACAAGCCGATGACAAGAGCACGAAGTAGAATCAGCAATTCTGAGACCCAGTTTGGCGCTCTTTATCCGTCCTCATCTGAATGCCTATGTTCAGTAGAGCTAAAAAAGCCTCCGAGACAACCTGAAGACGTACATTTAAATGACCCCCCTCCACTGCACGGAGGGTGACCGTCACTCATGTGGCCACGCCGAGCAGTTGAGGCTGCACCTCTCATGATGACATGAGGCAGAGAGAATTTCTAACTGCGAGCCTGAGAGGCACCCGGCTGCAAGGCATATGGCCACTGCGCTGCTGGGAGGAGGCCCTGCTCCTTGCTCCTCAGGCACCACCCAGGCCTCAGCCACAGAGAGCACCTTCCTTCCTCCAGAGGAGATGCTTGAAAAAACCCTCCAGCCCCTCCCTCTCACCTCCCCTCGCACCTCTGTAACATGACGGAACGGAGGCCATGACCTCCAAGGTCCCTGCTGGCATGAGAGTCCTCTGACTCTGTGACAGACGTCATCTGTACATGTACCTAGGAACAGTGTTGCAGCAAGGCCTGAATTAGCCAAAATTCATTCCGCCATGAGGCATACCTACCATCTGGGTCTTTAAAGGTCAACGTGATGAACTTGCTAGCCACCATGAACATGAAGATCACCCAAAAGCACGCGGCCAGCAGCAGCCACTGGTGGTGCATGTTGTCACACTGCAGCCATTCACTGACTCTTCCTGGAAAACACAAGCGAGACGCCCCTGCTGCTTACAAATGCATCAGGTCAACAAAGAGGAGTGAAGATGGCAGGCGATTTCCGTCAGTAAGTGTCAGCACAAATATTTCCGTTTTTTCCCACTGCTACAATAAGGTAGCTTCACTTGGCATTTAACTTAACATTCCACATTGAATTAATGATATAAATGATGGATTCAATAATAAAATCAAATTTAGAACACCCTAATGGAGAGACATGATCATCAGAGAAGACCACCTCTGTGTGTTTTTGGAACACAGAATAAGACTCCTTTGCACATTTGCCCCCGACTCCTGTTGGGCCCAGGCTAAGGTCCCAGTGAGCTCCCACGACGGCCTGGAAGCAGGTGGCAGGAAGAGGCCTGCCAAGGACTAGGCCGTAGCTGAGGGTTGTTCACAGTGGGCAGAAGCCATGCTGGGGCAATTATGAGCTGGCTGTGTTTAAAATTCTGACTGGCTGACAAGATGTAGCCACACCTAGAGAAGCTCTAAAAAAGCAAAGGAATGAACACTGATGCTTCTCGCCTCTGCCCACTCGCCAGCAACGGACTGGGTAGAACACTGAGGTGGGTGTTTTTCATGCTGTCACAGCCAGGGAGCAACACGGGGCATGTTGGTCCTCAGCCTGGCACAGAAGCCACACTCTGCTGCAGGAGGCACATAAAGAACTGGAAAGTCACTGTCAGTTCTTGGCAGGTGACACAAGAAAGTGTGTTTCATTTCACCTTTAACGCAGTGCTTCTTCAAGCCAAAGCTCTCCACGTACAGATATGACCCTGGGCTGAGCTGGCTTCCACCAACTGACTGAGGCCATCCATCACTTCTGTATGGCAAGGAGAAGCGGTCCCCTCAACATGGTGCTGACGGCAAGTAATTTCAGAGAGAGCTTCCTAACCCTGCGTGGCTCAGAGCTCCAGGAAGACCCAGGTACATCACTCTCCTCCTGGTCTCAACATATACATCCTAGAATCTCACTGGAACCAGGCATCTGGAATGCAAATACGCTCCGTGACACACCCACCACGTGTTTATCCGGCCACACCTGAATACAGCCTGCAGTGGGGAGCTCACCACCCACCAAGCTGCCTGGGTTTTCTCCGAATGGCTCATGAGCCATGCTCAGGTGCCCGTGTATAAGGCTTTGTGTGTCTCCTGGGGTCACCAATAGGGTTGCCTGATTAGACAAATAAAAATACAGGACACCACCCCCCAAAGTTAAGATTAAATTTCAGATAAACAACATAAAATTTTAGTGTAAGTATAACCTAAATATTGCATGAGACACACTTATACCCCCCGCTCCCAAACCAGTATTTTTTGTGCCCAGATATTAGGCCCAGCATCCTTCCTGGGTTCCCCAAGTCGGGTTGAACAAATAAAAACACAGGATACCCAGTTAGGTTTAATTTCAGGGTTTTTTGTAGTATAAAGTCCTAAATATTGCATATACTTATACTAAAAAAAAAAAAAAAAAAAAACCTATGTGTTGTTTTCTGAACTTCAGATTTAACTGAGCATACTGTAGTTTATCAGCAACACCACCCAGCAGGGGACATGCCAAATTCCTTGGAAGCCAGCTGTCCTGTCTCCTGTCTCCATCCCATAATCCCCTCCTCCTTCCACCACTCTTTGTCAGAGGCGGTGAGGCACAAAGTGAAGAGCCCCAGACTTGGTTCAAATCCCTGCTCACACGTGTGAGCTCTGTGACTCCGTAAGTCACTCAACCTCTCTAAGCCTCAACGTCCCATCTCTAACAGAAGGCCCTCCTCCTCCCAGAGTGGCCATGAGGATTAAATGAGACAATGAAGACAAAAAACCAGCACCCACCTGGCCTGGTGCAGACCCCCAGTAAAAACTGACCAATCCCTTGGCACTCTTCATGATTTTCCAGCTTAATCTACAACCTTCTCAGTGTGGTTGCCAGAAATTAATGCCACAGTATGGTCTGCCCCAGGAAGAGAGAAAAAACAACACACACTCTTATTCCAGCAACTTCCCTTCTAGAAACTGAGGCTTAGACCGTGGCCAGAGGATGCAGAGCCCAGCAGTACCGAGTCCACTGAGCTCATCCCTGTAAGACAGTGCACTCAGGGGGATCCATCCTCATCGGTCACAGTGAGAGCACCCCCTGAAAAATGCCAGCTGCAGACTGTTTCTAACCGGGCAGCAGAGGCACCAGAGTGGGTTCAGGAGGGAGTAAAAAGAACAGGATGTACCAAGCAGGTTGCATGCAATTCTGAACAGAGAGGTCTTGGCTCTGAGTATCCTGGGACTTACAACCCACCCTCTCCTAGGCTCAGGGCTATGAAAGAGGGAAGAGTGATAAGAGGCACTGCCTCCGTCCTGCACATGATGCCTGACTGCAGAGCACGTGGTGGGAGGACCCGGGAACTGCGCACTCCACTGCCTGCCCTGTTCATTGCCTCTGGGCTTCCAACCCCCAGCACCCTTGCCCTGCCTTGGGGCAGCACTTGGGAGATTTTTATAGTTTAAGAATCAAATCTTTCCAATGGGAACTAGTCTTCTGAGGGGATCTAATACGATTTCGCCCACTGAGCTCATATCTGCAGGTAAAGTGGGAAGATGATGAGGCCTCACCTGAAAACGAAGAGCCCCTCTGCTGCTCTCCAGGAAGCCGGCTGGCCTAGGGATAGGATTTCACCACCTACGCGAGCTAAAAACGGAGAGGCGCGCTATCCTGAAGCCATGTTTGCCTTCCTAAGTACTGGATTTTCATTTAAAGTCAGGAGCTCTTAGCTTCTTTCACCCAGGCTGGGGGCCAGGGACTGGTCTGCACTCACCCTCTCCCTAGCTAGATGGCTGTGGGTGTGTCACCGAAGAGCTCTTCGGGCTCCCATTTTTCATCCATGAGAATAAACAGCTACCTGCACACCCATTAGTCAGGAGACCTTCTCAACAATCATGCGACTTACAACGTATCATCCAATGTGTTCTTTCAGATGGGTATTTCATTTTCAAAAAATCCATTTTTAACTTGACTTCTGCAAACTCTTACCAAACTAAGATATACAGAGAGTCTCCCCTTCCCTGGCCACTCCATTAGGACAGGAGAAGGGTGGACTGCAGGGTTCCCACCTTCTTCCCCTGCTTATTCCCTGCTTCTTGTCCCCGGGATGGTGCCAGGACATGTGGAGACTCCAGTGGGGGCTGTGGATTTGCAAAGCTTCAGGAGCAAAACCCTAGCCCTGCCAAAGCCACTCTCTTGAGAAGAGCATTACACCCCAGACCCCTATCAGCATTTCAAGCACATCTGCCTGCCAGCATTCCCATATCGGGCTGTAGGGCCCCTTGCAGGCCATAGAGCCTGTGGGCAGTCACTGTGGAGTCCAGGAGGGAGCTCTTTGAGGAGCCGCTCTCAGTCACTGGGCTTCTTGTACACTCGGGGTGAGCAGGGCCTGCTCCCTTTCCCGTGGGCAGCAGAGGAAGAGTCAGCTCTGCCTCATCACCACCCAGGTGGCACCCCCAGCACTGCTCTGCGCCGCCTGACCTGGCTCCACTTCCTCCACTGCACCTAGCACAGCCCACATGCTCTCGCTGTGTGCCATTTGCTCTCCTTGCAAAACGTGGGCTCATGTTGGTCCGGACAGCAGTGCCTGGCATACCACGAGCCAACAATCACTATTTGCTAAATGACTGTGTCAACTGAGCAACTTGCTAGAATTCAGGAACGTGGAAAGGTACTTCAGGAGGCAGCCTGCCCAACCCTCTCCCTGAGGGTCTCTGGGCTTTTCCAAGAATGAGGCCCCCTTTCAACCTCAAAATATTTCTCCAGTCTCCACAGAGCAGTTCCATGTTTAATATCCATTAACTGAGACTAGAAAACAACCAAATGCTATGAGGACTTCAGTATTACTTGGAAAGAAAATGATCTAAGCCACAGCATGTATATGCATTCAAATACACTTACTACTTAAAACACATTGGTTGGGGGGGTTAGGAAATCATGCCAAAGTCCAAAAATGTTTTCATTTTAAATAAAACTCTATGCTGAAAGGCAAGCCAATGACATAGATCCATATCTAAAGTGTCAAGATATACCAGTAAACAAAAAAGACAAGTTGCAGGATGGAATGTATGATCCCACTTGTTAAAAAAAATCACGTGGCCGGGCGCAGGGGCTCAAGCCTGTAATCCCAGCACTTGGGGAGGCCGAGACGGGCGGATCACGAGGTCAGGAGATCGAGACCATCCTGGCTAACACAGTGAAACCCCGTCTCTACTAAAAAAATACAAAAAACTAGCCCGGCGAGGTGGCAGGCGCCTGTAGTCCCACCTACTCGGGAGGCTGAGGCAGGAGAATGGTGTAAGCCCGGGAGGCGGAGCTTGCAGTGAGCTGAGATCTGGCCACTGCACTCCAGCCTGGGCGACAGACCAAGACTCCGTCTCAAGAAAAAAAAAAAAAAATCACGTATGTGTGAGATACGATTACACACATATACAAACATACATACATATATGTAATACATAGAATAAAATCATGAGAGGACAGTAAGAGGTCTTTTTGTACTTTATACAATTCATACTTAAAATATTTGTAATAAGTTTTTTTTTTGTTTTTTGTTTTTTGTTTGGAGGCCAGGTGTCTCTCTGTTGCCCTGGCTGGGGTACAGTGGGGCGATCTTGGCTCACTGCATCCTCCACATCCTGGGTTCAAGCGATTCTCCTGCCTCAGCCTCCTGAGTGGCTGTGATTACAATCATGCCACGCTCGGCAAGTTTTTGTATTTTCAGTAGAGATGGGGTTTCACCATGTTGGCCAGGCCGGTCTTGAACTCCTGACTTCAAGCGATGCACCTGCCTTGGTCTCTTAAAGCGCTGGGATTATAGGTGTGAGCCACTGCACCCGGACTAGTTAAAAATTTAGAAAACTGGGACTTGTTCTACAAGTCACATCCCACATGAGCCAATCAGAACCAGTGAGACTACAGCCCGGTCCTCTCTCAAAATACCTCAGGTCCAGTATCTCTACAGTTTACAAAATCCAGTGCTCAAACATGAACAGGTATGTATGTGCATACAAGTTTAAGGACAAAATAGCCTAAAACTAATGACTTCAAGCCATTATTCATTATCCAGTATCCAGTTTATTCATTCATCCAGTAAAACAGCTGCCAAGGATATGACCCTGAGTCCCTAACCAAACACACACACAGGTCTTGTCCTTATGGAGCCTGTCATCTAACAGGCCCACACGAAGGAAAGAATCTATCTGAGGAGTGGTACTTGATGGTGTGAGAGGCACATGGTGCTGTGGGGAGAAAATACAAGGGGATGTGCCTTGGGCAGAGTGGTTGGGGCCAGCACAGTCACCTAAGGTGAAGGGCAGGGTTCCAGGCCAAGGGAAGGGGCCTCTGAGTAACTAAAAGCAGGCCCATGTGGCTGGAGTTCCGGGGCACAGGCTGAGGCAGATGCAGGCCAGACAACATGGGGCCTTCCAGAGCTATTACGGTGTTTTCCTTGCAAGCAATGGGAGCCCCTGAAGAGAGTTTTACCTGAAAAGAGGGGTGGTGATGTCATGATCTGATTTAAATTTTGAAACAATTTCTTCGGCAGCACAATGAAAGGTGCAAAAAGCAAATGTCCACTCAGCAACGGCCCGGTCTCAAGGTCATTTCCATTCATGGAGGAGGGAGAATTCTAACAGGACACGAGCAACCCCGGCTGGGTGCTCCACATCCCATCATCTCTGGCTGTGGCTCTGGAAGCCAGCGGATGAGCTAGGAGGATCCACATTATCTGACGTGGTGGGTTTTGATCAATCCTAAAGAGCGGTGTGTCCAGCTAAGCGTGGTGTCATTTGCTTCGGGATTATGTGCCTTCCGAATCTCGACATCTGAAGGTGTCTGGCTTTATGTCTGGGGTGGTGGATCACAGCCCTGGCTGGATACCTGGGAAACTTTCAAGAAACACAGTGACACCCCGGGCCCCCAGAATACCCCAGCCAAGACAACACAGATCTCTGGAGGCAGTACCTACGCATTCTTTTAAAGCTCTGTTCGTGACTCTAATGAGCAGCTGGGGCTGAGAATTGCTGGTCCAGGACCTCAGCCCTTCTTAAATTTTAATGCCGACATGAATGCCCCTGGGGATCTTGTTAAAATGCAGACTCTAGGCATTCTGGCATAAATGCCATTCTCCCACCACCTCCTTCCATCTTAAGAAGGAAAATTGGCAGCAAAAAAGCGTCTCGTCAACGAGAGTCTATTGATGCTCTGAATTACAAACGTTCCAAATACACAGCTAAAAGAGGTTTAATTAGAATCTAAGACCTTCCACCACTGCCTTCATCTTACTCTCCTTTCCAGCCCTCCCATCTATGGGTAACTAGACTCTGTAGAATTAGGCTTTGTCTGACTTTGGAAAACAACACAAAACTCTGCCCCATTTTTTTTTTTTAGAAGAGAGGCATTCCAAATTCACTTCACCCCAGCTCCTCTAAGGCCGTCCTATTCTCTCTGCATTGTTTCCTTGAATAAAGAATTGCATCATGGGGTTTGCATCCTACCTGGGGATAACACCACCAAGGCTCATTATTTCGTCTACAAGGGGCCTGGGGCCTGCCATGAGGAGTCCTTCCTCAGGGCTCTGCCCAGGGCTGCTGCTCTCCCTACAGCCAGGTGACAAATGGCCTTTAAAAAGCCTGGCATTTTCTGTAATTAACTCCCCTTTGTTCAAGGAGCCAAGACAACTCCCAAAGTGCCTCTGGAGCTAATGGTGGGAGCAGAAGCTGAGCCCCTGCACGCCCTCCAGTCATGGTAACTGTGCAGGCCCTGAAGAGAGCCTCCCTGATCCCTAGAATCTGCATATCCATCTTCAGAGCTTTCCTACTTCCAGTCATTAAATGGGATCTTCACTAGTAAAGATGTCAGGATCTGAAACGCAGCCAGAGGATTTGGTTCCTCAATTCATCCCACAAGGCTGAACTGGCAGCTGAAGAACTTAAGGCCTTATGGGCAAAGCAGGGTCAGGGAAGGAAGAATCCATAAGAAGCCCTCATCTTCCCCCTTCCTCACCTTAAAGAAAAGAAAAACAGCACACATTGTACATGTTTGTAATTACTAACAATGGAAATGTTACTATTACCATCTCTTGATGCAAATCCTTCCTCCCCTGCATTTCGAAAAGGAAACTTGTAAATTCATTTTGCTCAGCTGCCAATACCATTCCTGCCAGCAGCTTTTCCCCACGTCTGAGTTGTCATGAAGAAGCACAGTGGCTTTCTTACTCCGCTGATGAGTTTGCCTCCCACCTGCCAGGCCCCACTTCTAATCTGCGCGTTCACTTAGTAAAGGTTCTGAAAAGTCCTATGGTAAATAAGCCCACTTCACTCTGCTTAACCAGCCTTTTTCCAGACATTCTTTCATTCAGCAATATTTACCAAAGCCCTCCTCTGAGCTGGGGCTGTGCTAGGCTCTGGGGATACAGCCACACACATTCCCTGGTCTCACAGTGCTTCCTTCTAACAGACATAGACGGGCCATAGACAAATCAAGTGATCCATGTATATGATCAAGCCAGGTGGCAGGTGCAGTGGCTAATAAACAAGGGTATGGGCAGGACATGTTGAGAAAAGGCAGGACAGAGTGTGGGAGCAAGCCACGCAGACCCCGGGGCAAAGACTGTGGTCTGGGTCCCAGAATTCCAAAAGTGGCAAGGCAGCCAGTGTTCCTCAGGCAGAGTGGGCAAGCAGGGACGGGGTGGGTCAGATGAGGAGGCCCTTGACTGACAACCTCACCTCATACACACACCAGGGATCACATATCCAGGGCTCAACTTTTAAAACACAGCTAGACTCTAAAAGGAACTTCACACACACACACACATACACACACACAAAAACCCTGGTAATGTACAAGGAGCTGGTAACCCCAGGAGGATGACGGGAGATGAGAACTAGACAGACCAGGGCTGCAGAAATGGGGACATTTCACCGTCAACCCTGGGCATGTTCTGAACTACAATGCATCACCCTATCATTAGAATCGTTAAATTACAACTTCATAATGAAAACTGTGGCATATGAGTTTATACTATAAAGTTCTATTGCATGTCACTGAAACTTTCAAATTCACAGTAAAGGTTTCTCTCAATCTGCGTTCAGAAATTTCCTTTGTCTTCTCTGTTGTCATCCTCACAATTTACCGCCTTGGAATGATTAACTACCCTTAGGAGAATGAAAACATATTCTTAACTGTCGAATGAGAAATATACCTGTAGTTAAGACAGGCTTTCATGAACAATAATAACAATATACAGTAAACACCTGTACGGGGTTCACTCCCTGCCAGGCACAGGTCTCAGCAGGTACTAACTCACATAATCCCAGACTCAGAGCACACTCCTATTACTACATTTAAGGAAACATTTCTAAGCGTACATTTACATACTCCTAATCAAAAGTTTAAAATCTGCACAGGCAAGAAAAAAGGCAGTAACAATACTGAACAGCATGCTCAAATAACTGATGAGCTCACATTCTCCTTCGCATACCTTCTGCAGCCTGGGGCTCACATTTCCTTGCTGTGTTTCCCCTGAACTGAGGTTCTTGGTTCCTCTTGTCACTGGATAGGAAAATTTAAAAAAAAAAAAAAAAAAAAAAAAAGCATCATTAAAAGTTACAAGATCAACTTACTTAATACAACTTGGTTTATACTTAGGAAGGAAATAGTTAACCATTTTGATGATTCAAATATATTTGGCAGAATGGGTCTCTTACAAAGGCAGGCTATATTTGGATTTCTTGGTAAATGAATATTCTAAATGTACCAAAACCACTAGCTTTTTAAAAGACTCTTCCATGTAACTCAGGTTGAAAAATGAAACATTTTTTTGTAGCAAAAATAATCAAATCCAATTATGCCCATTTCACATGTTTGAACTAGGTAAAGGATTCCTATACAAGATGATCAATTCTTCCAATGCAAAATGTTCTCTGGATTTTTGTACTCCTTACACCTTTAGCACCTGGAAAATTCTAGCCAAATGTCATATCATAAATAACCAGAAACAAGCCAAATTCATGGAATTAGAGAGACCAAAGATTTAGGTGATCTACCAAAATAAACATACAACTCATTTAACATACAATAAAGCCCAAGCTGACTGGGACACATGCAGCATGGTCTCTCGCTGCCTCCCTTTACTCTAAGAACTCAACGCTAAAATTAAAAGCAATTTCCTATTACGCCGATTGAAAGATCAAGCTTTATATACAGTCATTCATCACTTAACAATAGGGATACGTTCACGTGTCGGTAGGCGATGTTCTTCTGCAAACATCAGAGTGTTCTTACACAAACCTAGATCGCACAGCTGACCACAAAGCTAGGTTATATGGAATCATCTATTGCTCCCGGGCTACTAACCTGTACTGCTGTTACTGTACTGAATACTGTAAGCATCTGTAATACAATGGTAAGTATTCGTGTATCTAAAATTGGAACAGGTAGAGTAACAATAAGGTAGTATAGTCTTATGGGACCACTGTTGTATATGTAGACCATCATTGTCAGAAACAACATGTACGGCATTTGATGGTCCTCACATCCACGTTATCCAGACGTGTATGAAAAGAAAATGAACTCCTGGGTTTCTGCAGTCTCTAAGGTCCTGCAATCACCTCTCTCCCCTGTTTCCATTCCTGGCTCTCTCCCACCTTTTTATTGTATGAACTCCTCAAACACTGAAAAATGATCCGAATATAACTGCAAGTTGCCTGTGATGTTTACAAATTCTTTCCTTTCTTTGTTCAGTTTCGCAAACACCCCAATTTTCATTTCAGCGAAGGAAAGAATTTTCCGCTCAGGTATTTCTTTGAGATTCTATTCTTCAGGGTCAAGAGCAATTCTGAATTCTGAATTCCAATTCTGAGCCAAGATGGAATAAGCTCTAATTATAACGGGGAGGGAAGGGGAAAGACCACTTCTCCTTTTGTGTCTTTTCTTTTTAACCCAGTCACTGAAAAGAGTGAAGGAGGAGGTGGTTGGTGATCAGAGAGCCAGAGCTAAACTGAGCTGCCTAATTTTAACAGCGTCTGAGACATGTCTCACTCTGGCACTCCAAGCAATGCAATAACCCAACTCCTCATGGCCCAAAGTCCCAGACTCCGGTTTTCAGACCAAAAAAAAAACAAAACGAAACAAACCTTTATGACAGTCCTGCCGCTGAGCTAACCAGAACCTGGCCGCACTGCTTTCCATTCACTGCCCAACCCTTTCCTGCCTTGCAGACTTGGAAAGCAAAAATGACAGTTTTTGGAAAACCTGGTTCACCTTCCCAGCCAGAAGTGCAGAACTGCATGCCTCAACCTCCAACTTGGGACAGGCCTCCTGACAGCGAAGATCAGAGGCTCTGGGCACCCCGAGGCCCGTCAGGCAGGGAACGTGCATCCCCACCCCTGCCTCCCCTCGCACTGAGGCTGCACATGCTCCTTCTTCCCTGCCCTCCTCAGCATGCTCCTTGGACCCGAGCGGAACCCTTTCTTCCTCTCTCCATCGACAATTACAAACGCAAATTCTCAGCCAAGGGTGAAAGAAGTAAATCGTAGGCTCGCACAAGTATCAATAATTCCGCGGGTCACAGTATCCCGTACAAGGACGCCTTCTTATTGCATAATTAACGCAAGGAAGGCTCTTCCCGCTACTCCCGCGAACTAGGGAGGTCTTCAAGTCGCCAAAACACACCAGGATGTGGCTCGCCAGGACAAAACCCGCAGGTTCTCCGGTTTTTCCGTGCGCCCCGCGGCGGGGCCAGGGGCCCGGGCGCTGAAACCCACCCGCCTGCGCGTCCCCGGGCTCACCCTACTGGAGCGGCGCTCGTCCGGGTCCTTAGGCTCCTCCCCCGGCCCTGGGGGCGCAGCGCGGGTCGGGCCTCGCCGGGCCTGTGGGCGAAGCGCGCGAGGTCCCGGGAGCGCGGGAGACCCGCCCCACCCTGCCCCGAGGCCTCTGCGCCGCCACTGGCGGCCTCCGCGCCGCGGCCCGTAGGGTCCCGGGATGTGGCGGCGGCGGCGGCGGAAGGAAGACTCCCAGCGCGCGAGACCGGCTCTGGGGGCCAGGACGCCGCCGCCCCACGCGGCCCCCGCGCGCCTACCCGGCCGTGCGCGCCGCCTGCCTCGCGCGCGTACCCGCCACCGTCCCCGGCCGTGCGCGTTCCAGCGGGCCGCGGGGAGTGGGGAGGGGCGCGGCGGCGGAACCCCAGGCCCGGATCCCGAGCCTCCCTTCCTGCCGCTGCAGAAGCGTTCCTTCTGACCGAGACGTGCGGCCGGAACAAGTTCCGCTGGGCCTCCATCCAGAAAACAGGTTTGCTTTATGAGATCAAAAAAAAAAAAAAAAGAAATCCCAAACTTGGAAGAAGGCAAAAACCCAAACCAAAACAACAACAACGACAACAACAAACCCACACGCACACGAAAAAAAAAAAAACCACCTTGGAAAAATGCAAAAAATAGGTAAGTAAATTTCTTAAATCCCCGGACTTGGAAAAAGGCCACTTGCTTGCGTTAAGGGTAACTTCTAGCATTTTCTAATAAGCCTGCTTAATAAAAGGGGGACGTTCTGTTCGTTAAAGAACCCCCTTGGCTGCCTGTCTTAGAGATGTCACTGTTGTCCAGGTATAGTGGACTAACGAAGGACAATGATAACGGCCTCAACAGTTTACAGACCTGAAGACTTGTAACTTCTTAACCTGCAGAAATGGGTAAGGCCTGAGTCAATCTCAAAGGTATTGGGATTCTATTGCCCAAAAGAAGGTAAACTAGTTTTATTTTTATACAACCTACATGTTTGTTAACTACCCGAGTATATCTGTGTCTATTTAGCAAACAAGTAAAATAGATACGTGTATGTATACAGACACACCACACACACACACACACAATTTTCATCAAAGTTTTTAAGGAACAAGCCTTTTTTTTATTTTCTGTTGGTTCCCTCCTTAATGAGTTAATAATATTGAAGAGCTGGCTGTTTGAGTATTTCACTTCTAGCACCATTACTAATCGTGGTTTAAATGTTCTGTCCCTCATGGCGAAGATGTTTACTGAGCCCTTTTTTTGGGCCCTGTGGTTGAGATGAGACATTAGGTTTCCCTTTGAGGATTTGAACCAATGCACATGCATGGCAGAAAAGAAGTAAGTAAATGTGAAGCTTAGATGTGATGCAGCATATTATGCAGGATTTAGGGATCGAGGCTCTGAGAATCAGAACACATGGATTCAGAGCCTTAATCACCACATATGGCTGTGACCTTGTCACACTCTCATCTCTCTATGTCCCAGTCTTCTCATCTATAAAGGGTGTGGTACTAGGCTGGGCGTGGTGGCCCATGCCTGTAATCCCAGCATTTTGAGAGGCGGAGGTAGGTGGATCACCTGAGGTCGGGAGTTCGAGACCAGCCTGACCAACATGGAGAAACCCTGTCTCTACTAAAACTACAAAAAAAATTAGCCAGGCATGGTGGCACGTGCCTGTGATCCCAGCTACTCAGGAGACTGAGGCAGGAGAATCGCTTGAACCCGGGAAGTGGAGGTTGCAGTGAGTTGAGATCTCACTGCTGCATTCCAGCCTGGGCAACAAGAGCAAAACTCCAAAAAAAGACAACAACAACAACAAAAAAGTGTGGTACTAAAGAATATTGGAGAGGATGCATTTAAAGTACAAAGCACAGTTGTCCCCCAGTAGTAAACATTGCAACAAACACACACTATTGTCACCGTTGTTACTGCATTCCTAAGATACTGTTCAAAACTTTAAAAGATGGAGTCTGTTCTAGAAGCTTACACATTGACAACTAAGGTAACTGAGGGTTTTTTGGGGGAGTTTTTCCAAATTATTCTAGTTCCTCTTTTTTTCCTATAAATGAACTTCTAGAAAAATATTAGTATTTAGTCTTTTTTTTTTTTTTTTTTTTGAGACAGAATCTCACTTTGTCTCCAAGGTTGGAGTGCAATGATGCCATCCAAGCTCTCTGCAACCTCTGCCTCCTGGGTTCAAGTGATTCTCCTGTCTCAGTCTCTCAAGCAGCTGGAATTACAGGTGCATGCCACCACGCCCGGCTAATTTTTGTATTTTTAGTAGAGACGGGGTTTCACCGTGTCAGCCAAGCTGGTCTCAAACTCCTGACCTCAAGTGATCTGCCCACCTTGGCCTCCCAAAGTGCTGGGATTACACGTGTGAGCCAAATATTTAGTCTTTATAGCAGGAGGATTGTTTCTAAAATAGCAGTTCTCAAAGAGTGATCTCCAAAAAGTGGATCTTTAGGCGTCTCCAACATCCTTTTGGAGGATCTGCAGTGACAAAACTGTTTTCATGGTTGTATTGGGACATTATTTGTCCTCTTTACAATGTAGACATTTGCTCTGATTGTTCAAAAGCAAGCACAAATCCCAGCAGCGGAACAACACCAAATCAGTAGTAACTGCATCCTTCAGCACCGTGCTGTTGCAATAAAAGCAAACACAAAGTGTCAGTGAAGAATGTCCCCCGTGAAGCAGTCATGCCCCTCGGGACAGGGTGGGAAATGCACAGAAACACTTCTGCTGCATTCCAAGGATGATGGTTGCTGAAGGCCATGCCCTTGTGCAATGGCCTGCAATGCACAAGCTACAGCTCTTTTTTATGGACCACCATTTTTACTTGAAAGCAGAACTGACAGACAAACTGCAGTGAGTCAGATTTGGGCATTTGGCAGACATTTCCTCCAAAATGAATGACATGAGCTTGTCACTTCAAGAAAAACATTGCCAGTGATAACATTCAAGCTTTCAAGTGAGCTTTCAGATTTTGCAAAACCCAGATCCATCAGTGTAAGTTTGACAGCTTCCCAATATTTAAAGATTTTTCTGATGAGATCAGAAGTAGTACTAACAACTAGTTGTAAAAGAATATTGTATAGTGATCAGCCAATTGTAGTGTAATAAGAAATACATATTTGGCCTTTGATCCTGGTTCCTGACTGATATAGTTTGGCTGTGTCCCCACCTAAATCTCAACTGTAGTTCCCATCATCCCCACGTGTCATGGGAGGGACCCCGTGGGAGGTAATTGGATCCTAGGGGCAGTTACCTCCGTGCTGCTGTTCTCCTGATAGTGAGTGAGTTCTCATAAGATCTGATGGTTTTATAAAGGGCTTCCCCCTTGGCTCAGCACTCATTCTCTCTCCTGCCGCCCTGTGAGGAGGTGCCTTCCACAAGATTGTAAGTTTCCTGAGGCCTCCCCAGCCATGCAGCACTGTGAGTCAATTAAACCTTTTTTCTTTATGAATTACCCAGTCTTGGGCATTTTTTCATAGCAGTGTGAGAACAGACTAATACACTGACATAAAGCACCTAAATCCCTTGGGAGTTTCCTGAGTGATAGAAATGTCTTTTGTTCTAATGAAGCAACTCTTGCTGGGCCCCTAAATATTTTCAGATGGGGACTGGTCATTGGAAAAACCAGGCCTTGTATAGAAGCCTGCAATTTTCAGCCCTATACCCAGTCCTCTGGAGAAACGAGAGGGGCTGGAGATGAAGTCAATAATGGATCATGTCTGCGTGATACAGCCTCCACGGAAACCCCTAGACCACAGAATTCAGGGAGTTTCCAGATTGGCGAACACATTCAGGTGCTGGGAGAATGGTGTGCCCAGTGAGAGCATGGAAGCTCTGCACCCTTTCTACTTACTTTGCCCCATGCATCTCTGCCATCTGACTGTACCTGAATTGTATCCTTTATAACAGGACATAAACTGGACATAGTAGGACATAAACTGCCTTCCCAAATTCTGTGAGCTGTTCTATCAAATTACCAAACAAGAGGGAGGGAGTCATGGAACCCCCGATTTATAGCCAGGCTGGAAAGAAGTGGGGTAATCTGGGGACCCACTTCTTGCAACTTTCATCTGAAGTGAGGGAAGTCTTGTGAGACTGAGCCCTGAACCTGTGAGGTCTGACTGTAACTCCAGGTAGTTAGTGTCAGGATTAAACTGAATTGTAGGACAGCCAACTGGTGTGTAGAGAATCAGAGAAAGGGTTGTTGGTGTTGGAAAACATGCCAAACTGATGAATTTTAATGTCACCGAATATAAAATATTCACTGATAGGGTTTTGGATTCCACATTGTACTAACCTTTAAACATACCACTTGTTGAGTTTGGGTGTAGAAACTCAAAATACCCCCAAATTATCTTAAAAGATGAAAATATTTCTTCCTTTTTCTACTTATCTGTGTGAGGAAGGAGTTTCTTCATATTCTTTGACCAAAATATTGCAACAGATTGAGTGCAGAGAGAAGTGTATGATTCCAGCTGTCTTCTATTAAGCCAGACATTAAAGAGATTTGCAAAAAGGTAAACAATGCCATATTTTTGTTTTGAAAAATATAGCTATTTTTCCTTAAAGTATGCTATCTAAAGTAACATATAATGGGAATATTCATTTTCTAAAATGGATTAATAAAGGTTTTTAATTTTGCAGTTTTAATTCTCATGTTATAAGTATAGATGGATGTAGCCCAGATTAACAAAAGCTCTTTGGGTTCCTTGATAATTTTTAAGAGTGTAAATGGGGTCTCAGGCCAAAATGATTGAGAACTTCTGTTCTCAAAGAAACCCAAATTCTTAATAATAAAAGGAAAATATACTAGGTTCTTTAAGAACCCCCTACTCCTATCCCACCTACTACGAACTGAATATTTCTGTTTTGAACCAAACCAAGGCCCTTCCTGAAAGTGGAATAATAGAACAGATGCATCTAGAAAAACCAAAATATCTCTTACAGGGATTGGGTCATGTGGAGAACCATCTCCTACACAGGTAGGGATTTGCCAGTTCCCCTCAGCATTCTATGACAATTTGATAAATTTCTCCCCTATTCTTCATTTTGGGTTCAACATGTATGAACTCAGGGTCCTATAGTGCTGGGTGCTAGAATCTGACATTGTTTTCCCTCCGGCCTCTTCCCCAGCTCCTAGCTGTGCCACAGAGAAGCTCCTGCAGTTTCCGTGTCAGCTAGAGGAGGGGACAATTCCTAGAATCCTGGGCCTCTTAGTCCTGAACTCTCCTCTCAGTATACAGAGTGGCTACCAGTCACTCAGGCTTTCTTGGGGTTCCTTTAAGAAATGGGTTTGGAAATGACTTCTTGGCCACTCTTGGCAGTAAATGTAATCGAAAATTGCGGAGAATACATATCTCGGTTCCTTTCTCTGAGCACACTGAAAAGTTCCATTTGGCTCCCTTGGTGGGTATATGAGAAGCTTACCAGAGTTGAAATGAGACTCTGTCCAGGGTAAAGTTGCAGGAGAACTGTAGTGTCCACAGCCAGGCATCTCTGTGTTATACCATAACTGAGAAATGTTCAGCCAGAGGGCCCTTTTCAGTAGACGTAGAGTTGGAGGCAGGGATTACAAACCCACACAAGCTGATTTCCCCTTCCTATTTATAGATGGCAATGCAGTTCAAAGACTTTTTGTTTTTAAGTAGGAGATGGCTGAATGAAACAAGTTCGATTCTGTACTCTAGCCCTTGGAAACCTTTGGTGTGTTTATTACAGTCTTAATGGGGAGCAGTTTTGCCTTGTTAAGAACTTCTAAATTATCTAAAACATAATAGGGCTGCACATTTGGAAAAAATCAACAAGAGAAATTATTTCATATTTTAAGCCCAAGAGACATTTTCAATATCTACATTTAATTTTTATTTTCACTAGAGGTGATGTTTTGCTATGCTGCCCAGGCTGACCTTGAACTCCTGGCCTCCAGCCATCCTCCTGCCTCGGCCTCCCAAGGGCTTAGATTACAGGAGTGAGCCACCATGCCCTGCTAAGGCCTGCATTTTGAATTCCTGAAAATATATTTTAAAACTTACCAAAATGGGAAAATTTTTAAAAGTGCTGAATTCTTGAGGTGAGATCACAGACACCTCCCACTGTCAAGTCAGACTGCATTTCCAATGGAATTGGCTAAGGATATAAAATTATGCTGTAAGTGACGTGACCCCACAGAGTTGGTTTGGGCCCCATGACTGGGTTCTGGCTAATGAGATGTGCGTGGATGTGATCTAAGCCACCCCTAGGGCTCACGCATAAGGACATGCCTGTGATCCTGAAGTTTTCTTCCCCTGATGTGTGCCACGTGTTCTAGAAGGCGGACACACAAGATGAAAGCAGGTGTGATCCCTGCATCACCATTTGGAGGAAAGTTGCATTATCCTCATGGAATGTGATGAGCAAGTAGTTGATACCTATTGTTTTAAGCCAAGGATAGTTCAGGACATATGATTTACACAGCACAGCCTGCCCTAATACAGGATACCAGTTCAGTGATGAAAACACTGGACTCAAAGTCAGGAGGCGTGGATTCTTTGATGTTGAACTATAAGAATTTGTTGGTTTTTAACAATTTTTGATACTCAAGTGGCAGTTTCACATGATTCACCACAGTAATTCATGTGACCCCTGACCAGCTTGATATGTGACATTGAATTAGTCCATTACTCCCATCTGGATCTCACTTTTCTCATCCGTAAAAATCAGATCTAATAAACATCTATAGAACACTCCACCCAGTAACAGTAGGATATACATTCTTCTCAAGGACACATAGAACATTTATCCTGATATTTATGCTATAGGCTAATCTGTAAAATAAGCCCCAGTACATTCTTAAAAATTAAAATCATACAAAGTATGTTCTTTAACCACAATGGAATTAAACTTGTTAATAAATTAACAACAGCAAGAAATCTAGGAAATTTACAAATAATGTGGAAATCAAATAACACACTTAAATAACCAATGGGTCAAATAAATCACAAGTAAAATTAGATGTATTAGTTCGTTTTCATGCTGCCGATAGAGACATACCTGAGACTGGGCAGTTTAACAAAAGAAAGAGGTTTAATGGACTTACAGTTCCACATGGCTGGGGAGGCCTCACAATCAAGGTGGAAGGCAAGGAGGAGCAAGTCACGTCATCAATGGATGGCAGCAGGCAAAGAGAAAATTATGCAGGGGAACTCCTCTTTGTAAAACCATGAGATAGGCAGAAGGTGGCTCCAGTGGCTGTGGTGGCAGCATGAGCATGAGGAGGTGGTGGCTGTGGCCGGGCACAGGCATAATGGATAGGTAACAGAGAAGACCTCGTCCCTTCCTAGTCAGGACATCGCATGACCAAGTGCTTCCTGCCCCCCACCAGCAACCCCAGTGAACACCACGGGTTGGAGCATGGCAGTGGGCTTACCCAGACCCCCAGCTCTGAAGAGATCAGCCTTACTAAGTTTCCTGGATCGTACTGCACTGGCGAGCCCTCGCCTCCCCATGACATCCTCCACAAGCCTCCTGATACAGTGTCCGATGAAGAGAAAGACCATGGGAAGAAAAAAGGAGATTTTAAGAAAAAGGAAAAAGGAAAAGGAAAAGAGGAGTGAAGGCTGTGCAGCCTTTCATGAAGATAGCTCTGGAGATGAGGCAGAAAGTCCTTCTAAAATGAAGAGGCCCAAGGGAATCCATGTGTTCAAGAATCCCAGCTTTTCTAAAAAGAAGGAGAAGGATTTTAAAATAAAAGAGAGACCCAAAGAAGAAAAGCATAAAGAAGAAAAGCACAAAGAAGAAAAACATAAAGAGAAGAAGTAAAAAAAAAAAAAAGTCAAAAACTTGATAGCAACTGATGTTGTTAAAACAGTGGAAAGAAGGCCGGGCGCGGTGGCTCAAGCCTGTAATCCCAGCACTTTGGGAGGCCGAGACGGGCGGATCACGAGGTCAGGAGATCGAGACCATCCTGGCTAACACGGTGAAACCCCGTCTCTACTAAAAAATACAAAAAACTAGCCGGGCGAGGTGGCGGGCACCTGTAGTCCCAGCTACTCGGGAGGCTGAGGCAGGAGAATGGCGTGAACCCGGGAGGCGGAGCTTGCAGTGAGCTGAGATCCGGCCACTGCACTCCAGCCTGGGTGACAGAGTGAGACTCCGTCTCAAAAAAAAAAAAAAAAAAACAGTGGAAAGAAAAGAAGAAAAAGAAAAAGCCAATTTAGGAGCCAGAGGTACCTCAGATTGATGTTCCAAATCTCAAGCCCATTTTTGGAATTCCTTTGGCTGATGCAGTAGAGAGGACCATGGTACATGATGGCATTTGGCTGCCAGCCATTTTCCATGAATTACGTAGAGAAGTATGGCATGAAGTGCGAAGGCATCTATAGGGTATCAGGAATTAAATCAAAGGTGGATGAGCTAAAAGCAGCCTATGACCAGGAGGAGTCTACAAACTGTGAAGAATATGAGCCTCACACTGTAGCCAGTTTGCAGAGGCAGTATTTGCGAGACCTTCCAGAGAATTTGCTTACCAAAGAGCTTATGCCCAGATTTGAAGAGGCTTGTGGGAGGACCACGGAGACTGAGAAAGTGCAGGAATTCCAGCGTTTACTCAAAGAACTGCCAGAAGGTAACTGTCTTCTGATTTCTTGGCTCATTGTGCACAAGGGCCATCTCATCGCAAAGGAACTGGAAACAAAAATGAATATGCAGAACATTTCTGTAGTGCTCAGCCGAACTGTGCAGATCAGCAATCTAGTCCTGTATGTGTTTTTCACACATGTGCAAGAACTCTTTGGAAATGTGGTACTAAACAAGTGACAAAACCTTGGCAATGGTCTAACATGGCCATGATGCCCACACTGCCAGAGACCCAGACAGGCAACGAGGAGGAGATCAGGAGACAGGAGTTGCTTTTGAATTGTTTACATCAAGATCTGCAGGGTGGGATAAAGGATTTGTCTAAAGAAGAAAGATTATGGGAAGTACAAAGAATTTTGACAGCTCTCAAAAGACAACTGAGAGAAGCTGAAAGACAGGAGTGTGAAACCAAGATTGCACAAGAGATAGCCCGTCTTTCAAAAGAGGCTGTTTCCAAAAAAGAAATGAATGAAAATGAAGAAGTTATAAATATTCTCCTTGTTCAGGAGAAAGAGATCCTGACTGAACAGGAGGAGGTCCTGGCCATGGAGCAGTTTCTGTGCCAGCAGATTGCCTCAGAAAAAGAAGAGATTGCAGAAATTCAGAGTCGCCAGCAGCAGGGCTTAAGCAAGACTGAGGAGTACTCCTCCAAGAGCGACAGTGAGGATGAGGAGGAGCCGCAGATCACTCTGGAAGATTTACAGAGACAGAACGAAGAGGTGGAAATAAAGAACGATCATTTGAATCAAGCAATTCACAAGGAGCGTGAGGCCATCATCGAGCAGTTCTAGCTGCTCCAGATGCAGCCAGCCACGGCCGAGCAGCAGGCGCAGGAGGACGAGGAGCCCGAGTGGCGCACAGGTGCTGTCGAGCCGCCCAGAGACGGCGTCCTCGAGCCGATAGCAGCTAAAGAGTAGCCAAAGGCAGGCAAGGAGCCTGTGAAGCCATTGCCCAGCAGGGACAGTAAGGAGACGTCCGTCTGAGCAGCCTGCGCCACCGTCTAGAGTCCGCGAGACTGAAAGGACCCGTGCATCTTATTGTAACCCGGGGGCCAGGCCGGCTCTCTCGCTGTACATTCTGTAAAGGTGTCTTCTCTTCTCACACTCTTCCTCTGTCACACGTCTGACTCCTTCGCATCAGGCTTAAGTTCCATGGGAGGACAAAGCAGTGGATGCATTGTGGGCTTTAGGGACAGATGAGTTTTCCAGATAGTGTCAGCGTATTAATTTTCTTCCTTAACTTGAAATAACAATTTTAACCCTTGAGCGGCTTCTTTTTAAACCAAAAATCGTCTTTCTTTGCTTTTTTTATCGCAGCAGAATCAGGATCTCCTTTTCATTCAAAGGGGAACCACACCAGGTCAATGCTGCGCCCTCCGTGATCTCTGGTACCTTCACTCTTGCTTGTGCCTTCAACACCTTCTTGGTGCAGATCCCTATGGGGGAGCTGCCTCAGGTTCTCTGACTGGTCAGAGCGGCACCTGGTGGGTGTTCCCTGGCCCGCCCTCCTAACTCTCTCCTTCTGCAGTTCAGTTCTAAACCACAGTCCATAAGCCCGAGTCACCAGGATGGCCTATCTGGCCACAGACGGGCTGCCTGTGGAGTCCGCCCACCTACCCCAGGCAGCGCAGGCCAGCCGAGAGGCCGCCCATTCCCACTGGTTCCTCACTGGGGGGACCAGAAAAGGCCTTCCCACTGGGTTGGTCGAAGGTAGTCACCTTGGCCTGGTGCATCCACAGAGGATGTTGCTCAAACCAGAAATCTTTTAAACGACTGACCTTCCTTAAAAACAGAATGACTCCGATTGCTTGCTTGGGCTAGAATGTACACGTCTTCTTGCCTGAATAAGCCATATATGTGCTCTGAAACAAAAGTTTGAAATTACCCATATCATCTCAGTGAACCTACTGGTGGGTTCCCAATTGACAAAACTGAGCAATAATAAAAAAAAAATTCCTTTCCTTTGAATCATAGCTGTGATTCACCCCGCCCCATTTTCTTGTTTCTGGTCCATCCAATGAGACTGATGCTCTGATGCTCTGAAGCTTCTGGGAGGCCGGGCTCTGGAGGCAACGTGCTGCAGGTGCACTCTGTCAGAGTGAATAGCACCGTGAGACAGGCCAGGCTCGTGGCTCGGAAGACAAACCCCACACACACTCAAGGAAACGAAAACAAACCCCACCCGAGGGCACTCTCCTCCTGCTCCTAGGTAGTATTTATTTTCAGCACCTGTTTGATGCAGTTTTTAATCCTCTACCTATTGCACTGTTGTGAGTCATTGGCCATTATTTGATTTTTGTACGGAAAAAGAAAGCTTTCTTATAGAAATCGGCATACTGTTTTTTAAATCTGGAGAGAAGATATTCTGGTGACTGAAAGTATGGTCAGGTGTCACATATCAATGTGCAAATGCCTTCTTGCTGTCCTGTCGATCTCAGTACATTCACTTTATAGCTGCTGGTATTACCGAAGCTTCCTTTTTTGTTTGTGTAAACTCTAATTTCTATCAAGGTGTCATGGATTTTTAAAATTAGTATTTCATTACAAATGTCTCAGCATTGGTTAACTCGTTTTTGCCAGGACCATTATTGATCAAGCAAATAAGTTCAACAGCCATTTGGGAAAAGGAAAAAAAACCCATCAGATCTCATGACACTTATTCACTATCGCGAGAACAACATGGGAAAGACTTGCCCCCATGATTCAATTGACTCCAACTGGTTCCCTCGCACAACATGTGGGAATTCAAGATGAGATTTGGGTGGGGACACAGCCAAGCCTTATCATTAGAAAATACTTTCAGGTGAATGAAAATGAAAGTACAACATACCAAATCTTACTGGGATGTACTGAAAGCAATGCTCAGAAGTTTATAGCTGTCAGTGTCAACTTTTAAAAAGAAAAAAAAATCTGAAACCTAACCTAATCTTTCACCTTAAGAAACAGTACAAAGAATAGCAAACTAAACTCAAAGCACGATGAAGAAATAAAGAAGAGTAGAAACAAATGAAAGAGAAAATAGGAAAACAATAGAGAAAATCAACTAATGAAAAGTTTTTTGGAAAAGATCAACAAAATTGATACACCTTTTCCTAGCCTGACCAAGCAAAAGAGGAATCAAATTACTAAAATCAAGATTGAAAGAAGGAACATTATTACAAACCTTACAGAAACCAAAAAGATCATATATCAATTGTATGCCAACAAATTAGAGGACCTAATGGAATATACACATTCCTAGCGAAACAAACTAGGTAAATTAACTCAAGATGAAATAGAAAATTCAGATCAAACCTTAAGAAGTGAGAGATTGAATTAGTAATTTAAAATTTTCCTACAAAGACACAGCCTACTTAACTTCACTGTTAAATTCTACCAAACATTTAAAAAAGAATACCAGCACTCCACAAACTCTTCCAAAAAAACAGAAGAGGATGGAATACATCCTGTATTCGTCCGTTTTCATGCTGCTGATAAAGACACACCTGAGACTGGGCAATTTACAAAAGAAAGAGGCTTAATGGACTCACAGTTTCATGTGGCTGAGGCGGCTTCACAATCACCTCGGAAGACAAAAGGCACATCTCATATGGTCGCAGAGAAGAGAATGAGAGCCAGGCAAAAGGGGTTTCCCCTTATAAAACCATCAGATCGCATTAGACTTATTTGCTACCATGAGAACAGTGTCAGGGAAACTGCCCCCATGATTCAGTTATCTCCCACTGGGTCCCTCCCACAACATGAGGGAATTATGTAAGCTACAGTTCAAGATGAGATTTGGGTGGGGACACAGCCAAACCATATCACATCCCAACCCATTCTCTGAGGTCAATATTACCCTGATACCGAAACCAGACTTAGATATCACAAGAAAACAAGAAACCAATACTTTTTATGACTATAGACACAAAAACTCTCAACAGAATACAAGCAAACTGAATCCAGCAACATGTTAAAGAATTATAAACTATAGCCAATTGGATTGTATCCCAGGAATTAAAGGTTGCATTAATATATATCAGGACAAAGGACAAAATCATATGACTAAATAGAATCGGAAAAGTCATTTGACAAAATTTAACTCCCCTTCATGATAAATACATGCAACAAACTGGGAACAGAAGGAAACTTCCTCAACCTGATAAACATTATCTACAAAAATCCACAAATAACATCAATGAGAAAAGACTAAAAGCTTTCCCTCTGAGATCAGGAACAAGACAGGGATGTCTGTTTTCATCGTGTCTCTTCAACATTCTGCTTTCATCAGTTTTTTCCAACATTTTATTGGGGCTGTAGCTGGGACAGTTAGGCAAGAAAAAGAAAGCATCCGTGTTGGAAAAGAAGTTAAACTATATTTGCAAATGGCATAATCTTTCACATAGAAAATCCCAAAGTCTCCACCAGAAAACTATTAGAACTAATACGTGAGTTCAGGAAAATTACAGACTATGAGATCAAGATATAAAACAATTGTGTTTTTATAGACTAGCAAAGAACAACCTGAAAATGAAATTAGGAAATGATTGTATTGAAAAGAGCATATAAAGGAATAAAATTATTAGGGATAAATTTAACAAAAGAGGTTCAAACCATATACTCTAGAAATATTTTTGAAAGAAATGAAAGAACACCTAAATAAATGTAAATGCATCCCATGTTCATATATCAGAGGACTTAATACTGTTAAGATATACTCTGCATGTTGATCTACAACTTTATTGCAATCTTCATCAGAATTCCAGCTGGCTTCTTGGTAGAAATAGCCAATCTGAAGCTAAAATTCACATGAAAATGTAAGACACTTAGAGTGGCCAAAACAGTCTTCAAAAGGAAGAGCAAAGTCTGAGGAATCACACTTCTTGATCTTAAAATGTACTACAAAGCCACAGTAATCAAGATAGCATGGTAACAGCATAAGGACAGATATATAAATCAGTGGGATAGAATTGAGAGTTCAGAAATAAGCCCTCACATTTATGGCCAATTGGTTTCCAACAGGAGTGCTCAGACAATAAAATAAAAAAAGGAATAGCCTTTTCAATAGATGGTACTGAGACAACTGGTTAGCCAAGTGCAAAAGAATTAATTTAGATGCCTCTCTCACACTTACACAAAAATTAACTCAAAATGGACCAAAGACCTAACGAGCTAAAACTAAAAATCTAGTAAAAACATAGGCATAAATCTTGTAACCTTGGGTGAGACAGTATCTTCTTAGATATGCCACCAAAAGCACAAGCAACAAAACAAAAAAATAGATAAATTAAAAAAAAAATTGTGCTTCAAAGGATACTATCAGGAAAATGAAGAGAAAACCCACAGAAATTTTTTGCAAATCATTTATATGTGTATTAGTCCATTTTGCATTGGTATAAAGGAATACCTGAGGCTGGGTGATTTATAAAGAAAAGAGGTTTATTTTGGCTCACGGTTCTGCAGGCTGTGCAAGCATGGTGCTAGCAACTGCTTCTGGTCAGAACCTTAGGAAGCTTTTATTCATGGTAGAAGGTGATGGGGGAGCAGGTATGTCACATGGTGAGAAAAGGAGCAAGAGAGAGAGTGGGGAGATCCCCAATTCTTTTTAACCAGATCACACATGAACTCATAGAGTGAAAATTCACTCATTACCATGAGAAAGGCACCAAGCCATTCATGAGGGATCCACGACCATGACGCAAACATCTCCCACTAGGTCCCTCCTCCCACACTGGGGATGACATTCGCACTTGAGTTTTGGAGGGGACAAACATCCAAACTATAGCAATATGATAAAGGACTAACATCTAGCATATCTACAGAATTCTTACAGTGGAATAATAAAAAGACAAATAGCCCAATTTAGATATGGGTAGAGGATCTGCATATACATTTTCCAAAGAAGATATACACATGGCTGATAAGCACGCGCAAAGATGCCGAACATCATTCATCAGTAGGGAAATGCAAATGAAAATCACAAATACCACTTCACCCCCACCAGGATGGCTATAATGAAAAAAGACGATAACAAGTGCTGGTGAGTTATAAGAAATGGAGCCCTTACACATTACTGGTGAGAATGTAAAATGGAGCAGTTGCTTTGGAAAACCTTTTGGCAGGCTGGGTGTGGTGGCTCACGCCTGTAATCCCAGCACTTTGGGAGGCAAAGGCGGGCAGATCACCCAAGATCAGGAGTTCGAGACCAGCCTGACCAACATGGTGAAACCCTGTCTCTACTAAAAGTACAAAAATTAGCCGGGCATGATGGCACATCCCTGTAATCCCAGCTACCTGGGAGGCTGAGGAGGGAGAATCACTTGAACCAGGGAGGCAGTGGTTGCAGTGAGCCAAGATCACACCACTGCACTCCAGCCTGGGTAACACAGCAAGACTCCATTTCAAAAATAATAATAATAATAATAATAACTTTTGGCAGTTTTTAAAAATGTTAAATGTAGAGTTACCATATAACCCAGCAATTTCACTCCTAGGTATACACCCAAGAGAAATTAAAATATGTGTCTATGCAAAAACTTGTACATTAATGTTCAAGACATTGTTATTTGTAATAGCCAGAATAGAAAAAACACATATTTCCATCAAGTGGGGAATTAACTTTTATTTTTATTTATTATTATTTATTTGAGACAGGGTTTCACTCCTGTCACCTAGGCTAGAACGCAACGGTACGATCTTGGCTACCTGCAGCCTCTGCCTCCCAGGATCAAGTAATTCTCCTGCCTCAGCCTCCCGAGCATCTGGGACTATAGGTGTGCAGCACCATGTCTGGCTAATTTTTGTATTTTGTGTAGAGACAGGGTTTCACCATATTGGCCAAGCTGGTCTTGAACTCCTGGGCTCAAGTGATCTGCCCACCTTGGCCTCCCAAAGTGCTGGGATTACAGGTGTGAGCCACCATGCCTAGCCCAGTGGTGAATAAATTTTTTAAATGTGGTACATTCATGTACTGGAACATTATTTGTCAAGAAGAGGAGATGAAGTACTGACTCATGCTGCAACATGGAGAACTTGAAGACATTATGCTAAGTCAAGGAAGGTAGTCACTGAGGACCACAGTTTCTGTGACTCCACTTATATGAAATGTGCAAAAAAGGCAAATCTATAAACAGATCATAGGTTAGTGGTGATTGGGGGCTGGAAATTGAGAATGACTACTAATAGGTACAGGGTTTCTTTGGGGGGTGATGAAAATTCTGAAATGAGACTGTGATTGTTGCACAACTTTGTGAACATCCTAGAAACCTTGAAACTACATACTTTAAATGGGTGAGTTTTGTGATATGTGAAATTATATTTCAATAAAGGTGTTACCTAAAAACGCGGGTGTGGGCCAGATGCGGTGGCTCACGCCTATAATCCCAGCACTTTGGGAGGCCAAGGTGGATGGATCACAAGGTTAGGCATTCAAGACCAGCCTGGCCAACATAGTGAAACCCTGTCTCTACTGAAAAAAAAATAAATAAAACTTAGCCAGGCATGGTGGCATGTGCCTGTAATCCCAGCTACTTGGAAGGCTAAGGCAGGAGAATTGCTTGAACCCAGAAGGTGGAGGTTGCAGTGAGCTGAGATCATGTCACTGTACTCCAGCCTGGGTGACAGGGTGAGACTCTGTCTCAAGTAAATAAATAAATAGATAAATAAATAAAATGTGGATGTGTTGTGATTTTAAAAATACCCTAACTGTGATGGTTCATTGTGTGTGTCAGGTTGACTGGGCTAAGGGATGCCCACATAGTTGTGAAATTATTTCTGGGTGTACCTGTGAGGGCATTTCTGAAAGAGATTAGCATTTGCATCAGTAGACTGAGGAAAGAACATCTGAGCAGCCATCACTCCATCCACTGAGGACCCAAAAGAACAAAAATGTGGGGGAAGGGTGAATTCTCTGTCTCTCTCCTTCAGCTGAGAATCCATCTTCTCCTGCCCTTCAACATTGGAGCTTCTGGTTCTTGGGCCTTTGAACTCAGAATAAATTACTTTACTGATTCTCCAGCTTGCAGAGGGCAGATGGTAGAACTTCTCAGCCTCCATGATTGTGTGAGCCATTTCCAATAATAAATCTCTCGCTCTCTTCCCCTCTGCCTCCCCAACACACTCACACATCTATGTGTACTGCTATATATATTGCATCTACTATGTATGTATATATGTAAATAATATATACACACATATGCATATTATATATATATGCACACTATGGTTCTGTTTCTCTGGAGAACTCTAATACCCTCACGCATACTCCAATTCAC
Source organism: Macaca mulatta (assembly GCF_049350105.2). NCBI lineage: Eukaryota > Metazoa > Chordata > Mammalia > Primates > Cercopithecidae > Macaca > Macaca mulatta. Next base: position 8,594,115 of record NC_133418.1, read on the forward strand.
TTCGTTGTATGCATCAAATGAATGGAATCGTAGGTGGAAAGAATGCTCAGCTACTGTTCATTTCATTCTGGCTTTGTTGACTGGTAAATCACTTGACTTCTGGGCTTCCATCTTTTAATAAAAAATCAGTCTGTTATTTTGAATGACTGCTGGGTTCCCTTCCAGCTCTAATACCCTATTATTTGGTAGAAGCTCGGCCTGAATCCATGCAGTCACTGTAGGAAATATACGTTTATATCTGGATCTAGGTCCTGTAACAAAACTAGCAAAATATGGAAGGAAAACTGTAGAAAAATGAGAAATAAGGAGAAAATGTAAGAAATGAGTAAGCTGATTTTTGTGTGTGGCATATAGCTAGATAATTACCCATCCAGCTGGTTGAAAATATAATCACTATTTTCTCTCCAATCATGGAAGGGTGAGACCTATTTTTATGTGTCTTATGGTAAGGAGAATGCTAATTAAAATAAAGTTAACTGTTTTCTTTTTTCATACAGGGTATGTTGCTCAGAATACAATTGTGGGACCATCTCTTATAGTAAAGTAATGTAGTGCTAGGTTGGCACTTGAAAAATTGGTCCCATCTCTCTTCTAATATAGAGCTCACATCGCATGAAAAAATGTATCCCTCTGAGAGAAGACCTATTAATAATAAAGCATGAATAGACCGCAAGTACAAAAGAGTAACAAACTCCTGCTTTCTCATTACTGAATATCTTAGGGTTGATATCAGGAAATCTCTGCATCAATTGCAAAGTTGGAAACTCACCACACATGTGCTTTATTTTCTTTACCATCCAAATCTCTTCCTGATAATAATTTAGCTGCAAAGGAGGTGCATTGATTCTTCTGAGCAGTGGGCAACCACTTGGAGCATGTAAAAAAAAAATTGCGGATCTGTGGGCCAATGTTTCTCAAGTAGGTCCAGGTGAAACTGGGAGAACCTAATTTTTAAAAGCTCCCTAAACAATTCCAGTAAGCAGCCAGGTTTGGGAACACTGACCTAATCAAGGCCCCAAACTGATGGATATAGTCAGTACTCAGATGCCACTGACTGTAATAAGATTCTATGTTCATTTAGAAACAGTTTTTGTAGGAACAGGGCAAAGAAACACTACACTGATTGTACTAAAACTTTTTTTGCAAAGTAATCACATATCCCTGCAATTGCGTACTTTTTTTTTTCTTTCAGGACTACTTTCAAAGTTTTAGTCTAAGTCCTCTTTGTTTTTAGAGTCTGAAGACTGCCCTGCTTCCCTGGCAATAATACACAGCATTGTGGAAGCGAGCTGCCCTCCGTAATCCGAGTGTGTGATCTTGATCACTTGAGAGCTCTCAGAACTGAATGAGTGATTCTGAAGCACATCAAAGAATACTAGCATTTTATCTGCATTTTCTATTTGGTAAAAATAGTTCTATACACACCCTTACCTCCCCTTAATTGGACCACTCATTACTGGATGTTTAAAAGCTCTTTTTCCAACTTGGCTAGAGGCTTTTGACAATGAGTAATCCAAAACACTGAAATAGACCATTGCAGTGTGTACATTGGTTACCATTGGTTACAATCACCTCTGCTAGCTTTGGGCATTCTGTGATAGGAGAGGCCTGAGAATTCCCCCAGCCTTTAAATTGCTTTGCTTTGTACACCCAAAGACACTGTTTCAATGCTGCATTGCAGTTGTAAGCCTTTTCTTTCTAAATGAAAATTAAGAATCCAAATTCAAGTTAAAATTTAGCCACACTCAATGCCTGTAATCCCAGCACCGTGGGAGGCCAAGTTGGGCAGATTGCTGAGCTCAGGAGTTCAAGAACAGCCTGAGCACTATGGTGAAACCCTGTCTCTACAAAAAATACAAAATTAGCTGAGTGTGGTGGCTCATGCTTGTAGTCCTATCTACTTGAGAGATTGAGGTGGGAGGATCGCTAGAGAGCAGGAGGTCAAGGCTGCAGTGAGCTGAGATCGTGCCACAGCATTCCAGCCTAGGTGACAGAGCAAGACCCTGTCTCTTAAAAAAAATAAAAAAATAAAAAAATCAACCACATATGGGTCCTCCAAAGTAATTTAGCTAACTGAGGTGACAATGGGATGAACACTGCCTTCATGAATGAGTTTGTATATGTGCAGGCCATGCCAACTATGTTTTCTTCTTTATGGTCGCCAGCAAATTTCTTTGCTATCAGTTGTAAGAGGCCATCAAGGATCCAAGTGATACCCTAATTCCTAGTAAGAGTCAAAGTAAATAATATCTTAAAAGAAGTCACTACTCTTAACCTCTATTGAAGCCACTCCATTAAAAGCCACTGATAAACAAATTAACTCATTCATAGATGTTTTTCAAGTATTCACTGTATGCCAGGTACTGCACAAGGTTCTAGAGAGCCATAAATTATTAAGAACAATAGCAAACACTTATATAGTGCCTACTGTATGCAATCTATGTTTTTCAAACTGCACATAGCAACCCATCATTTAAAAGGATAGAAGATAATTGAATCAGAAATAGTGGAGTGCTTCCTTCTTATGAAGGGTAAGAATTATTTCATAAGGCTGGGTGTGGTGGCTCACAGCTGTAATTCCAGCACTTTGGGAGGCTGAGGTGGGAGGATCACTTGAGCCCAGGAATTCAAGACCAGCCTGGGCAACCTAGTGGGACCCCATCTCTACTAAAAATAAAAAATTAGCTAGGTGTGGTGGCATGTGCCTGTCATCCCAGCTACTTGGGAGGCAGAGGTGAGAGGATCGCTTAAGCCCAGGAGGTGGAAGCTGCAGTGAGCTGTGATTGCAGCACTACACTCCAGCCTGGGCAACAGAGTGAGACCCTATTTTTTAAAAAAAGAATTGTTTTATAAAAGCTTTATTTTATACATATACTCACACACTTCACACACTCACAGATCTATGTGCACTGGTCACAATATAACGTTTTTTGTATTGTTTTGGTCAAAAGTTTTAAAATCAGTGATCTACAGAGTAATTACAGAGAAATGTGCATTTTTTCACATTTTTAGTCACATTACAAGAAAATAAAATTATAGGCCAATATTTCTCAGACAGAAAACTCTTAAGTAAAATAATAGCAAATTGAATTCAATTTGCTATTGAAAAGGGTTAATGCATATGACCAAGTAGAGTTTATTCCAGGAATGCAAGGCAGGCTTAATATTTGAAAGATAACGAATATAATTTACCACATTAAAAGAATAAAGGCAAGAACAGTGTGATTATTTCAGTAGATGCAGAAGAAGGCATTTGATACAATTAAATACTCACTCTTGATAAAATTCTCAGCAAACTAGACACAGAGAAGAAAATGTTCATAATCTGATAAAAGGCACCTACAAACAAATAAAAATAAACAACCCCCCCAAATCTTATAGCTAACACTATATTTGTTGGGTGAACAAGACAAAGCAATACACTATCACCATTTCTATTCAACATTATCCTGGAGGGATCTTAGTTTAGAGAGAAAGAATAAAACTATCTTTACAAACAGATGAAATGGTTGAGTACAGAGAAAAACCAAACAATTAGATATATTAAGTCATTTAATCCTCACAACAACGCTATAGCTGGATAGAGATTTTCTGAGATTAATATTTTCCCTCCTTTAAATGTTTGGAAGACTTCACTAGGGAAGTTTGCTGCTAAAATTCTTTTGTGAGAAAGTACTTAATTATAGACTCAATTTTTAAAACAGACGTAAGGCTATTCCAAATTTTTATTTTTTATTTAAGTTTTAATACTCAGTGCTTTGGAGAAAATTTTTCCATTTATCCAAGTGATGTGGGTTGGCTCTGTGTCCCCACCCAAATCTCATCTTGAACTGTATTCCCATAATTCCCACGTGTTGTGGGAGGGACCCAGTGGGAGATCATTTGAATCATGGAGGTCGTTTCCCCCATACTGTTCTCATGGTAGTGAATAACTTCGTGAGATCTGATGGCTTTATCAGACGTTTCCGCTTTTGCATCTTCCTCATTTTCTGTTGCCACCGACGTGTAAGAAGAGCCTTTTGCCTCCTTCCATGATTCTGAAGCCTCCCCAGCCATGTGGAACTGTAAGTTCAATTACACCTCTTTTTCTTCCCAATTTCCGGTATGTCTTTACCAGCAGCATGAAAACGGACTAATCCACCAAGTTTTCGAATTTATTTGCACAAAGTTATCCGTAATGTCTTATTATCTTTTAAATTATCTGTCGAATCTGAATTGAGGTTTCTCTTCTCATTCCTGACATTCATCATTTGTGTTTTCTCTTTTTTCTTGTCCAGTCTTGCTAAGATTTCTAATTTATTTAGAAAAATATTTTTTAAAATCCAATTTCTGGTTTTATTGATTTTCTCTGTTCCAGCCTATTTTATTAATTTCTGCTTTTATGTTTATTCCACCTCATCCTTTTATTGCCTATTCTTTTTGAATTAGAAGCTTAGATTATTTTCCAACGTTCTCTTTTCTGATATTTGCACTTAAAGCTCTAAATTTCCCTCTAAGTACTACTTTGGCTGTACCTCCTAACTTTTGATATGTAAGGTCATCATTCAGTGCTTGTTCTATTTAATTTGGCTCGCTTTTTCCGTCAATGTCCAGTTACTGTTTCTTTTCTTTTGTCTTAGGGAGTTCAGAAGTAGACAGCATAATTTTGCAAACATCAGAGCAATAAGCACATAGTTTCACAAATTGTTTTTCCTTATAATGTATCTAACGAAGTATCTTTTGGCATTGAGTCCTGAAATAGTTTTGATCAGGAGAGCATGTTCTCATTTTTCCCTGCTTCTATAAAGTATGTGAGAAAGAGCATCTCAGAGTCTTTAAAAATATAAACTATTAGGCTGGGTGCGGTGTCTCACGCCTGTGATTCCAGCACTTTGGGAGGCCGAGGGGGGTGGATCACTTGAGGTCAGGAGTTCGAGACCAGTCTGAGCAATGGCAAAACCCCACCTCTACTAAAATACAAAAATTAGCCGGGTGTGGTGGCATGCGCCTGTGGTCCCAGCTACTTGGGAATCTGAATGGGAGGATCACCTGAGCCCAGGGAGGTCAAGGGTGCAGTGAGCCATGATTGTGCCTGGGCAACAGTGTGAGACTCTGTCTCGTGTGTGTGTGTGTGTGTGTGTGTGTGTGTGTGCATGCGCGCGTAAGAGGAAGGTGGGGGAGGGAGAGAGAGAGAGAACTAAGCTCTGAATTTTTTTAACATCCCCCAATTCCTACCTAAGGGGTCTGGGGAGTTACATCTTGTAAACCATAAAGTCTTATCAGAGGGGTTTTTATTTTAACCCTATAGAACGAGGTCTGCTTTCTAACCTGACTCTGGCATAACATCACGTAACAAATAAGGCAAGAAGTCAAAATATTTTAACCCCAAATATATTTCCTTGCCAAATCTTGAAATTGCCCTGCAGAGTTTTCTCTTGTGGGAAAAAAATTCGCATTCTATGGACAATCCCCTTTCCCCCCACTTTTTTCCTTCCTCGCTTTCCAGATCTAGGAGATCAACTAAGAGCCAGGCACCCTTTTAGGTCCGATGAGAAACATTTAACAATCTACTCTCTCTGAGGCCTGCTATCTGAGAGCTTCCACTGCACGATAAAACTTGGTCTCCACAATCTTTTGTCTTAACCTAAACACTTCCTTTCTGTCGATCCCAGTCTTCAGATAAACTCAACGAATTGTCACTTGGAAAATATTTAAGTCTACCTGTAACCTGGAATCTCCCCACCCACTTTGAGTTGTCCCCCTTTTCTGAACCAAACCAATGTACATCTTAAATGTATTTGATTGATGTCTCATGTACTCAATTGATGTCTCCTGTCTCCCAAAAATGTATAAAACCAGGCTGTGCCCTAACCACCTCCGGCATATGTTCTCAGGATCTCCTGAGGGCTGTGTCATGGGCCATGGTCACTTATATTTGGCTCAGAATAAATGTTTTCAAATATTTTACAGAGTTTTGACTCTTGGCTCTTTTTTCATCAAATTATATCTATATATATACACACACACTGTTAAGTGTTATTGTTCTTAACTTCCTTGTATTTGGGCAAATAAGTAAGTGACAATGATCCTCTTTGTCTTAATAAATAAGACTCAGTGTATTCAAACTTTCCAGAGGATGAAGATGCTAAGTATTATAATCAGAGAAATACCTTATTAAGACAACTAATCAGAATTACAGACTTTGTACATATAAAAATTTACTTTCATAGTAACAGTATCTGAAATCCAGTTACATTTGCAAGAACAGCTTTATTATGCAAAACAAACTCTGTTTTCCCAGAGATGTGGAGGAAAGCAAGATGTTTTCGTCTTTTCTTCCTGAGGTATCTCTCACATATGGTTAGAAAGGCCTGCAGTCTAAGACTAACTACTAGAATTCTATTAGCACTGAGAGAAAAGTACAGGCCCAGGAGACTCAAATCTTATAATATGAAAATGAGGCAGAAAAGAATTATTAACAAATGGAAAATGTGGGGCTGCTAATGTTTTTCTTCTACAATTCTGAGTCATTTTATCATGTATGGAAGGCCCTTAAAGATTCATTTTAGCTCCTGATACAGACATTACTTGACTCATGGCACACAGTGGGATGAAAACTGGCCTGGTTAATTGCAGTGCCAGGCTTTCCGGAAGGAAGTAGAAGTTATTTTGATTGTTGAAAATCAGAAAATGTGTTTCAAAAGCCTTCACATTTTGCATAGCCCTTGACTTAGCCCTTCACTTAGATTGTTCTGAGGAAATAACCATTTATATGCGTGAAGATTTAACTGTAAGAGCGTCCATTATAACATCACTTATAATTCTACAAAATCTGCAAAAAGCCTGTGTTCTCAGGCAAGATAAGTATATTATAGTAGAAAATAATGGAGCAAAAATGATGCTGCTGATGGATATTTCATAGTATAGAAGAACATTCATGCTGTATTTTTAAGTTAAAATATGTTTAATACAGTTTTCATATTTTTAAAAAGAGTATATATTTATGGTATATGATATATTATATATTTATGCATTGACAAAAGACCAGAAGGATAAATACCAAATGTTGACAGTGGTTATCTCTTCAAGATTATAGGTGATTTTATTTTCTAAAATAGTTTCTAATATTTGCATTTAAAGAACTTTTAGCTTATCTGTGGTTTAAAAAACTTTTTAAAACATCCATGCCTTGTGTTTGTAATACTAAAAGTAGAACCAATTGGCCAGGCACGGTGGCTCACGCCTGTAATCCCAGCTCTCTGGGAGGTTGAGGCAGGCGGATCACTTGAGGTCAGGAGTTCGAGACCAGCCTGGCCAACATGATGAAACCCCATATCTACTAAAAATACAAAAATTAGCCGAGCGTGGTGGTGCACGCCTGTAATCCCAGCTATTTGAGAGGCTGGGGCAAGAGAATCTCTTGAACCCAGGAGGTGGAAGTTGCAGTGGGCTGAGATCATCGCACCACTGCACTCCAGCAGGCCGGGCAACAGAGTAAGACTCTATCTCAAAAAAAACCAATTGTTCTGTAAATTGCTTTCAGCAATTGAGATATGAATAAATATGGACACTGGCTGTGAAAACTTCCAGATATCTAACATTTGGGTGGTTTGTTTTTGTTTTCTCCTCTGCACCCTCTGGGGGTAAATCTTGTCCCCCAAATCCTCCCTGACCTGTTAGCTGGCCAAGGCCTGGGAAACAAGTCACAACAATAACCATGATAGAGATCCCAGGCCAAGGGACATTTATGATAATGGTGGCTGCCCAGCATCTTTTGACCAACCCTTTCAAGTTTGGAGAAAATTATTGTAAGCCCGAGGGGTTCTTCCTGTCTGCTGCAGAGACAAAACCAATTCGCTGAGACTATGGTATTGTAGTAGAGAAATCATTTAACTAGTGCAGAGCTAGCCAAGCAAGGGGACTGGAGTTGTTACTCAAGTCAGTCTCCCTGATAACTCAGAAGCTAGGGTTTTCATGGATAATTTGGTGGGCAGGTGGCTAGGGAATGGGTGCTCCTGATTGGTTGGGGGTGAACTCATAGGGGTATGGAAAACAGAACAGTCCTCACATGCTGAGTCAACCCCTGGGTGGGGGGGTCACAGGACCAGTTGAGTCATGAGTTCTGGATCCAGGTGGTCGGTTGCCGGAATGCAAAAAAATGAAAAATATCTCAAAAAACCAATCTTAGCTTCTACAATAGTGATGTTATCTATAGGAGCAATTGAGAAAGTCACAAATCTTGTGACTTTTAGCCGCATGACTCCTGAGCAGCAAGAAATTATAGAAAGGCAACCTAAGGGACAATGGCTGGTTACATTTAGCTACACCTACATTTTAGCAGAATTCAGGCCCCTCCCGTAATCCTAATCTTGTGGCCTTTCCTTAGTCTTACAAAGGCAGTTTTGTCCCTGAGCAAGGCAGGAGTTCATTTTAGGGAAGAACTATTAGCATCTTTGCTTCAAAGTTAAACTATAAACTAAATTCCTCCCATGGTTAACTTGGTCTATGCTCAAGACATGAGGACGGCCAGCCTGTGAGGCTAGGGGCAAGACGAAGTCAGCCTTGCTAGGCTTCTCTCACTGTCATAATCTTTGCAAAGGCAGTTCCACCTGTAATCTATTTCACAAATGAAGAAGTCAGAATTCCGGGCTTCCTCATTGATGGAAGCAGGGTTGGTAGCCACCAGATGTGCTATGCACAGCTTCAATCCACACATAAGCAACGTGAGGCCACAGGCTGTGTGTGATGCTTCTGTATGGCTGGTATGGGCCAGGCAGAGGTGTTGGACTACAAGGAGAAGTGGTTGCAAAGATAAGTGTGGGACACAAGTGACATGACAAAAGGAATTCTGGGAAATGTAGTTCAGCCAAGTAGAGCCATGCTGGGGGTAGTTGCAGGGGAGGGGGGTGTTGGGAGTCTTGGGGTGTTGGGGAGTTTGTTGGTCACAGGCCAGGAGCTGCAGAGGGTAGAAGGGAAGGGTTTCAGTGGGAAGTTACAGGGTTGGGGTACAGTTTGTACTTAGCAAAGTGGGGAAAAGAACTCCAGGGATGGAAGGATGGAGACAAAGATTGAGATCCTGAAGAGGACTGAGATCAGTCTTGATCAGTCGGTCTTGGTGGTCTCTAAGTAGAAAGTTCAATTTTCTGGTCCAGAGTACTTAGTTTGCTCTTACAGGGTGTGGGACAAGAACTCCCTCCTGCATTGAGGGAGGTAGCAGTAACCCGGCAGGGGTGGGGAAGGAGTGAGACACTTCTCTGAGGAGAGGTGGAGGTCTCAGAGTGCTCCCCCCGGAAAAGCACCTTGTGATTTAGGGGCAAGGTTTACCACCTTGTTGTGTATAATATAAGAGAATTAAAGGTAGCCTAAATATCCCACAAAGGGGGTCTCTGTAGAACACTCCAGTTGCCCCATAAAATGGAATCACCTGAAACCATTACTAGTGATACCATGTGAGAATATTTAAAAATAAAAGAAGGATCCCAGGAATATGAAGGCGGTAATGGCAGCATAGTTTTTCAGTCTTTCAAAATATCCACATAAAAAACAGAGTAACAAGCTAGTAAAGCCAAAACCCACAAACAACATTTGCAACAGAAGGTGAAAAGGTATTACCACAAACCTCAAAACACCAGTGGGCAGGGGCAAACCACAGACTTGTCTCTGGCAGCATCTGTACAGGAGGAAAAGAGGGAAGTGATAAGGCAGCATCTGAAAGACCAGAGAACAGAAGCCCAAAACAGCACAGCGGACAGGTTTCTTCAAAAAGACCAAAAAAAGACCGGGCATGGTGGCTCACGCCTGTAATCCCAGCACTTTGGGAGGCAGAGGCAAGCAGATCACTTGAGGGCAGGAGTTCAAGACCAGCCTGGGCAACATGGTGAAACCCCGTCTCTGTATTTGCCTTAAAAATACAAAAATTAGCTGGGCATGGTGGCACGTGCCTATAGTCTCAGCTACTCGGGAGGCTGAGGCAGGAGAATCGCTTGAACCTGGGAGGCAGAAGCTGCAGTGAGTGGAGATCGTGCCACTGCACTCCAGCCTAGGCGACAGAGCAAGACTCAGTCTCAAAAAAAAAAAAAAAAAAAAAAAAAAAAAATCCAAAAGAAATGAAAAAACAAAAAGGATTTAAGAGAAAATGACAGATATTGAAGATAAATGAAGAACAGTGATGATGATAATAAGAACCCTTGAAGAAAACCAAGGCAAGGGAACAAAACCTATACTAAAATTTGTAATTCAAGATGACTTTTCTCAAATAAAGGAAACTTGAAACTACATATGAAACAGCCCATAATGTACACCATAATCATACCGGTATTATCAACACTGAGATGAATTCTAGTAAAGTTACTGGGCTTTAATGAAAAACAAATTATTTTAGCATCTAAAAAATAAAAAGAATTCATGACTTCTGAGGGAAATGTAATTAGATTATCATCAATCTTTTTGACAGCAATTATTATGCTAGAAGAAAATGGAGGAACATAAGTATAGTCTTGATATATATATATATTTTTTTTTTTTTAATGGACAGAGTCTTGCTCTGTTGCCCAGGCTGGAGTGCAGTGGTACAGTCTCGGCTCACTGCAACCTCTGCCTCCTGGATTCAAGTGGTTATTGTGCCTCAGTCTCCCAAGTAGCTGAGACTACAGGTGTGCGCCACCATGTTCGACTAATTTTTGTATTTTTAGTAGAGACAAGGTTTTGCCACGTTGACCAGGCTGGTCTTGAACTCCTGGCCTCAAGTGATCTACCTGCCTCAGCCTCCCAAAATGCTAGGATTACAGGCATGAGCCACCACACCCTGCCAGTGTTGATAATTTCTTAAAAATGTGATATCCCTTTTAAGTTTCTTTCAATTTATAGATTCCCCCTCCATCCTTTCATTTCTTTACAATTTGTCTATTGAAGGACCTGGTCTCTGTGACCAGAAGAGTTTCTGACAGTCTGGATTTTGCTGATTACACATTCATGGTGCAGTTCACATGTTCTCTGTCCTTTGTGTTTCCTGCCAATTGGCAGCTCCATCCAGAGACTGGATTAGAATTAGATTCAATTCCTTTGGCAAGATTCTGGGCTGTGTTTGGCCACGGGAGGCATGAGGTTTCTGGTTATCTCTTTTGTAGTCTTATCAACCATTGATGCTTAATGACTACCATTCTTTGCCAGTTGCACAATGTGATCTTCCAGTTCTAAAGTTTCTTTTTCATTTATCAGTTGTGAAACTTGTACAAATAGTCACTACCTTCACTACCTCCCATCTACTATTTGGTTGCTTGAGGGTCTAGTTCATATGGCAAAGGCAGGAAAAGTGCTTGATTCTTTCTCTTTACTTACTAGTTTGCCATATAATGAATTGATTCCTCATCATCCTCTGTAGGTTAATAAGTCTTTTTTAAAAATATCATTGTGAACTTATAGACTCAAACGTATTTCAAGGGTTTCAATACATTGCAATGAACAGTATTAAAGCTTGTACTAGTTCATCTTTGATCAGTTGGAGTCTCCTTGGGCTGGCTCCTGAGTCCTTTTGACATGATCCTGGTAGTCTTTGAGTGTTTCCTAACCGTCTGGTATGATAAGATGTGCTAGGTTCATCCTGTACATTTCTTATGCCAGAGCTGGAGTCATTTCCCCAAGAATCTCTGGATTATTTTTGTAAGACATGGTAATTTAAGACTTAATTATTATTTAGGCTCCAGAGAAGTTCATTGTTAGTAGGTTTCACGTTGTCTTTCTGCCTTTTCATCCAAGCTAAGAAAATATATAGAGAGAATATATATAGAAAATACATACATACGTACCTATAAGTGTACTTCAAAAGTTCATACTGTTACTTCCAACTTTAATTTAAGACTAGAGCTTTTCAGTTTTTATCGATTGCATCTGCATTTCCTTTCTTCCATGTTGAGGGTCATGGTTGTGACCCTGAACTCGGAATACATATTTGGGTGAAGGAACTATGAAAAAACACAAAGATATGATTACCTTAAACGTCAGGATAGTGGTAAATGATAAAGAGTGAGAGGACTGACTGACAAAGTTCTTAACTTGGGTGGTGTTTACCTTATAATAATTCAATAAACTGTATGTTTTAATTGTGTGGTTTTCTATATAGTAGATCCCCCATCATCCTCAGGGCATTCATTTCAGGACCCCCAGTAGATACCTGAAACTGTGGTTAGTACCCACCCATATACTATGTTTTTTCGATCTGATAACCAAGATGGGCATGGAGTGAGTGAGGAGCAGGTAGTGTACACTGTGTGGACATACTGGACAAAGGGATGATTCACCTTCTGTATGGGGCAGAGTGGAATGGCATAAGATTTCATCATGCTGTTCAGAATGGCATGCAGTTTAAAAGGTATGCATTGTTTCTTTCTGGAATTTTCCATTTAATATATTTGGACCACAGTTGACCATGGGTAACTGAAACTTTGGAAAGATAAAGAGCAGATGTGGGGGACTATTGTGTCTATTTTTATTTTATAATAAAAACATTAGAAAACAATTCAGTGATCAAAGGATACAAAATTTCAGTTAGTAAGATGTGTAAATTCTGGATCATAATGACTACAGTTAAGAGTACCATATTGTATAACTGAAATTCACTGAGTGTGAATATGTGAAATGTGAAGTAATAGCAATGTTAAATAGCTTGATTGTAATGATCATTTTATAATGCATATGTATATCAAAGCATCAAGTTGTATACTTTAAATATATACAATTTCCTTTTTATTTTATTTTTTTTGAGACAGGGTCTCACTCAGTTGCACAGGCTGGAGTGCAGTGGCACGATCATGGCTCACTGCAGCCTCAGCCTCTTGGGCTCAAGCAATCCTCCCACCTCAGCCTCTTAAGTAGCTGGGACTACAGGCACATGCCATCATGCCCGGCTCATTTTTTGATTTTTTTGTAGAGACAATGTAGAGACAATGTCACCCAGGCTAGTCTTGAACTCCTGAGCTCAAACGGTTGTCCTGTCTCAGCCTCCCAAAGTGCTGGGATTAGAGGCATGAGCCACTGCACCCAGCTAAATATATACAGTTTCTATTTGTCAATTAAACCCCAATAAAGCTGATAAAGATGTAGTGAATCTATGTATTTTGATGTTAAAATGCTTATCTAAAAAAATAATAGATCATGAACATCTTTTCTTGTTTATGTAGAATACAAACACATAACAGTATATGCATAGTGTGTTCCCCTTTGTTTTAGGAAAATTCTTTTTTTTTTTTTTTTTTTTTTTTTTTTTTTCCGGAGACAGTCTCCCTCTGTCGCCCTGGCTGGAGTGCAATGGCGCGATCTCTGCTCACTGCAACCTCTGCCTCCAGGGTTCCAGCAATTCTCCTGCCTCAGCCTCCTAAAGTAGCTGAGATTACAGGCACCTGCCACCACACCCAGCAAATTTTTTTTTTTTTTTTTGTATTTTGTATTTTTTTTTTGTATTTTAGTAGAGATGGGGTTTCACCATGTTGGCCAGGCTGGTCTCAAACTCCTGACCTCAGGTGATCCACCCCTCTTTGGCCTCCCAAAGTGCTGGGATTATAGGCATGAGCCACTGCACCCGGCTGATATGTGGTAATTTAAAAAGAATTGAACTTTCAAAATTATGTCACTCAGAGACTAGATGATACACAAACTGGAGACTTCCTGGGAGATAACCAAAGATCTCTCCCTTTACTTCCTCTTGCAGAAATGAAGGAGTACATCGAGGAGGCCATTTCAACCCTTGACAGAGATATGCTACAGATAGTCTGTGCTTAACCATCAGGTGACATGGGAGGCGTAAAGGGGACAATTGTAAGTAAGATTAGAGAAATAGCTGTGACAGTTCCTTTATAAACTGCTTTTGACTATGTATTCTGACATTTTACTGAATATTACATTTTTAAAAGTGGTTAATTCTTTTTGAATGACCTTGTCTGTAGGCATAGCATATGTCAGGAAGATAATGAACAGAGTGCTAACCACGGTTATACGTGAGTGATGGGATTAAGTTTTTGCTTTAATTGTTTTCTTTTTACTTAGCTGAATTTCTAAAAGTTTCATCATGGCATTGAGAGAAAAAACCAAAAGTCATAAAAGAAGCAAAAGAATCACAGTACCAAAATTCTATATTTAAAATGTTGTGTTTTGTTGTTCTGGTGAATTTTTCCCCGTTTTGTTTGTTTGTTTTTTGTGGTATACCTATATCTCCCCCATTGGATGATCTCTGGATCCCTCAAAGTTTGAGTTTCTCAGTTCTAGTGAGTTAGCATTGATGACAACGTTTAGAAAAAAATGGAAAATCAGCCAGGTGTGGTGGCTCACACCTGTAATCTCAGCACTTTGGGAGGCCGAAGTGGGCAGATCACGAGGTCAGGAGATAGAGACCATCCTGGCTAACACGGTGAAACCCCATTTCTACTAAAAATACAAAAAACTAGCCGGGTGTGGTGGCAGGCACCTGTAGTCCCAGCTACTTGGGAGGCTGAGGCAGGAGAATGGCGGGAACCTGGGAGGCGGAGCTTGCAGTGAGCCGAGATTGCACCACTGCACTCCAGGCTGGGCGACAGAGTGAGATTCTGTCTCAAAAAAAAAAAAGGAAAATATTGATTTTGCTCATATATCCATCAGAGTTCAATAAAAGAAGCACATGGCCACTAGGAGTGATATGGAGTATGAGACCTATTATGGGGCTTTGGCCTGTAATAAATCTCAAGAAAGAAAAGAAGAATGTAACATGAGGGCAGGCAGGGACAGGCTGGGATCCACAAGGAGGGACTCCCACCAGCATCTACCTCCTCTCTGCCTCCACATCGCAGACTTGGATGATGCGTTCAACCAGCGGGAAAGGCTGGTGCCCTTTGCCACAGAGCTAAATATGTACCTGGCCCAGGAGGCAGAGAATCCGGAGGAGAAATTCAGCAGGACTGGAAGAGCTGTGGGTCAGCTGCTGCCGCACCCCAAGGTGTGCCCGCAGAGCCGCAGCACCGTTCATGGGCTGCACCCGCGCCTGACACCTCACCACCGCCTTCCTACTACTTCACTTCCAGCCTCACACACGTGCCTCCAGCGGCCACAAAGAAAGGGGAATTACAGCCATACGGCTTAACTGCTTTGCCCTGGTAAAAGCCACTGCAGTGCCTATTTACTACTGACCTGCTGGAGGATCATGGACAAAGTGACCTATCTTCTGCGGCTCCCCAAACCTCTCCACTGTAATCAGAAGACAGCACTAGCCCCTTCTTGCTGTGTACATATAGAGTAAAACATGAGAAAGAAAAGAAAAAATTTTAGGCAACTGTTTGTATTCATTTTGTACCATCATTTTAAGTTGCTTTACGTTCATTGATTGTTCTCTGAAATAGCCCTGTGTGTGGATATGCTGCTTAATGTGAAGCCAACTATTAAAATACATAAAATGTTAAGATCCAACAAAAAGAAGCATGTGTATGTGAGCCAAGAATAGCCCTTAAGGGTATGTGGCCATCCCTGAAGAGCAAGTGAATACCTTGGGACTTCCCCCCATGGGAAAAGCGGGAAAACAATGATAATATTTTATCACTGATAAATGTCCCAAAAGGGAGAAAATAATGTCGTCTAGAGTTTCTAGCTGACATGCATCAGGAAAGACATTGTGTTGACATTTGACACTAAGAATGCATAGGATCTGGGCAACAGGAGATGTGAAGAGAAGACATTTCAGGTGTAGAGAAAGGCAGGAGCAAGTGTTGGAGTTGGGACTGTGTAGGGTTGATTGGGCTGGTGCTCTCAGGTAAGAAGGGGAACACTGAGCTGGGAAACAATGCTGAGAGAAAGCAAAGGGGGACGAGCCCCTTATAAAACCATCAGATCTCCTGAGAACTCACTCACTATCACGAGAACAGCCTGGGGGAAACCGCCACCATGATCCAATCACATGGGAAACTGATAATGTTTCTCTTTAACTATGTATGAAAACAGCAACTCACAACTCCCTCCTCTCTCAAGTTGTAAACACATGGCAAGCAGATTCTCTTTCGTAATGATCATGCCCACTCAACCCAAATGTGACCTGTTATCATGTGTTGAGTGTCTACTGTGTGTCAGGTCCTGGGCCAGAAGTTGTGGGATTTTTTTTTGTTGTTAATTTAGAGGGATATTTAAAAATTTGCCTTCTTTATTGATTTCTAATTGCATCCCATTGTAGCCAGAGAAGGTACTTTGTATGATATCTGTTTTTAAAATCTGTTGAAACTTAACTTGTTGCTTAAAATATGATCTGTCCTAGAAAATGTCCTGTGTGCATTTGAGAAGAAAGTGTGCTCTGTAATGGTAGGTGCTCTGAATATGTTTGTTTGGTCCAGTTGGTTTATTGTGTTGCTCATGTCCTCATGGGCCCCACTCAGACCTAATCTACAGGTTCAACAAGATCTGCAAGTAATTTGGGTGCACATTACATTTTGAGAAGCAATATTCTATGTATAATACTCTCCTATGCCATAACATAAGGTTGGAAGGTCAGATACTCTCCTATGCAAATTTGACACTGATTTTTTTCCTGGGCTTGATGAGAAGGTAATCTAATTGATAGTCCTTATTTAATTTAAGCTTTGCCTGATATAAGCTTCCAGGATCTAGTTCCCATGCATGCTTGGCATAGCATACCTGTTACGTAGTTTGAAGTTATGTGTTTGAAACTTCCAGTGGACATGCCAAAAACAGAGTGATTGTACCTTCCTTGAGAGACGTGTCTGATCTTTTTCTTACCCTCTAATCTGATGGATTTTCTAAAAGCTTGCAAATGAAACAGGGTACTATAGAAACATATGGTCAATTTTTTTTTTTTTTTTTTGAGATGGAGTCTCACGCTGTTGCCCAGGCTGGAGTGCAGTGGCGTGATCTCGGCTCACTGCAAGCTCCGCCTCCCGGGTTCCCGCCATTCTCCTGCCTCAGCCTCCTGAGTGGCTGGGACTACAGGCGCCCACCACCGCGCCCGGCTAATTTTTTGTATTTTTAG
Organism: Macaca mulatta; assembly: GCF_049350105.2. Lineage (NCBI taxonomy): Eukaryota > Metazoa > Chordata > Mammalia > Primates > Cercopithecidae > Macaca > Macaca mulatta. The sequence goes on from NC_133418.1 coordinate 8,611,084, forward strand.
TAGAGACGGGGTTTCACTGTGGTCTCGATCTCCTGACCTTGTGATCCACCCGCCTCGGCCTCCCAAAGTGCTGGGATTACAGGCTTGAGCCACCGCGCCCGGCCTCCTATGGTCAATTTTTTAAAAGCATAACTGTAAATTATTCAAACCACCTTCTCTCCAGTCCAATCTCAAACTGCTAAGAATGTCTGCGTTTTAAAAGAGAAGCTTGGAAATCAAATGATTGAAAGAGGCCTTCCTGTGGATATGCTGCTTGATGTGACTCTGTCTGTGGTAGGTGGATGATCTATTGGAGCAAATGTTTTTTGAGAAGATGGATACATATTCCTTTTGTCCTTAGCTTTCCTTCATTAGCTCCAATCTCCACATTTTATCAGCCATCAGAGTGATGGAATCAGCAACTGGCATCTTTCAAAGTTCACAGTGGCAGCCTAGGAATAGAAGGGCTTTCAGCTTATGGAATCATTACCTGAGGAAAGGCTTTTCATAGGTAATCAAAATAGATCATGCTGATTTTGACATAAGGAGCACATTTCAAACGAATATTTTCACAGTCCTCCTGGCTCTGACTCTAACTCACCTTTCCAGCCTCATTTCCCAGCTCAGTGTTACCTTTCTTATCTGAGGACACCAGCCCAAACAAACCCTACACTGTCCTAACTCCAACACTTGCTCCTGCCTCTCTCTACATCCGAAATGTCTTTTCATCATATTTTCTCTTGCCCAGATCCTACCCGTTCTTTGTGCCAAATGTCAATACAATGTCTTTCCTGATGCATGTCAGCTAGAAACTCTAGGCGACATTATTTTCTCCCAGTTGGGACACTTATCACTGTCTTGACATCATATTTGTCTTAGAACTTCCCTCCCCTAGTAGACTGTGAATTACTTGAGGGCAAGATCCTTGTCTAATTCATCTCTATATCCCCACAAATGCCTAATACAATACCTGCCATGCCAGCCCTCAATAAATAGCTTCATCCTTCCTTCATGGCTAATGATATCCAATACTTTTCATGTGCTTAATTGGCATCTGTAGTAGTCTTTTCCTTTTTCTCATGTTCTAATTGGAATTTCTGATTATTATTGGGCTTTGAGAGTTCTTTATATATTCTAAATATTAGTCCTTGATATGGTTTGGCTCTATGTCCCCATACAAATCTCATCTCAAACTGTAATCACCATGTGTGGTGGGAAGGAGGTGGTTGGATCATGGGGGCGGTTTCCCCATGCTGTTCTCATAGTAGTGAATGAGTTATCATGAGATCTGATGGTTTTATAAGGGGCTCTTCCCCGTTCGCTCCTCACTCTTCTCTCTCCTGCCACCATGTGAAGAAGGTCCTTGCTTCCCCTTTGTCTTCTGCCATGATTGTAAGTTTCCTGAGGCCTCCCCAGCCATGTGGAACTGTGAGTCAATTAAACCTCTTTTCTCTTTAAATTACCCAGTCTCAGGTATTTTTTATAGCCGTGTGAAAATGGACTAATACAGTCCTTTATCTAATATGTGGTTTTCAAATATTTTCCTCTAGTCTGTTGACTTGCCTTTTTGTCCCTTTGTAAGGTGTTTAGCAAAAGTCTTTACTTTTGATGAAATCCAATTCATCAGTTTTTTATTTTAGGACTCATGGTTTCAGTTTCAAGTATAAGAATTCTTTGCCTAGCTTTAGCCCTTGAATATTTTCTCTGATTTTTTTTCTCCTAAATGTTTTATAGGTTTACATTTTACATTTAGATCCAGTACCTAATTTGAGTTAGCTTTTGGGTAAGGCATGAGACTTAGACTGATGGTCACTTTTTTGCCTATAGGTACTCAATTGCTCCAGCATCCTTTGTTGAAAAGGCTATTTTTTGCTGGCAATGTTGCAGAGAAAAGGGAATGTTTATACACTGTTGGTGGGAATGTAAATTAGTTCAAACATTGTAGAAAGCAGTGTGGCATTTCCTCAAAGAACTAAAAACAGAACTTATATTCAAGCCAGCAATACCATTATTGGGTATATACCCAAAGGAATAGAAATTGTTCTACCATAAAGACACATGCACACGTATATTCATTGCAGCACTATTTACAAAGGCAAAGACATGGAATCAACCTAAATGCCCATCAATGGCAAACAGGATAAAGAAAATGTGGTACATATACACCATGGAATACTATGCAGCCATAAAAAAGAATGAGGGCATGTTCTTTGCAGAAATATGGATGGAGCTGGAGGCCATTATCCTTAGCAAACTAATGCAGGAACGAAAAAACAAATACTGAGTGTTTCCACTTCTAAGTGGGAGTTAAATGATGAGAACACATGGACACAAAGAAGGGAACAACAGACATTGGGGCCTACCTGAGGGTGGAGGGTGGGAGGAGAGAGAAGATCTGAAAAAATGACTAACGGGTACTAAGCTTAGTACCTGGGTGACAAAATAATCTATATAATAAATCTCCGTAGCTTGAGTTTACTTGTAGAACAAACCTGCACATGTACTCTTAAACCTAAAATAAAAGTAAAAAAAGAAAAAAAAGAAAAGGCCATCTTTCCTCCATAGAATTGCTTTTGCATCTTTGTCAAAAAATAGTTGGGCATATTTATGTAGACCTCTTTCTGGGTTCTCTATTCTGTTCCCTTGACCTCTGTGTTTATCTCTCTGTTGATGCCACACATTCTAGATTGCCGTAGCTAAAAAAGAAGTCTAGAGATTGGTTAAATGCATTCTTCCTGCTTTATTCTTCTTTATCTAAGTCATTTTAGCAGTTCTAGTTTCTTTACATTGCAATATAAACTTGTCTATACAAAAATTCTTGCTGGAACTTTGATATCAATTTGAAGAGAATTGACATCTTTACTATGCTGAGTCTTTTAACCCATGAACATGATGTGTCTCCACTTATTTAGAATTTATTTGGTTTCTCTCATCAGCACTTTGTACTTGTCAGCATCCAAATCCTGTATCTGTTTTGTTAGATTTACACCTTGGTGTTTTGTTTTTTCAGCAGTTGTAAATGGTATTGTATTCTTAATTCTGGTGTCCACTTGTTTATTGCAAGCATATAGAAAAACCTTTTCATGTTTACCTTGCATTCTGTCACTTTCCTGAACTTGCTTGTTAGTTTTTGTTTGTTTGTTTGTTTTTGAGATGGAGTCTTGCTCTTGTTGCCCAGGCTGGAGTGCAGTGGCACAATCTCGGCTCACCACAACCTCCGCCTCCTGGGTTCAAGCGATTCTTCTGCCTCAGCCTCCCAAGTAGCTGGGATTACAGGCATGCACTACTACGCCTGGCTAGTTTTGTTTTTTTTTTTTGTTTTTTTTTTTTGTTGTTTTTTTTTTTGGTTTTTTTTTGTTTTTTTTAGTAAAGACGGGGTTTGTCAGGCTGGTCTTGAACTCCCGACTTTGGCCTCCCAAAGTGCTGGGATTACAGGCATGAGCCACTGCTTCTGGCCTTGCTTGTTAGTTTTAAGAGCCTTTGTTTTTTTATTCCTTGAGATATTCTGAACAGACAACCATGTCCTCTGAAAACAAGGACAGTTTTCTTTCTTTCTTTCCAATCTATATGTTGTCTTTTATTTCTTATTCTTGCCTTATTGCACTGGCTAGATTTTGTAACACTATGTTGAATAAGAGTGGTAAAAACAGACATGCTTGGCTTGTTCTTGATTTTAGAAGGAACTTTCAGCCTTTCATCATTAAATATAATGTTAGCTGTAAGTTTTTATTTGATACCTTTCATGAATTGAGGAAGCTCCCCACTTTTCCTATTTTTCTAGGTTTTTTTGTTTTTGTCATGAATGAGTGTTGAATTTTGTCAAGTGTTTTAATGCATTGATTGATATAATCATGTGGTTTCTTTCTTCCTAGACCTTTTTACATGGTAGATTACAATGAATAAATTTCAAATGTTGAACCATCCTTACATCCTTGCATACTTAGAATAAATTAGACTTTTTTTTTTTTGAGACAGAGTCTCACTCTGTTGCCCAGGCTGGAGAGCAGTGGCATGATCTCAGCTCACTGCAAGCTCCGCCTCCCGGGTTAATGCCATTCTCCTGCCTCAGCCTCCCGAGTAGCTGGGACTACAGGGGCCCGCCACCACACCCGGCTAATTTTTTTGTATTTTTAGTAGAGATGAGGTTTCACCATGTTAGCCAGGATGGTCTCGATCTCCTGACCTCGTGATCCACCCACCTCGGCCTCCCAAGCTTTTCTTTTTTGATCAGAAATTTGTTGACATTTGGCTGGGCACAGGGCTTCACATCTGTAATCCCAACACTTTGGGAGGCTGAGGTAGGCAGATCACTTGGGGCCAGGAGTTTGAGTCCAGCCTGGCCAACATGGCGAAACCCCATCTCTACTAAAAATACAAAAGTTAGCCAGGCATGGTGGCGCACAGCTGTAATCCCAGCTACTCAGAGGCTGAGACATGAGAATCGCCTGAACCCAGGAGGCAAAGGTTACAGTGAGCCAAGATTGTGCCACTGCGTTCCAACCTAGGCAACAGAGTGAGAACCTGTCTCAAAAAAATAAAAATAAAAATAGAAAAGAAAAGAAAAAAAACGAAAAGAAAAGAAAAGAAAGAAAAGAAGAAACTTGTTGACATTTCTGGGTCACTGACTTCTCCAGTACCTGGTCAAAAGCCCAAGGAACTCACCACCATGTCAATCTTTGGGTCTCAAGGTTCCCCGTTGGTGTGCCTTCTTCTACCTGCTTTTCAGCGACCAGGCCTTCACAGTGATTGGTTTTGTCTCCTAGACCAAAGAACCTAAAGCTGGGGTCTCTTTATGAATAAAATAACTAATGTAATCATGCATATAAAATAGACAACTTCAAATATTGGCGATCTTGATTTTGGTTTGTGGATTCCAAATGTCCAAAGGAAATAATAGACTGAATGTTTCAGGGCTGATGTGAAAGAAAAATAAATCCTAATTTTCCTTTTGTTGATCCATTTCAAGATAACCCAGAATCTTTTCATAAAGATGCTTGATGGCATGGTGTGGACTTAAGACTTGGATTTGTGCTTTCTGATAAATATAGTGGTGTCAGATATTATAGCTGGGTAGTGATAATTGCAAGAATCGTGTAGTCTTCACACAGTAAGAAACTGAGTCAGCCCATGAATTCATCTGCAGACTCTCCGAATAGAAAATAACTAATTTTCTATTTGTATGGAGGAATAAATGTGTTGTCATAGTTCAGCTTTATTTCCTGTGAACTGATGCCTTCCTCCATAGTGAGTCATATGTATGCTTCAGTGCGTTCTGGAAAACATGCTCCTGTGGTATCATGATGGGCAATAAAAACACAGGATCCCAAGGAAGATCGTTGCTAAATGGCATTAAAGTATAGAACTGGGATGAAAAAGTGAGCTGGTGACATCTGACTAACAGGGAGTTGGAGCACCGTGCAATCATAAAACGAAAAGGCCAGGATGCCCACAGAGCAGAGGAGCCAGCAAAGCTTGGTTTGCATTCTGCCTCTCTAAATGAGACATTCTGGTCATAAAAGGCTCCTTGAAACTTCCCATCCACCAGGGCTGCTTAAACGAGCGCACGAATGGTATTTAAAGTGCTCGGATAACTGCACATAGATAGCATGGATGACAGCAGCAGACATGGAGCTGGGCTGTGGCTCGGGTCACCCAAGATGTTTCACTTGCCTTCATGGAAGTTGTCAGTTATTTATCTATTTTTGGCATAAGACTTCTCTTTGTGTTTTTTCAGTATGAAAAATACCTTTTCATGTCCTGAGCATCCCTATAGGGATGGTGAGAGGAGAGCCCAGGATCATGCCGGCTACAGGCAGAAGGCAGAAGGCAGAAGGGATCCAAAGCAGGCTGAAAATGAGCCGTTGAGCAAACATAAGAAATTGCCTAGTTCTACTCGAACTGAGATTCTCACCTATAAGCAGGGATTCTCAAACTCCGATTGTAGCAGAATCTTCTAAACAGTTTACCATTCAGATTCCTGTGCACAGCACCGGGCAATACTGATTGAGAGTGTGGAATGAGGCCCAGGAACCTGCATTTTTCATTCATTCCCCCAGATGTTTCTGAAGCAGGTGATCTGGGGACTACATCCAGAGAAACCTTCTCCTGAGAGTAGGTGGTTGTTTGTGATGGAGGTTCACGGAAAGAACTGTAGAAAAAAATCATGTGTCTGAATTCCTGAAATGGTACCAAAGCTAATGATTGCATCTCAGTTTCCAATGGAGCTGTTTAACTAATTCTCCCACTTCCAGCTTCAGATTGCTCCTTGAGATCCATCCAGCATCTCAAAGAGACATGCTCGTGGCACCAAGAGAAGGTTTTGGTCAGAGAGAATGGCTGAGTCTCTGTGACTTTATCTTCACTATTGAAAAAATGACTCAAAGGGGCCATCCTGCTGAGGTGGATAAGCAGCTTGTCTCTGCAAACAGAGAGAGCCGTGCAGTCATCAGCGAGCCAGCTCCCTAACGGCTTCCAAAGAGCAAGAGTAGGAAGAAGCTCCCCTTGGTGCTGGTTTTCCTTCGTCATGACTCGTGGAGGTGGCCCAAGACTCTCTATCAAAGATCCGACTGGAAAGAAGAGGTCCCCTAGCCCTTTGACTTCAGTTTCAGAGCCCCTTTTATGCCTCCTTGGGCCCCCAGAATCTTCTTCACCTGCCCCTGCAGCTGTGCAAAACTGTAAAGCATGGTCCACAGTTACGCAGGGCGTCTCCGTTGACATGACCTCAACCCCCAGCTTAGTCATGTTTTCATTTCTCACGTGTCTTCTCAAACATTTAATTATAAAATACTTAAACATTAATTTAGACGAGTTATTCTTTCAAACTCTTTGTTTAAATAAGAGACCCCAAAGAGTCATAGGTTTTAGTTTATTATTATTATAATTTTACCTTTGTGCAAATAAGATATGATGAAAGTGCTCATCATCATCCTCTGACTTAGTGGAGAAGATGCACAGGTACCCATACCTTCTGGAAAACAGATCTCAAATGGAATTTTACCAGAGCAACACATTTTAAAGCAAGATCAGTGAGAATTACAGCCTTCACAGAAGCTACAGATTACTTCCACAAGCCATAGCAACAGTCTCGGAAGTTCAGATCCATTGTAAAACTCTTGTATTAGAAATGTTAATAACATTGGCAACCAGAGTTAAATGATGTAGAAGAGCATTTTATGTTTTCATTTAGTTTTATTTGTTTCGGTTAGGGAAAGAGGGATATATTTCCTTCTCCTTAACTAGCTATGATTTTTTTCCCCAGCAATTGACAGTTCCTGTTATTTCAAGGTCTGGATTTCCATTACCTAGCACTGAGAGAAATAAAAACAAGCCTGCTTTATTAAAGTATCAAAATATTTTTAAAATAAAATACGAAGAAGGAAAAAGTGAAAAGAGAATTTAATACATTGAATATGAGGTTTGTAAAGTTTTGCATCTAAATGATCCTTTCTAATGCCTGGTTTCTTCCTCCCTGCCTCTGACTGGGTGATTTAGCTGTCCATCTCCTGACCGGGCTCCAGTGCCTGCCCACCACCCCCAGACCTTTCTCTACCTTCCCTCCTGTTTGTCAGAGGCACTAGAAGACTCATTCCTCCCCTTGGCTTGTGACTTTCTCCCCTTATGTTACTACACTTGGCTCCTTCATTTCCCTTACGCTCAAGTCTACGCCACCCTTCAGCCGATACCAGCCTTTTTCTCGTGCCAGGACCTGCCTTCTGTCCTTGCAAGACTGGCCTGCATCTGCGTCCTCTGCTGTCACGTTTTCTGCCACCCATGCCAGCCCCTGCTCACCCATGACATCCTGAATGCCAAACCCAAAGCCTTCCCTCCAGCCCCGACCCAGCTTCGATGCTGAGCCCGCTTCTCCTGGAATGCTCCTTTGCAGGGTTTTCTCCCTGACAAATCCTTCTGCAACCCCTTATTGGCTTCTGTTCCTACCCTGTCGTTGAGCACTGATATTCTCCCGGGTCTCATCCATCCCTTGTCTCATGTTCCTTCACTCACTCATTCTCCTAAAGCAATCTCACCCTTTCCAGTGTTCAGCCACCAGGCATGTGCTTCTGGTGATTAAATCTACATGTTACTTATGTCTCTTTCCTAAGTGCAAGGCACTTGTTTCCAGCGACATCCTAACACCTCCATTTGCCTTCTCCACAGGCAGGGATCCAACCTATCAACCCATGGCTTCCCTCCAGCCCTCCATTCCCAGTCTCCGTCAAGACCACCACCCTCTGCTCTGCCTTGCAGGCCTGACCCCTTCCTGTCATTCGGCCTCCACACCATCACTTCCAATTTCTGCCAGTTCTTCTGCTAAAATATCTGTTGTATCCACCTCCTCCTTTTCCATTTGTGGCAAAACTACTGTGCGTCTGGCCCTCACACTTTTTCCCCCTGCACACGCCTCCCAACTGATTTCTCATTTCAGCTCCTATGTCTACCATAAGCTTCCCTGTGTAGTCACAGCTGGGTCAGATCCCAAGATTTCAAACACCAGTGTCTTCCTGACACTTACACAGCATGTCCCTTCTGCCCCATCAGGCTCTTTCAATACAATGTTCAGTGCCAGCCTCATCTGTAACTATCGTATTCCCCTTCCTTTTTACTTCCCTTCTCAATCAGAGGTGAGGTCAAGTTCTAACATCAGAGGATACCCAGCTGATGGTGGGCAGTGCAACTTGCAAATACAGAGAGTAATCATAGAAAAAGAACACCGCTTGTTTACCACTGCCTCTACAATCTGCAACCTGAAAACCTGTTTCCCTTGGGCCCTTCCTGCTGTTCCCCTAGCATCCTCTGGCCCAGTTCGAGCAACTTGCTGGAAGGTGCTGCAACTCTTCTTCTCCCTCCACTCTAGCTGTCAGCCATGCTTCAGTCCCCGCACGCCAGGAACCTGAAACTTCACTTTTCTCTGGAGCTTTCCGACCTCCCTACCTCTCCTGTTGTTCCCCCTCCCTGTCTTCCCTGTTCCCCCTCCCCTGCCTTCTCTGCTTGGCAAACCCCCACTTGTTCTTAAGCCCCCTGCCAAAGCCAGCTCCAGCTCAGCTGTAGAGCTTTGCCTACTTCCTTGCCTCTTGATGAATACCTCTTTTATAGCACTTCTCACACGCTCTTGTAGGGAACTACTGATGTGTCCATCTTTCCTGCTGTGCTGTGACCTCCTTGAGCTCAGGAATTATGTCTTCATCTTCCTACCCCTGGAGCCTGACACAGAGTAGGAGCTCCATAAATGTTTAAAGAAAAGAACGAATTACTGTCATTGTTCCTAGTGCTGTGGAAGAGCAATGGAGCTAGAAAACACAGCCCCCATCCTCCCGAGGGTAAAGGTGGTAGGGGCTGCAGTGTGAATATACAGGAAACCTCATAAGACAAGGCAGGGTAAGCAACAAATACATGGCGAAGTTGCGAGGAGGAAGCATTGTGTCCAGCTTCTCCACACACCAAGCAACAGTCCTCCTTTCCTTCCAAAACCAATAGTCCCCCCTTCTCCTCCAGCTCCCTCCCTAGTCAGCAGGATAGAAGGACTTGTGCATCTGCCTACAGCAAACTGACTCATACCACCCACCCAACCCAGTCACCTACCCAGAAGAAACAGGCTGGACAGGCACAGAACCAGTGCCTGTGTCACTATCAAATCCATTTCTGAATCTGCCCAAGGTCATGTGGGCTGCTCGTCCCTGTTCACAGCCTTTGTTTCCCTATAATCTGCATACTTTGTAATACACTCTTCAGAGTTTATTGCAAGCCACTTGTATTTTCTCGCCTTCAGTTAAACTTTTAGGCTAATTGGTCCCCATTAAACTCCCCCTTCATCAAACTTGCTCTTGGAAACTCTTTCCAATCTTTGTAAGCCATTATCTTTTCTATTGATTGCCATTCCTATTCACTCTTTCTTGTTAAATTACCTGACTTTCATCTGTACTCTCCCATTACTTAGCCTCTCTTTTCAAACGCTAGCTACTTACTATTCTTTCCTCCTCTTAAATGGTTCCCATTCCAAGCCTCTGAACCTTCCCCTGTGTATTTGTTAGAGATTCTTTTATTGCTGCCTTTCTGTGTCTATGTTTAAAATAGAGTTTTTGCAGTGTCATTTCATCATAGTCTCTGACCGCCTGGACATGACTCTTACTTTTTCAACCTTTTATATCCCTGAGAGCTTTCCTGTAAATAACTCATTCATTCATTTATCTAACAGGTAGTGAGTGTTGAGTCACCTAATACTTGTATTGAGTCATCACCCAACTAGGAAGAAAGACATCACTGCAGGTGTTTTAAACAGAGGTACTTTAATTTAGGGAACCGGTTACAAAAATATTGGAAAGAGTAGAGCAGCTAACATTAAAAACATTAGTTTTTGACAAGGATTTGGACAAGGATTTGGACAAGTGTTGACAAGGATTTGGAACAACTGGAATTCTTATACACTGCTGGTGGGAATGTAAAATAATATAATTTTGGTTGTTCCTTAAAAAGTTAGATATATGACTACCATATGATTCAGCCAACCCAAACTTAGGTATTTACCTAAATGAAATGAAAGCAGATACTCATACAAAGACTTGTACAAAAATGCTCAGAAGCTTTATTTATAATGGCTCAAAACTGGAAACAATCCAAATGTTTATCAACAGAGCTACAGATAAATTGCAGTATATTCACATAATAGAGTACTACTTAGCAATAAAAAGGAATAAACAATTGAAATATACAACAGCAGGAATTAGTTTAATTATGCTAAGTAAAAATTCAAAAAAATTAAAAGAAGTCTATACTATATAATATACAATTCCATTTATATAAAATTCTATAAAATGCAAGCTGTAATCACAGAAAGCCAATCAACAGGCAGGAAAGGGGAGGAACAGATTATCAAGAAGCACAATAAACTTTTGGAGGTGATGGACATGTTCTTTATTTTTATTGCGATGATGATATCACAGTCTGTACTTATGTTAAATTATACACTTTAAATATATATAGTTTGGCCGGGCGCGGTGGCTCAAGCCTGTAATCCCAGCACTTTGGGAGGCCGAGACGGGCGGATCACGAGGTCAGGAGATCGAAACCATCCTGGCTAACACGGTGAAACCCCGTCTCTATTAAGAAATACAAAAAACTAGCCGGGCGAGGTGGCGGGCGCCTGTAGTCCCAGCTACTCGGGAGGCTGAGGCCGGAGAATGGCGTGAACCCGGGAGGCGGAGCTTGCAGTGAGCTGAGATCCGGCCACTGCACTCCAGCCTGGGCGACAGAGCGAGACTCCGTCTCAAAAAAAAAAATAAATAAATAAATATATATAGTTTATTGTATGTCCATTGTGAAAGGTAAATAAATCTTGCCCTAAAATCACTAAGCTAAAGGGAAAAATCAAGCTGAGAATTCCTTAGGGCTAACCTGCCCCCCATTCTATTCAAAGTCAACCCTTCTGCTCGCTGAGATAAATGCATATCTGATTCCTCCTTTGGAGAAGCTAATCAGAAACTCAAAAGAATGCAACTATTTGTCTCATATCTACCTATGACCTTGAAGGCCCCTCCCCACTTCAAGTCTGCCCAGCTGTGCTTTGAGTTGTCCTGCCTTTCCAGACTGAACCAATGTTTATATTGCGTGTGTTGATTGTCTCCCTAGAATGTATAAAACCAAACTGTGCTCTGACCACTTTGGGCACATGTCGTCAGGACCTCTCGAGGCTGTGTCACGGGTGTGTGACCTCAACTTGGCAAAATAAACTTTCCAGATTAACTGAGATGTGTCTCAGATCTTCAGGTTCACATTTTAGTAACTACAAGGGGGTTCTGAGTGGCAATGTGTCCCTGATCTTTGACAATTCTCCTATTGGTGCTTGGTACCAGCATGAGCTAACTTTATGGCTCAAACCAATAGGACAATTTGCTGAGGTCTGAGAGCACCCCCTCCAGAGAGTCCCTGATCTTCCAAAATTTGGTTGAGATCTAAAGTTTATTTTGCTGTACCACTCCTCTTTTTTTGAAGTTTTACTTGCTTCCAACAAGGAAGGCAAGATTTCCTGTTTCCGATGGAAGGCGAGTAACTCCTTTATGGAGTTTGAACTTGCTCCCAAAAAAGAAGCTGAGTTTTTGTTTTTGGTTTTTTTTTTTTTCCTGCTTTTAGGATGGTAGAGAGCAGTCTACAGCCTGAGGCCCATCCCTAAGTAAGTTACTGAATTGGGTTTTTTCTTGGCTAAAGTTAATATAAGTTGTGTCATTGTTTGTTTTGCTTAATTGTTTGTTGTTGTTTGTTTCTGTTTTTGTTGTTTCAGTCTTTTCCCGTTGGGTTTGATCAACTCTATCTGACTTGATCAAATCCAAAGGAAAGTTCCAAATTATGGGGAACAAGCCTTCTGAAGTGGCTAAATTACCTCCACCACACACACAAAGGTGGTGTGGTGGGAGAGAAATGGCCAGCAAAAGGGAAAAAAAAAAAAGAAGAAAGATTTTTAAAATTTTAACTGCTAGAGAGTCTTTATTTACATAACAAGACCACCTTTTTGTTAGCCAGGTCAAACTGAAAGCAATGGCTGTCATCCCACGCTGCACTTCCACAGCTAAGGTTCTGCCTCCTTTTTTTTCCACCACGGCAGCCTGAGTTTAGTTCCTAAAACAAGCCCTTTCAGGTTTGATACCTGGTGCTTCTGAAATAGCAACAATTTGTCCTAGCTGAAGTATAGTAATGAGAATTTTAAAAAGTTTTTTTACTGAGAGCTCAATGGTTAAAAGTCAGCTTAATTAAAAGCTCACATCCAAGATGTGTGTGTGTATGTGTGCATGTGTGTATGTTTGTATTTTTTTTTTTTTTTTTTTTTTTTTTTTTTTGGAGACGGAGTCTCGCTCTGTCGCCCAGGCTGGAGTGCAGTGGCCGGATCTCAGCTCACTGCAAGCTCCGCCTCCCGGGTCTATGCCATTCTCCTGCCTCAGCCTCCCGAGTAGCTGGGACTACAGGCGCCCGCCACCTCACCCGGCTAGTTTTTTGTATTTTTTTTAGTAGAGACGGGGTTTCACTGTGTTAGCCAGGATGGTCTCGATCTCCTGACCTCGTGATCCGCCCGTCTCGGCCTCCCAAAGTGCTGGGATTACAGGCTTGAGCCACCGCGCCCGGCCGTATGTTTGTATTTAAAAGGCCTTAATGTTTTGGGTTTTTTTGTTTTTTCTCTCCTAGGACCTTGCCCTTCCCCCTCTGCACCCAGTTGACTGGGTTCTGTTTTATTCATTTACTTCTGCTGTCTCTCCTTTCTCTTACACCTTCTGCTGCGTGAGGGACTTAATCATTTCCAGTAGTCTGGGGTTCCTTAAAGAAAATGGCAAATGTACCAGACTCCCTTTGGAGGAGAAACCTGTTTTTCCTTATGGAATGCCAAGAGTGTAAACAGACAAGTTCATGTCAGCTCTTAAACTGCTTGCTTTTGTATTGCATTACATGGTTCATTGACTAAAATTATTATTACAACAGAAGCTACTCTTGGGTTTTTTATTTTTTAAGAAGAGTGTAGTTTAGATACTCAGAAATGTGTTTGTTTAAAAAAAATTTTTTAAGTGCACTGTAAAAATATCACATGGTCTAGCCTCATAATAATTCTCCCTTTTTGGAAACCCAGGATTCAGTGTGGGCTCTGCCCAGAGCTTAGAGATCCAGTTAAAAGATAGGTAGCCGGCCAGGTGCAGTGGCTGATGCCTGTAGTCTCAGCACTTTGGGAGGCTCAGGTGGGTGGATCACGAGGTCAGGAGATTGAGACCATCCTGGCTAACACGGTGAAACCCCATCTCTACTAAAAATACAAAAAATTAGCTGAGCATGATGGGTGGCGCCCATAGTCTCAGCTACTTGGGAGGCTGAAGCAGGAGAATGGCATGAACCTGGGAGGTGGAGCTTGCACTCAGCCGAGATCACACCATTGTACTCTAGCCTAGGCAACATAGCGAGACTCCGTCTCAAAAAAAAAAAAGTTAGGTAGTCCATATCTAAATAAAATTGGTCTCTTTATACAATCTGATGATAGATTTTTATGATTTTATGTTTGATTTGGTGTTCATCTTTAATCTCCATCTAGCACACCACACTCTTTCTCTCCATACCTTATGATGTAAATTTTGCTATTTGATCTTCATCTGAGTTGTTTCCTTTAATATGCAAATTTAAGGCTATTTAGCTGACAGCTGCCTAGGGTTGTGAAACAGATTATCAAGAATCTGAAAGTCTAAGATAGGGGAAAAAAAGAATCTATAAGATGTACTTCTGTTGGTATGCCTAATATGTCTATGCATTTGTGTGTTGTGTACTGAAGTTTTCAGTAGTTTCACTACTGGAAAATATATAGTGGAGCTCTAATTAGCTTAAAGAGAAATAAAAGCACTTAAATACTTCATCAGAAAAAGGAAAGACTAGTCAAATGCTTTTTCAAGTTTATATGACTTAAGTAAAATCTTTAATAAATAAACTAGCTTTAAAATTATTGGTAAAGTAACATTAGAAATGTCTTAAGAATTGCCAGCATACATTTTTGTTTGCATTTATCAATCAAGTAATTTCATACCTATCCCTGCCAAATACTATAAGGTGTTAAAATTTGGCATAGGAGTTACAAAACTATAAACACAGCCCAAGACAGAATGATCTTTGCTTGTGTAATCTTTAATAAATAAGACATTGATCTTGGTTTAATGAAGATAGCTACATCTTGAATTATTTAGTAAAATTACCATAACTTCTAATCTTGTGGTTTTTGGCAGTTGAGTCCACAGGCAGTAAGGAGGTTTGTTTTGGGAAAGGACTGTTATCATCTTTGTTTCAAAGCTAAACTAAGTTTCTCCCAAAGTCCAAGAATGAACAAGGACACCTTGGAAGTTAGAAGCAAGATGGAGTAAGTTAGGTCATATCTTTTTCACTGTCTCAGTTAGAATTTTGCAATGGTGAGTTTTATAACTTTACATCATGACTATTGCAATTTTCATAAACAATCTAGGTAAACCAATAAAATAAAATATATAGGCAAATGTAATGGGATAAATACTTGTAGAGAAACTTGTCATAGTTTCGACTCTAAAGTTATATTAAATTAAATAATATATATTTCATTATTTGGGTATTTTTATATAAAAATGTATTGTAGGAAAATATTCTTTCTTAAAAAAGTGTCCTTTTAAAAAAGGTTAACAATTTTTGTCTAATTCAAAGGTTACATATAAAACTAGATAAAAGAAACCAGGAAATAAGAGAGATGTAAAGGATGTTATAGAAATAAAGAGGTATTTTTTGGAAAGAAAGCTTAAGGAGAAATTATTTTATATAAGAAAGAAACTTGTATGATAAATTTAGACCTGGAAGAAAATGACTGGTTTTTTAAGAAAGAGGGATATTCAGGACAAACCAGAAAGTCCAAGCATGTCATGAATGGTCTGTGTAAGTCACAATATAAAAGGATTTATTTAAAAAAAAAACAAAAACTTTTATATGATCAAGTTGTCTGTAATTAAAGGGAAATTATAATGGTCTTTCTAGAGATTGGGTTTAATGTAAAACAACACTTATACACTAAATAATTAAATAGAACAACAAAATTTCCTTAAGGGATTGATTTACTCTTAATAAATTGTTAGAGATTTTAATTTTTTGTTAATCCACAGTTTAACTTTTATTGCATCTCACCATTTTCAGTTTTCTCTCCCCTTTTAAAAGGCATGAAATAACGCTCTCCTTCAACTCATTTTCGGCTCGTATAAGTTTTTTTCTCAAGTTCTTTTTGTTGTGATCCGATGCTAATATTTTCTTAAAGATCTAAAGGAAATGTTTTCTTCCAACATAATATTCTATATACTGCAGAAGTTCTTTTCTTTTGCCTTTTGGTCACTGGCCTAACAGATTTTATGTTTTATTGAAATAATTCCTATGCCATTATTATTATGTTTGGGTTTGCTTAGTTAAAAAAAAATAAGATTAAAAAACATTTTTTTCAAATTAAGGTTATTACTTCCATGTATCTTTCTATGTGTGTTTTTTTAAAGTACTTGTGACATTAAGTTACAGAGTTTTGACTCCTGGGCGTAAAAAGGACACCAAGTCCAAATCTTAAACACTGACAGCAGTGAAAGTCTCATCTTCAGGTCCCATAGAAGATGCCAATCAAAATAAATTGCATTCCCCAGGCACAAGGCCAGAAATTAAAGCCATTCAACTCCTCAAGGCCCAGGGACTATCGTGGAAGAGGTGGGCATATGAGATCGTAAGGGACGATTTTAAGAGATAAAATAAGTTATATTTCTTTATAAATTAACCATTGGTGTGAAAAGCACACTGATGCAAGACCAGGATATAGACCCCTGTGTCAGATTAACAAGGTTTTCTTGAAGCATTAACCCACTCATTAATGAAGGTTATATAGGTTATAAAGGTTTGTGGAAGTTATATCCTATGATCAAGATTAAAATTTTGTAGATTGTAAAATTTTAAAAGATTTAATTGGCTTCATGCTGTTTCTTTTTTTATATACTTTAAGTTCTAGGGTACGTGTGCACAACGTGCAGGTTTGTTACATATGTATACATATGCCATGTTGGTGTGCTGCACCCATTAACTCGTCATTTACATTAAGTATATCTCCTAATGCTATCCCTCTCCTCTCCCCCCACCCCACCACAGGCCCCGGTGTGTGATGTTCCCCACCCTCTGTCCAAGTGTTCTCATTGTTCAATTCCTACCTATGAGTGAGAACATGTGGTGTTTGGTTTTCTGTCCTTGTGATAGTTTGCTCAGAATGATGGTTTCCAGCTTCATCCATGTCCCTACAAAGGACATGAACTCATCCTTTTTTATGGCTGCATAGTATTCCATGATGTATACGTACCACATTTTCTTAATTCAGTCTATCATTGATGGACATTTGGGTTGGTTCCAAGTCTTTGCTATTGTGAATAGTGCCGTAATAAACATATGTGTGCATGTGTCTTTATAGCAGGGCTTCATGCTGTTTCTATTAGGGTTTATTGTTTGGAAAATTAAGTGTCCTCTCTCAAAGAATAAATGTTTTCATCTGTTTTTGGAAATCTTTATCACTTTGGTTAAATGAATGACTTATTTTACAATGATCTGTGATCCTATTTTGTGATATCAAGTGTTTTAAACCTTTGATATTTGACAAACTTTCCAAATCAAATTATAAACTATGTCTTTTTCTGGCCTAATTAATTCTTTAAGATATTAGGGTCCCTAAAGTCCAAAAATGACATATTTGGCTATAATTTGGTATAAAAATTATACAGCAACCCTTGTCAAATATGAAACAGTGTTTGGTTTTCTTTGGGCTTTATTTGTATAAATATGTTATTGGTATATATTCCAAAATTATGAGAAACTTCTATAGTTCTGATATGACTTAATGTACTTTATAAGTAATAATTATAATTATTATATTAAATTATTGTGTGCCACAGAGGTAACAAATTTCCTTGTCAATTGTGTCTTTGACTATGGCTGTCCTGAAACTTTTTGTCATCCACGGACAATTGTTGTCTTGTTTAGGTCCTCTTTAGAAGGTGGTTTTGTAATCAACTATAAAACTCTAACAGGTGCTCTCGAATGCAAGTTTCTGATAACTTTGGAGATTGTAACATCAGAATAGAGGAAAAACTTTCAGGATTCACAGAGAGCTAAATGTTCATAAATATCAAGCAGAACAAGCTACATGAACTAAACTAATAGAAGTCTGAAGTAATCTTTTTAACTTTTTGTGTAAAACATTGCTGATCCTTTGTTTTGCTTTTCAGAACTTTTCTTTTGAGCTACTGACAGCTTTTGACAATTTAGTATACTCCTGTGAACAGAATTTGGAGCATACTTGTTTCTCTCTACCTGATTTCTCTAGAATTTGGAAACTATTTATGAGTATTCTTAACTTATGGGAATAGAGTTATTTGCGTAAGTGCAATAAGAATCTGTTTTCATTTGTAACAGTACACAATTGGAGAAACTGGTTATTTCACCAAGGCTTTGAGTGGAATGGTGTGCTTTCCTTTAAGGAATCAAACTTGACTTATGTACACAATAAAATCCCCTTTGGGAAAACTAGCCTCATACCTTGTCTACACAGTATCTGTACAGGGTTTCTGATCTGTGGTAAGTAAAGAATGTCACTTTCTGACATGCCCAGGAGCCCCAAGTTTATCTTGGGACCTCAAGAAGAGAGGAATTCACTCAACTCATAGGTATTTGGTGGTAAAAATCCATGCCTGGGCTCAGCTTTACAAAAGTCTCATCTGAGATTCCTTCTATGGAACAAAGTTCCATCAAAGCCAATTTAAAAGACTATGTAAATATATATTTATATATATTCTTGCTGCAGTGTATACAAATAATCAGGCCAACTATAATAAAGGAAATTAGTCCTACCATGATTTGTCTTCAGTAAATATGGGAAACTGAAGAGAAAAATTATGTTTCAAAAATTATAGTACACCTGTTGTTAGATTCTAGTCTTGCCTAATTTTTTTAACATTTATTATTTTCTACAGTTTGGACTAAATTCTACTTTGTTTTGGCTACAAGTCTTCAAAATAATGTTTTCATTTTTTTCTTCTTTTTTTCCCCTCATTTTTTCTAATTTGGAGTCACTGAAAACTAAGCTGTGCTTCTTTTAAGCCCTGTGAAATGAAGCCAGACAACTTAAACTTCAGAAGAAAATAACAGCAACCTGTTTACATATAGGCCTCTTTCATACCTGCCTACTGATATATAGGCTTCAGAGTAATATGGCCTATGTCAGTTTTCCAGGATTGTTCTTTTGTTTGTTGTTGTTTTTCTCTCTTCCACCCCCTTTTTTCTCTTCACAGGATATGAGAATTCAAAACATGCTAAAAATGAGCTTTCCTAATAACTTGAGACCTATCTGTCTAGGAAAAAACCATCCTAGCCATGAGAGATCAGACAAAACCTGAGACCAGAGACCCATTTTCTTCTAAAATGCTTTCTCCAAAAGATTTTTAAAAAGAAAAGGGGGGAAAAGTGAAAGGAAAATAAATCTTGGTGCCCCAAAATCACTAAGCTAAAGGGAAAAGTCAAGCTGGGAACTGCTTAGGGCCAGCCTGCCTCCCATTTTATTCAAAGTCACCCCTCTGCTCACTGAGATAAATGTATATCTAATTGCCTCCTTTGGAGAAGCTAATCAGAAGCTCCAAAGAATGCAACCATTTGTCTCTTATCCACCTATGACCTTAAAGTCCCCTCCCCACTTTGAGTCTTCCTGCCTTTGCTTCGAGTTGTCCTGCCTTTCCAGATCGAACCAATGTTCTTGCATATGTTGCTTGATGTCTCGTGTCTCCTTAGAATTTGTAAAGCCAAACTGTGCTCTGACCACCTTGGGCACATGTCATTAGGACCTACTGAGTCTTTGTTATGGGTATTTGTCCTCAATCTTGGCAAAATACACTTTCTAAATTAATTGAGTCCTGTCTCAGATATTTGGGGTTTGCACAGTTGTATCTCAACAAAATCATAAAGAAATCATCCTGGATGGAGGCTAGAATTACAAAGTATGGTAAAAAGAAACATTACCCAGGGATTAACCACAGAAAGCCTCATTCTTGCCTAGGGTTTGAGGAACTTAAGGAAAAATGGTGTGTTTGCAAAGCCAGTGTTTACTTGGCCGCTAAGACTGATGGGACCCCACTGGTGCTGCTGTTTTAATTATCATCTCTACTTATCTTCAGGAAGCCGGGAGCACACACTCTCATTACCCCGCAGGGCCTGGGGAGCCTGAAGTCATGCATAGGTGTTGTTTTAGGTGCTGGAGCCAGAACCCATGAATACTTCCTCTGCTGGAGGCATAACCCCAAGCAGAAAAAAAAGACTTATTTCTTGTTTTTGTTTTCCAGCTTCTTTCCAGCCTTCTCTCCCATTGACAGAAACAAACTGCAAGCCAGCTAGGAAGGGAGTTTATTTTGCATGTTTACAGCTCTGTATGATGCGGTGGCAGCGGGATAAGTAAGGAAAGATGTTTATGGAGTCAAAGTCCAATGGGCAAGTAGCTGGCACAGCTCTCTGATACATTACTTTCGACAAGGAAAATATAAAACAGGGAAGGGTATGTGGTTCTTACTTTGAGGGGTCTTTGTCAGAACACCCTGGTTCTTCCAACATTTCATAGCTCTCTAATCCCCTGCCATTACTAAATAGCCCAGTATAAAAGCAGATATAAAGCCCAGGAGAAAGTGCAGGACTCAGGCACAGAAGGTGGGAGGAAATGAGAGAGTGTATTCATGTGGGTGGGGACAGTATCAGCTAATGGGGGAAGCTGGCCTTTTCTGCCACCAAACAGCTTTGGGGGATTTGACAGGCAGGCTCTAAATAGACTTTTCTACAAATGCTTGCTGTGTAGATAAAACTGCTGGGGCTCAGAATATGCCACCCCAAAATATGACATAGGAGACCAGAATATGCCACTCCAAAGTGTGATGTTAGAGGACCAGGAAATGCCACCCCAAAATATGTCATTTTGGCATAAAGTTTATTTTCAGCTGATTATTTTTGGAAGCAGCAGACACAGGAGAAGCTCTAAAAACAGAGACATTATCCCTTTTAAGAAAAATGTACTTTTATAAAAGAAATCTCTGGTTGTAAGAGTGTCTCTCTGCAGCAGGATGAGAAGGATGACTCTAAATCACTAGAAATTCGCCGGGCGCGGTGGCTCACGCCTGTAATCCCAGCACTTTGGGAGGCCGAGGCGGGCGGATCACAAGGTCAGGAGATCGAGACCACGGTGAAACCCCGTCTCTACTAAAAATAGAAAAAAAATTAGCCGGGCGCGGTGGCGGGCGCCTGTAGTCCCAGCTACTCAGGAGGCTGAGGCAGGAGAATGGCGTGAACCCGGGAGGCGGAGCTTGCAGTGAGCTGAGATTGTGCCACTGCACTCCAGCCTGGGCCACAGAGCGAGACTCTGTCTCAAAAAAAAAAAAAAAAAAAAAAATCACTAGAAATTCTTATCAATGGGGAAGGCACTGACTTAGATCTGCATAACAAACCTCACCTACCTTTATGGCCCTTTCCCTGGCCCTTCCTCATTCCCCTCTTTCTTTGTTTCAGCTGAGGATGGTATTTGAGCCACTTCTTTGAGATGTACTTTTTCCCTGGGTATCTCCCATACACACAGGCAGTATCTATGTGTCTTAGTCTACTTGTATTGCTCTAATAAAATACCTTAGACTGGGTAATTTATAAGGGACAAGTGTATTTCTTACAATTCTGGAGGCTGGGAAGTCCAAGATCAAGGTGCTGGCATTGTCTGGTAAGGATGGCTCTTTGCTTCCAAGATGGTGCCTTATTGCTATATCCTCTAGAGGGCAAGAATGTGAGATATTCACATTGTGGAAAGAATGGAAGGGCAAGAGAGTATGCCCTTCACGCTGGAGCCCTTTCATAGGGATACTATTCCCATTCATGATGGCTCTG